>NC_060120.1:377742987-380242987 GCF_021461395.2 Schistocerca americana | reverse complement strand
AATCCCTGAAGGGAAGGCGACGTTCTTTTCGAGAAGCGCTGTTGAGAAAATTTGGAGAACTGGTGTTTGAGGCTGATTGTAGAACGTCGCCAATGGAATTCGCTTAAGCACGACGAAGATTAGAGACATTAGGACTCGTACGGAGGGACACAGACAGACCGTTTTCCTCTCACACCATTTGCAAAAAGGAAAGGAAATGACTAGTAGCTACGCACCTCTCAGTGGCTTGAGGAGTATATTTGTAGATACAGATGTAGATTACAGGTGCAACGATCGGCATAGTACTTATGCAACTCAGTGCATTGAGATTACATACATAAGAGCTTCAAAAATTCACGTACACAAAACACACTAGTAATAGATTAATGTTAACCTTATTGACTAAATACAAAAAAATTGAGGAGGATTACCGGAAATTATTTTAACAGTAGATTTACTTTTAGCCGATTGAGTTTCAGGATATAAGCTATAAAAGCGAAAATAGTAAGACTACAGTCGAATGATGGGCTTTTCATTGTCTGTACATTTTATATTATGAAACTAACAGCAGTAAATTATAACATGTCAGCAATAATAATATTAATTTCTGATTTTCACTGTCCAGTGCTTGGATTGTGAATGAGAGAGAGTGCTTTTTTCAGACCTATTTGGCGGCCAGATTGGGCTGGCGCTGACGCAGTCAATGGGCCTCACCGGGATGATCCAGTGGGGCATGCGGCAGTCAGCCGAAGTGGCCAACCAGATGATGGCCGTGGAGCGCGTCATGGAGTACACGGCGCTCGAGGAGGAGCCCCTGCTGGAGTCTACTCCAGGTACGGCTCCTCTTGTGTCTGCAAACAAGAGCTGCTTTTTATACAAAATTCCAATTTTAAACATGGCTGTAAGCCAGCAAATGTACAAGAATATGATTTGTATAATACAGCCAACCGGTTGCAGCAAGATTTAACTTGACCTGATTTTGACATCGACTATGGATATTCTCATCAGAAAAAACCAAAAACAATTACCTATAGACGACTAAGAAACCGTTAATATAGAGGAAAAACCAAGAATAGATGGTTATTCTACCGAACAAAGTTATAAGGAGAGTATGCTCACATGTAGTGACAGTTGAAAACAGATTTACGAGTAAAATGCTCTTGTCATACAAAATCAGTACTTAAATTTTTACACGAACATAACCGCGCAAACAACTTTAGATATAGTAGGAAAAAAATTACATCTTCATAAAAGAGAGATTTCTGATGAGCAGATTACTGACTTCATTAATTTAATTGAAATTCTAATCAAATATAACTATTCGATTTCAACGGACTGGTGACAGCAAACCGACGGTCTTGCGAAGTATATCCCATTAGCTGGTATTCTTCCAGACATATTTATAAACTCCTTAGAAGAAAAATTTTTTAAAAATTTTTCAGCCGTCACTCTGGGTATTATTTCATACTCCAAATATGTAGATGATATTTTAATTATTTACAGGGGGCCTAATAAAGGAAATGATAATCTCTTCAAAATCTGTAACGAACTTCACGGAAAAATTACTTTCACGAATGAGTTCGAATACAAATTCCGTCAGTTAAATTATTTGGATGTAACATTAACAATACTTGATAATAACATTTCCGCAATGATCAACTTGAACCGTTTTGATCAACACACACTCATTGTCACAAAAAGCCTTTTTTTCATTCTTCCAGCCATAGAGCTCCTTCCACTCCTTCGTCTGACGAAAACCTCGACGCTAAAATTAATTAGATTAAAACCATCGCAGTCAGTAATGGGTACGATACAACCATAGTGGTCAGTAGTTCCAAAAATAAAACCAACATTAGAATCTCCGCTCTTAACACTTCTCCTAATAACGAAAGTAATGAATAGAAAGAAAAGTTTTTACTCCATTTTAGGGTCCGCTTGCAGTATTCAGCGTCTCCTCCAAAAAAAGTATCGTTTTCTACTAACAACAGTTTGAAAAATAATCTTATTCATAATTTAAAACCAGTACATTCTCTCATGGAAAACGCGAAGGTCTATAAAATTAGCTGTGACAAACGTCCAGCCTATTATATAGGAGAGACGGGACGAGAAATTGCTGTTAGATTTAAAGAACATGTCTTAGGAAAAAAGTACAACTATATATAACTTGCTGATCACTTATTAATGACAGGCCATAAACCTCCAGAAGTTCATGACTTCAGTATCCTGCGCACAGAAAAGAAAAGCTTCAGACTTGATATCCTTGAAGAATTAGAAATTTTGAAATACTTTTCTCTTAATGACGATTTCATTATTATTGGGTAGTTGCAGCTATGTTCTTCAATGGTATAAAGACCTTACCTAGAAACGCCTAAAATCGATTCCCTATTTTCCTCAGAGTACACTAAAAATCATCTTCCTCTTTCTTTTTCATTTATTACAGTGTGATTCGTTTCCAAACGAAATGTATAGAATATTTGTTATTGCTTCGTCCTGTATATTCTTTTTATTTTCCATAATACTGGCTGTTGACTTGCGAGATGAACACTTTTTTCTGTTAATAGAAACAACTGATTTATTCGTCTGTTAATAGGTGGCGCGTCTTGTTTCGTATCAACGTCGTGGTAACTTCGGCCCTTGGGCTGCTTAGTCTTATGCTACCAACTCGTACAACTCTAGCGGCGTAGTGTGCTACGTCATATAGCTATAATTTTCACTGACAAGCGCCAAGTTATGTGAATTCCATTATCAGTAATTTTATATGCTTTTAAAAATGATTTTAAGAAATTATTTTATATCACAAGAGCATTTTGCTCGTAAATCTCTTTTCAACTGTCAGTACATGTGAGTACAGTCGCTTCATAAATTTATTCATTATGATAACTATCTATACCGTAATATTTTATAGGTAACTATTTTTTCCTAATGAAGATACCCGTAGTCGGTGTCGAAACCAGGTCAAGTTAAATCTTGTGTTATACAAATCATTTAATAGACGAAGTAGATTTTATTGTTACATGCAGTAACGACATCGGTCTTCCGAAAAGTAACTAAATTTAACGACCATGCTGGCGTTTCATGCTGTGGGTCATTTAGTTAAGTTCGAAATTTAATACTTTCGATTACTGCCGCGAGACGATGAATACAGACTACAACTTATCAAATGAAAATATACTTTTCTGTCAAATATTACCTGTCTCAAATAAGTGTGTGTTGGAAGTACCATATTTCCAGCTAGTTGTTGTTTCCCCTTTCTGCTGTCTGGCTATTGATGATATCTTCTGTGGACTTTCGAAGAGAGGGAGGGATGTAAAACTCGGAGTTTTAAGCTTTGTATAATTTTATTGTGGAGGGAGATTGTCGTGGAATATAGCGGCAATACTGACAGAGCTGCTCTTGAAAGTTATGATTTGTATTTTTTTTCAATCTGCTGCTGTCCATCTACATAAACTTGCAAAATAAAGTTTTACGCCGTTTTCATGATTTGTATAGTCTGTGATTTTTTAATCAGAAATTTCTATCTCGACTACAAAAAAAAAAAAAACATTGCAATTGATGGCGGTAAGTGTAAACACGCATTCTCAGCGCAGTTCAGCAAAGTGCGTTGTATCTCGAATCGTGAGCGGAACGGTACGTCATTTGGCCGGCAAGTACCCCGAGGAGGATGCGATTGGACTGCGCGCTGCGTTTTTGGAGGTGACTGTGAGGGGTGCGTTAATCCAGACAGTACGCAACCCCCCTCCACACAGTCAGATTCGCTTTCAGGCGTCCGTTGTGAACAACAGTGTAACCCCCACCCGATACTCAGCACTGTGAAACCATATGTAAGGAATGCTTGGAACTCAACTTGGATCAGTGGCGTCGGTTGTCTGATACCTGATCATTGCCGTAAGAGTGTGGCCGTGCCCGTGGTATATAGTGAAATCGAGAAATTGTTTGTGACATCACTTAACATGAAAATTAACAATGATGTCACCCAACGATGGGTGCCAAAATATGTTGTGAACTTGAGAAACTGTTCGTGACATCACACAACATGAAAATTACCTGTATGATCGCCCCACGCTGGGTTCAAAAATGTACCGAACTCGAGAAATCTGTTGTGACATCATATAACATGAAAATTACCAATGAGATCGCCGCACACTGGGAGCCAACAATTAACTGAAATCAATAATTAAATGAAATCAAACACAAAAGATTATGAGATTAGTGGGTTGAGGTGGGAATGCGCTGACGTGTGACTAGGCAATAGGCGTCTTTTTCACGATTTGGGCTTCGTCTCAGAGTCTGCTCGCGTCTGTGATTTATAAGGAATGTCCCCACTGTCCAGAAAACATTTTAAAAAGGCTGAATTCTTCCGCACCCGTCCCTGTGCGAATTCTTTGTACTTTATGTACTCTCCTCCCAGTGCCTGTGAGGTGCTGGAATAGTGGACACTTTCTTGTTTTCTAGGTAGGCCAGAAGAATTCATTCACATGCTTTCACACGTGACGTTCCACCCTAATGGCTGCAGGGTCCATCAGTTTACGGCAAGCTTCTCATTGTCTGCCAGGCCCTTGGCAACGTGTCCGTTCTTAAGCGAGGCGAGAGCGTCCGCTGGCTGCCCTCTGTGTGGTTGTAGAGTATTTCCAATGCCCGCTTCTCTGGCGTTCGCCACATGGGGTCTAGCCGGCTTTCTCCTGGGTCACTGGCGTCGTATCATAGGTACCAATGCACATGTCAGGCGCGGACTCCCATGGTTTCAGTAGGGAGGTGTGTTAGTCATGTTTTGGACTGCTGTCATGTACAAATGTTGGACGTCTCTCGTGATTATCGAGGGTAATTTGAGGACTGTGCGGTATTGGGACTATTTTCCAGCCTTGCAATCAACATTTCTGTGATCGGATTTCCTTTGAAGTCGATAATTCACCATGACATCGTGACCACTTCATGAATTCTTTCCTCCGAGAGAGAGGTATTAACTGAATGGAACGCTCTGAGATGGCTGCTAACGTGGTCCGGTTAAGTACGCTTTGGGACAAGTTGAATCCCACAGCGCATCGTACCTGGAACCTTCCTTACACAATACATGACCTCACGAGGATCACCGTCGAAGAGCGGAACAGACTTGACCATAACGTCTCGACCACGTCACCGCCACTACTCTAGGGGGGATCTATGAATGTTACAATGCTTGTTGTAGAGCAATATGGTATAGGTTTTTATTTCACTGATGTGCAATTTCGAACATTTTTTCTGTACTTCAGTTCTTGTTTTGTTTTTATTTCACATAAAGCTAACCTTTTAGTTTCACAAGGTTGCATCTTTCAACCTCTGCTTGCCTTGGATCTAAGCTCATTCGCAGATATGCAGGTGGCGCAAAACATTTATCTGAGCAGTTCACATTGTCTTCAAGCCACTGCAAGGTGCATCACATGAAGTATTTGTAACCATTACCAAGAACTTATTTGGTTCATCCGCGAATCGGGAGGAAAATGGGTATCTATACGTCTGAGTCTGCGCTCTAATTTCCCGTCTCATTGTTCCTACGCACGATATGGAACGGAGGAGGTAGAAACGTTGCACCGTCTTCCTCCAATAAGTTTTCTAAATTTGCAGCAGATTTTGACAAGAACACAGACTTCTTTCTTGCAGAGATTCACATTCAAGTCGCTGCATATCTCCATTGCAGTTTGATAGCGCGTCTCTGGATTCTGTCGGAAATCATGTCATGTTCATTGTTTCAGCTCATGCATACAAAGTATGACAACCAACTGAGTAACTGATTAGTAATATATCACACCATCTTGCGTAAATACTTAAAATTATAAAATATAAGCATGAGGTCACTGACAAGTTTCGGAATGGTTTTGGCTCTCAATGACGTGAATATATTATATTTGCAGAACTCGAAACCAGAAATAGAGTTTATTATATATCGTGAAATGGTGTAATTTGAATAAACTTATTATCAAAGTTAACATCCTTAACACGAACACAAATCTTTAAAAACTATACTTTAGAGTCTATCATATTTGGACTCACGTGATAGATCATGGGATGAGTATGCAACAGTGCTACTGAATCCCCACGTAAGACAGTTATCCGTGGTCTGTAAAAGGAGGAAGTTTACTCCCCCTCAAAACTAGAGGGGATACTATAGCAGTCTCATAGCACAGATTCTAACCAGTGTAGTTTTAGGATTCTCGTAGACTATATATATGACTTGGGTTTCTCCTTTTACTTCCACAGGTAAGTGAAAACTTAGTCTGCTAAAAGTCCTTTAAGGTTATTTTCGTTGGGTTCTTTCTTAGGTAACAGGTACGGAATGGCAAAGTATACAGTTTGCTCACTATTGAAGCAAGGAAATGAATAATAATTCATTAATTTTAACACAACGAGCGTACGTACTCTGTAATCGTTTAAATGATCTGTGGCACATGTAATTAATTAACTAATCGAATTACTACGCACAGTTACTTTGAGAGGATCACTTGTTGTTGTTGTGGTCTTCAGTCCTGAGACTGGTTTGATGCAGCTCTCCATGCTACTCTGTCCTGTGCAAGCTTCTTCATCTCCCAGTGCCTACTGCAACCTACATCCTTCTGAATCTGCTTAGTGTATTCATCTCTTGGTCTCCCTCTACCATTTTTACCCTCCACGCTGCCCTCCAACACTAAATTGGTGATCCCTTGATGCATCAGAACATGTCCTACCAACCGATCCCTTCTTCTGGTCAAGTTGTGCCACAAACTTCTCTTCTCCCCAATCCTATTCAATACTTCCTCATTAGTTATGTGATCTACCCATCTAATCTTCAGCATTCTTCTGTAGCACCACATTTCGAAAGCTTCTATTCTCTTCTTGTCCAAACTATTTATCGTCCATGTTTCACTTCCATACATGGCTACACTCCATACAAATACTTTCAGAAATGACTTCCTGACACTTAAATCCATACTCGATGTTAACAAATTTCTCTTCTTCAGAAACGCTTTCCTTGCCAATGCAAGTCTACATTTTATATCCTCCCTACTTCGACCATCATCAGTTATTTTGCTCCTCAAATAGCAAAACTACTTTACTACTTTAAGTGTCTCATTTCCTAATCTAATTCCCTCAGCATCACCCGACTTAATTCGACTACATTCCATTATCCTCGTTTTGCTTTTGTTGATGTTCATCTTATATCCTCCTTTCAAGACACTGTCCATTCCATTCAACTGCTGTTCCAAGTCCTTTGCTGTCTCTGACAGAATTACAATGTCATCGGCGAACCTCTAAGTTTTTGTTTATTCTCCATGGATTTTAATACCTACTCCGAATTTTTCTTTTGCTTCCTTTACTGCTTGCTCAATATACAGATTGAACAACATCGGGGAGAGGCAACAACCCTGTCTTACTCCCTTCCCAACCACTGCTTCCCTTTCATGTCCCTCGACCCTTATAACTGCCATCTGGTTTCTGTGCAAATTGTAAATAGCCTTTCGCTCCCTGTATTTTACCCCTGCCACCTTTAGAATTTGAAAGAGAGTATTCCAGTCAACATTGTCAAAAGCTTTCTCTAAGTCTACAAATGCTAAAAACGTAGGTTTGCCTTTCCTTAATCTTTCTTCTAAGATAAGTCGTAAGGTCAGTATTGCCTCACGTGTTCCAGTGTTTCTACGGAATCCAAACTGATCTTCCTCGAGGTTGGCTTCTACTAGTTTTTCCATTCGTCTGTAAAGAATTCGTGTTAGTATTTTGCAGCTGTGACTTATTAAACTGATAGTTCGGTAATTTTCACATCTGTCAACACCTGCTTTCTTTGGGATTGGAATAATCATACAGTAAAGCTGCATGCCCTGGGGAGAAATTACGGCTGTAGTTTCCCCTTGCTTTCAGCCGTTCGCAGTACCAGCACAGCAAGGCCGTTTTGGTTATTGTTACAAGGCCAGATCAGTCAATAGGATCACTTAATGTACTCTTTTCATCCAAATGCTGTGATTATCTAACTCAGTATATTATAATGCTCCGAATGCTGTGTCTGTATTTGCCACTTCAGGGTTGTTAATCTAATCGTTTAGAAATCGCCAGGAGTTGGCGCATATGGATTGTTAAATCAAATTACTGTTTCCATGACGATGATGTTTTATTGTTTATTACAGACAAGAGGCCACCCAGTAGCTGGCCATCCAAAGGAGAAATACAGTTCCGCCGCACGTACTTGAGATACGGGCCTCAGAGTGATCCCGTTCTCGTAGATCTCAACTTCGTGATCCGACCGGCCGAAAAGGTACTGTTCGAAAAAGACCGTTTATTCCTACTTAATGAGCCTAGTAATCAAAGAAAATGACGTTCTAGTGATGAAAGTAAGTTCAGCTATTCTCTTTTGAATTCGCAGGTGGGAATAGTTGGCCGTACGGGGGCCGGCAAGTCGTCGCTCATCTCAGCGCTGTTCCGGCTCGCCATCGTTGAGGGGGAAATCCTTATTGACGACGTGGATACTGCCAACATTGGTCTGCAAGATCTTAGGGCAAAGATTTCCATTATCCCGCAAGATCCAGTTCTATTTGCTGGGACTCTACGGTTCAACCTGGACCCCTTCGGAGAGTTTCCAGACTACATCTTGTGGAGAGTACTTGATGATGTACGTATATATAGTCTCCTTATTATTATCTGATGCCTTCGAACTACATGTTTGCTGCAGCCTATAAATTATTTAAAAAGAAGAAAAATTGTGGGTAATTTGTTTTTTGTCCGTTTTTATTTAAGTACAAGCGTTCTACATGCATAGTCATAAATGTGAAAGTACAGACAGTGTAAAATTTTCCCTTTTGTGAACGAAATGTCTTCAGTTGAAATAACTTAGGCGAGCATAGATGGGTACCATCCTCGACAAACTCCCGTAATTCGAACTAAGTGTTTACTAGCTGAAACATCGGCGATAGTCGAAGGCGGTAACCGGCTGCATTGAACATTTGAAACGCGTTGAGAAGCTGTATTTTCACTTATGTTCTGCCTTTGACTCTGAACACAGCTCTGTGTCTCTTACTCCCAGTCTGATTCTCACTTTCTTCTACATCTCACGCGCTCTACCGTGCATTACTACAGGTCAATAACTATAAATAAGAGAATGTGAACAATATTATTTGTAATAGCTTCTGTCTATAGCTTGTACTCCAAAGTCACAGGCTGAAAAAGAAGATAAACTGCACTCTCCTCGTACCCGCAGGTTAGTATTCATTGTTAATAACGCCCTGCCACATTTATCTATGCCTACCGTTTTTTGTCTCTTCGCCTGTCCTCCAAAACTTTTACGTAATGCAGTGAAATATGGAGATCATTAAAATAATACAAAATAGAACCCTGGGTCGGCTGTAGCACGCTGTACAACTGTAATTCGAAAGCGGAAAATACGTAGACTCTGAAAGTTTCTATCATTCTAGCGCAGCACCTTGCTTCCTCAACGAAGACAAGATCCTCTCCGTCTAATTCTTTGCTTCATAGCTAACCAAAGGTACTCGTTGCCGTCGGATGACTGGGAGGGCCAGATTAGGATCTACAGCTCTTCCACGTGCGAGTCAGACTATTTCGCCAACGGAGGTAACAATGTGTACTGGGTTTTTGCCAGATAAGACACCGTCATTGATGAGGACCAATTATCTCACATTAGATGGTTTCCTTGTCACTTAAAATATCCAGACAATCTTTGCTTGTAATTTGTCTCACAAAAGTATTGACATGACCAACAGTATCATTTGATGACTCGGCCATGCCACTAAAGAGTGTTTCTTTGAGTCGTCAGTCTTCTTATTGACTTGCTGCGGACCTTCACGACTTCCTCTCGTGCGCCAGCCCTTCGTGTCAGAGTAGAACTTGCATCCTGCGACCTCAATTGTTGCATATATTCTAATGAGTTTTTACTCTCTACAGCTCCCTCTGTATCAGGGAATTTATTTCCTGATGTGCTAACACACGTCCTATCGTCCTGTCCCTTGTTCTTGTGAATCATTTCCACCTGTGGCTGATCTGCAGCTTTCTTAATCACTCTGCGAAGAACCTCTTAATTCTTTTATTTTTCTGCCTAATTTTCAACATCCTTATGCAGCAGCACATCTCAAACGCTTCGATTCTCTTCTCTTTCTGTTTTTCCACAGTCCATAATTCACTACGTATATTAAGTCGGTGCATAAGTTCGTAGTATGTTTTCGCAATCGGAAGAGAAAACTGGTGACTGAAATTTCGTGAGAAGTTCCGGTCGCAACGAAAAACGCCTTTGTTTTAATGACTGCCACTCCAATTCACGTATCATGTCTGTGACACTATCTCCCCTATTTCGCGATAATACATAACGAGCTACCCTTCTTTGTGCTTTTTCGATGTCATCCGTCAGTCTCACCGGATGCGGATCCCACACCGCAGAGCAATGCTCCAGAATAGGGCGGACAAGCGTGGTGTAAACAGTCTCTTTAGTAGACCTGTTGCTCCTTCTAAGTGTTCTGCCAGTGAATCGCAGTCTTTGGTTTGCTCTACCCACAATACTATCCATGTGACCGTTCCAATTTAGGTTATTTGAAATTTTAATCCCTAAGTATTTAGTTGAATTTACAGCCTTCAGATTTGTGTGACTTATCGCGTAATCGAAATTTAGCTGATTTCTTCTAGTACTCATGTGAATAACTCCACACTTATGCTTATTCAGGGTCAACTGCCACTCTTCGCACCATACAGATACCTTATCTAAATCATTTTGCAATTCCTTTTGGTCATCTGACCTCTTTACAAGACGGTATGTGACAGCATCATCTGCAAACAATCTAAAACACCTACTCAGTTTGTCTCCTATGTCGTTAATATAGATCAGGAACAATAGAGGGCCTGTAACACTTCCTTGGGGAACGCAGATATTACTTCTGTTTTACTCGATGACTTTCCGTCTATTACTACGAACTGTGACCTTTCTGACAGGAAATCACGAATCCAGTCGCACAACTGAGGCGATGCTCCGTAGGCACGCAGTTTGGTTAGAAGACGCTTGTGAGGAACAGTGTCGAAAGCCTTCTGGAAATCTAAAAATATGGAATCAATTAGACATCCCCTGTCGATAGCACTCATTACTTCATGAGTATAAAGAGCTAGTTGTGTTTCACAAGAACGATATTTTCTGTAACCGTGCTGACTATGTGTCAATAAATCGATTTCTTCGAGGTACTTCATAATGTTCGAATACAAATGGCGCTGAGCACTATTGGACTTAACTTCTGAGGTCATCAGTCCCCTAGAACTTAGAACTACTTAAATCTAAGTAACCTAAGGACATGACATACATCCATGCCCGAGGCAGGATTCGAACCTGCGACCGTAGCGGTAGCGCGGTTCCAGAGCATAGCGCCTAGAACAGCTCGGTCACCCAGGCCGGCATGTTCGAATACAGTATATGCTCCAAAACCCTGCTGCAAATCGAAGTTAGTGTTACAGCCTGTAATTCAGCGGATTGCTCCTACTTCCCTTTTTGGGTATTGGTGTGACGTGAGAAATTTTCCAGTCTGTAGGTACGGATATTTCTGTGAGCGAGTGGTTATATATAACTGCAGAATCGGAAAGTTATCCCAAAGTTGGCAGACTGTTGTAAATAGTGATGGAGAATATATTGTAGATGACTAAAGTCTGTGTTATGTGTAGCTGTTGTGTTTATTAAACTTATGGAAAAATGCTACGAACTTATGCACCAACCCAATATATAGTTTGAGGCACACAGAATGTTCCAAAAAGTGGTTTTTATCTCCTAATTTGTTCAACTATCTGCAAGGGAATATACTGAGCCGTCACCTCCCACTCCCCAATAATTTGTGTTGTTCTCACCATCATGACACGCAAGTCTCCCAGTGTGGTGCCAACTGGAAAGACTTGTTACTTGGTCGCCGAACTACCCCATGTGGGAACTACAGGCTACCAATGCCATTCGATCATTTCATTTCAGATTTCAGTGTTTACAGTTACTTCTGGAACAGTATGTATATGGGGCACTGTAAGTCACGTGTTTACGACCCCTTTACTGACGTTCGTTGCTACTTTGCCGGCCTGCAGGTGGAGCTGCGTGACTCGCTGCACGACTCTCTGGGCCTGGACACGCGCGTGTTGGACGGCGGCAGCAACTTCAGCGTCGGCCAGCGGCAGCTGGTGTGCCTGGCGAGGGCCATCCTGCGCAACAACCGCGTTCTCATGCTGGACGAGGCCACCGCCAACGTTGATCCACAGTAAGTTCCCCCTTCAGTACGCACTGATCCATTCCTTCTGTGTTCAAATAACACCGCCACATTTTCGGTCAGCGAAACGCTGAATATTAGAAAGGACAAGGTTTTGTGTCAACTGCGTCAGCAACGAAGCTTGAGAGCGGTGGAAGTCACTTGAAGATTGCAGCAGGTGTAACTCACATGAACTTCAGGACACAACAGAAATTCTACTCACTACGGGAGTATTATACTGCAAAATAAAAGACTGTGTATGATGCTCAATTTTATGGGTTATTGACAAGAAATACATTGGTGTCAGCGACTTACAGGCATTCTACATGACCTCAATATCTTAGTCATTGCTAAAAACTCTTTGAAAAGTTTTTCATCAGCAACCAACCACCTACCATAATCCTTCGGCAGTCCTTACAAAGTCGACAACGTACATATTTCTCCATGATAAAGAGACACGCCTTGTGAATTGCACCGTTTTTACTTAGATTTATTAACCTGTTCATAAATGCACTGAGCAACAGAAATAAAGAATCACTTTTTCGAAACCTTGTAATTCCCATCCATTGAGATGCTTAAGTTTGAACTTTGGCTCAAAGATGCGTACAACGTTCCTTTGTAGTGGTGCATAATCGTGGCGCCTTGAGACGTAACCTCGGGCTCGACCACGCTTGAACCAGCGCGGTGTCGACACGCGCGAAAACAGACCACAGCACGTTTAGGGTTCGTTGATGAAGTCACGATGGCACCAAACTTCATCACAGTTCTGGCTAATGCCAACGTGGAAGCCTCAGAAGATGGGCAGCTTGTCACACCCTTTCTTATCCAAATTTCACCCCTTCTTTTGATGCCTATGTGATGGAGATTAGAACCGCGACGTACAGAGTTGAAATTACGTTGTTTTCTTATGAGTGGCCGGGGAAAACATTCCAGACACATTGCTACTCATAATCGGCACGGAACGGCCTCCGGGAGTGGCATAGAAGGCCTCATGAAACCATCCTTTTCTCTGGGGCGTCGATTCCCATATATTTGGGGTCTAAAGCGACAGTTCGCAGTGCGATGACCAACAGGAAGAAGTTTTTGACTATCTTTGTCATTGCTGACACCCTCGGATGTTTCAACCCTCCTCTAAGGACACTGTGGGGCTGCATCCCCATTAAACACGATCTGACCCCTTTGGAGCGTAGCGTGACCTCAATTTTTGTTCTGGTGTACGGGTTGGAACCACTAGGCACCGTTCAGCATCATTCGACGAAATTTGTACTTGGCCCGAAACGGCAATGGGTGCACACGCTTTTTCGACCCTCGTATTTCGCGTCCACCTGTGGAGTGATCACACGGGAGAGCAACGTTAACATGTACAGCTCTTTCGCCGCTAAATTGCTGCTGTTGCCCCTGATAATAGGCCGTTCGGAACCAGGGGGTGTCGAAGGGGTTGCCAGTCTGCAAGTGGTTAGAACTTCGTCACGGGTTCTGTCTCTACAGGTACATTCTTAGATTTTTCAATAATGGTGGGTGGGTGCACTGAGGGTTTTGCCGAAATGGGGGGTCTTATAGAAAATCTTTGTCGTTTTGTGTGTCCATGTCAGGTCACATGAGGACACAAAATAGGGATGCTGAAAAAAAAACCATAATCAACATTAGCTCTCTTGGAACACGTTCAAATTTCGTCGAATGGTTTTGAACGGCCTCTAATATTTCTAACCTCTACACGAAAGCAAAAATTGCAGTCGCGTTGAACTCCAAAGGGGACAGATCATGTTTAATGGAGATGCAGCCCCATAATGACCTTAGTGAAGGGTTGAAATGTCAGAGGGTCCTGAAAGAAATTGAGAAGTTACGCATAATTTTTCACGCAAATCCAGATTTATGAAGCTCTGACTACTTCTCGGTAGCTCACAAGCGTCAAGTCGGAAATACAGTTGTGTGAGTCATCAGTCTTCGCACTACTTCGATACGGCGAGCCACAAATTCCTCTCTTGTGCCAGCATCTTCATGTCGGGGTAGCATTTACAACCTACGTTCTCAATTATTTATTGGCCGTATTCCAATCTCTGCCTTCTTTACAGTTTCTACTCTCTACAGCTTCCTCTAGTACTAGTGAAGTTATTCCCTGATGTCTTAACGTATGTGCTACCATCCTCTCCCTTGTTCTTGTCGGTGATCTCCACATGTTACTGTTGTTACTGTCTTCGCCGATTCTGCAGAGAACCTCTTCATTTTTTTAATGTCTACCCAATTTTTTAACATCCTACTGTAGCCACACGTCTCAAACGCCACGATTCTCTTCTTTTTGGGTTTTACGAGAGTCCATGGTTCACTACCACACAATGCTGCACTTCAAATGTACATTCTCATAAATTTCTTCCACAGACTAAGATCGATTTTTGATACTAGTAGACTTATTTTATACAGGAATGCTCTCTTCGCCTGTGCTAGTCTGTTTTTTATATCATTCAACTTCGTCCGTTATCTGTTATTTCGCTTTCAAGGTAACAGAATGCGTCGAGTTCTTGTACTTCGTGGTCCTCAGTTTAGAAGATAAGTTTCCCAATTATGTCATATTCCTACTCCTCATTCCTATCCTCTTCCTTCGGTTTTCTCTCAATCTGTATTCTGTGGTCAGAAGACTAGTCATTCCACTCAGTATGTCCTGTAATTTAAACCCTCACCTGAACCTGTCTTTTATTTTCATCATTGATTCTTCGATGTGTAGACTGAACAATAGGGGAGAAAGACTACATCCCTGCCTTACACGCATTTTAACCCGACCACTTCGTTCTTGGTCCTCCAGTCATTGTACCCTCTTGGCACTTGTACATATCGTATATTATCCGTCTTTCCCTACATATTGCCCTCATTTTTCTTAGGATTCCGTGCATCTTGCACCATTTTATACTATCGAACACTTTTCTGGTCGACAAATCTTATGAATGTGTCTTGATTTTTCGTCAGTCTTGCTTCAGTTATCAAACGCTACCTCTCCGCTACCTTTACCTTTCCGAAAGCCAGACTAATGGTCTTCTAAAAGATCCTCAGCTTTCTTTTCCATTCTTATGTATATTATTCTTGTCAGCAATTTGGGGCATGAGCCATTAAGCTCGTTGTGTTATAATCTCGTACTAATATGCCCTTGTGAATTATATTTTTTCCGAAAGTATGATGGTGTGTCTCCAGTTCTCATAGATTCTATGCATACATAACACCAAATAATTCACACTTAAAA
Organism: Schistocerca americana; assembly: GCF_021461395.2. Lineage (NCBI taxonomy): Eukaryota > Metazoa > Arthropoda > Insecta > Orthoptera > Acrididae > Schistocerca > Schistocerca americana. The sequence goes on along the minus strand of NC_060120.1, from coordinate 380,227,573 downwards.
CAATCCCATTCATGTAGCTGCTTCGCCTAGCCGAAGAACGATAGTCTAGAAGTGCACTAAAAGTTTCAATCTTGAAGCTGGCGAAACAAGATCGTAAGTCTGGAAACATCGTACTTCCTCCAGGCCTGGCCAGCACCGCTTCTTGGCGAAAGAAGTATAGCAAGTGGAGCATCCTTCCCCTTCGTGCGTGCTTCTTCCGACATTTGCGCGCGAGTGCCTGTTTCCAAAATTGTTCCCAAACATAAAAACCCTGACGTTAGTTATTATCGACTAAACAGTTGGCCAGACAAATGGGAATAGGAGTTTTTGTCTACAAATTATCTATACTTTCTTTGGGCGATGTTTGTATACACGATAAAAAGTCACCCTGTCTACATATTAACCAAAGAAATTAGGACATCTCACAAGATATCAAACCTTACATATCTTGCGTAATCTCCTAACAGCTTTGGTTAATATGCAGGGTTCAAATGGCTCTAAGCACTATGGGACTTAACATCTGAGGTCATCAGTCCCCTAGAACTTAGGACTAGTTAAACCTAACTAGCCTAAGGACATCACACACATCCATGTCCGAGGCAGGATTCGAACCTACGACCGTAGCAGCAGCGCTGTTCCCGTCTGAAGCGCCTAGAACCGCTCGGCCACAGAATATGTAGGGTGTTTGTTTTAACTTTAGACAACTAAACATCTCGAAAACTACGCATTCTACGAAAAAAAGATGTTCTAGTTCAAAAGTTGATATTAGTAAAGAGGACATCTGTCTGTGCTGCAACTGGCCTCATCCTAACCACGCCTCCTGTGTGGACGGGATCAACTTTGTATTTTCAAATGGTAACCCCCATTTTTATTGCATTTCAAATATTTTTTGCCATAGAATCCGAATATGAAATAATTATGGGAGGGGGGGGGGGACTCTCACTTCAAAATACAATGAGACCCCGTCCAGGCAGGAGAGGTGGCTAGTAAGTGGACAGCTGTAGCATAGACAGATGTTCCCTTTACTAACAGTAACTTTTGACCTATAACATTTTTTTCGTACGGTGCATCGTTTTCGAGATATTTATTTATCTCAAGTTAAAACAAACACCTTGAATCCAGAATGAGATTTTCACTCTGCAGCAGGAGAGCTTCTGTAAAGTTTGGAAGGTAGGAGACGAGATACTGGCAGAAGTAAAGCTGTGAGTACCGGGCGTGAGTCGTGCTTCGGTAGCTCAGATGGTAGAGCACTTGCCCGCGAAAGGCAAAGGTCCCGAGTTCGAGTCTCGGTCGGGCACACAGTTTTAATCTGCCAGGAAGTTTCAAACACCTTGAATATTCGGAACTTTCCGGACACCCAAACATCGCGTTCTGTTAGTAACAGCCACGTGCGTGTTCAGCGCATCATCGAATGTCAGGTGTAGTAACGATTACGCCGCTCACAATACGTTATACATATACAGAGGGAGAAACAAAACATTCAGTCGATCGCTGCAACTACAGCCCACCTGCCCCAGTACAGTGGACAATCGTATGCACCACTGCTCGTCACAGTTATTAGTGATGAATTATTCTACAAGCATTCTAAGTCTGAGATTAAAGGACAAGTTAAGAATGGGAACACAAAGATTATCTTATCGCAATAAAAATTTAGTCTTAACACAGATTCCGGTAAAGGGAGTAATTACTGCGCACTTATTTTGAAACTGCTGAGCGATGTGCTTCAGGGGTTTGGCCACGAAACTTCAAGTTCTACTTATAGCCGAGATTACTCCCCTATTCTACAGTTTCTGCTGCTTGAAAAAATATATTTGTGATCAATTTCTCATGATTGGAGTTGACAGTCATGTAGTACTTTCTGAAAGTAGAGTATACCACTTGATAACGGCAGGAAGGCCGAAACTGAAATAATGAAAATAACTAACTTCTGCAGTCAGTGGTGAACATAGCGTCATTTACAAAGATAGTCATCACGGTGCAGCTGTAGAAGACGTATAGGATGGCCCAAAGCTTTAGGGTCAAGTTATGTAGATGGTAGAAGATCGTAAATCGAGCACTTTGAGATTAGGACTCAACTGTAGGAAATCAGTATTTCGTTTATTATTGATATAAATATCTTCCACGTTAGGACAACTTAAGCCCATAGTAACCTGCATTCATTACAACATAATCTATCAATGAAATTAAAATTTGAGTTGAAATCATTGAACCCCATTGCTTGCACACCTTCCTGCCCGGGGCAGGATCCGAACCTGCGACCGTAGCAGTCGCGCGGTTTACCTGCTGTTCCGGCAGTACTGTCTGCAACATACTCAAAATATGCGTCTCACGCGCAAAAAAAATGGTTCAAATGACTCTGAGCACTATGGGACTTAACATCTGAGGTAATCAGTCCCCTAGAACTTAGAACTACTTAAACCTTACTAACATAAGGACATCACACAAATCATTGCTCGAGGCAGGATCCGAACCTACGACCGTAGAAGTCGCGCGGTTCCGGACTGAAGCGCATAAAACCGCTTGGCCACAGAGGCCGGCCTCACGCACAAGTTGACGGCTGACGTTTGATAAATCTTCTCCCACACGATCCAACACCATCTCTTCAAATTGTACTGTGCAAGCAATGCTGTGATGAGAACCTTACCCATTCCTCTGTTGCTTGAACGACGCAGCATCTTGTAAGTTTTTGTTGGTGGCGACAAATTCCTCCCGACCAGGATGACACCTGCCGATAAAACTTTCCTTTTTCATTCTCTCGGCTTTCCAGGAACTGGAATCTGCTTCACCGTACGCTGAGGTGACAAAAGCGATGCGATAACTCCTAACATCGTATTGGACCTCCTTATGCTCGGCGTAGTGCAGCATTTCGACGTGGCATGGACACAACAAGTTGTTGGAAGTTCCTTGCAGAAATACCGAGCCATGCTGCCTCTATAGCCGTCCATAATTGCTAAAGTACTGCTGGTGCAGAATTTTGTGCACGAACTGACCTATTGATTATGTCACACAAATGTTCATATCAGACGATCTTGGTGACCAAATCATTCACTCGAACTGTCCAGAATGTTCCTCGAACGAATCGCGAAAAATTGTGGCCCGGTGAAAGGGCGCATCAACCATAAAAATTCCATCTCTGTATCATTGAAAATAGTCTGCAAATAGCGGAACATAACCATTTCCAATCAATGATCGGTTAAGTTGGACCAGAATACCCAGTCCATTCCATGTAAACATAACCCGCACCATTATGGGGCCAACACCGACTGGCACAGTACCTTGTTCACAACTCGGATCCATGGCTTCGTGGGGTCTACGCCACACTCAAAACCTACCACCAGTTAATACCAACTTAAATTGGGACTCATCTGGCCACGCCACGGTTCTCCAGTCGTCTGGGATCCAACCGGTGTGGTCACGAGCTGTAGGTGATGTGCTGTCAGCACTCGCGTCTGTTGTCTGCTGCCATACACCATTAACGTCAAATTTCGCCGCGCTGCCCTAAAGCCTGGTTTTCACGAAGAGACTGCCTTGCGCCACTCGTCGCGTGAAACGAGTTGGACGCAAGGAGCTTCGTGTGTCTGTAGACACGGCGCCACCAGTGTACACTTCAGTTTCGTCGTCATGTGAGTGCCGTAGTCATGTGTAAAATGAAAGTTTTGGCAGCTGTACGATTTGTGGCGGAGTTAATGCTTGTTTGTATGAAATCGCTGCATAAGACAAAAGATAAAAAAATTAGAAACGTGTTTGGGTTCGTGACTGGATAAAGAAAAGAAGTCTCCTCGGTTGCTCAGCGACCTTGCTGAAAGAAATTGTGCTAGTAGACGCTATAAGATTTTTAATCATCTGTACTGCAATTTGTGAATCGGAGGCGCTGCTGTGACGTTTTAAATAAATTAATATCGAATAAAGAATTCAGTTTTCCAAATTTTTTTAGCCTATTCTCCTGTCAACTATTTTCCTTAAAAAGGAATCGCTCAACTCTAACCAGGGGATTATAGTGTTGTAGACGTGGGCTGTTCTGCAGCCAAAAGTTTTGCTTGTCTGTATTTTTATCAATTCATTTGTATATGTCCACCTATAATTTTAATTCAGTTGATTTTCCTCTACAGCTCAGATATTGTCTACCAACTCATGTTTAGACCGCGTGTGACAGTCTCGAGCGAGCAACAAACCGCTGCTTGTTTTTTGCAGTCAACTTAATTGAAATGCTACAAACTCCTATGCATAGCACGGATACTAAAAAAGCGAACAGTTTCCTCCGTTCACCACTTCATATTTCAGTTTTTTTACTCCCTACTGACACACCTAACCTCAAAGCTCATGCAACTAGTGTCGCCAAAGTTGAACAAGCCGAAAGAGCTTAGTTTCGGCGACGAGTTTCGCACACTCACGCCGCGCATGCGCAGCGTCTTACAGCGCAGTTACGTGCAATCCAGTGTCGTTGTGAAAACTAGGCTTAAAGGATACGTTCGTCGTGCATCCCACATTGAATTCTGCTGTTATTTCACGCAGTGTCGCTTGTCTGTTAGCACTGACAGTTCCACACAAACGCCGCTGCTCTCAGTCGTTAAGTGAAGACCGTCGGCCACTGAGTTGTCCGTGGTAAGAGGTAATGCCTGAAATTTGGTATTTTTGGAATACTCGGAATATTGAACACTGTGGATCTCATATATTGACTTCCCTAACGATTTTCGAAATGAAATGTCCCGTGCATCTAGCTTCACTACCATTCCGCGTTCAAAGTCAGTTAATTCCCTTCGTGCCGCTGCAATCACGTCGATAACCTTTTCACATAAATCACCTGCGTACAAATGACAGCTCTATCAATGCAGTGCCCTTTTATACCCTGGGTAAGCGATAGTACAGCCGTCTGTATATGTGCACCTCAGCGTACTTTAAATACATTCCTGTAACGAGTATTGCTCCATTTCGGATACCGAGTTAAATGCTCCTTTTGTCCGTGCCCCGGAGCTTCTGCAGCATCGCGTGAATTCGTATCCGCAGCCGTGGCTAGAATCCACGCACTCTTAGCTATGTGCGTCGTGCGATACTGGCCCACCGACTCCAGTATGACGGAAAACATCCTTTCTTCTGGAATCGGATACTGATCCATGACGCTACAAGCGGACAGGGCTAGCACACATTGGTGGTAAGGCTTGATACACCAACCGTGAATTGTAAGCAATGGATAACTTCTTAGTGGGCAGACCACAAGACGATTGTGTGTTGTTTCCCAAGGTAGCAACATCGGCGTCGATGCGGCAGTCATTTTGATTATTGTGTAAGCAGTCTACAATCGCTCATTTCTCACTCAGATTTTCTCGTCAGCTGAAATGTCATTTAGCAGCCGCTGGTTTTAAACTGTCTTCCGGTTAAATAGGGTTCGCCAGGAGAAATGGTCAAAATTCGGGTATACGACAGCAACGATCATTTGAAGCAAAAATTCTAGTATATGTAGGGTCTAAAATGCACACCTTTCGAGCTATAAGCACTTCATCTTCGATAATGTAAAGCAAATGTCTCCTACTGCAAGCTCTTTGCTTTCCATGTTTTGGGAGGAGGTAGTATGGATCAAAATAAGAAAAAAAGTCCAGTAAACATGGGCTCTAAAGTGTATAACTTAAGACTTACAGTTGAAGAGATGTGTTTCACAGTAACGAAGATCATGAACTATTCGAAGCTCTTAACGCACGCCCATGTTTACTGGAATTATTTGCTTCGTATGATGGTTTCTATCGTATCCCTGAATACTGATCTTTCCTCCTGGGAAACATTCAGTAATTTTTGTCCGAAAGTATGGAAGACGTTGAGCGCAAATCTACGAAGGTCACTCCAAAAGAAATGCATACTATTTTTTTAAAATCCATCTTTTATTCTACATGTTTGAAAGTTTTACAGTGTGTAGATACATCCTTCAGGAACAATATTTTCATTTCTCCACATAATTTCCATCCCTCTCAACTGCCTTACGCTACCTTGGAACCAGCGCCTATATACCCTCATGGTAAAATTCTGGACCAATCTGTTGGAGCCATTGTTTGGCAGCGTGCACAAGGGATTCATCATCTTCAAACTTTGTTCCACGAAGAGAGTCTTTCAGTTTCCCAAAGAGATGATAGGCACATGGAGCCAGGTCAGGACTGTAAGGCGGGTGTTTTAGTGTTGTCCATTCGAGTTTTGTGATCGCTTCCATGGTTTTTTGACTGATATGTGGCCGTGCATTGTCGTGCAACAGCAAAACATCCTGCTTTTGCCGATGTGGTCGAACACGACTCAGTCGAGCTTGAAGTTTCTTCAGTGTCGTCACATATGTATCAGAATTTATGGTGGTTCAACTTGGCATGATGTCCACAAGAGAGAGTCCTTCGGAATCGAAAAACACCGTAGCCATAACATTTCCAGTAGAAGGTGTGGTTTTGATTTTTTTTCTTGGGTGAATTTGCATGATGCCACTCCATTGATTGCCTCTTCGTCTCTGGTGAAAAATGATGGAGCCATGTTTCATCACCTGTCACAATTCTTCCAAGAAATTCATCTCCACCATTCTCGTACGGTTCCAAAAGTTCGCTGCATACAGTTTTTCTTGTTTATTTGTGAGCCACTCTCAACATCCTGGGAACCCACCTGGCACAAACCTTTTTTAACGCCAACACTTTCAGTACTCTGCAAACCCTTCCTTCCCCTATCCTAACGTAGCGTGAAAATTCGTTCACTGTGATGCGTCTGTCAGCAGTCACCAATTCGTTAACTCTGTGCACATTTTCTGGAGTGTGTGCAGTACGAGGCCTGCCGTTGCGAGGACAATCCACAATATTGCCGTGCCCGCTTTCATCACGTAATCTGCTTGCCCACCGACTAACTGTACTGCGATCGACAGCAGCATCCCCATGCACCTTTTTCAACCTCTTGTGGTTGTTTCCCACTGTCTCGTTTTCACGGCACAGGAATTCCGTGACAGGACGTTGCTTCTGACGAACGTCAAGTGTAGCAGCCATCTTAAAGACTTGTTGTGACGGCGCCACTCACAGGAGCTGGTTAAACTAAGTCTGAAAACAAGCGGGAAGGATGTATCTACACACTGTAAAACTTTCACTCATGCAGAATGAAAACTGTATTTTTACAAAAATAGTGTGCATTTCTTTTGGAGTGACCCTCGTACGTAAATGTCACTCATTTAATAGCTTCCAGAATAACGTAATAAAGGAACAGAAAATTCTTCACAATATAGTAGTGTCATATATACTTGTATCCAACGTTAATTATTCAGAATTGGACATTTGTGAATCAAAATTCATTCATAAACTACACCACCGCTTGCGAAAATTGCAGAATCCACCAAGGAACGAATTGAATGACTCCAAAATTGAAGGAGGTATCAAACGGCGGAGCCATAATAAGTGATTAAGTTTGCTGGGCGATGGCGTCCACCTAGGCCCAGCACTGCCTTCATCTATGTGGCTGGAGACGTCAGTGTTTTGCCACGCTCAGTCGGTGCAAAGTCATACAGCGAAGTGGAAAGGTCCAAACAGAATTCTATTATTCCTCATCGATGTCACAATGTGACTCTGTTCGAACTGGGAAGATGACTGGTCTCCGGGAAACGAGTCTGTCGTACGTCATACTGCGGCCCGTACAGCGAACGCTGGTATATCAATGATGTGTGTGTACAACCAATGGATAGATGAGAGTCACACACAGCAACGAACTTATACTAAACCATTGTGATCACATTGTGGTATGACAGTAATCTTGCACGCATGGTCGTAAGCAACAGAAAGCTTTGTCCATTATGTTCGTTCGAAGTTGGATCACTGGTACGGGTGTTGAACTCGTGGCACGCATATCATTAAGCCTCCTTCCGCTGGCCGTTGTGGCCGAGCGGTTCTAGTCGCTTTAGTCTGGAACCGCGCGACCGCTATGGTCGGAGGTTAGAATCCTGTCTCGGGCATGGATGTGTGTGATGTCCTTAGGTTAGTTAGGTTTAAGTAGTTCTAAGTTCTAGGGGACTGATGATCTCAGATGTTAAGTGCCATAGTGATCAGAGCCATTTGAATCATTTTTTGCCTCCTTCCACCGACCAGAAACCACCAACGCTTCACCCCAGAATGGGCACGTGTGCGCCATCACTGGCGTGGTAAGTAGCTAAATATTGTGTTTTAGGAGGAGTCCCGCTTCAAGTTGGCATAGAGTAATGCTTGCGTTCGCATCAGACGATACCGCGATGAACGCTGTTGGCAGACTGTTCTGGCAGTGTGATGGATTCGGGCGTCATTGGCTATAGCGTGCGATCTCGTCTCCTAGGTTTTGACGGCAACCTGAACAGCTATCACTTCATCAAGAAGTGTTTACGGTCCGAGGCACCAACTCCTGTAGGCAGCTCCACATGTCATATTTCAGCAAGATAATGTCCAGCCACATGTTGCGAGAACGCGCAAGCTATGTTTGAAGAACGACGGGTCCCACAGCTTCGCTGGTCTGCATGTTCACCTAACATATTGTTCATAGAACATGTTGAAAACGGTCGGCAACTTGGACGTTATGGCCCTCCTACAACCACTGTCGATGCTTTGTAGACGTGCATAGAAACCGCATGACAGTGTATTCGTATCTCTCGCAGCACAACCACGCCGTCTTTCATTCCATGCTACGACTTTTAGAGGATCTAATTTCAGTTCGTGGCGGCTTCTCACCATACTGATTTTTCACGGTCAACGTGCATGTCAATTCATCTGTTAATTTGTCTATTGCCATGTCCCTAATCTGTGGAATAAGTTTCAGTGTAGTCACATGCCTCTTTCTTGGTGTTGCAATTTGCACAAACAGTAGTGTATTTCGTAATTTTACTCCAAGATTAAGCTTTATCATTAAACGGTATATTGACAAAGATATCTTATGGCTCTATGTTTTCTTTTACAGTACTGATTCACTGATCCAGAAGACTATCAGACAAAAGTTCTCGCACTGTACCGTGCTGACTGTTGCTCATCGTCTGAACACAATCATGGATTCCGATAAGGTTCTCGTAATGGACGCCGGTCGCATGGTGGTGAGTTACAAAAAAAAAAAAAATTACATTTCAGTTCCTTGTGTTGTTCACTGTGTGATGAGTATCTAGTCTATGGTTACCACACGTAATTAAATACGAAATGTTAACAGGTACAGCTTGTGTAATTCTAGTACACAACATCAGTCTTATAACTGCGACGATGATGAACGATAGCACCGTCTAAAGTAAGAAGAAAAATTAACAGTTGATTTGTTGAAGAACAAGGCAAACGGAGAGCTATACATTGCGTGTGCTCGCTTTTCCTAGTTACTTGGATATTTACTGGAAGTTAATATTAGAAGCTAGTGATAAAGTCAATTACAAAATTTAACTCAATAGCTTCAGTCATGAAATTCAATAAATGCGAGGGCTATTCGGAATTTAAGGAACGATCGGTCGCGAGATGGAAACCCTAGTGAAAATCCGATGGAACTTTGCTCATATGTGTCGGGCAGTGTCTCTAGTATGCCCGTAGATAGCGTCACGACGCCCTTCTCAGTTCTGAGCGCATAGTGAGCGCTTAAAGATGCCTAGAAAATAGCGCCTGCCGCGATATTTCTCCTAATTTCATGAACCCCACATAAAGTAGCTGTCATGCAGTTCCTTCTTCCTGGCAATTCTCGGCCGCACACTGCAGGTGCAATGAGGACGATCCTGCAGCGTTTTCGACGGGAACTGTTTGATCAGCCACCATACAGCCCGGACTTCACTCCCTCTGATTTTCTTCCCTGCTCACATGAACCGCTAGCTAGGAAGGCAACATTTTGGTACTGACAACGAATTGCAGTTCAACGCAGAAAATTGTCAGAAAGCATTGGAGGCCGCATTCCATGACAAGGGTATTGTAAAGTTTGTACAATGCAACGACAGATGTTTAAATCAGAGCGGAGACTTTGTAGAGAAGTAGCTGGAAGGTGAAGTTAACTGTTGCAAACAGGAGCTTTGATTTTCGCTGTGGTATCCATTTCGCGACGATCGTGGCTTACTTTCCGAAGAGCCCTACGAGGGTTCTCCAAAAAGTAAGTTCCGATCGGTCGCGAAATGGATACCACAGTGAAAACTACCCAACATATCTGTTGGGTAGTGTCTCTAGTATGGCCGTCGATCGCATAAAAAAGCTTTGTTCAGTTGTGAGCGCACTGTGAGCGAGTAAAAGTGCTTGGAACAACGATGTCTCCCGCCAAGTGGGAGGGCCCGCTGAGAGGCTTCGCCTTAATGAATGCAGCCCACCTAACACAACTGCCGCACACTTCCTTCTTCATGGCAATTCTCAGCCGCACTCTGCAGGGGCAGTGAAGACGCTCCTGAGTGTTCAATCACCCACAACACAGCCCTAATTGGCTTCCCCTGAGTATCATCTCTGTTCACATGAAACACTGGATACGAGGACAACACTTGGGCGCAGGCTATGCGCTATGGATCAGCGTAGAGAATTATCGGAAAGCACAGGCGGCTACCTTCTTTGACGATGGTGTTGGAAATTTGGTATAACGCTCCTACAAATGTCTAAATCGGAGCGGTGACTATTTAGAGAAGTATCTGGAAAGTGTAGCTAACTCTTCCAAGCAAAATGTTTCTGACTTTCACTGTGACTTCCATTTAGCGACCGATCTGAACTTACTTTCTGGACAACCCTCGTATTACGATATGTACTTGAAACAGGAGATGGATTCCATGAACTCTTTAACGTTAAGGTTACGTGAACAAATGACGATATCCATGGTAAACTAGTAGTAGATCTAAACGAAAAATTAATATTACAAGTGCTCGAATGCAGTAATGCTTCATTATACTGGCCCTCGCGTGATCTTTCAGTTCACAGGTTTAACATTACGCTTTTCCATATTATTAATATCACCATGGGTACCAATTTCGTACTTGAAAATAAGCGACCTCATTCTGAATGTGTGTGTCAAGTTGAACAAAGCGTCTGGTCGTATTTTGTGCTGCGACTGCGGTAAACTTAACTTTCGGGCCGGTCTACTCTAATGGTATTCCGGAACGTGGTCGTAGAGTCAAAGACTGGAACCAAACTTCGGGATAAAACCAGAGTAGAGCGTGTCAAGGAGTCTGCAAGCTTTCTCTCTTCGTTTACTGTTCAGATATTACTTCCATTTGGTTCCTACACTACTACACTCTTGCTCATAAATTAAGGATAATGCCGATACATAGTGAAACAACGCTCTGGTGGGGGGTTCATGGGTTTAAATCACCTCGGGGTATGACCATGCAATGCATTTGACCTTCGGTCGTTACAAGGTTTGCGCTGGCAGCAGTCCACATACGCAGAGGTGTGTTGGTGCATGTCAGATTACGGTGCAGCGAGTAGGTGTGCAGACGTCGTCAGTCGAGCTAATGGTGACTGTGTGTTGAAAATGGCTTCGAGAACACATATTGATGACGTTATGAGAGGTTGAATAATAGGGCGATTGTAGGCTGGTCAAACACAGCAGGTCGTAGCACGGGCCCTCCGTGTGCCACAAAGTGTGATCTCAAGATTATGGCAACGATTACAGCAGGCAGGAAAGTGTCCAGGCGCTACAGTATGGGACGTACAAAGTGTACAACACCACAAGAAGGCCGATATCTCACCAACACTGCCCGCCGACGGTCACGGGGTACTGCAGGTAGCCTTGCTCAGGACCTTACCATAGCAACTGGAACAGATGACTCCAGACACAGAGTCTACAGACGACTGAACAGACATGGTTTATTTGCCTGGAGACCTGCAAGGTGCATTCCACTGACCGCTGGTCACAAGAGAGCCTGTAAAGCCTGGTGTCAAGAACACAGTACATAGTCATTGGAACAGTGGTCCCAGGTTATGTTCACGGACGAGTCCAGCTATAGTCTGAACAGTGATTCTCGCCAGGTTTTCATCTGTCGTGAACCAGGAACCAGATACCAACCCCTTAATGTCCTTGAAAGGGACCTGTATGGAGGTCGTGATTTGATTGTGTGGGGTGGGATTATGATTGGTGTACGTACACCCCTGCATGTCTTTGGCAGAGGTACTGTAACAGATCAAGTGTATCGGGACGTCATTTTGCACCATTATGTCCACCTTTTCAGGGGTGCAGTGGGTCCCACCTTCGTCCTGATGGATAACAACGCACGGCCCCACGCAGCTGCCATCGTGGAGGAGCACCTTGAAACAGAAGATATCAGGCGAATGGAGTGGCCTGCCTGTTCTCCAGACCTAAACCCCATTGAGTACGTCTGGGATGCTCTCGGTCGACGTATCGCTGCACGTCTTCAAACCCCTACGACACTTCAGGAGCTGTGACAGGCACTGGTGCAAGAATGGGAGGCTATACCCCAGCAGCTGCTCCACCACCTGATCCAGAGTATGCCAACCCGTTGTGCGGCCTGTGTACGTGTGCATGGTGATCATATCCCATATTGATGTTGGGGTACATGCGCGGGAAATAGTGGCGTTTTGTAGCACATGTGTTTCGGGGCGTTTTTTTCAACTTATCACCAATACCATAGCTGTGTCGTGTGTGCTACATATGTGCCTATGCTATTAGCGCCAGTTTTGCATAGTGCACTACATTCTGCAATTATCCTTAATTTATGAGTATGAGTGTAGAATAGACTATATGACCTAAAGTATCGGACAGACTTACGTAACGTGGAATTGATCATTCGATGTCACGAGAGGCGGGCTCATCAATATAAAAGGAGGGCCTGGAAGGGGGGGGGGGGAGCAAGGGAGTAATACTGTGCTACCACAGAAAAGCAGTAACAGCAGAAAGAGACGCTCAGGAGACCTCAGTGCCATCGAACGTGGACCAATCTATGGATGTCACCTGAATGACAAATCCATCAGAGCATGTGAAATCATCTAAAACTGCCCAAGCCGACTGTTGGCAAAGTGGAAACGCGAAGAAACAATCACAGCTAAAGGAACACCAGGCCGACCTCATATACTGACGGACAAGAGCCGTCGAGCACTGCGGAGGGAGGCTGTAAGAATCACTTGAAATCAGCGGAAGGAATCACTCGTGAGTTTAAAGTGCTACCAACAGTACAGCTTACACAATGACTGAGCATAGCGAGTTGAAAAGAATGGTGTACAACGGTCGAGCACCTCTTCACGTGGAACACATTTCTGTAGTCAATATTAAGCGACGATTGGGTGAAGCTGCTGGACAGTGAATGATTGGAAACGAATGATTTGGAGTGATGAATCACGCTACACTCTGCGGAAATCCAATGGAAGGGTTAGGGTGTGCCGTATACCTAGAGAACGTTACCTGCCATCATGTGTATTGTCAACAGCGAAATGTGGATGAGATGCTATCACAGTATGTGGGTGTTTTTCGTGGTTAGGGCTTTGATTCCCTTACTGCGCTTATGAAAAGGCTAAATGCTGAAGGTGAAGGATATAAACACATTGTGCAGCATTTTGTACAGGGTGCAGTAGACGATGTTTTTTGTATCAACAAGGCGATGCATCCTGTCATAAAGTATCACCTGTGAGGCAAATGGTTCATGAACAGTAGCATTTCTAAAATGGACCAGACTGCCCAGAGACCCAACTTGAACCCACTGGAACACCTTTCGCATGAGTTAGAACGTCGACTTCGCTCCAGGCCCATGAATCAGCTGTCATTTCTTTATAGACATGCGGACATCTCATTGAAAGTGTCTCCAAGCTCAATGCTGATCACACCTCACATTTATGTCCACTAATATGTGTCCAGATGCTTTTGATCAGATACTGTATGAGTCTAAATATAACTGAAGCGCCGTGAATATCAGAAACCCGCTAAAACATCAAATCTCCGGCATCGCTGCGGCCGGAAAAATATCCTGCAAGAACGGGACCAACGACGACTGAAGAGAATCTTTCAACGTGACTGAAATGCAACCATTCCACAATTTGCTGCAGATTTCAATGCTGGGCCATCAACAAGTGTCAACGCGGACCATTGAACGAAACATCATCCATATGCGCTTGATGACTGCACGACACAAAACTTTATGCCTCGTCTGGGCCCTTCGACACCGACATTGGACTGTTGATCACTGGGAACATGTTGCTTGGTCGGACGAGTCTCGTTTCAAATTGTATCGACCGAATGGACGAGTAGGGGTATGGAGACAATCTCATGAATCCATGGATCTTGAGTCTCAGCAGAGGACTGTTCAAGCTGGTGGAGGGTCTGTAAAGGCATGGGACGTGTGGAGTTGAAGTGATATGGGACCTTGATACGTCTAGATACAACTGTGACAGGTAACACGTACATAAGCACCCTGTTTGATCACCTGCATCCATTTATGTCCACTGTGCATTCCGACGGACTTGGGAATTCCAGCAGGACAAACCAATGCGATGACCCAAACGTCAAGAATTGCTACAGAGTGGCTCTAGGGACGTTCTTCTGAGTTTAAACACTTCCTCTGGCCACCAAACATGAACATTATTGAGCATATCTGGGATGCCTTGCAACGTGCTGATCAGAAGAGATCCCCACCCCGCCTCATTCTTGCGGATTTATGAACAGCCCTACAGGATCCATGGTGTTAGTTTCCTCCGGCACTACTTCAGACATTAGTCGAGTCCTTGCCACGTCATGTTGCGGCACTTCTGCATGCTCGCGGGAGCCCTACAACATATTACGTACCAGTTTCTTTGGCTATTAGTATATACATTGACTCACCCAGCGCTAATACTTGTGGTGGAATGTACATGGTGGCATACGTCCAGGGCCACCTCATTCTCATTCAGATTGCTGTCACTTGACTTGTGTATTGGTGCTTTGCTGATACTGGGCGGTTTGCCAGGAACAGATTAATAAACCTGAATCTATCCTGCAGTGGTAACTCTACCCGTGAGGCGATTGTCGCAACCGCTCCTCCTCCCAGGGCAAGACAATTTTCTTCAGATATGCAGATAGTGTAGTCTTTTGTTGCGAAACATTTTCTCGTCACCTGTTTTGAATAACTGTTGCTTAGAAAAGTACTTAATATCGAATACACCTCCAGAAAGTCTCGTGCATCATCTCTTATGTGATGCGAGTCGACTGCGACGTGTGGCTTATTACAGAATAATATATCCGGTCTTTTTCAAGGAAACATTTGCAGTGTTAGCCCATTCTGGTCTTATTATACATATATTACAACTATCCCTGTTCTTAAAAATGGTTGTTCCCGCAGCAACTGGTCGTAGACAGCATATTGTACGAATTGATTCCTTGAAGGTCCCCCTCCTTCGACACCAACCACAGCCCTGAGAAATGAGACAAAACAATAAAACATTGGATCACATCTAATAGAGCACTATGGTAGTCAAGGCAGTCTAAAAGTTAATAACTGCCTCCTTTTGCAAGTTAAGTGTTACTGATCTTCAGTACAATTGGACACATGTGTCACACCTCTACATAATTTAATAATGGGATAATACCGTCAGATGATGCAGAATTATACGTAAACTTAAAAAACTAAAACAGAAGAACGCCTCGAAAAAGTCACTTTTTAGTTGTTTTTTTTAATAACGTCGGAGTTGAAATTCCCATCTTTTAACCAAAACACCATAGATCCCGGAACAGCAAATAGTGTCCAGTGGCTGAAAACAAACATAAGAAGTCTAGTAGAAGTGGTCCAAATAACTACCGTTCAATATCCCGAGCATAAATTTCTAGTATAATCTTTTAACATCTTCTGTGGTCAGATGTAATGAGATATTAGTAACGGAATGACCTCCTCTATGCCAACCAGCATTTATTTCGAAAACATCGGACCTGTAAAACCCAACATGCACTTTTGTCATATGACATCGTGAAAGTCACCCATCAAAGCAGTCAGTTAGGTACATATTTTCTTGAACTCCGAAAAGTATTTGACTCAGTAACACAACTGTCCCTGATATCGACAGTTCGACTGCATGCAGTGTGAAGCGAAATTTATTACTGAACTGCGGATTTCTTGGTAGGGAGAATGCTGCACGTTATCTTGGATGGAGAGTCTTCGACAGGTGTAGAAGTAACTTCGGGTGTGCCCCATGGAATTGCGTTGGAATCCTTGCTGTTAATGGAGTATCTTAATGACCTTGCAGGCAATGATAATAGTAACCTCAGACTTTTCACAGGTAGTACAGTTATCTATATCGTCTGCAAATAGCTGTCCAAATATTCAGTGAAATCCTGAAAAGATTTCAAAGTGGTGCAAATATTGGTACCTTGCTCTTAAAAGTTAAAAAATGTAAAATTTTCCACTCCAAAAACGTAAAAACCTAGTATCCGGAGACCACAATGTCAGTAAGTCATAGTTGAAATCGGCCAAATCATACAAATACCTTGCTATAACAGTTTGTGCCATGTGAAAGGGAATGATCTCATAGGCTCATTCGTAGGTAAAGTAGGTGGTAGACTTCGGTTAATTATTTGAATACTAGGGTAATGCTGTCAGTCTACAAAGGAGACTGCTTAAAAACATTCATGTGACCGATACTAAAATAATGCTAGAGTGTGTGCGACTGGTACCATTTCACGGGACGTTGAACGTATACACAGAAGGAAAGGACAAGTGATCACAGATTTGTCTGATCCTTGGGAGAGTGTCACGAAGGTGCTCAAAAAAGAGGCAGCACCCTGTTCCATGTACTTCACAGTGGTTTGCAATGTATAGATATAGATGTAATTGTAGACGTAGAAACTGCAGTAGGTAACTCTGCTGCGTTCTGTATACAGACGCTATACACAGCGCGAGTACATGAATACGAAATATGTCACACTTTTAAATAATATAGCTTTAATAAAATTTGATCCAGGATACTTCGTGGAAATAAAACAGTAAAAGCCACTGTTAACAACACTTTATTTGTATCTAGGATTGAAAATGTAGATAGTAATATCGAAAGTAATTTATGGACAGTGATCTCATCAGTTCATGTGGCTAACGATACAGATCTCCGCTGATGGTTATCTTATCAATAACGTATGCATTGTAATGTATACGTTCATCTAACGTTGCAATACCTGTTACCGGCAGAACTAGTATTTAAGCCGGTTTCACCATGCTCTCCTTTTCTATTACACAATTCTTGTGAGATAAATTCTCTGTTTAGCTCTGCTTCTTTTTTCTTCAGGAATTTGACCATCCACATATACTACTACAGAAGAAAGATGGCATGTTTTCCAAAATGGTCCGACAAACGGGATATCTTATGGCAGAACAGCTTAGTAGAATTGCTGAAGAAGTAAGTGACATTTTAATAGCAATTTCAAACAGATTGTTGCTGCGTACTGCTATTTATGTTTGTTTTTAGTATTTTAAAGTCATATTTTTTTTCACATCAGAATGACGATATATCTATCTTTCTGTTACAGTGCTATAATGAAAAAGTTGCGCATTGAATCTCGAGTCCTGCAAGACTGAACCAAATGTGATCACATTCCTAATTACTACGCTGTACTAGTCACATAGTTTTTAAACAGTTGATTATCTGTCGGAGTATTATTGTAAAATATCTATGTAAATAACGACCTAACTACTGTACATTATTAAAATTACGTGCCATAGTTCTAAGTATTTCTAGCATTTATGAAAATGTACAAATTGACATTGTTGAAGTAAGTCGCTTTTTTTAAAGAAAAATATTTTACCCACAGACCTCTTTCTGCATGAATTGTGAGTGAATTGCGAGTGGTTCGAGAGAAAGTGTATCTTATTAATCGGTTTCAGTATTCAGTTTCAGCAATATGTCAGTGATTCACTGAATACAATAATGATGTAACAGAGGAGATTTCTCTGTAAAACGGAACACATGTGCACGAATTGTGAAAATAACGCAGTGTCATGGAGTATGTATATTTTTTTATAACAAAAAACTGATAGTACCTGAAGCATTAAATGATTTATCCATAACTGAGAAATAAAACATTGTTAGCATTGTATAAATTATTAATTTTTCAAATAAACTGATATCTGCACAGGTTCATTTGCAGCATTCCGTAGTACACTGCCATACTACATTCTTACTGATCAAAAGGTGAGTAAAAAGTTGTGCGTTAATTAGTAATGTAAAAGACTGGGTTATCAAGTGAAGATGAACTGTTAACTATGAACACCATTAAAGAATTTACGAAACGCCGTACTATACGCTGAGGAAAATGATATGCATCTATTCCATTATTTTCAACTATTTATGCTGGGTAATTCAAAAGCTTCTGAAACAGAGTGAAAGTTTTGGAATGCCAGGAACAACGACAGTCAATACACACGCACCTTAAGTCCAGCAAACGCAATGCACTGTTAAGTCAATGGTGTTGTACATTACAGAAAGTTTTCAAAATGGCGACCACCACATTCAGTATTGGCGTAATGTACTCGTAGAAAGTTCTGGTGTACTCTACCAAGTACACCAGGCATCGCACGACACTCATCAGACGGCTGCTGGTATCCTGCCGAGATGTGTTTCTTAGTCGGGAACTGGTGTCACGTACACGAGGTTTTTGGCATTCCGTCACGAAAAAATCAGTCAGATAAGGTGGGTGACGTTACAAATTTGTTGTATCTATAAGGGAAAACTAGAGCGTTGGAGGGGTTGTGGAAACATAAATCTCGACAAAATGCGACCAACATACAAAGGAAGATGATAGATTAGATGAAGACAAGAATAGGTAACTGAGTACTGAAAGTCAAATGGAGTTCTGAAACTTAAAAGCTCCGAGAGAACAAGTAACAGAAAGTTAACACACACTAAGACGAAAAAAACGACGCACCATAAAGGAATTATACGAATGGGACGAGAATCGGATGTGATGTTCATGTAAGACAAATAAATGAAAAATTTGATGATTTATTGAAGAGAAAGAGATGCACAAATTCTGGTCGTTATGTAAGCAGTCAGATTTTGGCATTGATTGACAGAGTTGTTGGATGTTCTCCTAAAGGATAAAGTGCCACATTCTGTCCAATTGGTGTACTAGATCGTCAAAATCCCAAGCTGGTTTGAGGGCCCCGCCTATAATGTTCCAAACGTTCTCAACTGGGAAGAGATCTGGCGCCCTTGCTGACCAAGGTAGTGTTTGGCAAGCACCAAGACAAGCGGTAGAATCTCTCTCCGTGTGTGGCTGGCCATTATATTGCGGAAATGTAAGTCCTGAACGACTTGCCATCAATGGCAACAAAACGGTGCATGGAATACAGTCAACGTACCACTGAAGGGTGCCGCTGGTGACAACCAAAGTGGTCACTTGCGGAATGAAATCGCATCCCCGACCATCGCTCGTGGAAGTCGGATCGTATGGCGGGCGACAATCAGGTTGGTATCCTAACGCTAAGACACGTCTTCAGCCTGGAATCTCATTAACTAGAATAGAATTATCTTCAGTGATGAGTACAGCTTGAAACAGCCCCGATGACCTGCGAGACGCCTGGAACAGCGACGGGATACAAACCCCATTGTCACCCGCGATACGGTCCGAAAATCAGGAGTGATGGTCTGGGATGCCATTTATTTTCATAGCAGGACTCCTTTGGTTGTTACTCGCGACACGCTTGCAGCACAGCGGTCGTCAACACCGTGTTTTGTTGCCCTTCATGGCAAGCCGTCCTGGGCTCACATGTCAGCAAGATAACGCCCTCCCGCATACGGCGAGAGTTTCTATTACTTGTCTTCGTGCTTGCCAAATCGTACCTTCGCCAACAAGGTCGCCGGATCTCTTGCCAACTGAGAACGTTTGGAGCACAATGGGAAGGGCCCTCGAACGAGCTAGAGATTTTCACCATCTAATGCTCCAGTTACACAGAATTCGGTGCGATATTTCTCAGGAGGACGTCCAACAATTCTATCCACGTCAAGCCGAATAACAGCCTGCATAAGGGTCAGAGGCGGAGCGACGTGTTATTGACTAGCTCAGTTTGTGAAGCTCTTTCTTTTGAATATATCACACAGTTTTTCTTAAACTGTAATCATTTCTTTGTCTCTATATGTTCATCACATCTACCGATTTCCGTCCCATTCGGATAATTCCTTCGTGGCGCGTCGTTTTCTTATCTTATAACGGATATTATATGGCTGTGCGGGATTAGCCGAGCGGTCTGAGGCGCTGCAGTCACGGACTGTGCGGCTGGTCCCGGCGGAGGTTCGAGTCCTCCATCGGGCATGGGTGTGTATATTTGTCCTTAGGATAATTTAGGTTAAGTAGTGTGTAAGCTTAGGGACTGATGACCATAGCAGTTAAGTCCCATAAGATCTCACACACATTTCAACATTTGGTATTATATGGCTGCTGAATAATTTCCAGTAATTAAGGAATATGCCAGTGTATTCGAACATGATCGTACTTCTCCTGAATATGAGCTACATGAACTGAAAATGCATCCACAAGTAAAATATCAGAAAAGTGCACAATGCGACACTGTGTAAGCTTCCGCCCATTTGGCAGCTTATTAGACGCTGGTTTGACGTCCTTTTGATAGGAGAGGGCACGTTAAGCTGTGGACAGCTCCAGGTACAACGAGCTGAAAGCTGCTGGAATTTGTGAAGAGGTGGCGAGTTTCTACATGTGTACTCGCACGGCGCCTCAGATAGTCCAGCTGCTTGGAGCGGGGTGCGTTTTGTTCGAGTCGCCTCGCTTGGACCTCCCGGTAAGTGCCATGCATAATAAATAGTGACTGTAAGAATATTCTAAATGTTCCCGACGATCAACATTAAAAGTAGGCGCTCCAAATTCATTGCACATTCGAACTCGCTCATACCACCATCACTGTGTAAATTGGACTACGTTTATAATTTCTGAAATTACGCAAAAACACTTAAAGCACAACCGCGTGCAAATGTGTGCAGCTAACATCAAGATCTAAACGGAAATTAAAATAAATGTATTTTGAAAGCAGATCTGTAACGATCTATGCCCAGCCTTTCGACCTCACGTATTCAAATACTAGCCCTAAGTTAATATTATTAATGAAATTAATGGTTAATTAAATGGTCAGTCATAAAACGGTCTGTCGTACAAATCTAGTTCCACTTAGAGTAAACGCAAGGGCATGGCACGGGTGCTGCTAAGAGAGACACACGAGTTCACGTGGCTATATGCGTCGCAAAAATTTTATTTGTATTTTTGTGTCTCCTACGATGTCGACAGATGTATACGTTTTATGCTTGGTGAAATGCCATATATGTTATACACATTTGCAGGATCGAAAAACTCTTAGTTCGAGTATTATTAATATGTATCTCTTGTGTGTCACATTTAAATAATGTGCGAAAATTAAGTATTTGTGAAAAGTTGGTGAGAATTTGCGGGCTACGAGGGTACAGAAGCGGCGGTAAATGTGCAGCCAACAAGCAGTCAATGAGATGCATCTGCGGCATGCTGTACGGGGCCTTAAGTTTCAACTAACTGAAATGACTGCGTGTTTCAGATTTATCCGAATTTACTACTGACTACTATGATAGAAAATCTCCAGTGAGTTTTGGACTCAAATTTTGAACTACAAGTTGGCAGTTTTAGAGTTTTTCGGTTTGGGAATGTTCCTCAACACATTGAAACTTGAACTTCGATTTGCTTATATAGTTGCAGAACTCGTACTTTTTCAGCAGCATACTATTACATTTGTGTTCAGTTAAAGCTCGTCGGGACTTTGCGTTTACGTGCCTGTTGTGTCAATAAAGGTCAGAGACTCTGCACGTGTTTCAAAGCACTGAAATTTTCTCCAGGCCAGTTTAATTCTGTAAATGTTGTATGATTCTCTTCCACATATGTAAATTTGTAATGCACACAAGAAATTAATTAATTTCGTCCTGGGTATATCAGGTAGTACATAAAACCGCGTTACTGATTCTGCTTCAAATCTAACAAAAATGTTTTGATTAATTTTGGATTGTGGACACTCTTCTCAGTAACAGTGTTTTTTCATTCACAACAAGTTCCTATTACTTTAAACTGATCTAAGCATTTGGTTATAAGAACATCACTCGTCGATGCTTCTCCTCCACTGATCCTCCCCTAATCAATCATAATATTTTCTTAAATTATTAACAATGTTCTTTTATTCGCCAGTTTTCATTAAGGAATTGTGCCGTAACACGGAGATAGTTCGTACTCCCAAAGACTTTAGAAAACCAACCCCTTAGAAATCTTACGCAGATGTCCAGCATCCATTTTGAGCTGTTGCAGATTTCATATAATTTCTAAAAATGATAATTAGTTCATGACGGGTAGGCAAAAAGTCATATGTTACAATCTGAAACGCTATTCTTTAGGTAGGACTGAAGCATGCAAGCGGGTCAATGTGTTGTTATTTCTTGCTTCACCACAGTTTTTTTTCCGTTGAAAAATTCCTGTGTACAATTTTGGTTTTCTCATATCGTTGTGTGCCTACGGACGTTTTCGTACTTCCTATGTCCAGTAGTTAAAGGTCGGTATATTACCATGCACATTTACTACCATTTTCATTCCAAGTTGTACTTTAAAAAATCGTGTGATATTTATATTAGATGAGCTCATCACTAACAGTCGCACTGTTGACGTTGGAAAAGAGCACAGGTAGTCCCAGACTTCAAGAAGAGTCGTCGAGCAGATGCGCAAAACTATAGACCTATATCTCTGACGTCGATCTGTTGTAGAATTTTAGAACATGTTTTTTGCTCGAGTATCATGTCGTTTTTGGAAACCCAGAATCTACTATGTAGGAATCAACATGGATTCCGGAAACAGCGATCGTGTGAGACCCAACTCGCTTTATTTGTTCATGAGACCCAGAAAATATTAGATACAGGCTCCCAGGTAGATGGAGAGACGTCTACAGACGTTAAAGTAACCTCTGGCGTACCACAGGGGAGTGTTATGGGACCATTGCTTTTCACAATATATATAAATGACCTAGTAGATAGTGTCGCGGATGATGCTGTAGTATACAGAGAAGTTGGAGCATCAGAAAATTGCAGCGGAATGCAGGAAGATCTGCAGCGGATAGGCACTTGGTGCAGGGAGTGGAAACTGACCCTTAACATAGACAAATGTAATGTATTGCGAATACATAGAAAGAAGGGTCCTTTATTGTATGATTATATGATAGCGGAACAAACACTGGTAGCAGTTACTTTTGCAAAATATCTGGGAGTATGCGTGCGGAACGATTTGAAGTGGAATGATCATATAAAATTAATTGTTGGTAAGGCGGGTACCAGGTTGAGATTCATTGGGAGAGTCCTTAGAAAATGTAGTCCGTCAACAAAGGAGGTGGCTAACAAAACACTCGTTCGACCTATACTTGAATATTGCTCATCAGTGTGGGATCCGTACCAGATCGGGTTGACGGAGGAGATAGAGAAGATCCAAAGAAGAGCGGCGCGTTTCGTCACAGGGTTATTTGTTAACCGTGATAGCGTTACGGAGATGTTTAGCAAACTCAAGTGGCAGACTCTGCAAGAGAGGCGCTCTGCATCGCGGTGTAGCTTGCTCGCCAGGTTTCGAGAGGGTGCGTTTCTGGATGAGGTATCGAATATATTGCTTCCCCCTACTTATACCTCCCGAGGAGATCACGAATGTAAAATTAGAGAGATTAGAGCGCGCACGGAGGCTTTCAGACAGTCGTTCTTCCCGCGAACCATACGCGACTGGAACAGGAAAGGGAGGTAATGACAGTGGTACGTAAAGTGCCCTCCGCCACACACCGTTGGGTGGCTTGCGGAGTATAAATGTAGATGTAGATGTAGAAAGCAGTGGCGTGCGTCAGGTCGTTTATTGTTCACAGCCGTAATTCAATTCTTTTGTGTTACAAATGATTCAAATGGCTCTGAGCACTATGGGACTAAACTTCTGAGGTCATTAGTCCCCTAGAACTTAGAACTAGTTAAACTTAACCAACCTAAGGACATCACACACATGCATGTCCGAGGCAGGATTCGAACCTGCGACCGTAGCGGTCTCGCGGTTCCAGACTGCAGCGCCTAGAACCGCAAGGCCACTTCGGCCGGCTTTTGTGTTACAGTTTCGAACTTTCTCAACTATCACGTGAAATGATATTTTATGTGCAGAATTAGGAAGGAATATTTAAATGTCGTCGATGACATATGCAAATGAAATAATTAAACCAACCAAAGGACGCAAGGTTCAAATTATAGTGTTCTCACGGAAACTGAGAACATTTCTGTTGCTAAAACCGTAACATTACACGAAGACGAGAAGACCGTGGACTTGGAGAGATATGCTGTACTGTGTAAGTGCGGAGGCAATAAATCAGGATACACGGATTAGACGTACGCCCAGTGTAAATACCGAGCATTCAGCAGGATTCTGCCGACAGAAATACATCTTTTTTGTTTATAACTGTATACGGGGTGACCTCACACCGGTACGATGTCAAGGGCTGTAAATATTATCTAGTATATATATACAGCACACAATGGTTCAGAAAGCCAGAGCTCCTTCTTAGCACCGAGCGTGGTGGCGCAGTGGTTAGTACACTGGACTCGCATTCGGGAGGGCGACAGTGAAAGCCACGGCCATCCTGATTTAGGTTTTCCGTGATTTCCCTAAAACGCTTCAGGAAAATGCGGTTCCTTTGAAAAGAGCACGGCCTATTTCCTTCCCCATCGTTACCTAATCCGATGGGACCGATGACTTTCGTCCTCTCCCCCAAATCGACCGATCGACCGATCTTTCGTAGTAGGAGCAATTTCCTAGAGAAGCCCTTCGATTACACTTACATCTGAAATTTAGCCTACCAGAGAAGGTGGAAAGAGAATTTTCAGTATGCGAATACCGTCTACAGGAAAGGAAAACGTGGACGTTTTTTTTTTATAAGAGGTGGAGCCCCTCCACGCCCACACCGGCATGATGGCCAACACAAAAGGTCTACTGCCATCTCTGCATAAGGGTTAGTATTCACTAAAGTGAGGTGTCGCAGGATGTGGGTACCGCGATGTCTGCGTACGTCTGGTTAGGATTAACCATTAATACGCGCTCATCTGGAGATAGATTGGTCGAAATCTGACGAAGGGTAGCGGTTTGAAGGGCAGAGGAAAAAAAGTGCCAAAGCAAGAGCCAAGGGAAAAAAACCTCTGCGAAAGTTAGGTCGGGCGGCAAGAGCAGTAGCGGTTGTCTTGCTGCCTGCGATAGGTTGTGTAAGGATAGGCTTTGTTAGTAGTGGGTATCATGCATGTCGATACCTTGACGTTGTGCGTTTGTGCTGCTCGGCGGCTGGCGCTGGGTGCTGGTACAGAGTCCTCGTTCAGCGTCCTGCAACCTGCAACAGTTAGGTTTGTTTTCGGTCTTGTGTCCGATAGGTCATATACCGGAGACACAGTGTGAGGGAGTGTTGGCAGATTGTTCGTGCGTCTGTGGGCGAGCTCGTCGGTGTTCCTGCTGTGGCCTGTTGGTTGGCTCTAATAGCAGCTGGTAGTTGCCAGTCAGTGTTGCTGATATGCAGGGGCTTACCGGCGTTTGTCGCTGTTTGCGTATGTTAGTTTACCATAGGTGGTTATGCCCTAGCTAGCAGTGTCTTTGGCCGCTTGTGTTTCCACCTGTGGTTGTGATCGTAGTTTCCCAGAGTGAGGATGAAAGGATTGTTCGAGTGTCTCGAGTTCCTGTATAGTCGTGTGGCGTGTTTCTTGAATACTTCCTTGAGGGTATCAAGGCGGTATTCATGGTGAAGATCCATGGTGCGTGTGTAGCGTGGAGCAATGCTGATGATTCGTAGCACCTTGTTCTGTATGATCTGCAGGCGGCGCAGTCGTGTGGGAGCTGCATATCCCCAGACGGGAGCTGCGTACGTCATCAGAGGTCTAATCAGTGTCATGTATAAGGACCTCGACACCCTCCTATTCAGTGTGCTTGCCCTGTTGAGCATTGGGTAGAGCTGTTTGAGCCTCGCGTGCGCTCGGTTGGCAACGTATTCGATGTGGTCCCCCCATGTAAGTTTCCGGTCCAGCCAGACACCAAGGTATCTGACTTTCTCTCGGAAACGTATTGGGCGTGTATGTAGTGTTATCGGTCTACAGTGTTGGTGTCTGCGCAGTAGTTTCGGTCTGCGTGTGAACAGAACTGCTTCGCACTTGTCGACGTTAACTTTAATACGCCATCGCTCCAGCCAAGGCTCAGCTGTTCTGAGTGCTGTCTGTATTCGTGAGTTGATGTTCGACGGTTTCCAGTCTTGCGCGAGGATGGCTGTGTCATCCGCGTAGACGGCTAACGTCGTGTTTCGTGTCGCTGGGAAGTCATTAATGTACAGGTTAAACAAGATGGGCCCTAGGATGCTTCCTTGGGGTACTCCAGCTTGGATACCGTGTTGTGTTGATTGTTTATCCTGCACGTTAGTGCTGAAACATCTGTTCGTGAGATATGAGTGTATGAGACGCACGAGTCCGTCCGGGAAACCAGCTTCGCTTAGTTTGCGTATGAGTTCGTTGTGCCAGAGACGATCGAAAGCCTTTTCGATGTCTAGGAACACGGCCCCTGTGGCTTTGTTCATGTTGTAGCCGTGTGTTATATGTTCGACTACGCGGAGGAGTTGTTGTGTTGTCGAGTGGTGATTCCTAAAGCCGAGTTGCTCCGGTCTTAGGGTGTCGTTGGCGATGCAATGCCTAGTGATACGTTTTAGTATTACCTTCTCAACAATCTTGCTGAGCGAGCACAGCAGACTGATAGGTCGGTAATTTTGTGAGAGGGAGTGGTCTTTCCCTGGCTTCCTGAACATCAGGACCTTGGCCGCCTTCCAAAAGTCAGGGAAGTGTTGGTGTGTCAGGATGGCATTCGTTAGGTGTATGAGGTATTCTACGGCTTTATCCGTGAACTCCTGGAGGACACGGTTTTGAATGCCATCAGGCCCAGGGGCTTTTCTAGCGTTGGTGTGCTTGATAGCCCATGTGACTTCATTTGTGCTAGCACGTCTTATTTCGTTGCGCGAGGGCTGGGCTACAAGTCGTGTAACCTCCTGGTCCGTTTCAAGTGTGAATGCTAGGTCTGAAGGAACCAGATTCGGCATGAAAGACGCTGCAAGTGTTGTGGCCATAAGCTCTGCCTTCTCCGTCGCGGAGTAGGCTGGGCCGTCTGGTCCTTGTAACGTGGGAATGTAATGTTTCTCTCTGGTGAAGTGTCTGGCCAGCTGCCACACGCCAGGACGTGTGGTATCCAGCCCAGCGAGTTTCTGTCCCCATTGTTCGTTTCTGAATGTTTGAATTTTATTCCGTATTATGGCCTGGAGTCTGTTGACGTGCAGTTTATAGAACGGGCGCCTGGTACGCTGCCAGTATCTCCTGAGGCGGTTCCTCATTGAGATAAGGCCCAGGATTTCCTGGGGCAGGGCCGTCGAGTGTTGTCTTGGTGTTGTAAATGGAATGGCGCCAGTCATTGCGTCTTGGACGGCAGTTGTGAGAGCCTCCACAGCCTCATCAATTTGCTGTGTGTTGTTAATTTCGTGTGTGTCAGGAATGCGACTATCAAGCGTTTCCTTGAACAGTGTCCAATTCGCACGCTTGTAGTTGAGCATCCTGCGTGGTTCGATGTCCTGCAGTGTCTCTTCCATGTGCAGTATTACAGGCATGTGGTCAGAGTCCAGATCGTTTTCAACCGTTAGGTTGAGTGTACATGTAATGCCCTTTATGAGGGCTATGTCTAACACGTCTGGCCTATGTCGGGCCTGTGTAGGCACGAACGTGGTAACGTCCGGTCCAAGTACTGTATAATGTAGTTTCGGCCTAGCGCGTGTTCGTACAGTTTCTTGCCGTTGGAGGTTCGTATTCGTGAGTTCCAATCAGGGTGTTTTGCGTTGAGGTCTCCAGCGGCTATTACCCGCGGTGCTATGTTGAGTACTGTGCTGATATCGCGTGTTGCTATGTGATTAGGAGTATTGTATAGCGATACCAGTGTGGTGTTGGCTCCGTTGAACTTGACCCTGACGGCCGTAGCCTCTAGTCTTTCAAGTGCTGGGAGCTCGATGTTCGTGTGGTCTATGTCTCTGTGTATGTTGATTGCCGTGCCGCCTCCCCTCCTGCCATCCGCTCGGTCGGTACGATAGACGCAATAACCTGGGAAGTTTAGTTGTTTGCGAGGCGTAAGCAGTGTTTCGTTCACAAGAGCGATTCGGATACCCTTTCGCTCCATGAACGCGGCCATCTCGGCTTTTTTGCTTGCGATCCCGTTGGCATTCCAAAACAGGATCTGTGTGATTGTGTTTAAGTCTGCGTTTCGGGGCTGGTGTGGTGTATTATCCATGTAGTAGTGTGAAAAACGGTGTGATAGTGGCTTGGAAGCTAGTCCAGTTGAGCGTACCCGACATGAACTGCATGAAGAGTTGTGAGACACACCCCATAATCTTCGAGACTATTTCGGTGGTCGTGCGTCCGGGGAATAATGTTTCCATTATTCTCTGGAATGTTGTAGTAATGTTGGTCATGTCGGCCTGCGAGTTATTGGTCGTGTTAGCGGCCGCTTGTTCCAGTGCTGGCGTTTGGTGAGGGCTGGCCTGCGAGTCGGTTGTTCGTGTGGCAGTTGTGGTCGCCTGTGTATTCTCTGTGGTGAGTGGGTGTGTAATGTGAGTTGTTGAGTTGGTGTCCGGGATGTGTTCGTGGGTGTTGGTGTTCTGTTGCCTGTGTGGTTGTTGTGGTGTGGTCGTGTTCCTCGTGCTTCGGCTGTTTCTCCTTCTCCTCCTCCTCTGGCGCTGTGGTTGTCCCTGTGTAGGTGCGTTTTCTGTAGCCTGTGGTGGGCTGCAGTTCGCGATCTCAGGGGGTAGGGTGTTGTTGTTGCTTGTTTCGTGTGGTGTGCCCGGTGCGGGTGTGGTGTCAGGCGTTGTGCTTGTCTGTTGTGTGTCTGTTGCTGGGGGTGCTTGCTGAGCGTGTTTTGAGCTCTGGGGCTCCTCTGACCGTCCCGCGCTGCTGGGGCTGCCAGCGACCACTCCAGCGAAGGATATTCCACTTCTTACTGGGCGCGGGGGCGGTTTTGGAACTGTGATGGCGGTAGGTTTCGCATGTTTCGCGATTTTGTGCCTCAGAGCTGCTTTGCAAGCAATGCACCCTCTGTAGTTTGCCGGATGGGCAGCACCACGGTTGGCGCACTTGCGAGGTGCTGTATGGGGGAGTTTGCAGCGTTGGGTTGTGTGACCGCCAGCGCAAAATCGGCAGCGGGGTGCGAGACCGCATCTGATATCCGCGTGCGCATAACGCTGGCAGTTGTGGCATTGTTGGGGGGTGCGCGGCGTGTTGTAAATTTCTACATTTACGACCATGTGAAGAAATAGCTTCAACTTCA
This sequence comes from Schistocerca americana, assembly GCF_021461395.2. Lineage (NCBI taxonomy): Eukaryota > Metazoa > Arthropoda > Insecta > Orthoptera > Acrididae > Schistocerca > Schistocerca americana. The sequence continues at coordinate 380,198,341 of NC_060120.1, read as the reverse complement.
GCAGGTCGCGGGATTTGGCCGTGTCGGCCAACTCCGCCATGTAGTTGTGAGACGGTCTCGCTGTGCCGAACTCTGACATTCGGTTTACCCGAATGCACTCCCACCCGAGAGCAGAGAGTTCATTGTGTACTGTGTCGGTCGGGGTTCGTGAGTCTATCCCCTTTATCACGTACTGCTGAGTTTTTTCCAGGACTGTCCTGTACGTGAAGTGTTCTACCTTCCTTTTTTTGAGAAAGTCCAGTAGATTCGTGTAGTCTGCTTTGTTCGCCACGTACAGTGCGGCGTGTTCCCCGGTGAGCTTGGAGTAGTATGTTGTGGGGCTGTGCTGATTGTTAAATTCCTTGTTTAGGAGACTTAGGTCTCCGTAGTTGTGGATGATGACCGGTGGGAAGCCAGTCGCGGTGTTGTTTGTGTTCTGCGTAGCTGCTTGTATATTTGTGGTTGCTGCAGTCGCAGGGTTGTTTGTGTTGGTCCCTGTGTTGTTATTGTTGTTTGTACGTGATGTAGATGGTGTTGGCAGCTGCGCTCGGCCGTTGCCTCGTGAGTTTGTGGGCTCACTTGTTTGCGTATTTGGCTGCTGTTTGCGCCTTGGGCCGACCTGCTGCCACGGCCCGTCTTCATCTGTGTTTGTTGTGTCCTCTGTCGGCTCTGGATCCGGTTCCGTCGGTGCCTGGGCCGCCAGAGGTGAGATAGGGGGCATGTCCTTCTGTTGTTCAGCAGGCGTCTGTGTGTGTGGTGTGGGTGTTTCTGTTTGTGTGTTTTCGCTGCCCATCAGCTCTGCGATCAGCTCCAGCTGTTCCGCGATCTGTTTATCCTTCAAGGCAACCTGCTCTTGGAAGGTGGACAGTGGGACGGAAATGATGGCGGGAGTAGCTGGCATTACCGCCTCTTGTGCTGCAGCTTTGCTGCGGGTGAGTGGTGGGGAAGCACAGGAAAGATCGGACATCTTTGCTGTTTCGGGAGTATTTATTTATTTGGATAGGGAAGGATGGATGCACGACAATTTTGCTCTTTTTCAAGAAGCGACAATATTTGCTTTTTAGCGAAAGCGCTGTGTATCGTGTTCCTACAGAAGAGGGGTGTCCCTACGACCTATCTGCGCAGAGTGCAATGCGCGGCGCAAGAGAGCGCGGGTTGAAGAGAGCGGCCTACAGTGCGCGGGGTTATCCGACGTGAACGGGCCCCTGGCACTGAGATTACCCTACCAAAGAACGGGAGAGTCCCGCTGGGGAGATTTACAACCGAAGTTGCAGGAAGTTGAGCCGACGCTCTTGCCACTTAGCGCCCGAAAGCGTTAAGCGGCTTGCGCGGGTTCGTGCCGCTCAGTAGAGCGTCACTGGCAGCTACGCCAGTTGCAGCTTGTTAGAGACCACTCCGAGGAGCTATCAGCGGGCAGCTACGCCAGGTGCAGAGAGCAGCGTTCCGCTCGGGTCGGCTGCTCGACTGCGAGAATTCAAGAGCTGCTTATACGATGGAGAAAATCACTACACTGTCCTTGAAAATTAGTACTGAGATGTTCAAGCGTGAAGGGAAGGCAGAAAGGTGGAAGGAGTATATAGAGGGTCTATACAAGGGCGATGTACTTGAGAGCAATATTATGGAAATGGAAGAGGACGTAGACGAAGATGAAATGGTAGATATGATACTGCGTGAAGCATTTGACAGAGCACTGAAAGTCGAAACAAGGACCCGGGAGTAGACAACATTCCATTAGAACTACTGATAGTTTCGTGAGAGCCAGCCATGACAGAACTCAACCATATGGTGAGCAAGATGTATGAGACAGACGAAATACCCTCAGACTTCAAAAAGGATATAATAATTCCAATCCCAAAGAAAGTAAGTGTTGACAGGTGGAAAAATTACCGAACTATCAGATTAATAAGTCACGGTTTCAATATACCTACACGAATTGTTTACAGACAAATGGAAAAACTGGTAGAGGCCGACCTTGGGGAAGATCAGTTCGGATTCCATAGAAATGTTCGAACTGGTGAGGCAATACCAACCCTATGACTTATCTTAGAAGGCAGGTTAAGGAAAGGCAAAAATACGTTTCTAGCATTTGTAGACTTAGAAAAAGCTTTTGACAATGTTGACTGGAATACTCTCTTTCGAGTTCTGAAGGTGACAGGGATAAAATACAGGGAGCGAAAGGCTATTTGCAATTTGTACAGAAACCAGATGACAATTATAAGTCAAGGGGCATGAAAGGGAAGCAGTGGTTGAGAAGGGCATGACACAGGGTTGTAGTCTATCCCCAATGTTATTCAGTTGTATATGGAGCAAGCAGCAAAGGAAACAAAAGAAAAATTTGACGTGGGAACTGGAGATCAGGGGGACGAAATAAAAAATTTGAGGTGACATTGTAATTCTGTCAGAGACAGCAAAGGAAAGAACTTGGAAGAGCAGTTGAACGAAATGGACAGTGTCTTGAAGGCGGATATGAGATGATCATAAACAAAAGCAAAACTAGGATAATGGAATGTAGTCTAATTAAATTAGGTGTTGCTGAGGGAATTAGACTAGGAAATGGGACACTTAAACTAGTAGATGAGTTTTTTATTTGGGGAGCAAAATAACTGATAATCGTGAAAGTAGAGAGGATAAAATGTAGACTAGCAATGACAAGAAAAGTGTTTCTGAAGAAGAGAAATTTGTTAACATCGAGTATAGACTTAACTGTCAGGAAGTCTTTTCTAAAAGTGTTTGTATGGAGTGTATCCATGTATGGAGGTGCGACATGGACGACAAATAATTTAGACAAGAAGAGAATAGAAGCTTTCGAAATGTGATGCTACAGAAGAATGCTCAAGATTAGATTGGTAGATCATGTAATTATTGAGGAGGTACTGCACAGAATTGGGGAGAAGAGAAAGAAGTGGCGTAACTTGACTAGAAGAATGGATCGGTTGGTAGGACATGTTTTGAGACATCAAGGGATCAACAGTTTAGTGTTGGAGGGCAGCACGGAGGGTAAGAATCTTAGAAGGAGACCAAGAGATGAATACACTAAGCAGATTCAGAAGGATGTAGGGTGCAGTAGTTACTTGGAAATGAAGACGATTGCACAGGATACAGTAGCTTGAAGAGCTGCATCAAAGCAGTGTCTGGACTGAAGACGACAAGAACAGCAACATATTCAAGCGTTACTGAGAATGACTTTCCAAGAGAGAATATGCAGGTACGCGGCCAAAGACACTGTCGAAATATATATGGTAAATGTGAAAGGCAGTATCGTACAGAGGCAGTATGAAGTGAAGGTATGAGTGCTAACTGAAACGTGGAAGAAATTGTCGCTAGATTTCGTCATATTTCACATCGAGGAACAGTTGTAGCAGTGGACCACTTTTAAAGAATTTTTGTTAGAAAACTGTAACGAAATGTGGGAAAATGTGCAGATGATCGACACATGGGGCAGGGGCTGGCAGTTGACTATGTACGTGAACAAATATAACGCATTACGCATACGTAGGCAGAGAGACCCATTGTTGTATGATTACACGGCAGGAAATCACTGATAACAGTTGCATCTGTGAATTATCTAAGATTATGCGTATGGATGGATTTAGAGTGGAATGACAGCATGAAACTAATCACACATGAGGCAGATACTAAATTAAAATTCATTGGAAGAATACTCAAGGAGCGTAGCACAGGCACAAAAGATGTAGGCTACAAGACCCTCGTTTGATTAACATTTGAATATTGCTCGTCAGTCTGGGATCCGTACTAGATAATATTGTCGGAAAGAGGAATGAAGATCCAAAGAAGAGCGATGTATTTCGCTATAGGTTCTTTTAGTAAGTGCGAAAGTCTCAGGAAGATGATTGTAAGAGAGTCATTTTGCATCACTGTGTAGTATATCTCGCAAAAAGACGATGTGTGTACAATTAGCGGTCTTTGTTTTCATGTGGAAGGTTACCAACAATCTCTCTTTCCGAAAAAAATTCGCAAACATAACAGGAAAATGGAGAAATGACTTTGGGATGCAAGTACCCCGCACTCTCCACCACAGACCACGAGGTGCGTAGCTCGCAGAGTATAAATTTGTATGTAGATGTACATGGAGGACCAACTGATGTGACGGCAGGATAGTAGCAGAACATATATTTGATCAAAACCACCTCGCTATTATGGACGAGAACCCAGTATGTTGTTCTCGACAGCGAGTGTTCATCAGATATAAGTGTATCGCCAGGAGTGCCCCAAGGAACTGTGATAGGACTGCTGTTGTTCTCCATAAACATGAATTATCTGATGGATAGAATGAGCAGCAATTTGCGACTTTTGCTGACGACGCAGTAGTAAACGGGAAAGTATCATCGTTGAAGGATACGGGATGTTTTAGACAGAATTTCTATTTGTTGTGGGAAACGGAAGGTCGATCTAAGTGTAGTGCATGTAAGTTGATGCAGATGAAGAGAACAAACAATCCTGTAATGTTCGAACACAGCCCTTCTTGACAAAGTCTCGCCGATTAAATATGTAGATGGAACGTTGCAAAACAACATGTAATGTAACGAGCACGTGAAGTCGGTAGCAGGGAAGATGAAAGGTCATTTTCTATCAGTTACGAGAGTTTTAGGAAAGCGTATCTCAACTGCAAAGGAGACCACGCATAGAACGCATGTGCGACCAGTTCTTGTCTACTGCTCGAGTGTTCGAGATCCCCATCAGGTCGGATTAAAAAAATACATCGAAGCAATTCAGAGGTTTGGTGCTAGATTTGTTACTAGCAGGGTCCATCAACATGCGAATGTTACGAGTGCTTCGTCAACTCAAATGGGTATACCTGGCGGGAATACGATGTTCCTTTCGCGAAAAACTATTGAGAAAACTTAAACATCAGGCATCTGCAGCTGTCTGCAGAACGGTTCTTCTGCCACCAATGCACCTTTCGCTGAAGGATCGCGAAGACAAGACAGGAGAAATAAGGAATCGTACGGAGGAATATATACAATCGTTTCTCCGTCGCCCCATTTGCGAGTAGCATAAGAAAGTAAATGACTGGTTGTGGAAGATGATACACTCCGCTATACATCATAGGTGGCTTGCGCAGTACACATGTAGATGTTGATAGATGTAGATGAAGAGTACCTAAGAAAAGTGTTGGAGAAAGAGTAAAAATATACGATAGTAAACAAGCGGCAAGAACAATATGAATTAAGAAACAATGAATGCATTATTTTAACCTTATCGCATTGCAAGGATCAATGAAAAGTAATTAAAGAAGCACACACACTTGTGTACAAGACTGTGTAGGTTAGAATTGACTGAAAAGTTAAAAGAATTAAATTCATTTGTACATCAAATACAACTCTAAAACGAAATACAAAGAAAAAATGCGTCGATACACAAGAAAATGTAGATTCTTCAAGTGTTATGTCGCTCGCAAAACCTAGTCAGGGTATTCATATCGGTAACTTACTGGTGGTAGTTTGCAAAGTGAACTAAATGGACTTCCACAATTTTCTCAATCTAGTCACACGTTTTACCTGTTTGTTGTTCGAGGTCTCTTTATCGTATTTAAGAGGCCATTAATAAGTGCCACTATTTATTTTACTGCGTTGCTGACTGACATGTAGTCAACTGCTTTTCTTTCTACAGTCTTCATGAATTGTGCGAAAACGTTCCTTGCTGCGTGATTTTAATTTATTACATCTTAGTTGTCTTGCACTGCTGGTTGCTCTGGCAATAGGGTCTGATTTCTTACACAGGGGTGAATATGTTGGGAGCAGTCTGTTTCCCTTGAAGTGTGGCTGGTGCAGTGTTTCGAGTGCGGAAACGCGTGATGATGTCTACAATCTTTGCAAGAGTTGGTTGTTGTTCATCATTTAAGATGTATTATGCTTTCAGGTCCGGTCATAACATACACTATGATGCATGGTAGTGCTCTTCGTTCGTATCATGTACAAGGGTTAGGTATAGGCAATGTTTTGATTGTGTGAGACTTCCTTCCGGTTTGTTATTTTTGATGTGTTACCTAGTAAATAGAAGGTACTTCTCTAACTACACCGCTCACCATTACAACTGCAATACAGTGAAGGTGGCACGTAACGAACTATAAATTGATGTGAGGTATGTATTGCTACTCAGCCCTTCCAGTTTCGTCCTGAATTCCACTGTACATGAGCAGGAGACCTGCATATAATAATAAAAAGTTCGCGACGGTTGCTTAGAGCCGCATTCACGAATGTACTGATCCTGCCTCCATAAGAGAAAGACAACAACAACGTCACCAAGGAGTTAACACAGGAAATACTTACTTAATATGAACAAGCATTAGTGATACACTTCTAAAACTGCAAGTTAGTCACACAGATAAAATACTGCTTAACTGGTATCTCGATTCTACTTCTACACTGATGGTACTGTAGGTGGATAATCTGGCAATGAGTTAGAGAGAGCAGAGAGCAAGTTGAATAAATAAGAGAAAGACTGAGACGACACGGGGTGTGGGGTGTGGGATGGAATTGACATCTTGCCACATTTCAATGCTGGTGTCGGTTTGCAACACCTATCAGCAGGCTGCCTCGCTCCTCCTCACAATGTAGTTGTGCTCGCTGTCAGCATGATAGTATTTAGTCACGGGCAACCTTACAAGCTTCTGTCCTTGGCAAAGACGCGTAGAAATGTATCATGGTAGTAGCATGTCTATGGGGAATTTACAACCCTTTGACTGACAACTGAACCCTGGCAATGTCACATGCAGTCATTGACATTGAACATATGACGTCACAAACACGTCATCCTTACCAAAAAATGTTATCATAACGACGTCACAAACCAAACCCTCTATCAATAACGTCGTAATAATGACATCACAAGCCACAACTTCCTTTGTATGACATAACAAGGTGGGAAATTAAAAATATACTGACGAAACTGGTGATCGTTATGTATCTGCCATGTTAAATCCAGAAAACTAGTATTGTTTATAAAAAAAATGTAACTTTCTCCTGATTTGTGTAAAATGACACCGAGTTGATATGTTGATTTTTTTCCAACCGAAGGATTCATGGGGAACTTTGCCAGTGGGTGCATAGATATGCCAAGGCGAATAACCTGTAAATGAGTGAGGAGTACAGACCATCTGACGATTTGAACTAACCCTATACTTGGATGTAAACAATCTCTGTAGACACACCATGCTACAATCTCTTTCATATGGAGGGCTCCAATGGCTGTCCAAGGATCAAACTAACAGACTGGAAAAACAGATCCACGATATGACTGTGGGTGCTGTCCTGGAGACCGACCTGGAGTATCTCGTTAATGGGCATGGTGCACACAGCGACTTGTGCTGTGGCCCAAGTGGTTAGTCCTGCGAAATGGTTCCGTCCCCAAGCTGATGACAATGCCGAGGAATAAGCAGAGATATATTCTACAATAAAAACTTACAGCAATGACTCGAATTGGAAATGAGTCTTATTAGAATCACCTGTAGTATCTCCTTCAAGCAACATCCCTGGTCGAATGAATACACTGACGTTAATGCCGAAAAGAGGGCATTCACAACATGTGATTTTGAAATGGATTTTTATAAGTTAATGAATAACTCTGTTTTCAGCAAAATCATGGAGTATGCTAGAAACCACTGCAAAATTCATTCAATTCACCGATGGGATGGATATTACGATGGAAGAGATTACATCACCAAGCCGAATTTTAAGCAGGCCATAATCTTCCAAGGAGTGCTAACTGCTGTGGAGGTGGCTAAGGTCTGTGGAGTTCACGAAGCTTGTCTATATTGGTATGTGTGTTATAGACCTCTCCAGATTCTGTATGCACCGATTCCACTATTAGTTTGCAAAACGAAATTTCGCTGAACCCGAGTTACTTTACATAGATACAGGAAGTTTCATCTACTGCAATCATTATAAAGTAATTAGGAACAGTTCCAAGGAATTCAGCATGTCTGGATATGTGGCTGATAGTCCTTATGGCTTAACATCTCAGAACAAGAAAGTTAAAGGCATGAGGAAAGACGAGGTGAATGGCTCGCAGATTGAGGAGTTTGTGGGGCTGAGATCCAAATTGTATGCATACCATAAATGTTCTGGATCCACTCGAAAGCAGGCTAAGGATGTGCATTGTGCAGCCCCATAAGGTCTCACTATTGAGGTCTACAAGGAGTGTCTGCACTGCACAGTAGATGATCTTCTGCATTAGAGTAGTATTTCGATCACAAGATCATGAGATGCTTATTGCATTGCAGTTGAAAGTGAGCCTGTTGCAGCATGACAACGAACACTTCATCTGTGCGAATGGCACCAGGACCCTCTTGAACTCACTCACACTGTTTGCTTGAGAGGGATTGACTGTATATGTGTGTGTGGAATAGATAGCAGCTAGAGGAAGTTTTTGTCATAGTTCTACGTGTATGTGTGTGTGTGTGTGTGTGTGTGTGTGTGTGTGTGCGTGTGAATGACTGAAATCTATGTATATACAAATTCAGTTCACTTAGCTCTCAAAGTTTATTTAATTTAAAAGGCTTTGAGAGTTCTCATATAAAAAATTCAGAGGAATTAATTTTCAGCATGCCCTTGTATTTATGAAAGCAGTAGGAAGAGAAGGAGATGATGAACATAATGATAAAAACAGTGATGCAAATAAAGAAAAGTCTCGAGATAAAATTAGAGCAATGGCAGGAAGTATACCAGCAGCATCATTTTCTAGTAAACCAATACACAAAAGAGTGACACTGTACACATTAAATTTGAATTGATGTCAAGAGAGTGGATGATCGGTCATTCACTGGTACATTCTGATGGAGATGGTTTAATAATTCACAATTAAGATACTCAAGAACGAGATAGTTATATAATATATTATTTAAAATTAAACTTCCTAAAATGAGTTGCAGAAGATCTTCGAAATTGTGGTAAAATCATCAGCAATGCTCATAAGCTAAATTTTTTTCTTGGATACAAGCGAATTCCAACATATACTATAAATATACCTATATCGTTAAGCCTACATTAGATAAAAGTAATGGATCGTTATTGTTAGATGATGACATACAAATCGGCATAGTAGTGAACGAAAATGGACTTGACATTCGCGATTGGAAGATAGTCTCCAGCGACTCGTCAACACATATTGACATCATCCACTGGAATAATCCGAATGAATTCATGAAACAATTAGTTTCCTGCTAGCTTTGAAAGCGGTGGGCATTAATTCACGTAGTAATGAAATAATATCTAATGAAGAGGAGCTTTGGAAGCATCAATTATTGCTTACATTTAAGATGGCTGTCAAAAATAACAAAGTGAAAAACTTAATAATTACGGACTGGGAAGTTGCACATGAAAACATACCATCACTTGAAAGGCACCCACAAAATGTGTGTTTTTCTACAAATTCGAGAAATTGGAAACGGTTCAGATAATCATTGTGTGGGAACTAGCATACTGAAAAGCAAGTGTTGGATTTTAAGCAAAGGAACATATTCGATTTCAAAAGAATTCAAAATATATACGAAGCATGTTTTTTATAGTAAGTACCGTTTTGAAATGAAAATGAAACAAAAAGACTTTTAATAGCAATTTTGTTATTGCATGAAAGCCTATACTTTACTTTTCTAGTTAATTCTCACCAATATTCGGAAGTCTTACATTTGTCTGTACGTATTTTCAGTGACTCCTCCGATTCAGACTCCCGCCAGCTGTGATTCGTTTTCTTAGCGTTGAATGTGTGGAAGCGTCTGAAACTCATCGTCAGACCAGGGAAGTGGAGAACGCATTATGAATGATAGGATGGTACATAAATAAGTGAGAACTTTTAAAGCTGACCGTTTGAATGTGCCCGATGAGAAACGAAGTGGGCTACCTTCAGTTGCAGCTGACGATTTGTTTCAGAACTTTGATGAAAAAGTGAGAGAGAACAGACACTTCGCGGTTTTGACATAGTTTTGTAAGTTTTATCAAGTGTAAAGAAGTTCGATTAAAGCAGTTGTAGCCTAATCAGGTAGCAAATTTCTACGACGATGGTATTCAAAAGCTGTCTGTACAATACGATGAGTGCTTTAATATTGGTGGGAATTATGTAGGAAAGTATATTAAAGTACAGATTTTCATGTAAAAATAAAGTTGTTGAAAAAAGTCTGTTTTTTTATTTGAAAATGATACTTACTTGAAAAAAAAAAACATGTCTCATAGAAAGAATAATAGTGCCACTATTACAAACTTGTCGTCATAGAAAGTTAGAGATTAACAGAATGAAAATGTAACGTGTAGTCTGCAGAGTCATTGTGAGCACATAACTAATCCCGTCTCCTGTGGATAGTGGCCATCAACAGCTGCACTTGTCTTAACACCCGAGGAACTACAGTTCAGCCTACCACAACGCACTCGAGTGATATGGGCAGTTAATTTTCACTGCGAAATTGTAGTTATTATTATAAAACCAATTAATTTAATCCATTTTCGTTTGTTATACAGCTTAGAGATGAAGAGGTGACACGTGCATTTGAGACTGCATTACTGACTCCTTGAATGTGCATATACTGACGGCACATCTGCATTCGAGATTTGTTTTCTGTTCCTTGAAGCACACGTATATTTGAGAATGCAGATGTCGACAAGACAAGACTTGCTTTCCAACATTTTACAACTTGCTGACTAATCAATTTTGGTCATTGGAAAAAATTTGAATTACTTGGAACAATTTATAAGTAGCTGAAACTAGTCTGAACTTGTTGACTCAGCAGGAAGGTGGGCAATAAAAGCAAAGCATCCACTTTGAGTAGTGTGCAGTTGGTGCTAGATCATCAAAGATGTCATCATTACAATTGTCATCATCCTTATTCAATGCTTTCGACACACTCGTAACTCTCCAAAGCATAAGTCTGGTATGCATTAAATAACACTACTAATAAAACCTCTATTTTTCTTATGAATTACTTATTGCAAAAGAAGGTAACAGAGATTCTCCTGCCTCCATGTTGCAGAATTTGAAGCAGCTAGGTAAGGGTAGACGTGTAGTTACACCGAAAGACTATGGTGAGCTTGACTGCCACCACGTGCACAGTAGAATGAACAATATGGACACAGTTGATTTCGAAAAAAAGTCATATCAACTACCATAAAATCCTTCTTTTTTCATAAATGCGTAGTAGAAAACTGTGTATTTATGTTAGTGGTATATTATATGGATATAAAGCATCAGTTGCTACTCAGAAGGTATCATACAGTTGAACTATACGAGAACTTAATGTTCGCTCTCTATGAAATGATTGTTGTGGTTCTGTGTTTAATTTGCGAGAATGTTTCACTCTTACGTAGAGAGTAATTAATTTTGATTGCTATCCAAACAGTTTTTCAGAAGTGAATGTGAAAGTAAGACACTTGCTCAAGAAGGATTGCTTTACAAATTCTAAACACTTCGTGTCTTTTTAAAGGTATGATAAATATGAACGTATTTATTACACTGAACTGTCTCTCATTCAGTATAAGAAACTGATTGATTGTTACATTAAGGATATATTATTCATACTGTATAGTACTTGCCCACAAATTGCAATTCAGTGCCATTTCGATTTTATTAAGATAGATACAGCTGTTAAAATTCGTAGAAAAGCATTTCTGTTTGCCATCAGGTGTAAATATTACATCTGTTCATAATTGTTGTTCGTTATTTCGACCATCGTCAGCTGGAAGACTGAACGAACAGGAAAAACCATATGTAGTATACATAGACAAAAAAAATCGAAACGTAAGAGTTATATCTCTGAACATCAAAACCGTATACATCCCTCAAAATTATAACTTATGTTGGTCTAAAAATGCATATTTCTCATAGAAAACACTTCTGCATATTAAATGTAAAGTAACAATGGCGAAATGTGGAATACAACATAACCACATTTTGACAATATCTTGGAAAACTTTCGTAAGTTGCACATGCACACCTGAAAGTTAACAAGCGACTGCCTTATCAGGCCTATGCGATGACCTAAATTCTAGTGTTGAGCTCACTGGCCCCATGTAACTTCAGACGACCAAAGAGTCTAATTTTCCAAAGTAAAATCATAAGAAGATCCGTAATACACTCGTTGGAGAACATTAGTTTATAAGACAAATTCTAGGTTTGTCACGATGTGATTATTATCGATAAACGACACCCTTTGAGTGTAGCGCAAGGCAAACAAAACCTAAACAATGCTAACTTGCAGAACCCGTCAACCAAGTAAAATGTATGTATGAAGATAATGTTTTGCAAGAGCCATATAATGGTATAATAATAGTATTATATAAACGACGTTGGTAAATAGCAATTACGATAACTGAGCTTAGCATTCATTGTAATCCTGACATTATTTCATTATCGATAAGCTCAACTGTCGTAATTACTATTTACAAAAGTTGTTTATGCAAATATATGGCTCTTACAAGACATGTTTCATAAGTGCATTTTACTTGATTGACATGTTCTGCAGGTTAACATTGTTTAGTCTTTGTTTGCCTTACGCCACACTCATATAGTGTGTCTTGTTAATTAATGTTCCCTCTGACTTTTCCAGCGATTGTATTACAGATTTTCTTATGGTTTGGTTCTGTTATATTAGACTCTTTGGTCGTCTGAGGTTACACAGGCCTAACATGGCAGTCACCTGTTAGCTATCATAAGTGTATGTGCAGTTTATGTAAGATTTTGGAGATATTGTCAAAATAAGGTTATATAGCGTTCCACATTTCGTCATTGTTACATTTAGTATACAAAAGTGTCTTCTGTGAAAAATATGCATTTTAACACAACAGATGTTAGTCTATGTGTACTACATATGGTTTTTTTCTGTTTCTCTAGTCTTAAATAACCGAAACCAGTCAAGAATAAATATAATATATACAAAAAAAGATGGTTCAAATGGCTCTGAGCACTATGGGCCTCAACTGCTGTGGTCATAAGTCCCCTAGAACTTAGAACTACTTAAACCTAACTAACCTAAGGACATCACACACATCCATGCCCGAGGCAGGATTCGAACCTGCGGCCATAGCGGTCGTGCGGTTCCAGACTTTAGCGCCTTTAACTGCTCGGCCACTCCGGCCGGCAATAACTATAATATATACAGCTCATGGTAAATGCTACCTACACAAATTTTTAAATTTTGTTTGTTAAAACTTGGTTAGCTGATGGAGATATTTCACTTTCAAATTGTAGAAACCTAGTGTATACTGTGGATAACATTCCAAAAAGTGTGGAAGATGAATAAGAATGTGTATTAAACTCTCCTACACTTCCACAGTGTGATAGCATAATACAACAAAAAAACTGAGTTGCAAGCTGCAGCTGCCTGTGATTATAGTGTTTATTTGTAAAAAAAAAGAAACAAAATGAAATGTGACTTGTAAGCGATTTATTCTGTGAAAATACAAAACACTTTTTTAATTAAATTTATATCTTGAGATTATTGTTTGATTTTATGCTTCATTCAAGTAACAACTACACAAAGAGAGAGAGAGAGAGAGAGAGAGAGAGAGAGATGAAATTGGACATCATTTTTTTAGTGATGTATAAAACAGAGAGAGAGAGAGAGCCAAAGTGATGAAATTTACCGGTGAAGCAATAGAGTATTTTGACATAAATATTTTTTTAGTGGGGAATAACGCATAGAGAGATGTGATTTACTGAAGTAGCAAATGACAAAGAGAAGTTTACTGCTCCGGTAGTATTTTAGGTGCTTACATATTTTTGACGTTAAAAGTACTGTAAGTTACTACAGAATGTATTTTTTTGCTGTTGCTGATTATGCAGAATACTAACGTGACAGAATTTTAGATGCTTATGTATTTTTTATAAATAATGTGGATATGCAAATACAATAAGTAACATCCTTTACGTAATTTTTGACTCTGTTTGTAAATACATGTAAGGTGAAAACTACTGTGTTTGAGATAAACATTTTTTTAGTGTTGTTTGAAACAGATAGGCGTGTAATTTACTGATGAGGTAGAATTTTTGTCGATCACTTGCTTTAGAAATACTGTTATTTTTGTTGCTGTTACTGTTCGAGAGAGCTTTGCATAATTTTATGACCTCGCAGTGACAGATTGTCAGTAAGTTTGCGATGTGCAATGAAGTTCTCCCTGCTTTGACACAAACTGCAGATATTGTTTCTGTTTTGCCGAGGATCCTCATCCTACGTAGATGCTAATCGATGCAAGTACGGTCGCTATTGGATCACTGAATCTACCTGAAGAAGGAACCGTCTAAATTTCTAGTGGATTTTTATAAATAATGTGGATGTGCAAATACAATAAGTTACATCCTTTACGTAATTTTTGACTCTGTTTGTAAATACATGTAAGGTGAAAAATACTGTGTTTGAGATAAACATTTTTTTAGTGTTGTATGAAACAGATAGGCGTGTAATTTACTGATGAGGTAGAATTTTTGTCGATCACTTGCTTTAGAAATACTGTTATTTTTGTTGCTGTTACTGTTCGAGAGAGCTTTGCATAATTTTATGACCTCGCAGTGACAGATTGTCAGTAAGTTTGCGATGTGCAATGAAGTTCTCCCTGCTGGGACACAAACTGCAGATATTGTTTCTGTTTTGCCGAGGATCCTCATCCTGCATAGATGCTAATCGATGCAAGTACGGTCGCTATTGGATCACTGAATCTACCTGAAGAAGGAACCGTCTAAATTTCTAGTGGATTTTTATAAATAATGTGGATATGCAAATACAATAAGTTACATCCTTTACGTAATTTTTGACTCTGTTTGTAAATACATGTAAGGTGAAAACTACTGTGTTTGAGATAAACATTTTTTTAGTGTTGTATGAAACAGATAGGCGTGTAATTTACTGATGAGGTAGAATTTTTGTCGATTACTTGCTTTATAAATACTGTTATTTTTGTTGCTGTTACTGTTCGAGAGAGCTTTGCATAATTTTATGACATCGCAGTGACAGATTGTCAGTAAGTTTGCGATGTGCAATGAAGTTCTCCCTGCTGGGACACAAACTGCAGATATTGTTTCTGTTTTGCCGAGGATCCTCATCCTACATAGATGCTAATCGATGCAAGTACGGTCGCTATTGGATCACTGAATCTACCTGAAGAAGGAACCGTCTAAATTTCTAGTGGATTTTTATAAATAATGTGGATATGCAAATACAATAAGTTACATCCTTTACGTAATTTTTGACTCTGTTTGTAAATACATGTAAGGTGAAAACTACTGTGTTTGAGATAAACATTTTTTTTAGTGTTGTATGAAACAGATAGGCGTGTAATTTACTGATGAGGTAGAATTTTTGTCGATTACTTGCTTTAGAAATACTGTTATTTTTGTTGCTGTTACTGTTCGAGAGAGCTTTGCATAATTTTATGACATCGCGGTGACAGATTGTCAGTAAGTTTGCGATGTGCAATGAAGTTCTCCCTGCTGGGGCACAAACTGCAGATATTGTTTCTGTTTTGCCGAGGATCCTCATCCTGCATAGATGCTAATCGATGCAAGTACGGTCGCTATTGGATCACTGAATCTACCTGAAGAAGGAACCGTCTAAATTTCTAGTGGATTTTTATAAATAATGTGGATATGCAAATACAATAAGTTACATCCTTTACGTAATTTTTGACTCTGTTTGTAAATACATGTAAGGTGAAAACTACTGTGTTTGAGATAAACATTTTTTTAGTGTTGTATGAAACAGATAGGCGTGTAATTTACTGATGAGGTAGAATTTTTGTCGATTACTTGCTTTATAAATACTGTTATTTTTGTTGCTGTTACTGTTCGAGAGAGCTTTGCATAATTTTATGACATCGCAGTGACAGATTGTCAGTAAGTTTGCGATGTGCAATGAAGTTCTCCCTGCTGGGACACAAACTGCAGATATTGTTTCTGTTTAGCCGAGGATCCTCATCCTACATAGATGCTAATCGATGCAAGTACGGTCGCTATTGGATCACTGAATCTACCTGAAGAAGGAACCGTCTAAATTTCTAGTGGATTTTTATAAATAATGTGGATATGCAAATACAATAAGTTACATCCTTTACGTAATTTTTGACTCTGTTTGTAAATACATGTAAGGTGAAAACTACTGTGTTTGAGATAAACATTTTTTTAGTGTTGTATGAAACAGATAGGCGTGTAATTTACTGATGAGGTAGAATTTTTGTCGATTACTTGCTTTATAAATACTGTTATTTTTGTTGCTGTTACTGTTCGAGAGAGCTTTGCATAATTTTATGACATCGCAGTGACAGATTGTCAGTAAGTTTGCGATGTGCAATGAAGTTCTCCCTGCTGGGACACAAACTGCAGATATTGTTTCTATTTTGCCGAGGATCCTCATCCTACATAGATGCTAATCGATGCAAGTACGGTCGCTATTGGATCACTGAATCTACCTGAAGAAGGAACCGTCTAAATTTCTAGTGGATTTTAACGATAGTCGCAATTTTGAGGAACTAAGTGAATTCTCTTATAATGATAGTATCGGAAATCAGATCTAAAATATTTCTCTCCAAATATAAGAAATCTGGCTATTATTGCCTTCTTTCTATCTGATGCTTTCTGAAGGAGTAATTTGTATATAAAGTAGTATATATTTCAAAGTAAAATCAGTAGTGTTAATAGTAATATACTATTGGGTTAATCATGCAGAATTGGTCGAAACTCTCTAAGAGTGTGTATACATTATGAATTCTTGGTGTTTCTGTCTTAGTTAACGATATCGCACGAATGTATTACAAACGTGTACTGCATACTTGAATACGCAAATGGTTAGCACTTCAGCGCAACTGTACAAAGAACGTACGATCAGTGCCATATTCATTCCGTTCATACGAAAAGTTTACAAATTGTAGATCTTGTTCAGAAATTGAATGTGAATGTTGCTTTTTTTTGGGAACGTTGTGTTGTGCCTGAAGTAAGAACGCGAACAGCAACTAGAACTGATCATGGCCTATCAAGAATGATATTTATAATTCTGCTAAGTTGCTGCTCTCGTGAAAATATGAAACCGATGGGTTCATAAGGACCATGCTCATGCAGGTTGCGAACAGTTCCACACAACTTGCGCCTGAGAGATGAGACGTATTGCTCACTTAGACATGCAGGATCGTGTAGCTACGTCAGACACTTCAGTCAGAAAATGGGCTTTTCTGCAGCGAGACAAGTATCCACACAGACAATGCGAAGACATATGGAGCATCACGAACTGCAGGCATGGCGACCACTGTTACAGTTTTCCCTTACATGACAGCAGAATAAGGACTGCAGGCAGGTGTGTGCTCATGAATAACACTAGACACAGAGTGGCACCACATGATCTTCTGAGATGAATCCACATTCTGCTTACAGCATCACGATGGACTTATCCGTATATGGATGCTCCGAGGAGACCGAACATTGCAAGATTGCATTCGTCATAAGCATATAGGTCCAGCTTCCGGTGTGATGCTATAGGCTGCCATTCTGTACACAACGTGATCACAACTTTTTTGCACAGCTAGTAATTTTGACAACAATTGTCACATTTCTTACAGGTGAAGCTCGGTCGCTGTGTAATGTCTTCAAGAGTTCCGTGAGCTCAGCAGTCAGCAAATCTAACACAAGACAGCATGTTACCTATGCTGTCCCGACTTACTCATTCCAGAGGGCGTCGGATTGTTGCCCCGGCCAGCATGTTCCCCAGAACTCTCACCAAGTGAAAACATCTGGTCAGGACTGCCAAGAGAATGTCAGGCCACGACTCACCAGTCACCGTGGTTGATGAACTCTGATATGGAGTTCAAGTAGCATGAAATGATGTACCCGTATCTGTCATCCAAGTTTAGTTCGATTTGGTGCCCAGCCGAGTTACAATTGTTGTTGCTGTCAAAAGTTGTAGCTGAATGCACTAAATTTCGCAGCCTGTATACCAGAAATCTCCCACAGATTTAATTACGTATTCTTCCTACTATACTGCGCATTACGTAAAATTTTGTTGTTTGTATCCTTTCTGGTGATACAGTTTTAATTGTCAGCAGTTGGTGTCCCTTTCATATGCCAAAGTTACAGTAAAAAAGGTAAAGGCATTAGTTGAGGGTTTATAGCTTTACCGTTTAAGTTGATGGAGATCTTTTACTTTGTATTTGCTTTGACATATTTCTTCTCATACTTCCATAATGGATGTTTCCTTGGGAACTCCCTTATTCACGACGTTGAACCCCTCACACTCACGGCAAAAAACGCATTTGCTACCGTATAATCTTCAATGTTTTCAAGAAGATATTCAGTGCGGTCACCAGTGTAGATTGCATGCAGTAATCCCGTTATCGATTCCTCAATTCTTTATTGAATTTGGCTTTGTTAAATTGGTTTTCGTCATTGTGAAGTAGTATTTGGTCAGGGAAATTGGTTGAAGTGAACTTCATGTCAGTTGTCTGAAATGATTTGGCGGTTCGCACTGAAGTGCTTCTGTTTCTATTCTGTCGTACTATCGTTATTCCTCCTTGTTCATTTGTGCCTTGTTACCAACTTTCATGTTGGCAAAAACAGTGTAGCAGCGTCTTCAAACAATCGTTCACTTTAATATCGATAGTGTACCAAGACTCTCACCCCAGCTACCGCACGCAACAACTGCCCGAATGCCCAAGAGTCCACCTTCAGAGGATCTGTTTTTATTCTACTAGCTTGAGATATTCTAACGGCGTCAGACCAGCGCTATGTCATGTTTATGACATGTCTTGTGAATCAAATTAAATATCATGTAAATTTGTGATATCTTGATGGCCTCTTACACAGATAACTCAGAGCATTCGAATAACATGGGCAGCCCCTCACATATTGCCTGTTCTGATGTCATGCAAATCGTGTTTATAACATACTGACGGAAACAGGGTGAAATGGAGTGGAAAGATCTAAAAACTTACAAAAAATAAGAACACTAGAAAAATGTCAAAATATAAATCAAACAATAATGCTATCGTGATGTATATCAGACGATACCGTTTGATCAGAGGATTACGAAAATAAAATTGGATTTTGTCTACAAAAATTAATACAAAAGTTATTGTTATATTTTCACCGATGTTTTAGCTAGCAAATAATACACTCTAACAAGGAACTCCTTCAGTGCGAGGTCGGAAAATGATAATGATATTTACGGCATTCGATGCCCCAGATATTGTCTACCATGCAACCAAAACACTGGCTGCTAATGGTAACAGAGGGCGGGACTGTAAACACAGCATGAGGCTATGGAACGTAGCTGAACTACTTAGTCGACGAGCAACTCAAAACAGTGCTACAGTGCCAGTAGTGTTGACACAAAGTAAAGCAATGGCAGCGTAAACAAAGCAAACATTGCATAACATCAAGAAGAACAGTTGCTGAAGTTGACATTTAGTCAGAAACGAACCCAACGAATTTCGCACAATGGGAAAGAAGACGCATATGAAATATTAGAGTCTCTACAAGATGAGTCAATGGAATGTGTGGCGTCGTACGCGCCAGATTTTGCGGACAGCGATGACGATACGTGCTTAACAAGCGAAAGTGGTATTGAGACAGGTATCGAGCAGCGTAGTTCATCATTTATGTCGGACAGGGAGCCACAAATGCCGTCTCCAGTGAAACGTAATAAAGGACAATCGTTGTCTACGGGTACTAAACATAATTGCGTACATAGAAAATCATCCGCATCATAGTAAAAAAAAAAACAATTATGAACAACGTCGAATAAGTCCACACCAATATAACCGCGTAGCCCATAAGAAAAACTGCGGATATTCAAGGGAGAACAAGACGCACTTGTAAGAAAACCTAAGCCGCGCGGGATTAGCCGAGCGGTCAAAGGCACTGCAGTCATGGACTGTGCGTCTGATCCCGGCGGAGGGTCGAGTCCTCCCTCGGGCATAGGTGTGTGTGTTTGTCCTTAGGATAATTGAGGTTAAGTAGTGTGTAAGCGTAGGGATTGATGACCTTAGCAGTTAAGTCCCATAAGATTTCACACGCATTTAATTTTTCATAAGAAAACCTGAATTTGCGCGTTTCAAGGATGCAAGATACATTTGACAGGATGTGCGTGATAGTGACATACTACATTATGCACGTCAAACTGCGTGCGACGCATATTACAGTGATTTCAAGGGAAGCAGTGATAACTTCAAACAGTGCGACAGAACTGGAAGACGTAAGATGAAATTTCAACTTGACGATGCACAGCAAACTGCGCAATCGGCTCGAAAATTTGTAGACGAGGTACACAAACGTGTCCCATTGTTAAGTAAGGAGTTTGTTTTCAGCTCAGACCTCTCGTGTTTGAAGAGTAAATGCATATGAAAGGAACCACGGAAATTAGAAGCATCAGAGAGTTGTATCAAGATCATCTGACATCAGTGCCTTAACGCATTTGTATACAATTACTCCGACTGTTAATGTGGACGATAAATTAGCTGAAAATTTATTTACTGTGCTGCGAGAAGTTGGAGGTGCTCTGCCTCCTAAGATTCTTCATCGTGTGCGTGATCTTCCAAGGACAGCAAACAAGAGTGGGAAACTGGGCGTAAGAGAACTACAACTGTGGTATGATTACTGCTTTTGGCCGTACTTAGTCAAAATAACTTGCTTTCTCTTAATTTCTGACCTGCGTATAAAAAACATGCTCTTTAGAAAAGTACCGGATGATCAAAAAGTCAGTATAAATTTGAAAACTTAATAAACCACAGAATAATGTAGATAGAGAGGTAAAAATTGACACACATGCTTGGAATGACATGGAGTTTTATTAGAACCAAACAAAAAACAAAGTTCACAAAATGTCCGACAGATGGCGCTGGACAGCAAAACGTCAGTGACTGCGCATGGCAATCGTGTATAAAAGGAGCTGTAATCAGCCTGGCTGATAAACACCTGCTGGAACGTACGATGTTTATGTAGAATGGCGCTCCAGGCCATGTTGCTAGACGCGTGAAAGATCTCTTGCGCGCGTCGTTTGGTGATGATCGTGTGCTCAGCCGCCACTTTCGTCATGCTTGGCCTCCCAGGTCCCCAGACCTCAGTCCGTGCGATTATTGGCTTTGGGGCTACCTGAATTCACAAGTGTATCGTGAACGACCGACATCTTAGGGATGCTGAAAGACAACATCGACGCCAATGCCTCACCGTTGCGCAGTGCTGTTCACAACATTATTCCTCGACTAGAGCTATTGTTGAGGAATAATGGTGGACATATTGAGCATTTCCTGTAAAGAACATCATCTTTGCTTTATCTTACTTTATTATACTAATTATTGCTTTTCTGATCAGATGAAGCGCCATCTGTTGGACATTTTTTGAACTTTTTTTTCGGTTCTAATAAAACCCCATGTCATTCCAAGCACGCGTGTCAATTTGTATCTCTCTATCTACATTATTCCGTGATTCATTCAGTTTTCAAATTTATACTGACTTTTTGATCATCCGGTATATCTCACTGCAATTCATACCACCTGGAACCACTGGACGGATTCAGTCTCTGGGTGTATGCTTTTTCGCGCCTACAAAACATGTTGTTGTTGTTGTGGTCTTCAGTCCTGAGACTGGTTTGATGCAGCTCTCCATGCTACTCTATCCTGTGCAAGCTTCTTCATCTCCCAGTACCTATTGCAGCCTACATACTTCTGAACCTGCTTAGTGTATTCTTCTCTTGGTCTCCCTCTACGATTTTTACCCTCCACGCTGCCCTCCAATACCAAATTGGTGATCCCTCGATGTCTCAGAACATGTCCTACCAACCGATCCCTTCTTCTAGTCAAGTTGTGCCACAAGCTCCTCTTCTCCCCAATTCTATTCAATACCTCCTCATTAGTTATGTGATCTACCCACCTAATCTTCAGCATTCTTCTGTAGCACCACATTTCGAAAGCTTCTATTCTCTTCTTGTCTAAACTATTTATCGTCCATGTTTCACTTCCATACGTGGCTACACTCCATACAAATAGTTTCAGAAACGAGTTCCTGCCATTTAAATCTATTCTCGATGTTTAAAGCTGCATGCCCTCGGGAAAAATTACGGCTGTAGTTTCCCCTTGCTTTCAGCCGTTCGCAGTACCAGAACAGCAAGGCCATTTTGGTTAGTGTTGCAAGACCAGATCAGTCAATCATCCACACTGTTGCCCCTGCAACTACTGAAAAGACTGCTGCCTCTCTTCAGGAACCACACGTTTTTCTGACCTCTCAACAAACATATTTCGCACTATCTGCAGCTACGAAGTAAAGGATGGATTGTCAAAATCCCAAGCTGGTTGGAGGGCCCTGCCTATAATATTCCTAACATTCTCAACTGGGGAGAGACCCGGTGACCTTGCTGGCCAACATGAAGACAAGCGATAGAAACTCTGGCCGTCTGCAGGCTGGCGTTATCTTGCTGACATGTGGACCCAGGATTATCAAAAGTGGTGTTACGGAAAGAAATGCCACCACAGGCCATCGCTTCCTGCTGTCGGGCCGTATGGTGGGCGACAGTGACGCTGGTATCCCACCGCTGTCCAGGGCGTCTTCAGACACGTCTACGGCTTGGAATCTTATTGACTGGAGTGAAACTGTCTTCAGTGATGAGTCCCGCTCAGAACTGAGCCCAATGAAGTGCGAATATGAGTCTGGGCACGTACCGGACAGCAGTGATACCAACCTGACGGACGGCCACCATACGTCGCGGCCACCAGCGGTGACCTCTTGTCATCAGCGGTGCCCTTACAGCACAGAGTTACGTCGATGATATTCTGCGTCTCGTTTTGTTGCCCTTTATGTCAAACCATTCTTGCGTACATTTCAGGAAAGTAATGCCCACCTGCACACGGCGAGAGTTTTACTGCTTCGCTTCGTGCTTACCAAACCCTACCTTGGCCAGCAAGGTCGCCGGATCTCTCACCAGTTGTGAACATTTGGAGTAGGGCCCTCAAACCATCTCGGGATTTAGACGATCTAACGCGCCGATTGGACAGAGCATACCACGATATCCCCCAGGAGGACATCCAGCAACGCTATCAATCAATGTCTAGCCGTGTAACTGCATGTATAAGAACCAGATGCGGACCGACACGTTATTGACTTGCTCAGTTTGTGAAGCTCTTTCTCTAGAACAAACAATCCAATTTTTCTGACATTTTAAACATTTAAAAATTATTCCATTCCATCTTTACGTGGTGCCACAGCAAGCTTATTATTGCTACTATTTAAAAAACAGTTGTATGTTGCATGATGCTCTTTATTAACCCAAGAACAACGCGTTTCGTCCGGATAAGGCGTCATCAGGTTATTGTTCGAACATTATGAATTACCTCGATGAAAACGGTCTATTGACACACAGTCAACATGGGTTTAGAAAACATCGATCATGTGAAACACAACTAGCTCTTTATTCACATGAAGTGTTGAGTGCTATTGACAAGGAATTTCAGATCGATTCCGTATTTCTGGATTCTCGGAAGGCTTTTGACACTATACCACACAAGCGGCTCGTAGTAAAATTGCGTGCTTACGGAATATTGTCTCAGTTATGTGACTGGATTTGTGACTTCCTGTCAGAGAGGTCACTGTTCGTAGTAATTGACGGAAAGTCATGGAGTAAAACAGAAGTGATTTCTGGCGTTCCCCAAGGTAGTGTTATAGGCACTTTGCTGTTCATTATCTATATAAACAATTTGGGAAACAATCTCAGCAGCCGTCTTCGGTTGTTTGCAGAACCAGATAGGACTGACGGCGTACATCGAAAAAGTCCAAAGAAGGGCAGCACGTTTTGTATTATCGCGAAATATGTGAGAGAGTGTCACTGAAATGATACAGGATTTGGGCTGGACATCATTAAAAGAAAGGCGTTTTTCGTTGCGACGGAATCTTCTCACGAAATTCCAGTCACCAACTTTCTCCTCAGAATGCGAAAATATTTTGTTGACACCGACCTATATAGGGAGAAACGATCACCACGAAAAAATAAGGGAAATCAGAGCACGTACGGAAAGATATAGGTGTTCGTTCTTTCCGCGTGCTATACGAGATTGTGAAGGTGGTTCGATGAACCCTCTGGCAGGCACTTAAATGTGATTTGCAGATTATCCATGTGGATAGATGTAGACGTAGATCTGGAAATATAAGGGGAGGATAACATTACAATCAATGAGACGCGGTTCTATCAGGACTACTACAAAGCAAAATAAGCTTCAAACATCGACCGAATAAATTTACGTAGAAAAACGTAATATAACTCAGTAAAAAAAAAAGAAAAAAATTTCTGCCAAAAAGCATCTGTGAAAGAAGGTATGACAGCGAATCAAACATACTAAAAAGCAATTAATATTAAAAAAGTATTAAAATTACTTAATAAAAGGACCTGGATCAGAGATGAATAGAGAACGAAGGAGAAACCGAAAAATGTATATTACTTCATTGAGATGACGACACATATAGCAGTGCAGAACAAGACCACTCGCGCAATCTGTCAACACAGCCGCGCACTAGAACGGCGTTGGAGGTCGTGCATACTTACGAACGATAGGCGCTCAAGCAATGTACTGGGCTAGTAGTAATGAAAGGCGACATGTGGCGCTGCTGTCGGGTATGGGGTGTGATAACGATGTAAAATTTAAGTATTAATCGACAAATTGAGAAATAGTAATGAAAATAAAAATAATAAAACAACCAAAAGAAGACGTGTGGGAATATACAGAATGCAGAACGTATCAGATAGAAAACTATGTACGGAAACATAGGAAACCTGATGCTGAACTGCGGTGTAAAAGAATCATGAAGTAAAATACGTAGAGGAATAAACAAAGATTACACTACAAATATAAGGCTATAACATTACAGTAACATCGATGGTCAGTGGTAGACGACATCAGAGAGGCTCTTTGAAATAATGCAAAGATACTATTTTCACATGTTGGTTATTTTCGTCGGAAATCAGTACGCTTACATAGTGTATCCATGCGCCATATGTCTTACAAGAATTTTCCGTAGAATTAAAATACCATAGTCATATTTGCTCAAGAACAGCGACATATAGGCAAAGAAAATAGTTTTAGAATGCTAGAATGTGGGGAAGTTGTAGAAATCTTTGTTATTTTGGATGGAGCCCTTTGTGTGTCGGAATATGGCGGAAGCAAGTGGTGAGAGGCCGAGAGAGATGGTGCCTGTGGTCTTTACTGTTGGGGCAGCGGTGGAATATGGATGTGACCATGTAATTGGAATAAAGTAATATGTTTAAAACAGTGATTTTTTATTTAGCCCAACCAAATGCGATAAGTGAACAAATATCACGTAACGCTAGTGTTGGCAAGATAATAACCAAAATCGTCCCTAGACAGAGCCAATAAGTTAACAGAAAACAAGGACGAGATTTTTCGTAGTAAGCAGGGCCGATTATCGGTACAAGGCTAAAAGGTAACAATGGTAAAAAGAGAACTTACAATAGTATACACATGATAAGCGACCGAGGCCCTCGTAATAAAAAGCTAAACATTAATATAATGTTTAAAAATGGAAACATATAATCATAAAACCTGATTTTTGACAGATAACTGATCACTGAGTAAAAATACTTCTTAACATGTGGATGTTTGGCAGTTTCGATCTCTTCAAGCAGATTGAGTCTCTTTCTCTTCGGAGCATAGTGTAAAACTTAAAGTTCCCGTAGGGAAGGTGGATGGTGGCCGCAGGATTTAGGGTATTTACCTTTCTTGGGACGCTCGTTGTGAATGTATTGATTTGAATTTTATTAGATGTGATATACTCTGTTCTCATATTTTGACCACGAGGGAGTTAAGCTGTGGCACAGGACACATTACCGAAAAATGGGAGCTTAGCAAACCTATAGTTTTGAGGTGCAGGGCTGAAAGTGGTTTTTCGTCCGTAGCATCATGCTTTCTGCATGTATAATTTGTCAGTGATGGAGGGGCTGGGCTGAAGCCATTACAAAAAGCGACATATTTATTATTTTCGAGTTCGTTTGTAATAGATTCTGTGATAAGTGGAATTTCAGTGACGTGATGAAACATAGATCTAAAGTAGTTCATCTTGTACTTACAGGGATGACACGACGTAGCGTCTACGACTGAGTCATTTGCAGAAGGATTACTATAAATGTCGAATTTGATAACATTATTAGTGGGACAGAGCAGCAAATCAAATGCGTTGAACATACCATTACTATTCACGACCTCATGTGTAAAGGTCATTTCGCTATGAAGGTTGCTAAACTCTTCTACCAGAAGCTTAATACCCGAACCTTCACTGTCAAAAACAATTATTGTGTCGTCTACATATCGCCTGTAAAAGCGGATTTTTTTAAACCCTTAAAGGCCCAGATGAAGCATTCAGACTCCCAGTAATTCACGAATATGTTAGCAAGAAACACTGCAAGACAATTACCGACGACCAAGCCATCCGACTGCTTATAAATATTATTATTGAAACTCGTAAAGTGCACCAAGGAGGGAAATATTTTTCATGTAAGAGTTGTACATGTTCGTTTCTATTAGAAATGCCAAACTTTTCGCGAAATGTGATCTCATTGCGAATTAGTTGAAGCAAATATTTAGAGACTGATTCGCCTGTGTTCCCAGTCCCATTAATAACAGGACATATAGGGAAATTCATCTTGTGAGTGTATATTTGTGCACACATGTTGGGGGGCCTTAGGACTCATAACTTTAAAGTTAGGTAAGAGCTCAGGGGGCGATATATGTGCATACATCGAAGTAAGCCTTAAGCTCTTTAGCGTAGATCTTGGCAAGATCATAACCTATTTCGTGATTAGGTTTCTTCTGGATTTTACCATTGTAGTTACTTTCATAAACAACAAAAGCAATATTCTCTTTGTTAGCAAGGACTATAATGGCATTATCTGAGTGAAGGATTTTATTAAGAGATGCCAAAATCATGTGGCCTTTATTATCATACTCAGCAAGTGTGGCCTCTCAATAAGTTCACTGGCTTTACAAGCGATTCTCAGTTTTTCATATTTGTTACAAGATGAAGCATCAAGGGCGAATATAACGTCTGTCACCGAGGAAGAGGCAGTAGCCTTAGTTGGATGCTATACTTAAGGCCTTTGTTGAGCACGTTTATCTGTTATACACTGAAAAGAATCTCCGTTAGGTTGACAAGACGCTCCGCAAACGGAATATGGACCTTGGGTCTCTTATCCCGGCGATATGCTTAATGACAATAAATTTTCCGAAGCATATTAAGTTTAATCTTCGTATATCCATAATTAAAACGGACGACTTGGGACGTCAGCTGGTATAGTATATGTTAAAAAATGACGTAAATCCTCCAGCTGTATGAAAGTGTTGGTTTTATTGGCAACTAGTTTCGTTGTTGTTACTTCATCTTCAGGCCCATGCTTGTTGACAATAACCGTATGTGTCTAACACTAGTAGTCAGTGGTGAGATAGGCGTGTTCCATGCGGAAGGCAGGTAGTAACTGATATCAGCTGGAGCAATTAAGTCATTTTTTAACATATATTAAGTTTACGCTCTTGTGTACTAATAATCAAGTGGGCACTTTCAAACACACAAATTTTAAAATTCCGAGCAAATCATCACAGTCAGCCTTAGTCACATGCGACACAGCATTAAAAGCTAAAAGATTAATCTTATCTTCCTCGGGAAACAAGTGTCCAATTTTCCTATTAATGAAGATCCTAGCACGCCTGCATATCCTAAGCTGTCGATGGATACATGTTGGAACAACTTTCCTGCCGCCATTCTGGTATCTCTGTACATGTACATCACATCTACCGATTCCCGCCCCATTCGGATAAATCCTCCGTGTTGCGTCCTTTACTTTGGCTTAGAGTGTAATTAAAATAGTGTCTTTTAAGTCAAATTAACTGTCACAATCGAGGTAATTTGTCGGCGTGCTTCGAATAAAATACATGAACTACTTCGAAAGGAGTTTCTAACACAGTGTCTAAATTAAGATGAGCAGTGTTTTCATATAAGGCTCCACATGACAGAACCTATCCCTCGCAGAACCTATTATGTCACTGTGAAATCGTTCTGATTTCCAAAACATTTAGTAGTGCTGGGGATAATTCTTAAAACAGAAAATAAATGTGAGACCTTGAACCACAAGAAGAAGGCTGGTATACTAAATGCAAGTATAAAGGTAGACACAGAAAGGGACGAATAATTTCAAGAAGTTTTATGAAGTGGCAGAAAGTGTCTGTTTTATTACATCAGAGCAACTTCAGATGCGAAGAATTTTGGTTGTGACAAACAAAGCAGGTTTGATCTGAAATAATCGATCTCGAATTTACAAAATGGGTT
Source organism: Schistocerca americana (assembly GCF_021461395.2). Lineage (NCBI taxonomy): Eukaryota > Metazoa > Arthropoda > Insecta > Orthoptera > Acrididae > Schistocerca > Schistocerca americana. Next base: position 380,170,072 of record NC_060120.1, on the reverse strand, counting down.
CTCACTGGCACTGATGTTACCGTCTAGTCCTGCTGCAGCAGAGGACTTTGTAAATACCCTGACCTTACTCCTGGACCCGGAAGTCTCAAGCTTTGTCCCATGCTCCTCACGACCTGACACAAGAACGACAATTTTGGGATTCTTCGTCGCCGATGTTGAATCTACAGTTTAGGTTTCGATTCACCAGATTTTATTGTCCCTCTAACGAGGAAAACACAGCAAGTGCCAGAACCTGATATCTCAGAAAATTCGTTAGGTGGAAGAGGAGTCAAAATAAGCGAAAATGTATCTCGGTTTATCCGTAGATACTCGACTGTTTCTGAGGAAACGATGGTCAAAGTTTTCGAGATACTTCATGTGCCTTTTAGCGAGTAAAGAGTGCAACCAAAGCAGTGGAACTGTGGCTAGGATCCCGGCTTCATGCTTTTGCACAGTGTACGAAACTCGATTATTATTTTTAGTTTAGCATTTCATTTATCTTCCCATGTTTGTAAAAGATTACTACACGAAAGGTTTCCAGCGAGTATTGATATAACACTGTCATTTTCCGCCTACTAATTGAATGTCCGGCGAATGAATAAAAAATTAGAAAATAATTTAAAATTGTTTTTGGTGAAAATCCTGTAATCCATCTTGATTCATAATTATCTGCAAGAGTCAGTTTTCGATAAAGTGATCCGTCAAGTGTGGTTTGCCGCGAAATTATTGCCGAAGTGTGAAATATTCTGCAAAGTTAATGACGTTTCTTTCCCGAATGAGATTCATACGAAGAAACTTCATTGTGGCAAACATGCCTGCGTGCGTTGCTCGTGGCACTCGGAATTTCTATGTTTCGAATGTTTCTACGAGAGTATAATCCAAGTGAGTGCACCGAATCTTCCTGGAGAATAAATATAAGAATAAAATAAGATTTAATACAAGAGATGATATAAGAATGGAATATATGAATATGAGAATTGAAATTGAAGTACCATATACACTTATATTGTATAATATATGTGTGGCACTTATTGTCAAACTCAGTTGTAATTTTACAATTAATATAATTGCCTTGTATCCTCTGATAAGAAACATTCGTGTAGTAACCATCTGTGGAAATGAGTAGATAAATGTAACTAAATAAATAAAAATAAGAAAATAAAACAAATAATCCGTTTTAGAACACGAGGCGCGAAGGTAAGAGTCCGCAACGCTCGGCATTCTGCCGACATTTCGAGTGACATTCTCGCTCACTAAAAGGCATCTAAATTACGTTGAAAACTTTGACGGTCGTTTTCTCAAAAATGAATAAACCGAGACAGGTGTTCACTTATTTTGACTTCTCTTCCACTGAGCAAAGTTTCTGAGAAATCGGGTTATGGCTTTTGCCATGTTCCCCTCGTCAGTGTGTGGACTGCTAGTGCACTCCCGACAGGGGCCTGAAATGGAACTCAGATTTGAGGAAGTGGATGACCACTGAATATGCAAGTAAATACAAGAGGGAGGGGAAAACAGTCCTCCAAAGACAGGCACAGATTGTGTATGAGTACGAAATAGTTACATTATCAAAAATATAAAACTATTTTAAAAACTGGCAGTCACGTTTCAAATCAAAGAAAGATTATTTGCGGAATGTAGTGACAAGATTTAAAATAATGGAGTAGTAAAGATACTACATCAACAGTAACTGCAATATAATAACCTCATGAACTAGTCCGTGAGGCAAATGGTGTACTGTTTAAAATAAATAAAATATTGAAATTAACAATTCGATCGCTAGAATACCAATGGTCTACAGACCTGTGCTCTAAATAAAGTGACTTTGCTGGTAGGAAGTATAAATTCCAACCTGAAACGATCAGCGAAGCTGGTCATTTGTGGGCCGTTTTCAGCATAATCGATAATCTATATTTCGTGCCTCTAGTATTTATGTGGTGGGTTAACAGGTAGGCAATTCCTGTCGAAATATGAGAGCACCTACACTACCACACACTAGGAGGCAACTACTTCCATAAATATCCACATTACAGGAAAACATGTGGGTGTCTGTTTTAACAGAAAACAACTTGGCCGACTCCCTACTATCACTGCATTAAGACAATCTTACCAGTACTGCGATAACATAGGTTACAAGTCCACCAAACTCTAATAGTACACGTTTTTCTTTACTTGCGTGAAATAATGGCTACAAGCTGCGCTGCTATCCGTCGACTTCAGAAATCAGTATCATTAAAAAGGTGCAACTGAAATTTTTCGAAACGTCAGATAGCAATCTGGTAAACAAATAGAAGTTGCTATTTTCAGTGACTTACACTATATTGCAGTCCCCAGTAAAATAAAACACGATAAGTTCTATATAACTGTTTTCTTGGTGGCCAAATGCTTGAGCGGAGCGAAAACGATACTCACTATAAATAAATTTGTTTTAATTTTGACTTGCCGATGAGTCAGTTTTCGAGTCTGTAACGTATCTGCCAGTTCATTAGAAAGAATACTTTTACTGTTATTTTAAGAAATATGCAATGAACTGCCTGTCGAGCTCTAATGATGGTAACACTGATTACCGAAACCGTTACCGAGAATAAAGTTTATAATTAGTGATCTTGGCAAAAAAGCTTTTCTTCTCTAATCCATTATAAATTACACAAAGAGTCTTCGTCCGAATTTTCATAGCCAAGAAAAGAGTGGGAATTGGACAAATAGGTTATCACAATTGATCGACGTGAAATCCAGTTGCAGAAAAAAATATTTGATTGCTCAAAAGTAATCACGACAATTAAGATAAACTTAGTGATCTGAAGGAAAATTGAAATATTTCACGAACAGCTTTGCTAGCTGTTTAAATGAAGTATTAGCTATATTTCACACAAAAATTTGCATTTGTGTGATTTTTAACTGCTTCCTGCGAATCAAGTACTAAATTCAGAACATTTTGAGAACATAAGACACTAGGAAAGCAAGTGAGGTGTCAGTAAGAGCATGCTTTCTGAACAAAACTTGACAAAAATTCGGTCATATATCTTCTGAAATGATTTGTCTAGAAGTAAGAAGTAAAATACGTTAGAGAAATATTGAAGCGCCTTTGAATGATGCTCGAAATCACGTACAGCAAATGAGTTGCGTAAAATAATTCTCCATTTAATTTCTTAGCTTTGGACAAATCATTTCACAAATCTTTTTAACGATTTCTTACATTTTTTACGCAGTAGGTGAATTATTCTTTGATTTTATCTCTGGCAGTTTTGACAAAAAAGGAGTGTTTTATCGGTGCTCGCAGGCCCTATATACACTTAAATCGACGCGTATTTTTATATAGATAAAAATACGCGTTATTATAACGTTGCCGATGGCATAAAATTGAAGAGCCACTGAATGTCTTCTCTCTCTTTCAAGTTTCCATTGCTCATGGTGAGATGGCACCGGCATCCTTTTCTGGGATCGTTTCTTTTTAAATAGCATACAACGGCAGATTTTCAAAGGCACAGATTCAGTAATAACTTGTACTTCGGTAGCTTCTACCTTGCCGAGAAATAAAACGTTTACACTTAAGTAAAAGAAGATTTATGCATGTTGTATTGAAATACCCTCAGATTACGACAGAAAGTAGCTAATCTTTACCAAGAAAGAAAGTCCACACGAAAAAGTGTTCCTTGAGTCTTAGTTATAAACTGAAAATATTACAGGGGCCAAAGCATGAGCTTTGGATTAAAACTTCCCCCTGTCAAAGCTGGTGAAAACAAAAGCATTTCATCAAGGACAGCCATAGCGAAAATATAATGACATTTCGAAAAAAATGTGACTTCGGATATTCGAATTGCAGACTTCAACTCGTTCAGCACTTAATGCTTCGCGGTAATGTTTTAGAATTTGACTTTGTGCTACCCAGAAAACTGTGGTCATCCCTTTCCCTAGAGAGGGTGGACATTCAAATTTCTTTCTGGCTAGAGATAGAAGCTGTTTCCAATTCATGCTCTGGAGTTTACTTTTGGTGCACAGGTGACGAACACTTGTCTCATCTCCAGTGATTATTTGTTTCAAAAACGTCTCACTTCATTAGCACAACAGTTCAGTAGCTGCTGGCAGATTCTCACATGACTGCGTCTCTACGTTTCATTGAGTTGTTTTGGAACCATTTTGCTCAAACTTTACGAATGTTGGGACTATTAAGTATGGCGTCAGTTTCATAAACATGACTAATGTGCATTTTTTTTCTTTTTTTTTTTTTGGTCATCAGTCTACTGACTGGTTTGATGCGGCCCGCCACGAATTCCTTTCCTGTGCTAACCTCTTCATCTCAGAGCAGAGTAGCACTTGCAACCTACGTCCTCAATTATTTGCTTGACATATTCCAATCTCTGTCTTCCTCTACAGTTTTTGCCCTCTACAGCTCCCTCTAGTACCATGGAAGTCATTCCCTCATGTCTTAGCAGATGTCCTATCATCCTGTCCCTTCTCCTTATCAGTGTTTTCCACATATTCCTTTCGTCTCCGATTCTGCGTAGAACCTCCTCATTCCTTACCTTATCAGTCCACCTAATTTTCAACATTCGTCTATAGCACCACATCTCAAATGCTTTGATTCTCTTCTGTTCCGGTTTTCCCACAGTCCATGTTCCACTACCATACAATGCTGTACTCCAGACGTACATCCTCAGAAATTACTTCCTCAAATTAAGGCCGGTATTTGATATTAGTAGACTTCTCTTGGCCAGAAATGCCTTTTTTGCCATAGCAAGTCTGCTTTTGATGTCCTCCTTGCTCCGTCCGTCATTGGTTATTTTACTGCCTAGGAAGCAGAATTCCTTAACTTCATTGACTTCGTGACCATCAATCCTGATGTTAAGTTTCTCGCTGTTCCCACTTCTACTGCTTCTCATTACCTTCGTCTTTCTCCGATTTACTCTCAAACCATACTGTGTACTCATTATACTGTTCATTCCGTTCGGCAGATCATTTAATTCTTCTTCACTTTCACTCAGGATAACAATGTCATCAGCGAATCGTATCATTGATATCCTTTCACCTTGTATTTTAAATCCACTCCTGAACCTTTCTTTTATTTCCATCATTGCTTCCTCGATGTACAGATTGAAGAGTAGGGGCGAAAGTCTACAGCCTTGTCTTACACCCTTCTTAATACGAGCACTTCGTTCTTGATCGTCCACTCTTATTATTCCCTCTTGGTTGTTGTACATATTGTATATGACCCGTCTCTCCCTATAGCTTACCCCTACTTTTTTCAGAATCTCGAACAGCTTGCTCCATGTTATATTGTCGAACGCTTTTTCCAGGTCGACAAATCCTATGAAAATGTCTTGATTTTTCTTTAGCCTTGCTTCCATTATTAGCCGTAACGTCAGAATTGCCTCTCTCGGCCGGCCGCGGTGGTCTCGCGGTTCTAGGCGCGCAGTGCGGAACCGTGCGACTGCTACGGTCGCAGGTTCGAATCCTGCCTCGGGCATGGATGTGTGTGATGTCCTTAGGTTAGTTAGGTTTAAGTAGTTCTAAGTTCTAGGGGACTGATGACCACAGCAGTTGAGTCCCATAGTGCTCAGAGCCATTTGAACCATTTTTTGCCTCTCTCGTCCCTTTACTTTTCCTAAAGCCAAACTGGTCGTCACCTAGCGCATTCTCAATTTTCTTTTCCATTCTTCTGTATATTATTCTTGTAAGCAGCTTCGATGCATGAGCTGTTAAGCTGATTGTGCGGTAATTCTCGCACTTGTCAGCTCTTGCCGTCTTCGGAATTGTGTGGATGATGCTTTTCCGAAAGTCAGATGGTATATCGCCAGACTCATATATTCTACACACCAACGTGAATAGTCGTTTTGTTGCCACTTCCCCCAATGATTTTAGAAATTCTGACGGAATGTTATCCATCCCTTCTGCCTTATTTGACCGTAAGTCGTCCAAAGCTCTTTTAAATTCCGATTCTAATACTGGATCCCCTATCTCTTCTAAATCGACTCCTGTTTCTTCTTCTATCACATCAGACAAATCTTCACCCTCATAGAGGCTTTCAATGTATTCTTTCCACCTATCTGCTCTCTCCTCTGCATTTAACAGTGGAATTCCCGTTGCACTCTTAATGTTACCACCGTTGCTTTTAATGTCACCAAAGGTTGTTATGACTTTCCTGTATGCTGAGTCTGTCCTTCCGACAATCATATCTTTTTCGATGTCTTCACATTTTTCCTGCAGCCATTTCGTCTTAGCTTCCCTGCACTTCCTATTTATTTCATTCCTCAGCGACTTGTATTTCTGTATTCCTGATTTTCCCGGAACATGTTTGTACTTCCTCCTTTCATCAATCAACTGAAGTATTTCTTCTGTTACCCATGGTTTCTTTGCAGCTACCTTCTTTGTACCTATGTTTTCCTTCCCAACTTCTGTGATGGCCCTTTTTAGAGATGTCCATTCCCCTTCAACTGTACTACCTACTGCGCTATTCCTTATTGCTGTATCTATAGCGTTAGAGAACTTCAAACGTATCTCGTCATTCCTTAGTACTTCCGTATCCCACTTCTTTGCGTATTGATTTTTCCTGACTAATGTCTTGAACTTCAGCCTACTCTTCATCACTACTATATTGTGATCTGAGTCTATATCTGCTCCTGGGTACGCCTTACAATCCAGTATCTGATTTCGGAATCTCTGTCTGACCATGATGTAATCGAATTGAAATCTTCCCGTATCTCCCGGCCTTTTCCAAGTATACCTCCTCCTCTTGTGATTCTTGAACAGGGTATTCGCTATTACTAGCTGAAACTTGTTACAGAACTCAATTAGTCTTTCTCCTCTTTCATTCCTTGTCCCAAGCCCATATTCTCCTGTAACCTTTTCTTCTACTCCTTCCCCTACAACTGCATTCCAGTCGCCCATGACTATTGGATTTTCGTCCCCCTTCACATACTGCATTACCCTTTCAATATCATCATACACTTTCTCTATCTGTTCATCTTCAGCTTGCGACGTCGGCATGTATACCTGAACCATCGTTGTCGGTGTTGCTCTGCTGTCGATTCTGATTAGAACAACCCTGTCACTGAACTGTTCACAGTAACACACCCTCTGCCCTACCTTCCTATCCATAACGAATCCTACACCTGATATACCATTTTCTGCTGCTGTTGATATTACCCGATACTCATCTAACGAGAAATCCTTGTCTTCCTTCCACTTCACTTCACTGACCCCTACTATATCTAGATTGAGCCTTTGCATTTCCCTTTTCAGATTTTCTAGTTTCCCTACCACGTTCAAGCTTCTGACATTCCACGCCCCGACTCGTAGAACGTTATCCTTTCGTAGATTATTCAATCTTTTTCTCATGGTAACCTCCTCCTTGGCAATCCCCTCCCGGAGATCCGAATGGGGGACTATTCCGGAATCTTTTGCCAATGGAGAGATCATCATGACACTTCTTCAATTACGGGCCACATGTCCTGTGGATACACGTTACGTGTCTTTAATGCAGTGGTTTCCATTGCCTTCTGCATCCTCATGTCGCTGATCATTGCTGATTCTTCCGCCTTTAGGGGCAATTTCCCACCCCTAGGACAAGAGAGTGCCCTGAACCTCTATCCGCTCCTCCGCCCTCTTTGACAAGGCCGTTGGCAGAATGAGACTGACTTCTTATGCCGGAAGTCTTCGGCCTCCAATGCTGATTATTTATCAAAATTTAGGCAGTGGCGGGGATCGAACCCGGGACCGAAGACGTTTTGATTATGAATCAAAGACGCTACCCCTAGACCACGGGTGCAATGCATTTGACTCAAAAAAAAAAAAAAAAAAAAAAAAAAAAAAAGGTTCAAATGGCTCTGAGCACTATGAGACTTAACTTCTGAGGTCATCAGTCCCCTAGAACTTAGGTCTACCTAAACCTAACTAACCTAAGGACATCACACACATCCATGCCCGAGGCAGGATTCGAACCTGCAACCGTAGCGGTCACGCGGTTCCAGACTGAAGCGCCTAGAGCCGCTCGGCCACCCCGGCCGGCTGCATTTAACTCACCATTTAATCAACAGTCACTCGTCGATTATCCAAATTGTGTCATGCATTTGCTGAAGTTCGGCGTCAGTTGTGGATATGACTGACTGCTCTTTCCTCGTTTTTCACTCTTGTTCCGCTGCTTTTGAATTATTCAGTCTACTGGTAAACAATTCGTGTTGGTGGTGGTTAGTGTTTAACGTCCCGTCGACAACGAGGTCATTAGAGACGGAGCGCAAGCTCGGGTTAGGGAAGGATTGGGATGGAAATCGGCCGTGCCCTTTCAAAGGAACCAGCCCGGCATTTGCCTGAAACGATTTAGGGAAATCACGGAAAACCTAAATCAGGATGGCCAGAGACGGGAGTGAACCGTCGTCCTCCCGAATGCGAGTCGCCGGCCGAAGTGGCCGTGCGGTTAAAGGCGCTGCAGTCTGGAACCGCAAGACCGCTACGGTCGCAGGTTCGAATTCTGCCTCGGGCATGGATGTGTGTGATGTCCTTAGGTTAGTTAGGTTTAACTAGTTCTAAGTTCTAGGGGACTAATGACCTCAGCAGTTGAGTCCCATAGTGCTCAGAGCCATTTGAACCATTTTTCGAATGCGAGTCCAGTGTGCTAACCACTGCGCTACCTCGCTCGGTTAAACAATTCGTAGTGCAAAACTTTGTAGTGAGGTCTCCGACTCAGTGTAGCAAATATAATTTTAAATTATATATCATGGGTTGTGCTGTCTCCTATTCAGGATAGAAACTATAGGTCTCAATTTGATCTTAAGAGAGAGAAGAGGCCGTAGACATGTAAATATATGACAGGTATGTGCGATCATGTAAGAGCACGGATAATGTTAAGGCTTCGGCAGATTTTGGATTTTACGGAAGGGCACGTAACATCTGTTCTGAAACTGGTTACTGCAGACGGTATCTGCCGTGGGTGAGTGTAGAGAAGTTGGTGAACGTCGTATTTAAGATTCCACGCCATCGGTTGTGCGGACGATCATGTTCCATTGCAGAGGGATCTACCGCGACATCTGCTGCTGTCAAATCTGCTTCTGTCCTTATCTGCAGGTGATGGATCACCCGCTGCGCCCATAGGTATGTAACCAGGCATCACAGACAGGCCTGACGCTGGTGATAATGATAATTTCGTTTGACTCACTGGCCTGTTGGCAAGACTTTCAATTCGACGCCACTTTGACAAGTTGAGTGCCTCTAACCTACCCCAGTTAGCCAACCGGGAAAGGGGGGCCTATTGTTTAACGTGAAATCCAAACCATCTGACGTTTCTGGCGATTCCTCACATCGTTGAGAGGTGAAGGCCAGGTTAAAACGCAGACTAGAAAATTTAAAGTCCGACCGGGATTCGATCCGGCGATTGGCTGAATTTCTGGGAAGCACTTCACCTGTAGACCAACATACGCGGCTCCTGCCGCTAATATTTACTTAAGTCAGGTCTAAACGCTAGGTGAGTGATCCCGGCCAAGGTCGCCGTCTCCAGCTGGTCAGGGCGTGACTCATCGACTTTGCTACGTACCAGCAAGGCCGTCTTCTCCTGCGCAGAAGCTGACAAGTGCCAGGAAGCGCATAGAAAGTCTGGTGCTGGTTACTTCTTTACGGCTGGCGCTACAACCGTTAGTGCTAAGGACCATTTGTGTAGAGTGCTGGCTGAAGGATCTAATATTTCAGAATATTATTTTGGTGAGGAGAAATTTGCTTAAGGTATGTACAACCACATGCATGGCTATTGTAAATTATCTGCTAACATCTCCATGAAGAATGTTCGACGAAGTTTTGATTCGTTATTTGGTACTGTCACATGTGTATTTGATTTTCATCCACGCAAATAACTCAGGAATGTTTTGATGTATGTTACTAAGAACGATTCTTACTCAGTTAATAATTACAATGAATGCTAATTATCATTTATTGTTCGTTTGCCTAGGTGATCTAAGTGGTCTAAAGAGAAACGCAGAGATTTCCGTACACTCTGTCTCATCTACTGCCTTATAAATGTACACTGTCCCTCATATCTCTCCCCGTCCTTAACGCTTATGTCGGAACAACATGACAGAAACACACGTTCACATCATAATAAAATCCTCTCTGTTCCACTGTATCGCTCAGTCACTTTCTCCAAGTCCTTTAAAGTAGCGGGAACCCGACTCTGGAATAACCTCCCTCGTTATGTTAGAGAACTTAAAAACATCTCCGGCTTCAAAAAACGGTTAATGACGTATCTACTTAAGTAACAGTAATGCCTTCCTCTGTACATGAATGCACTTCACCTCATTACTTCCCTCTTTTCCCCTCCTTCAATCTCCCTTCCCCAAAACTCGCTATACTAGTAAACATCTACTTTACACACCAAGATATTAATGTACATCTGCACTAATCTTCATTACTATTGCCAATTTTTCTCATGTTTATCATTATCATTTGATTTTATTTTTTACTGTCATTATTATTGCTTTTATCATAATTTGTATGTATAGCACCTGTTGTAAAAATACTGCCAGCAATTACTTTATTAGGTCTTAGTCATTACTCTTTATTCATATTGTCACTAGAGTAATCTAATTTTCTTATTTAAACTATTGTCATGATGTAACTCTGATGTGTGAAATGCTGCATGTGTAGAACACTGGTCCGATGTAAGAGAGGGTCTGATAGACGTAATCTGATTAGGTTAAATAAATAAATAAATAAATAAAATAAAGGAACTGACTATGTAGAACATTTTGTCATTAATAACTGCTGTAACGTCCGTTTTATTGAGATGTGTTTGAGGTGTATCAAAAACACATACAGAAAGCAGTACCTTTAACAAGCTTATTCTCACATGATTGCACTTGTGCTCTTCATTGAGCTTTTTTAGCACGAACTTGCACAAACTTTGGGAATGTTGAGATTTTTATGTGTGGCATCATATGCAGAAACATGACGAATTTGCGTTTCTTTTGCTACTTCATCAATAGTCACTCGAGAGTTATTCAAAATTAGGTGACGCACTTGCACAGTTTTGGCGTCAGTTAAGGATGCGACTGACTCACGTGCTCCACGCTCTTTCAGCCGCATTTGAATTGTTTAGTCTTCTGGTAAACACTTCGTAGCGGTAATGCATCACTCCAGTACTGTACTAAAAGTCGTCAATGCATTTCGGCTCCTGGTAAACACTTAGGCCACGAAACAATAACGGATTACAAACGGAGAGTGGCGCAGCCATGCTTACGTCCCGCGAGTGCACTGCATTGTGATGTAACAACACTGATATTTAGGACAAGCGAAGAGGACAGGGCCATCTAGCGACTGGCGAACGGACTAAGCGGTACTGCCAACCTACAGACGTTTAGAACGAAAGTGAAGATACTTATTGGCTTACCCTAGTACAGCTAAATAATATAGCGACACGGTGAAAATCGTTAGAAAGCTTGTCTGAAAGTAAGTCCTTGAATGAGCTGCTTGTGCCTAGCAGTGCCTTCCCTTCCTCGCGCGGTTCGCATGCGCCCATATCTGTTGCCTGATAAGCGCGTATCCTCACTGTGCGATGTTTCGTACGCAGCGGAGTTGCCCGCCATCCTTACTGGCGGCCGGAGGTCACGCAACTCATCACACACTACTCACCAACCACCATCCAGCAGCCACCAGTCACCGGCCGCAATGGATGTGGGCAAGAAGCGAACCCGCGACAACCCACGCAAGACGGCCAACCCTCTGTCCGTGCTCTTCTTCTCGTAAGTCGCTACAGCTGCTCCAAACCAGGGGTTCCCAAACTTTTATTCTGAAGGAACACTTTGAGAATCCTGGTACTTAGATAGAGAGGTTAATAAAATTTTTAAAAATGAGGGAAACCAGTTTTATTCAGTGATTAATTCAGTTTTAAATCACAAGTAATAATAAAGAAATCACAATAAAATAAAATAAAATAATACTGTGAATAAAGCCGCTGTGCTATTAACATTTTTTCGCGGAGCACTTATTTACTTACCATGGAGCACTAGTGTTCTGCAGAACGCAGTCTGGGAAACCCTGCTATAAACTTCGCTGCAATGCCAACGCTGGCGGAAGGTCGAACCCATAATTAACCCCCTGAAAGTGATACCTATCAGTTATCTGCTCATTACATTCTGGGCTTCCTTGCACATTTATACTGTAACTCGGTCTATTGTACACTGACCCACTTTCTCTCACAACACTTGCTTAAGACACTTAGCTTTTCCCTATTCCGCTAATACTCCAATACATGAAGAATTCAGTCGTTGTAAACAGTTCCTCTTTTGGTCACGCTCTAAATTAATCCCCTCTTTCTTGCCTCCAAAATTTTTCTTTAGCTCATTCACATTTTTTCCTGCATTCTCTTGTACCCATTTCCAGAACTGAGCGCTCAACATTCTATACTGCCATGCGAATGGTCCCGTTTCGGTTCCTCATACAGTCGAGTAGGACTTAGTGCGAGGAGAGGAGTCAACCCAGCTTCTCAAAATCAAATGGTGATGTCGGTTGCCCTTTCGAAAGCCAATATTAACAGTCGGAAGAGCAGCGGATGTACATATTAAGTGGGCCATCAATACTGGCACCAAATGACACTGTAGTCAATGGAGCAGGTCGTAAACTCGTGGTCGTTTAAGCCTGCTCGCGATGTTAATGGCCAGTTTCCTGCCTCTGGTAGGCACTTATTGTTGAGCCACATGCAATGCATCGCATGAAAAAGTTTGGGTTTATTACAGGGGAACTGATTTCTTGTTATGATGATTTGTTGGTAGTTGGAAACCTTCTAACAATTTCTTCAACGTTTTCTACAACGCTATGTCTGGTTGCCCTATTGGTATTATTCACTTTACAAGATACTTTTAAAGTCCTGACTTTCTTGATTGTTTCGTATTTGGTTACCACAGGCTGCAGAATCGTTTTCGTTGTTGATTTAAATAATAAAACACTGCACCAGTTACGTTTACGGATGCAGTGTTTTATTATTTAAATCACAAATCCTTCCCAAGTATTTACGAAGCTCGTTTTGTCGATCGAACTGTACTCCTTTCTAAAGTTACACAAACACTAAATTCTTCAAAAGCTGCACTTCCGCATCATTTTACCAGAGAGCTTCTGATCGTGACTGACTTCGGAATTGTGGTTTTCCTTCCAGTTTCGCTGCTAATACAACTCTTTTTTTCTCAAGATGAAAATTTTCGTATCATGGGGTCGGGAAGATTTCTCTTTGTTTTCCTCTGGAAACGAAGAATGTTAGTAGTATATCTGTAGGGCCTTTGATCCACTTCGAAAAGCAAGGAATGCAATCCCATGATATTGCAAGACCTAACCCAGTTATTAGTGATATCATCACTTTTATCAGTGACGTCATCAATGACATCAGAATCGTCACGTGACAAGCCACAACGACTCTTCTCCCCTCTTCTACTCCCCATCACCTCCATTTCTCTGGCCAATCAAAGTGTTGGGTATCATAACTAACATAGTTGTGTTAGTGGGATATTAAATTGAAAATAAAACCTAAGATGGTGGAACCACCTCACTGTGCTTTGTAACTTCTCCCCCTCTCCCCTTCGGCACTATAGCGAATATCAGCGTAATATTAAAACAAAACTCTCAATTTAGTTCACCATACAGTAATCGATCTTTTGGAAAGCAAATCTGTCACGCATGATTTAAATAATTACCATAATTGAGAAATAATTAAATAATTATAATTATGCGCAAGTTAAATAAACCATAGTGTAATATTTTTGTGGACATTTGGATGAAATAACAATGTAGCCGAAGAGAAAGCTGTTCTCAAAACTATCCAAACATTCAGAATTTTTGCACGATGTTCGAAAGTATTTACAGAATAATTACCTGACGGTGGTACCTTGTAGCATTTTAATACGTCAGCAAAACACACACACACAGTTAAATGTTAAGCTACTCACTTACAAGTTAAGCTGCAGTAGTGATCGTCCAAAATTCGATGTGTGTAACACAGATGGTGTAAGACACAATGGCGTCTCAGATTAATTTTTTTTCCATATCTGAATTATTCTACAATGCTTGACAAATGCTCTTTTAATGTCTAAAATGTATGCAAAAAATTTATCAGCAACAAAGATTGCTGTGTTTACATGAAATATCGCTATGTTAATTTTCCAGACACATCAATATATCCGTCAAATTGATGCCTGAAACATGATTTTGAATGCTAAATTACGAGGCACAATGTCATTTCCTTGTCTAAATACCTGCAAATCGCATACTAAATAGACAGTTGACATTTTGGGTTAGGCGTAAAAGATGTATGTCGTAAAACTGTCTCGACCGGATAATAGCCGCACAAAATACGTTATGGCTATAGTACTATGCTAAGCAGGCAAACACACAAACAAATAGATGCGTAAATTATTGCCAGCTAGTGGAAGAATGTAATTTATTCCATTATTCAGGCACATACTTGATGTAAAACACAGTGGATCCTTAAATTAAATATTTCCATACATCAGTGTTCTACGATTGTTATCAAGTATTACAATGCTATCTTCACATCAAACTTAGGAAATGGGTATAGTCTTTTCAATCGGAGGAAATGTTATTGGGGTCTCATAGACTGAAACGTCATTATATGATGCTTTTACAAGTTTTATACTAACATTTCACCTTAGCAAGCACCAGGTTAGGGAGGAAGTAAAATATGTATCGTATTCTAAACCAGAAAATTATAATCAGTGATACTGACTGGGAATCACTTATTTTTATTAGAACTGATTGAGTCAAGTCGAGTTTATGTGCAATAATAACTTTCGACGAAGGCTGCAAAATTTACCACTTGGAACTATGGTGCCAAGGACCACTAAAATGTTTACAGATTGTAATTCCTGTAATCAGTTACTTAATAATATAAACATCTAATTAAAATATGCGTTGTAGAAACACCACACTGTTGCACACATAGCTAGAAGACAAATTACACTTTTACACAAATTTCCACATTTAATTTTTTTTACAGAAACGAAAGTATCTGTGCTTTACAAATTTAAATGCGCTGAACACGAATATGAAGGTTAAAATTGTCTGCTACCTCAGGCCACGTTTCGCAGCCTCAGTTACGGGACATTGTAAGAGCTACATGCAAAGGCATCGTCACAACCGTTTCTTTGCCGTAAATGAGTATGGTGGATGTTTAGAGTACATTTTTGCAACAGTACACCATGACCCATGTGCGCACAATCACGTCATATGAGCATTGTAGAATGTAGACATGATTTTGACTGTCATTTGTCACAGCTTCGCGCTCTAGTGCTACGTTAGTTCGCTTGTTATTGGAGCGAGTGTCATGGCGGTTGACAGTGAATGTACGTGACATGAAATGTTGGGATTGAAGAATTGTGTTATTGCGCGCATGTACGCTTTCACAAAAAATGCCCTGCACCTGCACTTGATAAATTTTGTTACATTTCTGCTGCCATAAATATTGTGGTTTAAGAAGGCAACCACTGATAAAAGCAGTGAAACAAGCATGCGCCTTGCACTTCGGGTGTAGAGTTGCAGATCAAGATAAATCGTGGGCTCCACTCGTGTATTTCATCACATGTTCGTCTGTACTCAATGCTTGGATGCATGGTAAAAACGACTGCATAAAGTCTGATGTGCCTGATATTTGGCGTAAACTGACAAACTATGCATCAGATTTCTATTTTTGTGTGGTACCTCACTTAGGAAAGAAATCAATACCAAGAGGAAGAGGAATATTCAGTACTCTGACATCCCATCTGTAATTCAGTCTCTGGCCTATGACAAAGGATTGCCAGTCCCTATTCGCCTCGAAGGTATCATTATCAAGCAGTAACAGCGATGGTGTTGAATAGACACATACAGCTGAAAAAGTGTAATCATTCACTAGTGACACTAACCCTAGATTTACACCAACGTGATCATACAGAGAAAAACACAAAATCACAGTGTGAACTCAGTGATATGATTACGGATTTAGATCTTCTGAAGGGTAAAGCCCAACACTTGGCTTCATGACTGCAGTACGTGGGTCTGTAATTCGGGAACGCCAGAGAAAATTTCAGTGTAATTTCAGTGCCGAAGGTGACATTACATGCTGCAGTCACATTGACCATAAAAGTGGAGACTCTTTACAGATAGTTCAAAAACAAACCTATGGCAGTACTGTTACGCAACAGTAATGAAAGATAGCCCATTCCTGGAGCATATCCTCCAGTCGTTAACAGTGTTAATTGCAATACGTATGAATGGGTGGTATGTGGAGATTTCAAGCTCATTGTGAAGCTGTTGGGTTTGCAGATATTTGCTTCTACCTGTGTGAGTTGGACAGTCGCTCAAGAGAAAAACAGTACGCTCAGAGTCAATCGCCTCCACGAACAACTCTAGTGCCTAGGTAAAAAAACAATGCCGAAGAATCTCTAGTGATACCTAACAAAATTTTTCTGCCATCATTGCACATTATATTGCTCATGACAGCATTTGTTAAGGCTTTAGACAGGAGTGAAGGAGCATTTCAGTATTTGTGTTTGGAGATTCTACGACTTAGCAGACAGATAATCACAAAAGGAATATTCATTGATCCACAGATACACCAGCTGCTGCGGCACACACACTTGAGTCCACTCTAACCTCTGATTAGTTGCATGCATGGTATTGTTTTCGTAAAGTGATGACATTGTTCCATGGAAGCAGGAAAGCCGAAAATTACAGCGGCTCTGTGGACGAACTCATTCATGCTTTTAAAGTCATTGACGATGACATGACATCGAAGATACACTTCCTTTACTCCCGCCTCGAAGAGTTTCCAGAGGACTGTGGTGCATTTGGCGTTGAGCACGGTGAGCGGTTCCATCAGGAAATTTCTCTCCTGGAACAGCGGCACACATGACGGTACATTATTGACTGATATGGGCTGGATGCTACAGAGAAGTGCTCCAGACACCCACCCACAACAGAGAGGCAAAGAAGCGGCGCGAATAAACTACGTAAACTCAATCAATGTATTGATCTATTGATTACGGTATAAACATACGTGAAACGTAAAGTGACATCTTACTTGTACCCCTGAGCTGGGAGACAATTTTAATCGTGATATTCGAGTTCAGAAAATCGAAACTTATGACGACTGTCTACTTTGGATTCTGCGAAAAATCCAGTGCGGACCAGTATTGTCTGAGCAAATACCATTTTAGAAAGAAAGGAAAGAGGAGTTCTGACGATTTTATTTTGTTGCGACATAACACTTAAACTGAATATGTTCGTACTACAGTAAGAAAACCCATCCTGTGTCAAAAATGACCAGATGCACTACCGGAAGAAGAAAGAGATGAAACATTGCCAAAAACAGTGGGCAATGAGACAGAGTCGATACAAAATCTTTCGACTAAAATAAAATTATTTATCACTCATACAGTGCTATAGAGTAATAGCCAAGTATAAATTATGACATACAAAAATTCGAACTTTGGAGCAAAATAAAATTGTATTATATTGAAAATACGTAGGATTTAAAGATCATGGCACATGCAGTACTACTCTCATAAATTAATTGTTCTATAAGATAAAACAATACACATGGATTGCATGTTGGTACTATTAATTTAATTCATAGATTAAGCAGGACTTGTTAACAACCAAAGTTCAGATGCTGTACCAAACTTTGCAAGCGTAGTACACATTCAAATTTAATATTTCCATACATCAATTTTCTGTAGAAGGTATTAAATGCACTCATCTCCCTTACTGACAGAACTGATTGGTTGATTCAAGGGAGGGAACTAAACAGCGAGGTCATCGGTCCCGTCGCCTTAGGGAAGGAAGTCGGCCGTGCTCTTTCAAAGGAACCATCCTGGCATTTGCCTGAAGCGATTTAGGGAAATCACGGAAAACCTGAATCAGGATGGCCGGACGCGGGTTTGAACCGTCGTTCTCCCGAATGCGAGTCCAGTATGCTAACCACTGCGCTACATCGCTCGGTGACAACTGAAATAAATTGTATGTTAGTTGACAAGTGTAGCTCGACCTGAGTTCCACGGTTTACATACTTCAAAATAAATAACAACTGATAGCATAACATTTCAAACGCTTATTTGTACTACTACTTATCTGACATGCAGCTTGAAGTTCTCATGTTGACAAGAATTACAATTGAAGAAGTTATCCTCACAACAAACATTCATGTCTAAAACCTGAAGTTAGAAATCTCTACCACACTCTGGAAGCACAATAAAACTTAAAGTAAAATGTTTCCACATCTAAATATTCTGTATTACTTATTAAAATACAGGCAGCTCACTTATTGATACTATTGAAATAAATTACACGGTAGTTGGCGACCAGAGTTTGATCGTAGTTCTGTGCATTAAATTCATCAAAATACATAAAAATTGGTTCTGCAGTACTACAAAACACACATTAGAAGTACAGCTGCTCCAACTTACATCGTAAAATGCAACTGTTTATGATAAAAAAGTATACAATGTTATGCAGTGCTGGCAAAAACCAGTTTCAACTAGTTCATCATTGATCCACACATCCTCCCATGCTTTTAATTCAGTTACCATACCAGTGTTATCAGAATGGCTGTCACTAGCAAGGAGTTTTTTTGTTGATGCAGCTAATGCTTGCAAAAGCCTCTAGAAAGTGTGAGCTGATGGAACATATTTACCTTCCAGTATTATTACCTTTCCCAGTCTTGGCTGAATTGGCAACTTAGCAAGGATCCAGCTCGCCGGAGTAAGTTCATCACGATTTACCCAAGCACTTCTTTTCTCTAGGTAAGACATAACGTTCTCATAAGCAAATAACCATTCTGCAGATGAGTCTTTCATTTTTTTTCTACAGCTATTGCAAACTTCAAGCAATAATCGATGCTTTTCAAAGTTCCTCTTCAACAGACATTAGTTCATTATCATGTGAAATACGCCTACCACTTCTGAAGCTCTACTAGTTAATTTAGGTTATTCCAGTGGACATAGTCGATACATCCTGGCGATTCATTGGTGACCATCTTCCAATCACGAATGTCATCTACCTCATCATAATCATTATCATCATCTTCTTCTTCTCGTCTTCTTCATCATCCTCATTGTAATCATCGTCTTCTTCATAATCATCATCTTCTTCTTCTTAATCGTGACCATCGCCATTTCCTCCTCAAACATATACACCTTCTTCTTTCATAAATACATTATTTCTTTTACTTTAATATCTGCTTCTTCTTTGTCTCGCTCTGTCTTCTTCTTCCTCTTCTTGCTTTTCGTTGTGACGTACGGTACATTTTCATTCCTTGGTCTTTTATCAGTAACACTGCATCTTGATGGAGTCATTTTTTACTGTCTGAATGTCTTTGCAAAAACAATTCTGTCCACTTCTTGCAAGATTTCCCATCGTTGACTGGAGTAGCCAGTTTCAGCTGCACAACTAGTTTGTTGAGAATTCTATTGGTTGGTTTCTGGTAAAGGGGAACTGATTGGACTGACTAAATAAGCTTCATATTATTCAACCCATACATGGGAGGGACTCATTTGTCTTTAAAGAGGATATTTTCTAGAGATTTTATACATCAGTGATGTTCTGGGAATTTTATACATTTTCCTAGTATCTTTTACAGGTTCCAAAGCTAAAAGCTCTCATACTTAAGAAACTTATTTTCCTTTTCTGTCACCATGACAAGTTTCAGTTGGAAACCTGGAACAGAATAATGTGCTAAACAGACACGCAGTGATAACTGACAATTCCAAACATGTCAGCGTTCAGAACTCAAATACACACATTAAAAAAAGTTTTGCGTCACCTCGATTCCGAGAGTTCCTGTACAGAAAACTGGAATAGGGATCAACATAAATATCATTGCCACACTTTTTATTGATCATGAAAAACGCACATTGCATGTTGTACCACCATGCAGCGAGACCTTCAGAGGTGGTGGTCCAGATTGCTGTACACACCGGCACCCCTAATACACAGTAGCACGTCCTCTTGTATTGATACATGCCTGTATTCGGCGCAGATCCCTCAGAGTGGTTGGTGTGCCACGTCGTCCATAAACAACCCTTTTCAATCTATCCTAGGCATGTACGATAGGGTTCATGTCTGGAGAACATGCTGGACACTATTCGAGCGATGTCGTTATCCTGAAGGAAGTCATTCACAAGATGTGCATGATGGGGGCGCGAATTGTCGTCCATGAAGAAGAATGCCTCGCCAGTATGCTGCCGATATGGTTGCACTATCGATCGGAGGATGGCATTCATGTATCGTACAGCCGTTACGGCGCCTTCCATGACCGCCAGTGGCGTACGTCGGCCCCACATAATGCCACCCCAAAACAGCAGGGAACCTCCACCTTGCTGTACTCGCTGGACAGTGTGTCCAAGGCGTTCAGCCTGACCAGGTCTCCGACCGTTTCTGGTTGAAAGCATATGCGACACTCATCGGTGAAGCGAACCTGATGCCAATCCTGAGCGTTCCATTCGGCATGTTGTTGTGTCCATCTGTACTGCGCTGCATGGTGTCGTGGTTGCTAAGATGGACCCCGCCACGGACGTCGGGAGTGAAGTTGCGCATCATGCAGGCTATCCCGCACAGTTTGAGTCGTAACACGACGTCCTTTGGCTGCACGAAAAGCATTATTCAACGTGGTAGCGTTGTTGCCAGGGATCCTCCGAGGCATAATCCGTAGGTAGCGGTCATCCACTACATTAGTAGCTCTTGGGCAGCCTGAGCGAGGCATGTCATCGACAGTTCCTGTCACTCTGTATCTTCTGCATGTCCGAACAACATCGCTTTGGTTCACTCCGAGACGCCTGGACACTTCCCTTGCTGAGAGCCCTTCCTGGCACAAAGTAATAATGCGGACGCGATCGAACCGCGGTATTGACCGTCTAGGCATGGTTGAACTACAGACAACACGAGCCGTGTACCTCCTTCCTGATGAGTGGAACTTATTGGCTGTCGGACCCCCTCCGTCTAATAGGCGCTGCTCATGCATGGTTGTTTACTTCTTTCGGCGGTATTAGTGACATCTCTAAACAGTCAAAGGGACTGTGTCTGTGATACAATATCCACAGTCAACGCTTATCTTCAGGAGTTCTGGGAACCGGCGTGATGCAAAACATTTTTTGATGTGTGTAGTAGACACCAAACATTAAAAAGTATTCTATGCCAGAAGCTACAGTGTGTATGTGTAGTGGATGTCATTTACTGGATCTTATATAGCATACTGCATATCCAGCTACTGCAGTGTGCATGTACCGAAGTCAGCATGTTTACCCATGATGTCGACTACGCAAGTTTAATCTTGTTCTGGCCATTTGCGATTTTTTTTAACAAGCAAAAGTCATTAGTCAGCTAGTTGTGATTTATCAAGTCAAAGCTGGTTCTTACAATGCAGTGGATGTCGGCTACTGTGTCTTAAATAATATTCTGTTTCGTGCGGCTACAGGGGTGCTCATGCAGAGATTCAGCAAGTGTAATCATGACACTGACTAAGCAAGTATTGACTAGTTCAGTCAATTTGTGACTTGTTGCAACAAGGAATGCCGATTAGTCAGTAAGCAGAGACTTACCAACAGTTTTCTATCACAGAAGCTAATAGTGTGCGTCTGCAATGGGAGACAACTGCTAGCGGTGTCAGCTGTTGGCGGATTTTAGCTACTGGATGGTGTCAGCTATTGTAGGATGTCAGGTACCGTATCTTAAAACTGTATTGTATCACCAGAAGCTGACATTCTCACCCTCGCAGTAGCTCACACGCCGCAGTAGCTGAGGTCCGAAGTAGCTGACTTGTCCAGTAGCATTACAGAGGAAAAGAGTGGGTGAGGGGAAGTGAGAGAGAGAGAGAGAGAGAGAGAGAGAGAGAGAGAGAGAGAGAGAGGGAGGGACAGAGAGAGAGAGAGAGAGAAGGAGAGAGAGAGAGAGAGAGAGAGAGAGAGAGAGAGAAAATCCGCATCATTTAATTTCATATCACATGTGTCCGTGCACAAAATATTTCCACATCATCATCATCATCGTCATCACAATCAGTAAACTTTATCTCTCTACTTTATAAACCACCATAAATTTCCATCCTCTTCTCTCTATAGCTGTCTGTAATGCTTACTTTAATGAGGTGCCAATATTATGATAACTTACTGAGTAACTGTTGTCTAGGGGTAGCGTCTTTGACTATTACTCAGAACGTCCTGAGTCATGCATTCGAACCCAGTCATTGCTTAAATCCGTACTAATATTACAAATGCGAAAGTAACTCTGGCTGTTACGCTTTCTCCATTAAACCGCTGAACCGCTTTTGATAAAATTTGTTATGGAGATAGCCTGAACGCTGAGGAAGGACATGAGCTGCTATAGAAAGTGTGTTGTCAACATATTTATTGATTGAAAAATATAACGCAATGTATGGAACAATAATTATTCTTTAAAGAATCAATTTCGTCTTTGACTTGTGAACTTTTTCATATTTTCGAAAATGATTTTATTTTTTTGATTTGTTCTGCTTAATACGATTCAACGTAATGAATACAACGTTTATACGAGTACAATCCTGTATGTGTTATGTCATATTTTAGTAACTGAGGGTCATGTGTAGCGCGTAACTTCTTTGTTGCGTTGAAATTGAACGAAAGACAGTGGTTATGCGGTTAGCGTTGATGTTTCAGATTAAATTTCTACCCGGGTGAAGTTTTTTACTGCTCGTGCCTTGATGTCTGCATAGTCCTCATCAACATTTTATCGTCATCGACTTGCAATTCCACGTAGTGGCGTCAAATAAAAATATTTACACAAAGCTCCCGAACATCGGAACCAGAATCTCCCTGCCAATAAAACCATACGCACATTTCATTTTACTGTTACACTAACGCAGCCATAATTAACAGCTAGAGTACACTGCTTACACAATCCTCAATGTATTTAATCCATGCCAATCCATACCTCCATACTAAAATTATAAATGCTAAAGAAACTGTGTCCGTTACGTTCTCACGACTAAATCGCTGAAATTTGGCATGAGGCCCCTTGACCCCAGGTGAAGAAGATAGTCTAATTTACATAACGTGTGGCACAAGATATATTGATTTAAAGAACATTACAGAAGTTAAGGAAAAATATTTATTCTTTCAAAAAGCTATTTACTTTTTCACATTTAAATTTTATCGTATATGTTAAAATGCTTTTATCTGTTGTTATGTTCTACTTAATATGATTCTGTGTAATCAATACAATGCTTAATCTGTTCTCAATGTGTTCAATCAATACTTCCATACCAATACCAGTATTATTAATTGCGAAAATATCTCACTCTGTTACAACTTGACGACTCTATCACTGAACCGATTCCGGTGGTATTTGGTGTAGAGATAGCTTGAACCCTGAGAAAGACCATAGCTTACTTTAGAAAGTTGTATATTTTTGAATATTATTAACAGTTTTAAATATGGTGTATGTGAGTGTCATACCGACAAAGTCAGCGCAATGGTTGGTGACTCTAAGTGTCTACAAAATATTCTGTGACAGTGTAAATACATTGTTATTGTTCGTGGTTTATGGTTTTTAGTTCCTACACCACCTGGCTTAGCTGGAGAGCTTTGGTGGTAAAACAAAAGTAAAGTCGGACGGTAAGTCCGAGAACCATATTTAATACTATTGATATAAGCTTCACAAACGTAAATCTGGTTTAACGCATAATTCTAAGAGAGCTCAAGCTCCGAATGTTACTCGAATCCAAGAAACCTCAGAGGAATCTCATGTCTGCCGCAACTTGGATGCAGAACATCAGACAGCCTGAAGAGGTACAGGGACGTTAGTAAAGCCAAGCCCGTCGCATTGAAGACGCTTGAAAACTCACAACGAAGATGTCATTTAAAGTTTGTACGACAAACAGAGGGTCGCACCTTTACACGTGTAGCACGAGAGGCTTTCTGTGAGACCGCATTTGTTTATGATCTATTACTGACTATGCTAATCATAAATTAGTTATCATAGGGGGATGGATCGAAATTGTAGGCACCATAACGCATTAAAATGGAAGGGAGAAACGATTGAAATATGTTCCTTTGGTGGCAAAATCTCCCATTCAGTACTAGGTGAGCCAGAGAAACCCATAAAAACTCTACTTCAGCACGAATGTAATGAATCGAGGCAGTTTTCAATATACTTAGAAAATATAATGCATCCTTTCAGATTCGACATGCAGTAAAATAATAGAAACACATTCTTTATGAACCTACATACCGGCACTAAATACAATTTTTATACGTGTATATGTACACCGCTATAGACACAGACATTTAATTACTGGCTTACTTAGTCAGCATCACTCATCATAACAAAACTACCGATACGCTAGCACCGAGTAACATATAATTTAGACTCTGGAAGTCATCCTTGTTCTGCCAACAGCCTTATTAAACAGGGCGGAGCACCGAGCAGAAATTCAGGGCACGCCCTTGGGACGGGAAACTGTTCCTAAAAGGCGGAAGAATCAGTGATGATCAACGGAATGAGGATGCAGAAAGTAATGGAAACCACTACATTAAAGACACGTAATATGTATGCGCAGAACATGAAGCCTGTAATTGATAAGTGTCATGATGATATCTCCATTGGCAAAAGATTCCAGACTAGTCCCCCATTCGTATTTTCGGGAGGGGACCGCCAAAGAGGAGGCGACTATATGAAAAAGATTGAATAACCAACGAAAGGGTACTGTTCTACGAATCGGGACGTGTAAAATCAGAAGTCTGAACGTGGTAGGGAAGCTGGAAAATCTGAGAAGGGAAATACTAAAGCTCAGTATAGATATAGTGGGTGTCAGTGAAGTGAACTGGAAAGAAGACAAGGGTTTCTGGTCAGATGAGTATAGGATAAGATCAACAGCACCAGAAAATTGTATAACAAGAGCAGGCTTTCTTATGAGTAGGAAGATAGGGCAGAGAGAGAATTCGTGTGATCAGTTCAGTGATAGCGTTATTTTCATCAGAATCGACAGCAAACCAACACCGACAACAATAATTTAGGTATACATGCTGACATCGCAAGCAGATGATGAAGAGACAGAAAAAGTATGATAAAATCTTCTCGGGTGATCATCACAGTGACAGCACATGAACTATATAGATACGTGTACTGAAGAGTAATTTGCATGATAAAGAAGCAAGAGGAACAGGGAAGTTATTCTGGGTTAGTGTGGGTGTCAAACTCCCAAGTGAAATGTTACATGTTGTGGAGCTGTTAGATTACAAGGTTGGGTGAATCACATTAATTTGTATGTAAGAGTGTAGTATTCATGAGAGAAATAAAAGGAGATGACATTGTTCTGGTGAGTATAGATAATTTTGGCATGGTCAAAGGTAGTCTACAAAAGGGATTACTAGTTGTCCTTTCGGATGTCCTGAATGAAGACCATGTTGATGCGTCAGAAGGAGGCCTTGTCCACAAGCAAGCTGCTGATATATCTGTGC
Source organism: Schistocerca americana (assembly GCF_021461395.2). Classification (NCBI taxonomy): domain Eukaryota; kingdom Metazoa; phylum Arthropoda; class Insecta; order Orthoptera; family Acrididae; genus Schistocerca; species Schistocerca americana. The sequence goes on along the minus strand of NC_060120.1, from coordinate 380,144,651 downwards.
TGCACGAGAAAGTGAAACATTTATTGTACAGAAAATCACATAGAATTCCAAGACTTAGTGATAGAAGAGTATACTGACCAGCAGTTGGCTTATGGTATCATGGTGACAACCCTTGGGGTGCAAGCATTGTCGTTGTCCCAGAAAAGTCACCGGATGGCACGAAAAACATAGATTACAATTACCTGAATGCAAGAACAATTACAGATACATATCCTATAGCAAATATAAGGAAACCTCGGGAGAACTTAGATCATTTTAAATATTTCCCAACAATGTATTTTAGAAGTGACTGTCACCAGTTGGAAGTGGATCTAGAAGATCATCCAAAAACAGTCTTAACAGTACCTTGGGGCCATTATCAATAATATAGATGCTGTTTGATCTTAACAACACCCAGCTACTTTGCAAAGGCTATTAGATGGAGTGCTCAGCGGACTGAAACCAAAACAATGTATGGTTTAACTCAATGATATCACTGTGTTTTTGAAGGAGATGGAAGAACATGTGCATCGACAGGAGGAAGTTTTCAAAAGGCTATATACCACATGACATGCTCAGTGTGGATAATTGTCATTTTGTAGCAACACAGATGAATTATTCGGTTTGTGTGGTTAGTGAACAGGGTTTCCAAACTGATCCACATTTGATTTCTGCAGTCCACGATTTTGCGCCACCACAAACATCAAAATAGCTGCAGCCATTTCTCATGCTTTGTTATTATTGTAGAGAAATTTATTAAGGGGTTTTCTGAAATTGCTGAATCACTAAATTGGGTGTTGGAAAATGGGGTGAAATTTCAGTGATCAGCTGACAGTGAAACTCTGTTAAAGGTTTGAAACAGGCATTATCGTCAAATCCAGTACTGGTATTTCGAGATTTTAATAGAGAATTTATTTTATTGTGCAACGTAAGTAGTCTGGCGATTGGATGTGTTCTTAGACAAATATGGATGGCAAAGAGCGCTTAGTGGCATGTGCACCAGGAAGCTGTATAAAGCAGAATAGAATTATTATAAGACAGAAAAAGCAATGTTAGCTGTTATTTATGGTGCATCTTACTTCGATTGTTACTTGTATGGCAGAAAGTTTAAAGTTGTGACAGACCATGCTGCATGAAAATTCTGGGACTAAAGAGCCCATCGAGTATACTGAGGTGAACACCTCTGAAGTTGTGTGAATTTGATTGTGAGGTGCTGCATAAACCCAGAGAAAGGCACAGTAATACTGACAGCATAGATAGTAAGGTTGGAGTTTTACAATGTTTGAGTAGGTGTATTGCTGATTGGCAACTGACGCTGACTGCCAGTTATTTACATCATAGCAGCAGTTTATCACAGAGGAGAGCTTGTTGTGCAGAACAAAAGGTTGATCACACCTATAGCTTTAGTGGATGAAGTACTGAAGTGCATGACAATGTTTTAGCAGGTCATGGCAGATGGAGAGCAGCTGACTCACACGGTAGCTGAGAAGCTTTTGTGGTGGACAAGGCAACAGCACATGGAACAATATATCAAAAACAGTATACTTTGTGCACAATGTGCTGATGTCAGTCACCATTGGGTCCCATTACAGAGGTTACCAGCAGCGCCCAAACCATTAAAAATACTGGGGATGGATGTTCTGGGCCCATTTAATCGTACAACACCTGGTCACCTCTACTTATCGACCATGATAGATGGTTTTTCGCGTTTTTCACAATAGTTTCCATTCTGGACCAGCAAATGCGTACATTAGCACAAGCTGTGGCGAACAGCTAGTTGCTTAAATTTGGATTTCCTGATACCATAATCATTTATCAGGGCACTAGCTTTACATCAAATTTACTGAAACAGCTATGAAAGTTGCAGTGCAATCACGAGCTTTAAACTAGTTCTTTCAGTCTAATGGCTGAGTGCGTCAAGGAAACTGAGTCATAATGTGATTACTCATCACAATGATGCGATGTCTTTCTCGCATTCATCATTTCCGTGCACTACTATAAAGTCAAAAGTGGGCCTGGACTCTCAACATATGAGGAAAATGTCCTCACCCTTTCAGGTTATTAAACTTATTGATGGGAGAAACAGTGATTCAGTAAAGAAATTTTCGAAAGATTACGTGAATTTTGACAGAGAGCGAGAAACGCAAACACAAAAGCTCTCGAGTGACAAGAGCGAACACAATAGTCTATGGCTAGGTTATGACGATACAGAATGGGACAATATGTGTTTGTGATAAACTCTGCACACATAAGAGCTGGGCAAAGAAATTCTTGGCCCCAGTACCAAGGACCATATAGGGTCATAAAAATAATGTCACCTGTCGACGTTAATTTGCAGTTGCTGATGGCTGTTGTTTATTCATAGTGTGTAAAGCTACTTAGAAAGCTATAGATGGTTTTTCACTTGTGCCCATGTCATCATCAGACCAGGATACTGAAGCTGAAAAGCGGAAGAGAAATGGCCAAGTCAACTGGGTGCACAGGGTGTTGTACCAGACAAAACAATACTCATCAGTACAGTGGTGGGATCTTAGGTAAACTCCTGAAGGAGGTTGATTTGATGCTACAACATATAAAATATTAGATCAGTTTATTACAACTTGAATAAGATGAAATACTTAATTTTGTAACAGTCCATGTCCACAGGAAAGTCATGAGTATTTATTACTATCACTGAATATTAACATATCACTTGATACAGAACAAGATACTAATCTTTTCTCACAGAGTACAACTGATGATAAACATTTATGCAGAGGTCTGTCTAATACAACTAATGCATTGCTGTCTTGGTACAGAGAGAATGCTGCCATCATGGACGATCATTGCTGACTGGATTGAGTGACACTCTGTTCAGACATAAGTACGTATGCTGCAGTGGGGGCGTATGGAACTCTTGAGGTCATGTCTACCACCACTATCTCCCATTAATCGTTCCCTCTGGCAGTAAATATACTTACTAGTGGTTTCATCATGAGGTATCAGCGTTGTCTTGGCACCTTGTTATTCGGGTGACACCATGACATAACATTTCTCCCCCCCCCTCCCCCCCCACCCCCCACCCCACCAACCACTGTGCTGTCGTCATGTAGGGATGTGTCATGTACCGATGGCAGGGGAAAGCCTGACTGTGGATGTAGATGAGAAAACGTAGTGGAACGACGGCTGATGGCAACTGTCCATCTGCACCCCACTATCCACCTTGCGAATGACTAGGAAAACTGGCTGAAAAACCAGCCACAGGATGCATGCCTGCATTCAGTGATGCACACACTGTTGTCAGGTTGGCAGTAAGTGGAACTCCTGGAGAAACATGATAGTGCCTCTATGGACATCGGCTCAGGCTGGAGATGGGCATGGTTGGCAGCGACTGCAGCAGTGGCTGCAGGCACAGTGGCACTATGTCGACCTTTAAGGGCACAACCCAGGATGGTACCATCTGTGGCAGACAGAGAGGTGGAGATGAGCACTCTTGTGGACGCCAGCGGCGTTCTGAGTCTGTGGGCAAGAATTCTGCGACAGAATCATTGACGTACTCGCCAAAGCACTACAGCTTGTTCTGAGTGATGCCAATCCAATCCAGCGGAACCGTTTAAGACGTAAGAACTTGATAAGGCTGTTGTTAAGGCATTGTTCTCCAAACACTGTTTCTTGCCAAAAATTTTAAAGTAGATTCTTACTGTGGCTGAACAAATTGTTTCTGCAGTGGCCGCAGGTGATGCAACAGGATATGGTGGCGACGACCATGTAATAATTCTGCTGACGACTTCCCATCATGTGGCAAAGAGTGATAGGAGGAAAGAAAACTGTTTAATTCTTCCTCTCATCAGTGGGAGAGACAAAGTTTCTCCATGTGACTTTTGAATGTTTGAATGAAGCGTTCAGTTTCACCCTTAGACTTATGGTGGAAAGGAACAGTAGTGACATGATGTGTGTCCAGAATGAAATTATCACTCTGCAGTGGAGTGCACTGGAGTGGAGTGTGCGCTGATATGAAACGCACCCTCCGATGCGGAGTAAAAATTTCATTCTAGAACCCTCCCGCAGACTGTGTCTAAGCCATGTCTCCGCAATATCCTTTCTTCCAGGAGTACTAGTTCTGCAAGGTCTGCAGGAGAACTTCTATGAAGTTTGGAAGGTGGGAGACGAGGTACTGGCGGGATTAAAGCAGTGAGGACGGGTTGTGAGTTGTGCTTGGGTAATTCTGTTGGTAGAGCACTTGCCCGCAAAAGGCAAAGGTGTCGAGTTCGAATCTCGGTCTGGCACACAGTTTTAATATGTCAGGAAGTTTCATGGTGTACGTCACTGGCAGCACAAACTCTTGAAAATTGGCTGCCATGAAGTGCATTCTATTGTCCGAAACCAGGACCTCAGGAAGACCTTCAAGATAAAAAACAGAAAACAAAGCCCATTCATACTTGCATTAGTGGTGGATTTCTTGGGAACAACAAAAGGAAATTTACTGTACTCACCCACCATAGAGTGGCATGGAGAGCTGCATCAAACCAGTGTCAGGACTGAAGACCACAACAACAATAACCCACCACCACCATCCATTGCGTGTTCCAGATGGACTCGCAAGATCAATATGGATGGGTTGCCATGACGCAGACGGATGTGGCAACTAAAAAAAAAAAAAAAAAAAAAAAAACCGAGACAAGTCAGCATTCGAATGTCGGGCAATGGGCGTATACAACAGCTAATACTGACATTCAGACAATATCAGAACCCAAGGATGTAATTTTTGCACTGTCTGTGGTGCAACAGGCTTGGAAGGATTGAGCAAGGCCATTAAAGGGTGATTATCTTTAATCAAATAGAACTTCTGACTGTACAGATGTTGGTAGAATTTGGCAACGCCATAGGTAATGGCGAGCACCTTTTCTTCAGGATGACTGTAATTACACTGCGCTTTGTTAGGAGGTTCCTAGACAAAAGACTATCAGAATAGACAGAAGACTATCAGAAAATCAGAAGAACCTGTTCTATCGGACAGCACAGCTCCAATCTTCTAAGAACTGGATCCACAGCTAACACCACAGACTTAGCTGTATGAAAATGGCACAAACAGTGACGACTTAATAATGTGTACTTTAGTTGCTGAAATGCAACCTGACATACTTGAGACTGCTCAGAGGAACATGTTTCCAGCCCGGCTGATTCAGTGGAGCAGCAATTTGCACAGCGTTTGCAATGAATTTAATGTAATATGCAAGCTTGCCCATAATACACTCCTGGAAATTGAAATAAGAACACCGTGAATTCATTGTCCCAGGAAGGGGAAACTTTATTGACACATTCCTGGGGTCAGATACATCACATGATCACACTGACAGAACCACAGGCACATAGACACAGGCAACAGAGCATGCACAATGTCGGCACTAGTACAGTGTATATCCACCTTTCGCAGCAATGCAGGCTGCTATTCTCCCATGGAGACGATCGTAGAGATGCTGGATGTAGTCCTGTGGAACGGCTTGCCATGCCATTTCCACCTGGCGCCTCAGTTGGACCAGCGTTCGTGCTGGACGTGCAGACCGCGTGAGACGACGCTTCATCCAGTCCCAAACATGCTCAATGGGGGACAGATCCGGAGATCTTGCTGGCCAGGGTAGTTGACTTACACCTTCTAGAGCACGTTGGGTGGCACGGGATACATGCGGACGTGCATTGTCCTGTTGGAACAGCAAGTTCCCTTGCCGGTCTAGGAATGGTAGAACGATGGGTTCGATGACGGTTTGGATGTACCGTGCACTATTCAGTGTCCCCTCGACGATCACCAGTGGTGTACGGCCAGTGTAGGAGATCGCTCCCCACACCATGATGCTGGGTGTTGGCCCTGTGTGCCTCGGTCGTATGCAGTCCTGATTGTGGCGCTCACCTGCACGGCGCCAAACACGCATACGACCATCATTGGCACCAAGGCAGAAGCGACTCTCATCGCTGAAGACGACACGTCTCCATTCGTCCCTCCATTCACGCCTGTCGCGACACCACTGGAGGCGGGCTGCACGATGTTGGGGCGTGAGCGGAAGACGGCCTAACGGTGTGCGGGACCGTAGCCCAGCTTCATGGAGACGGTTGCGAATGGTCCTCGCCGATACCCCAGGAGCAACAGTGTCCCTAATTTGCTGGGAAGTGGCGGTGCGGTCCCCTACGGCACTGCGTAGGATCCTACGGTCTTGGCGTGCATCCGTGCGTCGCTGCGGTCCGGTCCCAGGTCGACGGGCACGTGCACCTTCCGCCGACCACTGGCGACAACATCGATGTACTGTGGAGACCTCACGCCCCACGTGTTGAGCAATTCGGCGGTACGTCCACCCGGCCTCCCGCATGCCCACTATACGCCCTGGCTCAAAGTCCGTCAGCTGCACATACGGTTCACGTCCACGCTGTCGCGGCATACTACCAGTGTTAAAGACTGCGATGGAGCTCCGTATGCCACGGCAAACTGGCTGACACTGACGGCGGCGGTGCACAAATGCTGCGCAGCTAGCACCATTCGACGGCCAACACCGCGGTTCCTGGTGTGTCCGCTGTGCCGTGCGTGTGATCATTGCTTGTACAGCCCTCTCGCAGTGTCCGGAGCAAGTATGGTGGGTCTGACACACCGGTGTCAATGTGTTCTTTTTTCCATTTCCAGGAGTGTACATGGGAGCTCCTTAATGTTACGGAGCTCTGGCAGATCTTTAATTGGAGACAAATGTGAATCACCAGGATGAATACCTCGTGCATTTACTGTATAACATGTCTTAAATATTCAAGTTCTTTGTGGAAGAAGGAGCACTCTTCCTTGTTGCACTTTAAGCTAGCTGCAGAAAGAACTTGAAACAAGCAATCTAAATTTGCCAAATGTTCAGCTGGCATACGACCTGTGACAACAGTATTGTCCAAATAGTTTGTGCAACAAGGGACTTGTGCTATTAATTGTTCCAGGAGCTGCTGAAAAATAGCAGCGCTTCTGAACAGTATCCTTTGAAACTGGGACAAACCCAGGCTGGTGTTTATCGCAAAATATTACTTCGACTATTCATCCAGCAACAAATGTAAGTATGCCTCATGTAAGTCACTCTTCGAAAAGAATTTGCACTGTCCTAATCCGTCCATTAATACTTCCGGTCGTGGGAGTGGAAGAAATCCACATCTGTTTGTGGATTTACTGTCGCTTTAAAACGAGCACACAGACGTAAATATTCTGACGGCTTTTTGAGAATGACCAAAGGTGATGACGATTGACTTATAGAAACAGGTTGGATAACCCAGTTTTCTTACCATCGTTGCATTTCCTGAACAGCTTGTTCACATATTGAATCGGCAACAGATCTTGTGCGAAAAAAATAGCGGTTCTGCAGTGTCTTATGTGCACTTAAAAATCTTTATCCCTTCCTAAACCTGATTCAGGCAGGTCACTGTCCTTTTGATACAGGACTGAAACATTTGTATGAAGAACTTAAATGCAGATTTGTGACACATTGTCTTGTATGCATAGGCTGAACAAATCAATCAAGTCTAAACCAAAAACGTTTGTACTGATCCTAGAACTGAGTACGTGAAACACATTTTGTGGTGGCACGGAAAGTTGCTGGCAAACTACACATGCCAAGTACTGATATTTTGTGTCCGTCATATGCAGACAAAACAGAGGTAGGTTTTTGTGGCCGTGGGCTAGCAATCCTTTCAAATTTGCATTTGTTGATAAGGGAAACAAGCATCAGTGTCTAACTGAAATTTGTCTTTTGAGCCATTCGTAACGGGACAAAAAGTTTGCTCCTCTGTCTATATACTTCAGCAGAAGTTCCGTCAACGCAGAAATGCGCGCCTTTTCCTGTGCTGGCTCTAATGGCAATGTCGACATGACATGCACTTTCGATAGCTTCGCTGAAGCTCCGCACCTGCACAGCGCGGCCCTGGCCCCAGCTCGGATTGCTTAGATAACACACTTGTCTACCACAGTGGAAAATTTTTGTAACAAGAATGAAATTTTCACTCTGCAGTGGAGTGTGCGCCGATATGAAGCTTCCCGGGAGATTGAAACTGTGTGCCGGCCCCAGACTCGAAATCGGGACCTTTGCTTTTCGCGGGCAAGTACTCTACCAACTGAGCTACACAAGCACGACTCACGACCCGTCCTCACAGCTTCAAATCTGCCAGTACCTCATCTCCTACCTTTCAAACATCACAGAAGCTCTCCTGCAAATCTGCCAGGAAGTTTCATTTTGAATCAAGATAAGGACACGATTTCCTATCTTTATCTGAAAATCACTGATGAAGACAAGACTTCCACGCTGTATTGTGTAGTATATCTTGTGTACCAAGAGACTGAAAGTTTTTATCTTTACGTTTACTGTTAGGCAGAGCTCTGTTTTTATTCACTTTAACAGTAGTATGTACTTTAGACTAAGTGTTTCGTGCACTTTTAACAACAGAAATACACATCCCCTCAAAATCCACTTCAGTTGTGTCCGCAATAGTTTGAGATTCCACAATAGGAAGAACTGTTTTCAGATAGTACTCTGACAATTTGAGAATAGCATTGCGATTGTGTGTATCTGACACATTTTGTGTGATTGGATCAAGTAACATAACATCACTATAATTGCTTCTGTATATTCCGATTTGTGTAAATGGAATGAGACTACGGTTAATCAAAGAGTTGAAGAAAATGAATACCAATCACCGTAATTTTATTAATTATTTTATTGGACTACCAGTTTAGGAGCCTATTGGCATCTTCTTCAGGCCCCTGTGTAAACCGATAAAATCAATCTTAATGTGCGCAACAAATATGATATACAATTTCAGTTTCATTATTTATTTATTTTAAATAATGGCAAATGGTTTTGCATAGCAGGTTTGTTGTCTGTTTTAAGCTTGATTTTGTCGATTTATGCAGGAGCCTGAAGATGGAGCCAATGAGCCATCGAAACTGGTAGTCCAGTAAAATAATTTATAAAATTACAGCTGTCGGTATTTATTTCCTTCAAGTCACTATAACCGAGTCCACAAAAAATATTAAACCTGTAATGTCTTTTTAGCCCTCTAAGTTAGGCAATCCACTGTTTCAAAGCTTGTGTAGACTACTTCTTGAGACGGACAAATTTAAACCTCGCTTCAGCGACATGCAACTGAGCGTCATACTGTTTATTGAGCAGCCTAACATGTTCTCCATAACTTAATAATTTCTGGACAAGAATCACGGCACAGTTTTAAACACAGACGGAACACTTTGGCTCTGACAGTCGAAAGAAAAAAAGCATTGCAATAGTAATTGTGTCATCTGTTGGACAATGAGCAGCAGTCATTCAATCTGCTGCGCCTGAAACGGAACAACTTCGTTTAGACACAATTTCTGAGGCGGCTCCGATATGGTTAAATACGTTAGATTCCATACAGAAAAATCAATATGCATTTGGCACACTCAGGGCGAAAAATGCACGGGAACAATGTGCTCACAGTGCTAAGTTTGTAATCTGACGAGTGAAGTTTATATAGACGACCATCTCTGTCGACATTTGTTGTACGGGACAAAATAACACTCATCCGTTTAGTGCTGGGTTTTCAGCTTTACGCCTGGAGGTGACCAATTTGATACTACAACACATAAAGGATTAGATCACTTTATTACAACTTGAACAAGAAAAATACGTAATTTTGTGAAAATCTCTGCCACAGGAATGTCGTTAGTATTTATTACTGTGACTGAACATTAATGTATAGCTTGCTACAGAACAAGATAGCAGTCTCTTCTCACAAAGTACAATTGACGATAACCGTTTATGCAGAGTTCAGTCTAATACAACTATTGGACTGATGACCTGGTATAGAGACGATGCTGTCGTCTTTGGCAATGACTGCTGACTGGGGTGAGAATCACTCTGCTCCGACATAATCTGATCAACCAGAACATTATGACCACTGACCTACCAGCGATATGAACTCGTCCAGCGGGTAAGAGCGTCACCTGGCGAGAAATGATTGATAGTCAGACACATGCACTGTGCATCTAGTACGCGTGTAGATTAAGAAAGTCGCGCGATCTATTGGAGTCTGACCGGGGGAAGACTTTGATGGCCCGAAGCATTTCGGAAACTGCACGATTTGTCTGGTGTTCGAGAACTGCTATGGCGAGTGTCTTCAACACGTGGCGAAAACAAGAACGTCGTGGGTTTGGGCGGCCGGACCTCATTACAGATGTCGGACATCGTAGGCTAGGCAGACGGGAAAAACAGGACAGGCAGGAAACTCTGAAGGAATAAACATCAGTCTTTAATCCTGGGCAGAGTATAAGCATCTCTGAACACACTGTCCACCGAACACTCCTACTATGGGTCTCCGCAACAGACGACGCATGCATGTGCCAATGTTAACACCATGACGTCGGCAACTAAGATTGAAATAGGCACGTGACCATAGTCGCTGAACGTTGGTGGAATGGCAGGGCGTTGCATGGTCTTATGAATCCCAATATCTTCTTCATCATGCCGATGGTAGGGAGCGAATCCGTCGTCTTCCATGGTACCAGCTCCTTGATACCTATACAGCGGGACGGAGACAAGCAGGTGGCAGCTCCATTACGCTCTGTGGAATAGTCACATGAGAATTCATGAGTCCAGTGGAGCTCGTGCAAGGCACTATGACTGCAACGTTGTAGCGGCATTTTTCAACAGGATAATGCGCCATGTGTTGTCCCCCCCCCCCACCCCACCCAACTCGCCAGATCTGAACCCGATCGAACACATCTGGGATGTTATAGAACTTGGCGTCAGAGCTCACCGCCCCCTTCTCGGAATTTACGGGAATTAGGTGACTTGTGTGTGCAGATGTGGTGACAACTCCCTCCAGCGACCTACCAAGGCCTCATTGCTTCCATGCCGCTGTTATTCTTGCCGAAGGTGGACATAACCGGCTGTCAGCTAGGTGGTCATAATGTTCTGGCCCATCAGTGTAAGTAAGCGTGCTGCAGCGGCGGCGGTGGTCTATGGAATTCCTGAAGGCATGTCCACGCCACTTCCTTTCATTCGTCGTTGCTTTTGGCAGCGACTATGCTTAGTTGTTTTCCGTCGTGAGGTACTAACCTTGCCTTGAGTCCTCCATCTTCTGACTATACCACTGACGAGATACCTCAAGCACTTAGACAACGTCAAGGAGAAGCACGTTACTCTGTTATATGTTGGTTGTTCGAGGTAATGTGTGTAGTAACATCGTTTTCTATGGTGTTTTGGAATGTCGTGGGTCTGTTTTCGTTATTATGCTTTGTGCATTCTGGGGAATTTATGATGATGTCTTGGATCGTGAGTAGGGTGTATCGTTAGCTGCTATCAGTATGTGATGAACTATTTACACGCACTTTTTGAAAGAGGGAGCGGAAATTACGAAATTCCTTTCTCGCTAGTGGCGTATGAGCAGGAACGTTCAGGATGAGTGTGATTCTCCTTTATCTCCTGCACGTCTTCAGGAGGCGAGTAGAAATGCGCTGAGGAAGCGCCCACTCGAGCCCGAGGTGGTATTTTACAAGCAAGAGGACTTCATAATGAAGAGTCACCAGTAGACGCTGCAAGACTGATGTACAACACCTGGGAGGTGCGAACCGAGATACGGGAATTACAAGAAGCATTCACCTAACTGCAAAATGAGGTACGGAGTGAAGGTGTACTAACGGCAGCGCAAGACGAATATCAAGGGTGAAGACGTTCATCTGAGAATTTAAGAGAACAATTTTGGCAAGTAGTAGACATGGTGCCGCAAACGCTAGTGCTTATGAAGAGGGGATGGTTGGATGCAAAAAGAAAAACTGCTAAAGACAGTGTTCGGCAAAGCAGATAGTGGCGACATCCGAGAATTAAACAATACACTAGAACGCTTACATGAAGTAGCAGACGCTATCAGACCACCGTGGCGTGGCATACCACCCAGTTATCAAATTTAGAACACACTGTACTGCATAACACCAGAGTAGTACCTGAATTAACCGTAGAGATGGCGCAGTATGCACGAAATAAGATCCGAATGGCAAAGAAGAATTTGGATACAGTGCAGACCCGACTGAATTCCCTGGCGGACAGTGTAAATGATGCAAGTATGGAAGTGGCAACATTTCATGAATCAGACCATCATGCAGTGCGCGGACAACTAAGCTCTACTTTGTAACCACCGAATCAATTCGTAGCTGGGCTACAGAAGGCTCAGTGAAAATTCATTGTAGAATTTCAACACGTAGTGGAACAGATCGAGAAGAATCTGTCACTGTTTACCGTATGGCAATGGATGAAATAAACACAGATGGAGGGAGGTTGTACGTGTAGGTTCGGTTCCCAGTAGCAAGAATCAATGCACGTTACCAGTGATCCACATTTCATCCATATTCGATGAAATGCGGAACTGTAATGAAATGGGCACGAGTGAGGATACGGGAAGTGTTGTGACTATCGGAACAGAGAAAGACCTACATACTGATGTCAATGGAGGAACTACGATCTGACCGACTAGAATTGTTGAGACTGGTGAAGAGGTATATGAGGTAGAACTGTTATCAGGAAAAACAGAAGCTGCTGAGTGCAAGAGGAAGACCTGTCACCACAGCCTTATTTTCAGAAAGTAGGCATGCATTGAATCTATTCATTTTTTCTCTGAAAATGGCAATAATAAACATGATAAAAAGAATACGAAGGATTAACTGTAAGATCTGTGACATAAGGTAAAACATTTATGGATTTGCCACAGCCAATGTTTCTTTCGCCAGCGTAGCCATTGGACGTTTTGTCAACTCATTTAACCTTCCTGAATGACACCTTGAATCCGGATCTCCTATGTTCATTAGACAGAAGCGTCGAATTTCAGCAGAAAAAACGCTTCAGCATATGCAAGAATACTCTGATAAACAACATCACCATTTAGTGACAATAATTGTCACAGTTTCCAATACCGTAATGGTTCTCATTGCGATTTGTGTAGTCTGCTTTTGGATTAAACGAAAACCCATACATCACCCGGGACTATCAGTTCATCAGATACCTGTTAGCTGGATTGCTAGTGAATAATCATTGATTGACTGAGAATGAGAATAATAGGTTTCTAATTAATTGAGGAGTAAATGAGATTGTAATTTTGAGTGTCTGTGGACTATGTTATGAGAAAATATTATGGTAGAAAGTACGTAATAACTTAGAAAACTTAAATAAAAGTAAGGTAAGTCATTCAGTGAACTAAACTCTGACTAACTGCGATTAGTGTAATTCTTCATCTTTCGCACTGGTGTACTTTTTAAGGTAATTTTCAAGTAAAAATGTGAGATGTTAAAGAGGTGAGGCGAATCACATAAACGACAGCAAGGAAATTATGTATTGCAGCTTTCAAAAAGCTTTCGTTTGCTGTCCGACTATTCTTCTCACCATGAAGTAATATGCTTCAGTGCCAGAAGTCGTCGTTAATAAGAAGGTAGCTTGGCGACACACAACCGTGATAATGTTAGGTTTTAATACAAGGAATTGACTTGCATAGTAATAATAACAATCGTTAAAGACATAGACTGCAGGCTGGACTTATAAATGTTGAATGCATAAACGATAGCGTGCTTACAGCGCGCAACCGTTGCCTCTCCAGTCGACCGCTTCCAACGTATTTAACAGGCTGATACTATGTGATCAAAAGTATCCTGACACCTGGCTGAAATCACTTACAAGTTCGTGGCGCCTCCATCGGTAATGCTGGAATTCAATATGGTGTTGGCCCACCCTTAGCCTTGATGACAGTTTCCACTCTCGCAGGCATAAGTTCAATCAGGTGCTGGAATGTTTCTTGGGGAATGGCAGCCCATTCTTGACGGAGTGCTGCACTGAGGAGAGGTATCGATGTTGGTCGGTGAGGCCTGGCACGAAGTCGGCGCTCCAAAACATCCCAAAGGTGTTCTGTAGGATTCAGGTCAGGACTCTGTGCAAGACAGTGCATTACAGGGATGTTACTGTCGTGTAAGGCCGTACATTATGAACAGATGCTCGATCGTGTTGAAAGATGCAGTCGCCATCCCCTAATTGCTCTTCAACAGTGGGAAGCAAGTACATGCTTAAACCATTAATGTAGGCCTGCGCTATGATATGTTTAAAACATCAATATGCTGTGATAGTGCCACGCAAAACAACAAGGGGTGCAAGCCCCCTCCATGAAAAACACGACCACGCTATAATACCGCCGCCTCCGAATTTTACTGTTGCCACTACACACGCTGGCAGACGACGTTCACCGGGTATTCGCCATACCCACACCCTGCCATTGGATCGCCACATTGTGTACAGTGATTCGTCACTCCACAAAACGTTTTTCCACTGTTCAATCGTCCAATGTTTACACTCCTTACACCAAGCGAGGCATCGTTTTTACCGGCGTGATGTGTGACTTATGAGCAGCCGCTCGACCATGAAATCCACGTTTTCTCACCTCCCGCCTAACTGTCATGGTACTTGCAGTGGATCCTGGTGCAGTTTGGAATTCCTGTGTGATGGCCTGGATAGATGTCTGCCTATTACACATTACGACCCTCTTCAACAGTCGGCCTGTGTGCTTTTGTGTTGTGCGTGTCCCTTCACGTTTCCACTTCACTATCACATCGGAAACAGTGAACCTAGGGATGCTTAGATGTGTGGAAATCTCGCATACAGACGTGTGACGCAAGTGACACCCAGTCATCTGACCACGTTCGACGTCCTGAGTTCTGCGGTGCGACCCATTCTGCTCTCACACGATGTCTAATAGCTACTGAGGTCGCTGCTATGGAATACCTGGTAGTAGGTAGCAGCACAATGCACCTAATGTGAAAAACGTATGTTTTCGGAGGTGTCCGGATTCTTTTGATCACATAGTGTACTTCTTTCTATAACTTAATACCAAGTACTATTAGAGAGACATAATAAATTAATCACAATAATAAAAGATTTTCCTTTATATACACAAATGCCTTTGCTTCGTCATGGAACAAAGGCGTAATAATTACCAAATACGGCAGCATCACATTATTCCTGCTGACTATCAGAAGCAGTGTAATTTCTTTGTCACATTATGATTCCGTACATAGAGTTTGTGGAGCATCATATTCATTTCCATAGATCACAGTCTATATATGACTTAGACGAATGCTAAAATGTTGCTTTCTTCTGTATCTCTAATACCTACTATATACATATATTTATTACAGTCAGTCATTTTGTGACACATCCAGTGCAGTGCCCACCATTCGGTTTCTACAAAATGTACGTATTGTGTGGCAAAAGTTACTTTATCTGAATACTTGTTGTCTAAGTTTCCATGGTTAATCATAATATGGCTCTGAGCACTATGGGACTCAACTGCTGAGGTCATTAGTCCCCTAGAACTTAGAACTAATTAAACCTAACTAACCTAAGGACATCACAAACATCCACGCCCGAGGCAGGATTCGAACCTGCGACCGTAGCGGTCTTGCGGTTCCAGACTGCAGCGCCTTTAACCGCACGGCCACTTCGGCCGGTTAATCATAATACTAAGATCTTTTGCTGATTACTAATATGCATTCAATTATTCATTTACATTTAATACAAACGTTAACAAAATTCATTTAATATCGTCACTGTAGATAATTTGTATAATAACAAGTTCTCCACCCTCCCATTTGACATATTTCTTTGGCGTCCGCCTCCTGTGTTGTTCATGGGATAGAGTAAGTGTTCTGACAGTATATTTCATGCGGGGATTCGTCCATGTGATAGTGGTACATACCAATAATACCTAATTTTTATCAAAAATATACTTTAAAAGCAAATCTTTTAATTCTGCCTGGTGTATGGAGTCACTGGTTGGAGATTCTGTACTCTTATCCTTTATGTGATCTTCATTATTTTTAACAGAACTACAGTGGGGAGGGGTACTATTGATGTGTGCACTTCCATTCTAATGAACTTCACTTTTATGCTTTGGCAGTATTTACCATGCTTATTCTTCGTTTTTATCACATCTACAACAATATTCTCACCATATATGTTCAGAAAGCACTTGCTAGAAGAGAAGTCGACGTTCGTGACCTTCTCCCTCAGAAAATCCTTCCCAGAAATGCATTCTACACTTAAACCACTTACAGTTAGGAATGGGCAGACTATGTCTGCATGAGTTCCATCTGCGTTTTGACAAGTTGCAACCTGACAGCTGCTCCCGTAATGTTACAGTTCTGTACGGGGAAATTAGGTACCCTTATTATCTCACAGATCTTACTAAATAAATTTGCTGACATGACGTTCACCATAGCACCCATATCAAGAACAATTATGGTCGGCACTTCTACAATAACATTTGCAGTAACTTGAACTGTTTCTTTACTCTGATCTCAGCATTTGTCGTGATCTGTACTTCATTCATCCCTAACATCCATGTCATTGTCACATCTCAACAGCTTTACAGATCGTACTTTCTCTGATCCTGCTCCGTCTCATGATATACATGAAACGTATTCACAGTTGCGAATATGAAAAAACCATCAGTTGTATTGCCATTTTCCTCCTCCGTTACTGCTGTAACTGCGGTGTATCTACTATATTTCCTTCTTTTTCCTATTAAAATTTGCAGCAATGGTCAGCAGGTTGAACATTACACAGCAGAGGCACATCGGTTGAGTCACAAAGTTAATGCAAAAGCCTCTTATCCTGTAGTGATTGTTAAATTGCGCACATGGCGTCACCATTGTTATAGTTATTAATTGCTCATGAAACTTCATGTATTAAATTGAGTGAATCTTCTGCATACACGAAGAGTTTTAGATTTGTCTCTGGAACGTGGATCGATTTGTCTCTGATCTACAGAGGAAACTTCGCTTTTAATATACGCAATACTTCTTTGAGTGAAACGGATTCATCCCAACACCGAATCTCATTCGAGTAATTTTCGAAACATTATCATAAACTAAGTTGGGTGTAGTGAAATCACTCTCGGCTGAACGCCTTCTTGTGGAAACTTTCTTGTATACAGCCTGACTAGTATTCTGACAAGAACGCCTTCTCAAATTGCTCATACGTCTCTCAGGTTTCAGTGGTTTCAATTGCCCAAAGGGTGGCTTCTCCCTGATGAAACCCTGCAGTGAAATGTATTTACTATGTCTATGATATTGGCATCACTCTTTTCAAAGATCTGATAAACGAGATGGGATGTATATTCTTTTTGTGACGTATGAAAAATGATACAGTCTTTGTTTAAATAAACGTTCGTCTAACAAAGCAGATGGTAAAGCAGATGCTGCCTACACCCCACAGGTTATATGGTTAGGTGACAGACCTACATAATCTACACACGCCAAAAATGTTTTGTATCATCTCGGTTCCGACAGTTGCGGAACCTGTACAGAAAATAGGAATAGAGATCCACATAAACATCATTTCCGCCCTTTTTATTGCACGTCCTCTTGCAGTGATGCATGCCTGTATTCGTTGTGGCATACTATGCGCAAGTTCATCGCGGCACTGTTGGTCCAGATTGTCCCACTCCTCAACGGCGATTCGGCGTAGGTCCCTCGGACTGGTTGGAGTCACGTCGTCCATAAACAGCCCTTTTCTATCTATCCCAGGCATGTTCGATAGGGTTCATGTTTGGAGAACATACTGGCCACTCTAGTCGAGCGATGTTGTTATCCTGAAGGAAGTCATTCACAAGATGTGCACGATGGGGGCGTGAATTGTCGTCCATGAAGAAGAATGCCTCGTAAATATGCGGCCGATATGGTTGCACTATCAGTCGGAGTATGGCACTCACGTATCGTGGAGCTCTTACGGTGCCTTCCATGACCACCAGCGGCGTACGTCGGCCCCACATAATGCCACCCCAAAACAACAGGGAACCTCCACCTTGCTGCACTCGCTGGACAGTGTGTCTAAGATGTTCAGCCTGACCGGGTTGCCTCCAAACACGTCTCTGACGATTGTCTGGTTGAAGGCATATACGACACTCATCGGTGAAGAGAACGAGATGTCAATCCTGAGCGGTCCATTCGGCATGTTACTGGACCCATCTGTACCGCGCTGCTTGGTGTCGTGGTTGTAAACAAAGACCCCGTCATGGACGTCGGGAGCGAAGTTGCGCATCTACACATTTGCCATATGGTGTAGGTATACTACATGGTCCAGTCACATTAATGTGACCATCACCTTTGTTTAGTATCAGTGTGCAGTAACCACTCACAGACAGCTGTTGGCATCATTGGCAGTGGAGCGTATATTAAGCATATTGGGGGGATGCGGAAAACAATGCAGTCATTACGTAATGCGAAAATAGAGAGATTTATCTGACGTCTAAAATTTCATAATCATGGGCTTTTGAGCCAGGGGTTTAAGCATTTCCGAAATAGCTAAGCCTGTCAACTGTTCGCGGGCTACTGTGATTAAAGTACACCATACATGGTAAAATGGCACTATCCAACTCGCGCCGAGGCGACTGTGGTGCATGACAGGCCGTAGATAATGGGGGTGAACAATAACTGTGGGGACATGTATGGGTAATTAGACGTGCAACTGTTGAGCAGCTGACTACCCAGATGATCCAAGGAGCTACCAACAGTGCTTCCCGAATGGCTGTTCGGCGAACATTGCTGCGTATGGGCCTCTGTAGCAAGCGCCTGGTTCGTGCACCCATACTCATTTCTGTTCATCGGCAAAATAACTGGAATTTACGCGCCATTACCACAACTAGGACATCCACCGAGTGGCGACAGGCAGCCTTTTCAGATGAATCACGTTTTATGTTCCGTCAGACAGATGGCCGCTGGCGTGTACAGCATGAAACGTCTGAAAGAAAATACTCTGCAACAATCGTTGGAAAGTTCCACGTCGGGAAATGGAGCATTATGGCCTGGGGAATATTTTCGTGGCATTCTCTGGGTGATACCTGTGTTTTGGATGGCATCTGTCCGTGGCGACCACGTCCACTCCTACATGCTTTTTGTTTTTTTTTTTTTCTCAGCAGGATGACATCTACAAGCAGGACAATGAAATGTGTCACACAGCTCGCAGTGTACGTGCATGGTTCAAAGAGCACCAGGATGAGTTTATCATACTTGCCTGGCTGGCAATGTCCCTGAATTTAAATCCAGTCGAGAATCTGTGGGACCATACCGATAGGGCTATTCACCCCATGGATCCTAAACCAAGAAACCTAGCGCAATTCGCCGTGGAACTGCAGTTGGCATGTGTCCACACCTTCCAGAACCTCTGTATGACTCGCAGCGGCCCGCACTACAAAAGGAGGTAATTCTTGGTTTTGACAAATAGTCACATTAATGTGACTGAACAGTGTAGATCTCGAGAAACACGCTGAGATATGTAGCTCAATGTATTTTGGCACCTCACAGTGCAATAATACATATACAAAATACTGCCCAACTTACAACCTCCTCTTTGAAGATAGATCAATCAGAGTGTCTCTAAGTCAATAAATACTCTGTGATATAAAATCAAACAGACATGATGGTTGTAGATCTCACGGAAAACACTGAGATACGTAGTCAGTTTTTTTAATATTAATTTTTTATAATCTTTATACAACGTCCAGGCTTCAAGACTTTGTAGCTAAAGGTCTAAGTAGCGGATCTTGCCAAGGGTGTTGGACGGGTCACAGGTGGCGGATTGTGAACGTTCCATGAGATATGGTGGACAGTTGCGATTACAGAATAAGCAGTCCCGGACCAAGAAAAACAAAACCTAATCCACGTCACGTGTGTCTTGTAGCAAGCGGCAAAGTGGCCAGCGTCTGTTCACCAGTGGTGTGGCTGAAATTTATATTTTGGAACTAACCCTTCCAGTCATAACACTCTGGGTACACTCAACGAGTCTACTCACCTCCACCTGATTCCAGGTACAATCATCATGGAACATTTTAATAAGCACGATATTACCCGAGGTAGTCAGTCCACCGCCAGTATTACTGGAGCAACCGGTCTTTCGGATTCTGGGGCGGCCAGGTTTAAATGCAGTGTGATTCAACAGAGGTAGTCGGAGTCCTCTGGCCAACTTAAAATCAAATCAAATATATTTTTTGTAACACTTAACATACAAACACATTTACAACCAAGTAAACTTCATAATTTGGGACATACATTAAATGAACAGAAGATTGGCACTTCAAGAAACACGAATGAAGGACAATAACGTCATAGATTTCGGCAATTACCATCTTTTTAAAGGTAAAACAGATAAAAGAATACTTAACAATACGTCACATCTGGGAGTTGCTTTTCCAGTCTCTAAAAATATTTTAAATTCAATAACGGAAGTAAAACCCATTAATAATAGACTAATGACAATTTCTCTTACATGCGCAAATAAAGCATACACTTTAATTAAGGTCCATTTGCCAGCGAATGCGGATAACCGCAAAACACCTGAAGAAGTTAATGAAGCTCGGGAAACGTTAGACAGCATCATATCGAAAATTCCCTCAAACCATATTAAAATTTTAATGGCTGATTTTAATACTCAATTACACTATTCGCCATTAAAAGTGCTACACCAAGAAGAAATGCAGATGATAAACGGGTATTCACTGAACAGATATATTATACCAGAACTGACATGTGATTACATTTTCACGCAGTTTGGGTGCATACATCCTGAGAAATCAGTACCCAGAACAACCACCTCTGGCCGTAATAACGGCCTTGATACGCCTGGGCATTGACCCAAACAGAGCTTGGATGGAGTGTACAGGTTCAGTTGCCCATGCAGCTTCAACACGATACCACAGTTCATCAAGAGTAGTGACTGGCGTATTGTGACGAGCCAGTTGCTCGGCCACCATTGACCAGACGTTTTCAATTGGTCAGAGATCTGGAAAATGTGCTGATCAGGGCAGCAGTCGAACATTTTCTGTGTCCATAAATGCCCGTACAGTACCTGCAACATGCGGTCGTGCATTATCCTGCTGAAATGTAGGGTTTCGCAGGGATCGAATGAAGAGGAGAGCCACGGGTCGTAACACATCTGAAATGTAACGTCCACTGTTCAAAGTGCCGTCAATGCGAACAAGAGGTGATCGAGACGTGTAACCAATGGCACTCCATACCATCACGCCCGGTGATGCGCCAGTATGGCGATGACGAATACACGGTTCCAATGTGCGTTCACCGCGATGTCGCCAAACACGGATGCGACCATAAGAACACGGTGAGTGGAAACTACTGTGCATACAGAGCGCTCTTTCAACTTATATAATCGGTAGTTTATGTCATAATAAGGCATTAGATGGTATGAGATTTTATGACATAACTAACGGCTGATAATTCTTTATTCTACCAGCACAAGTCTTTGCTTAATCTAGATCTTAATTCTTGGCGGGCACTAGTCCAGTTAACACAAGGTCCCTGTGCCCACGACGTTTGATTGACCACAGATAGGGAAGCGAGCCTAGTGTTTAACTGTCTTTCTAATCGCAAATTTAGACACACATGCCAGCCAAGACGATGAGCACCGCAATCACAATACGTAGCCATCTAAAACGAAGTTCGACAGGTAATGTTGTTCTCTATGCATCACTAGAACACATAACAACAACACTCAAATCATAGTATCGCTCTTGTGGCTATACTTGAGGATAGACGGTCCAATGTGTGCACCAAATCCAACTAAGGCTGCTATTAGAAAATCCGTTCAATGATATATTTACCCCTTAGCGTAAACGTGGTACAAATCAATAAAACAACTTAAACTGGGTGCGCCAAAAGCGCGTGTGTTCAGTATCATTTAAGAAAAAAGAGGCCAAGCAGCCACTAATAAAAGAGCACAGTACAGCTCGAATCTATTCCGTCTCAGCTCAGTCATCCGCTCATACAAACAAGACCGCTTGGCCCTGAGACGGTTTAACCTTACGTGACGCCACCGCGGCGAACCAACACTTAAGAGAAGAAAAAAAAATTCACTTAAGAATCGTGTCCCCTCTATGGAGCACCGCCTTCACTTGACGTCCCTCGATCGTCTGCACGAATAGTTGACTCCTCTTATAATGAACTGTAACTTGTAACTACAGTAATTTCAAAAGTTTGTCTGCCTGAAAATGTACTGTTGTCGCAAGCATATTGCAACAAACGATGTATTTCTATCGCTGCTCGTTTAGTTTTTATTGCCGTTTTAAATATACCGGTCATTTTTGAAACACACTGTATGTAAACAGGCAGAATACGGCGCTGCGGTCGGCAACGCCTATATAAGACAACAAGTGTCTGGCGCAGTTGTTAGATCGGTTACTGCTGCTACAACGGCAGGTTATCAAGATTTAATTGAGTTTGAAAGTGGTGTTATAGTCGGCACAACAACGATAGGGCACAGCATCTTCGACGTAGCGATGAAATGGCGATTTTCCCGTGCGACCATTTCGCGAGTGCACCACGAACATCAGGAATCCTGTATAACATCAAATCTCCCACGTCGCTGCGGCAGGAAAAAGATCCTGCAAGAACGGGACCAAAGACAACTGAAGAGAACCATTCAATGACAGAAGTGCAACCCTATCGCAAACTGCTGCAGTTTCCACTGTTGCCGGCCGGGGTGGCCGAGCGGTTCTAGGCGCTACAGTCTGGAACCGCGCGACCACTACGGTCGAGTTTCGAATCCTGCCTCGGGCATGGATGTGTGTGATGTCCTTAGGTTAGTTAGGTTTAAGTAGTTCTAAGTTCTAGGGGCCTGATGACCTTAGAAGTTAAGTCCCATAGTGCTCAGAGCCATTTCCACTGCTGGGCCATTAACAAGTGTCAGCATTCGAACCGTTCAACGAAACATCATCGATATGGGCTTTCAGAGCCGAAGGACCACTCATGTACCCTTAAGGACTGCATGACACAAAACTTCGCGCCTGGCTTGGGTCCGTCAACATCGACATTCGACTATTGATGATTAGAAACATGTTGGCTGGTCGGACGAGTCTCGATTCAGATTGTACTGAGCGGATGGGAATGTACGGGTATGGAGACAAGCTCATGAATCCATGGATCTTGCACGTCAGCAGGGGACTGTTCAAGATGGTGGAGGCTCTGTAATGATGTGGGGCGTATGCAGTTGGTGTGATATGGGACCCCTGATACTTCTAGATACAACTTTGACACGTGACAAGAGCATAAGCAAACTGTCTGATCACCTGCACCCAGTCATGCTCATTACACAGTCCGACGGACTTGGTAAATTCCTGCAGGACAATGCGACACCCCATACGTGAAGAATTGCTACAGAGTGGCTCCAGGGACATTCTGCTGAGTTTAAACACTTCCGCTGGCCACCAAACTCCCAAGACATGAACATTATTGAGAATATCTACGATGCCTTGCAGCATGCTGTTCAGAGGAGATTTCCACCCCCTCGTACTCTTACGGATTTATGGAGAGCCCTGCAGGATTCATGGTGTCAGTTCCCTCCAGTTTTACTTCAGACATTAGTCGAGCCCATGCCACGTCGTGTTACGGCACTTCTGCGTGCTCGGGGGGGCCTATACGATAGTAGGCAGGTGCACCAGTTTCACTCGCAATTCAGTGTAGATAAGACTACAGTGACCAGTATTTCCGGCGAGCTCTGCACTGTTGAACGCCAAGAGAGGAAAAGAAATCAGCCTTGTCCCGCAACTCAGTATAATGTGGTTTGGGGGGGGTGGAGGGGGGGAGGGGGGGAGGGGGCAGAGCTGCTGCTTTTTTCTTTTTTTAAATTGAGAATAGGTTGTGCTGACTCAAGATTTCTTTACTTATTTTTTCCTTAGTTTTTCACTATCGCAATTGCTAAATCTCGCTCTGCTACCATTGTTGCAACAGGGAACGTGGTTGGGGAATGGAGCGCTGGGTTGCTCGCGTCTGAGGTTCGGTTGGGCTGAAACACATTACTTTTCCAACTTTATTTTATTTTTCTCAACTCAAACTTCATTAAAAAGTCTTCTTATCCGATTCCAATTTGGGACATTCGATGTCGTTGGAGTGAGCCCGGCGTCAGACATGACCCAGCTCTACCAGCGCCGCGTCCGTAGCAACGACGGCGCACACCCCTCAATGGCTGGAGTACAAAACCGATGGAGGGCGGAAGGTCTCTTGATCGAAATAAACATCTCAATAACTAAAGTGATGTAACTACAACTAACAGCACCACTAGATCACAACATTTGAAAACACATCAAATAGAAACATGAAAACGGAAGAAAACTTTAAAAACTTGAGCAGAAATGCACAGAATAAAACTTAAAATAATACAATTCTGACAACTAATATCAAATATGAAGACAACAAGGCGCTATTAAACAATATCCACCACAAAGTACTTACATATGCAACGAAGATGCACAACTGGCCATTAAAATTGCTACACCAAGAAGAAACGCAGAAGATAAACGGGTATTCATTGGACAAATTAGAACAGACATGTGATTACATTTTCACGCAATTTGGGTGCATAGATCCTGAGAAATCAGTACCCAGAACAACCACCTCTGGCCGTAATAACGACCATGATACGCCTGGATATTGAGTCAAACAGAGCTTGGATGGCATGTACAGGTACAGCTGCCCATGCAGCTTCAACACGATACCACAGTTCATCAAGAGTAGTGACTGGTGTATTGTGACGAGCTAGTTGCTCGGCCACCATTGACCAGACATTTTCAGTTGGTGAGAGATATGGAGAATGTGCTGGCCAGGACAGCAGTCGTACATTTTTTGTATCCAGAAAGGCCCGTACAGGACCTGCAACATGCGGTCGTGCATTATCCTGATGAAATGTAGGGTTTCGCAGGGATCAAATGAATTCAGATGAGACTTACGTGCGTAGATTGTAAGCTGAGATTATTTGGTGTGATTTATTTTGAACAGGAAAGCACAAATATATGTCGAGTACTCTGAAAATCCCTTGTCTGCAGTGGACCTCGTAGCCGCTGGCTGCACAGGCAATGCGTACAGAGCGTGCAAGATCCGGATCCAGATGAGGCTTGCGTGTGCAGATTATAAGTTGAGATCATTTGCGTGTTGAGTGTAGAATTAAACTGAGTTTATTAGCGTGTGAAATCATTTGTACGGACAAGCACATATGCATGGTAAGTACAATGAATTCTCATTGTCCCGGGCGGACGTCGTGGCTGCTGGTGGACAGACAATAGTTTTGGATTGAGCGTGCTTGATCCAAATTGAGTCGATGTAGACGAGTGCAATTTTAATTCGTATTACTCAGCTTGATTAACTAGTTCATGAATTTTTATTTTAGAAGGGAATTATGTTACTAAAATGCTTATTTGATTTTATTTATTCTAGAACAGAGAACGTGCACGTGAAAGAAATTACCCTGTTTGGGACTGTGACGAAGTAGTAATATTTTCATGGTTAGAGAAATGCCCCGAGTAAACTGCCAAACTGGGGATAGCGGGCTATATTACGAGTGGCCACATCCCTGTTCCGCTGTTCCTTTTTTCTTCAAACTCTCGGGGATGTAGAAGACCTCAGCGAGGTGGTATTTTGAGTATTTGCGAATGTTTAATTGAGGGCACATTCTTTCGCATTACAGATAATTTTACGTATGGAGAAAGTGAATAAACGTATTATTTCCCGCCGAAAACGGTATTTGGTAAAATAATTGTCAATAATTTACAACAAAGGTAAGAGACCGGTAGTTTTGGTAGACGAAAAATGAGTTATCTGTTTCCCGCCAATAGTAGCTTTTCTGAGTAAATAAATGTTGCAAGTGTTCAAAGAATATGGAGGGATGCCATTTTGATTTGCCGGCCGGTGTGGCCGAGCGGTTCTAGGAGCTACAGTCTGGAACAACGCGGCCGCTACGGTCGCAGGTTCGAATCCTACCTCGGGCATGGATGTGTGTGGTGTCCTTAGGTTAGTTAGGTTTAAGTAGTTCTAAGTTCTAGGGGACTGATGACCTCAGATGTTGAGTCCCATAGTGCTCAGAGCCATTTGAACCATTTTGATTTGGAAACTATAGCTTGCACCCACTCCCGCTATTTTGTAACACCATGAACAACATTCACACCATAAGCGTGGTATAAGAACGTCGTGGACAATTTAATAATGCAGCGAGTGGCTCCTTTTGCGTAGCTTTCGCTGATGTAAATTCATTTGCATGTTACCTGTTGTGCGACTTAACTTTTGAACATCAGTAGTATGTAGTAACGAATTCTCTTAGGGCCAGTATTTGTCCGATCTACACTTATTTCAAATTCCGTAGAGGGTAAGCAATAGTGAGCAAACCTCAGTATTCTGTGTGGTCCCTGGCACGTCGAACTTACCCACATCACCTATCTAAGGCATGCCTTAGATACACGAACAGAGGGAGATCGTTGTTGAGGGCAGTAATAAAACTTGGTCTAGTTACAATACAGTCCCAGCATTGCAACAACCCCCTCTGAATAAATACGCAGGTGGTGTGACACAATTTTTACGCAATTTATTTTCAGTTCTTCGTCAACTCTCTGGCCGGCGCCACATAGTGTAGGACAGAGGGTACTTACAGTGCCACTGTCACTTCGCTGCGTTTCTCTTACACTCGCGAATGGTGCGGTGAAAGAACGATAGTAATTGGATATGTGAACTCGGGTCTTTCTCTAATTTTATCACGCTTTTTCGCGAGATATACGCAAGAGGAAGCAACATATTGGGTGTCTCTTGTCGGAAGGTACACTCATGGAATTTTAATACTAAAGCGCGCCGCGATGCTTAACGCCTCTCGTCTAGAGTCTGCCCATGAATTTGGATGAGCATCTCCGTGATGCTTTCGTCGTCACTAAACGACCTGTGTCGACATGTGCTGCACTTCTTCGAATCTTCTCTGTTTCCTCTAACAATACTTACTCGTATGGGCCGCAGACTGACGAGCAATATTCAACTACTGGTCGAACCACGGTACTGAAAGTACCTCATTCGCGGGTGAACTATACTACCTGAGAATTCTCTCAATGGGTCTCAATCTAGCACCTGCGTTTCTTGCAGATACACAACTGGCCATTAAAATTGCTACACCAAGAAGAAATGGAGGTGATAACCGGGTATTCATTGGACAAATAGATTATACTAGAACTGACATGTGATTACATTTTCAAGCAATTTGGGTGCATAGATCCTGAGAAATCAGTACCCAGAACAACCACCTCTGGCCGTAATAACGGCCTTGATACGCCTGGGCATTGAGTCAAACAGAGCTTGGATGGCGTGTACAGGTACAGCTGGGGTAGTGACTGGCGTATTGTGACGAGCCAGATGCTCGGCCACCATTGACCTGACATTTTCAGTTGGTGAGAGATCTGGAGAATGTGCCGGCCAGGGCAGCAGTCGAACATTCTCTGTATCCAGAAAGGGCCGTACAGGACCTGGAACATGCGGTCGTGGATTATCCTGCTGAAATGTAGGGTTTCGCAGGTATCGAAGGAAGGGTAGAGCCACGGGTCGTAACACATCTGAGATGTAAGGTCCACTGTTGAAAGTGTCGTCAATGTGAACACGAGGTGACCGAGACGTGTAACCCATGGCACCCCATACCATCACGCCGGATGATACGCCAGTATGGCGATGACGAATACACGCTTCCAATGTGCGCTCACCGCGATGTCGCCAAACACGGATGCGATCATCGTGATGCTGTAAACGGAACCTGGATTCACCCGAAAAAATGACGTTTTGCCATTCGTGCACCAAGGTTAGTCGTTGAGTACACCATCACAGGCACTCCTGTCTGTGATGCAGCGTCGAGGGTAACCGCAGCCATGGTCTCCGAACTGATAGTCCATGATGCTGCAAACACGGTGCCTAGTATTACTAGCACCGTGTTGCTGGAAAATCAAGATTGCGCAACACTCATACAGTAATGTCACCTTGTACTTTAATGTAATTAGCTAAGACACCATCAATCTTGGCCCAAACATTAATTCTTTCATTAACATTAACACGTCTGGTTTATCAGTATGGGCAACACCTGTACCATAATTCCTATCACCTTGTACACCAATAGAAAAGGTACGATAGGAGATAATGTCTCTGTCACAGTACGATTCCAATCCTTGTAATGCTTTATCACTACCTCTTACTATAGCAAGTGTCAACCATGAATTACCAGGAACAAGTTCTGTAGTAGTACATGAAAAGTTAATCTTGCATCCAACAAATGTGATTGGACCAGTCAGTAGCTCCTCTTGAGAAACATTATTAGGAACAAAACTAAAAGTGTCCACTGTCTTGTACACTGGCAATCTGCTCCTTCTTCTATACATTCTCCTCCTGTACGGCATGGCTGTGTGCTTCGTGCGGCTGCCTCGAGTCGTGCCATTGGTTACACGTCTCGATCGTGCATATGGTTGTTTCTTGCAAACGTCCCCACCTGTTGATTCAGGAATCGAGATGTGGCTGCACGATCCGTTACAGCCATGCTGATAAGATGCCTGTCATCTCGACTGCTTGTGATACGAGGCCGTTGGGATCCAGCACGGCGTTCCATATTACCCTCCTGAACCCACCGATTCCATATTCTGCCAACGCGGGCATCAATGTCTCGATACGATAAACCGCAATCGCGATAGGCTACAATCCGACCTTTATCAAAATCGGAAACGTGATGGTACGCATTTCTCCTGTTTACACGAGGCATCACAACAACGTTTTGCCGGCCGCGGCGGTCTAGCGGTTCTAGGCGCTCAGTCCGGAACCGCGCGACTGCTACGGTCGCAGGTTCGAATCCTGCCTCGGGCATGGATGTGTGTGATGTCCTTAGGTTAGTTAGGTTTAAGTAGTTCTAAGTTATAGGGGACTGATGACCACAGATGTTAAGTCCCATAGTGCTCAGAGCCATTTGAACCATTTTGAACAACGTTTTACCAGGCAACGCTGGTCAACTGCTGTTTGTGTATGAGAAAACAGTTGGAAACTTTCGTCATGTCAGCACGTTGTAGGTGTCGCCACCGGCGCCAGCCTCGTGTGAATGCTCTGAAAAGCTAATCATTTGCGTATCACAGCATCTTCTTCCTGTCGGTTAGATTTCGCGTTTGTAGCGCATCTTCGTGGAGTAGCAATTGTAATGGCCAGTAGTGTATTTTAGTGAAGCCGGCTGATAATAAAAATATTACACATTAACAGAAACAGTAGCAGCTGCTGTCTAAGCTACAACCAAGCCACTTAAGCTAGAGAGGTCACTATTTGTTATCTCTAATGACTGTAACGTCAATTATGACTAAGCTACAGCCAAGCCACTTGAGCCAGAGAGTTCACTAGTTATTAATTTTAATTACTTTAACATCAATTACAACCATGCTAGTCGGCATTTGTCATACGATATCACACAACTATCGGGTGATAACCCTCTTATTCCAATTGGCACTAGCCGTAGTTTAATCTAGGTATTTTGTTTAGAGCTTGGATTTAAAGCTCTTTGTATTTATATATTTACTTATTTATTAATTTAGCGTATGGCAAAAGCCCTTTATAACTAAATAAGCATTATCCTAGGTCCACGCTAGCAGTAAAACCCAGTTTACGGCAGTAGCCTCAGTATTAATCTGCGCCGTGATGTAATTTATCACTGAAAGAATTAGAATAGTTCTCGCTGTAGGGTTTTGTTGATAAGAGATCAGGATAGCCACACGGGAGAGCGGACAGCCTTGACAACATCGCACGTCCGCTGTTCCTTGCACGCAACACAAAGGAATAACTGAGTAAATACGCGCACTTGCAGACGATAAACAAAACCAACAGGTATAGGAAAGGTGCACATAACACAGTCAACGAGGACGTTCTTCCTTACACCCAACCAAATCACACAAGTGCAAAACTGAAGTCAAACACTGATCAACACACAGCGACGACTTGAAATAAATACGCAGTGTGTGTTCAATGCACATGTTATACAAAAACATGACGAGAATACTCAAAGCAAACACAGCAGTAGAAGGCAATGATATAATTAGATGGGCACGCGTTCGTTCTACACACAGACAGCTAACAAAATTAAAATAAATTGATAAAAAACAGCAAACGAAATCTGATGCTCGGTCGGACATGGCCTCTGAAAACCAAACTTCATCTGACAACTGCATCAATAGCCAGTTTAAGCAACAGTGGTCCAACAGGTCTAAATTAAATCACAGCTGCTAAAGATTCGACAAAGTGCACATACGAGACTTACTGACCATTTTCTTCCGATTGACATGCAAAACTCATTTCCCCATCAATACACACGCTACTCGTATTATATAACCACCGAAACAGCGAATCAATTCGAGGTTTCAGTCGAATTCCACAAAGATCTCAAAACAACAGCGAATACACTGTCCAGTCACATTACTGTGACTTCCGTTTATGTTCGACGTTAACATGCAGTAACCACTCACAGGCGAGGGTGGTCTTGGGATAGCGGGCACGGTAGCTCAGTCTGTTCAGTCAGAGGGTTAGCTCCCTCTGTAATAAATAATAATAATAATAATAATAATAATAACATAAAAACCTGAGTGAATGGATCTACTATGAACTTGAACCTGTGTTCTCGGACGTCCTTTTTTAAAGGAGGGAGGGGGGAGGGGGGTAGCGACTTTGATTCATAATCAAAATGTCCTCGGTCCCGGGTTCGAAACGCGCAACCACTTAAATTTTGATTAATACTCAGCATTGGCGGCCGAAGACTTCCCGCATAAGAAGTCACCCTCATTCTGCCAATGGCCTCGTCAAAGAGGACGGAGGAGCAGACAGGGGTTCAGTGCACTCTATTGCCCTTGGGGTGTCAAACTGCCCCTAAAGGCGGAAGAATCAGCAAATGATCAACGGCATGGGGATTCAGAAGGCAATGGAAACCATTGTATTAAAGACACATAACGTGTATCCAGAAAACATGTGGCCTGTAATTGAAAAAGTGTCATGTTGATCTCTCCAATGGCAAAAGATTCCGGAATAGTCCTCCATTCGAACCTCCAGGAAGGGACTGCCAAAGGTGAGATTACCATCAGAAGAAGATTGAATAATTAACGAAAGGATAACGTTCTACGAGTCGGGGCGAACAATGTCAGAAGCTTGATTGTGGTAGGGAAGCTAGAAAATCTGAAAAGGGAAATGCAAAGGTTCAATCTAGATATAGTAGGGGTCAGTAAAGTGAAATGGACAGATGACTCTAGGGTAATATCAATACCAGCAAAAAATGGTATAATAGGAGTAGGATTCGTTGTGAATAGAAAGGCAGGGCGGAGAGTATCTTACTGTGAATAGTTCAGTTAAAGGGTTATTGTTATCAGAATCGACAGCAAAACAACATCGACAACGATAGTTCTGGTATACTTGCCGACGTCGCAAGCTGGAAATCAAGAGATGGCGAAAGTATATGATGATATTGAAACGGTAATGTAGTACGCGGCCGGACCGGGATGGGCGAGCGGTTCTAGGCGCTACAGTCTGGAACCGCGCGACCGCGTCCATAGCAGTCGCGCAGTTCCAGGTGGAAGTGCCTAGAACCGCTCGGCCATCGCGGCCGGCGTTACGAAACACGTCAAATGAATTCGCAATTGTGAATAAGGACAACCAACAGCAATGAAAATTTGTGCTGGAACGCGACTCTCCCCAGAATTTCCCGCTTATCGCGATCAGTCGCCTTACCATTTTTTAAAGCTCATTTTGTTCTTTATTGTTCGTTCTATTTGTTCAGGATGGACGTCCGATGACGCTTGTTCAAGTTCATCGTCGATCCATTAACTCAGTTTTTATATTACAGAGTGCGGCTAAACGTCTGACCTAACACGCTGAGCTACTGTGCCAGCTAACCATTTGGCTATCCGTGCACGACTCACTGCCACACCCAAAGTGCCATATGTCGTCAACCATGCGTCTACGACCTGTAGTCGTACGTCCGTTATTTATATTCCCGCACAGGTCACACATTGTACTTGAAAGTCGCTTGCCCCGTATCGGCAGATAATTAAGATACCGCAGTGCCTGTATTATTCTGACCCTGGACATACGCGAGGAGGGGGAGCAGGGTGTGGAGGTCGGGGTATGCTGTACAAAGCGCAAATTAGCTGGTTCTACCACCTTCGATTTTTTGGATTTTTGCATGCATTTTTTAAATTTTTGACTAGCGCAACTGGATTATTTCCGCTGTCTGGTATTTTTCCGGCTAGTTAAAGGGGTGGGACCGATGACACCACTGATAGGGAGAGTGAGGCTTGTGACGTCATGGGATTGCATTCCTACATTACAATATGTATCAAATTCTTCAAAAATGTAGTATTTAAGTTGTTAACTCTCCACATTTAATTTTCCTGAGTGTCAAGCCATCCATTCATAGAACAAAAATGAAATAAATTGAATCACATTCTTGTAAGACAAGGTTCTAAGTGATTCTTTTCATTCAAGAAAGAATATCTTTGCACACTTGTATCCTTTATCCTTGAGGGAATGCACTCTTCTCTGTCATCATCATCTTCTACATCAGGCCAATGATTCAGTCTTCTAGCTGTTTTGCTCCCCTAACTGTGGTAGTAGCAATGCTATGGCGACCTTGCACCATGTTGTCTCCAATGCGTTGTACTAGTAACTAGGTCTCCACAATAAATGCACCAAAGACATTTGATACTCTTTAGGCACTGATGGGGGCTGAGAATGGCGGTGATGTGCCGCCGAAACTAATTGTGTGCGACAATAAAGACATACTCAAGTTAAGGCTGTGGTGGTACATTTTCTAGTATATATCAGGGAAGAACTTCCGAGGTGCTAGAGGAAGAGAGTAGAAGATAAAAACTGCAGGGGAAGAGAGTGATTGGAATCTCACAAGTATGTGTAAATGAGGACATTGCATGTACGTATTACCCTGAGACGATGAGATTGGCACAGGAAAAGTCGTCGTGATGGGCCGGATCAAACCATTCAGTTAGACTGGCGACTCTCAATAAATAAATAAATAAATAAAAATTAGAGAGAAAGAAAGAGAGAGAACAGTCGTTTAATGAACAAAGTAAGAGCATATGGACTATCAGATCAATTGTGTGATTGGATTGAAGAGTTCCTAGATAACAGAACGCAGCATGTCATTCTCAATGGAGAGAAGTCTTACGAAGTAAGAATGATTTCAGGTGTGCCGCAGGGGAGTGTCATAGGACCGTTGCTATTCACAATATACATAAATGACCTTGTGGATGACATCGGAAGTTCACTGAGGCTTTTTACAGATGATGCTGTGGTGTATCGAGAGGTTGTAACAATGGAAAATTGTACTGAAATGCAGGAGGATCTGCAGCGAAATGACACATGGCGCAGGGAATGGCAATTCAATCTCAATGTAGACAAGTGTAATGTGCTGCGAATACATAGAAAGATAGATTCCTTATCATTTAGCTACAAAATAGCAGGTCAGCAACTGGAAGCAGTTAATTCCATAAATTATCTGGGAGTACGCATTAGGAGTGATTTAAAATGGAATGATCATATAAAGTTGATCGTCGGTAAAGCAGATGCCAGACTGAGATTCATTGGAAGAATCCTAAGGAAATGCAATCCGAAAACAAAGGAATTAGGTTACAGTACGCTTGTTCGCCCACTGCTTGAATACTGCTCAGCAGTGTGGGATCCGTGCCAGATAGGGTTGATAGAAGAGATAGAGAAGATCCAACGGAGAGCGGCGCGCTTCGTTACAGGATCATTTAGTAATAGCGAAAGCGTTACTGAAATGATAGATAAACTCCAGTGGAAGACTGCAGGATAGACGCTCAGTAGCTCGGTACGGGCTTTTGTTGAAGTTTCTAGAACATACCTTCACCGAAGAGTCAAGCAGTATATTGCTCCCTCCTACGTATATCTCGCGAAGAGACCATGAGGATAAAATCAGAGAGATTAGAGCCCACACAGAAGCATACCGACAATCCTTCTTTCCACGAACAAGACTGGAATAGAAGGGAGAACCGATTTAGGTACTCAAGGTACCCTCCGCCACACACCGTCAGGTGGCTTGCGGAATATGGATATAGATGTAGATGTAGATGTAGAGGTGCCGGTAAAAGGAGAAGGGTCTGGCGGGCTGCAGCTGTGGAAATGAGGGCAGGTATTGGGATGGACAGTAGGAAACAGGTAAGTGGAGGTATAGTTGGGGTCGTAATACGAAGGGGAAAGGGGTAGAGAAAGATGAAAAAGAAAGGGGAACGGAGAGAAGGAGAATGGCTGATGGGTTTGCGATACGGAGAGAAGTGCTCGAGCTGACAAAGATGAATAAATATTGGGACGGATTTCATTGTCTGGGAGAGATTATGAAGTGTAGGGTAGGTAGGTGGAATATGTATGTATAGTAGAGGCAGCACCTACCAGGATTCAAAATTAGAGAGGAACATTGAGATTGTTGTAATCAAGTTTGCTGTACGGAGGGGTTAAGCACGTGAGGGAAGTGTGAAACTAATGAGATAGTAAAGGGTAGACGCAAAACGTACGCCTCAATGTATGTCGTTTGAAAACTGGGAGCGAGTGGTAAAGCTTTGGTGATGTGGATATCCAAGTAATACTGGCTTAGGAGAGGGTGGGTCAGACAGGTATTTGTAGGTGTGAGGGACAATTGAGTTGTGCAATCCCTGTGTGCACCTGGTTTGTAGTTTTAGTCTGTTGAGGGCTTTCTGTCGGATGTGATATGTTAGCCTGAGGTATTATAGTCTGATGATTAATGGAATAGTATGGTCGTAAATGATGTAATAGGAATAATGGGGATGGAATCTGTATGTAGGTTACCGTGTAATGATTGTCTGGATTTTGGAAAGAGTTTGTCTTGAGGTCCATATGGTTACACCAGGGGGTAAACTGGTTAAGGTGGAATTGGAGGGATCGCTAGTATTTCTGTACTGCGGGCTAGAGACCTGGGATATATGTGACATTAGCACACTAAAGAGGCTAAAAGGTAGAGGTGGTTTAGACATCTCTATACAGGAAATGCAAGGGATATAAGGAACGAGAGGGGTCATCCCAAGGGTACATGAATGATGCAGTCGTGGCTGGCGACAGTGCTCAATTTTTTGTGTAGTACTTGTTGTATGACATGTGCTACGAATGGTCTGCTTATCTCTGTATGTGCTATATTGTCCAAATAGTGGAATCTGGTAGTGGGAGAATACTGTCTGTATTTTCATGGACCGTAGGGAACAGGGAGTTGTTGAAATGAGGGCGTCCATGAATTGTGAAGATGTCAGAAAAATACGATGCGAAGTGGTCAGGTTTACTCACGCTGTTCTATAAGGGATGGTAGCTATGGAGGAACGGTTAGAGACAAGAGTTGCGCTTACCGAAAATTACAGTTCGGTGGTTTTGGTGCAGTACATAATTTACGTAGCAAATTGTAGGATTACGTGTAGAGCTGTTAGCATTGGTAGAGAAGAAAAAATAAATGAATGTGTGAGAGAGAAACTGGGAGCCCACGAATTGTCTTTGTTTTTTGTTTGCTTATTTGTTTTGCACATAGTTAGAACCACACATCGTTCAGTGTTCTTTACAAAATTTAAATTGCATTTTATAAGCAATATAAATTAGATGATCGCGTTACTTTGCGCTTTTATGTAACCAAAGCAATTACTTTGGAGGGAAGTACAGCTACATGCAGAAACATAAAATTGTGTGTAATTACTGTTGTTATTTTGTACTCAGTAGAACATTCTCCATCATGATCAAAGGCAGAAGATTCCTGTTATTACCATTAAGTGTGAAGTTGTTTATGAATAACCGGAACATCTTTTGTACATGCTCGTCGAAGTATTGAAGCGCTGTTTGGTATGTTTTCGTTTTGTGATGTGTTTTTTTTAATTTTTTTTTAGGAAACTGCGTTTTCTAGCGCTATATGATAAACCTGTATTATTTTTTTATTTTTACTACATCTCTCTGTTTTGCGTTACAAATCAACAATTTTCGAATAAAACCTGAATTAAACGGTGACAGTTTCAATTTTGCTATAAACACTGTTTATATTTATGTAATAGGCAGGAGCATAACTATGTAGAACAAAAATATTCCATAGGTTATGCGTCCCTTTAAATAGCCTCACTCAGCACTCAATTTCTAGACGGTTCACCGCTTCCAGTTTCTGGGGGAATCTAATAAGACACTGATCGCATACGCAAACAAAGAGATGGTAATGAGGCAACGCCAGAGAGGTATGCTAAACGCGTAACATACTGGTATCGCGATTACGACCTTAATTGACCAAGGCTACTAAAAAAACTGCCTTAGTCGACGCTTACCGATGATAGTCTGCAGTAGCCCACGGTAGTTTTACGACTCTTCTAGAGGCCCGTGAATTGAAGGAAGGCTTTCCAATACTTGACGAAATTAATGAGAATATAGTGTCAATTCTGGTGCATGTTAGGTACAAATCTCGGTAGTTTTCAGCGTTTAATTAATTGCCTTTGTGTCTCTCGTGGTATGTGGTTGTACCACGCTCACGAGCTGCCAGGTACAAACAGTATAACAGAAAAGATTCAGCAAACAGGAGTTGAGCTTTGAGGGAGGGGGAGGTGAAGAATGCAAGATTGGGGCGATTAGGATGAATGGCCTTGGTAGAGATGTGAATAGACTTAGCGTCTAACAGGATAAGTTGCAGAAAGCAGGCGACTTGAGGACAAAAATCATGTTGATGGAAGATTATTGAATGGATCTGATATGGGCATCTATAGTCTGCTGGTAGGTATTCAATTGATTTGGGAGTAGTCCTGTATATCTTTAAGACAGATACTGGGGTGGGGGACATGCTGATGAGGTAATGTTTAGGATAGGTAGGTGCTCACTTGTATCAAGGGCTTTTTCAGTGATGTATCAAACCGGTTTAGGATATGCTAAGATGACATCTGGAATTGCCTTCCTTTCAGTCTGGTTGCTGGCAGATGGGGTCTATGTCATCTTGGAAGGAGTCAGTAAACCAAAGACACTACTGTATTTCTGCAGGAGGTCTGCTGTGGATGTTTAGTTCAGTGACAATAATAACGAAGGAAAAGATATGGTCAGTGTGGCTGAGGAAATCGTAAGGGATGGGCTGAAGGGGTCGTAGATATATTGTGTCACCAGTAATATGGGAGTTGAAGTTTAGCAGAAGAGGGTGAGAATGAGTTTTTTTAGTGGGAGTACAGTACAGGTCCTGTGACCAAATGGGGATGTTCTTCCCGTTGGCAATTGCAGCTCAGCTCTTCGCCTTGGACTGAGATTATCTGTCCACATCATAGGATATACAGGGAAGTTTGGATGATGGAACAGGATTGGAGGAATGTTTTATTTAGGATGAAGGTGTGGACTTTGTTGGGAGGGGGTATGCATAAACAGGTTTGTTTCTTGGGAGGGACACATGTTGTGGAATAGGAAGTTACTGTTGTTGTATCATGATGACTACTAGGAAGTGATATGTGTGGGTAAGGAGTGATTTTTAAGAGAGCATTTCAGGCTTACAAATCCAAACAGGCTCAACAGCAGCAAGAATACAGGGTATCAATTCAGATGTTGATTCTATATTTGTAGTCAGCGTCTTCCAGTCATATTATTTCATACTACTTGGTAACTAAAGATCTACTTCATCCTATCTTATCAGTCCTTGGCAAGACAATCAATAGAGTTGTTAGGCTTCTTTCAGCTTTACTATGACAGTTCAGTCTGTCACGCATGTAGAGGACT
This sequence comes from Schistocerca americana, assembly GCF_021461395.2. Taxonomy (NCBI): domain Eukaryota; kingdom Metazoa; phylum Arthropoda; class Insecta; order Orthoptera; family Acrididae; genus Schistocerca; species Schistocerca americana. The sequence continues at coordinate 380,107,069 of NC_060120.1, read as the reverse complement.
CTGTCACGCCTTTTACACTTTCGCTTTATATGAGCACAAACAATGCTTACTTTTCGTAATAAACAAACACTCGTTCCTCAGACCACTCACTACTAAAACAGTATATTACTTCACACAGCTGTAGTAAAATAACAATAGACTTCAGCGCTATGGTACATCGCTACCAAATACAGAATAACTTCATTGTACTTGCGCTAGGAAATGAAAATTCTTATAGGGTGAAAAAATATATCAATAAATCAAGTGGCGTCATTATGGTTTCACCTTACACTACAGGTCACGATTAAGAACACACACAATCGATTTGTAACTTCACCCCAACTAGTCAAATATTAAACGCATATTCCACGGGACTACGGTAACAAAAATTTGTGTAAACTCGTTCGACGACAGTACGCGATGTCACAATTGTTCTTCAGCCAACTGAGTGTGTCTGGCCGCGTGACTTTGCTCGTGACCTTGTGCGCGTCGTAACTTTACACTCGCATCGAATTGCTAATTTAGAGTTTGCACTGTTTCTAATAGCCTTAGGAGTTTCGGCGTTGTTACTACACTGGAAAAATATGTCGCTTGTAGCAATATTGACTGTTTATGAATGCGTGTAAGCCTGCACTGAAATCATTGTTACAGGAAATCGTGTACTTGATTCCAAAACGTAAGGTCATTTACCTACCACACAAATATAAATACTTTTCATTTCCTGCTTGCAGTACCGTTTTGATACTTAGAAATATCCCCCAAAACAACAGTGATTAATGAACATCAGGATGAGAGCAGCAACTAACTTACCGTTAGTATATCTTCTGAAATGAATGCTGAAATAAATAAGATGGTCACCAGTCCTGATGAGACAGATCCTGAATATTCTTTCGTGTTGGCATGAATTACTTTAATGCAAATTTTCTTTTATTGTTACAAAGCCATCAGTAAACAAGATGGATGCAAGCAAATACTATAACTACGTAGCTTTCTGGCTGCTAATTTGAAATATAATCTCATTAATAATTGAAAATAATTTATGTTAAATGCAGATTTGGCAACAAGCGAATTTAATTGTATCAAGTTGAAAAATGCATCAAATTCCACTCATATGCTTTCATTAGTGGTATTTAGTTCCACTCAGTACTTAGTGAAATATGATGACATTTTGGCATTGTCGTTTCAGGCTTCTATGTTTTGTGAAAACAGATTAGCAACAACTTACTTCTTTTCAAAATGACAAAGGAAAATTATTTTGAGTGTTTGTAGACAACATCAAAACTACTGAAATTAAAACAAGTATAATGTTCAAAATTCAAGGAATGGAAGATGTGCCTTGAGATGACTATTACTTCCTATACACTGTTAGTTATTAAATTACATAAAAGTTCTTGCCTTGTAGCAGTTCTCAGTCATTGTTGATGATGACAAATATGTTAGAAAGTTTCTTCACATCTCATATATTTTGAATTAATAATGGCTTGCCATGTTGCCACCCACAGCCGATTTCTTGAAGTGCTTGTGGTGTAATTATTTCACCACAACATACGTCCAGAAATTCTTGAGTCCGTGACTAGTACTTTTTGGAGACGACTTACAATTGTGCAAAATGTTATCACACCAGTTGGTAGAGAATCTGATTAACATTTCGTCACACGTAAATACACGTTATAGCTATACGCTTGAAGGCGTCATCCACACCACTTCACTTTCTGCTAACTAGAGTCACTCGACTCAGAACACTTTTAAATATTCTCCGCCATCTGAATTTGACACAAAAACGATAAAAGCGCTAAGGTCATCCAAAAAAAGCCCAGGAGGGGACAACACAGTGTAGTTTCCTGGCTTACCTGAATGCCTATTGCAAATGCGAATTCAAAATAATAAAGTCCCCTTGGGAGTTGAAGAATCTTTACAATTAACAATTTACTTTTACATAGTATTCCAGTTATTAATTTATACGTATTAATAAAACTTTCAGATATTTAGGATCGAAGACAATAACACAGTTTTACAAGCTTTATTTCTACTTCAGAATCGATTATCAGAATACAGACGTTTAAGACACAGTATAATCGAGAGAAATTTTAAAAGTTTAAGGTATGATTATGTATTTTGGTGCCGTCACGTCATAAGTTACTTACGGCGAACGGAGGAGGAGGGGCGCGGGGGAGTATCTCTCATTATTGAAGATCTAGCAGTCAGAGTGATTGATGGTCTGAGTTTAGTGAATTGCCACTAGCTGATGAAACAGACTATTTTTTAGACCAACGTACCTGAGCACGTTGTTCACCTTCCTGCCCACCATCTGGTAGTTTACTGTACCCAGTGAGAGACAGAATGTGTTTCTTCCACTTGTCTGAAGAACAGTTTTTTATATATTTTGTGTGTTTTTCATTTCTGGCGTAAACGAGTTCGCAGCAGTTGCAACTGTTTCGAATTATAAAATACGCAGTACGGGCGGAATGCAGGTGCCAGAAATACAGAGGAATAAATCTGTAGACTCCATAATATGCGGATAGTAGTGAAATAACATTCGACAAACGGCAGATTGTGGAGGCCCAATGAATTTCGTGGCAATAAAAGGCTAATTGGCTGTACAACTACTGCCGCCATTAGTACCTATTGAGCATAGACGTAGAAGCACTGGATTTTCGATGAAACAGAGAAGACAGCTACCCGCAGGACCTGTGGTAGAGTGAGGGTGGTTCGGCTTCCAGAGCCTTATCTACTCTAGAATCAATGATAACAGTATTGGGCTATACAGTTCATTGTCTAGAAGTGTTTAGTTCTTATACATTCAGTTGATTATCGCATTATCATCACTTAACATCTAGATCTCTTCATGTCTGATGTCTTTCCCGTCGGACATGCCAATTCACAGCACGATAACCGTTCATTTCACAAATGAGATCATGCTGCAGTGGTTTGAGGATCATCACAACGAATTCCATTCTGCCTTTGGCCCCAAAATGCCTCCAGTGGTATATTACTCAGTGCCGTCTGCTAAAGATGTACAGGAATCACCTCATTTTTGTGTGGATATGCAGTGGCTCACTTTTACTTGGCCCCTGAGTGGAGGATACTGGGAGCGTAAGCTTGCGATTAGCATGTACCACGTTGGCTGCAGGGACAAGTTCCGCCTATTCCTCCCAGAGCAGCCAACTCATACCTTGTGAAAGAAAGGAATGTGTAATGGGCATAAGCCTTGCAGAAGTGACACTGAAGTTGATGGCGATTCGCCTGAAGGACCAGCTGCGGCCGCTTAACTCATAACACACTGAAGCGCCAGAGGAGCTGGTATAGGCATGCTTATTCAAATACAGATACAGGCAGAATACGCGCTGCGGTCGGCAACGCCTATATAAGACAACAAGTGTCTAGCGTAGTTGTTAGATCGGTTACTGCTACTACAATGACTGGCTATCAAGATTACAATGAGTTTGAACGTTGTGTTATTGTCGGCGCACGAGCTGTGAGAGATAGCATCTTCGAGGTAGTGATTATGTGGGGATTTTCTCATACGACCATTTCACGCTAATATCACATTAATATCAGGAATCCGGTAAAACATCAAATCTCCGACATCACTGCGGCCGGAAAAAGATCCTGCAAGAACGGGACTAACAACAACTGAAGAGAATCATTCAATGGCAGAAGTGGAGCGCTTCCGAAAATTGTTGCAGATTTGAATGATGGGGCATGAACAAGTGTCAGCGTACGAACCATTCAACGAAACATCATCGATATGGACTTTCGAAACCGAAGGCCCACTCGTGTGCCCTTGATGACTGCACGACACAAAGCTTTACGCCTCTCCTGGGCCCGTCAACACCGTCATTGGACTGTTGATGAGTAGAAACATGTTGCCTGGTCGGACGGGTCTCGTTTCAAATTGTATCGAGCGGATGAACGAATACGGGTATGAAGACAACCTCATGAATCCACGGACCCTGCATGTCAGCAGGGGACTGTTAAATCTGGTGGAGGCTATATAATGATGTGGGGTGTGTGCAGTTCGAGTGATATGGGGTCCCTTATAAGTCTACACACAACTCTGAGCCGTGACACGTACGTAAGCATCCTGTCTGATCACCTGCAGTCATTCTGTCCATTGTGCATTCTGATGGACTTGAGCAATTCCAGCTGGAAAATACGTCCAGAATTGCTACAGAGTGGCTCCAAGAACACTCTTCTGAGTTTAAACACTTCCGCTGGCCACCAAACTCGCCAGACATGATCATTATTGGGCATGTCTACGATGCTTTGCAACGTGCTGTTCAGATGAGATCTCCACCCCGTCATGCTCTTACGCATTTATGGACAGGCCAGCAGGATTCATGGCGTCAGTTCCCTCCAGCACTACTTCAGACATTAGTCGAGTCCTTGCAATGTCGTGATGGGGCACTTCTGCGTGCTCAAGGAGGTGCTACACAATGTTAGGGAGGTGTACCAGTTTTTTTTGGCCCTTCTGTGTATTAACAATCACTACGCATGCAGCTTTACTGTATGATTAAATGATGATGGCGTCCTCTTGGGTAAAATATTCCGGAGGTAAAATAGTCCCCCATTCGGATCTCCGGGCGGGGACTACTCAAGAGGACGTCGTTATCAGGAGAAAGAAAACTGGCGTTCTACGGATCGGAGCGTGGAATGTCAGATCCCTTAATCGGGCAGGTAGGTTAGAAAATTTAAAAAGGGAAATGGATAGGTTAAAGTTAGATATAGTGGGAATTAGTGAAGTTCGGTGGCAGGAGGAACAAGACTTTTGGTCAGGTGATTACAGGGTTATAAATACAAAATCAAAAAGGGGTAATTCAGGAGTAGGTTTAATAATGAATAAAAAAATAGGAGGGCGGGTTAGCTACTACAAACAGCATAGTGAACGCATTATTGTGGCCAAGATAGACACAAAGCCCATGCCTACTACAGTAGTACAAGTTTATATGCCAACTAGCTCTGCAGATGATGAAGAAATAGATGATATGTATGACGAGATAAAAGAAATTATTCAGGTAGTGAAGGGAGACGAAAATTTAATAGTCATGGGTGACTGGAATTCGTCAGTAGGAAAAGGGAGAGAAGGAAACATAGTAGGTGAATATGGATTGGGGGGAAGAAATGAAAGAGGAAGCCGCCTGGTAGAATTTTGCACAGAGCATAACTTAATCATAGCTAACACTTGGTTCAAGAATCATAAAAGAAGGTTGTATACCTGGAAGAATCCTGGCGATACTAAAAGGTATCAGATAGATTATATAATGGTAAGACAGAGATTTAGGAACCAGGTTTTAAATTGTAAGACATTTCCAGGGGCAGATGTGGACTCTGACCACTGAACTGCAGATTGGTTATGAACTGCAGATTGAAACTGAAGAAACTGCAAAAAGGTGGGAATTAAGGAGATGGGACCTGGATAAACTGAAAGAACCAGAGGTTGTAGAGAGTTTCAGGGAGAGCATAAGGGAACAATTGACAGGAATGAGGGAAAGAAATACAGTAGAAGAAGAATGGGTAGCTCTGAGGGATGAAGTAGTGAAGGCAGCAGACGATCAAGTAGGTAAAAAGACGAAGGCTAATAGAAATCCTTGGGTAACAGAAGAAATATTGAATTTAATTGATGAAAAGAGAAAATATAAAAATGCAGTAAATGAAGCAGGCAAAAAGGAATACAAACGTCTCAAAAATGAGATCGACAGGAAGTGTAAAATGGCTAAGCAGGGATGGCTAGAGGACAAATGTAAGGATGTAGAGGCTTATCTCACTAGGGGTAGAATAGATACTGCCTACAGGAAAATTAAAGAAACCTTTGGAGAGAAGAGAACCACTTGTATGAATATCAAGAGCTCAGATGGTAACCCAGTTCTAAGCAAAGAAGGGCAGGCAGAAAGGTAGAAGGAGTATATAGAGGATTTATACAAGGGCGATGTACTTGAGGACAATATTATGGAAATGGAAGAGGATGTAGATGAGGACGAAATGGGAGATAAGATACTGCGTGAAGAGTTTGACAGAGCACTGAAAGACCTGAGTCGAAACAAGGCCCCGGGAGTAGACAACATTCCATTAGAACTACTGATGGCCTTGGGAGAGCCAGTCCTGACAAAACTCTACCATCTGGTGAGCAAGATGTATGAGACAGGCGAAATACCCTCAGACTTCAAGAAGAATATAATAATTCCAATCCCAAAGAAAGCAGGTGTTGACAGATGTGAAAATTACCGAACTATCAGTTTAATAAGTCACAGCTGCAAAATACTAACGCGAATTCTTTACAGACGAATGGAAAAACTGGTAGAAACGGACCTTGGGGAAGATCAGTTTGGATTCCGTAGAAACGTTGGAACACGTGAGGCAATACTAACCTTACGACTTATCTTAGAAGCTAGATTAAGAAAAGGCAAACCTACGTTTCTAGCATTTGTAGACTTAGAGAAAGCTTTTGACAATGTTAACTGGAATACTCTCTTTCAAATTCTGAAAGTCGCAGGGGTAAAATACAGGGAGCGAAAGGCTATTTACAATTTGTACAGAAACCAGATGGCAGTTATAAGAGTCGAGGGGCATGAAAGGGAAGCAGTGGTTGGGAAAGAAGTGAGACAGGGTTGTAGCCTCTCCCCGATGTCATTCAATCTGTATATTGAGCGAGCAGTAAAGGAAACAAAAGAAAAATTCGGTGTAGGTGTTAAAATTCATGGAAAAGAAGTAAAAACTTTGAGGTTCGCCGATGACATTGTAATTCTGTCAGAGACAGCAAAGGGCTTGGAAGAGCAGTTGAACGGAATGGACAGTGTCTTGAAAGGAGGATATAAGATGAACATCAACAAAATCAAAACGAGGATAATGGAATGTAGTCAAATTATATCGGCTGATGCTGAGGGAATTAGATTAGGAAATGAGACACTTAAAGTAGTAAAGGAGTTTTGCTATTTAGGGAGTAAAATAACTGATGATGGTCGAAGTAGAGAGGATATAAAATGTAGACTGGCAATGGCAAGGAAATCGTTTCTGAAGAAGAGAAATTTGTTAACATCGAGTATAGATTTAAGTGTCAGGAAGTCGTTTCTGAAAGTATTTGTATGGAGTGTAGCCATGTATGGAAGTGAAACATGGACGATAACTAGTTTGGACAAGAAGAGAATAGAAGCTTTCGAAATGTGGTGCTACAGAAGAATGCTGAAGATAAGGTGGGTAGATCACGTAACTAATGAGGAGGTATTGAATAGGATTGGGGAGAAGAGAAGTTTGTGGCACAACTTGACTAGAAGAAGGGATCGGTTGGTAGGACATGTTTTGAGGCATCAAGGGATCACAAATTTAGCATTGGAGGGCAGCGTGGAGGGTAAAAATCGTAGAGGGAGACCAAGAGATGAATACACTAAGCAGATTCAGAAGGATGTAGGTTTCAGTAGGTTCTGGGAGATGAAGAAGCTTGCACAGGATAGAGTGGCATGGAGAGCTGCATCAAACCAGTCTCAGGACTGAAGACAACAACAACAACACGCACAACACCGTTCACGGATGAGCACAACAGAGGCGTCCAGAAAAATGTAGACATTCTTTGACAGTCAGTATTAGTAGAACAAAATGACATACTGTTACAATTCTTGCACGGGGGGCAGGTTGTTTTATGTATCAAAGTGACCCCCATTAGGAGACGAACAACATGGATGTCGCTGAACTGTTGACCAAACCACGGCTATCACTGTTACCGATGTTACAGTTGCACAGGACGCCTCGATGGTTCGTCGTAGCTCGTTCACTATACCTGGCTTCTGTTCATAAATTTCTTTTTGTAAGGTCACCCATAGGCAGAAGTCAAGGCATGTAAGGAATGGAAACCTTGGTGGGTACTCAACAGTTCCTCTTCGATCTATCCTTCTTCGTGGTAGATTTTCATCCAAGTAGGTCCTGACATCTCTGTGGTGGTGAAGGAGAGCGCCATGTTGTTTTAGGTAAAATCTTTCATTTCTAAACACATCTTACTTGGCAGGTAAAGTCGATATTTGCAGTATATGAAGATACGCCTCAGCAGTTACGGTACCATCGAAGAAGTATGGGCCAATAAAATCGCCCGACGAAGACCAAACCACACATTAAACCCAGTAGAATAACATTATTGTCCACGTGAACGTAAAGATTTTCAGGAGTCCAGTACTCACAGTTGTAGGGTTTACAGTACCGTTCAGTTCGAATTGTGCATCGTCAGACCAGATAATCATCCATGCAAACCGTTCATCTTCGCGAAGCATGCCTTCAAACCACTCACAGTACACCATCCTTCGACCCGCATCGTCACCATTCATAGAGTGTAGCGATCTTGGAATGTGCTCTTTCCACTTTGCGGTTTTCAGAATTCGTCGTACGCTTGATCGGCTTACCCCCTTTCACGTGCACCCTGATTCACATATTTTTGAGGTGACACAGTAAAATGTTACACCGCAGCAGCGCTGGAAGCTGAACTTGTTGATGTTATTGGTCGGTCAGACCTTATCCACATCCTGAACAGTACCGTCGGTTTCAAATTTATCACGAATACGATAAATTGTTGTAGATGTCGGTGGCTGAGTTTCATACACATTACGCCATTGCCGTTGTACCTCCATCATGTTTCCGTACTTCCAGTACCACTTCAATACGGTCTTGCGTTGCTCAGACAGCATTGCTGCATTGTTATCTTTTGGAGAACGCGTACCAAGATCTGCTGAGAAAACAATGGACTACGCTACCGCACAAAATTGCAAAGATATGTCACTTTGTTTCAAGGATGTTAACTATCAAAGACCGTCTACATTTTTCTGAACCCCTCTACATATTCACAACGGTTACTTATTGTTACGGCGCACAGTACCGTTACGTAGGTAACACTGGCAACGACCGTAAACATTCCGGGGCGGCACGTAGTCAGCCACAGAGGGGCTAGGATGAAGTAGGCGACCAGTATGAGAGAGTGCCAAAGTCGTACCAACTTGCTACTAGCTAGCTGATCATTGAGTCTGCCTGATAAGTTTAGGTATGACGTGTGGCGTCGCCCTTCAACACTATCGCCTACTAAGGTCGATAACTGAAGACGAGAACACAATCACAAAGCGAAACAGTACAATATTATCGCACTCTCCGGCAGTAGCTGATAGTGCCTCGTCCGAGCCGTCCCCTCCCCGCGCTGGTCGCACATGCCCGCACCTGCTAGTCTGATAAGCGCAGCTCCACACTGTGTGCTGCTATATGCGCAGCGTAGTCGCCCGCCATCCTTCCCGGCGGCCAGACGTCACGCAGCGCAGCAGACAGTGGCCAGCAGCCAGCAGCCAGCAGCCAGCACGCCCCAGCGGCCATGGACGCCGGCAAGAAGCGCACCCGCCACAACCCGCGCAAGACGGCCAACCCGCTGTCCGTGCTCTTCTTCTCGTGAGTCGCTACAGCTCCTCCAAGTTTCACTGCAACACTAGCGCCAGCGGAACGTTGCCCTCACAAGTAGCCACCTGCAAGTGATCCTTGTACATTTCCTGCTCGTTATGTCTCGTCGATTTCGTGCATAGCCTTCCTGTAACTCTGTCTATTGTGTACTGCCTCCTTTTCTACATACGTTTCACGACTTGTTGTTTCTGTGGTCTTCAGTCCTGAGACTGGTTTGATGCAGCTCTCCATGCTACTCTATCCTGTGCAAGCTTCTTCATCTCCCAGTAGTTACTGCAACCTACATCCTTCTGCATCTGTTTAGTGTATTCATCTCTTGGTCTCCCTCTACGATTTTATCCTCCACGCTGCCCTCCAATGCTAAATTTGTGATCCCCTGATGCCTCAGATCATGTCCTACCAACCGGTCCCTTCTTCTAGTCACGTTGTGCCACAAACTCCTCTACTTCCCAATTCTATTCAATACCTCCTCATTAGTTATATGATCTACCCATCTAATCTTCAGCATTCTTCTGTAGCACTACATTTCGAAAGCTTCTATTCTCTTCTTGTCCAAACTATTTATCGTCCATGTTTCACTTACATACATGGCTACACTCCATACAAATACTTTCAGAAACGACTTCCTGACACTTAAATCTACACTCGATGTTAACAAATTTCTCTTCTTCAGAAACGATTTCCTTGCCATTGTCAGTCTACATTTTATATCTTCTCTACTTCGACCATCATCAGTTATTTTGCTCCCCAAATATCAAAACTCCTTTACCACTTCAAGTGTCTCATTTCCTAATCTGATTCCCTCAGCATCACCCGACTTAATTCGACTACATTCCATTATCCTCGTTTTGATTTTGTTGATGTTCATCTTATATCGTCCTTTCAAGACACTGTTCTTTCCGCTCAACTGCTCTTCCAAGTCCTTTGCTGTGTCTGACAGAATTACAATGTCATCGGCGAACCTCAAAGTTTTTATTTCTTCTCCATGGATTCTAATACCTACACCGAGTTTTTCTTTTGTTTCCTTTACTGCTTGCTCAATTTGTAGACTGAATAACATCGTGTACAGGCTACAACCCTGTCTCACACCCTTCCCAACCACTGCATCCCTTTCGTGCCCCTCGACTCTTATAATTGCCATTTGGTTTCTGTACAAATTGTTTACTTAAATTAATTAGATTATTTCTTTTGTTAGTGCCGGAACTTGCCTTGCTTTGACATTCTTTACTGAATGCATAGAGGAACAAGTGTGGGCTATGAAGTCACATATATATGCTTGTAGAACGCCACCTAAATGGCCTTGAGAAACGCACCGAATGGCATACGGAAGATAACTCCCCCTGTACATGCATGAATAGTTTGAATGTGCTGCGTTCAACCAGTGTGCTTTGAGTAGCGGAAGCATGGAGAGATATTGTAGTGCTATGTCAGCGCGAGTGCTGTTATCGAATTTTTTACTGCTAAAAGGTGACTCTTAGTGATACTCACTGTTTATAGCGATGCTGCTGTTGATAGGCCTACTGTAAATCAATGGACAGTAAAATTGCGTGGCTGCGCGCCTGGAAAAATCATAATTGTTGAAAAACGCAGCGGACGTTCGATCACTGCCACAGTCGATAAACATCCCAAACTCGTCGACAATTTGATTGAAAATGACCATCGAACCACTCAAAGGCGTATGGAAAACCATATTGAAATATCGAAGGAAAGTGTCGGCTTCACTATTGAACAGGTAGGATACCATAAAATCTGTGCACGATGGGTAACACGCCATCTCACAGACGAGAATAAGCAGTGTCGACTGGAATGTTGCGAGCGACTTTTGCAGCGCCACCGTGACGAAGCAGACGACTTTTTTCTGAGAGGATGAGTCATAGGTCCATTATTACCAACCAGAACGGAAAGGACAGAGTGCTGGATACCAACATCCGTCTTCTCCTCAGACGAGAAAGTTCAAAACACAATCATGGGCAAAAAAATCTTTTGACTGTGTTTTGGGATGCTCACCGCTTTTATGTGACCGATTACCCGGTACGAGGAACATCGGCAAATTCTTCTCAGGACATGAAGACTCTAACTCGAAGTCGAATTTGTCGTGTTAGAAGCAGCCTGGCGCCAGTAATTTGGCGACATGACAACTCTCATTCACACTCCTCGCGCGCAGTTGAAGAGGCTCTGCGTAACCTGAAATTTGAACTGATTCCACATCCCCTTACTCTCCCGATATTACGCTTTGAGATTTTTATTTCTTTCACTTTACTCAAGAGAAACCTCACTTGCAATCATTACACCTCAGACGATGAGGCGAAGGCAAGTCCTGGATTCGAAAAAGTCAGAATGAAGCAGTGATAAAACTTGTTAAAATGGCTCTGAGCACTATGGGACTAAACATCTATGGTCATCAGTCCCCTAGAACTTAGAACTACTTAAACCTAACTAACCTAAGGACATCACACAATACCCAGCCATCACGAGGCAGAGAAAATCGCTGACCCCGCCGGGAATCGAACCCGGGAACCCGTGCGTGGGAAGCGAGAATGCTACCGCACGACCACGAGCTGCGGGCAAAACTTTTTAAACATATCGAGAAATGTGTTAGTGTTATCGGTGACTATGTTGAAAAATAAATGTACGATTTTGAAGCTTAAGGACAGTAATTAAATTTTTATCTGGGCTTCCTGTTTTTTCTCGTGTTCTACAAGCATGTGGCATTACTTTTCAGTCTATCTCGTACAATGTTCCATTGCCACTTGGTGTGTCGAGTCCCACAGTCTTGTTACATAGATCTTTTTTTGGCCATACTCTAGATTCATCGCCTTCTTCCTACTGCCTGATATCCTATTAGAGGATATCCTTGATTTACCCTAAGTTCTCACGTGCACTCTTCCGTAGCGGTGTGATCAGCACACTCCGACTGTTGTCTGAAGGTCCCAGGTTCGAGTGCCCGTAACGTCTTTCTCCTCGATCGGAGGATGGCCAGGAGTCCATTCAGCATCGCCTGGCCAATGAACAGCTTCAAGGCTACGCTTTCGAAAGCCAACGTCAACAGTAGGAAGAACGGTGCTCTTACTACAAGGACCTCCAATATTGTTTTGCAATGACGCTGTGGGCATAAAAAGTATCCTTGGTGGATCAGAATCGCGCCGTCATCTGCACCTGATCGTGACGTTTGAGCGAAGGTCTCTGGGTAGCTGTTAAGCCTTTCTACTTCTTTGCGCTTCCCTTCACCACTATTCCTGGTAGCCTAGTTGGGGTTATACCAACCGTATCCAGTATCACTTGGCTGTTCTGAACTTGATTTCCAAGGACATGGAATCGTTTTTTCTGTGCATTGGACTGTTCCTGCATGTCGTTTATGACATCTTCTGAGGTGAAAACTTTTCTTTTCAGAGACCACATGAAACGTTGTACGGTGTATTGTCATTGCTCCTCTACCTGGTTAGTATCATCGCACCTTTTACAACTGCTTGATATTCGAATTTGTTCTTACATATTCCCAATGTTTAGTCTTTGCTCAGTCGCAAACACATCATCATCTCAATTCTTCCGAACCCTAGTGTCTGGCACCTGAGTCAGTCACGAATTATTTCCGCCGTCCGGAGTGGCCGTGCGGTTCTAGGCGCTACAGTCTGGAACCGAGCGACCGCTACGATCGCAGGTTCGAATCCTGCCTCGGGCATGGATGTGTGTGATGTGCTTAGGTTAGTTAGGTTTAATTAGTTCTAAGTTCCAGGTGACTGATGACCTCAGAAGTTAAGTCGCATAGTGCTCAGAGCCATTTGAACAATTCTGAATTATTTCCACGGCATGCCCTTGCACTGTGCTTGGAGAACAGTAGTAGTTGTGATTTCCTCCATCGAGCTCTTAATTTGTCATAGAGTTCAAATTAGTCCTCGCGGTTCTAGGCGCGCAGTCCGGAACCGTGCGACTGCTACGGTCGCAGGTTCGAATCCTGCCTCGGGCATGGATGTGTGTGATGTCCTTAGGTTAGTTAAGTTTAAGTAGTTCTAAGTTCTAGGGGACTTATGACCACAGCAGTTGAGTCCCATAGTGCTCAGAGCCATTTGCACCATTTTTGCAAATTAGTCATACGTGTTTATCAAGTCTATTTTGTCAACCAAATCGAATGCCTTCTTAAAGTCAACAATAAATTTTTTTCCGTGCCACAGCAATAAATTTATTGCAGGACAATTCCATTTTACAGAATCACTGTTGTTTACACCACGATCAGCCGATTTTGCCTGTTAATCATTTCCAAGCGCGTGCTTCTGTACTCGTAAATTTGCTCCGTCAGCCTTTCTTGGTGTACCTCTGTCATGTTAATATGTAATCGCTGCCATAGTAAACCTGAGCGAGAATAATGTTCTACATACGTCAGCGCTTTAGAATAACATTGCTATTGTGATGGCACACGTACATAGTGACAAAAACTCATCACATATACCACAGGACATTTCCATATCCGTGTTGATTCGACACAGCCCAATTTACAGTAAACACCTTCTCAGTGACATACCAACATACAGGCACGACAGCCTTGCTGATCGCTCTTAGCGATATGAGCCAGGGATAAAGTGCCAACTATTATACTGTATATGTTTTGTTGGTGTGTTCAAAATTATTATTATGTGTGTATTCCACCTCGTACACACATATATATTTGTGTTTGTATCTTGCCATTAAGTAAATCATTCTATAACATCAAGTCAAAATTTTAAAACAAACATTTTAAAGAACTGACGTTTAAATTTTTCACAAAATTTATGAGCTTGTAAGTTGTCATATAACTGCAGATTATCTCGGTACTTATTTGCAACATTATAGCGTTCCATTTCATCAAATGGAATGGTATAAATGTTGCAAATAATTCTCCAGTGCCATTTTATTAAAAGCAACGATATAAACGTTGGAACTAAGTGCCCAGAGAACCTGCAATTAAATGTGTGATATTATATGACAGTTCACAACCTTACAAATCTTGTAAAAATTTTGAATTTCAGTGCTTCAAAATGTTTGTTTTAAAGTTTAGAATTCATTTTCTAGATTGAATACTATGTGAAGTATGTGATTCAGTTGCTCTACCGATGGGTTTTATGCAACCTGAAACGCCTTCAAAAAGCACATGTAAATTTTTCATCTTCTCTCCCTACCACAAACTATTAGTCCATCAGAAAAAACGAACAGGACCTTTTTGTAGGAAATTTAATGTAGTTTAATTTTGTTCTGGGATACATTTTTGCTGGACGCCAAAATTTTCGAGTTATTCGAGAAAAACGTACAAAAGTGATCGTCCATCGCACCTCCACCACCACACATATCCCTCATCAGTCACGATTTCTAGTACGTTCTTCGTAGCACTCCCTCCTATCACTGTACAAGAATTTCCGTCTACGCGAGCTATTTCCGATATTCGACTTTTTTATCTCTATTGACTGCCAACAGCATACTCGGCTAGTTCGTTAACATTATTAATTTAAACGTACACATGAAATTTATGAAAAAAACATGTGTGAAGTGTACTGTAAAACTAATTACGTTAACAATTCGATCCAAACTTAACCCTTACAAGAACAGTAGTTTCGCAGTCAGGAGGCCTGACGAATACAACGATGTAATTGTTTATTTTATACCACTAAAATTCACTAAATTGTTAGGTAAAATTTACACAGCTGTCAGTTTTATAATTTGTAAGTGCTCGACTGAGCTGGTGGCGTAATAAGGCTAGTCAATGAAGACCAAAAGAGATCGAATGTAGGAAACAATTCGTGCAGTCCCAAAATTTTTGTACAGTGGTAGGAGGGCGTGCCATGAAGAACTTACTAGAAATCCTAACCAACAAGGTCTGAGTGTGGGAGCAGAGGTACGTTTGAAGGTCACTTTTGTACGTTGTTTTGAATTACTCAAAAACAACGGCCTCTAACGAAAACGTATCCCATTGTAAAATTTAACTACATTAAATTCGCTACAAAACGGTCCTGTTTGTTTTTCCGTAGTACTGTTGGTTTGCACTTAGTGAGCGAGACACTATGAATATCTCGTGTATAGTATTTGAAGGCAATGTGGGTTGCATAAAACCCATCGGTAGGGGCAGCTGAATCGCACTGTACACATGGTGTCCCAGGAGGAATGGTCGACATTCAGGAATATGACAGGAACGATCATTCGAAACAAGAAATTCCAGTAAACATGCGTTCTAAAATGCACGCATTAAGAGCTATGAGTAGTTCTTCACCTTCGATATTGTGAAACTCTTTGCTTTCCATATTCTGAAAGATAGTACTATGGACCAAACCAAGGAAAAAATCACCAGTAAATATTGGCTCTAAAATGCATACCTTAAGACTTACTGTGAAATCCAACTCTTCTACTGAACGAGTAAGTGCACGTAGCCCTTAAGGTATGCATTTTAGAGACTTGTTTTCTTGTTGTGGTTCACACTACCTGCTCCAAAACGATGGAGAGCAATGACAGTGCAGTAGAAGAGATTTGTTTCACAGTGTCGAAGATGAAGAAGTGCTCTTAGCTCCTCAGGTGTGTATTTTAGAACCAATATTTACTCGGCTTCTTTGTTTCGAATGACTGTACTGACCATTCCTCCTGCGACACCCTCTTTAACAATAATTTGAAACACACCCACAAAAGACATAATAGTGAGACACCATGTCCGTGGCACACATCGATAGTTGCGATCAGCCAGGTACGTTTTTGAGCACCTGCCTACTGTAAACTGCACGGTGTCGAATCCACTACGGTAGAACAAAGTTCTAAGCGATACATTACGTTTTTTTATGTTTATATGCGTATGCCACTAAGGCAATAATGTTAATTTAAAGCGTGACTGTTAAATAACGTTGTTCTCTCTCGTGTTTACTACGACAGCGGTTACGTATTAAAACGACAAATAAAGGATGGAAATTGAAAAGATTCTATGTGTTGTCAGGAGAAGCAACAAACAATATCCCTCTTTTTGTGCATAACTTATTAGTAGCCAAAAAATTGAGAAGGTATTCTGATACCACAGAATTATGCTGTCCGTTTCACACCCGCAACAAATAATGCGACAAATTAGGAAATGAATAATTTATTTAGAACGTTCTAAGTGCTATACCAGAAAACTAACTGGTTCTAAGTGCCAGTACGACAGTTTTCGTTCCAGGTACCATTAATACTGGGACACTAAGTTTTATTTGTGGTAATACACATACAGAAGTACAGTGGTAATGTTTTAACTAACAAACTGTACTTAGCAAAAGACATTTCTCGTATCTTTTAAATCTGTTACAGAAGAATAACAAAGTTGAAGTCAAGGAAAAAATCTCTCAGTATCGTACGCAACACATTCTTGAGATCAGATGTAAAGTTTACTGTAAACAGTCGTGTGCTGTCGAGGAAGAAATGGCAATGATGTCACTAGGTCTTTCCGCTTTGCAGCTGATAAAGGTGGCTGGTCTTTCATATGAAATACAATATGACATACCTCGGCTGCGGTTTTCTCTCTTTTCAACTCATTGATATGTTTCCATTCTTCTGTTTCAGAGTAAGAAATTTTAATAACTATTTGAGGCTCACGAATGTTAGGGAATTTGATCATACTGCATTTGCAGATTTTACACACCTGCATTTACAACAATGCAACTTAAAAAGCAGAGAAGTCATTTGTCTGCATTAGAATGACATAGAATGGGTTCGTGGCTTCAGGTGACTCAACAGTCTTGCGTAAATATTGTGGAGCTAAGACCTCTCCGTCCCTCTGCTGTTGTAGGATCTCTGTCGCATCTCAAAAAGCTGTGCCCACTCACCAAAATCTTGTGCGTTATGTATAAAACCATCGCAGGCTAAACGGAGGACACCTTGACGCGTGGCACTTGGAAATCCAGAGTGAAGCACTGCAAGGCACAGAGACCACGCACCATTTAATAACACATACCTAAAACACTCTCGCGAATGATCTGGCACCTGGATCGAGCCCAGGATCATCAACAGTTGTTTAATAAACAGAGAGGGATAAAAAACAGTCATAAATAAATATTTAAACATAAAGAAAAACCAAGAGAATTAAAGAAATCATTACCATGCAACGAGGTACCGAGATTACAACAGCAGTGAAAAGGTGTTTTGAGAATAAATGGCACTTAGAACGTTTTCAATTGTCACTCATCAAATGTATATTTATGTAGAGCCACGTAGGGTGACAGTGTAAATTTACAAGTATAGTAGGACACACTTGAAAATGGCTAGAAGCCGAAATCAGCCGAATGTGGTGTAAACAATAGTGTTTTTATAGCAGCCAGGGCGGAACATGGGATTCTCCATCAGTGAAATCAACGAATACAGTCACTGATTTTGCCAGCAAGTTCATACGTAAAGCAAGGTTTCTTTGATGTGGTGTTGAATGAAAATTCCCGCTACTGTTTGAATGTGGAATCAGCGATGAACTGCTATACTGCGAATATCGTTCATAGCTACTTTAGAGAGTTCATAAGAAGGATGTGAGACTGATAACCTCGCCAATCATACTCAGAAAAACTAATACTGAACTACAATTCTTTAGTACGTGTAACTTCTCTGCAAGAGAAATAACTTACATGTAGCTTTCCTGGAAATTTTACAATTTGCAAGAGAGTAATGCGGCCCCCCTCTTCGGTACTGCATGTGTCTATTAGATCTTTATCAAGTGTGAACAATTGTAAAAAGCTGACCACGTGCGAGTAAGACCCGCACTCAAAGGACTCCATACAAATTTAATTATGCCTGTAGAGAGTTTATGAGTCGAATCGAGAACCTTGACGATTTTCGCTTGTTATCGACATTGATACTGGCAAGATATTAGTCCCGGGAATTCCAATACTTTTGAGAAGGTTTTAATTATGAGGCTGAAGTCAGATAACAAATGAGAAAAATACAAGTATTTCTTTGTGTGATACAATTACAAATTAAGAACTTTCTGGAATTTTTCCTTTACTTGCACTGTGAAACCTTGACTCTAGCCACATTTCATGACTCTAGATCAACGTATAAGTTTTAATGAATGAGCTTGCGAGTACCAAAATATGTGGCATAAATGGCAGTGTCTCGAGACGAACTTAGAAACTTCCTTTCCTTTACACGGCCAGGGTGCTATAGACCTCAATATGTGACATAAATTTCAGCTTTATGTATACCCGTATGAGATAAGCAATCTTAACAGACAGAT
This sequence comes from Schistocerca americana, assembly GCF_021461395.2. Lineage (NCBI taxonomy): Eukaryota > Metazoa > Arthropoda > Insecta > Orthoptera > Acrididae > Schistocerca > Schistocerca americana. The sequence goes on along the minus strand of NC_060120.1, from coordinate 380,088,483 downwards.
GACAGACAGTCCCCCCACAAATGACCAAGAAATATATTTTTCGTGTGATATAAATACAAATTATCACTTCTTGACAAACTTCGTGATTGGGAAGTACCCTGTTGGTTTTGGTGAGTGAGCTTGCGAGTGTCAAACCTCGTAACATAAATGGCCATATTTTTTTACTGCATTGACTTAGAAGCCTACGTTTCTTACACCAACAAGGGGCTATAGACCTTAGTGTGTAATATAAATTTCAACTTGATATGTCAACCCGTTCATGAGGAAAAGTGGTCTTAATAAACGAATGGACAGACATAGTCTAATAACAAACATAAAAAAAAAAATTTTCGTGGGATATCTGGCCTTGTAACATTAACCAAAACGGCCTTATTGTGCTGGTACTGCGAACAGCTGATAGCAAGGGGAAACTCCATCCGTTCTATGGAATGGAGCGTGGAATGTTAGATCTCTTAATCGGGCAGCGAGGTCAGAAAATTTAAAAAGGGGAAACGGATAGGCTAAAGTCAGATGTAGTGGGAATCAGTCAAGTTCTGTGGCAGGAGGAACAGGACTTCTCGTCAGGTGAATACAGCCTTATAAATACAAGTCAAACAGGGGTATTCAGGAGTTTCTTTAATAATGAATAAGAGAATAGGAATGCGGGTAAGCTACTATGCACAACATAGTGAACGCTTGTCGTAGCCAAGATAAATAAGAAGCTCACGCCTACCACTGAAGTACAAGTTTTAGTTTCCAACTAGCTCCTCAGATGATGAAGAGATTGAAGATATGTTTGATGAGATAAAGAAATTATTCAGATAGTTAGAAGAGACGAAAAATTAATTGTGATGGGGGACTGAAATTCGATAGTAGCAAAATGAAGAGAAGGAGAAACAGAAGGTGAATATGGACTGTGGGGAAAGAATGAAAGAGGAAGGCGCCTGGTAGAATTTTGCACTAAGCATAATTTAATCATCACTAACACTTGTTATAAGAATCATAAAAGAAGGTTGTATTTTGGACGAGACCTGGAGACACCGGAAGGCTTCACACTGATTATTTAATGGTCAGACAGAGATACAGGAACTAGATTTCAAATTGTAAGTCAGTTCCAAGAAGAGATGTGGACCCTCATCACAATTTATTGGTTATGAACTATAGATTGAAACTGAAGAAACAGGAAATAGGTAGGAAATTAAGGAGAAGGGATCTGGATAAGTTGAAAGAACCAGAGGTTTTTGAGAGATTCAGAGGGAGTATTAGGCAATGGTTGACTAGAAGAGGGGAAAGGAATACAGCAGAAGACAAGTTGGTAGCTTCTGCAGTTCAAACAGTAAAGACAGCAGAGGATCACACAGGTAAAAAGACGAGGCCTAGTAGAAATCCTTGGCTGACACATGAGCTACTGAATTTAACTGATGAAAGGAGAAAATTTTATCATGCTATAAATGAAGAAGGCGAAAGGGAATACAAACATTTAAAAAATGAGATTCACGTCAAGTTCAAAATGGCTAAGTACAAATGGCTAGAGGACAAATTTAAGGATTTAGAAGCATGTTTCACTAGGGGAAAGATATATACTGCCTACAGAAAAATTAAAGAAGACTTTGGGGAAAGGAGAAGCAACTGATGAATATCAAAAGGTCAGATGGTAAACCAGTCCTAAGCAAATAAAAGAAAGCTGAAAGATGGATGGAGTATACAGAGGATCTACAGAAGGGAGATGAACTTGCAAGCAATTATATTGAAATGGAAGTGGACGTAGATGAAGATGAGATGGGAGATATGACATTGCGAGAAGACTTCGACAGAACTCTGAAAGACCTAAGTCGAAACAAGACCCTGGCAGTAAACGAAATTCCGTCAGAACTACTGATAATCTTGGGAGATCCAGCTTTGACAAAACTCTCCTGTCTGGCGTGCAAGATGTATGAGACAGGCGAAATAACCTCGGACTTCAAGAAGAATGTAGTAATGCCAATTCCTAAGAAAGCAGTTGTTTACAGATGTGAAATTTATCGCACTATCAGTTTAATGAGTCATGGTTGCAAAATACTGACCCGAATTCTTTGCAGTAGAATGGAAAAACTGGTAGAAGCAGACCTTGAGGAAGATCATTTTGCATTACGAAGAACTGTAGGAATACGCAAAGTAATACTGACCCTATGACTTACTTTAGAGGACAAGTTAAGGAAAGGCAAACCTACGTTTACAGCATTTGTAGAATTAGAGAAAGCTTTTGACAATGCTGACTGGAATACTCTCTTTCAAATTATGAAGGTGGCAGTGGTCAAATACAGGGAGCGAAAGGCTATTTACAACATGTACAGAAACCAGATGGCAGTTGTAAGACTCGAGGGGCACGAAAGGGAAGCAGTGGTTGAGAAGGGAGTGAGAGAGGGTTGTAACCTAGCCTCGATGTTATTCAATTTCTATACTGAGCATGCAGCAAAGGAAACAAAAAAAAAATCTGGTATGGGAACTGGAGATCAGGGGGGAAGAAATAAAAACTTTGAGGTGACATCGTAATTCTGACAGAGACAGCAAAGGACTTGAAAGAGCAGTTGAACGGAATGGTTAGTGTCTTGAAAGGCGGATATGAGATGAACATCTACAAAAGCAAAACTAGGGTACTGGAATGTAATCGAATAAAAAAAGGGGATGCTAAGGGAATCAGATTAGGAAACGAGACACTTAAACAGTAGCTGAGTTTAGCTATCTGCGCAGCAAAATAACTGATGATGGCCTAAGTACAGAGGATATAAAGTGTAGAGTGGCAATGGCAAGAAAAGCATTTTTCAAGAAGAGAAATTTGTAACATCGGGTAGAGATTTAAGTGTTAGAAGGCGGTATCTGAAGGTACTTGTCTGAAATGTAGCCACGTATGGAAGTGAAACATGGACGATAAACAGTTTAGATAAAAAGATAATAGAAGCTTTAGAAATGTGGTGCCACAGAAGAACGCTAAATATTCGATGGGACGATCACGTAACTAACGAGGAAATACTGGGTAGAACAGAGACAAGAAATTTGTGGCGCAGTCTGAGGGGTAGGAGGGATAGGTTGGTAGGACACGTTCTGAGACATCAAAGGATCACCATTTTAGTACTGGAGGAAAGTGTGGGGGAGGGGTAAAAATCGAAGAGGTAGACTGAGAGATGAATACAGTAAGCAGATTCAGAGGGATGTAGGCTGCAGTAGTTATTTGGAGATGAAGAAGCTCGCACAGGATGGAGCAGCTATGAGAGCTGCAGCAAACCAGTCTTCAGACTGAAGGCTACCACGCAGCACAATTACAAATTAACAACTTTCAGATTTTTTCCCTTTAATTGTACTGTGGATCCTTACTTCTTATCAAATTTCGTGATTCTAGGTTTTGACAAGCGACTTTGCGAGTATCAAATTATATGACATAGATGGCCCTACCTGTTGACTGCTTTAACTTAGAAGCTTAATTTTGTTACACAGCGAAGGGACCGTATGGCGGTGGTGAGAAACAAAAAATATTCAACACAGTTATGGTGGGAATTTGAAAATTCCCAAGACAGCGGTGATGGGTAATTAAAAAAATAAAAATAAAAGCTGAATAAAGAAATCATGGTGGAACTAGCCCAGTTATTCTTTGAGTTCCACTAATGTTACAATCAGAGATAGCGCCACGTTAAAAATATCAGAGCAATCTGAGTTTTGCTTCATGCTCAAAAGTACCCAAACAGGCTGAGTTATTTATGAGAACTATATAAAGGTACTGACAGTACTGCAGTGTTTCCAGGTCTAAAATGTATTATTAAAAAAAAACATATTATTCACCACATATTTGCATAAATTGCTACCATATTCCAAAGTATTCGATTATTAATCAAAAATACTTAAAATTTTTTCAATACTGATGTAACTTAGCACTGGTGATTGTTGTTGTTGTTGTGGTCTTCAGTCCTGAGACTGGTTTGATTCAGCTCTCCATGCTACTCTATCCTGTGCAAACTTCTTCATCTCCCAGTACCTACTGAAAACTACATCCTTCTGCATCTGGTTAGTGTATTCATCTCTTGGTCTCCCTCTACGATTTTTATCCTCCACGCTGCCCTCCAATACTAAATTGGTGATCCCTTGATGCCTCAGAACATGTTCTACCAACCGATCCCTTCTTCTAGTCAAGTTGTGCCACAAACTTCTCTTCTCCCCAGTCCTATTCAGTACCACCTCATTAGTTATATGATCTACCCATCTAATCTTCAGCATTCTTCTGTAGCACTACATTTCGAAAGTTCTATTCGCTCCTTGTCCAAACTAGTTATCGTCCATGTTTCACTTCCATACATGGCTACTCTCCATACAAATACTTTCAGAAACTGGTGATGACTTACAAATAACGTGCTAAGCGGGCAGTCGATATTTCATCCTAGGCCTACATGAGGCTATGCGTAAGAATGAATCTGACCAAACACTATTTAGAGGGAGAAGAAGATACTTCATCTATCAAATATAAATAACGTCATTGATTGACTGATACAGCTTTTTTTTATTTGGAACCTATCTCTGGCAGCAAGTTTGTCCAGAGGCGTCATATTTTCTGACAATTTAGCTCAACAAACCTTACTAAAAATGGTGCATTTTTTGAGATCTTTAGTATGTTGTAATACTTAAACTACATGTATTCGTAATACTCAGCTATAACTTTGTAATGCTTCAGATATGAAATGTAAACACAAAATGATCAAAGAGAATGATGGACAAGATTACACAGAGAAAGGGAAGTTCAGTATCTCAGAAGTATGACCTTCTCGCCAAAATAAAATTATATTTCAAAATATATAAATATTTCGAGTAAAAAACACATGCAGGCTGCTTATTAAATACGAAACTATAATTGCAGATCTCTGATAATGAGTAAAAATTTGATCTGTCCACCAAAATAAAACTGCCTGTATTATTTTTCAAATACATAAATATTCGGAGTACAAATTACATGTGGCACTTAATTGTTGTGTTCAGAAAATACATATGGCTCCCTATTGGCATTACTGATATAACTAAGACGTTAAGTTGCACTTACCAACTAGTTAGCTTGATCTCTGTAGCACACTTTAAACAAACCGGAATACTGTTTGTATTACTCATCCCAACACACGAGGCGCTACTGATGTAATTTACAGGTTAAGGTGCGCTTATCGAGGAATGGCTTAGCTCAGCTACACAATGCAGACTCAATGACACATTGATGAAATGGCGCACTGAAAAGTAGCTTTCAGCTACCCACTATCAACTGCTTTTGAAAGTCACCTAAAGAGCATAGCAACTCTGCGCTTGGCACAAGGCACAGTAGAGGGAAGTACCCAAAACCGGACAAACATTTGGATTTTTTGTTTCAAAAAAGCAGAATATAGTAAAAAAAATAGGCTTTATAAGGATGCAATATTTACTTTTTGACGTTATGCAACATTTACATTTTACTCTTAGGAAATGTGATTAAAAGTCACTATAAAAATTATTTTCGAAAATCTTACATTTGATAAGTTTGAAAAATGGTTAAAAAATCGGATACCTTGTAAACATAAACGAAATAACATTAAACGTAATTAGAAGTATGTGTTAAATCAGAGAAAACATTATCTAATTTAAGAGACAGGTATAATATAACATCTTCCAGAAGGTTACAAAATTCTGTTTTTACAATGCTGAGCTGCTATAGAATGTTCCTGCAGGCCTTGTTTCTGACAGTTTGCTCCGGGACGTTAAAGAAAAAGCCTAATCCATTTCCTCCCAGAAGTTTCATCTTTGAAAGAGTGTTCAAAACTATTTCTCCTCTCACTTGTACGGTCATTCTTCAAAAGTCGTTACGAGTAAGCCCAAAGAAAGAAGCTTTCATAGCAAGACAACAGTAAATCAGCTCTAGTTCAAGAACTTTACCCAAAATTCTAGGTCTGTCTTTTTTTTTTTTTTTTTTTTTTTTTTTGTGCTGCTTCCTCATGTGTTTTGTAGTTCCTGTTAGGCAATCTCTTAAGTGTTTTTTCTGGAACATTAACATGCTTATTGGTCTTCTTCCAACCAATATTCGTTTTCTGAACTGCGTCAACAGCTTTAGTCATTTTAGACGGATTCCAGTTTCTTTTATCTATATTCGCCATTATCCTCTTGGAATCTGCAAGAGAATTCAAAAGGGATAAGACTGTGTACTAATACAGGCAGACCTTAAAAATAAAAAAGTAAGGATCGAGTTCAATCTACTGAAGGGAGTGTAGTTTATGCAACTGCAGCCTATCATATTTTGTTTGATGTAATAAATTTTTAACACAGTATATAAATGAAATAGTTGGTCATAAACATTATCCGTAACTCTTACTATTCAAATACACGCGTAAATAGGAAGGACTTTTGTTATTATTGTTGTTGTTGTTGATGCAGTCTTCAGTTCAAAGACTGGTCTAATGAATCTCTCCAAGTTACTGTATCCTGTGCAAGCATCCTCATCCCGGAATAACTAGTTCAACCTACATCCTTGGGACCCTGCTTACTGTATTCATTTCTTGCTCTCCTTCTATGATTTTCCCTTCTCTCCTTTCCCTCCAGCATTAAACTGGTGATCCCTTGATGTCTCAGAACATGTCCTATAAACCAGTTCCTTCTATAAGTAAAGTTGTGCCACAAATTTCTTTTCTTTCCAGTCTTATTCAGTACCTCCTCATTAACTGCAGGTCTACCCATCTAATTGTCTGAATTTTTCTGTAGCACCACATTTCAAAAGCTTCTATTCTCATCTTGTCTGAACCGTTTATTGTACAATTTTCACTTCCATACTAGTAGGCCACAATCCACACAAAATACCTCCACAAATGACTTCCTAACACATAAACGGAGAAGTTGTTAACAAATTTCTCTTCTTCAGAAACGCTTTTCTTTTCATTCGCAAATTGCATCTTTTACCCTCTTCGACCGTCATCAATTGTTTTAGTACTCAGATAGCAATACTCTTCTATTACTTTTAGTTTCTCGTTTCACTAATCTAGTTTCCTCTGGTTTAATTCGAATACATTCCGTTAGCCTTGTTTTGCTATTGTTGACGTATATCTTTAATCTTCTTTCAAAACGCTATCCATTCCATTCAACTGCTCTTCCATGTCCCATGCCTTCTCTGCCAGAATCACAACGTCATCGGCAAACCTCAAGGTTTCTATCTCTTCTCCATGAACTTGAATTCTTTCTGCTGATTTACTTTGATTTTCTTTCCTGCTTACTCAATCTACATCTACATACATACTTCGCAAAACACCGTACGGTGCGTGGCGGTTGGTACCCTGTAGCATTACTAGTTATTTCCTTTCCTGTTACACTCGCAAATACACTACTGGCCATTAAAATCGCTACACCACGAAGGTGACGTGCTACAGACGCGAAAGTTAACCGACAGGAAGAAGATGCTGTGATATGCAGATGATTAGATTTTCAGAGCATTCACACAAGGCTGGCGCCGGTGGCGACACCTACAACGTGCTGACATGAGGAAAGTTTCCAACTGATTTCTCATACACAAACAGCAGTTGACCGGCGTTGCCTGGTGAAACGTTGTTGTGATGCCTCGTGTAAGGAGGAGAAATGCGTATCATCACGTTTCCGACTTTGGTAAAAGTTGGATTGTAGCCTATCGCGATTGTGGTTTATCGTATCGCGACATTGCTGCTCGCGTTGGTCGAGATCCAATGACTGTTACCAGAATATGGAATCGATAGGTTCAGGAGAGTAATACGGAACGCCGTGCTGGATCCCAACGGCCTCGTATCACTACCAGTAGAGATGACAGGCATCTTATCCGCGTGGCTGTAACGGATCGTGCAGCCGCGTCTCGATCCCTGAGTCAACAGATAGGGACGTTTGCAAGACAACAACCATTTGCACCAACAGTTCGACGACGTTTGCAGCAGCACCGACTATCAGCTCAGAGACCATGGCTGCGGTTACCCTTGACGCTGCATCACAGACAGGAGACCCTGCGATGGCGTACTCAACGACGAACCTGGGTGCACGAATGGCAAAATGTAACTTTTTCGGATGAATCCAGGTTCTGTTTACAGCATCATGACGGTCGCATCCGTGTTTGGCGACATCGCGGTGAACGCACATTGGAAGCATGTATTCGTCATCGCCATACTGGCGTATCACCCGGCGTGATGGTATGGGGTGCCATCGGTTACACGTCTCGGTCACCTTTTTTCGCATTGACGGCACTTTGAACAGTGGACGTTACATTTCAGATGTGTTACGACCCGTTGCTCTACCCTTCATTCGATCCCTGCGAAACCCTACATTTCAGCAGGATGCACGACCGCAGAATGGAGGTCCTGTACGGGCCTTTCTAGATACAGAAAATGTTCGACTACTGCCCTGGCCAGCACATTCTCCAGATCTCTCACCAATTGAAAACGGCTGGTCAATGGTGGCCGAGCAACTGGCTCATCACAATACGCCAGTCACTACTCTTGATGAACTGTGGTATCGTGTTGAAGCTGCATGGACAACTGAACCTGTACACGCCATCCAAGCTCTGTTTGACTCAATGCCCAGGCGTATCAAGGCCGTTATTACGGCCAGAGGTGGTTGTTCTGGGTACTGATTTCTCAGGATGTATGCACCCAAATTGCGTGAAAATGTAATCACATGTCAGTTCTGGTATAATATATCTGTTCAATAAATACACGTTTATCATTTGCATTTCTTCTTGGTGTAGCAAATGTAATGGCCAGTAGTGTAGAACGAGGGAGAGACGACTATCTATACGCCTCCATATGAGCTCTAATTTCTCGTATCTTATCTTCGTCCTCCTTACACGAAATGTATGTTGGCGGCAGTAGAATCGTTCTGCAGTCAGCTTCAAATGCCAGTTCTCTAGTGTTCCTCGAAAAGAACGTCGCCTTCCCTTCACGGATTCCCATTTAAGTTCCTGAGGCATCACCGTACAGATTGTATAATATCAGGAATAAACCCCTTCTGACTCGCTTCTCAACTACTGCTTCCATTTATTGCCCGTAGACTCTTTTAAATACCGTCTAGTTTGTGTACAAGTTGAAAATAGCCTCTCGCTCCTTTTGTTTTACTCCTCCTACCTACAGAATTTCAAAGAGAATATTCCAATGAACATTGTCAAAAGTCTCTCAAAGTCTACAAGTGGTATAAACATAGGTTTGCATTTTCTTAATCGGTCTTCAAAGAGAAAACGTAGGACCAGTATTCCTTCACCTGTCCCTGCTTTCTCCGGAATCCAATCTCGTCTTCCAAAAGGTTGACTTCTACCAGTTTTCCATTCTTCTGTAAAGAATTCGTGTTAGTATCTTGCAACCCTGAGTTACTAAACCGATAGTTCGGTAATATTCACACCTGTTGCTACCTGCTTTGTTTGGAATTGGAATTATTACATTATTCTTGAGGCCTGAGGGTATTTCGCCTGTCTTACACATCTTACACACCAGATAGGAGAGTTTTGTTACTGTTGGCTCTCTCAAAGCTATCAGTAATTCTGACGGAGTGACATCTACTCAAGGGGACTTGCTTCGACTTAGGTCTTTCAGTGCTCCGTCAAATTCTTCTCGCAGTATCAAATTTCCCTTGTCATCTTAATCTAAGTCCTCTTTCCTTTCATATGCCTTGCATAGACCCTCTTTATATTACTTCCATCTTTCAAGTTCCCTTCTTTGCTTAGTACTGGTTTTCCATTTGAGCTCTTGGTATTCATACTGCTGCTTCTATTTTCTCCAAAGGGTTCTTTAATTTTCCTGTAGGCGATATTTATCTTTCCCCTAGTGACATGTGCTTCTATATTCTTGCATTTGTCCTCTTGTCTTTCCTTCTTAGCCGTTTTACACCTCCTGTTATTTTCATTTTTTAGACTTTTGTATTCTCTTTCCCTTGCTTCATATGCTGCATTTTTATATTTTTTCCTTTCATCAATTAATTTCAATATCTCCTGTGATATCTAATAGGCCTAGTCATTTTACCTATTCCATTCTCTGCTGCTCTCACTTTTCCATCTCTGAAACCAACTCATCTGTCTTCTACTACATTACTGTCCTATGTTGTAGTCAATCGTTACCTAATGTTCCCTCTGAAACTCTTAATAAACTGTGGTTCTTTCAACTTTTTGTAGTCTCTTCTGGTTCTGAAATGTGTGTGCTACCATTGTACAACTAATCTGTAACCTCCCGGTGTCTGCATACATCTTCCACGTATACTACCTTTTTTCACTGAAAGGCTTACCTGCAGATATTTAGGAGAAATAACGAAATATTTATGACGATGAAAAACTTTTTCCTGTGTCAAAACATCAAAACATGTAATTACAAACTGATAAGCAACAAGCGAAGTGGGCGACTCTCCACTAAAAATTAGTAGAAGTCTTAACCGCTACTTACAATTGGATACAGTATAGTTCAGGAGAATTCAGAATCGCTTTAGCAGGGGAGGGGGGGGGGGGGGAGTCCACTTTAGAACACTTTTCTCTAGTAGTAGCCCCTTCCCATAATATTTACCTATAACTGCTATTTCAGAAAAAACTGCACAAATATCCCTTCCGATGTTGATAATATTTCAAACTGATCAACATATTGGTAACTGGCTTTAAATGTTCAGACGTGCAAAACTGTGCAGTTCAGAAACCGCTAAAAATCATGAGTCCTATTATTACAATATTAGTGACCCACAAGTGAAATCAGTCAACTGATACAAATGCGTGGATTTAAAAATTTACAGGCATTTGCAGTGGAACGATCACATAGACTCAAGTGAAAAAAAACTCATGCTGTATATCGTAGAATATTGCTCATGTGTGTGGGCCCCGTACGAACTAAGTTGAAAGTCTTCAGCAAAGGGTGGCAAGAATGGTAACCGGTTTGTTATACTCACTGCAGAGTGGCATGAAAATGTTGGAAAGCCCATCATATAACTTTCTCTTGGGCTACAATGGAACGGCTGCTTAGGATATACCACCAGTTCTTAGAAGGGACTCAGTCGAGACTGAAATGACCAGTCTATTGCCGGTACACTGAATTCGTGTGTCGTGTATGTGTTTGCTGCTTACGGGCGCTCAACGGCGAGGTTATGAGCACCCTTACACACGTTAAAAGAAACGAAACTATCTTCTTACACACATCCCCCCTACGATCATATTTTTTCATGTGCTCATTCGTAATTGATAGTACACAAAAAACAGTAAAACTGCTCTCACGTCCTGTTAACTCTCCTGCGTAATTACCAAGTAGACAACAAGACATTCTTGTGTTTTCGATGGCAAACGAAACTGCATGATAAAGCTTCATCCCAGGCACTACAAAGTTCTCAGCAGACATTTAAATTCTTTACGGAGACGCCACTTGTATTTTCGCGATTTCCATCACTTCGAAACTCTTCTCCACTGTATCATGTACCACTGAGATTGGCAACCAGCACCATCGAGGTGTTGCACTGGTGAGACAATGGCGTTTAATTCAGGTATCAGTGGTTAAAATTCCCATCAGACGGTCCAGATTTGGGTTTTCCCTGGCTTCCCTAAACCCAGTAAGGCAAATACCAGGATGCTTATGCTCCTCATCCTACCCAACACGATCTTGTGCTTCATCTCAAATAACCTCGTCATCGACCAAACGTTAAATTCTCTCAGTGGAGCACAAGAACACACGTGTAGTACTTTAAGAGTGTTAACTGAAATAATGTAGGCAATGCAGATGTTAATTTGCTATTTGTTGCTCAGACAGTGACGAAATGCAAGTACGCTTCTCAGTCTACTTTTGCTTGATGCCGCAGCTCTAGCACGCGGGCGATGGTGCCCCTCAGGTAAATACACTACTGGCCATTAAAATTGCTACACCACCAAGGTGACGTGCTACAGACGCGAAATTTTACCGAAAGGAAGAAGATGCTGTGATGATTAGCTTTTCAGAGCATTCACACAAGGCTGGCGCCGGTGGCGACACCTACAACGTGCTGACATGAGGAAAAAAATGGCTCTGAGCACTATGGGACTTAACATCTATGGTCATCAGTCCCCTAGAACTTAGAACTACTTAAACCTAACTAACCTAAGGACAGCACACAACACCCAGCCATCACGAGGCAGAGAAAATCCCTGACCCCGCCGGGAATCGAACCCGGGAACCCGTGCGTGGGAAGCGAGAACGCTACCGCACGACCACGAGATGTGGGCAACATGAGGAAAGTTTCCAACCGATTTCTCATACACAAACAGCAGTTGACCGACGTTGCCTGGTTAAACGCTGTTGTGATGCCTCGTGTAAGGATGAGAAATGCGTACCATCACGTTTCCGACTTTGATAAAGGTCGAATTGTAGCCTATCGCGTTTGCGGTTTATCGTATCGCAACATTGCTGCTCGCGTTGGTCGAGATCCAATGACTGTTACCAGAATATGGAATCGGTGGGTTCGGGAGGGTAATACGGAACGCCGTGCTGGGTCCCATTGGCCTCGTATCACTAGCAGTCGAGATGACAGCCATCTTATCCGCATGGCTGTAACGGATCGTGCAGCCATGTCTCGATCCCTGAGTCAACAGGTGGGGACGTTTGCAAGACAACAACCATCTGAACGAACAGTTCGACGACGTTTGCAGTATCATGGACTATCAGCTCGGAGACCATGGCTGCGGTTACCCTTTACGCTGCATCACAGACAGGAGCACCTGCGATGGTGTACGTGCACAAATGGCAAAACGTCATTTTTTCAGATGATTTCAGGCTCTGTTTACAGCGTCATGATGGTCGCATCCGTGTTTGGCGACATCGCGGTGAACGCACATTGGAAGCATGTATTCGTCATCGCCATACTGGTGTATCACCCGGCGTGATGGTATGGGATGCCATTGGTTACACGTCTCGGTCACCTCTTGTTCGTATTGACGGCACTTTGAACAGTGGATGTTACATTTCAGATGTGTTACGACCCGTGGCTCTACCTGATGAACTGTGGTATCGTGTTGAAGCTGCATGGACAGCTGAACCTGTACACGCCATCCAAGCTCTGCTTGACTCAATGCCCAGGCGTATCAAGGCCGTTTTTACGGCCAGAGGTGGTTGTTCTGGGTACTGATTTCTCAGGATGTATGCACCCAAATTGCGTGAAAATGTAATCACATGTCAGTTCTAGTATCGTATATTTGTCCAATGGATAGCCGTTTACCATCTGCATTTCTTCTTGGTGTAGCAATTTTATTGCCAATTTTAACGTAGCATGCAGGTCTGGAGATAAGGCCAATGTTCTCTGTTTTCTTGCCGAGGGGTTTCGTTTGAGATATGGAGGCACTGCCGGCAGCGACTGAGTGTATTGAGTGTACCTTGCTGCAAACCGTGGCTCATTCCGTCTGTCTGGGTTCAGATGTCTTCCCCGGCTCTTAACAGACGGATGGCTGATTTTAAGAAGATAGTTAGCCTCGCTCGTAGGGTGGAAGCAGACCTTTGTAGTATCTTTTCCAGAACCCATCGCGGTCCTCTGGTCTGGGTTTGGAGCCGAGAGGAAGGCTTAAACCAGAGGCTAAGACTATTCTGCGACTATCTTCAACGCGACTTTCTCGACCTACGCTTCTGGGTGGAGATATGTATGACACTTCTTAATACGTCAGGAGTGGGCTGCACGCAGGACGCTACTAGCAGGGTAGCAGATTACGTCTGACACGCACATGTGAGATTTTTGGAATAGAAAAATCCGTTCACATGCCCAAAAAGACGCGTTCCCAGTCCAGACGTGGTAGCACTCGTCACGGAGGACTGGAGAAAGAAAACGTTAATATCGTATTAGGTAAATGCAGGAGCGTCTATGGCAAGAGCCCGGAACCTGTCTCGCTAATAAAAGGTAACAATGCCCAGATAGTACTGCGAACAGAAAGCTGGATGAAGCCAGATGTCAGCAGCAATGAAGTTCGAGATTCCGACTGGAGTCTAGTATATCGCAAAGATAGGTTTAAAGCTGGTGATGGAAGCATGTGTATAGGAATAAAAACTAACATAACATCTAGTGAGATTAGTATAGATTCAGATACGAAATAGTTTGGGTACAGATAAGTGTTAAAGGTGGATGAAACATGATCATCAGATGTTTCGTAGATCCTCTGTGTCACCAGAAGTAGTGGCAGAACACCTAAGAGAAAACTTGAAAAATATATTGCGTAAGTTTCCTGGTCGTGTTATAATTTTAGGAGCAGATTTTAACTTATCAGCTATAGACTAGGAGACTAAATTGAGTATGCTGGCTAGTAGGGACAGAGAGTCGTGTGAAATTGTTTTAAGTGATTTATCAGAAAATTACTTTGAGCATTTATCAGAGAACCGACTCGTCAAGATAATATCTTAGACCTGCTGGTGACAAATAGACACGAACTTTTCGTCTAAATTCGCTTAGAACAAGGAACCAGTAATCATGAGGGCCTTACTGCATCAGTAGATAGGAACACAAAGGAAGTTAGGAATACCCTTCGGTTTACTAAGGGGGAGAAGAGACAGATTTCAGGTTACCTGACGTGTCAACACGCAAATTAATCTCCAGCACTCCACAGGAGTGGGGTGTTCCCCATGATTGGGAGAAACAAGCACAGATCATTCCAGTTTCCAAGGAGGGCTGTTGAACAGACGCATAAAACTATAGGCCTATATCTCTGACGTCAGTCTGTTACAGAATTTCGGAAAAAGTCTTATGCTCGCGTATTATGACATTTCTGGAAACTGAAAGTGTCCTCACTAGGAATCAACATGGTTTTCTTAAAGAACGACCGTGTGAGACCCAGCTCTCTCTGTTCATCCGCGAAACCTAGAAGCAGTAGATAACAGGCGTGCTTGTAAATGCCGTATTCCTCACCTTCCGAAAAAGGCGTTCAATTCCAGGTTCACACTGTCGCCTAGTAAACAAAATACAAGCGTACAGAGTATCAGTCCAATGGTATGGCTGGACTGAAGAATTTCTACCAAACCGAATGGTGCATGTCATTTGTGAACGGAGAGAAGTGCTCAGACGAAAAAGTAACTTCGAGCTTGTCCCCAGGAAGTGGTATAGGACCATTACTTTTCACACCATATATAAGTGACCGATGTCACGAACGTTGTGTACGACTTCGTACACAATGGTAAGGAGAGTTGGGCTACAGACTGATGCGGCATCTGTTGCCATAGGAAAGCTGGACAGGAGCAGAAATGATTAGCGAGTAAGTTAACACAATAACAGAAGATTTTCTTAGCTTGAATTTGACGTGCAGGAGCTGGAGGCGTGGCTCAGCGGGCACGCTCCATGGGATCCGCCGTATCCCGCACGACAGCTACCGGCGTCTGACAGAAACTTGCAGTTCTGTTGCCAATTTTATGACACTCGTGGGGTGTTATCGATACGTGATATCACAGGAAATTCCATAAGCCTTTTCGTGGAGAATGCTTTTTACACAGAGGAGTTCCACTGCTAGAGGATTATAGCGGAATGCAGGAAGACCTGAAGAGGTTTGACACTTGGTGCAGGGAGTGGCAGTTGATCCTCGACATAAACAAATGTTACATATTGCCGATACGTAGACAGAAAGACCCTTTATTGTATGATTACACGATTGGAGAACAATTACTGGAAGTAGTCACTACCATAAAATACATAGGAGTATGAGTACAGAGCGATTTGGAACGGAACGACGACATAAAATTAATTGCGGGTAAGGCAGATGTCAGGCTGAGATTCATTGGAAGAATCCTCAGGAAATGTAGTCCATTAACAAAAGTATCGTTAGAGGTTCATTTAGGAAGCGCGAAAGCATCATGGAGATGCTCTCAACTCCAGAGGCAGTCGCCGCAAGAGAGGCGTTCTGCATCATAGTGCAATTCCGAGAGAGTACGTCCCTAAAGAAGTCAACGAATACTTTGCTTCCTCATACGCATATCTCGCGAAAAGACCATGAAAATAAAATTAGAGAGATTCGAACCCCGAAGCATACGCGACTGGAACAGGTAAAGGGGGAAGTGACAGTGGTACACAGTGTACCCTCTGCCACATACCGTAACGCTGCTTACGGTGTGTAGATGTAGATGTACCAGACAAAAGAGAAAGCGTAATCTTCTTCTTTAGTTCATGACAGGTGAAAATGACTCGACTCAAGTGAGCGCCTAACACACCGCTAGAAAGATGAAAAAAAAAGAAATAACGCTTTATTGGAACATGAAACCGAACGGGTTGCGTTGTGGATAAGCAAGTGGAGATGTATTGCACAGTACAGATTACATGCCATAGCGAGGGGTAAAAATGTTGTGTGACTAGGGCCCCCCGTCGGATACACCTTTCGCCGGGTGCAAGTCTTTTATTTTACGCCACTTCGGTGACTTGTGCGTCCATGGGGATGAAATGATGATGATAAGGACAACACAACACCCAGTCCCTGAGCGGAGAAAATCTCCGACCCAGCCGGGAAACGAACCCGGGCCCTTAGGATTGACATTCTGTAGCGCTGACCACTTTATTCTTCTCTCTTTTTTTCTGTTCTTCATAGTTCGTTGCAATTGTTCGTGGCGGACGTCTCCTAACGCCCGTTGAAGTTCATTATTGACCCATTCACTCAGTTCTTTTATTACAGAGGGCAGCTAACCTTCTGACCGAACACGCTGAGCTACCGTGCCGGCTATAAATAGTAGTGGTAAACTGTTGGCTGTAACAAATTGAGCGAGGCACGACATCTTTTCTGGAGTATATAAAGGCGGCCAAAGAGGTTGCGTGAGCCCAGTCAGTCGACAGCCGAGTATCTGTTCAGTGCATGCTGCGAGGCGGTTATATCAAATCAACTACCTTTGCCTAGAGAATATATCTCTCATTAGTTGAGTAATGATTTCAGATGGGATTGTAGATAACTGCTGAACGACCATCCACTGCACACATCCTGACTCAAGAGTCTCTTTTGTTATCGATCTGCTACTTAAAACGCTAATTAGAACAGTAGCAGCGAAACAACACAGGAGAGTTGATAAACATGAAGTGATGGCTAGAAGAATGACTGCTCATCGAAAGAGCGCTTCCTGTGGCTATTAACCGAATGTGCCTGCTTCTGCACAACCCGAGTTATGGCGGTACCAGTCATATTATTACGACTTAATGCGTGACCTAGCACTTATTTAAAAATGGTCGAGAAACCTGTTAGGAGCAGTGACCACTTTGTTCAGTATGAGGGAACCTGACACGCTCTGCATTGCTCGCGCGAAGCCCACTTGATATTCGCACGACGTAGGTACAGCACGCATCACCCAGCACTTCGGTACCAGTTCACAAAACCACACATCTGCGTTACTGGTATGGTTCGGAGGAGGATACAGGGGTTGCTGGAGTGGAAGGCTGAGCAACAAATTGAGGATAGAATATAAAATTTAATTTATTACGCAAGAAAATTCATGCAAGGTATTGGTAACAACATACTGACATACAACTTGTTCAGTTTAAATGTACATCAGCTGACTTAATATAAATCATCAACAAGTTATCTAACATCAAACAATCTGCAAATATGAGATTTAAACCTTTCCCAAAATTTTAATGCTTGTAAAATGTTATTACGAAACACAGGAAATTACCAAACTGGTCACTGTATTTAAGCCTTACATAACCTAATGGGCACAATGGCTTACAGGAAATAATATCACAGACGTATAGCAATACCTGCCCACTACAGCACTGTCTTACGTGACCTTGTGTGCCACAATGATTCACATAACCCACTCATACAGTTAAGTGGTAAATATTACCCACAATGGCGCTTGCGTTATAATCTTACGAAGCACACCGATTTACCAAGACAATGCAATTAATGCCAAGTACAGTCTGGTCCAGAATAACGAGTGCCCTACCACTGATTAAACTACTCAGAATCAGTAATGAACTGTTTTACAAGGCAAGCACATTCAGTTCAGACAAGTTAACAAGACAGTGTCTCCATTTGAATTTTACCACAGAAATCCATCAATAGTCGTAGGCCAGACGGTGATTCGAAAAGGATTGGTAACAAGTTACCGCACTGTTGGTGGTTGGCACTAACCCCTGGCGTGCCGGCCGCGGTGGTCTCGCGGTTGAGGCGCTCAGTCCGGAACCGCGCGACTGCTACGGTCGCAGGTTCGAATCCTGCCTCGGGCATGGATGTGTGTGATGTCCTTAGGTTAGTTAGGTTTAAGTAGTTCTAAGTTCTAGGGGACTGATGACCACAGATGTTAAGTCCCATAGTGCTCAGAGCCATTTGAACCATTTGAACCCCTGGCGTGCGATAGATGTGTGGATCAGAAACCCCGTTGCAACAGGAGCCGTTAACAACAGTACCCACAGAACTCTTTCTAAAACCACACCGTGAAATGACGTCAAAGGGGTTTACAAAACAGTTTAACACTCAACAGTAGTGAGTAAGAGAAAAGGACAAAAAAAAAAAACACACACACACACACACAGCAGTTATAATTAGCCTTGAATTATCCCTAGCCGTGGTTAAGAATGAATTAATTTTAATCCAACAGGTAAACAGTTGTGTCACAGTAGACTTAAACTTTACTTGACTAGCGTGACAATTTGGGCGTCCCTTAACTGACATAAATTCAGTAACAAACTGAAATGCAATGTAAAGACACTCAAGTAAGGGTATTGTGAAACACTTCATCAACAATTTAAGCAAACACGCCCACATAGGCACTCCAGTTCACACGTAAATCAACCAGGGCACAAGTCTGTGTTTCGACACGCGACGTGGGAACACTCACTGCTCAGCGGCGCAAGCCAGAATACGACAGAAAGAAGTCTCGCTGTAACTCCACCAGATGAAGATGCACCAAACTAACAGCTCACCCTTAACAATATTAATCCAAATACCGCTAATAAGGCAATGGCCAGAATAACACCAGCCCGTAGCCACAGCGTGAGGAAGGTTGAACTCGTAAACAGAACGAACGACAGTGAGTCACTGCAGCACCTCCAGTTCCGCTGCTCGGCCGGCCCCAATGCAACTGCCAAACTCGCACCACTTACCGACGCGACTTCCGCGATCTTCCGGCATCGCCCCGCCCAGGCCCGCTCGTCTCTCTCTCTCAGCCCGAGACTCCCTTTCGGCTTCCCGTACGGAATCCAGAGAGCGCACCAATCCGCGCACCGCAAAGTGAATCGAAAGAGATCGATCACCCTACACCGGAACAATCAAATCGCAGGAGCACACGGCACAGTTACGCGAGAAGCTCTACGTCACGTCCACTGATGGTACTACGCGAGGTACTCGTGAGCGTGTTGACAAGATACTGCCACTGCAAGGCGCGCTGGGAGATCCTAGCACACGATAACAGACCATCTTAATTGCGAATCCTTCAGGAATTCCTCAACATTTGGTCATTCGTTTCCGTGGCTTTTGTCCATGACCTTCAGAGTTCTTGAGCACTGGTACAGCGTCGTTATTGTTGATCCTTCTGATATGACGTTCAAGACATGTTGCTGAAGCCTCCTTTCAGGAACTGAGCCGAGCGACCGCTACGGTCGCAGGTTCGAATCCTGCCTCGGGCATGGATGTGTGTGATGTCCTACGGTTAGTTAGGTTTAATTAGTTCTAAGTTCTAGGCGACTGATGACCTCAGAAGTTAAGTCGCATAGTGCTCAGAGCCATTTGAACCATTTTCAGGAACTGACTACACATTGTGGCATCCTGATGTACTGAAACTAGTTACCGTACACTGTTTCCAGCGTTCATCCCCCAAGATGTGAAGAAGAAAGGGTGGTGGAGTGGTGGTGCCCTGTTTGTTTTAATGTCTGGATAGTCCGGTAAGGTCCTCGTAGCACTGACAGTCGGTAGCCGTTGCCGCCAGTAGTTGAAAGCCACCGATACTGTATAAATTGTTCAGCCGCTTAGCAGTTTCGACTGTCTCTGCGTCGTAATGTACAGAGGTCAGGAATGAAGGACTCAGGTAGAAGGCCTACCTACAACAGAATATGCTACTGGAATTACGCGGTACCATTACCCAATAGTTTTTTTCCATTATTTCTCAAGATTGCGTCAGAATAGTTATCGCAGGCTATGACTGTACAGTTATCAAGTGTCGTAATCACCACTGAGAACATCCGGCTACAGTCGACGTCACAAATTGTGATTACAGAAGATAAGCAGGAGTCTGATTAAGAGATGCTGACTAATTTTTTCCTACAGCTATATATCCCCAAAAGTCTCCTTTCACTTGACTGCACCTCTTACAATATATTACCGTCTTCAGACACAAGAAACGCTGGAATATTGGAGGAACGCGGATTTCACGTTTTAATTCGATCGGAGCTTCTCCTCTAGCGACCGCGCCGCGACGTTAGGCTATGCTCCGAAAAGGATCGAGGATTTAGCCATTTTAGTTACACTTTCTCATCTGTAGAAGTATTAAAGCAAATGTCTTCTTTACGGGACAGCGACCGTCTCTTAAAAACATTCAAGAACTCTTGAAAAGAGGTATACAGTGTGATGCTACAGTTGTTGAAGCACTCGCTATAAGGTTTACTAAAGTAGGCGATAAATGCGTTGAGTGCAAAAGCCAAATTGTCTGTCTAGCGTTGTTGGTAGTCAACTGCCACGAAATTGCCCAATATCAGAACGTATTCTGGGCTCAAAGGTAATGCTGAATCTCCAAACTTCTTCGTGTATTCAAAAAAAATCCTCTATGCGACATGCAACTAGCACCTTTCTCTCATCATATCCTGAAAGTCACGGATAAAGTCAATAAGATGGATGCACCATTTCTTCACTTCCAGAAAGTTTCTGACTCGATATCACAGCAACGATTATTAACGAAAGTATGATCGTTGAAAACTAAGTTTGTAGCTGGACTGAGGATTTCTTGGCAGGGAGAGCGTAACACGTTATTTTCGATGGAGAATCTTAGGTAGATGTAGTAGTAAGCCACATCGAAACGTGATGGAGCTCTTGAAAGTCATGTTGCATGTTAAAAATCCGTCAAGCAATATTAATAGTAACTTCAGACTTTTTACAGATCATGTGCCATCTATAACGAAACACTGTCTGAAAAACTCTCTGTTGTTAATATTCAGTAAGTTACTGATCAGATTAGAGCAAGGAGTAACAACTTGCTTAAATTTTCAGAAAAGATTTGGCACTTCAAAAAACGCAAAAATTAGTCTCATATGACTACAATATCAGTGAGCCACAACTGGAACCACTAAACTCATACAAGTACATGAAGGCAGGAATGCGTGGAGCAAAGAAATGGAGTGGTGAAATAGGTAAAATAGATAGCAGACTTCGATTCTTTGGTGGGATAGTGAGTAAATGCACTCAATCTAGCAAGGATACTGCTTACAAAACACTCGTGTGCAGCACATCATAGTGTACTACAGAAATGTGAGGTATCCATGCCAAATATGGCATATAGAGGATATTTCACGTAGACAGAGGACAGTACGAAAGGGCAAAGGCTTGTTTGACGGACGGGAAAGCTTAAAGAAAAGACTGAAAAACCTAAACTGGCAGACCCCTGAATTATCCTGCGAAGCCTATTAACAAATTTTTAAGAACCAGTATTCAGTACATAACCTGGGCATACACTACAGTCTCTCAGGGACAGCGAATACAACATTACAGTGCGCACACGGGCACTTCAACAGTCAGTCTTCACCACGTACGGGAATGGAACTGCTGTAAACCCTAGTAAGTGGTGCAGTGCGGAGTATCCTCTGCCACCCATTTCACAGAGTTTTGCAAAGTATGGATGTGGATGTAGAACGAGAAAGCAGGTGACATAATGGTGTGGGAACAGTACTTTGGCGGCAGCTTAGATCGTACCATTTAGATGATAATCTGCCGTTCTTTGTGAGGAGTTTTGGTACAAATCGAAAATCTTCGATACATCGAACCGTTTGTGGAGCTTAACGAACTATTTAACGACAAACACACGCAAACGCATACACACGCATACACACAAGAGCACTCTTTTATTTTCACTATCGAAGAATTATTTTGTGGCTGATGGTTTGTTGATGAGATAGAGATTGCGCGATAACATTATGGAACTCATATACATGCTTGTATATGTTACAGATACACTCTGCCGCTTTTCAGAGAGGGTTACTCGAAGGATCTGACTGTGGACGATCTCTTCGAACCCCTTGACGACGATACATCTGCCCGTCTGGGGGACCAACTTGAAAAGTAAGTGATATTATACATAGCTATTTCATGACTTTGTTGTTATGTCTTTACGATCAACCGTTTAACTGAAATAATGAGTAAGTGTAACGTAATGTACATGAAAAGAAATAGAAAAAAGGATGAACGACAGCACTCGTGATACCATCCCCTATTCGTGATTGTACACAAAGTGATCAAAGGAATATCAAGAAACAACCTACCACATGATGTCCCGCCCAGGATTCGGGATAAGCGCGCCGCACCGGGTAGAGTCCGGATACTAAGATTCTGGCCCCGGTGGACGGGGGATGGAAGGTTTGGGGCAAGAGGCTGGCTACACTACCACTAACGTTGTCAAATTAACGTAGCGACCCTGTGAGATACGGAGTAAGGCCAGAAAGAAGAAGAACTGTGCCACATGGTATGGATGATTGTGTATTTCTGAATACAGGGTCATTTTTTCCACCGTGCAAAAACTCTAGGGACTGATCGATGAGAGTATACGGAACAAAAAAGGTCTAATGAGCTTCTGTCCGGAAATGCATGGTTTCCATGTTAGAGGCCATTTATTCAATCATACTTTGTTATCAAACCTTGTTACAGAGACTGGGATCTCATACCCACCTATGACATAACCATGGTTAATTAAGTATGCATGGCTCCTCCTGGACGGCGGTACTGTTCTTCATTTCTCTTGCTGAGTCACCTTGAAGTGGATATGATACAGCGTTGTACACAACGGTTCTGTATTCTAATTGAGAGCTTACCGACATGGTGTTTACTAACGGAAAGGCAAATGGCAATGGGCGGCGGACAGCAAGGTTGTATCAGGAGACCTACCCCACTGATAGCAACCACAGCATCCAATGTTTGCAACAGTGTTTCGCCGTTTGCGACAGGGCCGCTTCAGGAAGCAGGAAATCATGATAACGTACCTGCAATGTTCGGACACTAGACTTGCAGGAAAGTGTGATTAACACTGTGGAAGGCGACCGCCGTGTCAGTAGCAGGCATTAGGCCCGCCAGGACAGGTCAGCCAGACGACCGTGTGGAACATTCTCCATGACAATTGTTGCTACCCTTATCACTTATAGCGTGTGCAGGGCTTACTAGAGACAGATTTTCCATATCGAGAGCAGTTTTGTGACTGGTTTCCTCAACAGGCAACAGGGGTTCCGGGATCTGTGTCAGCCATCCTATTCACAGATGAGGCCACCTTTACTCGGAGTGGTATTTTCGACTTTCATAACAGTCATTTGTGGGATAGAATGCAGAACCCCCAGGTTACAGCCACAGCGAATCATCAGTATCGCTGCAGCCGGAATGTGTGGACTGGGATAATTGGCGACCGTATTTTGGGACCCGTCTTCCTTCCATGTCACCTAACAGGCCGGAACTATCGGCGTTTCTTGCGGGTGACTTTGTTTCCTCTGCTGGAAGAAGCGATATTGATGATTCGAAGGTTTATGTGGCTGCTACATGATGGCGCTCCAGTCCACTTCGCCGTTAACATCCAGACGCAACTCAATCGTGTATTCCCTGGTTGACGAATCGGACGAGGGGTCAAGTTGCTCGTTCACCGGATCTCAGTCCGTGCGATTTCTGGTCATGGGGACATCTCAAAAGTGTCATGTATGAAGAGCCTATTCCGGATGTGGAGAAACTGGAGCGGCGTATTCATGCTGCCTTTGACACTGTTCGGATGCAGCCTGGCCAATGTGAACGTGTGAGACGGAACATACACTATGTGATCAAAAGGATCCGGACACATGACTGAAAATGACTTACAAGTTCGTGGCGCCCTCCATCGGTAATGCTGGAATTCGATATGGTGTTGGCCCACCCTTAGCTTTGATGACAGCTCCCATTCTCGCAGGCATACATTCAATCAGGCGCTGGAAGGTTTCTTGGGGAATGGCAGCCGATTCTCCACGGAGTGCTGCACTGAGGAGAGGTATCGATGTCGGTCGGTGAGGCCTGGCACGAAGCTGGCGTTCCAAACATCTCAAAGGTATTCTACAGGATTCAGGTCAGGACTCTGTGCAGGCCAGTCCATTACAGGGATGGTATTGTCGTGTATCCACTCCGCCACAGGCCATGCATTATGAACAGATGCTCGATCGTGTTGAAAGATACAATCGCCATCCCAGAATTGCTCTTCAACAGTGGGAAGCAAGAAGGTGCTTAAAACATCAATGTAGGCCTGTGAAAGCGCCACGCAAAACAACAGGGGGTGCAAGGGAAAACACGACCACACCGTAACACAACCGGCACTACACACACTGGCAGATGTCGTTCACGAGGCATTCGCCATACCTACACGGTGCCATCAGTTCGCCACATTGTGTGCCATGATTTGTCACTCCACACAGCGTTTCCCACTGTTCAATCGTTCAATGTTTACGCTCCTTAAACCGAGTGAGGCGTCGTTTGGCATTTACTGGCGTGATGTGGGGCTTATGAGCAGCCGCTCGACCATGAAATCCAAGTTTTCTTACCTCCTGCCTAACTTTCATAGTACCTGCAGTGGATCCTGATGCAGTTTGGAGTTCCTGTGTGATGGTCTGGATAGATGTCTGCCTATTACGCATTACGACCCTCTTCAAATGTCGGCGGTCTCTGTCAGTAAACAGAAGAGGTCGGCCTGTACGCTTTTTTGTTGTACATATCTCTTCAAGTTTCCACTTCACTATCACATCGGAAACAGTAGACCTAGGGACGTTTAGGAGGGTGGAAATCTCGCGCACAGACGTATGACACAAATGACATCCAATCACCTGACCGCGTTCGAAGTCCGTGAGTTCCGTGTAGCGCCCCAGTCTGCTCTCTGACGATGTCTAATGACTACTGAGGTCGCTGATATGGAGTACCTGACAGTAGGTAGCAGCATAATGCACCTAATATGAAAAGCGTATGTTTTTATGGGTGTCCGCATACTTTTGATCACATAGTGTATTACTGTTCGTACACGCATGTGTTGAGGTACATGGAAACCATTTTCAATACATAGTATGGCTGTGGCTGCATGGTACAGCGCCTATTAGACCGCAGCCTCTGTAAAAGTGTATGATTGAATAAATGGTTTCTGGCAAGGGAACGATGCATTTCCGGGCGTAACACGTTCACTGGATATTTTTTCTTCCGTATCCTCTCATCGCTCAATTGCCAGAGTGTGTACACGATGGGAAAAATCATCCTGTATTCACAAATACCTGTGGTGACGAGAGTAATTTGATACCTCTTAATATCGTATCAGACCTACTTTTTCCCGGCACACTGCAGCGGCTCGGCGTGGAATGGACTCAACAGATCCATCCACTCCCTTTATAGCTGTACGTAGCTGCGAAATTGTTGCCGGTGTAGTATTTGTGCACGAACTGACCTCTCGATTATGTCCCACAAAAATTCGATGGAATTCATGTCGGGCAATCTGAGTGGCCAGATCATTCTCTCGAATAGTCCAGAGTGTTCTTCAGGTAAGCCCCGAAACTTTGTATTCTCAGCACACTCTTGACACTCTGGATCTCGGAATACTGAATTCCCTAACGATTTCCGAAATGGACTGTCCCATGCATCTAGCTCTAACTACTATTCCTCGTCCAGAGTCTGTTAATTCCCGTCGAGCGACCATAATGATGCCAGAAACCTTTCCACATAAATCGCTTCAGTACAAATGACAGTTTCGAGCCCACAAACCACCGGACCGTAATTTACAGTAGACTTCTGGTGCCACATATCTACCAAGAACTTTTTGTATCCATGCCACGCAGAATCGCTGCTATATTGCATTCCAAATGTGGAGCAACGCGCTACGCAGCAGGTGGGAAACAAGGCCCCTGGAGTAGACGACGTTCCATAAGAAATACAAATACCCCTGGCAGAAACAGTCATGACAAAATTGTTCACCCTGGTGAGCAAGGTGTATGAATGGGCTGAAGTACTTTCAGATTTCAAGAAGAAGGTAATAAATACAATTCCAAAGAAAGCAGGTGCTCACAGGTGTGAATATTAGCGAATTATCAGTTTAATGTCATTGTTACAATATATTGACGCTATTTATTTGCAGCAGAGTAGAAAAGCATGTAGAAGCCGACATTGCGGAAGATTAGTTTGACTTCCGGAGAAATTTAGGAGCAAGTAAGGAACTACTGAGCTTACGACACATATTATAAGATAGGTTAAGATAACGCAAACTGACGTTCGCAGCATTTGTAACCTCAGGGGAACCTTTTGACAATGTTTACTGGAATACACTATTTGAAATTGTTATTGTTGCAGATATAATATACTGGGAATAAAAGCTTAGATACTATTTGCACAGAGACCTGTCGGCAGCTATGAGAATTGAAAGGCATGCAAGGGCTGAGAAAGAGGTAAGACAGGGTTGTAGCCTGTCCCTGACGTTAACCAACCTGCTCATTCAGCAAGCAGCAAAGAAGAGCAAAGAAAATTTTTGAAAAGAAATTAATGTTAATGGCCAAGAAACAGAAACTTTTAGGCTCGTCGAAGAGATTGCAATTCTTTCAGACACAGTAACCGACTTGGAAGAGCAGCTGAATGTGGACTGTGTCTTGAAAGGAGGCTGTAAGATGAACATCAACAAGAGCAAAACAAGGGTAACGGAATGTGGTCGAATAAAATCTGGGATGCTGAGTGAATCAGGTTATAAAATAAGACACTGAAAGTATAAATGACTAGCGCAATTTGAGCAGTGAAATAACTGATGATGGCCGAAGTAAAGAGAATATAAAATGTAGACTGACAATGGAAGTAAATGTGCTTCCGAAGAATTTTAACACTGAATGTAAGTCTTTTCTGAAGATATTTGTCTAGAGCGTAGCCTTGTGTGGAAGCGGAATGTGATACTACAGAAGAATGCTGAACATTGCATGGGCTGATCGCGTAACTAATGACGAAGTACTGAATAGAATTAGGGAGTAAATAAATTTTATGGCGTAACTTGACTAAAAGACTCATTCCGAAACATCAAGAGATCATCAGTTTAGTACTGGAGGTAAGTGGGGGGGGGGGGGGGGCGATGGGGGGGGGGGGGGGGGGGGGAAGGGTAAAAATTGTAGAGGAAGACCAACAGACTAATTCAGTAAGCAGGTTGAAGTGATTGTTGATTTCACAGATGAAGAGGCTTGCACGGAACAGAATGACTTGCAGAGCTGCAAAAACCAGTCATTGGACCACAACGAAAACAATATAACATCAGTTATCCACCCATTTACGTTACTTATAGAATACTTTTATACTCGATGACAATAGACCGTTAGATCTACTCTTCTGACGTTTATTCTCGCACTTGTCCCTAGAAAACAATCTGGTGCATGAATGTCTATCTCCATATGAAAAATTAATCTACATTCAAACTATAAACAGTGAAACTAAAAGCTCCACACGATATGATTTGCAGATTAGGAGTAAGTTGTGTGTCTGATCTGATTATAATATCTGTCATTCCTGTTACAGACAATGGGAGAAACAACTCAAGAGGAAGAAACCTAGCCTCATAAATGCAATGGCAAGGACCTTTGGCTTGGATTGCATCAGATTGGGATGTCTTGTATTTCTCTACGATGTAGTCTTGAGGTATGTTAAGAATGCGTATACTGGATGTTACTATCTATTCACCTACCACTAAGCGTAAGTTACACACAAGTGCGGTACATATACCAGACGCTTTCTACATCTGGTTATCAATAAATGAACAACAGCAGATCTACTGGGCCTGTTTGAACTGACGTACTTCTTCCATTTGAAAGGTATGTGCTAAGGTCTGATCAGGGTAGCTCCAGAAAATAAAGTCGGTAGTTTCAACCGCAAGGTGGAACGAGTATAACATCTTCGAGTAGGAGGATCTTTGATGGTTAAGAGAGCCGGGCTCGCGCAGTAAAAAACCGGAGAGTCGCAGGTAGGTACCTGGAGGAGGCAGACGTGTGCAGACAGTTTTAAGGTGGGTCGCGTTCACTGCCCCTGACCAAACTTTAGCACGTAAATGAGAGAAGATATATAATGATTTCAAATTGATTTTTGTTAGATAATGTTCAGAGTTAGGATTTGTATGTCTAAGGTTCGACACAGTAAGCGTTTTGTAAAATTTTTTGTAAGAGTGATTCGGGCTACAAAATTGTTGGAAATGGTAGGTTTGCCGGCCGCGGTGGTCTAGTGGTTCTAGGCGCGCAGTCCGGAACCGCGGGGCTGCTACGGTCGCAGGTTCGAATCCTGCCTCGGGCATGCATGTGTGTGATGTCCTTAGGTTAGTTAGGTTTAAGTAGTTCTAAGTTCTAGGGGACTGATGACCACAGAAGTTAAGTCCCATAGTGCTCAGAGCCATTTGAACCGTGGTAGGTTTTGCGTATGACTTAAAATTTTAACAATATATATATATATATATATATATATATATATATATATATATATATATTGAAATCAACATTGTCTTTAAATCTAACACCCTGAATCATAATCCACATCCTTTGCTTGTATTGAATATGAAAATAAGTCTAAAGTAAAGTTACCCACCAATGAAAGAACGTAAAGAAAATGAGGCCTCTATGCAATATATATGTGCAGTTCATAGTTTGAAATCGATTTTGGTATAACTAACGTTATCAGAGAAAAGTTATTTCAAATAATAATTTTATGCCATTGCGCAACTAGCATTATTCAAGGCAAGATATAATTTCATTAAGTAAACATCAGGGCCAAAAGTTAATTTTTCAGTACCATCTTAATGGCATTGCACAAACGGCATTATTTTCTTAAACTTGATTGCTGAGTCAAATACATGTTGCATTTCTGGCAAAATGGAGGAGTTCAAGAAACAAGTTCACAGACGCAGTCAGATGCAGGTTTGTTGAATAATTAATTTAGAATAATCTTATCAAGGATACTTTCACAAATAAAAGAAAGAAACAATTTTGATTAAATACTTTCTTATTATACGAGTATATATACACTGAAGAGCCAAAGATACGGATACGCCTGCCTACTATCGTGTAGGGCCACCCGCGAGCACACAGAAGTGCTGTAACACGACCTGACATGGACTCGACTTACGTCTGAAGTAGTGCTGGAGGGAACTGGCACCATGAATCCAGCAGGGCTGTCCATAAATCCGTAAGAGAACGATGGGGTGGAGGTCTCTTCTGAGCAGCACATTGTAAGGCATCCCATGTACGCTCAACAGTGTTCATGTCTGGCGAGTTTGGTGACCAGCGGAAGTGTGTAAACTCAGAAGAGTGTTCCTGAAGCCACTCTGTAGCAATTCTGGACGTGTGGATTGTCGCATTGTCCTGCTGGAATTGCCCAAGTCCATCGGAATGTACAATGGACTTAAATGGATACAGGTGATCAGGCAGGATGCTTACGTACGTGCCACCTGTCAGAGTCGTATCTAGACGTATCAGGAGTCCCATATCACTCTTAACTGCACACGTCCCGCACCATCACAGAGCCTCCACCAGCTTGCACAGTACCTGCTGACGTGCAGTGTCCGTTGACAGAATTTGAAAGAGACTCGTCCGACCAGGCAACATGTTTCCAGTCATCAACAGTCCAATGTCGGTGTTGACGGGCACAGGCGAGGCGTAAAGCTTTGGGTCATGCAGTCATCAAGGGTACACGAGCGGGCCTTCGGCTCCGAAGGCCCATATCGATGAGGTTTCGTTGAATGGTTCACTCGCTGACACTTGTTGTTGGCCCACCACTGAAATCTACAGCAATTTGCGGACGGGTTGCACTTCCGTCACGTTGAACGATTCTCTTCAGTCGTCGTTGTTCCCGTTCTTGCAGGATCTTTTTCCGGCCGCAGCGATGTCGAGGATCTGATGTTTTACTGGATTCCTGATATTCATGGTACACTCGTGAAATGGTCGTACGGGAAACTCCCCATTTCATCGCTACCTCGGAGATGCTGCATTCCACCGCGTCGTGTGCCGCCTATAACACCACATTCAAACTCATTTAAATCTTGATAACTTGCCATTGTAGCTGCAGTAACCGATCTACAAATGCACCGCACACTTCTTGTTTTATAGAGGCGTTGGCGACCGCCGCGCCGTATTCTGCCTGTTTACGTATCTCTGTATTTAAATATGCATGCCTGTACTGTTTCGTTGGCGCTTCAGTGTATACATACCCCGCTGCACCTGATAGAAGTGATCCCCCTCAATTTACAAATAATACTTCTTCCACGTTCATTGCTATAACGTGTAGTGCGTTTCTATAATTTGTCAGATACAATTATATTCCTACGTACACTGCTCAAAAGAATTAGGAGAAAGTCAGGTATGTTAAATCATTTTTGATACATATGGTACCTGTGGATTTATTGCGTAGTCCCAGGCAATCTCTTTATTTGTATACGCAACAACTAAAGTCATTCGCCATCTATCGGCTGTATTATGCATTACAGTATCAAGTGCCCCCTCAGAACAAAGGAAGTACCGGTGTCCTAGTGTTCTCTAGTGAGTTACACAGACGGCAGTTCTCATTTGTGGACGTTGTATTCAACAATGCAAATGCAATGCGATGTCTTAATGCAGTACACGTTGCAAGGGCAGTCTATTTTATCCAAGAAGGATGAACTTTACGTCGTGTGTTGGCGCAAATACGAGTATCTCTCCATCTGCCATCCGTAGGTTGCGGACACGCTACAGGAGACAGGCCAGCACAGGAGGCGAATTGGACAAGGTCTCCGACGCATTACAGACACACGTTAAGACCAGAATGTGGCAATCGATGCGTTGTGGCATCGTACGGCTACCGCCAAGACGATCTCAGAAGGGCCACTGGAGTCGCTGTGTCCGATTAGATTGTAAGGAACAGATCACGAGAAAGGGCTTTACGACCCAGACGTCATGTTCGAGTGCCCAGCTTGACACATCATCTCGCAGCTCGCCTTCAGTTCGGCTGTTCCCATGTCAACTGGCAACTTCCACCCTGGCGAAAAGTGTTATTCACAGTCGAGTACAGATTTCGCCTGATGCCAGGCGATGGCCGTATTGGTGTGTGGAGACGCCGTGGGGAGTGCTACCTGCCGAACGTTGCCCAGGAAATCGACAGATTCTACATCTACATCTACATTGATACTCCGCAAGCCACCCAACGGTGTGTGGCGGAGGGCACTTTACGTGCCACTGTCATTACCTCCCTTTCCTGTTCCAGTCGCGTATGGTTCGCGGGAAGAACGACTGTCTGAAAGCCTCCGTGCGCGCTCTAATCTCTCTAATTTTACATTCGTGATCTCCTCGGGAAGTATAAGTAGGGGGAAGCAATATATTCGATACCTCATCCAGAAACGCACCCTCTCGAAACCTGGCGAGCAAGCTACACCGCGATGCAGAGCGCCTCTCTTGTGTTGTGTGATGGTGTGGGGAGGCGTAATTTTTGACAGCCATACTAATCTCGCTGTTGCCCATGGTCGCATTACCTCCAGGCAGTACATCGAACAGGTCCTGTTGGACCATGTGGTGGCTGTGGTATACGATGTCCTGAATTCCTTCTCACGCAAGGCAATGCCAGGGCCATTGCGAACGGCATCACAAGGGATATCTAGCGACGCCTGAACGTTGAAGTAATAGAATGCCAGCCGTCATTCCCAATCTTAACCCTATCCAGCATACGTGGAATAAGCTTGATAGATGTATCCGTGATCGTCCTGCTCCATCAAAGACTCTCCAACACCTCTCAAGGCTCTCGTTGAAGAGCGGGAGCGAATACCAAAGGGCGGCGTTCTTACATTTAAACGGAGCATGTCACGTAGATGCCAGGCAGTGATTAACGCTCGCGGAGGTCATACACCGTTACTGAATCTCTCAAAGTCAGAGTCACAAATATAACACTATACCATGAAATTAGTTACATTATCCGCCACTCAGCCTTATTGTGATACGGAAATGAGCGAACCTTTTAGTCACTGGTGTAACCAATATAATAGACAACAAAATCGAACTGGACCAAAAACTGAAATCATATCTGCTTAACATCACCTTTCACTCCGAAAGACAATCACATAAGTGAAACAGATTACTCCGGTATTTTTCATAGAGAGGGTGTTATTGTAAAATACATTCATTCCACGTCACATTGAGAGATGGCAGTTATGATCCATGCAACATACAAACAACTAACTACCCAAACACAGTCCTACGTCCTTTCAATTTCTGAAGTGGTAGATCGTTGACATAGCGGACAGTAGGCGAACACGAACAAAAAGGGCGACAAATAGGAAGTTGAGAGGTTAACGTTTCATCGACATCGAAATTTGTAGGAACAGAATACTCGGACACGTGTCTGAAAGAAAACTGCTATTATACTTAAAATATCCTTTATCAGAGTCTTCTGTAGCACTTTTTCCAGTACGGTGACTAGTTTTGGTCTACTACAGAATGTCTTAGGATCAAATGTAAACTGCGTTATAAAAAGAAGTGAAGCACCCAGAAGCAGAGAAGAAAACGAAATGAAACTGCACAGGTTGAGAGGGTATCTGCCGTTATTTCGGTGATTAAAAAATCGAGACAAATTTGCAAAGAAGTTGGCAGTATCAGTCCACTTGTCAGAATGAAGCTGCTCCCCCTCTGGCCTGGCACTAATTTGATTGGGAAGAGTGTCATAAAGCCGCTGTATCCTCTCCTGAGGTAAGCTGGGCCACAACTGTTGTAACGGGCCTTTGACATCCTGGATACTGCCACTAACGCGGAGTAGACGTCCGAACTCATCCCACACATGTTTTGTGGAGGAAAAATATATGGATCTTTCTGGCTACCCCATCACAGTCCCCTCAGTCACTACGAGCCATGACGTGGAGTTATACCTGAAGATTAACTTCTTATAGTAGTGGTTCTTGGTCATGTTGAAGTTTTTAAAGGACATCATATTCACCGTTGACTTTAGAAATTATTTATTTCCCTGTTGCTACTTTTGCCATTTTCAGTTGATACTGCAAAATATTTGGCTTCATCACATATCAGACTTTCAAATCCTCTGCCATGTATACAAGTTATCGTTTGATGGTACTGCATTTCTACAGTGAAAAGGTTTCATTTTGGCTTTGATGTGTATACATCGACATGTATACCTCGACGCCAGGAGTAACATGACTGTGACTCTCCAAATCACTGGAAGAATTGGACGTCTCCTGACGTTATTGTCACACTCGCTGATGACAGTAGTCCGGGATAGAGCAGAATCACGAGTCATCGCTGAGCACAATGTTCAATGTTCAACAGTCCATGCTTCTGGGTCACTGCACCATTCCAAAACCAGACATGTTGGTCATGGTGTTAACGACAGCCTATGCATGAGACGGTATTTCCCCAGATGGGCTGCTACTAGTCTCCAACCAATGGGTGGGGTGACACAGATTGTTGTAGGGAGCTCATTTCTTGTTCTTGAATGTCAGGCATGAAGGTGTTACGATGTGCTTGGTGCACAATACTCTGATCCTTCCTTATTGTGGTCAGACATGGTCGACCAACATCTTGACGATGAGTATACGCACACTCACGTTCCCAAGCAGTCCAGCGTCAGGCCACTGTTACACCGGAATGGCCCACAAAACTGGGTGTTGCAAGGTTCACCACCCGACCAAGTGGAGACCGAAAGTGAGGTCCCTTTCAAACTTTATTATGTGCTGAGAATGCTGTCTCGCGCGCGGTATTTCCGTGTCTCTCGCAGTGATCAATCTATCGCCGTTCACGCCTCTTAAATACCCTACCTGACCTGGCAACAACACTAAACACGAACAACACTAATGCACTCTGTTGGCTGTCCTACCTCCCACAGATAATTGCAGTTCCATTCCTTTACATGTCCGCCGATGATGAGTACATGTGCGATGTGACACTTTTTTTTTTTTTAATTTGTGGAATGTTTCTATGGGACCAAACTGCTGAGGTCATCGGTCCCTATGCTTTCACACTACTTAATCTAATTTAAACTAACTTACGCTAAGGACAACACACACACCCATGCCCGAGGGAGGACTCGAACCTCCGTGGGGGGAAGGGGGGGGGGAGCCGCGCGAACCGTGGCAAGGAGCCCCAGACCGCGCGGCTAGACCTCGCAGCGATGTGTCACTGACAGCCGACCGTGTCTTCTAGGTGCTTCACTTATTTTGGCAGATAGTGTATACTGATTGAACTGCATGACATGGGGATCCAAAAGAGTGGATTTAATTCATCTACTACAAACCTGTGCCGGCCTGAGTGGCCGTTCGGTTCTAGGCGCTACAGTCTGGAACCGCGTGACCGCTACGGTCGCAGGTTCGAATCCTGCCTCGGGCATGGATGTGTGTGATGTCCTTAGGTTGGTTAGGTTTACGTAGTTCTAAGTTCTAGGGGACTGATGACCACAGCAGTTAAGTCCCATAGTGCTCAGAGCCATTTGAACCATTTGAACAAACCTGTAACGTGGTAGTTTGTATTGCAGTCTTGACAACGACTGTGATAAGCCAGTTGCTTCACAATGCAAGTGCGCACAAATGTATTCAAAAGTAAGTTCAGCAGTGCTCTCGTACCAGGATTAGTTCATGGATACTGTCATACAGAAAATAAATTATCTCACTGGGAATAAGAGGAGGTTCCGACTTCCAGCAAATGTTAGTAACATTGGGGATAATTTCTGAAAAGGAAACCAAATACGAAATGTTGATACACACGAAGAAAACTGACAAAGTAAAAAGATAAATACGGAAAGAGAGCGACTGTTTCAAGCAATTTTATATCGTAGCACAAAGTTACGTTACATCAGAATGCACTTTTATTACACAAAAACTTACGTTGTAATGAACAACTGAAAAATCAGCAGGAGTCAAGAGGAATATTTGATACGAACTTTGACCGATGACGTAATGTTAATGGCTGTGCACACCAGAGTATGACTATACTCTGGTGTGCATATTCAAAGTTTTGTTGTCAACTGGCAAAGCCAACGAATGTGAAACTGAGAAGCCGGTTGTGGTGAAAGACTGATTTGTAGCTTTGCCCGAGTTGTAGGTTAGGTTGGAAGGTGACAGTTTTGTTTGTTGTGCGCTGGCGACGCCAACGAATGTGCAAAAAAAAGTGGTCACCGGCCATTTGACCATCTTCTTCTGTGCGGATGCAAACAGTGCCCGAACTCTTACGGGAATCGGCAGTAAAACCGCGAGTAATGAGTATGATGGGCAGGGGCACTATGAATATAGTGTGGGACAATGAGTTGCGAATGTGGGTCTCACGGGACGCGTGCCAGAGATAAGTCCCAGCAATCGCACTATCTATCCTCTGTGTACTCGATGGCTCAGCTGGATAGAGCGTCTGCCCTGTAAGCAGGAGATCCCGGGTTCGAGTCCCTGTCGAGGCGCACACATTTTCATCTGTCCCCGTTGACTTATATCAACGCCTGTACACATCTAAGGGTATTCATTTCATTGAAAAAAAACTTGTTTGTGGTGCCAGATGCATCTGTAGATTAGTCTGTTTCAAAAAAAATCGTCACATCTAGTCGCCATGTTGTTTACGCCATTCGTCGCATGTGGTTCAAATGGCTCTGAGCACTATGCGACTTAACTTCTGAGGTCATCAGTCACCAAGAACTTAGAACTAATTAAACCTAACTAACCTAAGGACAGCACACACATCCATGCCTGAGGCAGGGTTCGAACCTGCGACTGTAGCGGTCGCTCTCGTCGCATGTTTCTTACATCTCTGGACAAAGTCGACTACTGGTAGCAGATATCCCACTTCATTCAATCAACACAACGACAGCATAGCCGCAGCAGTAAAGTTAACACTTGTCAGTCCACATACCAGTGAGTGCCTGCTGAAGCGCGGGTCTGCTTCTCCGGCAGGATGGTGCAGCCGTTGCTGCTGGGCTACCTGCTGCAGTACTTCTCGACTCCGCGCACCATGTCGCGCGAGGAGGCGATGCTGTACGCCGCCGCCATCGTCATCGTCACGGCGATCAGCACCCTCACCGTCAACCACTTCATGCTGGGCGTCCTCTCGACCGGAATGCGCATGCGCGTAGCCTGCTGCTCTCTCGTCTACCGCAAGGTGAGTCCCACACGTGCCTCTGCCACGTCAGTCCACTGACGCCCGTGGATGCACAGGTTTACAGCGCTAACGTCAGCATGCTGAAGAATTTTAGAAGCCGCCTTACGCTCGCATATTACGGCCTTTCTGAACTTCGAAACTCTGTTTTCATATACACTACTGGCCATTAAAATTGCTACACCAAGAAGAAATGCAGATGATAAACGGGTATTCATTGGACAAATATATTATACTAGAACTGATATGTGATTACATTTCCACGCAATTTGGGTGCATACATCCTGAGAAATCAGTACCCAGAACAACCACTTCTGGCAGTAATAACGGCCTTGATACACCTAGGCATTGAGTCAAACAGAGCTTGGATGGCGTGTACAGGTACAGCTGCCCATGCAACTTCAACACGATACCGCAGTTCATCAAGAGTAGTGACCGGCATATTGTGAAGACCCAGTTGCTCGGCCACCATTGACCAGACGTTTTCAATTGGTGAGAGATCTGGAGAATGTGCTGGTCAGGGCAGCAGTCGAACATTTTCTGCGTCCAGAATGACCCATACACGACCTGCAACATGCGGTCGTGCATTATCCTGCTGAAATGTACAGTTTCGCAGGGATCGAATGGAGGGTAGAGTCACGGGTCGTAACACATCTGAAATGTAACGACCACTGTTCAAAGTGCCGTCAATGCGAACAAGAGGTGACCCAGACCAATGGCACCCCATACCATCACGCCGGGTGATACGCCAGTATGGCGATGGCGAATACACGCTTCCAATGTGCGTTCACCGCGATGTCGCCAAACACGGTTCCGACCATCATGATGCTGTAAACAGAACCTGGATTCATCCGAAAAAATGACGTTTTGCCATTCGTGCACCCAGGTTCGTCGTTGAGTACACCATCGCAAGCGCTCCTGTCTGTGATGCAGCGTCAAGGGTAGCCGCAGCCATGGTCTCCGAGATGATAGTCCATGCTGCTGCAAACGTCGTCGAACTGTTCGTGCAGATGGTTGTTGTCTTGCAAACGTCCCCATATGTTGACTCAGGGATCGAGACGTGGCTGCACGATCCGTTACAGCTATGCGGATAAGATGGCTGTCATCTCGACTGCTAGTGATACAAGGCCTTTGGGATCCAGCACGGCGTTCCGTATTACCCTCCTTAACCCACCGATTCCATATTCTGCTAACAGTCATTGGATCTCGACCAACGAGAACAGCAATGTCGCGATATGATAAACCGCAATCGCGATAGGCTACAATCAGACCTTTATCAAAGTCGGAAACGTGATGGTACGCATTTCTCCTCATTCCACGAGGCATCACAACAATGTTTCACCAGGGAACGCCGATCAACTGTTGTTTGTGTATGAGAAATCGGTTGGAAACTTCACTCATGTCAGCACGTTGTAGGTGTCGCCATCGGCGCCAACCTTGTGTAAATGCTGTTTGAGTTGTTTCGCAACATCTAAGATATCTACTTTTATGTCACTCATGCTAACAGCTGTTCTGGTTTCGAATTCTGGAATATTTACTTCATCTTCTTTCGTGAAGGAATTACGGAAAACTGTATTTAGTAAATCCGTTTTACTGTCATCATCTTCGGTAACATTTGCATCGCTATCGCGCAGTGACGATCATCAGACCCAGTTCTAAGCGGAACACATCACTGAAGGCAATTCTGCTGTAGTCACTGGCATTCCAGGTCGAATGTGCCCAGATCATTGAATTTTACTGTATGAATACCAGTTGGTGGCAAATTCGCATAACTCCTTCATAGAGTATTTTTTTCGTTTTTTTTCTTTTTTTGTCCTAGTGTGTATGGCTGTTGTTTTGCTCATTAGCAGCAATGCTTTATTAGTAACTGGAATAACAATTCTTTTTTAAACCTACCATTACTAGCAATAAGCTAAGGGGTTTTATTGAATAATCAGTAACTGAAGAAAACGCTCAATACATTTCAGTCCCTGCGGCTGACCCGCACAGCGCTGGGGGAGACGGCAGCTGGGCAAGTGGTGAATCTGCTGTCCAACGACGTGAGTAGGTTCGACATAGTGTCTGTCCTCATGCTCATCATGTGGTGCGCTCCAATCTGCGGCTGCGTCTGCGCCTACTTCCTCTACGCCACTATTGGGCCCTCGGCCTTCGTTGGAATTGGCCTGGTGCTCGTCATCGTACCTACACAAGGTGATGCCGCCATACGTCTATTGCTATATTTTCTTATTACTATATAGGTTTAACATATTGTCAATGGCCGTAGTAATAGATGAAGTACAATATCTGCATCGGGAGGCTATGCAGTCCACACAGATGAGACACAACATTACGACCGCTGCCCATCCTGAAACTGAATCCTGTCTGGTGCCGTTACACGTACGTGACTAGGTAAGGAAACTATGCTAGTGGAGCAGAGACGAGTGGGAATTTACTCTAGCCACGATGCAGGCCGCAAATGGGTAATCCACTGACATAGGCGATTTCGACAAAGGGCCAGACGCCTCGGAATGAGGATCTCGAAAACTGTGATGCTCGTCGGCTATTCACGTGCTACAGTAGTGAACATCTATGAAAAGTGGTAGCCAATGAAGTTTTGGACGCCCACACCTGACCAGGAAACTCGTATTCGGAAGGACGACGGTTCAATCCCGCGTCCGGCCAGTCTGATTTAGGTTTCCCTTAATCACTCCAGGTAAATGCCGGGATAGTTCCTTCGCAAGGGCACGGCCGACTTCATTCTCCGTCCTTCCCTAACCCGATGAGACCGATGACCTCGGTGTCTGGCCTCATCCCCCAAACAAGCCCCCCCCCCCCCCCCCGCCCCTCATCAGGAAACGTGAGGATCGAAAGCTTGCCTGCTCTATACAGTAGGATAGGCGGCGATCTGTGTCAGGTCTGACGACAGAGTACAGTGCTGGTGCAGACTCAGGTATTTCAGACCACACCGTTCAGCGGTGTGACCTGTGGCTCCACCACAGTTGCCATGCCATGTTGACCCAACGAGATCTTCAATTACGATATCAGCAGGTGCAGGATCATTAAGATAGGACCGTGGTGCAATGGCAAAGTTTCGCCTGGTCGAAAGAATCGCATTTCTTGTTAAACTAAGCCGATGTTCATGTTAGGATACGTCGTCGTCCAGGCGAAGACTGCTCGTATTCTGTACCGCGCCACGGACACTGGCTGCTGCGGACGGTATTATGGTAAGGAGGACATTCACCCCTGGATTTCAATAGGACCTATGGTGGTAATGGAAGGCACCGTGACAGCTGTGAAGTATGTGAATATTTTTCGGACCACCTGCATCTCTTCGTCTTTGATCTTTTCCCCAGCGGCCATGGCATCTAACAGGCAGAGAAATTATCACTGTCACTACAGTGATTTGAGGAGCATGAAAGTGATCTCAGGTTGCTGTCTTGGCAACCAATTGCCCTTGATCTGAATTCGGTGGATCAAATCTGAGACGTTATCGAGCGGCAGCCCCACGCTCACCTACAATTTACCACTAATTTACGGGAATTGCGTGACCTGTAAGTAGACATCTTGTTCCCCATCCCTCCGGAAACCTACCGAAGATTTCTCAAACCCGAGCCAGTCAGAATCGCTGCTGTGCTGCCTTCCGAAGGTGAATCAACACGCTTTGAAGCAGGTGCTTTTAATGCATAAAAAGTTCTCGGTTTACATGCCGCGTCAAAGTCGGATAAAATTCCAAGCTTCCGATGATTACCTCCATCACCATCAGCAGGGGTTAAAACCGACTGTCTTGAACCGGCAAGGCTCCCATTTTTATACTCACACGACA
The DNA here is from genome assembly GCF_021461395.2 of Schistocerca americana. Taxonomy (NCBI): domain Eukaryota; kingdom Metazoa; phylum Arthropoda; class Insecta; order Orthoptera; family Acrididae; genus Schistocerca; species Schistocerca americana. The sequence goes on along the minus strand of NC_060120.1, from coordinate 380,048,516 downwards.
GCAAGTGATTGGCTGTATTACGTCATGGTGTCAACACGGAAATGGTGCTTACCGGGGTGGTGCCCTCTACGTCTATGGATTCTGTTTGCATTCTCTATCCCTCTATCCAGTGTTGCTTGCAGAGCCATCCCTCGCATCAGGCAGTAAAATGCAAGAAGTCTCCCTCTGTTGTTCTTTTTCTTTATAAAGTGCCCGCTTCCGCTCATTGCCGCGCGGGGTACCCGTGTGGTTTGAGGCGTCTTGTCACGATTCGCGCTGCTCCCCCCCCCCCCCCCCCCCCCCCGTCGGAGGTTCGAGTCCCCCCTCGGGCATGGGTGTGTGTGTGTGTTGTCCTTAGCGTAAGTTAGTTTAAGTTAGATTAAGTAGTGCGTCAGCCTAGGGACCGATGACCTCAGCAGCTTGGTCCCATAGTCCTTCCGTTCAAACAAAATGTTGTGCTTTCGCCAGCTCACGACTGTCACTTTTATCTCCATCGTCATTATCAGGGGCCAATATTCGAAAGCTCGGAATTTTTATCCAAATTTGACGCTGCAAGAGAACTATTTATGCAAGGAATCCACAGTGAAAAACTTTGTAGGCAGGTGGTCCTAATGTTTTGGCTCGTCAGTGTATTTTCATATTACTACTGTCTTTACCATTTTCATCTGCCACGTTAATATAGACAAAGTACCACATCTACGTCCAGAGAATATATAATCTATATTTGCACCTACTTGTACAGTATGTTAGTTAAATGTATAACCTTGGCTCAGATTCAACGTGAGGAAGCGCACATACGTTGTGTATTGTGTATTAAACTGGGGACCTAGAAATGACGGAGATGCTTCGTCCCGCCGTAGTCAGTGGTTCAAAACCCCACAACAGGCCACAGCAGTCCACCCACCCCACCGCCACCCCACACCGACGGTTATTATACGGTTCGGCCCCCAGTGGCCCCTCCTCCCTCACCCCAGGAACGTCTCATACCAGACAAGTGTAATCCGAAATGTTTGCGTGGTGAAGTAATTATGGTGTATGCATACGTGGAGACAGTGTTTGCGCAGTAATCGCCCACATAGTGTAACTCAGGCAGAATAAGAGGAACCAGACCCCATTTGCCGAGGTAGATGGAAAACCGTCTTAAAAACCATCCACAGGCAGGCAGCACACAGGACCTCGACACTAATCCGCCGGGCGGATTCGTGCCGTGGACCGACACGCCTTCTTGCTCGGGAAGCAGAGCGTTAGACCGCGCGGCTAGCTGGGCGGGCGCACATACGCTGATGCTGATGCTGATGCCGTTTGTTTGACTGTTCCGCGACGGGCGTTTCGAGTAGTTGTAGTAACAGGATCTGCTCTTTGTCGATACTTTCTCCATTCCATGCTGCACGGATCGTGCGAATGATTTCTTAGTACAACTTTCCATGGTATGCATGTTTCGTGCCTCTCCACAAAACCCATGCAGGATCATTTCAGTGGTAATATAGCTGATATAATGATTTGAGATAACACACCAAGCCGTCGTCTGAATAACTCACTAATTGTTAATTTCTAATGTGCTAGCCAACTATGGGCGATACATACAAAATGTTCATTACTTGTCTCCAATTTTTGTTCCTTCGAAAACCATACAGGATCTGTATTTATCCATTTCTAGACGTATTGATACTGTTTTGAGTGCCAACGGTTTTCATACACCGTATCAGGCATTGTAATGTGTTTTTTTGGTGTTTCCATATTTTTGTCCACCCCATGTAGGTAGCAAATGTTGCCTGCTGACCTACAGTAAGGACAGAAAATAATTTCTTAATAACGTTTGGGCAGTTTTAATGAGATTCCAAGCGATTTTGTGCAGCAGTTTACTATTGTAAATAATCCATAAATCCACAATTCATGTGAGGAATGGAACACCACTGAAGCAGAGGAAGTCGATTTCAGCTGTTAGAAAAATTACGAGCTGTATTTTATGGGATGCAAAATGTTTTTTGATGATCGATTACACTGCAAAGGGTACAATAATAACTGACCATTACTACTCAGTGCAGATTTCTTGCAACATAAATGGTTTTTGTTTTAAGTTAGAGGGGTGTCAGTTTATATTGAAGAATTCTTTAAGCCATTTGATTCCATTTCATCTACATCTACATCTACATAGTTACTCTGCAATTCACACTTAAGTGCCTGGTAGAGGGTTCATCGAACCATTTCCGTACTACTTCTCTACAATTCCACTCTCGAATGGCGCGTGGGAAAAAGGAACACTTAAATATTTCCGTTCGAGCTCTGATTTCTCTTATTTTACTATGATGATCATTTCTCCCTTCGTAGGTGGGTGTCAACAAAATATTTTCTCATTCGGAAGAGAAAGCTGGTGATTGAAATTTCGTAAATAGATCTCGGCGCAAAGTAAACCGCCTTTGTTTCAGTGACTGCCACCCCAACTCGCGTATCATATCAGTGACACTCTCACCCCTATTGCGCGATAACACGAAACGAGCCGCCCTTCATTGCACTTTTTCGATGTCCTCCGTCAATCCTACCTGGTAAGGATTCCACACCGCGCAGCAGTATTCCAGCAGATGACAGGCAAGTGTAATGTAGGCTGTCTCTTTAGTGGGTTTCTGGCATCTTCTAAGTGTCCTGCCAACAAAGCGCAGTCTTTGTTTCACCTTCCCCACAATATTGTCAATGTGGTGTTTCCAATTTAAGTTGCTCGTAATTGTAATTCTTAGGTATTTAGTCGAATTGAAAGCCCTCAGATTTGTGCGATTTATCGTATACCCAAAATTTATTGGGTTTCTTTTAATACCCATGTGGATGACCTCGCACTTTTCTTTGTTTAGCTTCCGCGCTTTCAACTGTTTGATACTTCTTTGTTACGTCGTGCTTGATTCAGTTATTCGGTTGTATAATTTTGCTAACTTTGACGTAAAAAATAATGTTTCTTCATTGCACACTCTGAGTATCGCATTTTACCTCTTCGTAATTGTCATTAACGCAGTTTCCCGAACTTGCATTCCGTAGATCTGTAGTACATCACGTAAAATATTTTCATATTGATGACCGATATTAATTTCACTTCTGCACGAAATGCCACTATGTCCCGTTTATTCCTCACACACTTCACACCATTTTGTAAGCTATTTACAGTGCGGCATAATTTCATACATAAACCTCATGCGTGATTTACTGCAACATTAAATCTTCTGTATCCGCTGCCGTAGCCGAGGTCGCTAACGTACGCTTGTGTAGTGACACTTGACTTGGAGGTAGGCTGCTTCGAATCCTGGTGGTGAATACATTTCCACTGCCAGTATTTGGCCTGCAAGGGGAGGAAAGTTGGTGACGTGAAGTTCCTGATCGATTTTTGCGTCAATATCCCGTATGAAATTCCACACATCTCCGCAATGTCTTAGGAAACGAGGGCATGCGGTGCTATTGATGGTGATCCGTCGGTCGTATGGGGACCTTAAGCTCTGCGGCCCTCTTGGTTGTACTGGAGAGAAGTGTGCCAGCCACCAGATCTTACTGTCTCCCTTCCCTTCATCCATAACAATGGTACAATGCGTGGAACGGTGATGCGGGATTCCTACATCTGCTCCCATACACTCTGACCATGAGTATGAGACTACTTTGACTCATGCGTGATTTACTGCAACATTAAATCTTCTGTATCCGCTGCCGTAGCCGAGGTCGCTAACGTACGCTTGTGTAGTGACACTTGACTTGGAGGTAGGCTGCTTCGAATCCTGGTGGTGAATACATTTCCACTGCCAGTATTTGGCCTGCAAGGGGAGGAAAGTTGGTGACGTGAAGTTCCTGATCGATTTTTGCGTCAATATCCCGTATGAAATTCCACACATCTCCGCAATGTCTTAGGAAACGAGGGCATGCGGTGCTATTGATGGTGATCCGTCGGTCGTATGGGGACCTTAAGCTCTGCGGCCCTCTTGGTTGTACTGGAGAGAAGTGTGCCAGCCACCAGATCTTACTGTCTCCCTTCCCTTCATCCATAACAATGGTACAATGCGTGGAACGGTGATGCGGGATTCCTACATCTGCTCCCATACACTCTGACCATGAGTATGAGACTACTTTGACTTTTATTTAATACTTTATGCAATGAGCTGCAAAACGCTGAAAGAACGGAGAGGGCAGTATGGATTCTGTTGTGTGCGTCTAAATCTCTTTCTGTTAATTTTGTGCATGAATGATTCTAGTAACAGCGTCAAAGTTTATCTGAACTAGAAATACGTCTCTGAAATATCACGTTAACAGTATTTTAAAGTTAATCTATCATGCGTTTAAAGTGTCACATTAAAATTACCTTCCAGCTTATCTGGGCACGCTGCAATCGAAATACCGCAGTCAGACGGCGCTAAAAACGGACAAGAGAGTCCGTCTTACGGATGAGATCATTTCCGGGATGCAAGTGATAAAGATGTACGCCTGGGAGAAACCTTTCGCTAAGCTAATTGAGCTGGCCAGAAAGTAAGTAACCGCTTACGCTCGTTATCTTAGTGTGAGTAAACTGCCAGTCATGCTTCTCACGACTGTCAAAACTCCAATAAAAATTGTCCTGAATAATGTAACATAAATGTTTGAAATCTCTCACGTTCATCGAGTACACTAGCCTGACATAACGGTGTAAACTGAAGAAGGGTGTTGTCTTTTCAGGCTCGAACTGAAAGTTATCATTAAGGCATCCTACATTCGTGGAATTTATATGTCATTCGGTCTGTGCACTACAAGACTCGCACTATGCTGCTCGCTGATTACATTTGTTCTAATAGGAAACGATCTTACAGCAGACAAGGTAAATCAAAATTATTTGCGTTAAATATAATTTAATGTTATAACATTTAAAACTTCTATCAAATATCCGTTCGTGATGACTGGGTGTTGTGTGATGTCCTTAGGCTAGTTAGGTTTAAGTAGTTCTAAGTTCTAGGTTAAGTAGTTCTAAGTTCTAGGGGACTGATGACCATAGCTGTTAAGTCCCATAGTGCTCAGAGCCATTTGAACAATTTTTTAAATATCCATAGTTACCCATTGTTCTCGTATTTTTCATTCATTAAGCTGCCCAAATCCTTATCTAGCTGTAGTACAGACTGTAAATTACAGATTCCTAACTGCAAAGAACGAGTTCTATTTTACATATTTGTCTAATTGGTACATATTTATCTAATCGGTTTCAGGTGTTCGTTGTACTGACTTACTTCAACGTTTTGGCACAGACAATGACCATGATTTTCGTTAGAGGCATAGCTGAAGTAGCCGAGGCGCTCGTTTCAATTGGGAGAATCGAAGTAAGTACATGATAATAAGTACTGTATGTGATGTTCTAGCTTAAAGTAGTAACATAAATTTCATCAGAAATGGCAAACCAAATAGCTACAAAAAACCAAAGGCCACGTTTTCGATACGTTTATTTTCATCATTTCACGACGCGAGGCACTACCACGATGACAGATGTTATATTATACTTATGTTATATTATACTTCTTATTTACTCATTAAAATGTGTGACAATGCCAGAAAGAAGGAAACAAAATTTCGATGACGTCGAGGTCGTTAAAGATGGACCAGAAGCTCAGTCGTTAAAAAAACGGTGTCAGACTGCGGTCCGAGAGCGGATATGTGAAAACTACGCCCAGTGAAATTTGCGCCCAACAGGATATCTGTAAAATTTACTCCCACTATTGGTGGAAACTACCTATCCACTACGTCACAGCCTACCTGCATCCCGAGTCGCCGCCCAACGGAAAAACTCACCAGGCCCGCGGTGGGGCGCTGCGCCGACCTGTCCGATCCGCGTCGATGCCGCCATGCAAATAGCCAGAAACGTAAAGCAAGCATCCTGCTGCCGGAAAAAGAGCAAGACCGCCACCAGTTGTGACATTACTCGTCAATATGCCCTCTTACATACGTACAGGGCACTAATTCTAGTTGTTTTAACATTTAAATTCTGCTTTACCTTCTTTAATGATGCATACTCAGTCCTAACATGAAAATTCTTTATGCTTTGGTCGCTTTAATTTTTTTGTTTTTGTTAATATATTTTATAAGTTTATATGTTATTGTTGTTTATATTGTGCAGTCGCCAACCTATATAGGGAAAAACGATCATCATAATAAAATAAGGAAAATCAGAGCTAGCACGGAAGAATATACACTCATGCTCACAAATTATGGATAATTGCAGAATGTGGTGCCACACAACGTGGCACTACACAAAACTGGCGCTAATAGAATAGGCACATGGGGAACACACACTACACAGATCTTTAAGTCAACGGTATTGGTGATAAGTTGGGAAAACACTCACGAAACACATGTCCTACAAAACACCACTGCTTCTTGCGCGTGTACCCCGACATCAATATGGGATATGATCGCCATGCACACGTACACAGGCCGCACAATGAGTTGGCATACTCTGGATCAGGTGGTCGAGCAGCTGCTGGGGTATAGCCTCCCATTCTTGCACCAGTGCCTGTCGGAGCTCCTGAAGTGTCGTAGGGGTTTGAAGACGTGCAGCGATACGTCAACCGAGAGCATCCCAGACGTGCTCGATGGGGTTTAGGTCTGGAGAACAGGCAGGCCATTCCATTCGGCTGATATCTTCTGTTTCAAGGTACTCCTCCACGATGGCAGCTCGATGGGGCCGTGTGTTATCATCCATCAGGAGGAAGGTGGGACCCACTGCACTCCTGAAAAGGCGGACACATACTGGTGCATACTGACCTGCTACAGTTCCTCTGTCAAACACATGCAGGGGTGTACGTGCACCAATCACAATCCCACCCCACGCCATAAAACCACGACCTCCATACAGGTTCCTTTCAAGGACATTAAGAGGTTGGTATCTGGTTCATGGTTCACGCCAGATGAAAACCCGGCGAGAAATACTGTTCGGACTATACCTGGACTCGTCTGTGACATGACCTGGGGCCACTGTTCCAATAATCATGTACTGTGTTCTTGACACCAGGCTTTACGGGCTCTCCTGTGACCAGCGGTTGGTGTAAAGCCCCTTGCAGGTCTCCAGGCGAGGAAACCATGTCTGTTCAGTCGTCTGTAGGCTGTATGTCTGGAGACAACTGCTCCAGTGGCTGCGGTAAGGTCCCGTGCAAGGCTACCTGCAGTACACCGTGACTGTCTGTGGGCACTGATGGTGAGATATCGGTCTTCTTGTGGTGTTGTACACTGTGGAGGTCCCGTACTGTAGCGCCTGGACACGTTTCCTGTCTGCTGGAATCGTTTCATAATCTTGAGATCACACTTTGAGGAACACGGTGGGCCCATGCTACGACCTGCTGTATTTGACCAGCCTCCAGTCGCCCTAGTATTCTACCCCTCATAACGTCATCAATATGTGTTCTTTGAGCCATTTTCAATAGTCACCATTAGCACGTCTGAAAACGTCTGCACACTTACTCTGACATGCACCAACACACCTCTGCGTGTGTGGACTGCTGACAGCGCCACCGTGCGACGACCGGAGGTCAAATGCCCGCATGGTCATACCCCGAGATGATTTAAACCCGGAAACCGCCCACTAGTGCGTTGTTTCATCATGTGTCAGCATTATCCTTAATTTATGAGCATGAGTGTAGCTGTTCGTTATTTTCCGCGCTGTTCGAGAGTGGAATAATAGAAAATTATTGTGAAGGTGGTTCGACGAACCCTTTGTCAGGCACTTAAGTGTGACTTGCAGAGTATCCATGCAGACGTAGATGTAGACGGTACTTAAGTTGGTTTGTGATAAATACTCTTCCCTTTTAAAGTGTGTCTATCTTACTTAAAGTACAATTTTATAGCGCTCATGCATCTTCCGCTTAGCGCATGATTATCCAGGAGTACTGCTCCTATTTAATTCCTGCACCACAGCAAAGATGAGTGATATAGATATTAGTGTCAGTGATGTTGATTAACAGCTGAAATCTCTAAAACTGGACAAAGTTTCAGAATGCTATGCAATCCCAATCAGATTCTACATCAAATTTACAGCTGAGCCAGCCCCTCCTCCAACCATAATCTGCGGTAGATCCCTCGAACAGAAAACCGTACCAGATAGTTGAAAGAAAGCACATGTCGTACCCAACTACAAGAATGGTGCCAGAACCGAACCATCCAGTATCCTGAACATCCGTTCGCTGCAGAATCTTAAAAAAAAAAACATATTTTGAGCTCAAAAGCTTTGAGGTATCTCGAAAAGAATGACCTCCTCCGTGCTAACAAGCGTCCATTGGGAAAACGTCGATTATGTGAAACACAGCTCGCAGTTTTAAAACATGACTTCTTGAAAGCCACAGATCAAGATAGTCAAGCTGATGCAGTACTTCTTGATTCCTGACAACTATTTGGTTCAGTACCATATTTACGCTTATTATTGTAAGTATGATCGTATCAAGCGAAATTTATGAGTGGATTGACGATCTTTTGGTAGGGAGGACACAGCGTGTCATCGACAGACCTAGACGTAACATGGAATGTGCCACAGAGATGTGTGTTGGGACCCTCGCTGTTCACGTTGTAGATTAATGACCTTGCAGACAGTGTAAGTAGTAACCAGGGACGTTTCCCATAGTATATAGTTATGTACGAGTATAATAAGGACTACATTTACATCTGCATCTACATGGAAACTCCGCAATCACACTTAAGTGCATTGCAGAGAATTCATCGTAACACCTTCACAATAATTATGTATTTTCCATTCTCGAACAGGGCGCGGAAAAAACGAACACCTATATCTTTCCATGCGAGCTCTGATTTTCATCATTTTATGACACTGATCGTTTCTCTGTATGTAGGTCGGCATCAACAAAATATTTTCGTATTCGGAGGAAAAAGTTGGTGATACAAATTTCGTGAGAAGATCCCGCCGCAACGAGAAACGCCTTTGTTTTAATGATGTCCACCCCTAATCGTGTATCATGTCGGTGACACTCTCTCCCCTATTTTTCGAAAATACAAACGTGCAGCCCTTCTTTGAACTTTTTCGATTACTCCGTTAACACTATCTGGTAATGGTCCCACACCGTGCAGCAGTATTCCAAAAGAGGACGGACAAGCTTAGTGTAAGCAGTCCCTTTAGTAGATCTATTGCATGTTCTAAGTGTTCTGACAATAACACGCAATCTTTGTTTCGCCTTCTCCACAACACTATCCATGCTTTTTTTGTCATTTAAGTTGTTCGTAATTGTAATTCTTAGATACTTAGTTGAATTGAAGGCCTTTAGATTTGCTTGATTTATCGTGTAATCGAATTTTAACGAACTCGTTTGAGCACGCATGTGGATGACCTCACATGTTTCATTATTTTGGATAAAAAAAATTGCTCTAAGCACTATGGGACTTAACTTCTGAGGTCATCAGTCCCCTAGAACTTAGAACTGCTTAAACCTAACTAACCTAAGGACATCACACACATCCATGCCCGAAGCAGGATTCGAACCTGCGACCGTAGCGGTCACGCGGTTCCAGACTGAAGCGCCAGAACCGCACGGCCACACCGGCCGGCCGGCCTATAACACTACCTTGAGGATCGCCAGAAATTACTTCTGATTTACTCGATGACTTTCCGTCAATTACTACGAACTGAGACCTCTATGACAGGAAATCACAAATCCAGTCACATAACTGAGACGATATTCCATAAGTACGCAATTTCAGTACGAGCCGCTTGTGTGGTACAGTGTCAAAAGCCTTCCGGAAATCCAGAAATACGAAATCGATCTGAAATCCCTTGTCGATAGCACTCAACACTTCATGTGAATAAAGAGCTAGTTGTGTTTCACAGGAATGATGTTTTCTAAACCCATGTTCACTGTGTGTCAATAGACCGTTTTCTTCGAGGTAGTTCATAATGTTGGAATACAATATATGTTCCAAAATCCTGCTGCATATCAACGTTAACGATATGGGCCTGTAATTTAGTGGATACTCCTACTACCTTTTTTGAATATTGGTATGACCTACGCAACTTTCCAGTCTTTGGGTGCGGATCTTTCGTCGAGCGAACAGTTGTATATGATTTTTAAGTATGGAGCTAATGCATCAGCATAGTCCGAAAGGAACCTAATTGGTATAGAGTCTGGGCCAGAAGACTTGAGCCGGCCGGAGTGGCCGAGCGGTTCTGGGCGCTGCAGTCTGGAGCCGAGCGACCGCTGCGGTCGCAGGTTCGAGTCCTGCCTCGGGCGTGGATATGTGTGATGTCCTTGGGTTAGTTAGGTTTAATTAGTTCTAAGTTCTAGGCGACTGATGACCTCAGAAGTTAACTCGCATAGTGCTCAGAGCCAGAAGACTTGCTTTTATTAAAGGATTTAAGTTGCTTCACTACTCCGAGGATATTTACTTCTACGTTACTCATGTTGGCAGCTGTTCTTGATTCGAATTCTGGAATATTTACTTCGTCTTCTTTTGTGAAGGCATTTCGGAATGCTGTGTTTAGTAACTCTGCTTTGGCAGCACTGTCTTCGATAGTATCTCCATTGATATTGGGTAGAGAAGGCATTGAATGTTTCTTGCCGCTAACATACTTCACATACGACCATAATCTCTTTGGATTTTAATCTCTCTGGATTTTCTGCCAGGTTTTGTGACAACGTTTAGTTATGGAAACTGTTATAAGCATCTCGGCTTGAAGTCCGCGCTAAATTTCGAGTCTCTGTAAAAGATTGCCAATCTTGGGGATTTTGCGTCTGTTTAAATTTGGCATGTTTGTTTCATTGTTTCTGCAACAGTGTTCTAACCCGTTTTGTGTACCAGGGAGGATCAGCTCCGTCGTTTGTTAATTTATTTGGTATAAATCTCTCAATTGCTGCCGATACTATTTCTTTGAATTTAAGCCACATCTGTTCTACACTTATATTATTAATTTGGAATGAGTGGTGTTTGTCTCTCCGGAAGGCGTCAAGTGAATTTTTATCTGCTTTTTTGAATAGGTATATTTTTCGCTTATTTTTTGAGGATTTGGGGATTGCAATATTCAATCTCGCTACGACAACCCTGTGTTCACTAATCCCTGATCGGTTTTGATGCTCGTTATTAACTCAGGATTATTTGTTGCTAAGTAGAGCAAGTTAGTAAAGAGCTAGTGATGTTTCACAAGAACGATGTTTTCTATATCCGTGTTGATTGTGTGTCAATAGACCGTTCTCTTTGAGGCAATTCATAATGTTCGAATATATGTTCTAAAATCATGCTGCATATTGACGTTGATGATTCGGGCCGTAATTTAGGTCATTACTCCTACTGCCTTTCTTGTATACTGGTGTCACTTGTGAAACCTTCCAGTCGTTGGGTGGGGATCTTTCGTCAAGCGAGCGGTTGTATATGATTGTTAAGTAAGGATCTATTGTGGAGCTATTGCGTCATCATTATCTGAAAGGAACCTAAATGTTACACAGTCTGGACCAGCAGACTTGCTTCACTATTCCGACGGTATCTACTTCCAGGTTACTCATGTTGGCAGTAGTTCTTGATTTAAATTCTGCAACGTTTACTTCGTCTTCTTTGGTGAAGGAATTTCGGAAAGATATGCTTAGTAACGCCGCTTTAGCAGCACTGTCATCGATAGAATTTCCATTCCTATCGCACAGAGAAGGCATTAATTGTGTCTTGTCGCTAGCAAACTTAACATACGGTCAAAATCTCTTTGGATTTTCTGCCGGATTTGAGACAAGGTTTACTTGTCGAAACTACTATAAGCCTGTCGCACTGAAGTCTGCATTAAATTTCGAGCTTCTGTGAAAGATCGCTTATCTTAATGATTTTGCATTGTTAAATCTGACATGCTTTTTTCGCTGTTTTTGCAGCAGTGTTCTGAGCCTTTGTTGTGTACCACGGGGTGTCAGCTCCGTCGTTTGATAATTTGTTTGGTATAAACCTCACAATTCCTGTCGGTACTATTTCTTTGAATTCAAGCCACATCTGTTCTACACATACATTGTTCAATTGGAAGGAGTGGAGATTGTCTCTCAGGAAGGCGCCAAGCGAATATATATTTACCTTTTTGAATAGACATATTTTCGTTTAGTTTTTGGGGATTTGGGAGCTGCGTATTCAGTCTCGCTACGACAACCTGTGTTCCCTAATCCCTTATTGGTCGTTATTGTTTCAGGATTACGAGTATTCGTTGCTAAGAGGACAAGTGTGTTTTCACAACCGTTTACTATTCGAGTGGGCTCATGAACTAACTGCTAGAAATAATTTTCAGGGAATGCGTTTAGCACAATTTCGGATGATGTGTTATGCGTATCTCCGGATTTGAACATGTACTTTCGCCAACATATCGAGGATAAAATGAAGTCAGCCCCAACCATAATTGTATGAGTTGGGTACGCGTTTGAAATTAGACTCAAGTTTTCTTTGAACCTTTCAGCAAATGTAACATCTGAGTTGGGAGCTTGGTAAAAGGATTCCAATTATTATTTTATTCCGGTTGTCAAGAATGGTTTTTACCCATACTAACTCGCAGAAACTACCTACTTGCCGACCGGAGTGGCCGTGCGGTTCTAGGCGCTGCAGTCTGGAACCGAGCAACCGCTACGGTCGCAGGTTCGAATCCTGCGTCGGGCATGGATGTGTGTGATGTCCTTAGGTTAGTTAGGTTTATTTAGTTCTAAGTTCTAGGTGACTGATGACCTCAGAAGTTAAGTCGCATAGTGCTCGGAGCCATTTGAACCATTTGAACCTACTTCAGTTTTGCTGAACACCGTTGAGTCCTTCGCAAAAATTTCAACTGAACTTACCTCAAGCTTTAACCAGTTTTCAGTGCCTATAACGGTTTGAGCATCAATGTTTTGCATTAGCTCGTGGAACTCTGGCACTTTCCCAACACAGCTACTACAATTTAAAACCGTTATACCGATGGTTCCTGTATCTACCTTCTTCCCATGTTCAACGTGCATCCTTTGAGACTGGAGCCCTCTTTGTGTTTCCCAAGACCGTCTAACCTAAAAACTGACCAGCCCGCGCCACACCGGCCCCGCTACCCGTGTAACCGCCTCCCGCATGTAATGGACTCCTGACCTATTTCGTGGATCCCGAAACCCCCACCACCCTACGGCGTAAAATAAAGAATCTGCAGCCTACGGTCGTAGAACTGTCTGAGCCCCTGATTCAGACCGTCCACTCTGCTCTGTACCAGAGGTCCGCAATCAGTCCTGTCAACTACGCTGCAAATGGTGAGCTCTGATTTCATCTTGCAAGCAAGACTGGCAGCCTTTACCACTTCTGACAGCTGCTCGAAACCAGAGAGAATCTCTTCCACTCCAAACCGATTCATATCATTGGTAGCGGCGTGAGCCACCACTTACAGTTGACTGCGCTCTGTGCTCTTCATGGCATCCGGAAGCACCTGTTCCACTTCTGGAATGACTCCACACGGTACGCACACGGAGTGCACAATGGCTTTCTTCCACTCCTTAACAGCCATGTGTCTAAGACGCCCGATAGCGCGGCTAGCACTGGAGGTCCCAACTATCACTAATCCAATTCTCTGTGAATGGCTGGGTCTTGCAGGCTGAGAGGTTTCCTCTGAAATAGGACAAGCAACTGCATCTGTCTTCTGAACAGTGTTAGCCATAGATACGACCTGGAACCTGTTTGTCGGGTCAACCAGGGAGGCCTTACGTTCTGTCACACAGGAAGTCTTTCGGCGCCTACCACGCCACGAGGTGACCTCCCACTCGACTATGGGTGAGAGGTCAACCTCAGTGCGAGCAGTAACTGGGCTGGTCATCGGCACGAACCGATCGGCGGACCCGAGGGTCATGCTGGACGTCCGCTGGATCCCCACGGTGGGTGCACAACAGTGATGCCTAACCACTGCAGCCTCAAGCTGTGTAACCGAAGCCATCACAGACTGGAGCTGAAAGCAAAGTGTCACCAACTAAGCTCGCATCCGCACACAACAATCACAGTCCCTATCCGTACCAGAGACGGCAAAAAACTACACTACAGAGACAAACAAACGACTATAGACATGCGTTACGAAATTGTACTGTAGACACTGACGGAAACGCAAGTACCGTGTCAAATAAATTCGATTAAAACGCAGAGTATCAGAAACTAAACTACCAAAGCACGCAGTTGAAACTATGTAATACGCTCCTGGTTAGGAATTCGTAAATTGTCACAAAATCGGTACTTCGCTGTTTCTGCTCTGTCTTGGCTGGCGGCTGCTGGCTGAAAGAAGCTGGACAAATATTTGGTCTGATCTTGATAAAATTTCAAAGTGGTGCAGAGATTGACCACTTGCTTTAATTGTTCAAAAATATAGACTTGTGCAATTCATAAAACGAAAAAACGGCGTATCTTATTACAACACTATCAGCCAGTCGCTATTGGAATCGGTCAACACATACAAATACCTGGGTGCAACAGTTTGTAGGGATATGAAACGGAATTATGTAGTAGGCTCAGCCGTAGGTAAAACCGATGGCGTGCTTCAGTTTATTGATAGAATACTAAGGAAATGCAATCAGTGTTCAAAGGAAATTGATTACAGAACACTCTTGCGTCAATTTTATTTCGTTTTAATTTTAAAGTATGCTTTTTAGAATAGATGGAGTGTTGTTGTTGTGGTCTTCAGTTCAGAGACTATTTGATGCAGCTCTCCATGCTACTCTATCCTGTGGAAGTTTCTTCATCTCCCAATACCTACTGCAACCTACATCCTTCTGAATCTTCTTAGTGTATTCATCTCTTGGTTTCCCTCTACGATTTTTACCCTCCATGCTGCCCTCCAATGCTAAATTTGTGATCCCTTGATGCCTCAGAACATGTCCTACCAACCGGTCCCTTCTTCTTGTCAAGTTGTGCCACAAACTCCTCCCCAATTCTATTCAATACCTCCTCATTAGTTATGTGATCTACCCATCCAATCTTCAGCATTGTTCTGTAGCACCACATTTCGAAAGCTTCTATTCTCTTCTTGTCTAAACTATCTACCGTCCATGTTTCACTTACATTGATGGCTACACTCCATACAAATACTTTCAGAAACGACTTCCTGACACTTAAATCAATACTCGATGGTAACAAATTTCTCTTCTTCAGAAAGGCTTTCCTTGCCATTACCAGTCTACATTTTATATTCTCTTTACTTCGACCATCATCAGTTATTTTGCTCCCCAAATAGCAAAACTCCTTTGCTACTTTAAGTGTCTCATTTCCTAATCTAATTCCCTCAGCATCGCCCGACTTAATTCGATTACATTCCATTATCCTCGTTTTGCTTTTGTTGGTGTTCATCTTATATCCTCCTTTCAAGAGACTGACCATCCCATTCAACTGCTCTTCCAGGTCCTTTGCTATCTCTGACAGAATTACAATGTCATCGGCGAACCTCAAAATTTTTATTTCTTCTCCATGGATTTTAATACCTACTCCGAATTTTTCTTTTGTTTCCTTTACTGCTTGCTCAATATACAGATTGAATAACATTGGGGATAGGCTACAACCCTGTCTCACTCCCTTCCCAACCACTGCTTCCCTTCCATGTCCCTCGACGCTTATAACTGCTTTCTGGTTTCTGTACAAATTGTAAATAGCCTTTCGCTCCCTGTATTTTACCCCTGCCACCTTCAGAATTTGAAAGAGGGTATTCCAATCAACATTATGGTAAGCTTTCTCTAAGTCTGCTCTGCAGAAATGATTAGCATTTGAACGATGTCGGCCAGCGGGTTCAATGTCAACATCGATATCGTGGTGCAACACCACCTACCGGTAAAATGTGCCTGCGGCTCTCGTTGTCGCAATAAACCGAAGGTAATGGATCAGTGTCACTTGAGCAGGATGCCTCGCAGATGTATGCGCGAACCGTGCCGCCAGATCAGTAAGCGTCATTGGCAGGAGAGAATGTAATGTATCCACCCGGGAAAATTGCTGATCGTGCGGGACGTAGTGTGACTCCGGTTTATTGGGAGAATTTTCATTTGTAAAGGAGACCACCAATAGGCTACTAGTGCGACATGTTCTTGAGTACGGCTCGAGTGTTTGGGATCCGCACCAGGTAACATTAACGGAAGACATCGAAGCAATTCAATCGCAGACCGTTAGATTTCTTACCGGTAGGTTGGAACAACACGCAGGCCTTACGGAAAGGCTTCGAGAACTCAAATGAGCATCACTAGAGGGAAGGCGTCATTCTATTCGAGGAACACTGTTGAGAAAATTTATAGAACCGGCATTTGAAGCTGATTACAGAACGATTCTACTGCCGCCAACATATATGTCGCGTAAGGACCACGAAGATAAGATGTGAGAAATTTGGGCTCATTCGGAGGCATATAGATGTCGTTTTTCCCTCGCTCTATTTGCGAGAGAAAGAGGAAAGTAAATGACTAGTAATGACAAAAAGTATATTCCACCACGCACAGTAGGGTGGCTTGCAGAGTATGTACGTAGATGAACATGTAGGAGGAGATTAACTGAGAGGGTGGAGGAGGAGATGGGATAAATATAGGAATGAGGAATCAGAGGGAGAAAGGTGATATGAACAGAGAGAGGAGGAAGGAAGAGATAGACACAGAGAGGGTGTAGGAGAAGATAAACGGATTGAAGATGAGATAGAGGGTGCAGGAGCAGATGGACTCAGAGGGGAAAGAAGATGGACAGAGGAAGAAGGAGCAGGCGGGCAGAGATTTGGGGAGAGGGGGGGATGGAAAATGGACAGAGAAAGTGTTGAGGAGGAGATAGACAGAGAGGCGGAATAGCAGATGCAGCGAGAGAAAGAGAGAGGAAGAGTTAGACAGCGAAAGCGGCAGAAGGAGATGAACAGAGAGGAGAGCTCTGGAGGTGGATTAACAGAATTGGAATTGATACATATCTGGTGAGCGCTGGATACTTAGCTAGTTACAGAATAAAATTCAGTCACCAATTGCATAATTAGGAAATTTTTTTCATTTTACTGGTTTCAACAAATAAATCCGTCATTTTCAGGGCCTACCAAATTTGCAATGTTATACAGAACAGAAGTATAACTTGCCAATGCATGTATGTAAAGCATAAGAAGTGTATTACAGATACTTACTTAATTTTGGTTTAGCAGATATCAATATTTTCTTCATAGAAACATAATGTCCAAAAATGTACATATTGTTATAATTACCGTACCAGATTTACTGTGCAGGCACATCAAACAGACTTCGCCTTATGATATAAGAGGGGCAACTTTTCATTTGTCTACGTGTACCGGCGTCAAAAATCAGTTTTCAGTCAAACTGACGACATGAAAATGGGAAAGCACTAGAGATAGCTGGATGCAATAGCCCACGAAACTGAAGGAGTTGCATAAAAGAGAATGAAAAGTGGCGATGCCCAAATGCTTGTTTGTGACCAACACTAAGTAATTACTCCAAAGATGACTGATTATTCAACAGAGTTGAAAGATATAGTGGAAGGCACGAGGTAAAACTTAAACAGCAAGTAAAAAAAACTGTAAGAAATATGTTCTAAAATGAACTCTATAGAAAAAATGATGACTGTCATTGACACTCAACAGAATTATGTCTCTCTTTATGGACATTCCACCAACTATAGCCAAATTTAATTATGAAGATACAGCTAATTTGCCATATGAGATGGTAAAATATACTGAGGGTATGTTGAAACGTTGAAAAATTTAGACTTGACACACAAAAGATATTAACTGAGACGGATCTAAAAAAAAAAAAAACACACACACACACACATTGTGCAAGTTACAACAATTTATTGTATCACCTGGAACGTGAAGACACCACTAAACGAAGCTGCATTTTTCCTCCTCGTGCGCTCGGCATCTCTGTGGGAAAGGCCACCTGTTCGTCTTCCGGTCGATTAAATACCGTTTCGACAAGAAAGATTTTCTGAAAAAAGAAAGCAACTCCAGTTTTCCAAGTTTTCAATAAACAGAAAAAGACTTTAAAACCATGTTTCTAAATTACGTGTAAAGTTTCTTTCTCAGTAAAATCTTTAATAGACTCACATATTAGAACATTACTTTCATTAAAAAATACGTGGTCTATTTCCCGTGGTATTTGCCTCATTGGTGGAACTATCACTTCCTTGCCATAAAACAGACGACATGTCTACATTTAGGAAATGGTTGATATTTCTTATGACTTCTATCTGAAAGCATAACATTTTATGTAATGAAAACCTTAAGTTAATCGCAGCATTTATTTTTAATTTAAGGGTCGAAGTACTTTAATTTTTTTTTTAATTTTCACATTCCCCCTACTGTAACATCTGGGGCAGTCGGTGCATCAAGGAAGTCTGACTGACACTGTCTATTCTTCTCACTGTCTCATTGAACTCGATCTGTACTATAATGGCCTAAATAAACATGCTGTGCTCGTTTTCACTTGGTTTGTTATGAAGAATTAGAAGGCATATTTTTCGCCATCAACAAGTTAACTGAAACACATCTATGCCTACACCTAATGTTTTGTTACAAAGAATATGGACGTTGTTTTCTGCTAAGTCGTGCATGCTTAATTCTAAAATGAAACCAGTGTTTAGCTATAGGACTCAGTTTTACTCTGACATTCTCCACCTACGGTGTTATACGTCTTGCCTTCGATCACTCGTCGCTTCCTTACATTTCGTTTCCGTTCACTATCTTTCAGAACTCTTTGTTTGTTTGTTTCTTTTTTTTTCGAACAAGAATACGACTGCTGTTTGTGCCACTACGACATGGTACGACATGGCTGAAAACCACACCGTTGTTGATAACACTGTTGCGTAATGCTCCTGTAAACATACCAGAACAAAGAGATAAAAACAGGAGCTACCTCTTTCTTGGATAAAACAAAAGGCCTTTTTTATCACAAGATAGTGCATGTAACTCCAAACTCTCCTAGTATGGATCTTCCTATTTTTGCAAGAAACGCTTCTGTTATTGTCACTGACAAGACTCCATATCATCCAATGTACTTCCTCTCAACTACCGGAAAATTATCGCCAATTGTTGGGAGCAAAACTTTCGCATACCATTGAATTTCATATAGTTTTAAATAAACCACTTAAGGGGATTATACAGAAACAAAACAAAAATCTGCAAATAACTGGTGCAAGCAGATGCAACACAGTATGAAGGCTTCGATTAAACTGATTCGTTCCCAGACATACATTTCCCGTACATGACAAATGCCAGTGTGTTTAACGTTCGAGATTCCACATTAGGCAATAATCTCGCTAATAACACTGATCAACGACAGTTTTTTTACAAAGAATGTGAATAGTGATTTTTGCTAAGTCGTGGAAGCTTAATTCAAAAATTAAATCAGTATTTGCTATTAGGGCTCAGTTTTCTTCTGATATGCTACCGCTTATTCGTCAACACTGATGAAAATGGTACAACAGGCTATTTTTCTTTACACCAACTTACACATTTCACGAACTTTACACTTGAAAAATAATTGAAATGTGTACAAGGAATTACCACACTAGACCCTCTGTTCAGAAACCTGCCTCCAGGAAATGAAGCTGCTTTGGCAGCATTGATGATGAACCATTATGGAATACGTAGATTAACGTTATATTTGTTGCCACCTTTATCTCAGCGTTGAAGAGTTTTGCCAGTTGTTGGGAATGACTGTTTGTTATTTTAAGTTTGTGATGGTTTCTCGTTTGTCTGTTTTGTTAATTCGGAAGGATAAATCTCTCGCACCTGTGTAACTAGCGCAAATTATTTTCGTTATGTCTATGGATAGTTAACTCTGAAATCGCAAAAACCGAAACTTAAATCCTTTCGTACATAAGTGTTAAGAACTTACTAAAGGAGTAAGTTTGGCCAACGGAAATACAAGAATCGTGCTGTTGGTCATGTACTATACACCTGATAGAATAGTTAAAAGGATCACGCCATGTGTCCTTTCCTGTTGCTAAATCACACAATCGGCTGTTATTTTTTGTCTGACAGAAAATAGATTAAATCAGTTCGAAAACAAGGAGAATTGTGCAATGTCCTAATTTACTATCTGCTATACGGCCTATGTGTCACAGTGAAGAAATGCCGAAACCATTACCTCCTGAGAAAGTGAAAGTGATAGAAGAAGAATCCAATGATGATGCTCTCAGAAAACAGTGAAGGAGATGTGCATGCCGACCGAACATTTCATGACCACTGGATATCTCACAAGCCATATTTGTTGTCCCAAGAGGATCTTGCAAGTGATTTACATTTATCGAAGCAACAACCTGAGATTTAAGCTTCGCAATTTAAAAGTGGAATCTTTTTTTTTTCTCAATACGGAATTGGGTATTTATCGTAGTTTATTGTGGCCGCCTTGCTGTTTTGGGTAGGACTGCCTTCTTCGCTCGTGCTACTCTGCTTTTTACGCCCTCTGTTCTTCATCATGTGTCATTTTGCTTCCACGGTAGCAGCATTCTTTTACTTCGAATAATTCGTAGTCCCCAATATTGATGTTAAGTTTATCGGTAATCTCATTTCGCCGGCCGTAGTAGCCGAGCGGTTCTAGACGCTACAGTCTGGAGCCGTGCGACCGCTACGGTCGCAGGTTCGAATCCTGCCTCGGGCATGGCTGTGTGTGATGTCCTTAGGTTAGTTAGGTTTAAGTAGTTCTAAGTTCTAGGGGACTGATGACCTCAGAAGTTAAGTCCCATAGTGCTCAGAGCCATTTGAACCAGCCAATCTCATTTCGCCTACTCATTACGTTCGTCTTTCTTCGATTTACTTGTCCATAAGTTCTAGCAAAGTCAGGCTACATCAACAGTGGGTCCGTATTTCAAAAAATGTTCAAATGTGTGTGCATTCCTAAGGGACCAAACTGCGTAGGTCATCGGTGCCTAGACTTTCACACTACTTAAACTAACTTATGCTAGGAACAACACACACACGCATGCCCGAGGGAGGACTCGAACCTCCGGCGGGAGGGGTCGCGCAGTCGCTGACACGACGCCTTAAACCGCGCGGCCACTCCACGCGGCGATCCGTATTTCTCTCGATCCGATGTAGACCGATTATGTGACCCGAAGTTATCCGACTTCGTTCTTGGCTACACCTGCACTGGATCCGTACTTCTCCCAGTGTGATATACAGCAATCATGTGCCCCATGGTCCGTTTTGTGCTGGTTTCTACTGGTGGAGAGCGTTATCGTTAATAAGAAAATTTAAAAGAACAAGTTCAACAAAGATAAATGGTTCAAATGGCTCTGACAAGGGAACCTCTCCATTGCACCCCCGTCAGATTTAGTTATAAGTTGGCACAGTGGATAGGCCTTGAAAAACTGAACACAGATCAATTGAGAAAACAGGAAGAAGTTGTGTAGAACTGTGAAAAAATAAGCAAAATATACAAACTGAGTAGTTCAAGGAAAGATAAGCAACAATAAGGACAACAGGAACGCAGGAGTGCCGTGGTTTCGTGGTAACGTGAGCAGCTGCGGAACGAAAGGTCCTAGGTTCAAATCTTCCATCGGGTGTAAATTTTAATTTTTTATTTTCCGTTTATGTGACAAACTCTTATGTTTTCATCACTTTTTTTGGGAGTGATTATCACATCCACAAGAAAACCTAAATCGGACAAGGTAGAAGAATCTTTTTACCCATTCGCCAAGTGTACAAGTTATATTCCTGTCATGTGACGCACATGCTGTCACCAGTGTCGTATAGAATATATCAGATGTGTTTTCCTGTGGAGGAATCGGTTGACCTATGACCTTACGATCAAATGTTTTCTGTTTCCATTGGAGAGGCACGTCCTTTCGTCTACTAATCGCACGGTTTTGCAGTGCGGTCGCAAAACACAGACACTTAACTTATTACAGTGAACAGAGATGACAATGAACGAACGGACAGATAATAACTATGCAAAAATAAAGAAAGTAAAATTTTCAGTCGAGGGAAGACTTGAACCAAGGATCTCTCGTGCAGCAGCTGCTCACGCTACCACGGGACCACGGCGCTTCTAAGCACACTTCTTCCATGATGTTGCTTATTTGGCCCATGGACTACTCAGTTTGTATATTTTGCTTATTTTTTCACAGTTCCACACAACTTCTTCCTGTTTTCTCAATTGATCTGTGTTCAGTTTATCAAGGCCTATCCACTGTGCCAACTTACAACTAAATCTGAGGGGGGTGCGATGGGGAGGTTCCCTTGTGAGCACTATGGGACTTAACTTCTGAGGTCATCAGTCCCCTAGAACTTAGAACTACTTAAACCTAACTAACCTAAGGACATCACACACATCCATGCCCGAGGCAGAATTCGAACCTGCGACCGTAGCCCTCGCGCGGTTCCAGACTGTAGCGCCTAGAACCGCTCGGCCACCAACAAAGATAGGTCTTTACAAAATTTTCGAGATAAATTCAAGGATTACCACAATATGACTATCGACAAATTTCACTACATTTTCTAAGGCGTAAAAAATGATATAACTGGTCAGCAGGACAGGTTTAAGGCTTGTGGAGAGAACCCAGGTGAGGACACTCCAAGTAACATGACTGAGAATGTAAGTGGGTAACAGAATACTTTATTTCTTGGGAGAAATACACCAAATTCATACACATACTACAAAGGCTTAGAACGTACTGACTCCAAATACAGTCCTGCGGCACTACTTTGCTACTGACCAGAGAATTTTCTTCTGTTAGCTGATGCAATCGCTGCTGAGTCGTTACTGACACTCCCCCCCCCTCCCCCCCAACCTCCTGGTAGCGCAGTGCAGGAGCGCTTTTGGGTTGGGTGACGGGTGACGCTGCCCAGTCAGTAGAGATGATATTGTGTGAGGTGGGGGGGGAGTCTTGGGGGGGGGGGGTTAGGTGGTGGAAATGGTGTTCTGTTCGCAAGTACTAAGGCTGGTGTTGTTTCTTAGTGGCTATGACTGTGAGAGTTCTGTACACAACCTGCAGAAGTTTGTAATGGCGAGAATATATTTCCACTATTCACCGTGCTGCCTATCCACTATGTTGTTCTTGACAAATCTAACCAAGATCTCTTCATACCGAAATCGTTGCACATCTACTCGTACTATAACTACATTGTCATCCTGAATGATGTATTGTTGTCCATGTGGTCGGCGCTGTTTACCTTCGCATCAGAGGTGTTCTGTAGGTTACACGCATGCTTGAATGTATCGATGGTAACAGTTGTCAGTTTCCCCTTCAGTAATGTGTCAAATGTGTTATTGTCCTTTCTAATCACTCTGTGTGGGCGTGAGTATGACGGTTGCAATGCTGGGCAGACGGTATCATTTCTCAGCATTATGTAGTCACAGTCCCCTAGGGCTCGGTGGGCGAAGATTGTAATGTACCACTTCACCTTACAGACGAGCAGAGGAAGTTTCTTCTCTGTAGCTGGTAGGGATGGCCCTGTGTAGTCCACCAGCAGAATTAGCGGTTCCCAGAGATGTTGGAGGTCTTCTTCATATGCTGAATGCATGTCTAATAGCACTCACGGTAGAGCTTCTGTCCATTATCCTCCGTGAGACATGACTGTTTTTAGAGAGTGGTAAGCTGTGGTTCAAAAGTGCTGAACAATGAGCAAATGACAGAGTTTGGTAAAAAGTGGTGATTCAAATTATCTGCACTGATCAATCGTAATTAAGGAAGGACAACCGAAATGGGAAATCCATAAATTAATAAATGCTTTTGCTGTGATTTCTGCATTGATGTCAGGTACTGATATAGCTTTGACCCAGTGGATTACCCAGCCAATTACCGAAAGGATATAATGACAACCACTTAAGTTGGGGAGAAGCACGATGAGGTATAGGTGGATGTGCAGGAAGCAGCCCTTCGAAATTGAATAACGGTTGTGTTGTGGTCGTGCATGCTATTGTATTGAGATCGTTGGCAGGTAGCACATATTTCCATTCAAGTTGTACAATCTTTTATGCCATTTGGCCACGCAAAACAAACGCTGAGGAGTTTCTTTGTAGGGCAAATGCCTGGATGGGACAGCCTGTGTAGTTTATTCAGTCTTTACATGCTGAAGGCATTAGTGATCGAAAATGATCCTGTGAAACATTACACATTAGTTGTTTTGAAGAGATAGGAATGGTATACCCTAAACTGGATGTCATTTACTTGTGCTTCTGCTATTTCATCACAGCCATTATCTGCTGAGAGAGCACTGGTCCTAATCTGACACATTGTCAACACCATAAAGATGTCGCATATGTGTTATGAATTTCACAATATAATCTAAGTGGTGAAACAAACTGGACAACAGTCTTTTGCTAGACTGCAAATGGAATCTGCCATAGGCTGATGATCAATGTATATGGTCAAAAACGTGCCCTCCATATCACCATTCAAGTGCCTTACTGTTTTGTATACGACCAACAATTCCCTGTCGTAAGCCGACCACTAGCGTTGGTAGTCAGTCAACTTTTGGGAGAAGAACTGTAGTGGTTGTTGTGTTCCTGCTACCGACTGTTGGAGAACTGCTAGAACGATGGAATCACTTGCGTCTGAGGTAATGTACAGATCTGATGTGGTAGGGGGTGTGCCACTGTCTTAGTCTGAGAAAGGCAATATTTAATTTGCTGAAATGCTTGTTGAATCTGTTGAGTCCACTGAATGTCTGTTTTGTCCATTGTTTGTTTGCCTTCTGACACATTTGTCAGTGGCACCTGGATGGCAGCTGCATGAGATAAATGTTTGCAATACAAATTTACCATGCCAAGGAATCAGTTTAATCTTGAATGTTACATGGCTGTGGTACTTGACTAAAGACTCAGTCCACTGTATTGTAGGCTGTATGCTTCGATTCTAACTGAAGACTAAGGAAGGTAACTACTGACTGTCATAGCTGACATTTATTACTATTAACTATGACACCAAGTTTATTTAAGGCTTTGAAAACCAATCTGAGATGCTCACCATGTTTGAGTTAAGAACAGAGAAGATTAAAATATCATCTTAGTAGGTACAGCGAAAGGAACACTGGAAAAGAACATTGTCTATGAACCTTTTCCGAGTTTGTACTGCATTTCTGAGTGCGTTTTGCGTGTAAAGGACTTCATAAAGTCCAAAAGAGTTGATAATAGCCATCTTTGGTAAATCCTCTTCGTTCATGGGAACCTGCAAATAAGCCTTTTTGCAGTCCAACACACTGAACACAGAGACACCGGCTAAACGATGAGTAAAGTCCTGAATAATCAGAACTGGATAACTGTCCATGATGGTGCGGATGTTGAGAGCCCGTTAGTTGCCATGAAGTCTATATGTGCCATCCTTCTTAGGTACAAGATGAATGGGCGACACTCAAAGACTGTCTGATGATATCAGCTTGTAGTAACTCATCTACAGCCAACTTGATCATGCAAGGCTTATCTGGAGCTAGTATACATGCCTTATGTCAGAGTGGTGGACCTGGCATGGTGCTGATTTTAGGAACAGTTTTGTTGCAGATAGCACTTTGTCTGACCAGCACACATGAATCTATTGGGGCTGAGAGCTTACACACGCAGTAAGTGTACAGGAACCAGAAGAAGGCTACACTGGACTGACCTGTGTCAGTGCTGGTGTAGATTTGCCGACTACTCCGTTGTCTGTGTCTGTTGCCAGCTACCCCATGCTTGACTCGTTCATGGTGATAACATCATAATGATGAGGTTGTTCTCTGGTGAGCTACTCCAAGTATGTAATTGCAGCCATGAGCTCCTCTACAGATGCGCGAATTTTATCATGTACAGAATGGTTCTCTTTGCATAGGTGAATTGTTTCTTGTTTGATGTCGAGGTAGTGCTGATTGAATTGTTGCTAGTTCAACATCGATGCCAGACAGTCGCAAAGTGTTTATCGATCCCTTTTATGTGTGTCGGCAGGAAGGAGAGTTTGTGAGCTGGACTTGTGGAATGTGTGAGCGTGGATGGCAGTGGGGCCCCAATGATCCCAGTTGCAGAATGTCTTCTGCTGTGATAAAGAAGAGTTCCAAGTGCCCGATCTGGGGTGAGATGAAAATGTTGTAGAAAGTCAGCTTCCAGTGTCAGCTTCCTTGGCGTCAGCAATGAAAAACTGCCATGAAAACATGTGTCCTAAACTCAGGTCCAAAGTTCAAAATAGGGTTCCGTATACCGCAATATTTGAATCATTCACGGAATTGGAGGGCGGAATTACTTCCTTCCGGAGGTAGTAGCTCATGTGGCTTGGCATTCACTTCAGACCCAATATTAACAAGAACATAATGGTTGCAAATATGGTCCAGGACGCAGAGTTCAAATGGCTCTGAGCACTATGGGACTCAACTGCTGAGGTCATTAGTCCCCTAGAACTTAGAACTAGTTAAACCTAACTAACCTAAGGACATCACAAACATCCATGCCCGAGGCAGGATTCGAACCTGCGACCGTAGCGGTCTCGCGGTTCCAGACTGCAGCGCCAGAACCGCGCGGCCACTTCGGCCGGCTCAAGTCTTCTGGCCCAGACTCTATACCAATTAGGTTCCTTTCGGACGCAGAGTCTACCGCCCTAGCTCGGGGACGGTGTACAACTTGACTGGCACACATGTTGTAGTAATGTACCGGTGCACCTATTGCGGAACATTCTTCCCGCTCAGCTGTTCACAAAGTGCCATGCAACTGCGTGCTTTATCGATGAAACGAGCGTAAAACTAGCAAATGCGTGACTACCTCTTTCCGTCGGCTGGCCACTTGTTTGTTTTGACCGGCTGGAGAGCGCTTCTCTAGAGATTGCTAGTGACGTCATTCTCTGGGGCGTCCGTGTACATTCGTTTCCTCACCTCGGCTGTGCGCTGACACCTGTCGCGACATGGAGCAGAGCTGGTCATTGTTATCCAATGAATTAATGCATTGTCGACCTTGTAATACAGAGAGAAGTCTGCGCGCTAAAATTAGTTTCCTTTCTAGTGACTCATGCTCATGCGAGACCATTGCTAGTTTTAATCTTTAACTTGCGAGGTGTCTTTTCTGTAAGGTATACCACGATGTGTGGTCTCTGGGACCCCTATGTTTAAACCGAGATTTAAGGCAAAAATCATTTGAAATTTTTAATTTATGCTATACAACATTTATTTTTACAATTATTTCAGTGTTGCTTAAATGCTTCTAGTTTATTTTATTGGACTAAACAAAGCCTGCAACATTTTACTATTTATCCCACAAAAGTACATAATTTTGTGTGGTTCCTTTAAATGGTACACATAAATAGACTGCTAGAGTACATTCTGAAAAATTATACAATCTCTGTAGCAAATAAATTTCCAAATAAAACTAAATTCCAGAGTTTAAATATGCGCATAAAAATTCCACTCTACAGGTACAAAAAGGAAGTCTGTCAAATTGACTTTCATTTCTGGGAACTACAGTTTGTATCACCACTCAGAACACATTCGATTTTAACATACACTTTAAGTATTTTATTTCATTGAAGAAACAGACAGATCCCTATTACAACTTTCCTGAAGTTCTTCCTCTGAATGATACTCTTGTTCGATAGGAGATCTGTGATCACTGGCTAATGTAAAATTGTTGTCTGTTTCGTTTATTTCTTGATCTATATCACTGACACCTTCCTCCATAGATCGACTAACAATTTCATCAAACGCTGGAAAGTTAAAAATGACACATTCGTGCCAACACATTTTGAGCTATACGGCACCGTACTGAAGAAAACAGGTATGTAGTTCACGAGGCACGGTCTAGGAGACTCCAACACCTATCAGTAACACGTGTCAACAATAAACACAGAAGGCGATAACGCAACCGACAGCAAAACATTGTAGGCTAGGCAATTTAAGGAGGGTAGGGGGATTATAGAGGCATTCCACCACAACTGGCCTTAGAGAACGAGTTCGAAAATTTTCGCGCGGTCTGAGAGACCACACCTCGTGAGTTAGGAGTTTTGAGGCGGTAACTTCACTATTCACAGTGTCCACAAGGTGTGACCTGACAGCCGGCCGAAGTGGCCGTGCGGTTAAAGGCGCTGCAGTCTGGAACCGCAAGACCGCTACGGTCGCAGGTTCGAATCCTGCCTCGGGCATGGATGTTTGTGATGTCCTTAGGTTAGTTAGGTTTACCTAGTTCCAAGTTCTAGGGGACTAATGACCTCAGCAGTTGAGTCCCATAGTGCTCAGAGCCATTTGAACCATTTTGTGACCTGACATGAGTGAGAAGCCAATTAATGCTGATACTGGCCTAGATGGGTCAGTAAAATGACGAACTTAGAGCTGTGAGCATTCGGTGACAGTAACCCACTCAGCCGGTCGCTCAGAGTGTAAGGGTGTCAGTTTGGGTTATGGATTGTGGCGAACAGTATTAACATTCTGGTATGCACATCGTATCACAGTTGGTCGGAGCAACGAGGAACGGTCTCTTGATGAGAAGGCTGGGAAGGAAATGCTGCGAAAGTGTTCGTGCTTGGCCCGACCGGAACGGGTTCGGTGGAATTGTACATGGCGTGGTAGACGAAACAGATTCGGACAAAATTTCACTGTGTCTAACAGTTTTTTGGATAGCATCTTGTTGGTATACAACCTAACAGCATTCATTACCAAAGTCAACCAAAAGATCGGTAGTTCGCACACATTGTTCGGATAGACGGGAGGGAGTTGTTGACACCACGAGGACTGTGCAAGAAAACATCATTTCATGTTTTACAAAACTACGGGTAGACTGTGTTGCATTCACAGACGATATTGTGATATTGTCGGAATTATTAGAAGAGGCGGCTAAATAAATCATGCAGCTACAGAGACAAGCGACTAAAGCAGGCCTACTGATCCCTACCGAGGAGAGGCGGTATATGTCAAACAACAAGGCAGCTTCTAGATGAACGACAACAGGAGGAGGGATTTAAATACCTGGTAGAATGGATACAAATTTGGCTGACAGAAAAGAAAGTAATGGGAGCACGAAAAAACAAAATGAAAAAAGCATACAGACTAACGATGAACATCTACATTCCGATCAATGCAAAATTCAGACATTACTAAACACTGGTCCGCCCTACAGCCTTATATGCAGCAGAAACTCTTAACCTAGTAAGAGCAGGAGTAGTTTAGACATTAGAACTGGCGGAACGAAAGATTCTCAGGAGGACATTAGGACCTCGAGAAACAGAAGATGATATGTTTGGAAGACGAGTGAACCAAGAACTGTATGCCAAGACAGAGAGAATCTCGAACATTATCATCAAAAAAAGGCTCGTGTTCTTGGAACACACTCTTAGAATGGACCAGGAGAGGTCAACACAGCAAATAACACAATGAACTGCAAATAATACGTCGCTTGTCGAGAAAAAATAGTTCTCGAATCGGTTACACTGCTCAGTCTAACTTCAGAATGTGCATCAGTCAAGAAGAAAAACTTTCTACCACAACGCGGCAAGTGAACACACTTCATTTTCTTTAATGACATTTTCACAGTAACATTGACATAATCAATAAAGAACTGTTAATGAGTAACTATGTGTGTGCTATAATCAGTTTTTGCTGTCATTATGTGTCATCGGGCCTACGATATCGGACAGGAAACAAACATGTTTGATCCGTCAGCACGTCCTTCCGTAACTGAGAGTCATCGGTTTTAGTCGGATCGGTCTTCAGTTTCTACTGTAGGCATTTACATTGTAGCCTCGGTCTTTGTTTCCCTTACGGTGCCGTCTGATGGTCGCGAGCATTACGGATCTAGTGTAAGTGTAGGCTCAGTCCGACTGCAATACCTCTCCACTCCACGATGGGAACAAATTTCCTCCTGTTTCGATTGCTCGTGCACTTAATCTTACGGATATACATAAGATCTTTAAACTGGTACTCATACTTATTTTGTATGAGCAATGCAAATGATGTACATGTGCATATCTCAAGGTATTTTCAATCTTATCGCCATATGACTCTGGTACACAGAACATTGCTGATTCATAAACGAGTCGAACAGCAGACACAGAAAAACCTCTATCATGGGAAGCAATGGCCCACTCCCATTGTTGACCCCAAAAATGTGTTATCTACTCTCACTGCACATTGCATTTTGATTCATCAAAAACATTGTGAAAGCCAAGGACTAACCTTCAAGTGGATTCATTTGTTTGCTAGATACGTTTCCAATGATGAGTGAATCGAAAATAAAGGAGTAATGGGCCGAAAATTAGGGAATTAATGTGTGATGAACGTTTCTTTGATTTATTGAGTGAGTGTTGTTGACAGAATGGAATTGCTATCATCCACAAATATCTGCAAGAACGTTTTTTGGAGAGCTTACGGTAGACAATTATCGCGATATTGTGTATGAGCTACTGAGATCGTGCCATCTTATGGGGCGTACCATTTCACTTATTGCCCGATAACCTCGGCGTGTCCACAGCTCGTGGTCGTGCGTTAGCGTTCTCGCTTCCCGCGCCCGGGTTTCCGGGTTCGATTCCCGGCGGGGTCAGGGATTTTCTCTGCCTCATGATGACTGGGTGTTGTGTGATGTCCTTAGGTTAGTTAGGTTTAAGTAGTTCTACGTTCTAGGGGTCTGATGACCATAGATGTGAAGTCCCATAGTGCTCAGAGCCATTTGAACCATTTGAATCTTGGCGTTGTTGGTCCTAGCATGCAGAACGATTCTATCAGGACATTTATCGAATGGACAAGCGTTATCAAGACAAATGGAGTATCACGATGTTGTCCAGCAACTTTTGGCCCTTACGAAGCGACGTTCCTGACACAATGTGTTGCAGAAAATCTGGAAGGAAATACTTTTTGTTATGTTTCTTTCCTTTCCTTAACTGATATGTTACTCATTTCTTGGATTCATTTGTGTCCTGAAAGATTTTTGCGCTGTTTGTATTTGGAAGTACTGTTGCACCAATGTGTCATTTTGCCAGACATGTAGGCTTCCGTAAGCCATTTACAAAACCCAGAAATCATAATTTCATGAAAACTGAGGCTGTTACAGAAATTCTGAATTTATATTTAGTTTTAGGTATGAATTATCTTCCAGAAACGTAGTATATTATATTGTTTTTTAACCGGTAAAAATTTTTTTTCTTTTGTTGATTGGCTCAGAAACTGTGGTTAATTTTTCACTTGATGACATTTTAAGTACTATCCAGTATACCTTATAATTATGTGCTTCTCACACAGAAATTCCTGGGGAATGACGAGATCACTGACGAAAAAAAATCCCGCATGTTGTTGAGCGGACTGGACGACAAGCACGGCAAAGAGGAGAAGGTTGAGGAGTTGGCGGTCGAGATGGAGGGGGTGACGGCCAAGTGGGTGGAGAGCCTCAGCGACAACACGCTGGACGCCGTGGACCTGCGCGTGCGTCGCGGACAGCTGGTGGGCGTCGCGGGACCCGTCGGTGCCGGCAAGGTACGGTGCCTTTCGTTCTTTTGGTGTCGTTAGTCTTTTCACTGGTTTCTTGCTGGCCGCCACGACTTCCTCTACTGAACCATCCTCTTCATGTCATTTACACCCAATGTATGGAGTTATCTTACCACGTTTTTCTTTCGTTGCCTTCTTATCTGACTGTTCAGGACGAATTTTGAAAGTACTCTTAAACTGACTTCTCGACGAGTCAGAAACTTGAAATTTTAAACGAAGTTCAGAATTGGATGACGCTGCAATATAAACTCTTTTTCTTATCGGTCTGTTCTTTAAGGGTGATGTTGGAGATGAAATAGTTTGGTAACACATGACATCTAGGCTGCCCTGCACAACCAGTGTGTTGAGCAGATAGTATCAGAATGCACTTCAGAGGGTATACTTGTGGACAGGTGTGGCTGAGCAGGGAGAGGGGCCAGGGGCAGATGGGTGGTGAGAGGCGCAGGATGAGATTTACAGAGGCAAGGAGGGGGGAAGGAGGAGATGGACAGACAGAGGGGCAGAGAGGAGTGAGGATACATTAGACAGGTAGGGGGGAGGGAGAAGGAAATTCATAGAGACATGGGGGGAGAAGAAAATGGACAGTGAAAGGCTGGAGGACAGGGTCAGAGAGAGGGGCTAGGAAGAGATGAACAGAGAAGTCAGGAGCAGATAGATAGAGAGAGGGGAGGAGGTGATGTACAAAGACAGGGGCGAGGGGTGGACAGAGAGAGTGGTGGGGGAGAAGATGGACAGAGAGAGGGAGGAGGAGGAGGAGAAGAAGGAGATCTGAGATCTGTGCTATTTGTGTGACATATATGTACATGGGCAAAGTTGAAAGTATAAAGGTAGTATTGAAATAAAAATCTTATAACAATTACGTAAAATTAATTTTCCTTGGTTGTTTGTTTTATTTTTTAGGAAAGTAACAATTAAACAGATGAATATAGTATAATCAGTAGGTAGGTATACTACCATTCTATTACAGATATGATCAAGTAATTATACACTGAAACCTTAAATTTAACATACCTTACAATCTCATCAAAATGTTTAAATCCATTGAGAAATTTCAAATAAGGCTAAAGGCAGAAAGTAATTATTTAAATAGAAAGAAATTTTTTAATATTCCACGTTTTAAATCGTACTAAAAAGTATAAAATTATTTCTCCTAGCACCATGCAGATTCCTAACTCCATACAGATAGTTCCGAAAATTTGTGATTATGAATGTTTAATACTTATGAAAACGTTTTTAAAATTTATAACGAAAAACGCGAGGCGCTTGCAATACGTATTTGCTGCATTAATACTTCACCTTCTAACAACTGTCTGTTGCATGCGTCCAAAGTCCTTTGTTATAAATCTTATAAGTATTTTCTTAGCTATTAAAAATTCTCTATTCCAAATTCTCCAAACTATCTGTTTCGGGTTAGGGATCTGTATGGATCTAGGAGAAATTATTTTATACTTTTTACTCCAATTCAAAAACGTTATATTGCAAACTTATCTTTGTTTCAATAATCGAGAGGCACAGTACAGTACTGTGCAGTGAATCTTCCTGCTTCACGGTAGTTCCTCCTTGCGCTGTGAGTGGCCGCATCTTCTGTCCGCGACTTGTCCCCATCGTTACTTCTGATATCAGTTGGTCTGACGAGAAAAGATACTTCAAGCGGAACTTCGTACTCACGTTTTCGTCTGACTAGATAATTGTAGTTTTTGAGTTTTCTTTCGGAAAAAGTTAGTAATCACCTTTCGACCACTTACCTGAACATTCTTCAATCAATCATCAATCCTAAAAGTTTCGAGACGGTATTCATAAAAAACTGAGAAACGTTAAGTTAGGCTGTTTTGATGCTTCAGGTGTTCTACATTATCCATCCCACTTGCGTACAACGTACAGAAGTCTCATAATGCCATGCGAAACTGTCAGAAAAGTCCTTCTTTGGGATGTTGTTCAGCTCGCGTGTCGCATTCGGTAGAATGTCGGTTATGTCACAAAAACTTTGACCCTTCGTGTTAGTTTCTGCACTTTGTCGTTTTCTGGTAGGTTCGCATTGGTAACACGACTTGTCACCTGTCATCCAGAAAAGACCTGTCGGCGTTTTGCAATTCAGTCAAGCTGCGGCAGGCATCCATGCGTCGTTTTGGTTTGGTAGTTAAGGTGTGCGAGACCAGCTTTGCACACCTTCTGTTCAAAACATTCTGGAAAATGTCTTTAACACTTGATCTAGAGATGTTGCTCCATTTCGATTTGTGACGCATCTTCATTGATACACTACGGCCGCACTTCCACGACTACCTGCTCACAACTGATTATTCGAAGTTCAAGCTGCCACTGTAGTTCTGCGCTGACGAGTAACAGACATTCGACCCAATGCGACACGTGAATTGAATAACATCCCAATGAAGGGCTTTTCTGACAGTTTCGCATGGCTTTATGAAAATTCTGTACATTTTACTCAATACGCCAGAAATAAAATCAGCCTCGGAACGTTCTGAACGGATGGTACAGCTCTATATTGTTGCTCTGCCACCAGCAGATTTTCAGCTTTCGTTTCTACAACTACGAGCGTCTTAAAATTTAGCTACCAGTTTGTACAGCATATGATATTCCGTTGATGTCTTTACCTAGCATCCATTACAGATTTGCAAAGCAAGTATGAAAATTTTTCCTCAGTTCATTACGAAATTAAAAATACAGATTATTTTTGGAACTTATTTTTTGGTCACAGTCATGTATTTTAAACAGTTACCAGAAACCAAACGACAAGAAGCTGAAAAAAGTTTTGGTTTTACTTTTAACGTAGCCCTGAAGCGAGAGGTGATAGTGGTTTTCATTATTTATGTTTTACAGTACTGTTTTACAATCTTTCTTACGATGGGGACAATTAAAATACCATTCAGTGAGTATTATTTAAGAGCTCTGATAATTAGTAATGTCCAGCGTTAATTATTTAGCGTACAGCACTTTAACGCTTTAATACAAACTTCTTTAAGTAAAGACAGACACACACACACACACACACACGGGGGTCAGAAGCGATACGTACACATACAGATAGCGGTAGTGTTGCGCACGTAAGGTATACAGGACAATGCATTGGCGGAGCAGTCTTGTACTCAGGTGATTCATGTGAAAAGGTTCCCGACGGAGGCTAATTATGGCCGCACGACGGGAGTTAAAAGACTTCGAATGCGGAATGGGAGTTGGGTCTAGAAGTGTGGAAAGTTTCATTTTGAAAATCGCTAGGGAATTTAATATTCCGAGATCCGGGGTGTCAAGAGTGTGCCGAGAATACCAGCTTTCAGGCATTACCTCTCACCACGGACAACACAATGGCCAACGGCCTTAACATCTGAAGGGAGCAGCGGTTGCCTAGAGCTGTCATTGCTAACAGACAAGTAACATTGCGTGAAATATACCCAGAAATCAATGTGGGACGTACGAGGAATGTATCCATTTGGACAGTGCGGCGAAATTGGTCGTTAACAGGTTGTGGCAGCAGACGACCGATGCGAGTGCCTTTGCTAACAGCACGACGTCACCATCAGCGCTTCTCCTGGGCTCATGACCATATCGATTGGGCCCCAGACGACAGGAAAACTGTGGCCTGGTCATACGACTCCCGATTTCGGTCGGTAAGAGCTGATGCTAGGGTTCGAGTGTGGTGCAAACCCCACAAAGCCATGGTCCCAAGTTGTCAACAAGGCTGTGCAAGCTGATGGTGGCGCCACAGTGGTATGGACTGTGTTTATATAAAATAGGTTTGGTCCTCTGGTCCAGCTGAACCGATCATCTACTGGAAATTGTTATGTTCGGCTATTTGGAGACCGTTTGGAGCCATTCATGGAGTTCATGTTCCCAAGCAACGATGGAATTTTTATGGATGACAATGCACCATGACACCAGGCCGCAATTGTTCGCGATTGGTTTGACGAACATTCTGGACAATTCAAGCGAATGATTTGGCCACCCAGGTCGCCCGAGATGAATCCCATCGAAGATTTATGGGACGTAATCGCGAGATCAGTTCGTGCACAAGCTCCTGCGCCGGCAACACTGTCGCAGTTATGGACGGCTAAAGACACAGCACGGCTCAATATTGATGCAGGGGGCTTCCATCGACTTATTGCGTCTATGCTACGCAGAGCAAAACGAGGTCCGACATGACATTAGCTGATATCCCATGACTTGTCACGTCAGTGTATATTAGAATACTGTTTTATTATCTTACTTAACGATCAAGACATTTCAACATATTCAGTGAGTATTACGTAATATCTGTGATAGGTAAAATGTCGAGTGCTAAATATTTAATGTGCGGTATTTCGCTTCTTTAAATAAACACACATTTCTTCAATGTCAAAATAAAATTTATCATAATACAGTTCGATGTTTATCAAACTCTGTGGAGATATTCATCTTGTAATGGGTATTAAATGACTAAGCTTTCATTCCGTTCCGAAGTGATGTTCACAACATCAGTACGAGGTATGACCCCGACAGGAACGAATACACTCATTGTGTCATGGAAGCTAATTGCTTCCGAATGTCATGTTCAGGAGTTTCTTGCCATACCTGAAACGCATTATGCGAGTTTATGAAGATTGCTGGCTTGAGGCTCGAATCAAGGTATACGTCTTCGCATAAGCTCTTCTTGGTGACGATGTCTTTCACCTCTGGCTGGGTTTCAGCTATTGTCATATGTCGATTCACCAGAGCCAGTCGAACAATTCTACGATCTTCTCATGTTGCCGTCCTTCTTGAGAGCCCGTGCCTATTCCTCATGCCCCGTCTTTCACTTCATAATCTCTCACTTAATAAAATGAAACGCCTACAGTTGTCGTTTTGATGTTATTTTATTACATTGCAACCAGTATCAATGACTCAAAACGCCATCTTCAGGTCTTAACTGACGTTGAGGCGATGCACACCAATCGTATACACAATCCCATCAGTGGCCTATATCTTTGAACTTGTTACTGTAGAATGTTGTAAGAACGATGTTGTGTTTGCCATCATCAACTGTCATCTGACTCAGTTGGTATTTGATGGTTACAAACATAACATCACTTTCACTGTGTTCTACAGAAGCCAGTGCATAGTTGTCGGTCACTGATGGGATCGTGTATCCGATTGGAGTGCACCCGCTCAGTGTCAGTTAAGATCGGAAGCTGGTGTATTGAGTCACTCAAACTGATTGCAATATAATAAAATATCAAAACGACAGTTGTAGGTGTTTTATTTTATTACTTAAGTGAACGGCCGAAGTCCTGCAGACGGCTGGCCACTGTGGTCGAGCGGTTCTAGGTGCTTCAGTCCGGAACCACGCGGCTGCTACTGTCGCAGGTTCGAATCCTGCCTCGGGCATGAATGTGTGTGATGTCATTAGGTTAGTTAGGTTTAAGTAGTTCTAAGTCTAGGGGACTGATGACCTCAGATGTTAAGTCCCACAGTGCTCAGAGCCATTTGAACCATTTGCCATGTTTATTTTTTACGGAGGTACAACACATCCTTGCTGGGAATTTATAGTTCCTCGCTCCTGAGCGAACTTTGATATACTAGTAGGTATATATTTTATATTTGATTATGTCTGTATAGCCTTACAGCACCACTGATTTGTGGTGCGATGTGAACGTTATTAAACTGCTCCAAGTATTTTATCATTTAATAAGTTTCTCGTACAGACTGAGTAGGTATTCCAGATAACAAAGTGCATTCTGTGTCACATTTGTTATCATGTAAGTAGCTAACAGCTCATGATAACAAGGTAGCAAGGTTCAAGTCGCCGTTTGTCGACCTTGGTTTACATTTCTTGTCTTTTCCTTAACTCCTTATCAGAATGTACCTATGCTATTATATTACTTCCTCCATTTGTGTACAACAGAGCTATTTCTCTTTCAGTCGAAGAATGTCGTTGGGCGGCTGAGTTCTCACAAAAATGACAGTAGTAAACACATAACGGATGTGACTTACGAAACATTACAGTAGTCCCATCTCTGAAGCACATATATCGCTTTTCATTTTGTGAGAAGTAACGACTGATACATTCCACAGATTATAAATCGGCCCCTCGTACTGCGGATTTTAGATTTTACTCGCAAACATTTAGGCGGCTGTCGGACTGGTTCCCCACCTAGACTTCACAAACACGCGCATACGCAATTAAAACATGGAAACACTGAATTTACAATTTTTTTAGACAGATTATGCAGACGACACTGCTCCCCTTGGTCTAAGGTGACGTTGCGAGAGTAAGAAGAGCGTCCGACTAGAAGAGCAAGTTTTAGATCTACAATGAGCGAAGAAAGGCCCCCCTAACGAAAGGGTGTTAACATATGAAAGAAGAGTATGAAGAGGGAGAAGAGTTAAGAAGCGTTCCGAGTAACGTTATTATACACGTTTATCTCCAGGCAAACTCAGCAAGCCATCATTTGTACAAACAGTAGTGGCTTCGCTTCGTAGGTCAGTCAGTAGCAGAGCGAGGGAGGAGATATACATTCTATATGGCACTAATGACTCCTATGCAAGCTATACAATGGAATCTGTAGAATCATTCCGAAGTTTTTCTCAAATACAGTTATCTACCCTTACTCAACAGGGTCTCTTCAGAACGATCCCACTTCCAAAGATTCCGTTGCTATGTATGTTTCAGCAACTTTTTTGCATTTGTGACGCCACGTGACCCAGACCACTGACCTTTCTGTAACATCACAAGCCGGACCCTCATTATCAGCGATGTCATCTTTCTTATCAGTGATATAATTATTATCACTGATATCATCCTTATCAATGACGAACTACGCCCCCATTTCTCCTCTCCTCTCTGGCCAATCCCAGCGAAGTATTAAAATGAAGCAGCCAGTCTGAATGTATCAAATAAATAAAATAATTTTATAAAAATGCAAGACAGTGGAACTAGCCTATTTATGCTTTATACCCCATGCGCCCTCCCGGAGGTGGGACCTGGATAAACTGAAAGAACCAGAGGTTGCACAGAGTTTCAGGGAGAGCATAAGGGAACAATTGGCAGGAAGTAGAAGAACAATGGGTAGCTTTGAGGGATGAAGTAGTGAAGGTAGCAGAAGATTTAGTAGGTAAAACGACGTGGGCTAGTAGAAATCCTTGGGTAACAGAAGAAATATTGAATTTAATTGATGAAAGGAGAAAATATAAAAATGCAGTAAATGAAGTAGGCAAAAAAGAATAGAAATGTCTCAAAAATGAGATCAACAGGAAGTGCAAAATGGCTAAGCAGGGATGGCTAGAGGACAAATGTAAGGATGTAGAGGCTTATCTCACTAGGGGTAAGATAGATACTGCCTACAGGAAAATTAAAGAGACCTTTGGAGAAAAGAGAACCAGTTGTATGAATATCAAGAGCTCAGATGGAAGCCCAGTTCTAAGCAAAGAAGGGAAAGCGGAAAGGTGGAAGGAGTATATAGAGGGTCTATTCAAGGGCGATGTACTTGAGGACAATATTATGGAAATGGAAGAGGATATAGATGAAGATGAAATAGGAGATACGATACTGCGTGAAGAGTTTGACAGAGCAATGAAAGACCTGAGTCGAAACAAGGCCCCGGGAGTAGACAATATTCCATTAGAACTACTGACGGCCTTGGGAGAGCCAGTCCTGACAAAACTCTACCATCTGGTGAGCAAGATGTATGAGACAGACGAAATACCCTCAGACTTCAAGAAGAATATAATAATTCCAATCCCAAAGAAAGCAGGTGCTGGCGGATGTGAAAATTACCGAACTATCTGTTTAATAAGTCACGGATGCAAAATACTAACGCGAATTCTTTACAGACGAATGGAAAAACTGGTAGAAGCCGACCTCAGGAAAGATCAGTTTGGATTCCGTAGAAATATTGGAACACGTGAGGCAATACTGACCCTACGACTTATCTTAGAAGCTAGATTAAGGAAAGGCAAACCTACGTTTCTAGCATTTGTAGACTTAGAGAAAGCTTTTGACAATGTTGACTGGAATTCTCTCTTTAAAATTCTGAAGTTGGCAGGGGTAAAAAAAAGGGAGCGAAAGGCTATTTACAATTTGTACAGAAACCAGATGGCAGTTATAAGAGTCGAGGGGCATGAAAGGGAAGCAATGGTTGGGAAGGGTGTGAGACAGGGTTGTAACCTATCCCCGATGTTATTCAATCTGTATATTGAGCAAGCAGAGAAGGAAACAAAAGAAAAATTCGGAGTAGATATTAAAATCCACGGAGAAGAAATAAAAACTTTGAGGTTCGCCGATGACATTGTAATTCTATCTGAGACAGCAAAGGACTTGGAAGAGCAATTGAACGGAATGGACAGTGTCATGAAAGGAGGGCATAAGATGAACATCAACAAAAGCAAAACGAGGATAATGGAATGTGATGCTGAGGGAATTAGATTAGGAAATGAGACACTTAAATTAGTAAAGGAGTTTTGCTATTTGGGGAGCAAAATAACTGATGACGGTCGAAGTATAGAGGATATAAAATGTAGACTGGCAATGGCAAGGAAAGCGTTTCTGAAGAAGAGAAATTTGTTAACATCGAGTATTGATTTAAGCGTCAGGAAGTCGTTTCTGTAAGTATTTGTGTGGAGTGAAACATAGACGATAACAAGTTTGGACAAGAAGAGAATAGAAGCTTTCGAAATGTGGTGCTACAGAAGAATGCTGAACATTAGATGGGTAGATCATATAACTAATGAGGAGGTATTGAATAGGCTTGGCGAGAAGAGAAGTTCGTGGCACAACTTGACTAGAAGATGGGATCGGTTGGTAGGACATGTTCTGAGGCATCAAGGGATCACAAATTTAGCATTGGAGGGCACCGCGGAGGGTAAAAATCGTAGAGGAGACCAAGAGATGAATACACTAAACAGATTCAGAAGGATGTAGGTTGCAGTAGCTACTGGGAGATGAAGAAGCTTGCATAGGATAGAGTAGCA
Organism: Schistocerca americana; assembly: GCF_021461395.2. Taxonomy (NCBI): domain Eukaryota; kingdom Metazoa; phylum Arthropoda; class Insecta; order Orthoptera; family Acrididae; genus Schistocerca; species Schistocerca americana. The sequence goes on along the minus strand of NC_060120.1, from coordinate 380,008,306 downwards.
TGGAGAGCTGCATCAAACCAGTTTCAGGACTGAAGACCATAACAACAACAGCCCCATGCGCCCTCCCGCTCTCCAGCCAGTCTCAGTGTTGTGTTAAAATGAAGCATTTAGTTGCATACAAATGGCACCAAACTAAGATATGCAGAAAAATAAGTCACGTAATATTAACTTGAATGAGTGCTAAGAAGGAAGTTATGCATTATTTCTGAGAAAGTCAACGATATTTATGAACACATACATACCCTTCCTCTGTGTTTATTTAGTGTAATACTAAAATAGTGCATAAAAAGTCAAGTTGCACCATTCTGTGAAAATCAAAGATATTTACGTATAACTGGGTGAGACTGTTTACGCGGTGACTGCCCGCGGTGACGACGGGGTGTCTGACAATTACAAAGCTACCGCAGCATGTGTTCGTTCTTCCATAACATCACTTTGCTAAGTTCAAATGGCTCTGAGCACTATGGGACTTAACTGCTGAGGTCATCAGTCCCCTAGAACTTAGAACTACTTAAACCTAACTAACCTAAGGACATCACACACATCCATGCCTGAGGCAGGATTCGAACCTGCGACCGTAGCGGTCGCGCGGTTCCAGACTGGAGCGCCTAGAACCGCTCGGCCACTCCGGCCGGCTCTTTGCTAAGTCGGCAGATCAAAATGTGATTACTAAGCATTAGCGCAGGATAATACGTACAGTTGGACACACTTTGGTGTGGTATTTAACAGCCATAGCGACACTAGCGCTCCAAGTGGGGACACATCTGTGGGAAGGATAGTGTATGTTTTCATTTTTCTAATTAATTAACGAAATAATGTTTTTGCGTTCAATGCATTACTAAATTACCAAGGGACATGAATTATCATGAAATAAATGTAAAAACAGCCGAATTTCACTGATTCAGTGACATAAGCGACTTATTTATGAAGAAATTCTTTCTTATATGTGCACAACCGCAACTTACTCCATTGACAGGAAGAGAATATAAATAAATATTTCATGCACGAGAGACATATTTCTGTTGTCTCTTCTTATGACAGGCACTTTCCTTGACAAATAAAAATCGTCTTATTGTGTCTAATGATTCGACAACTCTTATACTTCACTCGGCGTTCTGATACACTAATACATCTGTGAATGTAATTACTTTTACTCCAAAAGTGAATTTGTTGGAGGTTCTTGCCCTTTGTGGTTCAGATGTAGCAGCAATTGTGGAACCGGTTCCTTCCCTTTTGCTTTTTGGCCTTTTATTATGACGTGTGTGGTTATCCCTTAGGTCACAGGTGTGGTACCTTGTTTGGTACGTTAAATGATGTAGGTATTACATTGAACACAAGTTTCCTACGTTCCACATTCACTGATTTGGCTGGACGTTTAGGGAACAAACTTCGCATTGCTGGTCTTATATATGATGCCTTTCTACAAAAAGTAGGTCTTTTGGTGTTTACTGGCAGTTTTTTGTTATTCAAGGAAAATGACGTTTAGCAGTAAGTGTCAGTACGTTAAAAGATAATCGTAAATAAACTCTCCCCTCCCAGGGACCTTAGCAAACTGAAAAATGACAAATGTGAGTTCATCTTTTAGTTATCGTCGGTTTTTTAGCGCTAAATACGCTTCCTTTTGTAGAAACTATTTTATAAATTAATGTAAACAATGGTATTCGCGCTCAGTCGATATTGTATCCAGAGGTGTCACTTGCTGCCTGCTTGGCGCGCTGCTATCGCAGTGGGTAACAAAAGCCAGAAGGAGTGTCGCGATGATTACGTTAGAATGTAGCTATTCCCGTGCGCCTGCGGTTGCGCACAAGGCAAGAACTATTGTGTGGACGCACCTTAGGCTCTGAATGACGTTACGTCATAAAACATGGCTCCTGATTCGAACCAAAAAAATGTTCAGTGAAAGTGAAATACTTTACTAATAAGCTATATCGTGAACCTCTTCCTAGATACACTTTCCAGTACATCTACTATGTTATGATGTCTTATAAGAGCTGGCCGGGTTGGCCGAGCGGTTCTAGGCGCTACAGTCTGGAACCGCGCGACCGCTACGATCGCAGGTTCGAATCCTGCCTCGGGCATGGATGTGTGTGATGTCCTTAGGTTAGTTAGGTTTAAGTAGTTCTAAGTTCTAGGGGACTGATGACCTCAGAAGTTAAGTCCCATAGTGCTCAGAGCCATTTGAACCATTTTGTCTTATAAGATAAAAATTTTCTTTTTGGTATGACGTTATGAAAAGACATTTGTAGATAGTAATTACAATCAGTGAGCTTGCCATCCAAGTAACGCACTGACTCAATCCCATATTTAAGATACAGTATCCATATTTAAGATACAGTATCAGGTTTCATTCTTCTGACGAACCAAATGCAAGTACATAACAAACGTAATGCAGAGTGACAGCGAGCTTTACCGACAGGTCGCCATTGAACCCATAAAGTGACCATTATGTAAAAGTCAATAAATAAATAAAATTGTACCATAAATGCTAGAAACAGTGGGGCCAACCACTGTGTAGATAAAACCAAAAGTTTTTATAACTGAATTGTCAATTGTTGAGACCAAGTAAGTCAACATTTCCTATTTTCATTTTTCACCGAATAATACATTTCAGGCTACAACCAATCATTTTGTGTTGAAATGAAATGTCATCGTCCTAGGGATGGTAGAAATGTAGGTGCGCTTTATACTATTCGTTTTTGAAACCAAATGTCACTGACTCATTTCGTTTCAATATTCGTTGCTCATAGCCGCGCCGAAACTGATTGCTGTACTACAGTTTATTGATAAACTTGTACTTTTCCTTTCTTGTGACACAATCACTGTTAGTGTTCATTATCTTTCATTTGAGCAACAGCAGAAATATTACAATGGCTCCAAAAAGGAAGAATAACAGTGCAGATCGTAACAGAAATAAGGTAAAGGCAGCTCGTACAAAGGACAGCCTTGTAGAAATTACAAAGATGTTATGTTCCAGGGAAATCAGAGAACCATGCAGGTAAATAATCTTTATTAGAATAAAAGCATCATAATGCAAGGGATGTAAATCGGGGTAATATTGATTTTTATATGGAATACCATTCATTCATTGTACATTTCCTTTCAGCTGCAGACTGAAATGTTATGATTCTATTTATGTAAATCGACGTAATGAAAATTTTGTAAAAATGTCTTTACGTTCCTCCTAAAGATGTCCCGGACTAGCATCTGTAACGCCTTATAGAAGCAAAGGAAGTAGGGAAGAAATGCAACGTTTCTCTACCACCTAATAGGTGGAAGTGGAGAGAAACAAGTTTGCAAGAAAGCATTCTCGGACGTACAAGCAATGAAAAGTTCGCTTGCATTTCGTATCTGTAAAATTTAATTACTACTTAAAAGAACGTAATCTGTTGATAAACGTGGGAAAAACCCAAACACCGAACAAACGTAATGCAGACACCCAAACACCGAAAAGATACCAGAACACGCCCTTCCATTCATTCATGGGTATTCCTCATAAAAGCCTCACATTCACAGAAGGAAGTAAAATACGAGTATTTAAAGCCTGAACTAAATGCAGAGCTCACGCACAGCATGTTCAATTGGAAATACCGTATGCAGACTGAAGCAAAGTATGATGTAATAGGGCTTAGGAAAGAAAGCTGGTTATGCTTTCTGCGATTAATTACCTGCTCAAGGGTTGGAAGGGTTGAGCCCAAATGAAGATTAATCACCACTCGCAAAATGCATAAGACAATTTATTTAAAACTACATAAAAATAATGAAATGCTTTCTTTAAAGATCATTTAAAACAATTTTAGTAGCGATAACATTTAATGCAGACCAATAGACTTTACGCTTCGTTAGAGCTTTGAAATAATTAAACAATTATTCTAAACTGCTAACAGCAAACCATAGTCCAAACTGAATGCAGTTTAACAATGATTATTAATCAATTTTTAGACTTTACGAGAACGATTATTTTACTAACCAGAAATCCAAAAGTGGAAACATCAAGTGCTCCAAGAGCTATACCAAGCTTAAAATTTCATCAACAAGAGCAGCTACAGAATAACAGCAGTATGAAGTAAGCAACATGAGAATTAGTACAAACTGCTTTAGCTGCTCAGAAGTCAACTTAAAAAAAAAAGAAGAAAAAAGAAAATCTGGCCAACTGACCCGCCGCACTGACCTTCAGGCTAAGCACGGGAGCAGAACTTGTTTATAACACACGAAATACTCTTAGAAATGCACACAACAAACACCAATTCAAGGCTCCGACTGCAATATAGGGTGATTTCAACTTAGAACAGATCGATGAAACAAAAATCAGGTGAGCGAGCTAAGAACGCAATGAATAATTAGATTTACGATGTTTGCTGCTTCACCTTCCCGCGGAATAGTGAACGACTTGCGGTGAGTTCCAGAAAGAGGTCAAGTTAGACTAATGACAAAATTTAACGCGGATGAAGAGTGCACAAAAGCAGCATCGAGTGCCAAGAAATTTTAGTAGGCTCGCTCACACTTCTTTTAAAACTGAACAAGCACACCCCAGGACGAATGCGTTATTATCCTACTGGCTAGTTTGTATTTTAATCTTCCCGCTAAAAGGAAGCAAGTTACAAAACAGAGCAGCCCGAAGTAAGCAGGCCCATTCGGTTTCGAAGTTCAAGATGCACAAATCCAACAGTAAAACCGGTACCCACAGCAAATCAGCAACATTAATGCGACTGGGACCCGCAGGTTAACGGACAGGTAAGTATGGGCATTATGTCCAATCATACACAGAATAGAGTAGACCCAAGTACCGCTAATCTGGGAACACTTACAATACAGGAGGGAGGCTGAGCAGAACCACTGTATAGAACATGGTCATATATATGGTACTGACGGTACAAGTAGCAATCGTTATGATTCTGGCGGGAATAGTTTCTGAGGAGCCATGAACTAGCCGTCGAATTAACCTGCATCAACCACTACTTAAACACAGCACAAAAGTGGAATAGCTCCACGCCAAGTAATCCTCACCAGATTCTTGGTGCTGAAGACAGCTGAACTGGATGGGGGAGGAGCCATGAACTAGCCGTCGAATAAACCTGCATCAACCACTACTTAAACACAGCACAAAAGTGGAATAGCTCCACGCCAAGTAATCCTCACCAGATTCTTGGTGCTGAAGACAGCTGAACTGGGTGGGGGTGGCGGCGGCATGAAGGTCAGCGGACGTAATTGCGACAGGTCACACCTCCAACTACTGATCCTACTGCAGATAGACCAGACGCTTCAGACTGCTTATCTCCATTCCAAAGAGACTTCCCAACCAGTGTCACACTCTCCACCCCCCCAGATCTTGCGTGACCACATCAGATGCACGAATCTTGGGAGCCAGAAGGCCACGAACTAACATTGCAATGCCTTAGTCCACAACCGCCACTCAGCTCCATCCACCTCACATCGTGGCATACTGTCGAGTCCCCCTGTTCCCGCACAAGCGCGCCATCCCACTGATCCTTTGGGTCAAAGATGTGCTACAGTTTATTGACAGGTCGTGGCACGGCTCAGTCCCCCCCCCCCCTTCCCCCTCCATAAACAAAAACCTGCAGGGTAGGGCTTCAAGACTGTGACTGATACTTAGTCTGGCCAACATCGTTTCATCTGACTCAGGTTCAATTGGTGCTCGAGCCCTGTAGTCTCTTCTGTGAACAGGAGTGTAACTGGGATGGGCACCTTCGTGACTTGGTAAGGTCCCACGAACTGAGATGTCAACTTACTTCATGCTCCTTTGTGCATCTGGCCTCACCTCCAAATTTTTTTTAATGAAAGTCTTTTATTCAATCTTGATTCCCAGACGCCGATCAGTTACAAGGCACTGCTTCCCTTTGGTGAGTACTCTATATTCCTTTTTGCCTCTTGCTACTCTCCTTGATGGTCTCAGATCGTTAACATCCCACATGTTGGATAGGGGCGAGTTTATTGAGTAGGGAAACATTAGATCCGCTGGAATGTTTTTCCGTGCCTCATGATGGGCGGTATTAAACACTAGATTCAACAATGGGAACAACTGGACCCACTTCGTTTGAGCTTGTACATGAAATAATATGAAAGGGCTGGTTGTGGTGTGCCTAACCTCGTCGGGAGGGGGGGGGGGGGGGGGGGGGGGGGGGGAAGAGGAAACAAAAAGAAACCTGCGGTATTCTCATGATGTAAACGTGGGAGCATGGTCGCTTACAAGAAATTTTGGTGGACCAAAGAGAACGAAAATCTAGGGCAGGTGTCGAGTGCTGGTATCTATCGTCATGTCCCTGCTAGGAAATAGCCAAATAAACCTGGTGAACATGTCTACAGCCAAAAAACCATACCAGTAACTCTCTTAGTAAGTGGCAGACGACTAATATAGCCAATGAATAATCTATCCATGGAGTTCAAATGGCTATGAGCACTATGGGACTTAACATCTGAGGTCATCAGTCCCCTAGAACTTAGAACTACTTAAACCTAACTAATCTAAGGACATCACACACATCCATGCCTGAGGCAGGATTCTAATCTGGAACCGCAGTGGTCTCGCAGTTCCAGACTGAAGCACCTAGATCCACTCAGTCACAGCGACCAGCTCCAATATTTATTTTAGCAATTGCATGGCTTTGTGATAAACACATGCAAAACAGTTCTACAGTTCATATAATTCTATCTTTCAATGCTTTCTCTTGTAGTTTATATATTTTGGCTAGAATGGTAATTTTCCTTTACGTCCTTCTGCAGTTAAATAAAAATTATGTAATCTAAGGTTTTATATTGAGAATTGCATATTAGCTCACAAATGAAATCCAAAGAAATGAATTACTGCTCACAGCAGCAGTTAACTCTGACAGCTGAATTTTGTAATATTTTTCATCCCACACTATTAACACAATCATTCACATTCAAAAGATTGTGTTCTTTATCTTGTTAGGAATAGGTCAACCATCACTGTATTAAGGAACCCTTTTTTGTGTAGTACATTAGCTGTTGATACCTTGAACCTTGCTGTTCACACCTTATGAAAAGTTTCCCTGAACTACTTGAAGGAAAGTAGCTTGATTTCAAAGCTGTTGCATTTTCTTTTTTCCAAACACTGCCAGACACCAGATACAAAATACAAGAGACAAGAAGTGAGAAGGCCTGAAACAATGGATTATATCAGTATAATGGATTACATCAATGTATGTAGGTTGGAACTTAAATAGTGGCAAAACTGCTGTGGAGACACTATGCAATGCAATCTACTATTGTTGCTGATAGCACCCATTGTTCACACACCTAACTTACCTCCAAGCAAATGGACTCGCCCAGCCCACATCACCAGCATGTACACAATCAAGAGAAACACAATCACTTGTGAGCGAGCCGTCTAATGTAATGGTGTCACAATGTTTTCAAAATAGGAACAATGTAGTTGGATCAAGACTGAATGTGCCAGAGGCCATACAGCATGACAGTGTCATCAAGGTCCTCAAGAGGCATGTGGGGAATTGGCATTGCCATACAGAACAGTGGCATGTTGGGTAAAAGCTTTTAACGAAGGTCAACAAACTGTGGCAGACATGCATCGGGCAGGTCGTCCTAGCATGTTTGAAGAAGAAGTGCATGCTGTTGCCATGTTAGTGGACAGTGATCAACACTATACCATTTGTAAGCTTGTCCACAAAACTAGATTAATGCATATGACTGTGCTTTGCATCCTGAAGGAACGCCGGGTGAGAAATTGCATCATGATGGGTTTTGCATGACTTGACGGACATGCAGAAATGGATGCGTTATGCCGCTGCTCAGATGCACTTGGAGCACAATGAGCATGAAGGAGAGGCTTTCTTATGCTGTATTGTAACACTGGGTGAGACATGGGCCACATCGTACAAGACAAAACTGAAACGCCAATCCAACGAATAGCATCATTATGGGTGGCCGCGGAAGTCGAAAGTTCGTCAGAGACCCAGTATGGTGAAAGTTATGGTGATTTTCAAGTATGACTGTGATGGTGTTATCCCTAATGCATTACGTTCCTCCATGATAGACTGTCAATGCACAGTACTACTGTTCGTTTTTGGAGCATCACCTGTAACCAGCTTTGTGAAGGAAGTGGTGACACTTTCTGTGCAACCTGCCTATCATTTTTCACAACAATGTGTGGGTGCATACAGTGAAAGATGTGGCTGCTCTGTTCAGTCGATGGGACTGGAAAGTACTGGATGATCTACCATACTCCCCTGACTTAAGTCCTTGTGACTTTGATTTGATTCCAAAGATGAAGGAACCACTTTGTGGCATTTGCTTCAGAACTATTCCATAGATTCGACAGGCAGTACACCACTCCATTTGCACCATCAACAGAACAGGCTCTGCTAACGGTATACTACACCTTCCATATTGCTGGGAACAGGTTCTACACAACGCTGGTGACTACTTTGAAGGACAGTAACAGGTATCGGTTGTGAATAAATAGTTGCCTCTATTTAAGTTCCAACCCTCATATATACTAAAAAACAATACATTAGTGACAGCTTCACATTCTTTAAGACTTTGTTGTTCTTAGTCTTTCTGACAGTTCTTATTTCAATATTAATTTTATGAAGACTAATAAAAGCTGGTTATGTCATATGCTAGTTCAGAACTGTAATTTCAATTTTTCCACTGAAGTAAAAGAATGGTTACACTATGGATCACACTAAACTTAGACCATGGGCTGTGGATGACATAAACATTGGAAATGACTATTTATAAGTTACATCTTCTCTACCTGTATTTCAAGTAATCATATAAATTAGAAACATATCAATGAAACTGTGTACGAAATTATATCCAGTTATATCTGTTGTATCAACTAATCATACAAACAGAAATGCATCAATGAAGAATACAATACAGACATATACTACTGGTCCATAATACAACATAAACACAACAGACCTAGGCCTTGGGTTAACTTGGCATAAATCTTTGTCAACATATACCACGGGTCAATAATAAAACATAAATGCAACAAACCTAGGTCTTATGTTGCAACTGACATAACTCCTAAGTTACAAACTACATAAAACTCAGGGTTATGTCAGCTGTAGCCTGAGACTGAGGATTGGTGCATTTGTATTTTATTATAGACTGACTTATGTAGCCTGAGGTTTATGACATATGTAACCCAAGGCCTGCATTTGTTGAGTTTATATTTTATTAGTGACAAGTGATGTATGTCTATATGGTATAGAATTTCATAGATATGTTTCTGATGTATTATAAGTTGAAATGTAAATAGTACAGATTAAACATGTTAAGGACCAGATATGTTTTTACTTTGCCATTGGTGGGGTGGCTTGCGTGGCTCAGCAATGCAGATAGCCGTACCGTAGATGCAACCACAATGGAGGGGTATCTGTTGAGAGGCCAGACAAATGTGTGGTTCCTGAAGAGGGGCAACAGCCTTTTCAGTAGTTGCAGGGGCAACAGTCTGAATGATTGACTGATCTGGCCTTGTAACACTAACCAAAACGGCCTTGCTGTGCTGGTACTGCCAACGGCTGAAAGCAAGGGGAAACTACAGCCGTAATTTTTCCCGAGGGCATGCAGCTTTACTGTGTGGATAAATGATGATGGCGTCCTCTTGGGTAAAACATTATGGAGGTAAAACAGTCCCCTATTTGGATCTCCGGGCGGGGACTACTCAGGAGGACAATGTTATCAGGAGAAAGAAAACTGGAATTCTACAGATCGGAGCGTGGAATGTCGGATCCCTGAATTGGGCAGGTAGGTTAGAAAATTTTAAAAGGGAAATGGATAGGTTAAAGTTAGATATATTGGGAATTAGTGAAGTTCGGTGGCAGGAGGAACAAGACTTTTGGTCAGGTGAATACAAGGTTATAAATACAAAATCAAATAGGGGTAATGCAGGAGTAGGTTTAATAATGAATAAAAAAAATAGAAATGCAGGTAAGCTACTACAAACAGCATAGGGAATGCATTATTGTGGCCAAGTTAGATACGAGGCCCCCACCTACCCCAGCAGTACAAGTTTACATGCCAACTAGCTCCGCAGATGATGAAGAGATTGATGAAATGTATGATGAGATAAAAGAAATTATTGAGATACTGAAGGAAGACAAAAATTTAATAGTCATGGGTGACTGGAACTGGACAGCAGGAAAAGGAAGAGAAGGAAACGTAGTTGGTGAATGTGGAATGGGAGTAAGGAATGAAAGAGGGAGCTGCCTGGTAGAATTTTGCACAGAGCATAACTTAATCATAGCTAACACTTGGTCCAAGAATCATGAAAGAAGGTTGTATACATGGAAGAAGCCTGGAGATACTGGAAAGTATCAGATAGATTATATAATGATAAGACAGAGATTCAGGAACTAGGTTTTAAATTGTAACACATTTCCAGGGGCAGATGTGGACTCTGACCACAATCTATTGGTTATGAACTGTAGATTAAACCTGAAGAAACTGCAAAAAGGTGGTAAATTGAGGAGATGAGACCTGGATAAATTGAACAAACCAGAGATTGTAGAGAGCTTCAGGGAGAGCATTAGGGAACAATTGACAAGAATGGGGGAAAGAAATACAGTAGAAGAACAATGGGTAGCTTTGAGAGACGAAATAGTGAAGGTAGCAGAGGATCAAGTAGGTAGAAAGACGAGGGCTAATAGAAATCCTTGAGTAACAGAAGAGATATTGAATTTAATAGATGAAAGGAGAAAATACAAAAATGCAGTAAATGAAGCAGGCAAAAAAGAATACAAATGTTTCAAAAATGAGATCAACAGGAAGTGCAAAATGGCTAAGCAGGGATGGCTAGAGGACAAATGTAAGGATGTAGAGGTGCATATCACTAGGGGTAAGATAGATACTGCCTACAGGAAAACTAAAGAGATCTTTGGAGAAAGGAGAATGACTTGCATGAATATCAAGAGCTCAGATGGAAATCCAGTAATAAGCAAAGAAGGGAAAGCAGAAATGTGGAAGGAGTATATAGAGGGTCTATACAAGGGCGATGTTCTTGAGGACAATATTATGGAAATGGAAGAGGATGTAGACGATGATGAAATGGGAGATATGATACTGTATGAAGAGTTTGACAGAGCACTAAAAGACCTAAGTCGAAACAAGGCCCTGGGCATAGACAACATCCCATTAGAGCTAATTTCAGTCTTGGGAGAGCCAAGCCTAACAAAACTGTACCATCTAGTGAGAAAGATGTATGAGACAGGCGAAATACCCTCAGACTTCAAGAAGAATGTAATAATTCCAATCCCAAAGAAAGCAGGTGCTGACAGATGTGAAAATTACCGAACTATCAGTTTAATAAGCCATGGCTGCAAAATACTAAGACGAATTCTTTACGGACGAATGGAAAAACTGGTAGAAGCCGACCTCGGGGAAGATCAGTTTGGATTCCGTAGAAATGTTGGAACATGTGAGGCGATACTGACCCTATGAATTATCTTAGAAAATAGATTAAGGAAAGGCAAACCTATGTTTCTAGCATTTGTAGACTTAGAGAAAGCTTTTGACATTGTTGACTGGAATACTCTCTTTCAAATTCTGGTTAGGAAGGGAGTGAGACAGGGTTTTAGCCTATCCCCAATGTTATTCAATCTGTATATTGAGCAAGCAGTATAGGAAACAAAAGAAAGATTCAGAGTAGGAATTAAAATCCATGGAGAAGAAACAAAAACTTTGAGGTTTGCTGATGACATTGTAATTCTATCAGAGACAGCAAAGGACCTGGAAGAGCAGCTGAATGGAATGGACAGTGTCTTGAAAGGAGGATATAAGATGAACATCAACAGAAGCAAAACGAGGATAATGGAATGTAGCTGAATTAAATCGGGTGATGCTGCGGGAATTAGATTAGGAAATGAGAGGCTTAAAGTAGTAAAGGAGTTTTGCTATTTGGGGAGCAAAATAACTGATGATGGTCAAAGTAGAGAGGATATAAAATATAGACTGGCAATGGCAAGGAAAGCATTTCTGCAGAAGAGAAATTTGTTAACATGGAGTATTGATTTAAGTGTCAGGAAGTCGTTTCTGAAAGAATTAGTATGCAGTGTAGCCATGTATGGAAGTGAAACGTGGACGATAAATAGTTTGGACATGAAGAGAATATAAGCTTTCAAAATGTGGTGCTACAGAAGAATAATGCTGAAGATTAGATGGGTAGATCACATAACTAATGAGGAAGTATTGAACAGAATTGAAGAGAAGAGAAATTTGAGGCACAACTTGACTAGAAGACAGGATCGGTTGGTAGGGCAAATTCTGAGGCATCAAAGGATCACCAATTTAGTATTGGAGGGCGGCGTGGAGGGTAAAAATGGTAGAGGGAGACCAAGAGATGAATACACTAAACAGATTCAGAAGGATGTAGGTTGCAGTAGGTACTGGGAGATGAAGAAGCTTGCACAGGATAGAGTAGCATGGAGAGCTGCATCAAACCAGTCTCTGGACTGAAGACCACAACAACAACAACAACAATGTTTTCTCCAACTTACTGCAATATCTGAGCATTACATGCTGCCTGATTTGCATTCAGCCCACACAATGTAAATGTCTTGCATGTCTTCTAATCTCCATTCAAGACAGTCATCTGACTATAGCAAATTGTATTTTTTCAGCTAGTGTTGTTTGTTTATATGTAACCATAAACAAATTTACATCTCATCAATTTTGCATCATTTTTATCCTAAACTTTCAGTGTTTGAGCTTAAAAAGTTTCTCCACATTATGAAACAATAATTTTTAATGCGTGCTGATAAGTACCACTTTTATTATCTGTTATCATGAGGTAATTTCAAGCTAATTTTAAAAGTAATCATCATAATCCACCGTATTAAAGTTTTAAATGCATTATATCACCCAAGCAAAAAATGCACCTACTTCTGCAGTGTCCATTTGTTGTTCTGTTCCTATATTATAAAATTTATTACCATTACTGTACAAGGTGTGCTGCATTGATACACAAAGATAATTTGCAAATATTGTTACTGAACTCTTTGCTCTGATTTATTGGGGGGAAATAAATTAATATCAGTGACCAAAAGGACAGTTTGTTTGTTTGCAACCTTAAATATGGAATTGTTCTACCAAGAACAATCTATAAATATATAATAATAATAATAATAATATAAAAAAATATGTTTTACTGTTATTGTTGTTAAAATCACAGCCATATGTGGCATATTAAACTTGAGGATGGCAGCGTGTCATACCTTACATACAGAAATGACTGACGCATTTTTCAAATCTTATGGAATGGTTGCTTCTTCCAGAGATGTATGACAGATTACTGCTAGAAGAGAAGCATTCTTCCAGATAAGCTTAAGTATTGAGGTGTGAGTGGGACAGTGCATAAATGGTTTAATTCATATTTGACTGGAAGAATGCAGAAGGTTGTAATTAACAATACAGATAGTCTGCAAAAATGAGCAGATTCCTCAAACTGAGGAGGTATCAAGAACGGTGTCCCACTGGGTCCAGTCTTGGGTCCCTTGTTTTATAAAACCATCATCATCAGCTGATAAATCACAGCCCTCACCAGTGGCAGAAAAACCAGCATTGACTGAAGCAAGACAATCATCATCAGATGTCGTAGGAACTACAGATGTAGCAACATCATCTCAATCAACAGCAGAACCACCATCATCAGAGACAACAACAGAGCCACTGTCACAACTGGTGGCAGCATCAGCATTGACAGAATCAGGACTACCATCATCAAATGAACAAGCAACAAGAGAAGAAGCAACAACAGAAGAACCAACAACATCAACAGAAGAAATAACAGCAGAAGAATCTATAGGAGCCACTCACAATGCGAGAGAAACTTCACCATAATGCCATCTTAATGATTATTTTGTAGAAACTGTGATGGAAACAACATTAAGATAAGTAATCCAAAAAAAGTTGTGTCTGGCCAGTTTAGAGTAGATGATTTTGATGACATCACATCTAGAATAGCGAATAAAAATTATATTATGCACTTGAATATTAGAGGTTTATCAAGTAATCTGGTCAGTAGGCTTCATGACTTAGAAATATTTCTAGAGAGAACAAAATGGTCTGCAAAAGTTATTTGCTTAACCCTTCTAATACCGTGGGGTCTGTAATGACACCATGCCGTAATTTTCTGTAAAATATACCTTTTTTCCTATTCCGAAAAATTCGGACTTTTTCTGAATTAAGTAATGGGTTCATAATATATTAATATAACTTTTTGAAAATATTTAGTATTGCAGAAAATCAAAAAAAATAACTGCACACCATTGGGGTCAAAGGCGACACCAATGCTCTCTTACTGTATTATTACCCAATAATGCTGCATTGAACGCGTAACTGTTGCTGTATTTCCTTTGTTTTATTCTTGTAAATATTGTTGTAACATGTGATTGTTGCCAATACTTTATAAGCCGACAGTTATTTGTTCCATACAAGTGGAGACTACTATTGTGTGTGTTGCATTTAGTGGAAAATGTCTCGTCACCTATCTGAAGACGAAGTGCTTGAAATATTACTGCAGGATAATCCTTTATCTGGAGAATCAAATAGTGTTATCAGCGATATAGTTTCTGATGTCTCATTCAGCGATGGAGAAATTGTCGTCTTAGAAGAGAATATTCCTCAATCAGACAGAAGTTCAGAAGAAGATATGGACAGCGCAGATGTCCAGCCTGAACAGGAAGTAACACATATTTCTGACTTGTGGCATTTCATGGTAGCTGTCTATTTCGGCAATATATTCCTTCAAAACCAGGAAAATATAGGTTGAAATTGTGGGCTGTATGTGATAGTGCAACATCTTACGTTCTCAATCTCCAAGTTTACACTGGTCAACAAGAAAACGAATCTCGTGAAGTTGGTCAAGGCAAGAGAATTGCCTTAGATATGGTGAAAGGCTTAGACAACAGTGGCAGAAATGTAACAACTGACAATTTTTTCACTAGCCTTAGTTTGGCGAGAGAACTTCTGAAAATCAGTCTCACACTCTTAGGAACAATTAGAAAAAATAAAGGAGAACTACCACATGCTTTCACTCAGACCAAAGGTTGAGTCAAATATTCATCTATTTTTGGATTCCAAGAGCATGCTTAAAATGTTTCATATTGTCCGAAAA
Organism: Schistocerca americana; assembly: GCF_021461395.2. Lineage (NCBI taxonomy): Eukaryota > Metazoa > Arthropoda > Insecta > Orthoptera > Acrididae > Schistocerca > Schistocerca americana. The sequence continues at coordinate 379,993,188 of NC_060120.1, read as the reverse complement.
AGGGAAAAGTTGTAACTTTGCTCAGTACAATGCATTCAAGGAAGGAAACGGAAGATCGTGAAGAACGCAAGCCAGCAATGATTCTGGGTTATAATAAAACAAAATCAGGAGTAGATACCATGGACAAGCTGGTTAGAACATACACTATGAAGAAGATGAGCAGAAGGTGGCCAATGGTATTATTTTACAACATGATTGATATCAGTGCACTGAATGCATTTGTCATATGGCTACATCTTACACCAGACTGGGCAGAAAGGACCAACTACAAGAGATGGGCATTTCTCATAGAATTAGGAAAGCAGCTCGTCAGAAGAAAGCCAGACAAAATTATTTCCCCAGTACTTCCATCAACAGCACAGAGAGAGAGAGAAAAAATAAATAAATAAATAAATAAAAAAAAATTAAAAAAAATGCGTCATTAGTGTCAATTCGGAATTTAATCAAAAATGTTTGTAGTTTCATGAGAATCATTTGTAAATTGTACGGAAATAAATAATTTAAAAAAATATGCATTTCAAATTAATGTAATATCACTGACATCATGTTTTAGATTGTGGAAAAAACAAGGACTGTGATTTTATTCTACCATTATTAAAACTATCTTTAATAAAAAATAAATTCTGTTGGGGTCACTAAAGACCCCAATGGTACTCAGTGTAACAAAAAATGCTCGGTATTAGAAGGGTTAAGTGAACATTGGCTTAGAAATGAAAACATAAATTTATTGAACAAACTTACAGATTATGAAGTAGCAGCTAGCTTCTGTAGAGACAAAGGGTATTGTGGTTCATGTATTCTGGTTCATTCATCAGTAAAATACCAAATTAAGAAAATTTTCAATTATTTAAGTGAAGAACACACATTTGAGAGTTGTTGCATAGAACTTAAAGGACTATAAAATGCTGATATTCAGCATATATCCTACCCCTGGTTACTCAAAGCCCTGCAGTTTTCTGGTCAAACTTGAAAATTTACTCCACCAACTCAAAACTGAAAAGCTATTTTAAAAAAATGTTGTTTGTGCTGATTTTAATGTACATGTGAGGAAAAAAAGACAAATTTGCCTTTAAGATGGAGGAGCTGATGTCCATACATGGTTTTATTCTAAATTTTGTAGAAATGACAAGGGTAACTGCTCTTTCGGTATCCTGCATAGATAACATTGCTAGTAGCTTAAACTACAGAGTAACAGAAAAATTCATAGTAAGCTTGGGGATCCCAGACAACAGTGCTCTATTAGTGCCATTACCCTGTGTTAGCCCAAAGTGCACAAATAATAAAATCAGGAATTTTATACAAGGAAATGTAGAAATGCTCATCAATAAAAATCAGCCTGATCTCATGGCCATTTACTGCTAAGTCCTCAGTAAATGAAAATTTCAGTAATTTTCTGGAGGCCCTATTGATGGTGCTCAAAGAATGCTTTCCTTTTGTAACTATAAAAATTGACACACCTAAGAAGTGTTCATGGATACCAAGGGGCATTCAGATTTCAAGCATGAGGAAAAGAGACTTTCATATGGAGGTTTTAGTCAATCAAGACCCAGGATTCTTAAATTATTTGAGGCAATATAAGAAAATCTTTGATTAAGTTGTCAGAGAAGCCAAAAAATTGGTGAATAATAATTACATTTCAAATACTAAAACTAAGTCTAAAGAAATATGGACCATTGTAAAGAATGAAATAGGTATCAACAAGGCAGACAACAGATACTTGAACCAGTGGTTGAAGGTGAGCCTGTTTGGAACCCTACACAAATCTGTGAAGAGTTTAACAGCCACTTCATAAATCCATGTAAAACTGATGAACTTTCACCACCAAATGTGTACCCTATTTCCAGTTTATGTAACCCCACTAAATTTAAATTCACCTATATCTCCTATTCTGAAGTAGCTGATATAAAGTCCTTGAAGAATTTAAATTCTGGAGGCTGGGATGAAATTCCTACAAAAATAATAAAGGCAGTCACCCATAGTACTGCACATCCTCTGTCCCTTATAATGAATCAATCTTTCGAGGAAGGATGTTTTCCTGATAGACTGAAGTATGCTGAAATATGACCCATTTACAAAAAAGGCAAACATGATGAAGTGAGTAATTATTGACCAATCTCATTGTTATCAATATTTTCCAAAATATTTGAAAGTGCTGCATGTAAGCAGATAGTTAACTATAATAATCTGCATAATATTATCCAGAACAATCAAAATGGTTTCCAAAGAGGACACTGCACTGTGCAAGCCATTAATTAACTTATTACAAAAATTAGTTGTAGTCTAGATAAAAATATGAATGTATCGGGTATCTTTTGTGACCTAAATAAAGCCTTTGACATAGTAGATCACAAACTACTACTTTTCAAGCTACAAGTATATGGTTTTAGTGAAAATTTGCTGAGATGGATGTCATCTTACCTATTAAACAGGAAACAAAGAATAGTAATAGAAGAAACTGGTAAGAGATTCTTCTCAAGTTGGAAAAAGACTGAATTAGTCATCTTCAGCAGTCTCTCGATGAAATTGAGGCCTGGGTGAGAAATAATGGTCTGAAATTAAATCTAACAAAGACACAAATCATTCACTTTACCACAAAACAAGCTGTACAGGATATACTAGAAATACCATATGAGGACAAACAGCTTGCCACCACAAACTGTACCAAATTCGCAGGTGTGATGCTAAATGAGAATTCATCATGGGCAGACCATGTAGATGCCATGTGTCACCATCTAAATAGTCTAATACTTTCACTGAATGTTAAAGCAGTGTAATAGAAACACCAGTCAAAACACATGCATATTTTGTAACTGTGATTAGATATGGTATAATTTTTTGGGGATAAAAGAAAGCAAACTTACAGAGAGTCTTTAGGCTACAGAAAAAAATCATTAGAGCCTTGACAGGTGCAGAAAAAAAGACAATCGCGAAGACCTCTGTTCGAGGCCCTTGATCTTATGACTGTTCCTGGCCTCTCACATCTATGAGACAGTTAAGTTTTCTAAACAAAACCCACAACTTTTGAGGATAACCTGTTTAATCATGATTATGAAATAAGAAACAAATATCAGTATAAATTACCAACTCTTAGGGTAAAACTGCTGGGGAAGACACCTTGCTATTTTGGTAAGAGGCTGGAAAATAAAGTCTGTGAAAAATTTAAAAATTATGAACCAGAAGAATTTGGATATCATTTAAAATAATACCTAGCAAGTAAATATTATTACAGAGTAGAAAAATTTATGACTGGCTTTCACAAATAGCTGTGCCTGATGTTACATTTTATTCTGTCAAGTTAAAAAGTACTTTAAGTAAATACTTATTCTTAACTTTACTTTATTTTCAACATGATTATTTTAAAACTATTTTGTGCTACTAAAATTACAAAATACCTGTAATTATTCTGTATACTTACAATTAGAAACCAGCTTTAAACTGATGAGTCACCTATGTCCCAATCATCTGACTTTATATGACATGTTATGCGACAATAAAGTTTCTATTCCATTCTATTCTATTCTATTCTGTTAATGACTTGCCACTTTGTATTCATGAAGATGGAAAGCTAATACTTTTTGCTGATGACACAAGTATAGTAATCACACCCAACAAACAAGAAACAACTGAGCAAATTGTAAATGTCTTTCAGAAAATTATTAAGTGGTTCTCTGCAAATGGACTCATACTAAATTTTGAGAAAATACAGTTTATACAGTTCTGTACAGTAAATGGCATAACAGCATTGATAATTAGACTATGAACAGAAGTCTATTGCTAAGACAGAATATTCAAAATTTCTGGGTGTATGCATTGATGAGAAATTGAATTGGAAGAACACATAAATGATCTGCTGAAACAGTTAGATTCAGCTACTTATGCTATTAGAGCTATTGCAAATTTTGGTGATAAACATATCAGTAAATCAGCCTACTATGCCTATTTTCATTCACTGCTTTCATATGGCATCAGATTTTGGGGCAATTCATCATTAAGAGAGAAAGTATTCATTGCACAAAAGCATGTAATCAGAATAATAGCTGGAGCCTACCCAAGATCACCTTGCAGACATTTATTTCAGGAACTCGGTATATTCACAGTACCTTCCCAATACATTTATTCATTTATGAAATTCGTTATTAATAACCCACCCCAATTCAAAAATAATAGTGAAGTGCATACTACAACACTAGAAGGATGATCTTCACTATTCTGGATTAAATCTCACTTTGGCACAGAAAGGGATGTATTATGCTGCCAAAAATGTCTTTGGTCATTTACCAAACAGCATTAAAAGTCTGACAGATAGCCAACCAACATTTAAAAGCAAATTTAAAAAAAAAAAAATTCTGAATGACAACTCCTTCTACTTAATAGATGAATTTGTGGATATGAAGTAGTAACTGAAAAAAAAAAATTAATTATTTTGTGTAAAGAAAACTTATACTAAAGTGGCACATTCCACATCATTATGAAATGTTGTATTCATGATATATGGAACTAGCATTCATGTATTTTTGTATGTATGTATTTATGCAGGTTTTTTGGATTGTTCGTGCAGTATTGTGGGCATATAACATTAGAGCCAGTCGCCATTTGTCTGCTGAGCATTTTTGCTTGATTTTCTATGCTACAAGAGGTTATCTCATTATCTGTTATTTTGCTGACTGATCGTTGAAAGGAGCAACTGTGGATCTAGCTAAATGGAACTTTTTGTTATTCTTTTTATTTGTTAATAATTTACATTTATTATAATTAAGTATTAGTTAAGGTTTCATCTTATTGTTTCAGAGCTCTCTGCTGCAAGCTATACTGGGAGAGCTTATGGTGAGTGAGGGCAAATGCAAGGCATATGGCAAGCTGTCATATGCATGTCAGGATCCTTGGGTGTTCGCAGCCACGGTTCGCCAGAATATCCTGTTTGGACTGCCCTTCGACCGGTGGCGGTACCGAGAGGTCATCCGGGCATGTGCACTGCAGCGAGACCTGGACCTGCTGCCCCAGGGGGACCTCACTGTTGTGGGCGAGCGTGGAACCTCACTGTCTGGGGGGCAGAAGGCACGCGTCAACCTTGCCAGGTAACTATGTGACAGGATTCTTTTCCATGTGCCAGTTATTAACCCTAAGTGACCACAACTATTCCCCCATTAATTTGCAAGAGCAGATAGAGTTCATTCTTTGTTCATGTTGACAATGTCCAGAAATGGTACGTCCATTGTTTACGTCAATGACAGTCTTCTCTCTGACTTATTCATTTGAATATAAAAGTTCTGCATAGATTGGTACATCAAGATTGTGGATAGTTATATTGTACATCAACTATGTCTTTGAATTTACACTAGTACACCCATAAGCAGCTATTAAATATGCACTAGACCTTCACATCTACATTCACATCTGCATACATACTCCGTAAGTCACTGTAAAGTGCGTGGCAGAGGTTATCCTTTACCCTTTACCCAATACCCTGTCCCACTCCCAAAAAAGTGATGGGAAACACTTCCTTTACGCCTTCATATGAACCATAATTTCTTAAACTTGTCTCCACAACTTATTTCTGTGCACAAGGGTTTCATGATCTCCTAGTAATTAAATATAAATCCTTGAATCAATTCAAAGTACGTGATGATATGTGTGTTGCTTTGAGTTATACTATTATCTTCAGGTTTACTGAACTTGTGGAGAAGATGCCAGTTGAAAAATCACACTGATGCTAACCGAATTTAATTTCCTACTACAAATGTTATGTTTTCCATTGTGATACACAGTCCAGTCACATTAATATGATCACCTGTCAAAAGCATGAACAACCACCTTTTGCAGCATGGATGTGCAGCAAGAGAGTCAACGAGTTTCTTGAAGGTACCAACAGCAATATGGAGCCATCCAAATTCCAGTGCAATCACCAGCTGCACTGTGTTTCTCAGTTGAGGATCCATGGTGAGAATAGCCCGATGGAGGTGGTTCCACAAAAATTTTGACTGGATTTAAATCCTTAGTATTTGGTAGCCAGAGGAGTATTACAAACCATTCCTGGTGCTCACCCAGCCAAACATGTATATTGTGAGCTGAGTGACACATTGCATGGTCCTGCTGGTAAATGGCATAACACTGAGGGAATAAAACTGCATGTAGGGATGGACATGGCCCCCAAGGGCAAATGCATACTTGTGTTGATCCAGTGTGCCTTCCATAATAACAAGATCACCCATGGGATGCCGCAAAAACATTCCCCAGATCATAATGCTTCCTCCTCCTGCCTGGATACTTACAACAATTGTTGAAGGGCTGTTTATGCCTATGGCCATCTGTCCAATGGAGATTAAATGAGATTCATCTAAAAATGCCACCAGCTGCTACTCAGTGAACATCCAGTTGTGGTACTGATGTGCAAATTCCAGTCTTCATTGCCAATGAACAGCAGTCAGCATGGGTGCACGAAGCAGGAGCCTGATGTGGGGGGCCCAACACAGCAGCATTCACTGAATGGTCATTGAACAGACACTGATGTTAGCCCCTTGGTTCACCTGGGCAGTCAGTTGCTGAACAGTCTATTCAGCCGTGCTTGTCTCCACAGCTGTTGCTCTTTTCTGTCATCTAAGGCTCATGGTGCCCCACTGTCATTTCAGGGCCAGGTTTGATCAGCACTATTTTGCCATGCACAGTATACTTTAACTGTGGCATTGTGCAAACAGTTTAAAAGCTTAGCCATTTTGGAAATGCTTCCACCCTTTGCTTGAAAGCTGATGTCCATGCCCTTCTGGGCATCAAATAAATTGCTCCGTCTCTGCATTATGACAATGATCGCACTGTACCCTGCACCTGTGACCTGCTGGCTGTGAGTGGTTATTGATGTTGAACATCGGTGGTGATCATGTTAATGTGACTGGACCATGCAGTACTATTACTGCATGCTCCTTTTGAGTTTAATGAATGTATTGAAAGTGTGAATAAAACTTATTTTTAGATTGGCACCATTTATTTTACTTGTACCTTGTGGTTACTGCTAACAACACAGAAATCAAAGTGGTCCAAAAAAAAAAAAAAAAAAAAAAAAAAAAAAAAAAAAAAAAAAAAAAAAAAAAAAAAAAAAAAAAAAAAAAAAAATTCTTTTTGTTGCAGCTAAGTTATCAATCCTACAGATTTTACTGTCTGTCATGTGAGAGGATTCCATATCTATAATGTGAAGTCATATGTGTGGTAATTCATTGGAGAGACTCAAGGCTATTAATTTCTCTTTCCTGTCACTCGAAGATGAGCTACTTACCAAGATCCGAGGGAGACTGACTTCAGAAGTCAAGTCAGATAATAAAAATAAAAATAAAAGTAAAGAAACTGTAAGAATTTTGAGTCACAGTAGGCACAACAATAAGGTTCACACAATTATAGCTTTCGGCCATTAAGGCCTTTGTCAGTAATACAAACACATACACACACGCACACACTCACACAAATGCAACTTGTACACACATCTGCAGTCTCAAAAGTATGAATCTTTTTGTTGTGCCTATTGCGACTCAGCATCTCCACTCTATGGTGAGTAGCAACATTCCTTCTCAATATTGTTACATTCCATCCTGGATTTTCTATTGTTTGAAACAGTAAGAATTTTCAGACTAGATATTAACAAGAAAGTAGGCTGGATATGTGGTTTGTGATATCACAAGAATATTGAACTCTCTTTTGTATTTGTTGTTTGCAAAAGAAAACACTGTTTGCAAAATGACTTGGATTCTTAAGAAGTATTGGCACTCTCAGTCATTTACCACAGAAGTGAAGAAACATGAGTATCTTGGCACACTACTACAATTACTCAAGCAAGAGGGCTCTGCCCAAAATTGAAGCACCCAGCATTTCAATTTTGATTGTCTGTATTCAATTATATTATGCCACATGTTGACATATTGTACAGACAATTACAAAAATGAGTTGATCCACTGACTGTGCAGCAAGGAGTAGAACATTTCAAATGAGCCATACTGGGTATCTGAGGTAGCATAGCTGACACAGTTTCAACATACAGAGAGCTGCTGCATACTGTAAAGATAGAGTTGGGAAACAAAATTCCAAGTGCTGTTGCTGTAAAGAAATGTGTGACACAGTTACAGTTGCTGAATGCTTTGGCTTCAAAGGCATCTGATTGCTGCAACTTTATTTAAAAGTGAAAATTCAGTTCCTACAAAAGTTGCTGCAGATCTCTTGTCAAACATGTTTCTTCTTTGACCGCAATAAGCTGAGAAAGGAGCTTCAGATACTATATTCTAAGAATGATTTTTTAGAACTCTCATAGATACTGATCCACTTCTGCACATTTGCATTGCTGCCCAAAAATAATTTGCAGGAGCCTTTAAGTGAAACAATGCAACTCCTGAAAGGATTGTTACCATTCCAGTGCCATCTGAAATGGAGCAATTTTTCACTCCTCTTAACAGAATAATAACTATTCTGCAAAGTACTGTGAGTCATGAATGGTTAACAGTACTAGCACTTCTCTTCATCAAGGAAGACTTCAAATGTTGCATCAAAGAGTTAAGTAAATGCACCATTGACAGATTCTCTGCTCATAAGGAGGGGTAAATAGGTATTGCATATAAACATTCATTGTAGTGTAAGTGTATTTCTACAAAGCAGTTATTTCATTACCCACTTTTGCCTATTTATGTTAGTGGCAGGGGTAAAATACAGGGAGCAAAAGGCTATTTACAATTTGTACAGAAACCAGATGGCAGTTATAAGAGTTGAGGGACATGAAAGGGAAGCAGTGGTTGGGAAGGGAGTGAGGCAGGGTTGTAGCCTCTCCCCGATGTTGTTCAATCTGTATATTGAGCAAGCAGTAAAGGAAACAAAAGAAAAATTCGGAGTAGGTTTTAAAATCCATGGAGAAGAAATAAAAACTTTGAGGTTCGCCGATGACATTGTAATTCTGTCAGAGACAGCAAAGGACTTGGAAGAACAGTTGAACGGAATGGATAGTGTCTTGAAAGGAGGATATAAGATGAACATCAACAAAAGCAAAACGAGGGTAATGGAATGCAGTCGAATTAAATCAGGTGATGCTATGGGAATTAGATTAGGAAATGAGACACTTACAGTAGTAAAGGAGTTTTGCTAGTTAGGGAGCAAAATAACTGATGATGGTCAAAGTAGAAAGGATATAAAATGTAGACTGGCAATGGCTAGGAAACCGTTTCTGAAGAAGAGAAATTTGTTAACATCGAGTATAGATTTAAGTGTCAGGAAGCCGTTTCTGAAAGTATTTGTATGGAGCGTAGCCATGTATGGAAGTGAAACATGGACAATAACTAGTTTGGACAAGAAGAGAATAGAAGCTTTCGAAATGTGGTGCTACAGAAGAATACTGAAGATTAGCTGGGTAGATCACATAACTAATGAGGAGGTACTGAATAGGATTGGTGAAAAGAGGAGTTTGTGGCACAACTTGACTAGAAGAAGGGATCAGTTGGTAGGACATGTTCTGAGGCATCAAGGGATCACCAATTTAGTATTGGATGGCAGTGTGGAGGGTAAAAATCGTAGAGGGAGACCAAGGGATGAATACACTAAGCAGATTCAGAGGGATGTAGGCTGCAGTACGTACTGGGAGATGAAGAAGCTTGCACCAGATACAGTAACGTGGAGAGCTGCATCAAACCAGTCTCAGGACTGATGACCACAACAACAACAACATATGTTAGTTATTTGGAACTTCATAGTCTGTCTTCCAGTGAACCACCAAGGAAAGCCCCACATAGCACCAGTGTGTGTAAGTCTCATTTCATCTCTTTTACATGCAAAACACATATAAACAAAGACAGTGAATATTCCACCACCCAGAGAGAATGGACCAAATGTTTTCAGATGTGACCAAATTGTGGCCAAGTTGTCATAGATGACCTGAAATGAAATGTTCTGAAATATGGGCCACATGCTTTAATGGAGACAACCAATGTACATGTTGTGAATGACTCCTTACACAGACTGTGGTATCTCTTAAGCACTGCCTAACAATGACAGTGGCATAGGTCATGAATTGTGCAGTTTCTACAGAGTAAAAGCCCAGATCAATTTTAGGCCAGGATACAAGAATTCCAAACTAGGAAGGTATACAGGACAATGTACTAATGATAACTGATTGAGCTGCACAAATATTCCATCAGATCTGGGTAAAATTTCAAAGTCATACAAAGATTTGTAACTTGCATCAAATGTTTGGAAATGTAAAATTGTGCACTTCTCTAAGTGCAAAAAATTACTAAACTATGACTGCATGATCAGTGAGTGACAATCAAAGTCGGTCTACTTGTACAGATACCTGGGTCTAACAAATTACAGTGATATGTAATAAAATAATCACATTAGCTCAGTCATGGATAATGAAGGTGGCAGACCTCAGTTCATTGCCAGCATACTAAGAATATGCTGTCAGTTTACAAAGGAGATTACTTACACATCACTTGTGTGACCCATCTCAGAATATCATTGAACCTATACCAAATGTTACTTTGTTAAAAATTTTCTTTGGATTAAATTTTAACTTGGGCTAAAAAAAGGAATAATACAGATCACTGTATTTCCTTCACCTAACAAAGTCAGGTCTTCCAAATAGGACTAACAACAGGACCTGAATGTATATAAAGAAGGGCACCATGAAGTGTCACAGATTTGCTTGCCATGAAAGAATGTCATGAAAAGTTGGAGAAATTGAACTGACAGGTGCTTGAAGATTCTTGCAAATTATTCCATGGAAGGTTACTTACAAATTACAAGAATCAGCCAAGATCCAAGCAACAAAGAATGTCCACGAAAGGCAAAGGTCCCGAGTTCGAGTCTTGGTCCGGCACACAGTTTTAATCTGCCAGGAAGTTTCATATCAGCGCACACTCCGCTGCAGAGTGAAAATCTCATTCTGGAAACATCCCCCAGGCTGTGTCTAACCCATGTCTCCGCATTATCCTTCCTTTCAGGAGTGCTAGTTCTGCAAGGTTCGCAGGAGAGCTTCTGTTAAGTTTGGAAGGTAGGAGACGAGGTACTGGCAGAAGTAAAGCTGTGAGGACGGGGTTTGAGTCATGCTTGGGTAGCTCAGTTGGTAGAGCACTTACCCGTGAAAGGCAAAGGTCCCGAGTTTGAGTCTTGGTCTGGCACACAGTTTTAATCTGCCAGGAAGTTTCATATCAGCGCACACTCCACTGCAGAGTGAAAATCTCATTCTGGAACAAAGAATGCCCCTATGTATTGCTCTTGTAGGGATCACGAAGAAAAATTAACCTAGTTACAGTGACAATTAAGCAATATTTCTTCCCATCCTCCATAGATGAACAGAACTGGAAGAAGCCATAGTAACCGGTGCAATAAGAAGTACTTCTGCAATGCACTTCACAGTGGTTTTCAGAGTATAGAGGTAGATGTAGATTACACAGAGGTGACATAGATCCAGGCCTAGTAGTGCCTCATCTATGGTGACCAGTAATGTCAGTTATTACAAGTGGCATCATTGAACAGGCATCAGTGAAAGCAAGGACAATCATGCCTCACTGATCACTGGTGTGAAAGACTGCATCAGGATAGCAGGGGGCAGAGAGATTACTCTTAAGGAAATGAGTTTGTCATACTGTGGCATAAAAGCATCATACCAAGTCAGTGATGGATGTATAGCACCAGTGGGAATAATACAGTTGAGTGCAGCCACCACACATTGTAATCAGAGTACTTGACTGTCTTCATAGCTGTATGCCTGTGTTAGACTGAATACTTTTCGCCAAAGTATTGGCTTGACCCTGGAGCACTATACTCATGTGGACTTTTGTGCAACAATGATTTGTGTCTGGCTGCTATGGGATGTCCTAGTTGCACACATTTGTGGTGGCTTCCATTATGCAGAAATCACAAATGTGAAAACATAACACTAGTGCTAGCAGTCTAAGTGACAAAATGTAATTTTTTCAAGAATTTTGCAGCAACATGTCCTACAGTGAGAACCAGATATGTGTTAGACTGTACCATGGTGACCACTACCTGGCAGCCTGCATTGTTGAGTGACATAGTGAATGAAAGTCAAATGCAACTGGATAGGATGTCAATGTAGAGAACATGTGAACTTGACCTCTCTTTACTGAGAGGTTTAGGACATCATTCAATACAACAGGTCATCTTAGATTCTTTACATTGAGTACATTTTGAACAGCAGATGCTACATTACAGTTGTAGAGTCAGAGGTAATAATCTACTTTACCATGTATTGTTGAGTGGTACATTACCAGACCACATGTAGTGATGAATATGCCAGCCTTATTGAAAAAAATGACTGCTAAGACCCCCTGCCCAACCTGCACCTTGACGCAGCCTGTCACCCATTAAAAATGTCTGGGATAGGGTTGGGCAGCAAAGGGCCTCCAGCATCCATTTTAATGCTTTGTGAGCTAATATATAAAATATATGGTCAGACGTTTCTCAGGGAAAATAATGACCCATCAACAAAGAGATATGAAACAGTAGGTTAGACAGGATACAGAGGAGGATCCACCTAATCTTCTGGCCAGCACATTTAACAATTTAATGAAATCATGGAAATTTGAACCCTGTATCCAACACATTTTATTCTAATGCTTCAAACATCAACAGACAGAATTATATAGAATGAACCATTCTCATAGGTATTCAATGAGTTATAATTTTTGAATGTGAGGGTATAAAGATTAGGGATTTGTAGATGACCGGTCTATGGGCAATCCTGCAAAATTAGGCAAGATGTTTAACAGATAATGTAAATCTGCTAACCTTAGGCTACATATCTCTAATGGCTTCATCACTTTGTAGACTGTGAACAAAATTGTGCCAACAACACAATATGTTGAGGGACAATCTGACAAGATGATGAAAAAGGTTCAAGCTGAGACTAGTAAAGGCAAAATCTGAGGTTTTTGGATAGTATATACTAAGTAACTAGTACTTCAAGCCAAGTGTAGAGCTAAGCAATGTCGCCTGTGATTTAGTCTTGCTTGGGGAAAATCTTAGTAAAGATGATCATTTAGTGATTATTGAGGGTGCTAGTAACATTTTGAACCATAACTTCAGTTACATATTTGATGTAATAGGAAGAAACTATTGGAGAACTTGAAGCAGAAGTCAGAGATCAAAACTGTAATGAGGCCAAACCAGGCAGCAGGTGCTGGTCATTTAACTACATGATCAGCTCCTGTCATCAAATGAGCACTGGAACCAGGTAACATCCTCATGTCATGTAATCGACACAATTTGAACAACCTATTACCAGTTATGCCACACTTCCTGAACATCAACATATTCCAGACATTTCACTGCAACCCACAAACACTGCGCCGGCTGGTGTGGCCGTGCGGTTAAAGGCGCTTCAGTCTGGAACCACGTGACCGCTACGGTCGCAGGTTCGAATCCTGCCTCGGGCATGGATGTGTGTGATGTCCTTAGGTTAGTTAGGTTTAATTAGTTCTAAGTTCTAGGCGACTGATGACCTCAGAAGTTAAGTCGCATAGTGCTCAGAGCCACAAACACTACCGTTACTGTGGAATCAACAGGGGGAAGCAGTATTTAACCATGACCGAAACAGCTCATCATAATTCAGCCAACTGGGCAATATGTGATGCCTTGTCTGTGTTGAGTGGAGCCATCACTATAACTCTCAGGTCACTGGTTTGCAAACCAACAACATCCGCCTGTTTTTCCAGCCTGGATGACTAACAATCTGCCAGTCAGTTGCTCCCTGATCCCCAGTCGTCTACCCACAGGTTGACACAACCAATGCTATCACCATGCCACTGGGATGCTGTGGCCCACTGTAAAGACAGAAGATGCTGCTGGCTGGTCTTTCTCTGTACCTCAGTGATATAAAATCTCATGCAGAATCTGCATCTCCATTACTGAGTCAGCGCTCTGGATTGCTGCTCCTCTATGTAAGCAGCTCATTCTCTGTGCCACTGTCTATTTCTACACCTGGTGCTTTGTGCAGAATATTACATGGGAAAGTAAATGCACCACAATGACTGTTCTAGCCATAGGGAATAATTAAACACTTGTTCTTGTTCATGGAGGAATCTAGTTGAATGATTAAATAAAGCACCTTGTGTATGTTGACTGCTGATCTGTATGCTGCTTCTCCACATGTCTCTCCGGTCCCTCAAACCATCCATGGATCTTACAGTGCCCATAGGAAGACCTGAAGCCATCTTTACAAGCAAGAACTTTCATTTTTGACTCTGATTTTCCCACAGCTACACAAGACCTGCTACATGTTGGCACCCAGTGTAGGATGATTTTGCTTCTACCTTATATACTGACTGTCACAGCTACACAAGACCTGGTACATTTTGCCACCCAATGTAGGGTGATTTTGCTTCTACCTTCTGTACTTAATATGGCATCAGGCACATCTCTGAGGGTGTCCTCACACTAATACAATGATTTAGTCATACTTTTGAGTTCTTTGACAACACCCATGCATTTCAGATTGTCTATAGATGTAAATGTTTCTGAAAGATAGAAGTGCTAACGAGCTATAGGTGCAATAGAAGTAAGTGGAAAACAAAACAAAAAATAACAGCATTGATGGCACAGAGGTTAAAAATCAAAATAGAGTTGGACTTTTTCATGAAAACATAAGAATCCTTTTTAAACAAGAAAGATTATCTTTTCATATCACTAAAGGAAATTTAAATACTCATAAGGCATTCCTGCACAGATGTTAATTCACAACAGAACATTGCTTGGATGTCACAGAAGTTAAAAAGATGCGCTTATATGGATACACTTTAGTATGGCATTACCGTAGGTATTACATGAGGAAAGGAGGTCAAACAATGGAAAATCCAGGATGGAATGTAGCGTACAAGGGCAGTGTGGCCTCAGAAGCCTGAGACTACAGTCATGTGTGTGTGAGTTGTGTTTGTGTGAGTGTGTATGTGTGTGATAGTTGTCTAATTTTGACGAAGGCCTTACTGGCTGAAAGCTATATTTATGACAGCCTTTTGTTGTGCCTATCTGTGACTCAGCATCTCCACTATATGATGAGGAAAGGAGAAGTGGTTAAAAAAAAAAAAAAAAAAAAAAAAAAAAGAGTCCCATACAGTTGATCTAAACAAATACAACTCTTTTGAGTGATATGATTAGAAATCAATGATGAATGAGTAGGCCTAAAGTGTAATTCTGAATGCATACCAAGGTTGTTACATTTCGACATGACTTTCCATTAGTTTCTTGTGCATAAAATAGTTGCTCTGAAAACATGTAGGTGCTGATACATCTATTTATACATTCATTAACTATACATAAATGTCAAGTATAAATGCATTTAACGTGGCAAACAAATCATTCCATTTTGTTTGCAACCATTTATTTTTTTGCTATTGCCTGATTACAAGATAAACTGAGTGCTTGTATATTTCAGGGCTGTTTATCGTGATGCAGACATATATCTTCTTGATGATCCACTGTCAGCAGTGGACACTCATGTGGGAAAACATCTCTTTGAGGAATGCATTGTAAAATTTTTGCAAAATAAAACACGAATACTTGTGACACATCAGATTCAGAATCTGCCTCACACAGATCATGTTGTGGTAATTGATGCTGTAAGTATTTTGTAAACATAAGCTCTTATTTATTTGTCACCCTTGTATCTCATCATTATAAAATGATATAGGATTTGTCATACATGATCTTATATAGATAATAGGACAAGAAAGATTTACAGTTATATGCTGGCCAATAAAATATTTCTACATATAACATGAAACCATGAGCGTAACAGTCATAATGCACTAAATTAGAATAATAAGTGACTACAGTATATTTTTGAAGCAGGCACTTCAGATCACTATGATGGAGGAAATAAACTAATCTGTTTTGAATGCTGATGGCTCAAGTATTCCTTGACACCAAAAAGACTCTTGTTAATTAGTATTTTTTGAGGTATTTTTTGAATATGTGGAATTTTGACGTCTTTTAATTTTCTTTGCTAATTCACTAAACAGATTTTAGGCAGATAATGAGCATTTCACCACAAAAATCACTTCTGTTTCTCATTTTTAAGTTTTGGACTTGATTGTTTAAAACAGAACATTACTGGTATGCCTTCAGAAAACACATACTTTCATAAAGTCATGGCAGGTCTTGAATTTTAGCTCCTTTTATATGGTTATCTATGTGTCACCTCTCTTATTGTTCCTATTACTCTGTTTTGCAGCATAAATGTTTGTTTCACCAGACTAGTATTTCCCCAAAATAAGATGCCATATATTAACCTGCTAAGAATGAGTGCAGCATACGAACAGAACACTGCATCATTTCTACATGAATTTTTTGCATTCTAGCAACATAACATTACTGAATTAATCTTTTGTATAACATTTCTATATATTTCTCCCACATACAGCCATACTCCTAAAAATTTAGTATAGAGAGTTTGCTCTATTTTACACAGCCCAAGTAATACTGTTAGGTTGGTTCTTAGTTTGTTTGTTATATGTCTGAAGTTTATCGAAGCTGTTTTCTTGTCATTCACAATTAATTTGTTATCCCTAAACAATTTGTTTGATTCTTCTGCAGCTAATGTCACTGTTCCGTGTAGGTCAGCTTTGTCCATAGCTTTACCAAACAGACTGGCATTGGTGATCAATATTGTATTTGCCACTGATATATGGCTTAGCAAGTGATTTATATATATATTCTGAACAGCAATGGTCTCAGTTCGGGGCCTCATGGCAGTCCATACCTGATGACTCTTTAGTATGCTGATGAATAAACTTTACCTATTGTTGTATCTCTATCATTTGATACATTTTGGGAAGATAGGATTTGAAACAATCACATTCTATTGCATGAATCCCATATCAGTGTAGCTTCCTGAGCAATGAATTATAGTCAATGACATCAAATCCTTAGATAGATCCAAAAACAGACTACAGTTTAATTCATTTTTGTCTATGGAATTGATAAAAATTTTTAAAAAGTTATATACTGCACTATGAAAAAATGGTTCAAATGGCTCTGAGCACTATGGGACTTAACATCTATGGTCATCAGTCCCCTAGAACTTAGAACTACTTAAACCGAACTAACCTAAGGACATCACACAACACCCAGTCATCACGAGGCAGAGAAAATCCCTGACCCCGCCAGGAATCGAACCCGGGCACGGGAAGTGAGAACGCTACCGACTGCACTATCAGTTGACCTATTTTTCCTAATTTAATTTTGCTCATTAACTAATATTTGATTTTTATTAAGAAAATGAGACAATCTTTAATGCATTATGCTTTGTATTACTGTTGAAAATCAAGACAACAGCGATATAGGTCAGCAATTGATAACATCAGACTGGTTACCATTCTTGTAAATTGGCTTGGCAATCAAATATTTTACTTTTTCTAGGAAAAATTTATAATTATTTGCTGGCTAATAAATGATACATTAATGATGTCAACAAGTTGGGACTCTATGTATCTTGCTTGCACCGTGCTTTATTACTTTGTATGGAATCCCATAACTACTAATATGACATTCTATTTTTTTTAATTTACTTATAGCATTTCATACCTCTAATCCAGTAACTGTATGTAGAAATGTAGTTTTACCATTCATGGGGAGTTGCACTCTTGAGCTGAAATTACACTTACTTTGAATTAGGTTTGCTGGTAAATTTGTGTAATGTTTGTTGAATATGTTGGCTATCTGCAGTGGACCCTCAACAGACTTCCATTGACATTTAATAATAAAACTGTTTTATTTTATTTTATTTTATTTTATTTATTTTTTATTTTTCTGCTTACCTCTATTCCTATTTATTAAGTCCAGGTTGATTTTATTTTGTTGCTACCTTTCCTGATGTTCGAGCCATTATTAAGTTTCTTGGTGGCTATTATAACTTTCTTTATTTTTATATATCGTTTTAACATAATAGCATTTCTGGCAGATTTGTTTAACTTTCTAAGGGTGTCAACAGATTTTTTTTATTCCATGGTTTACCTATGTCTTTGCTTTGATTTTAAATCAGACTTGCTTGATAGGAAATGAGACAATGCTCATAACTTACAAGAAATGACTCAAATCTTTTACGTACATCACAGGTTGATTCCATGTCCCAAGTTATATTTTTAACATGCAATTAAAAAGCCATATGCTGTCTTCATTAATAAATACCTATTCTCTGTATTTATCACAGGCCACTAGATCCATAAAAGCTATATTATTTAAAATCAATATGACTGCCTCATGATCCGATAACCCAGTATGTATTACTTTCGTGGTATGCTCACACTTCTTCTGATTGACAAATACTTGATCAGTTATTGTTTCAGATCCACCCACACACCTCCTGTCTTCAAATATTATAGCTGTGGTATTATAAGAACAATTGATCAGTTGTTATTATTTAGTACAGTTATTTTTAAAATTAACATTAAATTTTCCAAGAACAATTGTATTTTTAGTTGATGTTTGAGTTCATTCAGAAGCATTTCAAAAATGTACAGGAAAAGAGTAAAATTGTTCCGAATTTGTTTAACTCACATACATAGTATTCAAAGTCTTTTTCCACACACTTCACATTATAATATTTAATTTCATTTGTGTCTAGCCCTGACGTAACATATATGCATGTACAACCTCCTTTTCTGTTAGTTCTACAGAACTTACTTACAATTTCAAACTCATGAGTAACAGCAGTACATTTTGCATCTCTTTTAACTAATGCTCATTTAAACATAAGACTGCAGTTTCTTTTAACAATGTGGGAAAAGACTGACTGCTACTTACCATAACAAAGACACATCACATTGCAGACAGGCACAATAAAAACACACCGACTTGTTTGAGTCTTCTGCAGCTACTGTCACTCTCTCCTGTAGGTCAGTTTGAGCCTTTACGGTAAATAGCAATCTATCTTTTCCTACATCGTAGATATTACTACCTGGAGTTTCCATTGCAATTTCTTTTAAACAGTCATTCAGAAGGACTTCTGTCTTACCTAGCTTGCTGCCTAAATACCACATGTTTTGATAGAAAACAATTAAAATATTTTTGTTTTCTGACATTGATGCACCATTTACCTTACTGTTTGTGTTCCAATTCCTGCCAGTAAGAAATCCTTGAGATGTATTGGCGGAGCTGTTATTCTTCTGAGGCCAGGTCTAACATTACCTTCTATTATTGCTTCTGCTGGCATAGGTGCAAATGCTGCTTCATCTTCTGCTGGTGAATCTTCTTGTAACAGTTTGTGTTCTGCTACTGTAGATTCTGTTGTGGGAGATTTACCTTTATCCATGAGATCTACTGGTGTTGATGAAGGATCTGCAATAACACCAATTATATTTCCTTGACTATTTACTCCTTCCAGCATCCAGCTAGTTTTTTGGTGCAGGACCTTCTTCTGCCTTCTGTTAAAATTCATGCCATTTCATGTATAGCAGTCTCTTTCTATGGAATCCACACTTCCAAAATGTGCATTTTGATAAGCGTTGCATAATAAGTTCTGTAAGCAGCACTAGTAAGGGCTGTAATAGTAGTAGTTGTAGTAGTAGTAGTTTCATTCATCTGTAGAACACTCTTACAAGGAAATCGGTCATGTCGTAGTATTAGAATCTAAGAACAACAAAAGTAACATACAGTAGTGATGTAGGTCAAGGCAATGAATTAAAATTTGTGCCGGCTGGGATTTGAATTTAGGTCTCCTGCTTACTAGGCAGATGCATCAGCCATTACGCCACACTGGCACTGTGGCTATCACAACTGCACAGATTATTCTAGTACATCTTCCTCCTCAATAAAGATGCCAGCTTGCATCACAAGAGGAGGCCACGGAACAGGTCTCACCGATTTGGTTCAATGTGTGTGAGCAGAAGCAAGTATATCAACCTTTGAAGTTACTAAAATATTGCATCTGAGTGGGCCATAGGAAAAGAGAATATGCTCTTGAAAGTTTTTTTGATTACATTGTGAGTAATGTTTTAACAACAATTTCACAGTTAATGGTGTGGCGGAGTTGGTAAGTGTACAGAGCTCAAGTTCATTTCCTCTGCTATCTTATTTCTTTTTTTTAAACATTGTGTTTTATTCCTTGCAATGTTAAACTGCCAGATATAAAATGTAAATATACAATTAACAATTATTTACAGTTACTTTAATCTGAGTAATGAATATAGTTAAACAATTAATTTTTGTAACTGGGTGAAGTTTTGAATGAAGTAATAGCTCCGAAAATTCTGCCAAGCAATTATCAGCTTTTTATTTATTACAGGCAATTACATTACTGCATTGGCTGATAATTGACAAAGAAACATTTTGAACATAAATATTGTTCACAATGTACACATTTTATGAATGCATATTTTGAGCAAGAATATTTTTTCAAGATATGCTTCATTCACTTTTTTAAATGAAGGTCTTTCTTGGGTCAGTTTCGATCATACCAAGCATATCGAATTACTGAGGTGAAAACAGCAGTACTGAATTGATACTGCACGATCAAATGTATTTTAATTTCATCTTCACTTGACAGTATTTCTCACTCTTGTCATAGCAGATCAGGGGTACTTTGTAATCTTTTGATCACATTTTTCACTAGGCAATAGAAATATACATCAAAGGGTTGAGCAAGAGGAGCACATTTGGATGGAATGATCTTAACACTACACGTTATATTACCTTCCTCATTGCTGCATGTCTCATTGTCTGCTATGAAATCTGCTTGGCCACCCCACAAACCCATCAATAGAAGGAATTTGTTTTCAGCAATGTATGGTTATAACACTGTTTCCAAAAAAATTTGCATAAAGCTCTTTTCTTAGTTTTCATGACTTGAAACAAGTAATGGAAACATTCTTATATTCTTCTACTAATTTCTTCACAGTAACCGCAAGCTGAGGACAAATCTATTGCCAGGCTCCTGCATACGTAACAGTACAAGGGGTAATAGTTTCCCTGAAACTGTTAAACTGTACTGTGCTCTGGTTTTGGAGAGATTCCCCAAAATGGTCTTCACAGCCTTGTAATTCAATGTCCGGTTATACAGTGATTCATACTGGCATCCAGACTGGTCAGTGTTAGTTGCATAATCGAGGTTGAAATTCAAAATTATACACTGATCAGCGAGGACACCTAGCTAATAGCCAGTATGTCCACCTTTGTCATGGATAACAGTGGAGATGCAAGATGGCATGGAAGCAATGAGGCCTCGATAGGTCACTGGACCTCTGCATGCACAAGTGACCCAGTTCCCATAAATTCTGGTGAGGGGGGCAATGCACTCCCTGATGTGTTCGACCGGGTTCAGATCTGATGAGTTGGGGGCTGGCACATCAATTTGAACTCACTATTGTGTTCCTCAAACCATTCCATCACATTCCTGGCATTGTGACATGGTGCATTACCTTGTTGAAAAATGCCGCTGTCATTGGGAAACATGAGCACATTTAGGGGTTGTAAGTAATCTGCAACTAGTGTATGATACTCCTTGGCCATCATGATGCCTGGCAGAAGCTTCACTTGACCCATGGGTACCCATGTGAATGTTTTCCAGAGCACAATTGAGTCACCACCAGCTTGCCTCCGTCCCACAGTACAGGTGTAAGGAGCTGTTCGCCTGGGAGATGATGGATTTTTGCCCTCCCATCAGCATGATGAAGAAGGTATTGGGATTCATCAGAGCACACAATGTCTGACACTGTGCCAACACCCAGTGCCAGTGCTCACATGCCTATTTCAGTCATAATTGAAAACATATATCACAGCATTCCTCAAACACCCAACAAGTAGTGCAGTTTCCGAGGTGCTCATGCCGAGCCACCAGGCCTTCGCAATCTGCCCTTGGTCAAACTCAGATAGATTGTGTGCCTTCCCCATTCTACACATGGACAACACACTCACTAATCTATGTGTTCTGTGTCTGTGTCTGACTAGCAGTCATTCTTTGACAGGTGATGCTGCTACCACATGGAAGGGCATATATCAATAGTAGGTTGGTAGTCATAATGTTCTGGCTGATCAGTGTACGTCTTGTCTGTACACAGAACTTATCTGCTGCTTCCACTGTTTCTTCCAAACTTTTAACATCATTGTTGCTGACAAATTTTGTCATTTTTTTGTTATCTTATTGAATGTTTTTGTTTAGAGGTTTTCACCCAGGTATCACTTGCAATATACCAAAAATTTTCTGATAAATGTGGGCATGCAACTGCCATTGCCCATTGTTGTAATGTTATCATTGTCACTTTTTATAACAGCCTTGTACATCCTGCAATCTTTCCCATATTTTGGAGTTGATGAATGATTCTGTAGTCATTTCTGGTGCCACCTTGTTCTGTTTATTTCCCCCATATCTGAAGATAGTTTTTTTGCAAGATTGGGAACTTGATTTTTGTAATGGGAACATCCATCACATATGAGGATCAGCAAAATTGATTACTTTATTCTTTTCAGCCAGGGACACCAAAGTATTAAAAGATTATTTGTCTGTATTGTAATCGTCACCATTCGTGTCTGTACGTGAAGCAGGAACCTGTTACAAATAAAATAGGACTGCATACAGTAGAAGTATATGTGGGCACAGAGAGAATGAGAAAATCCACATACCTCTACATAAAAATTTTTATCATAAGGCTCAGTGCATAACATTAAATCTTCATCATTTACTATGAAATTATCAGTCATAATTTCAATAACCTGCTCTGCAATTGTTTGATCTATAGCTATCACTGCAGCTCTTACAGATGCTGGAGGATTGTCGGTTATCATCCTTATTCTCCATAAGTTGAATAACAGTAATGATGAGCACTGGTGAATTTTGTTTTTTAAATCTTCATCAAAAGTTTTAATTGCGACATATTCACCAGTCTGGTAGAAAATTCTTGCTCAGTTTCCATTTTCCAACAAAATATGATTTTACAAAAAATCACTGCAAACACATGGTATAAAGCTGTTCACAGTTGTACAGACCATTACAATATCTCAGAAAACAGTTGAAATCACAAACCATCAGAGATGAATCCTTTAAAAACAAACCTTGTTTAACCATATTAACTAATCAGATTAAAGTAATCATAACTAATTATAAATTTTATTTATTGATTTTACTTATATAAATTGGACTGACAGACTGTATTTAAATTTTATAACTGATAGTTTAATATTGCAAGGAATAAAATACCCAATGAATGAAAAAAAATGGGTAGCAGTGGTAATCAAACTTGGGCTGCCAAATTATCACTTTGTATGCTTACTGACTGCGCCATGCCACTAACTCCACAACTGTTATTCAAATATCACTCACAAAGTAATCAAAAAAATTTCAAGAGAATTTTCTCTTTTCCTATAACCCACTCAGACAAAATATTTTAGGAACTTCAAAGAGTGATATACTTGCTTCTACTCACACAGTTTGAGCCAAATTGGTGAGACCAATACCGTGTCCTACCCTCATTGGCCCTTTGCTATTCCCCTCCTAAACTCACACCAGTATTGTCAAGGCTCTCCAATATTGCTCATTGCTAGCTAAGGTACTACTCCAACACTGGAGAGCCCCAGAAATACTGATGTGAGTTTAGAACAGGAATAACAATGGGCTGAGGCTAGATGTACTAGGCTACTATGTGCAGGTGTGGTAGCCACAGTGCCTACGTGGCATCTACCTAGTTAGCAGGAGATGCAGGTTCAAGACTTAGTGATGGTGCAAATTTTAATTCATTGCTTCAGCCTACATCATTGATGCAGTACATCTCAGGAACATCAACTGTATGTGATTAAAAATATCAGAATTCATATACACAAACATTTACATAGTTACTGTTCTAGTTTGACATGGACAGCACAGGTAGCCAGTCGTGGCCTTCAAGTAGGAACCAGACATTTGCTGGAAGTAATTGACTGAAATCTCAGAAAACCTAAATTAGGATGACCAGATGAAGAGTGGAGCCACCATCCTCTGAAATACAAATCCAGTTGGTTTAAAACAGTGCCAACTCATTGAGTTCATCCCAAATGTACAATATTGTTCTGTGATAAAAACGTTTTTGAATAATGTAATGGGCTAGTGCCACACTATTCATTCATTTCTCACTTCTAGTCACTGTACATGTTACACTAATATTATCCCATAATGTAACACTACACACATTAACAGCTGATGTCAGGACTATGACAAAGATATTTGGTTTGCATTTTGTGTGTCATAACTTCCCATTTGCTAGTCTCAAAAACTGAGTCAGTACCCCTCTGTAGTGAGCAAAATATTGAGCTCAGAAAGAGGAAAAGATATTAGTATTATACATTGCGTAGATCTGAGAGTAAATTTTTCTAGAAAAGTAAAAAAGGAGAAAAATGTAGTGTGAAAGTGTTATGGGAAATTATAAATGTTTATTATAAATATTATTATTATTTATTTCTGTTACACTTTTTGCCAAATGCTTACTCTGTGGTGTCTAAGTAATCCTTCACTGTGTAGAATGTATTGCTTAACAAGTAATTTTTAACTACCTTTTGAAATAAGTTTGTTTTCAGTAATTGCCATGGGCAATTAATTGTGTAGCTTTATCCCTTGGTAGAGAATACTGTTCTGAGATTTATGTTTATTCTCCCTTAGTACATGCAAGTTCAGGTTAGAAACTGTTCCATGATAATGGACAGTGCTGTTTGTGCTGTACCTAACTATCACTGGTGTTTTTGATATGAAAGTCTACAAGAAATAGTCTGGATTATCAATGTGCAAAACATGAACATTTTCAAAACGACACTGAGGAAAGAAGAATGTGTCGAAACAATGCAGCACAAGGTACAAATGAGAAGTATGATGCATTTCTTGACACACTAATGCATCACTTTCTTGTAGTCTTTCCCAAAGAAGCCTATCAGAAAAAGCAGGGTCACAGTAAGAAATGGATTACGAAAGAAATAATTTAACTCGGGACTAGAGTGAAGGAACTTAGACAAGCAGGGCACATGGAGACATATAAACAATATCAGAAGAAGTACAGGCAATTAATAAGGGAAGCAAAAACCATTTCAATAAACAGAGCAATATCAAATTCAGATCAAAAAAGTAAAACAACTTGGGATATAATCAATAGTGCAAGACACAGCCAAAAAAGTGTGAAAACAGCAATTTTATTAAGTCAATGAAGATTGGTGACAACTTAGTTACAGATGGAACAAAAATTGCTGATATACTAAACAACTACTTTATAGATGCTATACAAAATTTAAAAGGGGAAACAAATCATCAGTGGTTGAGGCAGGCTAAAAACTTGGCCAACCATCCCACTCAATGTTCCTGGAACCAGTGACAAAACCAGAACACATAAAAATAATCCAGAAATTAAAACTCAAAAAGTCTGCAGGAGATGAAGAAGTATCAAATTATTTAATAAAACATGTGAATGAAGAAATAATCAAACCTCTTCTGGATATTTCAAACTGCTCATTTAGAGATAGAGTATTCCCACAAAAACTAAAAGTAAGCAAAGTAGTAGCAAGATTTAAGAAAGGAGACAAAAGTTACCCAAATAACTACAGATCATTGTCTTTAATCTCTGGCTTCTCAAAACTACTAGAGATGCTCATGCATAGTAGGTTGAACACCTTCCTGGAGAAACACAGTATTCTGATTCCAGCACAGCATGGTTTCCAAAAAGGGAAATCTAGAGAAACTGCCATCTCAAGCCTCACAGAATCCATTATAAACGCATTAGATGATAGGAACTCTGTGTCTGCTATGTTTCTGGATTTGTCTAAAGCATCTGACACAGTCACCCATACTACACTTATTGAAAAACTTGAAATATATGGTATTCATGGACATGCAGCCAAGTGGATAAAACCATACATCAGCTACAGAAAGCAGTATATGGAAACAGAAACTGAATGCAGATCTGAAATCAGAAATATTAAGTATGGAGTGCCTCAAGGATCTGTACATGGTCCACTTCTGTTCAACCTATTAGTAAACAATATTGATCTCAGTGATAAAGATAAAAAGTACTATATGCAGATGACATGACACTAGTGAATGGAAAAAAATGTGGAAAGAAGTGTGTTTACGTCAATGAATAACACAGCACAGTAACTTTATAAAATTACCTAATTTTAAATCTAAAAAAGACAATATTCATGGTGTTCACAAATAGAGAAAAGAAAGAACACATAGATATATTCATAGATGAAACAAGATTGGGAGAAGTTACCACTATTAAATTTTTGGGGATTACAGTAGACAATAAGCTCCAGTGGAGTCAACATACAGATGATGTTTGATGTAAATTAAGCACTGCAATATTAGTTATGAAACGGCTTGCACATTATGCCAACAAGAAGCTTCTATGTACAGTGTACCATGCTGTATTTGATCCATACCTACAATATGGTATTACTGTTTGAGGAAATTTCAGCAGCAAAAATACAAAAAGAGTATTTACATTGAAAAAAAAGAAGAAAAGAAAGAGCTGCTAGGACCATCTTGAACAAGAAACAGAGAGAGTCATGCAGAACTGTTTTCCACAGTGTAAAAATGCTGACATTTCCATCTCTATACATTTACAAAACAGTAATATATTTAATAAAAGGAAATGCAGTACTAGAAAGAAATGCAGACGTTCATAATATGAAACAAGAAACAAAGGCCAGCTGAGAAGTATACAACACTGACTGAGAGTTGCTGAAAAAGATCCTCAATATTCGAGTGTCAAACTCATAAAGTGCCTTCCAAAGAGTTTGAGGGCAATATGAGCAAAAAGACATTCCAAAAATGTTTAAAGGATTAATTAATGGAAAAAGTTTTTTGTAATGTAGAAGAGTATATGTATCAATGAATGAAAAATGCTACTGTTACTGTTGTAGAGGTACTGTAACTAACTGACCTTATTATGATATGTAAACAACATGAGAACATGAATACTGAGAGAAATATGTAAATAATGTAAATATGAGCATAATGAAGTACATAAATAATTTTCAGGACCTAAAAAACTGGGTCAAAAATGTATGCAAAATTATTATAAGTATTGTAATTTTGATGTATTAAATTGTAATAAATAGGTTAAATATTGTAAGAAAATAGATTTAAGTTGACTTGTCCTATATTACAAGTACAGACTTTGTACAAAATGTGATAAAATGGAACCAAACAAAATCAGTCAATCAATCAATGTAAAACTGATTGGTAAACTTCGGTACAGCACTTTTCAGGAGGAGTCAGACAATATATCACTACCCCCTCCCCCCATATACATCTTGCGTATTGACCATGAGGAGAAAATTTGAGAAATTAGAGCCAATACAGTGGCTTACTGACAATCATTCTTCCACACACTATTCGTGAGTGGAACAGGGTTGGAGGTATCAGATAGTGGTACTGAAAGTACCCTCAACTACACACCATTAGGTGGCTTGCAGAGTATGATGTAGATGATGTAGAAGTAGATGTAAATGTACTCACTAGGTGTAGTCAATATTTCTGACATTTTGAAAAAATACTGTAATTGGATAGATAAAAAAATCTATTCACCAAGTGGCATCAGAACACAAACATGAAAGGAGGTTATAATTAGGCAAGATTTGGAGCCAGTGGCTCCTCCTTCAGGCAGAAGGGTTGAATGGGAAGGAAGAGGGGTGAAAGAAAAGAACTGGAGAGGTCTCGGTAAAGGGATAGATTTTGGGAAAGTCATCCAGAACTGCAGGTCAGGGGAGGCTTACCAGCTGGGATGAGAAGGAAGTCTCCCTTGACCTGCAGGTCTGGGTGACTTTCCCAAAATCTACACCTTTTCCCAGACCTCTCCAGTCCTTCTCCTTCACCCCTCTTCCTTCCCCTTCAACTCTTCTCCCTGAAGAAGGAACATCGGCTCCAAAAGTTTGTCTATTTATAACCTTCCTTTATGTTTGTGTTATGCCACCACTTAATCAGTAGACTTTTTATCTATCCAATTTAATTATTTCGTCAAAAATAGTCTGATTTCATTGTAAGAATTTGAAAAGTTAATTACAGTGAGCTTGACTAAAATTTGGGTATTATTATTATTATTGCCCTTTGCTGTATTTTGAAAATTGTGTATTTTGTGCATTTGTTTCCTGGAAAAGAATTCAATAGCTAAGAATTGGCTGTGCATATGAATGTCTGTAAATAAAAGACACTGGTTGTCACACAATAATGACCTGCCTCTAAGGACTCAAAGATGAGGTAAAGGATATCTCAGTAATATGCATTTCTTAGCATGGGGCTAACTCTGAATTAACTCAGCATGAGAAATAACAAAATTCATTTTGTCTTCCTACTACCACACACAATGGGCTGGCAATCCAGGTAAAGGAAAATGCAGGTTTCACTACCCTACCTGACTTGAATTAATGTTGAAGGGGACTATGAGGCTACAGCTATAGAAATTATTAAGTTGAACTTGGTTACTGTGGCAGTTTACAATCACCTTCTGGAAATTTTGAACTTTTCTCTCATAAACTGGAATACTTGCTAAAGAAAGTAAATAAATTAAATGTGATTTAATAACTTGCGAAAACTTTGATACTGATTTTCTTACAAAAAGTAGAAACATATAGGCCCTTTTGAACCTTGCTGCATCCTACAATTTAAAATGTGAAGTTACCGCTGTTACTGGAGTAAAAACAGAAACTTTCAAAACAGTTTTAGACATTTAGTCAAGGAGAATGTATACAACAGTTCACTAAACATTTTCAGTGCAGGCTTCAGCGATCATCTAGCTCAAAAAAAAAGAGAGAGAGAGAGAGAGAGAGAGAGAGAGAGAGAGGGAGAGAAATGAAATGAGCGTATGGCACCATTGGCTGGGAGGCCCCATTCGGTGAAGTTCGGCCGCCAAGTTTCATTTGATGCTACATTGGGCGACTTGCGTGACAGTGATGAGAATGAAATGATGATGAGGACAACACAACACCCAGTCCATGAGCGTTGAAAATTCCCAACCCAGCCAGGAATCGAACCTGGGCCCGCTTGCAGGAGAGGCAAGCATGGTACCACCCAACTAAGCAGGTGGACACCTAGCTCAAATACTAAGCCTCGAAATAAAAGACAGTATTGGGAAAAACCTGTCTTTAAGTACCATATGTAGATGCTACAGTCAGGATAACATAAACTACGTCAACAGCACAGTAAACGAAGAGAAATCTATTACTTTGAGACTGAACTTAAATATTTTACTTCACCTAAACAAATTTCTCATTGTGTCACAAACAATAATTTATAGTAATGATAATATATTCAAAAGTTGCAGTCAGTGTCTTCATTCACATTCCATTGGTTTTAATCATTTTAGTATTAGGCACAGATCTTGGTTTGCATATTGGAAAAGAGTGCAACCTCTACCATTCGGAACAAACCTACATCTACATGTGCATGTATATTCCACAAGCCACCTCATAGTGTGTGGCAATGAGTGCTTTGTGTACCAATGACACTTCCTCTATTCCTGTTCCAGTCACAAGTGGTGTGATTGTTGGTAAGCATCCATGTTGGCTTGAATCTCTTTGATTTCCTTTTCTTGGTATTTTTTGTTGTCTCTTCTGGAAAAATACACTCTTGGAACTTTAACAGTAAACCATGCTATGATGCAGAATGTCTTCCTTGGAGTGACTGCCATTGGAAATGTCTGAGCATCTCTGTGATACTTTTGTGCTTGCTAAATGAATCTGTACAAAAACATCCTGTTCCTCTTTGGGTCTTCTCTATTTCTTCTATGAATCCCACTTGGTACAGGTCTCAGACTGATGAGAAATATTCAAGCACTGGTCGAATGAGTGTTTCGTGATCTACCTCCTTTGAAGATGAACTAATTTTCCTGAGGATGCTTCCAATGAATCTCAGTGTGGCGTCTGCCTTACCTGTTATTGATTTTATGAGGATGTTTCATTTCTAATTGCTCAGTATGCACACTCCTGTAGATATTTTATGGACGTAATTGCTTCCAGTGGTTGTTCTACAACTATGTAATCATACAATAATGGGTCTTTCTCTCTATGTATATTCAATACATTATATATGTTTATGTTGAGGGTCAGTCCTCAGCAGGTCTTCCTGCATTTCACTACAGTCCTCCAGCATTGCAACTTCTTTGTGTGCAACAGCATCAAAACACTCCCTTTGGATATTCCCAAAGTAACATTTACATCTGAAGAGTTTCCACTATTGAGAATGACATGTTGTGTTTTGCTTCCTAGAAAGTCTTCATTTCAGTGACATAGTTCATATATGCCACATGCTTGTCCTTTGTTCATTAGGTGACACTGTTGAACTGTGTCAAATGCCTTCCACATGTCAAGGAACACAGCATCTGATTGTGCACCTGTATCTAGTGCTTTCTGGGTCTTGTGGACATGCATAGAAAATTGGGTTTCACATTATAATTGTTTTTGGAACCCATGTTAGTCCCTACAGAGGAGATTATTGGTCTCCAGAAATGTCACAACATGTGAACATAAACCATTCCAAAATACTACAACGGATTGAAGTCAGAGCTATAGGCCTATAGTTCTGTGCATCTGTTTGATGACCCTTCTTGAAAATGCTAATGATCTATGTTTTTTCCTCATCGTTATGAACACTTTGCTCCTCCAGAGACCTAAAGACACTGCCTCTAGAAGAAAAGCAAGTTCTTTCACATACTAGTACTCTATGTAGAATCAAACTAATATCCCTTCATGTCCAGTGGTCTTCCCTCTGTTTAGTGATTTCATTTGATTTTCTGTGCACTGGTCATTTATTTTGAAATATATCTTCTTGTCATTTGTACAACAATTTAAATGAGAAACTACAGTGCAATCTCTCTCTGTGAAACAGTTTTGGAGAAAGAAGTCTAGTATTTTGGCCTTTTCTGCACCTTCCTCCATTTCAATGTCATTATGCTCACAGAGTGGCTGGAAAGATGGCTACAATCTGTTTACTAATTTAACAAAAGACCAGCCAGCCAGTGTGGCTGAGCAGTTCTAGGTGCTTCAGTCTGGAACCGCGCGACCGCTACGGTCGCAGGTTCGAGTCCTGCCTCGGGCGTGGATGTTTGTGATGTCCTTAGGTTAGTTAGGTTTAAGTAGTTCTAAGTTCTAGGGGACTGATGACCTCAGATGTTAAGTCCCATAGTGCTCAGAGCCATTTGAACCATTTAACAAGAGACCAAAACTTCTTAGGATATTCTGTCAAGTTGTAAGACAGAATTTTACTATTGAATTCACTGAAAGCTTCATGTGCGGTTCTCCTGATGCTAATTTTGGCTTTGTTCAGATTTACACTATTTTTGCTTTGTAGCAGCTTTCTAATATAATTGTTGGCACATAAATGTCTGAAGAATACTGTACAATTTTCTTGAACCTTGACCTTGGCAATGCTGCAGACTAGTCTGTCACAGCCCACGAGATATCAAGGGGGGGGGGGGGGGGAATATCACATGCTAGCCAAACTTTACTACCTTGTTTCCATATAATAATCAACTACTAAATAACACCAAAAGCTAATACCAATAAGGGCCATATTTATCCCCTGACATCACATTTCTGACACTTTATCACAACAAATCATACTAAAACACGCATTTTAGAGATATATTTAATGCAGTGTATGTTAGCATCATTACATGCTTAATGTCTGTTATGTTTTCAATTGTAAACTTGAGGTGTTTAATTTTTTTGTGTTCAGCCCATAATGTCCATGAATTCATGAGATAAAACAGTGATGTTTCCATGACTTCATGGGTCTTGTGAGGTTGTTGGCTGACAGAAGTAAACTATGCAGCCACCACCTTGATTATGTGTTTGGTAAGCTAGTATACCTTATTTGTTACTTTTCACATTTGTATTCATGTATTATGAAAATATACAGTGCAGTGATGCACCACATTAAAGACCTCTCCAAAACACATCATTTTTCAGTATGGCTTGTTGTAGTAAAGGGTCAGAAAAATGTGACATCAGTGGCGAAACATGTAGCCACCCATTTTCTAGCAATTCATGTACTAGGCTAAATAAGTAGTTAAACAAAAGAATTTCTTCATATAGCCTATTAATGCACATTTTGCTTACCTCAATTCATTTGTTTCTAGTGCTGTGCTGAAAAATGGTCTATGACCATTTCCTTAAAATTTGGATGATTGAGTAGTTGAAACTTCCTGGCAGATTAAAACTGTGTGCCAGATTGAAAATCAAATTTGGGACCTTTCCCTTGCACAGGCAAGCTGCCCAAGCATGTCTAACAACCCATTCTTACAGCTTTGCTTTTGCCAGTTCCTCACCTCTTACATTTCAAACTTCATAGAATATCATTATGACACCTTTCAATTACAGGGCACGGGTCCTGTGGATATGCATTGTGTATCTCTAACTGCAGCAGTTTCCATTGCCTTCTGCACCCTCATGCCATTGATCATTGCTGGTTCTCCTTCCTTTTAGGGGCAGTTTCCCACCCCCATGGCATGAGAGTGTCCTGAACCTCTGCCTGCTCCTCTGCTCTCTTTGACAGGGCTGTTAGAAGAATGACAGTGACTTCTTATGACAGAAGTCTTCAGCCACCATTGCTGATGACTTTTCTTCAAAATTTTAGGCTGTTATCTGATTGGTATCCAGGAGCCAGAGCATTCTGATTGCTAGTTGAAGATGTTACTCCTCCAACTAGCAGTGATTACTTACCTGTCCTTCTCAAGATCTCAAACTGTGTACCAGATTGAACCCACCCCACTCCTTCCCAATCACTATGACAAATCCAAGATTATTCCATGCAGAATATGAACAAATCCGTAATCAACTCAGAAGCCATACTCCAACCTTCAAAATCCTGACAACACCCAGATGAATCCGATTTCCCACAGCACATTATCTCAGATGCAATTTCCAATCATATTCCACTCAAAACTATGTACTATAACTGTCTCACTGTCCCTCCATGTGCTCTTGCCCTGCTCCAAGAATTCCATTTATCTAAAGAGAATCCTTCATACTGATAACTGTGTCATGCTCACACACACTTGACAGCTCCAGCAACACAGTCAGTTACTTATAAAGTAACAACTTCGGCATTGGCACATGACATGCACTACACTGAAGAAATACCTGTAAATTCTACAAAGTATTGGAAAAGTTCCATAGGCTCTCCAGAAACAACCCCACTCCCATATATCCCAACCTATGTTAACAACAAACCATTTCCTGACAACCTCACCAAAGCCAACAACCATTTTTTATTCTACCTGAAAGACACAGTCATCATCCCATATTACCCCAACTTTGATTATTCAGTGATTTCCTATGTATATGAACATACCAACATAGTTATCCCACCTCTGACACCAAAATACCAGTATATGAGAAATTTATTCATGATTGTGAACACATTTCATGTATTTCATAATGGCTGTAGCAGCCACAGGGCCTGTTCCTTTTGACATGCATTCATGTCCAAATCAACATTGCATAATAATTCATAAAATTCCAGTATTTACACAGCACAGCACTCCACTAACGGAACACACCAACAGCTGAAAACATTATGCAGACGCTTTCTAAAAAGTGAAATACTGCACCTGGTCATAATCCAATTACCAATCACCACCTCAAGTAATGTCCCAGAGCCTATTATAAAGCCCTTGCCACCATTTCCAAAACCATCCTCTACACAGATTATTGCCCAGAGCAGTGGAAAATGGCCAAACTTCTCCTCTTCCAGGAGCTGATAAACCACACTCAGATACCTCATCCTATCAATGTCTCAGCCTCACATCAGCTTTCAGAGAAATTCTCAAAGCCAAGCCTGCCCAATGAATCAATTAGTACCTTGCAACCCACTTAATCATTCCCAACACTTATTGCAGCTTTTGTCCAACTATTACATTGACATTTAACTTCTTTACCTTGCCCATTTTATCTTCTGCCAACACACCTTCTCCTGTGTATTTCACCCTACTGTCTCAAGGCTCTATCCTTTCAAACCTCCTTCACTGACACTGCAGATATTCCCAAATGACATCTCCTCACCTAACTCCTGCACTATGCTGAGAACAACACCTACCTAACCATTTCCCACACTCTTCAACTCTCCCAAGCCTCCCTCCAACACCACTTCCATCATCTCTGGTCGGGTGAGGTAATGTGTGAAAACTTCAAGTAAATCCACAGAAAAGCTGTCACCATCTTTGGTTGCACCACTATTTGATTACATCCTCTACATTTCTGTCCCTCTCTTTACAACTGATCCATCCCTCTGACTGATACAGTAAAGTATGTAGAACTAACCCTCAACAGAAAACTAACATTGAATACACATCTCCTTAACATCCAACACTAAACTCAAAACTGACTAAAACTACTGAAATTATTAACAGGCCACATCTGGGGGCTGCATCTTTCTACAGTAACTCTCACCCATAAATGCTGCATCTGCCCCATCATCATCTATGCCAACATTCCCTGTATCTGTGTCTCCTCTAAAATTTGCACCTGAAATCTTGGAAAGACAAGCATCCACCTTCCTTTCTGAATCTGCTTACTTTCCCCACCTTGCATCCCGTATCAACTCATCTGCATCCCTCATCTTCTTCTCTTCCTAAAACTCCTTCAGATCCAATACATGTATTGCTAAACCCAGCTGTAACACCCAATATCCCACCCAATAATCACAAATGCTGGTATTCTGCTTCTCTATTACATCTATATTATACCTTATGTACCATCATGCCTTATCTAGCCTCTTCTGTTGGAAATTCAAATGACTCCAACCCACAAATCATGAAATCCATCCCAAGATATACCCCTCTACCCAACCTCAGTCACAATGCTCAACCTAACACCATGCTCCCATTTTCTTCTCTCCCCCTTGCTGACTTTTAACCACTGTCTGTGTTACCACAGGAGCCCATAGTCATACTCATCATTCCACCTCTGTCATAACCATGATTGTTTCCATACATCATTAACATCACCATTACACCATAGCATCATTCACTTAACCATCAGTGACCGTATTTTAAATGCATCATAAAATCACATATAAAGTTTTAAATAGTACTCAGCATTGTTCACCAATGTTTTCTTTTTTTCCCTTTAAGTCTACATTTATTGTCATCCATTTTTAAGAAAAAATCATGAATATTGTCCATAAATTTTGACTCATTATTCAATATTCAAAATACATACTGATAATTTAAATTCTGTAATACATTACTGTGAACTATATTTTAATATATATTTTGGGGCGGCTCTTCCTCAGAGCCTTTCACTATAAACCACACCTGGTCTAGATGCGACAGTTAATTTTGTCTTTCTACTACAGATGATCAATGTTTATGCATAGTTGTTACTGAATAGATCATACGACACATAGATGAAAAGATTTTGTATGGATATCATCAAACAATAAAGAATTTTGTACTTTTCCTACAACAGGGCAAAATCCAAATTCAAGGATTATATAATGATATTGTCCACAACCCAGAGTATACAATGATACTGAGTCTGTCAAGAGACAATGCAGATAATGAAGATCAGTCTGAAGGGAAGAAACCATCACAAACAGTTGGTAGGCAGCTTTCGAAGCTCTCCAGGCAAATATCCCGAACATCAACATATGTGAGTAACACAAAGGGACCCAAATGTTTGTCTATTTTGAAAGAGTTAACAGTACTTTTTGAATACGTCAGTCATGTACAGTGATGAGGTTTATATATATATATATATATATATATATATATATATATGTATGTGTGTGTGTGTGTGTGTGTGTGTGTGTGTGTGTGTATAAATTCAAGCTTTCGCAACAAACTGTTGCCTCATCAGGAAAGAGGGAAGGAGAGGGAAAGACGAAAGGATGTGGGTTTTAAGGGAGAGGGTAAGGAGTCATTCCAATCCCGGGAGCGGGAAGACTTACCTTAGGGGGATAGGGATACTCAATAATACGTAACCCACTTCCAAACCATAACCAAAAAAAAATTTTTTTTTTTTTTTTTTTTTGCCGCTTTCAACACTACCGCTACTATAAAATCCACCGTTTCTAGTTCACAAACAGTTCCTTTCACCTTTTAAACAACCATTTCGGCTATTTCTAATAACTTTCGCTTTATTTCCATTTCCGTTTTTCCCACATCACTAATAATTTTTAGCCGCTTCCCACAGGTTTTACCGTCATTATTTCTTCGTCAGACAATTGTTAGCCTCATTTTCATAATCTGCCACCACAAAACCACTCCTTTTAATACATTACACACGGTTTTTTCGAAATTTTCCCGAATTTCTCCGTCCTTTAACATGTTTTGGCGGCAACACAACCACCTAACCTTTGTGCACATCGTTGTCTACCAACTCAAGTCCAACATAGCCCAGCTGTAACTAACACCTTTTCGCCTTTTTCACACCAGATCTCCAGTTACTTTCCAGTTCACCTTTATCTCTCCCCATATATTTTTATTTTCATTTTCATTTCAGCCTCATGTTACACTTTCCACCTTCTAATACCATGTAAGGTCTTTAAATATGTCTGCTTGTGTCTGTATATGTGTGGATGGATATGTGTGTGTGTGTGTGCGAGTGTATACCCGTCCTTTTTTCCCCCTAAGGTAAGTCTTTCCGCTCCCGGGATTGGAATGACTCCTTACCCTCTCCCTTAAAACCCACATCCTTTCGTCTTTCCCTCTCCTTCCCTCTTTCCTGATGAGGCAACCGAAATCACTATATTTTAACATAAAAGGCATAAAGTAAATGACATTTTAACAATTATGTCTTCACATGCTGGATTATTCAAACTGTTTGGTGTGGAAGAGATTGGTTCAAATTAATAGTTTTATTTGGAACTTGGTATCATAATACTCATAGAAGAGTGTCTGCAGTCAAAACAGCTCAGTCTGATACACTAACACACACACAAACTCTTAACCTAGATGAATCCCAGTAATTATTTAAACTGATGTAGTTTAGGAAACCATTCCTAAGATGTGTGCATAACCCATTGCCCTCTGTTTTTTAATACGTAATAGCACCCTATTATCAGGCTGGCAGGCACTATTAATCTACAATTTTTTGTTGTATTTATTCATCTATGTATGATCTTACAATGCTACAGAATTTGTCATCACATCATAATCAAAATAAAGAGCTCAAAAGAATGTATACACACAGAATATACTCTGAAGTATGTTTTTATGAGGACAGGATTGGACAGCATCTAATGTTAGTAAATGGAGGACAGTAGGTCTATACAATTGTTGAATGATGCTTTCCCTTAGAATATCTGATTACATAACCTTACTCTTGAGTTTTGAATGGTTGGAAAATATCTGAAAACATTAGTATAATCACTTCTATGAGAGACCTCACATTGAAATTCACATATATGCTAAATAGTGTGTTTTCCCATATAGTATTTCTGTCTAATGTTCACATAAATTTCATGCTGCTAACACTACTGCAACCAACTTCAAAGTCTATATGAGCAAATATTAACAGTGATATGTCAACTCTCTAAACCATTCTTCATTCATATATAAATATAGCATCCAGTTTCAGTATCATTTGAAATCTCTGTGTTTATTTATGGGTATACTCTGCAAACGGAAGCACTGAAAGAATAACTGCTCAAAGTCTATGTGCACACTGTTATTAGCCTAATCTTATCTTGTCTTCAAAATCCTTATTAGATTCCTAGATTCTTCATTTAAAGGTTTTTTTTTTTTCACCGCTTCACTGCTTCCTCTGGACTGATACTATTCATATATACAGCCATTCAGACACTCAGCCTAAACTCCCTAAATATCTAGCATACTCACTGCTTCTTTTCTTATGATATTAATTGGTTTAGTTCTCAAAAGTAAGCACTTTACTCACATGGTACACACATACAAAATTCAGTACCACCAAAAATATTCATCACTTGTGCCAACCTTTTTATGTCTTGCTTGGAGATAGACTTCTAGGAATCCCAGGATTCCTGATACTACTGTGTTCTTTATCAACCTTGTTCAGTATGTGAGTGAGATTTCTGAATTTTTAATCAATGCTTTAACACTTTTCTTAATATAAAATTTATGTAACTTTCCTCTATACAATGCCTCAGTTAATCAACATCAAATCAAGCAACAAGCAACAAAAGAAGTATTCAGTATACATAGTGCTGGACATAATGTCACATTATGTGTTTTATTTTCCCAAAACACATCAGTTTTAGATAGTGAGTACACAGAATACAATGCCTCCTATCACCTGAGAACAGGCCTGGCAGTTGAAAAGATTTTACACTAAAATGAAATATATAACCTCACTGAATATCCAAATATACAGAGTGTTTGAAAAAGAACACCCTAGTTTTAAGTATAAATTTAATGGGGAAATTAATGAAAAATTACATCAATGATTACATATCATGAAAGAGAATCCTTTCAATTTTTGTTTGATGTTAGTAGACTTCAATGTGGGATCCATTTGTTGCTCTGCACACGTCGAGACAATTTTCCATTTCTCGCCATGTATTCACAAACATTTCAGGTGCAACTCTCTCCACCACTGCAGTAAATCTTTCCTGTAAATGATTGATGTCTCTGATCTTTTCACTGCACACAACATTTTTATGTGGCCCCAATATAAAAAGTCCAGCGGGGTTAAGTCTGGGCTTTGTTGTGGCCAAGATATTGGACCAGCCCTGCCTATCCACCTTCCTGGAAAGCAAGTGTCAAGAGCTTTATGCACATGGTTACTGTGCCTTCTTGTTTGAAAAATGCAAGCCCCTTTTCTGCCTCAATGTTGTCCAGTTGGGGAAAGATGTACTCTGTCGACATGTCACAGTAAACATCCTTGTTCATTGGTTTTTCTACAAAAATGAAAGGACTAATCACACAATCTTCCATCAACTCACACCAGACAGACATTACTCCTCAATTCTGCAGTTATGATTAACTGTTCCACTGACAAGAAATGTAGCCTCATCAGAAGAGAGAATCCTTTTTAAAAAAAATGACATCATCATCAATTCTGTGTAGAAAGTCAACAACAAACTCATACCTTTCGATTTTATCAGTAGGTTTTATTTCTTGTATCAGTTGCAACTTGTAGGCATGCAAATTTTAAGTATTTAATGCAGAACATCATACACAGTATCTTTAGGCACTCCTAATTGTAGACTACGTCTGGCTAATGACTCCTTTGGGCTCCAAACACATGAAACATGGATCTGTTCAACGTCTTCAGAAGTTCTCGGTCTACCTGGCTATTTTGCTTTTAAAACACTACCGATTTCCTGGAAATCTTTAGCCAATGACAGATAGTTTTTTCTGTAGGTGGTTCACCACCATACTGATGTCTAAAATTATGTTGCACTGTCATAACTGACTCAGTTTTCACCAGCTAAATAACACACTGCACTCTCTGATGCAGAGTACACATTGTTGCTGAATTGATCTGCACTGCACTGCATGCATGCCTGGATTGAACTGGGGGAACAGAGGGGGGGGGGGGGAGGAACAAAAATGGCACTGGTGCTGTCTCAAGGTCAAGCAGACCTGCCAGATGCAGTGGAGCCAAACATGGAGAGTTAACGAATCAAACACCATGAACTAGAATAGTGCATGTATCTTTGTACAGATTCTAGGACACATTAAACCTAGAGAGTTCTTTTTTAAACACACTGTACTTTTATTGTATTTTATTCAGGAAATGTTTGAAAGCAAGTAATAATGTTTACATTTTCCCAATACTCTTACTCCTTTCTTTTCAACAGTCATCAATTATACTTTTTGTATAGTATTGGTGTGAATGAAACATGTTTCTATTTTAGGAATTAATTCTTTCTACAAACACTTTTTCATACTTATCAGTGCCCATACAGCATGCAAACTACCTGTCACCTTATATCACAGTCACTCTTCCAGCCCCATAAGAACTACACATAGCCTTCAGAAATACTTTCACAAAGACCAGAGGAATATTTTGCACATGACGGTTGTGGCCTAATATGAATTTGATAGGGTGCCTCTTAAAAAAGGTTATGCCTATTTTAAATTATACAGAAACAAAATGTCTCCTCTGTATGCTGGTCTTATACTTGATGCTGTAAGAGAAGAAATTACTTGTGATATGTTATTTTTCTTATCATCTTAAAACAGAGGAAAGGGAAGAAACTAAATATTTTTTTAGCCTTGCTGATACCTATCATGTTCCTATAAAGTAACAGAGTTCATTATTTGTTCAAGAGTCTGTCTTCATATCATGGATCCCTGGTAGATGAAGAGGAGGACGAAGAAGCACCAGACATGATAGAAGCTACAACCAAAGGAAAGGTGAAACAGTCACCATACACTGGCTATTTCAGGGCTGGAACCAACTACTTTGTTATATTTCTGATAGCCATACTCTTTGCTTTGGCTCAAATACTTGCCAGTGGAGTTGATTACTTTGTTTCTTACTGGTGAGTCTAGAAAATTTACATTGGCAGTCATGTATTACAAATATGTGTGAGTGTTTATGTGGAATAGAATGAGTTGCCATAGTTACCATTAGCTGAAGGAGACAAGTGTATCTGTCATCAGATATTCATCATCTTGATTTAAGATGTGACTGTAGCTCTACTAAGATCAAGATTCTTTTTGCAAGTTAAATTTGCTCAACTGTTTTACAGATCACATCTTATATTCCTCCATGTTAACCTGCATCTCATGAATAGCCACATTAAATATGCAGTAAATATTAAACCTATGTACAAAGAACAATATCTGCTATTTCAAAGTTTACATCCACTTTATATTACCCATCGGTTCTCTACAACATTGTCTATTGAGGTACATTTATTTCCTCTAATTACGGTTTTCTTTTCAAACACACTGTCCTTCACATTAGTGTGTACTTGTCATGTAAGCACCTAACCAATTACATCCATTGTATTTGCTGTTCAAAGATTTGACAAGGCCCTTCAGAAATAGCATATGAGCATTCCATGCATTACATAATCAGTGGAAAAGTGCTTCTGTAGGAGCACAAAAAAGGCAAATAAGTTTCTCTTTAAAAGACCCTGACAGAAAAGTGAGAACCAGCTGTCACAATCCTCATTCTGCCTTCCCCTTACTGGGACTGGGGAAAATGATTTAGAATGTTCTGTGTTGAAGGAGTATGAATATGTTTGCTTGTAGCAAAGGCTTCCTATTCAGCAACTCCCACTCACTGCCGCTGTCTGTACAGGGCATTCGGAAATATCCATTACAAATTTATAGGATGTATAAGGGGTGTGAGTACATAATATTTCGAATAGGAACCTACATCCAAAAACATACCATTTCCATTCTACGACAGTTTCAGTTCAGATGTGTAACATGTCCACATCTGCTGACAGAAAAAGAAAAGCCCCGGAGTTGCTCGTCCAGGTGTGCAGTAGGGTAGACAAGATGATGTATACTACAACTGATGACCACCTGATGTCACTTATTGTCTGATTTGCTGTAAGACCTATTCAATGCCTGTGCTTCTCCAATATGTAAACATGGTTCCATACACATTTTGGAAATATACAGTCATGCTCCTTGTGTGTGGTGAAGCTTGAGGTAATGGAAGAGCTGTTAGTTGGCTGTATCATGACCATTTTCCACAGTCTAGCATGCCATTGCATAAACTTTTTCCCCATGTTGCGCAGTGGTGAAATGAAATGAGTACATTCACCGTGAGGGGGCAGGGCTGTGGTGCCCCATGGGAACAACTCGAACAATTGCAAGTGCAATGGTTGTTGGTCTCAGTATTGTCTGGGATGTTCTGTGTGAGCAACAATTACATCCATACCACATACAAAGGGTATGTGCTATGGGTCCAGCCAATTTTCCACAATGTCCAATTTTCCACAATGTGTTCACTACTGCATGTGGTTCCTACCCTGCTGCATTGACACACCCCTGTTGCCACACTGAGTTATGCTAACAAAAGAATGTAAGTTCACTAGAGACCATGTTCCGAATTTGCAAAACAGCCATGTCTGGGCAGACAAAAACCCCTGGCCACTTATGTTTAGGGATTTCAGCACGAGTTTGGTATTAACATGTGGGTGGATATTCTGGATGGTTATGTGATTGGACCATACCTCCTTCCCTCAAGCTAACAGTTCATGCGTACCTGATCTTCCTACAAAATGTATTGGACCCATTCTTGGAAGCTGTGCCAATGAATTTCCATCAGGAAAGATGGTTTCAACATGATGATGCACCACCTCACTTCTCACGCATGGTTTGGAGACATATTAATGGACAATATTGTGAAAGATGGATAGTCCAAGGTGGTATAATGTCCTGCTCATTGGAATATAACAGTTTCCTACTTCACAAAATTTATTGACAACTGAACTGCATACTCGTCACATTAACAAAAAAACTGACTGACATACTTCACAATCTCTCACTGACTAACAAAACAACAACTCAACAACTCACTTGCAGCCTTGCTGCATTGCTTTATATAGAATTTTAACAATAAATTTCAAAATAACCCATTATTAATTTTGTACAATTTTGATGTTACAATTAAAATGAGCAAAACGTAAAGCTACTGATGTTACAGCTGAATAAGGTATAAAATACAATATCGTATTACATAAATTTTTCAGTATTATCTGTAATTTTAAATATAAAAAATCAATCTGAACTGTAATTACAATAATGTCTCTTGTATTATTTTAGTTATGTAATTAATTACAGTTTGGATTTGGTTACTAACGCTCAATGACAGTACAAATCTTATGCTTTATCTGATTAAATACGTAAAATTTACAAATAAGGCCTCAAATTCTGAAAATTGGAAAGTTGTGTGATGTAAACAATTGGAGAGTTAATTAGAAATGTAATTACAAAGGATATTAATTACAGAGTAGGACATAAAAATAGCCAACAAATGAAAATACATTGCTTGGTAATAACTTTTAAGCCATTTCTCAAGATAATGATGTTCTCTGTGTCAACCCACCAACATTTCCACAGCCTCTTAATATTTGCCGCCAGGTATTTAACACTTCAATTTCTTGATTAAACATCTAACTCAGCACCTGTACATAATTTTGTTAATGACAACAATCCCCTGACAATCATGATAATATACGTCCTTCCAGAACATTCTATATGCTTTCACAATGAATATCAAGTGTTTTAGCAAATTGGACAGAATGAAAGTTTATACCAGAACTTGCTTTGTAAGTACAATGTCTGTAACAATGTTGGTGGTTGCCATATCAAGCTG
This sequence comes from Schistocerca americana, assembly GCF_021461395.2. NCBI lineage: Eukaryota > Metazoa > Arthropoda > Insecta > Orthoptera > Acrididae > Schistocerca > Schistocerca americana. The sequence goes on along the minus strand of NC_060120.1, from coordinate 379,949,997 downwards.
CTGTTGTAATGCATCAGTACTGTTTGTTGTGGCTGAACTTAGGATATAATTTTATAGCACTAACACAACACTTTTAGGAATAGCGATCTTCTTCCATTAATATCTAAAAGATGACTCACAGCAACAACAAAAACTTCAAAGAGTAAAAACATGGAAACCGAAAGAAAATCTTGGGAGCAAAGAAATTCACAACACAGAACCAAGCATCACCATAGGAGAGGAGAGGAAACACAGTTCTGATTTATTTACTTTAACACTTCCCCCCAAATCAAACTGTGGTGCACTGAACAACTTTTAAATAAAAAACAAGAGGTCAAAACACATTAGTTATGAAGTCCTATCTTGGTATACATTGCTTTAAATTTGTTTGATTTTAAAGGCATTGTAAACTTGTCACCAAGTTGATTTTCAGAACGCATATATTCTACATTGATAGCCCCCTTTTGATAGAGTTCACACACAAAATAATACCATACTTCAATGTGCTTAGAACATTTGTAGAACTCTGTGTTTTTCACTAGTTTAATGGCATTTGCAGTGTCAATGAACAATATTGGTGTGTTTCTTTTTCCACTGATCTCCAACTGCAGTCTGTTGAGCCATACTAACTCCTTGGTTCCTTCACTTTCAGCAATGAACTCCACTTCAGTGGTGGATAGTGCAACTGATTTCTGCAGTTGAAATGTCCATGATACAACCATATCACCAATCATTGAAACAAAACCATTTGTTGATCATCTTGTTAGAGTGTTGCCAGCAAAATCAGCACCAGCTTAGGCACAAAGTTTACCACCAGATGAAATATAGAAGAGACCTATGTATGAAGTACCACATAGATATCTGAAAATAAATTTTACAGCATTCCAATCAGAAGAAGTGGGTTTAGCTATAGATCGAGCAACTTTTGAAACAGCATAAGCGAGATCTAGACGAGTAGAGCATGCCAGGCATATTAATGATCCCACAGCCGAACAATAAGGAAAGTTGTTGTCAAGAGTATTGCTATATTCACTGTCTAATTGTTCATTATCACATGGAGTTTTTAATGGTTTTGAATCAGCTGTGATAAAACGATGTAGAATTTTCACGGTGTATGCTTGCTGTGAAATAAACTCTCATTACTCTATTTGCATACCTAAAAATGAGTCTAAGGATCCCACTGTTATTTTGAATTCAGACTTTAACATGTCTATAAATGAATTCACCACACTTTCAGTTGTTCCTGCGATAAGTCCATTTTTTCTCTTGAATGAATGAAACTTATTATTTCAGCAACGAGGTGATTGCTTAAGTCCATACAATGATTTCTTGAGTTAACAAACATGACCTGCCCATCATCGAAACCTTCTGGTTGAGCCATGTATATTTCTGTACCCAAGTCACCATATAAAAATAGAGTTCTAATGTCAAACTGAACAAGTTTCAAATTTTCTTCACCTGCAATCACTGTTACAACATGAATAGTATCATAATGAGCAACTGGACTAAACATTTCATCATAATCAGGCCTGGCACAACAACACATACCACACACAAACAAGTGAGCATGGTGTCGATCAATCAATCCACCAGGGTTGTATTTAATATGAAGCACCCATCAATTATCGATAACATATTTTTCTTTAGGCATTTCTACCAAGTCCCAGGTATCATTTTCTTCAAATGTCTTCATTTCTTCTTTCATCACATTAAACCATTCATTGGAATTACTACTATCCATAGCTTCCTTGAAGTTTGTTGGTGCAAGCTCTTCATGGATTGCTTTTGTCAGGCAAACTAACGCATTTGCGTCTTGAGAGTGGTGAGCCAGGTATCCTAATTTGTAGTCACTAAGTTTTACTGGCAGACATGTTTTATGAACTGGATGTCAATTTGGTAACTTATTCAAATATTCTTGGTCACTAGTTTCAATCTGATAAACAGTAGATTCCAATTCAATAAAATTTCCAGTCATACATAGCTTTTCTGGTTGAAAATCAACAATGTTTGATTTAATCACACGATGTTTTAACAGTGTCCACATCTTGTAACCATCTTTGTCATTCACTTAGTCAATTAAATGACCAGGTATACCCTTTTCATCAAACTTTGAACGAAATTTCTTTGGCAAATGAACATAGTGTTTTGATGCATAAATTCATAGATAGTTAAAACCGTTAAACACTTTGCCAGTCCACAATTTGAAAGGTGTTTTACCTTCAACACTTGACTTCCCTATATGATTGAGTAGAATAATGGCTGTGTCATATGCACGAGTCCAAAATGATTAGGTAACTTACTAGACATTAACATTGGGTGAGCTAATTCAACTATATGTCAATTTGCTTGTTCAACAACACCATTTTGCTCAGGAGTGCCTGGACACATAAGACAAAACTCAGTACCACAGTCTCATGTTACAATTAAACTCTCCTTCACCATCAGACCAAAATACTTTTACCTTATGACCAATAGCATCACACTCCTTCAAAAATCTTTTCAAATTGTTAGCCACTTCAGATTTATTTCACATGAAATATATCTGAATGAAACGAGAAAAATCATCTTTGAAAATCACATAGTAACGAAAATCATTTATAGAGTCAACAGACATAGGTCCATTAACATCTGGATTGATCAACTCACTGACAGTTTGTGGATGATCCCTGCGATGGCTAAATGGTTTACAGTGGGATTTGCCAAGAACACATCCATCACAAAACGATGTGGTATCAGGGCACTTAACTGATGTTTCAAAACAAGAGAGCACATCTTGTACATGATGTTTATCTTGATGACCGAGTCTCTCATGCCAACATTTTAGTTGTTCTTCTGAAGTTGCTAAGTTAATTATTACTTGATCCGGAGGACAAACTCTCATGTTCATAATGTATATTGAACCAACCAGTCTTCCTGTTGTGACTATTTCACTATGTTTCTGAATGACAACACCTTTGTTATCGTGTCACATTGTATCCATGTTTTGTAGCTTGATGGACAAAGAAAAGTTGGTATCTGACATCAGGTACATACCACACATTTTCAAGCAAAGCAGGTGTGCAACTTTTGTTTATGAATATTACAATATAAATACTGCCAGTCCCATGTGCAAAAATAACTTATTTGTCAACTGTTTGCCCACATCGTGGAATCGGAAACTTTTCGAATGTAGCGAAATGCTGTTTATTTGGTGAAATACGATGTGTCGTACCAGAGTCCAAAATACAAGAATCTGCACTATCAAAATTAACATGAGACAACAGATTATTGGCTAGAAATGTATTTGGTTTGTTGCTCACTTTTAAACTGGAACTCGAATTGTTATTGTTGTTAGCTGTTGCTTTTGCTTCTTCTGCGGCCATGCACTTTCGGCAGTTTGCAATTACATGTCCAGCTTTCTTGCAATACAGACACATACGACTATCTTTCTTCTATGACTTACTCCCCTCTGTTGCAAATTTCTTCTGTTTTTGATGTAGCTCATTCGATTTTGATTTTGTGTAGAAAGCACCAGCTGCCTGTGTAGCTAGCGAATTCTCAATCAAATGCAAATTCTCAATTAGAAGCTGTGTTCTGCTCAGGTTCAGGAACATGATACCAGGTTGATCTGTAAAATTGATATTCGGGTCCTATTGTTTTGAAAATACTATGATGGAGCAGCGAAAGGGGCAAAGTTACATTTGGATTAATTTTGTTCAGTTCACTGCACAAGTCGTGGAAAATGTTCGCAAGTAGTGACATGTGTTTAGTTATAGACGTGACATCATCTCTTGAAGTTTCAAATAAACAATCAAACACCATATGTAATCGCTGCAATGGAGATTGATCATATACTGACATAAGGGTATCCCAAGTTTCTTTGCGTCAGTCTTCTTTCTTACATGAACAGCAGGTTTCTCATCAAGCACCATTCCAATGATACCAGCTGCACGAACATTGTCCTGTTGCCAGCACTCATATGCTTTGGACAGTTCTTCTCCTTCCACTAATGACGGACACTGATATATACCATCTGTAATTGAATAAAGAGGACATTCCTTTAAACAAAGCTGAATCTGTCATTTCCATGTTTCCCACTGATCTTCTCTTGACAGTTTAAGAATGTTTGTATGACTGATATATAGTCTGATGAATGAATACCATAATTCTCAGAGCCTGAAGTGTTCAAACCTGGGCCCATGACCTGTTGTGGATGAACTTATGATATAATTTTATAACAAGAACACAACACTTTTAGGAACAATGACCTTCTCCCTTTAATATCTAAAAGATGACTCACAGCAACAACAATAACTTCAATGAGTAAAAACGTGGAAAACAAAAGAAACACTTATGAGCAAAGAAATTCACAATATTGAACCAAGCACCACCGTAGGAGTGGAGAGAAAACACAGTTCTGATTTATTTACTGTAACACTGTTCTGTTACGTACAGTATGCTGGGCTCTTTTTGTTTTGAAATAATGTAAACCTATAATATTTAAGTGTTAATATAAAAATATGTGTCAAGTGATAAATGTATATCTTGTTATGTTTCCTTTTGAATTGTTACCTAATAATTGTACTGTATCATGCCTATCTCAGTTTCTCAAGCAGAAATGGATGAGTTAAACATTTGAACTGAAACCATCATGGAACAGAAATGATACATTTCTGGACATGGGTTCCTATTAAAATATTATGTATGCTCTCTCCTCTACAAAGCCTAGAAGTCTGTAATGGGAATTTCCATACACCTTGTATATGTCTCTCTCCCATGTCTCCTTTTTCTTCCCTTAATTTACAGTATATCCCACTTTCACAGTTTGCTCTCTCACATACACTGTCTTCTTTTGCATTTCTTTCCCACTGACGCTTACTCTACCACACATAGGAAGTTTGGGGTGGAGGAGGTGGGTTGGCGGGGGGGTGGGGTAAGGGGGGGGGGGGGGGGTTGAAGTTGGCTGGTCTGGGAGTCCATACTGCCTTATTCTTTTCAATCCACTATCTCTCACTGGTCATCAGTGTCTACTCTCTCTTTGGCTCCACTGCCATTGTCTTCATCCATCCCTCTTTCTGTTTCACTGCCATTTTCTCTCTCCCACCATCGCTGATTCCTCTCTCTTTCTCTGCCACTGGCACTGTCTCCTCTCTTTTCCACCATAAAGGTCTCCCCACTCCTTTCTTTCAGCATAAAGAAGCACAAATTTGTTCAAATGCCAAAATTTTTGGTGTGGCAGGCAGAATGAAGATTGGAAGATTGAAGCAGTTGCTTTTCCACATTTATATCAGATTCTTTTAAAAAGGAACATAGTCATCTTTTTTGTGCTTCTACAGGACCATTTTTCCGCTGGTTGTCTTCTTTTCCCTTTTGTAGCAGGGTATTCTGCCTATATAAAATGAATTTAGTAGGTCAGTTAAGTTTTGACAGCCTATTAATATACTTCAACACATATACACTCCTGGAAATGGAAAAAAGAACAGATTGACACCGGTGTGTCAGACCCACCATACTTGCTCCGGACACTGCGAGAGGGCTGTACAAGCAATGATCACACGCACAGCACAGCGGACACACCAGGAACCGCGGTGTTGGCCGTCGAATGGCGCTAGCTGCGCAGCATTTGTGCACCGCCGCCGTCAGTGTCAGCCAGTTTGCCGTGGCATACGGAGCTCCATCGCAGTCTTTAACACTGGTAGCATGCCGCGACAGCGTGGACGTGAACCGTATGTGCAGTTGACGGACTTTGAGCGAGGGCGTATAGTGGGCATGCGGGAGGCCGGGTGGACGTACCGCCGAATTGCTCAACACGTGGGGCGTGAGGTCTCCACAGTACATCGATGTTGTCGCCAGTGGTCGGCGGAAGGTGCACGTGCCCGTCGACCTGGGACCGGACCGCAGCGACGCACGGATGCACGCCAAGACCGTAGGATCCTACGCAGTGCCGTAGGGGACCGCACCGCCACTTCCCAGCAAATTAGGGACACTGTTGCTCCTGGGGTATCGGCGAGGACCATTCGCAACCGTCTCCATGAAGCTGGGCTACGGTCCCGCACACCGTTAGGCCGTCTTCCGCTCACGCCCCAACATCGTGCAGCCCGCCTCCAGTGGTGTCGCAACAGGCGTGAATGGAGGGACGAATGGAGACGTGTCGTCTTCAGCGATGAGAGTCGCTTCTGCCTTGGTGTCAGTGATGGTCGTATGCGTGTTTGGCGCCGTGCAGGTGAGCGCCACAATCAGGACTGCATACGACCGAGGCACACAGGGCCAACACCCGGCATCATGGTGTGGGGAGCGATCTCCTACACTGGCCGTACACCACTGGTGATCGTCGAGGGGACACTGAATAGTGCACGGTACATCCAAACCGTCATCAAACCCATCGTTCTACCATTCCTAGACCGGCAAGGGAACTTGCTGTTCCAACAGGACAATGCACGTCCGCATGTATCCCGTGCCACCCAACGTGCTCTAGAAGGTGTGAGTCAACTACCCTGGCCAGCAAGATCTCCGGATCTGTCCCCCATTGAGCATGTTTGGGACTGGATGAAGCGTCGTCTCACGAGGTCTGCACGTCCAGCACGAACGCTGGTCCAACTGAGGCGCCAGGTGGAAATGGCATGGCAAGCCGTTCCACAGGACTACATCCAGCATCTCTACGATCGTCTCCATGGGAGAATAGCAGCCTGCATTGCTGCGAAAGGTGGATATACACTGTACTAGTGCCGACATTGTACATGCTCTGTTGCCTGTGTCTATGTGCCTGTGGTTCTGTCAGTGTGATCATGTGATGTATCTGACCCCAGGAATGTGTCAATAAAGTTTCCCCTTCCTGGGACAATGAATTCACGGTGTTCTTATTTCAATTTCCAGGAGTGTATATATATACTTTGACACAAATCAAGAAAAAATAAGTATGCATACATAAGGTTAACACAGAATAATTTGATTTTCATGCTTTCTGGATACTTAACTCATCAATCGAAGAATTCATCAAAAATGCACAGCTTATGATTTGTATCTTGAAAGAGTAAAAATTTTATTAGTAACATTTTTGTATATGTGCAGTCTCTCCAGTTTTACGTCATTTTTGGCGCTCGTTTTAAGTTATTTTCAGACATGCGAAGACAGCCCCTTTTTAACCCATTTTTTGTCATTACAATACTAATTTGGACATATTTGTACTGGCATGAAGTGCCCATTATACAGAAACAGTGCATCATAAAGCTTTATTGGAGAAAATATGCTGACTGAAAACATAGTCCAGTAAAACCAGAATCCTTGCAATTTCAAGAATTTCAAGAATTTTATTCACCATAGATCATTTTACAATGATATTGCTTCGTCATACAAGATGTACTAGAACATACAGAATAACAAAATAAACTTCTGTCCATACATTATAAATACATTTGAAGCATGGCAGTGTACCAAATTACAAAGGATAGCTTTTAAAAGCTAACGCAACAAGCTATCTTATAATCTAATATAATAAGGTATTTTATTGTTTATAGTATAAACTTTGTAATTACACACGATTAACCACAGCACAAAAGAATATGTTTAACTACAGACAACTTTTAAATGCTTATATTCTCCTCAGGCATCTCAAAGAATTCTTTAATGTCATAGAATGGATGATCTGACACCCAGCTGTACCACTTAATTTTAAAAGAATTTGTATCCATAGACTGAACATGAATTGACTGTTTATTGAACATTTTGAGTGGGTTAACTTTGTGGGAATTTCCTCACTAATCTGTGGCACGGTATGTCTAAATTACCGTTCGCCCTGGTGTTGTGTTCGTGTATTTCCTTTCTGGCAATAAATTCTGAAATATTATTTTTAATATAGAGTACAGACACATAGATGTATATGTTTATAATTGTAAGTATTCTGAGTCTGGAGATAAGAGGATGACAGTGCTCCCTATGACCTCTTTTACATATTATACGTATGACTTTTTTTTGTAATTTCAATACATTTTTTATGTGAGGGGAGTGCCCCCATATAATAAGACCATATGAAATATGTGACCGGAATAGCCCAAAGTATGTCACCCTAAGGTACGCCAAGCTCACTACCTCCCTTAGTTTCAAGAGAAGATATGCCACCCGAGATATTTTTTCACATACATGATTGACATGTTCCTCCCAATATAGTTTTGAGTCAATGTGAATACCTAAGAGTTTTACTGACTTATTGCCTACTTCATTTGATGTTCCCATTAAAAGTTATTGTGTTTTGTCAGGGTTGCATAGGAGCTTATTGGCTGCAAACCAGTCCAGGGCCTTATCTAGTGTTTCTTTTGTTAGGTTATTCAGATCTGAAATGTTCTGATGTGTGGTAAGTAGTGTTGTACCGTCAGCATAACACACAACAGGGTGAGCTATATTTTTAGGTAAATCATTAATAGCAACAATGAAGAAGAAGGGTCCAAGGACAGACCCTTGTGGTATACCTGTGCTGATTTCCGTGATGGAAGAATTTAAATTTCTGACTGAAACGAATTGTTTTCGGTTACTTAAATAAGAATTTATCACAAATAAAGTGCTGCCTCTCACCCCATAAAACTCTAGTTTCCCCAGTAGTATGTCAACAGGAATGCAATCGAAAGCTTTGCTTAGGTCACATAATACCAGTGATACCATGTTATTATTTTCAAAAGCTGTTAAGGTTTGGTCAATGATTTTCAAGATGGCCCCTGTTGTGTTCTTCCCCTTTCGAAAGCCAAACTGATTGTTACATAGGATATTGTGTTTTTCAAAGAAGTTGCTTATTTGTGTGTGTATCAGCGCCTCAAATACCTTTGAGAATATTGGAACAATGGAGACTGGTCTGTAGTTTTGGGACAGATGTTTGTCTCCTTTTTTTAAAAACTGGGACAACTTTTGATACCTTGAGTGCATCCAGAAAAACTCCAAATTCTACACATTTATTAAAAATATAAGCTAATGGTTTGGCTATTGAGTGTATTGTCTCTTTAATTATGTTATTTGATAACCAATAACAGTCCATACTTTTAGAACCTGAAAATTTGGATACAGCTTTTATAACATCAGCGGGTGTGACAGCCCTCCATTGAAATGCCAGGTTAACAGGCAGTGGTGTTCCAACAAGGTTCATTGCAGATGAATTTGTTGCTTTGATACTGTTACTTATTTCTTTAACTGAGTTTAAAAAGTACTCGTTTAATTCTTCAGGATCAAGCTGAGCTGTTTCTGTGCATTTCGGTGTATTCTCTTGTTTTATTATTTGCCAGGCTGCCTTACATTTATTGGGAGCTCTTTCTATATAGTTCTCCACTGCTTGATTTTTTGCCAGTAGTAGTTAAGCTTTATAGTATTTTTTGCATTTCAGATATGACCTATGAATGTTCACACTCTGTTCTGCCCCTTGGTCAGAGGCTTGTTTATGCATCTGGTACAGCATATGCAAGTTTCCTCTAGTTTCTACTAGCTCTTGTGTGAACCAGTTCAGACTTTTCTTCTTCATTTCATTTGGATATCTAATTTTTTTTACTGGTGAGCAAGAATACCATAAATCTGTGTACTTTTTAAAGAAGTTACCAAAGCTAGTTTCAGCTTCCCTTTTTCCAGATTGACAATTATATATAAAGTCCCAATCTGCACTTCCTAATCTATCAACAAACATATTTATGTACTCTTCCTTCTGTCTTCGTACCACTACTACTTTAGATTCTCCAGTTTTAACTGGTTGCCTCTTACGGAGGGTAAGGAATAGTGGCTCATAATCTGCAAGTCCACTTCCTGCAAGTCTAACTGTAAAATCGTCCCTATGGAAATTCACAATAATATTGCCTATACAGGCATTCTTACGTATGGCACAGTTATTTGTACAATAGAGGTCTAATGATCTTAGCATATTCAAAAATGTCCTAGCAACTGGTCTGTGTGTTTACCATTTCTATGTTGAAATCACCACATACAGCAATTCTCATTTTACTCTTAAAAATTTTTTTTTTTTTTTTTTTTTTTTTTTTTTTTTTTTTTTTTTTTTTTTTTTTTTTTTTTTTTTTTACCAGAGAACCCTTGCCATGTGTTAACCACATCAGTTAAAACTACATTTATGCCCCAGACTGGATATTATGCGCATACTGTATATTGTATATGCATAACTTTGAACCTCTGAATCTCGGTAATGGAGAATAGTATCAAAAAAGTATAAAAGTTCCCCAAGAATATCATTTTAAGAACAATGGTACAAATTTTGATGACCTGCCATGAATAGAAATTATAGGAGCAGCTGTTCCCCAATCTGTACTTTTTGTACCTAAAATAATAGTTTTTTGAAGTTTTCTCAAGAACCACTCATGAACAAATGTTGCTTTTACAAGCTGCCAAAGGTCCACCCTAGATCACACCTAATGCAAAAGAATCATCTGATTTGCTCAATATGTCTGGGCTGGAGAAAGTATGTAATGTTTAAATGTTGACCCTATACAGTAGAATAGTTACAGTATGCAAGTTCTTCCAAAAGGTATACACACAGTTGTGAGGCCAAGAGCTACATAAAACTACTTGGCCCTACATAAAACTACTTGTCCCATTAGGTCTGTGATAACAGAATTTGAAATATGACTCCTTGAAAAATTATATTTTTGAGTGTGGCATTTTAGAACATACTGGTCATAACTGTATATGTCACGACCTTCATTGAGGCTATGATTTCATTAAATTATGAATTAAAGGGCAATTAGTATCATACATCACTCTGTATTTTCATTTCAGTGAAATATTTCAACTGAAATGAAATATTTATGGACATAAAAGTTTTCTAGGTATGGCACTGCATCATATTGTATAAAACTATGTCTGGAGAAAAACCAATGTTTTGGCCGCAGTTGCAGCAGCCTTCTTCTGGGTCTACAGTAGAAAACATTTATGTTGATTGGCTCTGGCTGCAGATGTTTATGCAATTATAAATATTTATGGTTGAGAACATAGTAGAAATCTTAGTGTAAGAAAGGAGATTGGACAAATGTGTGAGTGAGCTGATTGTGACTGTGGGAAGTAGGCGCACCATGTCTGAAATCAATATCAGATTCCATTTTATCTACTTGAAAGGTGCTGTTATTGTAGACACATTTAGGGTTTCATGTACCATGAGGGATGTATTAGCAGCCCTCTTTCCTATAACAGATCAGATGGACAGACATTTAGCCCATTCCATCCAAATCACAACACAGCATCTATTCCCTTGTGTCCTCTGAGCAATTTTTTCTTCAGGTGAGTGGTATCCCAAGTATACATTTCTCCATCTATCTACCTTCTCCCTGAGCTCTAGGGTCAGTCCACTATATGTTAATCAAAACCCAAGTAGATGTATGCTTAGATTTTTAAAAGAAACTTAATGATGTTTGCATGAATTCAGGGTCTTCAATTTCTCATGCCTAAATGTTCCAAATACATACAATTTTCTCTCTCTCTCTCTTTGAGCCCATCATAATTAATCTGGTATTCATATCCTGGAAATCATTATAATTAGAGACTAACTTTAAATTTTCAGGGTATACTACCAATATAAAATGTTACTAATGGAATGCTTCTCTCAATTTGTCTTTCTCACTGCCACCTACTACAAAACAGAGTCAAACATCAGCAAAACCACTACTTTACTGAAGTGCACATGTTCACCATGTGACAATTCGAATATAAAAACCAGCTTTCCATTTGAATTTGATGAAGTTAAGAGTCAAAAAATTTCTGAGTTGATGAAGAAAAAGGAAAAAAGACCTAAAATGTTTGGTTGTGACCTCAACAAAATAATCCAGGCCCCAAACGCAACATTACCACAGAAAAACGAGACTAATCAGACTAGGCCTTAACCTGAATCAAAGAGTTTGTCTTAATATCATATGGGTTTGTAACATGCAACTGAAAATAATTATAAATAAGCTATATACATCAGAAAATCAAGTATAGATTTAAGTGTCTGAAAGTCCTTTGTGAAAGCATTTGTGTGGAGGGTAGACATGGATGATAAATAGTTTAGACAAGAAGAAAATAGAAGCTTTTGAAATGAGGTGCTACAGAAGAATGCTGAGGATTAAATTGGTAGATCACATAACTAATGAGGAGGTACTGAATAGAATTGGGAAGAAGAGAAATTTGTGGTTCAACCTGACTAGAAGAAGAGATCAGTTGGTAGGACACATTCTGAGGCATCAAGGGATCACTAATTTAGTACTGGAGAAAGCCTGGGGGATAAAATTGTAAAGGGAGACCAAGAGATAAATACAGTAAGCAGATTCAAAAGGGTGTAGGTTGCAGTAGTTACTCAGAGATGAAGAGCCTTGCACAAGATAGAGTAGCATGGAGAGCTTCATCAAACCAGTCTTTGGTCTGAAGGCCACAACAACAATAGCATATCAGAAATACACTAACTAACGAAGGCTCCAAACTCAACAATACCATACAGAAGCCAGATTAATCAGAACAGGCCTGAAACTGGATCACAGCAAAGGGTTTGTCTTAATACTGCAAAGATTCATATTGTGAATCTTAAAATAAGTAAAAACATAACCTAGTTTATCAGAAATAAATGTTAATAATAAGCACTAAGTGAAAGTAAAATTCTTTGGAAGCCATATAGGTAACAAGCAAAATTAAAGTCAAACAAAGTTAAATTAACCGAGGAGCTCAGTTGTGTTATGTTTTCAACTATGAAAAAACTTCACTTAAACTGTGTTGACAACACTCCCTGCTGTATAACAGAAGTACTTTATGTGGCAATGCAACCAAAGTAAATACAAGGACAAAAGAACAGTAAGTCCTAGGAGGAGTTACAGTAATACCTTTTAACATCACATCACTTCAGTGGAGGAAAGAGTCTACAAGTTTCTTCTGCTATGCCATATCCAGTTGAAGCCACACATAGGTGATCAGATCCTAGATACCTACCAGACTGAGATGCTGTTGAATGCTACATTGCACCCACTGTTCCAAACAGTCCCAGATATTTTCCGCGTGAGTGAGATTGGGTGCTTTAACATGCCAGTTGAGTTGTTACTGGGTACCTGAGTGTTTGCCAAACCAGAAATGTATGCTTCCAGTCCTGTGAACCTGGCTGCTGTTGTCACTTTTGAAGAAGGGAGTGTCCTCATCATATTCAAATTGAAGATATAGAAGAGATATATAATGCTCATGCTTTGTATTTATGAAAATGAACATAAAATGTTTTTACTCTCAAATCATATTATTCTCAAGTGATTAAATGAGATTTCTGCAATATTTTAAGAGTTTTGAAGCAGGAAATGTAACAAAGGTTCTGAAATACTTAAGTTGAAATAGGCTGATGCAGCCTACAATGGTTCGCAGTAATTCTTCATTATATCTCACAGCAAATAACCTGGATTTTTCATTTGTGAATTATGTACATGATGTGGAACAGATTTTATATTTTTCAAATAAATTTTGACATTCATGTTATGTAAATTCTTCAGTTCCAACATTTGATGACTTGCAAATGCACTGACTCATACTGCCTTGAACTAATTTGTTCTAACTTGTATCAGGAGATATAAATATTATTATTGTGGTGTGTCAAGTATATCTTATTGAATGCTACACTATACTTCAAAGTGGCACAGATACTGACATTTTTTTAGCTTAGTCACCAAGTCCCTGTAAGCCACCGACCAGATTTTTCTGCAGTCTCCATCCACTCTTCAGTAACATGTCAGTCAGTTGTCTTGAAGACGTAAATCTTATTCAGTACTTCATGGCATTTGCTCTAAAAATGTACACAACAACATGATTTAGATTGCACTTTTTTACGCATTTGTTAGCCTCAAAGTCATATTGTTGGGATGATGGTTAAGTTTGTTTTCTATTTTGTAAAATTATTATTGCTTGTCATTAGGTCTGCACTCACAAACAACCAAAAGTTCAGTGGTAGAATTATTCAGATAAACTGTAAAGCCATTGAAGCACAAGTTAATTAAACATTGTCCATTAATCAGTGGTAATTCTAACAAGTCACTGAACAAAATATTTAAATGTGCCACACAACACAATTCATTTTTACACTATATATTTATTTATCTTTTGACAAAGTACATTGTATGGATCAAGACATATTTTCATTTCATGCACCAACAGGTACATAGTTTTTACTGTATACTGTTTAACAAAAATATAATTTATTACAAAATTACTCTGGGGCTATTTCATATTAAATTAGATTTTGTACAATTTTTCTTTTGATACAATAATGGTATTTCAATTGTTTTGAACTGTAGTGCACATAACTTCATTTACACTGTAATAACAGTTTTCTATGAGAAAATTTTTGAGACATTTTTTTGAAAATATTTTTGTTGTTTATTTCTCTCAAGAATGAAGGGAGTTTTTCAAGGGCTTTTGGTCCAGTGTTTGATGGCTTTTTTTTTGTATTTTGTGGTGTGTGCAGGCTCATGGAAAAGGTTCCGTTTTCTGGTATCATGGTTGTGTTGTGTGTTGTTATCTCTAGTATCGGGAGACTATTTGAATTTTGTCCAACAGAGGAGTTTGTGTAGGCATATACTGGGTAATGTTAGTATTTTGAGAGCTTTAAATGCTGGTTTACATGAATCTTTCCATTTAAGGTTGGCTATCATTCTTATGGCTCACAGTTCACATACTGACTTGAAATAACCCACCAGATAAAAGTACAATGCAATAGTCACTTAGCTCAGTTATTAATAAAAGTCACAATGATTAACAATGGATCATTCTAACTTTCTACCAATCACATCACATTTCAGTCTAAATATTCATTAAGCTAAATCACTTCAGGTTTTTAAACATCAACATTGCTGAGTTTTCGCAGATACTGATGCATGTACTTTCATGAACAATTTGTGCATAGCTATTGTGAGAGCAATTACTGGGACCATACTTGACATAGGTGTTACATGCTTGTTATCTCAACCGGGACTGGGTTCAGACTTCAGACTTGGAGTTATGTTTGACTAATAAAAGACTGGAATATGAATAAATTGTTATTTTGGAAAGCCTACAATCATTTGGAAAATCACAAGATTAAATTTTGCCACTGCATGATGTCAGGAGTCAATCCAGGGTCCTCAGCTGTGCCATCATATTCTTCAATAGCTGTTATGGGATCAGATTTCCACATAGATTGAATTGTTGCAACAACTCGGTGTCATCACAATTTGTGTATGTCCATGGGATATGCCCCAGTGGCATTCATCGGCTGTACATTGTCTATGTTGTGTTTATGCTCAGTGCATCTCTCCTGTACTGTCTCCATACTCTGGCCTACATACATCTTCCTACATTGGCAGGGAATGGTGGCCAGAAAATGCACTTGAAGTTGTGTATCTGGAGTATTCTGATTTTTGCTGATGTGTTCCTGACATATGGAATAATTGCCATTGCAACCAGTTTATCTTCATCTTCAGCAGGCTGTGGTATCAGCTTCTTTGGTCTTAAGGCATGTTGCATCTGGGAGTTGTTGTATCCATTCATATGGAACATGTTCTGCAAGTGCTGCAATTCTGTAACTAGACTGTCACAGTCTTAGATTTTCCATTCTTGTGCACTAATTCGCTCAGGACATCTTCTCCTTGTGAAGGGGCATGACTGCTGGAGGCATGTAAGTACAAACCTGCATGTGTTGGTTTGTGGTAGACTCCACATTTAAGCATGCTATCTGGTCTTTACCTGATGTTTCCAGAAATGGAAGATAATTTTTTTATGTCACCATTGGGAATCTGATTTTCAGATCCAAGTGTTGCAGGAAGTCCTGTAGGTGATGTTGTCCTTGTCACTAGACTACAAATGTATGATCAACATATTGAAAAAGCATGAAGGCTTGTAGATTGCTGACTCCAGAGTTTCTTCTTCACATGCTTTCATAAACATATTGCCCACCACTTGTGAGTGTGGGCATCCCATCAAAACTCCATCAGTTTGTTCATAATAAATTGCACTGAACAGAAATTAGGTTGATATAAGCATGATTTCCAACAGTTTCATTAGCATTGACCCAAATTTTTCTCCTATGAGGTTTAGGGAGTCTCTTAGAGGTACCCAGATAAAGAGAGATACCACCATGAGGTCTTCATGGTCCAATACGAAGTCAGAAATATTGTGCCTGTTTGACGATGCCTCCCAGCTGAATACACAGGAAATATTCAAGATTTTCCTACGCCAGAAAAGGCTGAAATCACACATCAAGCTCCTCTATTGGGACAAGATGTGCAGCAAAATTAAGGAGCTTGGCAAGCTCTAAAACAGAAAGGAGTGCCTTTTGGCCTCCCTAGTATAAGTTATATATAGA
Source organism: Schistocerca americana (assembly GCF_021461395.2). Classification (NCBI taxonomy): domain Eukaryota; kingdom Metazoa; phylum Arthropoda; class Insecta; order Orthoptera; family Acrididae; genus Schistocerca; species Schistocerca americana. The sequence goes on along the minus strand of NC_060120.1, from coordinate 379,933,730 downwards.
TGATTACTTTTTGAAAACCTTGCTCACTGTTAACTGAATACAATGTTTCCTCTGCAAGCTCTAAGTAAAAGGGCGCTCAGCTGAGTGAAAGACCAGCAAATCTATTTAAAACATGAGTAAAAAAGCAGAGAAAGTACCTAATCATGAAGGCAGATGTCCACTGCCAGCTATGATAAAATGTCAGAAACATTATGCCTTAATAATATGGTAACTAAATTACTTTTTGTGTAACACTGATTTTGCAAATTTGTCTTACTACTACTTAAAAAATGATACTAATGTGTTGGAACATTCACTGTAGTTGAAAACTAATTTCAGATTAACACTGCATGACAGGACTGGAACCCTAACACTTGCGTTTCATGGTTATACTTTTATCAGATGAACTATCCAGGCACAACTCATAATCCTCCCTCACAGCTTTAATTTTACCAGGATCTCTCTCTAAGCTTACAAACCCCAGAAACATTCTCCTGTATGCATGGGTCTGTGTTCAAGTCCCAGCTTTAATTTTACCAAGACCTCTCTCTAAGCTTACAAACCTGAGAAACATTCTCCTGTATGCATGGGTCTGTGTTCAAGTCCCAGTGCAGCACACAGTTCTAATTTGCCAAAAAGTGTTAAAACTGTGCACAATTTGCTGCAGAGTGCCTGATCTTGCACCTACCAGATTCTATCTATTCCTATCAGAAAAAATTTAACTGAAGGAAGCAGTTTCATGAATTCTGTGAAAATAAGTAAATAAAGATGCTGTGGAATCACTGATTACTTTTTTTTGATAAACAGTTACCAAATAAGAGGGTTTTCAACAATTGTATATATATTGTTGCATTATTTCAATATAGGAAGGGGGAAATATTTCATATGCTTATTTAAATGCTATAAATATTTTGTTTTAGCCCAATTCTGAAAATTTTTCTTTATATTGTATAGTAAGTGCTCAATTTCCTCTCAAGTTAATGAGTGTAGCTGAAATGCTGCAATGAAACACTTCATTGCAAAGGTGCTATCATGTAAGCGAAGGATATCTGTGCATCTATTTGACTACTCATTTCAGTAAAGAAAATTCACATCTCTAAACCTGCAGTTTTGTTTTCCAGTTAAATATAAACTTGCAAATAACATCACAAGATCAAAATACTGATATCAGAATTAAAAAATTAAACAATAATTTCTTTTTCAGGACTACACAAGAAGAGGCTAGAGCATTGTATAGGGAAGAGATGAACAGTTTGGTTAACAAAATGAACATTTCTGCCAGTGATGATGAGATAACAATTGAAAGTACTACAACAAGCCAGGCAAATCAGTCATTCAGCTTATTGGATTTTGTAACTTCTAATAATGAAACAAATCCAGAAAGTCTACTGGATGGATTGTATGAAACTGAAACTCTTATTTACATGTTTGTGGCAATCACTGTAGGACTGGTTGTTATTGCATTCACACGTTCTCTAACTTTCTACAACATTTGTATGAAATCATCAAGAAAGCTTCATGATACAATGTTCACTAATTTGATGAGAGCACCTATGCGATTTTTCAACACAAATCCTTCAGGTAATCTTATAAAACTCATATACAAAACACCTGTTTTTACATTATTTTATTCATGAAGGAAACTGGTAACATCTATGATTATTATTAAATAATGATTATTTGGGGAGATGATGATTAGACACAAAGGTTTTTGAAAAACTGTTATTTTCCAGGCAAGTATGTCCATCTTTAGGTGTTTACATCTGCATTTACTGCATAGTTAATACCTTCTTAAAGATATCAGCTCGTTAATAATGTGAGCTGTTGTTTCTGTTTCATGCACAATATTATATATCACATGTGTTCAATCAAATGATTTTTGTCAGTCCTTCTACATTAACACAGAGTTTTGTACAGCCACCTGTTATGTGTAAAGAAAAAGTACAGCAAAGATATCCAGAATAAACACTTCAGATTATTACAACAGTGCTCAAAGCGCAAACATGTGCTTCACACATTAGAAGCTTCTGAATAGCATCTGTGGTTGTGTTCAGTGTTATTCAAAAATTTTTCATTTCTTTTGTGTTGCATTATAATTTTGTGTCTGTGTTGCTTAGTGCTATGAAAAATTAAACAGAACTGATAAGTTCCCAAATTCTTGTTTCACTGTAATGAATTATCAATATGCAATTATTTGTAGTAAGTAAAGTATTTGTCCTAGCATGGATGAAAAGTGTGTGTGTAGTCAACTAAGATATTAAGGTGCCAATGACAGTTCATCTACAAGGCTGCTCAGTTGTGTCTATAACAAAATGCAGATGATGACTCTAATAGGCTGAAAAAAGGAAAATAAAAATTCAACAAATAAACAAAGAAAAATTGAATATTTTCATGATGATGATGGTAAGTGTAGAGATTAAACATGAACATAATATGATTGAAAAGTGAGAAGTTATTTCATAGTTATGTTATGTGATGTCATGTGTTCATGGATAAATTCCCAATTACCATTGATTAAGAATTCTGACCTCTTACATTTGAACTGCAAAGTCAGAATAGCTGTGTATGTCTCTGTTAATGTAGGCTTTGTCTCCTCCTGTGCAACTTCTTTTATGCTGGAAGCTGGAAAGGTCTTTTTACAAATCTCATCTTATGTAAATTGAAGATGTAGGGAGGGAGAAAGGAAGGGAAATGGAAGGAACTGATTGTACCATGAGCATCAGGGCTTAAAGTAGAATATGCAGTGTGAAAATTTGTGTTGGACTGGGACTCAAACCTGGGACCTCTTGTTTACTAGACGTTTGCATTGACCAATGCAGCACCCAGACACAGTGCTGATTGCAAATGGACAGACTATTTTAGCACATTCCTTGGCCAACCCATATTTCCACCTAGTGCCACCTATCCACAGTCCCAATCCATTTTCTTGCTCGTTAATTTTAGATTACCACTGGAGGGTGAACATTCTAGATTCACATATTTTACTGTTCACATCACTTATTCTGCATACTCTTTCATTAATTGTACCAATATCCATTTGTACTGTGATATATTGTGAAAGGCTGAACATTTGTGAGTGCTGCAATGAACTAGTACTGTTATCGTCAACTATAGGCTTAAACTAAATTGGGCTCCTTTAAAAATTTTTTGGACAGTAGGCCTATCCTTATTCAAAACAGTCTATCTCTAACTTCACTGTACAATTATGTGACAAACAGATAACTTTCAGAATTTTTGGAAGCTTAGAAAGCTATATTTTCATATGTTAATGGTATGAGTGTTTTGTATACATAATTTAATGCATAGCAAATCAGGACTTGTGGTTCACAGTTCAGACAAGGATTACATCACCCCTGAATTTCATTGTATATCAATGCACACAAAAGTGCATGTTTGAGAATTTTTGGAAGCTACCATTGTCCTTTGCATAATCTATGACCAATTTGTAACAAATCAGGGTTTTTGATTTAGTTACTGTAGCAAATCTTCTAACATACTGTGTTAAATCTAGTTTTCCCTTAAAGAGGAGTAGCCCTATGTATTATCTGCATTTTTCATAAATTAACTCTGTTTTCAAGTCTACTAACAACTGTAACATCAAAACATTTTAGGAAACTAATAATTTTTGTCATAGGTTTCTGCATTGACTTAATAGAAATCCCATTTTGTGTATCTGTTTGAATTCTCATGGGGAACTAGCAACATTTTAGCTCGATAGATTAAAAGAAAATCAGCAGGTTTAATTTAAAGTTATTTGTTCACAGGCTAATAATACATTGCACCAACCAAAATGGAGCCCCACTGTGAATGCAGTTCTCAAAGATGGGATGAGTTGGTTGATGTTTGTAAGCAGCTGGAAATCACCCTGACTTCTGTCAAATGATTGGAAGCTGCTGTGAATTGGTGTGTTGGAATAGCTCCTGAGAGTCGTTTACCTTTGGTACCTGTACCAGAGGTACCTCAAGTACTATCTGCTCTTGTGGATCCTGTCTCCTCTGTGGAAAGTACAGGATCTGTCATTACCCATCCACTTGATTGCGAGTGGCATGTCAATGGTTGATGTAGGTGTCCTGTACAGGATGGATAGGGACCAGGGAGGATCCAAGGTGTTGTACTGATCTCTCTAATCAACAAGTATGAGATTCTGTCTTTCACTGAAACTGAAACTGAACCAGTGAGACTCATTTCACCTGTTTATGGGGAACCTGTTTTGTCTGCTATTAGGAGGCAAATGCAAGAGAGTAGGGGTGTACTGATTGTCTGAAGTTCAAACACATGGTGAATGATGGTACTCCTTAGGGAAATGGCAGCAAGGGACAGGAAAGGACACCAGGCGCACTCAGGTTGTGTGCCTGGGAGCCTCATTCCACACACTGAAAAGACTATTCCAGCAGCCATTGAGGGAACAGATTGCAACCAACTGCAGACTGTGGAACACAATGGAACAAATTATGCCTACTGTTTGGGCTTGGAGGTCTTTCTTGGGTCACTCCAGTGACTGTCAGAGAAGGCTGAGAACACCAGCCTTGCACATGGAGTTTCGGCGAAGTTCACAATTTGCAGCATTGTCCCTAGAACTGATGGTAGTCCCTTTGCTCCTGACTCAAGTAGAAGGACTGAACCAGAGACACTGAAAGTTCTGCGACGAGCTAGGCTGAAACTTCCTGAACTTGCGCCATAGGGCTGAGAACTGTAGGGTCCCCGTAAGTAGGTCAGGTGTGCATTACACATCAGAGGCTGCTACTCAAGTAGCTGGCTGTGTGGGGGGAAGGGAGGGGGTTCACACAAGGATTTTTTTTAGATTAGGCAACTCTCCATCTAATCCAGATAATGATAGCTTTAGAAAACCCAGAAATATCATTGTGAGATTAAAAGAAATGCCTGCCACAGGTGAGAGTATTAAAATCCTAATGGTAAACTGCTGAAGCATTGACAACAAAGTGCCACAGTTTGAAGTGCTCATGGAAAGCAGTGAAGCTCACATAATACTAGGCATAGAAAGCTGGTTGAAACCTGAAATTGATTGCAGTGAGTTTTTTGGAGTAAATTTAAGTATACATCAAAAGGATATGGAAATGGGAAATGGAGGTGGTGTATTTGTCCCAGTAGACAAGAAACTCAAATCCACTGAGATAGAAGCTGAAACTGTATGTGAGATTGTTTGGCAAGTCTCAGTATCAGGGATGGTTAGAAAATGACAATTGGATACTTTGCTCATCCCCCAGACTCATCTCCTGATATAACTGAAAACTTAAGTGAAAACCTCAGTTCACCTGTATGGAAGTTCCCCAATCATACTGTAATCATGGTGGAGACTTTAATCATCCAACAATTAATTGGGAAAATTACAGTTTTGTTAGTAGTGGGCATGATAAAACATCCTGTAATACTTTACTAAATGCCTTTTCTGAAAACTACTTAGAACAGATAGTTAGGAACCCCACTTATGATGGAAATGTATTGGATCTAATGCCAACAAATAGACCTGATGTCTTTGAACATGTCCATGTCAAAACTGGTATCAATCACCATGACACAGTTGTGGCAACAATGATTATCAAAGTACCAAGGACAACTAAAACAGGCAGATATATATATGCAGATAGTAGCACATGTCGGAACGAATGACGCCTGCCGCTTGGGTTCTGAGGCCATCCTTGGTTCCTTCCGGCGGCTGGCTGATTTGGTGAAGACAACCAGCATCGCACGCGGAGTGCAAGCTGAGCTTAATATCTGCAGCATAGTGCCCAGAGTCGATCGCGGTCCTCTGGTTTGGAGCCGTGTGGAGGGTCTAAACCAGAGGCTCAGACGACTCTGCGACTATAATGGTTGCAAATTCATCGACCTCCGTTATTGGGTGGAGAACTGTAGGGCCCCCCTAGACAGGTCAGGCGTGCACTACACACCGGAAGCAGCTACTAGGGTAGCAGAGTACGTGTGGCGTGCACACGGGGGTTTTTTAGGTTAGAGGGACCCCCCCTTGGGCGAAACGATAAAATACCTGACGGCTTACCAGAGAGGACATTATCATCGTTTATAAAGAATGTCCGTCCTCGGAGACCAAAAACAGGAAAAGTTAACGTAATATTGGTAAACTGCAGGAGTATCCAGGGCAAGGTTCCTGAATTAGTATCTCTTATTGAAGGAAATAGTGCGCATATAGTATTAGGAACGGAAAGTTGGTTAAAACCCGAAGTGAACAGTAACGAAATCCTAGACACAGAATGGAATATATACCGCAAGGATAGGATAAACGCCAATGGTGGAGGAGTATTTATAGCAGTAAAGAATTCAATAATATCCAGTGAAGTTATTAGCGAATGCGAATGTGAAATAATCTGGGTTAAGTTAAGTATCAAAGGTGGGTCAGATATGATAGTCGGATGCTTCTATAGACCACCTGCATCAGCAACCGTAGTAGTTGAGCGCCTCAGAGAGAACCTGCAGAACGTCGTGAAGAAGTTTCGTGATCATACTATTGTAATAGGGGGAGACTTCAATCTACCAGGTATAGAATGGGATAGTCACACAATCAGAACTGGAGCCAGGGACAGAGACTCTTGTGACATTATCCTGACTGCCTTGTCCGAGAATTACTTCGAGCAGATAGTTAGAGAACCAACTCGTGAAGCTAACGTTTTAGACCTCATAGCAACAAATAGACCGGAACTTTTCGACTCCGTGAATGTAGAAGAGGGTATCAGTGATCATAAGTCAGTGGTTGCATCAATGACTACAAGTGTAATAAGAAATGCCAAGAAAGGAAGGAAAATATATTTGCTTAACAAGAGTGATAGGGCACAAATCGCAGAATATCTGAGTGACCACCATCAAACGTTCATTTCTGAGGAAGAGGATGTGGAACATAAATGGAAAAAATTCAGAAACATCGTCCAGTACGCCTTAGATAAGTTCGTACCGACTAAGGTCCAAAGCGAGGGGAAAGATCCACCGTGGTATAACAATCATGTACGAAAGGTACTACGGAAACAAAGAAAGCTTCATCATAGGTTTAAGAGTAGTCGAATCATAGCTGATAAGGAAAAGCTGAACGAAGCGAAAAAGAGCGTAAAGAGAGCAATGAGAGAAGCATTCAACGAATTCGAACATAAAACATTGGCAAACAATCTAAACAAGAACCCTAAAAAGTTTTGGTCATATGTAAAATCGGTAAGCGGATCTAAATCCCCTATTCAGTCACTCGTTGACCACGATGGCACCGAAACAGAGGACGACCGAAGAAAGGCAGAAATACTGAATTCAGTGTTCCGAAACTGTTTCACTGCGGAAAATCGTAACACGGTCCCTGACTTCAGCCGTCGCACGGACGCCAAAATGGAAAATATTGAAATAAACGATATCGGAATTGAAAAACAACTGCTATCACTTAGTAGCGGAAAAGCATCCGGACCAGACGAGATACCCTTAAGATTCTACAGTGATTATGCTAAAGAACTTGCCCCCTTTCTATCAGCAATTTATCGTAGATCGCTGGAAGAACGTAAAGTACCTAGCGACTGGAAGAAAGCGCAGGTCGTTCCCATTTTCAAGAAAGGTCATAAATCAGATGCGAATAATTATAGGCCTATTTCGCTTACGTCAATCTGTTGTAGAATAATGGAACATGTTTTGTGTTCTCGTATTATGACGTTCTTAGATAATACAAATCTCCTTCATCATAACCAACATGGATTCCGCAAACAGAGATCATGTGAAACTCAGCTCGCCCTATTTGCCCAAGAAATTCACAGTGCCGTAGACACTGGCGAGCAGATTGATGCCGTATTCCTGGACTTCAGGAAGGCATTTGATACGGTTCCGCACTTACGTTTAGTGAAAAAAATACGAGCTTACGGAATATCGGACCAGGTTTGTGACTGGATTCAGGATTTCCTAGAAGAAAGAACACAACATGTCATTCTTAACGGTTCAAAATCTGCAGATGTAGAGGTAATTTCGGGAGTACCGCAGGGAAGCGTGATAGGACCTTTATTGTTTACAATATACATAAATGACTTAGTTGACAACATCGGTAGCTCCGTGAGGCTATTTGCAGATGACACGGTTGTCTACAAGAAAGTAGCAACATCAGAAGACTCGTACGTACTCCAGGAGGACCTGCAGAGGATTAATGCATGGTGCGACAGCTGGCAGCTTTCCCTAAACGTAGATAAATGTAATATAATGCGCATACATAGGGGCAGAAATCCATTCCAGTACGATTATGCCATAGGTGGTAAATCATTGGAAGCGGTAACGACCGTAAAATACTTAGGAGTTACTATCCGGAGCGATCTGAAGTGGAATGATCACATAAAACAAATAGTGGGAAAAGCAGGCGCCAGGTTGAGATTCATAGGAAGAATTCTAAGAAAATGTGACTCATCGACGAAAGAAGTAGCTTACAAAACGCTTGTTCGTCCGATTCTTGAGTATTGCTCATCAGTATGGGACCCTTACCAGGTTGGATTAATAGAAGAGATAGACATGATCCAGCGAAAAGCAGCGCGATTCGTCATAGGGACATTTAGTCAGCGCGAGAGCGTTACGGAGATGCTGAACAAGCTCCAGTGGCGGACACTTCAAGAAAGGCGTTACGCAATACGGAGAGGTTTATTATCGAAATTACGAGAGAGCACATTCCGGGAAGAGATGGGCAACATATTACTACCGCCCACATATATCTCGCGTAATGATCACAACGAAAAGATCCGAGAAATTAGAGCAAATACGGAGACTTACAAGCAGTCGTTCTTTCCACGCACAATTCGTGAATGGAACAGGGAAGGGGGGATCAGATAGTGGTACAATAAGTACCCTCCGCCACACACCGTAAGGTGGCTCGCGGAGTATAGATGTAGATGTAGATGTAGATGTATATATATATATATATATATATATATATATCTAAAAAGAAAGATGATGAAACTTACCAAACAAAAGCGCTGGCAGGTCGATAGACACACAAACAAACACAAACATACACACAAAAATCTAGCTTTCGCAACCAATGGTTGCCTCGTCAGGAAAGAGGGAAGGAGAAGGAAAGACAAAAGGATATGGGTTTTAAGGGAGAGGGTAAGGAGTCATTCCAATCCCGGGAGCGGAAAGACTTACCTTAGGGGGAAAAAAGGACAGGTATACACTCGCACACACACACATATCCATCCACACATACACAGACACAAGCAGACATTTGTAAAGGCAAAGAGTTTGGGCAGAGATGTCAGTCGGGGCAGATGTACAAAGGCAAAGATGAAGTCGAAAGACAGGTGAGGTATGAGCGGCGGCAAATTGAAATTAGAAATTAGCGGAGATTGAGGCCTGGCGGATAGCGAGAAGAAAGGATATGCTGAAGGGCAAGTTCCCATCTCCGGAGTTCTGACAGGTTGGTGTTAGTGGGAAGTATCCAGATAACCCGGACGGTGTAACACTGTGCCAAGATGTGCTGGCCGTGCACCAAGGCATGTTTAGCCACAGGGTGATCCTCATTACCAACAAACACTGTCTGCCTGTGTCCATTCATGCGAATGGACAGTTTGTTGCTGGTCATTCCCACATAGAACGCTTCACAGTGTAGGCAGGTCAGTTGGTAAATCACGTGGGTGCTTTCACACGTGGCTCTGCCTTTGATCGTGTACACCTTCCGGGTTACAGGACTGGAATAGGTGGTGGTGGGAGGGTGCATGGGACAGGTTTTACACCGGGGGCGGTTACAGGGGTAGGAGCCAGAGGGTAGGGAAGGTGGTTTGGGGATTTCATAGGGATGAACTAAGAGGTTGCGAAGGTTAGGTGGAGGGCGGAAAGACACTCTTGGTGGAGTGGGGAGGATTTCATGAAGGATGGATCTCATTTCAGGGCAGGATTTGAGGAAGTCGTATCCCTGCTGGAGAGCCACATTCAGAATCTGATCCAGTCCCGGAAAGTATCCCGTCACAAGTGGGGCACTTCTGGGGTTCTTCTGTGGAAGGTTCCGGGTTTGAGGAGATGAGGATGTGGCTCTGGTTATTTGCTTCTGTACCAGGTCGGGAGGGTAGTTACGGGATGCAAAAGCACTTCTAACTACCCTCCCGACCTGGTACAGAAGCAAATAACCACAGCCACATCCTCATCTCCTCAAACCCGGAACCTTCCACAGAAGAACCCCAGAAGTGCCCCACTTGTGACGGGATACTTTCCGGGACTGGATCAGATTCTGAATGTGGCTCTCCAGCAGGGATACGACTTCCTCAAATCCTGCCCTGAAATGAGATCCATCCTTCATGAAATCCTCCCCACTCCACCAAGAGTGTCTTTCCGCCCTCCACCTAACCTTCGCAACCTCTTAGTTCATCCCTATGAAATCCCCAAACCACCTTCCCTACCCTCTGGCTCCTACCCCTGTAACCGCCCCCGGTGTAAAACCTGTCCCATGCACCCTCCCACCACCACCTATTCCAGTCCTGTAACCCGGAAGGTGTACACGATCAAAGGCAGAGCCACGTGTGAAAGCACCCACGTGATTTACCAACTGACCTGCCTACACTGTGAAGCGTTCTATGTGGGAATGACCAGCAACAAACTGTCCATTCGCATGAATGGACACAGGCAGACAGTGTTTGTTGGTAATGAGGATCACCCTGTGGCTAAACATGCCTTGGTGCACGGCCAGCACATCTTGGCACAGTGTTACACCGTCCGGGTTATCTGGATACTTCCCACTAACACCAACCTGTCAGAACTCCGGAGATGGGAACTTGCCCTTCAGCATATCCTTTCTTCTCGCTATCCGCCAGGCCTCAATCTCCGCTAATTTCTAATTTCAATTTGCCGCCGCTCATACCTCACCTGTCTTTCGACTTCATCTTTGCCTTTGTACATCTGCCCCGACTGACATCTCTGCCCAAACTCTTTGCCTTTACAAATGTCTGCTTGTGTCTGTGTATGTGTGGATGGATATGTGTGTGTGTGCGAGTGTATACCTGTCCTTTTTTCCCCCTAAGGTAAGTCTTTCCGCTCCCGGGATTGGAATGACTCCTTACCCTCTCCCTTAAAACCCATATCCTTTTGTCTTTCCTTCTCCTTCCCTCTTTCCTGACGAGGCAACCATTGGTTGCGAAAGCTAGATTTTTGTGTGTATGTTTGTGTTTGTTTGTGTGTCTATCGACCTGCCAGCGCTTTTGTTTGGTAAGTTTCATCATCTTTCTTTTTAGATATATTTTTCCCATGTGGAATGTTTCCCTCTATTATATATATATATATATATATATATATATATATATATATATATATATATATATATATATATATATATATTTAAAAACAAAGATGATGTGACTTACCATACGAAAGCGCTGGCAGGTCGATAGAAACACAAACAGACACATACATACACACAAAATTCAAGCTTTCGCAACAAACTGTTGCCTCATCAGGAAAGAGGGAAGGAGAGGGAAAGACGAAAGGAAGTGGGTTTTAAGGGAGAGGGTAAGGAGTCATTCCAATCCCGGGAGTGGAAAGACTTACCTTAGGGGGAAAAAAGGACGGGTATATACTCGCGCATACACACATATACAGACACAAGAAGACATATCTATGTGTGTGTGTGTGTGTGTGTGTGTGTGTGTGTGTGTGTCTATATATATATATATATATATATATATATATATATATATATATATATAAACAAAGATGATGTGACTTACCAAATGAAAGTGCTGGCAGGTCGACAGACACACAAACAAACATATGGTCTTACAAAAAGGTACGGCCAAACTTTCAGGAAACATTTCTCACACACAAAGAAAGAAAATATGTTATGTGGACGTGTGTCCGGAAACGCTTACTTTCCATGTTAGAGCTCATTTTATTACTTCTCTTCAAATCACATTAATCATGGAATGGAAACACACAGTAACAGAACGTACCAGCGTGACTTCAAACACTTTGTTACAGGAAATGTTCAAAATGTCCTCCGTTAGCAAGGATACATGCATCCACCCTCTGTTGCATGGAATCCCTGATGCGCTGATACGGCCCTGGAGAATGGCATATTGTATCACAGCCGTCCACAATACGAGCACGAAGAGTCTCTACATTTGGTACCGGGGTTGCGTAGACTAGAGCTTTCAAATGCCCCGGTAAATGAAAGTCAAGAGGGTTGAGGTCAGGAGAGTGTGGAGGCCATGGAATTGGTCCGCCTCTACCAATCCATCGGTCACCGAATCTGTTGTTGAGAAGCTTACGAACACTTCGACTGAAATGTGCAGGAGCTCCATCGTGCATGAACCACATGTTGTGTCGTACTTGTAAAGGCACATGTTTTAGTAGCACAGGCAGAGAATCCCGTATGAAATCATGATAACGTGCTACATTGAGCATAGGTGGACGAAACTAAAATGAGCTCTAACATGGAAATTAAGCGTTTCCGGACACATGTCCGTATAACATCTTTTCTTTATTTGTGTGTGAGGAATGTTTCCTGAAAGTTTGGCCGTACCTTTTTGTAACACCCTGTATATGACCAGTGACATAGAATCTAAATAAGAAACTTGACACTTTCCACACAGGTCAGGAGCATGTAGAGGAAGTCTGGCTCAAGTTTAAAGGAATAGCTGATGATGCTCTGGATAGATATGTACCCAGAAGAACAGTTCATAATGGGAGGGAATCTCCACAGTATACAGTCACAGTAAAGAAACTTCTAAAGAAGATTACTGCATAATAGGTGTAAAACAAAGAGTAGCACTGTAGACAGAGAGGTACTGAATGAAACATGTTTGGCAACCATGAGAGCAATGCTTGATGTCTTCAGTGACTACTGTAGGAGAATATTATCAAATGACATTTCACAAAATCCAAAGAAATTCTGGTCATATGCTAAGGCTGTTAGCTGCACCAAAGTTAGTGTCCACTCCCTAGTGAATGAGACAGGAACTGAAACTGAGGTTAGCCGTGAAAAAGCTGAAATGTTTAACTCCATTTTCAAATATTTCTTTACAAAGTAAAACCCAGGAAAATTGCCCCAATTTAATCCTCATACCATTGAAAAGATGAATGAAATAAGTATTAGTGTCAGTAGTGTTGAGAAACAGCTGCTATCATTAAAATTCAACAAAGCTCCACGTCCTGATGGAATCCCTGTCAGATTCTATATTGAATATGCAGCTGAGTTAGCCCCTCTTCTAACTATAATCTATTGTAAATCCCTCAAACAAAAAACTGTGCCCAATTCTTGGGAGAAAGCACAGGTTATATCCATCTACAAGAAGGGTAGTAGAAGAGATCAACAAAACTACCGTCCAATAGCCTTGACAACTATTTGCTGTAGAATCTTAGACCATATTATGAGCTCAAACATAATGAGGTATCTTGAACAGAATGACCTACTCAGTGCCAACCAGCATGGTTTTCAAAGACACTGATCATGTGAAACCTACTTGCTCTTTTCTCACATGACATACTGGAAGCTTTGGATCAAGGCAACCAGGTAGATGCAGTGTTTCTTGATTTCCAAAAAGCATTTGGCTCAGTACTGCACCTACACTTATCATCAAAAGTATGGTCATATGGGGTATCAAGTGAAATCTGTGAGTGGATTGAGAGCTTTTTGGTAGGGAGGACACAGCATGTTATCTTGGGTGGGGAGTCATCATCAGGCATACATGTATCCTTGGATGTAGTCCAAGGAAGAGTGTTGGAACCCTTGCTGTTCATGTTGTGTATTAATAACCTTTCAGACAATATTAATAGTAAAATCAGGCTATTTGCAGATGATGCTGTTATCTATAATGAAGTACTGTCTGAGAGAAGCTGCATACATATCAGTCAGATCTTGATAAGATTTCAACATGGTTAGAAATTGACAGCTTGCTCTAAATGTTCAGTATGTAAAATTTTATGCTTTACAAAATGAAAAAAAAAAACATTGTATCCTATGATTATCATATCAATGAGTCCCTGTTGGAATTGGCCAACTGATACAAATGCCTGGTCATAGCACTTTGTAGGGATATGAAGTGTAATGATCACATAGGTTCAGTCCTGGGTAAAGCAAATGGTAGACTTTGGTTTCTTGGCAGAATTGTGGGGACTGCAGTCAGCCTACAAAAGAGATTACTTACAAATCACTCATGTGACCAGTTCTAGAATACTGCTCAAGTGTGTGGGATCTGTACCAGATAGAACTAACAGGGTATATTTAATGTAAACAGAAAGCACAGCATGTATGATCACAGGTTTGTTTAATCCATGGGAGAGTGTCACAGAGACACTGAAGGAACTGAACTGGCAAACTCTTGAAGGCAGACATAAACTATTCCGATGAAGTCTATTAACAAAGTTTCAAGAACCAGCTTCAAATGATTACTCTAGAGGTACACTACAACCTCTATGTATCACTCACATAGATATTGTGAGGTTAAGATCAGAATAATTACTGCACACACAGAGGCATTCGAATGATCATTCTTCTCACACTCCATGTGTGAATGGAATAGGAAGAAACCCTAATAACTGATACAATGGGACATATTCTCTGCCATGCACCTCATGATGGTGCAGATGTAAATGTGCATCTGCACTGATGGCTGTAGATTCACAGCACATCGAGGTGTGTCGCTTATATGAATGCATGGTGTCTGTTCCTTCACTCATGTCCAAAAGAACAGATACCACAAATCCATGTAACTGATACTCCTTGATGATCTATGAATACACAACTGTCAGAGCAGATGCACATTTATGTTCAACATCCAGTGGGAATATAAAATTAGTGAACATTGACAACATGGACAGGGCTGCAGGTAAGTGGTGGTGCTTGTGTGTATGTGGTTACACCAAGGAATATGCTGAAACAGTCCACGCATTTGTGATTAATAAGGTGTCCAGGTGACACAGACTATCACAGTCACCTAGTAAGCAGGAGATTGTGTGTTCGAGTCCCAGTCTGACACTCCTCACTACTGGTTCTGCATAAAGTTGTAATGCATCTGATATCATCATTTCTTTCCCTTTCCTTTCCTTTCTCCTCCACTTTCGATTTACACCTTGCATTAGTATAATAAATCTCAGCTTTCTGGTAAATAATTTAGAGGCCTACTTCATTAATATGAATATACTGATCTATTCATTACAGTAGTTGAACAGTTCGTACTATACTTTATGACAAAATAGCTCCATCATTACATTTTCTCAACACAATTTTTTCTGATTGTAACTGATGAACATTCTCACTTGAATGATAGCTACCAGAATGACCTTTAAGACTCTCCAGATATCACTGATATCAGTGATGTCCTTCTTCCTTGGAGCACACCATATCTCCAAAGACAGGGAGCACACCATATCTCCAAGACAGGATCTGATGAAATGGAACAAATCACCACTGAGCAGGTGCCATGGAATGTGATAAAGTAGCTATTCTCATCCTAGCTTGCAGATGCACTGCATCCATTCAATGTAAGATCACATGTGAAAACAAGAAACCAAATTCCTACATAGCATACATTCTAAGCTAATTACTGAAATAAACTTCTGTGGTGGCAATCATCGTGTATCAGTTTGGTATACATTGTGCAAGACCTCACTTTACTAAAGTGATATGGTACACTACAAATGCAAGTTGTGGATGAGAGCTAGAAAAATTAAAAGAAGAAGAATGTAGCATAAAATAGCAACATGTGGATCACCAGAGGCTAGATTATGCTGCCGTAGAGTGCAGTATCCAAATAATCTGACCAATGAAACACAGTATGTGATCAAAAGTATTCAGACACCACCCAAAACATACATATTTCATATTAGGTGCATTGTGCTGCCACTAACTGCCAGGTACTCCATATCAGCAACCTCAGTAGTCATTAGACATCATGAGAGAGCAGAATGGGGCACTCCGCAGAACTCACAGACTTTGAACATGGTCAGGTGATTGGGTGTCTCTTGTGTCATACATCTGTACACAAGATTTCCACACTCCTAAACGTTCTTAGGTTCATTGTTTCCAATGTGACTGTGAAGTGGAAACACGAAGGGACAAGTACAGCACAGAAGTGTACAGGCCAAACTCATCTGTTGACTGACAGAGACTGCCGACAGTTGAAAAGGGTCATAATATGTAATGGGCAGACATATATCCAGACCATCACACAGGAATTCCAAAATGCAAGTACTATGACAGTTAGGCAGGAGGTGTGAAAACTTGGATTTAATGGTTGAGCGGCTGCTCATAAGCCACACATCACACTGGTAAATGCTGCATGATGCCTCACTTGGTGTAAGAAGAGTAAACATTGGATGATTGAACAGTGGAAAAATGTGTGGAGTGACAAATCATGGTACTAAATGTGGCGATACTATGGCAGGGTGAGGGTATGGTGAATGGGCAGTGAAGTTCATTTGCCAGCATATGTAGTGTGAACAGTAAAATTTGGAGGCAGTGGTGTTATGGCGTGGTCATGTTTTTCATGGAGGGGGCTTGCACACCTTGTTGTTTTGAGTGGCACTATCACAGCATAGGCATACTTTGATGTTTTAAGCACCTTCTTGCTTCCCACTGTTGAAGAGCAATTTGGGGATGACAATTGCATCTTTCAAGATGATGAAGCACCTGTTCATAATGCATGGCCTGTGGTGGAGTGGATACATGACAATAACATCCCTGTAATGGACTCCTATAGGATACCTTTGGGATGTTTTGGAATGCTGACTTCATGCCAGACCTCACCAAGCGACATCGATACCTCTCCGCAGTGCAGCACTTTGTGAAGAATGGGCTGCCATTCCCCAAGAAACCTTCTAGCACCTGATTGAACTTATGCCTGCAACAGTCATCAAGGCTAAGGGTGAGCCAGCACCATATTGAATGCCAGCATTACCAATGGAGGGCGCCATGAACTTGTACGAGGTGTGGCTAGAAAAAAACCGGACTAGTACTGGTGAAACAATAAAACGAATGCAATAAGGCTGAAAGTCGCGTGGCCTGTCACGTGACTCTCGCTCCGCCTACTGCTCGAGTTTCATCTGCCTCCTGCACTCAGTCTGCCCGTGGCGTCTGTTTTAAGTAGTTGACGTTTTGTCTGTGCATTGGAAAATGTTGAGTGTACAGAAAGAACAGCGTGTTAACATCAAATTTTGTTTCAAACTAGGAAAATCTGCAAGGGAAACGTTTGTAATGTTACAACAAGTGTACGGCGATGATTGTTTATCGCGAACACAAGTGTTTGAGTGGTTTAAACGATTTAAAGATGGCCGCGAAGACACCAGTGATGACACTCGCACTGGCAGACCATTGTCAGCAAAAACTGATGCAAAAATTGAAAAAATCGGTAAACTTGTTCGACAAGATCGCCGTTTAACAATCAGAGCAGTGTCTGAGTTAACAGGAGTTGACAAGGAAAGTGTTTAGCAGATTCTTCATGAAAGTTTCAACATGAACAAAGTGCGTTCAAAAATGGTTCCAAAGTGTCTCACAATTGAACAGAAGGAACGCCGAAGAATGATTTGTTCTGACATCCTGGAAAACATTGAAAGTGATCCCACTTTCTTACAAAATGTTATTACTTGCGATGAATCGTGGTTTTTTACTTACGATCCCGAAACTAAACGCCAATCGATGCATTGGAAAACTCCTGGTTCTCCACGACAAAAAAAAGCATGAATGTCAAAATCGAAATTCAAGGCAATGATGATTGTTTTTTTTTTTTTTTGACATCAAAGGGATTGTGCACATTGATTGGGTACCAGAGGGACAAACAGTGAATCAGCATTAGTAGTACATTAGCGTCCTGGCTACCCTACGTGAGCGAGTATGGAGAAAACAGAACAATTTGTGGAGAAAAAAGTCATGGATCCTTCACCAAGACAATGCCCCAGCTCACAGTGCGTTGTCAGTGAAGATGTTTTTGGCAAAACACAACATTCCCATCTTAGATCATCCACCCTACTCACCTGATTTGGCCCCCTGTGACTTTTTTCTTTTCCCTAAAGTCAAGTCAGCTTTGAAAGGAACTAGATTTGAAACTGTTGAAGCAGTAAAAGAAAAAGCGACGGAAGTAATGTATGGACTTACCGAAAATGATCTGCAGCATTGCTATGAACAGTGGAAAATTCGTATGGAGCGGTGTAGAGACCGAGGAGGAGAGTACATTGAAGGAGATAAAATAAATAATTGTAAATAAATGTTTTTTCCAGCATCAGTCCGGTTTTTTTCTAGCCGCACCTCGTATGTCATTTTCAGCAAGGTGTCCGGATGCTTTTGATCACATAGTGTAAGCACTATTATATTCTACAACTTGTTTGAGTGCTCTTTCTCTCATGCCTGTTTACTGGCTTTCTTCTGCTACCCATCTGGATCTTCTATACAATGACTAATTTTTTTAAGTTTTGAAATTTTTTGAATTCTTATCTGTTGCTTCTGCTTGTGGAACTGTTATCTCTGCCCCACCAACTAAAATAATAATTAATGCCAAATTGATAAAATTATATTAAAGTAGAAATGAGCCATCATCAGTTGTTAATAAGAAGTAATTGCTTGATCACACGCTTCAAGCGAGTAGGTAGCAGTTAAAGCTGGATACTGTCACACTGAAACAAAGATATGGTGCTAAATTACTATGAGCAATTTTTGGACTTGAACTTAGGTTTGTGATGGAGAAATTAACTGTATTGCTTGTTCTGGTAAAAATGTAAATGTTTTGAAAAAATTTTCTGTTGCCATAATTGAACATCAAAAATTTTCATTTCAGTATAAGTTATTCTTCACCTAACATTTCTTTTGTAAAATTTTTGTTTCAGGTCGTATATTAAATAGGTTTTCAAAAGACATGGGAGCAGTTGATGAAATTCTTCCAAAGGCTGTTATGGATGCAACTCAAGTTAGTATTTAGTTACAGTTTCTTTAATTAACTGCATTTCATGTACTATATTTTTTACATGTTACAATTAATCAAGCCACACTTCAGGAAACATCACACTACTTTCAGCATGAATGCCATTAGTTATCATATTCAGTTTTTGTTCTTTGTCATCATAACAGAAAACCCAATTTCCATCAAAATTAGCACAAAATTTTGGAAATATGTCAGTGCTGAGTGTCTGATCATACAATGTGTGCTACATAAAAATTGTTCATTTCAACAAAAAATAACATACAAAATCTGACTAGGACAAAGAATTGAATAATTAGGCCGGCCGGGATGGCCGAGCGGTCCTAGGCACTACTGTCTGGAACGGCGCGACTGCTATGGTCACAGGTTCGAATCCTGCCTCGAGCATGGGTGTGTGTGATGTCCTTAGGTTAGTTAGGTTTAAGTAGTTCTAGGTTCTGGAGGACTGATGAACTCAGAAGTTAAGTCCCACAGTGCTCAAAGCCATTTGAACAATTTTTTTAAATAATTAACTGCCCGAAGCAGAAGAGGTTCAGTGTTGTGCTCCACAATTTACTCTGCTTTTATGAGATGTACTGATGCTACAGTGTTCATCTAGTGTAGAAGTTGTCATGAAATCAGCTAACTGCAAAATCCATGCATTTTGGTCATATATTATTTATTTTTGTATATGTAAGTTGACTACCAGTATTTTTTTTGTGTTTGAGTAAAATCAAACCCATCAGACAAATTTGTTTTAAAAAAGAAAGGTTCATGCAAAAAAATCTTGTCAGAAATGGATAACTTTAGAAATACAAATTTCTTGCAAAAAAAAAAAAAAAAAAAAAAAAAAAAAACTGTTCTTGCATACAACAGAACTATATACAACAGTTAATTCATGATTGTATAAAACAAAATTCTCAGCAAGGTTATTCACAAGCAAAGAAACTACAACAGGCTGTTTGTAGTCAACACTGAGAATAAATCTAAAGTAATGTGAGAAATTATGAATGGGACAGTGGTAAGGAAAGCCAGGGTCACTCAATCACATACATTAAGTATGAGGGTAGCAATATCTCTGACCCTAAAGAAATATGTGAAGTATTCAGTATATTCTTCACAAACACTGACAACAAACTTTCTTCTCACATTGTTGCTCCTGTGCCCTTTCTCAGTTCTGACTCAGAGCTATTCCCCAAAACACTGTTTCTTGATCCAACCACATGAGGTGAACTTTATGGTATTATAAAAGAGAACCAGACTCACATTCATGTTGTGTTTATGGCATATCTGATTACGAAGTTTTGTTTATTTTTGACACTGTCACATTTTATGACACAATCATAAGAGGTTTTGTCCCACAATAACCATCTTCTTTGGTATAATAGGAAAAACTAAAAAGTATACATTAAGATCTTGAAACAAGAAATATATTTTCATTAGGTCTACTGTGAGTTAAGTAAAGTGCTGTTAAAATGTATGTGGGTCATACCTATGGGTGGTGTTTGTATGTGGATCATACCTATTAGTAGCATTTGGTGAGAAAATGTTCATGCATTGTCAAACTAAACACAGCAGCAAAAATTGGGAAATTATATATATAGAAGTAAGCATACTTTTCTTTCCCTACTTGTGGTAGATATGCATGTCTTCTATAAGACAATGTCTACTTGTGACAACAATAAAGTATGACAAATTTACAATAATATCTAAATCAGTTAATCCCAATATATAAAACTAGATTACAGGCTGTTAAAGCAGTAAAACCATATTTAAAATAGATTAAGGCCTTTACAATAAATGGAAGAAAGCCTCAATCCTTATGGCTGATGGCACTGCACTTTGAACTGCTAGATGTTTATGCCATTGTCCGTAAGTTTAGAGGAGATGACATGGACCTGATGACAATGGCAGCTTCCTGCTGCAGCTTGCTGGTACTATATTAAAATCTCTGTCCTAATGAACTCAATAACATGGTCTCCAATACAAGTCCAGGCTGGCAATTTGCTTAAATACTAAAAAAAACTGTTAGTCAACAAGGACACAGCTGTGATTATACATTTTCATCCATCACATATTGTAGATTTATCAAGGACAGATGATGGCAGATTTGAACCTGTACATATAAACCCAGAAGTAATCACTAAATTCCACGGAGTGTAAGTAGATGAGACCTTACTGTGGGACATACATAAAAAAGTTAATAAATAGACTGAGCAGTTCGTACTATGCATTTATAATGTCCTGAGTAGAGAAAAGTTTATGACAATGAAACAGTAAAATGTGCCTACTTTGCACTAGTAAATTCAGTGTACACACGTCGCGTTCCATTTTGGGGTGCTCCACACAGAGAGATATTTATTATTCTGATGAGAATAATTAAGATAATGACATAAGCGTCCCTCTCCTCCACCACTAAACACTTTTTTCATTCCAGTGCCTTTTATTTAAATCCACATAACAATGTGCTTTTTTTCATGAAAATTTACAATTTTTTTTTTTAAGTGAAGGCATTTATCTTTATCAGTTCCATCATTCCAATGAATTATTTGTAATTAGTCAAAGAATGTGTAAGCAACTGCATAAGGCATGTGGGAGTTGTATGCAATACCAGTACCAGAAAGATCGAAGTTAAATAGAGAAAGATTCAGAGACAAAGTAAAAATGTTATTTCAGAAGAAGTCCTTCCACACAGTAGATGAATTTATGAATTCCATCCTACATTAACAAAGTTAAATATTATCTTATGTGCTAAAGGCTTCGCTGTTGATGTTACTATTATTTTTATTATTATGAGCCTAAATTAACCAAGTTACATGTTTCCTGTATACAGGGTGTTACAAAAAGGTACAGCCAAACTTTCAGGAAACATTCCTCACACACAAATAAAGAAAAGATGTTATGTGGAGATGTGTCCGGAAACGCTTAATTTCCATGTTAGAGCTCATTTTAGTTTCGTCCACCTACGCTCAATGGAGCACGTTATCATTATTTCATATGAGATACTCTACCTGTGCTGCTAGAAAATGCCTTTACAAGTACGACACAACATGTGGTTCATGCACGATGGAGCTCCTGCACATTTCAGTCGAAGTGTTCATACACTTCTCAACAACAGATTCGATGACCGATGGATTGGTAGAGGCCAACCAGTTCCATGGCCTCCACGCTCTCCTGACCTCAACCCTCTTGACTTTCATTTATGGGGGCATTTGAAAGCTCTTGTCGAGCTCGTGCTTGTATTGTGAACGGCTGTGATACAATACGTCATTCTCCAGAGCTGCATCAGCGCATCAGGGATTCCGTGCGATGGAGGGTGGATGCATGTATCCTCGCTAACGGAGGACATTTTGAACATTTCCTGTAACAAAGTGTTTGAAGTCACGCTGGTACGTTCTGTTGCTGTGTGTTTCCATTCCATGATTAATGTGATTTGAAGAGAAGTAATAAAATGAGCTCTAACATGGAAAGTAAGCGTTTCCGGACACATGTCCACATAACATATTTTCTTTCTTTGCGTGTGAGGAATGTTTCCTGAAAGTTTGGCCGTACCTTTTTGTAACACCCTGTATACCATACGTTTTTAGCTAATTTCTTTCTTTCTACAGACGTAACTGTTGATTTTTTATTAATATGAGTTAATTATAATGTTTATACAAATAATAACTGTGACTTGTCTCATATTCATTGTTTTGAATTATTATGAGCTAATTATGATATTTACATAAATTGTAATTGTGACTTGTCTTGTATCCATGTGTAACAACACACCGCAGAATTTATTGCATTGGTAAAAATCAAATTAAATGCAATTTTAAGAATTTTTAGTAAGTACAAGTATTGTGCAGAACATATTTCATAATAACTTGGTAATTGTAATTTACGATTACTGCAGCACATAGTGTAACCAACATAGCATGTTACTTTTAGTTTTCCCCTACAATGAGAATGTATATTGTGTGTATTTACCATAAATTAATGCTATTTTCGAATTTTTTAGTGACCATTACATCAAAAAAGTTTCAGAAAATCAGAAGGTCTGCCTTTCACACCAATTTTTCTGTTGTCTTAACAGAAATCTCGTATTGAATTATTAATTGTTTCAGTTCCTCAAGGGAATTAGCAAATACTTTTAGTTTAACAGATACAGAGATTAAAAGAGAATCAGCAAGATTAATTTAAACTTATCTTTTAATGTGCCATAAAACATTGCCCATCCTACAGTTCAGGCCCACTATGACTGCTGTTCTCAAGCATACGATGAGTTAGTAGATGTTCATAAACAGCTATAAGTCACCCTGACTATTGTCGGGTGATTCAAATACACTGCGAATGAGTGTGTTGTGTGGGTTACTGAGGGTCCTGTATCACAGTACAATCCTCTCCTGATAGTACTCTGATACATGACTTATGGTAACCCTCACACAGAGTACTGTCCTCTCCTGGAGACTGACAGCAAGGGGAAATGACAGCCATAATTTTTCCCAAGCGCATGCAGCTCTACTGACTGTATGATTAAATCATGAAAATATTCTGGAGGTAAAACAATCCCCCATTTGGATCTCCAGGCAGGGACTACTCAGAAGGATGTCGTCATCAGGAGAAACAAAAGTAGCACTCTATAGATCAGAGTGTGGAATGTTAGACCCCTTAATTGGGCAGATAGATTAGAAAATTTAAAAATGGAAATGGACAGGTTATGGTTAGATACTGTGGGAATTAGTGAAGTTCAGTGACAGGTGGAACAGGACTTCTGGTCAGGTGAATACCAGGTCATAAATACAAAATCAAATAGGGGTAATGCAGGAGTACATTTAATGATGAATAAGAAAATAGGCATGTGGGTAAGCTACTAAGAACAGCATAGTGAACACATTAATGTAGCAAGATAGCCACAAAGACCTTGCCCACCACAATAGCACAAGTTTATTTATATGCAATAGCTCCGCAGATGATGAAGAGATTGAAGAAATGTGTGATGAGATAAAAGAAATTACCTTGATAGTTAAGGGAGATGAAAATGTAATAGTCGTAGGTGACTCGAATTCGATAGTAGGCAAAAGAAGAGGAGGAAAACTGGTAGGTGAGTATGGTCAGGGGAAAGGAATGAAAGAGGAAGCCACCTGGTATGGCTAACACCTTGTTTAAGAATCATGAAAGAAAATTGGTATATGTGGAAGAGATGTGGAGAGACTGGAAGATTTCAGGCTCATTATATAATGGTAAGACAGAGTATTTAAAAGGCAGATTTTAATTTGTTAGACTTTTCAGTAGCAGATGTGGACTCTGACTGCAATTTATTTGTTATGAAGTGTAAATTAAAAGTGAATAAATTGCAAAAAGGTAAGAAATTAAGGAGATGTGATCTGGATAAGTTGAAAGAACCAGAGGTTGCAGGGAGTTTTGAAGGGAGCATTAGGCAATGACTGATCAGACCAGATAAAGAGAATACAGTAGAAGATGAATGGGTAGCTTTGAGAGATGAAACAGTGAAGGCAGCAGAGGGTCAAATAGGTAAAAAGACCAGGCCTAGTGGAAATCTATGAATAACACATGAGATATTGAATTTTACTGATGAAAGGAGAAAATTTAAAAATGCAGCAAATAAAGCAGGTGAAAAGCAATACAAATATATAAAAAATGAGACTGACAGGACACACAAGTTGGATTAAGTTGGATTGGCTGGAGGACAAATATAAAGATTTAAAAGCATACTTCACTGGCACAGGAACCATTCGCAGAAAAATTAAAGAGGCCTTTGGAGAAAAGAGAAGCAGCTGTATGAATATCAAGAGCTGAGATGCGAAACCAGTGCTAACCAAAGAAGGAGAGCTCAAAAGATGGAAGGAGTATATATAGGGTCTCTGCAAGGGAGATGAAGTTGAAAGCAATATTATACAAAAGGAAGAGGATGCAGATGAGGATGATATGGGAGATATGATACAGTGAGAAGAATTTGACAGAGCACTGACTTAACTGGAATACTCTCTTTCAAATTTTGAAGGTAGCAGGAGTAAAATAGAGGGAGCGAAAGGCCATTTACAACTTGTACAGAAACCAGATGGCAGTTATAAGAGCTGATTGGCATGAAAGGAAAGCAGTGGCTGAGAAAGGAGTGAGAGAGGGTTGTAGCCTGTCCCTTACGTTATTCAGTCTGCAGATTGAACAAAATTAAAGGAAACCAAGAAAAATTTGGAATAGGAATTAAAGAAACAAAAAATTTGAGGTCAGCCAATGATATTGTAATTCTATCAGAGGCAGCAAAGACTTGGAAGAGTAGTTAAACATAATGGAAAGTGTCTTGAAAGGAAGATATAAGATGGACATCTACAAAAGCACGCCAAGGATAATGGAATGTAGTAACATTAAATCAGGTGACGCTGAGGGAATTAGATTGGGAAATGAGACACTTAATGTAGTAGATAAGTTTTGCTATTTGGGCTGCAAAGTAACTGATGAGTGCTAAAGTAGAGAGGGTATAAAATGTAGACTGGCAAGGGCAAGAAAAGTGTTTATGAAGAAGAACAATTTGTCAGCTTCAAATATAGATTTAAGTCCTAAAAAGAGAGTATTACAGAGTGGCCCTCTGCCCAAACTGCGCACTTCTCTGGTCCAACCCACCACATTCAACGCAGCTGCCTGACAGCCTGTGCCTCTACCCACTGCAGCCCTGTGGCCTGACTCAAATGCTGTAATCTTCCAGAAGGTGTAGTGTAGGTGATTGCTCTAGATCTAATTCCTTGGACATCTCCTTGAAGAGTTGCAAAAAGCCTCTGTTTTAAAAGATACAAAATAAGTGATAATGTATAAGAGTTACAGTAAAAAAATATCATAAATGCAGTGAGAAGAGAAACTAGTTCAATTCGAGCTATTTATCCCTTCTTTGAGAACTTTTTGCATAAAGTCGAATATTGGCTTTCTACTGCTTATAACAACATCAACCGTGTATTCCAGTGAGTATCATTGGACTGCTCTAGCGATCTGTCAAGAGCATTAAGAAGGACACTTTTCTTTTCATGATGACACTTCAATCCCTCATCCAGCCATCCTGATTTAGGTTTTCCATGATTTCCCTAAATCACTTCAGTCAAATGTCGGTATGTTTCCTCCAAAAGGGCATGGCCGATTTCCATCCTCAACCTTCCCTAATCCAAGCTGCTGCTCCGTCTCTAATGACCTCGTTGTTGATGGGACATTAAACACTAATCTCCACCTCCTCCTCCTCTTCCTCCTTTTCCTTTCATAAGTGATGAGTTCTTTTGCAAAGACCATGAACTTGTGAACAACTGACGCATATATACTTCGCATTAAAAGTCTTTCATAACACTTTATTTAGCATATGACAGGAACAATTCAGTCCTGAATAACTGTGCAATGCAGTGGCAATGTTGGCACCTTGACCACTTGTAAAATGCTTGTCTTTCAAAGCAGAGTCATGGATACCAAGAGACATATATCTTCTCAACAG
Source organism: Schistocerca americana (assembly GCF_021461395.2). Taxonomy (NCBI): domain Eukaryota; kingdom Metazoa; phylum Arthropoda; class Insecta; order Orthoptera; family Acrididae; genus Schistocerca; species Schistocerca americana. The sequence goes on along the minus strand of NC_060120.1, from coordinate 379,907,441 downwards.
TTCTCTTCATATGTTATTGCCAGTTTTTGGTTCACCTGGAAACTGAATTCCCGGTGAACAGAATAGGAAACAGAGCGCGTCAGATAATGGTTTCTCCTTGCGCTGCATGACCACATGTCCGTAGTTGGTGAGCATTCACTTTTTATTATATGAGCTATTACCTATGGCATTATTATATGTCTTAGGCTTTTAGTACTTTTTACCATGTGCTGTGATATGTTTGTGGCATGAATAATAATAGCCTTTGCAGACTCTTATCTGTAAGTTCTTCCAGGGTCAGCCAATGTCTCAACAAGATCCAGAAACCTTCACTTCCTATAGTTCCTTGCAAACTTAGTCTCATGCACATCTATCCATTCATTTGTTGACAATTATCTCCTGAGTAGGTTTAGGAAGTCATTTCTCATACACATAAGATCGTTGTTTATTAAACAAGCAAGAATGGCTAGAAATGCGCAAAGTGCCAATTGACACTTTAGCGTGAGCATAAATTTCATTGCACAGTGAACAGTAAACAAAATTAACTTCTTTCCCATCACCATCCAATATAGGCTTACATGTCATCCAAACTGTACTTTTAAGATTCCTCTAGGCTGTGCAGTTATATACTCACCACTGATTAGTTTTTCTTTCATTTCCCTTTTTCCTGACATGCTCTTCTTCCTCTGCAAATCACATTCAGTTTCCACACTCATTTTGTGCATTAGGAAAAAAATGGCGAAGTTGCAGCACTACACCCACTACATTTAAATATGACATATCTTCTGGAAGATGAAAACAAATTTTGGGAACCATTTTCGCTGTCACACTTACATGTTAAAGGCCTGAAGTGGATTTGCTACCCCAGTCAAATATTGCGTCAGGAAATCAGCTGTTACAGTTTCTGGTTTAGTCAGCACAAGTTTCTGATTGGGTCAGCACAATCAATATTTCTCTTCAATTACGTATTAGAAGTAGGCAGATTCATGCTCAGTATAATATTTCTACTTCTACTTCACAGTGAAAAACGCCACTTCATCTATATTAGTCGAAATTTTTATAAAATGAGTGGTAACTTGACAGCCCATGCACTTTTCAAAAACAGTTGTGCTCTTTATTTGATAACCAAAATCGATTGTGAAAGTCAAAAACTGACAGCAAGAAGCATATTTCCTAAATTGATTTTGGAGTGTTTACATGAGTGATCAAAAGCAGCATTGGGAAATCAGTTTACGAAATCAGGTTTTTGGAGGCCATGTAAACATAGTGAGTAAGGACTGCTGTACTTGCCATTCATATACCTCACAACAGCGGTCAGTGCTGCCACCAGTCCATAGACTGCAGCAAGCCAGTGCTTGCACATGGCATGGACTAGTCCCTGAAGTGTTGCTGCATACTGTGGGCTGCGCCTCTGTGCATGACTCTGCAGAGCCTGTAGCACACCAGTGATTATGTACAGCACTGCTCCATTCGTGTGTTGACATCAAGGGCTCACTTCATCCTGAGACTCTTGTAGATCAGTGCTGCCACCACCCGAGGTCCGGGCTTCTGTGCACAGCACTGATTAGGAAGTCTTTTCTGAAGTTGTTTATCTTCAATGTAGCCATGTATGGAAGTGAAATGTGGATGATAAATTTCTTATACAGAAGAGAGTAAAAGCTCTTGTAATGTGGTGCTGCAGAAGAATGCTGAAGATTGGTTAGATAGCTCATGTAACTAATGGGGAGGGACTGAGTAGAACTGATGATAAAAGAAATTGTGCCACAACGTGACAAAAAGAAGGGATCAGTCAATAGGACACATTCTGAGACATCTATGGATAACCAGTTTAGTACTGGAGGACAGTGTGAGGAGTAAAAGTCATAGAGGGTAAAAATCGTAGAGAGAGACCAAGAGATGAATACAATAATCAGATTCAGAAGGACATAGGTTGCAGTAGTTATTTGGAGATGAAAAGGCTTGCACAAGATAGAGTATTTATCTTTTCAAAAAGTTTTGCACTGGACAGTTATTCAGTTTAATAAAAGTCCAGGCACAAAAGTTATTATTCCCAAAATTATAATAGTAATGAACCTGGAGATTACAAGCTGAGGACAACTGAACTGTTGTAAAACTACTGGACTTATCAATGGATCACTCATTATGAGTACGAATACATCTAGTGAAGTCACTAGGCCTGTAGCCTGTAATGGAAGGATACAACTGGCAGTGTCACATCACATGACAACACACATGCTGCAGATTTAAGGGCTGTCATGGACCACAAGAGGCTTGCTTGACAATCATAAGATGTTTACAGCAAGCTCTCATGTGGGTCTGTAGATGATGATCCTGCAGTACATTGTTTCCTCCTGGACTGTAATTTGGACTTTGGTGTTATCTAAAAACAATGTTTAGCTATTGCATGGATTTGTCTGTTTCCCCAATGCAACACTATCCTTGTTCACTATGTAACTGAGCATTGCATTTTTAATGAACTGAATGGGTGCACCAAAAATGTGGTTGGTAACTGAGTGTTTCCTCATCGAATTTACAAACAGTGGCCTCCAGCACTGATGTGTGAGTTATTAAGCAAATATTCACAGTACTGTATTGAGCATAAGGTATTCACCACCAAAAGCCTTTTGTTTTGTGTATTTCCAGACGAGTCAGGAAGTATTCTTTTCTGCGATTTGATTTTAAATAAGTAAGTGGTGCTGAATAAAATATGTGTTGAAGAATTTGACTTCTAAGTGAAGGAATATTCTGAATGGTTAGTTAAATAAACCTAGTGCCTAGAAGAAGGTAATGTAGTTTTAAATACAGGCAAAAGTATCAAAAGAAGTGTACACACTTTGTTTTTATAGAAGCACATATCAATACAAGATTTTGACTAGTTTTCTTTGTGCAGCAATCATTTGCAGCAAACAAAATTTACAAAACAAAGATAAGATTCTCTTTTAATAATGAAAAAAGTTATAAGATAGCTGACAATATAATGTTTTCAGCCTCATAGTACAGACCACAAAGATAAAATTAGCTCAATCATGCACAGGCAAATGAAATCATTCTTCCCATTCTCTACCTTTGAACACAATGGAAAGACTGCTCCATGTGTAATACAATAATGTGTATCTTCTATAATTCACATTACAGTGGTTTGTATGGTACAGAAATAAACATTAGTTTATTTGCAGGTCACCATTTCCAGTAACAAATATCTTACCAGTTAAATTTTTAACACTGTCAAGTAATATGTTAAAAACTGAAAATAATGCATACATGCCATTTTTTTTTACTTTTTTGTTCCAGTAGTACTATAATAAGGATTACCCTAAGTGTGAATGATAATCCATCCAGTTAACCTACACAAAAGTGTTATTATGACAAAGACAATTTAGTAAGATATTTTGATTGTTCTTAATATTTTTGTGAAGCTTCATAAGAGAGAGACTGATAATTGAGAGCTCCTCTGATCATCCACCCATTCTTTACATGTACCTGAAATAACTTTTCTAATTATTTGACTACTTGTGCTGTTGTATGATTGTCTCTTTGCCCAATTTTACTGTTTGTAATTATGTCAGATGATATTCACTTCTCTGACCACATTTCTTATCTAAATTCTAGATCATTATGAGTGTGCTTGGATCACTGGTCATAGCAGTGGCTGTCAACTGGGTGTATCTTATCCCTATTATTGTTATGGGCTTTATCCTTTGGTTTGTGAGAAAAATTTACCTGAGGTCTTCGATGAACATTAAGCGACTGGAAGGAATGAGTAAGTAAGATAAACTATGTAATGATTTTCATATTAGAGGCAACAATTTTTCAGAGCTGGAATTCATATTTAATTTATGATCATCATTGTAATCTTGGAGCAATAACTGCATTCTTAATCTTAATATGTTGGGAAACAACTGGGTCACAGCAGTAATGAGGAAGTTCTGAAAATTTTGCATCTGATTTTAAATACATTTCTCTCACTAGTTCCCATACACAATGAGTTCACCATACTACAACATTAATAGAAACTAATTCCAGGGATATAATGAAAAACATGAGTTCCAAACAAAGACCAGTAACTAAAACTAAAAGCCTTGTTGAGACTTAAGTAATTATCTTTTACAGTTTCGCTCTTCTTAAATTTCCTGCTATGAGAATTAGTCCTCCCCCTCCCCCCCCCCCCTCCCCCCATGAACCATGGACCTTGCCATTGGTGGGGAGGCTTGCATGCCTCAGCGATACAGATAGCCATACTGTAGGTGCAACCACAATGGAGGGGTATCTGTTGAGAGGCCAGACAAACGTGTGGTTCCTGAAGAGGGGCAGCAGCCTTTTCAGTAGTTTAAGGGGCAACAATCTGGATGAGTGACTGATCTGGCCTTGTAGCATTCACCAAAATGGCCTTGCTGTGTTGGTACTGTGGATGGCTAGAAGCAAGGAGAAACTACAGCCATAATTTTTCATGAGGGTATGCAGCTTTACTGTATGGTTAAATGATGATGGTGTCTTCTTGGACAAAATACTCCGGAGGTAAAATAGTCCCCCATTTGGATCTCAGGCAAGGACTACTCAGGAGAATGTTTTTATCAGGAGAAAGAAAACGTGTTCTACATATTGAAGCCCTTCCCCATGAGCCATGGACCTTGCCGCTGGTGGGGAGGCTTGCGCACCTCAGCGATACAGATGGCCATACCGTAGGTGCAACCACAACGGAGGGGTATCTGTTGAGAGGCCAGACAAACATGTGGTTCCTGAAGAGGGGCAGCAGCCTTTTCAGTAGTTGCAGGGGCAACAGTCTGGATGATTGACTGACCTGGCCTTGCAACATTAACCAAAACAGCCTTGCTGTCCTGGTACTGCGAACGGCTGAAAGCAAGGGGAAACTATGGGCGTAATTTTTCCTGAGGGCATGCAGCTTTACTGTATGGATAAATGATGATGGCGTCCTCTTGGGTAGAATATTTCGGAGATAAAATAGTCCCCCATTTGGATCTCCGGGCGGGGACTATTCAAGAGGACGTCGTTATCAGGAAAAAGAAAACTGGCGTTCTACGGATCGGAGCGTGGAATGTCAGATCCCTTAACCGGGCAGGTAGATTAGAAAATTTAAAAAGGGAAATGGATAGGTTAAAGTTAGATATAGTGGGAATTAGTGAAGTTCGGTGGCAGGAGGAACAAGACTTTTGGTCAGGTGAATACAGGGTTATAAACACAAAATCAAATAGGGGTAATGCAGGAGTAGGTTTAATAATGAATAAAAAAATAGGAGTGCGGGTAAGCTACTACAAACTGCATAGTGAACACATTATCATGGCCAAGATAGACATGAAGCCCACGCCTCCTACAATAGTACAAGTTTATATGCCAACTAGCTCTGCAGATGATGAAGAAATTGAAGAAATGTATGATGACAAAAAAGAAATTATTAAGGTCGTGAATGGAGACAAAAATTTAATAGTCATGGGTGACTGGAATTCGATAGTAGGAAAAGGAAGTGAAGGAAAAGTAGTAGGTGAATATGGAATGAAAGAGGAAGCCACCTGGTAGAATTTTGCACAGAGCATAACTTGACTGGCTGCTGTGTATAGAGGTGGGGAACAAGTGTCAGCATTTATTTTTAATGGATGTCAATCAGGAACAGCTGATCTATGTCTCCAATGAGTGGTGTCTGCAGTCTGTTGGACCCATGATGCTGCTGTACCATACCAGCTGGATGGCAAGGTCAGTCATAGCATTTTCCCAGTAAGAGGTCCCCAAATGTGACAGGGTGCACACCTGCAGCTGTCCCCCACCATCACCAGCTGTCTGCAGAGTAAAGCACCAGCAAGGCTTGCACCTGCAGTTTGTGCTCTGGAGCCATAAAACTGGAACCAGCACCCTTCTTTCATCTCTTATCTTTGGATTGTGCTTGCCCTCACCATTACAGGCAGCCCAGCCACTATGCCAGTATCCGTACTCTTCCACCACTCCAGAGGCATCAGCTGCACTGATGTTGCCTATTGTGGGGTAGTTCCACTACTGGGGAATCTCACACCCTCTCTGGTTTTGTTTCGGAAGTTGTGGCACAAACATTACCAGTTTCAGTCCTACGTGGCCTTTTCATGGGGGGAGGAACCAGCAGTAGGCATGAATATGGGAACAGATGAACTGGCGTGGGTTTCTGAGCAAAATAAAGTGGAAAACTGTTACGGATAGTGTGCACAAAATATTATATGGGCAGAACCAGTGATCCAGGTGTTTACCTGTTGGTGGCAATAGGCCAGGCTGATTTCAACTATCTCAGATCTGACATTCTCCTCGCACCATGCTCTGTTGTGTTGTGTTTTGTTGTTCAATTACTCCCACTGGTTGTGTTTTGTGTTTCTCTTCATGCTCTTCCCTACACAGTGTTTGGACTCACTGCTCCCCTGTAGATGGACTTGCCAATCAAGATTCTATTCCCTATTCCAGTGTTCAAATTCCTAGCTTGCAGTCGAGCAACCATCAGATAGTATAGATACATCTGTACCAACTGTGACATTTTCATGGCACTGTCAAACCCTGTGCAGATACAGAAAACAAAATTAAAGTATATTGTACCAAGAAATGTTATCCATCCTCCACTTCATTTTAAAAAGTAACAGTAATGCACAACATACGTGTGGATAAAGGCTTAAGAAAATTTTACTGGGAGCATCATTAAAAGTAGTTACACAAAATCAGATTCAGTTTCCAGATTGTAGCTGCGACACAAATGAGGTGATACTGGAAACACTGACCACCTAACTTAATGGACACAGTTTAATGATGTAAGGAAGTTTATGGATTGAAAATAATGGTCAAATGCAGATGCAATAGATTTCCTCAGACAGACATTTCAAGCAGCACCCACAAATATCTGTCAAAATCTTATGGTCAATTTTTGTTTGCTGAATTACCATCCTCCAGAACCTGGCCAACTCTAAACTTGATACTGAATTTACTCTAGTTTCAAAACATTATATGGATGGATTTCTTTTCCACTTTTGAGATTTGAAGTTCATCAAGTTAATCTGTAGGAGTTACATGGTCTTCTAACATTAAGGAAAATGTCTTCTGCTAAAATTTTATTAATTTTACACAATACGGCACTTTCACTACCCAAGTAATCCAAATCAGTTTCAATATGAATGGCATCATTATTTTCACTGTTTTCCTTGGTTCATTTAAAAGCTTTAGATAGTTTTAGTTGATTTTCACCTTCACTTCACTTGAAAGTATTTCCAGTACTCTAAAAATTATGGTAATACATAACTTTACCAACTGAAAACACACTGTAGAATGTCAGGATTACACAATGTTTCAAATATTTCTTTTTAGTTTTGAGTCTTTAATTTCAGTTCCCTCACAACTAAAAATAATACCTGATCAGATCTATAAATTTGTTTCAGCTAAAAGTCCTGTATTCACCCACCTTCTTGCAACTTTACAAGGACTGACTACTATAAGAGCCTTTGGTGCTGAGAGTGTATTGAGAGAAGAATTTGACAAACATCAGGTAATACAAAAAATTACAAAGCTGCACTTTGTGGTTCATATTACTAATTTTTCAGGTTATATATTGTGATTATTTGACACAGGTCATGTAAACACATGCATATGTCAGTTACACCTCATATTAATATTTCAATTCACTGTTATCTGTCCTATAGATCAAATCACTTGTGCAGCTGATCCGGACAAGTCAGTGAACATTCATATTTGTGCATCAAATTAAAGTAAAAGTTTATATTAAGAGTAGAGTCATGACTGTCAAAGTTAGTGACAAGAGCAAAGCTTCAGGTTGCAACAACATGAAATTATAATAGAAAACGTAAAAATCTTTTGACTTACATGTTATCTTTGCTAAAAAAACGTGTCATCTGAAAAGATTACAGATTCATGGTTGGAAACAGGGCTTTTGGCATATGTATTGAAAAATACCTAAGGTTCAAAAGATTACAGCGCCGGCAGAAGTGGCACAGCAGTTCTAGGCGCTTCAGTTTGGAACCGCGCGATCGCTACGGTCGCAGGTTTGAATCCTGTCTTGGGCATGAATGTGTGTGATGTCCCTAGGTTAGTTAGGTTTAAGTAGTTCTAAGTTTTAGGGGACTGATGACCTCAGATGTTAAATCTCGTAGTGCTGAGCCATTTGAACCATTTTTAAAAAGAATACAAATTTGGTTGAAGAAATTTGGAGCTGAAATACTCATTTTGATGAAAGAGGGGTGATTTGGCTCACCTGATACCTGTTGGGAGGTGGGAAGATTTGCTTCTTGTGTCACTGGTGTGGCAATTTATAATTCTTGCGGCATGCTGCACTGTGAAGCAAGTGGATTCAGTTGCATAAACGCATAGTAATAGCTGAATTTTGAACAATTTGGACAGTAATTTTGTCATGCTTTGCTTTCTTCTTGGATGACATTACTCTCATTTTTATACTGCCAGACTAAGTAGTTCAAGATTTTAAAATTGAATGAGGTATGGCACAATTGACAAGCTTCAAAGAATCTATAGTGGTTTCATCTGTGATGCCCTCCAATAAGACACTGATTTTTCAGATCATTTTTAGTAACGTTTCTGTATGTAGTATTCAGTAAAGTTTATTAATAATGAACAATTCAACAACTGGAAAGGTATCCCTGCTTTTATATGTTTCTATTGTTAGTTCTAGGAATTTTCCCTCCTGAAGATATGTAATGTCCAACCCTTAAATCACCTTAAAATTATGTGATAATTTTATTAAATTATTCTGTCTCTATAGGAGAATGAAGAGTTTTCATTCTTCAGATAAACAGTGAAGTTACTTTCTTATTATGTACGTGTTTCAGGATTTACACACTTCAGCATGGCATATGTATTTAACGACATCACAGACATTTGGGTTCACCTTAGATGTTATGTCTACAGTTTACATGGCATTCATTGCATTCAGTTTCTTATTTCTAGAAGGTATGTGCAAATTATTGTTTTCTAAATCTGTAAAATGCTTTGAATATAGCATATACTTGCTTCATAGTTATGAACAAAAAATTAAATTTACTCATCATGTGGAAAGCACATCAGTCAACTGTACTATGTATATACCCTACTCTTAACACTACACTTACGACACAAAACACATACTTCACAAAGGTAAGGTGTTAATGTGGAGAGGGAAAAACTTTTCAGTTAGGTGGATTAATAGATGTCATGGGGTCTCCCAACAAATAATTTTGTATGGCTTACATTTACCAGTTGAGATGATGTAGTGGTAAGGTATCAGGCTTGCATTCTGTAGGAGTGGTGCTTAAAGTCCCAACTGATCACCTAGATCCCACATTTCCTCAGTTTCTCTAAACCACTTAAGGCAACCAGTGTAAATTGAAAAGGCCACAGTCAAATTTCTGCTTCACCCTTATCCAACTCAAGCTAGCACTTCATCTTTAACAACCTTGTTGCTGATATATCATTAAGCCCTAATCTTCAACTTTTCCTAGCATCTACATACTTATACTGTGTGTGAACAGAACTGTGTCATCAGCACTTCTACTGGTACATCAGAAGTGTGCAATGAGTACAGCATAGGTATGAACACTGACCCCCCTGGCACTCAAGCACATATTGACTGTTCCATAATGGAAGGATATTTATGGATAGGTAGGAGTGGAGCAGGTAACTGTGTGACATCATTACTGATGGCCAAGAACTTTGTATGTGAGGCCAGTGTGGCACACAGAAACAAATGCCTCTGACAGAACCAGGCATCATCTTAAGGTGCTCACAATGCTGCTGCTTCATCAACTGCAGCAGTAGATGAGATGTAGAGAGCCTCCTCCAGAAGCCAAACTGCTCATCTGGTACTATGCATTATGCAATGACATGTTTGAGCAATCACTTCATGTAGATCCTCTTGAAAACTTTCAAACAGGAAGGAAGCAGTCTGATCAGCCAATAATCCTGTGACAGCCATGGATATTTACCACTCTCCAGCATAGCTACAACTTTCATGTTTCTACAGAGAGGGGCAGTTGACAGACTGCTCATCACAGTAAAATGGCAGTCAAGATGTGATGTGAACTTAGTAGCAGTTGCTTCAGCAGTACGTTGTAGAGTCCATTGCTGCCTCCATCTTTCTTTACATTTAAGTGCTGAACATCTCCTCCCCTGTGACTGGCTCAATCTTGTCCTCTTCCCTGGGCTGCCAGTAGCCTATCTACCCCAGGCAGATGTGCTTGTTGTTGACTGGGTCTTCACAGGCATAAAATGGCTGCAAATTTATCTGCCAAGGCATTGGTATCTGGCTCACAGATGACATCTGGTACATTTTCAGCAGTGGGTTTAGCTACCTATGAAGAAGGAATTGTGTGGCCACAGTGCTGTCATCCTTGATACTGAATGTGGCAATATTGCCCACCCAATCTTGGATTCAAGCCTCATCTGTGGCTACCTTGACATCTTGTTACAGCTGATTTTAAAGTCATTTTATCAATGGATGATGAGTGAGTTTCCATTTGCAGAAGTGCCAGTTTTACATCTTAATGACCGCCTAAGTGCGGCTTTTGCAGGCTCCTGTACATGGCTGTATCTGCCACTCACAGCACCTGTCACATAAGGGGGGTCAGCACCTTGTTGACCACACTGCCTGGATCCATTGTGCCCTCACACTTCTCTAATATCTGGGTTTGGGAATGTTTCCAGTTGATTCCTTGGAGATGGCAACATCTGTTGGGCTGTGAGATTATTTTGATGTCCATGTTAAGTATCACTGGGATGTGGTCCAATGACAAGCCACAGCATTTCAATGTGAAGGTGAATTGGCTGACTCCCAAGAATAAAAGCATTTAGGATGTATGTCTGGCCTCGACAGAAGTAGATAGTGTGGTTGTTCAGCCCCAGGACAATTGCACCTGCCTCAAAATGACACTGGTGCCAGCTGTTGATGTCGGTAATGTATTTTTGGATTCTATCACCATTTTCATACAGTCATGAGATACAAAACACTTACGAATATCATTTATTTTGTCCTTCTATTTGGTTTGCTTTTATAGCTCATAGTGTACAGAATTCTATGTACACCACATTGGTGGCCCACTGCTCACTTACAACTCATTGCAGACTGAAAAATTGTAAGAGAGAACTTCATTCACTGCCGGCAACACTGCTGCATTGATAATTGAGTTTCATTGCCACGCATTATAGAGACATTCATGCTTAAATGTGATGGGTGCATATTTACAGAAGTGACTACTGAATTCATCACAAGAAGGCTGTTTTACTACAATTACTCAATGAGCACCTACCACTGTTGGATCACATAGGTTGGCAGCAGTTCCAATGATGACAACTTCTCACTTCTACCAACAAGTAATGACCACCAGCCACACACTTCAAATGAACATCCCTTCAGCAAATGAAAATAAATATAATACAATATGCTGCTTTAAATTAGCACCTGACAATTGTTAACCATTACTTGAATTTTGAAAGCACCGGCACAGATCACACATGCTTGAATATTAAGCTTGTGAAGATAAGTAATTAATTCTATAATAACTGTCAATTAAGTTAATGTTACACCATAACTAAGTTAATTAGAGTCTGTTTTATATCATCTATTGAAGGTTTCACTTGTTTCAAAGCACTTCTCGAGAAAAAAAAAAAAAAAAAAAAAAAAAAAAAAAAAAAAAAAACATAACCAGTTTCTGCATACTTTAGACGTAGGTTTACATACAAACTAAAGACATTTCTTTAAGTATTAAGTGAAGAATTTAGATTATTTTCATTACATATATATTTAGTAGTGTCATATCTACTTGCGGAATTAAAGGTTTTAAGTTGTATCTTTTATTTCCTTTCAAAACGTGTAAGGTATGTATCGTGCATACACGATCTTAGGCCTGATTTTTTGGGTATACAAGCTCTGATTTTTAATGTTAAATTAACTGCATTACGTTACTATATTAATAGTATAAACATATATTAGTGTTCCACATAACTTTAGTGACTCTTGTGATCTGTAGTTAATAGAATATTACTCTCACTGCCTAGATAAAGTTTGTAAAAATATTGTAAACCACCATGAGTGAGAAGTGTTTGAGCTGTCGTAGGAAAGTCAGTTTTGAGGTTCTGTGCAGCAGTTGTGGCAAATGGTTACATTAGGGTGAATATAGTGGCATGGAAATCATGGGAGTGAATGGTCCTCTTCCATGGTACTGCAGATTATGTTCGAGGGATAGGAAGGGAAGATTAGAGTCCTTCAGGCTGAACTGAATATTTCTAGGGAGGAACTGATGGGGTTAAGGGGGGAGAATGATGAAGACAGGTGGGAAGTGGTAGCAAGGAACAGAAAGAGAACAGAAAGAGAACAATATCTGACAGTTACATCATTGGCACAAATAATAGATTTGCCATGCTACCTCAGTCAATTAAGGAAGAGTTCAAGTAGATGTAAGTGTACTCAGCTCTCAACAGACTTTCACTAGGAAACCAACTGTTGCAAAAAGAGTAGAAAGTAGGAGGAAAGTTCTGTCGTTAGGTAGTAGCCATGGAAGAGGTGTGGGCCAGATGTTGCAGGAAAAATTAGCTGACAGTTACTGGGTCACAAGTATTTTCAAGCCCAGTGCATGTCTTATCCAAGTGATAGAGGTTGTAGGACCATTGTGCAAGGATTTTACAGGATCATGTTATGGTAGTGGGCGGAGCAGGAAACAATACGGTATTGACAGGGATCAGGTCTACAATATTGACTGTGACCTGGTAAAAATAGCATCCACAACAAACCATACAAATTTTGGCTTGGTTCCTGCTTTCATGCGGTATACCGGCCCCAACTGAACAGCTCTGTCAGCAATATGGAGGTAGATGAGCTGCTTCGGGCGCGTACTTTGTCAGGCATAGGTTTGGTTCCTGTTGATGGTATTGGTAGGTGCGACTTCACAAGACATGACCTGCATCTCAATAGAAAAGGGAAGGGTAAACTGGACAGGATGACAGCAAAATCTTTAAGGAGGGGGGCACTGAAACTCACGGGAGTACTTTTTTAGGCTAAGATCAGTGTCCAATCATTCAACATTGATTGAAATTAAGCTTAATGAGAAGTTCAGTTAGGCAGGTACTAGAGATGTTAAAATATCACAAGATTCTCATAACAGTAAAGTGACAAATAATGTTAGTATGTCACAAGATTCACATAAAAGCACAGTAAAAATAATGTCAGTATATTGCATCAGAATATCAGGGGATTAAAAAACACAGTAAATGAGCTTCTTGTTTGGTTAGAAGATTTAGAAACTGAGGGTGGAACAGATGTACTATGCCTGTTTGAACATCATATAGTCACAGGTATGGAAATGGTAAATGTAGATGAATATGAGCTTTCAGCACTATGGAGAGAGGAAGAGATGCCATATATATTAAAATCTGTTATAGTGTGAAAAACTTGGAAACTAAAAAAGATTTGCATAGAGCAACATACAGAAGCATGAGCATGTGAGCTTAAACTAAATAATGGCACTATTATAATTGTAGCCATGTGTAGATCCCCATTGGGAAAGTTTCAAATATTTTTGAAAAACTTGGCTTCGTTGTTGTGCTATCTGTCATACAGAAGAAAGCAAATTATTGTTTGTGGGGATTTCAATGTAGATTTTTTTGAGAGAGTCTGGTAGAAAGCTTGACATTGAAGTATTACTTGGTTCTTTCATTTGATGTCAGTTATTGATTTTCCTACTTGGTTGGTACAGGAAGATAGATAATGTTTTCGTAGACCAAGATAATCAAATAGAAACTTTGCCTGTTATGAATGGTCTATCTGATCATGATGCACAGCTAGTTACACTATATGACATAGCTCCATACAGTAATGCAAAACAGTCCTCCAAAGTAGTGTGTTCAGTTAATGATTTAAAAATTCAAGATTTTAGGGAAAGTTTACAACAGTCAGACTGGGATGAGGTGTACAAGGAACATGATGCTAATAATTTCACCTATTTCATGATACCTTTGTGAGTATATTTGGAAACAGTTTCCCCAAGAAAACACTGAAATATAATTGTAAGAAACCATGTAAAAAGTCATGGCTTACTAAAGTGATAAAAATATCTTGTAAATGGAAATGTACCTTATAGCTAGGAGGAGTAATGATCTCAAAACAGAGAAACATTAAAAAAACTACTGCACTGTAGTAAGAAAAGTTATTACAAAGTCCAGAAGTATGTACATTATGTTTGAGATTAGCACATCTGATAATAAAATTAAAATAATTTGGAATATTGTTAAAAGGGAAACAAGGCAAGAGCACAGGAATACTGTATTTCCATTAAAGTCAATGAAATGTACGTTAACAAGAAGTCTGAAGTAGAAAACATTTTTAATAATCATATTTTAAGTTTTATAGAGAAAATAGGATCAAACTATTCATTAGAAAATGCACGGCAGTATATGGAAGAGGTAATAATTGTGCAATTTGGTAAAATTGAAATGCAACCCACCTCTCCTGCTGAAATTAGGAAAATAATAAATTCATTCAAAAGTAAAAGCTCACATGGAATTGATGGCATTTCCAGCAGAGTACTAAACGTGTGTTCCCAACAAATAAGTAGGATTCTCAGCTACATAAGTAGTAGCTCACTGAAACAGGGCATTTTTCCAGATGGACTGAAATACACTATTGTTAAACCACCGCATAAAAAAGGGGGTAGGTCTGATGCTAACAATTACCACCCAATCTCACTTCTGATAGCTTTATCCAAAATTCTTGAAAAATTAATGTATTCAAACGGAGCATCGCATATTTGTAAAAATAAAGTACTAAGAAAATGTCAATTTGGTTTTCAGTAAGGCATTTTAACAGAAAATGCTATTATGCTTTCATTGATCAAATATAAAATGGGCTGAATAACCAAACTTCACCCATTGGGGTATTCTGTGATCTCTCAAAGGCTTTTGATTGTGTGAATCATGAAATTCTTCTGGATAAGCTGAAGTATTGTGGTATGAGTGGGACAGTGTACAAATGGTTTAATTCATACTTAACTGGAAGAATGCAGAAAGTTGAAATTAACAGTACACATAGTCTGCAAAAATCAGCAGAGTCCTCTAACTGGGGAGGTATCAAGAATGGTATCCCACAGGGGCCAGTCTTGGGTCCCGTATTGTTCTTAATTTACATTAACGACTTGCCACTCTATATTTATGAACATGCAAAGCCAGTTCTTTTTGCTGATTATACAAGTATAGTAATCACACCCAACAAGCAAGAATCAGCTGAGGAAATTTAAATAATGTCTTTCAGAAAATTATTAAATGGTTCTCTGAAAATGGACTCTCACTACATTTTGAGAAAACACTGTTTATACAATTCTGTACAACAAATGGCATATCACCATTTATAAATATAAACTATGAAAAGAAGTCTGTTACTAAGGCAGAATACTTAAAATTTGTGGGTGTGTGCATTGATGAGAATCTGAATTGGAAGAAACACATCTATGATAGGCTGAAATGATTACGACCAGCGACTTATGCTATTAGGATTATTGCAAATTTTGATGATAAATATATCAGTAAATTAGCCTATATGGCTATTTTCATTCACTGCTTTCATATGGAATCATATTTTGGGGCACTTCATCATTAAGAGATAAAGTATTCATTGCACAAAAACGTGTAATCAGAATAATATCTGGAGCCCACCCAAGATCACCTTGCACACATTCACAGTACCTTCGCAATACATATATTCACTTATGAGATTTGTCATTAATAACTCATCCCAATTCAGAAATAACAGCGAAGTGCATAGCTACAACAATAGAAGAAAGGATGATCTTTACTATTCTGGATTAAATCTCACTTTCGCACAGAAAGGGGTGAATTTTGCTTCTACAAAAATCTTTGGTCATTTGCTAAATAGTATTAAAAGTCTGACAGATAGTCAACCAACATTTAAAAGCAAATTTAAAGAATTCCTGAATGAAAACTTCTTCTAGATGAATTCTTAGATATGAAGTGGTAACTCTAAAAAATAAATAAATACGTAAATAAATAAATAAAAATAAAAAATTAATTATTAATTTTGTGTAATGTTAAAGTGACACGTTCCACATCATTACGAAATGTCATATTCGTGATCTATGGAACAAGGATTAATGTATGTATGTAAGCTTTTGTCAAGTGTACTTTTGTCATGCAACTGTTTTGTTACACTAGTAGCCATTTCAGATTCATAAAGAAATGTGCATCTAGTGAGATGGGAACTGGGAGGATGACTTGATAACATTTCTAAGATGGAAGGCCTTAATGGGACCTCGTACACGTGCAAAACGTCACTCAGCCGATCGACAGCTTCCTTTCATTTCATTATAACTTGTTAGTAATGTCCGGAGTTGGTTGATGTGTACTCTTTCTCTTTTATGAGCTACATATTGTTCACAAGTTCTAAGATTCAGAATATTTTGGGTGTAAAAACGAAATTTAATTTTGCGTGTTTTGTTATATAACTACTTACTTTCCGAACGATAATGTCATTTTCATGGTTTTACTTCATTTTTACATGTTTTGGTTAACGTGCAATTAGGATACAATTCGTTTATTAATGCTGCTAAGAGCTAACAATACAAGCGCATCTAGATAAACACAACGATTTTGCCCAAGAATGAATGCGTACACGTTGAAAACACATCTAAGGTTCATTTGTTTATTGTCATTGTCGCATCACGTGGTGTTGTTAACTTGTACATGGTATAGATAAAAAATATCGATACTTTGGAATGTTATTGTACCAAATCCAATGACCATTTGTGGACATCGATATTTGTGTGCCAGATTTTTAGATTCGTTCTTGAAACTAGAAGAAAATGTCAAATTGGAGCTGTTGTCTGACAACAGAAGTTGCCACACTATCGAGAAACTCTGTAGTGGTTCTAACTTCTAAGACTCTTATTCAACAATTTTCATGCATCTCCAAAGATGATATTTCTTACAGAAAAACAAAGCAATTTTTTAAAAGAAATCGACCTTTTTGTAATTTCAGTTCCAACCGCCGTAAAGTTTTACAGACAGAATAAAGATGTAGAATGTTAATAAAGTTTGTTTTATTTAAAAAGCGTTCTCACATTAAAAATTCGGAGGCTTTAATTTTTTAGCACGCCCTCTTATACCTTTTTACGTCATTTCATCGTTTCAGTGATAATTTTCCGGCGCCCCTAACGTGAATGTTGTAATTAGACAGCATTGAGTTACGGAATAAATAATTTAATCACGCCACGTCATGGGTGGCGTGATCTCTTGTTTTTAAATCTAGGCGAAGACTTTTGCAGTGTTATTGTGATTTAAGTGAAAAAAAAAGAAAAACAGAGGGGGAAACATTCATACAATAATACGAAATGTAGTTGCTACGTTAGATAAGGTAGGTAGAAACGAGAGAATAGTTATGTTCCCGCACATGTTTGAGATCAGCTCACCCTAAATTAAATAAGTATAACGCAATATACATAACTCAGAGCAAAAATCTGACATGGCCCTGAACACAACTACATCATACTGTTTACACAAACAGAACATCAGGCTAAGTGATGAAAAGTGAAATTGCCACATAAAATCAGTACTAAGTGAAGGCACAATGAAACTTCTAATGATGTAATTTGTATTTGTGGTCGATCAATTTCTCTAGGAAAAAAGGGTTTATGTTGATATTACTTTAAGAAGGGTATTTTTCTTTTTTTTAAATTATTTCTCTACATTAATGTTATTCGTTTCAAAATGGGCTCCATTAAATAGCATAAAATTAGGCCAATGGTTTTTTCCAGTCTCTGAAACACTTCTGGGACAGCTTTTACCTCTCTCAGCGATGGGTTTTTAATCTTATATACGAGGGTGGTTTGATAAGTCTGGTAAATTTCCATGAAAGAATGGAACATTTTCGTTATGCCTTCATGTCGACTGCGATAGAAAATGGAGAAAACCGTCTTTCATGCCGTTACTAGACATTTTCATTCGAAGAGTTAGGCTGCTGCACAAATCTGAACAGAACTGGATGAAGTTCAAGCGGACTCTGCAATATCATTGAAGACCATTTAATTTGGATTAATGAATTTAAACGTGTTTGGAGAAGTACCGAGGACGAAGCACATTCTGGCCATCCAATTGAGGTCACGACGAAGAAAATGATTGACAAAATCCGCCAAATAAAAATTCGGTAAATTTCTGGAATCGCAGTCATCTCAACAGAGCGAGAGCACGGAGAATTGGCTATGAAGAAGGTGTATGTGAGGCAGGTGCAGGTACCAAAAGCGCATCCGGCACAACATTTCAGCACAGTACCTGGCGATATTTAATCGCAATCTGGAAAACTTTTAGCGCCCATTTGTAACTGTTGATGAAACCTGGATCCATCATTACACAGCACAGTCAAAAATGTAGAAACAACAATGGACAAAGTGTGGTGAAAGTGCACCAAAGAAGGTAAAGACCATGTTGTGAGCTGTTATGGTGCTCGCCAGTTTTTTTTTTTTTTTTTTTTTTTTTTTTTTTTTTTTTTTTTTTTTTTTTTTTAGATTCCCAAGGAATAATTCTCGTAGATTACTTGGAAAAAAGGGAGAACCATAAGTGGACCCTATCATGCTTCATTGTTGGATAGCCTGAAACTTGCGTTGGCTGAAAAAAGACCAAGGTTGGCATGCAAAAAATTAAAAGTGAAGGGAAGACAGTTGAGGACCCACTACAGATAGCCAACATATTCATCACACATTACATAAATATTGCAACAAAACTAATTCAAGGAAGATGTGATTTCAGCTCCAGAGCAAAACTACCAATGAATGATAAAGCCATGTTTCTATACCCTGTTACTGCATTAGAGTTTCAAAATGCCTTAAATCAGTTAAAAAATAAAATGACATGTCTGTGATGGGATTCCAGACAAAAGTAATAAAGAACAGTGCAAGATACATAGATTCCTCACTTGCTAAATGATTAACCTGTCATTTAGCAAAGGAATCTCCCCAGAAAAACTAAAGAAATCGATTGTCAGGCCTGTTTACAAGAAGAGTGATCAGTTTGATGTTATCAATTACCAGGCTATATAACTGTTACCTGGATTTTCAAGAGTAATTGAAAGGGTAGTACATGAAAGATTGTCTCATTTTGTTAATAAAAATCAAATTCTAATTACTGGGAAAAACGGTTTTAGGAAAAATAGATCAACTGACATAGCAATTTATATTTTCTTAACACTGATCATAAATTTTGTAGACAAAAATGAATTAAACTGGTGCCTGTTTTTGGACCTGTCTAAGGCTTTCGATGTCATTGACCATAATTTACTGCTCAGGAAACTATATTGCTATGAGATTCGTGGAGTAGCACATGATTGGTTCAAATCCTATCTTTCTAATAGGTATCAGAAGGTAGAGACAGGCATACAGGTAAAGCCTATCATTGACATACCAAAGAGTCAGGTATGGTGTGCTGCAGGGCTCTATACTGGGGCCATTGCTGTTCTTAATATTTATAAATGATTTGCCAAGCAATATATCAACAGCAGATGCAGTATTGTTTGCCGATGACACCAGTCTGTTTGTCAAAGCTACGAATGGAACTGACCTAATGGAGAGAGTCACAGTAGCCACAAAAGAAGCAAACATCAAATTAATTGTTAATGGCAAAAAAAAGTTTGGATGAACCTCAGACATATAACAAACAAAGAAAAATGTGACCTAACTGTAGAATGTGGGCAATGTAAGATAGAGCAAACCCCCCATACTAAATTTTTAGGATAATGGCTAGATGAATATTTAATGTGGGAGAAAAACACAGAAACGTTAAACGAAAAATTAAGTCAGTATTGTTATGTTCTTAGAATACTAAAAAATTTCTGTAGTGTTGATGTAGTGTTATGTTCATACTTTGCACTCATACATAGCACACTAAGATATGGTATCATATTTTGGGGGAATACCAGTTTGGCCAAACACTCGTTTGTGCTTCAAAAGAAGGCAGTGAGGGAAGGCAGTGAGGATAATCAGAGGTATGACACACAGAGAACATGTAAAAAAGTTTTCGAGGAGCTACAAATCATTTCTCTACCATGTAACTATATTTATGAAAGTATATGTTTTATGAAGGCACATCAGGAACATTCTTTGTTAAACAGTCAAGTTCATAACTACAAAACGAGAAATAGAGACGACTTTCATAGAGAAAGTCACACAAAAGCTATGTACCAAAAAAGTGTCTTTATCAGCCAAAAATCTTATTTAGTGCACTACCAAAGGAAATTAAAAGTATACCAAAATTCCACATATTCAAAAAAGAACTTAAATGTTAATTAGGTAGAGATTTTATAGTGTCAAGGAATACTTAAATCATCAGCATTCAATATACAATAGCTTATTTCCTTCATCATAATGACCCAAAATGCTCATTCTAAACTAAATCGTACTTGTCTATTATTATAATTTAGTACATTATGACTGTTGTTATGCATATGGTTTCATGTTATATGTAATAATATTTAACTTATGGACATATAACTGTAAATCTTTTCATGTCCTATTTTCTACGTAAGGCAACGTATGACAAATCTTGTATCATTTTTATGATTAAATACAAGGATGCTAAGTAAAATGTATTTTTAAATGTTAGAGGAATCTTACCTACTAGCAGTTTGAATTCCAGCGACCTCTAAATATTCTAGGGAGACAAGAAGTCAAGTAAATGTGAGTACACTGCACCGGTAATCAGGGTACGAAGACTCATTATTTAACTGCACATAAGTAGAAACAGCAATTAAAAAAAACTACCGATGACCTCAGCAGTTTGGTCCCTTAGGAATTCACACACATTCAAAAAACCTTGGGTATCGAAGTCTCGGGCTCACTGCAAGCAATTCATATCGAACACCCAGCTGTCATGGCGGGTGTCTGGATATTGTTTTCTGCACTGAGAGGCAAATGTGGTCTAACGCTATTAATAGTCATATTTTTTAATTAAATCATGGTAGAAAGTAGATGGATCAATGTTTTATAAGTGAAATAATGGGAGAAGGTAGGTGGACCAATGTTTATTAATATATCCAAGTGTGATTCTATTATTAATACATACTGATCCACCTACCTTCTCCTATGATTTAATTAAAAAACATTGATTCACTTATTTAGTGTTCATCGACAGTCGGGTGTTAGATCGCAGTGAGGGTGCGACTTTGATGCATAAGGGTTCTTGGAAATTACTGCAGAAACAACAATTTCAAATCGAATATCATTCTGTTTACAATAGACCTATGACTTTAAAAGGTGAGTTAATTTTCTAACAAAAATACAGCTTAATGTTCGAAATCCATGTACAATCATTAGAAAATCTTATAAAAATATTTTGTTTCTTATGATATGTGTATGGGAAACCTGAGTTGCAGCCCATCACCATGAACTCATGACTTGTCGAACAATGTCCATAAGGGTGTATATACACCAATCAGCCAGAACATTATGACCACCGACTTACTATCGATATAAACCCATCCAGGCGATAGCAGCATTAGCTGGCAAGGAATAACTGGTAGTCAGACAGACGCACTGGGCATGTAGTATCAGTGAGCATGCTGTCCGTATGTAGAATGGGGAAGATGCGCAATCTATCAGAGTTTTACGGAGGGCGGATTGTGACGGCCTGGAGGCTTGGCATGAGCATTTCGAAAACTGCACCATTTGTCGGATTTTCGGGGAGAGCTGTGGTGAGTGTCTTCAACATGTGGCGAAACCAAGGTGAAGCCATGTCCAGACGTCGTGGGGTTGGGTGATCATACCTCATTACACATATCTGACGTCGTAGGCTGAGCAGACTGGTAAACAGAAGACGCGGCGATCTGTGGCGGAACTAACGTCAGACTTTAATGCTGGGCGGAGTAAAAATGTGTCTGAACACACACAGTCCACCAAATAGTCCTAACGCTGGTCTTCCGCACTCAATCTCCAGTGTGTGTCCCAATGTTAACACCATGACATTGACAGCAACGACTGAAATGGAGACGTGACCATCGGCACTGGACGTTGGCGCAATGGTACAGTGTTGCATGGTATGATGAATCCTGCTACCTTCTTCATCATGCCAGTGGTACTGCTGATGGGAGGGAGCGAATCCGTCGTCTTCCAGGGGAACAGCTCCTTGATACCTGTACTGCGGGACATGGACAAGTTGATAGCTGCTCCATTATGCTCTGGAGAACATTCGCGTGGGTGTCCATTGGTTCAGTGGTGCTCGTGCAAGGCACAATGGCACAATGACGGCCAAGGAGTACCGCACACTGGTTGCAGACCACGTACACCCCTTCATGACGATCATATTTCCCGACAGCAGTGGCATTTTTCAACAAGATAATAGCCATGGTACAAAGCCATGGGTGTGATGGAGTGGTTCGAAAGGGACACAGTGGCGAGTGCCAGCTGATGTGCTGCCCCGCCCTGCCCCCCCTCCATCCCGAAACTCGTCATATCTCAACCCGATCGAACACATCTGTGATGTGATTGAATGTGGCCTTAGAGCTCGTAGGCCATTCCCTGGAATTTACGGGAATCAGGTGACATGTAAGCAGATTTGGTGCCAGCTCGCTCCAGTGACATGCCAAGACCTCATTGCTTCCATGCCATGACGCGTCCCCTCTGTTATCCGTGCCAAAGGAGGACATACCGGCTATTAGGGTAGGATCAGTGCATACCGAGCAAGACAGCGCACAGGACTCACACTCGAGAGAATGACGGTTCAAATCCTTGACTGGTCATACAGACTGAGGTTTTCCGCGATTTCCCTAAATCGGTCCAGCAAATGCCCGGATGGCTCCTGTGAAAGGGCATGGCCGATTTCCTACCCCATCCGTCCCTAATCCGAGCTTGTACTCCGTCCTTAATTACCTCATTGTCGAAAGGACATTAAACTCTACTCTCCCTTCCTTCTTTATTACGAGAAAATACAAAGATCAGTTGCCACATAAACTTATGAGGAGAATGTGTAATTTGTCGTACTGTGATTGCCAGTAATTACATGTTTACAAAATTAATACTCCTTTAGCACAGACTGCCTCAGCTAAATCTTTATAAACAGTTTGGGTGATTAGTTTGCAAAATTAAATTATCCGGAATATAACTGCAATATCGAAGCTCTCCGTATTCATTAAATATAAGTGCCCGCGAGAATTTATTGTGTGCCCACAGAAAGGCGCAAGCAATTTGACGCTGGTGTTTGGGTGCCACGGATTCGAAGAGCTCTAATGTTCTATTGATGGCTTACCTTCTGACTGCTGTCGTTGTTCCGTCCTCTTATTGCATTTCACAGTTTTCTTAATATTTTGCTGACTGGCGACGGATGCATTCTCGCTGCTGACCAGACATCTCGTCTCCAACGGTTTCTGAGCAACGGCATGGGACACTGTGGACACATTGCTAAGAACTGCATCAATTCGGGATACTTTGTTTACTCTGAGAAAGTACGCCGAAGTTAATCACTGCACAATTAAGGAAGCTATCCAGCAGAGGGTTGTAACTAGACTGGAATGCCCGTGGAAATACTCCCAAGGATAAGATGCTTCGGGAATTTAAAAGAAAGGAGAAATGGGAAAAAATTGAAATATGAAAGAAAATCGGAAAATTTAGTAAAATCGATCAGTCAAGAGTAGTTTTCATTATGTTAAAATAATGAAAGATTGTTTAGAAAATCATCCTGACGTTAAGATATGCCTATCATTTATCTCCTATGTCTATGTCAAAGATCAATCTCCATTAGGACACGAAAGTCCGAAAATGAATATATACAATGAAAGCGACTAGATGTAAGCAGTGTTTCGGCCAAGGCTATGACAGAGCATCTACAAAAAAGAATCAAATGGAAATTTCAATTTAGTCCTGAAAGACACTGTAAAAGCTAAGAGGCTAATGATAAGCCATCTACACACTTAAAGAGGCATCCTTGGCATTCGTAAGACTCCGACAATAATATGTAAGAATAAAAAATGTAACAAATGAAGTGTCGCAATAGATATTAAAAATATTATCTTACCTTTTTCAGATTCAGTATAAACCAGCAGAAAGAGTTAATACAGTATATAAGATCTTGCACTCTTAGACTATGGATGTTACGGCTGCATATGACTGCTTAGAAATGGTGCTGTCAGAAGCAAAGATAGAAGATCAGGGCTTTACGTCCGTCGATGACGAAGTCAACAGTGGCGGAGCACAAACTCGTGTAATGGTAGGATGGTTAAGGAAATTGGTCTATCCTTTTCAAAGGACTTGGATGGAAATTACAGAAAACCTTAATGTGGACTGACATATGCCACTTCAGTGTCTTACCAGTGCGGCATATCGCTCTGTTGCTCTCAGGCAAACGAAAAACTACTTGACAAAAGTTTTAACATGGTTAAAAGATGTGCCACTGACCGAAAATCGCCTAATAAAAGATTTAAAGCAGTAAAGACCAGCTTTGCGAGGACGACAGGCTGTAGCTGGGCTTAAAGTAACATATTTCTATCCAGTGGTTAACAACATTTATTTGCAACCTAATACCTGAAATAAAGTATATTATCAACGCAAATGTAGGAATATAACTTTTTTCGTATAACGATGACGTTAAAAGTGAAGCACTTAAGTTTTTCAATGACATTTTTTCTCGTGACGTTTCTGTTTCAGCACAGCCAACAGTGATAAGTTCATTTAAAGTCGTCGTGATGTATAGAACCCACGGCTGTTGCAAAAGTTTAAACAAATATGTTTAAAATCTCCAGAATGAGATTTTCACTCTGCAGCGGAGTGTGTGCTGATTTGAAACTTCCTGCCAAATTAAAACTGTGTGCCGGACCAAGACTCGAACTCGGGACCTTTGCATTTCGCGGGCAAGTGCTCTACAAGGTACTGGTAGCATTGAAGCTGTGAGAATGGGTCGTGAGTCGTGCTTGGGGTTCTCAGGTGGTAGAGCACTTGCCCGTGAAAGGCAAAGGTCCCGAGTTGGAGTCTCTGTCTGGCACACAGTTTTAATCTGTCAGGAAGTTTCATGATTAAAAACTATTTTTACGTTTTGCGTTTTGCAATGAGTCAGAAATGGTTATCCTGTTTGGAAGTACCATCAATAGGAGAAAGGTGCTGCGAATGGTAACACGTTTGCTTTACATGTAAGAGAGACTAAAAGAAATCTTAATTGGCAGAACCTGAAGCGACGCATGATGCCTCTATCAAGAACGTGCGTGAGAAACTGCAACACTCTTCTTTTAGAGTAAAATTCACGAATTTTGTTCAGTCCCCTATCGTGAAGATAAAATTATGAAAATAACATCTCGCACAGAGCCGCAGAAGGATTCATTTTCCCACGCTCCGTCCGCGAATGGAAATGGAATGATTCAACAAAAAGTATCCTCTGCCACGGCGTTTACAGTGATTCACGGATTGTAGACGAAGGTTTAAGTGTTTAAGTTATGTGGAAAATGGAAGAGCACGAAGTGCATTATCTCAAAATAGTGGATCATTTTGCACATAAAAGAACAAGAAAAAACTTATTTAAGAAAAGCAAGAATTTAGGTCACCACGACAATTCGTTTCATTACCTGTTTTCATTATTACGTGGATAGTGGATATTCAGACATTTACTTATCAAAAATTATTTAGTCATTCTTGTTTTGTCTTGCAGTACAGTATTAGAAATTATTTCACTTTTTAAGACATTATTTACTTTTTTAAGCTTTTATACTGAATGTAGCATGATTGTGTTACAAGTTAAATAAAGATCCCCATAAGAAACATTTTGGGATTGTATCTAATTAAAATGTATCTTGGGTAGTGCGCAGTATTTCTTATGTGCAAGAATACAGAGAGGAATTCATCTAGAGATCAGTCGCTGAATGTGGTTAGGATTTTACGTTGTCCAGTCACATTACTGTGACCACCTGTCAAAAGCCAGCGGGCCGCTGCGAGACCTACAGGAAGAAACTTAGTGAGGTTCTGGAAGGTAACAACAGGCATGCGGAGTAATGCCGACTCGTGTGCTGTGTCCAGCTGAGCTAGGTTTCTCGGTTGAGGATCCTTGGTGCGAAAAGCCTGATCGAGATGGTGCCACAGATTCTTGATAAGTTTTAAAGTCAGAGAGTTTGGTGGCCAGGACTGTATGGTAAACTCTGGTGCTCTTCAAACCACACAAGTACACTGCGAACTATGTGACACGTTGCACTGTCCAGCTGGTAGATGCCTTCCTGCTGAGGAAAAACAAACTTCATCTATGGGCGGACATGCTCCCCAAGAACAGATGCATACTTGTGTTGATCGACTGTACCTTCCAGAATAATGAGATCACTAGGGAATGCCACGAAAACATAACGCTCCGTCCTCTGGTATGCACATTTCCAACGATTGTTGCAGGAAGTTTGCTTTCAGATGTTAGACGCCGTACATGCCAACGGCCTAAAACGCGATTCATCTGGGAAGACCACCTGCCGCCACTCGCAGGACGTCCAAAATTGGTATTAGCTTGCAAATTCCAGCCTTCGTCGCTGATAAACAGCATGAGTGCACGAACCAGGCGCCAGCTGTGGAGGCCCATTAGCAATACCATTCGCTGAACTATCGTTGTGGAGGCACTGCTGGTAACCCCTTGGTTCATCTGGACAATCAGTTGCTTAACGGTTGCACGTCTATTCGCCCGTACACATCTCTGCAGCCATCGTTCATCCCCATCATCTACGGTAATGGCGCACCATAGTTACCTCGGCACCCCTTTTGGCTGATCATGGCAACTCACGAGCGGCTTACAGTCTTAGCCATTTCTGAAATGCTTCTACCCTTGACCCAAAAGCCAATCATTACGACAAGATTGCTCTTTTCCCACGTCCTCCTTTCTATTGTCAGTGCTGCCACCTGCCATCTGTGTGAATGGTTGCGGCTCATTGACATCGAACATAGGGGGTGGTCACATTGACTGGACCATGTATTTGGCTTCACTGAAGTATTTAACATAAAATAGACAGTTTTTTAAAAGATTTCTATGTTATTTCATTTTTCTACTCAAGTGCGAGGAGAGAGACTGTGGTAATAGTGTAATGCAGTGTGTGTGTGTGTGTGTGTGTGTGTGTGTGTGTGTGTGGGTGGGTGGGTGGGTGGGTGAGAGAGAGAGAGAGAGAGAGAGAGAGAGAGTGAGTGAGAGCGAGGGAGAGAGAGAGAGAGAGAGAGAGAGAGAGAGGGCGGGTGAGGGGAATGAAGTAGAGTAAGGGCAGGCATGTAAGGGGGGGGGGGTTCTCCCCATTACAGTACTTATTCCCTTGCTTTCATAATTAGGTGCATCTACGAGTACCTTAGTCGCGTTCTTCCTTTAGATCTCATTCCACTGACATATCTCTCTGTTGTTCAGAAGCCCTTCATGCTTCACAAGACGGTCAGGAAGTTACACTCTTCTTTGGATCACAGACATTCTTCGTTTGTAGCCATGTCAGTTCTCCTTACTCTGAGCTTGCGACTGTAACACATCTCGAAAGAATTTACTTCCGTCTCTCCTCAGTCCGCAGAGTTTCACAGCCATAGCATGCAACACTCTAACATAGGCTTTGAAAAACTTTTCTCTGATTTCAAGGCAGGTGGCTTAAGATTTTCTTCTTGTTGAAGGCAGTTTTTGCTTAAGCATGTCTGCTTCTAACGTCTGCTCCGTCCGTCGCTACAACTTTCACTTCTTACACAAATAAATGAATAACTTGCTCAGGTAGCTCATTACCACGGAAATTCAAACTTTTGACATCTCTTCTTTCTATACACCCACGCTCTGAAAACCACTGTGGAATGCATGGCACAGGGTATTTCCCATTGTACGAGTAATTACTCGAAATCTTCTTCTGTTCGACTCATGTGTGGAGCAGGGGAGGAATGATTGCTTAAGCGCCTGTGATGCAATGTACTTAGTCAAATACTGTCCTCGCGATCCCTTTTGGAGCAATACAAAGGTCTCTGTAGTATATTCCTAGATTCATAACTTAAAGCTGTTTTTTGAAACTTTGTAACTATTGTTTCGAGGGATAAGTTGCGTCTACCTCGAAGCGTTCGCCAGTTCCATTTTTCTGCGTCTCCGTGATGCTATTCCATGCATCAAGCAAACCTATGAACATTTGTGTTGCCCCTCTTTATTTACATTTAGTATCCTCTGCCTTATTTGGTACACATCCCACAACAGGTGAGCAATGTTCTAGGGTGAAAACTGACGTTATGCTGAAGGAGAACCAAATCAGTGCAGTTTTCGTGACCTGTATGGGTAATTCTATGAGGGCGAACCCAACTTAATGATTTCAGTACCTTAATACCCTCTTTATATTGCCTTATAGACAAAAGGAGAGTTCTAAATCGTATTACTTTAAGCATACAGTTCAAAATTAACAAAAAGGTAGTCAGATTTCATATTTGGATTTACTGCTACTTCAGAAAAACTGCCAAATTTAGAATACAACGTTTACAGATGCTGCGATTAACATTATTTTGAGTGATATTTCCTATTCCGTATTTCGTACGTGGCAGTCACTTTGTTCGTTCTGCTTAATTAATTCACGGATAACAGCAAGTCATCCCAGCCTGTTGCAGAAGAGATTCTGTGAAGTTCAGAAGGTAGGACATGAGGCACTAGCGAAAGTAAAGCTTTTATTGGGTATCTCAATTCCTAGAGCACTTGTCCACAAAAGGCAAAGGTCCTGACTTCGAGTCTCGGTCCGGAACACAGTTTGAATTTGCCAGGAAGTTTCATATCAGCGCACACTCCGCTGCAGAGTGAAAATTTCGTTCTGGAAACATCCTGCAGGCTGTGGCTAAGCCATGTATTTACAATATCCTTTCTTCCAGGAGTGCTAGTCCCGCAAGTTTTTTAAGAGAGCATCTTGAAGTGTGGAAGGTTGAAGACGATGTATTGGCGGAAGTAAAGCTGTGAGGACGGGTCGTGAGCCGTGCTTGGGTAGCTCAATTGGTAGACCACTTGCCTGTGAAAAGCAAAGGTCTCCATTTCGAGTGTCGGTCCAGCACACCGTTTTAATCTACCAAGTAGTTTCAATTGCATTGCAATTCTCCAAATATTCTATTGCATATAAATTCCCCCGTCTGCCTTCACTGCGCAGACGTCAGAAACCGGCACTAGGGCAATGAAAGTGAAGAATTTTCATTACCAGGGCTCTGGTGGCCAAAGTGAGAAGAGGTGGAGGCGTTAAGTTGCCGATTACAAAGCTTGGCGCCAAAGTCCTGTGTTCAGTAACAAACATGTCTCCAGTAGTTCATGAAGCTGTATATGCAAACTGCTGTTAGTGACATATTTGCAGCATGGGGACTTTAAGTTTGATGGTCCATCTAATGCTGCTCGAAAAGAGAATTCTTCTCCGTTCTCATCAGAAACAGAAATACATCACTATACTAATCGTACATTTGTCATTATCACCCACTCTCACCAGTCACCATCGAAGTGCAACTTGAAAATTTAGCCAAGAAAATGTTCTAATGAATGCAATGAAAGAGAAAGTTTCTAGTTCAGCAACTGACTATGTCCTCTATCCCTTGCACTCTCTCATCCAAATAACTTGACTTACATTCTACTTGTCATGTGCATTGCTTCCATTAATACAAGATTACATGTTATTCCTACTGGCAGCAATTTTAACTTCATTATTTTCTATTATGATTAAGTAATCAATATAATAAAATGATATGAAACACTTGCAGATCTCTTTGGTGGACAGATGGGACTCGCGATAACGCAAGCCATGAGCCTTACTGGCATGCTCCAATATGGTATACGGCAGTCCGCAGAAGTGGCCAACCAGATGATGTCTGTGGAGCGAGTCATGGAATACCTTGGCTTGGAAGAAGAACCGCTGCTTGAGGCGCCTCCAGGTGTGTTCTACTGTTTTATGTATTACTGTACTATAGAGTGAATCCGAATTCTATCGACAAAGTTTCGGAGGTAGGTTGAAGATATTGTATGCGTATCAGATCAAAACACATTCATTATAAATTTGCAAACTGAACTGGAACCCACATCTGAAGAGAACTGTTCTGCTTAAATCTGGAGGCAATTCTTGTTGAAGCGCCCATTGCAAACGTTCCTATTGGGACAAGCTATGAGTAATACACACATCATGACTTGAGCACATACTACCTCGTTTGACATTATGTGGACAGATTATATCATTCCAGATTGCTGCAGTGATTGCTGGCCTGTTACAAACAGGGCACGTCCACTTACAGCAAATTTAAACATCGATAGCTTCGTAGACTTTCGCTGTCCTTGGCTAAACTCTCAAACAGCAAACACCTTGTTATAAATCGTCTGTCAGAGATTGACACACCTAGAATGTACCAGCAACCCTCCAACGCAGTTCACCTGAAGTGTCGGCTGACAGGGATGTGTTCTCTTATTCTCACAGCAACAGTTACTTACTTACTCACTTACTTTACGCGATCAGGCCAATTGTCCGAGCGCTGCTTTGAGAGATTGCCTCCACTTCAGCCTGTCTTCAGCTTCTTTCTGCCAACCTTCCAGCAGTCCCACTCTCTGAAGGTCTTTAGATACGCAGTCACTCCATCGTGTTCTTTGTCTTCCTACGGGCCTTCTGCCAGTTGGCTTGGTACTGAGTGCGCTTTTCGGCCATCGGTTGTCCTGCATTCGAGTAACATGCCGCACCCACTGGAGTTGTCGTGTCTTCATTATAGTCACAATGTTCGGCTCTTTGTAAATGTCATACAACTCTGTATTGTGACGAACCTCCATGTTTCACTCTCATTACCGTAAACTGGTCCAAAAATCTTCCGAAGGACTTCCTTTCAAATACCATAACCCTGTTCGGATCTTATTTGGTTGTACTCCAGGTAGCACATCCATATACTACTACTCACAGCAGCAATTGCCCTCCTAATTCCAGAAACAAGACTTGTATGTTAGGTATATGTGACACAACCAGGTTGCATCGTCCCGATTTGTATATGGTAGTTTGTGAACCAGTACTGCCAATTGCTTTACGTTTTTTATTAATTTTTATGATTTTTTAATGGTTTATGGAAACCAGTATATTACAAGCTACAATTTTCTATGTGTGTTGTGCTGTAATTAAAAAAATAAACAAAAATATGTATCCTAATAAAATTAAATGGATTTGCAAACAATAGACAAGGTGACCCCATGTTGGGTGTCAAAATGTAATGAATTCAAAACTGATACAGGGAATGATATGCAAATGACCCTACACCGGGTGCCAAAATTCTATAAATTTAAATTGCTTTGGCGAAGTGAAAATCATGTTATACCAGGCTGGGCACCAAAGCGCAGTAAATCCAAAAACCGGTTCATGGAAATGAGATGCCAGTGAAGACAAATTGGTTCATGGATTAATACATGGAAACACTAATCCTTATTA
This sequence comes from Schistocerca americana, assembly GCF_021461395.2. Taxonomy (NCBI): domain Eukaryota; kingdom Metazoa; phylum Arthropoda; class Insecta; order Orthoptera; family Acrididae; genus Schistocerca; species Schistocerca americana. Next base: position 379,876,102 of record NC_060120.1, on the reverse strand, counting down.
TCAGATCAACAATACAAATATAATCTGAGGATTTACTTGATTGGGTGTAGATATAACTCAGCGACTGTGCAACTAGGAGAGGTGAGCCATGTTATCTCACTATTTGACAGAATCAGTTTTACATGCAGGTATACATGGCATATTCGAGGAGAGCTCGACATGTTAATCATCCCTCGTCATATATGTGGCTGCGAGTTAACATCCTGCAGCTTACATCTTCCATATTCTGCGGATTTGAGGAGATGCCCTGGGCAGTTTAACTCATACCTTCTTCCACACAGGTTGACTTCAGAGGGTCCCACAGTGTTATTGTCCCAGTGCTTGGCATCTGTTGTCTATGGTGATTACCTCACAGAGGCTGTCTCAACTTAAATATTTGAAAACTGAAGTCAGACAAGGAAGCGCAGACGGATGTTTGAAAAATCTGAACATCAGATGGCAAGGAAGCTCCGTTTGGCATGGAATGGGAAATGGTTATGCCACAAAGTGACCAGAGAACTGAAATGAATGTGGTGATCTGATTCAGAGTCTGAAATCTGAGTCTGCAATAGGATGACATGCCTTTGGAAGGCATACTCATTGTCTCTCTGTTTCTATCTAGTTCCTCTCTGGCAGGCTGCTGACTCATCACTGTAACTGACTGATCTGTCTCTTCCTGCTTAGGAACATTGTTAGTTGTCATCACTCTGTCCTGAAGGCAATGGATTTTTTGTCATTTTGTCTTTGCGATTGCTGGGATCAATTCGCCGTCAAACCCAACAAGCTATTAACACTGCATTACCACACCTCCCTGTCTTTGTACAGTGCGAAAATTTCTGATCTTGCGATGGGAGGCATGTGAATGGGGAACTCCCGAATCACTCTCAAGTGTCTCTCGTTGTGGCACTTCACAGTACTTGCAGCTGAGTCTCTGCCGGATTGTTTCCCAGTATTTGTTTGCATTATTGAGCTGTAAAGACAGCACAACCCAACAACAAACCTGCTTGTTTGTAACGGGAATGCCTGTGATTGGCTCAAGTCTCCTCACGTATTTATGAGTTGGTAGCGTCCCTCTTGCTGTCCACCAGATATTAAACAGGACAACCATGTCAGAGCGAAGCAAACACTTCAGTTAAACCCCACCTGTCTGGATTTTGGGAAAGTCCCACATACAGGTTGCGGCTCAAGTGTACCCTCTTTGCCTGAATGTCTGGTTCTGGTGTCGAAATATTAGGATACATATATTCAATAAATTTTTTCTTTCCCTTATCATCTGCAACAGACAGATTAGGTACTAAATTTATGGCTCTAAATCAAGTTTCTTACATCTTCTGTTACATGTTCACCCACCCAGGTCATCTTGAGAATTATCTTAAGATTGCCAGTGATTTGGGGCAAACAATGAGGAAACGCTTTGCTTACAACTGACATGTAATAAAGTGGTCATACGCCGAGTCCCTAGCATAACTGACAGTATTTCGCTAATATAATCCCATCCCCCTGTTATCCTCCTAAGAACATCCCAAGAAGATATATAAAACATTCTCGGACTTCTTGCCGTGTCAATTCATCGTGAAACCTCGATCTTTCAATGATTACCTCCTTCATCTTTGTCATGAGAAATTGATTGTCTAAACTGATTCCCACTCCTTTATTGTTATTTTATCCCCTCTTATCCCATATAGGCAGAAGGTGAGCTGTTGATGGTACATCCAACCCACGCTTCAGCCAGTTGGCAAGAAAATCTAAATAAGATGAAAGACTAATAAATAGATTGAACTTTTTGAGACATGACTTCCTTCACGCTTACTTAAAAACAGTGGTAATACATGTAAAAATCAGAAACACAGGAAGGTTATATTTAAAAACATTTTAAAAAAAACCTTGACACAGAATGCTGATGTTAAAAAGAAGCTCCTCACTGGCACTGAAGCTGCAAGGACCAGTTCTGGGGTAGGTAGTCTGTTGTTGAAGGGGAAAGGTTGGCCAATGAGAAGAGTAGAATGCAGTTGGTATATGGGTGGAGGACTGGTGCAGTTGTATCAGTGAGGTATGTGTGGCTGTTGGGATACAAGAGGGATTGGAGTAGAGGGTTATTAGTGAGGCTAAAATCTGATAAGGAAAAGGGGCTAGGGAAAGAAGAATGGAAGGGTAAAAGGGGGTAGGGAAAATGTGGGGAAGGGAGGGAGAGGGAGCACTGACAAGGTGGAATGGATGAGATGGGTTTAAAGTTGGTAGGGGGAGTAAAAGTCAGGATGGAGTTCATGATTTGGGAGATGGAAATGGTTGAAGTTCCTTTGGAGAATATGTGGAGGGTGTGTAGGTGTAGGATTGATGGGATGTGTTGGCAAACGTGCAGCTGGGCGGTGATATCCATGCGACATTAGCATAGCAAAGGATGGGTCAGGTCAAGATTTTGTACGTGTGGGGGACAGTGGAAGAAGGCAATTCCCAGGTTCATACAGTTAGTAGCTTTAGCAGTTTCAGTCTATTGTGGGCTTTCTGTTGGATGGTTAGTAGATGCTGCTTCCACGTTATTTGCTGGTTTATGATTAGTCCAAGATATTTTAATGTGTTAGTTAAATGGATAGGATGATCATAAATGGTGAGGTAGAAGCCATGGAGATGGAAGGATTGATCTTCAGGAGCCATTTTTTACTCCATGATGGGAACTATTTGAGCTGTGTTTGGTGAGACTGTTGAGATTTCTGAAGTGTAGTAGGATAAAGGGCGAGGAAAGTGTTGTCACAGCATACTGGACGCGATGGGCTAGTGGAGTGGTTTGGGCACATCAGCAATGTAAAGGATGTGGAGAAGATAAGAGAGGACAGAGGCTTGGGAACACCTGCAGTGGGGGTAGGAGATATGGTAATTGATGTTGTTAATGCTGACAAAGAATGGGCAATTGGAGAGGAAACATGCAAAAGGCGAACATAATTAATTGGAAGTGCATAGGTCTGGAATCCGAAGAGAAGAGTGAAATGCCATACATGTTTGTAGGCTTTCTCCAGGTTGAGGAATGGGAAGATTGTGGATTTATGGGTGTTGAGCTGATTGGATAAGAGATGGATGAGGTGCAGCAGCTGGTTGTCAGAGGAGAAGGTAGTACGGAAGCCACACTGATTAAAGGGAAGGAGGTGTTGTTGCGGATACAACGGAATAGGATGGATTTAAAGACGTTTCTGATTACTGAGTGAGGCAAATGGGGCAGTAGCAGGAGGGTATCAATAGGGGGTTTGTTTGCTTTTAAAGAAAAGTGCGCGACTGCTACGGTCGCAGGTTCGAATCCTGCCTCGGGCATGGTTGTGTGTGATGTCCTTAGGTTAGTTAGGTTTAAGTAGTTCTAAGTTCTAGCGGAATGATGACCACAGATATTAAGTCCCATAGTACTCAGAGCCATTTGAACCATTTTTTTTAAAGAAAAGTGGGATTTTGGAGGTTTTCTGCAGCTGATGATAGTAACCTGTGGAGAGGATAGTGGTACAAAGGGTTTCAAAATGGATAGAAAAGAGAGGGGTATTCTTTAAGGTGCTGATAGGTGGTGCGGTTGTGACCAGGGGATGTGTTGCATTTTCTGTGAAATACTTGTTTTATTTTACGTGCTGTGATTGGGTTGTTTGATTCCATTTTTGATACGTTGTCCAAGTACTGGAAGCTGGGAGTCAGAGGTGGGACAACGGTATTTACATGTTCACAGGTGGTAGGAAAGAGGGAGTAACCAAAGCGAGGGTCATCAGGAATTGAGAAGATGTCGGAAATAGGATGCAAAGTTCAGCTTTGCTCCGGTCGTCAGGTAAAGGATGGTTGTTGAGCAGGTGTGGGTAGTGAGGGAAGGAATAGTTGTCAGTGAGTCGGTGGAATGCATTCCAATACTTAGAAGAATTAATGGGAAATGTAGCATTGAGTCTGGTGCATGTCTGGCGCCTGTCTAGGCCTTTTTTAGCGTTGAGTAAATTTCTGATGTGTCTCTGTATTTTCTGATGGCGTGTGAATGTATCCTGGTCACAAGTCCTCTGGAAGGTGCAGTATAAGTGACAGGATTCTCGGAGAAGGAGCAGGGCTTGTGAGGATAGAGTGGGATGATGAGGATGGATGGCCTTGGTAGGATATGGGCGGATATAGTGACCAAAAAGGTCTGCTGGAACAAGGATGTGGCATGGGGGATACTGTCCGGTGCTGGAAGACGATGGGGTGGCTTCCAATCTGGGTATCTATGGATTCCTGATATTCATTCCAGTTAGCACAGGAGTAGTTATGGACAAATTTAATATGAAGATTGGGATAGGGTGCATGGGGATGAAGTAGTCTGTAGGAGATGGTGTGGTTTGGGGTGGGTACAGTGTAACTTTGGGGGGAGTCTGGAACTTAATGCCACAGCTGGAGTTCTGCAGGGGATGTTCTACGGATTTGAGGCCAGCAGCAATAATACAGGTGGAAAAGTAGGGTTGATGTGGGTCTGAAAATGATAGGGTACGGGATCATTAGGTTGTATCTAGTCAGTAACACAGATGACAGTCAGGCTTCTGAAGAAGATAAGGTGTTAGCACTGCGACAAATGTCTCTGCTTCTTCACTGCATCGGGGGCTCGCTTCCATGCACTATTGAGATTATATCTGCTGCGGTTGAAATACTTCTTGCACATTCTTATTTCTACAGCCCCTTTAATTACAGAATCCCAGTACATAGAAGCATGAGACAAAATCTGCGTTCCGTCAAACAGTATTTCGTGTTTGTTCATAAGACAGTGCTCAGCAACGGCAGATTTCTCCACTTCCCGATTTTTAATATGCCGTTGATGTTCTGCACAGCAGTCACATATTGTATGGATGACTGGACTCACAAGGGCTATTGTAAATCCCAGAGCTTCTGAAACTGAGACTGCCCTTAACAGCTCGTAGCCTCTCATTTATTTCCTTAGGATGCCGGAAAACAGATTTCATACCCAGTCTTAAGAGAACTTTGTCTGTTTTTCTGGATGTAGTGCTGTAGAAAGGAAGGACTGCAATCGGCGGCTCATGTGGGAAAATTATTTATTTGTAATTTCTGCTACCAGTCACTTTTTTATTTGTTTGTTTTATGTTTAATCTAACATAATAAACACGTTTCGAACATGTTCTGTTCATCTCCAGAGCTGTTGATTAACATTACACTGCTGCACATAGTACTTTGTCACATTGTATTTGTGCAGTGAATTACGTTCGAAATCAATGACAAAATACAATGTGCAATGGTGTAATGTTAATCAACAGCTCCGCCATTACACCAGCGATGCAAGTGAAGTTGCAAGGTTATGAAATCGTAAGTGATCAACTGTCATATAAACAACCACAAAGAAGAAAATCAGCAGAAGACATCACTGACTTCGATTTCAGGCCATCCACTGTTCCCCCCTCCACCCCCCCCCCCCCCCAAATGCCACACCAGCCACTACAGTAACAAACAATGGACAAAGAGGTCTAGATTAATCTAGTTTAAGACAGTTTATTTTTAAGTAACATTTCTCTGTATGTATGTATAAACGGATGAAGGCGAACAGAATATGTTCGAAACGCGTTGTATTATGTTAGATTAAACATAACACAAAAAAAGTGACTGGTAGCAGAAATTACAAATAAATAATTATCCCACACAGTCACGGTTCACAAACATAGCCATTATGGCGGAGAATAATCATCACGGGAATGTTCAACATTTTCGCGTTCTCTCTTCTTGGAGAACACTGGCTTTGTATCACGTCAACCATAGCCTTTCTTTCGGAACACGTACTTCAAATGAAATTTCGGAAACCAGACGGTCCTCGTCAGAAACAGCTTCTGCTCTGTGTAGCAACGTATTTAAAACGGCTCTCTTCTGGAATGGACGATGAAAAATTTGGGCGCTAAGATATAAACCAGTGTGCTTCGGCTTGCGGCACGTAGAGTGGACGAGACGCCCATCCAACCTAAATTGTACCAAACCTCTAAAAATTCTAACCTTCCTTCTTTCTCTGTCTCGATAGTGAACTGGATGTTTGGGTATGTGCTATTCCTGTGTTCAAGGCGGGTGCTCAAGGGCTTCTACGTCGTGTGGCCAGCAAAAGCCTTTCTGACAAGGACCACCTAGATTCTGAAATGACGTACTTGTTCCGAAAGAACGGTTATGGTTCACGTGGTACGAAGTCAGCATTCTCTAAGAAGAGGAAACATGAATATGTTGAACATTCACGTCATGAGCTGCCCATTGAATTCCTCCCTTTCTACGGTGCTACGGCCAGCACAATATGCAGAGTCCTGGTAAGACGAGGTATAAGATCTTTTTTCCTACCTCCTAAGAAGATAAAGGAGATTGTCCTTAAGTTAGGTTTAAGTAGTTCTAAGTTCTAGAGGACTGATGACCACAGATGTTAAGTCCCATAGTGCCCAGAGCCATTTGAACCTTTCTTTTTTTTCTGTTGACAAAGACGATGGAGATAATCGTCGAAAACTTGAGGTTCTACCCTGAATTTACGCAGCAAGAAGTCCAAGAATATTCTATACATCATTGCCGTCACGAAAGGCTTTGTTTTCGTCCATATAAGATTTTAAAGCAATTTGAAATCTCTAAGAGGAGGAAATAAGAGATGACGAATTTCAACATACAGAGAATCATACTGTAAGAACTTATTGTTTCATATTGCTAATATAGTTACATATTTTTTGATTTCAGACAAGAAAACACCTAAAGAGTGGCCATCAGAAGGAGAAATAGATTTCCGACACGTCTACATGAAATACGGGCCTCAATCTGACTACGTCATTGTAGACTTGAATCTGAAAATTAAACCCAGGGAGAAGGTGAGTCAGTTACCTGTTTGACCAACGGTAACAGAAGAAGACGTGTATAAATCATTTCACTTTATCAGTACCAGAACTTTTTAGAGCTGTTCCAGTTTCTACTCTTTCAGTGATAAACAGATAGCATCTTCAGTCACAAAAACCATTTTCATTGCTATCCAATGTATTTCGAACGATGTGGGTGTTTCTTCAAGTGCTAGGTGTAGGTACTCTTAAAACCAAATATTCCTGCTGGATTTTCGTGCGTCTTTACTAGGGAAGCATTTCGTTATTACTGGCGCACAAACTGAAACTTCCACACTTAAGCGGAAAGTGCACCCCAATGAAACTTCAAGACAGATTAAAACTAAGCACCAAAATGGAATTTCAATCTATACCTTTGGTATTCTCTTATCGGCTGAAGTATCCAGGCACACTCCAGACTATATTAGAATTGTATCCCAAAATCTGTCTTACTTTTCATGCTTCACAGACTTCCTGAAGAAGCTCTGCGAAATTTGAAAAGATGGGGAGGATTACAGCAAAAATGAAGTTTTCAGTTAGTCTGTAAGCTGTGCCAGGTTAGTTCGGATGGTAAGAGCGAAACGTTCCCTCTCATGCTTCGTCTTGGAGGTTCCATAAGCATCTGGTGTAGTCCCCGTCGCAGCCACGGCCAGACTCTATAAACTCGTAGTGCGCGAGGCGAGTCACGCCTCGTAGTGCTCCATAAACTTCCTCTGAAATATTTGCAAGCAGACCTGAATAATTTCTTTTCAATGCTGCATATTTACTACAAGCTAAATAAGGATCCACCAGTATTGCTTTGACACACGAGACAAGGCTATTATGTTCACTTCTATTATATCTCTAATCAATCCCCTATGCCCATCTGACTAGTTTCAAGAATATCCCAAATTTGGCCGCTGAATTGTACAACGAGCATCACTGTCAGTCACTACACTATCACCAATCTGTTTCTACCATCTGCTCTATAAACAACACAGTCTAAAGTCAAAGCCGATAAGGACATAAACAAGGAGTCCACACTTTAAATTTCAATTGGACCAGAACACAATGTGTTAACTTCTAATAATCCCCCGTCAACTCCACTTCATTCGCTAGACAACAGCTTCAGTTACCTAGTTGTGCCGCGGTCTGTTAGGCAGCCTCTTCCTAAACAATCCGCTAAACAGCAACACCCACCTTGAAAACAACAAACTGAGCAAAACTGTTCCCACCCACGCATACTGGATCGCACTTCCGGAAACTTCCTATACTCTCGACACAGAGAGAGTAACTTCACTGATCCCTGACTAGAGACTTCCGAAGCACACCTCCACAACAGCTCCACCCTAGAGGACTTCAAACTCGGCCACCAGAGCTGCCGATCGACCACTCAACTTTGCCCGCTCTCAAATGCTCCAACAAAATATTTTACATACAGTCCTCTGGATCAGTCAGGCTCCAGAGCAGCAAGTAGACACCTCGATTGGCCACTATTAATGCTCGCTGCTGCCTGCCGACAGTTTCTGGAATTTGTTTCTTAAAGATATTAGCAAACGCTATCCACCATGTGGGAAACATGCGCCTTTAAAAATCGGTAGATCGGCCCGAGCCACCTCAGTTCAGCCGGATTAGGGGAACCCCGTTGTTTATCTCCAGGCTGGAGAATAAAGGCAGTCCTCACAAGAGCGACGAGCACTAACTGACGGCCATGGCCTGGAAATGATACGTTACAAGAGCATTATTCTAAAAAGTCACTGATCTGGATTCGACTGTCGCTGCAGCACACAGTATTAATGCCAGGATGTTTCACCCTTTAAAGGCAGACTCTCATGGTTAACAAACATTTGACCTGTCATAGACGCACAGTTTGGTATACGCTCAAGTTTGATGCACACAGTAAATATCCCTTTTTAAGTTTGCTATTGGCCAACGACCTTGTCACAGTGGTAACACCGTTTCCCGTCAGATCACTGACGTTAAGCGCTGTCGGGCTCGGCTAGCACTTGGATGGGTCACCGTCCGATTCTGGCGAGCGCTGTTGGCAAGCGGGATGCAATCACCCACTGTGAGGCAAATTGAATAGCTACTGGAGTGAGAAGAAGTGGCTCCGGTCACGAAAACTGACAATGGCCGGGAGAGGGGTACACTGGCCATTCGCTCCTCCGTATCCACTTCCAATGACGCCAGTCGGCTGAGGATGACACGGCGGCCGGTCGGTACCTTTGGGTCTTCCGACGCCTGTTCTGACAGAGTTTAATTATAGCTTTATAGGCCAAGGTCAAATGTGGAGCTGTAACAGGTTAAGTGCTGTGTTAGTAACAAGCACAAACATGAAGCAGTAATTTTTTGCAGCAAAGGTAGACATCAAGGGCGAAAAAAAGTTTTAAGTGAAATCAACCTCTAAAAATGGACGGACATGTTTCGAAATGCACATGAAGCAATGAAAAGCGAGTTTTTGTACAGAATCCTATGTTTATTTATAACTAATTAGACACAGAACTCCTGCGAAGCAAAGTAAACGTGTTATAAGGGGTGTCGCCTTGCAGGTGGGCGTGGTGGGACGCACGGGGGCCGGCAAGTCGTCGCTGATCTCGGCGCTCTTCAGGCTGGCGTTCGTGGAGGGCGAGCTGATGATCGACGGCCTGGACACAGCCAAGGTCGGCCTGCGGGACCTGCGAGCTCGCCTCTCCATCATCCCGCAGGACCCCGTGCTGTTCGCCGGCACGCTGCGCTTCAACCTGGACCCCTTCGACGAATTTTCTGACGAAGTCCTCTGGAGGACTCTTGACGAGGTGACACATGTTCATGTACTCTTAGTTTGCTCTCTAAACAACGGTACGTTTTTTACCATCTGTTTGTACACTATCCGAAGAAATACTACAACAGCTGCAAGTAATGTATAACTGAAGATTGAAAAGGGAGATAGATTTATATCATATCAAAACCAATGCAGATACTTCTAACTGAAAGTGTCCTAACTGTCATACCATTTCCCATTATATCATCATTGGCGGTAGCGCAGACTTGCATTCCCGCATGCAGATGACCATGCCAGTGGCAAATAGCACTCTGTAGTAAAATTTCCCAAGTTTCTTGCGGAAATGCTGTGGGTGACTGCAGAGTCCGTACCAGTTACTGCTTCCACTTGAGCTCACTGTTGGCCAGTTTTAACCAGACTGTACAGGACAGGTGCTACACACTGCGAAGAGCACATGTCGCTGCAACAACCCACGTGGTCTCAGATTATTTTGCGTAAACTGGATGTCGCTTTCTTGTCGAGTGAATGATAGCAGCATGAGATTATCAACGTGACAGATATAGCGGGCACACATTTCTCAGTACTTACAAAACAGAAATGCGAGCAAAAGTTTCAGATGAAGGTCTCCCAGACATTTCGTTCAGGTGCTGAGTTCCAGGATAATGGATGAATGACCTATGAATGACAAGTGTCACTATATTTGCGGTGTACAGACATGACCGTTACTTGAATACCAGCATAATCTACTGTCATCAGTGAAGACAGCAAATCACTATTCCATTTATGACAAATTTTGTCACAGTTAAATTTTGCCCATTTTATTTTACCTGCTAGTTTTTTTCTTTTTTCTTCTAGTGTGCAGTAGTCAAGAGAGGTTTGCTACGATACCGTCCAACTGCGAAAGACTGTACGGTGGGTGAGCAGAACGACCTGTAGTCGACGTGACTATAGACCGAGTTTGCTTCGGATATTCCCCGTGTTACAGCATCTGAGAGCGTTCGGTACAGTTCCGCACTGTCACCTTGTGAAGAAAATACGAGTGGAGAAGCTTACGGAGTATCAGACTAGCTTTGTGATAGGATTTAAGAGTTCCTAGCAAATAGAACAATTGGATCCTTGTTAACAATGAGGAATCTTCGGATATGTCAGATGACCCAAAGACGATGTTGTTGGACAATTACTATTCACAGTATATATAAATGAGTTAGTGTGTGACGTTGTAAGAACTATGAAGCTGTTGTACACAGAGAACTACCAACGCTGGAAAACTTTTGCAAAATGCAGGAAGCTCTGAAGAAGATCGACGCTTTGTGCAGTGATTAGCAGGCCCTTGGATATGCTCAACCGATTCCAGTGCCAACGCTACAAGACAGGTGTTTTTGCCATACGGTCTGGTTTACTGTTACAATTCAGTTCCTAAAACAGAATACCATATCTCAGGCATTACTTCTCACCACAGACAACGCAGTGGCCGACGGTCTTCACTTGACGAACGAGAGCGGCGGCGTTTGCATCGAGTTGCCAGTGCTAACAGCAAGCAGTACTGTGTGAAATAACAGCAGAAATCAATGTGGGGCTTACGACGAACGTATCCGTTGGCGAAATTTGTTGTTAATGGGCTACGGCAGCGGACGACCGACGTGAGTGCCTTTGCTAACAACGCGACATCTCCTGCAGCGCCTCTCCTGGGCTCGTGACCATATCGGTTGGACCCTAGACGACTGGAAAACCGTGGCCTGGTCAGATGAGATCCGATCTCAGTTGGTAAGAGCTGATGGTAAGGTTCGAGTGTGGCGCAGACTCCACAAAGCCATGGACCCAAGTTGTCAACAAGGCACTGTGCAAGTTGGTGGTCGCTCCATAATGGTGTGGGGTACGTTTAAATGGAATAGACTGGGTCCTCTGGTCGAACTGAACCGATCATTAAATCGTAATGTTCGGTTACTTGGAGACCATTTTCAGCCACTTATTGGCTTCTAATTCCCAAACATGTCAATGGGCCAAAGTTCTTCGCTATTGGCTTTAAAAACATTCTGCACAATTAGATGGAATTATTGGCCACCAACATAGCCCGACATGAATACTATCGAACGTTTATGGGATATAATCGAGAGGTCAGTTCGTGCACTGGCACTTAACGCAGTTATGGACGGCTGTACAGGCAGCATAGGTCAAAATATTTCGGCAGGGGCTTCCAACGACTTGTCGAATCCATGATACGTCGAGCTGCTGCACAAAGCCGGGCAAAAGGAGATCCCACTCGTTATAAGGAGGTAGCCCATGACCTTTGACAAAATGGTTCACATGGCTCTGAGCACTATGGGATTGTAGCCAATCGCGATTGCGGTTTATCGTATCGCGACATTGCTGCTCGCGTTGGTCGAGATCCAATGACTGTTAGCGGAATATGGAATCGGTGGGTTCAGTAGGGTAATACGGAACGCCGTGCTGGATCCCAACGGCCTTGTATCAATAGCAGTCGAGATGACAGGCATCTTATCCGCATGGCTGCAATGGATCGTGCAGCCACGTCTCGATCCCTGAGTCAACAGATGGGGACGTTTGCAAGACAACAACCATGTGCACGAACAGTTCGACGACGTTTGCAGCAGCATGGACTATCAGCTCAGAGACCATGGATGCGGTTACCCTTGAAGCTGCATCACATACAGGAGCGCCTGCGATGGTATACTCAACGACGAACCTGGGTGCACGGACGGCAAAACGCCATTTTTTCGGATGAATCCAGGTTCTGTTTACAGCATCATGATGGTCGCATCCGTGTTTGGCGACATCGCGGTGAACGCACATTGGAAGCGTGTTTTCGTCATCGCCATACTGGCGTATCACCCGGCGTGATGTTATAGGGTGCCATTTGTTACACGTCTCGGTCACCTCTTGTTCGCATTGGAGACACTTTGAACAGTGGACGTTACATTTAAGATGTGTTACGACCCGTGGCTCTACCCTTCATTCGATCCTTGTGAAACCCTACATTTCAGCAGGATAATGCACGACCTTTTGTTTCAGGTCCCGTACGGGCCTTTCTGGATACAGAAAATGTTCGACTGCTGCCCTGGCCAGCACATTCTGCAGATCTCTCACCAATTGAAAATGTCTGGTCCATGGTGGCCGAGCAACTGGCTCGTCACAATACGCCAGCCACTACTCTTGATGAACTGTGGTATCGTGTTGAAGCTGCATGGGCAGCTGTACCTGTACACGCCATCCAAGCTCTGTTTGACTCAATTCCCAGGTGTATCAAGGTCGTTATTACTGCCAGAGGTGGTTGTTCTGGGTACTGATTTCTCAGGATGTATGCACCCAAATTGCGTGAAAATGTAATCACATGTCAGTTCTAGTATAATATATTTGTCCAATGACTACCCGTTTATCATCTGCATTTCTTCTTGGTATAGCAATTTTAATGGCCAGTAGTGTAGAATTATCGGCGCCCATGGTCAGAGCTGCACGTTCTCCGACGAAGGCAGTCGTTAGTAAATGTTCTGAACCTTATTTACCTCTCATGCTCTCAGATTTCCACAGGCAGTTTGCCTCATGTTCAGAATTACTCACCAGTTGTAAGTAAACAGAAATAGGCAGTATACTCAGGTGTGGTTCAAACTTGTGAAGGAGAAATGAGGACAAGCTGAAGGCTGCCGTCTTGTTTTTGAGGTGGAGCTGCGCGAGTCGCTGCACGACAGCCTGGGTCTGCAGACGCGCGTGCTGGACCAGGGCAGCAACTTCAGCGTGGGCCAGCGCCAGCTGGTGTGCCTGGCGCGCGCCATCCTGCGCGACAACCGCATCCTCATGCTGGACGAGGCGACGGCCAACGTCGACAACAAGTCAGTATCCCTCACCTCCACCTCTCCATAACTCTCTGAACAGATTTCCGTTACTGTAAAATACTAAAACAGCTTGTTCTCAGGTATTATGACAACTTTTAGGCTCCATAGGGGACCCTCACCTGTAAAGGCATCGTTTCTCTTCTGCGGTTAAACTCTACTGGCGTCAAAGCGTGACTACAGCTGCGGTTTTGGTAATGATGGTTACTCACTGCTGCTTCTGGCAGGCCCTGTCTGAGATGATGTACACACAAGACCAGCAAGACGGATGGGCTGAAGTTACTTCTTATGGGACCACAATTTTCTGTTTCTTAGCGTTATCAGTCTTCTGACTGGTTCCATGTACCACACTATGTCTTCGTTCCTGTGTTAACCGCTGCATCTCATAGAGGCGCTTACAGCCGGCGATCTCAATTATTTGTTAGATATATATCAGTCTCACACACTTCTTGCCATTATGATTCGTTTCGGTATTATAGATGTTTACCCCTATGTCTTAACACGTGTTTTATAATCCTGTCCGTTATTCTAGTGTTTGTGTTTTCCACACACTATGTCATGTCACCGATTCAAACGAGAACCTCCACATTCCTTATCGGGCCACTTTGTGAGGAGCCTTCTGTAATGCCACTTTTCAAGTACTTCGCTTCTCTTCCTTTCTCGTTTTCCCACAGTCCATGATTCTGATCTATTCACTACTGTACTGCAGACGTACATTCTCAGAAAATGCTTTCTCAAACGAAGATACATGTTTGGTACTAGTAGATTTCTTTTAACGAAGGATACCCTCTTTGCCTGTGTTATTCTAATGTTATGTGTTCTTTGCTCCATTCATCGTGAATTATTTTACTTCGAAAGCAGTTGTATTCCCTCATATCGTCTACTTCGTGATCTCCAATTATGATGTTAAATTTTACCTACCCTGATTTCTGTTACTAGTCATTACTCCCATCTTTCTTTAGTCTACCCCAATTTATATTCTCTACTACACTCCTGGAAATGGAAAAAAGAACACATTGACACCGGTGTGTCAGACCCACCATACTTGCTCCGGACACTGCGAGAGGGCTGTACAAGCAATGATCACACGCACGCCACAGCGGACACACCAGGAACCGCGGTGTTGGCCGTCGAATGGCGCTAGCTGCGCAGCATTTGTGCACCGCCGCCGTCAGTGTCAGCCAGTTTGCCGTGGCATACGGAGCTCCATCGCAGTCTTTAACACTGGTAGCATGCCGCGACAGCGTGGACGTGAACCGTATGTGCAGTTGACGGACTTTGAGCGAGGGCGTATAGTGGGCATGCGGGAGGCCGGGTGGACGTACCGCCGAATAGCTCAACACGTGGGGCGTGAGGTCTCCACAGTACATCGATGTTGTCACCAGTGGTCGGCGGAAGGTGCACGTGCCCGTCGACCTGGGACCGGACCGCAGCGGCGCACGGATGCACGCCAAGACCGTAGGATCCTACTCAGTGCCGTAGGGGACCGCACCGCCACTTCCCAGCAAATTAGGGACACTGTTGCTCCTGGGGTATCGGCGAGGACCATTCGCAACCGTCTCCATGAAGCTGGGCTACGGTCCCGCACACCGTTAGGCCGTCTTCCGCTCACGCCCCAACATCGTGCAGCCCACCTCCAGTGGTGTCGCGACAGGCGTGAATGGAGGGACGAATGGAGACGTGTCGTCTTCAGCGATGAGAGTCGCTTCTGCCTTGGTGCCAATGATGGTCGTATGCGTGTTTGGTGCCGTGCAGGTGAGCGCCACAATCAGGACTGCATACGACCGAGGCACACAGGGCCAACACCCGGCATCATGGTGTGGGGAGCGATCTCCTACACTGGCCGTACACCACTGGTGATCGTCTTGGGGACACTGAATAGTGCACGGTACATCCAAACCGTCATCGAACCCATCGTTCTACCATTCCTAGACCGGCAAGGGAACTTGCTGTTCCAACAGGACAATGCACGTCCGCATGTATCCCGTGCCACCCAACGTGCTCTAGAAGGTGTAAGTCAACTACCCTGGCCAGCAAGATCTCCGGATCTGTCCCCCATTGAGCATGTTTGGGACTGGATGAAGCGTCGTCTCACGCGGTCTGCACGTCCAGCACGAACGCTGGTCCAACTGAGGCGCCAGGTGGAAATGGCATGGCAAGCCGTTCCACAGGACTACATCCAGCATCTCTACGATCGTCTCCATGGGAGAACAGCAGCCTGCATTGCTGCGAAAGGTGGATATACACTGTACTAGTGCCGACATTGTGCATGCTCTGTTGCCTGTGTCTATGTGCCTGTGGTTCTGTCAGTGTGATCATGTGATGTATCTGACCCCAGGAATGTGTCAATAAAGTTTCCCCTTCCTGGGACAATGAATTCACGGTGTTCTTATTTCAATTTCCAGGAGTGTAACTATACAGCTCATTTGATGCAAGAGGTTCTATAATTCTTAGTTTCTCCATGTCCTGATTCCGCAACTGTTTGTTTCATTAATGAGAAACCGCTCCAGTTGCTGTTTACTGAGTCCAGTACCAATTTCAGCCTTCATATAGCAATGGTTATATATCTGCCAGATTTATCGCAGTTTTCAGAACCACTTGAAAACGGCCGAAACCGCTAGTGCACTCATTTCGTTTCTCAACAGCAACTTCTGCGGTTTTTCATTAATCCTGTAAATCTTCCTCAGTTTCAGTCAGGATAGTAATGTCACCAACGAATTTTAACACTGACGTCCTTTCAAACTCAGTCTGAATCCAACACCTGTACCTTACTTCTAGGACGTGCAGACTGGACAGTAGAGCAGAATGACTACATTCCTCCTTTACGCCCTTTTATTCTGAGCACCGCTCTCTTGATTTTCCATTATTGTTGTTCTTTATTCGTTCTTGTAAAGACTGTGTATTACCCATATTTCATATTTATTTTAGTTACAGTTTAATATATCTTGCACCATGTACTCGAATACAGTTATGTGATGCTGTGGGCATTAGGTTCAAAATTAGACATTAGAGACGGTAGATGAGTTTTACTGTTTGGGCAGCAAAGTAACTGTAGATGGTCACAATAGAGAAGATATAAATGCAGACTGGCCATACCAAGTAAAGTGTTTATGAAAAAAATACTTTAATAAAGCTTTTAGGAAAAAAATTAATACCTTATGAACATGGGTTGGATAAACAGTAATGGAAACACTGTTATAATTCATATCACACTTTATTGACAGACGTTCACAGTCTTAACTGCGCTCAGCACAATCGTCCGACATCTCGATCACTTTCCCTCACACACATAAAGGGCGTCGTGCACCGTCAGTTTGTCCATCTCTGTCGATGTCTCTCAAGGATCGCCCTGTGCCACGGATGATGTCTTCTGTTGTGCTGTAGCATGTGCCATGAGGAAATTCTTTCATTTTGGCGAACAGGTCGAAATCGCGTGGACTGATATCGGATGAATACGGTAATGTTCAGTATCTCCCGCTCCCATGTATGCAGGAGTTCCTGCACGGAGTTCATTGTGTGGAATCTTGCACTATCATGAAGGATGATGGCTCGCAGTGCCAGAAGGTGCCGTCACTTTCTTCTCAGTGCGGGACGAAAGTGATGTCGCAAGAAATTTCAGTAGTCTGCCCCTGCATATACACTACTGGCCATTAAAATTGCTACACCATGAAGAAGACGTGCTACAGACGCGAAATTTAGCCGACAGGAAGAAGATGTTGTGATATGCAAATGATCAGCTTTTCAGAGCATTCACACAAGATGGGCGCTGGTGGCGACACCTACGCCGTACTGACATGAGGAAAGTTTCCAACCGATTTCTCATACACAAACAGCAGTTGACCGGCGTTGCCTGGTGAAAGGTTGTTGTGATGCCTCGTGTAAGGAGGAGAAATGCCTACCATCACGTTTCTGACTTAATAAAGGTCGGATTGTAGCCTATCGCGATTGCAGTTTATCGTATCGCGACATTGCTGCTCGCGTTGGTCGAGATCCAATGACTGTTAGCAGAATGCGGAATCGGTAGGTTCAGGAGGGTAATACGGAACGCCGTGCTGGATCCCAACGGCCTCGTATCACTAGCAGTCGAGATGACAAGCATCTTATCCGCATGGCTGTAACGGGTCGTGCAGCCACGTCTCGATCCCTGAGTCAACAGATGGGGACGTTTGCAAGACAACAACCATCTGCACGAACAGTTCGCCGACGTTTGCAGCAGCATGGACTATCAGCTCAGAGACCATGGATGCGGTTACCCTTGAAGCTGCATCACAGACAGGAGCGCCTGCGATGGTATACTCAACGACGAACCTGGGTGCACGAACGGCAAAACGCCATTTTTTCGGATGAATCCAGGTTCTGTTTACAGCATCATGATGGTCGCATCCGTGTTTGGCGACATCGCGGTTAACGCACATTGGAAGCGTGTTTTCGTCATCGCCATACTGGCGTATCACCCGGCGTAATGTTATAGGGTGCCATTTGTTACACGTCTCGGTCACCTCTTGTTCGCATTGGAGACACTTTGAACAGTGGACGTTACATTTAAGATGTGTTACGACCCGTGGCTCTACCCTTCATTCGATCCTTGTGAAACCCTACATTTCAGCAGGATAATGCACGACCTTTTGTTTCAGGTCCCGTACGGGCCTTTCTGGATACAGAAAATGTTCGACTGCTGCCCTGGCCAGCACATTCTCCAGATCTCTCACCAATTGAAAATGTCTGGTCCATGGTGGCCGAGAAACTGGCTCGTTACAATACGCCAGCCACTACTCTTGATGAACTGTGGTATCGTGTTGAAGCTGCATGGGCAGCTGTACCTGTACACGCCATCCAAGCTCTGTTTGACTCAATTCCCAGGTGTATCAAGGTCGTTATTACTACCAGAGGTGGTTGTTCTGGCTACTGGTTTCTCAGGATGTATGCACCCAAATTGCGTGAAAATGTAATCACATGTCAGTTCTAGTATAATATATTTGTCCAATGAATACCCGTTTATCATCTGCATTTCTTCTTGGTGTAGCGATTTCAATGGCCAGTAGAGTACTAAGCAACGACAACCTTTGCACGCGAAAGGCAAATATCCCGAGTTCGAGTCTCGGTTCGGCACACAGTTTTAATCTGCCGGGAAGTCTCATATCAGCGCACACTCCGCTGCAGAGTGAAAATCTCATTCTGGTAACATTCTCCAGGCTGTGGCTAAGCCATGTCTTTGCAATATCCTCTCTTTCAGGAGTGCTAGTTCTGCAAAGTTCCCAGGACAACTTCTGTAAAGTTTGGAAGGTAGGAGACGAGGTACTGGCACAAGTAAAGCTGTGAGGACGGGGCGTGAGTCGTGCTTGGGTAGCTCAGTTGGTAGAGCACTTGCCCGCGAAAGGCAAAGGTCCCGAGTTCGAGTCTCGGTCCGGCACACAGTTTTAATTTGCCAGGAAGTTTCAACAACAACCATCACTTTAGTACCAGCTGGTTCAGGGCGCACGTTCTGTGCACGGAGAGAACCAGGGCGTTTCCAATCACTGGGCCGATCGTGAATGGTATCCGTGCCATCCCGAAACACTTCCATCCATCCCACTCCCGTGCAGTACGGCAATGCTGCATCATCATGCGTCTGACGTAGTCCCTGAAAACACTGTTGTGGACTCAAATCAAGTGCCACTTCACTCTTGATCCATGCACGTTTTTTGTGTTTTCTAAACATACCGTTATGGCACTTGAACTGGTCTCCCACACTTTCAGAAGGTACACACTACAGCTGACTCAAACACAGTCGTCGCCGCTCACTGCACTACTTCAAATGACGTTCTGCCATCAGCTACATACAGCATGCATGTCATTGGATGCACATCCTTCATGTCACAGCAATGTTGCCACTACTTTTTATCCAATCCTAGTAAATTTAAGCATCAAGAAGTCTTTTCTGAAAGTAATCTACATGCGCATCTACAAATATACTCCGCAAGGTATCACGCACGGAGTGGCGGAGGGTACCTTGTACCACTACTAGTTATTCCCTTTCCTGTTTCGCTCACAAATGAAGTGTGGGAACAGCGACTGTCTGTATGCCTACATACGAACCTTAATATCTCTTATCTCTGCGGTCGTTAGGCGAAATGTACATTGGCGACTGTAGAATCATTCTCTAGTCAGCCTCAGATGCCGGTTCTCTAAGTTTTCTCAATAATGCCTCGCGAAAAGAGCGTCGAATTCTCTCGAGTAATTCCCATTTGAGTTTACCGATCATTTCTGTAATATTCGTGTGTTGGCTAAACCTATCGCTAGCAAATCCAGCAGCACGCCTCTGAATTATTTCGTGTCTTCCTTTAATGCGATATAGTGAGGATCCCAAACACTCGAGCCGTACTCAAGAATGGGTGGCACAAATATTTTATACGCAGTCTCCTTTATACATGTGCTACACCTTCCCAGAATTGCCCCCATAAACCGAAGTAAACCATTCACTTTCTGTACTAACGTCCATAAATGCTTAATCCACTTTATATCGCTTTGTAACGTTACGCCTAGATATTCAATCAACGTGGCTGAGTCAAGCAGCACAATAGAAGTAATATATCCTAACATTACATTATTGTTTTTCATACTCATTTGCATTAACTTATACTTTTCCACGTGTAGAAAGAGCTGCCATTCATTACACCAAATAGAAATTCGGTCTAAGTTGACTTGTATCCTTTCACAGCCATTCAGCGACGGTACTTCCCCATGTATTAAGCCGTCATCAGCAAACATTCACAGAGTGCTGCTCATTCTATCTGTCAGAACGCTTACGTGAAAAAAAAGCAAGAGCGGTTGTATCACACATCCCTACGGCACTCCTGCTGATATCCTTGTCTCATTGTCAGGAGTGTACCTTCATATCGAACTGAAACATGGACAATTAACAGTACATACCAGAAGAATGCAGTACCTTTTGAGATGTAGGTTTACAGAAAAGTGCTAAAAGTGAGTAGACATGATAACGAAAGAAGAGGTACTGAATCGAATGAGAAACCAAAGATTTTAATTGCAGAACTCGATTAAAAGAAGGTTTCTGCTGATAGGACATATCCAGAGGCATCAAGGAAGAGTTAATCTGATGATGGCAGGAACTTTGTGTGTGTGTGTGTGTGTGTGTGTGTGTGTGTGTGTCTGTGTTTGAGTGACCAGAGGGTTGATTCACGGACCGACGTAAAAATAACGAAAGGAGCTAGTGACGCTCAGTACATGTGTTGGAATTTCGAGTAATATTGTAACATAGGAGAAGTTACGAACATGAAGGAATTAAGGCAATACCTTGAGGAATTTGGCGAAAGGAAAAGCAGCAAAGAACTGTAGTCATTTCGCAGTTTACTGAAAATAGATTCACAGGATATTTTCTGTGCTGCGGTAGAAGTTACTGGACATCCTCCAATACAGACTTCAATCTCTAAGACGCTGTCTCCTATTCTCAGACTGACGCAGATGAATACTTTGCCTGGACTAGGTCACTGATGGTTTGGAAGTAGGAGAGAGATACTGGAAGATCGAGACTAGTTTAGAGGCGTACCTGGATGGTTAATTTGGTAACAACGTTACCCGTGAAAGTTTAGGAATTAATCATTAATCACTAATCTGCCGTCTGTACCGTAATGATTTCGTTGGGATTTAGTCGCCACTTGAATATGGAATAATTACTGTGCACAGTATGTCGATCTCAAGTCGCTGCATCGCTAGCCTGCTTTTACTTGTGAAAGGGTGAAAGGCGTTAGTCATTCCGGCTCTCATATAATTTTGGTGGTTACGTCTTATCAAGTTCGGCAGAGTATCTTTTTTTGTGCTTGCGTTTGCCATTATTTTCCATTCTCATATTTTCCGTGCCGGGGGGAAAGATCACGGTAGGGACATTAATGTATGTGCTTTTATTCTGACGTTAAGTACGACCGGCAGTCAGTACAAAATGTGTCTTTTACCACTCGTCCTGAAGATGGATGCCTTTCCAGTTTGATTGAAGGTGTGCGTAAAAATGAAGGCATGCAAGTTTGCAAATTCAGGTGGAGGCTCTTGAGCTAGCTTTGTTGTAGCGGCCTGGGAACGTTATTTTCGAAGCCAGCTCCGGTGGCATGAAGTCGTTACAGTTCTGTGTAGCCTGACGCAGCCACGCGTCCCCAGGCGTCGGGCTTTGTACTTGGACGTTTCAAACGGGAGCGTTGGGACATCGTCTTCAAAATTTCAGCCGTTGACGGAATGGAAAATTTTAGGAAGAGATTGTCTTCCGACTGGAGGAAACGCATGCTCTCTTTAAAAGAAGCCATTTGGCGTTCCGTCAACTCTACCAAGTTTTGTCCCTCCCCGTATGTAGAGGCGAGGCGGTTTAAGTTTTAGAGGGAACGTACCGGGACGTGGACGAGAATAGTCGCTGCTCTGTGATAAAGTATTATTTTTATAACGATTTCGAGTTAGGTTTCTCCGTAACGATGCAACTCCGTTGTTGGGAATAGTGCGAAATTCTCGCGAGTCACGATGTCAGAATCGCTTTTACGTAAATTCAAATGGAATTGAATTTGATGTTTGATCGGTTACGAAGCACTTCATGCAACGTATGCCAAGTGCCATGTTGACTGCCATAGTTCTTCCCGCAGTTCTTTCCGCTCATGTCCCTGTAACCCGTAATGTTTAGCGTTGTGTACCCTGCGAGAGAAAATAATATCTTAGCAAACTGTGATATCTGATCGGTCGTTCTGGAGCTCAATAATTACAATTACATTGCGCAGTTTTTTCTTTAGGATAGGGATTAGGGTTAGTAATCAATTAAAATTTCATGGAACTTAACGGTGGTTTGGAACTCAGGGCAGAATTAATAATTAGGGTGTTTGTGCACAGTTAGCGCTCAACTACGTAAGGTGTTACAAGGCGAAGTGAACAACTTTTATCAGAAATTCAGACCACTTTTAAAGAATCACGTACGCACATAAATTCTTCTAACTTGACGAAAACTGTCGGCTTAATACACCTCCAACTTCCCTAAAACCACTTCATTCCTCTCGAGGATCACCTCTCGTAACTGGGTTTCAAATATGAAGACACGCTAATATCTTAATAGCGTTGGCATCGGCCTTACGGTTACACCACCTTAGTATCAGTGATAGTAAGCGGGTGGTGTGTACAGAAGTAGTGTAGAAGCAGCTCATGGAAGAAAGACCTGCAGAATATATACAATGGGTGCCGGGACGGGCACTTGGAACTGAACGTAACAACAGGGGTGTGTTAAACAGAAGTGATATAATCCATAAGTGTATTTAATGTGCATCACTTCCATAAATACATATTTGTTTATAAACGACCTATAACACTATGTTATACTATAGGGTACACAACAGATAATGCAAACTTGCAAACATGAAGCCAGAGTACGACGCTGCAGATGGGAGCACTCTCCCTTAACTACTGTGATGGAGGATCAGGTATAAAATCCCCTGGAACAAGATGGAATCTGGTGTGACACTGAAATATAAAAGAAGAGTTTCTTACTATTTTAATTATAAAGTTATTATGACAATTCAGCACGCATTATGCATAGTACACGGGACATGTGACCAAGGAAGCTCGACCTACTTATGGTTACTGTGCATTTACATGGTCCGCTAACATATGAGAATTAACACATACTGAAGTGCCTAGGCGCGTACAGAAGCTTGAAATTTAGCGCGAACTTCAATGCGATGTGATTTTAATAGTTTCCACATAGAAACTCTGTCTAGATGTCTGGCACAAAACCCACAGAGATTCTGGTCTTACGAAAAGTACACCAGTAGCAAGACGCAATCAATACCTTCACTGCGTGATAGCAATGGTGATGTTATTGATGACAGTGCCACAAACGTAGAGTTACTAAACAAGGTTGTCCTTCACAAAAGAAGACAAAGTAAATATTCCAAAATTCGACTCAAGGACAACTGTCAACACGAGTAATTTAGAAGTACATATCCTCGGTGTAGCGAATTAAGAACTGCAAGGCTTTTGGTCCAGATTGTATACCAGTCAGGTTGCTTTCAGCGTATGCTGATACAGTACCTCCATACTTACAAGGGAACCTTCCCATCGCACCCCCCTCAGATTTAGTTATAAGTTGGCACAGTGGATAGGCCTTGAAAAACTGAACACATATCAATTGCGAAAACAGGAAGAAGTTGTGTGGAACTGTGAAAAAATAATCAAAATATACAAACTGAGTAGTTCAACGGAAGATAGGCAACATAAAGGACGATGGGAACGCAGGAGTGCCATGGTCTCGTGGTAACGTGAGCAGCTGCGGAACGAAAGATTCTTGGTTCAAATCTTCCATCGAGTGAAAAGTTTAACTTTTTATTTTCAGTTTATGTGACAAACTCTTATGTTTCATCACTTTTTTGGGAGTGATTATCACATCCACAAGAAAACCTAAATCGGGCAAGGTAGAAGAATCTTTTTACCCATTCGCCAAGTGTACAAGTTAGGTGGGTCGACAACATATTCCTGTCATGTGACGCACATGCCGTCACCAGTGTCGTATAGAATATATCAGATGTGTTTTCCTGTGGAGGAATCGGTTGACCTATGACCTTGCGATCAAATGTTTTCTGTTCCCGTTGGAGAGGCACGTCCTTTCGTCTACTAATCGCACGGTTTTGCGATGCGGTCGCAAAACACAGACACTAAACTTATTACAGTGAACAGAGATGTCAATGAACGAACGGACAGATAATAACTATACAAAAATAAAGAAAGTAAAATTTTCACTCGAGGGAAGACTTGAACCAAGGACGTCTCCTTCTGCAGCTGCTCACGCTACCACGGGACCACGGCGCTCCTAAGCTCATATTGTCCATTATGATGCTTATGTGACCCATGGACTACTCAGTTTGTATATTTTGCTTATTTTTTCACAGTTCCACACAACTTCTTCCTGTTTTCTCAATTGATCTGTGTTCAGTTTATCAAGGCCTATCCACTGTGCCAACTTATAACTAAATCTGAGGGGGGTGCGATGGGGAGGTTCCCTTGTTAGCAGTGTTATACAACCGCTCGCTCGTAGAAAGATTCGTACCCAAAAACTGGAAAGTTGCACAAGTCACACTAATACTCAAGAAAGGAAATAGGAGTAATCCGCTGAAACACAGACACATATCACTAACGCCAATCTGCAGTAGGATTTTCGAACATTATGAATCACTTCGAAGAAAACGATTTATTGACAAACAGCCAACTTGGATTCAGAAAATACCACTCTTGTGAAACACAGCTAGCTCTTTATTTTAACGAAGTAATGAGTACTATCGACAGGGGACTCAAACTGCTCCCATATTTTTAGATTTCCAATAGGTTTTTGACACCGTACCCTACAAGCAGCTTCTAATTAAATTGCATGCTTATGGAGTATCGTCTCAGTTGCGTGACTGAATTCTTGATTTCCTGTCAGAAAGGTCATAGTTCGCAGTAACTGACGGGAAGCTCTCTATTAAAAGACTTGAGAGACAATCTTAGCAGCCCTCTTGGATTGTAAGCAGATGATAGTGTCATTTGCCGTCATCAAATGATGTGAACGAATTGCAAAATGGTTTACACAAGATGCTCTTTTACTACACCACCTCACGTTAATAGAGTTACCATATCACGCTGCAAATTCCGGAATCTGCAGAAGTCTTAAATTCAGATCAGCTGAACAATTGATCCATCCAGTGCCTTGTGTCACATGACGTGTTACGGGCACACAAACATATAAACATACTAAGTATGTAGAACAGCTCGTTAATCTTCCAGAGGCTTGTTGCTATCACACAAAGGTAACTTGTGATTTCCGCTGATCTGTTTGAATACGATGAGGTGACAGAACTCATGGGATACCGATATGCACGTGTACAGATGGCAGTAATATCGATTACACACGGTATAAAAGGCAGTACGTCGGTGGAGCTGTCATTTGAACTCAGGTGATTCACGCAAACAGGTTTCCGACGTCATTATGGTCGCACGACAGGAATTATCAGACTTTGTACGAGGAGTGGTAGTTTGATCTAGACGCAAATGACATTTCATTTCGGAAATTGTTAGGTAGTTCAATATCCCAAGATCCACAGTGTCAAGAGTGTGTCGAGGATGCCAAATTTCAGGCATTACCTCTCACCACGGACAACGCAGTGGCCAATGGCCTTCACTTAATGACCGAGAGCAGCAACGTTCACATAGAGCTTCCAGTGTCAATAGGCAAGCAATACTGCGAGAAATAACAGCAGAAATCAATGTAGGACGTCCGATAGAGATACCCGTTAGGACAGTGCGGCGAAATCTGGAATTAACTGACTATGGCAGCAGACGATGGACGCGAGTGACTTTGCCAAAAGCACAACCGTCACCTGCAGCGCCTCTCCTGGGCTCGTGAACATTTCAGTTGGATCCGAAAAGACTGAAAACCGTGGTCTGATCAGACGAGTCCCGATTTCATTTGGTAAGAGCTAACGGTAGGTTTTGAGTGTGTCGGAGACACCACTGGGCCATCGACTGAGGTTGTCAGCAAGGCGCTGTGCAGGCTGGTGGGGCTCCATAATGGTGTGG
This sequence comes from Schistocerca americana, assembly GCF_021461395.2. Taxonomy (NCBI): domain Eukaryota; kingdom Metazoa; phylum Arthropoda; class Insecta; order Orthoptera; family Acrididae; genus Schistocerca; species Schistocerca americana. The sequence goes on along the minus strand of NC_060120.1, from coordinate 379,850,159 downwards.
GCTGTGTTTACATGGAATGGACTGGGTCCTCTGGTCGAAGTGAACCGATTATTGACTGAAAAGGGTTATGTTCGGCTAGTTGGAGACCATTTATAACCTTTCATGGACTTAATATTCCCAAACAACGATGGAATTTTTAAGGACGACAGTGCGCCACGTCACCTTGCCCCAGTTGATCGAGATTGGTTTGAAGAACATTCTGGACAATTTAAGTGAATGGTTTGGTCACCCATATCGCCCAACATGAAATCCATCGAACATTTATGGGTCATAATCGAGAGGTCAGTTCATACACAAAATCCTGCACCGGCAACACTTTCGCAATTGTGGACAGCTATAGAGGCAGCGTGCCTCAGTGTTTGGGCTGGGGACTTCCAACGAGTTGTAAGAGTTTATGCCACGCCAAGTTACTGCGCTACGCCAGGCAAAAGGAAGTCCGACACGTTATTAGAAGTATCCCATGACTTTTGTCTCTTCAGTGTAAAATATTGTGCATAAATAGATGAAGCATGTCATTCTCAATGGAGAGAAGTCTTCCGAAGTAAGAGTGATTTCAGGTGTGCCGCAGGGGAGTGTCGTCGGACCGTTGCTATTCACAATATGCATAAATGACCTTGTGGATGACATCGGAAGTTCACTGAGGCTTTTTGCGGATGATGCTGTGCTATATCGAGAGGTTGTAACAATGGAAAATTGTACTGAAATGCAGGAGGATCTGCAGCGAATTGACGCATGGTGCAGGGAATGGCAATTGAATCTCAATGTAGACAAGTGTAATGTGCTGCGAATACATAGAGAGAAATATTCCTTATCATTTAGCTACAATATAGCAGGTCAGCAACTGGAAGCAGTTAAATCCATAAATTATCTGGGAGTAGGCATTAGGAGTGATTTAAAATGGAATGATCATATAAAGTTGATCGTCGGTAAAGCAGATGCCAGACTGAGATTCACTGGAAGAATCCTAAGCAAATGCAATCCTAAAACAAAAGAAGTAGGTTACAGTACGCTTGTTCGCCCACTGCTTGAATACTGCTCAGCAGTGTGGGATCCGCACCAGATAGGGTTGATAGAAGAGATAGAGAAGATCCAACGGAGAGCAGCGCGCTTCGTTACAGGAACATTTAGCTATCGCGAAAGCGTTACGGAGATGATACATAAACTCCAGTGGAAGACTCTGCAGGAGAGACGCTCAGTAGCTCGGTACGGGCTTTTGTTAAAGTTTCGAGAACATACCTTCACCGAGGAGTCAAGCAGTATATTGCTCCCTCCTACGTAAATCTCGCGAAGAGACCATGAGGATAAAATCAGAGAGATTAGAGCCCACACAGAGGCATGCCGACAATCCTTCTTTCCACAAACGATACGAGACTGGAATAGAAGGGAGAACCGATAGAGGTACTCAAGGTACCCTCCGCCACACACCGTCAGTGGCTTGCGGAGTATGGATGTAGGATGTAGATGTAGAAGACATTGATTACTGTACGATTACATTATTAGCGATATACTAATGGAAACAGTAACATGCGTAGAATGGCTAGGAGTAACTGCCCGGAACGACAGTACGTAGGGATGACCACATGAAAATAATTGTAATAAAAAGTAAGCACCTGACTAAGATTCTTCTCGGCGAAATCCAAGGAAATATAAGTCATTCACAGTAGAAGTGGCTTACAAAACACTCTTAGATTGATTCCTGAGAATTGCTCATGAGCCTGGGATCCTAACCAGGTAGGATCAATAGAATACACAGGGAAGATCCAGCGCAGGGCTATGCGATTCGTCACTGTACCATTTGATAAATGCGAGGGCGTTACACGGATATTAAATTTCAATAGCTGATGTTATAAGAGGAGCATTGTGCATCATGGAGAGGTTTAATGTTGAAATTCCGAGAGAATATACTTGAAGAAATAGAACAACTTGCTACATGCTTCCACGTAAGTCTCGTGTAATGACCAAGACGAGGAAAACAGAAAAAGCAGATCTCATATGTGGGTTTATCGACAATCATTCTTCTCATACACCATTCGCGAATGGAACTAGGAATCCTCGGTGTAACAAAGCAGCTTAAATCACTTAATAAAGGCATGGCCTCCAGTCCAGATTGTATACCAGATTCCTCTCAGAGTATGCTGATAAAATGGTTCCATATTTAGCAATTATATACAACCACTCGCTCACAGAATTTAGACTGGAAAATTGCTCAAGTCACACCAATACCCAAAAAGGGAAGTAGGAGTAATCCGCTGACTTACAGGCCTATGCCACTAACGTCGATTTACAGTAGGGTTTTGGAACATATACTGTATTCGAACGTTATGAAGTACCTCGACACATAGTCAGCACGGATTCAGAAAATATCGTTCTTGTGAAACACAACTAGCTCTTGATACTCATGAAGTAATAAGTGCTATCGACAGGGTATGTCAAATTGTTTCCATATTTTTAGGTTTCCAGAAGGCTTTCGACACAGTTCCTCACAAGCGTCGTCTAACCAAACTGCGTGCCTACGGGGTATCGCCTCAGTTGTGCGACTGGATTCGTATTTCCTGTTAGAAAGGTCACAGTTCGTAGTAGTAGACGGAAAGTCATTGAGTAAAACAGAAGTAATATCCGGCGTTCCCCAAGGAAGTGCTATAGGCCCTCTATTGTTCCTGATCTATATTAACGACATAGGAGACAATCTGAGTAGCCGTCTTAGATTGTTTTCAGATGATTCTGTTATTTACCGTCATGTAAAGTCATCAGATGATCAAAACTACTAGGAAAGTGATTTAGATAAGATATCTGTATGGTGCGAAAAGTGGTAATTGACCATGAATAAAGAAAAGTGTGAAGTTATTCACATGAGTACTAAAAGAAATCAGCTAAATTTCGATTACGCGATAAGTCACACAAATCTGAGGGCTGTAAATTCAGCTAAATACTTAGGGATCACAATTACAAATAATCTAAATTGGAACGATCACATAGATACTGTTGTGGGTAGAGCAAACCAAAGACTGCGATTCATTGGCAGAACTCTTAGAAGGTTCAACAGGTCTACTAAAGAGATTGCTTACACCACGCTTGTGCCCCCTCTATTCTGGAGTATTACTGTGCGGTGTCGGATCCACATCAGTTGGGACTGACGGATGACATCGAAAAAGTACAAAGAAGGGCAGCTCGTTTTGTATTACAGCGAAATAGGGGAGATAGTGTCACAGACATGATACGTGAATTGGAGTGGAAATCATTAAAACAAAGGCGTTTTTCGTTGCGACGGGATCTTCTCATGAAATTTCAAACATCATTTTTCTCTACCCATTGCGAAAACATTGTGTTGACGCCCACCTACATAGGGGGAAATGATCATCACGATAAAATAATGGCTCTGAGCACCATGCGACTTAACTTCTGAGGTCATCAGTCACCTAGAACTTAGAACTAATTAAACCTAACTAACCTAAGGACATCACACACATCCATGCCCGAGGCAGGATTCGAACCTGCGACCGTACGGTCGCTCGGTTCCAGACTGTAGCGCCTAGAACCGCACGGCCACTCCGATCGGCCACGATAAAATAAGAGAAATCAAGACTCACACAGAAAAATTTAAGTGCTTGTTTTTCCCGCGTGCCGTTTTAGAGTGGAACGGTAAAGAGACAGCTTGAAGGTGGTTCATTGAACCCTCTGCCAGGCACTGTATTGTGAATAGCAGAGTAATCACGTAGATGCAGATGTAGATGTAGAAGGCGGGGAAATGATAGTTTAGCTGGATGTACCCTCCGCCATACACCATAATGTGCTTTCCGAGTATAGATGTAGATGTCTAGAAAGTTACTATACAGTCAACCATCTTTTGTTCCAGCTACATTAACAAACTTTTAAGCTGACAGAATTAATAAATATTTGACTTTTAATGCTTTTAACTTTTTATTTTTAGTTTCACTTGCATTGATTGTAAACAAACAATTCTCTTTTCAGCACTGATTCGTTGATTCAGAAGACCATTCGTCTCAAGTTTGCGCACTGTACGGTACTGACAGTGGCACATCGTCTGAACACCATAATTGATTCCGACAAGGTGCTTGTAATGGATGCTGGTCGCATGGTGGTACGTATTATAGTTTAATCATTCAAGTATTGTCTCAGAAAAGAAAACAGATTCCCTTTCCATGACATATGTCACTGTGAAGATCTGCATACACTCACTTAACTATGAGTTACCCACACCAATGTATCATCTCAGAAAGTGCCTTGCTTTTCAACCGCGCTCACTCTGTGCCAGTGCATGGTGCATAGTTGTGTATCTTAAACTGTAATTGTTAATGTTGTATTCGGATGATTTGTGATCAGTGAATGAGTAGTATTCTGACTTGTATGTGTTGTTGTTGTTGATGATGATGATGATGATGATGATGATGATGATGATGATGACTATGAGAGAAGCAATACGAAGAAAACCAGTGCTATCACATTGACCACTCCTGAGAAACACCGGGGCAAGGGGGTGAGGGGTGCCAAGCTTAATGTCCCCATCCGACAGACGAATTTTTTTCTAGTGTGTTACATGTCCTCCCTCCATGAGACATTGAGAACAGATTGTGAATTTAACCACGAAGTTCGTACACAATATGGCGACCAGCAGGCACTTTATGACACCACCTCTCCTCCCCTATCTGGTTATACCAACATTAAATTTTCTCTTCCTGTCGGGATCCAAGAACCTCTAGCTTGAGCTCAGTTCATCTTGCTGATAATTATCCGAGACGTTGTGCCACTTGTGGCGTATCTAAATTAACACGGAAAAATTTGAGCCGCTGTTATCCTACTGTTCGAAAACTGAAATTCAGATCTATTTGTTATTTTTTTGTAATGTCAAGTCCATATGAAATACAGCGTTATGCGTAGTGAAGTTCTTGTTCCTGTATGTAGTTAATAAGTCAAACATTCACGTATGTTGTACTGCAATATTTCTGTACTCAGTGACGACGCAACTGAACCAATGGAGACCTTTCTTAACTTGGAATAACTGTTATCTGAATTTTTCCTGCAAAAGCTCTTTTAAGTCCATCAGTATCTAGCTTGATGTTCATATAAATCTGATTCAATATTAACTTATTGTTAATTAAATGATGCGCACCATTCGACTGAGAAAGTCATTATTTCAAGTAGACAAGTATTATTGCTGATTCAAAGCAAGGTGAAGAACTGCCTGTGGTACGTTTAATGTCTTCAGGTACTTCTCTAATTCTATGTCAACGAATATCGCCAAAGTGCTGCCGTGATTCAAAATCTTATGCACTTTTCAAAATATTTCCGTTCTTCTAACATTTAAATAACTTCAAATGTTGTCTACATGCAAGAAATATACTGGAACAATGGACGAATGCAACATTGTGTTAATTTAGTAGGCGTTCAGATTAAGGAAGCATGTCATTGCTTTATTCACACAGGAATTTGACCATCCTCACGTGCTGTTGCAAAACGAGGAGGGATACTTTTACAAGATGGTGCAGCAAACCGGCCCATCCATGGCAGAGCAATTGAGAAGAGCCGCTGAAGAGGTAAACCACAACAGCACAGAACTAGAGTGAAGTTTTTACGCTTCTGGTTTCATACCTTCACTAGTCATTAACCAGTTACCGTAGCACTTATGAAGAATACTTCTTATTATTTTGTTTTCAATTTCAGTGTTACAATACTACAACTCGTCTATAGAGAAGACGAAGAGCAACGTGCCTGAGATACTACTTCCATGGGCATTTAATTGATTTAGTGTACTAAGAAACGCTGAAAAACAAATGGAACCTGCAAACGTTGTACAAATGCACAATTTTGTATGTATTTATTTATAATTTCGACAGTCTTCAATAAATAAAAGCACTTCTCAGTGCAGATGCCGCAGCACGACACTTTCTCTAGAACTAGGAGAGTGATCCAAGGCCACGGAAAGTGAATATATGAAATGATACATCAAAAAATTTCATATTTCCGATTTCAGACCTTATACGCTACTTTCATAAAACACACTTTAAACTCACCTTTGTCTTTTTCCTCTCCTTCATTTCCAAACCTTGTATTATGGTATTTGATTGAGCATCTGTTCTTACGGTAGCGTTAGACTGTCGATGAGAATGTGTCAGAAATTCTTCTGGACAGTTATCAAGTGTATCTCACGTATGACTTTGTTGTCGAAGTAACTAAAGACTAATAAAACCACATGATACATCGCGAAGGTTAATGTAAACTTTTGGGGATGTAATAGTGTTTTTACGTATTAAAAGTATGTACGCAGGTGTAAAATACCCCACGGCCGCTTTCCTACATACTGTTGCGCCAAGGCTACGTCCAAGATATCAAACTGCTCCTTAATCGATTCAGCAGGCCAACATCATGTTGAGGGAAGCACATTTCAGCTTGATAACTAGCTGCCGAGACACAAGACTGCATATTCAGTACACAAAATCATATTCAGTACGCCGACGATCCGGACAGCTGAAGCTGCGGCGCGTTGCAGGACCGAGAGTGTTCTGGAAGAGCTAACCAGATAGGAGAACCAGGATTAATGGAGTTATAATTGCTCGCTGATGATGTCCGGCCATCCCTGCCCATTGTAACTTACAGGCCAGGAGTGCTCTCGCTAGAGAAACGCTAGCCAGCCCAGGGGATGTATACAGGGTGTTTCACAATTAATTATACATGTTTATTAAGGTTTTAGAGGGGTCCTAGTAGATCAAGTTTTACAAAGGAAACCATATCCGGAAACTCATCCAATAACGCTACAGAGTGTCAAAGTCATAGGCACAGGCCCCTGTAAACGTATGTATATACAGCGGGATACCATATGATGTTACAAACGTTCTAGGACGATGAAGGATAAATGTCTGAATTTGAGGTAAGCGTCCCTGTACCGGAAACGAACAAGGCGAAAATTATAAGGGAAAACAGTTCTGGTACCTCTGACAGTGGAATACACGTACTGATAACGTCATTGCTAAGATTGTAGGATAGGCAACTTACGGAGGTAGTAGTAAGGACCAAAACAAGGAGAAAAAGTATAGTACACAAGGGCCCTAAAATGCATACCCAACGAGCTATGAGCACTTGTTCATCTTCGCTACTGTGAAACACATCTCTTCTATTGAACAAGTGCTCATAGTTCCTAAGGTATGCGGTTTAGAGACCTTTTTTACCGGACCTTTTTTTTTTTTTTTGTCCATACTACCTACCACCTCTGAAAGTTGCCTACCCTACAGTCTTAGCAACAACAGTGCCAGTACAAATATTCCATTGTCAAAGGTATCAGGACGCTTTCCACGTATAGCTTTCGTCTGGTTCGTTCCCGGTACAGGGGACCTCCAATTGAGACATTTATCCTTCTCTATAATTCTAGAAAGTTTGTAACATCATCACAGAATCACCCCGCATTTACCTACATTTACAGGCACTGGTGCCTATAACTTTGATGCTTTGTAATGTCGTTGGATGACGTTTCCAGACATGGTTGGGTGGTTGGTTGGTTGTTTTTGGGGGGAGGAGACCAGACAGCGAGGTCATCGGTCTCATCGGATTAGGGAAGGAAGGGGAAGGAAGTCGGCCGTGCCCTTTCAAAGAAACCATCCCGGCATTTGCCTGGAGTGGTTTAGGGAAATCACGGAAAACCTAAATCAGGATGGCCGGACGCGGGATTGAACCGTCGTCCTCCCGAATGCGAGTCCGGTGTCCGGACATGGGATCCAATGTAGGCGGGCCGGAGTGTCCGAGCGGTTCTAGGTGCTACAGTCTGGAACCGCGCTACCGCTACGGTCGCAGGTTCGAATCCTGCCTCGGGCATGGACGTGTGTGATGTCCATAGGTTAGTTAGGTTTAAGTAGTTCTGAGTTCTAGGGGACTGATGACCACAGCAGTTAAGTCCCATAGTGCTCAGAGCCATTTGAACCATTTTTTTGATCCAATGTAAAACTTCATACACTAAGTCCCGTTTACAACCTCTATGAGTATGTAACATGAATTGTGAAACACCCAGTATACCACATTATTCATCCCCTCAGTCTCAATATGATTCAGTTGTACTCAGTATGCGCTGTTATACACTCAAAGCCACTTGCTATTAGTCAAATCAAATGGCTATAAGCACTATGGGACTTAACATCTGAGGTCATCAGTCCCCTAGACTTAGAACTACTTAAACCTAACTAATCTAAGGAGATCATACACATCCATGCCAGAGGCAGGATTCGAACCTGTGACCGTAGCAGCCGCGTGGGTTCCGGACTGTAGCTCGACCACCGCGGCCGGCGCTATTAGCCTCGAGAACAATGTTCACACTCCGAGATGACGCAGCCAGCCGCCACTGCTGTCAGTCTTTGCTGTCGCTGTTTGCAGGCTTCTACCTCAGCTAAGTCTGTGTGTATTCTACTTGGCGTCTTCGCACTGTCCAGTCACCTGCTCAGTCAGACGCTGCTGACGGCCACCTCCCTGGTAACCCATAAGTCTGAATCTGAACCACCTAGCTTCACAGCACCACTGCCCAAGTGGTCGCACTGTAGCTGTCCACCACCCTGTACAGGCCTACATTGCTGCTCTTAACGCCGAGAGCAAGCACACGCCGGTGTCATCAGCCATGGTGGAGGTTGTTGTTTGATCCTGCTCGCCACGGTGGGGCTTCTGCACTTGCGACAGAAACGGACTAGCAGCCAGGCCTGCCTCTACTGTCGGTCACCAGTGGCCGCCACTACCTTCCATTAGTGCACTACTGCTGAGCTGACTACAGCAAAACAGTCAGCTGTCATCGCTGTGTACCCCACCTTCCTCGAGGACGACTGCTGACGCAAGTTCATTGCCGTGTCCGTGGCTGACTTTGTCACAGACAACACTTCCAGTTTTAGTTCCGTCAGAGTAAATGTTGCAGTTAAACGGCTTTCTTAACCAGGGATATATATCTGATGGGCCACCATTTGACACCAGCTACCACCAACAATGTAGCGCAAGCCCTGGTGGGGGATCTGTACATCATCCTGAGATACCAGTAGCCCAATCCACCTACCAATGTCGATATAATTATATGTATTGTTTGATCCTGCTTGCCACGGAGAACAGACACCATTGATGACCTGCAGCCACCTAGAACGAAATTAGAATTATATTACCTCCAGCTGCTGACGGGCGTTGATATATATATCAATGGGGACAGGTGAAAATGTGTGCCCCAACCGGGACTCGAACCCGGGATCCCCTGCTTACATGGCAGACGCTCTACCCATCTGAGCCACTGAGGGCACAGAGACTACAGCGACTGCAGGGACTATCTCGCGCACGCCTCCCACGAGACCCACATTCTCACCTTGTATGTCCACACGATTCATTCGTAGTGTCCCACCCCAACACACTCATTACTCGTGGAAGACATTCTTACCAATTCCCGTAAGAGTTCGGGGAATATGTGTGCACCCGCACAGAAGAAGAAGGTCAAGGCCGGTATTGCCAGAACTATATACTTATGTGGACATGGTGTCTGTTCTTTCGGACATGTCCGAAAGAACAGACACCATTGATAACCTGCAGCCGTCTAGAACAAGATAGTCTCTGTAGTCGCGCTATCTTCTGTGCCCTCGGTGGCTCAGATGGATAGAGTGTCTGCCATGTAAGCAGAAGATCCCGGGTTCGAGTCCCGGTAGGGGAACACATTTTCACCTGTGATATATATCAACGCCCGTCAGCAGCTGGAGGTATTGATATAATTCTAAGTCCACTGTTGAGGTTACAAACCCAACTCCGACATCTGGAGTCAGAAGGGTCTTTCGCCCCTACGTATTGATGTCAGAAGAATCTCGATACTCTGCGGAGAATATGGTTCGACTGCTACAAGCAACTGGATCACTGACATTGTCGACAGCTCTAGCCTGCAGCTCCGTCAGCATGCAGTACGGTGAGTGGAGTATTTCTTTTCTTTTCTTTTGTTTTTTGTTTTTTATTGCAAGGGTAATGGAAAGTCAGTGAGTTATTGGCAGATGTTTAATTGTATCTGTACGTCCACGACGAGGAAAGTTAACTAGGATGGTGTTCTGAGAATTGTAAAAAATATACGGTAGTTTACTCCGTTCGGAATGGGCAATGTATTTTCTTGAGAGCAGGGAGTATGGCTCATTGTTGTGAAATATGCAAAGTAGTAAGCATGTGCAGCAATTGAGGCAAAGGAATTAAGTTTCAGTAAGATGTACTATGTTAGTAGTATATTTAAAGGCCCCCATGGTCATTCTGGTTTGTTTTCTAGTCATTTTTTATTTCTACAATTTATAGTCGGTCAACCATGTCAAGCTCAATACCACAGGGAGCTACCTTTGAGGAAATGTTGTGAATTGTAGCATCTCAAATAGGTGAGGTAACGGCACATCAGGCAAATATATTGAAGCAAACAGGGGTCCCGGAAGAGAACAGAGTTGTGCTCAGTTCGGTTACTTCCTAGTATGCGGAGAAGAGACAGAAAGAATTTGACGACTGTTGGATTAAAAATAGGAATCACTATTGTTCTTTACCGGTGGATAATATTAGGCATTTCAAGATCTAGAGAGATTAAATAGGAGATGCACTTGCGCGAAAGCAGAAAATAAGGTCAAGTAGAACGTGTGGTTCCGCTCTGTGGTCCTAGAAGGGCCAACCGGGCTCGACGAACTGCTACGTCATCCTCCTCCAGTGACATCACCGGATGTGTTACGGGGGAGCATGTGGTCAGCAAACCGCTCTCCCGGTTATTGTGGGGTTTGTTGACACGGGTACTGTAATATCACGTTTTCTTACGGGATTAGCTGGGACAGAAACTGTGCAGTGCGTAGGAATCCAAGACGTTACTCCTTGCATAAGAAAAGCGAACCTTATTATTGCATTATCTCTGATTTTTATTATCCCAATTGTTGAATGTAACGTTAATGACCCCGATTTTGTAATTGGTCTGATAAAGACGAAGGGAACAATTGTGAATATTACGCATTCCAACTCGATAGTAAGAGTAAAAGCTGAATTCAAGGAAGAAATAAACGATTGTTAATCTTTGATAAGTAATTAGATGAGACTCGAACGTAAATATACTCTTTCTAGTCATTCTAATTACTATAGGACGTTTCAACTACATTACGTCGACGTGAAGTTGGAGAGACGTTGGGAAGATTGGCGAACGAACCTGCAAATAACACGGCGACTTTTATCGGACTCAACAAGAAATCTGGCACTGCTCTTTACCAACATATTACCACATGACAAAACACACACGAAGCGAGTTTAATTTCAATGGACACCATTTGAAGACGAATAAATATATGCTAATGTTGTCTATAAAAGCATAAAATACAACAAAAATAACAATATAGAGCCGCTACTAATCGGACGAGTAACTTCTCAGTAGTCCTAACCAGGCTGAGTACAACCCAACCAGTCCTCCCATCAAGGAAAAATACGTGGCGGTACCAGGAAGCGAATCTGGGTCCTCCATCCGAGGCGGACAAAATGAGTAAGAATTTAATATTTTGAATTTAACCGATGCGCGAAGCACTAATATTCTGAAGTTAATGTGTTTTATCAGCTCCAATATCTTGTGAAAATGCAGAGTCTGAATTATTTGTAGTTCCATAAGAAATGAATATGTGCTTTACTGAAGTAAATAAGTGTGTAAATAGCAGTTTTGACTCAGGTGTAATGATATCTACCCCTATGGGTGATAGCGAGTGTCGTGCAGAAACGGTAGAGCATGGAGCAGATGTACGGGAGAGTATATGTGCCAATGAATTTTGTATGATGCAGAGTGTGACTGCAGACGATAATTTTGCTGTAGATACTGAGATGAATGCATATGAAGCTACTAATGATGTTATATTGCAAATATTGTGAGTAGCGAAGTGGTACAGATGCATTTATTTCTGAAATATGCAGATTTGCCCTGTAACATCACCCTCGGGCTATGCGACTCTAGAAACAGCTACGTGTCGACACCTACGAAAAAAAAAAGGTCAGAGTTCAGAAGTTCATGTGAGGTGTAAGATGAGTTAATGATACCGCTTTGCCACTAAACTTCACCGCAATTCTGTACGACGCAAGTGTGGATGTGTCAAACGATGCAGAGGTCGTCACACTCCCTCTTACCCACATTTCACCACTTCTTTTCGATTCTTTAAGAAAGAGTTCATAACCGCCATGTTCGCGCTGAAATGACGTAGTTTTCTTATGGGTAACCGAGAAAAACATTTCAGACACACCGCCACTCAAAATCGACGCGAAAAGGTGGTGGTATGAAGGGTGTCAATGAAACCATACCTACGCTTTGGGTGTTGATTCCAACAGTTCGCAGGGTGATGTGAAACAGGACGGCGTTTTTGACAACATTCGACACTGCTGACATCCCCCAGACAATTCAGCCCTAATGTAAGGACACAGAGGGGCACCAACCCCACTGAACGTGACCTGACTGATGTGGTCGGTCGGAGACAGATCTGGTGGTCGAGCAGGCCAGTGTATCATCGGACGACAACTCCAGCGTCATCCACAAACAGCATTCACCGTCCTTGTATTGACCGACTAAGTGCAGCAGGCATGGAAATCCATCACACAAACTGACATCCGGCACCTGTACAACTCAGTGCATGCTATGGGGCTATGGCACAAGAGCACATACTTAGTATGCAAGAATTCATATTCTGTGATCTGATAATGGTGAAGCAGCCAGCCAGTGCCTATGAAAAATGAAGTTGCGACACCTTACGCCATCGACAGGGTTTCTTCCAGAGCTGACCAGACAGAAAAATCAGTGTGAACGAAGTCATAGTTGCTCAATGGTGACACCCAGCTGCCCACGTCTGTTGTAGCATACATGCCAGGAGTCTGTCGTTGGAAAAATGCTACCCAGCCCATCTCACACAGTGTTTGGACGGAAATATGGAAGCACTGAGAGAGGCATGCACCAACATAAATGCGGAAGCTAACAAGCCTGCAGGTGGCCCTGTTGTATATGACCATGAATGGCACTTGTGCAATGCCGACAATACATCGCAAGTGTCAGTTGTGGTCAGAACAGTGTTCCGTGTAATTGTGAGTGTATTATGTTGGAGCTAAGAGGATTCAAACGTGGTCAATTTGTTGGTGCTGGTATGGTGGGTTGTTTCATAAGCAATGTACCCAAAGTGTTTCAAGAGCCACCGTATCGCTTACAAGGAAAGCAAGCACATCATCTGCTAAGTCACAAAGCGTACGAAATTCTGTGTTGAGTGATCAACAAAAGTACTGTGACCAGAAATGATAGTTGTAAAAGTAACTGCAATATGAACATTATGCTGTCAACAACAAAACAACATGAAGTAAGTTCCGTGAGTTGGGAACTGAAGCTGGCCGCGGTGGCCGAGCGGCTCTAGGCGCTTCAGTCCGGAACCGCGCGACTGCTACGGTCACAGGTTCGAATCCTGCCTCGGGCATGGATGTGTGTGGTGTCCTTAGGTTAGTTAAGTTTAAGTAATTCTAAGTTCTAGGGGACTGATGACGTCAGCTGTCCCATAGTGCTCAGAGCCATTTGAACCATTTTTTTGGAATTAAAGGCAGAGCTGGAATTCGAAAATCAAAGTGATGCAAATGCCCATAACAGGAGAAGGTGGTGCTGAAGCCATGAAACGGCGACTATGAAGCAATGGAAGAAAGTTACTTGGTCGGATGAGTCTTGGTCTTCATACAGTTTCCAACTTGTGACCGAGTATACGTCTGGTATATCCCATCCCAAGCCTACGATGCAGACTGCTTGCTGCTACGAGTGGAACATGGCGGGGGTTCGGTGATGATTTGTGCAGCAATATTGTGGTAGTCCATGGGACTCACGGTTACTCCACAGGGTCACATTACTACCAAGGACTATGTGACCATTTTGGCTAGTAAGGTCCACCCCATAGTACAATATTTGGTCCCCAATGGTGATTCTGTGTTTGAAGATGAAAGGGGCCCTGATCAAACAGCTTGCAATGTGGAGGACAGGTTTCGTGAGTGAGGATGAATTGTGACGTCTCCCCTGGCAACTCCAGTCACCAGATCTTTATATTATTGAGCCTCTGTGGCCTACTTCGGATAGAAGGATGCATGATCGTTATTCACCTCCATTATCATTACCTGAACTTTCCACTATTTTTGCAGGAAGTATGGTACAAGATTTCCTTGAAAACCATAAAGGACACGTATTTATCTATTCCAAGATGACCGGTAGCTGTTCTGAGTGCCCGCGGTTTTTCTAAACCTTATTAGGTATGGTAACGTTTCGTGTTTTTGGTATTTCCATGTTTTTCTCCATCCTCTGTGCACATAACACATAACTCGGGCCCTCAGTCTCAGTAGTGTTCAGTTGTATACAACAAGCCCAGTTAGACGGTTGATGCCAACCGCTAGTCAGAGGAGAAGTCTGTTTGCAGTCCAAGATGAATCAATCAGGTGCTGTTGCTAGCTGAGGGCCTCTGCCTGAGTTAACCATGTATGCACTCTACTCGGTGTCTTTGCACCGTTGAGTCACCTGCTAGGTGAGTAACACCTGCTGACAATCGCGTCCCAGATGAACCGTGTGTTCAAGACTGAACCACCTTGCTGCCCGGGCACCACTGCCGAGGCAGCCGCACTGTCACTGTCCATCACCCCATACGAGCCAACACTGTTGCTGCTCAACTACCAGAGCAAGTACATGCCTTCAACATCAGCCATGTCGGAGCTATGGTTTATGTATGCCCCAATGGCTCTTCTCCAGGGCTAGAAACGCAGGCCAGCATCAAAGGCTGCCTCTGCGGTATGTCGCCAGTAGTCATTATCATCTTGCATCAGCGCTCCCTGACTACAGCCTCGCGCTGCCACCGCTGTCGCCACTTGCCACCTTCCTGGCGGGTGGCTGCTGACGCCAGCATACTGCCGCAATCTTAGTCCACTTTGACACAGACCCCAACCACCTCTCCTCCAGTATCGATTCCATCACTGTAACTGTTATGAATAAACGACTTTTTTAAACAGAGGTGTTTTCTGACGTGCCAGCATTCGACTGCAGCCACCAGCACCACTACAGTCCGTACCCCAGTGGGGAACTGCACTTCATCCTCACATACCAGCAGCCCAACCCATTCGCCACCATAGGCTTTGTGAAACCGACAACTACAATATTGGTGGAACTGGTTTTCTACTACACTGAAACGACAACGTAATTACTCTATGGGAATGTCACAATAAACTGTTAGTTTTGGTTTACAGTATCGTGCCTGCAGTACTTACCATATTTACTGTATTCGCAAGAAATGATCAGACCTGATTCATTCAATTTTTGATATTAATATTTCCCAGATGCCCCTCCATACTACAACCGATGACGTCATACCATATAGAAGTGGACGATATGGTGCCCACTAAGCATCGCTTTATCGTTTGCGCCTAATCGCGAGGTTAACTGTTTCTTAGACTTGTGCCGTAAGTTTCAGAATTGTGTAGGAGCTCTCTAAATCTATCTTGGGTGCGCTACGCATTAGATCTTGCAACCAGGAGGTTCGGTAGAGTACACAATCTGGTTTATTAGCTTAGGCTACTTTCCATCGAATATTAATAGTAATCACAGACATTTTTTTAGATAATTTTATTATCTCTAATGAAGTACAACCTGGAAAAAGCAGTTAGATCTTGATGAGATTTCTAAGTGGTGAGAAGACTGGTAATTTCCTCTAAATGTTCAGAAATCTGATACTGTACACTTCATAAAACGCAGAAGAGTAGTATCCTATGACTTCAATATCAATGAGTCGCAGTCAGTCAACTGATAGATATCTGGGTGTAACAATTTGTAAGGACAGGAAATGGAATGATTACGTAAGCTGAGTTGTAGGAAAAGCTTGTGGTAGACTTCGTTTCATGTGCAGGATACTAGGAAAACGCAGTCGGCCTACGAAAGAGACTGCTTACGTAACATCTGTGATTCCCATCTTAGAATACTGCTCGTGTCACCTGTAACAAATACGTCTAACAGGGGAAACGTATAGATTCACAGAACGTCAACATGAATGGACGCAGGTTTGTTTGACCCATGATAGATTCTGGAAGATAGAGACGCATGTTACCCCTCGGAAAAGTTGAAAGAACCAATATTAAGTGGAGGAGCTAGGAATATACTTAAGCCCCTATGTGTTGCTCCCGTAGGAACGGTAAAGACAATATTAGACTAATTACGGTGCAGGAGATTAAGCAATCGTTCTTTCCCCCATTCTTGATATGCAGCTGGAACGGATAGAAACCCTGACGTATGGTACAATGATAAGTATCGTACACCATGACATTTCAGTGTTTTACAAAAGCTTCCGCAAGGAAATCGGATACGGCTCTTTATTTATTACAACATTTTCACGAATTTATGGCAATGATCGTTTGCTAGTCCTTAAAACTGCAGATTACGTAACACTTATCTCCTCACCACTCTATTGGATGCAACCCAGCGGCACACGCAAACGACGAATTCTATTGTCCAACTGCCACTGCCAAAACATAATGTGAGAGACGTCAGACGAGGAATATATTGATTCAGTTGCTGAAGAACATTTCTACTGGTCATTTTGAGGGTGACTTTGCTAGATTTCCCACGTTCATCAGCTCATATACCACCCTAGTCTACACTTTACCTGACCAACCCAGAAAATATAGCTTTAAAAGCACATTTTGTTCAGCTTCGGCTACGCCTGTTAAGATTGCGACATAAATATCATGAAAGTAATGGAATAAATTTAATAATGTGATAAAATGTCAAGTTTCATATGCAAACAATTTGTTATATATGTCATCAAAGTTAAATAAGCCTTTTATAAAGTTTATTCCCTGTTTCTCCACTTTGAGGACTACTAATCTACCATTTTAGTTGGTTATTTTTCTTAATATCCAACAGGAAGCGCTCAAGCGTTCTGACTTTCATTCTGTGGCAGATATTTTTTTGACAGTGGGAATTTTTATAAAGTTTTTGTATATATTTTGTAGCTTTATTTCATAACTCGTTGGATTTGGTGGATATTTGGTACGAGAATGTAGTTGCAAATCTTCGGGTCAAAAACAAGACCTCGACATTCATATTAGTAACATAAAAGACGTACTTCGCATATGCTATTGAAATATCTTCAATTGTTTTAAATAATAAAAGCCTTGTGTGCTTAACAAATTTGGTAATTGTTGC
Organism: Schistocerca americana; assembly: GCF_021461395.2. NCBI lineage: Eukaryota > Metazoa > Arthropoda > Insecta > Orthoptera > Acrididae > Schistocerca > Schistocerca americana. The sequence goes on along the minus strand of NC_060120.1, from coordinate 379,832,974 downwards.
ACGACACGTTTTCATACACACTGACTCAGTTATATCATTGTTGCAAGTTTTAGAATTTTGCACCCTCTTGGAAAAAATTCTGCCGTCACTTGTGGTGCTTTGCTTTGTATGTGTGCAAATGTAAGTATTTAGTATGAGCCATTTTGTTCATATATCATTACGGCAGCCTCGCATATCAAAATGTGTTTTATTGCTTGCAAGACCAACGTTGATGTTCTACTAAGGCAAATACCATCAGTACGTTAAAATTTACGCGAACTGTGGTAGGTTTTTCTTTGATTTTACCCTTCTATAAAGTCATGGTGAAGTAAAATGTTGCTTAGAGAACAAACACATGCCGGCCAGAGTGGCCATGCGGTTCTAGGCGCTACAGTCTGGAGCCGAGCGACCGCTACGGTCGCAGGTTCGAATCCTGCCTCGAGCATGGATGTGTGTGATGTCCTTAGGTTAGGTGGGTTTAGTTAATTCTAAGTTCTAAGCGACTGATGACCTCAGAAGTTAAGTCGCATAGTGCTCAGAGCCATTTGAACCATAGCCAACAAACATGTTATCACCAGTAACAATGACTAATAACCGGTTTTCAGCAAACTATGTTATTAGCCACATGGGGTGAATTACTGACCGGCTTAATGTTTTGATACGAATAAAACGTGGTATGCGCCAATACCTCTGGTATCTGTATCGTTTGCACGTTTCTACGTTCTTCAAAGCAAGCAAAAAATTTGCTCTCCAAATGTATCATTTCACTCTGGCCGCCATATTTTTAAAGCTGGAATAGAATCTCAGAACGTATATCGCATTTTAACGTCACGTGAAAATGGAAGTGAGGATGTGAAGAAAATCTCTGTAGAAAACCATAGAATTTTTTACCATTCATTTGGAAGAAAGCAGAACACGCAGTGGGAATAAATTCCAATTCATTTTTTGTGAAACAGTAACGCCCTAATTAGTATTTGAAGCTGTAATGCTGGATGAACGTTCGACAGTGGCAGTCATTTGTGACTAACACATAATTACAATATTCGATTGTGTACGATGCGTGATTCTGCAGAAATACGTAGTGTTAAGTCAAACAAGAAACAGATCTTTAGCAACACGTCGCGCACGTTTTTAACATGCTGTAGTAATATGTTACTATTATAATTTGTCGTTATTAGGAAATATCGACTTACCTACCAGGTAAAATTAACCAAAAATCATCAGGTAACTTGTACATAATGAATATTTTGCTTTAACATGAGCTCGAAAAGAAGGGAGGAAGAAAGATCAGTATTTAATGCTCGTCGCAAGCCGGGCAGTTAGAGATGAATCTCAAGGCTTAGATTAGGGAAGGCCCTCCCTATCCTTTGAAGAATCTCACTCCCATGTATAAAACAGATTCAAACATGTCCGTACCTTACAAATGAGTCCATGTATTAAATATCTGACATCAAGCAACTAAGCGAGGAGAAGTTCAGGAAAGACTTGAAATCATGTTTAAAGTTAAAATTTCTCATTACGAAACGCTGTACGAATATAGTCCGGCTAATTTCCGATCCATTTTAAGCAAAAGCTAGTTTTTCACACATCTCTGTGTTTATGACGTCACATATCCTGAACTGTGTGTCATACAATAATATAATTCGCAGATACGTCCAGTGGCATATGTGGATACCGTCTGCAAAACATTTTACGGACACAGTTAGTAGTAAAGAAGTAATACACTAAAACGTCATGCTTGATGCGAATTTTTACTGCAAGAATAGCGAAAATGTAGTAGGCGATAAAATTTTTTCCTTTCGTCATTTTGCGCGCGGGATCAGCGAGAGAAAGTTTCATCAAGGTTTAAAATTACGCTTAAAGGTCGTTGAAAGTCGCGAAGTGCTCTCATTCTCAAATACTGGATGAGTATAGACTGCGTTATTTGTACGCCATTAGTTACGATGCCTCAAGATACGTACACAGTTTCAAACTGTAATACTTGAAGTATTGTGTTAAACCCTTAAATGTAAGATGGAACCGCTTAATGAGTAGATTATGACAGCACTTTTAACATTTGACTTCGATCAGTAATTGTGTGAAATACTAGCTTAGCTCTAACTGATTCGCTTGCATTTTCGTAGTAATTACAAAAAAGAAATTATAGACATGTATTGGGCTTACTGCAGATTAATGTATTGAAGAGTCGTTTCTTTTTCTACGCAAATCCGACAAAGTCGATTTGTCATGGCGACTGTTAAAAAACTTTCATTGATATTGTTCACAAACTGCATGCAACATTCTGGTAGCTAGAGTCGGAGGGTTTAGTTGGTCCTACTTTTTGAGTTCTCGCGGTGATATTTCCATAGAAAATTTTCATCTCATAGCATGTATCTCTTTATTTGCAACAGAGAAGTCAAATACCAATTTTGATAGACTTATCTTTAAAAATGTTTTAATACAACGAAACATTTTGATAAAACTCTTCATCGACTATTTCACCATCTTCTGGGTCGAATTTCCAAAAAACACTGAAACATGCATTTCTTTCGTTTCTAACTAAGACGCTTAATACAAATTTTCATAAATTTGGCTTTGAAAATGCTTTCATAATGAAATATTTTCATAAAAAATTTCATTCTTCTTTCACCCCCTTAGCATTTGAATTTCCAAAAACTCTAAAATGCGATTTTTTTTACTAACTGAGAACTGAAGTACCAGTTTTAACAGCTGTAGCTTCAAAAATGCTGTAGCAGTTGTTTAACGAGGATTTATTAAAAGTAAACTTTCACCCACAATTTCCAAAAATACTGAAAGACTTTTTTCTGACCGAGAAACCACATAGCAATTTCGATAAATCTAGTTTCAAAATTACCTTAACAGCGACATACTTTTTAAAAACGTTTGTCCCCTATTTCACCCACTTAGGCACGGAATTTCGAAAAATCTCTTCTTAAACGAAGCCTACGGTTTCTGCCCTAGCGATTTTGGCTGGGTGATGATGAGTAATTGAATCAGTCAGGACGTATCCTTTTATAGCAGGGTGTTCGGAAATTCCCGTTACAAACTTCTAGGACTTGTAAAGGGTAATGAGTACATAACCTTTTTTAGTCATGATGGGGTGTGGTACGTAGGATCAGAAGATGTTATTTGACGTCTGTCGTTCCTCTCAGACCTGGTTCGAACTTCATTCATGTGTCTGTAGGAGTGTTAGAGCAACATGGTTGAGTACACGTTTGCAGAATACGCCGACATGATCCTTCTGAATCCTTCTGAATGTCCGACTCCATCGTGTACTCTTTTCGCCACAATTACGCAACAGCTTTGAAAAAAAGGTACCTTCACCGTCAGCAAGCGTGACTGTGGTGCTCCAAGGAGACAACCCAGCAACGAGTAGATGTGCCATTTCCTTAGCTGTTAATAAGTGGAATTGTAAATCAAGTGATGTAGTGGGTCATCAAATTAATTACTTGCAAAAGTGGTCACAATACCAATGTATTTTCAAATGGTTGTAGTACGGAAAATGTACGTCTCCAGGTATCAGTTCCAATTCAGAGTATTATCTACTCACTCCCCGCGACAAGTCCTGGAAGATTGTAAGGGAATTTCTAAAAACCGTATATAGGGAAGATTGTTGACTCTGAAATCAGTTTATACATAGGTAAAGTACGATGGAAACTAGATAACCTGCTGGCCGTTTTAGTCATTTAGTAACATAAAAGCATATGTGTATTTAGTTTTAATCTGAATGGTGGTAATTATTGAACTAAGTTGGATTCAGTAGTGCGTCACGTTACAGAGAGCATATAAGCATGAGCAAGAGTGTGCAGGTGATCTTTTCGCAGTCTTGATTTGCAAGTCGCATACGTTAGATTAACATTCGTTGGACTTTGAATAACTTTTGTGAGTGCACGAATCAAATACTTTAAGATTTGTGTGGACTTCGAATAACTTTGTGAGTATGAGTTATGGAGTCTTACTTTTCACAGGACGTAAGAATATTTGATTGTGTTTCCAGTGGCTGAGTTTGCGTGATTACCCAAGCTTTGATTTTTTTTATGGTATCTGAGGTAGCTGTGAACTGCAATAACTTGATGCCATTGATATTTATATTCGTATGCAATGAATATATTGCGTGTTTATGGCTGTGATTTTTCAGAACAGTGAACTTTAGTTGACATTGCGATAGAGAGTAGCCAATTGGACAGACTGATTTTGAATGTTTCTGTTGATTTCGCATGAAGCTCTTAAATGAACTGTGCTTGCACATATTTCTGTACTCAAGTACTCTGTTCACACTACATAAGTATGTAGTTTTATTTGAATCTGCGAATCGATGTGAAGTAACCGTTGTCATATGTGCAAAGTTCATTTAATAAACATTCTTTGTCTTAAATTTTAGTTACCTGGTTTAGCCTACATCATTATCTAGAAGAATATTCACATAATACCCAGCCATTTTATTAGTTATTTATATTTCGTTGATTTGTTTACTTGCTAAAATAGGTTTTAAGAATTATTTCTGTCTTTAATGTATGGGCTTTAAAGCTATGGAGCATGACTAGTCCTTTGAGATTAAAACACGTGTCAAGCCAACAAATTAGGTCGTGCATTACCCACACTGACAGTGGCATATAAAAACCAGCTGTTATGATCGTACAATGACTGTTGGAATTATTTCAAATTCCAATGACTGTCTAAATCATTTCAAACCCCAACACCAACAGGAATATTTCTAAATCCCCCAACTTAAGGGGACATTATATGTCCTTTACCACCAACGTTAAATTATCGAATTTTGTGACCCATTATCTTGGAAACTTTTTAAGACACAAACTTACAATTTTACATAATATTAATGCACCTTTCTAGATACACTGAACTAGAATTATTACTACAATTGTACTGTTGGGCATGTTGACTTTTTTTTCAAACACTCAATTTTTTGACGAATTTTGTAAATAAATGAACATAAAAACAAAACACTTCGCATACTGCGAAAATTTCATGTCTCTACCATCAGTACTTTTTTAGAAAACGGGTCGTTTATTGCAAAAAATGTAGTTCAGAGATATTGAGGTTTAAAACCTTTTTATTACAAATTCTTATACAGACTTACATTTCTGCGTCTTTTATGCACTAGAGTTGCCCTGGTCCGTAGTCTGTGTCTTCTTCAGTGTCACAACAGCCCAGTGCTTGCCTCCTCCTTTTCTTTCTTGCTTCTTTTGTCATTTGCAGAGGAGCTAACTCTGCTTCACTTAAACGAAGCTCATCCAGCTCCCGCAGTCCTTTAACTGTGTTCTATCCAAATCTTACCTCTAATTGCCCAGAAGCTTAAGTGTCTTTCATAGTTCCCATCACTGAAAGTTATTACAGCATCAGACACTGCTAACCTTAGAGTCATAAGGCCAGAAAATACATTTTTAGGCACATGTCACCATACAACATTACTGAAGGACTCATTCATATTCTGGGTCTACCCATGTAAACACTTCTTTAGTAGCTCAGAATTTGCCAAATCTCTGTAAATAGGTTTGATTGCCTCCATTCCTGCCAAAGGAAGACATTGATTATGTGTAAATTCATGCAGGGTGTCAGAAAATTCAGAGTGAAACACCAAGTGTTTGGTGAAGGTGGACAGAAAGCCTGACATGGCTTTTCATCGGTGTTTTCAAGTACTTCAGAAGAAAATGCAGGTCTCCCATATCTGTTACCCGCAAATTTGTATTTCTTGAAGTTACTTTTATGCTTAGTCATTTTATATACGTATAAAATGAAATAGAAGTTAGCTTACTACAAAAATAGGCTATAATCACACTACTTTCAACCAAAACTAGTATCAGAAACAAAGGACTGATTTGTTTATTCGTAATGCCAACTTCTAAGACGTAGCAGTAGGTACAAAACCAAACAATTCACAGCCGTCTAGACTGTGTAGTTCCCAAGATATGGCTGCTCAACTGTGGTAGTATATGCGTAGCTGCCAAATTTGACAGTCACGCCGGCCGGAGAGGCCGTTCGGTTCTAGGCGCTACAGTCTGGAACCGAGCGACCACTACGGTCACAGGTTCGAATCCTGCCTCGGGCATGGATGTGTGTGATGTCCTTAGGTTATGACAAATTCTTAATTTGGATACTACACTTACACATTTGAATATTATGAATATTTCTTTGTAGGACTCATTCATAATTTCAAGGGTGTTTTCATAAATACGTAGAAATGGATTTTTTTCGATACTTCCTACAAACACTGGCAAAATGAATATCCAAGCAATGCCAGGACTGTCACCTAGTAACAGTTATAACAATGGATCATGAACACAAGTAGAGCACCGTCTACAAAATGTGTCACTGATGATGCCTTCCAAATAATACAGGCGAAACGCATATGGCACGAAAAATTCGTTTCATTCAGTTGTAATTAGACGAACCGAAAGTTATTAACACAACATAACACAATATTACACGCAACTGAGAACGAAAGGACAACAAAAGTTGAATATTTGACTGTTTATGGCTCAAATGTTCAAGAGTGTCTAGCTGGCCTGCAGAGGAGGTGTTCGCTTTTCCTTTTATGACCACCGATATTTAATGAAGTCATAAAATCTCGCAACATTAATGCCTTTTCTTAACAAAATGCAGGGACTTAGACATTCTCTGAATGAAAAAAATTATCGTAACTCTCTGACTTCATTAATTCTTCAAACACAATAACATATTGCGAGTAATATGTATCTTCGATGGTTACTGAACAACAGGTGAATGTTCAGTTTGTCGTCATATTTCCACGTATCAGAAAATATTCAAAGTCTCGAAATAAAAAAACAAAAATAGTGTCTGCCCACATATTTCCAAGGTTTCGAGTACGCTGAAAAACTTTAGCTGGGAAGGTTTCACTCATCTTCCGTACAGTCCTCATCTCTCCCCATGTGATTTCCATATTTTTGGAGCCCTGAAGAAAGACAATCGTGGTCGTTGGTTTGCTTCGGACGGAGACGTGCGCGCCTGGATGCAATCAAGGTTCCGTACGCAGTCGCAAATATTTTTCCATTAAGCCATTGACCGTCTTGTCTTACAGTGGGACAAGTGTATTAACAGTTATGGGAATTACTTTTGAAATAACAAACAGTTTACGTACTTTTTCCATCTTTATAGTTTTCATTGGAGTGTCCCTTACATTAAAATCATGCTTTGCAATATAAAAGTTTATGCAAAGACGGATTAAAGTGCAGTTATGGTGAATATCCACCTACACCAACTGCACTTTATCCTAAAGACAGGGGCATTTAACAATAACATAAAGCTATGACAGTATCACATGTTGAGGAAAGATGAAGTTACCAGCAGTTTTTGATAGAGCTTAATGTCAATTTTCCCTCGCCAGACTAAGTACGCCACAGGTTGCAGCTTCCCAGTCAACTCATCCTTAGATCAATTTTCTCATGCTGGCTTAGTACTTGTAATTAGCATCACCGATATTTTCCTAAAATTACTTGCAAAATATCAAAAAGTTCTAATGAGACCAAATAAATATTAATTCCAAACATCTGATACTAGATCAGTATTCAATTCATAATTCATAATTCAATTCATAATTACGCTTTTTTGAGTAATCGCTAAGTTCTGTGCAGTAACACAAACTTAATTTGCAACAACTTCTACATATTTATCATTCTGTGACTGCTAAACTAATTATGCTATGAGGTTCTCCGTAGGCTCACCTTTTCGTCTCGAAGAGGCCTTTCATTTGATATTCTTAACTCTTATTTAGCTGTAGTGCATCATGCATTATCTGTCGCGACTGGGGTTTTAAAATGTCCATTAGGCGACTGCATGCTGCCGTAGCGCATGCAAAGAAACCACATTGCGAGAACTTGATGGAATTGGATTACCTCATGTCTTGCTACGTTGACAGGTAGTTCTGTCGCCAAAACACTTTGGGAAGGCGAGCGATTACTGTCTTCTGCAGGCCGAGCAAAGAGTTGTCACCTCGCTTTCACCACTTGGGCACTGACTAGCGTGAATTGAGCGACCACGTCTCCTTTCTCTTAGTTTGGAATGCGCTCGTATGCATCATTTCACTCAGCGCTCAAAGGATTTGTCACAAAGCTCGATTTACAACTCCAGCAAACATACTAATAATGGAGATGAAAATCGCACCATCCCATCTCACAATATGGAGTAACATAGCTAACGGCTTAAGCAATTAGTTTGGAAGTAAAATAAATCAAGACAGTCAAAAAATAAAATCAATTTCTAGTTTAGATATCACTCAACAGAACGATATCTGTCTTAAACATCCATGGAGATTTGCAACAGACTTACAGATAACTTCAACCTTCTACGAATTTTTTATCGCTGTCGACCCCCACAGAATGATGAAAGGAAAAAGTTTAACGCTTACTACATTTTTGCTGTTCATACAGAAAAACTGCCGCATGAAGCACGACATTTTAATTTGTTACTTCTATACTACTAACTGTATTTGTGACACATTTTTCAGATAGTATTCACATATACCACTGAATGTGCTAGAAAAATTACGTCACTGTACGACACTCAGTTCACGAGACTGATGTCACAAGCACTAGAAGCTTGAAAAACTGTCACACCTTGCAAGACGTTTAAATGTATCACTTCGTTGTTTCTATACGCAGAAATTTTCACAGGGGGTTCCTACATATGCCGCTGAATGTACCTACAGAATATATCATTGAACGATTGAAAGACACATAATTCAATAAGTATGACGTCATAAGCACTGAGATGTGTGAAAAACTGCCTCATCGTACACGACCTTTCAATTTTTTGCTTATTTACTACTAACTCTATTCGTAACACATTTCGCAGACAGTAGGCACATATAACACTGAATGTACCCGCAAGATTCTATCGTTGTATATCACATACTTCAGGAGATACGACTTCATAAAGATTTAAGTTATGTGAGAATGAAACAACAGGGCAAAATTTTCTAGACATACGGGTGAGATATTAGTACAAATATGCGTGAAATAAGTTAAATATGTGTGAAATATATTTTACATGTGCGTATGCGAGCAACATCGTGGGTAAAAAGCTCATCCTGAACCCATGGAACGATTTCAGTCAAATTGCTACACATATTAGTTACACTCTGGATAGAAATACTGTAAGGGTAAGAACCACCAGCCTTCTATTGGGACGTGTATGATAACATGGAAAGACACGGGAGGACGACGAGACGGTCAGTCATCGGGTGAGAAGGAGGAGAGAGGCAAAGAGGGAAATTTTGGAAATTTGTGGTAAGGTCATATGGGATCAAACTGCTTACGTGATCGGTCCCTAAGCTTACGCACTCCGACGGTGGAAGCCGCGCGAACCGTGACAAGACGTCTCAGACCGCTAAGAGGAGGGGGAGATGGACAGAGAGAGAGGAGAAAATGGAGACAGAAAGGAAAGGGGAGGAGATGAACAGGGAGAGGAGACGAAGGAGAATAACGAAAAAAGGGGACGAGGAGATGGAATTTGAGGGAGGAGGAAGAGATAGACTGAGGCATAAAAAGCAAACAGAATTAGAGGGAGGAGGAGGAGATAGACGGAGGGGTAAAGATCAAATGGATAGAGTGGGGAGGAACAGACTTACAGAGAGAGGGGGGAAGAGAAGACGGATAGAAAGAGGGGCAGGAGAAATGGTCAGAGAATGGGGGGTGGGGGAGGTGAACAGAAAGAGGGAATGGTGGAGATGGACAGAGAGAGGAGGAAGCAGGAGATGGACTAATAGAAGACGGGAATAAATACATAAGCAGGTAATGGTGGGTACTCAGCTAGTATATAATAATCATCAGTATATCTGTGAACACTACATCAATATAAATGGCACAAACAAGCAAAATCAAAAAAGGCACTAAACTATATTTCATTACCATTTTTGTACGTTTCTGCTTGTGTGTCAGTATACATATGAGTGTTAAAAGACAATATGTAATTAAACAACATAATTTTTTACACATTGTTGATGGAGCATGTAATAAATCCTTGACTTTTGTTATTCAGTATTTTTGTTTACACTGAGACGTGTTACTCACTTCGATCTTTTCCACTTGAAAACTTTTTTTCCCTATTCGTGGGCACAGCGGTACATTGTGGTTGTCGGTATTGTAAACTCGCACATTTTCATCATCTTCTTTGACGTCTGGTCCTCTTGCTTAACAATTACAACCTCTTGAAGGCGGTCATGGAACTGCTCTGAAAATATTATTCCATGGACTCTTGTAAAACATATATATAAAAAAAACATCTAAATAAGTCACCGAACTTACGCCTAGCCTGCTGGTCCAGGGGTTAGACAGATTTACCCAACCCTTACCCTAATAGACAGATTTCTTGAATAGAAACCTGACAGATACAATAACAAGTGCCAACCGACACATGCACAACAAACAGTGCCTGCATGTCCGCACAAATGTACTTCAGCCAAATAAATTGCAAGTACCGACCACAAGTTTGTTAACAGTTTAACTGAAACATCAATTTCCTGATATGTGTCGTTATAGCAAATGTTCATTTTATAAGCTATTGCATAATAATTGTTGTCAATCTCCATTAAATTTATCTTCAAAACATCATTTGCCAATTTAATATAGTACACTCAATTACTGTCAAAATGTACATGAAAGTTACTGCCAGCTCATAAAATGCACGACAATAACACTGCATATGTACGAAAGGGAAATACGAAACACTATTCAATCTGCAAAATTTATATAAATAAAAACACACTCAAGGAAAAACAGTACTAGCTTTCCCATATCTAAATTTACTAGTCTAAATATGTGCATTGCACCATTAAGCAATAATAATAATAAAGTGAATCGTTATATCTGACATGTAAACATAAGCTCCTTTTCAATTGGTGGTTTATCCACTTCTGCAGTCCATAGTATGGTGTGGTCAAAAAAACAATAAATCAAAGCCATATGAACATAATTTGATAAATGTGAAACACAAAACAAAACCATATTATCTTAAGAATAAAGTTAAACAGTGCTTCGTTGCTGCAACTTGTACTACCATCTAATAAATTATCATTTCTGCAACGCTACGACTTACCAAGATCCTTGTGGCAGCTTCAGTACTTAATTGTTTTTAAAGTTGCTGTCCATTCGTATTCCTAAACCCAAAGGATTTCAGAGACTCAGGCTATTCCAAATGATACACATTTGAATGTGGATTTCTGACTACAACAAAGGGTCAATAGTGTAACAGAATGAGCTTCTTAGTGTCACCATTGATTCTGATTTACTGGTCCTTTGTTTTACCTAGAACTGGTCAGCTAATTTTAAACCAAATGGGTTAGGGTTTCGTATTGCGATGCTGATTCTCTACCAAGCAATTTTTTTCACATCTGATCTCTTATCACTATCTTTCCTGTGCCGACATTTCCCTCCTAGAAAGGAACTCCACTTTCTCAAGAATCAAATTAGCTGGCCTCTTGTTCATCCTGTTCGACTGTTGTTAATCCTAGCAATACCAAGGCCTTTTCCATAATGTGCATTACCATGGGAGAGAATACTTTATACAAACCAAATCAAAAAATAAAAAAAACAAAATTCGTTAATTGATGTTGAAATATATTAACAACAATCTTTTTAAAAAGTTAGTGATATGTAAGTAGGGTCCAGAACCTGAAAATATCCTTTAGCAGACTCTTAGCAATACTAAAGCACTTTCAATAATGTTTACCCCCGACTAACAACCACCACAATAAGATTTGAAAAATGCGAATTTTGCTCAATGTTGTTGACTTTTACCCTCAAAATACTACTTCAATAAATATTGATGTGTAAGTAAGGCCATGGACCTGGAAGTATTGATTATGACATTTGTTGAGGAAAGTGACATCATCAACTACTGAAACTTAAATTTTTAGATAATTTAAAGCAAATATGGAATTTGGTAGAAGAATTCATTAAAACAATAAACGTTTTTCCAAATCTTGGAATATGAAGTAACTGACTAGATTACTATATTTTCAAAAGATGGGCAGAAAGCTGATTTCTGAATCTCTATCCACCATGATGTAAGGCAGCTGCAATCTTTCGATATCTTCAGGCCTTTTCTAAGTATAGCTTCTCCTCTTGTTATTTCTGAACGGTATATTCGCCGTTACTAGCTGAAATGTATTGCAGAACTCAGACTTTTTCTTATCTTATTCCTGCTATCAAGACCAAATTCTCCCACAAATCTTCCTACTATTCCATCAACTTCCATCACGTTACGATACGCCATAATCATTAGATTATCATCTACTTTTACAATATCATTCTACATGTTGTCTTTTTATTTTCTACCTGTGACGACAAGTGTACCTGAAGTAATTTTAACCAACGTGGTAAGGAGTCACGGTGATCTGTTCTTGATCATAAATTAGCAAAAACAGTCAAGATCGCAGAATATTTCATTTATGAAAGTGACCAGTTTCGGCATGTTTAGTCGGTGATCTTCTGGTTACGAACACTGTAAGGATATGAAAGGACTTCTTAGTTAGGGAAGTCAGCCTTTGCATAACAGTCATATTCAAAAGACCAAAAATAACGTAGCGTGATACTTGACTGGAGATTTATATAACGTATACAAAAGGTTAGAAATACTGTATATATTCTAGTACTGATAACTACAAGCAATGTATGGCATAACGTCAATTTACACCTGAAGTGATATTTTACATCGACACAATGCACCTTCTACTTGGTTGTCACATCTTTTTCAATATACATCTACAGCGGCCAACGGATACTGCAACGGTATCAACATCTTGGGAACAGCGTCCGATAAATACATCTTTAACCATTAACAGCCACCTGAACGACATCTCTATGATGACAGCGAACTCTCCATAAATCTTCAGTCGCTTGCGGCCGTTTCACAGCGTCTCCATGGAAATGGCGTCTTGCAGCATAATCTTTTTCCACCAATAGCCATCCTGCCGGTATTTTTATGGAAACGGTGTCGCTAGAAGTACCAAGAAGCGCTTTATTTTCGCTCTTGAGAAGGCAGTGTGTTTATTTTGACGTCAACCATTGACCCATACGCTGAAATTTCAACACATATCATCATACGAAAGTAGCGTTTGGCTAAAGGCAACTTACTTGAGAGAACCGTGTTTATATCAATGTTCTGCTATTTAGATGTAACTTTTGCATTATATTACATAACTCAATTATGGCTACCATGAATAGATATTTCGAAGAATACAGGACCGATTTGCTTGCTTAACCTATTTCTGTCTCATCTCATGCTCTAATGCGCTCTTGTTTACCCATTGTGTACAGAATAAATATTGCAATTAAAGATAATATCCGGAAGTTGAATGATTGTGTAACAATCACCATCGTGTCTTCTCTTTCAATAAATAATATCCTACCTGGGGTCGATGTCTTTTTTCACGTGTCAAATACAGAAAAAAACAAATGTCTTAAGGCTTTCCACACAAGGACAGGAATATTGTCGCTAACGTAGTGGCCATCTACGAAGATTTCGGACACGGAAAGTTTATTGTATGTCTACGGTCTGTTTGTATCGGATTAAACGAGAATATTCGCTCCTTTCTTTTCAGTACTGAACCCAGAGTGTCAGTAAAGGAATTTTTATAAGAGTACTAGCGACCTGTCCCAGCTTCACACTGGCAGCACTAAGTGCCTACGGCCGGAAGACCCGCCTGGGGCATACAAGAACCTTCTTCGTGAAAACGGTATCAAAAGACGGACAGTAGTTCCTGAGTTTGGCTTTCAAATACAAGCAGAAAAATCAGGAGGGTTACTGTAATTTGTAATATGTATACATAAAGTTTATTTTATCGCTTTATACGGGCACCATGAAGTTATACGTCCAGACGTAAATATTTTGATGTTATGTGTTATATTGTTATAACACGCGGAAATTATAAAATAAGCACTATATTTCTACTCATTACATCTTAAATGTCTATCAATTACTTTTGCGGGGAGTACTACGAAACGTATCCTTTGCAGAAACTATTACTCCTCTCGCAGTGTCTCGAATAAACACTCAATGATAGAAACATCACAAATCCTCCGCAAGAGAACAAACAAATAATTCGCACAAATTTCAAACACAAGTTAAATATAATTTCCTGTGTTCTTCATAAGAAGAGAATCTAATGGTTTTTAGAACTCGTGTACGTGAAGCTTATTTCAGGCTAGAAAAAGGTATATCAGTCGTTAAACAAAAATTCTTTGAGTGATGGCACTATAAATGTAACAAAAATTAATCTGATTGCTTTTGGATGAGGAAATGTCTTTTTCGTAACAGAGTTTTGTAATTCGCTATAAATTCTCATTATCTTGAACAGATGTAAGCAATTGTTTCTGAGGAGTTACTAGTCGGTGATTCGCCTTCACTGATTCTGACAATAATTTTGTATATTACTCACAAGGTTCTTATATACAGCAGTTTTCGCTAATTATTTTAGTAAAAGAAGGATGTAGTTGGTATTCCGAAAGACTTTTGATAATCAGCACTCGGATATCACACGCATAGCTCCAGCAAACATTCTCAGGTAGTTCTGGCGTAGCTTTCATATTTTATTTATTATATTGTAATTATTTTATGACATGTGTGCAAAAAGACAAATGCTAAAATCTTAAGTGCTGTTCTTTATAAAGGCCTGGTGGATTCAAGAGACCAGTTAGTGTCATTCCCTGCAATGAGAAATTCATGTACGCTGTATAATTTTTCTCATCTTGTTGTTCACCATGAAGACTTTTCCGTACTTCGTCCGTCCAGAAGTTACAAGTCAGTATGCTGTCATCCACAATTACTACGGAAGGCGTAAGATACCATTTATACGAGTACTCGAATTTTTAGTGTACGGTTTTCCGAGCTAATCAGTAAGAGAAACATCGTTGATGTTAATACCACCGGCGTGTGTTGGCAAGTTTACTTTTTACAATCTTAGCGCAGCTCCTTTGCGTTAGTTTCTGGATTTCTGCTTTGAAATATAATTATGTGTGTAGAACTGAAAAGGACTTTTTGAATAGCATCAAACATACATGCAAACTAATTTATGTCAATCAACAAAGGACGTAAGATTGAAATTACGATGTTCTGACTGAAAGGAGGAGCTCTTCTGCTCTTAAACTCGTAGTGTTACACGAAGACGAGAATACAAAAGTCTTGGAGAGAGACCCTGCACCGTGTAGGTGTCGAGGCAATAAAGAAAGATGTACAGATTACTCGTAAGCGCAGAGCAAATAGCCAGCTCTCTGCAAGATGCTGACGAGAGAACTACATCACGCCTGTTTATGGCTACATACAGGATGGCCTTACAAAGGTACGATGTCAAGGGTCACAGATATCATCAAGTACATACAGCCAATAACGGCTCAGAAAAGCAGAGCTCTGTCTTGGCAGTTGCCATTTAAGATAATCACTTTAGATGCTTTCGTTTCCATCGCAAAAATAATCTACAGTAGAAGGCGAAAATACATTTTCATTACTTGGAGATTACCTACAGGAAAGGAAAGAATAGTTCAAGAGCAGATGGCGCTGTACAGCTACCCACGGCAACGTCTTACACCAGCAATATTGTGATACTCATGCGTTGTAGTAGTAGTAGTAGTAGTAGTAGTATTGTAGTAGTAGCTTCATTCATCCGTAGATCTCTTTTTACAAAGATATAGGACATGTCAAAGTATTTACAAGTTTAGATCAATTTAAAATAAACTAATTCGTATACACATATATTTACAGATTTCTAGTTAGATTCAATTTACTCCTGGTATAGGCTTACAGTACTTTTTTTACGAATAACTTATTAAATAATGTAATACCACACTGTTCACTCATATCTCACAATCAGTCACTGCACACACTAAACATACATTATTTCATAACACTTAAGACAATCACTTTAGATGCTTTCGTTTCCATCGCAAAAATAATCTACAGTAGAAGGCGAAAATACATTTTCATTACTTGGAGATTACCTGCAGGAAAGGAAAGAATAGTTCAAGTGCAGATGGCGCTGTACAGCTATCCACGACAACGTCTTACACCAGACAGACAGACACACACACACACACACACACACACACGCTAATGGTCTCTGGGCCATTTTCTGTACGGCAACTTCCCTTTTGCTATCCTCAAAAACTGAATCAGCATCCCTCCAAAATGAGTGAGATGTTGATCTCAGAAAGAGGAAGAGGTGTTAGTATTGTGCTATGCATAGACTGGGGGTAATTATTTCTAGAAAGGGAAACGAAGGAAAAAAAAGTGTAGTGTTATGTGGAATGTTGGATATTTTGTAATCATTATTAGTATTTTATTTATTTGTATAACATTTGTTTTATCAAATCCTTACTCTGTTTTAGATAAATAATCCTTCAATGTATAAAATGTATTGCATAACAGGTACTTTTTAGCTGCATTTTTAAATAAGTGTATTTTTTTGCAATTTCTTTACTCTCTTTTGGTAATTTATTGTACACTTTTATTCCTTGGTAGAAAATGCTGTTTTGAGTTTTATGCTTATTCTTTTTTTTTGGTAAATGTAAGTTGAGTCTATCTCTTGTTGCATGGTCATGGACAGAGCTGTTTGTGCAGTAATTACCAATGTTATTTTTGATGTGTGCAACTGACTGGTAAATATATTTACATGGAGCAGTTAAAATCCCCAGTGTTTTGAACAGATCTTTACAATGAGCTCGACTAGTATTTTTGGTTGTTGTTCTTGTGGCTCTTTTCTGGAGTTTGAAAATTGTGTACATATTTTGTGTATTTGTCCCCAAAAAAGGAATTCCATAACTAAGAACTGAGTGTACATATGAATAATATGTAACTAAAAGACACTGCATGTTACACACTGATGATAGGATTCTAAGGGCATAACATGCTGATGACATTCTGTTTGCAAGTACCTTGGTGTGTTCACACCACTTAAACTGAGAATCAATATTCATTCCTAGAAATTTTGCATTTGTTACACAGTCTATAGAGGTGCCATCTACATTTAATTTAACATTGTCATTTTTCCTATTCAAACTGATATTCATGGCATTAGTTCTCTTTATGTTCAATGTCACTTTATTGCTTATTGACCAACAATAAACTTCCTGGAGAGTTTCATTTGTTTTCACGACAAGGAGTACTCGTTTTCTCAGTGACGATAATATTGCTGTCATCAGCGAAGAGGTTTTTTACACCATGAGTAACACTACTGGGAAAGTCATTGATATATGTTCAAATGTGTGTGAAATCTTATGGGACTCAACTGCTAAGGTCATTAGTGCCTAAGCTTACACACTACTTAACCTAAATTAGCCGAAGGACAAACACATGCACCCATGCCCGAGGGAGGACTCGAACCTCCGCCGGAACCAGCCGCACAGTCGATGACTGCAGCGCCTCAGACCGCTCGGCTAATCCCGCGCGGCTTCATTGACATATGAACAGTATTGGTCCTAATATGCTACCTTGCAGAACCATTATATTAATGTATTTTGATTCTGATAAATATTTTACTAAATGTTTGGATCTATTTGAAGTATGTGTTATCTCTACTCTTTGTACCTTATCTGTTAGGTATGATCGGAACCAGCCATTAGCTACCCCTCTTATCCCTAATGCTTCTAATTTATTTAATAGAATTTTGTGTTCGACTGTATCAACCGCTTAGAAAATCCAAAAATATGTCTGTGACACACTCATCTTTATCAAGAGCATCAAGTACAGCTTTTGTGAATTCTAGTATGGCTGACTTCGTATTTTTGTCACTTTGGAAAGCAAACTGTGAATCGCTTAAAAGATTGTATTTATTCAGTTAATTCATTAATCCGTCTTTCATAATGGCTTCTATTATTTTTTGAGAGTGCTTACAGCAGCGAAATGGACCAGTAATTTTATACGTCTTCTGCATTACCTTCCTTAAGCATTACCTTCCTCTTGCCTGTTTTAACTGCTCTGGAAATGTCCCTGATGTGAAGGATTAATTTATTATATTTGTTAAGGGGCCTCGTAAATCCCTATGCATTATTTCAGTACACACATTGGTACTTCATCTAATCCTACTGACTTTTTATTTTTTAGTTTTTGAACAGTTTTATTGATTTCATTCTCTGTGGCTGGAAGTAACATCATTGTATTTAGTGCAACATTATTTACAGGCGTTATATTTGTTTTGGGGAATTTTTGCTGTAACTTCTCTGCAATACTTGCAAAATGCTCGTTTACATAGTTTGCTAAGTGTTGTGGATCTGACAATGATCTTCCAAGAGAGAAGATCAGAAAATGTAACTGGAAACTGTATACAGTGTTATATGATAAATGTAAAAGGCAATAATATACAGAAGTAGTATGAAGTAAAAGTAGGAGCGGTAGCAGAACTCTGGAAGAGATTAACAGACACCTACTTCCCAAATTACCTAAAATTATGCAGTTGTGATAAGGTTAAGAGTGGGCCAGTTGGGAAGATATTTTTGTGCCGAAGAAGGGCAACGTAGTGGTTTGGCGAGATGTGAGCGCCATGACTTAAATATGACCGAAGCTACACCGGTTTGGTGGGAGTGTTACTACGAAAAACGACGAAGAAAGAGGGAATATCTGGAACACTAAAGAAATGCCAAAGAGTCGTAAGAATTAAAGGAATAACGGTTATATTATTTTAACCGCTTAGTATTGCGGAAATCAACGAAAAATAACTTTAACAAATGCACGCACCCTTGTGAGTAGGTCTGCATAAGTTAGAACAGACTACAAGTTAAAGTAATTTATTACCAATAAAGGCAGACGTATAGGAAATACATATCTAAAAAAAGTATTAAAACCAAAAGATCGTAGATTTTTCTCCTGTTATACCTTTTGCAAAACCTATCTAGAAATTTAATGCGGTAACTTACTAATGTCAATATACAAAGTGGTCTAGATGGAAATTTTAGGAGTAATATATAGTTGATGAGAAGCTAGCTTTTATTCGTGTATTGAAAATTCGTCACAGGGAATTATCTATTACATTTGTTTGTTCTTGGCGTCTTGAGAACTATCGCCAAAATTTCCTCTCAAAAAGAATGAAGAAAGACAAAAAAACAAGTGCAATGAAAATTTGACTCAGCAAAGTCATAGACGCAGTGAATAGGCATAGAGCAGAAGTGAACCGAAGGTATCAGTACATAACTAAGATGCATTACTGCAATTCTAGACTGTACTTCCCCTGATATTTTTGTGGCCTTGATTCCTCCTGTAGTTAGTAACATCTTAGAGGAAATTCTGTTCTAGTCTTCCAAAGAAAATAAAGTAGGGTGCAGGTTTAACGGACTATCGACAACGAGGTCATTACAAAAGGAAATTCGGTTTGGAAAAGAATACGAAGTAAATCAGCCGTGTCCTCTCCAAGACAATCGTCACAGCATTCGCGATGGAGTTTGATCATCGCTTCTCCTGAATACAAATACAGTGCTCTGAGCGCTGTGCCATCTCACTCGGTTTATTTATCAGTATCATGTACAGGGGGTGTTCGATAAGTAATGCAATTTCTTTTGGCGGAAAAACACAGCATCGCAGATGTTCACAGGTTCTTGCAGGATGTCTACTGAGACTTGGCAGCGGACAAAAGCTTGGTGAGCCGATGAGCGAGGCGTCTGTCATCTTCACAACAAGGCAGCGTAAACTTGTTCGATCTCTTTCGTGTCAGCCGGCCATACAAAGCTGAGACTCTTGTAATGTGCTCGTCCCCCCCTTCCATCCTGTCATCCTGTTTTTTCCCCACCTACCCTCTCTCTGCCTCCCTTCTCCCCCCCCCCCCCCCCCCCCGTCGCGACTCCTTTTGCATTCCTCTCCTCTGCCTTTTCCCACTCCCTCTCGCGTCTGCCCCCCCCCCTTATGAATCCTCGTCCTCCGTCTGTTCCGTCCCCCCCTCCCCTCCACTTCGTTTTCCTCTCCTTCCCCCTTTTTGTTTCCCATCATCTGTCCATGTTTCCCCACGTCTGCCCTCGGCTGTGGTGTTCATATTTATGCCGACTTTTTAGTGCAGTGTTCAAGTGAGTGTTCAGTGTTGTGCTTCTTTCCAAAGTGTTACGAACAGAGATCATACTCTCGCTGGGAGTGATTTTTATATCTCTTGCGAACAGAAACCAGACTGTCGCCGTGTTTTTTAATTGTCTGTCTATTATTTTACCTGTCTACTTCCTGTGTATTTTATTAGCATCACCAACCCTTTGTTTTATGTTTTAAGTTCCACGATTTTCCGCCATTTTACCATTTAAGTCACCGATTTTATCGCCTGCTTTTATTATTTATTATCTTAATTTTTTTTAAAACAAATTCTGTAGGCTGAAGAGCTGCATACTAAGCTGCTGGCAGCAAGCCCCCTTGGGGGTGGGGGGGGGGGGTGGGGGGGAGGGGGGGGGTATCGAAACTCAATAAAGGAAAAAAAAGTGCTCGTCGTCATAAAAATTCAAACGAACTTCTCCTTCTCCATGACATTACAAGACCTCACACAAGTCTGCGCAACCGAGAGGAGCTCATAAAACTTCATTGACCTGTTCTTCCTCATCTACCCTACACCCCTAATCTCGGACCTCTCGACTTCTGTCTGTTAAGCCCAGTGGAAATCACTTCACAGGAAGCAGTACGTGGATGATGGAGAGGTTATCAAAGCAGCGAGACGTTGGCTCAGTAGAGTAGTACCATGCGGGCATACAGGTAAGGTTTGTAAGGACGTCGCACTGAATGGAGATTATATCGAAAAAAGGATTGAGGAATAGTATTCTGCACATTACTTGTTGAGTGACCCTGTATTTGCACCTTCACTGCACCTAGAAGACCCAACGGGATGTACAGTAGGTTGCAGTAATTATGCAGAGACAAAGAGAGTTACGCAGGATAGACTAGTATGAAGAGGTGCATCAAATCACTCTGGACAAATGGCCATAACAACAACAACAACGAATGGCGACAACAGCAACAACAGTAGCAATAACAACACGAGTCATATTGTCAGTATTCCGATCTCGCTTTAGTAGCTATAACAATCTCGTCGACGGGACAAGCGAGCGATATGTAACAACCACCTCAAATTCTGGAACTGTTTATACCAACTTCACACACTTTCAGAACCCTCCTGAGCGTCTGTATACAATACTTGCGAATAGAGTCCCCATGAAACGGTAGTATTTTGTAAAATAGATGTACTTGGCGTCTCTGGAGTGTAGTGACTGATATAATTATTCTTTTCTTCTTCTTCTTCTCCTTCCTCTTCTTCTTGTGTTCATGCCTTCTACAGGTCGAGTTAAAATTTCAATTCTTAATCCTTTGTTCTTCTTCCCGTATTCCTTCACTGTTTCACTATGTTTACTTTTCAGGTCTTCAGACAACTTTCTGCCAGTTTTATTTTCACTCCTGCCTTGTAAGCCTTCCCGTTTTGAATATTTTTCCCTAAAGATCCAACTTTCAATACTTCTTCCTGTCTTGCATTATTACTTTTCAGATGTTTACTAACCTCTTTAATCCAGGTGGTGGTTAATGTCTTTTCCGTAAGACATTTGAAGATCTGATTGGTGAGTCTATTGCCTTTGTTTTCCACACTGTCTTACAGCGCTTTATTTTAAGGTTTTTAAGTAAGAACTTTTTGTGGTAGATTTTCTTAGTTGTATCAAACGCTTCTTTCATCTTGTGTATCCTACCCTCAAAAGCAGATTTTTCTAAATCGTTTTCTTGAACAGTTTTCGAACAAACGTTTGAATTTTTTACGTTTTCTATTTGACCAGTATTCGTCTTTAAATATTTATCTCGTTTTATGCCTGTTGTAAATTTTGTTTTGTCAACAGAGACTGTTAAACCTGTCATCTTGGGTGTCTCTTCTAGGAGACTGACTAGCACTTACTGCATCATTCAAGTTTGCAGAAAGTACGGCAAAATAATCTGCAAATCCCATGCAATTTATTGCACCTTCTTTCTTCTTTCTCCATAGAAAAACTGGAAATATTTTAAATTCTTTCAGTTTTGCATTCCAGATTCTTACAGTTTTCTCCAAGGCACAGTTGAACAGAAGTGGATGTGCCTGACACCTATGTCTAATTTGTCTCATCCATAAATTCCACTTTCGAGATTGTGTCTGTCGGAGTTTCTTGGACTAGGTTTGCACACTTACGAGGAAGTGCTGAAAAGTAATGCTTCGAATTTTTTTTATTCAGTACTCGGTATCGGTTGAGGCATTACACGTCGTGTATGTTACTTGGTCGACTTTCCCGTTTCGCTGAAGCAAATTACAACCCTGTGCTGCTAGAGGGCTCGGAATTACAGCGTGTAACATGGCCGTGTGTAACGTAACTACGTCGGTGCGTGAGGAACAGTTCTAGAACCTGAAAGCACGAAATGGAAGAGCTCGCCCACACATGGAGCATCCTCTCTTTCGGCATGAAAATTCCAGACCACACACGAGTGCTGCGACGTCTGCAACTATCCGAAGCCTTCGGTTCACTGTCATAGATCATCACCCGTACAGTCGCGACTTAGCACCGTGCGATTTTCATCTGTTTACAAAGCTTAAAGAACACCTTCGAGGCCTACCGAAGTGGCCGTGCGGTTAAAGGCGCTGCAGTCTGGAACCGCAAGACCGCTACGGTCGCAGGTTCGAATCCTGCCTCGGGCATGGATGTTTGTGATGTCCTTAGGTTAGTTAGGTTTAACTAGTTCTAAGTTCTAGGGGACTAATGACCTCAGCAGTTGAGTCCCATAGTGCTCAGAGCCATTTGAACACCTTCGAGGATATCACTTTGATAGTGTGAAGCGTCGTAAGCAGAGGTGAGGTTGTGGCTCCGTCAACGAATTCAAACGTTCTACATTGACGGTTTCAACAAACTGGTCTCTCGTTGGGCGAAATGTGTTCGTCGCCATGGTGACTATGTTGAGAAACAAATATGCAGAACAAGTACGTAGAACATTCATAAAGTTTATTTCACTTAAAAATCTTTACGAGTTTTCACATAAAAAATTTGGAACCTTTATTTTTCAGCACGACCTTGTAGGATTACTTTATCTAGCGTTTCCCTATCAACAGAGTCAAAAGCTTTTTAAAATCAATAAATGTTACTATTATGTCTTTAGAGGTTGTTAACCTGTAACGAATTACCGTTATCAGGGGCAGGATCTTCCCTTCCTAAACCCGCAATGATATTGAACAAACTGACAGTCAAGCGCAGATTGCACCCTATTAAGTAATTTTTTTTTTATAACCAAATCGTAAAAGGGATATACCTCTGTAGCTGTCAACATCTTGCTTGTTACTCATTTTATGGAAAGGGTGTATTAGAGCCACTTTCCATCCTTCTGGCATCTTTTTTGTTTCCCAAATTCCTTCAAAGATAATTTTTGTAAATTCTATGATTTTTGGAGAGATCATTTTAAAAGTTCAGCAATTATAGAGTCTTTCTCAGTAGTGTCGTTATTTATGAGAGTCTTTTTCTTTTATTTATTCAGACGACAATCTCAGTTTTATGTCATACAAAGATTGATTTCGACGGTATACTACATTCACCTTCCTCACCTGAAAATGTATGTATCTTACAATCGAATCTGGTTACTGTATGGCAAAAAATGGGGATTGCCGTCTGGATAAACAAAAAACAAGTAAAAATTGATGTACATATTAATATTTTAAACTCAAGAACACGTACTAGAAAAATGAACAATAACCTAGAAAACACTGAAAGTGGTTTTCCAATTTGTCAGTTTTCCACGTTCCTTTTTATGAACTTCTACCTATTTGGTGTTGGAAAAATTTGTGATGTTGGTGGAATTTTGCCCATCATTACCAGCTTTGACATTCAAAAGCAGACTTTTCAGTCCACCGAATTATCGACATCTTCTATACCACCTCATCTCAAATGTTTTGATTCTCTTCTTCTCTGGGTTTCCTACAGTCCTTCATTCACGACCATACAACGCTGTGCTCCAAAGATACATTCTCAGGAATTTATTCCTCACATTAAAGCCAATGTCTCATACTTGCAGACTTCAGTTGTCCAGGAATGCCCTCTTTGCCACTGTTAGTCTGCTTTTTATGAGTACTGGGACAAAGGGGGCATACCCCACTCTGCATTGTTGCCAAATTTGTCCAGATGGCGGATCAAGATGGTGACCATTGATGTAGCCACATCACACTAACGATTTGGCGGGAAGTTCAAATTTTGGCATGAAGATAGGTCAGTCGGGCTACCTCCACTAACCTAACTCCCCTCTTCTTCATACCGCTCGCTCTCTGGAAATTGGCAGGGAAGGATTCAGTGCTAGGCTGCTGTATAGGATGGATGTAAGTTGTTATTTTGTATGCATTGTGACACATTGTTTATTTAAACAATTTGAGTTGTCAGAGACAGTAGCTTCATCCAGTGTATACACCTTGAGGTCTGGTGTCCAACTGGCGTAATTCACAACACCACCATCAGAGGGCGCTGTAGGTCCTCCCATTCCCCTCCCCTCCCGTGATGTAATCCAAGACAGCAGTCCAGAAAAAAAAGGTTATGTGACAGACTTCGGCCAATAGGATGGCAGTATCTGGTGACATCACTGAAGGAGATTAGGGTGGGCTCAGCAGCTTCACAGCCTCATTCCCACTCAGTCATCCAGCAGCAGCAGAAGAAGAATAAGAAGAAAGAGCACCATGAAACGTCAGCAACAGCAGTCGAGATCCAGCACAGCCCTGCAGAACAGGACGAAATGGTAAAGTAAGTATCCCATATCACATCTTTGATTGTAGTTAATGTTATTATTACTGGTTGTTTTCATGTCTTAGTCTGTATGTCATGCTTCCTCCTCCTTCTTGTTCAGCAATAGCCTTCGACATGTCAAGGCCTGCAGGGGCGAGCATCAACATATCGACCTCTGCCACATCCAGACCCACAGTGACCTCAGCCGCCATCTTGTTGAGACCTCACCACCTCTGGACCTGCAGCTGCAACAACCTCCAGCATGTCCAAACCTGTAGCAACCACGTGCGATCCTGAAGCACACATGGCCCACTTGCTGGAGCAGGACAAGGAGCTGTTATCGTCTATCCCACCCATTGATTTGGGAGATCTTGATGCACAGTCTGTTCCTAACGTTTGGAATTCTGCTGATGGTCCTAAACAAGATGGAGGTCATTGCTGGTCACTGACATATGATGTATCCGGTCAGAACATCCCTGTGGTAGTGCAGGGCACAGATGCTTCATGAAGAAGGTTCCACACAGAGCCCACCTACTGGAGCAGGACACAGAGCTGTTATCGTCTGCCGGCCGGGATGGCCCAGCGGTTCTAGGCACTACAGTCTGGAACCACACGACCGCTATGGTCGCAGGTTCGAATCCTGCCTCAGGCATGTGTGTGTGTGATGTCCTTAGGTTAGTTAGGTTTAAGTAGTTCTAAGTTCTAGGGGACTGATGACCTCAGAAATGAAGTCCCATAGTGCTCAGGGCCATTTGAAACATTTTTTTGCTATCGTCTGTCCCACACATCAGTTTGTTTGACGAGGATGCACGGTCTGCTCCCAGTGCCTCGAATGCTGCTGGTGGTCCTAAACAACAGCAAGATGGAGGACAGTACTCGTCACCAACATATGACCCACCAGAGCAAACCAGCAGAACATCACTGTGGTAGTGCAGGAACAGAGGGTGGATGTTATGGATCAGAAGGTATCAAGTGCTCCCATGCCTTCATTTCTTAGTGGAACAAAACGTGTAAATGTGGGTACAGAAAAACATCATGACTGGAGCTTGCATGTGAGGAAAGAAATTGAAAATGCAGCAAAGGGTGTTAAAGTGGCTATTTCTGAGTTCAACTGGGAAGATACATGTCGTGCAGAGTGCTATGTCAATTATCAGGCGATCAGAGAGTATTGTCCAATTCATATACCCTACCTGAACATTCGTCTTACTGGTGTGACATTATCCATTACAACAGTGTATGATGACTCTGCATGATGTATGAAATTGGGTGACTACTGTATTTATCTACGGCATGCCTAAGTTATATACTTACATTATGTGCGTTCTGTGCTACCCCTTGCATTGGAGAGACTGAGTTGTTGGTTGCCAAGCCTAGACTCCACATACAATGATGTTCTAAAGTTTCTATATCCACATAGTGTACATGTTGATGATTTGGAACAGTACCTTTGTTTACTTATAATTGCAGAGCCAAAAGAGAAACAGGTTAAATGTGCATGTGAAAAATCACAGTACTGTGTGGTGCCCATTAGTCTGAAGGAGATACATGTGCAATTATTGCAAATTAAAAAGCTTTATTTGGGAAGTATTGTACAAGTACAAAGAAGATAAAGCAAGAGTGATGATATTTTTAAATACTACAGTCGATGTATGACATTTAAATAAATAATGTGTATACATAATCCCAAATTATGTTTGTGTTTTATTTCATACCTCTCTCATTATAGTCCAAATATGACACTGATTAACATCGATACTTTCAATGCTATGCCTATAATCATGCAGCAGCAGACAATTTCCTCAAACACCTCTTCACCCATCTTTGGGTTTTGGTCTTCATATGGTGCTGATGTATTTTTTCAAAGCCAGACATATTCCAGAATCCCAAAACAGTTGGTTAGGGATAATGCAAACCTTATTATAGCCTTCAAATAACACAATCTGAATTTAAAACGCATTTGAAAAGCACATGTAGGAACTGACATGTTGTTCATTGAGTCTGTAAAAATGTGCGCCGATCACTGAAAGCATTCACAGTATGTGTTTCTCGTTATTGATAAAACAAGAAACTGAATGTTGGTACATATAGGCAAAACTTCCAATAGTTTCTGTACATAAAGCCCGTTAAGAGAGGCGAGTACATCAGTATACGCTGCACCATGGACAAATTCACAGGGATGTCTGGCTCTCAACTCGAGAGAATGGGTGCGCATAGATAGAACATTCGCTTGCAGATGGATGCGAAAATTCCAACTGTCATGTGTAAAGTTGGAGGTATGTGCATGGAGCTAGAGACATATTACTAGGCTTTTCTGAGAATGATCAATGCATTAAATGACTTAATTAATGAAATCGGTATGAAAGTAACCGACTTAACTGAAAAGGTTGAGGCTGTTGAGGGGAAAATAGATGTAGAGGCCCTTGTTATTGAGAAGGGGAAGCAGGCACATAATAAGTGAAAGGAGAGCAGATATATAAAGCAGCATGCTGCAGGGAAGTCTGATTAGTATACATAGAAATGTCAACAAAGCAGAAAGTCATTTAGGCGCGGAAAAACTTTCGAGAGAAATTACGGTTGCTAAGGTTATGGCATTTGGATCGACAGCAAACACTAAGAGAGACCTTCAAGCCAGTTACTGAATCTTTGAATTTCTTAGGCAGCTCTCAGCGAAAACAAAACCAAACGATAATGATGGTGTTGTTATTGACGAATTCATTACCCGTCACGCCCCTGGCCAGATAGACAGAACATTCGGCGTCAGCACGGGATGACCATACATGCTCGGTACTCAGCCTATAAATGTAGCTGATGACACAATGCAGATTGGTAATATGCAGTTTGAGAGAACACCTGGCTTAATGAATCTTATTTTCCTAAGACCCACGGAAAGACCCATAAATTATTCAGTTAATGATACTGAAATGTAATGTGAAATACTGCATTGACTGGTGTACATAAGATCACAAGAAGGCAGAGCAACAAGAAATATAAAACCATCATAAAATCAAACAATTGTAAATCCAGGATGGATTGTAACAATATTACGACAAGGAAAATTGCTAAGCACCATACAGCGGAGATGCTGAGTCTCCGCTATATGGTGAATATCAACTTTCCTTGTCGTAATATTAAGCCATTATAAGACCAATATTTGATGGGTGAAAACATCGGCAGCAGCAGTGATGGTATTGACTTTGAGCATAAAGCAGTGAACAATCGAATCCCGCAGTATATACATTAAGACGACCCCACCGATCTAATAGATCGACTACATCTGTTCAAGGCATCAGTTGCTACACCGAGGAGTTGCAGAAAAGCTTACAATCGGATATGTTTCTCCTGGAGTCATAAGCCCCTCGAATGAGGTTGTTTCAATAACCTCTGAGCTTAGAGAGAGAGGTACCATCGAATAAGTACGGACATAGTAGCTCGAGAATAGCACAAACCAACACGCAAAACATACCCTCGTAGGGATGCTATGATTAAAGGTTTGGATGACTTATGGGAGGCTGATCTTGTAGATATGAGGGAATATTCATAAGAGAATAATGGATTCAAATATATCTTAATGGTTATTGATACATAGTCCAAATTTGCCTTGACATTACCTGTTAAAACAAAAATGGGAAGAAATGTTGCGGATGTTGCGGCGGGATGGGGTCGGTCGTCTGTGTTGCTGTTAACGCTATCGTTCAGTCCACCTTCCTCGATAGGTTTCTGACAGATGTCCCTTCTACGCAGTGTAAAGCAGCGATGATGAAACCACTACCTAATACCTACCACACAGAGGCCACGTAACTCTAGTTGAAAGTCAGTTCCTGAAAGTTCATGATCAAAAAATCGGGCGTTCGGAATATTCAGTCTACTAGCAGAAAAGCGTTTAAAATTAGATTAACTCTGGTTTTTATTTATGCTGAAACACAAGAAATGGCTATCAAGTCGGTATTTAATATGGTGAAACGTTATCATTGAAAGTTCACCGTCTGTATAACAAATATTCACTCGAAAAAGCAACCGGAATTTTAGCATGTCCGACCAGACTATTTTCACGTTCTACCAGTCACAGACCCACAACTATTTGCGAGTTAAACATTCGGTCGTTTCAGTGGTCAGTGCTAGCTGAAATATTCTGTACCGAGCCCGAAACACGAAACTCAGACTTGTTACTATGACCAGAAAGTTCACACGCTCATATCTCTCAAACTGATTAACTTAGAAACATCAAACTTTCATTAAAATGTTCGTAACTGCAGTCGCTTCAGTCACGAAATGTTCGAACCGAAATTTGCTCACTATTTCCTCATCTTACAGAGTATTTTTAAGGAGCGATCTAACATCGAGTTATCCGTAGGCCGACTAGCAAGCGACTCTTTCTCGAGATACTCTCCTCTCTGCCCACTCTTCTTTTCGTGCGGGGACAGCTTGGTTCTGATTGGCTGTTGATCTAAACGACCAATCAGATCGTTCCTTCCTTATCATTCTCGCGGCAAATCTTGCCTTATCCAATAACGAATTTGATAGTAATTAATGTCAGCAAAACTTCAATTTCATGTCTCATTTTTAATCAAAATAAGCGAAGTGTGAAATATTCTTCAAACTGATAAATTAACTTATTCCACCTCTAATTGCCATTCTGGCTGCTTTTATAGAAAAGCATGCTCACACAGACATACGTCACCTGAGTCGTGGTTGCAACATAACTTTCCCATGGTTCGTTTGTAAAGGTTTTACGTAAAATGAAATATTTAACTTTAACATATGCCCCACATACACTCTCTCAATCATTCTCACGCACTCACACAATAAAATATAATCAAATAATAATTTTGATCGATTTTTGTATTACGTAATGCAAAGTGACTAAAGTTTTAAAAAGAAAATTCTAATTAATTGATTTTTATGCACTGAGAGCTATGTAATGGCTTCAAACGATAATGAAAATCAATCTGTTATTGTTCCTAACTTGGTTTTAAAAAACAAGCGTAGGTTTTAGGATTTTTAGGTAATTCTCTTTATCTCTGAAACTATAATAAATAACAGTGAAATTTTGACGGCATCGTTCCATTAATAATAAAAGGCTGTGTACCAAATTTGAACAAAATCGGATAATAACTAATATGGATTATTTAGATTTGTAGAGGGTATGACTCTTCGCATCGACTGAATGTTACGCTATGCCTTTCTCACGGCAGGCGCGTCAGCTGTGCTGTGAGCGGAACGAAAAACAAAACGTAGGCATCCAGCAGCCACCGTACTAGACGGCTGCGTGGCTTACTGCAAAGAATGTCATCTCGTAATAACTTTCTGCGTTACAATGTGTTCGAGCGCTTGCTGCAGAAAGGGCGAACCGATGCCTGGACAACCTCCAAACTGATCACAGTGGAGAGTCTTACAATAGGTATTTCAAGAACTTGATGCAGCGGTTGAGATTCACTTATCTGAAGGCAAGTATCGTGGAGCGTCTGAACAGAACAATAAATGTTCGAATGGGGATGCGTTTTAACCTTCGCAGCTCATACAAATGGGCAGATATCCTCCCAGAAATAATTCCTCAGTATAATCGAACCAAACATAGCACAATAAAAATGAGACCAATGGACGTTCGTGATAATGGACTCATGGATACGGTGTACTATCGTATTAAAATGCTGGATCCCCGCAGACAGAAATTTAATGTAAGTGATTTGGTACGTACCTCAAAACACAAGGCGAAATGTGAAAATCAAACCTACCGAACTGGTCAACAGAGATATTTACAGTTTGAAAGGTGCAAAGAACGAATCCTGTAAGTTATATATTGAAGGATAGTAAAGACGAAGAAACTGCGCCGGCCGGTGTGGCCGTGCGGTTTCAGGCGCTTCAGTCAGGAACCGCGTGACCGCTACGGTCGCAGGTTCGAATCCTGCCTCGGGCATGGATGTTTGTGACGTCCTTAGGTTAGTTAGGTTTAAGTAGTTCTAAGTTAATGCATAACATCCATGCTAAGAGACGCATTAGAGGAGGTGGTGGTATTCTAGATAGACTGCCAGTGGAATTACACATCCCGGGGTATAACTACTGTAGACCTGCAATAAAACTTCAGAAACGCTTGGCACGAGGTGATAAGGGGGTTCATCTGCTCGACGAAACGTGTATGGAATATGACATTGCATACGGTGCAAATAAAGACCTCTCCAGTCGTCACATTGCAGACAGGATTTTAGCTGATAAGGCTACGGCGATACGGAGAAGAAAAAATATTGATATAGGTTAACGCATTGCTGCATTTGCAGTTGATAAAACCATTAAAAAAATTAAGATTGTTTTAGGAGTGATGAATTTCAAGCGAGTTATGAATGCTGCACGTTGTCACTAAAGATGAAGAAGGACAAGGGCGGGAAGCAGAGCTGTTTGAAGAACTGTATCCTGACAGCGATGTATGCAACTAAAAACGCACTGAAGCAGAAAGCTGTGGGAAGAAAAAGAAGAGGATCGGTTAAAGCACCTCGAGTTCTGCAAATACCCATACCTGGTGGTTTTCTTCCATTTCTCATCCCGGCCCACTACGCGCTCTCGGCGGTAGCGTCCCTCGCTGGTGGTGGTGGTGCAACTATTGCTCGAACGGCCAAGAACGCGCAAAACTCCCAAGCGCAGTTAGAAGAGGCAAGAAGACATAACCGCATGATGGAAGCCACATCCATCAGAAAAAGACTATACTTGAAACCATACAGGAAAGAGCTTGGTATATTCATAAATAAAAAAAAGCCCATTAGCTGGCCTATCAGATCGACCACTCTCTTCTTATGTTTGTTAGAAAAAAATTCAACATTCCAAGATTCCGTGGTGTGTTTATGCGGGATATATTACTGAAGACTATGTGGAAAACTGGTGAATGTGGTATTGTAAATTTAGATGTTACTGGAGGCCCCAGCACCCACTGGGTATCGTATGTTATGAACAATGCGGATACCGCCTACTATTTGACTCATTTGGTGACCTGCAACTGCCAGAACAATTACAACGATACTTCCCTCGCAGAAGACGGGTGTTCTACAATTTTCGACGCTATCATGATTTTAATAGACAACTCTGCGGACTACTATGCGTCATGTTTCTCTTGACGTTTACAAAGAAGAAGAAGACGAAGAAGAAGAAGAGTATATAAGGAAGAGCTTTAAACATTCCTTCAGCAGGTGAGGTTCAGAAGAAATGTCGTACACTTTCAGTTTAAAAGAATGATCATCTGTATTACTACGTGCAAATTACTTCCCACAAACTGATTTGGGCATTGGTGAATGGAGTATTGCATTGAGTGGACTGGGGACGTACAACAGCATCCCAAATATCACCCAGGCTAACAACAAACAAACTGCATATGGATATTTGGCTCAAATGGCTCTGAGCACTATGGGACTTAACATCTGTGGTCATCAGTCCCCTAAAACTTAGAACTACTTAAACCTAACTAACCTAAGGACATCACACACATCCATGCCCGAGGCAGGATTCGAACCTGCGACCGTAGCAGTCGCGCGGTGCCGGACTGAAGCGCCTAGAACCGCACGGCCACCGCGGCCGGCTCATATGAATATTAATGGTGAAAAAGACACTGTGGAAATAGGACCTGGTGCATACGATATCGAAGATTTAAAATAATTCTTAAAACAGTCTGGAAAAAGATATTGGGCGTACTGAGATACGTGCAAAGGCAAAAATCTATACACTTAAACTAAAATAAGGAATGTGAATGCAACAATTGACTTCAACCAGAAAAGTTCAATAGGGCGCCTATTCGATTTCACAAAAGGACAGGTTCTGAAGAAGGATCCTAGTAAATTTTACAAGTCAGATCAGACTGTGGACATACTGCCTGTCAGTACAATCTCAGTCGGGTGTAACACTGCAACGAACTCCTACCTCAACGACAGTCTGATTCGTGCTATTTACGGATTCTTCCCCTTAGTTGCAACAGAGTATACGATTGTTGAGACTCCCATAAATGCAATAAACTTTCCAGTGACAGTTCAGATACTGGACTATTTGGAGTTGCGTATTGTGGACAAGAATAACCAACTTTTTAACTTCTGCTTGAGGAAAGTATTGTACGATTACATCTAAGGCAGGATGGGTGTACGGTATAAAACCAGTGCACGAAATCCACAGCAAGTTACTTCGCCGCCGAATCGCAAAGTGGTAACACGTGCTAACCACGAGTTTCTTAAACCAGTTGGCTTGAAACCTTGCAATGACGTCCTCACTCAGTATAACCAGTCCAATAGAATATGATGAGAGAATTAAACGTCAGCAATAAACCGTATGCATCAATCATATTCAACAAGAATGATGAAATTAGGATTGTCATCCAGAATCAAGACGCGCTGACGCTTCTATGCGAGAGTTTCATGTATTAGGAGAGATCATTTAAGAAAACCGACTGCAGCGCAACAGTGGAATCTAAGTTTACATGTAGCTCTTTAGCATTCCTGTTTCAAGAGATACGTTATGAACTTATTGGGTCTAAGATAGATCGTACTCGCAATGTCGACGTAACATCAATCCTTAAAACATACGTCTCTGCATCATCCACGGATTTGAATGGTTTAGAAAATGCGGGATGGTTCCTAAACGGTCCGGTGGATAGAACAGTTGTAGAGTACATACGACTTAATGCATGCATACCTCTAAAAACGGTTATGGGCTACTTTGAGAACATGAAGCATATCATTATGAATGCTAAACAGGAACTCATTTTGCTACAGAGTGCGACCGGTAATAATTCTCAGATTCAACGAGCTCAAGAGGAGAATATGATCACAGTCAGCAAGATAATATGGAAAATGCCTCACATCAGTGTATCAAAAGAAGAGCGTTTCAAGCTTCTAAAAGTTCTGAATCCCGGTACATATCTACCACTAACATTCCACTCTTGGGAGGTTTATGAGTACCCAGTGATAGCGACTGCAAGCAGACAAACACGGGCTATTAAAACCCCTTCGCAGCTAGAGACGCCTAGATTCGTCATACTTGCGTTTTAGGCTGGTAGAAGAGGGAATATAGCTAATGATTCCAATGTATACGACAACTACAAGTTAACTAATGCCAGAGTCTACCTGAATTCAGAATTCTACCGATATGACAATTTACACCCGCAGTGGGATGAAAACGTATGCAGTCTAGCACACGACACTTATGCGAGGTTTCATGCTTCTTACTATGACAGTGCTGAGAAGGAGGAGAAGGAGGGTGTCTTCTCAGTCCAAGGAGCTATCACAGATCATTGTACTAGACTGCTCGAAACACAACGAGATGATTAGGTCAGGACCTATAGATATGCGAATTGACTTATTTGTTTCTTCAGCAAATTTTCCGGAACACACTGCAACGTATGCTCTACTTCTACCATGTGATTAACAATTGCCCGCTCACCTGCGTTGTGCAACGACCTGTATAAATGAACAGCTGCTGCCCCATACCCAGAGAATTCCACAATGACATTTCAATGTGTGAACATCATCAGGAGCTCAGGTTTTCTATGATAATGAGCTTACACTGTACACTATTCATATTTAAAGATGTTGCATTCGTGGTGTACACAGAAGATGCCAGAAGAATAGAGACATCCCCACCAAATATTGCACCATGGTAGTCTTTCAAGGTCCTGCTCTTCATCGACTCTGTCTGCTTATGAAAATGAAGGGGCGAGAATGATATAGCCCAAAGCCACACTTTTCTCAAAATACGTTTTTTGTGTTAGTTCAGCTTCTACGCAACAGAGGAAGCTACTGCATAAATATTTTAACTTTCCCTCACTAGATGGCAGAGCTGTTCACACTTGTTGTTCTCATGCTGAAGCAGTATTTTCGCGTCTGAAACAACCCAAAGCCACAGTACAATGGCGCTCTCAAAGAAGAGGCTACTTCCATACATAAGCGAAAAAGAAGATTCAGATACAGAAATAGCTAGTTCTGAAGACGATTTTACGTCCAGTGGCAACAGTTATTGCCCCTTTGATGAATTTTCATCTGAAAATGATATGGTTAGTCTACAATACTTACTTTTATAAACATTTAAAACATTGAGGCTTAGGTCTTTATCACAGTGAAACATTATTGCGTAATTATAACTTTTATATACTCGCTAATTAAAATACGTACATGTGAATCATGAGCAAATTTTACTTCTCCTATTAATTACTGTATTATTCGTAATAAATTAAATATTATAAGCCTATTTGTATAATATATTAACGTTTGGTATATGTGTTAAAGTGGCTTTGGTCTTTCTCATTTTGAATACTTTATTTGGGTTACGATGCTGATGAATGTGAAAGGTCTCCTGAAGTATCACCTGCTACAGAACCTAAAGGCAGAAAAAATAGGAGAAATATGAGGAATTGGAAAAGGGAAAAATGTAAATGTCGTAGAAATTATGGCAGAGAGTACGTATCTGATAAAACAAGACAAATTGTTGGTGCTAAAATTCTTGGTTCTGGATGTAAATGTAAAAACAAGTGTAGGAGTAAAATTCATGAATGTGTAGAGCAGATATTCAATTCTTTTTGGGATATGGGTGATTTCAGTTGCCAAAATAATTACCTTCTGAGCAATGTTAAGATGCAACAAATACAAAGGAGTTAACTATGATTAACGATAATTTGAAATTGATTTTTATATCATGTACTTTTTATAAATAAAATATTATTATTTTGATTAATATATTTCAATTTTTAAGGTACCCAAAGAAATGGAAAAGCACAATTTCACGGCGAATGGTCACTTTTTTGTACCAGGTTAAGGTTGATGGCTGTAATATTTTAGTATGCAGAGAAGCATTTTTAAGTGTGCATTGGCTTCAGAACAATCAAGGACGTTTTAAGAACTTACAAAAATACTTGTGTGATGGACACTCCACTTCTCCAAAAGACAGAAGAGGTATTTAACGATTAAATTAATGTTGCTTCCAAGAAAAACCATAATTTTGTTCTGCTGTGCTATTTATCCAAGGTTTTATTTACATATCATATTCAGACACAAGTTCACTAAATCTGTCTGACCTGGGCATTTACCTTCACAATCACTTTTTCTTTGTTTCCAGGAAAAAAAGGGTACCCATCAAGGAAAATTTCACACGAAGCAGTTCAGACAGTTCACAATTTCATAAATAATATACATAAGTATGCCAGTCATTACAGCCATTCACAGAACCCCAATAAAATAACTTCGACCAAGAAATTTCAATTTCTTCATTATATCAAGAACATTATTTGAAATATTGTGAAGAAAATAATGCACCACAAGTAAAAGTTTCAAAATTTTAAGATATATATTTAACCAAGATTTTTATATTGGTTTTAAATTACCTCATTCAGACACATGTCACGTATGAGATGAATTTCAAATTCAAATAAAAAATGCACAGTTGGCCAACTCTGAAGATATTATTAGAAGATTAAAAATTGAAAGGGACCTAAATCACGCCAAAGCATCCGCTGGACAAAATATGATTACACAGCTTTCCATATTAGCTAGGGAAAATCCCGAGGAATATCTTACAATAGCCTTTGATCTACAACAAACCTTTCCAACGCCATGGCTTACATCTGAGCCTTCATTCTGTAAGAGGAAGTTGTGGCCTTACAATTTTGGTATTCATGATTGCGGGTCTGAAAAGGGACATATGTTTGTGTGGAGTGAAGATGAAGCAAAGTGTGGATCTGATGAGATAGGAAGCTGTCTGATAATATTCTTAGAAATACTAAAGTCTCAGGCAAACATTCTTCACATTTTTAGTGGTAATTGCAGAGGCCAAGGCAAAAACTGGGCAACTGTTGCATTAGAGAGACCACTAGTGCGTTCAGGAAAACTTAAGGCCATTGAACATTGGTTTCCACAAGTTGGACACATACGACTGCCCTGTGACCGAGATTTTCGTCGAATTGAGAAGCACGTTAAGAACAGAAACCCCACTGTGTACACCCCTCATGACTGCATTACAGTCATTAAAGAATCGTGCAAGAATAAGCTATTTTCAGTAGTTAAAATGAAGCAAGCGGGCTTTATAGATCTGACACCCCTGCAGATAAATGTTGGAAAAAAGGACAAACATGATGATGGATCTCAGTTCCGATTTTCTGAAGCGACAGCTTTTCATTTTGATGAAGGAATGCCATCACATTTAAAAGTGAAGTATCAGTACACTGAATTTGAAGAATTCAAAACTGTAAATATCACTGAAAAAGGACGAGCACATCAGGAGAGTAACCCATTCCAGCTCTCAAGGAAATACTTAAAGCCCATTCCAATTTGTGGCAAAAAACTCAAAGATATTATGTCATTAATGTCATACATACCAGATGTTTCAAAGGGATACTTTAACAGTCTGAATGAATCAAAGGATCAAAGTGAACACAGGTGATAGATACTGGTTATATTGTGTGAAACACTGTAGTGACTATCATTGTAAGTTATGTTGTATATTGATGAACAAATTTTTGTAAACCTTGTGTAAAGTTAGTATGAGACAGGCCAAAGCCCAATGTTGTGTCACCCAGGGATAAAATATTTTTTTATTAATAATATTTAACTTTTTTCACAATATAACTATGCAAACATGTATATTAACACATTAAAGAAATAAACTAGTTTTGTCAAAAACCTGAAAAGTTGAAATATGATTTATGGATTTATTCGAAGTTTTAAAATGCTCCCCTGAAAAATTTACATTTTGTGGCTTTGGATTATGTCATTCTTACCCATTCAAATGTAAAATTATTTTTAAGTTGGATGAGAAATAAATGAATTTTTACCTCATAATATGTTTATAATTTCTCTTCACCCTGTTCCCACTTTGAAAGTATACTGTTTCGTGCAGATAATATGTCTGTGGTTGCCTTGAAGCACAGGAGACATAATTTTTGCTTCATGTCTTTGGAGGCAGACGCAGTCACCTGCCTCCTGCTTCCATAACCCAATATGTGCTGCATTATAGGTGTAACTCCATGCAGCCATTCCATATATTTTGTTATTCTCTGTCTTAAACTTCACCTCCTTAAAAGCACGCATCTTCAGAAAAACTAATTCCATTTGTGTCCTGCCCAGCATTTATATACATGTACATACTGCAATAGGGGATAAATTTTTTGTAAATAACAACAACAACAACAACAACAAAGATGTATTGTAATGAATTTTTTAGTTTATTCAGTTCACACAGATACAATATAGTTCTTGAGATTATTGTTCAGTTCTTCAGGTATAGTTCAGTTCTTGAGGTACAATATAGTTCTTGAGGTACAATTTGACTCTGCCATTCCACTGCGGAGATACTTTTAACTTACATGGCACAAGAGTAACATTGGTTGAGAATATAATTTTTTTTTTACATTTTTTTCCAGTAGCACTAGATGAGAATGTTTACAATTTTTCCAGGTATATAAATCTACGCTAAAAACTAATACAGAGATACTTTTTTTATTACTACAACTAAATTCCACAGTCCCAGTAGCATATCTTTTACAATAATTCTTGTCGACTGTGTACAAAAGGTTTTTTACAATATTTCTGATGGAGTGTGAGCTAATAGATATATACAATTCAAAAATTAATCTGACTTGGATGAATAGCGGCAGGTGAAAACTTAAAAACTATTCTATATACAAGACACACATGGAGGGTAGACATATATATTTACAGGATACACAGACATTGCGTATGAATTAACAAATATATAAGGATTTTGTTCTATTTATGTTTTTTGATGGATTTTTCACACATGGCGCATACATAGTATACATAAATAAATAAATATTTACACCCTACTCACAGACACACAAAATTACTTACACTATTATAAAAGGGTCATAAAACTACTCTGAAGACACACTCACACACACACTCTCTCTCTTTCATTCATTTTCTTCCCCTCATTAAATTAGAGTCCCCCACCACTTCCCTGGCTACAAGTGACTAGTGTGACTACGGGAGATTTTCAGTCCCGTCATCACAAATGACCATTTTATCGTCATGAGGCGACAGGCCGATTTTAGACTGCAGTACAGTGTACACCTCGTGTCCTCTCTAACGAATACGGGTCTGCCGTACCATATGCGGCGGCTGCCGTGCAGCACTGAGAACACCGCTGTACAGGCACTGCAAATAGTCTTCGATAGAGAGGGCTCTCGATGCCATATGACGCATATCCTTAGCTCGCCTCTGTATGGCACCTTCTGATGTGCGATACGCATACGTTTCTGATCACAGACCTACAGACTCTACAGTCAGCAATCCATTCGCCTCGTCTTTCATGAGGCCGACAGCCTTCTTGTTCTGTGGAACAATACCATAAGGATTATCGTGTATAAGGACATGTCGAATTCATTACTGTGGCACCTAATTATTTCATATGGATCGCAGTTCTTCACCCAATAGTAAAGCTATATGTATCCATATAAAGTAATTTATTATCTGCAAAATGAGTTTTCGTAAACACATAATGAAAGCGGTACATGTTGAGTTTGGATAGGTCTAGTACGCACATCCCCACATAAATAGGTTTCACAAACTCTAGTGCAGTCTTCGCCATCCCCACAGCAACAAAGTTTTTATGGAATACGGTGATCCGCTTAAAATTTGGTCTGGCAATACATTTTCTCACGCCACAATGCCCATCCTATTCGGTTCTAATTAAAATTTCACGTCCTTCCATAATATTCTCCATTGTTTTGCCGAAAACTGAATTAGTCAGTAATTTATAAGAAACTTTCTCAAAGTCACACGTCGCGGAAACTCTTTCTCTCGTATTCAAATCAATATACTCCTTCAAGCAGGGGGACTGAAGGAGATAGCCCAGGTGATTCTAACCAGCTCCATTCGCAAGTTGAGACACTGCTGAGATTACGATAATGAATAATGTATCTCCGCTTATTCCCCCAACGTTGTCATCAGTTTTGGGGTGGAGCCTCTTAGAAAAACTAGTTGCTCTGGACATAGCGGCAAATCGGCGAACGCATCATGCAACTAATAAGGTATGTGGGGTCTGCCTCCTCCACATACCCAACATCAGAATCAAAGAAGAGCAGCATGTTTACATGCATCTCACACTCACTGGCAGATTTTGAGAAATGGAGGACGCCGACGACAGTATGCCTGTCCTGCTCATCTGGCTTGCTTTCTCCTCCTCACCATAAACATGAGCCGATACTCCGATGTTTGCGCTTCAAATTTAGGTATGCC
Source organism: Schistocerca americana (assembly GCF_021461395.2). Taxonomy (NCBI): domain Eukaryota; kingdom Metazoa; phylum Arthropoda; class Insecta; order Orthoptera; family Acrididae; genus Schistocerca; species Schistocerca americana. Next base: position 379,793,103 of record NC_060120.1, on the reverse strand, counting down.
CTGGATCTTCATGGGGACCTCGATATCATCAAAGTTTTAATACACACGATTATTATCACCTACATGGTATTGGGATGCTCAGGATGATCTTTGTAATTGTAATTACTCTTGCAAGCCAGGGTTGACGCAACTTTGAAACACAACTCATCTGAAACTTCCTGGCAGATTAAAACTGTGTGCCGGACCGAGACTCGAGCTCGGGACCTTTGCCTTTCGCGGGCAAGTACTCTACCATCTGACCTACCCAAGCACGACTCACGTCCCGTCCTCACAGCTTCACTTCTGCCACTACCTCGTCCCCTACCTTCCAAACTTTACAGAAGCTCTCCTGCGAACCCTGCGGTACTAGCACTCCTGGAAGAAAGGATATTGAGGAGACATGGCTTAGCTACAGCATGAGGAATGCTTCCAGAATGAGATTTTCACTCTGCAGCGGAGTGTGCGCTGATATGAAACTTCCTGGCAGATTAAAACCGTGTGCCCGACCGAGACTCGAACTCGGGACCTTTGCCTTTCGCCGGCAAGTGCTCCACTCCGCTGCAGAGTTAAAATCTCATTCTGGAAACATCCCCCAGGCTGTGGCTAAGCCATGTCTCCGTAATATCCTTTCTTTCAGGAGTACTAGTTTCTGCAAGGTTTGCAGCCGGCACTGTAGCTCAGCGTGTTCGGTCAGAGGACTGCTCGCCCTCTGTAATAAAAAAGCTGAGTAAAGGAATCAACGATCAACTTGAAAGGGTGTCTTGTGACATCCGCCCAGACCAAACGCCACGGAAAAAAAGGTAGAGCACTTGCCCACGAAAGGCAAAGGTCCCGAGTTCGTGTTTCGGTCCGGCACACAGTTTTAATCTGACAGAAAGTTTCATATCAGCGCACACTCCGCTGCAGAGTATAAATCTCATTCTGCACAACTCATCTAATGAACAAGTGCTCTTAACTTTTAAGGTATGCATTTTAGAGTACATGTTCACTGGATTTTTTTCTTGTTTTTGTCCGTACTACCGCTTCACAAAATATGGAAAGCAAAGACCCTGCAGTAGAAGAAGTTTGTTTCACAGTATCGAAGATCGAGGACTGCTCACAGCTCTTAAAGTATACATTTTAGGGCCCATGTTTACTTGACATTTTAGTTTCGAATGATCGTTCCTGTCATATCCCTGAATATTGACCATTACTTCTGAAACACCCCATGTAATCATTTGGAACACAAATTGCTTAACTGCAAAGGACCTCTCCTAAAGTAATTGTATTGTATATGAGATTCGTCAATGATGACGCACGACCGCCAGTCGAATAGGACAGTAAAGGGGTAGTGGATGTTCTAAATTGCTTCAGTAGCTACATCAGAAAATTACTTTTACAATGTAACATGGACAAGACAAAAATATTAATCGCATGGACTTACATATCACAAGGGACAACAGTCCATCCACATACAATATTTATGAGAAAAATACAATGATACATACCTGCAACTTCATGAAACATTCATGAACAAGCAGATTATAGGCCAGTGCTGAACATGGCAAATAAAATACCGATGAACCCAGAAAACATGGACAGAAAATGACACAGTGCAGCAGATTGCAGTCGCCAAAGACTACACTGCTTCCATGGTTGACTCAATACTGGGCAAACTCAAGTGTAACCGAGGTACAATCCACACTACAGAAGAAATATATAAAAACAAATGTTTATCTAGCCTCCCATAGAAGGGCAGTAGATCGCAGAAGATTGTAAATGTCTTCAATACACATAAGGTAAAAATTAGATTACCTACATCTAAAGAAATAAGGCAGCAATTAACACATATATAAAGTGTCATCATGACGCAGATTCACATTCTGGAAAATACACTCCTGGAAATGGAAAAAAGAACACATTGACACCGGTGTGTCAGACCCACCATACTTGCTCCGGACACTGCGAGAGGGCTGTACAAGCAATGATCACATGCACGGCACAGCGGACACACCAGGAACCGCGGTGTTGGCCGTCGAATGGCGCTAGCTGCGCAGCATTTGTGCACCGCCGCCGTCAGTGTCAGCCAGTTTGCCGTGGCATACGGAGCTCCATCGTAGTCTTTAACAGTGGTAGCATGCCGCGACAGTGTGGACGTGAACCGTATGTGCAGTTGACGGACTTTGAGCGAGGGCGTATAGTGGGCATGCGGGAGGCCGGGTGGACGTACCGCCGAATTGCTCAACACGTGGGGCGTGAGGTCTCCACAGTACATCGATGTTGTCGCCAGTGGTCGGCGGAAGGTGCACGTGCCCGTCGACCTGGGACCGGACCGCAGCGACGCACGGATGCACGCCAAGACCGTAGGATCCTACGCAGTGCCGTAGGGGACCGCACCGCCACTTCCCAGCAAATTAGGGACACTGTTGCTCCTGGGGTATCGGCGAGGACCATTCGCAACCGTCTCCATGAAGCTGGGCTACGGTCCCGCACACCGTTAGGCCGTCTTCCGCTCACGCCCCAACATCGTGCAGCCCGCCTCCAGTGGTGTCGCGACAGGCGTGAATGGAGGGACGAATGGAGACGTGTCGTCTTCAGCGATGAGAGTCGCTTCTGCCTTGGTGCCAATGACGGTCGTATGCGTGTTTGGCGCCGTGCAGGTGAGCGCCACAATCAGGACTGCATACGACCGAGGCACACAGGGCCAACACCCGACATCATGGTGTGGGGAGCGATCTCCTACACTGGCCGTACACCACTGGTGATCGTCGAGGGGACACTGAATAGTGCACGGTACATCCAAACCGTCATCGAACCCATCGTTCTACCATTCCTAGACCGGCAAGGGAACTTGCTGTTCCAACAGGACAATGCACGTCCGCATGTATCCCGGACCACCCAACGTGCTCTAGAAGGTGTAAGTCAACTACCCTGGCCAGCAAGATCTCCGGATCTGTCCCCCATTGAGCATGTTTGGGACTGGATGAAGCGTCGTCTCACGCGGTCTACACGTCCAGCACGAACGCTGGTCCAACTGAGGCGCCAGGTGGAAATGGCATGGTAAGCCGTTCCACAGGACTACATCCAGCATCTCTACGATCGTCTCCATGGTAGAATAGCAGCCTGCATTGCTGCGAAAGGTGGATATACACTATACTAGTGCGGACATTGTGCATGCTCTGTTGCCTGTGTCTATGTGCCTGTGGTTCTGTCAGTGTGATCATGTGATGTATCTGACCCCAGGAATGTGTCAATAAAGTTTCCCCTTCCTGGGACAATGAATTCACGGTGTTCTTATTTCAATTTCCAGGAGTGTATAAAATAACGTAGCAGTTATGCTCCACGTTCTACTTAGGACAAAAAGGGATACAGGACACATCAGAGCCTACACACCAAACAGACACGCAAAGTCAGCAATAGCCAAGCACATACATAATACAGAAAACTCATTCGGAAATTTACAGCAAAATGACCAAGTACCCCACCGACTCAAATAGAGATCGTAAAATATAATCGTTTGGAGAACTGGAGAAAAATACCCACTGCGCTAAACTCTGAGAGCGATCGTAGTGTCTCAGTTCATTGCATGTAAAATATTTTGAGATTGCTATTGTACGTTTATGTTTTTCACGTGTACTGCATAGTGTGAATTGAGTAATTGTGATATTTCACATATCTGAGATTCTGTATAAGTGGGCTACAAGAAAACAGTAAGTAAAAGTTACTTCCAAATTCGTCATTAACTATGTACGAGTAGAAAGATCCATCACTAACTACAAAATTGCGCGTGTTTATATGTTACAGCAAAAGCAACAACATATTACAGCAGCTCACACACCACACATTTTACGCAAGAATGTCGTAATACACGAAAAACGCATTTGAGAACGGGGATTATTCTTCGGAACGTTTCGTGCAGGAAAATTGTGACTGGCGCCAGAAAACGTTATTTTATAACAAGCAAAAACGTTTTTAAATGTTGTGTTTAATCTGGACTTAAAGCAAGTAGCACACGAACCGGAGGAACTGGATACACGTCATGTTGTCATGTCTATATGTGACCGTTGCAACATGGAAAAACACGCTTGAATTCCTAAAATTTGAGAGATAGCGTACAGATGACAGCTTTAAATCCCCAATACCGAAAGATATGTCGCAATATTTAAAGGCTCAGAGAAGTCGAATACGGATGTGGCTGTCTGACTGAAATGTGCGATGGTCTCTATAAACAAGTAGACGCAATTGCTTGAGCGGTTACTTGAAATCGAGCACGTGTGCATTTGTCTGCAGCGCTCGGCTTACTGGTCTAACGCTCCGTCTCTTAATAGTTCGACGTTGATGGTGTATCAAACCCTAACCAAGAAAGATAAATTCTTAGTGTCATATCGTCAGAGGATGTACACAGGGTCAGAAATCAGATCATCCACCAAAGTCAAAAAGCTACGCTAAGTCTGGTGCCGTGATCTTGCGGTTAACATCTCCTTTGGACAACAGTTTCGTCACCGCACTTTATCTGTCAAGCTTCATCATCCTGTGTTGATACAGTGACGGTTAGAGAGATAATTTGAACGTCACAGTTGTGATGCTATGATACGTTTTGGGCCGCGAGGTGTACGTCATTTCTCATCGTCAGCATGACTGTATTGAACTCAGAAGTTTTCTAGATGCTTATCTCTCTGTAACAACGGTCTGGTGATGCATTACTACTTTTAAGAATCCATTGCGCATTCCAGCTTAGAGTGTTCTATGTTTGTTGATTTTGAAAAACTCCAGAAATCTTTTTTTGCAGTCCCAAGCGGATTGTTAAGACTCTACCCTCCACGCCAGTGCGACTTAAAATTAGAATAACTGCCCGCTCCCTTTACCTATGGACTAGACATCCTCAGTTCATCTACATCTACCTCATACTCTGCAAGTCACCTAATCGTGTGTGGCGGAGGGTACTTCTGATACCACTAACTGTTTCTCGACCCCTCCCTCCCCCTGCCCCTGTTCCATTCGCGCATGGTGCGTGGGAAGAATGATTGTCGATAAGCCTTTGTATTAGCTGTAATCGGTCGAATTTTCTCGTCGTGGTCATTACCCGATATATGTGTGGGAGGAAGTAATATGTTGTGCGACACTTCCTGGAAAGTACTCTCTGTAAAGTTCAATAGTTAACTTCTCCGCAATGCTCAACGCCTCTCTTGTAACGTCAGCCAATGGAGTTTGTTGAGCATCTCCGTAGCACTCTCGTGGTGACTAGACCATCCCGTGAAGTAAAGCGCAGCTCTTAGTTGGAGCTTCTCTATCTGTTCGAACAGTCCTACCTGGTAAGGGTCCTATACTGATGAACAATACTCAAGAATCGGTCGAACAAGCGCTTTATGAGCCACTTCCTTCGTGGATGAGTTACATTTCCTTAAGATTCTTCCTATGAATCTCAGTCTGGCATCTGATTTTTCTGCTATTTGTTTTATGTGGTAATTCCATTTAAGGTCGTTCCGGATAGATATTCCTAGATAGTTTACGGTAGATACTATTTCTAGCAGTTTTCCCTCAATTGTGTAGTTGTACAGTAGCGGATTTCTTTTGATATCTATGCGCAATATTACATTTATTTACGTTTAGGATGTACTGCCAGAGCCTGTACCATCATCATTCATCTGAAAATCATCCTGCAAACCGGCACCGTCTCCTGGGGTTGCTACTTTATCATGGATGACCTCATCATATGCGAACCGTCTCAAAGAGCAATCGCTCTCTTACCGGGGCAATGCATCCGGACCATTACAAATTAACCGAGGCACTGATTTAGCATCAGTTAATAAGAATTAAATTTTCGGCTTCAGTCATTATACATCATCTAAATAAGCGGACGGTGCGTTTCACTAGGTGCTTCCACTCTCTAATACATTGTGCTGTGCTGCATTATCTAGATTACAACGTTAGTATGACGCCAGCGGGGCACTTTCGAACCGAAGAGAAAGAGGAGACTTTACACAGAGTGAAGAATTCCCAGACTATCACCTAAGTTACAAATGGCTGTGAGATGTCGTTGTGAAGTAGTATTCAATCACCAATATAAGTAACACAGTGTACAAACTGTTTGACTACACACTGCCTTGCAGATGAATCGAATGTAATCATCTAACATTCATACAAGGAATTTAAAAATCATCGTAACACGTAATTGAACTACTTTGTTGTTTACTGAAGGATTCTTTCGGTGTCTAAAAAGCTGCCTAAAGATTTCTCGTATCCACAAAGAGTCCTCTATCGACGGTTAAGTAACAGACATCTACCGAACTCTCGCAGAAAGACCGAAATCTTACGTAAGTAGCGCAAAAGATGCTTTGACACAAAGCTATAGCCAAGATTAACAGACACAATAGTATGGTGATTTTTGATTCCTCAGCTCGAAGTGCACCATTCAGAAATCTCGCTAACAAATATTTCCGATGCTAGTGTTTCAATTGAAAGCCACTTCGACGAGTTGCGTGTCCCTAACCTACACCACTATTCCTAACGGGAAAGTGAACAGTTAACACTACACTTAGTACTCTTCTTCTAATTTTTACAGCAGTCGCAGCAAAAATGCAGGTTAGCTGGATTGTGATTCTCGACATTAGGCTGCAACAGGTAAGCTACCCGTCTGCAAAAAAACGGATATTGTCTGATGAAAGAAGAAAAAGTTTGTGTCAATTTGTATTCTGTTTCAAACAATCATCAAATTCTCATTTATTAATCCAAATAATACCTTAAGAAACAAAGTAGACATGTTCCATCCTTGCAGCATCTCGACCTCATCTGGCAACTGACTTCGTCACATCTGTGCCAGGTATTCATTATTTTCGGGTACTGAGCATATCTTAAACTTTTTTTATTCTACATGAATAAGTCTCATCGCTTTACATATGAAGAAATCCCTAAAAGAAGATTTTCACATTTTTGGAAAAACTGAGTTTTCGCTGGAATAAAGTGGTGCATCACCTGAAACATGTTACCAAAGTAATGGATGTCTTTTTTTATGTTCACATGTTGAGCTATTTGTCATTGTAAAGTTGGCCATCCTGGAAGAACGTTGCACATCAATGAAAACAGCGGATATGGCTGATTCAAGTTTCAATCCAACGGCTATTATATCATTAAATAAAAGCACAGAAATGAAAATAGATCGATCTAAGTGGAGACAAAATGTCAAGAAAAGTATAAGAAACATTGGAAAATCTTATATTTTTGTAGTTGGTAAAGACGAGCTTGAAAAGTAAAAGTTGTGTGCTACAATAATTTGTTTGGTCTTGTCGTTGGTTTAGGCAAAAGAATGATGATACAGTTATACTTTTGTTCCACTACCATGTTTTGATAGGACATTTTATAACAATATAGCAAAATTTTGTTGTTTCCGGATATAACTTTCCTCCCTGGGACCGTTTTTTCGCATTAATCGAGTAAAAAGAAGAGTAATAGATGTCAGGACTACCTATAAATGGGAGCATGAAATATCTGAGGCTTATTTAATTATATCTTTCAGTATAAAAGAAATGAACCAGAATGAATTTGTTGCTGTAAGTGTTCTTGAAGGAATTAGGAAGTGCGACACAAATTTGAAAATTATTAGTTGCGTAGTTGAGTATCGATGTTGACGATCCAAATTCAGTGTATCTACGTCTTACTCATAATGTCATTCAACACCAGGTACGTCATTTACTGTTAAAAAAAAAAGACAAAATCAACCTCAAGTTAACATCCCTACATACGTTACAAGATTTCCTATATCCACACCTACATGACTGCTCTGCAACTCACATTTATGTGTCTCGAGCCACTTTCACACTAATTTCTCTACTGTTCCGCTCTCTAACAGCGCGCTGGAAAAGCTAACATTTAAATCTTTCCGCCCGAGCTCTAACTTCTCTTGTTTTATTGCAATGATCATTTCTCTCTGTGTAGATGGGTGCCAACAAAATAGTTTCGACGTCGGAGAACGTTGGAGATAGAAATCTCGAGAAAAAATCTCGTCGCAATGAAAAACGTCTTTGTTGAAAATGATTGCTGCCCCAATTCGCGTACCGTATCCATGACACTCTCTCCCCTATTTCGTGAAGATACAAAAGGAGCTGCCCTTCTTTGAACTTTTGCGATGACCCCCGTCAATCCAAAATTCCTTTTTTGTATAAAGAGATTCATCCTCTATCAGCAGAGAAAACGAGAGATTTGTCGGGTATATGTAAATACCTTGATGTACAATACAAGGAATTTTATTTTTCCTCTGTTTCATATTTTTCTTAGGTATGTCCTCTATAGATCTAATTTTTTAGGTTTGGAGGTTTAAATATATGCAATGCATTATTTCAGTATTTCAGATAATATATTCTGTTAATACTTTCCATTATGTTTGCCATTGTAAGAGAAAATTATATTTGTTAGATACACGACGTTATTCTAGTTACAAGATATGCAACATTCTTACATGGAAAGCTACATAAAAATTAAGATAATTTTCTAAATATTGGAAAATATGGTAAATACATGTTGCTGTTGCATAATACATACTATGTCACTTCATCATTACAGTGAAACGAATAAATAAATAATACTTAAGGAAGGCAACAATTATTTTTACTTCCTGAAAAATTATGAAATTATAGTATGCAACTTCTTTTGAGAGCAGTCTTCATATATTACATCTCGCATTCAAACCAGCTGGACTCTAAACAATATTTAGTAGATCTTCGATTTTTCATGAGCGAACGATAAGGTTCGACTACAGCTACATTATGCCAACTTCAAGAATTTTCGTTTAACTTCATGTCAGTTTCCACCCTGGACGACCCTCGCTTGTTGGTCCGAGCATCTGTTTTGTATGACGTGTAACTGAAAAAAGTTCGCAGAGACAGACTTTCAACGTTACGATATCTGTGGACAAAACCTTTCCTGATGCTACACGTGTACCGCAACAGTTCAAATAATTTCAGCCTGCTGCACGAGCATCTGCAAATATTTTTCCAGTGGGGGTAGAGGGGGAAAAAGAAAAAGGGGGGAGGAATGGAGGAGAGGCAAGGCTCTAAAACGCATTTTGTTATACATTAGTTGCTCAATTTCGAGACATGTCGTGCCAAAAGAACTAAATTTTATAAGTGACACAAAAGACTTATTGCGTCCCACGTAATTCACGGTTATCCACTCAATATATGAATAAAAACTATGCCCCCTCTTGGCATCCCTTGCAGAAGTCTCCTATAGTCTGCAATAAGTGACCTCTGCTGCTTTTTATTTACTTTTTTTTTTTTATTGTGAGTCTCGGCGTTAATGCCACACAAACATCTATAAGTTTTTTTGGTATTTTTATAGTAAGGTTACATTTACCTAAAAATTTCACAAGCAGTTTTAAAATCGATAAATTATTTTATGAAGGAGAGTTACTTTATTAGCTGGCAATAGTTGATGAGACGTATAGCTGTGGCTTCTGCAGATAAACCATAAGTTTCACTGGGAAACGAAATCATTTCCCTGTAACCTGTGATTGGATATAGGGACGTTCAACCCGCTCTGCCGTTGTCTGTTGCTTTGGAATCGTCAATATAAATCTCAAACAATCTGGGAAATTGTCAGCAATACAGATTTTTGCTAATTGCTCTGCTACAGCGTTTGATTTTGTTGAGAAGTAGAAGTGTTTTCGTTGGACTGGTAATCAAGATATGCGTGTGTTCGGCGCGTCTGTTTGATAAATCTAGCATTGCGTTAATCTCGCCATCCCATGGACCTCAAGCTGTAAATTCATGTTTATAAAACTGGGTGTGACAGATTTTAACAATGTATGAAAGGAAATAAATTATCTTCAAAAAATTCACCAATGAACTACTATGATCATAAAAATTCACAGAAACACACACTAATTAAACTATACATTAATCAAAATAATGATACACAAGATTGTAAACATGACGCAAATGTAATTCACCTGTATATTATAATCGAATCTGAAGAATGAAGCCATGGAACCATACTTACTCTTCCATTCGTGTTGCCAAACATATTCCAAACCGACATTATGCAAGCTATAGAATTACCATAGAAGCACGTTTCATAGTACCTTCCAAAAACCTTTATGAGTCAGTCTCTGTCATGCAATGTCATTTGCAATTGTCGGATTTAAACAGAAATTGTTGCATTCAAAGCACCTAAAACAGTACTGAAATATATATGTATTGTCGCTATGGAATGTTTTGGCACTCACTTCAACTAACAACAGTGATAACATTAAGCTTTCTTTACTAGTGTTGTCAATTGACTGATCCAGCACAGGTATAACGGCCCAGTGCTCTCGGATAGTAGTTACAAATATACAATTTCTAAATACAATGAGACGTTTACAAAGATTTAAACCGACACTAGGCGAGTTGTCCAGGTTTGTATAAATGTAAGTTGGTCTAGTGACAACCATGACAGAGGAATGTTACCGACTCACATGTTGCAGCGATATTTGTCGTCCTCTCCTTGCGTATAGTTCTTTTACAAAACTAGATCCTTCAGGACATATGGTATTCTCATTTGCGTACTACAGACGTATTTTATAGTGGCTTATCCATCGTAGACAGCTCATTGGATTTAACTGTTGGTCTCACCATAGCCTCATTTCAGTTAAATTTTTCACATGTGCTTTTTGGTGGAATAACTCTTCCATGTTTCTTAGCCTAATGCTTTCTGGAAGAGCAAACATTTCTTACATATGTTACTAACAACACTATCTGCAATAATGCTGACACTTGATGTATCCCAGTTCTTGTTATCTTCTCTTTCACGTTCTCCCTGTTAATGGAGACTACTCTTTTTCTGTGTTGCAAGAAATTATCCATTAACACAACAGTCAGGCACTGTGGTCTGAGCCATACATCACTTTTTGGATTAATTATATATCTAAGACTTAACGTAGGCAGCCTCTCAATACATTAATAAGGTTTCTACAGATTTAGACAAGCTTAAATTGACGATGATCTATTCCTCTAGTCTTAGGATTTGCATCTCTGCGTATAGTTCTCTCACAAAACTAAATCCTTCAGGACATACGGTATTGTCTTTAAGCGATCCCTCTGGATACATTTTAGAATTATTTGATGTGCTATTTCCCTCAGAGTATATAACAGCGAAAGTGATTTGTAGCTATAGAGCTGTTAAGGACGTTCATCTGGTTTGCGAATAGAGACAGTTCAAGTCTTTTTCCGTTGCCGTATCCGAGACATTACTTAAATATTCACAAAAAAAAAAAATAGCTCTGAGCACTATGGGACTTAACTTCTGAGGTCATCAGTCCCCTGGAACTTAGAACTACTTAAACCTAACTAACCTATGGACACCACACACATCCATGCCCGAGGCAGGATTCGAACCTGCGACCGTAGCGGTCGCGCGGTTCCAGACTGTAGCGCCTAGATCCGCTCGGCCACTTAGGCCGGCTTAAATATTCACGTCTTTAAGACTTGTAGGAGTTGTAATTGCTCTGCCCAAGCATTTTTCAACGCCTTAAAATTTTTCACTCTTATTGGAATTGCGCGAGGAAGTTTTCATCTTATCTTTTGATGCGATGTTTCGAAAATCTTTCTCTTAATTCTGTTTGTAGCCTGCGCATGTCAGTTATAAATCGTGAATGCCTGTAGGTTTTCCTTTGCTTTGTATCTAATTTTTTTTATGTTTTAATGTTTGTGGTAATGGTAGAAGCTCGGAGGCTTGTGAAGTTGGCAATACTAGCCTAGTGGAAGCATATGCAGCTACATTTTAATTTTTCCATGTAGGTATGTGAAGGCTGTTCCGATGCTTTCTGTCAGTTCGGGTGCACGGTACCTGACGGAATATGGGTATTCTGTCCGCAGTGGGCAGTTCATTTGTGAAGCTGGGTGTTGGCGAGGTGGCTCAGATTATGGTGGCAAGTACTAGGTTCTATAGAACTCTGTATGTAGCCTGATATTTGCTCAAATGTGTTTGGTGATGGCAACATCCAGTATATTAGATTCTTTTGATAATGTTGGCACTCACTGGATATGCTATTATAAGAATAATGATAAAAATTTGTGTCTGATTCATCTGGAGGAATTTATGATGAAGAATATGTTAAATATTGTGGCTCTATAATGTACAGCGAATAAAAAAATTTAATGAAGTGATATGTGGTCTTTGCGTATATTTGTTTTAAAACTGTTGTTAGGTAATTATAAGTTTATGGTATTTTGAGTTTAATAAACTGACATTTTCAAAAATGAGAGAAATAAGCAAAAATCTGGAGAGTTAGAAAATTTTTTTAAACGAAATTGAACCAAAATTAGAAAATTTAACCAAACCATTTCATAAAAAACTACAAAACATTTTTAAAGTAACTTAAAGATATACTGACTTTAAAGGTAGTAGATTAGTAGATCTATGATGCAGTTACCAAAGTATATTTAGAAAATGAATTAAATAATATTGTTAAAAATGTGAATACACAATATAATGAGAATGAGAACTATTTGAGAATTTTAAGTCTGAGTTGGCTGAATCAGATTCCTCACTTTTTTCGTTTATTACCTCTAAAGCAATATTAACTGTTTCTTTCAGATGTTCTATTCGTCTCTCCCCCTATGTAATGATTACTTCATTACTGTTATTTATTTCCCCATTTTTTATTTATTTTTTGTAACTGTTCTATAAAATAATTTTTGTGTTATATTTGGTTTCTGTAGTAATCTATCATATATTTTCTAATCTTATAATCTTCATTTCACAAACTGATGGTAAAACGTCTTAAGTAACCAAATCTTGAAATTGTTTTGCTAATTTCACTTTGACTCCATAATTAATTAATATAACCCAGATTCACTAATAAATACTGTATTACATTTTATATTTGATTAGTGAATGATTCATTTTGTCTAATATCATTACAATTTTTTTGACATTTTTCTTTTATAGCCATAAACTGCTTTTTGAGGATTTATATATTCAAAAATTTCAGCAACATCTTTACTATAAACTAAGGATTACTTTTGCAACAATAATAACAAGCACTAAAAGTGTTTTATAATAGATCTGAAGTTTTTTGTGAGACATGTACTGTGTGAAAACTCAAAAATTAAATAAAAAATAGCTGGTAGTGTAAATATTTTATCTATACAGTTATCTACTGTGCAGCAGCAAGAAAGGGAATTCTTTTATTTGCATTAATTTTTATGTATAACATGAAAAATGAATTAAAAATTACCTTAATAATTATAATTTTTCTTGAATTTAGCGCAATTTTGCTTTAGTTAGGAAATATCCAACTAAATCACTAACAGTTATACTGAAATGATGATAGTTACCATTTTCTCTTTCCTAAAATTTAACCTTTTTATAGTTTAATATGATTTTGATACTTAATGTTGGCTAGGGTATTAACTAACTTAAGCAAATCTCCAATTTTCTGTAATTCATTCTCAAAATATTTTTTTGTTTTTGTTCATTCAATAAGAAAATTATGTGATTTTAATTTTTTACCTTTTTAGAACTTCGCTTAAGCCATACTAATATGGTTTGTTGTGCAATTGTATTTATTACATAATAATTTATTTAAATCCAATAAAAAGTTTCTATGTAAACAGAGGCAATTAAGCCCAAGAAAGGTAAAAATTGGCCCGTGGAGAAGTCAATTGATAATATTTTTTTAACATGGGTCTACAGAGGATAAGATTTCACATATTTGTGAAGTATGTGGTGAAACCCATCATAAATGTATATAAATATTTCCGCTATATCTTTTCTCGATGACGAGGTAGCTACGCTGGTGCATCCTGCATACTCTTTCAATATCTATCGTAGAAGACTTGATTAAATGACAGACTGTTAAACAATCATACCGATTATAAGTGCCGAAGAGGCTAAAAAGCCGTACGTTACCTTAAGTACACCAACTGACAACGTTATAGCCTCATAGTACAGGACTATGCTCAGAAAAGCATAAACGTGGTATCGGCTGGGCATGGCATAATAGATCCGTTCAGCACTCACACACAGCTGATACAGTGTTTATGCTTTTCTAAATATGTTCCTATGCTGTGCTGTTATGCCGTTGTGTGTTGGTGTGCTTAAGATAGCATAAGGGTTTTTGAAACTTCTTTGACATTTTCCCGTTTCCTTCCTATTCGTGATTGCTTACTGTAGTGATTTCTTTCTTTTAATTAGGACCACCTCTCATTTTTATGTCTATGAGACTGATGGGTTCCATACCCGTCTACTTTCATGCAACTTTTAATGAACTGTATAATTTAGTTTATTTAGTCGTACGAATATGACCGTGCCCTTCACTCTAACTTGTCCCTATGGATTGTTTTCTTGTTTTGTAGAGAATGTGATGATGCCTCAAAAGGGCGAAACGCGTTATTGAAATTAAATAACATGGCAACCCAAACTGCTTTTCAATTTGAAATAAATAAAAACCGTTGCCTTACCAGCAGGCCAGAATGGAATAAAATAAATTTTAAAAACATTCATGTGCCTTCATGTGTTGCCACCATGAAAGTGGACTAGAATAAATAAATGAAAAAACACGACAATATTTCAGTTCTTCGTCGCCGATCATGAAGTGGCAGTTGAGATCTCTGTTCCTCAGCTTCGGTAGCCCGTCCATTGTGTCGGCTCCAAGCACACTAACGGTAGGGGCCTCTAACACAGCTTTCAGGAAGCGTGCAGCCAATGACAAAGCAGACGGTGTAGAGGAGAGAAGGCGGCATTGATCCTCTGAAGACCGAGCTCATAATATCCGGGATGTTAGGGGTATAAGTACATACATTATGAACATTGGCACCTTAATAAGTACCAACTTCAGTGTCTAAATTGTTTTTTCTCTGTGTCTAACAGTTTTCCCGTAGATACATCATTTAATTTATTCTATGATGTTTCCTGCACGGTCGTAACTGCATTGGGAAGTGGATTACACCCATCAATATACATCATCCTTTTGCCTCCTTGCATTCACACTCACATACTGCCCAGGAGAAAATAAACTTTAAAGCTTGCTTGTGCCACGTGTACTAACTAATTTAAAAATATACTGATCGTAGTAGCTATAATTATTAGTTTGCAAATGGACTAAGTACTGACGTAATGTCGTTCAGTAGACTGTATTCATTGAAATTTCTGCACTTATATCCGTAACAACCTTTATGTATGACGTGCTTAAATCAACCGTGTGAAATAATTTTAAAAATTCACAGGAGATTACAGATAAAAACCAGGGCATTTCCAGAATTCACAGAGAAGATTTGACGTTATGCAGACTCACGTAGGAATTGAAAATATTGGAGGAGACGATGCGTAAGTCGGCCTCTGACACATGCAGGTGGAAACGGAAGCGTAGCTACACGAAGAGTCGTAGTGAGAGTATGGCAACATTCTAACGTGGAGCTTATGCCAACTGTTCACATGGATACGGACTGTAGTTAATCTCGGTTGGAACTGAAAATACGAGCGGCAAAAGTTACCACTGACATCGAGGAACATGTCGTTGAGTGTAGTTTCTTCCTGGTTGGTAGCTGTGCTAAGCTTTCTATTTCCTCAAAAATGGTCATTAAAAGACCTGTCAGCACTTTTATTATCACAAGTCGTCTTGGTCACATAGATTTCTTTACACTTTATGGCCGGTTTCGGCTTATCGCCAGTTTTAATTTGACGATGATTTGTATCAGAATATTTTGACGATCTGAAAATAGCGATAAGCCGAAAGTGCTAAAAATAAAATGATCGCGGACTCATATACAGACTTTATGTCTTCAATTGAAAAGACCTTTCTTCAAAGTATGGAGGAAGTCGAGATTAATGTCGATACAGTGCACTTGATATTTCTTTTCTTGTATAAGATATACAGCAAAAGGAAGAGTGTTCATTTAAGTTTTTTCCTCTTAACTCGATGTGCTCCTCATAACGGGTCATGGAGCTCATACGGGTTTGGCCGAAGTTGGAAATTTGAATGTATTGGGGTCCTTGTTCGGCACTGTAACAGCTACTGCATGATTAAGCTTGACTGTTTTGAAGAGCTTTATTTAACTTTGAGTTCAAATTTTTGTTTTATATTTATTTTTTCAACAATGTGTCTTTCCATGAGACCGAAACAGGTCACGGATTTGTCAAGAAATTAATTGCAGTTACAGATGCGGATCAACTCATCGTTGTCTACATTTGAGAATTTTAGTCCCTGCGTTCACCAATCATTCCAGTCACACTGATTTATTATTTTTACATGTAAATAGTGCACCCTTTAGGTTCCACTGTAGTTACGAGTTGTTCAGGCAATCTGTTTATACAAAGCAAGTAGTTTATTATTTACTGTTAAAAATTTTATTTCACGCAGCTATAGGTTCGTTGAGAATTATCGATGTCTCAAGCGATGTTGTTGCGTGGTATCTCGATGTTAACAAGGGTAGTTCACGATTGTAAACATTAGGTATCGGTTACTCAACAAAGATTGCCTGACCCATATCTACCACTATTTAAGGCGTAGCAATCTGAGTGATTGGCTGCCGCGCGGAGTGGCCGCGCGGTTTGAGGCACCATGCCACGGATTGGGCGGCCACTCCCGCCGGAGGTTCGAGTCCTCACTCGGGCATGGGTGTGTGTGTGTTGTTCTTAGCATAAGTTAGTTTAAGTAGTGTGTAAGTCTACGGACAAATGACCTCAGCAGTTTGGCCCCTTAGGAATACACACACATTTGAACATTTTGAGTGATTAGGTAATGGTTCAGTAACTTGGGTCGAGCTGATTCGTGTATGCAATGAAATAGACTATTGTCGTGGTGATCATCCAAATGCGTACGTTGCACTTTCGGGCGCACTATCTTGTGGTCTTCTGTATCCACTTACACACAGAAAGTGTATCTACTTTTTCAAACATTTTACTTTTACGAATATGAGACCTTCTTGCAAATACAGTTGCAAATATTTAGACAGTAGTTGAAACTGTTCAGAACATTATTAGCAAATACATTGCACGAATTATACACAAATGCTGTAGACTGTGACACAGAGAAGCCATTCAACAGATTCAGTATGCAGAAAATGTGGAAAAAACATTTGGCAAATTGGAGTGTCATGGAATCTGCGACGGTCGTCGGACGTTCACCTTCTGACGTCATTAGCGTATTTCAAAAGTAGACGACGGAGCCTTCTGAAGGGGAATAGACGGCAACCTGTGGCGCAACACGTGAAAGAAGAGTACGCTACAAATTAGAAATGCAGTACACACGGAACTGAAGGTGGAACAATGGAAATCAATTTCCTGATGAATAACATGCCTCGTTATATCATGTCGGTAGTAGTGTGAAGACCGACTGTCTATCAGTATACATGCTCG
This sequence comes from Schistocerca americana, assembly GCF_021461395.2. Classification (NCBI taxonomy): domain Eukaryota; kingdom Metazoa; phylum Arthropoda; class Insecta; order Orthoptera; family Acrididae; genus Schistocerca; species Schistocerca americana. The sequence goes on along the minus strand of NC_060120.1, from coordinate 379,775,811 downwards.
ACGACGGTACTGTGAAGACAGATTGTCGTCCAGTACTCCAGCTCGACTGACACACTAAAGATAGTACACAAGTAAGGAATGGAGGGATATTAAGTTCAAATGGTTCAAATGTCTCTGAGCACTATGGGACTTAACACCTGTGGTCATCAGTCCCCTACAACTTAGAACTACATGCCTGAGGCAAGATTCGAACCTGCGACCGTAGCGGTCACGCGGTTCCAGACTGAAACGCCTAGAACCGCACGGCCACACCGGCCGGCAGGGATATTAAGGTTTAACGTCACATGAGAGGTACAAAATCTGATGACAGAAATATGATTCGTTCACCTGAAGATCTTGCAGGCCTACAGTTATTACAGAAGTGGTTGATTATTTCGTTATTATTTCTGAACTGTTGAAACCCTTCACATGCGACTTGCCATTTCCAGTACAACTGTCCATGACTCATATCCAGATAATCATTCGGAGATAATGACGAAATCTCAACTCTGTCTAGTGCGTACACTATATGATCAAAATTTTCCGGACATCCCTATGTAATGCGGAGCTGACCATTAGACATTGCGAGAGACGGACCCGTCAGTAAAAAAGGAGGAGGTGGGGGGGGGCGGTACTGTGCTGAGAAGCAGCAACAGAAGAACGTGTCGGTCAGGAGACCTCTGATCCCGCCGGAGTTTCGCGTCCTCCCTCGGGCATGGGTGTTTGTGTTGCTCTTAGAATAAGTTAGTATAAGTAGTGTGTAAGTCTAGGGACCGATGACCTCCGCAGTTTGGTCCCTTAGGAATTCACACACATTAGAACATTTTGAGAGATCTGCGACTTCAAACATGGGCTAATCGTTGGAATTCACATAGCAGTAGTTCAGCTTGCACAGTGACTGTGCGTAGGGGCTAAGAAAGAATTGGGAGCAACGGTCGAACAGCTACTCGTAAACCACCCACACCTGTAATCGGTGCTAAGCGATGCTTGGGGCAACGTAAAGACCGACACCCATGGCCAGCGGGTGACTGGATTGATTTGGAATGATGGATTACGCTATGCCCTGTGGCAATCCGATGGAACGGTTTGAGTTTGACGAATGTCTATAGAATGTTACCTGCCATAATGTGTAGCACCAATGATGAAGTACAGAGGAGTTGATGTTATGGTACGAGCTTTTTTTTCGTGCTTATGGTGTGGTTCCCTTCATGCGCGTAAGAAAACGCTGAAAATGCTGAAGTATATGAATACATTTAAAGCATTTTGTACTGCGTACGATAGAGAAACAGTTCGGGGATGATGAATGATTGTATCAGCATGGGAGTGGGTCCTGTCAATATCAACACCTGTCAGGCAGTGGTTTGTGAACAATAACATTCCCGAAATGGATCGACCCGCCGAGAGTCCCAGCTTGAACCCAGTGGAACGTTTTTGGGATTTATAGCGTCGACTTCGCTCCACACCCCAGCGTCCAACACCACTATTATCTTTGATTTTGGCTCTTGAGGAAGAATGGGCTTCCATTTCTCAATGCCTCAACCCGTCATAAAAACGAAGGATGGACACACTCCATATTAATGTCCACTAATAGCTGATCGCATACTTTTGATCATATAGCATAAAGTATGTTATGCTGTGAGAGCTGGTGACTACCAACGACCTCCTGATCTACAAGGGCAGGCCGCTGTGGCAGAGCGGTTCTAGGAGCTTCAGTCCGAAACTGCGCTGCTGCTACAGTCGCAGGTTCGAATCCTGTATTCATCTCTTGGTCTCCCTCTACGATTTTTAACCCCCACATTTCCCTCCAGTACTGCATTGGTGATCCCTTGATGCCTCAGAATGTGTCCTACTAACCGATCCCATCTTCTAGTCAGGTTGTACCACAAACTTCTCCCCAATTCTATTCAGTACCTCCTCATTTGTTACGTGATCTACCCATCTAATCTTCAGTACTCTTCTGTAGCACCATATTTCAAAAGCTTCTGTTCTCTTCTTGTCCAAACTATTTATCGTCCATGTTTCACTTTCATACATGTATACACTCTATACAAATACTTTCAGAAAGGACTTCCTGACACTTCAATCTATGCTCGATGTTAAAAAATTTCTCTTCTTCAGAAAAACTTTTTTTGCCATTGCCAGTCTACATTTTATATCCTCCATACTCTGCTTCCCAAATAGCAAAACTCATCTGTTACTTAACTATCTCTTCTCTTAATCTAATTCCTTCTGCATCACCTGATTTGAATCCACTACATTCTATTATCCTCGTTTTGCTTTTGTTGATATTCATATTTTACTCACCTTCCAAGAAAATATCTATTCCGTTCAACTGCTCTTCCAAGTCCTTTGCTGTCTCTGACAGAATTACAATGTCATCGGCAGATCTCAAAGTTTTTTATTTCTTCTCCTTGGACTTTAATTCCTACTCCAAATTTTTCTTTTGTTTCGTTTACTGATTGCTCATTATACAGATTGAATAACATCAGCGATAGGCTACAACCCTGTCTCACTCCCTTCTCAACCACTGCTTCCCTTCCCTGCTCTTCGACTCTTATAACTGCCACCTGGTTTCTGTACAAATGTAAATAGCCTTTCGCTCCCTGTATTTTGTCCATGCCACCTTTAGAATTTGAAAGACAGTATTCCAGTCAACATTGTCAAAAGCTTTCTCTTAGTCCACAAATGCTATAAACGTAGGTTTGCTTTTCCTTAACCTATCTTCTATGAGAAGTCGTAGGGACAGTATCGCTTCGCGTGTTCCTACATTTCTCTGGAATCCGAACTGATCTTCCCCAAGGTTCGCTTCTACCAGTATTTCCATTCTTCTGCAAAGGATTCGTGTCAGTATTTTGCAACCGTGCCTTACTGAAGTGAGAGTTCGGTAATTTTCACACCTGTCAGCACCAGCTTTCTTTGGAATTGTAATTATTATATTCTTGTTGAAGTTTGGGGGTATTTCGCCCGTCTCATACATCTTGCTCACCCGATGGAAGAGTTTTGTCATGGTTAGCTCTTCGAAGGCTATCAGTAGCTCTAAAGGAATATTGTCTACCCCCGGGTCCTTGTTTCGACTTAAGTCTTTCAGTGCTTTGTCGAATTCTTCACGCAGTATTATATCTCCCTTCTCATCTTCACCTACGTCCTCTTCTATTTCCATTATACTTCCCCTCGGAAATGTAGGCGAAAGAATTTACTTTGTTCAAATAACTTACAGGAATGCAGCCGGGTGACGTTGTCGACAACTGCCGATATTTCTACATGAGCACACTCTGTCATCTTCAAGACAAAACGACTGCAAGTAGGCGCTGTGCAAGTGAATGTAGCCGGCCGCTGTGGTCGAGTGGTTCTAGGTGCTTCAGTCCGGAACCGCGCTGCTACTACTGTCGCAGGTTCGAATCCTGCCTCGGGCACGGATGTGTATGATGTCCTTAGATTAGTTAGGGAGCTGATGACCTCAGATGTTAAGTCCCATAGTGCTTAGAGCCGTTTTATCTACAAGGACTGCGTCACTTGTCCTTGGACATGTCACTGTGAATTGCATTTGTTTTAACTGCAAAGGTCAACCTGCACGCTGCAAGCTGTTGTATCATTATGTACTGCAGGCAAGTGTATGTACAGCATATACTAACATCCAGCAAAGTTCTCGCATAGCTGACAGACAGGATGTCAGAACCACAGAGTGAAAACATGTTAGAAAGCAGTTCTGAAATAGCGATTAGCGCACGTCCTGGCAGCAGCTGATAGCGCCCGGTCTGAGCCCTCCCGGCCTCGCGCTGTTCGCACACGCCCACACCTGTCGGTCTGATAAGCGCCACTCCGCACTGCGTTCAGCTATATACGCAGCGGCGTCGCCCGCCGCCCTTACTGGCGACCAGACGTCGCGCAGCGCACCAACACCAGACACCAAGCGCCAGCCGCCGAGCACCAAGCGCTGAGCACCAGCCACCAGCCACCACACGCCGGCAGCCATGGACGCCGGCAAGAAGCGCACCCGCCACAACCCGCGCAAGACGGCCAACCCGCTGTCCGTGCTCTTCTTCTCGTGAGTCGCTACAGCTCCTCCAAGTTTCACTGCAACGCTAGCGCCAGCGGAACGTTGCCCTCACAAGTAGCCACCTGGAAGTGATGTCCGTCAATTCCTTGTTCCTCATTTATTTAGCATGTTCCGTGGGACACTGAGCGTCAAAGCAACTTGGTCATGAAAGGAGTCAGTAAATAGTTTCCAGCTGTTTGTAAAATTTATAGAAAAAGGAGATTAAATAATAAATACAATACGAAAAAATTTTGAGATAGCTTACAAATAAACGACGCGTTACAGAAAATAGTAACCACCTACTGTGAGGAACTACTGTACAGAATAGGAGAGGTGTACCACAAGGAAATCTTTCAATTCATATTTGAAGAGTTGAAGTTCATCACTAATTTTTTTCATTTTTTCTGGATGCCTACTGATGATGAAACCTCCTGAATAGCACATTCCTTTCTGCATAGTGATAGAGAAAGTGCTACCCATCTGCAAATCGTTTTTTCGTCCAGTGTTCGCTGAAGTGACGTTGCAGTTTCCTACATCTACATTTATACTCCGCAAGCCACCTAACCGTGTGTGGCGGAGGGCACTTTACGTGCCACTGTCATTACCTCCCTTTCCTGTTCCAGTCGCGAATGGTTCGCGGGAAGAACGACTGCCGGAAAGCCTCCGTGCGCGCTCGAATCTCTCTAATTTTACATTCGTGATCTCCTCGGGAGGTATAAGTAGGGGGAAGCAATATATTCGATACCTCATCCAGAAACGCACCCCCTCGAAACCCGGACAGCAAGCTACACCGCGATGCAGAGCGCCTTTCTTGCAGAGTCTGCCACTTGAGTTTGCTAAACATCTCCGTAACGCTATCACGTTTACCAAATAACCCTGTGACGAAACGCGCCGCTCTTCTTTGGATCTTCTCTATCTCCTCCATCAACCCGACCAGGTACGGATCCCACACTGATGAGCAATACTCAAGTATAGGTCGAACAAGTGTTTTGTAAGCCACCTCCTTTGTTGATGGACTACATTTTCTAAGGACTCTCCCAATGAATCTCAACCTGGTACCCGCCTTACCAACAATTAATTTTATATAATCATTCCACTTCAAATCGTTCCGCACGCATACTCCCAGATGTTTTACAGAAGTAACTGCTACCAGTGTTTGTTCTGCTATCATATAATCATACAATAAAGGATCCTTCTTTCTATGTATTCGCAATACATTACATTTGCCTATGTCAAGGGTCAATTGCCACTCCCTGCACCAAGTGCCTATCCGCTGCAGATCTTCCTGCATTTCGCTACGATTTTCTAATGCTGCAACTTCTCGGTATACTACAGCATCATCCGCGAAAAGCCGCATGAAACTTCCGACACTATCTACTAGGTCATTTATATATATTGTGAAAAGCAATGGTCCCATAACACTCCCCTGTGGCACGCCAGAGGTTACCTTAATGTCTGTAGACGTCTCTCCAATGAGAACAACATGCTGTGTTCTGTTTGCAAAAAACTCTTCAATCCAGCCACACAGCTGGTCTGATATTCCGTAGGCTCTTACTTTGTTTATCAGGCGACAGTGCGGAACTGTATCGAACGCCTTCCGGAAGTCAAGGAAAATGGCATCTATCTGGGAGCCTGTATCTACTTTTTTCTGCGTCTCATGAACAAATAAAGCGAGTTGGGTCTCACACGATCGCTGTTTCCGGAATCCATGTTGATTCCTACAGAGTAGATTCTGGGTTTCCAGAAACGACATAATACGCGAGCAAAAAACATGTTCTAAAATTCTACAACAGATCGACGTCAGAGATATAGGTCTATAGTTTTGCGCTTCTGCTCGACGACCCTTCTTGAAGACTGGGACTACCTGTGTTCTTTTCCAATCATTTGGAACCTTCCGTTCCTCTAGAGACTTGCGGTACACGGCTGTTAGAAGGGAGCCAAGCTCTTTCGCGTACTCTGTGTAAAATCGAATGGGTATCCCGTCAGGTCCAGTGGACTTTCCTCTGTTGAGTAATTCCAGTTGCTTTTCAATTCCTTGGACACTTATTTCGATGTCAGCCATTTTTTCGTTTGTGCGAGGAATTAGAGAAGGAACTGCAGTGCGGTCTTCCTCTGTGAAACAGCTTTGGAAAAAGGTGTTTAGTATTTCAGCCTTACGCGTGTCATCCTCAGTTTCAATGCCATCATCATCCCGGAGTGTCTGGATATGCTGTTTCGAGCCACTTACTGATTTAACGTAAGACCAGAACTTCCTAGGATTTTCTGTCAAGTGGGTACATAGAATTTTACTTTCGAATTCACTGAACGCTTCACGCATAGCCTTCCTTACGCTAACTTTGACATCGTTTAGCTTCTGTTGAACCACGGTGCGTTTTTCCAGTCCCTCATCGTTTTACTCGGCACGTACCTGTCTAAAACACATTTTACGATTGCCTTGAACTTTTTCCATAAACACTCAACTTTGTCAGTGTCGGAACAGAAATTTTCGTTTTGATCTGTTAGGTAGTCTGAAATCTGCCTTCTATTACTCTTGCTAAACAGATAGATCTTCCTTCCTTTTTTATATTCCTGTTTACTTCCATATTCAGGGATGCTGCAACGGCCTTATGATCACTGATTCCTTGTTCTGCGCTTAGAGAGTCGAAAAGTTCCGGTCTGTTTGTTATCAGTAGGTCCAAGATATTATCTCCACGAGTCGGTTCTCTGTTTAATTGCTCGAGGTAATTTTCGGATAGTGCACTCAGTATAATGTCACGCGATGCTCTGTCCCTACCATCCGTCCTAAACATCTGAGTGTCCCAGTCTATATCTGGTAAATTGAAATCTCCACCTAAGACTATAGCATGCTGAGAAAATTTATGTTAAATGTATTCTTCCGTATGAGTCAGTATTGCCTACAACAAATCTCGCGGAGTTAGGATCTAGAGATAGCTGAACAACAGACAACTGACTCCTCAGAACTTCCTGACAGTCCTTTTATGGACTGAAAATATTCTTGGTGAGTGCGCACAGCTGACCCATAATATGATGCCATAAGAGACTGTAGCCTGAACGTAATGAAGCCTTCGCATTTCAGTGTCAAATACAGTGGAGATTCGCTGATGCAGCATTCAGTTTACGAGTCAGACCCTCAACGTGATACTTCCAAAAATGATTTTTGTCTAAGACTCTAAAATAATCGTTGTCACTGACTGTTTGACCCCTATTGGACAGTAAAATTTCGCTTCCACAAGAATTCCTCGTGAGAAAATGTACTCGCTGGTTATAATTAAGCTTACGCTATTTGAGCCAGTGTAGACGGAAAACTAGTAACCATTTGGGTACTAGACTTTGTAGGAACGATGTTCAGACTGTGCGCTGCACGATTTGCGTTATTATTAGTGTTACGGTCATTACTTTCCGTTAGGCGGCGGTATTGGTCACGACATCTGAACATTCCACGGTCCACCGTTCAAAAATTTTTTGTAACGTGGAACGTTAACACGGTAAACAATTAACAAATGTTAACCTCTCTTGTGGAAATTAAAACGTGTTTGTTTCAATAGTCCATTTGTTATTTTTCTGCCGCATGTACTTACAAATATTTCCACAAAGTTTCATTATCCTTCCATCACGGGGGTCCTCTCAAGTACCGAAAAGTTTTTTTATAACCACGTTGTATACTGTTAAGCCAAGTGCTTCTGTTACCGACTACCGCAATCGATAGATCATTTAAATTAAATTCCACGTATTTTACAACAACACTTTTGTCAACTTAAAAAAGAAAATTTTTTAAGACTCGTCGTGTCCAGTGGCTGATAAGAAATTTATATCAAGAATAGGAATGGAACAGGAGTAAAACCATGTCTCATTTTCCACTTTACATAATGCCTGTCAGATTCAAATATTTTCCCTGTTTATTGACATTAAAGGGCAACAGTCTGTTCCCTCTTTTGCAGACGTGAACCATTGTTGAGCGTTTCCCTAATCCCATAATGTTCCATCTTATGCAAAAATACTGCACGATCCATCATAAAAAGCCTTGCTAAATCAAAGAAAATACCTAGTATTACCGAACGACAGTTAACTCTTTATCTCGGGATTTTTAAATTTCATGCAGTCTTCCCGTATCCCGGTCTGTTGTAAGCCGGCTCCTATTCTAATATATCCTCTAAGACTTTCTTCAAACAATTTTTTCTTGTTTTTCACAGATTCTACGATCTTCCTAGCTATTCTCTCTGATGTCATTCTTCTACTGACTTCAGAGAAGTACAGCGTTATCTTCTCCCAGCCTGGCCTGGTTTATTTACTCTTGTACCACAGTTCATCAATTAGTCATACTCTAAATTAGTCCCGTTTTTCCTACTCTGTGGAATCCTTCCCAATATTATCGTCATTTTTCCCTACGTACTCACGTGCTCTCTTCCGTAGCTGAGCGACCAGCAAACTCTGATTCCCTATCGAAAGTCACAGTCACGTGTTTTTCCTTGTCGGGACGACTACAGAGGAAATCACTCAGCTTCGTGAGATCAAACCTTAATCTACTTCTCGGGGAGGTATAGTAGCGTCTTCGACAACAGTCGGAAGAGCTGTGTGCCTGCCACATGGAACCTTAAATGTTGCAATCCAGTGACGCAATAGGCATACGATGTAGCTGTGTCGGAATTCATTAGAATGATTGAAATCGATTACTTGTTATGGATGTTTCCGGTAGCATCTAATATGATTACAGTTGCTTTGTGCTTTACTGGTAGCCATATCATCATTACGAGTTCCACAAGGTAACTTTATGGTGGTTCCGAGCACTATAGGACTTAACATCTGAGTCATCAGTCCCCTAGAACTTAGAACTACTTAAACCTAACTAACCTAAGGTCATCACACACACCCATGCCCGAGGCAGGATTCGAACCTGCGACCGTAGCGGTCGCGCGGTTCCAAACTGTAGCGCCTAGAACCGCTCGGACACCCCGGCCGGCGTAACTTTATGTTCGCACTTTCTTGATCGTTCTGCACTTGCTTTCCATGATCCGTAGAGTTGATATTGTTGCGTATCTAAGGCTCTGGTTTTGGTTGTGATGTCTGAATCCTTCTGAGGTGACATCATTTGTTCGCCGATATCACCTGAAGCCTCTCAGTCCCCCTTTCTATCACCTGAGCTAATGGTTAATACCGTCAATATCCTACTCGTAAACTGTAGCTTACTTGGACAATACATTACACAGACGTAGTCATGATTTTCTAGAGGAAATTCTTAATTTTCACATAGCGTCCGAATTCCTCCAAAGTGTTTTGTCGATCGAATTGTAGGCCTGCTTAAAGTAAACTAACACGATCACTAACTTCGTGGCAGCCAGTGCGCACATAAAAATTTTGTTCGTTTGAAGTGGAATGTGATGAAAACTCCTATTAGTGTTTGAGTATAGAATCGGTGATAAATAACTAACTGCCGCACCGTTCGAGGACTTTAGAGAGTCCAGAGAGAGGGATATGAGAATGAGTGACCCCATGAATCCTACAAGGAAAAAAATAGCAGATACTCCACTGTAGTTCGTTTGCGAAATTATACGGGAGTGTAGCTCCTCCGCCAAATAAAAAATGGTTCAAATGGCTATGAGCACTATGGGACTTAACTTCTAAGGTCATCAGTCCCCTAGAACTTAGAAGTACTTAGACCTAACTAACCTAAGGACATCACACACCTCCATGCCCGAGGCAGGATTCGAACCTGCGACCGTAGCAATCGGGCGGTTCCAGACTGTAGCGCCTAGAACCGCTCGGCCACTCCGGCCGGCGGGAAAAGAAAAGATTATCAATTCGTTTGGTTCAAAAGAATAAACTCTAAAATATTTCAGGATATGCCATGTAACCACATGGTTTACTTTCTTACTGTTTGTAACATCGTCCCACGAACGTACACTTTTTTAGGAAACAACCTGACAGGTTAGAGAGCGTTTAAGGAAGCAGCTGCCTGGCGATAGGAAAAGTTGTATGTCACATAATACAGCTCGCTGTTGGAGGGATCGTAAGCAGCCCAAAAGCGTAACCACACTATCTGAAAATAGAGGGCTTACCGTCCCAAGTAGGCAGGACAACAGGTCGTTAACAATAAGAGGCCCTTGACGAGCAGTGGCTCTGTCACTAGGTACTTCAACGCCAGCCGATATCGACGGATAACACTAGAGTGTCACAAATTTATGTAAAATGCGCGTTTCGGTGATCATGTCACGAATGTGTCCATTCATTGAGGCCACCTGTAACTGAGGTTAAATCGTTCTTTCCCCAGAGATCTGAAGTAACTCACACCTCTTCGCTTGCTTGGAAACGTTTGTCAGTTGTGCGTACTGTCAAATCGTGACAGTTTTTTGTTACAGCTCCTTGCTCTCGGAAGGCTATAAACTTCAGTGGTAAAGCAGCTTCTGTCACGGATTCTTTCCCTCTACAAATGAATCACTGAATATATGCTGGCAGACCATTACTTTCATACTCTTTGTATCTTTTATCTTTAGTAAGTTTCGTACAATCTCAATAAATCCTGTTGTAGTATGGAAGATCAACCTGATAACATTCATGGACCCCACTACTGCCGCGCGACCGCTACGGTCGCGGGTTCGAATCCTGCCACGGGCATGGATGTGTGTGATGTCCTTAGGTTAGTTAGGTTAAAGTAGTTCTTAGTTCTAGGGGACTGATGACCTCAGATGTTAAGTCCCATAGTGCTCAGAGCCATTTGAACCCCACTACTGCCCAACTGCAATATCCCGCGATGTGTGAGGTTGCGAAATCTATCAGAATCAGAGTAACGGACCTATCTAGGCTCCGTCACACTCCCCTTACGATTCGATGTAAATCGTAAATTACGCAACGGAATCGTTGTCTTGAACTGCCCTAAAATAGAATCATAAGGTGGGAAATTGCAATGATCCCTGTATATAACTACTTCTCTGGCCAACTGAAAACCAAAACAAACACATTTTTTGCAACAGTTAACATACAAACACTTTTGCTACCAGGTAAACTTTATAAACTGAGAGATACATTTAAAGAACAGAAGATTCGAAATTTGGCACTTCAAGAAACACGGATAACGAAAAAAAATACCATGGTTTTCGGCGATTATGTCTATTTAAAAGTAAAAACTTATAAAAGGATGTGTAACGATACACCACATCTGAGAGTTGCTTTTGCAGTTTCCAAAAGTATTTTAAATTCAATAACAGAGGTAAAACCCGTTAATAATAGACTAATGACAATTTTTCTTAAATGTGCAAATACAGCATATACTTCAATTAATGCCCATATGCCAGTCAATGAGGAAAACCGTACAAAACCTGAAGAAGTTGACAAAGCTTGGGGAACGTTAGAAAGAATCATCTCGAAAATTCCCTCAAACCATTTTAAAATTTTAGTAGGTGATTTTAATGTTCAATCAAGTAACGAGAAAAAAATATAAGAAAACGGTGAATCGATTTCCTGTGCATAAATGGAGAAACCGAAAATGGCCAAAGGCTTCTTGAAACGTGCAAAAATTTTAACTTTACAATCATGTCAAACAATTTTAAAAAGAACCCTCCTGAACAAAATCTTCGAGGGCACCCAGTACATTTATTGGGGAATGTCAAATCGATCATGTAACAATTTCGTACAGTAACTACAAAGAAATTTTAAATGTCCGCTTAGGAAAGGGGCTAAAATTGATTCTAACCATTATTTAAGGCGAATAAAAGTAAAGCAAAAGATGTTATCCCAAAATTTGATACTGCTAAAATAGCCCCAACTCTAACAAGCGAACTTGACAAGAAACAATCCCACAATTGGCAAAACCTAAAAGAAAAGTTCATCAAAACAGTACAAAATTTAATTCCGCTTAGAAAGAAACAAAAACACCCTTGGTGGAATGCGGATTGTGAAACAGCAGTTAAGTGTAGGCATGAGACATTCAAAAATTGGAATAGTAATAAAACTAAAAATACGTGCAGCACCTTTCTAATTGTAAGAAAAGAAACATCTAAATTAATCCGACTGACTAAAAGAAACTACGAAAACGCCCAACTATTAGAAATCGGAAAATACTTTCAAAAGAACAATACAAGAAACTTTTATAAAACATTCAAAACAAAACCAAACGGTTACCAGCCTCAAAGTCTTTGCTTCAAAAATGAAAATGGCAGATGGCAGTTTGGTTCTTAACAACCAGGAAAATTGTAAGACACCTGCTAATTACTTTGAAAAATTATTAAACTGTGCAGAACCAGAGGATAAATTCCAACCACAGAAAACTAGTTACACCATCCCTAACTCTAAAGAACCTGACGAAAACGAAATAACTAAACAAATTAAGATACTTAAAAACAATGAAGCGTCTAGAGAAGACGGTATAATTGCAGAACCACTAAAATCAACTGGCCCTAACACTATAAAAAGGTTCACTAAACTAAGAGGACATTTCTGGATAACTGAGAAACTGCCTGAGGACTGGGAAACTGTCCTAATTCATCCATTGCATGAAAAATGGGGTAGAACTGATGTTAATAATTACAGAGGAACCTCTCTTCTCCCATTCACATACAAAATTCTCTCGCAATGTTTACTTGATCAAACCCAAGAACAGTTAGAGCCTAAAATTGGGGAGTACCAAGAAGGCTTTAGACAACAAATTCTTAATTTAAAACTAATCCTTAGGCACCAAAGGTTTTCTAGTAACAATATTGTATGTATATTTGTGGATTTTAAAAAGGCCTACAACTTAGATGATCATGAATCTATTTTCCAAATTTTAGAGAAACAAATGCTAGATAATAAAACTCTAACACTGATTGAGAAAACATAGATAAATTCATGGGAGAAATTTCTGAACCATTTGATATAAAGACTGGTGTTAGGCAGGGAGACGGAATCTCCCCATTACTGTTTAATAGTGTTTTGGAAAAGGTAATTACAGAATGGCGAGAGCAAAAGTTAAGCCAAAATATAGATCAATCAATCAAGTTAGGTAGAAGTAATATTAGAGGAGACTGCCTCACCTTTGCAGATGATATGGTGATTTTAACTAAGGATATTACCACAGCTCAAAGACAAATTGAAGTTCTTAAAGAACTTGTGGAAAAGAAAGGACTACAAACATCATTCGAAGAAACGGTATATATGACTGGCAACAAACAAGCACCAAAGTTTTTGAACACGAAATATGGAAAAATAAAAAGGATTTCTCAATTTAAATACTTGGGGGGAAATCATACAGGCTGCTAACCCCGACTTAGTGAAAAGGACCAGTAGGTTCCGTGACCTTCCGTCGGTGGTCCCTTGACCCGCGCAAGCCAGCACTAAGTGCTTTGAGCCGACGAAACACCTGCCGCATTCAGAGCAGCGTGCGGGCTGTGCATTTTTCAAGTATTCACGGTCTGGAACTATTAGCCCCTTTACTGACGACCACTGAAATTTTATAAAATATATTTCGCCGCAATAAATCAACGTAATGAGAGTTTAAGTGGAAGCAACTGAAGTGTCCTTCATATCGCCAGTTGTGACAAGTGGCAGGTAAATTTAATATAAATGGAAGGTGGAAAGCCAGACGGCTTGTAACCTTCCACAGTGACGTGACTGGTAGCACACTGTTTTTATTATAATCATTATTCTCGTTTAACAGGTGAAGGTACAAATACAAAGCTGAAACTACAGTCGCCATTCGTTTCTGGGTCCACTTCATACAGTGGTAGGTAATACAGGGCTGGAGACGGTATGCTCGACGCTCCTCTTGGTGCTATTCGAGAGGAGTCGGTTGGTTGGTTTGGGGAAGGAGACCAGACAGCGTGGTCATCGGTCTCATCGGATTAGGGAAGGATTGGGAAGGAAGTCGGCCGTGCCCTTTCAGAGGAACCATCCCGGCATTTGCCTGGAGTGATTTAGGGAAATCACGGAAAACCTAAATCAGGATGGCCGGACGCGGGATTGAACCGTCGTCCTCCGGAATGCGAGTCCAGTGTCTAACCACTGCGCCACCCCGCTCGGTGAGAGGAGTCGGTCCCAGGTTCTCCTGCATATCTGGTGATCACTGAAGGGCACCCTTCGACAAGCCCACTGCTTCCTGCTTCTTAGGAGTTTTTGCTACGGAATTACAGATTCATCTCAAATAAACTGAATTTCAAATGCATACATCCTAAGCTTATCGTACCACATCCATCGATACTTAATTTAGAATTGTCGTTACTATGCAATGTTTTCTTAGGATATTCCATCAGTGTTCAGTAGGGTTCCAGTTATGACGCTGAGAGGACCAATACGTATACAGGGTTGTCGAGGAACGATTCCCTCTACGAACGCTCATCGTCAAATGCTCGTTCATTACTGATATTATACGAAAGGATGACAGTACATGTATTAAGATATCAAGGAAAAACTTCTGCCTTACTTGAGAAAGTTGTAGCGGATAAAACCCATAGAGGCAGATAGAGACTGGAACATGTCCGACAAAGAACTGACACGGTTGGTGCAAGTGCTATAGTGACATGAAGAAGTTGTCAGTGTAGAGGAATAATTTGTGGCGGGCCACATCGAGCCGGTCAGAAAACTGATGAGAAAAACAGCAAAGCCCAGCAGAGACTGTCTTCATGTCCTCTTAAATCTCTACTGTGCCACTGACAAGTAGACAACAAAGCGCTCCTGCAATTTTATTGGCAAACAAGCTTACACTCTACTCATTCGTTTCAGGCACTACAGTAACTGACAGAAGCCACTTATTTTCTCGAAGTGAGTGTAGTGTTACGTTTCCACTGATCTGGAAAATCGGTAAGCCGATGTATTGCTGACTGAAATTTTTCGAGTCATGTTGATACATCTGTTAACGCCGAACTACGTTACTGTCATAGACGTTCTCGATCACGTAGTAAGTCGAGTAAACTATTTCAGACGATAGTACATGCGGCACGATCTTCATGGGGAAGTTAGAAAATCACAAAGAGATCACCAGTATGCAGCGGCGGTGTTTACAGTCTCATGAGTTAAAGCTCTGCTGCTGTTATCTCACGAGGCAGCTGGATTCATCAGCATTAACTGGCCCAGGTGTTTACATGAAATATAAAGTGGCGACGCATCTTGCTTTCTCTACACAATGAACGGGTGGGAATGTTGTACGTCATTAGCGACAATAAACGGCAATATAATCCGACACTCGCAACTTATGCGGAGGACGAGAACATTAAATTAATCATGGGGTACATACATTGGCCTTCCAACTAAAGACATAAGAAGACAAACTGGTTAGATCTTTGTTTTATTAGCAGATGTGAGTTTTGAGCACCTATGCATTGTTAAAAAAATGAAAATGCCCAGAGGTATATGAAAATATGGAAGAACCCATTGTGCAAGCAGTAATATTGTCATGTCCTAATCACACTCAGGTAAAAATGTGAAAGCAGATTATTGAATTAAATATAAGTTATAACTAAGCGCACATTTATTACAAATACCAACGTACATCCAGAACTGAACTGGCGTCCCGCGCGAAGAGTGCTGTTACTTATACAAACATCCAGAATGCTGGTGTTTAAACAACCATTAGGGATTCTCACGAAGGAGTGGACCAAGTCTCCGTTCTTTTATGCTCTTGATGAAGGGTCATGATCCTCGACTTCATATGTGACGTCCGATAAGCGACGAAGGAGACTGTACAGCCCAAAGCAGCGCTTTAGTACCTTTTCTGATAGTCCCACTTGCCGCACAGGCGTAGAAGTCCGTACAAGCCTCTAAGCTGTATATCACTGGCCACTCCTTATACTGCTCTCTCTCTTCCTCCTGGGCATCCAGAATCCCTATGCTAGCAAGCTGCCTTGCTTCTTCGGTCCTGATGAAGAGATGTTCCACATAGTCATCCTCAGTATCGTCCAGTGTCGTTTCAACCTCGTGACCGTGGAGCAGAAAGAATGTATTGTCTTGCACGAATGTCACTACTGGCAATATTGTGTGGCTATTTCTATGTTCGATATTAACGTACATAGAGAACAAATCTGCCAACGTCTTATTAATTAAGATCCCAGCCGTAGTTTGACACTGAATTAAATTCAGTGGCAACAAGTGAAAATTTTTCCCGGACTGGAATTCTAAGCCGGATTTATCGCTTTACGAGAATGGTCGCCTTAACCGCTTTGGTTATTAGAACACGCTTACCGTCCAGCCCAAATTCTCAGCTTGTACACAACACATGTAGCGTTCACCGTTCATTATCTTCATTGCTCGCAGCTTTACCTGTTTTCCACAAGAGTTTGGACATAGTGTGCATCCGCACTGAAGTTATCACTGCCAAATGGTTCAAATGGCTCTGAGCACTATGGGACTCAACTGCTGTGGTCATAAGTCCCCTAGAACTTAGAACTACTTAAACCTAACTAACCTAAGGACAGCACACAACACCCAGCCATCACGAGGCAGAGAAAATCCCTGACCCCGCCGGGAATCGAACCCGGGAACCCGGGCGTTATCACTGCCATCAGGTTACACATGTATTATTATATAACCGATAGAACAGACACCACACATATAACTCTTGTAGGAATCCGGTAAAGCTGCGAGCACTGACGATAATGGACGGCGGAGGTTACATGTATAGTGTGGAACAAGTTGAGAAATTGAACTGGACGGAATGTGTGTCCAGACAGCCTCAGTGGTTGAGTTGACCGATCACACAAAGTGGAAAAATCCAGGTTTGAATTTCAGACCGGCACAAATTTTCACCTGTCACTGCTGAATTTAATTTAGAGCCCAATTGTGTCCGACAGAGCAGACACCACACATATAATAATCTTATTACAGCGTTCCGTCAGGCCATCCGTCTCCGGATTGTGCGCAGCTACCAACCTGTGAAATTTTTTCTGTTACTAGTCTCGATTGGAAAACTTTTCTATGATCAGATATCATCAGACAGTGTGCTCTGTGCTAAAATGATGTATTCTATAATGAACTACGCAATTTCTGGAGCTTCGATAGTCGGCACAGCTTTAATGATGACATCAGTGGTCAGCTCGTCACTGCAGACTATTATCCATCGATTCCTATTTATCAATTTTGGGAACTTCCCCAACAGATCGATTCCAATTCGGTGAAATGGCGCTGCTACCGGTGGGATTGGTAGCAGATGCCCTGGATGTACAAACGAAACTTTTTTCCCTAGGCCATATCGGCCCTGATTTTTTTTCTTTTTTTTTCTACAGCATTTAGCTACACCTTCTAGCTACTTCTCTACTTTGTCCCAGCTCTGATTTAGACATTTTTTGTACAGTTGTACCAAGATTCCAATACCTTTGCCATAGAACGCAGCTGCCTATGCATTTCGCCAGTTCTCTGCACTGGTCTGCAGCTGTTTGTCAGTGGCAAAATGCTGTCCTTATAGCCACCGTTTCATGTGGGATGGAAGTCAGAGGGAACTAAGTCTGAGCTGTGTGATGGTGGTGGGTAATCAAACATTTCCTATCGAAAATGGTGCAGACGCATATTTGTTGCAACAGCAGCGTGCAGCTAACCATTGTACTGTAAAAAAAGAATGCCTGTTCACAATATTCCTCTTCATTGTTCTAAACTGCTCTTCGTAGACGATTTTTTCGAATCACTTGATCCACTCGCTAAACAAGATGATTTATTGTCACTCGCTTCCTTCCCTGATCAACTGTATCATGAAGTTCCTTAGCCTACTTCAAAGTTCCTACAACACTGCCGTACTTTGCCGTCATTCAACATAGATATGTTACGTGGAATGCATGGAAATCGGGAGGAACTTCTCCCCATGAAGAAATCGAAAACAGCACATACGTCTCACACGGCGGGAGACTATTTTTGTAGGCATCTTTACGTCCTCACTGCGTTTTCAGAACTGGAAAGTCTGCTCTGACATGCTCGATGGCCATACTAAAAACACCGTGCAACACACAAGGACAGAGCTTCATCTGATTTTCTGGTTCTAATTTGGCAACCGATCTGACATTAAAAAAATAATAAAAATAAAATAAAAAATATAAAAGCCCTCTTAACTGCTTCTGTCTTTGGCTTTCCTTACAGTGGCTCACATAGGATCTAACGGATCGGTAGAGACTTCACCAGTCATAGGTAGCCGTACTTCAGAATTCATACAAACTGCTGCGTTCTGCCAAAGGAGTCTTTGAAAGGCACTCTTTGTCGGTTGTAGAACAGTTCATCTCTAACGAAGGGATTACTATGGAAGCATAAGCTATCACTGTGTCAGCACTTCCCTGAATTTATACTAGAAGTACCCCTATTTCAAAACTGCTAGTGTCTGTGTGATATTCTGTCTCGGCATTCTCATCATACAATTCTAAAACAGGAGAGGATGCTAGCGCCTCCTTCTTAAGGACGGGGAAGTTATTCCTTGCTCGTCGTTCCAGGAAAATCTGACGTCTCTCTTGAGTAGTTCTTGCAAGGGACGAAGTTGGGTCCGGAAATACTTTATGAATCGTCAATAGTACTCTAAAAACACATCTTACACCACGAATGAGCCGAAGATTCGGGAAATCTGACTGCTCTTATTTTCTATGGACCAGGACAAACTCCAACGTCATTTATTAGAATTATACTTCTCATTTGAAGAAGAAGCACTATTTTGCATTCAGGTGGAGACCTGGAGTCTGAACACATTTCAGCATGGTTGTCAGATAACTTGGGTTCTTCAAATGTCTTTGGATAAATGTCAAAGTCATGCAGATAGCAAAGACACATCGTCCATTTAAGGTGTTGAAGCAGATTGTCCATTGTGCATTTGGGTGGCTGGAGCGTTACATAGTCCAAACGACATAACTTTAAACTCATAGACGCCATCAGTAGCTATAAAGGAAATCTTTTCCCAGCCTGTCTTGTCAATCTCGATTTGATGGTAGCCTGTCAACATTTCCATAAATGAAAAATACTTTGTTCCTTTAAAGCAATCTAGGGTGTCATCAGTGCACGGCATTGAATAAACATCTTTCTTGATGATTTTGTTTAGTCATCAGTAGTCGACGCAGAAGCGCCATCTGCCGTCCTTCTTCTTCATAAGGACTACTGGAGAGAACCAAGGACTCTCTGAAAGTTCAGTGACATCATCTTGAAGCGTCTTGCTCATTTTCTCCTAGATTATACGATGTTCATTCGGCGGTACTTTATATGAGCGATAGCGGATGATCCTTAGTGCAGATATGGTGTTTTACCAAAGGCAGTTGGTCTGTCTTTCCTCCACTCTAGAATGGAAAGCATCCGAAAACTGACGCAGAACGACTATCAGTCGCAGACAATGTTGTTAGGTCAGGGCAGATCCTACTGTCAAATCGATAGCAGCTTCTTCCCTTGCATTGTTTGTAATGGTGACAGAGCACGATTCTTCATCGTTGGCAGTAAGTTGCTCACCTGAACTGGTTTGACTGCCCTTACGCAATATATTTAGGGATTAATTGTGACTACTCTTGACAATGATCCAAAGTTCTCCTTGACCACCTACAATGCTTATAAACGTCTGGCATGTAGATTTATTTTGTGAGACTAACTACTGTATTTGCAGACGACAAAAGCTTAAGATTATATAAATTGAAGTTGGAGGGAAGGAAAGAAATTACACATATCAGCGGCGAGGAGTGATAATGTGTGTCAGTCTGAATCTAGAACCCGTGATCTCCTGTTTACTAGGCAGTTGCGTTAACCACTGCACCATCCAGACCAGTGTTTATCGTATATCCGTAGACTATCTCGGCACGCTTCCTGGCCAACTTACATCCCCCCTAGCGCCAGCTGTCCTCAGTTCTACATCTACATCTACATCTACATCCATAGTCTGCAAGCCACCTGACGGTGTGTGGCGGAGGGTACTTTGAGTACCTCTATCGGTCTCCCTTCTATTCCAGTCTCGTATTGTTCGTGGAAAGAAAGATTGTCGATATGCCTCTGTGTGGGCTCTAATCTCTCTGATTTTATCCTCATGGTCTCTTCGCGAGATATACGTAGGAGGGAGCAATATACTGCTTGACTCCTCGCTGAAGGTATGTTCTCGAAACTTCAACAAAAGCCCGTACCGAGCTACTGAGCGTCTCTCTTGCAGAGTCTTCCACTGGAGTTTATCTGTCATCTCCGTAACGCTTTCGCGATTACCAAATTATCCTGAACCGAAGCGCGCTGCTCTCCGCTGGATCTTCTCTATCTCTTCTATCAACCCTACCTGGTACGGATCCCACACCGGTGAGCAGTATTCAAGCAGTGGGCGAACAAGTGTACTGTAACCTACTTCCTTTGTTTTCGGATTGCATTTCCTTAGGATTCTTCCAATGAATCTCAATCTGGCATCTGCTTTACCGACGTTGAATTTTATGTGGTCATTCCATTTTAAATCACTCCTAATGCCTACTCCCAGGTAATTTATCGAATTAACTGCTTCCAGTTCCTGACCTGCTATATTGTAGCTAAATGATAAAGGATCTTTCTTTCTATGCATTCGCAGCACGTTACACTTGTCGACATTGAGATTCAACTGCCATTCCCTGCACCATGCGTCAATTCGTTGCAGATCCTCCTGCATTTCAGTACAATTTTCACGACCATGTCCTTGTCTATGTCAGTGTCTTTCATCTTCGCTAATTTTAGATGCCCACTGGAAGTCAAACATTGATGTGCATCCACACTGAAGGTTGTAGACTCATTGTCCATCGAGACGAATCAGTTATGTGAATGCGTGGTGTCTGTTCTTTGGGACATGTCCAAAAGGACATATATCACGCATTCAAATTAAAACTTCAGAGTTTAACGGGCATCTCGACTAACGCCTGGAACTCGTCTCGTCGATGGTGGTGTGATAACAACGTCTTCAGAGGTAAACAACCGCCTACAGCAATCTTTTCTATGTGTGCTTGTTGGAATTGTTTCATCAATCTGGACCTCTGATCTTCCACAGTCTACGACTGCTTGTGAAGCTTGCAAGAATTCCCATCCGGTAGCAATGTTATGATTACACTCCGTGAAAATGGCAAATTCGAAGGGCTGCATTCTGTCATTGGTAGTTACTTCTCAGAACATCTTGCACTGTTCTGTGCTGTCGAACACGTTTTCCAGGTCGACTAAGCCTATGAACATGTACGAATTTTTCTTTGCTCTTGCTTCCACAACGAACAGCAACATTAGTACTGCCTCTCTGGTGCCCTTACGTTTCCCAAAGCCAAAACAATCGCCACATAACATATCTTCAGTATTCTTTTCCATTCTTGTGTATATTATTCTTGTCAGCATCAAGAATGAAAGAGCCATTACACTAATTGTGCAATAGTTCTCGTACTTATCTGCCCCTGCCATCTTCGGGGTTGTGTGGGTGATCTTTCTCCGAAAGTCTGGTGGTATGTCTCACGAATCATAGATTCTACAAGCCAATTATGATAGTCGCTTGGTAGCCACTTCCTCTAACGAGCTGAGAAATTCCGAACGAACATTGACTATCCATTCTGCCTTATCTGACCGCAAGTCTTCCAAATATCTGCTAAACCCTAATACTGGGTGCCATACGTATTGCCTATTTGGTCCCACTTCTTCTTCAGTCGCATGAGACAAGTTTTCTCCTAGTCGTGGAGGCCTTCAAGGTACCTATTACTCTCTCCTCTGGGTTTAACAGAACAATTTCCATTGCAGTCTTAATGTGGGCGTCATTGCTTTTAATTTCTCGAAAGCTTGACTTTGATACATGCTGAATCAATCCTTCGGACCATCTTTTCGTTTTCGATTTCTTCTCATTTTTCCTATAGGCATTCCGCCTTAACTTCCCAGTACTTCCTATTCATTTCATTCCTAAGTGAATCACATTTTTTTTCTGTGTTACCATGATCATTTGTTTGCTTCCTTCTTTCGTCGATCAGGTGAAATACTTATTCCGCTACTCAAGATTTATTCGCATTTACCTTAAACCAGGGTTACATGACTCCAGTTTTTACATATTCCTGATGCATGTTTTAGTAAAATCATTATTACAAAAGAATGGTACTGTTCTTAATGCACAACTTATATACATACTATTTGTGACAATTATTCCCTTTCTTTGCATTTCACGATTTTGAAAAAAAAAACAAAACAAAATAGGGTTCAAGTAGTCCTTAGCTTAAGTTGCCTGAACCAATATTCTGCTCATATTTTCCCATGCAAATGCATTATAAACGTGTGATGGATTCAAGTAAGCCACAGGATCTTCAAAAATACCTTGATGTTCATTTACAAAAATTTTCTTTTAGCAACATAAAACAGTAATGAAAACGTAGAGTTATGAAACAAATCACACAACTTTAACCAACTTTAAACACTGTCTTTGACTGATGGAACAGAAAATAAGTCCCTTTTGACTGGTTTTGGAGGGTTAATCTTCTCCTTAATATCGCACCATTTATAATGGAGAATGTGCCTTTGCTTAGGCCACTTCCAGAGTGTCTTTATTTTTCTTCGGCGCTTTTTGTAATGCTCATCTTATGCTGTCCTTCTATAGGCCTACCGGTAGATGGCAAAGCAAGATCCCTCAGATCACACGCCTCATCCTTACTGTTAGACATTTTAAAATCGCCTACTTTTGGTGACTGGAGGCTGAAAACATCAGCATCCTCTAATGTTGACTCGCTGTCCACTTGTTTCAATGGTTTCTTCGATTTCTCTCTGTTATTCTCCCCCTTTTCTGCAGTTGTTTTGGTTGACATTTTTAATGTTTTACCCTACCGTTTAAGCATTTTTCCAGTTGTTCTTCTGCAAAATCATTGTACATCTATCTCCAAGACAATCTTCTGTATTTAGACGCTGTAGTGAGCCTTAAACCTAAATAATTTCAAACTTATTTTGTATTAGGCACAAATTGAAAATAACTTGTTACAACCTGTAACAGGTGTTTTAATTTGATGTAATTGAAGAATATACATGTCCAAGTGTTATTTGGATCCAAACCGATCGTGGGTACAAGTAGCCCTTGTATGTGGTTATCAGTACACCAGCATACACTCTGATGAGTAACGTTTTAAAGGTGATTTATAGTTGAACATTTACGTAAAATTACATAATTTACTGTTTAAGGAATAAAACTGTGCCCTTACTGCATTCAAAATATCGATTCTTCGCACGTTGGACAAATAAGTTGTTGGATTAGAAAAACAGAAATACACAGAGTGCGCCAGAGCCTGCTGAGCCCTGCTACCTCGTGGATGAACTAAGGACTGCGTCGAATATTTCAGTAAACCAGTACAAGGAACAGCTTAAGTGCCTTTAACGTTTTGGTTTCAAGTAACCCTCCAGGGTCCAATAACCCAGATCTGTAAGAAAGTATTCAGGAATGGTACGAAAATATGCAGGAGTGGTACGTTATTTAAAAACGTAATCATATGGGTATCCATAATGAAAGCCTAGGTGTAATTCAACTTGTGTTTCAAGTGTACTGAGCTTGTAATGTGAACCATAGTAGAGCCGTCTTTGTCCAGACAAACTCAATTTGATAAATAGACTAGTTCCCACATACGCCACAACAAGAGGAGCCAGTCTCTGGATACGGAGTACAAGCACATTAAGATATGAATGTCTTGTATTATCTGATTTGAGCCAACTGCGATCTTTTTAGTAAAACTTTCGTCCTTAAGTATCTGCCACATAGGGTTTATCTTAAGCAGCTAAACGGAGAACTTTGTAGGTAACACATCGCTACTAGTCTCCTCTGTATCGGGTACCCATCGTAAGAGCCGTCAGGCGCTTCTTCTTCGGTGTTTTGCCAAATCTGAAACTAGAGTCAGCGCAGACTGCTGATGACGTGTTTCATGCCATACCCAGTGTCGACGGTAAGCGTCGGTTTGTTTCTCATTACGAACAAATTGATTTTTAAAGCGGAATTTTACGTACGCGTTAGATGGAGCACTCCAAAATTATGCCTGTAGCCGTGACTGCTGCCGTCAAACAACAGCGCTGCTCAGTCGCTGCTGGAGTACTCGTTATTCTTCGTGTTTTAATGTCCCTGTTAATATACATCGATAAAAAGAATATTGCACTAGAATAATTTGGGGCCGCACCATATAATGGGCACGTAAAATTTCGCTTTAAAAGTCATTTTGTTCGTAAAGAGAAACAAATGGAGGTTTTACAGTGACACTGGGTTGACACTGGGCGTCGCATGGAAGACGTTGTGAGTAGAAACTGACTCCAACTACACACTGCAAAAAACGAAACTGCAAATAGCTATCGAAACATCAGAGAATTTATTTATTTAGTTCATTTATTTGTTTAATCGTATGGCTAGGACCCCCTGTCGGGCACACCGTTCGCCGGGTGCGAGTCTTTCAATTTGACGCCACTTCGGCGACCTGGAGTCGATGGGGATGACAGGATGATTATGATGACAACAGAACGCCCAATCCCTGGGCGGAGAAAATTCCTCGGCCCAGCCGGGAATCGAACCCGGGCCCAGAGGACTGATAATCCGTCACGCTGACCATCCAGCTACCGGGGGCGGGCATCAGAGAAAATGTACCTGAAGACTCTTAGGAGGAATACCCGGTTTATGTATGTAGTCTTGACAGAGCTTGATTCCCGTACAGGTCAGACGTTGTATTTGAAAGTCGCTTGCCCGGTATCGGCAGATAAATATGCTTGAATGTCCAAAGGAGCTTTGCAACGTAATTAGAATAACACAGGCACTGCAATATCGTATACGTAGAGTATTACTCCTTGAATAAACGTACTACAAAACTCTTACACTTTGTGACAAAGTGTCATCAGATTCCTTGCAAACATGTCGAATAAGAGATCATATAGAACTGAACCTTGTGGCAGGCCTTTGCTTTCGCCTTGAGGCCCCCGTAGAGCTTTTTCCTCTTTATTTGTTTTCTTTATTATCAGTCTGCTGAGAGATTAAGTGAATAAGTTAGGTCGCGAAGAAACGCGACATTGTCAGCAGAATTGTTTACGCCAGTAA
Organism: Schistocerca americana; assembly: GCF_021461395.2. Lineage (NCBI taxonomy): Eukaryota > Metazoa > Arthropoda > Insecta > Orthoptera > Acrididae > Schistocerca > Schistocerca americana. The sequence continues at coordinate 379,750,885 of NC_060120.1, read as the reverse complement.
AAACTGCAGTGACATATTCATTTCGGCTGAAGCGTGGTTGGAAATCAGCTGCAAATTTTATAAGATTTTCATTCGTGCCATATCCTCTCCGAAAACAAAACACAGGTGAGCGATGGAATAGAACAACTCAAGTCATTGTTTAAAAAATCCTTTTCAACACTTCCTGTGTGCAACTTAGGGGTGTTATTAGTCTATTCGATTGTGCTTCGTTAGGTTTATCACATTCTCTTATCGGTATTATTGGCACCCCATTCCATCCGTCAGTATTGATTGGTTTGTTCGAAATATTTTTGTGGAGATTACAGATGTGACTCCTCCCTTTCCCCGATAGCGAAGATAGCTTGCATTAATGTAAACTAGCAATTCCTGCGACGCTGTATCTTCCAAAGAACAGAGCTCTGTCGAGTTCAGCTGCAGTAAAGCTAATACTCGGAAAATGATCTTTTTCATCGAACGACACATCAACAAGTCCGTCAACTGGATCTAGAGCCTAAAGCCCCACGAAACGGTCGATTAATATGTCTGGAAGCGCTGAAGAACTATACTGTACCATGCTGTACGCATTCGCTTAAATCTTCGCAAATTGTGAGCTGAGCGAGTATTTGGTTAAGGTATTGCAGCAGGAACAGAAAGAAAAGAAAACATCCAGCCATCTGCGTATTTCTAATGCGATGACATGGAGAACATAGGAATCGTTGCCGCAGTCGTTGCAATACGCCACAGCTGATAATGAGGTTTGCACAGCTAAAACCGCACCTGATAACAACCAAGTTACGTTGCTAGTGGACTAGTGAGCGGTCTCGGACACCAAGTCCATTCAGTGCTGGTGACTTTATCAAAAGGAGCTGAACCTATTTTTCAGATGCAGTCATCGCGAAACACGCCTTGCCTTAAAAACAAAATGTTGAACGCAAGTGTCGTCTCTCACTTTATAGGGCATAAAGAAGCGTTCGCTATCAGCAAAGGAAATGTTTGTAGGTTCAGCTCACAGTGAACTCATGTTTGTCTTTCAAACTGGAGCTTCGAATAACGTGTGACACACACCTTGGATAAAAAGACGGTGACAATTTCTACTTGGAAGAACTGCCCTCATATACGAAACAAAAAGCAAAACGGTCTGCTGACATTCCGCACTACTGAACAGCATTACACTTTATTTCTGAGATTTCTCTGTCGGATTGGTATAAATTATATATCTGCTTTTGTTAAGTCTGGGATATCTCGAAGAACACAATTTCACATATTACCACGACAAGGAAAGAACGCGCAACAGATTGTTTATAGTAACAAATACAGGGAAATTCCCAAAGTACGGATTTCTAAAATTATCAAACCAAAGGGACGAAAAAATTAGTGAATAATGTTTACTAGTATCTTGCAGGAATCTCTCAAGACCACGTGTGCGGCCAGTCGAATTGGCATCTTTTCACAGCTCTGCATTAATAATGAGTTACTTTAATCCCATTGCTGCCAAGATGCTTTTTGATCCTTGGGATGTAGATAGTCTAACGCTACTAAATGATATACCATAGACATTTAGTTTCTTTTTGTTTGTGAATCATCTGCAGTGAGATTCGGATCTTATTAGTGCATATGTGCCGTCCTGGAGTTGTATTTAGACGGTTTACAGTAAATGAATAAAAAAATGGTTCAAATGGCTCTGAGCACTATGGGACTTAACCTCTGAGGTCATCAGTCCCCTAGAACTTAGAACAACTTAAACCTAACTAACCTAAGGACATCACACACATCCATGCCCGAGGCAGGATTCGAACCTGTGACCGTAGCGGTCACGCAGTTCCAGACCGTAGCGCCTAGAACCGCTCGGCCACCCCGGCCGGCAAACGAATAAAACCGAAACACAGTGATCAGTGAAAGTGAGGTGTGAAGATGAAATCCGATCGTAAATCGCGGAAACTTGCACATCCTGGGTGGGCAAACCATCTAAGTACAACTCAAAGACGGCACATATGCACTAATATGATCACAAATTGCCACTGAAGGGGCTTCACAAATAAAAATAAGCGAATCGCGTATGCCACAATAAGAACAGCATATCATTTAGCTGCGATTACTACCCATATGCCAAGGATGTAGAAGCAAATAAGGACTAACGAAAAACTCAAAAACAACGTTTTTTGAATATGAAAGTAGAGGAAGCTAATATCTTTTACCGCATCTCATGTAGTTTCGAATGGTTTCATGTAGGCTGAATGTCAACAGAAAGGTATTGTTTGAGATTCATTAGAACCGTCGTCAACCTATGCTAGGATATGCCTTTCCTTATGAGAGTGCGAGTCACACTGCTGTAATATCCAGTTGACAGGAGTACATTAGCTGCGTGAATTAGTGTTAATTTGTAACCTCCCCCTCACTTATCGACCTTAATGACAGTGAAAAATTAAACCGCGTGTACCTAATGGAAATTTGAGAAAAGCAATCGTCACCGAAGTTAATCTGTCGGTAAAGAGAGAGGAAAGGGTTACATCTAAATGAAAGGAAAAATCCAAATGAAACTGCTGGAAATTAATTTTGAAAAAGGGTAAAGTTAAAAAAGAAAGTAAATGTGCGGTCGTTACGTTAACAGTTAACTAGCGGTAATTAGATATTTGAGATTTTGGGAAAATTACGGTCACCAGTCCTATGGACAATTACTATAGGAACTGAAAAAGAAAGGTTATTGCACATATAATTAGCACTAAAAGCGTGGCAACTGAAGGTTGACACGTGTTGTGTGAAAACTGAATGTTTGTCAGAAGTAATAAACTTCGCTACACTCTGACTTAATTTAGCAAAAGAATTAATAAAACCGGAAAATTGTAAGTTAATTTAGTGACTGAAATTAATAGTGAGCTTTGTTTCTGAAGCACATCGAAATTCAGTAAAATATGGTTAGTCTTGGCCTACCTCAACAATCATTTCAAAAGCTACTTGAATCTACGCAATTTAGAAATAAGAGGTTTAACTTTGAACTTGAATTAAATGATTCTGGACAATTAACAATAGTAACATTTAGTACGTACCAAGCTGAGCTGCAGTCACAGGTAAGCTAAAATATGCTAACAAAACTCGCACTCTTAATTTGTGCTTGAGTAATCTAAATATTGTAGCCAGCTATGAATACTTTAACTGTACTTTGAAATTAAAGCAGTGAAATGGAATGATTTTACTTTAATGCTGGCGTCTGAATTTCAACGACACTCGGGTTCATTTCGGAAAAGGAAGGGACCCTGCTTGGTAATGCAATTGGGACAACGAGCAACAAAGGTTCGTGCTAAGTTGCTGTAATTTTGTGATGCAACAATTTTAAAAACTGAGGTCTGCCATACAGTTCTAAAACTTCACGTGCTTCCAGTCTTCCTTGTTGGTTGATTGAAGGTTTGAAGCCGTCGATCGAGGAGGTGGCGACAGTCACTCATTGTCGGCCGTCGCTGTTGCAGAAGCTGGTGTTGGCGCACCTTCCTCTCGACACTGTCACCAGGCGAAACGGGCTCTTGATGTGCGCCAGCTAATGCTTCCCGTCCGCGACACCGTGTCAGAAACTATCATAGCAAGTCGAGCGCAATTACATGCTGCCAAACCCCGATAGCGCGGCAACTCGCGGGAGCGTCACACAACACACCTGCTCCACTGCCCTCCTCCAGCCAGAGTCTCCCTCTGCTCTCGCGCTCCATGCGGCAGAGTTGACACTACCAAAGATCTTAAACGCTTTGGTTCTCCACACGATCTATCGATGTAATCGTTCGATAGCATAGTTTTCCGTAGGCCAGACCCAGCGTAAAAATACAAATAATCTTTACAAAACAAACCAATTATTCACCGACATAAATGCATATATATATATATATATATATATATATATATATATATATATATATATATATATATATATATACAAAGAGTAAAACAATTACAATATATAAAGACACAGAAATGTTATATGTTCAGGTAACAAAATAAGGAAAAAAATTGCAGTGCAATATATGGAAATAGGAGGATATGCATTTCTGGCGTTACATGTGCCCCACATTGTCTGAGGATGTTCGTGTAACCTAAACAGACTCAGAAAATGTCCCAAAAAGGAAAAAACAGTGGAAATGCATATGCTCAAAACATCAAGAAAATTTAGCATTAGGCTGATCAACCATAAACCAATTTTTAGACCATAATAATTGAGTGGAGACACTCCTAACATTATTCCACTCTGTCATCTTACACAAAAGAAAACAGGTTGACAATATACTAAAATTCATAGAAAACATAGAAAATGGTTTAGCTATTCTAAAATCAGCAAGAAATGGAATACTATTTATAAAATTAACCAGAGTACATGGTCATAAAAACAGGTAGTTCAAAATACGCAAATTAATAATTAATTACATAGAATACACATCTTTATATAACCTTTTGATAATTAATATTCTTGTCATGAGAGTCCACTTAACTCTAAACAAGAAAATAATACACAGCAGATCGAAAAAAAACATAAATATTAACAGCAGAAGTCTTTCACACCAGCTGTCCGGGAAGAAAAACAACTCCGCCTTCCGTACTCGCAAGTACAAAGAATGCCGAGAGCGGCACAAGAGCCGACAGCGGCTCCGCCTCGCCAGTATTGTTGCGCCCGCCTGTGCGGCACGCTTGATCTCACTCGCCTGTGTAACGGCATTTCCAGAATGTCCGTTTCACTGAAATCTTTCGGAAAAACTCACTCCCGAGTAATCCCAAGGAGTCCATTAATACTATCACAGTGGATAACTCAACACTGTCCATCATCACACCCATGTACTAGCCTGAAACTTAAAACAGCGTCTAAGTACATCGGCAATGATTAGTAAATCACATATTTATGAAATCTTACAGCTAGTTACAAAATCATATTTACATTCCTTAATCTACTGTGACTCAGCTGAAAACTCAAACTAGTAGCTTGGATTTTTCAATTGATTTATAATCAGTTACTATTAATTCATTTAATCAAAATTAATTACTTATTAATTGCAACTTGTTTAATGGCCTCTTCGTGAGGCAAAAGCATGGCAACCTAGAAAATCCTTAAATCTTACACTCTATTACATCCTGTACAAGTTACCCATTCTGTTGTATTAATCAATTCTTGGTTGGTACAATTTCAATTATACAACCGTATACCTAATAGTTTTCCAGAGCTTGGATACTCTAAGCAATAAGCATTTGTGTGAGGTATACCAATGACTTTATATGGTCCATTATAAACAAACTTAAATTTAGAGATTTCATTGTCTATCTCGCTCGATTTCTCATGAGCTTTTACAAGTACTAAGTCTCCAATTGCAAACTTATCAAAACGCGCTTTAGCGTCATGAAGACTTATGCGAGCATCGGCTTTTAGCTTCATTATTTCTCGCAAACGATCTTTTTTCACACCAATACTAATGTCAATGGCATCCGGCCAATTAACAATGTGCATAGGCTGGTATTGCCTACGCACACCGTCTCCTGCCTCGTCAAAACTAATTACTGTTGTTTTATCTCGTGACGTACATGTCAAAGTTTTGCTTTCGCAATTAATCACTGCACGGTACTTCAATAGCCAATCCAACCCGTTAATTACTTCCGTAGTTAAGTCTGGCACGACGACAAACTCTTGTTCAAATCGTGCCCCACATATCTCGAAGTTGACATAAATCTGTTTTGTGACCGGTTTACTGGCCTTCCCAGTAGCACCGATAATTTTCACTTCTGTTACTGGCGTAACTATGATGCCAGGTCTGTCTTTCAGTAACTCAAATATTTTCCCAGATACAGCACTCAGTTCTGCACCGGTGTCAATCAACACGTTTAGTTGTAGGTCGTGCATATTAACTGACACTACTATCTGTCTACACTTGTCCTCGACTGTTTCTTTATTTTCCCACAATAAATCCTCGTCTATATCCAGGTCATTCCAGAAAAAACCATCCGGCTTTGATCGTAAATCCGGCTTATCTGGCGGCTTTTTCAGCCTCTGTTCACATACAGTTTTAATTTCAACACGTTTGTCTTGAGGCTTAGTCTGTAGCTTCGCCTCCAATACCGAACCCTTTTCCTGTAACTCGTCAACTAGTGAGTGTTGCTTTGCTATCAATTAACTAATTGTCACCTTCGTTGATTCCTCTTTGGTCAGATTGATCTCACCTGCCAATCTACCTGGAGGAATGTGCCCAGTAGTATCTGCAATTACTTCCTCTGGATCTGCACAATCCACACTGCTACCGTCTGACCGTATACCGTCAGCTCTAATCTCATACACGCTGTAATCTACGTGCTTTTCTACCAATCGTGTCCGGCTATCACTAAAATTTTCGTAATCTTTCTCCTTAATACTCTCGCAATGTTTAAACTGGAGGTTTGCGTCGGATGGGTCGGCTACTTCTACCACTATAACTTTCGGTAAGGTCTGCCGGTTAGGGCCAGAACTTTCCGTTACTACTTCAACATCCAACTCTTGCGGTATGAAACACGACGAATCTTGCTCGTGCTACCCATTAACATCAACTATTTCTGGTAAAGTCTGCCGGTTAGGACCAGAACTTTCTATCATTTCACAAACACTATCTTCCTGCGGGACGAGACGCGGAAAATCCTGCTGCGCTGCACGCACTTCTCCCAAACAGGCCCCTATAATGTCTTAGTTCGTCCTATAAGCGACCGAACTGCCTTAACCAAACCTCATCCCTCCCTGCATCCCCTCGCTCGATGACGGACGTTTTATCCGACATCTGATCTTCTCTCAACACTTGCGAATCATTCTTAAACTCAATCCCCAGTTCCGCTGTGGGTGTTACAGCTGCCACTTTATAATCGATTTCCGGAACACTGCTTAAATTGTTCTCACTGACAGTGAATGTATTTTCTGCTGTCATGCCTACAGCTGATCTACTACTTGTGGGCGCACTCCTTTCTCCTAACACTGGCACACTCTCCCGCCGTTGATTATTCCATACGGAATTTTCATAACGACGACACCTCGGTTTTTACTGTTATTGGGCCGCCAAAATTTCTCCACGCCCGGTCGGCCCCTCACCGACGCGGCTAATGGTTTCCCTGTCTCGTTCCAGCAGATCTGCTCTCCGGATGCTGCTGAGGCGGCTTCTCGCACCCTCTGGCGTTATTACTATTCTGTGAAGCCCGTATCACATTAGTATGATACTGATTTCCGTCATTCCTGTTATTATTTGCATTGTACCGATTGTTATTACGGTCCGAGCAATTATTGTTATTACTGCCCTGGTTGCGGTATGCATTATTCCCACGGTTATCGTTGCTGTGGTTGTTGTGGTACCCGTTGTTGTTACCACGCCCTCTACCACTGTCGCGATTATTGCGCCAATTGTCCTCGTCCTCAACTCTTTCCAGGAAATCATTGATTGTCCTGCAATTGCTTCCTACGCAGCGTTTTGTATCATCTGGAAGCTTCTTGTAGAGTTTCCAGACTATTTCGGATTCCGTGCGGCGATCATGCAAATATTCCAACTTGCGGATCCAGCCCCCACAAAACTCCTTCATCGAGCCGCGCTAATTCGCATCGAAAGGCCTCGATATGACAAATTCGCGCCAGACACTTTGTTGTTTTTTCTCTGACCAGTATTCAGCCAGAAACAAATTTTTAAACTCGTCAAAAGTCAGGTTCGTAATGTTGAGGTTTAAGCCCCAACGGTTGGCATCACCGGCCAACACGTCAATAACCGCATTAATTTTTCTCTCGTTAGTCCATGATCTGGGTAAAACTCTTTCACAATTTTTAATGAAATCCGACGCGTGTATACCGCCTTTTTTTAAGAGGTCAAACCGCTCCTCTTTCGTCAACAATTCCGAACTATGTGCACACATTGGCACATAGCTCTGTTTTTCGTCAAGTTTTTTTTCTAATTCCGAAACTCTCGTAATTACTTGACAAGTGGTTGTCGCAAGGGTTTCCACTTCCCTATTTTTCTCTTCGCATGTATTAGCCTGCTTCCTCACTTTGATATCTACTTCGGATACTAAAGCCTTTAAAGTTTCCACCTTCTGTTGATCCTCTTTTTTCACTAATTGAATTTGTTCCGTCACCTTATTCTCGATGATCGGAGCAACTGCTTCTCCTACACTTCTCTCGATTCTGCTAATTTCGGAATAAAAACGAGTATTTATGCTTGCAATTTCCGCCTGAACGCCTATCATTTCCTGTTTAAGATTACCGATTTCGGTATTAATTACAACAATATCTTTTTTGATTTTAGCAACTTTTGCGTTAACAACTCCAACATTGTTGTTAACAACATAATAGCTTTGTTCTGATTGTCTAGCTTCCGTTCAATTTTTTCAGACTGAGCTTCTTGCTTGGCAGACTGGGCTTCTTGCTTGGCAGCCTGAGCTTTAATTTCTGCCGATTGACTCTTGATTTCGTTAATCAAAACATTCAATAAATCAGTTAAATTCCCGGAAACTACCGGTTTTACTTCCGTAGCGGCCTACTCTTTAATTGTCCCCCCCACATTCGTCATCAAGGGGTTCAGATATGATTTTCACTTCCGATTCCGATACATTTTCTAAAGCTTGGAATTCCATTTCTGCCCTTTGTTGCGTTTCGGCGGTCGCGTCTTTCATGCTAGCCGCCTGCCCCTGAACAATAGGTACCGCGGTGCGCGTTTCCCACTGTTCGACCGATTGTTCCGTATCCAAGTCTACCAAATTTTGGTAATTGTTGCCTTCACTCATTTTAATAATTTTCAATATAAATGACAAATCTCAAACCTAATTAGGATTCCTCGCAGTACTTAATCTCGCTGACGTAACGACCTGTTCGCAACCAATACTTTGTTACGAGATTTGCACCATACAAAATTCGTGTCCAGAACAACCTCAAATCTGAAGATTGTCCTGTCACCAGGTCTCCACGTGTAACCTCCCCCTCACTTATCGACCTTAATGACAGTGAAAAATTAAACCGCGTGTACCTAATGGAAATTTGGGAAAAGCAATCGTCACCGAAGTTAATCTGTCGGTAAAGAGGGAGGAAAGGGTTACATCTAAATGAAAGGAAAAATGCAAATGAAACTGGTGGAAATTAATTTTGAAAAGGGGTAAAGTTAAAAAAGAAAGTAAATGTGCTGCCGTTACGTTAACAGTTAACTAGCGGTAATTAGATATTTGAGATTTTGGGAAAATTACGGTCGCCAGTCATAAGGACAATTAGTACAGTAACTGAAAAAGAAAGGTTATTGCACATATAATTAGCACTAAAAGCGTGGCAACTGAAGGTTGACACGTGTTGTGTGAAAACTGAATGTTTGTCAGAAGTAATAAACTTCGCTACACTCTGACTTAATTTAGCAAAAGAATTAATAAAACCGGAAAATTGGAAGTTAATTTAGTGACTGAAATTAATAGTGAACTTTGTTTCTGAAGAATATCGAAATTCAGTAAAATACGGTTAGTCTTGGGCTACCTCAACAATAATTTCAAAAGCTACTTGAATCTACGCAATTTAGAAATAAGAGCTTTAACTTTGAACTTGAATTAAATGATTCTGGACAATTAACAATAGTAACATTTAGTACGTACCAAGCTGAGCTGCAGTCACAGGTAAGCTAAAATATGCTAACAAAACTCGCACTCTTAATTTGTGCTTGAGTAATCTAAATATTGTAGCCAGCTATGAATACTTTAACTGTACTTTGAAATTAAAGCAGTGAAATGGAATGATATTACTTTAATGCTGGCGTCTGAATTTCAACGACACTCGGGTTCATTTCGGAAAAGGAAGGGACCCTGCTTGGTAATGCAATTGGGACAACGAGCAACAAAGGTTCGTGCTAAGTTGCTGTAATTTTGTGATGCAACAATTTTAAAAACTGAGGTCTGCCATACAGTTCTAAAACTTTACGTGCTTCCAGTCTTCCTTGTTGGCTGATTGAAGGTTTGAAGCCGTCGATCGAGGAGGAGACGACAGTCACTCATTGTCGGGCGTCGCTGTTGCAGAAGCTGGTGTTGGCGCGCCTTCTTCTCGACACGGTCACCAGGCGAAACGGTCTCTAGATGTGCGCCAGCTAATGCTTCCCGCCCGCGACACCGTGTCAGAAACTATCATAGCAAGTCGAGCGCAATTACATGCTGCCAAACCCCGAAAGCGCGGCAACTCGCGGGAGCGTCACACAACACACCTGCTACACTGCCCTCCTCCAGCCAGACTCTCCCTCTGCTCTCGCGCTCCATGCGGCAGATCTGGGGAACTACGACCACAACCATAGATGGAAACATAAAAGATCAAAAGACATACCTGTAAGGACATAACATCTGTGGCCAAGCATACGCAAACATAACGGCACAGACGCCATTACTGGATATCCAGCTGAAATACACTGCCGAATAACTGGCACCACACAGGGAAGCCGTACCGTACACTGCACGCAAACAAGCTCCACACATCCCCCACACAGTGAAATGATCTATGGCCGATCTCCCACTACTGTATAACGATCTTGATTATTCCAGGAATGTAGCAGCTGCAGCAACTGGGGCACATAGCCATCGCTTGTCACGGTAATGATGCATGATACCTATACTAACAAATCCAACCTTGCATGAGCTCTCGCAGCTAGTAAGCCACTACTGCTCTTACTACCCATCCCAATGTCGCAGAGGTTTTTTACCCACGGCACGAGCCATGGCACTTTTTTCCCTCTGCTCTTCAAATCGCTACCCTCACTCGCGTTTCGTCTACTATCTATCACCTGATGGACCGTGTTAATGCGTAGCCTTACCCAGACGCACGGACAACATCACAGCCCAGCATCCTGTGATCCACTTACTAGATAACTAACATGTTTACGGAGGTGACAGTAGAACTTTTGGTTTGGTCACCACGTTGGTGCCGGCGTGGAGGGGCCCCATCTCTTTTGCGGGTGAGTTGACACTACCAAAGATCTTAAACACTTTGGTTCTCCACACGACCTATCGACGTAACCGTTCGATAGCATAGTTTTCCCTAGGCCAGGCCCAGCGTAAAAATGCAAATAATCTTCACAAAACAATTATATATATATATATATATATATATATATATATATATATATATATATATATATATATATACAAATTGTAAAACAATTACGATATATAAAGACACAGAAATGTTATACGTTCAGGTAACAAAATAAGGAAAAAAATTTGCAGTGCAATAGCTGGAAATAGGAGGATATGCATTTCCGGCGTTACAAATTGTCTCCGAGCAATGTTTGAGAACAGCAACCGTCAACTGATATACAGAGATAGACCAATCGGATCAATCTGTAACACGAAAAGAAACACACTAAATGATTTTGTGTCAGGTAATGAACCATGAATTTTTGTGTTAGATTGTCTAGGGTAGTCCTTGTTGGTTCAAATGGCTCTGAGCACTATGGGAGTTAACATCTGAGGTCATCAGTTCCATAGAGCTTAGAACTACTTGAACCTAACTAACCTAAAGACATCACACACATCCATGCCCCAGGCAGGATTCGAACCTGCCACCGTAGCGGTCGCGCGGTTCCAGACTGAAGCGCCAAGAACCGCTCGGCCACTGCGGCCGGCCCTTGTTGGTCGTAAATCGCTAATATAATTCTCCTGTTTAATCCACTGTGAGCTCCGTCGAAGGTGGCAATACTTACTGTGTAAATTTCTTTTACGCCATGTGACCGAGTGAAAGGACAAAATTAAATGTCTTTCCACATTCTAATGTATATGTCCTGTGAATATGAACGTCCTGTTCCAGTCGTTCATGGTGTTCTGTTTGTTTCTGATCGTGATTGCACTATGGCCCATTACATACCGCTCCCGCAAAGACTGCGAAAACGAAGTTAGGCTAATTACAGACGTATAGAGGCGCGAGTGGTACGGAAAGAAATCCTAATGCGTACTATAATCGGAATTACCTCTGACATGCGCTTCAGAATGGTTTGCAGAATGTGGAAGTAGATGTTAATTGCTCCAAATTATGCCATTTCCACATACGACAGCGGCATGTAAGTTCTGATATTGTTATAAACAACGGACAGCGAACATATCATGCTGGTTCTCCAGGGACGCATATCGCTCCAAAAGATATGTGAATTTTCTTCAAAGAGCAAACAGTGAGAACTGAACTTAGAACTGTTACTAAGACCGCAAACATTTATGCCCATTGTGGTGTAAATAAAGAACATTCATTGACTTTTACAATGCGGCATCTCAGCATACTGACTGGCAGCTACAGACACTGCTTCGTAAGAGTCAAGAAAAGCACTTTTTAGAAAAAAAAGACAACAATATAGTGCACCCTCATAATTATCGTCACGTTTCACTTAAATTGTGTCATTTGTTAATGAAAAAAATGTAACCAAAACAGGTGCTGAACTCAATAAACATTCAGTAAAACGACATTTAGTTGCATTTTTGGAAAGCGGAAGATATTCCTTCCACTAGTGACTTAGCACATCCTTTACGTTACGTGAAACATCGAAAGGACATTAGATTGTTTTCACGTTTGGGCGTGTTTTCCATCTTCTATTAAGAACTATTTTGCACCTGTGTATATTACTTGTATCCTTTTGTATCTCAGGTTGTGGTTGAATTAAAACCTTTACAATTTCGTGCTACCATCACAGGCCTCTTTCGGGAGCGTCATACAGTGATCCAGACACTGTGCGTATGAATCAAAGTACATGGAGCTCGGCTGTCCTGAAGCTGTAGGTAATCTCAGACTGCTCGTGTGACGTAACCTGTGCTGCAGGGCAGACCTTGGCCAGCGTTTGTGTCACTGTGAGGTGGGCGACTATTTGTTCAGGAATTACTTGGCCGTATTTTTCCTCTCGGTGACGAATGCTATCTAAGAATGTTCTAAGTATATAAGTATTTTTGACACTACGCTATACCCTCTATTTCCCTTTTGTCTTGTGTCCTTAACTCCTCAGTGTTTGCTACTGTTCATTGTGCTGTCTCACTCTCCATTACTGATGGAAAGGGTAGCAGCAGCAGCAGGATTTGAGCTTGTATTTCTTTTATGTGTTGTATTAAAGACTTTGCTGCACTTCGTTGTTATTAATCCAGACTAGTATTAGATGAATCTCATCATCACACGGCCTCTTCTACACAGGAAACAATCCAAGAAATCGATAATAGTCACAATTTCATGTTACACGTCGTCAAAGGGTCTATTACTTATACAACTAATGTGTGAACAATATTGCTTGCTTATCATGTCAACTATAGTGCATCTGTCACTCAGTTTAGTAAGGATATGGGTCTCTAAAACGACTCTTAATTCACAACATTAACACAAGACAAAACATATAACAAAAATGTGGCAATAGAAAATTTACTGCTCTCATTGTAAGGTGAAATTTTAAAATGCGATACACGGAACACACAGAAATATAAAGAAAAAAAGACAAAGGAAGTAAATTCACTTTCGCAGTTCACCTTATAACAGATAATCAAGCGATGCACAGTATCGAAAACAACCTAGTAATCTTTCAGACAATGGGGAAAGGATACTTTACGGACATTTGCGAAAAAATATAAATTTACACCTACCTCAAAAAATCCAAGGAAATTACGCTCAACGGACAATGCACACTAAGAAACAGCAGTTTCGCGAATATCAGCAGCCCAGTTCCTGCAACTTCCGTTAAATAACTCCGCAATTTCGTAGCTGTCTGTAGATGTTTGGCAACATGCTGCTGTAAGTAGTCCACGAAGGTCCGAGCTACACTAGAGCCCTCTACACTTCCTTCTGGTTTAACTGTTACTCGACAGAGGACTTAACTTTCGCCCAACTATTTTGCCGTTTTATGAAATCTAAAAATTACTTTCGACCTTTAGTGCAAAAGCATGCAAATGAAAATCTGGAGCCGTCAAATATAAATTTTCTTAAATCTGAAGTATGCTGATAGCTCTAACATACCAGACTGTACAGTTTTTCTTACTACTTTCTCTCACGATGTAACTGTCCACATAACTTTTTAAATCCAGTTGACTTTTGTTGTTTTCATCATTTTACGTTGCTTCTCAACAGCATAGTGCAAGTTATATTTCTTTTTGTACTTATTCTGCAAATACAGAGGCTTCGTTTTCTCCTGTTATAAAATATTTTTTATATCCATCACATTATAAATTAACAATGGCAGATTCATATACGCTTGAGAATGGCCTAATGTAAAGTGGATTCAAAGATTTTACTGTATTAGCAAATGGACGGCATTTCATTCATTCAACATAACACTTGCGATACCCTCTGAACTAGGAGAAAATGTTCATTAAAATAACCTCAGCAATTTGAATACGACCCTCCTTATATCAGCGGACATAATGTCCGTAATAAATCATTTAAAATAAAAAAAGTGTTGTGGTTATGATGTAATATCAACAACGTTAATTAAAAATTAGTAACATATAAATTACTAGCGTAACCAGTCGTTTATCAACGAAACACTTCCTGAATGCTTGAAATATACTGTAGTTAAGCACTTGTTTAAGAAAATAGACACGCATCAGTCAAGTTTTACCTTTCCCAGCACTCTCGTATATTTTACGATATACAGTCGGTTTCTTAACCACGTGACAGAAACAATATATTGTTATATACTGTAGTTAAGCACTTGTTTAAGAAAATAGACAAGCATCAGTCAAGTTTTACCTTTCCCAGCACTCTCGTATATTTTACGATATACAGTCGGTTTCTTAACCACGTGACAGTAACAATATATTGTTAAATTCACAGTTTGTTTTTCTAATTGGCTCCACATACAGCAAGAATTCACTTAATTCGTTGGACAACGAGTTACGGGCTACTGTTACATTTTTGATCAAAGATATTTGACTGTGTACATCACAAGTGTACATCGCATCATAAGTATATTAGAATATTACAGTGCAGCAAGAAACGCTGGAAATGGTTCAAATCGAAAACTTCTGACAGGAAAAAGACAGTGTCAAAAGGAAACAGACTTATATTAAGCTATAAGGCATCTTCCAACTGGGAATTAATTACGTCTAGTGTCCCACATGGTTCCATCTTAGGATCTTACTTTTTCTTGTGTGTACTAATGACCCTTCATCAGTAAATTTCGTTTTGTATGTAGATGATACTAATACTGCAATAAATAGCAAATCAGGTACACTCTTAGAAAGAACGAAATTTTCGCGGACATTAATAAACTGTTCCCGGGCAAACCTCTGTCGGTAAACTTTGAAAAAACACACTATATTGAGTTTAGAACTTGAAACACATTGTCGCGCAACATATGCCTAAAATATGACAACAGGCAGATAGAAGCGGTTGACAGTGTTTAATTCTTGGGATTACAGTTTGATGGTAAACTCATCTAGGGGGGCAGCATACTATGGGACTGCTGAACCGCCTAAACAAACTTCTATTTGCAATGTGGATGTTGTTAGACATAGGTGATAAAAAAATAAAAAAGCTAGCACACTTTGCTTACTTTCATTCCATAATGTCATAAGAGATTATTTTTTGGGGTACATCTTCAAGCCAAGCTAAAGTTTTCGGAGTCCTAAACGTGTAACATGAAACATTTGTGGTACAAACTCAAGAGCGTCCTGCAGAGGCCTGTTTAAGGAATTAGGGATACTAAATACTACTTCGCAATATACATTTATTTCAACGAAATTCGTCATTAAAAATATATGTGTTTTCAAACCAGTAGTTCAATTATTGGAATCAGCATTAGAAACGAGAATGATCTTCACAAAGATTTAAAGTCACTTACCTTGGAACAAAAAAGTGTCCATTATTCAATTACACACGTCTTCAATAACTTGCCAGCTGCCATAAAAGTGTAACTGCTAATGAAGTTCGCTTTAAGAAGGTCTAAAGGATTTATTGGCGGCCAGGTCGTCCTGTTCCATTGACGAATGTCTTAGTAGAACCAACTGACGTGTATACGTTGTTAATAATAACAAATATGCGAGTATTATATACAATCTGACTTCTGTACAAATTCAGCGCAGTAATACAGTCAATGCAAATTAGTGTTCAAAAATGGTTCTGAGCACTAAGGGACTTAACATCTGAGGTCATCAGTCCCCTAGCACTTAGAACTACTTAAACCTAACTAACCCAAGGACATCACACACATCAATGCCCGAGGCAGGATTCGAACCTGCGTCCGTAGCGGTCGCGCGGTTCCAGACTGAAGCGCCTAGAACCGCAACGGTCACACCGGCCGGCCAAATTAGTGTTATTCTACTTGACGATGCCTATGAATTCTCATGTGCACCTCGGTGTGTTGAACATTTACATGTTTATCTTTTATATGATAATGTGTTTTAATATCTTGTGGATTATACCACATCGATGAGGACGATTTTACTTCTGATCTGGAGGAGGTACATTAGAATTTTGTTTCTTTGTAAATATTTATTGTGTATTCTTGTTTTGTCACATGTTCTACACCCTGGAAAGTCTCCTGACATTGGATCTATTGGAACGAAGAGTACCACCTAATCTAATCTAAACATACACACACAAGTAACGTTCATCTGTTACAGGTACACGCTCCCGCTTTTTAGAGAGGGTTACTCGCGCGATCTGACAGTGGACGACCTCTTTGAACCCCTTGACGAAGATACATCTGCTCTTCTGGGGGACCAACTAGAACAGTAAGTGACATTTTATATAATTAGTTGATGACTTTCTTCTTATCTCTTTTGGTCAATGGCTAACTAGGAATAATAAGTAACTGAAATGTATGGTATATGAATTGGAGGAGAAAATAAGAAAGAGGGATAACATTCGTCATGCCGACCCCTGTTCGGGATTATAATCGATGAATGTAGTGACAAATTAAGAAAAAACTATGCTACCTGATATGAATTATTAGGTGTTTTTGTTTTGCAATTAGATATTCCGGTTGCTATGGGTTTATTTATAGGTTGTCATTTTTATTTGTAGTTCACTGTTATATTTGAGTTTCCATGTCGTCATTTTCTCATTAGAAAATTGTGAGTGGAGCTGTGGACACTACAAAATAGATTACCAAGTGGAGAAATCGGAACATTTACGACATATTCTTCTGTTTGTTGACATTTATTGTGAAAAACTGAGATATCTTGCTGACTCAGTCCAACAACAATGGCCAGGAAGACTGTGTGAAGTGATATTACACCAAGATAACGCCCGTCCGCATTCTGCTAGACTGACAGAACACACTATACAGAAGTTAGGTTGGGAAGTCATTCCGCAAGCAGTCTATTCACCTGATCTTGTGCCCTCAGATTTTTAGCTTTTCCACTCTCTGTCAAACAACAATCAAGGAACTTTCTTTCCGGATAATAATGCGCCGCGAACATCGTTCGATGAGTTCTTCACTTCAAAACCGCGTGATTTCTGTAGCCGCGGAATCGAGAAGTTACCCCAGCATTGGCAGATTGTTGCAAATAGTGTTCAAATGTGTGTGAATTCCTAAGGGACCAAACTGCTGAGGTCATCGGCCCCTAGACACACAATCTACTTAAACTAACTTATGCTAAGAACAATACACACACCCATGCCCGAAGAAGGACTGGAACCTACGGCGGGAGAGGCCGCGCAATCCGTGACATGGCGCTTTAAACCGTGCGGCCGCTCCGCCCGGCGTGAATAGTGAATGACAATATTTTTTGATGACTAAAGTCTCTGTTGTGCATGTCTGCTGTGTTTATTAAACTTATGGGAAAACGCTACGAAATTATGCACCAACCTAATATATTCAGGTATGAAGGAAGGAGATAGTCCATCAAAGATGACTTATGAAAGAGATTTCATGATTCATTCTCCGGATTACTTTTTGAATGTCTTTAAAGTGTTTAGTATGCTGCGGCATTACGCTATTGCATGGCACAGTGCAGAATCACGCATTATTTACATCACGTGCTTTGGTGAATGAAAGTTATGAGATGTTATTCTCTCCAACCTGACGAACAAAATTTTAATACATGCGTAAATCAGCGACCAGAGGTACAAAGAGATACAAAATTATAACGGACATAGTTTCGATCACAAAGACTTCAAAATATTTGACTAAGATACAGTAGAATGTAGGTAAAGATAAGGATACGCGGACTGAACACTATAAAAATCGACCGTATCGTGCAAGATATGAGGAAGACCAAACACAAACAAATGTGAAGGGGACTCTAATGAATGAAAAACAGAAAAGCGACAAAATGGCTCCTTCACTTTTTTATATGATCTACATCAGATCAGATAATATTATTTAGTATGAATAATTCCCGGCAGTGCTTCAAACCGTCCATATTATTTGGTTTTGCGTGAAAGAGAAAATATTGTAAAACGTACACAGTTATAAGCTTCCTAAAACGCATAGACAAGCATACGCAAGATTATTTAATAATTGGTTCAAACGAATTTATTAGGAATAATTAAAAAGAACTCGAAGAAGACAATCGACCACGAATAACATTTTCCTTTTGCGACATGTGAGATGGAAGTGGTACGAATTTAATCTCCAAGTACACGTGTTCGTCGTAGATCTCTGCTAAGTATTTGACAGTTTTCACAGAATCATAGTCTGATTAGTAACGCAAAATAGTAGTCAAGTATCGTAGCCTAACACTATTAACTAGGTGAGCCGTGATAAAAATTGCTGTTTTGAAGAGCGCGCCGCAGCGCGTTGTGTGAAGCAGTCGCCCCCCGTTTCTGGCGGTGGCGCCGCTGTGGCAGTCGCAGCTTTGTTGTGTCCCTCTGGTCGGAAAGCGGAAAGGTTGCCTGTCCTCGTGCATTTCAGGGGCGCTATCAGCTCGCCAGTTGGTCAGTCTGGACTCAATCTGGGTCAGTCTCTTGTTCCCTGCTTGCTAGTCTGTCTCTCGTCCGCATTTGTGAGGCAGTTAGTGTCTGTCTGTCGTTCGGAGTGCTAGTATGTCTTTCGTTCGGATCAACCGTTAAAGCTGGCAGAATGGGAGTCTTTCCACTCCGTCAGTAAGAGAGCTCAGCGAGTGGTCGGCCGGTGCTTAGTTCCTGCATCTGAGTCTGCGCATTAGGCTGCCAGTCTGCTCGATTTGCACAGGCAATGGTCATTGGCGGTTGAATCGATCGGTTGGTCGGTCGCGCACTGAGACACAAGATGACTTGTCCGTCTTGAGCGGCGGCGCATGTGAGGTCGCCACGTGAGTCCAGTGGGCCGCGCCGTGTAGCGAGAAGTAGTGGCTTCGCGGCCGACAGAAGAGCAACAGGAGTCAATCAACGACATCGGTCTGGCCGGTGCGAGCTGCGACGCCGTGAGACGGGAGATCGGCGCGCCTTCCTGCGCCCGTTGAAGCGGCTGGCAGCGGACGGTTCGGGAGAGCTATTTGGGGGTGCTGCGCCAGGTCTTCTCGAGAAATCGCAGTTTATTAGAAGTTTAGTGATTGGTGATACGTTGGGTGGTTTGCTCTTGTTAAACTCTACTTGTTTTCTTGGTCAATCTCTCGTCAGCAGCTTGCTCGTGTGTCTCTCGTCCGCATATGTTAGGCAGTTTGTCTGTCGTTCGGAGCTGCCTCTGTCATGTTTGTCGGATTCGGTGTGTTAACGAATTCATTGCTTGGAGTGTAACGGCCTAATTCCTGAAATATGTTATTATCTTGCCTATCATCTTGAGAGGCGGTATATGTGTACTGTAGAGCATGTTAACTCGTTTGGCCAACCTTGTATAATTTTATATAAGATTGCATTTCATGGGCTTTTATTTAAATGGTCATTTTAGTATATAAAGTTGCCACCCTTCCACCGTAAGACTTTTTTTAGAAGTTAAAATCAAGTTGCACCTTCGGTGGCAAAGTTAATCTTTTAATATTAGTGTTTTGCACCATTTACATCCCTCCTATGGGGTGCATAGTTTGTGTGCTTGTGTGATTTGTTAAAACTTTTAGTTTAAAGTAATCTGGTGTGATGCAGATTTGTACCAGTGTAGTCTTTCAGAGGTTGTTGTGAGCGGTCGAGACTACGGCCGTGTCAAAAGGGAACGGCAAGGTTCTCAGCCCAAAAGCTCATACACTCGAAAATTTGGTTTCTTTCTGCCTCTGAATAAACTGTAACTTGATATTTAGAGGGTGTTTTCTTATTCTAATTTTAAATCTGATTCCTTAAAAAAAACACTTTTACGAATAAAATTTCCATTTGTTAAAAGCAATTTGAGAATGACTACTTCCACGCTCACGTAGTGTGATTAAATGTGTTCATGTTCTTGATGAATCGCTAGTAAATAAAGTAAATTCTTAAGTGTGTTCTTTGAAAATAAATCCACAGTTCACTAGGCAAGACCCTTCTGTGAACCGGTACTGTACGGAAATCGAGATCTACACTGAGTCGATAGCTACAAACTAAATAAGAGGGCGAACGTTACAACAAATACGTGAGTCCCGAATTAGCGCCGATGAACGGAAGCCAGAATCGTCTCACACGACAACATACAATCCACAACAGTTCCAAATCAAAGTTCTGGTTCGAAAATCAAGGTAATAACAATATTCAACCGTTGGCGTAACTCTGGATCCAAGTAGCGAGATACGAACCACAGGATATTTGCACCGTCTGACAAAAACGTGGATCACCCAGAATTGGGGGAGGAAACGAAATTAAACCGCACGGTTTGAGTGAGTATGCGATTACATTTCAGTGAATATGAATTCGAGTCAGGTTTACAAAAAAGTTTCCAGTTTGAGCTCATTTATCAGTATGACGCTGCATCTTGTTTGGTGTGCATGCAGGCACCTAATTCATTTGGGAAGGGTATCATAAATCCGTTGTATCCTTTCCTGAGGCAAGCTGGTCCAGTACTGTCGGAAATTATTCTTGATATCTAAGCTACTGCCAGTGGGATGGCGCTGACGTCCGAGCTGGCTACACACATTTTCTGCAGGAGACAAATCTTGCGGTTTTCTGGCCACGGAAATAAGCCAATATCACGCAGACAGTTCACAGAGCCACATGTCGTATGTGTGTGGGTAAGTGCATTGTTCTGTTAAAAAATGCTACCATAACACTGCTACACAAGAGAAAAAACAGGATGCAGAGATGTCCCTGATGTTGTCTCTCTCGCCACTGCAAAACTCGCCTTCAACAGTCATTTGAGGTAATGCATAAGTGTGATTCAGCAATGAACGCAATACGACGCTATTCATCAACATCGAATGCGTTGTCCTGCTGCAAAATGGCACTGTGATACTGTTGCATGACGGATAACATAGGATGACGCAGGATGTCTGTGATGTACCATTGTGCCGTCAGAGTTCCCTCAGTCACTACCAGTCGTGAGGTGAAGTCATATCCGACGGCTACACGTACCGTAACACCAGAAATACTGCTATTCCTTTCTAAAACATTGGAGTAATGGGACACAGGTTGCTATCATAATCGCCAATCCATGTTTGCCGGTCACGGTGCCACTCCAAACGCAACCTTTTATGTTGTGGTGTTAACGGCAGCCTATACGTATCATGACAATTCACTCCTGTGACTGATGCTAGTCTTCAATGGTGCGGAATGATACCGAATGTTGCAGGGAGTCCACTAATTGTTCTCTGAAGGCAGGCACAGGTGTGAAGCGAGTTTGAACGGTATACAGTAAGGCAGTCCTTCCTTGTAGACGTCAGACGTGGTCGATCAGAACCTTGACGACGCGTATACCTGCCCTCATGTTCCCATGCAGTCCATCATCGGGCCGCTGTCACATCCGAATGTCAAACAGATAAGGAATCGGGACATTTTAATATCCAGTTTACCCACGCATCCGTGTTCTGCACGATTGGACCAGTCGGCCAAATAGTGACCCGCAAGGACGCCGCTTTCAAACTCTGACAGGTCCTGATAACGCTGTCACACACGAGTGTGTGGCATCTTCGTGTCTTTCACAGCGATCATTCGACATCTGACACTTACATACTCTACCAGACCGGTAACAACACTAAACACAAACAACACTAATGCACTCTCATGGCACTTCTGCCTGTCGCAGCAGTAATTTTTACACACTCGCCGATAGTCTGCACGCGTATAAAGTCACACTGACGTCCGACCATTTCTTCTGAGTGCTTTACTTTTTTGTCAGGCAGCGTATTCCCGGTAGAGAGATAACAGACATCCCCATGTGAAGTGTCTGCCGCGAACCCCATCCTCGCGGCTGCGCTTCCTTAGTCTGAGTCCGCCTCTGTAACACTGGAGCGGCGGGATATTACAAACAGATATCCGAGTTAATAACAACCAAAAAATAAAACTTCACAAGAAAAGAAGACTGGTGAAATTTTAGTTAGGGAGTACCTGCAGCATCACTCACACTATGTGACATCGAAGTGACGTATGGAACTCGACATAAATATGTACGTTTCACTTTGTCAAGGACGCTCATATGGTTTAAGATACCAGGAAATGGGAGATTACGTACAATCAGCACAATACCATTTAAATAATTTGCATTATAAATCATGTTCAACAATTCAAAAGACAAGAAGAAAATTAGGGGCTTCTGCGATACAGATAATACCTGAAGCGCAAGTGTTTTAGATACAGTATGAAGGTTGTCGAATACTCCATAATAGCAACAGAAACTCTCGGAAAACAACTGCGTATGCATGCTCGAGACGTCGAAGAATGAAGTCTTGAGTAATTCTGACTCTCTTAGTATTGCTGTATGGTAGCGAAAACTTGGTGCCAATGAATGCGATTCTAGTTTAGATACAGGATGCAGAAAAGGAAGCTTTGCATATAAATAAGTTCCTCTACAACGAATCACACAAGAAGTTAATCAATACGAATCGGAATATGTATTAAGTGAGACCAATCAACTAAAAATTGCATTTTCTGGTTCGAATGCAAACGAGGAGTGGATAGCAAACGACTTCCCGAATTACTTTTGCTATGTATACCATGTGGAGGACACGCATAAGACGACCTGAGAAGGGTGGAAGAGATTCCATGAAGGCGGAGCAGATTTAAAGTCATACTTATGCAATGGAAATGGAAATGCCGTATGGCTAGGGTCTCCCGTCGGGTAGACCGTTCGCCTGGTGCAAGTCTTTCAAGATGACGCCACTTCGGTGACTTGCTCGTCGATGGGGATGAAATGATGATGATAAGGACAACACTCAGTCCCTGAGCGGAGAAAATCTCCGACCCAGCCGACAATCGAACCCGGGCCGTTAGATATGACATTCTGTCACGCTGACCACTCAGCTACCAGGGGCGCACACTTATGCACTGATAAAGCGCGATACAAGAAAAGTTCAAGAAACAATTATCAGTAATTTCTATTAGTTACTACATAAAGCTAAAATAAGATAATGGTCACTGTAGTAGTATTACTGAACTATAGGTTATTAATGTATTCATATAGTTAAAATATCAAATACTAAATCATTTACGGCACACACTATATTCGATGACGTGAGGACATAAAATTCTGGCCTTTTGATAGTCTTGCACTTCTTTAACACCGGTAAACAATCTGCCCAAATACGTTTGTTCTGCATCTGAAAAAGCAATTTAGGTGCGGAATGTGTGGTATGGTGAACACACGGCTGCAGAAATTCGGACTTATTGTTTAATTTTCCAGATTCGCCATTCACAGGAGAAGAAAGATTCGGCAAATTCGTGTTTTATTCGTTTGGATAAACGGTCACTATCCGAAGCGACGCCCGTAAACCACTAAAGCAGTTATTATGTCGGGAAGCTCTCAAAAAGTACAATCTGGGAAATACTTGGCGCAGAGAGATCTACAGAGATAACAACGTTACAGACGAAATGGATAGCATCCGTTGGTTACTATTGTCAGTGAAAGCAAAAACTCCGACCATTATATACGAAAAGATTTGCAGATTCGGAGTAAGTTATATATCTGTCATTCTTGTTTCAGGCAATGGGAGAAACAGCTCAAGAAGAAGAAACCTAGCCTCATAGGTGCAATAGTGCGGACGTTCGGCTTGGAGTACTTCAGAATGGGATGTCTTATATTTCTCTACGATATAGTCCTCAGGTAAGTTGAGGCTGCAATTGCCTGCTATGACTCTCTTTGCGTCTACAGAGAAACTTAGAATTAACAAGACGCTGTACAATACATGTACCAGACGTGTTCTGTGCCTGGTTAACAATAAATGAACGAGTGCTATATTGGTCATCTTTAGACTGTCACACTACTTCTTCCGTGTTCACAACTGCCACCAACTATAAGATTTCGTCATTTCAAGAACACAGTTATATTCATAGCAGTGGACTCGGCTATGGGAGTTGGATGTACGTCCTAATCTAGGGTATCCCTGGTCATTGTGTAAGGAAGCAAATTTCGACCCTTTGCTGTGAAATAGTCCACTTTTGAGACATAGAGCTCGAAATTATAATAAATCACAGGGTACGATTAAATTTTTCATACGCGATACAATCACAAAATTCGGAATGTAAAGAATTTTTCGTTTTTTTTGGGTACTGTGTGGTAAAAATATGAACTGATTTTCTGAACTAACATTTCGTGAAAGGGTAACTTAAATCTGACCATACGAAAAACACGCTGATCGTGAATCATTTCCAACGTATTTGTATTTGTGACCTCGAGCCTTCTTTGTTGTTACTGCAAATGATACCTTGATTCGTTCAAATTGGTTAGGATCATTAGAGTACAGGGTATGAGAGAGACCTCTGTAGCTTTTTCATATGGGATGATAGTAGCTTCATTGACACTATTTCGCACAGTTTTAATCTGCGAACAGGTAACATTACAAAGTTTCGGACGATTCTGATTCTAGTGGTTTTCTAATCACTAGCTGATAAATCATAAACACAACTTTACGAATTTACAGTTTTTCTGTTAAAACCTACTGCACGGAAGGAAATAAAACAGTGCACTGTTTATTTAAACATCACCAACAGTCGATTTGGGCAGCTTTAGAAGGGCTGAAATATCCTTGATGGATATGTTACCCCGATGACATGCAAAAACTAACTCACGTTCGAAGTCACTAAAGTCTCCTGATCGACCCCTTTCTGCCGTTACTGTTTCAATATCCTCCGCCTCCTTTTATACTGGCGGGTCCATCTCTCGTGACGTTTTTTGGTCAATTCCGCATTACATAGGGGGTGTTTAGTTTGTTTTAATCAGATAGTATATGTTTCGTTATACTAAAATATATAGGGGAAACGTTATTAATAAAAATCTCGAGAAGTTCCTATTCGACTTATTTCAAATTTTTACACGATATTCTTAAGAAACATTCCGACGGCACGTTTTCTGTTAAAAATGGCGGCTAGAAAGAAAATTCTGTGGTGAGCTGTAAAAATCTGCTGTTTCGTATTCTTCTTCGCAGTCAGATTTAACTACAATAGCAGAGCGTTTGAACACGTTGTTTTCTCCCACGTATATTATCCCCCCACCCTCTCTCTCTTATATGTATATGCAGGGTGAGTCAGGAGGAAAGGTACATGCTTTGAGATGCGATAGTATTAATGATTCTGAACAAAAAATCTTCAACGGGACATATGCCATATTGCGAATGGTTTCCGAGATAGAACACGTTTAATATCGGTCTTGTATGATCTTCTTTAATAAATTTATAAAGGTAAAGTTAAAGCCTGTGGCATAAGACCGCGAACGGACAATCGTCCAGACTGCATGTGGGATGCAGCCTTTCCCTTTGCCGCAGCACTAGGAGGGAGAAGGGTGACGAGTCCCACACTCCAACAAAAACGTGTCTCAGTTTGCTGCAAAAAAAGGTCCTATTTATTTTTTGTCTAGGACTAACAGTTTGCGAGGGGAGATCGTGAGAATATTGAAAATCTCGCACGACGAGCGTGCGCTGTAGCTTAGGTGCTTTTCGTAGGCCAGTTTGAGGTAGTTTTCCAACTTGATAGACCACAAGCATCCTGTATCAATATGTTCGCCTCAGCTTCCATTATATTGCTGTGGTACGTTGTAAACAATGACAACGAATAATACAGAAAATAAATAGAAATGTACATTAAAAGTATTCTGTCTCGGAAACCATTCGGAATAGGGCATATATCCATATCTAGTTTTTTGTTCAGAATCACTATGCTATCACTCGTAGAAACACGTACCTTTCCTCCTGACTCACCCTATATATTTCATGCGATGTTTTACAACCACACTTGTAATCAGCGGAAGGAATAATTCGTGTGTTCCAAAATGACACCAGCAATCAAGCTAGCACAATGACTGCGTGTGCGGAGCTAGAGAGAATATATATATATATATATATATATATATATATATATATATATATATATATATATATATATATATATAGGGTATGTTTCGTTATATAGGGTGAGTCAGGAGGAAAGGAACGTATTTCTACGAGTGATAGCATAGTGATTCTGAACAAAAAACTTGATATGGATATACGCCCTATTCCGAATGGTTTCCGAGACAGAACACTTTTAAAATACATTTCTATTTGTTCCTGTATTATACATTGTCACTGTTTACAACGTGCCACAGTAATATAGAGGAAGTTGAGACGAACATATTGATACAGGACGCTTGTTTTCTATCAAGTCGGAAAACTACTTCAAACTGGCCTACGAAAAGCACCTAAGCTATACAGCACGCGCGTCGCGCGAGATTTTCAATATTCTCGCGGTGTTTGGGTTTATCTGCGGTTGTTTCTTCGCTTTTGTACTTCAGTCACATGTGCGGAATTAAAGAGAACAAGGTACAATGGTCGAGCAGTTTCTCATAAGCTCTATATTTTTGTTTTCAGTACAAAGAAGTAGCGTTAAGAGGGACGCCACTGGACAGTGGATGACTAACAACGAGTGATTTTGAGAGATCAATCACGCTGTACCTTGCGGTAATCCGATGAGATGATTTGGGTTAGGCGAATACCTCGAGAACGTTACCTGTCATCAAGTGTAGTGCCAACTGCGACTGATGTACGTAAGAGATGGTGTTACGGTATAGGGATGATTTTCGCGGTTGTGGTGTGGTCCCCTACTTGCCCTTAAGAAATCGCTAAATGCGGAAGGATATGAACACATTTTGGAGCACTGTGTATAGCGTACAGCAGGAGAACAATGCGGAGACGACGTTTGTTTGCACCAGTAAGACAATGCACTCTGTCATAAAACAGTATCTATGAGGCAATAGTTTGTAGACAGTACCATTCCAATGGATTGGCCTGCCCAGAGCTCCGACATCAGCCCCAGCGTCCAACATCACTGCTATCTCTGGTTTCGGCTTTTGAGGATCATCATTGAAAGTATACCCATCGCACATCCCCCCCCCCCCCCCATTAATGTCCAATAATAGGTATCGTGAGACTTCTCATCAAATAGGGTACTTCGGAATCTCTGTGCCATTTTCAGTACATGGCCATTCACTTCCGGAAAATTCCAGCAGTAGTGATCGAAAGACCATGTAAAAACAAAACAGCGTCTCACCTTTGCCTTCGGGGTCCCACGCTCTTACTGTGTCTTACAAGTTTGCCAGTACTACTCCTGAAAATGGCGAAAACAACGACTAAACACTGAGTGATTATTCCTCACACCGGAGAAAAACACCGGCTGCTAGAGTCAGGAAACCGCTGTCCAGTCAGGTAACTGCAAATGCCTGTTTGCCCGGCAGGATGCTGCAGCCCCTGATGTTGGGCTACCTGCTGCAGTACTTCACGCCCCCGCGCACCATGCCGAGAGAAGAGGCGGTGCTGTACGCCGCCGCCATCGTCGTCATCACGGCTCTGAGCACGGTCTCCTTCAACCACTACATGCTGGGCGCACTCAGGACAGGCATGCGCATGCGCACCTCCTGTTGCTCGCTCATCTACCGCAAGGTGAGTTCCACACTTGTCTCTGCCACATTTCTCAAGCATATCTATGAATCTGTGAACTTAAAAATTCAAAGGGACATGGAATGAGTCAGAAAGCCTTCTGAAATAAATTTACAATGAAAAAAAAAGTATCAGTACCCAATATATTGGCAATTTATTCGGAAGTGCCATCTTTCCAAATCTTCCACTCCAAGTATTGGAGCATGCTACTTAGCATACTGATACTCAAACGCATCACTCCCTTCGACGGACATATAATGCGAGAGTCATACTTCTGTTCTTTGATGCGAATACTTCGGTAGGTAACCACTACTATTTTAATAGTCTAGTTCGCGGGAAGTCTTTGGTTCTGACATTAATATTTCGAACACTTCGGTTCTCCTACAGCTATTATTATTTGGAACGATGAAGAGCCGCAAAAAAAAGTAAGTAAATAAATAAAATAAAAAAAGAACTTTTGTGGACCCTAGACACAGTCAGCTGCCTCGGTTGAAATGTAGCCATTCAAGAGCACCGCATGGTTTTCAGCTCCATGACACAAGTCTAAGAAGTAGCAGCCCAGATTGTTACAGCACATTCGAAACATCTGGCTCAAGTCTTCCACTCGACTCAGGACCGGTCGACCACGAGCAGTTATTGGGGCCATGCTGTAGATAGTGTGTTTCTCTGAAATTCCGTGAGCAATGCTGCCCTTCTCAATCATCTCTGCCAGTCGCTGGACATCCAAGTGCATGGCCATTCACTTCCAGAAAATTCCAGCATTAATGATCAAAACACCATGTAAAAACACAACACCGTTTCAACTTTTCCTTCGCAGTCCCACGCTCTTACTGTGTCTTACAAGTCAGACCAGACGACAAGCGTTGCTCATTCCAACGTGCGCCAGTCTACAGCGGTTGTACCGTATTTCCTCGGCGGTTGCTGATAAAACTGTGTTCAACATATTAAATGAGGCTCCCAGGCATGCACGCTGAGTGCACAAGACGATCCTTCCAATTCCCTGCTGCCGTTTCGCTGAGGGATACCATTACTCGCCGTACGTTCGAACTGTCTACAGGCAGTTTTCCTTTTGTGACTGTCTCTCCCTCACACATGATACAGCAGGACAAATCAAGTGAGTCAAAGTCTTAGTGTCTTGAACATCTGTAAATAAGAACCAGTTCTCAGTTTCTTATATTTCTCACTTTTTTTTTTTTTAAGTTGATCTGTTTCCAGTATACTTATCGGCGATGAACGAGGCTTCTACCACACTGGCTTACATGATACAAGTAACAGTTATTCGTGGTCTTGCAAAACAGACACCTCACACAGTATTGCAAATTTTTTGTCACATTAAATGTCTGACGTCGTTAGCTGACCGGCAGGCTGCCAGATTCATCATTTACTCGATCACATAGATAAACAACTATACTTAAGATTTTTCAAAATACGTTTTGAGGACCGTTTGTAGTTTCAGTATGACACAGCTCCTCCTCATTGTAAGGATCACAAAGACAGTCATCCTCCAACTTTTGCATGATGCGTCACTGCCAAGTAACATATCTTGATGAAACTTCGACCGCTGATTGAAATAACTGCTTCAGCATAGCATAGAAGGTAACTGAAAGAAAAACACAATGAGACCAACAGAAACGACATTATCATTCAAAGACAATAATTACAATGAAGTCCCCACGATTTACGATGCTCTCCTGGACAATACAAAAGGCGGAACATGGTTCTTAACAGGGTGTGTGGTTACCACGGATGGCAGTGCACGCTTTTTCAAAGTGCTCCCATGTTAGACACAAGGCTGCTAAGGATTTCTTCTGGCATCTACATCTACATCTACATACATACTCCGCAATCCACCATACGGTGCGTGGTGGAGGGTACCTCGTACCACAAATAGCATCTTCTCTCCCTGTTCCACTCCCAAACAGAGCGTTGGAAAAATGACTGCCTATATGCCTCTGTACGAGCCCTAATCTCTCTCATCATATCTTTGTGGCCTGTCCGTGAAATATTAGTTGGTGGCAGTAAAATTGTACTGCAGTCAGCCTCAAATGCTGGTTCTCTAAATTTCCTCAGTAGCGATTCACGAAAAGAACGCCTCCTTTCCTCTGAAGACTCCCACCCGAGTCCCTGAAGCATTTCCGTAACACTCGCGTGATGATCAAACCTACCAGTAACAAATCTAGCAGCCCGTCTCTGAATTGCTTCTATGTCCTCCCTCAATCCGACCTGATAGGGATCCCAAACGCTCGAGCAGTACTCAAGAATAGGTCGTATTAGTGTTTTATAAGCGGTCTCCTTTACAGATGAACCACATCTTCCCAAAATTCTACCAATGAACCGAAGACGACTATCCGCCTTCCCCACAACAGCCATTACATGCTTGTCCCACTTCATATCGCACTGCAATGTTACGCCCAAATATTTAATCGACGTGACTGTGCCAAGCGCTACACTACTAATGGAGTATTCAAACATTACGGAATTCTTTTTCCTATTCATCTGCATTAATTTACATTTATCTATATTTAGAGTTAGCTGCCATTCTTTACACCAATCACAAATCCTGTCCAACTCATCTTGTATCCTCCTACAGTCACTCAACGACGACATCTTCCAGCACACCACAGCATCATCAGCAAACAGCCGCACATTGCTATCCACCCTATCCAAAAGATCATTTATGTACATAGAAAACAACAGCGGACCTACCACACTTCCCTGGGGCACTCCAGATGATACCCTCACCTCCGGTGAACACTCACCATCGAGGACAGCGTGCTGGGTTCTATTACTTAAGAAGTCTTCGAGCCACTCACATATTTGGGAACCAATCCCATGTGCTCGTACCTTAGTTAGGAGTCTGCAGTGGGGCACCGAGTAAAACGCATTGCAGAAGTCAAGGAATATTGCAGAGAGTTCCATTCCTCCACTAGCGTGGTAGACAGCTTTAGTATGGTCGTTGGTGCATGTGGACGGGCTAAAATACATCTCCACATCGCATCCCACTCCTGCTGTGTGGGATTTAAGTCGGGGTGAAAGTGCAGGCCAGTCCGTTAGCTGCATATGCTCTCGTTCCAACAGCTCCTCCAACTGCGGCTGTTCGATAAGGTTGCACACTGTCATTCGTAAAATTGAAATAAGGGCCGAATGCATCCCTGATGAGGTGCACATTGGGAAGACGTACAATGTTACAATAACGTTGACCGGTGAGTGTACTGTGGTCAAAGATTTGGAGACCAGTACGCCCATACAACATTACGCCTCCCACACTGTAACACTTGGACCCAAAACTATCATTTCGAAGATACTGGAAGTGCTGTTATATGGCGATAGATGGGAACATGTAATGCACCCAGGAACAGAATATGATCATTTTGGTGACCCAGGTGCTATGGTGTGCGAAGTCAAACAGTTGCACGGGCATACTGATCTCGAAATATTTGAAAATAGTACACTCGCCCGTCAATGATGTTCTGACAATGTACTTAATCCCCACGTGGGGTTGTGTTCGACCGTGGCTTCAATTTTATGGATGGCAGTCCGCGACCGCATCGCACAACGCAAGCTCAGGAGCTCCTGGAACGAGGGGATATTTGGCGAGTGGACTGGTTTTTCCCTTTCCCCCGAGTTAAATCCCATCGAGCACGAGTGGCATGCGTTGGGGAGATGTGTTGCAGCACGTCCACAGGCACCAACGACCATCCACGAATTGTCATCCGCCTTGGTGGAGGAATGAAACGCCCTACCAGAAGAACTCCTCACCAACCTTGTAATCAGCATGGGAACACGCTATAGAGCGTGCATTGCCTTCCGTGGTGGTCACACACACTATTAAGAACCGCGTCACGCCTTTTGTTTCGTCCAGGGGTCTATCATGAACCGCAGAGACTTCAGTGTCTTTAAATAAAAGCGTCGTTTCTGGTCGTCTCATTGGATATTTCTTTCAGTTACCCTTTGTATTATAATGTAGCTGTTCTTTCTATGTATCGTCCAAGTTCATGTTACTTGGCAGTAACATCATGTGAAAGTTACTGTCGTTCTGAAGTCTTGCAAAAGTAGTGTATTTTCCAGTCGATGAAATGGTCGCAGTTGTTTCTACCTTTCAGTTAGCCCGGTCTGAGAAGTCCATGACCATGGATTTTTATTTGGCATGACGAATGATGGAAAGTCAATATCCGCGAAGAACTACTTTCTCGCACTGTAAATGGTCACTGTAAAGATCTTCGATGATCAACAAGCCATCTTCCACGACATTTTCCAAATATTTGAAAATTCTGTCAAAGAAAGTGGAAGGTTTAAGTATCATCAATGAATTATTTTTAAGAGTTTCATGAAATATTCATGAAACCCTTGATACTTCAGCACGAAAGAAACAAAACGAACTGCAGTTTCTCGATATATACATTTAAAAAAAAAAAAATTATGAGACTGTTTGTAGGCTAAGAAGCAATTATTGATATCAGTAACGACTTAACAAAATGGCGCTGTTACATTGGTAGAGCGAGGCTGGCACGATGCTTTAACAACTTCTTTGTGACACAATTACGAGGATAATCCCAAAAGTAAGGTCTTCTATTTTCGTATAAGTACATAGACCTGTTTATTTCTACAGCGGTTTACATCAGTTTACAGCTTGAACATTTAGCTATTTTTCGACACGATCACCATTTCTGTCGATGCATTTTCGTAGACGATGTGGCAGTTATTGTATGCCCATCTCATACCAGCTCGCCACCATGCTGTTCAGAAAGTTATCAACCTCTTCTTTCACCTTGTCGTCGGGGCTGAATCGCTGGGATCACAATTAATGCTGACAGGTACTGTGAGACTCTGAAAAAACTCAAATGGGCAATTCAGAACCGGAGAAGAGGAATGTTGAGCAAGGGCGTACACATACACATGACAACGCTCCCCCACACATTGCTCTCCTACAACAGATTCAGTGGAACATAATCACCCACCCACGCTATAGTCCTGACTTGGCGCCCGGTGACTATCACCTGTTCCCTAGGTTAAAAAAACGTTTGGCCGGAAAGCGATTCATCTCCGACGACGAGGTGAAAGAAAAGGTTCATAACTTTCTGAACAGCATGGCGGTGAGCTGGTATGACGTGGGCATACAAAAACTGCTACATCGTCTACAAAAATGCATCGACAGAAATGGTGATCGTGTCGAAAAATAGCTAAATGTTCAAGCTGTAAACTGATGTAAACCATTGTAGAAATAAACAGGTCTATGTACTAATAAAAAAATTGGAGACCTTACTTTTGGGATTACCCCCGTAGTTAGCTGCGTCTTAAATTTTAAGCCTGCCTTCACTCTCTCTCTTCTTTATTTCTTAAGTGTATATAGGTAATAGTTATTGGAATTTGATTGCGTTTCTTGTCTCCTCAACAGTATATTTTGAAACATACTGAATCAATAAGCTAAGAGGTTTACGTTGCAAAAAGAGCAATAGACACAAATAACACCGTGTATTTCAGTCCTTACGGCTGAGCCGCACGGCGCTGGGTGAGACGGCTGCTGGGCAGGTGGTGAACCTGCTGTCCAACGACGTCAGTAGGTTCGACCTGGTGTCCGTGTTCATGCACAGCATGTGGTGCGCACCAGTCACCGGCTGCATCTGTGCCTACTTCATCTACTCTATGATTGGTGCTTCCGCTTTCGTTGGAATTGGCCTGGTCTTCGTCATCGTGCCTACTCAAGGTAAAGCCATCAAGTGTCTATTGTTTTATTTTTATATTCTTGTTGTGAACAGCGAAATTATTCTAGTCGAAGTAACACAATTACTTCTGGGGACTACATAACTACTTCCACCAACTTGCATTGTATCTTAACTAAATGTGTAAGCTTGACTCAAATGCAATATGTTCAAGAACACGCATGTTTGCTGATGCTAGTTCAGTGACCGTTGTGTTACTGTCGTCTCGAATCGTTGTGGCATTACAATCTGCTCGTCCAGAACACTTTCCCTACTTCCTGTTTCCGGAATCGAGCGAATGATTTATTTCCAAGCCGCTCCAAATCATGTTCCTTTCCTGCCTCGCCACTTACATTCCACGATCATTAGACACGCTCATTTTAATGGCTACATAGCCGATTATAACGATCACACATAAAATGAAACAGACTGCATTAACTGATGTCTCGACAGAAGTGCCGACACAGTGTGGTTTGAGGAGACAGAAATGCACGCTATAAGCTCACGCAGGATGGCGTGAGGTCTGAAACAGGATACGTAATGAATGCTATAAAGAAAAGTACGTAGCTTCTGGAATACTTAACTTTAATCCATCATTTGTATACATCGTTCTTGATGAGACATGCTTCATACGATAACTATCAATAGCCATTGACTTAGCTGAAGGCTATTCTAACTATCTTCTCTGCAAATAAACGAGGCTTCGTCCGTTGCATCGCTAGCTACGTCGTCCGTACAACTGGGGCGAGTGCTAGTACGTCTCTCGAGACCTGCCGTGTGGTGGCGCTCGGTCTGCGATCACTGACAGTGGCGACACGCGGGTCCGACATGTACAAATGGACCGCGGCCGATTTAAAGCTACCACCTAGCAAGTGTGGTGTCTGGCGGTGACACCACATTAACCTTAAGAAAAACGAACTTTTCCCGGTCTATTATTCGCTTATTTCTGCCATTCCAGCTAACTGTGGGTGACAAGAACAAATTATTTATTCTGTGACTCTACTTTGTAGGTGTAGCTCACTTTTACTCAGTCTGTAACAAATTACTTACCTTCAGTTGCTTTCATTTTTATTCAAAACATATCTTAATCCAGTGATATTTTATTTGATTATACATCTCTGTTGGCTATATAAGGAAAAGGTGAAAGATTATTGGGCTACACCAGAGCTGGCGCTGCCATCAATGAAATTTTATTTTATTGATCTATATTTGACAACAACAAAAGTCAAGAGTACACTTGATCCACGGAATAGTTTTGTTTACACGCATTTTGAAAAGTCGTATCCTGTGTGTGTCGTTCAAATGGATTAATTGGAATACTAAGCTATCATATATTTCTTTTGAACAGTTTATCGCCAATGGAAATTCGTTTAAATTAGATGAAGGTTTATATGAAATACATTCCTGCTTTGCAGTGCTTTACAAATAGACAGATAAATTCAGACGGGTGGTGGTTCCTATGGGACCGAACAGCTGAGATCATTGGCCCCTAGGCTTACACGCTATTTAATCTAACTTAAACTAACTTACGCTAAGGACAACACACACACCCATGCCCGAGGGAGGACTCGAACCTCCGACGGGGGAGGGGGGGGGGGGGCGCGAACCGTGGCAAGGCGCCCAAGACCACGCGGCTACCCCGCGCGGCTGAAACCAGACATGGTCATACTTTTCGTGAAGGTGATCCAGCTGAAGAACATCCAAAACTGCAGTCACACATGAAAAATCGAAAACGTTCGATGTGTGGAATTGAGTAACCGGCGATTATTGGTGCATGTACGTCTTAGTATCGTTTGGGACGTTTTAATGAGGATTTTACTGGCTTTGTGCGCCAGTTTACTATTTTGGATGCTGCATGAATCCACCACTTCTTGCCAGGAACGAAACTTCACTCAAAGCAGTGGGATCCTGCAGTAAAGCCGGCCGCTGTGGCCGAGCGGTTCTAGGCGCTTCAGTCTGGAACCGCGCTGCTGCTACGGTCGCATGTTCGAATCCTGCCTCGGACGTGGATGTGTGTGATTTTCTTAGATTAGTCAGGTATAAGAAGTCTAGGGGACTGATGACTTAAGATGTTAAGTCCCATAGTGCGTAGAGCCATTTGAACCTGCAGTAAAACAGGAAAGTCTATTTCAGCTTCTATAAGGTGCTGCCAAATCGAGACGAGACAAATGGGGAAAAAGTAAATAAAATGATTATTATTTCAAACGTAATAGCCATACGGATTGTATCCGAGCGAGCACCTGTTCATCCGAAACATGTCGACGGCAACGAATGTATTCCTTCAGGACTCCAAAAGTACGCAAATTGCAAGAGGAGACATAGTGACTGCATGGAGGATGTTTAAGTGCTCCCCAGCGAAACTTCTGCAACGTACTCGAAACATGTGGGCAGTTCCACATGCTGCCAAGGTTGTTTCGTCTACGCGCAGAAGTTTCACTAGGAAGCCCTTACACATCCTCCGTGTAGCCCCGATCTCTCTCCATTCGATTACTATATTTTTAGAGCCCTGAAGAAGAACATCCATGGCTATCGACTTGCTTTGGACGAAGAGGTGAACGTCTGGGTACAACCATGGTTCCATAGGCAAACGCCAACATTTTTCCACGAAGGCAGTGACCATATTCTCTAACAGTAGGATAAATGTATTACTTTTGAGATAATAAACAGTTTAATTACTTTTTTCCCACCTGTCTTATAGAAAGACAATGGCCACTACATCAAAGGATGCTAAAGTCCCTTTGTGATAGATTACATTGCACAGGAAAAATAATACCTGATAAGTATTACACAATACAGATTTATTCCAACACGTATGGTTTTTGTTTTAAGTTAGAAATATGAGTTTATTTATGTTGCCTGAATTCTTCAAGGTGTTCTATTTCCTTTGCAGGAGTCTAATATTTTCAGTTTTTCTCTAATAGTCCTTTGTTACTTCCTGCTCGATTTCAGTTATTTAGTTCTGTGCGTCTGCAACCATGGATGTAAAAAGAAACGTTTCTTTACCGCACACTATGAGTATGACATTGTATCTTCTCATAATCATCGTCAACGGAGATTGTCAAAAGGCCCTTTCATAGATCGGTACATTGTGTAGAGGTTTTGGAGATAGATGGTAGATGTTCTCTTTACGTCTACACAAACAGTAGTTATGTTTTCCTTAGTTCTCAGACATATTACACAATTTAAAAGCTACAGTGAGGCAAAATTTTATGTAAACAGTCTTGTATGTGTAGTTCTGCCATTGATGTATTTTATCTGATCTGTCTAGTGATCTAATTCTTGATATGGTAATACATGACGAAAAGGCGCCAGAATCGAATGTTTTTTGTGCATCTATGTATATTTTCATTAGTTTTATCTGTTAATGACTCCCGAAACACTGTCAACATTTATAAATAAAAACTTGTATCTGAAGTGTCAGAGCTATCATTAACGTCGTTTAACAGCTAATAGATCACACGTTTAAATATCATGTCAAAATTATCTTTCAGCGTATCTGGGCAAGCTCTCATCGAAATACCGCAGTCAGACGGCGCTAAAAACAGACAAGAGAGTCCGTCTCACGGATGAGATCATTTCCGGAATGCAAGTGATAAAGATGTACGCCTGGGAGAAACCTTTCGCTAAGCTAATTGAGCTGGCCAGAAAGTAAGTAACCACTTCCGCGCGTTATCTTAATGTGAGTAAACTGTCATTCATGCCACTCACGACTATCAGTTCTGCATCATTAAATACCGCTGCCTCATGTGATGTCATGTTAGAAATCCCTTACGTTCATCGAGTACACCTCTCCGATATGATGGCACAAATTAAAATATCGTATTTTTCAGGCTGGAGCTGAAGGTTATCATTAAAACATCCTACATACGTGGAATTTTTATGTCATTCAACCTATGCACCACCCGAGTCGCACTGTGTTGCTCATTGATCACGTTTGTTCTAACAGGAAACGACCTTACAGCAGACAAGGTAAATCAAAATCATTTCCTTTAAATGAAAATTAATTTTGTAGCATTTAAAAGTTGAGTTACATGTGCATGTTTCCCAAATATTCCCATACTATACTTGCATAAAGCAGCCCAAAGTCGTTATCTAACTGGAATGCGCCCTGTCAATTACAGGTTCATAACTGCAAAGAACGAGTTCTATTGTACATATCTATCTAACCGGTCAATGTGCACGATGTTTCAGGTGTTCGTTGTTCTGACTTACTTCAATGTTTTGGCCCAGACAATGTCCATGGTTTTCGTTAGAGGCATAGCTGAATTAGCTGAGGTGCTCGTTTCAGTCAGGAGAATCGAGGTAAGTACACAATGATAATTACTGAATGCATTGTTTTCGCATATAGTGGTAAACACATACATCCTTCGAAATGGTAGACCAAATAGTAACAAATACTCATACGCTAGGTTTTCGATATGTTTATTTTTATCTTTTCACGAAGCAAGACAGATGACTTAACAAACTTCTTATTTACTCATGATTTGAATGAGACATGCAAAGAAGTAACGAAGGAAGACTGGAGCGTTTGGCCGACATCGAGGTCATTAAGACGGAGGAGAGACCCAGTTGTAATAAGTGACAGTGGAGGGGGTAAGGCACAGCCTTATCGTAGAAAACCATGTCGGCACAACACAAATAGCTCATCCCACTCATTATAATTGCAACCGAAGATAGTAATCCATCCACTCGCAAATTACTCTCAGTGGTTACATCACGCTTTACACACGCACACACACACACACACACACACACACACACACACACTCACACGGAAGTATACAGTGATTATTGTTTCCTTTTCATCGTATGTCTTCTCGTTATATGTTCAAGTGTGTGAATTCCTAAGGGACCAAACTGCTGAGGTCATCGATCCCTACACTTACACTCTACTTCAACTAACTTAAACTAGCTTACGCTAAGAACAACACACACACCCATGCCCGAGTGAGGACTCGAACCTCCGGCAGGAGGGGCCGTGCAGTTCGTGACATCGTTATATGTATCTCGCCGGTATTCCAATGACAATCGGATCACACATGGTACATATGCAACATATTTCTGTAATGTGAAGTAAACTTGCAGCGATGACGAAGGTAAATCTGATCCGAAAATTGTCAAATCGAAATTTGCAAGTGAAAATGAGAATTTTAAGTTGGTCTGCTGACGAAAGTGAAAATCCCAGTAGAAAATTTATTTATCCACGCGACTTGCGCAATGTGCTATGTCTGCAACACTTGTTCTTTGTGGCGACTCCCAATTTTTATGCGGGACTACCAACATTGCACAGAGTTCAATCTGACGCTTTCGAAAAACCCCAGGGTTGCTCCAAAAATGCCTCAGGCAGCGAGAATTTGTGGTGTCACCGCCAGACACCACACTTGCTAGGTGGTAGCCTTTAAATCGGCCGCGGTCCGTTAGTTTACGTCGGACCCGCGTGTCGCCACTATCAGTGATTGCAGCCCGAGCGCCGCCACACGGCAGGTCTAGAGAGACTTCCTAGCAGTCGCCCCAGTCGTACAGCCGACTTTGCTAGCGATGGTTCACTGACAAATTACGCTCTCATTTGCCGAGACGATAGATAGCATAACCTTCAGCTACGTCATTTGCTACGGCCTAGCAAGGCGCCATTATCAGTTACTATTGATGCTGTAAAACATGTACCGTCAAGAGCGATGTTCACCATTTATGGATTAAAGTTAAGTATTCCACAGCTACGTCCTTTTTTGCTAGTCTCATTTCCTTGACCTGTTCCAGCCCTCACGCCAGCCTGCATGAGCTAAAACGCGTGCCTTTCGGCTTCCTCTCATAGTGGGTTGGCTCTCTTGCCAATCCACAACAGAATTGTTGGCTGAAGCTGGTCACAGGCCCTGTTCCAAAAATGAACAGAATAGAGACAGAAGTGATGACACTTTCTGAAAGACATGACCATCATTTTGCAGGACAACGCTCAAGCACGTACAGTGCAAGCTGTTACTGATTTGTTTGACTGATGGGGCAGCTGTGTGCTATACCACCTACTGCACTTCCCTCACTGAAGCCCTCATTAGTTCGAGTTCTAAACTGAAGGAAACACTTCACGGCACTCGCTTCAGAACTGCTACAAATTCGTCGGGCAATAAACCGGGCAGCTCGAACTATCAAACCTAACT
The DNA here is from genome assembly GCF_021461395.2 of Schistocerca americana. Taxonomy (NCBI): domain Eukaryota; kingdom Metazoa; phylum Arthropoda; class Insecta; order Orthoptera; family Acrididae; genus Schistocerca; species Schistocerca americana. The sequence continues at coordinate 379,711,248 of NC_060120.1, read as the reverse complement.
GGCACTGCTAAGAGTATCCTACGACTTCCACATCGCTGGCAACGGGTTATACACAAGGCTGGTGATTACTTTGAAGGTCAGCAAAACTTTGAAACACGTATCTATTTTGTATGTATCTATTTTGTTCGTATCTATTTTGTACGAACTGTAAATAAGTAGTTGCCACTATTAAAGTTCCAACCCTCGTACGTTTATTAGAGCGCATAGACAAATATTTGCAAAGTTATCCCACAACCCGTTTGCCTTCTTAACTTCCGAGTCCGTCGTTCCAAGAACAGTGTTCCTTATCTCAGATAGTTTGTATCATCACTTGAGAACACCATGCATGGGAAGTTAATCACAAGGCACAAAATGTCAGCTCTAAATTTACTGCAACAGTGTATTATCAAACTCAGTGTGGTGACAACACGTTGCACAAAAACCTTTTCCTGGTTTTTAGCTCTGTAACTCTCTTATTTCACTTTTCTCAGTTTGCTTTGAAAGGAGTACTGGGATCACGAACGCCTATGATTGCGTTCTTGCCACTTCACAAAGAAGTGGTACCCTTCATTATTTGCTCAAGAATCAACAGGAAACAGTAAAACAACAAATGGGAACAACTGAGGTGCGATCACTGAAGATCCGTAGTTCCTTATTACTCTCATCGTGGAAGCACGTGTAAACAAGTGAAAAATGGTGGAAGTTGTAATCCATTAATTTTATAATTACACTCTAAGGGAACAAAAAACGACGCATAACGATGAAATTATCCGAATGGGGCGGAAATTGTTGGATGTGACGTAGATGTACAGACAAGCAAATGATTACAATTTCAGAAAAGAGAATGATTTACTCAAGATAAAGAGCTTCTCAAATTGAGCAAGTCAATAACGCGCTGGTCCATTTGTGGCCCTTGTACAAGCAATTATTCGGCTTGGAATTGATTGATAGAGTTGTTGGATGTCCTTCTGAGGCAAATCGTGGCAAATTCTGTTCAACTGGGGCGTTAGATCGTCAAAATCCCGAACTGGTTGGAGAGCCCAGCCCGTAATGCTCCAAAACGCTCTCAACTGGGGAGACATGCGGTGACCTTGTTGACCAAGCTAGGATTAGGCAAGCAGTGAGACAAGCAGTAGAAATTCTCACCGTGTGCCAGCGGGCATTACCTTTGCTGAAATGTAAGCCAGTGTGGCTTGCCATGATGGGTAGCAAAACGAGCCTTATAATATCGTCGACTTAACGCTGAGTCGCGGGTAACAACTACAGGGATCCTGCTATTAAAAGAAATCGCTCCCCAGACCGTCACTTTTTGTTGTCGGGCTGTAGTGCGTGCGACAGTCGGTATTGTACCCCACTGCTGTCCGGGGCGTCTCCAGAACCCCATTGACTGGAGTAGAACTGTCTTCATTGATGAGTCCTGCTTCGAACTGAGCCCCAATGGCCAGCGAAATCGTGTTTCGAGATGCTCAACGAGACTGCGTCACCTCTCTGACTGCTGAATTACGAGGGGGATATGATTAACCACTCCAGCTAAGTTTTCGAAAAGTGTGGAGAAAGCTATAGTTTCGCCCAAACACAACCCGCACGTCAAGTGGCGCCCACTTTGATGTGTGCTAAAACGTTCTGCGTACCTGTTATCAGCAATTTCAACCACAAAGCAACAAACACAATTTCACGAGATTGTCGTTACATGATTTCGAACAGTTGAATGTGATAATCGCGCCAAAAATAAGAAAAGTAGAGACGCAGTTTCGATAGGTCATTACCAACGAGAAGAAGTTCCTGTCTCTTTCCTAGGGTTAAATTGAACCCGTCCAAAACCCAAAGGGTACTGGCTGGTCATTCTAGGCTCACAAACCCGAAATATTGGGAATCCCTACAATTTTTAACTCTAAGCGGGACAATCAGCCGGAGTGGCCGTGCGGTTCTAGGCGCTACAGTCTGGAACCGCGAGACCGCTACGGTCGCAGGTTTGAATCCTACTTCGGGCATGGATGTGTGTGATGTCCTGAGGGTAGTTAGGTTTAAGTAGTTCTAAGTTCTAGGGGACTGATGACCTCAGTCCCATAGTGCTGAGAGCCATCTGAACCATCTAAATGGGACAAATATCAACTTCTCTTCTTCAGCAAAGAGTCAAGGAGTCATAGTAGACGAAAATCTAAATTGGACTGAGTACGTAACTGTAACGTGAAAGAAGGCATCAGGAAGTCTCCATGCCCTACAAAAGTATAAAAAGATCTTCCCTCTTGGCCTGAAAAAGAAACTTGTACACAGATTTACGCTTCCAGTTATTGACTGTAGCGATATAATCCTGCAAGGCCTTTCTCAGTAAAGCTCACGGCCCCAGAAACTGCTTGTCAATGCTGTGTTCGTTATATCTGTGATATTCTATTCTTTGATCACATTTCACCATCGAATGCACAGCTATCCTGGCTGCGTGCAGACAAGCACAGACATTTCCTTACCTCTGTCTTTTCTACTGTTTTATCAGTGAACACTGTCTCTTATTCTCTCCTCGACCTTAATGGTCTTGTCTGAACTACATCGTAGAAACATCCGTCCCCATCAGAGCAACATCCTTTCTCTCCCACTCCATCGTTCAGTCACGTTCTCGAAGTACATCTCAGTAGTAGGAAACCGATTCCGGAACAACCTCCTGCATTATATTACTAAATAACATCTCCAGCTTCAGAAGACAGTTAATTACATATCCAGTAAAGACAAAATGATTGCCATTGTCGCTGCACGCACCCCTTATGTACATATCTTTCCAACCTAATCTTCCTCATTTCCCAGTATCCTTAGCCGATGACGTCTCCTTAAATTTCCTTTTCCCAGAACTTTCTTTATCAGAAAACATCTATTTTATTGAGCTCTAAATTCTTCTTTTATGGGTCATTATAATTAATGTTATTAATTTCATAATTCTGCATTATTGCTATTATTATTAGCTTATTATTGTTATTATTATTATTAGTAGTAGCAGTATTACTATTATCACTATTAGCGGCTGCAGTAGTACAAGTAATTCCAGTATTAACTTTGTTGATTCGTAGTCTACTTTACTCACACAGCTACTGCGGGCGCTCAATTTTAATACTAGTTGTCACGATAAAATTATTGTTTTCCTAGGTCACTGTGGTGTAATATACACTGTATGTCTGAAACCCTTGGCCGATGTATGAGAGGGACTGTTGTTGTTGTTGTGGTCTTCAGTCCTGAGACTGGTTTGATGCAGCTCTCCATGATGAGAGGGACTGAATGGCCGTAAATCAGATCAGATTAAATAAATAAGTAGATAAATAAATTAAATAAATAAATAAAATCGTCAATTTCTTTTTCAGTTCTTGAATTATCATCATTTTGCTGATGTCCCACCAGGCCTCCTCACGTGTATTTTTGTTGTGCTAGTCTCCGTTCTTTCGGTTCCGCAACACCTCTTTTGCGCTGTAGAGCTGTATCAGGCAAGATACGTCTCGCTGGTTATTTTTGCCGCGCACGGACAGCATAACTACTGTCTCGCCTGCACGAGCAGAGCACTCTGGAATCTCTTTGCCGCGGGCCGGTCGACCTCTGCGTTTCGGATCGCTGTGCGGCAAGTTCTACTTCGGCAGCTGCGGGCAGAAACACTATATCAAGTGCGCAAGGTATAGATATTAGATTTGTGGAGCGCTCAACTGCGCTGTTATCCGCACCCGTACAAATTCCCAATCAAAAAAAGTCCATTCTCGCCATTTTCACGAATGATGATGAAATGATGCGGACAACACAGAAACCCAGTCCTCGAGCAGAGATAATCCCGAGTCCGGCCGGGAATCGAACTCGGGACACCGTGGTCCATGCAAAATACAGCTACGAACGCTTCTGTACACATTGGTTCCGCTGCTTTACAAGTGCCATGTCAAAACGTTAAAAGACTTCGAGATCACGGTACAAACGATAATAATTTTTCCTTTATTTACAAAAAAGTATGGTTAGTTGGTTGATTCTGGTGAGGGCACCAAACAGCGAAGTCATCGGTTCTATCGGATTAGGGAAGAGTGGGGAAGGAAATCGGCCGTCCCGTTTCAAAGGAACCGATTTAAACTATCATTTTGCAAGCTATGGCAATTGTGAGCACTGATTTGGGACGTTAAGAGGCCAATTTACGGATGTACGGAATGCTATTTCTCCCTATGTGCCTGACTGCGATATTTTCCGTGGGCACAGATGCCCGTTTGTCTACCATTCGTCGAAAACACCGTTCCAACAGCAATCACTGCCACGGTCTAGGGTCCATATGGTAGTGAGAAAATATCTGACAACTTAACAGACTAAAAATTTCACGTAGTTTTGAACTTCACATAGCTTCAACTAACTTGCATATTGGATGCTACGCAGAGAGAGAAAATAGTAAAAAAAACTGATTCAGTCAAGGTGACATATGAATGCATGTATTTTAATTGTTCGTTCCTGGACGTACCATATTTTCTAAGTGTTTCGGGTTCCTCGTGAAACAGTAGTCCCTCTAATAATTAGTGGCTCAAAAACGTCGGTTAACTACCCAGCCTACATCATGTAGACTATTTTGACATTTTACGTAATAACGATTATACATTATATGTTGTTCTCACACAGGAATTCCTGGCGAATGAAGAGATCGCTGAAACGGAAACAAAGTCCCGCGTGTTGTTGAACGGAGTGGACCACAAGGAAGGCAAAGAGGAGAAGGTAGACGACGTTGCGGTCCAGTTGGAGGGGGTGACGGCCAAGTGGGTGGAGAGCCTCAGCGACAACACGCTGGACGCCGTGGACCTGCGCGTGCACCGCGGACAGCTTGTGGGCGTCGCCGGGCCCGTCGGCGCCGGCAAGGTACGGTGCAGAACGTCATCTCAGGAGGAAGCGCCTCTGTGTGCCGCCAGTCAGCGCACGCATCTGCCCTCCACTTGTCTCTACCGTTACTTGCAGTTTCATCTAGGCTGACGAGCAAAGATATGGAACGGAGAACTTCGAACTCTAGTCTAGTGAAAATACCATTTTAATTTGAGTAAATTCCTTTCGACCATTAGGCCGCGTCATTCTGAAACTGCAGCAACTATTAAAACCGACGTTTCGACAATCCTTTCAGCTGTCTTCTTGGGGGGGGGGGACTAAGCTGCTGGTTTCTGAGGATGGTCTACTCTATACACCGTCGTATTTCGGTATTCACGTGACATTTCCCAGAAACTAGAAGTTGCCATGTGACAAACGAAATACGTCAATATATAAAGAAAATCATCCTCAGGAACCAGTAGTTTAGCCGCCCTGAAGGACCACGGCAAGGACGTCGAAACGTCGGTTTCATTAGTGGTTTTAGATGCAAACTAACGTGACCTAATCCTCAACAGGAGTTAATTCAATTTGATGTTGGCCGTGGAAGCTTTGTCAATAAGGAAAATTTTGCTTTTTGAGTTTTCTTTTGGAGGTTCTTGGTAATCAGATTTGGGAGAATCAAGTGAAGATTCTTGAAACCAATGCTTTCTACCGCTCCCCTGTCTTTGGAGTTGCAGTGTTCGATACTAGCGTTCAGTCGTTTCTACACTATTCAACTGAGTATCTTAAAATTTAGCCTCCAATTCGTGCATCAGAAACCATAATCCTCAGCTGCCTTGAGAGATTAAATATTCAAATACTTCTTCAGCTCAAATTTTCATGAAATTGCCGTATTTCCAACAACTACCAGAAATCAACCTGACCGAGTAACGCTGCTGTTGGCGACTGCACTCTGCGAGGGCCAGGGCTACACGCAAGTGGCTGCTGGAGTACTGGTTATTCTTCATGTATTAATGGCCCCACTAATACATATCGATAAAACGAATATCGCACTACACTAATCTGGGACCACTCTACCGAATAGGCACGTAAAATTAAGCTTCAAAAATAATTCTGTTTCTAACAGGAAACACACTGACGCTTTCCGTTGACACTTTGCGTCGTATGAAACATGTGATGAGCGGTATTGTTCGGGATGACTTCGTCTACATCTATATGTTGTGAATATTAATTGTTGTGTCCGACTTCTTGGACACTGAGATGACAATACAGTTAATTAGAACACTCTGAATACGTAATACTTTATTAATAAAACAAAAATTATCTTTGCTCTCCAGGCCCGGGTGTAGCTATGAAACTGCACACGTGGACTTGCGGTTCAGAACACACCACACGAGCCACGAACTGATACAAGATCAGAGTGTCCGTATTGTGGCTTCACTACAGCTACCAGAAAACTCAAGCTCGTTGACACATGTTGACACAGTTGTAATAGCATTGCCGCGTAGGCACAGTTCAACGGAGGCGGAAGTCTTTTCACCCCCTGACGGTTGACATCGGTGTTTCACGGCAAGTAAACCGGACAACAACGTTACTCCGACAGGAACTTCCTGGAAGTGGGCAGGATCCGACCTCGAAGAGAACTGTCCTCCTGGCTTCTCGTGACGTTATTTCAGAGCAGAGGCTCGGCGGTGGCACCTCGGTAACTGCGGAAGACATGGCTTTTTCCTAGTATCTCATTGGTGCATCGTGATACCGCTATGTTGTGCAGTATCTCTGCGGCGGTCGATACTTCTCGCGCCGCTCTCGATACTCGACGACACCGCATTAATGGTAATAATACGCGGGAATAAAACGTGTTCCGAAATCCTACAACAGACCGACGTCAGCGATACAGAGCTATAGTTGTGTGCATCATTTCAATGATCATTCTTGAAAATGTGAATAACCTGCGCATTGAAACTTCCTGGCAGATTAAAACTGTGTACCCGAACGAGACTCGAACTCAGGACCTTTACCTTTCGCGGGCAAGTGCTCTGCCAACTGAGCTACCCAAGCACGACTCACGCCCCGTCCTCACAGCTTTACGTTCGCCAGTACCTCGTCTCCTATCTTCCTAAGCTGCGAGGGCGAGGCGTGAGTCGTGCTTGGGTAGCTCAGTTGGCTGAGCACTTGCCCACGAAAGGCTAAGGTCCCGAGTTCGAGTCTCGGTCCGGCCCATAGTTTTAATCTGCCAGGAAGTTTCATATCAGCGCACAATCCGCTGCAGAGTGAAAATCTCAACCTGCGCATTATTGCAATGACTTGGAACGCTCCCTTCCCGTAGAGATGTAGGACAGACTGCTGCTGGAACAGGAGCAATTTCTTTCACATTCGCTGAGGAGAATTGTGTAGGTATCGCATCACTTCCATTCGCCACTCCTCTTCTGAGCGATTTTACTTACTTTTCTACACCGCAGTAGCTTATCCCAATATGTATAATTTTGGAGTTCGTGCGGTTGAAATGAGAAACTGTAGATCTTCTGTGTGACAATTTCGCTAAACGGAATTAAGTATTAGTTAATAGTTGGTGTTTGGCAATAAATTAGTATTTGTTAACCTGTACGTGTCACTGTTCCAGAGCTCCCTGCTGCAAGCAATCCTGGGAGAGCTGACGGTGAGCGAGGGGACGTGCAAGGCGCACGGCAGGCTGTCGTACGCGTGTCAGGACCCGTGGGTGTTCGCGGCCACGGTGCGCCAGAACATCCTCTTCGGGCTGCCTTTCGACCGGCGGCGCTACCGAGAGGTCATCCGGGTGTGCGCGCTGCAGCGAGACCTGGACCTGTTGCCCCAGGGAGACCTCACCGTCGTGGGCGAGCGCGGAACCTCGCTATCCGGGGGGCAGAAGGCGCGCGTCAACCTCGCTAGGTAACTCTGCTGTATACAACACTATAGGTTCCCACCTGCAAACATTAAGTGGCCACAACTATTACACCACCTCGTTTGTAACAACAGGCGGGGTTTGCTCTTCACTCTACATCTACATCAACACACATACTCGTATTCTGCAGTCCTCTATACAGTGCGCTGCAGACGGTAAATCGTACCAATACTTCCGATTTTCATTCGTTTTCCATTCCCGTGTTAAGCAAGAGAAAATGACTATATGCCTGTGTACGTGACCTATTCTCTCCTACCTTATTCTCAAGATCTATCTATCTATCTACCTATGTATCGAGCCTTGTCCCACAGTTACGCAGGGTCAGCCATCGTTAATCGGATTGTGCATGTTAATGGTTAAGGGGTGGCCGGATGCCCTTCCTGCCGCCACCGCGTACCCTCCGGGACGGAATCAGTGTACCCCAACTGTCTGCGTCGAGTTTAATTCATGGAGAAGTGCGAATGTGTTCAGATGTCTGCGAGCCGTGTAACTGAGGTGGAACGTGGGGACCAGCCCGGTATTCACCTAGCAGGATGTGGAAAACCGCCTAAAAACCACATCCAGGCTGGCCGGCACATAGGCCCTCGTAGTTAATCCGCCGGGCGGATTCGATTCGGGGCCAGCGCGCCTACCCGAGTCCAGGAAGTATTGCGTTAGCGCTCTCGGCTACCCCGGCGGGTTACCTTACTCTCAACATCTCTGCGCGAGATAAAGGATGGTGGCAGCACGATGGTCACACAGCCTTTTCCGAATACAGTCTCTCTAAATTTACCCAACGGGGTTTCCTGAATATGTCGCCTTCTTGCAGAGATTCCGATTTAAGTTGGCCGAACATTTCTGTTACTGTTTCTCACTGGCCACAGCGACCTGTTACGACCGTAGCAGAGCGTCTCTGAATTCATTCGGGACCTGTTCTCATACCGTTCTGATGAGGGTAGTACACTACCATTAGTCGAACTAACATCTAGCACATGTTTTCTTTTACAGATGCATTGTATTTCACCAGAAAACTTCCAACAAATCTGTCTTCCAGTCACTTTCCCTAATAATACATTTTACGTGAACGTCCCATTTCATATCGCTTCTTAATGTTACCCCTAAATATTTATAGTGGGTGGTTATAACTACAGTGCAACTACTCATGGGGGTCATGTGTGGACTGTAATTATCGTATGGCAACAAAACTCGGTAGGTATGCCAATGTGTTGATGCGGAACCTATTTACGTTGGAAAAAATTAGTTCATATTTCGACCACCAGGTGCAAGCCTGACGCTGTAGAACATATCGTAGAGGTCTCCAGTCGGCAGAAATTTACCCACTGGGAGGCAAAACTCTGTAGTTGTAACTTTCACATAGCTAAGTTGGTGAGTCACCCACCGTCCTACAATAGAATGTTGCCGTCCGCCAACATACCTGGCCATTTGGGATTGACGGCGCGCTTCAGTTTTTAAAAAGTATCCACGTACCTCCGTGCGTTAATTCAAGCGCGCCACCATTTTCTGGCAGGATAATGCTTACCCACATGTTGCCGACTTTGTTTCGATCACGCTGTAGAAGCTTCACTCGTATTTACTTACACATCCTTCGCACAGTCCCAACCTTTCCCCGTGAGATTCCCACATTTTTGGAGCCCTGAAAAAAGACACTCATGGCCGTGGATTTGCTTTGGACGAACGCTTTGGGACAATCGTTTACCTCAGGAAACCGCAAATATTTTCCATAAAGACACTGCGTATCTTGTCTCACCGAGGGATAAATGTGTTAACAGTTATAACGATTACTTTTGAAATAATAAAGAGTTTTCAGAATGAGATTTTCACTCTGCAGCGGAGTGTGCGCTGATATGAAACTTTCCTGGCAGATTAAAACTGTGTACCCGACCGAGACTCGAACTCGGGACCTTTGCCTTTCGCGGGCAAGTGCTCTATTCTGGAAACATCCCCCAGGCTGTGGCTAAGCCATGTCTCCGCTATATCCTTTCTTTCAGGAGTGCTAATTCTGCAAGGATCGCAGGAGAACTTCTGTAAAGTTTGGAAGGTAGGAGACGAGATACTGGCAGAAGTAAAGCTGTGGGTACCGGGCGTGAGTCGTGCTTCGGTAACTCAGATGGTAGAGCATTTGCCCGCGAAAGGCAAAGGTCCCGAGTTCGAGTCTCGGTCGGGTACACAGTTTTAATCTGCCAGGGAAGTTTCATATCAGCGCACACTCCGCTGCAGAGTGAAAATCTCATTCTGGAAACATCCCCCAGGCTGTGGCTAAGCCATGTCTCCGCTATATCCTTTCTTTCAGGAGTGCTAGTTCTGCAAGGTTCGCAGGAGAGCTTCTGTAAAGTTTGGAAGGTAGTAGACGATATACTGGCAGAAGTAAAGCTGTGGGTACGGGGCGTGAGTCGTGCTTCGGTAGCTCAGATGGTAGAGCACTTGCCCGCGAAAGGCAAAGGTCCCGAGTTCGAGTCTCGGTCGGGTACACAGTTTTAATCTGCCAGGAAAGTTTCATATCAGCGCACACTCCGCTGCAGAGTGAAAATCTCATCCTGGAAACATCCCCCAGGCTGTGGCTAAGCCATGTCTCCGCTATATCCTTTCTTTCAGGAGTGCTAATTCTGCAAGGTTCGCAGGAGAGCTTCTGTAAAGTTTGGAAGGTAGGAGACGAGATACTGGCAGAAGTAAAGCTGTGGGTACGGGGCGTGAGTCGTGCTTCGGTAGCTCAGATGGTAGAGCACTTGCCCGCGAAAGGCAAAGGTCCCGAGTTCGAGTCTCGGTCGGGTACACAGTTTTAATCTGCCAGGAAAGTTTTAATAAAGAGTTTATTTACTTTTTTCCCATCCGCCTCGTTTTCATTTGACTCCCCTTTACACATACGTTGTGTCACATAGGCTACTTCATAAAATCTCCTACACACTTTGTTAGAGGGCAGACAGCGCGATCCCAGGTAAACCATTTTTATTTATTAACAAAAACTTTGATCCATGAAATTACAGATAGCATGAACTTAACTGATTAGAACGATCAGATCTTTAGCATATTTTCAGTTTTAATCAACATAATACGTATTAGCATGGTTTTCCTTTTTAATGAAAAGAATAACGAAGCTTGTGCTTATTCAATGTGTTCCCGCCTGATGCAAGCATCTAAAAATGAACAATCTTGTCGTCTTTCTCACGTTCACCGTAGGACCTTGTCAATTTTCTGCTAGTCATATTCATTTTCTTTCGGTATTTCTGTCGTCAATCTCTTGGATCCAAGAAGCACGTATGGTATCTCTCCTGCGCAACACAATTAAAGGACCACTTTTTCGAATCCCCGTAATTGCTTCCTACTGAGATGCATTCTTTGAAATTTCGCTCAAAGGTACCTACAACCTTTCTCTATAAAGGTGCAAAAGTGTGGTGGCCTAGGACCTCACCTTCGGGGTCGACAACGCTTCAGATAGCAAAGTGTCGACACATGCCAAAAAATTGTCACAGTTCAGAAATTAATGTGACGTGTAATGTGGGTTAATGATGTCATATTGTTAGCAAATTTCACCAAAATTCTGCCTAGTACCACTGTGGATCTTTCACCCAATGGGAAGGTCGTCCATCCCATCTTACATTTCACCACTTGTTTTGACGCCTCTGCGATAACAGACAGAACCGCGACGCCCAGCATTGAAATAACGCGGTTTTATTACAGATGGGCGAGGAAAACATTTCGGATAACGCCACTCAGAAATGACATGAAAAGGCCTCCGGGGATGGCATAAAGGGCGCCAATGAAACCACCCTTTCCTTGCACCGTGGATTCCCACACATTTCGCGGTCGAAAACGACAGTTGAAATTGCGATGAGAGACAGGGCGACGTTCTCGACAACCTTTGACACTGCTGACAACCACGAATGTTTCAGTCCTTCTATGAGGACACCGTGGGACTGCATTCCCACTGAACGTGACTCCACCCCGTTGGAGTGCAGCGCGACCGAATTTCTGCTCTCGTGTGCAGGCTGGTAACAATAGGCACCAATCAAAACCATTCGAGGGAATTTGAACATTATCCAGAGCAGCAAAGGGTGTTTGTGCATTTTCAATCTTCTTGTTTTGTGCCCTCTTTTGGCCTCATCGCCGGGTAGGGGAGAAGGGTACGACACTGACACATGCGTGGATAAAACAACAAAAAGTTCCTCTAAAACCCCCCACCCCCAATTCTACAATACCGTACACACCCACATTTATTGAGAATTTTCAAAAATATGATTTTACAGAGAAAATCTGCGAAGTAGCCCTAGCTGCCTGCAGGCAGCAATCTGGCATCGACGACGTATCAAGTGGTTTCTTACCTGAAGGCGCCTAGGACTGCTTCGCAGCTTTTCTCTGCAAAAACGAGTTCTGGAAACGTCCCCCAGGCTGTGGCTGAGCCATGTGTCCGCAATAACCTTTCTTCCAGCAGTGCTAGTTCTGCAAGGTTCGCAGAAGAGCTTCTGTGAAGTTTGGAAGGTAGGAGACAAGGTACTGGCGGAATTAGAGCTGTGAGGATGGGTCGTGAATCGTGCTTGGGTAGCTCAGTTGGACGCCGGCACGGTAGCTCAGCGTGTTCGGTCAGAACGACCAAACACAACGATCAAAAAAAAAAGTTGGTAGAGCACTTCCCCGCGATAGGCAAAGGTCCCGAGTTCGAGTCTCGGTCCGGCACACAGTTTTAATCTGCCAGGAAGTTTCACATTTTAAAAACTCTCAGTAAATGTTGATTGGGGGGGGGGGGGTTTAGAGGGGTCCTTTCCTGATATATTCACGCTTGTGTCAATGTCGCACACTACCCGCCCCCCTCTCCCACCCCGTCATCACACCACAGGAAGGCAGAAAACAGGATGGCTGAAAATGAATAAGCAGCCATTGCTACTTTGGATCACGTTCAGATTTCGTCGAATGGTATTGAATGATCTTTATTGGTACCAGCCTGAACACGAGAGCGTGAACTGCAGTCGTTCTACACTCCGAAGGGGTATGGTCACGTCCAACGGGTATGCAGTCACACAATGTACTCAGAGAAAGGTTGAAACATTCGGGGGTGTCAGAGCGTGAAAAGCTGTCGTCCTGTTGCTCATCACAATGCCAGCTCTCGTTTCGATCGCGAAATGTGCGGGAATCGATGTTTCAAGGTAAAGGTTGGTTTCGTTGGGGCCCTTCATACCATCCCTTGAGGCCTTTTCTTGTCGCTCCTGTGTGGTGGCGTGACTGAAATATTATCCTCGGCCATCCATAAGAAAACCACTTTATTTCAACACTGGGCGTCGCGTTTCTGTCTTCCATCACAGAGGCATCAAAGAGGGGGTTAAATGTGGCTATGACGGTGTGTCACGAGCTTCCAGTTGTGTGAAAGGTCCACGGTGGAGCTGGGCAGAATTTTGGTGAAATTTGGTAATTTTGTGACGTCATTAACCCACCTCACACGCCACATGAACTACTGATCTGTGACCTTACTTCCACATGTGTCGATACCTCGCTGATTTTCTGTACTGCTCGCACACAATCATAGAATTTGTGAACTTTCTACAAGGTTCCCTGGAAAACCGATAGCCAGTGGAACTCGAGCGAACAACTGTGACTCATAGCCGCACACGATCGAATGCCGTTTGCGCATGTACACCTAGCTGTCACAACAGAGAGAATTCTCTCTATTTCGCTGTTGCTCGTTCGCTTCTGTTCGCTTCAATGCGCAGCGTAAAAGACTCTCGATGAAGGGGCTGATGGGACTATTTGAATCGGTAGAAATCAAGTGATATCTACCCGTATTAATTGATTTATGACCGCTGCTAACGTGAACTATCAGACAGCGCTGTTTATTGCATCTACATCTACGAGAGCAGAAGTGATGTGCTGGATTAACGATCGCTGAATGGTAATACGTAATTGATTTTGCAGTCATCTTATGTACTGACATGCTGTACCCATTAACCACAGCGTTATCTGCTGTCTAAAGTTGGTAGCTATTGGACCGGCGCCAATACCGATCAACGGCATTCGATTTCAATCGACGCAGCTACTCCAAACAGTGATCGTGCTGAGAGTCTTCTTAGAATACGCATATACTACTGTTATACTCACGTGACGTACTATGTAATAAAAGGGAGCTTCTTTTGCCAAAATTATTGTTTCCAGCCCCCTCACTTGCTGAAACTTCCTGGCAGATTAAAACTGTGTGCCGGACCGAGACTCGAACTCGGGACCTTTGCCTTTCGCTTGCTTTCAAAAAAGTTTGACGAGCACATGGCATACTTTGCACAGCCAAGTCAGCAGGCATCCCTGGACATATTTCCGCCTCTCCCAGGCCTTTGTGAATGGCGACATACAGAAGAAAAAACAACAGATTGTGCCCCTGAAAAAGACGAAAACTACTAGAAAATTGTGATTACTACAGCAAGTTTTACACGGCGAAGTTTTTGGGTGCCTTAAAAATTTAAAGCTTTCATACAAAACAGACAATGTAGTGTACACTAATGGATTAATAGCTTCATAAAAAGTAATTATCGCTCTAGAAAACATATTTTACCTCATAAAAGATTTTCACAGAGTCTTTTCTGTGACTGAAACAAGCAAAACCACTCTATAACACGACTCGTTCTTCGGGGGACAGGTCAGCGATCTTCCGTGTGAAGCTGACAATGAGAAGTCCCCCGCGCCGATTCTGTACCAATAGTAACGCATATTGGGGTAGACAGAAAAAAGGATGGCGTTCTGTTTCAGTACAATTCTGCAAAGTTTTGCATCTACCTTGAGTTTACGTCAGCGCAAGAACGCAATCACGCTGAAGGAAACGGCGTTATTTTCCGTGAACAGTGTGATAACCGAACAAACGTAAATTACGCAGCGGCTGCTAAAGCCACAGTACTCGTCATTTGGGTCGTTCACGTTATGTTGAAATATCCTTAATCTCATACGCATCCTGTGGTGTCACCGCCAGACACCACACTTGCTAGGTGGTAGCCTTTAAATCGGCCGCGGTCCGTTAGTATACATCGGACCCGCGTGTCGCTACTATCAGTGATTGCAGACCGAGCGCCGCCACACGGCAGGTCTAGTCTAGAGAGACTCCCCTAGCACTCGCCCCAGTTGTACAGCCGACTTTGCTAGCGATGGTCCACTATCTACATACGCTCTCATTTGTAGAGACGACACTATAGTATAGCTTTCAGCTACGTCACTTGCTACGACCTAGCAAGGCGCCATATTCAGTTACTATAATTACTATCTCCCGAAAGGTATTCTGAACAGATAATGTTCCGTCAAGAGCGACGTTCATCATTAATGGATTAAAGTTAAGTATCAAACTAATTACGTCCGCTTTCTGAATTCTCATTCCTTGTCATGTTCTAGACCTCACGTCAGTATATTTCTTCCCTCCTCACGCCAGCCTGCGTGAGCTAAAACGCGTGCATTTCGGCCTCCTCTCGTAACACTGTGTTGGCTCTTCTGCTAACACAAAACATCCAATTCCTAAGTACATGATAAATCTGTAATGGATAGAAAATCATTAAGGTACATTAGATTACAGGAAGAGGGAAGGCACATGATAGTGCTGTAATGGACAGGAAATCAGTACGGTATACCAGATTCCAGGAAGGGGCGCAACTGCCGCACCCTGCACCGCCCAATCCACCCACCCCTTCCTTCCGACTCCTCTGACGCCCACGTGTGGCGATTTCCGCTGTAATCTGTCCTACAGTGAGAACAACATACGCGAATTTCAGCGGCAGAACGCAGCACACTTACTTTTCTTGCTATTCTCGTACTTGCAAGTCACAACATCTCAGGCGCTAGACATGCTGCTGCACGATATCGCCAATGTTTACCACTAACATGACCCATGTAAAATATGTTTTCCACCTGATGATGACGGCTAACCAAGAAAATGCGTAGCGGATTTAAAACTTCGTGACTGTTGCAGAATTACACTGTCCAGTCACATTAGTGTGACCATCTGTCAAAAGCCCGAATAACCATTTTCTGCAGCGCGGACCGCACACACAGATACAGCTGGGGACGTGAATGAGATTTTATAGTTGCGACATCCTTCCAACCAATGCTCATCTGAGGAGCTTAAATGTTGGTCCATTCCATCAGTTTCACGATAAAAACACTGGCGCGCTTGAGAATGCCACACACGTCACTCAGCTCGAGCACCGCCGTCAGACTACTTCTCCACACCTTTCTGCTCGCCGCACATTGCCAACTTTCCCAGAGATGCGTCTTTCCCCCATCTGTCTACTTTGTCTCTCAAAGACTAATTATACTCTCTCCAGTTACATTAATGCCACCACCAGTCAAATGCCTGAATAAACAGCTTCTGCAGCGCGGACCTGTGCGAGACGCGCAAGAAGAGAGTCAGTGAGGCTCTGGAAGGCACCGACACAAATGTGGAGTCATGCCGAATCCAGCGCCGTGGCCAGTTGTGCTAGATTTCACGGCTGAGAATCCACGGCTCCAACAGCCAGATCAAGATGGTCCCACAGATTCTCGATCGGGTTTAAAATCGGGGAGTTTGGTGGCCAGCGGAGCACGATAAACTCATCCTGGCGCCCTTCGATCCACGCACATACTGTGCGAACTGTGTGACATGTTGCATTGTCCTGATGATAGAAGCCATAGTGGCAACGAAAATCAAACTGCATGTAGAGGTGGGCATGGTCCCCCAACGGTAGATTCATACTTGTGTTGATCAATTGTGCTTTTCGCCGCCCGCGGTGGCCACGCGGTTCTAGGCGCTGCAGTCCGGAACCGCGCTGCTGCTACGGTCGCAGATTCGAATCCTGCCTCGGGCATGGATGTGTGTGATGTCCTTAGGTTAGTTAGGTTTAAGTAGTTCTAAGTTCTAGGGGACTGATGACCTCAGCCGTTAAATCCCTTAGTGCTCACAGCCATTTGAACCATTTTTGAACTGTGCCTTTCAGAATGGCGAGAGCCCTCAAGGAATGTCACGAAAACATTCCCCGGCCCATAACGCTCCCCCCTCCGGCCTGGACCCTTCCGACGATTGTTGCAGGGCGTTTGCATTCAGTCCGATGGAGCATGAAACGTGACTCATCTCCAAAGCCACCTGTCTCCACTTACTGGACGCCCAGTCCCGGTACTGGCCTGCGAATTCTAGGCTTCTCACCGCTGAACAAAGGTCAGCATGGATGCATGGACTAGGCGCCTACTGCGGAGGCCCACACGTAGCAGCGTTCGCTGAACGGTCGTTGATGGGACACTGTTAATAGCCCCTTGGTTCATCTGGTCGGTCTGTTGCTCAACAGTTACACGTTTATCGACTGTGCACATCTCCACAACTATAATTCACACCTGTCATCTATTGCTCGTAGTGCATTACAGCCACCTCGGCACTGGTTTTGGATAGCACAGATTTGTCACGCACAGCAGCACGTCTAGAGTTTAGAGACTTAGCCATTTCGGAAACACTTCCACCCGTCGCTCGAAAGCCACTGATCATACACATTTGGACATGCGATAAATCTCTCTATTTCGCCAATACGACAACGACTGCACTGTTCTCCGCGTCCCCCTGATGTGCTTCATGTAGCCTCCACTGCTAGTGCTGCCACACGGCGACTGTGAGTGGTTAGTGTGCGTTGACGTCGAGCATACGCTGTGGTAACATTAATTTGACTGGAGCGTGTATATATTTTTTCATTAACATATATCTTGTACTCAAACACAATGATTGATATCTGGCGGTCTGCATTGTTGAGCAGCGTTTGGTTTCGCTAATAATTAGTGTCGAACAACAGGAGTTCTTCAGCAGCATCATGCTCATTCTCTTATCATGCCTTATTTAAGCGAACTAGTGCTCCGCTCTGATGACAAGGATGTTGACGGACATCGATTCGAATCTTCATTCCATCTGATACTCCTGTTGTTCTGTTCTCAGCTTGCTGAGATCGGTCTATAAAGAACAGAGAATTCTTCAATGATCAACACTGTCAAGTTCTACATGGCTAAGCATCGAAATACATGGAGGTCAAATAAAACTGGACTGGAAGACCTTTATAAGTCTGACACGAAATAAGTTACCTTAATTAAAGTAGCAGGAAATGAGTTTTTAATAGAAAATGGTGGTAATCACCACCACTGATACTGACGCAGAAACCACTATATTTTGTCACAAAATGCTGAATAACTTCTCAGGCCACTTTTATTTCTTGCTGCATGAGCGAAGGAAGGGCATTTCAGAAATGTGGACAATGTACATCTGACAGCACAAAAAATGGCCTGGGTGATAATTGAATTACCCGCCATGTTGGATAGGAAACCAGTCTCATCACTGGTTGCACAGATCTGCTCAGAAAAGCAAAGAACACTTGTAATTGTGAGTGCACTAGAAGGATTAACACCTTTTCGACACTTAGCATAAGGACGCACCCTTCAAAACACGCAAGAAAACTGCGTCGCGCCATTTATAGCGTTAATTCGTAGCGTTACAGACCTAGTAAAGGCACTTCATTTCATAACAGAAATATACAAATGTCGACAGCTGTACCATAATGCATTCGTAGCTCAGAGGTATGCCGGTACGGTAGTTCAACTAGTTCGGTCAAAAAAAGAAGTTGGAAAAAAGTGGCATAGTCGGTGATCTACCAGGCAACTGCCTGGCGACAAAGTTTGATGTGTCCAGTTTTTTTGCGTTACTACGTTAATTCGTTTAATTACTAGAAATCACGAAATTAATAGAAAGAACACTTCACAGGCACAGCATGTGACTTAGTTAGCACCTAATATCTCTTCACAGGCCTTTAACTTCAATGTCTGCAGCTTGCGAGAAAAGACGTCTATGAGGTGAGTAACAAATGTCTCAGACTCTGCCATCTACTTCCACACAGCTAGTGTAATGTTCCACAAATCATCTTGTGCTATTGACGCGGGGTCTGGTCAGTTTTCTCGCATGGTCCGAATTGTCATTTTTAGTAGGGTTTAGGTTTGGTGCAGGAAGAGGCCAAACGAAAAGGGATATCTCAATCTGTTTTACAAACAACGCTAGCACGATCGTTGACTTGTGTATAGGAAATTGGTCCTGTTGGAAACAGATTACGCCCTCAGGATGTAGTTGTCGCACTGATGGGGCCATAATATTGCTCATAAGATGGACAGCATGAAGTCAACTATCAATCTTGTGAAGCATTCCAAGTCCACGGGAACACATCCAGCCTCAAACTGCCACCGAAAGAAGGCCACTGCGACATAACTCATGGGTGTATCTGGGACTGAAACGGATGTGTTGCCTGTATACTCGTACCGGGCCATGATCCACTGTGGACTATACCAATTCGTTGGGAACATCACATGTTGCAAGTCACGACTGACATTGCCCTTGGCAAAAGTTAATCGGTAAAGTCGACCATTATCATGGAGCATCTCACTAATGGCAGCATCTTTACTAGTTAGCCCGGCCTCTCAAAGCCGGCAGCGAACCGTATCCGCCGACCTGGAAAACGCGGTAGTACGTTTCAACTGCACAATGTTTAAAAAGGATTTAGTCATGGCATGTTGACAAGTTCATTATCCTGGACAAGTGCTGTTACACGCTAAAGTCCAATTTCCACACGTCTTCTGGTTTCTCCAGTATCTCGGCAACGTATTATATATTGTCATCCCATCGACTCAGGAATGCCACCCCGTGCCCTAGCCCCCGAGACTGTCAGCTTCGGTTCCTCCACAAGAGCAATGATGTGAGCACGAATAGACTGCTAGGATGAGGCATGGCGCACGAATAATGTGACTCAACTGAAAGCGATGTGGTGCAGTTATTTGACGTCAGGACAAATGTTGTGCATGCAGACCAGAATCACTACGACTGATATTGTGTAATATCAATGAAACCGTGCAAATGATTCTTATGCATAATGTCAAACCGCGCGACCGCTACGGTCGCAGGTTCGAATCCTGCCTCGGGCATGGATGTGTGTGATGTCCTTAGGTTAGTTAGGTTTAAGTAGTTCTAAGTTCTAGAGGACTGATGACCACAGCGGTTAAGTACCATAGTGCTCAGAGCCATAATGTCAAACAGAGGTAGTAAATTTAGTTTTCCAGCTCCAGGAAGGTCATTCTCCACCAGAAGTGACTTTCATTGATTCATAGACAAAATTCAGTCTCATATTTAGTGGCAAATTAACTGCACTTCATTGAAATGTCGACATGTGTTTCACATAATACGATGGTGGGGCCCATAAAAAATAAATTGTTAAACCAGAAAAATTTGTTGCTTGTGGTGCAAAAAAAAAAATCAGAGGGATTCAAAACAGGAGACGCTTCACATATCTACATCCACATCTACATCATACTCCGCAAGCTACCTAATAGTGTGTGGCGGAGGGTCCTTTCGGTACCAGTATCTGATCCCTCCAACCCTGTTGCACTCGTGAATAGTGCATGGGATGAATGATGGTCCGTAAGCCTCTGTATTAGCTCTAATTTCTCGAATTTTCTCCTCGTAGTCAGTACGCGAGGTGTACGTGGGGGACATTACTATGTTGCCTGACTCCACCTGTAAAGTGATGTCCCGAAATTTCAATAGTAAATCTCTCCGTGATGCACAACGCCACTCTTGTAACGTCTGCCATTGGAGTTTATTTAGCAATTCCGTAACGCTCTCTCGCCAGCTAAACGATACCGTGACGAAACGCGCCGCACTTCGTTTGATCTTCTCTATCTCCTACATCAGTCCTACCTGATAGGGATCCCAGATAGAATAACAGTACTCAAGAATCGGCCGAACTAGCGTCTTATAAGCCACTTCTTTCGTGGATGAGTTACATTTCCTTAAGATTCTTCCGATGAATCTGAGTCTGGTGTCTGCTTTTCCCAGTATCTGTTTTATATGGTCATTCCACTAAAGGTCGCTCTGGATAGTTACGCCTGGATATTTTATAGCAGACGCTATCTTCAGCTGTTTGTCGTCAATAGTGCAGCTGTACAGCAGTGGATTTCTTTATAAAACATATGAATCCTATACCTTTTTTATTCAGCTACAAAAGCTGTTTACAACATTATATCTATTTTATTAACATGCACTATATCTATAGATAAAACCAGGATATTCTATTTGAAGAAAAGAGTTTGTGTATTCTAGGAACAGATTTGTAAAACTGCCAAGATCAGTTTTCTGTAATTTTTGAGTAATGTTTCCTTGTCTGTATGTTACAATAATATATAAAAAATATGACTGGTTATATTTCATTCACATCAAAGCTGTATCAAACCTTAAATCTTGCTGTGTAATAGGTTTAAAACAAAGTGCAGGGCTATAGATAGAGAGATGCTGAATGAAATACATTTGGCTGTCAAGAGAGTAATGTGTGATGCCTTCAATAATTCCTATAGCAGAAAACTGTCAAGTGATTTTTCACAAAAACCAAAGAAATTCTGGGCATATTTAAAGTCTGTTTGTGGCACCAAAGTTGCTTTCCAGTCCCTAGCAAATGAGACAGAAATGGAAATCGAGGGTATCAACTAATAGCTGAAATGCTTAACTCCATTTTCAAATGTTCCTTTACAAAGGAAAAACCCAAGAGAACTGCTCCAATTTAATACTTGTACCACTGAAAAGATGAATGAAATAAGTATTATTGTCAGTTGGGTTGAGAAACAGCTGAAGTTGTTAAAATTGAACAAAGCTCCAGGCCCTTATGGAATCCCTGCCAGATTCTATACTGAATTTGTGGCTGAATTAGCCTCTCTTCTAGCTATAATCTATTATAGTTCCCTCAAACAAACAACCATATCCTGTTCTTGGAAAAGAGCACAGGTCACATCCATCTACAAGAAGAGTAGTAGAAATGATCCACATAACTACTGACATTATCCTTGACATAAATTTGTTGTAGAATCTCAGATCATACTCTGAGCTGAAACATAATCAGGTATCTTTAATGGAACAACCTCCTCAATACCAACCAGCATGGATTTCTAAAACATCAATCATGTGAAACCCAACTCACACTTTTCTCACAATAAACACTGAAAGCTTTGGATCAATGTAACCAGGTAGATGCAGTATTTCTTCATTTGCAAAAAGCCTTTGACTCAGTACTACACCTATGTTTATTGTCAAAAGTATGATCAAAAGGGGTATCATATGAAATTTGTGACTGGATAGAGGACTTTTTGGTAGGGAGGACACAGCATGTTATCTTGGTTGGAGAGTCATCATCAGATGTAGAAGTAACTTTGGGTGTGCCCTAGGGAAGTGTGTTAGGCCCATTTATGTTCATATTTTATATTAATGACCTTGTAGACAATATTAATAGTAAAATCAGCCTTTTTGCAGATGATGCAGTTATCTATAATGAAGTACTATCTGAAAGAAGCTAGGCCTACATAAATATTCAGTCAGATCTTGATAAGATTTCAACATGGTGCATAGATTGGCAACTTGCTCTAAATGTTCAGAAATGTAAAATTTTGCTCCCCTTATAAAATGGAAAAATGCAGTATCCTATGACTACAATATCAATGACTCACTGTTGGAATCAGCCAACTCATAAAAATTCCTGGGTATAAAACTTTGTAGGGATATGAAATGGAATGATAACATAGGTTCAGTCATGAGTAAAGCAGTTGGTAGACTTTGGTTTATTACTAGAACACCAGGGAAGTGCAATCAGTCTACAAAGGAGACTGCTTACAAATCACTCATTCTCCTATCCTAGAATATTGCTAAAGTGTGTGGGACATGTACCAGAGAGTACTAACAGGAGATATTGAATATATACAGAGAAGGGCAGCACTAATAGCCACAGGTTTGATTAACCTGTGAGAGAGTGTCACAGAGTATTGAAGGAACTGAACTGGAAGACTCTTGAAGATAGGCATAAACTATCCCAAAAAAGTCTGTTAACAATGTTTCAAGAACTGACTTTAAATGATGACTCTAGGAATATGCTACAACCCACTATGTATCACTCACATAGGGATTGTGAGGATAAGATTAGAATAATAGCTGTGTGCACAGAGGGATTCACACAATATTCTTCTGACACTCCATACATGAATGGAACCAGAAGAAACCCTAATAACTGGTATGATGCGATGTACCCTCTGCCATGCACCTCACGGTGGTTTGCAGAGTACAGATGTAGGTGTAGATGTGATTTCTGCCAGCCAAATTTTGTACTGTCAAGTGTAAATATTCATCATCTCCACTTTTATATTTTGGGAGGTAAGTGAGAGTGGATACCACATTCCTGGTCCATCACAAACCATCCCAGCATTGAGCTGCTGTGAATAATTACTATACTGAAATTTTTGGTAGAGGATTCCAGTGATATGAAAATAGCAACAGACTAGTAGTGTGTTAACAAATGTCTACATTCTTCCACAAATACATATGAGGAAGGTTACTACCCACAACAACAAACTGAAAATGCAAAATGCTAACTCAGAAAGGATGCTCTGACTTCAAAAGTGTACTAAAACACATATAGAAAAGTAGTGTATTTAGCAGCCATTGGTACGTATTTCTGTAATCTGGTGCAAGTCAGCATTCTAAAACTTTCAGTAAATATTTGCACATCCAAATCAAAATTCTGTGTAAACTAGTACCTGATCATTGTGTTTTTATTAGAGAATGTCTTTCCTGTTAAGCATGCAATGTAAATTTTGCAGTGCCAAGTTTCACCAAGTACCATTTGAGGCACTTTTTCCTGTCCCAAAATAAAGCTCAAGGATGTCAATGTCTGACTGTTGTTGGTTGGCCATATTGAAACCTGCTTTTTTTTCTCTGATACTTAACAGCCTACTCTTGTCTTATGCATAACAAATGCAATGCCTCCCACACACTAATTTTTTTAATACAGTGTTCATTGTGTATTACACATAAAATAGAAGAAAGACAGCAAGGACGGTCTGGGCATGTCAAAAGAATTGATGAAAATATTCAAGAAAGTACTTTCATGGCAACCTCCTGGAAGGAGAAGAAGACCATGAAAATTGTGGCAAAGTGGTATCAAGGAAGCGATGGAGAGAAGTGAAATGGAAGAAGATGAGGAAAAATGGTGAGATTGAGGCATTTGGTGACAGAGATGTGTAATACAGAGACAGCAGTAGGATCCTTGCAACAAGGAAGGAGTTATTTCTGTCAAATGTCAAATCACCACTGTGGACCAAACTGAACAAGACATGGCTCGAATTCTCTGTGGCAGGTAAATGGACAGCAAGAGCTGAAGTATTTAGCATGGATGGATGGACTCTTCATTTGTGGGTATAAGTTTTTGGAGGATCTAACTTCAAGCTGAGATCTTCTTCTTTCTAGAGAACATATAGCCTTTTTAGTATATAAAAATGTAATCCATGGTCACTCCCTGACATTTAATTTGCTAATCACTTTAATAAACAAACAAATGTTCACAAACACAAAACATTAAAATATCTAATTATTATAGAGGGTGTTTCAAAGTCAGTGTGACAAACATCTAGGGGTGATAGATCACATAATGGTGAACAACTATCATTAGAGACAAAATATTCATCCATGCTTCCTGGAGACATCAGGTGTCTATAATAATTGATTGTGCCTCTGAGAGGTATCAGGGTGTCAGTATTCTGTGGTGTTCGTGTGCAATGTGTATTGCCTATAAACTAGTCATATACTCCAAAGGAAAGTTGGTAGGTCAAGCTTCTAAAATGTCTTTTTCCACAAAGAGCCACACATACTTCAGGTTTTTTTGGTTGAAAATCTATCAGTTTATCTATCAGATGCACCACAACTGGTTAGTAGTACCTGCTAGTTTGGTGAAATCATATTGTCCCATGGCTAGAAAATCAGTAAGATGGGACCTCACCTCCCAGGAAATGCCAGTGAACATTTTGTCTGCAGCAAAAGTTGTTCTCTGTAACAAGATGTTTTTCACAAAGGCTTTTAAACACCCTGTATATCTAGACACTCTTGTTTGTTGTAGAAATCACCATCACATAAAAGTGATCTCTTTTATGTTATTCACAGGATAATAGTTTGACAACTATACTTTGGATAACATTTTAATCAATGGTTTAAAAGCTTGAGTAATTTCATTTGCCATTTATTTTTAAAATTATTTATATCTTACAGCATTAATTCAGTGAGTAAACAGTGATGAAATTTTATGGCTTGCCCCAGAATAATTTTAAGCAGTGAATAGTTGATATTATTTTCCTTCAGCTGCTACTTGGGCCACTGTTTCCTTCAGTCTGTGATTGATTATGAGAACTTATTTTTATGTATGTCACACTTCCATTGTCTGTTAATGCAAGGGAGTGTGATAAGTAGATGAATCAGATTCCATCCAATATACAGATTGCGAGAGGGTAAAGAGAGGATTGGGAACAACAAGCTCTTCGTACTTCATTCAGTGCTGGTACTAATAAAGGGCTGTATACTTTGTGCTAGCATGACACTGAAAGTCACACACTTTTTTCACAAGTTGAAAGTCTAGTACTTCTTCAGCATGTGGAATGCTGTCCATATTTTTGGGTGCTATTAATATTTATAACACTGTATCATAATTACTATACAAGTATATTTTGGAGCAATAAATTCTGACTATATTAAATTCGATCTGCTCCAAAATATTTTTATTAAGTCATTAATACATAAAAAAGCAGGAAGTTAACAAGATGCTGGCATTTCCATCATAAAAATCATCACTAACACAACATGCAAAAATGGCTGAGGTGTTCAAACATACCCACAAATTATTGCTTTCCATTTGATCTGTTATCAACATTAACAGATTTGCATACACGTTACAGCTGGTAGTTGTTTCTACCTAGTACGATGCCTTTGTTTTATCTAAGTTTACTGGTGCTAATTCATAAAGATCAGGTCAAAGTGCTAGTGTCACTTAATGTTACTTCAATTGGTATAGCTAGCAGGTTTTGTTACAATGCCTCAAACATAATTTAACAGAGATGTTTATACTGAACCATACTCAGTGTTGTCCATTACTTAATATCAAAATTTAGAACTGTGAGGATATGAAGTTTAGGAATTGGGTAAACGATTGGACTGTGGAGTCCTGCCAAATCAGCAAGAGGATTCAGAAATGGTGCCAGTCTGCCATATTTAGTCTAGATGCCTCTAACACAGCAGTGTCCTTGAAGCTTTAGACATTCATGTGCATACATCAAAAGCTTGTCAGGAACAATCTGGTAAGACAGTCATCATATGATGATCTTATTTATACACAGGTTCATGGTCTCAGTGTACATTTCAAAAGAAAACATTACCCATTGCAAGCCAGAATTTATTTTCTTTTATTTGCTATTGACCAATTTTGACAAGTATAGCAATTATCAAGCAACATACAAAATATCTTGTTGTGGCATGTTGCTAGAGATATTCCATATATTGCTTGATAATGACTAAACAGTCAAAACTGGCCAACAACAAATGAAAAAAAAAAATTACAGCCTATAGCAGACGATGTTTTCATTTGAAAAAAGTCATAATATGTGTCGAAAGACCAATAAGGTTCTTCTGCTATGGAGTAGTCAACTAATGGGAATATCAGAATTAGTACTGAACTCCTTAGGCAGTGAATACTAAGTAACTAGGATTTTTAAGGCAAATGTAGTGAAGTGATCTGTGATTTTGGCTCTTCGCAAATCATCTTGGTAAAGAATATCATGTAGAGATTATTGGGGATTCTGGTTACAGTTTTCACTGAAATTTCAGTTATGGATTTGAGTATGAAATTCGGCACATCACTGAGAATGCTCCTTCCACTAATGTAAAAATTTAGTCACTGTTGGCAATACGACAAGCTCTACATGAAATATTCTTCCCAAACTATAAGAGTGAATTTCAGTTTTCTCTCAACATGGCAGGCAATCACACACGTGTGTGACTGATGCATCACCCCTCACATAGTTACATACACATGGCATGCTTTACATTCTAATGTTTCTGGACAGAGGTTACATGCATGAGCAATTCCCAGAAGCACTCAGTGTTACCAAAGCAGTGTCTGCTCAATCCATGTGAGTTCTGACATTTTCACTAGTTCATTTTTAGAATAAATCTCTCTGAAAGAAGTGCTGATAAACATCTGCAGGCACAATTGCACTAATTAGTGGAAAATTAAAAATTAAAAATTATTGCACTGCCCTTAACAGTCTTTTGAGTGCTGAGCTTCAGCAGTAGATTTGAATGAGTAGTTATCTAAAATGTAATTCTAACTCCATACCCTGGGTGTTACTTAGGTTTAGACTCAGCTTTCAGTTAGCATCTTCTGCACAGAGTTGCTACTGTAAATACATGTGTGAACACATATTTATAAATTAATTATAG
The DNA here is from genome assembly GCF_021461395.2 of Schistocerca americana. Classification (NCBI taxonomy): domain Eukaryota; kingdom Metazoa; phylum Arthropoda; class Insecta; order Orthoptera; family Acrididae; genus Schistocerca; species Schistocerca americana. The sequence goes on along the minus strand of NC_060120.1, from coordinate 379,684,267 downwards.
AGGCTGATAAGTTCTGGTTGTAATCATTTAATATGCTGCTGTTGCCTAATAATAAGATAAGCTGTTTACTTGTGTGTTTCAGGGCTGTTTATCGCGATGCAGACGTATATCTTCTTGATGATCCACTCTCAGCAGTGGACACCCATGTGGGAAAACATCTGTTTGAAGAATGCATTGTAAAATTTTTGCATCATAAAACAAGAATACTTGTGACACATCAAATACAAAATCTACCTCATACGGATCATGTTGTGCTAATTGATGCAGTAAGTATGTTGTGAGTTTATACTCATATAACAAGAGCATTAAGTCTTGAGTGTCAAGAGTTGCACCCAGAAATAAAATACCAGGTCTTATATTTTTGATTTCAACAATTTTCTAAATATTTATCTCACTGATGTGTCAGTTTAATGATTCGTTTTGTGTGTGTGCGTGGAGGTGGGGGAGGGGAGGTGTCTGTGTGTGTGTGTGTGTGTGTGTGTGTGTGTGTGTGTGTGTGTGTGTGTGTGGGGAGGGGGGGAGAGGTTGGAAAATTATTATGTAATGTAGTTGAGAGAAATTCATGGAAATTCTGCACCAGCATGTAAGAACTTATAAGAGAGATTGTGCTAAATACTGCAGATTTGACTTGTGCTGGTTTCTTCTGATGAAATGGTTCATAAAAATTGTTAAAATATGGTAAAAGTTCACCTCAAATTAAGATTCATGAGGTTATTCAGACTTTTGGTACCTCATTTGAATGAATATGTAATATGTTGAATGGTTCTGCATGAAGAAACTGATTACTTGATGGGCTTAGCATTGATCGCCTCCCAACTGTAAATATTTGAGCATAGACATTTCGGAATCTTGTTTGTAAAAGTTGAAGTATATTCCAAAGAACTTCTGTCATCATTATATGGATTGAGATGAAACGTGCTTCCACCTGGAGATGAATCTGCAGTTAAAATAGTAAGTACCAAATATGAGAAGGAAAAATAAAAGGAAATAAAGAGTAATGTATAATCATGTTTGTCTGTTTAGAAAAGCATAAAAGAGTGTGTGGGTTTACTATGTAATGTTCTTGGACCATTTGAATTGTTAGTTGAGCCCTAAAAACTACAAGTAGCATGCCAAATATTGCTCTTTCTGCTGGATGCTGTTATGCCAAAAGTGCACGAGTTCAGCAAAGAAATAATTTCTTATGTACTGCTACAGTCCATAAGGGTTTGAGACAGGATTAGCAAAAAGCAGAAAATGATTAAAAAGGTGGTCTTAATACATCATGTGTTCAACATATTCCCCCGTCCCCCTCCCCACTAGACTGCAAAACACATACCATTGTGACAACCATGTAAAACTGTCAGAAAAGTTCTTCTGTGGAATGTTGTTCAACTCACATCAACTCAGCAGTGGACTGAACGTTGGTTATGCCATCAAAGCATTGAGCCTTCATGAATTTCTACACTTTGTCATTTAGAGACAAGTTCTTATTGATAACACCAAGTCTTGCCACCTGTGATCATTTTTCCCAGGAATGAACTGTCTGTGAATTGCATTTCAATCAAGTTGCAGCAGATATCCACATTCATTTTTGTCCAGGAGTCAAGGTGTGTGGGGCAAACTTGGTGCATACTTTTCTCTTTTTCAAAACATTCTAGAGAATATCTTGAACACTTGATATAGAAAAATTGCTGTATTGTGAATTGTGAAACAACAATGTTGACTCATTATGGTCACATGTCAACTACTGAGATTGCTTGCTTACAACAGAGTGGTCAAATGCACATCTGTTGTTACAGTTGTTAGTTCAAGCAGCCATGATAGCTACTGCACTTATGCCACTTATATGCCAGGAATAAAACCAGTCTTGGGTCTTTTTGGATGGATGGTGCCTCTTATTTCTCAGATTTAGACATGTGATTCTTTTTTTCCCTGTTTCCTGAATTTAAAAAAAAATCGCTTGGAGATACAATATGCTCACCAAATGAGGAGATGACCTATGCTATAGACAACCATAAAAAGATTCCAAAACAAATTTATTTCTGAGAAAATAAAAAAAACTGAATTTTTCAGGACAAAATGCAGTAGTTCCTCTGAAATCATATTGTGAAATCGAAATATTTTGCAACAATAAATGTTTCTTGCATTTCTTAACTCAGTATATGACTCCATATTCTCAACTATCTCACAATGAATAGCACGCACATTTTATAACAACAAAGAGGCATATTGAAAACTCTGGTATAATGTGGATAATTTAGGAGTAATGGAGACCACTCACTGAATATTAGCCTAGAAACATTTAGTTGCTGACAAGTGCACAGTTGCATCCACACACACACACACACACACACACACACACACACACACGCACACACACACACACACACACACACACACACACACACACAGAGAGAGAGAGAGAGAGAGAGAGAGAGAGAGAGAGAAAGGGGATGTGGGGGGGGGGGGGGGTGCTATAGACAGAGAGAGAGACAAAATTATAATCTTTCATATTGAAAAATCTTCAGCCCTTTTTGTATGTGCATGTAAACACAGTGTATCATAGCTGATCTTGCCACTGAAAACTGCCAAATATTTTGCTGCATACATACAAGTCTCTCATTGTGAGTTAAATAAGAATAAAAGTTAATAGTGTTTAATCAAAAGGATGCATGTACTCTCTTCATGCACAGTCCATCTTTTTTATCATTTTAGGATTATAGTCTGCATATTACTGTTAATTTTGTATTTCCACTGCAGTTGCATAATGTTTATATGTGTATGTGGCTATTATGATCTATATATAAGGCACATTGCTGGAAATATTTCTTCTTTAAACCATCAAACAGTATCACTGATTTTGTACAATAATTATGTTTTTTATCCAACAGGGGAAAGTCAAAATTCAAGGGTTATATGCATCAGTTGTACAAAACCCAGAGTATGCAATGATGCTGAGCCTTTCAGGAAAAAACACAGATGAAGATGAGTCTGAAGAGAATAAATCATCACAAACATTTGGTAGGCAGCTTTCGAGATTCTCCAGGCAAATATCTCGAGCATCCACACGTGTGAGTAACATTTAGGGACCCAAATGGTTGTCTACTTTTAAAGAGCTCCATTCTCAATGTGTGCTGTGTGTGAGGATATAGCTTACATTTGTTACTGGCATTATTCTGTTATAGCAAAAAGTAAATGCATTTTTAAGAGAAAAATTTTTAACAATGGATTTCATCTTTTTCTGTATCAAATTAAAAATGCAACAGGAGTTTGCATGTCTGCCTTCTTTTCTATCAAATTTTAACTACCAAAATTACTCTATATGCTCATGTGACAATCCCATCCTCCTATACCTGAAACTATACATAACAATACAAAACAATGGCATTATATTTTCATGGATTTGTCAATAATCATCTCTTTTCCAGCTGAATCATCCAAATTATGCATTATCAGATGCTATTTATTATCCTGCCAATAGATAATATTCCTCTACTGTCTCAGAACTAATATTAGTAACTGTAGGGTAGTATTCAATTATTTCCTGATGCTCACAAGATCAAATGACACAGTTTTACATCTAGAAGGTTTAACGGTTGGAAAATACCCTGAAACATTACTATAATGACATCCATAAATTATCTCACACTAAAATTCACATACTTGCTGGATCTCTTAGTTTGTTCCTATATTGCTTATCCTCCAAATGTTCATATCAGTTTCATTTCGTAACATTACTGCTGTCACCTTCAAAGACTCTTTGGCCAAATATTCTCTCTGACGCATCAACTCTCTACCCCCTATCTTCATTTACGTATAAAAATTTCACCTAGTAATATTGTCATCTGATATCTGTTGGTCCAAGCCTTATTGTTTTCATCATTATTGAGGCCCCCTTCTGTTCCACAAATACTTTTCATACATGCAGCCATTCAGACGTTGAATATGCAGCATAAAAATGTCCAGGAAACTCATTACCTCGTTTCTTATGATATTAATTTCCTTAGTGATTGAGAGTAAGCATTTTACTTTTAAGGTGCAGCTATACAAAATGCAGTCTGGGCTACAATGCTTCTCTTTTGCATAAATATTTTTATTTATTGACTAGAGATGCGTTTCTTGGAGTCCCAGGATATTGGATACACTATTGAAATCAGCTCTGCCTTCCTCAACACAACACATCATTTGGTAAAAAATCTAACACAAACGTATATATTCAGTACACATAGTGTGGGACACAATGCCATTTTCACAAGGCATATGAGTACGTACTATATGTCATGAAGTATCTGAAAACAGCTCTGGCAGTTGTCAAGATTTTACACTAAAATGAAATTCACAACCTAGTTGGCTATCCAAATGTATTTATATTATGTTTCACAGGGGAAAGTTTGAAAGTATGCAATAATTTTAACATTTTTCTAGTTGTCACACTTTTGTTTTCAGTAATCATCAAACATACTTTTTCTTACCCTGTAAGTGTGAAAGGGATCTGTTTCTGTTTTAGCTATAATACTCTATACAAATACTTCATCATACTCATCAGAGCCTACACACAATGCAAACATCCAGTCAACCTGAAGCCCATTGTTGTCAGTAGGCTTCATACCTATTATTTACAGCCTTGATCAACACAAAGAATAGAAGGGTATTTTGCACTTCACTTAACACTTGCCTGATATCAACACAATAGGCAGTTCTTAAAAAAATGCTAAGCTTGTTTTAAGTTACATTAAAAGAAGAAACTGACTATTGTGTGCTGGTCTTGATCTCATGCTGTAAGAGCAAAAAAATGTCTGTTTAAAAATGGCTTACAAATGATATGAACAGTAAAAACACTTATTTTGATGGTAACAAGTTTCGGTCACTTTTTGATCACCTTCACCCATGATGGTAGGCGGTGGCTCTGAATGGAGAAGGTGTTGCAACTCCATGGACGTCAACTGGAATTAATGTCCATGGAATCACAACACCCACTCCATTCACCAGCACCACACACTATCACAGTATGGTGGTCAAGGGATGATCAAATTCTGACCAAAATTGGCTACTATCGAAATAAATGCTTCTGCAGTTGAGACTGTTTATAATCCATTCTTAATGTACTTTAACCCAGGCAACTGTTTCTCCATGAGAAATGTTCTCAAAAATTACTAAAATATTAGTAACATGTTGTTTTTTTAGTTGTCTTTAAACAGACCAAAAGCATGAAAATAACATATGTTTCTGTGAAGTAATATTACTCATTATTTTTTCAAGAGCGCATCTTCATACCACGGATCGCTGATAGAAGAAGAAGAGGATGAAGAAGCACCAGACATGATGGAAGCTACAACTAAAGGAGTGGTGAAAAAGTCCCCATATGTTGGCTACTTCAGATCCGGAACCAACTACTTCGTCATTTTTATGATAATTCTGCTCTTTGCTTTGGCTCAAACCCTTGCCAGTGGATCTGATTACTTTATTTCTTATTGGTTAGTCCTAAAAATTTATACTGATAAGTCATGTATTACAAATGTGTGTGGTTGTCGTAGCACTAGCTTATGTCTTTTCAGTGACAACTGCTGTGTGGTGTCTGGAGTGAAGCCTATATCCTTCATATGTGAATTTTGGTCCAATAATTTTCCTGATATTTTTTTCTTTCTCCTGTGAGGATCTTCTCTCAGTCACCCTTGGTGAGTAGCATCAGAGTCTCGCAGGCGTATAGCACCTCAGGTTTGATTACAGTATGTGGTGACGAATTTTGATGGAGGTCATAAACATTTTTTGTTGTAGATACCCTGTGTTTTGTACAACCTGGTGTTCTGCATGATTTTCTCCTTTCCTGTCAGTTCGAGCACTTCCCCTAGGTATTTAAAATGTGCTGCTCTGTGAATCTTGCCATATTTTGTGTTTAAATTCACTAAGTTGAATTTTGTGCAGAAGAACTCTGTTTTTTGGAAGGAGATCTGTAGCCCTACTTTTTTTGAGCACTCTTTGAGTACTTCTACCTGCCTGATTGCTGTTGTTTAATTGTCTGCAAGTAGTGCAAGGTCATCTGCGAAGGCTAAACAGCCAACTTCCAGTTCATCCTTGGGTCGTCCTAGTTGCACTGGCTTCCAGTATCCTCGTAATTTCAGCTCTTTCTCTCATTCCTTAATGACTTTGTCCAATACTAGGATGAAGAGGTGTAGTGAGAGACCATCACCTTGATGCAAGCCTGTCCTGATCTCAAGAGGTTCTGAGGTTTCCCCTCTAAATTTCACTTTTGATGTCGTGTTTGTTAGTGTCAGTTTGATCAGCCACAAAAAAGTGTCTTGTTGTCCAGACCTTGTTTGTATAGGATTTTGAACAATGACTGGTGGTCAACAGAATCATACACTTTCTTAAAGTCAACAAAATTCATATGACTGGCATATTTCTGATTTTTTTATTTTCAGCATAATCTTCAAATTGACGATTTGTTTTGCACAGGAGCAACCAGGTCAGAAGCCCTGCCTGGTACTTGCTGATCTTGTGTTCCAGCTGGTCCTGTGTCCTTCTGAGTAGTCATGCCGAAAGGACCTTGTATGGGTGAGTCAGTGCGCATTTCCAGTCACCTGGCAGCTTTTCTGATATCCAGACGTCTGTGATAATATGTGTGAGTTCTGTAAGTGAGTGTCCTCCAAGGTTTTTCAGTAGCTTGGCCACTATACCATCTTCATCAGATGTTCTGTTGTTTTTGAGTTTGAGGATGTGTCTGTGGACCTCTTCTTGTGTTAGGGGTGGTGAGTCTGTGTGCTCCTCTGCCAGTTCTTCCTCTAGGAATCTCTCTGTGGGTTCTGGGCAATTCAAAAGTTCTGAGAAATACTGTGCCAACACCTTGCAGTTATCCTTTTTTGTCAGTGCCAATTTTCCATCACTTTTCCTGAAGCAGAGGTTCAGTGGTGTGTATCCTCGGATTTGCCCTGCAAAGATCTTGTAGAAATCTCTTGTGTTGTAGTTACAGAAAGTGTCTGCTATGGAATCTAACTGTTCTTTCATGAATTTTCTCTTGAATTGCCTGATAATTTTTGAGGTTCTTTTTCATGTTTCATTGAAAGCCTGTAAATTTTCTGGGGATTTTTTTCTATTGTATTTCTGGTATGCAATTTTCCTAGTGACAAGTTCTGAGAAATACTGTGCCAACACCTTGCAGTTATCCTTTTTTGTCAGTGCCAATTTTCCATCACTTTTCTTGAAGCAGAGGTTCAGTGGTGTGTATCCTCGGATTTGCCCTGCAAAGATCTTGTAGAAATCTCTTGTGTTGTAGTTACAGAAAGTGTCTGCTATGGAATCTAACTGCTCTTTCATGAATTTTCTCTTGAATTGCCTGATAATTTTTGAGGTTCTTTTTCATGTTTCATTGAAAGCCTGTAAATTTTCTGGGGATTTTTTTTTATTGTATTTCTGGTATGCAATTTTCCTAGTGACAAGTGCATTCTCACAGTTGGTGTACCACCAAGGCTGTTTGGTGTTCTTCTTCAGAGGAATGAGGGCTCGTGCTTTTCCTGTGATTTTCCAGTGGGAATTTTGCCAGTCATTTACACATTCTTTTTCCCATGCTTCTTTCACTTCAGATTCTGTGATTTTTCTTTGTGCCAAATTTTGGTAAGGGGGATCTCTTTCTGTGCTGGATAAAAGATCGCCACATAGTAGATTCGGAACTCACACAACTGCTTGACTGGTGAGCACCAGGTTTTCTGTTTTCTGGGGTCTTTTCTGAGGGATGTCAACATGAGCTTGAGGTTGTTCTGTTGGCAGAGTTCTATGAGCTGTGTGCCATTTTTGTTAGTAAATTTATGTGCTGGATAATTGCTGACTGTTTTCCTGCATCGTTTTTATCCGCCAATCTGTGCCTTAAAGTTGCCCAGGAGGAGTTTGACGTCATCTCTGGGGACTTTGGAGATCACTTTCTCAAGGGTAGACCAGAATTTTCCTGAGACCTGTGGGTCTTTCATATTACTCTGGTTAGTGGGCGTGTGTGCATTGATCAGTGTGTACTTTTTGTTCGCGCACTGAACCTGCGTAGTCACTGAGTAGCGCAACATGTGTTTTCATTTGCTGATCAAACAGAAAGAGCTTTCCTGTATGCAGGGCCACCATCTTATGAGCTACTTAGGTTACAGTGATGAGATTTGTGTGTGTTATGTGCATGTATTTCTGTGAACACTGTAATTCTTTATGCAAGTCAAATTTGTTCATTTGTTTTACATACCACACCTTACATTCCCCAGTGTTAACCTTCATCTTATGGGCAGCCATGTTAACTGTGCCATAAGAATTAAACCTATCTATAAAGAACAGCATCTACAATTTCAAAGTTGTCATCCATACCTTTTGAAATGTCTCATCCACACATTTGATCCCAGTTATGATTTTCTCTTCAAATAGACTGCCAGTCATGTCTGTCTGAACATTTCATGTAAGAATCCAACAAACTCTATCCATTATCTTAGCTGCTCAAAAATTTGACAGTGTCATATCAAAGGACCATTCCATGTGTTACATGATGCTCAGTAGTTGTAAAGTATAGCCTGGATCACAATAAAAAAGTGATCCATAGCTGAGGATAGAAAGGGAAGATGTTGTCAGTTTGCCATTATGGGAAAGTGCAATATGTCTCTTGTAACAGCAGCTGTGTTGTCCATACTGTATTCCATGTTAAAATACAATGTTCAGTCCACTTTACAGGATCATAGTAGTCTCTCTGCTTTCCCAACCAATAATATGGTTATATTTAAAAATTTCATAAAAGAAACACACCACATAGAAAAACAAGTCATATAGGAACAAATCACAACAGTTATGTTACTGATCATAACTGACATCTACAGCTAGCTGGTGACCTGCAGCTGAGGCAGCAGAGCAGTATGAAAACTGCTCTTATTGGTTGTTGCTTTGGTAAACTAGATGTCAGTCACTTTGTTATTCTGGTGCAGGTATGGTTACCATCATTGCCAAGACTATGATTTACTAAAATTATGAACTGAAGGGCTATCAGTATCCTTCTACGTTCAGTTTTTTCATTGAAATGAAATATTACATTCAATATTTTCATTGCAATGAAATATTCTAATTGAAATAAAATAATTATGACTGAAAATATAGGGTAAATAAAGAGAGCTGGACAAAAGAGTGAGTGAGCTGTTTTGTGACAGTGTGAAATAGGAGCATGAGCCCTATGTCTGTAATCAATGTTTTACTCCAATTTATCAACTTCAATCATTTTTAACTATAGACACATTGAGAGCTTCCTGTTACTACAAGGCACCTTTTAGCTCCTCTTCCCCATAATATCAAATGATCAAGTGTTAATTCCCCCTTCACCAAAATAACAAAAAAGATTTGTCTTCTGAAGGATTTTTGCTTCATATGAATGGTGATATCCAAAGCAGTCATTTCTGTGTCTATAGTGTGGGGCAAATGAAAGTGACCCCTAGACTGGAGTTCCAGGGTACAAAGAAACACAGCAGAGGAAATGAAATACGGTACAAACCTGACTACTGCAGATGTTGAAAGTGACCACCATACATCACTTGGCACGTTTGGGCCCTTGTCTTTGAGTTGCTGCAGAGAATCAAAGCTTAACTGCTAGAATTGGTGCAATCTCATCCAAAATTTCCTGCTGAAGTTCTTGAAGACTATGAGGATTGTTGTGACGCACCTTAGGCTTGAAGGCTCCGCACACAAAGTAATCACATACTGACAGATCAGGTGGCCTGGGTGGCTAACTAGGGTGGTGACCAGGCTGACCTCTGCTGACAACTCTGTCAGGCATGGTGACTGTATAAATGTGTTCCAAGGTTGAGTTGGCTGCATGAGCAGTTGCTCCATCTTGTTCGAAGTAACTGTAGGTCCTTTCCTCCTCTGTTAATGCTGCCATAAACGGTTCCAAACTGTTGGCAATGCAACATGCCGAAGTCAGCATCTGATGCAAAAAGACGGGACCAATAATGCAGCGTGCAGACACTGTGCACCAAACCCCTACCTTGTGATAATGCAATTGTGTTTTGTGGAAGTTACTGCTGAAAAGAGGTGGCGCAGTGGTTAGCACACCGGACTCGCATTCGGGAGGACGACGGTTCAATCCCGTCTCCAGCCATCCTGATTTAGGTTTTCCGTGATTTCTCTAAATCGTTTCAGGCAAATGCCAGGATGGTTCCTTTGAAAGGGCACAGCCGATTTCCTTCCCCATCCTTCCCTAACCCGAGCTTGCGCTCCGTCTCTAATGACCTCGTTGTTGACGGGACGTTAAACACCACTAACCTAACCTAACCTGCTGCTGAAAACCTGTGAGTCTGTGAGTTGACATAACCACTCAGGTAAAACCTGGCTTCCCAGACATAAAGAACAGATCCATGTCCAAGCAATTCATAGTTATCTTAGTAAACAGCTACTCACAAAATTGGAGGTGCTGAGGAGAATGACACTCATTGCTGGCACTTTTTGCAAATTAAACTTCTCAGCAAACTGACCACACTCTTTCCAGGACTTTTTTGTGATGTAACTTTCCACAATGAACACTAGCTGTTCGACTGAGAGTAACAGCATCTCCTTTGCACTGTTCCAATCACACTGACTCAGTCCACACTATGGTCTGAACTTGTGTGGATCATGTGGTGGGCATACACATGGTGCACATGTCACAGAGTGTGATTATATCTGCACATTTATGTCCAATTGTATCCACTCATCCAGGCCAATTTTATTTGCTGCACCCTGCAGTTATACTCTTTTCTGTTCTCTAGGCATAGCCCAATATAAATTAATTCAACACAAAAGTAGGTGAAATCTCGGCTATTTAAAAGAAATTTCAAGATATTTGTCTAGTTTAAGGGTTGTTAATGACACATACCTCAATGTAACAGTGAATATAGATGCTTATCAATTCTTCTCTTTCTCATTGAGTCTATCATAATTAATTCAGTATTCATATCTTGGAAGTCAGTAGTAATTAAAAATTATTTTAACATTCTCAATGACAATATTATGAGAAGAACAGACTGCTGCTCACCATGTAGGAAGATGTTGATTTGCAGATAGGCACAGCAAAAATCCTGTCAAACAAGTAAGCTTTCGGCCAAAAGGCCTTCTTCTGAGTTAGGCAACATACACACAGGCACTTGCACAAATGCAACTCACACAGACATGACACTGTCTCTGGCTGCTGAGGCCAGTTCCTAGTGATACAATGGCAGTGTAAGATTGCTTCTCTCCATTTTCCTTCCTTGCTGCCACCTACCACAAAACAGTCAGGCATCAATGAAACTATTGCTTCACAAGAGTGTACCTGTAAAATACATAACAATACCCTCATAAAAATTAGTTTACCATTGGCAAGACCAAATTAACATCTGATATAGTGCAAAAGTTCCTTGAAACAATGAACAACTGATCTTTTCAAAAACTAACATTTGGTTATGACATCAGCAAACTAATCAAGGGCCCAAACTCAGTCCTACCACATACAAATCAGATTAATCAGAACAGGTCTATAGAGGGTTCATAGCAGAGAACTTGTGTTAATTTCACACAGGATCATAGTGGGGAAAAAAAACCAAGCAAAAAAATAACCTACTTGTACTAAAAGTAAACATTAATAATAATGTACCAAGTTTAACCACAAAGTTCAGTTTGGCAAATTTCAAATTTGAAAATCATTCTCTGCTGCATTGGGGATTATTTTCTATGGCAATGTTGTTGTAGTGGTCTTCAGTCTGAAGACTTGTTTGATGCAGCTCTCCGTGCTACTCCATCCTGTGGAAGTCTCTTCATATCCGAGTAACTACTGCAAACTAAATCCTTCTGAATCTGCTTACTGCATTCGTCTCTTGGTCTCTCTCTATGATTTTTACCCTCCTTTCTTCCCTTCAGTACTAAATTGGTGATCCTCAGAATGTGTTTTACCAATTGATCTCTTCTTCTAGTGAGGCTGTGCCACAAATTTATTTTTTCCCAATTCTAGTTATGTGACTTGACCACCTAACATTCAGCATTCTTCTGTAGCACCACATATCAAAAGCTTCTATTCTCTTCTTGTCTAAACTGTTTATCATCCATGTTTCACTTCCGTACATGTCTACACTCTACACAAATATTTTCAGAACAGACTTCCTGACACATAAATCTATGCCTGATATTAACAAATTTCTGTTCTTCCAATATGCTTTTCTTGCCATTACCAGCCTATATTTTATATCCTCTCTATTCAATCATCACCTGGTATTTTTCTGCTCAAACAGCAAAACTCATCTACTACTTTAAGTGTTTCATTTCCTAATCTAGCTCCCTCAGCATCACCTGATTTAATTTGACTACATTCCATTATATTAATTTTGCTTTTGTTGATGGTCATCTTATTCTATCCTTTCAAGACACTGTCCATTCTGTTCAACTGATCTTCCAAGTACTGTGCTGTCTCTGACAGAATTACAATGTCATCAGCAAACCTCAAAGTTTTTATTTCTTCTCCCTGGACTTTAATTCCCGTTCCAAATTTTTCTTTTGTTTCCTTTACTGCTTGCTCAGTATACAGACTGAATAACACTGGTGATAGGCTACAATCCTATCTCACTCTGTTCTCAACCACTGCTTCCCTACCATGCCTCTCAACTCTTATAACTGCCATCTTGTTTCTGCACAAGTTGTAAATAGCCTTTCAATCCTTGTATTTTACCCTGGCTACCTTTAGAATTTGAAAGAGAATACTCCAGTCAACATTTTTCTATTAAGTCTACAAATGCTATAAATGTAGTTTTGCCTTTCTTTAACCTATCTTCTATGGGAAGTTGTAGGGTAAGTATCGTCTCATGTGTCCCTACATTTCTCTGGAATCCAAACTGATCTTCTCAAGGTTTTTCCATTCTTCTGTAAAGAATTCATGTTAGTATTTTGCATTTGTGTCTTATTAAACTGATCATTTGGTAATTTTCATACCTGTTAGCACATGCTTTCTTTAGAATTGTGATTACTACATTTTTCTTCAAGTCTGAGATTATTTCACCTGTCTCTTACATCTTGCCCATCGTATTGAAAAATATTGTCATGACTGGCTCTCCTAAGGCTATCAGTAGATCTAACAGAATGTTATCTACTCCTTTGGCCTTCTTCTGACTTAGGCCTTTTAGTGCTCTGTCAAATTCTTCATTCAGTATCATATATCCTATGCCATATTCATCTACACACTCTTCCATTTCCATAATAATGCCCTCAAGTACATCTATATACTCCTTCTACATTATTGCTTTCCCTTCTTTGCTTTGCTTGCTCGAAAAATGGGAGTGTCCACAACAAACTCACTGTGAAGATGTATATGAAAGACCAACAGTTTGTCACCAAGAATGTTGAAATAAACATCCTGGTTCATGTTCTTGGAGCCTAAATGAGTGGGCTCAGGTCATGGTATAAAAAGTACTACCGAAAACACCACAGAAACACCTCTAGCCTAAACTGTTTGCTCCATACAGATTGGGTTCAATGCCTCATCAGACTATATGTGTATTCAGTGTCTTGCAGTACAGTCAAAATTACAACCTGTTTGACCACACTACACACCTCCAGCCAGCTACTGTCCAGATGATATGTTGTTTGGCCCACTGAAGATGTACAGCTGTATGTATTACTGCGAGCAACAGATTCCTATGTGGTATCTAACTCAAAATGTCCACTGCAAGCATTTTGCACCACAATGTTTGCTCAGAAACTGATGATACTGCTGTGCATTCACTGACACTGGCAATTTCTGTCAGAAGTGAAACTAGTTGTTGTTGACAAATTAGACTTGCATATCCAGTCCATGACCTTGTATCACTGTTGTTCTTATGCCACGTTACATTGTTATGGTATTCCTTGTAGACTCTAATATTTTGCAACAATACATCAATAAACTGGGCAACTTCATTCATTGTGTGGTGAAGGGCAAGTCCAAATACAATAGCTCCTCCCCCAAATATTTTGCAAACAATACATCAATAAATTGGACAAACTTCATTCACCATGGGATCATGGGCAATTCCAAATACAAGAGCTCATTTCTGCCATTCAGTCACATGACCAAAGTGATCCATCTTACTGTGCTGATACCATACCATTTAACTGCCATGACATACTGAGCAATGAAGTTCACATGACCACCTTGTATCAGTTCTACACAATCCACAAAGATGCTATTTCATTCTTTTAAGGGGATGAGTAGCATTTTGTCTGGTGAGCTTATTTTCTCATCAAATGCAAGAGCTAAGAATATTATGTCAAATACATGCATAAATTCCTTACAAATAACTCATAAGATATTGGAATTATTGTCACGTCTCTGTCCATTCACTCCTCAATGATATTTTTTGCTGAGCATTTAAAAAAAAATGTTTTGCTTGAGCTGGGACTTCCATGATCTCAGCACAAAAACAGGCTTTTAGAGACAGAATCATTGTCTAGGATTCAGAATGAGTTTCTTATTGCTGAAAATGTTTTCAGTGTGCTTCCATGAGACATAAAGAGGGAAACTGGGAACTCATAAAAAATACATGATTAGCTAATTCTTCTACAAATTATCTAGTTGTTTAAACTGAAGTTTCCTATTATTAAGTGTGTGACTTTTAGAAATATTCATCGTAACCCCTTTCCTGTTGTTACTCATGCAGATAATTTTTTTTCTCTGAGAATTATTAGTTTGATCAAGTAGATATTAACTAAGCTAGCAGTAGGAGATGAAATGCAGCTGTGTAACATAACTGAAAAAGAAGTACTATACTTTTTATTTATTTATTTATTTTCCAAAGTCGTCTAATCCCTGCTAATTTCTCTGTGTTAAATTTAGGCTGAGTAAGCACAAAGTGCTTTGCAAAACTTTACTGATGACTTTCAGTGCCATTTTTGTTAACATATAAATTGACTCATTCCACATTCTCAGTTGTTCACTTTCACAAATGGGTCTGTAGAACATAAAGGACAAGTGACTGCTGGGGAAATGAAATGGGAAATTTTTCATTTTCTCGTTTGGTAGCACTGTATATGGTGCATACAGGCAATTCCATATTCTTTATAGATGCCATTAATTGTGTTATCAGTGCCTCTGTTGACAAATGTTTGCACTCGATTTAATTTAAGTGAATTATGTTCGGAACAGCATTTGAACTGCTGACACCACATGTTAGTGTGAGAATCATCATCTGAGGCTCTGTATATGGGTTAGAAACCTATGGAACTGACATGATGTGTTTGAGCATCACATGTAATGTTGTGAACGATAAACAAGCACTGTATATGACACACAGTGAGGACACTGAAGGGAATATTACATTTATCAGGTAATCTAGACAGACAGGCAAACAATTAAAAACATTGTTTCTCAAGCCATAAACCACATGAAATTGTAACAACAGTGATTATAATGCTTTATAATTTACCACCAAAGAGGTGTGGTTTCAAAAACACTGTTGCTTGAGAAGACGGAAGCTTGACTCAATGACAATTGATTTTGCTGTAGCCATACATACAGCTGACTACATTTTGAAAACCATATTCACTGGTAATGAAAAACTGTGCTTTTTCCATAAACCCTAAATAAAAGGGCACTCATCTGAATGGAAAATGAGAAAATACATTTAAAAAACATATCAAGAAAAGTAGGTAAAGTAATTGTGAAGGTAGAGGTCCACTGTCAGCTACAGGACACTATCAGAAACAAAATTCCTTAAAAATTCAGGAAACAGATTATTTTCTCATGGCAGTACTCTCACACATTGGTCATAATTACTTAAAATCAGAAGTGCCAAGAATTATTTTAATATATTGGAACCCCCACTGGAATTGTAACCTCCTGGCAGATTAAAACTGTATGCCTGACTGGGACTCAAACCTTACTGACTTGTCTACACACAAGTCACAACCTAGCTTCACAGCTTTAATTCTGCCTGATCCTCTTTCCAGTCTTCCAAACTTCACAGAAGCTTTCCATAATACAAGGGTCCAGATTCAAGTACATGGGCAACACATAGTTTTAATCTGCCAGGAAGTTTCAAAACATTGCATATTCCACTCATGAATGAAAGATTCATTCTGGATTCGTTGTAGTTGCCTAACCTTACACCTAATAATTTTTACCTGTTAATGTTGTGCAAAATGGTACTGAGGGGCCATTATTTTATGAATCCTGAAAAAAGGATGGAAAATGAAATGGAGAAACTGAATGAATTTTTTGATAAATGGTTGTCATAGAAGAGTATTTTTAACACTTATGAATGGTGTTGCAGTATTTCAATATTTGAGGGCACTACATCAAGGAAAATGTAACTTAAGCTTAAGTAAGTACGAGGTGCATTCAAGTTCTAAGGCCTCCGATTTTTTTTCTCTGGACTGGAAAGAGTTATAAACATGCGCATTGTTTTAAAATGAGGCCGCATTCATTGTCAATACGTCCCAGAGATGGCAGCACCGTATGGCAGATGGAATTTTACCGCCAGCGGCGAGAATGAGAACTGTTTTAAATACTTAAAATGGCAACATTTTCCTTACTTGAACAGCGTGCAATCATTCGTTTTCTGAATTTGCGTGGTGTCAAACCAACTGAAATTCATCGACAGTTGAAGGAGACATGTGGTGATGGAGTTATGGATGTGTCGAAAGTGCGTTCGTGGGTGCGACAGTTTAATGAAGGCAGAACATCGTGTGACAACAAACCGAAACAACCTCGTGCTTGCACAAGCCAGTCTGACGACACGATCGAGAAAGTGGAGAGAATTGTTTTGGGGGATCGCCGAATGACTGTTGAACAGATCGCCTCCAGAGTTGGCATTTCTGTGGGTTCTGTGCACACAATCCTGCATGACGACCTGAAAATGCGAAAAGTGTCATCCAGGTGGGTGCCACGAATGCTGACGGACAACCACATGGCTGCCCGTGTGGCATGTTGCCAAGCAATGTTGATGCGCAAGGACAGCATGAATGGGACTTTCTTTTTGTCGGTTGTGACACTGGATGAGATGTGGACGCCATTTTTCAATCCAGAAACAAAGCGCCAGTCATCTCAATGGAAGCACACAGATTCACGGCCACCAAAAAAATGTCGAGTAACCGCCAGTGCTGAAAAAATGATGGTGTCCATGTTCTGGGACAGTGAGGGCATAATCCTTACCCATTGCGTTCCAAAGGGCACTACGGTAACAGGTGCATCCCACAAAAATATTTTGAAGAACAAATTCCTTCCTTCACTGCAACAAAAACATCCGGGAAGGGCTGCGCGTGTGCTGTTTCACCAAGACAACGCACCCGCACATGGAGCTAATGTTACACAACAGTTTCTTCGTGATAACAAATTTTAAAGTGATTCCTCATGCTCCCTACTCACCTGACCAGGCTCCTAGTGACTTTTGGCTTTTTCCAACAATGAAAGACACTCTTCGTGGCCGCACATTCACCAGCCGTGCTGCTATTGCCTCAGCGATTTTCCAGTGGTCAAAACAGACTCCTAAAGAAGCCTTCACCGCTGCCATGGAATCATGGCGTCAGTGTTGTGAAAAATGTGTACGACTGCAGGGCGATTACGTCGAGAAGTAACGCCAGTTTCATCGATTTCGGGTGAGTAATCCTTACCCATTGCGTTCCAAAGGGCACTACGGTAACAGGTGCATCCTACGAAAATGTTTTGAAGAACAAATTCCTTCCTGCACTGCAACAATAATCGGAGGCCTTAGAACTTGAATGCACCTCGTACTAGAAATATTTTGATCTAATGGAATTACATTTTCCTGGAGACATAAAAGTGTCATCTCTACCTTCGATATGGACAGAAGCTGAAGTAATGCATCATACTTTGTGCCAAGACTGTAACTTGAACCAGCTGTAGAAGCCCCAGTGCCTTAGTGATGCAGTGATTAGCACATCTGCCTAATCAGCAGGATACCTGGTTTCAAGCCCTGGCCTTGGCACAAAGTATGGTGTGTTACTTCAGCTTCTGTCCTTATGGAAGATAAATATTTTGTTTTAACCAATTTCAGAAATCTTTACAGTGAATTCCCAATTGTCTTTCTATTTGTACAGTATCTGGAATGCTGCAGTGAAATACTGCTTTGCAATGCAGATATCATGTGTGTGAAGGTATCCATATATCTGTTTTACTTTCCATTTCAGTAAAAGGAATTCCAGCATCAAAAAGTGCAATTTTGTTTTTCAATTAAATATAAGTTTTAAAATAATGTCATGAGATTAATATTCTTAACATTCTGATATCAGAACATAAAAAGTAAATACCATTTCTTTTTTTTTCAGGACTACACAAGAAGAGACTAGAATTATGTATATGCAGAAATTGAACAGTTTACTTGATACGAACAGTTCTGCTGTTTATGATGAGTTACTGACTGAAAATAACATGACAAGCCAGGGAAATAAAACATTTAATGTAATGGAGTTTGTAACTACTAATAATGAAACAAATCAAGATAGTCTGTTGAGTGGATTGTATGAAACCGAAACTCTTATTTACATGTATGTGGCAATTATTGTAGGACTACTTGTCATTGCATTCACTCGCTCTCTTACCTTCTACAATATCTGTATTAAAGCATCAAGGAAACTCCATGATACAATGTTTACTAATTTGATGAGAGCACCTATGCGGTTTTTCAACACAAATCCTTCAGGTAATTATCTAAAAGTCATATACAAAACAATAAGTGTTATGTTGCATTTACTGGGTAGTCATTTTATAAAAATATCAGGTAGTGTTAAAATGTGGTACAGTAAATGGCTTTAGAAGTAATACAGATTTCTGTTAAGTCACAGACTTTGGCTAAAGGTGACAGACAGCAACCACAAGCAATGCAAAAGAATATCCAAAAAAAGCTTCATATTATTATGATACCATCGAAAGCATCAATAAGTGCCTCATGTATTATGTTTCATTATTTTAAATTAAAAGCTTTTCAACATTACCCGTGGCAGTGTGCAGTCTTACTCAACAATCTTTCATCATTTTTAACACTGTATTTTGGTTTTGATACTGTTATGCACAACGTAATGAGAAATTTTGTTCAAGCACATGAAATTAAATATACCAGATTTGAAATTATTGTTTGTCTGTAATAGATGTCTGTTATTAATTATCTGTAGAAGACAAGCATCTATCATGGATAAAAAATGTGTACAGTTTCAACTAAGATATTTAGGTACTAATGACACCCCATCTGGGCCTCATGTCTATAACTAAATGCTGAAGATAACACCAATAAACCAAAAATGAATCAAAGTCAAAGAAGGAAATAAGAATTCAATGAATTAGCAGAAACAAGTCAACAAAAATTGTGACAATAAATTCTGAGATTAACTGTGAAAGTAATATCGTTGAGAAGTTATCTGTGGATGAGAATTACAAAGAGGAAAAGAAGAGGAATGCAGCATAAATTATGAACTTGTGGATGGCTAGAACCTACAGTATATCTGAAACTTAGTTATCATCTCCAGACACCAGTACTGGTGCAGTGTTTGGTATCAAGATGACTTTACCATTGAAATAAGCACTGTTACGTTCTACAGCTTGTTCAGGAATAGAATTTTTATTGTTAGCAGTGGACGTATTGGAATAATTAATCCATTGCTCTTGCTCTTTCACATCATACTTTTCCTTTTTCAATCACCAGTCTTGATTTTCTTTACAATGAATACACTATCCACTAAGTTTTGAAAGTGAATGAATTATCATCTCTTGCTTATTGTTGTGAACTATTAACTTTACTCCTATGAATAAGATGATAATTAATGACAAAATAATAAAATTATACCATAATATTAGCTATAAAATGCCATCATTTGTTACTAAGCATTAATTTCATCATAAGTTTCAAGTGAACAATAGTTAGTAATTAGCAATGAATTCTGTGGCACTGAAACATGGACACTGCATTATGACTGGTTATGTTCTAACATTGTCCTAATAGAAAATAATGCTTGAACCTGAATGACACAGTAAGTATGGGTTTGTGGCACTCACAGAGAAATGAACAGTCTCATTTAATCAGGCAAAAAATGTAATTTTTTTAATAATTACCAGACACATAAACAAAAATTTTCTGTGATTTGAATATGTGAACCATTTTGTTCCAGTATCATTTACGCTTCTACTCACTTTTTTTGTAAACATTCTGTTTCAGGCCGTATACTGAATCGGTTTTCAAAAGACATGGGTGCAATTGATGAAATTCTTCCAAAGGCTATTTTGGATGCTACTCAAGTTAGTATTTCATGATGAATTTTTTTTAAATTAACTGCATTACAGATATGATGTTTTCTACAATGTGTTGCAAAATTATTCAAGCCACAGCTTAGAAAATATAATACAGCTCTTAACATCAATGGTTTACTGATGATACTTAGTTTTTTTTTCATGTCATCATAATTGAAAAAAATCATATTCATCAAAATTAACTCTATTTTTGAATTTATGACAAAACTGAATTTGATCATATAAACTACTACACATTAGAAAGTACAGAATTTTGCTGATTACTACACTTATGATTTGTTCCAGTAATAAAAAAGACTGCAGTTGGTAACTAGCAACTACCATGTGCAAAGGTACATATAGTTCAGCATTGGTGTTTCACCATAATCAAAAGAAGTATTAATATCTAACTATAGATAGTTACCATGTGGTGATCTCATAATTGATGTGTCATTTATATCTGTGATTGTGTGACATGTAATATGGTAACAGAGATTTGATTTGAGACCTTGAGTTAGATCTCAGTGATCTTCATGAATTTTTGAAAAAAAAAAAAAATATAGCAACCAAATATTTAATCAGGCTGCCTAATAGTACTAAGAGACTCTTTATAAGAGACATACTGATAGACAGAGAGCACCTCTGATTATCCATTCCACTCTTTAAATGCATTAACATGTGATGAATATAATTCTTTTAATCATTTCACTACTTGTGCTGTTATCTGAATGTCTTTTTCCACTGTTTTACCATTTATAATTATGTTGCATGATCAATCATTTCTCTGACTGTTTGTTTCTTTTGTAAATTCCAGATTATTATGACTGTATGTGGATCACTAATTATAGCAGTGGTCATCAACTGGGTGTATCTTATTCCTATTATTGTCATGGGTTTACTCTTTTGGTTTATGAGAAAAATTTATCTGAGGTCGTCAATGAACATTAAACGACTGGAAGGAATGAGTGAGTAAGATACATAGTATATCGATATAAGCTGGCAGAGGCAACAATTTTTCAGAGCTGGAATTAATGTGAACATTATATTAGTCCCATGCACATGCAGAGTAGTTCTGAGCCAATGAAGATAATTGTGACTGATTTTCTTATTTATTTCATGATACTGCAAGAATTAAATTCTGTTCTTGACAACAATTTTAAGAAAGGAAATTCTGTGACTAGAGTCAGGGGACCATGTAATGCCAACCAGATGTCTTGTATATGTCATCATATGGTGTCATTCTGATGTAGTGTGGAGGAGCCTGAGGCCAGCACACCTCTCTCCTAGCGTTTATGGGCTTTCCAGACCATGGAGGCATTACTTCTTATTCAAGTAGCCCTTCCACTGTCACCATGAGGCTTAGTGGACTCCATTACAGTCTTCCCACCAATGGAAAATCTCTGGTAGCACCGGGAATTGAACCTAGGTTATTTGCATGACAGTCAGTTACACTGATCATTCAACTACCAACAACTGTCACATTTTTGGTAACATAATGCTTCCCTTTACTGTTGTTTGCACAAAGAGTATCAAGACAGTTGACTTAATATTGCCTATCAGTAAGAGGAATAAATAGTTTATTCATTGACTGGCATTCAATGACAGAAAAACCAATCAAAATCGACAAGATGGAATGAGATGAGAAAAAAGTAAATGATACATATAGAAATAAATTAATGCCAAGTAAATAAAAACAAACAAATATAATTTCATATACTGTACAAGGCAGCAGGTGGAGTGAAATTTTTATACAAGCCATGAAAAAGCTCTAATACTAGGTTCAACATATTACTTGTCGTCTTAGAGTAATAATTGCATTATTAAGCTTGAAAATGGGGTATTTTGGGAATAACTGTCTTCTGGAATATATATATATATATATATATAATGGGGTATTTTGGGAATAACTATCTTCTCGAATAACATTTACCAAATGAGAAAGCGCTGGTAGATAGATACAATAAAAAAACACACAAAAACACACACAAAATTTCAAGCTTTCGCAACCAACGGTTGCTTCGTTAGGAAAGAGGGAAGGAGAGGGAAAGATGAAAGGATGTGGATTTTAAGGGAGGGGGTAAGGAGTCATTCCAATCACGGGAGTGGAAAGACTTACCTTAGGGGGGAAAAAAGGACAGGTATACACTCTCACACACACACACACACACACACACATATCCATCCACACATATACAGACACAAACAGACGTTTTTAAAGGCAAAGAGTTTGGGCACAGATGTCAGTCAAGGCGGGAGTGCAGAGGCAAAGATGTTGTTGAATGCAGGTGAAGTATGAGTGGTGTCAACTTGAAATTTGTGGAGGTTGATGCCTGGTGGATAACAGGAAGAGAGGATATATTGAAGGGCAAGTTTTCATCTCCAGAGTTCTGATAGGTTGGTGTTAGTGGGAAGTATCCAGATAACCCGGACGGTGTAACACTGTGCCAAGATGTGTTGGCCGTGCACCAAGGCATGTTTAGCTACAGGGTGATCTGATCGTGTACACCTTCCGGGTTACAGGACTGGAGTAGGTGGTGGTGGGAGGGTGCATGGGACAGGTTTTACACCGGGGGCGGTTACAAGGGTAGGAGCCAGAGGGTAGGGAAGGTGGTTTGGGGATTTCATAGGGATGAACCAAGAGGTTACGAAGGTTAGGTGGACGGCGGAAAGAATCACCCTGTAGCTAAACATGCCTTGGTACACGGCAAGCACATCTTGGCACAGTGTTACACCGTCCGGCTTATTTGGATACTTCCCACTAACACCAACCTATCAGAACTCCGGAGATGGGAACTTGCCCTTCAATATATCCTCTCTTCCCATTATCCACCAGGCCTCGACCTCCGCTAATTTCAAGTTGCCGCCACTCATACCTCACCTGTCATTCAACAACATCTTTGCCTCTGTACTTCCACCTCGACTGACATCTCTGCCCAAACTCTTTGCCTTTAAATACGTCTGCTTGTGTCTGTACATGTGTGGATGGATATGTGTGTGCGAGTGTATACCTGTCCTTTTTTCACCCTAAGGTAAGTCTTTCCGCTCCCAGCATTGGAATGACTCCTTACCCTCTCCCTTAAAACCCACATCCATTCATCTTTCCCTCTCCTTCCCTCTTTCCTGACGAAGCAACCGTTGGTTGCCAAAGCTTGAAATTTTGTGTGTTTTTTTGTTGTGTCTATCTACCAGCGCTTTCCCGTTTGGTAAGTCATGGAATCTTTGTAAGAATGTCATGATTCGCACACTTTCGGAGCCAGTGGCTGCTTCTTCAGGCAGACTTGATGAGACCTCCAGCATACAGGGTAATGGAATTCTAGTCACTGCAGAGGTGCAGTAGATGGATGATCAGAATATCAAGGAGTGGTGTGAAAGGGATTACAGCTGTCAATATGCAGGTATGGTTGATAGTTAGTGGACAGAAGTGTGATGGAGCCATCAGAGAGGTGGAGGTCATTGTCCAAGAAGGTGACATTTTGTCCTGAGGAGGACTGGGCGAAGCAAATGTGAGAAATGTATGTTGAAGCTATGTGGAATGGGAGTATCACTGCTCTGATTCCAGATCATAAAGTCATCATTAATGAACCTAAACAAGACAGGAGTATGGGGAGGCTAGGAAGGTTTCATCCAGATGGTCCATACATGTACTAGCATAGGAGGTAGGGTGCCATGTGGCTGCCCTTGGCTCTGCCTCAGATTTGTCTGTATATCTTCTCAAAAACTAAGAGGTATGTGTGAAGATGTAATTAGTTAGATATATATGGATTGAGGTGGTGGGTTTATGCTCCTCTGCCACCAAACTGCCCTCTGGTTACCTTCTACAAATTCCTTACTTCTAACGTGGCCTCACCATCCTTCCACATTTCCTTTCCCAAGAACAGAAACTTCACAACCAAAGAAAGAACAGCCATCCACAATCTCAGCAAGACAGACCAATATTTAATCATCCTCCCCACAGATAAAAGCTCCACCACCATCATAATGAATTGCAGCTATTATTTGACATTAGGGATTTGTCAATAGTCCGACACCTCCATCTACAAGCCCAGCCAGAGTGATCCCTAATATGTGTATGTATACTTTAGCTTGAAAGAGGATTTAAGCTAGTGAAGTTTTCAGTGCTGTTTATGTGTTTGTTGAAGACTCAGTGCCTATCCTATTAGATGAATTGTTACCTTCACTTCTATATTACTCTAATTTTCTAACAGTTTCGCTCTTCTTAAATCTCCTGTTACATGGGTTAGTACAGTTTACTTCTACAGATGAGCATTTGAGTTCAGATCACTCTCATACAGCTCTGAGGCATATATACCAAGTGTTTAATTAAAAGATTGCACTGACTGGAAGTTAGAAATGACTAAATATTGTATCAGTGGCCTTTATTTTACTAAATAATTTTTTGTAAAATGAAACAATGGAAAACTCCAGGTAGGAATATCAACAATGTAGGAAAAAGACATCTTGCTGCTTACCATAAAGAAGATCTGTCAAGTTGCAGACAGGCATGATTAAAAGACACTCACATGTTGCTTTCGGCCACAGCCATTGTCAGTAAACACACACACACACACATGATCACCAACACCAGCAGTGGCATTCTGGCCCAAGATGCTGGAGTTGGTGGTTGTATGTGTGTGTGTGTGTGTGTGTGTGTGTGTGTGTGTGTGTGTGTGTGTGTGTGTGTCTCATTAATGATGATGGCTGCGCCAAAAGCTACATTTGAGTGTCTTTTAATCATGCCTGTCTGCAATCTGACATGTCTTTCTTGTAAAATGGTATTGTACACTAGGGCTAAAATTAAATGAAATGATTGTATGACCGTGATGTCTGGTAGGTCCCACCAGGAGAAGTTCAGCTGCTGATGTGCTAATCTTTTCAGTTGATGCCACAATGGGCAAGTTGCACGTCCATGATGACAAAATCATGATAAGGACAACAGACCACACAGTCTCCGAGTGGAGAAAATCTCTTACCTTGCTGGAAATCAAACCTGGGCCTGCTATATGGCAGTCAGACACGCTGACCACTTAGCTAAGGGAGCAGACACATTGGGGTTTGCACTGTTTTAAACAGAGTGGTCTTGTATTCAGGAGGATGGAAGCTCCAATCTTCATCCAGCTGTCATGATTTAGGTTTCCTGTGGTTTACTGCCCATTATTTTTATGCACATAACGAACACTTAGTTACATAAGTGTATAACTGAACCCAAATATGGTGATAGAATGGGATTAAAGTATCCTCTGATAAAAAAAAAAATATTATTAGTATCCTCCACGTTGTTACCTATCAAAAAAGGAACAAATATGCAGTAAACATACAGGATGAAAAGTATTAAAACCGACAAACTCTGGGAGGTTGTAGGGGACATCAAAACAAATATTTTTCCCTAGTGTCATATTTTCCTATGAGGAGTATTTAAACCAGTAGAGGAAGATTTCTCTGGCACAAATTAATGAAACCAACAAACACTTTTCCATTTTTTTATGACCAAGAGACAACACATTAACACAACCCAATTTCAATTACAATAGATTTTCAAAAATGCCTCCATTGACACATAAACAAAGGTTACACCATTGGATCATGTTCTGTCGGACACACAAAACCCCAAGCATATCCTGAATTGTTCCTGCTGCTGCTACTATCCGAGCAACCAGATTCTCTTCTGATGCAACAGGAGTTGCATAAACAAGGTTGTGCATCTCTCCCCACACAAAAAAAGTCCAGAGGGACATGTCTGGGAATCAAGCAGGCCATGGTACAAGACCAGCTCTGCCAATCCACGTTTCTGGGAACCGTCAGTCCAGGAATCGACGCACACGAGGACTAAAATGTGTCAGTGCCCCATCATGTTGGAACCACATGTGTTGTCTTGTAGGTAGCGGGATGTCTTCCAGCAGTTCTGGCAATGCTCTGGCGAGAAAATTGTAATAGTGCCTACCATTTAATGGCCTAGGTAGCAGATACAGCCCAATTAAACAGTCCCGAACAACACCGACCCACACATTAATGAAGAACCGCACTTGATGAGCGATAGTAACTGTGGCATGTGGGTTATCCTCACTCCAATCATGCGAATTGTGCATGTTGAAGACTCCATCACGCCCGAACGTTGCTTCATCAGTAAACAACACAGAGGATGGAAATGTAGGATGCATTTCACACTGTTCCAGGTACCACTGTGAAAACTGTGCTCTGGGTGGATAATCAACTGGTTCCAGGTTGTGGGCACGCTGTAAGTGAAATGGAGGTAACAATTGCTCTCAAAGGACTGTCATTACATTTGTCTGTTTCATTCGCATGTTATGTGCAATTGCACGAGTGCTGATTGAAGGATCCCACTCCACATGCTACAAGACAGCTTCCTCAAACTGCAGCGTTCTTACCATGTGACTGCGTCCCTGTCTCGGTAATCTGCTAAATGACCCAGTCTCACACAGACGTCAGTACATAGCAGCAAAAGGTTGTATGATGCAGGATACGGTGATTAGGATATTGTTGTTGATAAACCCATTGTGCAGCTCATCTATTGTGGTGCGCTATGTAGTACCACCAACCATATCAGTATACTCACTCCAGGTGTATCACCCATTAGTAAACAGAGACAATGCACTACTACACTGGTGGACAGCAGTTGCTTACAACTGGAGAGTGTAATATGCCTTCTAACAACTAAAGAGCGTAATACAACCTTTAACAACTGAAGAGCATAATACGGCCTCCGCCAGTTTAAATAATCCTCATAGGAAAAGATGACATTAGGGAAAAGTATTTGTTTTGATACCTCCTGCAACCTCCCAGAGTTTGTCGATTTAAATACTTTTCACCCTGTATGTGTTTACAGAGAAACTAAAATTTTACTAGGAGAGTTATTTAATACAGTTACACAAAATCAGATGCAGTTCCCAGACTGTAGATGTGGCACAAATGAAACTCAATATTTCAGTTTCACTTACCACCTAATTTAATGGAAACAAATAAATAATGTGAGCACGCATTCAAACTGAAAATAAATGATTAAATTCAAACCAGCATTTAATAGATTTACTCAGACATTCAAGCACTACCAATAAACATCATTACAGTCCATGACTGTCTCTAAACTTGATATTCAATTTATCCTGTCATCAAACCAGTGATATGGACCAATTTCTCCTCCACCTTTGAGTTCTGAAATTCATCTATAGAAGTTATATGGTTGTGTAACCTTAAAAATACTTTCATGTGCTAACTTTTTTTTAATTTAACAGAATATAACACTTTCAAAATCTAAGTGGTCCGATTCAATCTCATAGATATAGTTTTGGTATAAATTAGAACTGTGTAATTGTTGTCACAATCACTGTCAGTTCATTTAAAGCCTCCTGTAGTGTTAGTTGACTTTCATCTCTGTTTCATTGTCAGGTGTCTCCAGTTTTTAAAAAAAGTAATTTATAAAACTATTGACTGATTATGCACTGTAGGTAGTCTGCATCATATGGAGTTTTTTTAAATATTTATTTCTAATTCTGAGTGTTAAATTTCGGTTTTCCTGCAAATAAATACAAGCTATAATTTCATTTCAGCTAAGAGCCCCGTATTTACTCATCTTCTTGCAACTCTGCAAGGCCTTACTACCATAAGAGCCTATGGTGCTGAGAGTATACTGAGAGAAGAATTTGACAAACATCAGGTAATACATTCCAGAAAAGTACAAAGATACAGTGTGTGGCTTCTGTTATTATTTTATGGGATATTTCTCATTGCCACCTGAAAAAAAGTCAAGTACATGCAAGCATATCTCGTTTACAGTTCATACTATCAACTCACTTCATTTTTATTTTCCTGTTGTTCAGACCGACTGATACGGGACAAACCCGAACAATGTGCATATATGTTGGGATGTACCAAATTTATTAAACTAGATGTAATTTTACATTAAGAGTATCAATAACCAGGAAAGTTGGTGAAAGGAGCCTAACTTTAGACTGTAGTAATACATGAAACCACAAACGAAAATATTCAATTATGTAACTTGTAAAACATTATCTTTGCTATGATGGATTGTAATATGAAATGATTACAGCTTTACTGTTGGGACCAGAACTTCTACACCTTGTAGTCAGCAAATATCTGAGATTTAAAAAAAATACAATTTGTATATTAGAAATTTAGGATGGAAGAGCTGATTTAATAAAAGTACTTGCGGATCATTTGCAACTTTTTTTTTTTAAAGAAAAAAAGGGGTAGTGTTTCTTATCTTGATGCCCGTTGGGAGGTGGGATGTTGTTTCTAGTAGCACTGTCATGTTGCTTCAGAATTTGTGAAAGGCAGCACTGTAAAACAAGTGAACTTGATTATACTGGGTGTCAAGTCTGATAAGCTTGTAAGGGAGACTCTATTCAGGAACAATTGCTAAGAAATAAACTGAATATTTTGCATTGTTTCCATGTTAATTAGCATTGAAGTTAGCCAATCAGACTGTTGTGCACACATATTCAAGCAGGCCACCACAGACGGTGTCACCAAACATGTTCTTTGTTTAGTTTTATAAAACTGAATTTGAGAACAATACAAAAATTAGACATTGGACAGTAGGAAGAATCAAACCTAAACCAAAGGCTGAGCAGTCTTATGAGCTATCACCTATGCTATGCAACTGACACTAATTGCAACTGGTGGGTCGCTTAAATATGTGTCACAATGTACCTAACTTATTGTTAACAATTATTTCTTAGCGCATCCTACACTGTAACATCTTTAAAAGCTTTTCACACTGTTTATGACTACACTTCATAAAGGCAGCCCATGGACAGAAATATGAATTGGCAAAGTGGCTTCACAGTGCTCAGATTACCTTCTTTGACATTTTGACAATTTAAAAACTAAGTGGGGTCTCTGGGCTGTTACCCAAGGAAAACAGGATTCAAGTGTGGTATGGAGGAAAACCTTAAATGAATCTGTAGGTGGTTTTCTTTTAAGTGGTTTATTTACTATTTAGTTATTGATTACTTATTTATTTTTGACCTCATAAAATTGTTTTTACTGTGCAATTTTAGTAATGCTGCTGCATATATTTTTCAGTACAATTGATTAATTATGAACAGTAGGCATGAACAACATGCCCCTCCGTCCCTACCTTCCTTGTCCTCTGTAATAAAAGAACCTTTCCAAAAGCTATAAATGTTTTTCTGCAGTTATCTGTGTCTGTTGATGGTACATGGAATTTTACCTCCTGAACATACACTACTGGCCATTAAAATTGCTACACCAAGAAGAAATGCAGATGATAAACGGCTATTCATTGGACAAATATATTATACTAGAACTGACATGTGATTACATTTTCACACAATCTGGGTGCATAGATTCTGATAAATCAGTACCCAGAACAACCACCTCTGGCTGTAATAATGGCCTTGATACGCCTGAGCATTGAGTCAAATAGAGCTTGGATGGCATGTACAGGTACAGATGCCCATGCAGCTTCAACATGATATCACAGTTCATCAAGAGTAGTGACTGGCATATTGTGACGAGCCAGTTGCTCAGCCACCATTGACCAGACGTTTCCAATTGGTGAGAGATCTGGAGAATGTGCTGGCCAGGGCAGCAGTCGAACATTATCTGTATCCAGAAAGGCCTGTACAGGACCTGCAACAGGCGGTCGTGCATTTTTCTGCTGAAATGTAGGGTTTCGCAGGGATCGAATGAAGATTAGAGCCACGGGTCGTAACACATCTGAAATGTAGCGTCCACTGTTCAAAGTGCCGTCAATGCGAACAAGAGGTGACAGACGTGTAACCAATGGCACCCAATACCATCACGCCGGGTGATACGCCAGTATGGCGATGACGAATACGCGCTTCCAATGTGCGTTCACTGCAATGTTGCCAAACACAGATGCTACCTTCATGATCCTGTAAACAGAACCTGGATTCATCCAAAAAAATGACATTTTGTCATTCGTGCACCCATGTTCGTCGTTGAGTACACCATCGGTCTGTGATGCAGCGTCAAGGGTAACTGTAGCCCTGGTCTCTGAGCTGATAGTTCATGCTGCTGCAAACGTCGTCGAACTGTTCGTGCAGATGGTTGTTGTCTTGCAAACATCCCCATCTGTTGACTCAGGGATCGAGACATGGCTTCATGATCCGTTACAGCCATGCGGATAAGATGCCTGTCATCTCGACTGCTAGTGATACGAGGCCGTTGGGATCTGCATGGCGTTCCGTATTACCCTCCTGAACCCACCGATTCCATATTCTGCTATCAGTTATTGTATCTCGACCAACGTGAGCAGCAATGTCACGATTCGATAAACCACAATCGCGATAGGCAACAATCCGACCTTTATCAAAGTCGGAAACGTGATGGTACGCATTTCTTCTCCTTACAGGAGGCATTACAATAACGTTTCACTAGGCAACGGCAGTCAACTGCTGTTTGTGTATGAGAAATCGGTTGAAAACTTTCCTCATTTCAGCACGTTGTAGGTGTCGCCACTGGCGGCGCCAACCTTGTGTGAATGCTCTGGAAAGCTAATCATTTGCATATCACAGCATCTTCTTCCTGTCGGTTAAATTTCGCGTCTGTAGCACGTCATCTTCGTGGTGTAGCAGTTTTAATGGCCAGTAGCATAAGTACTTACCCACCATCGTATCTCATAATTTGAGAGTTTTTTCAAGTAAACTTTTCTTTCAATACAATTAAATAAATTGTATAATGAATGTAGTAAATCGTTTTGCCTACATTAGGAAATTATCTGTTAACACTAATAAGATAACAGTGAATGGTTACATTTTTACTGTATCATGTTTCAGGATTTACACACTTCAGCTTGGTACATGTTTTTGACGACGTCACAGACATTTGGATTCACATTAGATATTATGTCTACCATTTACATGGCATTCATTTCATTCAGCTTCTTATTTCTGGAAGGTATGTGTAAATTATTATTTTATAAGTTAATGCAGTTATGTTCAATGATAAGAAACAGTAACTGTGCAGAAACTACTGAATGTACTCACAGTATTGGTCATTGCTTGTTTTTGCCCAAAACATGCTGTGGTTAAAAATTAAGATTTGGTCCAGAAGTTGTCTCCGTTATTTGAAAATGGTATCAACAGCAGCATCAAATCTCATATTTTTTATATTTTAATTATTTAGTAGATATATTGCCTTAATGCTTCAAGAATTTGTATTTCAAACTGTTCATCTTGCCTAATTCACTTAATGCCTTAACTTGCTTAAAACACATGACCAGTCATGTCTTGCAGAGTTACTACAGTATATAAATGAGGATGGGGCCACAATGTTTTTGTACCTTACACATGTTTCTCAAATCATATTCTGGTCGTCATTATGAAGTCCACTCCATTTAGCAATGTTATTTCTAAAAAGAAATACAGTAGAACCCTGCTTTTACCTTCCCAGAATTAACGTTTTTATGGGTCTTGTCAAATTCCCTATGTCCACAATGTTAATTCGCATTCGATTTTGCGTTAACATTTTTATAATTTTCCCGCGATTCGCGCTTTATAAAAAAGTGTTCGTAGAGAAAAAACTGATGTGATTGCCGTTGGCCGTCGAGTAGTGTTTACAAACGTTACGTCGTAAATTTCTTGACACCATGGCGTTCTAGTCAGTGGATCTGAACCGGTAATTGGGTCAAAGTTGGAACAATTAGTGTCATATCTACTGCCGCTGCCAGGGCCAACTCGGCGCGGTGGCTAATGGGAGTAACTAGATGAGTTCGAATAAAGATACCATGATCAATGACAATGATTTCCAACCTGTCTCTACTGCACATGCGTAGCTTCGAGATTGTTTCGATCGTCATGACATCTTTGTCGAACCATATTTAGCGTGTCTCGTCGTTTGGCCGCATGTAGCGCTACTTGACACGTTTGCTAACTCAAAAGTTTTCAGCTTAAACACAGCGCCAATTACGTATTTTTTCGTGCTGAGCAAGACGAGTTTCGAGAATTTATTCTCATTCCCATCTGCAATATTTACCGGTACGTATGTATTTTTGTGGTGTTTCACAAACAGTGTGTGTGATAGTTTGCGTATGTATGGTTTTCTACATTACTAAGGAGGCACCTGATAACCGCAAAAAGACGACTACAGAGCAAGAAACGCAGAATAACACATATTCAAATTCAAATTTACGAATACCTCATCTTTTTCTGAACAATGGGAACAATAAAAAATTAAATAATGGAATGCACTTTGATCTCGATTTATTCAAAATAAATTTAGCTTGGAACAAGACACATTCATATTTCAGTAGTACTCTTTTTTGATGCGTTTAACTTGTTCGAGAGCCACACATTACTCAGCCTGTATATGGAAAAAGTTTAAAGAGAGGCAGCTCAAAATATGTGGCTTGTAGGGTGCATGTGTTTCATGCAACAGATGACAGGCACACCATTTTATGTAGAGTGGTATCACACGAAAATGTTTGAATAGTTCAAATGACACATATAAAATACCAGCCATGTCTGTTCTAATATAATTTTAATTAAGAGATTGAAATAAGTATATGACCCTAGGTAGTCAGTGTGTATTCCAAAACATTGGTCATACGAAACCCAACTCATGCTTTTCTCGCATGACATCCTGAAATCCGTGAACCAAGGCAATTCGGACTGGGCATATTTTTTGATTTCCCAAAAGCACTTCACTCATAGCCACACCCAAATAAAACTACGTATATAATACTTACCATTGCCAAACTAATGTACTCTATTAGGTACCATAACTTCGGAGATGCATAACTACGTAAATATATTCCATCGCAAGGTGGATGCTTCAAGAGAGTGGTGGTCATTGGTGGAGGGGGAGTGGGGGGAGGAAGAGCCATTGCACCTGTTCACAGGTTGAACGCACACCGGCAAGCTGAACTATCTGCTGAAAGGGAATGTTAAACTTGACGACTCATTTGCTGCTTTTCTGAAGGAGAAGTTCTCTCATTTCTCATCAACAGTAGTACACTCTTCAGAGATTTGTTATTTTCATCCACAGCGGACAGCTGAAATTGACATTTAATGCTAACATTTCACCAAGAATGGTCACCAATGAAAGCGAAACCATTCATAATCAGGAGCGATTCTAGAAGCCGGTCAGGGGGAGGGGAGAGGGGGGGAGGAGAGGATTTGGGGGAATGGAATATCGCTTAACAAAAGGAGAGTTGGGGTCCTCCGCCGACAAATTAGTAAAATTTGGTTTTGCTTAAAGAAGTTTTTGGTAACTGTTTTGAAGTTTAGGGTAAAAAATGTGTATTAATAAATAATAAGACGCCCATTTTAAGTTAAATGATATTTATTGGTTTAGATAGTAAGCTATTTGCTGCTCTTATTCTTTTGTTAAAATGTGTTTGAAATACGTTGCAACTTATATTGCTACATAATTATTTAAAAAATGATTGAATCTGTTGGAGTAATATATTCGCTGATTTCTTAAGTCATTTTATCCAGTGTAATATGATACTCCATTGGGGGGGGGGGGGCTATAGCCCTGCAATCGTAAGCTGAATGCAGAAACAAAGGGGAGGTGGCAAGGGGGGGGGCTATGGATGCTATAGCCCCCTTGCCAGCGCCCCTTTGTTTCTGCATTCAGCTTACGATTGCAGAATTATCAGATATTTCTAACTGCAGTAACTTATGTATAAGTAATCACAATAACAAAAGAAATATATTTATATGAAACACTTACAGATCTGTTTAGTGGGCAAGTTGGACTCGCAATAACGCAAGCCATGAGCCTTACAGGCATGATTCAATTCGGTATGCGGCAGTCGGCAGAAGTGGCCAACCAGATGATGTCTGTGGAGCGAGTCATGGAGTACCTTGGCTTGGAAGAGGAACCACTGCTTGAGGCGCCTCCAGGTATTATATCTGTGTCCTACTATTCTACAGCCTAGCTTTTGTGTTAACTGCTACTCAGAGCGACTGCCTGTTTTTTTAATTGCAATGGGCACCATATTTTCGTAGGTGCCAATAAGCATTCAACATAAAGATGCACTTTGTTAAAACTGTACTGCCTCATCTTTTAAGAATATTTTGTCAGAACTCAATATACTTAATATTCTGACAGCTTTAAATAGATAGAGCCTACAGGAACATTCTAAAGGTGTTGCTCTATGGAGAGCTAATACTTGGTAACAAAAATGGAAACCGTTGAAGAAGTGGGAAAACAGTTTAGAAAATATGTAAATCTTGAGGCAGTACTCTTGGATAGTACAGGGTGGTGCACAATAAGTCACCCAATTGAATTTTGACCCTACAAGTATACTACTGGGGCAATAGCTTTCAAATTGTGCGCTCAAATTCGTGCAATTCATGGAAGTAATGCCAGATGTCGTTGTGAGTTCATCGCTTGTAGAAAGCCTGTATGGGGAGAGAGTGGCCAACCGGACGATACGGCGGCCATTCTTCTGCCAAACTGCTGGCGGGACTTTTGAATGGCCAGTAGTGGAGTACACACTCACAGAATCAAAAGCACAAGACAATGTGGCGAAATCATTCGTTAAATGCCTTTCTTTACAGCTATAATATACTCATAGTAACCTACTACGTACAGCACAGGAAAATTTGATACAGTGGCTGTAAAAATTATTTGTTACTTGCATTTATCTCCTTTAAAGTTCGTTTACTAGACATATTGCAATGAAAGTAACGCAAATAAAAAAAATA
Organism: Schistocerca americana; assembly: GCF_021461395.2. Lineage (NCBI taxonomy): Eukaryota > Metazoa > Arthropoda > Insecta > Orthoptera > Acrididae > Schistocerca > Schistocerca americana. The sequence continues at coordinate 379,649,392 of NC_060120.1, read as the reverse complement.
GTGTATAGCATTTGTTTTGTATCGGAAGTGCATAACGCTAAAGATGAATGAAAGTCGTAAGCAGTTGTTTACTTGTGACATCCAAAAAGTGTGAGACGTATTAGTACTGTTTGTCACGTCTTCAAACTTTTTGCATGTCACAAGTAAACAACTGTATTAGTACTGCTTGTCACGTCTTCAAACTTTTTGCATGTCACAAGTAAACAACTGTATTAGTACTGCTTGTCACGTCTTCAAACTTTTTGCATGTCACAAGTAAACAACTGCTTACGACTTTCTTTTATATACAGGGTGAGTCACCTTACATTACCACTGGATATATTTCGTATACCACATCAAATACTGACGAATCGATTCCACAGACCGAACGTGAGGAGAGGGGCTAGTGTAATTGGTTAATACAAACCATACAAAAATGCACGGAAGTATGTTTTTTAACACAAACCTACGTTTTTTTTATGGAACCCCGTTAGTTTTGTTAGCACATCTGAACATATAAACAAATACGTAATAAGTGCCGTTTGTTGCATTGTAAAATGTTAATTACATCCGGAGAAATTGTAACCTAAAGTTGACGCTTGAGTACCACTCCTCCGCTGTTCGATCGTGTGTATCGGAGAGCACCGAATTACGTAGGCATCCAAAGGGAACGGTGATGGACCTTAGGTACAGCAGAGACTGGAACAGCACATTACGTCCACATGCTAACACCTTTTTATTGGTCTTTTTCACTGACGCACATGTACATTACCATGAGGGGTGAGGTACACGTTCGACGGGCGTTTCATAGGACGTGGAGGACGCATAAATTGGTGAGCCCGTTCTCCTGATCTTACACCTCTGGACTTCTTTCTGTGGGGTACGTTAAAGGAGAATGTGTACCGTGATGTGCCTACAACCCCAGAGGATATGAAACAACGTATTGTGGCAGCCTGCGGCGACATTACACTAGATGTACTGCGGCGTGTACGACATTCATTACGCCAGAGATTGCAATTGTGTGCAGCAAATGATGGCCACCACACTGAACATCTATTGGCCTGACATGTCGGGATACACTCTATTCCACTCCGTAATTGAAAACGGAAACCACGTGTGTACATGTACCTCACCCCTCATGGTAATGTACATGTGCGTCAGTGAAAAAGACCAATAAAAAGGTGTTAGCATGTGGACGTAATGTGCTGTTCTAGTCTCTTCTGTACCTAAGGTCCATCACCGTTCCCTTTGGATGCCTACGTAATTCGGTGCTCTCCGATACACACGATCGAACAGCGGAGGAGTGGTACTCAAGCGTCAACTTTAGTTTACAATATCTCCGGATGTAATTAACATTTTACAATGCAACAAACGGCACTTATTACGTATTTGTTTATATGTTCAGATGTGCTAACAAAACTAACGGGGTTCCATTTAAAAAAACGTAGGTTTGTGTTAAAAAACATACTTCCGTGCATTTTTGTATGGTTTGTATTAACCAATTACACTAGCCCCTCTCCTCACGTTCGGTCTGTGGAATCGATTCGTCAGTATTTGATGTGGTTTACGAAATACACTCCTGGAAATTGAAATAAGAACACCGTGAATTCATTGTCCCAGGAAGGGGAAACTTTATTGACACATTCCTGGGTTCAGATACATCACATGATCACACTGACAGAACCACAGGCACATAGACACAGGCAACAGAGCATGCACAATGTCGGCACTAGTACGGTGTATATCCACCTTTCGCAGCAATGCAGGCTGCTATTCTCCCATGGAGACGATCGTAGAGATGCTGGATGTAGTCCTGTGGAACGGCTTGCCATGCCATTTCCACCTGGCGCCTCAGTTGGACCAGCGTTCGTGCTGGACGTGCAGACCGCGTGAGACGACGCTTCATCCAGTCCCAAACATGCTCAATGGGGGACAGATCCGGAGATCTTGCTGGCCAGGGTAGTTGACTTACACCTTCTAGAGCACGTTGGGTGGCACGGGATACATGCGGACGTGCATTGTCCTGTTGGAACAGCAAGTTCCCTTGCCGGTCTAGGAATGGTAGAACCATGGGTTCGATGACGGTTTGGATGTACCGTGCACTATTCAGTGTCCCCTCGACGATCACCAGTGGTGTACGACCAGTGTAGGAGATCGCTCCCCACACCATGATGCCGGGTGTTGGCCCTGTGTGCCTCGGTCGTATGCAGTCCTGATTGTGGCGCTCACCTGCACGGCGCCAAACACGCATACGACCATCATTGGCACCAAGGCAGAAGCGACTCTCATCGCTGAAGTCGACACGTCTCCATTCGTCCCTCCATTCACGCCTGTCGCGTCACCACTGGAGGCGGGCTGCACGATGTTGGGGCGTGAGCGGAAGTCGGCCTAACGGTGTGCGGGACCGTAGCCCAGCTTCATGGAGACGGTTGCGAATGGTCCTCGCCGATACCCCAGGAGCAACAGTGTCCCTAATTTGCTGGGAAGTGGCGGTGCGGTCCCCTACGGCACTGCGTAGGATCCTACGGTCTTGGCGTGCATCCGTGCGTCGCTGCGGTCCGGTCCCAGGTCGACGGGCGCGTGCACCTTCCGCCGACCACTGGCGACAACATCGATGTACTGTGGAGACCTCACGCCCCACGTGTTGAGCAATTCGGCGGTACGTCCACCCGGCCTCCCGCATGCCCACTATACGCCCTCGCTCAAAGTCCGTCAACTGCACATACGGTTCACGTCCACGCTGTCGCGGCATGCTACCAGTGTTAAAGACTGCGATGGAGCTCCGTATGCCACGGCAAACTGGCTGACACTGACGGCGGCGGTGCACAAATGCTGCGCAGCTAGCGCCATTCGACGGCCAACACCGCGGTTCCTGGTGTGTCCGCTGTGCCGTGCGTGTGATCATTGCTTGTACAGCCCTCTCGCAGTGTCCGGAGCAAGTATGGTGGGTCTGACACACCGGCGTCAATGTGTTCTTTTTTCCATTTCCAGGAGTGTATATCCAGCGGTAACGTTAGGTGACTCACCCTGTATATACTGAATACCTCTCGTAGATAACAAACGAAAAAGATTACAAAAACCAGGTAATTTTAAATGTAGGTTGCTGTAATAACGACCAAATATAACAAGAAAACTACCGTATCCCTTCTACCCCACAGTAAGTAGGCCTATTAAAATCTGTCTTCAAGAGTACCTACAATTATTTACTACGAATAATGTTTCAGCAACCACGACGACTGCGGAAAACGTGCTTACAACTTGCCTGCGTCAACAGTCAGGCAATACGTTTACGAACGTCTGCAGAACGAAGTACAGATGTGGAAAACAATACTGTACAATTACTAACGTGTTTACTTCAAACATGTACGCCTACCGACTTCATCACAAAACGCTTCATTATTTCAACTCGTATTTAAGATCGCAGACGCTAATTACGTACTAAAAACGATAAACAACTAAATCGAACATGCATGCACAACGCATAAGAAGTGTCTCAATAATTCAAATACCTTTTGATCGTTTACAAAAGTCCTCTGAACTTCAATTCAACTCAAAAGCACAGCGAACATAGGAAGCGCGATAGACGTTTGGCAGAAAAATGGCGCCAAAGCTAATCAACCAATCACGGGCAACTTCATCTATGGCCACTCTGTCTGTATACAGGCTCTCTAATCGCTACCGTTGTGAGTCCGCCATTTCAGTTTGCCGCGATGGTGGACAAAGGACGGTTGCCCGTCGCACAAAAGACAAAGATTGTGTTACTGTTCGCGGTGACGAACAGCGTTACATTGACACAGAGGAGGTTGCGTGCTCATTTCGGCACACGGTGAGCTCCCAGCGCACAGACAATACGCAGATTGCATCTGTTTTGGAGTGTCGGTGGCCTCATGCACGTACTGTATGTTCGCCGCAAAACATTGAAGCAGTTCGAGTGGCTTTGATTCATAGTCCGAGTAAATCAACAAGAGCCAGTGCCGACTTGGGAATTTCAGGCCGATCTGTACGAGGAATTATTCAATCCGACCTGCACTTGTATCCATACAAGATGATTGTGGCGCATAGGCTTACTGCGAGAGATAAGGAGCGGAGACTGCAGTTTGCAGGGTGGGCAATCAAGCAAGACCAAGAGGCAGTGCTACACAACACATGGTTTTCTGACAAAGCTTATTTTTACGTGAACAGTGTTGTGAACAAACAGAACGTTTGATTCTGAGCACGTGTACCTCTGCGATTAATCCACACAAAAGACACCTGTGGGGAGAAAGTGTGCATGTGGGTCTCGATGTCAAGCCATGGAATCATCGGTCCATTCTTCTTCGATGCTACAGTAACCGGTTAACGCTATGTACACATGCTGCAAAACCAGTTCTTTTCTCAACTCATGGCCTCATGTCTTCCATTGCAGTTACAATGGTTGATGCAGGATGGAGCACGCCCCCATATTGCCAACGTTGTGCTTGATTTCCTAAACGAAGACTAGGCCTTAGGGTAAAGTCAAACAGATTTCCAGAACGTTATGCAGGAGGAGGAATCTCGCCGCCCCACAGCCCGGATATTAACTCACGTGATTTCTTCTTTTGGGGGTTCCTTAAAGAGAAGGTGCACCACAGAAAACCCGAAAATGTAGTGCTGCTTAGGGATACCCACAATTGTGGAGTTATGCTGCGCCATTCCAGAAGAATTGTGTCAGAGAGTTGTGACAAATGCATGTGTGAAGTTGAAGAAGTTGCAAACCAAAATGACAGTCATGTTGAACATATGATTCATAAGGTTGTATTTCCAAGCTGTATTATTTACTTCTACATCAATAAATTACAAATGTTGTCAACAATAAATGTGTTATTCACGAAACAAATCAGGTGACTTATCGTGCGCCACCATATAGATGCACAGACTGTGTAAACGTCCAAGACATTTGTCTATTCAGCATTAATATGTTGTTTCTGTTAGACGTTTTTGTTCAGGCAAATGAGCTGAGATTATAAAAGAGGTAGTTTTTAGTGAGTTCGATCCACATGATTCCATTTGTTCTTACATGGTGTTACAATAGAGGACATCATGGACATTGAACTCTGCTGCTAGGCAGAAGAAAAAGAGCTACTGTAGAACTGAGCTTATTATTGGCAAACTCCATACAAATTGAATGATATTCTTCTGCAAAAACTGTTCTCATCACAACAAGAGACGAGGGAGGACATAAGGAACCCACTTCAAGCCATTACTAGCGCTAATAACTTCACACGCTGACTTGTTGGTGCTGAGTCTACCTCTACAAGACGATCTATGTGTTGGCATACTTTGTTGTCGTCGTACAGATTGAAAATCAACATTCACAAGAGTGTAAAGGTGTAAGTAAATTCAACAGTAGTCCCATATTTATAAAGAATAGTTTATCAAAGAATGGAAGGGAAAGTTTGAAAGTAGACCAGAAGAGGGCTCCCAGTTGCTTGAGAAGTAATTTGAACTTTGTGATTAACAATACACAGAAAACTTGGGAAAATAAGGAAAGAAACATATGAAAGGCCTCTGCTTTGACGCGAAGAGCCTATATACAGAGACTTTGGCGCGAAACACCTGTCATGCCGTGTATTCATGAGCGCAATAATATTTGTCTGCCTCAAAGACCTGTAGTCACCTATCTGTCTGCTACAGCAGTGCATCTCTGCGTGAAAACAGTAAGGTTTTTCTTGACAGATCGTGCGAACTTTGACTGAAGCTTTCCAACAGGAAAGCTAGACGGCAGAACTCGTTTTAGGTGGTCTCGTGGCCGACACACAAAGGTAGTCTGCTCTCCTCCCGTGGTGACTGGATGAGCCGATTTACCCCATATTTCTGTGATAGTAGAATGTGCATACTGAAGCTACTTCGTACCGGATTATAGAGAGGTTGTGTTGGCTTTGCACATTGGTGCAGCATTAACATGATTGTAAATTATATTGTTTCTCAGATCAAGGAGGATTACATTTCTGTGCATCATGTCTTTTGGTGTCATATTTAATGTCGGGAATCTTAGGCATTTGTTCACGTTTTTCGCATCATTAGCACAGGTGGGGATCAATATTCATTTTTTGTTTAGTCAAAATTAAAAGAAATTATCTCAATGCTCTTCCAACAGTAAAACAAAGTTTCAGGAATTAATAATACGCTCTGATTTTCTGTTGTCTGTAACGGCAGATGGGAATATAAAGACCAATGACCCACTGCATGGTGTTGGTACATGAAGGTTGTTGTCCTGGAACCAGGTAATGATCATTATATTATGAGTTAGTACAGCCAGAGTTTGAAAATTATCCCTCCCCCCTCCGCTCCCCGTGCCCCAGTTTAATCAGTTTTTGCACGTGTTTCGTACCTCCACATGTTTTCACTTAAGAACCACGTCCTTGAAACATATCCCACTCATTTTAACTGTATTCAAAGCTAGGGTGAAGTAGCCTGCCTTAAGCAGAGATTGCAGATGTATTAAATAAAAATATCAGCTATACAGGTAAGTGCGTGTTGCTGTTGAGCTTTGAGACGCGTCTCAGTGGAGACGGATGTATTGAGATAATTTCTGCTATCATGCTAGCTCAGAATTTTCAATTATTTACATATTGGTCAGGTTTGATGTAAAGGGGTAACATTTCAGAGCATAAAACCAGCGTCGTAGCCTGTTATGAATTTCCAGATAAAGTAAGATAAAAACATTTCGCCAAAATAAAAAAGAGTGGTATAATGTTTCAGAAAATTATTTGTCTAAAAGTAAGAAACAAAACAGATCAGAGAAACATGTGGCATGCCTTTGAATGACACTTGAAACCATGTACTGTACACCTGCCGAAATGCTCCTACGTGAGTGACGTAATGAGATCTGCGAGAGGATTTCTGCCAGACAAATATCCTCTAGCGCTCTTTAAAATTCTGGCTTAAACATTGAGCAATCAAAGGCGTGTCAAATTTTTCTCAATTTTATTCTTTGCATTTAGACAAATCACTACACAAAAATTTGACAGTTCTTTTATTTTTTTTATTTTCAAGTTTTGTTCAGAAACTATGAAATACCGTACAACGTATATAAATACCGATCGGTATTCTGTTACTGTTAAAAACATATAGAGTAAATCGAGTGAATACAGAGACATTTCAACGTACGCTGCGTTTCGACACTTCATTGCAACAGCTCTCGTGAAATACTAGAGTTTCCCCTAAGATCACTAATCTTTTCTTAATTACCCTGGTTACTCACGGAGAACTAAATGGTATATATATATATATATATATATATATATATATATATATATATATATATATATATATATATATATATATATTTTGGCAAAACTAAACAGCTAAACCTTACGCTGGTCAGTTATTTGATACCGGAACTCCCATTTGTCGATTTATCACCCTTCGTTTGGATATGAAAATATGAATAAAAATCTGTTGTTTAATTATTTAGAGAGTCTTGTTTTCGATCCACTCAAACATTTGATTAAATAAATAGGGTGGGCTTTCACATTGCTTCCTTAGAGCGCCTTCTTTTTTTATACTCATCTATCTGTTTTATTTTCTTGAAATATTTGTGTTTTGTTATGTCTGTCACTAGGATTGATTTATTCTCCTTATTAGTTTTCCCAAAAGTTTTATTCTTGCTTGTTTATTCACTTTTTCTTTGTATTATATGCAAGTTTTGTTAGACTAAATGTTCTTTTAGCAGTAATTTCATTTAATTATCAAGCTACTTAGCAGCTGATTTAGAGACAGCTTTTGATAATGTGGACAGGAATAAAATATATTTTCTTCGGCAGTGCGATATAATCTACGCCAATAGCAAGCTGACTGGAAAAGTCACACATGTGGCCATAGTCGGGATAAGTGCAGAGCATAGTTGCTCACTGTCAGGACTGGCATTTTATTTGTGTACTGATGAGGCAATGGGGGAACTAAAAGACCATATCGATGTGGGAGCTGTTTTCTACATACAGAAAGAAAGGAGTAAAAGTCATATGAGAGTTTCTGAGTTGTAGGTTCAACCTCCTTAATAAATAAAGTCATTTTCTGTTTACTTGTGTCTGCAATCCTGAAACATTTTAGAAAGGAGAACATTTTCCATTTGGACTCTGATTAAATGTATTTATACAGCACAACCCGAGTGTCCCTTTTGTGTTATTTTAAAGTGACAGCTGTAACAACACCAGCTGATTAAAGAACATTTTAATTGAGAATACATTTTGTTGCCAAAATATAGAGCATTCAAGAACGATCATTATAACTTTGATCATGTATATTTCCGAAATGGGGTTAGGTAGAAAGGTGCAGTTTGCAGCATAATGTTCACACGCACGTAAAGAGCTTTAGTAGCCATTTAACTGCATGTAATATATTTAAGCCATATCCTGCTTCTTTCCATGCCCACTCTAGCATGTCCTCATTAACGTGTGCCGCTACTGCTCTCATGCGAACTCGTAGATCCTGCAGGTCTCGCACCGTCCTCTGGTAAACAACATACTTTACAATGCCTAAAATGAAAATATTTAATGGGAATATGTCTGGAGACCTTGGGAGCCAGGAATTGGTTCCTTCTGAGCCAATACAGTGACCTGGAAATGTGTCGTCCAAAGCCTTCCTAGCTATAGAGGCCCAGTGAGTAGGGTCACCATACTGCTGCCGCATGATTTCAGGTTGCAGTTCTTTGACCTGGGGAAATGAAAACTGTTTCAGCGTGTCCGGTTAATCATGAACACCACCTGTTTCAAATATTCTGGGTCATCATCGATGCATCTCAGAATCTCAGCTGCAATTGCTTCGCGCTTTGGCCAGTCATCAGGTTGAGGGCCATGCAGCAGCTGCATCTAGCAAGCATGAAGCTTCAGTCTCTTGTGTAGCACCCTGAGCAACCTGATTGGTGGTCGCTGAAACTGTTGAGACGCTAGACGGATTGATTTGGTTGGGTTCTCGATAAACGCAGGTTGCACCCAGTCCGCATGTGCATCACTCGTGCTCGTACACCCAGAACTCTTCCTCTTCATGGTACTTCTGTATCTTGATTCTCGTGTAGCACTGTCTGATAGTCGAACTCGATCTGACGTACTTCTGTAACATGTCGACTTGTGTGTCAGATTTGGTCTCTGTCAACAATTCCACACACTATTCCATCGGTTGCTTTTTATAAAATTATAGCTCTTCCTACCAAACTCTGAAATGTGTCAATCATTGTAATTTTTGTGGTGAAAAAATTCACTTAATAACAGAACAGGCACATACTGCTTCCCTTTCTAAAATAATCAGTAAGTGGTTTCTTCCACCACACACGATATCAAAAAATGGCTCTGAGCACTATGGGACTTAACTTCTGAGGTCATCGGTCCCCTAGAACTTACAACTACTTAAACCTAACTAACCTAAGGACATCACAAACACCCATGACCGAGGCAGGATTCGAGCCTGCGACCGTAGCAATCGCGCGGTTCCAGACTGTAGCGCCTAGAACCGCTCGGCCACCCCGGCCGGCCACACGATATCCTTCCTCTACACTGTGTGTGAGAGTTGCATCCTAAGTGTGTCTTTAGAGTATGGGTGATTGTAGCAGATTTGCGAACAGTGTAGTGTAACGCTTGCACTGTATGATGGCAGTAGAAGGGAGAGGGTGAAACTTGGTGCTACTCTTCTCAAGTAGTACTAAAGGGTCGTCAAGCTTAACGTCCCCACCATACTGACAGAACACCAATTGTGTTACATGCCCCAATTCCTTGAGACGCTGCGAAGAGTCTAGGTATTTAATCCAAGACTATGGCGCAGTTTGATGATCACGCACTTTACTGAACACGCTCATGGGTGCGGTTCGCAACGAACAGAAAATCGGAAAGATACAGTTCGTTGATGACATAGCAGTACTGGCCAAAAGAGAACAGATTCGGATTTGGAAGCTACATACAATGGAATGCGTACTAGCTGATTACTATAATACGCACACGAACAAAAATAATATTATAGACTATGATACTGGTGTATTGCAGCACGTGGATATGCTTGAGTTATACTTGGATGAGAGACTACTGAAGAGGTGGAACATTTCTACCTTCTCGGAAATGGAGTAGATAAAGAAGTAAGGTGCAAGAAAGCCACAAAAGAAAATGGTCACACCAGAGAAAAGATCTTTTTACAGACAGCTCCTAGCGTCCAAAGATATGACGCCTTAGAGCAGAAAGAAAAAACAATGAATCGCTATATTTGGTGCCCAATTCACCATGGGAGTGAAGTAGGGACAATGGGGAAGATATAAATAACACTGTTGGGAGCTCTGAAAAGCGGGGTTACAGGAGAGGGTTGAAGGTTAGGTGGATTGATCGAATAAGGAGTGAAGACTTCTTGCAACAAGTCCACTACAAGAAGTACCGGATAGAGTACATAATGAACTGAAGAAACAGAATGGTTGGGCACATACAGGGTGGGCAAAACCAAACTCGCCCAGAATGTATTTACAACAACACGGGAGCAACGTTTTCTAGTGTTCGAATTATTTTCGGACCGTTGCAGGTTTTATTTGCTAAAGAGCCAGTTTCGTGACAATTTGGCTCCAAGTTTTGCAGAATAGACTTTGCTGGAGGCTTTGCCAAAACAATTCCAATCTTAAACTCTTCTTTTCCGTATACGTTATCCACGAACTGTGCTTCACATAACAATAGACAATGAACATGCGCTGTCTTATCGTGTGCTCCATTTTGCGTTGAATTCAACTAGTCACTAAATACGTTTGGTACTCTCTATCTCTCACTCAGACGTAATGACAGGGCATGCAGGAGAAACGCAAACATGTGGCAGCACCTGATTGATGCATCGAAATACGGTTGTCAGCATTTTTTTAAATTTTATTTATTTTTTACTTTAATGATGTGTATTTCTCCTTTTCATTTACAAGGTCATGCCTGTGTAAGCCACACAGGCCAGGTTCTGTTTTGGCCACCTTATACTACGACACGAGTAGTTGATGCAAGAGAAGAACCAGAGGGGTACACCTCTATCTATATTACCATACAACGAGAAGTTGTTGGTTAAGGTTATTAACGAAACATCCAGAAAAGTTCATGGTCGATTTATTTCAAATTTTTAAACGGTAGGCCTACTCTAACGAACGTTCGCTTGGACACAGCTACAATTTTTTTAGATGTATATGGTACGTACAGAATATCTTTTTTCTTTTTTTTTTAACTTGAGACAACTAAATATCTTGGAAACCACCAATCGCACGAAAAAAATGTTCTGGGTGGAGGACACGTGTCTGTGCTACGACTGGCCACCACCTATCGACCACCCCTCCGGCGTGGGTGGGGTCAACTTTGTATTTTCAAATGGGAACTCCTACCCCCCCCCCCCCCCCCCCCCTTATTTCTATTGCGTATTCTGACTACGCCAAAAAACACGTACGAATTACTCCAACCATCGTTTACCATTCGTGGTAGATGACAATGTGATCGATAAAATAAAACCAAGTGTGCCTATTTTTGCAGTTAAGAACTGATGCATTTAATTTGACATTTTATTTACGATGTAAATGTGCTGTAACAGCTGATTTTCATGTTCGAAATTTACTTTAGTGTTGCAAATTTGATTGTACAGTATACCACGGTTAGCAGTTCCCACGTCTATTTACAAACTACGTTTAGCATGATCCAGGAACAACGGCGTGGATGTAATAGTGTTGAAATAACGATTTAATATGTCCAAATTTCAGAAACCCCCCCTGGAAGGTCACAATACTGGAACATCTATAGGAAACATTATCAACAATAATCTCGAAAAGATCTTGCCTGATTTACGTGAATTTCTTTAACGATACTCTAATAAAACTCAGGTGGACATAGGCTATATGTTAAGTCACTATGTATATGTTTTCTATTAAAACTGACTGAGAAAAGGAAAATGGGGTGGTATGCAGCGCTGAGAAAATGTGCGGTTTTGTTTTCTCATAGTCAGTTCTAACTACAATAATGGTTCAAATGGCTCTGAGCACTATGGGACTTAACATCTGAGGTCATCAGTCCCCTAGAACCTAAAACTACTTAAACCTAACCAACCTAAGGACATCACACACATCCATATCCGAGGCAGGATTCGAACCTGCGAACGTAGCGGTCGCACTGTTCCAGACTGATGCTCCTAGAACCGCTCGGCCACAACGGCCGGCTTAACTACAATAGCAAGGCATTTAAACCAGTAGATAAAATTTTCTCCCATATATATTCTTTCGTAATTTTAAACACAAATTACGTAAACAGCTATGTACTGTTTTGTTTCTTCTTCACAGTCAGTTTTAACAGGAAACAGGGAAGTTGTGTTCACGGCTTAACGGTTTAGTATTAGCCTATAATAGTACGATGGAATCTGAATCGTACGAAAGTTCGTAATCCTACCCATTTACAGGTTAAAAGCAACCGAAATCTTGTCATTAAAGCTACTATCCTCATAGAACCAGCAGCCAGAGAGGCCTCTCATAACTTGTATACCAATAAACCTAACCATTTTGCCCACTCATTTTATGTGACTTCAGTTCCGAGTCAAGGATTCGCTGTCAGCAGCAATAAACAAGATTCAAGGTCAAGGAGGAAGAAAGGGAGATTGACAACGAGAGAGGGGAGAATGAGATTAGAATGTCTATCCAATTCCCATACATATTTAGCTATTGTGAAGTATCGACAGGTTCACTAGTATTGATATAAAAGGCAGATCGTAGATGATGACATATGTAGCAGTTATGCTGAAATGAAGAGAATAGCAATAGGAATGAAAGACTGCGACAACCAGCCTTAGGGGTGATGATAGAAGCACATCTAAGGAGTCACATGTCTACAGAGCAGCGCCGTCACATTTTCACGAACAAATGCATGGAGGTTTTTCCCTGAAGGTGTCACCTACCCACGTCCCTAAACGAACGCGCGCACACACACACACACACACACACACACACACACACACACAGTCTGTCTCATTCGAAGGTGCTCAGATCATAGATGTTTTACGGATAGTCACGAGGTGTGGCGTTTTCCGAACACAGTTCGATTTAACATCTCACTTTCAATGTTCACAATGTTTCTCTTTGTTGTAGCTTACAGTAGTGTTCCCATCTGTCGCTCTGTCTTTTTCCTTCGTCTTCTGAGTGTGTTGTGCTGTTTGCATAGAGTTTGACAATCTTTTATTTGTTGTGTGTGTGTGCGTGTCTTTGGTGATACTGAGTTATTATTTAGTCTAGCTATGTTCTACATCTTTGTTTGTTATTGTTTTAATGGCTAACATGATCAATGATTTGTTTATTATATGGATTTAGTCATTTATTACTTTGTTGCTCACTTCAAGGGCTCTTAGCGTGTGAAAGTTTTCCCGTAATGTTATAAGCTTTCTGCTGTGATTGTTCATCCCAACAATTTTCATACCATGTTCTTTGTTAGAAGGTTCACAACCACGCTTTATTAGTTGATCAGGAAAGGAGAAACGACTATTTTCATATTTCCAGCTCCATGACATCTAGTTTTGAAATTTGTCTTTTTTTCCCAGATTCACTGATTTGTAGTCCTAATATTCTGACTGGTACATACCAGCTCCTTTGTTTTTGCCTGGTTTCTTTACTAGTTTCAAGAATGAAATTTTCACTCTGCAACGGAGTGTGCGCTGATATGAAACTTCCTGGCAGTTAAAACTGTGTGCCGGACCGAGACTCAGTGCTGAGTCATAACCAGGAAACTATGTTGATGTATTTTAATATACAGGCAAACATAAATGTAAAGTAGAACCCCATTTTTATTCCCCCAGTCTGTCGTACGTTAGTCTACCACCATACATGGGAAACCTAGCTCCTGTTTTTCAAGTAGACTAATCCTAAACGGAAAAGGAAACAAAGTTTTGCACAAGCCATCGACCGTGGTTATGATATAAAACCCCTCATGTGAAAGAATGTTTAACACAATGGCATGGACTAAACAAATGGGAAAAAGCAGGGAGAGGAAGTGCATCCATGTCAGATTGAGAACAGACACGGATGGCCCGAAGATAGCGTAGTAAAACGCTGAAACTGATTGCCAAATAAAATAAGATTGGAAGCTAGAGGGGTGGAAGGTGTTTAATTTGACATCCTGTATCGAACGGCCGACTTAACATCTGAGGTCATCAGTCCCCTAGAACTTAGAACTACTTAAACCTAACTAATCTAAGGACATCACACACATCCATGCCCGAGGCAGGATTCGAACCTGCGACCGTAGCAGTCGCGCGGTTTCAGACTGAAGCGCCTAGAACCGCTACGCCACCGCGGCCGGTGCAGGATTCGAACCTGCGACCGTAGCAGTCGCGCGGTTCCGGACTGAAGCACCTAGAACCACTCGGCCACCCATCTGAGCTACCAAAGCAAGACTAACGCCCTGTCCTCACTGCTTTACTTCTGTCGGTGCCTCGTCTCCTATCTTCCAAACTTCACACAAGCTCTCCTGCGAACCTTGCATAACTAGCACTCGTGGATGAAAGGAATGCAGAGTGTAAATCTCATTCTGGAAACATCCTCCAGGTTGTGGCCAAGCCATGTCTCTGCCGTATCCTTTCTTCCAGTAGTGCTAGTTGTGCAAGGTTCGCAGGACAGCTTCTGTGAAGTTTGGAAGGTAGGAGACGATGCACGGACAGAAGTAAAGCTGTGAGGACGAGGCGATAGTCGTGCTTGGGTTACGCAGATGGTAGAGCACTTGCCCGCGAAAGGAAAAGGTCCCTAGTTCGAGTCTCGGTTCGGCACACAGTTTTGATCTGCCAGGAAGTTTCGTATCAGTGCACACTCCGCTGCAGAGTGAAAATCTCATTCTGGATACAGAGACTTTATTATTAGTTCATTTTGCTAATACCTTCGGCCTTTATTTTTATTTCAGAACAGAAAACACCCAAAGACTGGCCATCAAAAGGGGAAATAGAGTTCCGACACATCTACATGAGATACGGGCCACAGACCGACCCTGTTATAATAGACTTGAATCTGCGGATTAAACACGGTGAGAAGGTAAGTCATTAGTCTGTTTGACCCACAGCAAGAAAAGTAAAAAGTATATAAAGTGCTTCATCTATAATTAAACTTTTTTTACAGCTGTGACAGTTTCATACTATTTAGTGATAAATTAACGCTACTCTCAGTGATAAAAAAATCTTTTTCGTTTCTATAAAATGCTTTATGAACTCTCTGCATTCTTCTTCAACTGCTAGTCGCAATCGCTCTTAAAACCATTTCATGCCTGCTCCATTTCCGTACTTGTTTAGTATGGAATCACTTTGGTTGTAACTGAAGCAAATTTCGTCATGTGGAAGGAATCTTTCACTCTTAAACGAAGTGTGTACAGCAATGTGATAGATTAAAACTATACAACAATGCGAACTACAGCCCGTTTCCTCGGTATCGTCTTAAAGCTGAGCTGTATACGCACACCTGCCAGCTGGCTTCAATGCTTAAATTTTACTCCATGTCTGTCTTACTTTCAAGCTCCATAAATTTGAAGAAGCAGCTCTGTACAGTTTGGAAAGATGAAGAGACGCACTCGAAGGCTATAAGGACTAATATTTTTGGTCAGGCTCTAAGCCGTGCCCACGTAGACCAGTTGGTAAGAACATTGATGCAAAAAGTCAGTGGTGCGGTTTGGAGAGCCGTCGTGGCACAGCATTTACATAGAACTACAAGCTAGTTTAAAAGCACGAACATGATGCCGCAAAATTTTTGCCACAAAGAGCTACGTAAAATGATAGAAAAAACCCGGACACCAAGAAATAACTGACGTAGATTAATTAATTTTCGGGAATACATTTCTCTCGATATTTAAGCGATTAACGTTGCAGGATCACAGATTAGTGTATATGCGAGAAAAGCTTTTGTAAATTTGGAATGCAGGCACCTTAATAACTAGTGTAACCGCCAGAATGTTGAGGGCAAGCATCCTAAGGTGCATGCATTGTGCCGTACCGGTACCATATGTCCGTTTGGTGGAAGTAGTTCCACGCCTGCTTCACTTGATCGGTCAACACGGAGACGGTTGGTTGGTTTATTTGGGGGAGGGGATGAAACAGCGAAGTCAGCGGTCCCATCAGATTAGGGAAGGATGGGGAAGGAAGTCAGCCGTGGCCTTTCAAAGGAACCATCCCGACATTTGCCTAAAGCGATTTAGGGAAATCACTGAAAACCTAAATTGGGATGGCCGGACGCGAGTTTGAACCGCAGGGACGGTTATTTCCGGCTGTGGATGATGCTGGAGTTGTCGTCCGATGATGTCCCGTACATGCTCCTCTGATGATCGAGGAGCCAAGAGAATATGTCGACTCTCTGTAGAACATGTTGGGTTACAACAGCAGTGTGTGAGCGAGCATTATCCAGTTTGAAAACACTGTTAATGAACTACAGCACCAGAATGACAACGAGACGGCTCCTGGGAGGGAGCACCCAAAACCGTAGGTCCAGTGTGTCTAGGCTGCAGACAGGCTGGTTGCAGGCGCTCACCTGGCATCCTTCTAACCAACACACGGCCATCACTAGCACCGAGGCAGAACCAGCTCTCATCAGAAAACACAACAGACCTTCAATCCGCCCTCCAATAAGCTCTCCGTTGACACCACCGAAGTCGCAAACACTGATGCTTTGGGGTAGTGGAATGGACGCTACGGAGCGTCTGGCTCGGATCTGTGCTTGAAGTAACCGATTTGTAACAGTTCGTTGTGCCGCTGTGATCCCAACAGATGCTCAGATTGCTGTAGCAGACGCAGCACGATGCGCCAGAGCCATACTCCGAACGCGGTGGTCTTCCTTCTTGGCAGTGCCATGTGGCCGTCCAGAGACCAGTCTTCCTGCGACCGTACCTTCCCGTGACCATCACTGCGAGCAGCCATGTACAGTGACTGTATTCGTACCAAGTCTTTCTGAAATATCGCGGAAGGGACATCCAGCTTCTAGTAGCCCTATTACACGACCCCATTCAAACTCAGTGAGTAGTTGACAATCGCGTCTTCGTCGTCTTACAGGTGTTCTTGGCTAAATCAACCCATTACGTCCAGCCTCAAAGGTAACTAAAGCTCACGACCATTACAGCACATATTTAAAGCAAACCTGATTTGCTTCCTCGTAGTGGCACTACTAGCGTCACACTTGTGTGTCTGGAACAAGATCTGGATAGACGTCATGTTTTATATGTACAAATACGTCTAACAACTTTCTTTTATCTCGCAAAACTCCTTCTTGGTGTTGGGATTTTTTTTTCATTAATGCATAGGTATTGTATAGTTTCATTGGAACCAGGCTCTGAAGATGGCCCGTCGTGATTCGAGATGCATATGAAGCAATGAAAATCGACTATTTGCGACTGCTATCTGCGTTGTATTGTGGTCTAATTACATAAAGAACTCCTGCGAAGCACAACACTCACTCTGCCACACACCTAGAAACCCCTTTATGCCTTGCAGGTGGGCGTGGTGGGACGCACGGGGGCCGGGAAGTCGTCGCTGATCTCGGCGCTCTTCAGGCTGGCGTTCCTGGAAGGTGAGCTGATGATCGACGGCCTGGATACAGCCAAGGTCGGCCTGCGGGACCTGCGAGCTCGCCTCTCCATCATCCCGCAGGACCCCGTGCTGTTCGCCGGCACGCTGCGCTTCAACCTGGACCCTTTCGACGAATTTTCTGACGAAGTCCTCTGGAGAACTCTTGATGAGGTAAAACACGAAGATGTTGTAGTTTATTTCACCAACAGGAGTACTTTAGTCCACCTGTTTGTACATTGCTCAAAGAAATGCCCCATCAGCCTCCAAAAAGGGTTCATTTAAATGAATATTTAAAGGAAGAGTAGTTTATATGACAACACAGCAAAATGTCAGCATCAATAAGTGTAGTCTCAGCTGTCATCAAAGTCAATGCTGTGTCATCAATTGCAGCAACCGAAACTTGTAATGTCGTATGCAGGTAGCCATGCAGGTAACATATGACACCTTATGGTAATCTATCCCCGATTACTTGTACCTATCGTAATTCGACATTGGTTAGGTTCACTACGGACACTGGATCAGTTACTGCTGCAATGCGTCTCCCACGAGCTCACTGGTGGAGAGATTTAACGAGAGAGCACAGACCCGTTAGCTGTAACAGGTGTCCCAAAAGTCATTCCCTCGTTACAAAAATTCAGAAAGCATATAATTCGTAGAAAAATACTTTTTATCTTGAATTGCATGTGACGTATTTAAGTTTTTGTGTATATACATACTTATAGTTATTTTGTTACAGGGCCTAGGGACGTAACAGCAACGGAATCGGACACCATTTGCAAACAGCATGTACTCAAATCAGATGAGAGGCTAATTTGTCCCCTGGTATCATGAGACACAGTAACCAAAAACAGTACAGAGAAAATTCCAGACTGATTTCTTGGGACTTCTCACGAAGGTGTTTCTCACTGTCCGAACATTCTGCTCATTGTGTCCAGGCCTGTCTGTTCTAGGGAAATCAGAGATGCTACCTGTTTCCTTAAACTTCGTATACCACATCTTCATGCTTTTAACAGCCGGTGGCTGTCTGTGGTATGGTTCAAATGGCTTTGAGCACTATGGGACTCAACTGCTGAGGTCATTAGTCCCCTAGAACTTAGAACTAGTTAAACCTAACTAACCTAAGGACATCACAAACATCCATGCCCGAGGCAGGATTCGAACCTGCGACCGTAGCGGTCTTGCGGTTCCAGACTGCAGCGCCTGTAACCGCACGGTCACTTCTGTCTGTGGTGTGCCCCGTGGAATTTTTTCTGTATTGTTTTTGGTGGCTGTGTCTCGTGATACCAGAAGACGTATTGGGTTTTCTCCTGGTTTGAGTACATGTTTGCAAATGGTGTCCGATTCCGCTGTTGTTACGTCACTGCGCTCTGTTGCAAACAAAGTATCAGTAACTATGCACCGGCTGATCAAAAAGTCAGTATAAATTTGAAAACTGAATAAATCACGGAACAATGTAGATAGAGAGCTACATATTGACACACATGCTTGGAATGACATGGGGTTTTATTAGAACCAAAAAAATACAAACGTTCAAAAAATGTCCGACAGATGGCGCTTCATCTGATCAGAATAGCAATAATTAGCATAACAAAGTAAGACAAAGCAAAAATGATGTTCTTTACAGGAAATGCTCAATATGTCCACCATCATTCCTCAACAATAGCTGTAGTCGAGGAATAATGTTGTGAACAGCACTGTAAAGCATGTCCGGAGTTACGGTGAGGCATTGGCGTCGGATGTTGTCTTTCAGCATCCCTAGAGATGTCGGTCGATCTCGATACACTTCCGACTTCAGGTAACCCCAAAGCCAATAACTGCATGGACTGAGGTCTGTGGACCTGGGAGGCCAAGCATGACCAAAGTGGTGGCTGAGCACACGATCATCACCAAACGACGAGCGCAAGAGATCTCTCACGCGGACATTTTGTGAACTTTGTTTTTTTTTGTTCTAATAAAACCCCATGTCATTCCAAGCATGTGTGTCAATTTTTACCTCTCTATCTACACTATTCCGTATTCCGTGGTTTATTAAGTTTTCAAATTTATACTGACTTTTTGATCACCCAGTAAGTATACAAAAACTTGAACATGTCACATGCAGCTAAAGATAAAAAGTATTTCTTTACGTGTCATATTTTATGCTTTATGAATGTTTGTAATCATGGAAAGACTTTTGGGACACTTGGTACTTTCCGTTCCAATACATATATACTTAGGGGAGCCTCCAGGATTTAGAAAATTTCGGAGTACACCAATACACAATAAATATTTACAAAGAAAAACAAATATGTTGTGTACCTACCAGCTGAGATGGTCCTGAATCGGTGTGGAATAAGTCAAAAAATCTTAATCATATTTTCATTTAAAAGGTAGTAAATAGCTTGCCACAAAACATACTACTGTTGAATACATTGAGGCGCGTATGTCAGTTCTTAAGCTACAGTATCCATGTGTCATGAAATAGAAAAAATAATTTTTCAATACTTATTTAAAATGAACGCATTGCTGCGGTGAATTTGCACACAACTTAGGTTGAACTAATACTCGCATTATTTGATATTAATAGTAACCCACTCAAGTACCTAGGAAGTCTTTTTAGTATTAAGAACAGAACAGATATAGAAATAGATGCCCGTTTATCAAAAGCAAACAAGACACTTTAGTTTCATCAAAATTCTAAGAAAAAGATCACTTAGCAGTAACTTCAAAATTATCGACTATTATACCTGTGATGTTATATGGATGTGAAACATTAATATTTAGAAATAAAGATGAAGAAAAACTGTTGACATTCGAATGAAAAGTACTAAGGAAAATTTTTGGACCTGTATACGACGAAAATAACATGGAATCGAGAATAAGAAGAAATGAAGAATTAAGAGGGCTGTACAAACACCGTAACATCCTCGCTCAAGAGGAGAAGGTTGACTAGGACAGGCCATATAGCAAGAATGACAAACAATAGACTACCTAGAATGGCATTCAGCAGAACAATAGATGGAACGAGAGGAAGAGGGAGACCCAGAATCAGATGGTTGGATAACATTCGGGAGGACACAACTGGGATGAACAGCAACAGCAATTGCACAAACAGCGCATTAGACAGGCAGAAGTGGAAGAGGCTCATAGAGCAGGCGTATGGTCGATACATGTAATGTAAAGTAAAGTAAGTAAGTAACACACTCCCATCAGTTTATTCTACTTAGATATTTGTCAGTGGAACAGAAGGAGTTGGTCACCAATAAATCCCTTAGGCTCCTTTTAAACTGAACGTTATTAGTGTTAAACTTTTTATGGCTGCTGTCAAGTTATGGGAAATGTGTGTACCTGAACAACTGACACCTTTCTGCAGCAAAGAGATATTAAATCTTTGTGAAGATTATTCTTATTTCTTGTACTGATTCCTTGAACTGAGCTTTTGATTTGAAAAAGAGATATATTTGCAATGACAAATTTCCTCTACTGGATGTTCCCCAGTTAACGCCACAAATGGGTCTTATTACACCTTTTTCGACCTGGAAAACTGTACCTTGTCTTGATGAGTTACCTCCCAAAAATAATCCCTTATGGCATTATGGAATGAATAAAAGCATAGCATACTAGTTTCTTTCATTTTCGTATCACCTATGCCTGACAACGCTCGCACTGTAAACAAAGATTTGTTTAGTTGATTCAACGCATCAAGAATACCAAAATACAACGCAACAACTCAGAAGTTCGAAAATTATAGTGGTTAAATCGGATGTCACCTTGCTGTGTAATGATTGAGAGGAGCCTGGGATTAGAAACTTGACGGATGACAATAAACAGCTGTTCCTGTAGATCAGACCATCTCAAATCAACACGAGGGTAGAAACGTTCTGTGAAAGTATCATTAGTTTTTTATTTAATTGCACATGCCATTACAGTAGTAGTTTTAATTAAATCGTCGACGAGCATGGAACGTTGTTCTTGCTCGAGTTCACTAGCCAGCAGTTATATACCAACATGACAGATGTACACTGCTTCCACCCGCACACTTGACTTCGTAAAGTACGAGTATATGAGTAACACACAATGCACGTCACATCAGTAAGCTCTTTAGAATGACATACTGTTGAAATCAGCGACACTGAGAAAATAAAAAACTGATCATAATACTGCCATGGTAGAAAGTGGAACTGCCTTTCAATAAATTTGTAGTTGTGGCATGCAACACGAAAAAAAATTTTCATAAGTCAGAAAGCTTTAAATATGATCGGGGAAAAAACAAGCTGCGACCATGGAACTCGGTGATAGCCATAGTCCTCCGCCACACATTCACCCTGCAATGCTACACATTTTCCCCAGTGATGAAAGACTTGGCGAAACCTTTGTTGTAAACGTCTTCATTTTGACTGTTTACGAAATGATCTGTCTCGAAAATACCCTTTTCCTCATTACGGAAACGCTTGCTATGCAATAGGTTCTTCACACAAGGAAAGATAAAGTACAGGAGAATCCGTGAGGGAGGGAGGGAGGTGTGGCATTCACGTAAAATTTGATAGCGAAAAGAACCAGCATGTGTGAGTGTGTCCTCTGTAAAATGAGTTGTGGCATTGTTGCGAAGCGAAAAGCACCTCTTTAGACAGTTCATACGACACTTCGTGTTGACAACATCCCCTAACCTCGTCAGGAGATTTCGGTTTGCGCATTATGAGCAGAGTCTGTTAGCACCACACCATAGCAATCCCAAAAAACACCAGTATCGTTTTTCCCAATGACGGCTGGGTCTTATCCTTTTCCGGCAGTGTTTATCCCATATGTTTCTAATGCTTGCTTCACTGCTTTGCCTCGAAGACATAGCCGCCTATAACGGTAATCAAGCAGCTAAAGAAGTCATTTGGGTTCATGTCGAAATGACTGCAACGTTTCTGCTACTGTGTCCGTTTGGTGGGCTTTTTGAGTGTCTCGGAACCTGGCGGGTTGATAACTGTCATGTTCAAAATGTGTGCAAGATGTTGAAAACTGGTCCGTGACTGATTTTCATTATTTCCACAATCGTCTCGAGTGTTATACGCCGATCTTGGAGCACCAGGGCATCCACTTGTCTTCCCCTCCAGGTTCTTTTCGAACAGATGATCTGACTTCGTTCTTCGTTATTCAGACGTGTTCGACCATAGCGGAAGTGTTGGGCCACTGTGTCATATGATTGTGCATTGCTGCCAAACACTTCCTCCAATTCAGCACGGATTGTTGCAGTATTGTTCTCCTCCAGATACATAAAACGAAAAATCCATTTTATCAGTGGGTTGCGCCATTGTGTTCTGGAGTTCTAGTGGCGTCCTAAGGCACTCTATCTCGGGGACTTCAATGTATACCATGACTGCAGACATCCGTCTACACACAAATAAACGAATAGGTATGTAATTTTGTTTTTTCGAGATGTTAATTAAAAATTTATGGCTGGTCGTCATACCGGACATGACGATGCTCACTATAGCTAAGTGTAGACGTGGGCGTCCGCAGAACTTTATCGAAGATGGTGCAGAGTGCTAAAATTGCCCTTTTTGATGTAGATGATTCGGAGAGTATGAGAACATGCCATGCCCCAGGTACTAATTTCAACACGAAGTATAAAAAACGGCAGATTACCTTGATTCCTAAACAATATGCATATTTCAATAGTTATGAGTCTTTTCATATTAATAATGTGAAAACTGATGTTATCACTTTTATTCAACAACCTGTAATTTTATCAGATAATTACATGTAGGATAACCAAAGAATTATGAAATATAAGCCTAAAATATTTAAAATATTATATTCCACTAATAAATTAATAATAAATTAAATTAAAAATTATTAATATAAATATTCAAAACTATCGAGAAAATGTTGTTGGGTGTCTACAAGGATAACCAACAAAAATGCCATTTCGATTTTCCACAAAGTTGAGAAAGAGGGAATATACAAAAAAAAAAAAACCGACTTTCATGACATATACAATACTTTGTTTACTTATGAAACTTCGTGTCTGATTATAGTGGAAAAAGTGCAACCAGGACAAGCATTGGACTGTATGGATGTGAGAAATCTCCCAGAACTGCTCTCTAATTGGTCGGTAGAACCGACTTTCAATGGCCTAGGATTGAACCAAGGCAGTCTTTGTCTCTTCAGTTTGTCGTATTCTTCTAGGATTGAACCAAGGGAGTCTTTGTCTCTTCAGTTAGTCGTGTTCTTGTGCACTAAGGCCAACTGGAGTGCACAATCCGTAGGTTTATGGCTGAAGGGCTGTGTTGCCCCCCACAGAGCTTGAGAGGACCTAAATCCCTGGAGAGGACATCTTTCCGACCTTGAAATTTCATACTTTTTCCCTCTTTACTATTACAGAAAACGGTATTATCTTTTTTCGAATGATGTTTTTGCTTCCTAAATTATGTGTAGATGTACACACCTACAGTATACCATGGTGGTGTTCTTCAGAGAGTACTGCAGTAGCTCTGCCGTGTAAGACCGACTGTTTTTTACCCTCTCAGCAATTACCTCACTCAGTTTGTCTCAGCGCTGCAAATTACCAACACATGCAATGCATGCACTGTGGCAGCGTGCATGTGCAATCTGCCACCGCAGCATTTGTACCTGGCGCCAGCGGCGGTCGGGCGAAGGGCCACAGTCTGCAGTTCGTTAAGGGTTGTGCTAGAAAGTGACAAAGAAAAGATTGAGAACACTCTTTCGGCACCTTTATGAACAGTTTCGCATCGATCCTGCCTGCAGAACAGCGATGAACTCGCTTCCACATCTAGGGATCAGCATATTTTCCCACGAACAGCGTGAGAACCCAAACAATCCAAGGTACATGACGATTGCTAAAGTCAGAGCATTTCCCGTCGGGCTCAGCAGAGTTGAACCTTCAGTTCAGTGGAGTCGCTAATTACAGTACTGGCCATCAAAATTGCTACACCAAGAAGAAATACAGATGATAAAAGGGTATTCATTGGACAAATATATTAAACTAGAACTGACATGTGATTACATTTTCACGCGATTTGGGTGCATAGATCCTGAGAAATCAGTACCAAGAACAACCACCTCTGGCCGTAATAACGGCCTTGATACGCCTGGGCATTGAGTCAAAAAGAGCTTCGATGGCGTGTACAGGTACAGTTGCCCATGCAGCTTCAACACGATACCACAATTCATCAAGAGTAGTGACTGGCGTATTGTGACGAGCCAGTTGCTCGGCCACCATTGACCAGACGTTTTCAGTTTGTGAGAGATGTGGAGAATGTGCTGGCCAGGCCAGCAGTCGAACATTTTCTGTATCCAGAAAGGCCAGTACAGGACCTACAACATGCGGTCGTGCATTATCCTGCTGAAATGTAGGGGTCGCAGGGATCGAATGAAGGGTAGAACCACGGGTTGTAACACATCTGAAATGTTACGTCCATTGTTCAAAGTGCCGTCAATGCGAACAAGAGGTGACCGAGATGTGTAACCAATGGCATCCCATACCATCACGCCGGGTGATACGCCAGTATGGCGATGACGAATACACGCTTCCAATGTGCGTTCACCGCGATGTCGCCAAACACGGATGCGACCATCATGATCCTGTAAACAGAACCTGGATTCATCCGAAAAAATGACGTTTTGCCATTCGTCGCCCAGGTTCGTCGTTGAGTACACCGTCGCAGGCGCTCCTGTCTGTGATGCAGCGTCGAGGGTAACCGCAGCCGTGGTCTCCGAGCTGATAGTCCATGCTGCTGCAAACGTCGTCGAACTGTTCGCGCAGATGGTTGTTGTCTTGCAAACATCCTCATCTGTTGACTCAGGGATCGAGACGTGGCTTCACGATCCGCTACAGCCATGCGAATAAGATGCCTGTCATCTCGACTGCTAGTGATACGAGGCCGTTGGGATCCAGCACGGCGTTCCGTATTACCCTCCTGAACCCACCCATTCCATATTCTGCTAGATCTCGAACAACGCGAGCAGTAATGTCGCGATACGACAAACCGCAATCGCGATCGGCTGCAATCCGACCTTTATCAAAGTCGGAAACGTGATGGTACGCATTTCTCCTCCTTACACGAGGCATCACAACGACGTTCCACCAGGCAACGCCGGTCAACTGCTGTTTGTGTATCAGAAATCGGTTGGAAATTTTCCTCATGTCAGCACGTTGTAGGTGTCGCCACCGGCGCCAACCTTGTGTGAATGCTCTGAAAAGCTAATCATTTACATATCACAGCATCTTCTTCCTGTCGGTTAAATTTCGCGTCTGTAGCACGTCATCTTCGTGGTGTAGCAATTTTAATGGCCAGTAGTGAATAAATGAGAAACGGTGCGAGTATGAGACTAATGTTGCGGGTTGCGTACTTTACAGATCAAGGCGCTTCTGTTAGGTCATGCTGAACCGGCATCTTTCCTTCCAGCTGTATCTCCGCAAGTGTGATGGGTCTGAGAAATGCGACCCTGTGGTCGTTCCATACTCTTAGACTCGTTCTCTCCAGCTAAGGCGTGCGAGAGTGTAAGAGTAATTGTGACTTAGTACAGAAGTTGAGTACACGAATTCGCTGTTGTAAAGTAGCACTGGCAAGGCGAAATAACCGATTATCTGGATCAGACGGCTTTAGCGAAGCTGCTTTAAGGAGACTGTGGAGGGTGTAAGATGAGAATTAAGTGATGCATTCTGTACAATTGCAAAAGTGTTCCGTTAGAGGAGGAGTGATGTCTGGCATAAGATCCATGCTATATTCGACGCTTCAAACGAAAACATGCACATATAGTGGTTGAATTCTTGTTTATTCCACCTCCAATGTAGGGAAATGCATTTGCTGCGTCAGTTGAAAACTGGACACATAGCAACGTCACTGTTATGTCTCTAATACCAAAAACTGCCCTATTCTGTATCGTTTTGGTCATGAAACCTTGCGATTGTGAGCTAATAGCGAATTGTGTAACTTATCTTTCACTTGTATAACTTTTTCAAACGCTGGTGTAGATTTATTTTAATAATTATACGCCTTTTAGAGAATGCGCTTCATCCTCTTGTCACGTTTTCTTGTTATATTGTCACAGACTCGGCAATGCTTCAGAAGTGCATGTATGTGCACCTCAGCATCGAATGAAAGGGGGGGATCCTGCCTGAAACTCAGGCGTATGTGCTTTAATAAATTGAACTATTTGGTTCCAGAGACCTTTTCTAGTCTCATACAGCTATGACGTCTACATATTCAGACTGAAGCAGCAAATAAAAATTTGTACCAAGGCTGGTATCCGAACCTGAGTCTTCTACTCACTAGGCAGATGCGCTAGCCAGTAAGCCACAATTTTTTTTTTTTTTTTTTTTTTTCATTTTGTTCGTTGGATTTGGTCGTAATGGACGTCACATGAGATACGTTCAAGTTCGTTGTTGATCCCTTCAGTCAGTTTTTCTTTTATTACAGAGACCATCCAGGTGTCTTACCGAACATGCTGAGCTACCGTGCCGGCATACTCGGACAGTGGCTTTGTACAAACTGCACGGATCACCCAAGTATGCCTCCCTCCTCCGTTCGGATTCCTCGTCACGCTTCAGCCCTTTTGATATTCCCATAAACTCTAATAACATTGCAGAGACTCTACATCTATATTGCAATAGCACCTCAGCATCGAACGAAACGGGATATCCTGCGTGAAACTCAGGCTTTGGTACTTTAATCAAATGAAACTACATGGTAACAGAAGGTGACGTAGTGGTCAACACATCTAGCTACTGAGTAGGAGACTGCGTTCGAGTCCCGGGCTTGGTACAAATTTTCATTCATTTGCTTCAGTCTGCAAATATGCATCACAGATGTTTGAGAAGGTCTCTAGAACCACATAGTTTAATTTGATCAGATTAAAATTTTGAACTGATCCACGAACCAATCGGAAAGGTTGTCATGGAAAATCGATAGAAGCTGTTTGCTCTCTAACGCAAAACTGCGACAGACTGTATGGAGTCTGTGCAGAATTGTTTCTATTCGCCCCTGATTCGAAGCCGACCGGAGTGCCCGGGCGGTTCTAGGCACTACAGTCTGGAACCGCGCGACCGCTACGATCGCAGGTTCGAATCCTGCCTCGGGCATGGATGTGTGTGAAGTCCTTAGGTTAGTTAGTTTAAGTAGTTCTAAGTTCTAGGGGACTGATGACCTCAGAAGTTAAGTCCCATAGTGCTCAGAGCCATTTGAACCATTTGAACCTGATTCGAACGCAAAACCATCAGTGAGCATTTCCCACGATGTTAGGCAAAGACGCATTTTCTCTGATGAAGGGAGTTGTTAATAAATGTTCATTTAAGTTTATTTGCTCTTTAGACTCTCAGCGATCACCTCAGATAATTGCCCATTATCCCTAAGAGAAGAGTACACGGACTGTGAAGGCGCGCCCACGCAATCTGCCACAGCAGCGTTTGTATTCGGCGCCAGCGGCGGCCGAGCGAAGCAATCCCTGTCGACAAATACGAACATGGCGAGCCACTGCCAGCGGGGCCTCGTCCACTTGCAACTTCTCCGCCGCAAGCAAACGTTCTCGAGTCAGATCAGCTCCTTACCGGTGTGCATTCAGTTGTCAGTGATAGGACTCTGTACTTGGACACTTAATAGTTCTGTTAACGTTTCTCTAATCTCGTCATCATTCGGCGTGCTGTTATCGGCCGACGTAGTTTTTGTGTATGCAGTGGCTGTCAGTAAAGAGTGTAGGTACAGCAAGCACTTGCGGGTGATAAATGAGGACAAGCTGACGGCGGCCGTGTTGTTTTTCAGGTGGAGCTGCGGGAGTCGCTGCACGACAGCCTGGGTCTGCAGACGCGCGTGCTGGACCAGGGCAGCAACTTCAGCGTGGGCCAGCGCCAGCTGGTGTGCCTGGCGCGCGCCATCCTGCGCGACAACCGCATCCTCATGCTGGACGAGGCGACGGCCAACGTCGACAACAAGTCAGTATCCCGCACCTCCACCTCTCCACGACTCTCTGAACAGATTTCAAACCCAATGCCAAAATACTAGTCATCCCCTCAGAACAACAAGCTTGTCTCTTTGAAGCACCGTAGGGAGTAAGGAATTGGTACCACCCATCGCAGACATAAGTCATGGCAGTGAAGTGATGTGTACACTGCTTGTTCAATCGTATATGGATACCCATGTGTAAAGCGGAATTGGTCTTTAGAAGTCACGACAGGCTGGCCAGTATAAAAGGAGGCAGAGAATATTGTGTTGCCACTATAGAAGTTGTGACAGCAGAATGGATCGGTCAGGATTAGCTCAGTGAGATCGAAATTCGACTAGTCACTGAATGTTGCTGGAGTAACAGCTCCATCACGGACATTCCACCTCTTTTAAAGCTCCCAAAACCGAGTGTTGGTGAAGCGGTTGTGCGGTAGAAACATGAAGGAACAATCACAGTTTTAGCAAACAGAACACAGCATGTTGTTCTCAATGGAGAGAAGTCTAGAGGCGTTAAAGTAATCTCTGGAGTGCCACAGGGGAGTGTTATGGGATCATTGCTTTTCACTGTACATATAAATGAGCTAGTAGATAGTGTCGGAAGTTCCATGCGGCTTCTCGCGGATGATGCTGTAGTATACAGAGATGTTGCAGCATTAGAAAATCGTAGCGAAATACAGGAAGATCTGCAGCGGATAGGCACTTGGTGCAGGGAGTGGCAACTGACCTCTTAACATAGACAAATGTAATGTATTGCGGGTACATAGAAAGGAGGATCCTTTATTGTATGATTATATGATAGCGGAACAAACACTGCTAGCAGTTACTTCTGTAAATTATCTGGGAGTATGCGTACGGAACGATTTGAAGTGGAATGATCATATAAAATTAATTGTTGGTAAGGCGGGAGCCAGGTTGAGATTCATTGGGAGAGTGCTTAGAAAATGTAGTCCATCAACAAAGGAGGTGGCTTACAAAACACTCGTTAGACTTACACTTGAGTACTGCTCATCAGTGTGGGATCCGTACCAGGTCGGGTTGACAGAGGAGATAAAAAAAATCCAAAGAAGAGCGGCGCATTTCGTCACAGGATTACTTGGTTAGCGTGATAGCGTTACGGAGATGTTTAGCAAACTCAATTAGCAGACTCTGCAAGAGAGGCGCTCTGCATCGCTGTGTAGCTTGCTGTCCAGGTTTCGAGAGGGTGCGTTTCTGGATGAGGTATCGAATATATTGTTTCCCCCTACTTATACCTCCCGAGGAGATAACGAATGTAAAATTAGAGAGATTCGAGCGCGCACGGAGGCTTTCCGGCAGTCGTTCTTCCCGCGAACCATAGGCGACTGGAACAGGAAAGGGAGGTAATGACAGTGGCACGTAAAGTGCCCTCCGCCACACACCGTTGGGTGGCTTACGGAGTATAAATGTAGATGTAGATGTAAAAGACCAAGGTAGACCTCGTGTCTGAGGAACAGGGTGTGTCAGCACTGTGGAGGACAGTTATTTAAAAAATCGCTTGAAATCCGAGGAAGGAATTAATCGTGAGTTCCAAAGTGCTACCACAGTCCAGTTAGCACAACGAGTATGTGTTAACGAGTTAAAAAGAATGGGCTACAATGATCGAGCGGCTCCTCATAAGCTTCACATTTCTTTTGTCAGTGTTAGGTGACGCTTGAAGTGGTGTAAAGAATAAAGAACGTCGCCACTGGACAGTGGGAGTTATGATTCACGATATGTCCTATGGCAATCACATGGCTGTGTTTGGGTTTGACGAATCCCTGAGAACGATCTCTCATCATGTATAGCGGCAACAGTGAAGTGCGGAGGAGTTGGTGATATGGTATGAGGATATTTTTTATGGTTAGGATGTTCTACATTTACTACGTTAACGGAAACGCTAAACTGTAGAAGGACTTGAAAACATTTTACAGCACTGTGTACTACATACAGTAGAGGAACAGTCTAGGAATGATGCTTATATCATGACAATCGAACCTGTCATAAAGCAACATCTGTGAGACAATGGTTTCCTGACAATAACATCCCTGAAATTCACCACACTCCACAAAGGCCTGGTCTGAATTCAATGGAACAGCTTTAGGATGTGTTTGAACATCGATTTTGCTCCACACCCAGCGTCCAACGCCACTATCTTCTGTGGTTTCGGCTGTTGGGAAAGAATGGCTTGCTGTTCCTCCACAAACATGCAGACAACTCAGTTAAAGCGCCCACAGCAGCGTTTGAGCCGTCATAACGACGAAGCGTGGAGGCACCGTGTATTAACGTCCACTAATAGGTGAGCCGATACTTTTGATCAGGCGGCGTGTGTATCAGTCAGTTGTGTAGAATCAGGTTACTGTGTGGATAGACGTAGGGGATATGACAGAATGGCAGAAAGGGGTTGTCGTGTTTGATGCACCCATATCCACACCATGAAACTGACAGATCTTTTGATATATCAATGCTTACTATTACGATGTCTACAAGGAATGGTGCACCAGTTGCAGTCTTGTAACACAACGTAACACTTAAAAAAAAACTCCCTAACCGGAAGGGACCAGAGACGAGTGTCACGTCTTTTTTTGTGACAATCGGTTGCAAACCTGACGGGAATGTCTGCTTTCAGTGAAATCCGTGAGCCAGTTTATGAGTGATCATTGCGGAAAGAACTACACGAAATTGACATTCCGAATCGAGTACACAGTGACAGCGTGTCTTAAACGGGCCAAACAACACAGAAATTGGAGTTGTGTAGTGTGGTCAGACAAGTAGCGATTTTGTCTCTTTTCAAATTATGCGAAGCATCTAGAGCACCAACGGTTCAAAGAGGCGTTTAACCCCCTCTGTGTGGACGCTTTTCAGGCCGGAGATGGTTCTGTGATGTTTGGAGGGTTTCTCATAGAATTACCTAAATCTGCTCATTCAGATTACCATGAAGATGAATCAGGACGCCCATCTTCAAGTTTTCGTACTGCGTGGAATGACCCATTAGATTTCGGTTGCGTAGCTGCAGAAACTGTCAGTAGAGACTCAAATGGAATTTATTTAGCTGCATTTCCGAAGCTAATGGTACTTGAACCAATAAAATTATTTTAAAACCTTTGGTGACCATGTGTTTCCCTTTCTTCTACATCTTCGTGATGGGGACGCTGCGGATTCTCCCGTCCCCCAAGACGAGAACAACCGTGATCACAGGGCAGCGTAGAGACGTTACTGGTTTGAAGAACATTCAGTCACCCTACCGCATCTCAGTCATACCACTAAAGCATCCCATCTTAATCACATATACAGTATGTAGAACTCTTTGGGTTAGTGGGTGAAATGTATCATTCCCACAACTTGGTAGCCCTAAAGGGTGGCTTCAGATGGTTATGGCATAGCTGAACACCCTTTCTCGCCAAACTGAGGCCGTTTTAAACGCTACAGGTGATGTTATACAGAATTTGCGCGATGTTTTCTGTGGAGGGGGAGCTAACGTTTCTGTCCCACGTTCTAACTATATAGGTCTAAAATCTTATTACAGACTTCCAGGACTAGTAGTAGAGCCAAATCTCTACTCCGCATGTCACCTTGCAGTGTGGTGGGTACCCCATCCTCTACTCCTCACCCAACTCCCCCCCCCTCCCCCTTCACCAAATGTACCCATTCTGTGAAAAAGTTCTTTGAGTTTTTCTTTGTGGTCATTTCGTTAGACTTGCAACGTACGTCCTCGTACGATCGACAATTAAAGAAAAATCAAATTCATTGTATTAACTGGCTTTAAAGAGTTATCACAACAGTCTCTCTTTGCTAATGATAACTGTCTGTTCTGTACTTAGTGCGTGGTGTCAGGCAATATGCAGATGAAGGCTTTGTTACATGGGTGTGCAAGAAAGGTCTAACTGCTTGACTTCTTCTAGCGTCGAATTTAACACCATTAGACTTTTCTGGGACTATGTGATAGATGTTATTTCCATTCGCCGGCTGAAGTGGCCGTGCGGTTAAAGGCGCTGCAGTCTGGAACCGCAAGACCGCTACGGTCGCAGGTTCGAATCCTGCCTCGGGCGTGGATGTTTGTGATGTCCTTAGGTTAGTTAGGTTTAACTAGTTCTAAGTTCTAGGGGACTAATGCCCTCAGCAGTTGAGTCCCATAGTGCTCAGAGCCATTTTTTTATTTCCATTCCTTAACTCACTCGGTTGAAACTCTGCTTTTAGTAATTCTAACTGCAGTAACCGTGCAGAGATTCTGCCAAAGCGGATAATTTAAACACATGGTCTAATTTTGTTGTACATGTGTCAGGAAAACGGCATTTTCTTATCCATATGCTTCTGTTAAAACTGTTAGTCATACAGGGCCCACTAAACGTGTTAGAAGTTTCTACTAGGTATCACTAATCTTTCATATATTGTTCATGATACTTAGTCAGTCATGATCACCAACGCATCTAGTGATGATTTGTATATCTTATGGAGATTCGAATAATATAGTGATATAGTTGAACTTAGTATGTTACGTTAATATATTGCGGGATTCGATTAAACAAAAAAAGCAAAGCCTTAAGGTTCTTTTTGAGCCTACTGCACACACGAATTGAGGCGACAGTCATTAAAACAAAAGCGTTTCCCGCTGCGGCAGGACGTTCTCATGAAATTTCAATCACCAAATTTCTCCTCAGAGTGTGAAAATATTTTGTTTCTGCCCACCTACACAGATAGAAATGATCATCATAATAAAAAAAGAGAAATCAGAGCTCGCATGGAAGGATTTAAGTGTTCGTTTTTCCCGCGTGCTGTTAGAGAGTGGAAAGGTAGAGAAATAGTTGACAGATGGTTCGATGAACCCTCCGCCAGGCACTTAATTGTGAACTGCAGTGTAATCGCGTGTATGTAGATGTAACATGTATTTGGATATTTATTTACTTAATTATTGATGTGGAGTTTCACTTCTGTTGCTACAAAACAACCAATTCATTTTTCAGCACTGATTCGTTGATTCAGAAGACCATTCGCCTCAAGTTTGCGCACTGTACGGTACTGACAGTGGCACACCGTCTCAATACCATAATGGATTCCGACAAGGTGCTCGTAATGGATGCTGGTCGCATGGTGGTATGTACAAGTGTTTTTCTGGATCACGTTTTATGTTAGAGATATATAGCAAGTGGACAAAAATAGGGAAACATCAAAAACACAACCCATTACCATGCCCGATATTGTGTAGGAGAGCCGTTGGAACTGAAAACAACTACCAGTTGTCTCGGACTGGATAAATACGGGGCCTGTACGGTTTTGAAATGAATTGAAATGAATTTTATAGCATTGTTCCTACAAAACGGTGGCAAGTTCAGTTAACTACGATGGAGGTGGATAGCAATCACCCACCCTTCTCTCCCAAGCAGACCACAAAGGCTCATTAATATTGAGATTTGTTAACTGTGGAGGTCAAGGAAGATGCGACGATTAGTGCTCGTGCGCACAAAACCAATCCTGGACGATGTGAGCTGTGTGAACAGCGGCCCCGTCATCTTGGAACACTGTATTACAATCGGGCAGCAAACATTGTACCGTGGGATGGACATCATCAGCGAAAATGGTCACATCCTTGGCTGTAGTTGGATCTCGCAGAATAACCTTGGAGCCCATGGAACACCTCGATACGGTTGCCCAAATCATCGTCAGATCCCTGTCCTGTTTCACTCTTTGGACGAAAATTCAGCTAAAACATGGAAACAATGTGAAACAAGAGTCATACGACCAAATGACTTTCTTCCCTTGCTCCATAGTCCAGGTTTTATGGCACTGGCACCAAGTTTTCGTGCTACGGGCATTGCACTAATGATGACACGTTTTGGAAGTCCAACTCTCCCTGTAATTTCGTACTTATGGAGCTCCGTTCGTGTTGGGTTCGCGAGTGCGACATTCAGCTCTGCAGTGACTTTTGCATATGTCGTCCCCTTATTTTGTCACAGTACTCTTCAATGACCGTCTGTCACACTCTCTCAGCATACACTTTCGTTTGTGTTGTCACTTACCTGATGATGTTCTTCTGTTTTCCTCGGATGCGGTATAAATCTCCTATACGGTTCCTCTTGAAACACCAAACACTTTGGCTACCTTGATTACGGAAGCACCCACCGTATGAGCACCTACAATTTCCCCACGTTCGAATTCACTCGGCTCCGACCTAGTGCACTCACAACCACACAGAATACTGTACTGACTACCACTGACACCTTCAACGTATTGAGCACATTGCACAGGTACTGTTCGTGGTCAAATATAACAGTGCAACCTGCAAACTTCGCTAATATCTGTATTTATGTTCAAGCATGCAATTCTCGCGGGGTTTCCATATTTTTGTCCAACCCGTATATGTTTCCTTGCCATTCTTCACTGTGAAGACTTTCAGTTAATAAGCCGGCCGTGGGTGGCCGAGCGGTTCTAGGCGCTACAATCTGGAAACGCGCGACCGCTACGGTCGCAGGTTCGAATCCTTCCTAGGGCATGAATGTGTGTGATGTCCTTAGGTTAGTTAGGTTTAAGTAGTTCTGAGTTCAGGGGACTGAAGACCTCAGAAGTTAAGTCCCATAGTGCCCAGAGCCATTTGAACCATTTTTTCTTTCAGTTAGTAACTTTCACCATAATTCACTAGAGACATAAATTCTATTAGAAACGTTCAGCTCTTGGGACGAAGATCTCTACTGCAGTCTACACCCGTACATTAAACATACACACATAAAAAAAAGTTTTGCACCACCTCGGTTCCGAGAGTTCTGGAAACAGTACAGAAAAATGGAATGGAGATCAACATAAACATCATTTCGCCTTTCTGATTGCTCATGGAAACTACATACTACATGTTGTACCACCACACACCGAGACGTTCAGAGGTGGTGGTCCAGATTGCTGTACAACCCATACATCTAATATCCAGTTGCACATCCTCTTGCATTGATGCATGGAGGTATTCGTCGTGGCATACTATCCACAAGTTCATCAATGCACTGCTGATCCAGATTGTCCCAATCCTGAACGGCGATTCGGCGTAGATTCCTCAGAGTGGTTGGTGGGTCACGTACCCATAAACAGCCCTTTTCAATCTATCCCAGGCATGTTCGATATGGTTCACGTCTGAAGAACATGTTGGCCACTCTATTCGAGCGATATCGTTATCCTGAAGGAAGTCATTCAAAAGATGTGCACGATGGGGGTGCGAATTGTCGTCCATGAAGGCGAATGCCTCGCCAATATGCTGCCGATATGGCTGCACTATCGGTCGGAGGATGGCATTCATGTATCGTATAGCTGTTACGGCGCCTTCCATAAGCACCAGCTGGGTACGTAGGCCCCACATAATGCCACTCCAAAACAGCAGGGAACCTCCACCTTCCTGCACTCGCTGGACAGTGGGTCTAAAGAGTTCAGTTTAACCGGGTTGCCTACAAACACGTCTTCGATGATTGTCTGGTTGAAGGCATGTGCGACACTCATTGGTGAAGATAACGTGATGCCAATCCTGAGCGGTCCATTCGGCATGCTGTTGAGCCATCTGTACCGCGCTGCATGGTGTCGTGGTTGCAAAGATGGACCTCGCCATGGACCTCGGGAGTGAAGTTGCGCATCATGCACCCTATTGCGCACAGTTTGAGTCATAACAGGATGTCCTGTGGCTCCACGAAAAGCATTATTCAACATGGTGGCGTTGCCGTTAGCGTTCCTCCGAGCCAGAATCCGTAGGTAGCAGTCATCCACTGCAGTAGTAGGCCTTGAGCGGTCTGAGCGAGGCATGTCATAGACAGTTCTTGTCCCTCTGTATCTCCTCCGTGTCCGAATAACATCGCTTTGGTTCACTCCGAGACGCCTGGACACTTCCCTTGTTGAGAGCCCTGCCTGGCTCAAAGTAACAACGCGGACGCGATCGAACCTCGGTGTTGGCCGTCTAGGCATGGTTGAACTACAGACAACACGAGCCGTGTACCTCCGCCCTGGTGGAATGACTGGAACTGATCGGCTGTCGGACACCCTCCATCTAATAGGCGCTGCTCATGCATGGTTGTTTGGTTGTTTACATCTTTGGGCCTCTGAACAGTCAAAGGGACTGTGTCTGTGATACAACATCCACAGTCAACGTCTATCTTGAAGAGTTCTGGCAACCGGGGTAATGCAATTTTTTTTGGTGTGTGCAGTATACATACTTGTGTGGCTCACGTCCTGGTACAAGCTTATTTTGTTGACACCATTTGGCAGATATGGATGAAAGGAGTGTAACTGTTTCGTGAAGGTGATTGATGAGTGCATTATAGTGTAGTGTCTTGTTTGT
Organism: Schistocerca americana; assembly: GCF_021461395.2. NCBI lineage: Eukaryota > Metazoa > Arthropoda > Insecta > Orthoptera > Acrididae > Schistocerca > Schistocerca americana. The sequence continues at coordinate 379,612,675 of NC_060120.1, read as the reverse complement.
GTTGTTATTGTTTTCCGTGATGATGGTGCTGGTGATAGAAGTTGAAGGATGAAACTCAGTGTTGCCACATAGCTTGCTCCTTACTACGCACAGTTTTACTCTTTACAGCGAACGTTGGTACACATTCTACGCTACTAACTTTCTATCCATTGCTGGTCGTGTGCCGTTGCTGAACTTTTAAATTTCTTCTCCACAACAGGATTCAAACTACATACCTCTAGCTCAGAATGTCGGAACTGTGTCCGCAGCTCGTGGTCGTGCGGTAGCGTTCTCGCTTCCCGTTCCCAGGTTCCCGGCTTCGATTCCCGGCGGGGTCAGGGATTTTCTCTGCCTCGTGATGACTGGGTGTTGTGTGATGTCCTTAGGTTAGTTAGGTTTAAGTTGTTCTAAGTTCTAGGGGACTGATGACCATAGATGTTAAGTCCCATAGTGCTCAGAGCCATTTGAACCATTTTTTTTGTCGGAACTGTGTCCCACAGAACACTGGTGTTACGCGGAAAGTGAATAAGAGCTCCGCGAAAACTATTAATAACATGGCGCTTTTCTCGACATTTTGACGATAGTAATTGCTTTTTAAAATTTTGTTATGATTTCCGTGTTAGTAGTTATAATTTAAAACTGCAGTAATCACTGAATAAGAAAAGTTTTCCTCATTTTTAAAAATTTCACCTTCAAAATAAACAAGGTCTTCAAAATAAACTAGGTATTCCATGAAAATACTAGGATTCTCAAAGTGTTACGTTAGAGGCAAAGTTTGGTAACCTCTGCTCTAGGTGGAGATCGGTGGAGTGTGATTAAGCTCGACTATTGAGGCGGATAATTGTGTTGTGTTCTAATCCGTGCGGTGGTCAAATTTAGCTACAATGGAATCGACAAGGGAAAGCGTCGTACCGCTGGCACAAAAGGGGAAGGCGGTGAATGTTCATACTTACTGAGTAGTGAACCCCCACTCTGCTGTTCGAAATCTTAAGTTAAAAGTAGTAAGTTTTATTTTTTTACAAAGCTAAACTTGTGCGAAAATCAGAAATTTGCAATGGAGGTATCTTATTCTTCTACAAAGCTAAAAAGCAAACACTCAGGTGTGTCGTAACGAAAGTTCTCTGTACACATTTTCGAAGCTTCAAAACTAATTGAAATGTTCAATAAGATTTTCTTTCTGCGCCGGAGGATGCACTTGTGTGACTGGCAGAATAAAAATCTTTTCCGTACAGAGCATCGAACTGGGGACCGCCTTTCAGAAGCAAATGCTCTACCAACTGAGCTACCCCACAGCGACTACCGGTGCTTCCTTACGGCAGTACTTGCGGTAGTACCGCATTTCCTATAATCCAAACTTCACGGAAGCTCTCCTGCGAGAGCTGTAAGACTAGCACTCCTGGAAGAAATAATATTGTGGAGACATGGCTTAGCCATGGCAAAAGTCCCGAGATCGAGTCTCGATCGAGTCCACAGTTTTAATCTACCAGGACGTTTCATATCAGCACACACTCCGCTGCAGAGTGAAAATTTCGTAATGGAAGCATACCCCGGGCTGTAGCTAAGCCATGTCTCTGGAATACCCTTCCTTTCAGGAGTCCTAGTTTTGCAAGTTTCGCAGGAGAGCTTCTGTGAAGTTTAGAAGGTAGGAGACGAGATACTGCCGGAAGTGAAGCTGTGAGGACGGGTCGTTAGTCGTGTTGACCACTTGCCCGCAAAAGGCAAAGGTCCCGAGTTCGAGTTTCGGTCCAGCACACAGTTTTAATCTGCAAGGAAGTTTCGTATCTGAGACCTTTCTTAATCAGGAGCAACTGTTATCTAAATTTACCCTCAAGAATTTCCCCTCATATTGCTGATATGAAGAATTTGCTGCCGTGTATATTCTCTGTAACTGAAACAGTCTCGTTTAGGGATTGATTCTTCCTAATAACTATCGTCCACCGATATATCACAGCGGTTTGTAATAATATTTGATGATGCCAGCTTACTTGTCGTAAATTCTAACACTGCATCATCTCACAGCACCATTAAAACGTAACTGTTAAATACCAATACCACGGAACACAGGACAAAATGCACATCGGTGTGGTGAGATTGTTACTCACAGCCGCCGCTGACAGTTTTTAGTCATCTCGTATACAGAGTCGTCAATCGCATTTTTTTCTGCTGTTTGACAGATATTTGCAATTTCTTTATTTGCGATGTGTAGTTGGAGTCCGCCCAAACAAATACTGCTCACCAAGTCTTACACGTGCCGTCCAGCGCCGACAGAAAGAGTCGGTTTGTTTGCCGTTACGAGCAAAATTATTATTTTTTAAAGCGAAATTTTACATTCCAGCTCGATTGAGCGGTTCCAGATTAGTTTACAGCGAGATTAGTTTTATCGGTATATATTAACAAGGACAGGAAAACACGAAGATAAACCAGAACTCCGGCAGCAATTACTGAGCGGGGCTGTGGCTGCTGGAGTGTTGGCTATTCTTCGTGTTTCACTGTCCCTGTTAATACATGTCGATAAAATGAATGTTGCACTAGTCTCATATTGGACCGCGCAATCAAAAGGGCGCGTAAAATTCCACCTTAAAAATCATTCTCCTCGTAACGGGAAGTAAACAGATTCTTTCTGTCGTCATGGGCGTCGCATTGAAGACTTTACGAGCAGTATTCACGTGGGCTGATTCCAGCCACACACTGCAAAGAAGAAATTGCAAATATCCGCCGAAATACCAGAGAAAATGTGACCGTCGACCCACACCAGGTGACACCCCGTATACACCTACCAGAATTTTCCTAAACACAGCAGTTGGCTTTATGGTGATGCACATATGGTCCTTCATTAATTTATTTTTAGTTAATTCGTGTTCACTGTTCTATTGAAAAAGTCATTAACACAAGTGGACAGTTATTGTTGCTAAATCAACAGAGTATGAACTGTCGGTGGCTCACCACATGTCTTCAGGTACTACTCCCGTGTTTTCACATCTGTCGGAGTATTTACGTTGTCTGCACAGCTAATTGCTTTTAAATGTCGCCTTTGACGCAGCTGGAGGCCGCGCTGGATTAGCCCAGCGGTCTAAGGCGCTGCAGTCATGAACTGTGCGGCTGGACCCCGCGGAGATTTGAGTCCTCCCTCGGGCATGGGTGTGTGTGTGTTTGTCCTTAGGATAATTTAGGTTAAGCAGTGTGTAAGCATAGGGACTGATGACCTTAGCAGTTAAGTTCCATAAGTTCTCACACACAACTGAACATTTTTTTGAACGCAGCTGGACGTAATGAAAGTCTGTTAATTTAGTGGAAGCTCTGATTAGGGAAGTATCATATTACTTTATGCACACAGGAATTTGACCATCCTCACCTGCTGTTACAAAATAAGGAGGGATACTTCTACAAGATGGTGCAGCAGACCGGCCCGTCCATGGCAGAACAACTGCGAAGAGTCGCTGAAGAGGTAAACCGCAACAGCATAGAATTAGAGTGAAATTTTTATGCTCCTGAATTCGCATCTCCTTGAGAAATTTATTATTAACTACAACGGAAGGAATTTCTTGGACCGTACGATACACATCGTCTTCTTCTCCCCCCCCCCCCCCCCTCTCTCTCTCTCCCTCTGACAAATCCAGTTATATGACAATTCGGCCTGTTGTAAAACCCGGACTTATGGTTGCGGCGTGTACCGTAGAACAGGGCAAGCTTCCCGAAAACCTTGTTGAGAACGGGAGGATTGCAGCTATTTTTAATGCTTTCCTGGGATAATGTGCCACAGCAGAAACGAACGCCTAATGCGTGTATGTGTATCTGTTGCAGTGTGTAATAGAACAAAGCCATTGACTTGCTCCACATGTATTGTAGTGTACCTATCCGATCTTGCATTGGCCGTGTATTTCATGACTTCATTTTCTTTTCCAGTGCTATCACGGTACGATTCGCTTGTAAGGAAGCTGCAGAAGAACAAGCTGTCTAAAATGCTCCTGCCATGGACATTTATTGATTTATTTAGCATGCTGAAAAGTGCTGAAAACAAATGGAATCGGCGAAAATTGTACAAATGTACTATATTTAATTTATTTTTGCAAATATATTATTTATAATTTCCCGAGGTCTGTTTAAAATAAAAGTGTAATTTTTCTATAATTATGATAGTGGTCCTGGGCCACAGAAAGTGGAGAGACGAACTGCTATGTGGAGAAACTTAATGTCTAGATTTTCAGCTTTTAGTTGTGAACTTACGAGTATGTGATTGACGTAGAAGGCACCACCAATTCACCTATGTCTCTCGTCCTTTTAGCATAGCTTGTAGTATGATACCTGTCCGTGTTCCTGTCCTAGTGTTGCGTACAGCATTACAGAATAGAAATTCTATTGCGTGATTATCAAATATATCTCACGACTACATTGCTGACGGGATACTAGAGGCAAATAAAACATAACGACATATTTTAGGACTGGAATACAATGTTGAGGTTGCGACAGAGCTTTTCCATATTCAAAGCGTGTTTGCAGGTATAAAGTAAACGATAATCGATTTCCTGCTTATTGATACAACCGGTTTAATTATTGCAGTCGCGGAAACCTGTCTCAACACTAGAGGAATGGAAGACAGCTAGTTGAGGTTTACGTTGTTCCTATCGGCTGTTCATATTATATTTCCATGTCCCAAGAAAGTGATGAGAGCTGGATCACCCAATTTTTAACCACCAGAGTTTATACCTAGCATAAGCATCTCTTTGACACATATTTTGTCATACCGCACATTCTACTGTTAGTGTACGATATTTCTGTAACAATACGAGGAAGCAATAATTTATTCGGATCTAGCTATTCTGATCAGCTACTCTTGTCACATTTTCTTCTTAGCAAAAATAGCACTGGTCATTTAGGATGACAAATACCGTTCTAACCTAAAAAATTGTATTCCTTTTCGTCCGATACTCTTTCTTTCATTTTATCCTCCAAAAAAGACCCCTCAAATGGGAACTTGTTACGTGGAATCTGAATGAGAATAAAACTCGGTATTCACCAATATTTATCTCTTATACCTGCATCCATTTAAGTTTCTCGCTTCTTTGAGACAAGCAGAACATTTAATTTGTGTTTTGAAATAATGACTAGTTGATGGAAATTATTTAAAATTCTTTGTGCCATTCGTAGGAAATAAAACGACTTCTGGCACTCTGGCAATCTTGAATCGTGAAATAGAATCTCAGTGTTGATTTCCTATTTCATTATTATATCAAAATAAAAGTGAAACTTCTGAAAAATGATTTGGCAAACACCAGAATTTAAGTAAATGAATAAATCTTTTCAAGATTTGATTAGTTTTAAACGAACGTGGCAGAAAACACAACATGTAGATAGAATCAAAATTATACCGCCCTACATCTAAAATGGATTACATCAAATTCCTGTCAAAATCGCTTCCAATTTTTTCATGTCTGTATTGTGTACTTTTTATACATTCGTAAAAATCAACTGTTTTGTATTAAAATAATTTATAATGTTTTAATTGAAGTATCTGTATTACTATCTTGTTAATTTTTAGGCAAAAATAAATCAATAAATAAAACAAAAATAAAGAGAAATTTTACTATGTTTCATCATATATGTTTTACCGGTCTCCATTTCTTTTTCAGCGAAACAATACCATGCTTATTAACAGTCATAGCTACACACATCGGAAGAACATCTGGTAATGGATATCGTTCATGACTTATACGCCATATACGACATTGAGTATTCGCTGCGTAATTTCACAGCAACATCCAATAATAAGTTAGATAAAGAAGATACTTTTCAGTAATCTGTCGCGTACGTTTTTACCGTGCTGAGGTAATAGGTTACGTATATAAGTTCTCTTTATTAGGAATAGCGACTTTCCTAAAATTATCAGATCAGTGCGAGACAATAATAAATATTTTAGGCTAACATTAGTAAATGAGTACTTTTATAAATGCGGCCCTTCTGAGTGCAGTTAATCCAGAAATATAGTCGTTCTGACATATTCCAATATCTAATTAACAAGATATTCGATCTGTTTCGGACGGAATACATGTTAGGTTTTAATAGCATAATAGTAATTACTAGTGGAAGAACTGATGTGCCAGTTTCAAGTGACCAAAGTTGCACGTGACCAATTGGGAAAACGTAGACATCTCTCCTCCACCCAAACCAGCCTTGTTTGCTAGGCAAGTAGCGCCAGGAATTGGAAACGATGTGAATACGATACACAAAACCTTACTCAAGTAAAGGATATTTAAGACAGTACAAGAAGTCATGACTGTGAATGATAACCCAACATTACGTCATCATTCTACCAGTATAGCGTTCATGTATCTTCCGGAACACTATGACCGCTAGGTTAATGGCTGCTTGGTCCAGCTTTATCTCACAGAAAAGCTTTATTTTGTTGTGTTGTGGATTCTGGAGGGCATGGCACATGACCAGTAATAAATCGCAATATAGTTTACGCATAAATCAGGTAGTTCCTTTAGATTAGGAGGGGGAAATTTATAAGAAAAATATGGAAGAAATATGGATAAAATATCGTAATAGTTCCGGAGAAAATTTTGCAGAATCCTTTAAAAAGTATAACTTGAGAATTCTGAACACACTATTCACTTTTTCCAGTTCATGATGGGATGATACAGCAAGCACTGATAAATGTTTGGAAGAGATAAACAGTCGTGGCTGAAAAACAGTCTATTATTTTCTGCTTTGCCAAATGCGTATCGGCTTGTTTAGGGCGTCTTCAGATTGGTCTACAAATAAATTTTTTTTTGCAACCAAAAGAGTTTATCTCGTCACACGCTATTTACAGGTATATATTTAAAGATATACATTACAGGATAAATCATTGATTGATTACATCATTAATAAGCAAAAATAAAAAAAGAATATTTCAAGACTGTAGAGCCTTGTGGGGAACCAACTGTGGATCTAATGGCCACTCAGTTTTTCAAAGGCGACGTATCCAATTAGGAGAAAACACAAGAAATAGACAACTGAATAGCCAGAAGATTGAAGAGAAACACGAGCAGATGGGGTACAAACTCTTTCTCCTGAAGCAGTTCAGCGTAAAGGATTTATTTCTACGAAAATTAGAATGTGAACTAAAAAAGATGTCAGAATACGACAATGTTGAAAGGGAAAACGGGAATGTTAAACAAGCAATTAGCAAAATTGCCCTAGAGGTATTGCGGGCAGAGAGTAAGAGTGTAGACAAACAGAATGGTCTATGGGTGTCGGTAACCTTGAGAACAGGATGCGGGAACAGAAGAATTTGTACAAAAAAAGATTATCAAATAAGTCACAAGATGATGAAAATTACCAGACAATGATCCAGGAGTTAAGAAACAGAATTAAATGAGAAAATAACAAGATGTGAAAACAGAAATGCATTCACAGTGAAATTTAACAGATGGATACAAAAGATAGAAGTCTGAAGGACACTTACTGAAAAGAAGAAAACATCAGTAAACAAGACAATGAAAAACTTACTTCTTTTAAGGGAATGGGAAAAGCATTATGCAGATCTAATAATCCAATAGCTGAAGACATACTCCAGTGTATAAAAAAGGAGGAATGTAAGACTGAAGAAACGCTTCGAAATATGAACATTACGACAGAAGCGAACAGCGCATTAGCCGAAAAGAAGAATGCCCGATCAAATGGTCCTGCGAATATTCCTGTGGAATTATTGAAAGTTGGAGGACACAATTTCAAGAAAAGAATAAGGCACCTTATACTCACCTGTTATCAATGTACTGAAATATCGTATGTGATTTCCATTTTCTAGATGGAGAAAAAAAGACACGAACTGAAACATCCTGGCAGATTAAAACTCTGTGCCAGACCGAGACTCGAACTCGGGACCATTACCTTCCATGGGCAAGTGCTCTACCGACTTTTTTCTTGATTTTGTTGTATTGTTCACTGAATTCGTTCAGAGCAGACGTCCGATGACACCCGTTCAGGCTCTTCGTTGACCCATTCACTCAGTTTTGTATTACAGAGGGCAGCTAACTCTCTGACCAAACACGCTGAGCTATCACGCTGGTAACCGACTGAGCAACCAAAGCACGACTCAGGCCCCCTATTCTGTATCTTTCCGTCATTTTGCCGATCGGTTCGGTACGCAAGCGCACCAAACGGTCTTGTTTTCAAAGGAGAGGCCCAACATTATTCTGTAAGCATTTCGAAAACGATGCCGAACGGCCCTAGCTAATTGAAACGCTGTTGTCAGTTCTCCTCGCACCAACCAATCAAAAGCAATCTACATCAGATCCGCGCATGCCAACTGCAGCGCCACAGCGGCAGATCTTGAAGCAGGTAGAAGCCGACACAGGCACGCTATTCTTCACAGTATCGAAAATTGTGGTTAGAGTATGTATTAATGTTCAAATTTCACTGGCCATGTGCTTCCATGAATGTATGATAATGATAGATATTGACTGTGTTCTGGAAACTGTCATAAATGTCACATATGTCATTTTGTTCTGATTCACATCGATGTCTTCTTTTGGATTTTACGTTTCGGAATTTGATTTACGAATGAACGTCACTGTCAGTTGTTCCATGCACAGCAATTTCATCTTTCATTCCTTAAACATATGGAAGTCACGAAATCGAAGATACTAGTTTCTGAGAAAACGCGCTCTTACATGTAAATAACATTGAATATTTCAGAAAACTTTGACGAATAGCGAAGTGTCAGAATGTGTTACAAACACAAAGAGGAAAAAAATATTTTCGTACCCATTATTATGTAAACCTATGATATCTGACACGGCAGTTCATGCCTTATCAACTTGGCTACAACAACCAGGATGCCTTCAGCCCTTTATTCTGCAGAATTCCAGTCGCAAGAGATTCAGGCTGACTTCGTTGCCCAATGATGTGGGCGTAAGCTGTAAATGTATGAAATTTTGGAAAGTTTCCTCTATCAGGCTTCACAAAATTCCTTTGCATTGTTACTTAAAAGTTTTAAACATCTTTTGATAATGAATAAGTAAACCATCTGCGAAAAAATAGTACATGAAGTCATTAGAAATTTCAGCTAACACTCATGTGATATATGTAACGAGAGCCGACCTTTTGAAATTTAATGATTTCTTTTAAACTCTTAATTACGTAAAAATAACAGGTACTTTGTGAGAATATTGGCCAAAACTGTTGTTTTACGTCACAATTATTCACAGTAACAACAATACAAACCATATTTCTAACAAAGAAAAATAGTCTATTATGAACTCACTTTCTACCCAGACGCGTCCTGGTGGTTCTTCAGTAACACAGTCACTAAATTCGAACCTGAAACCGCTCAATATGTTTGAAATAACAAATTCTAGATGTAAATAAGCCACCAGAACCGAACGAGAGGGCCATACCAAAATCTAAAACCTCTCGATAGAGTCATCGAAAATCGGCAGGAGGACCGATCGGTAACAGGTCTCAGAAGCTTACTGAATAGGAACTTCGGATAAAGAACCGAAAGTGACGTCACTACTGAGGCTAACCTACTGCACCGATCGGTATGAACGATACAGAATAGGGCCCCAGGACCCCTTCTCACAGCTTCAACTCTGCCAGTATCTCGTCTCCTACCTCCAAAATTCACAGAAGCTCTTCTGCGAACCTTGCTGAACTAGCACTCCTGGTAGAGACGATAGCACGGAGAGATGGCTTAGCCACAGCCTGGGGATGTTTCCAGAATGAGATTTTCACTCTGCAGAGGAGTGTGCGAAGATATGACATTTCCTGGAAGATTAAAACTGTGTGCCTGACCGAGACTCGAACTCGAGTTCGAGTCTTCGTCCGCGACACAGTTTTAATCTGCCAGGAAGTTACATATCAGCGCACACTCCGTTGCAGGGTGAAAATCTTATTCTAGACACTAACCGCTACAGATGTATTAGTGTGAACTGCATTATGAGCCGCTTATTGGCAAAATTATGGATGAGAAAGTGTGACAGAAGGCTCCCCACTATTTCGGGGAAGACCAGAGTGTGAACAAGCAGGAGAGATCCTGTAGAGATAACCTCTTTATTATACAACAGCTAAAGGATAAATCTATAGCAGTAGCAAATGAGTTGCACACTTCCTTTATATATTAGCAAAACTTGATACTGTTCTGAGACCAAAACTGTGGGAAGTTTTGAAATATATGGATGGCCATCTTTTACATATCATTATTAAAATGTGCAGAGATATCAGGATATTTTTTAAACATCGTGACATCTATTAATTTACATGGGCTGCTCGAGTAATAGACTATGTTCTTACAAAAAAAAAAATAGAAAAAAAGCCACTGGCAAGAACAAAAGATACAAGAGTCTACAGAAGCTTGGATGTATCATCATATCGCTTTTTAATCTGCAGTGAGAAAATATTTTTAAAAACATGGAAGAAACCAGTCATAAACACTCAGTGGGATGTAAGAGATTGTAAGATGCATCTACTCCAACGATATAGTGTCGTATTATTATACCAAAAGAGACTAAATGAGAAACCAGCAAGTAACAACCTAGATGGAGAATGCAGTACTATTAAAGAAATTGTAACGCACGTAGCCACTGTAGCACTAGGAACGAAAAAAAGAAATATGCTAAAAAGGGATTAACGATTACGAATGACCACATTAGCAGGCTAATAAAAGACAACAATAAGGTGTATCTAAAAATCTTTCCATTACCTAATAATGTGTATTACAGAAAGGATTATATAAGTAAGTCTCCTTTAGTAAAGAAAAAAATACGAAGAAGGAAACGAGACGTTGGGGTCGGTATGTGAGTGAACTAGACCATTATATTCATGGGAGACAAAACAAAGAATACAAAATTATAAAGTACTTAAATAAACAAGAACGAGATACTTGATAATTAAATGTAATAACTGTAAAGTGATGTGAAGGTCGATGCAACATGTCATCACCTCACACAAATGTAGGATGCTTTTCGATCGGTACCCCTGGGATTTGCAGTGGGATGATAGAGGCTAGCACGAGTGGGGTGGTTGTAGAAATCTGTAACATTCTATAATAATTAGTACTGGAATACTTTAGTAAATAACATTTACATAACTTTGTCCTGCTACTGCACTCCAGGAACATAACTAATCATAACTATCTTTCTTGAACACAAATGACTCATTAACAAACATTAACTGATTTATACAAAAAGCACGATAACACAATTCTGGTATTACATGCGTAATACATGCGCGAACTAGAGACTGCGAACCTAGCGATCTGAAGGCTATTCAAATCTGACTTCGGTCACGACCTGTAGCTGACTCGGCCGGTGCGATCTGCCAGTCTCTGTCCGTGCCATACGGCGGCGCTGCAAGCGCCAGCGAGTCCAGAGGTTGCAAGTGCTGGACCGCTATCGATTATCGCTACCTCTAGCGTGGTGTCTAAGGTATTGTTAAAATATTTTAAATGTCTATTGTACCGTCTCCTGGATATGTTACGATAACAACAAGTCAATTGTGTCAAAAACGAAGACAGATTTACATGTTTATGTACGTAAATGTGCTAGAAATGGTGACATGTTATTTTGGAACGAGAAAACTCTCCACCTTCACGTGTTTTGCAGATAAAAACATTAATAATAAATATATTTCTGTGTAACAAATTCTAAGAATAACAAAGACTATGAATATACCATATCATGCAATTTCTATACCTACAATTGTGGGACAAAGACTTGGATTAATAAAATGATGACTCTGGTGTCAGCCGTCTAACCTATTAAGTGCTTTTGTATGCGGTTGGTTCTAAGCACACGATTTTTCACAATATACGTATGAAAAGTATTTGTCTTTTAATCTCAGTTCATATCTCTTTCTCCACTTCCACATGTGAATATAATTAAGTAAAAATAATTAATTATCTCTAGACTTCAAGTTTTATCACTGGCCGTCAGCCATTCGTTTGTCGTAATGGCGCTTTGGCAGCCATTATGTGAAATATAATTAATGACATGATTTTGGCGCTTGACCCACAAGACAACAAGAAAAAAATACTTTAAATATTTTTCTCTGAGGAAAAATAATATTTTTACAGAAAATTTGTTATTAAATTTACACGACAAACTCAAAGGTAATAAATAATAATAAGAGCCTCAGTCTTGCTTATGAGTAAACCGCTAACTGGTAAAAATCTTGTTTTCACTGCCGTAAATATTATTCAAATCATAATTAACAGTATAAAACGTCAGTGTTTAACAAATAATTTACTTAACATCGAGAGTAATAGTGCAGCTACGTAGGTGATTATATAGTGCCTCTCTCTGCAATAATAGCTGTTGATCGTGCGTTAACTAAGACAGTTTTAAACAAGCCACGCGTGCTATTGAGCTAACCGTGTGTGTTGTCAACGTAAGTAAATTGTTACAACCCAACCTAGTACCTTTTTTCAGAATTATTTGCTTGTGTAGCAACATTGATGATTGTTAGTGTATATTTTAGCCGTTACCACGAGTGTGTGAAATATAAGTGACGTCACGACTTACAGATATTTCCATCCACTACTCCAAAAGTAACAAACCGATACTTTTCATAAAATAAAGAAAAAGAGAAAACGACGGAGAGAGAGAGAGAAACGATATACTGTCGATTGATAATGAAGGAAAACCAGACATAGACACCGAGAGGAAACGTGGCAGACGAATGTAATGAGGCTCTGATATACCCTACTTACAGGAAAGGTGATAAATCACAGTGCAAAAATTACCGAGGAATAAGTCTGCTACATTCCTGTTAGAAACTGTATGCTAAAATTGTAAACGAGAGATTAGCACCAGATGTGGAAACACAGGTACAACACGGTTTTAGGAAAGGTAGATCATGTTCTGATCGTCTTTTCATTGTGGCACAAGTAACTGAGAAAAGAAGAGAACTTAATTTACCAGTTTATTACATTTTTACCGACTATGAAGATGCGTTTGACAAGTTAAAGTGGGAGATGTTTTGAGAATCACTTGAGGAAACGGGAGTTCAAGCCTTTCTGATTACAACAATTTAGTGATAATACAAAAATCAAATAAGGACCCATGTTGTAAGGAATGGGACAGAATCTACAGACATTAATGAAGAAATCGAACAAGGCGGCCCATTTCCACAATTTTTATACTGACGATATCATTCGTAAATGGTTGATTTTATTAAATGCCATGTTAAGACGTGATAATTGCAATTTTATGACGATGTTGTTTGCTGATGATCAAATTATAATAGGAAAATCTGAAGAAAAGGTTCGGATTTCAACATATAAACTGAGTAAAACTACTGCTGTACAGTGAATGAGAATATCCATACATATTATTAAAATGGGTATGGGTTCCACATTCCCGTATCAAAGGGGTGGGGTGAAAAAGCAGTGTAGCCCATATCGCGCGAATACCCATATTTTACTCCTTCAGTATTTCAGAATGAGAGCAGTTAACGGCTGACAACAAACTTTACACGTCATTTCAAATCCTTACGGAACTTTTTCTTGCTCATAATTCTCACAAAATAACGAAAGGAAAACGTTTATCGCTTGCCAATTTTCACTGTTCGTGCAGCAAAACTGCCGCACGAAGCATGACGTTTTAATTTATTATTTGTTTACTGGTAACTGTATTCGTGACACATTTTGCAGACAGTATTCGCATAGAACACTGAATGTACGAGCAAAATCATATAGTTGTTCAAAACATAGTTCAAGAAATATGAAGTCACAAACACTGACATGCGTTAAAAACTGCCCCATCATCCACAGCATTTAAATTTATTAGTTCTTTGCTACCGACTATATTCGCAACAAATTTTGCAGACAATTGTCACATGTGTACTTGATAGTACTTGGAAAAATATATCATTCTACGACTCATAGTTCAGGGCATACGACGTCTTAAACAGTGAGCTACATGAAAGTGAAACTGCAGAACGAAATTCGCTAGAGATACAGGTGAAATATGTATACAAACACGTATGAAATACCTTAAATATATCTGAAATATATTTGACATGTACGTGCCGAGCCAAAGCCAAGGGTAAAAAGCTCATGGTAAACCCCTGGAACAATCTGAATCAAATTTGGTAAACATATTAGCAGTCGGGAAAGAAATAATAAGGGAGTAAAAACCACCAGCCTGCTATTGAGGTTTGGGGTGGGGTTATAACGTGGAGAGACAAGGTGGAGGAGCGATTGGACAGATAGAGAGGGCTGAGAAGGAGGTAGACATAGATGAGAAGGAGGAGATGGCCAAAGAGAGGGGAGGGGAAATGGAAGAGAGGGGAGGGGAGGGGGTGTACAAGGAGAGTGGGAGAAATATATGGACAAAGAGAGGGAGGAGGAGCTGATGGAATTAGAGTGAGGAGGAATAGATGGACAAAGGAGGAAGGAGTAGATGGACAGAGAGTAGGGGTGAAGGAGGTGGAGAGAGATTGGGTGAAGGAGATGGACAGACACGAAGGAGGGGGAAATAGAGAGAGAGAGGGGAAAGGATTAATAGAAGACTGGAATAAATAAATACCCAGGAAACTTCGGGTACTGAGCTAGTCTCCAGATGGACAAATAATTGACCAAGTAAAAGTGTTTTAATATTTATGGTGCAATTTTAAATTTACCTGGTCAGATCTAGAGCTAAAATTGCTCAGATTCAGCCCTTTCTGTGGAACTATAAAACGTACATTATAGCATAATGTATGGAAAGAAACATTAATTAATCTGTAAAAAGTAAGAGCGTTGCCATGGTGACGAATGCTGGACCCTAATTCTGATTATCATCAGAGATGAAGTTCCTCCGCTCTGGGATGTCTCCTTTTTTGTGTGTCATCAGTCTTCTGACTGGTCTGATGCGGTCCGCCACGAATTCCTCTCCTGGGCCAACCTCTTCATCTCAGAGTAGCACCTGCAACCTACATCCTCAATTATTTGCTGGATGAATTACAACCTCTGTCTTCATCTACAACTTTTGTCCTCTACAGCTCCCTTTAGTACCATGGAAGTCATTCCCTCATTTCTTAACAGATGTCCTGTCATCCTCTTTTCCACTTATTCCATTCCTCTCCGATTCTGCGCAGAACCTCCTCGTTCCTTACCTTATTAGTCCACCTAATTTTCAACATTCGTCTGTAGCACCACATCTCAAATTCTTCGATTCTCTGCTGTTTTTGTTTCCCCACAGTCCATGTTTCACTACCATACAACGCTGTACTCCAGACATACATTCTCAGAAATTTCTTCCTCAAATCAAGGCCTATGTTTGACAATAGTAGCCTGCTCTTGACCAGGAATGCCCACTCTGCCATGTCTTCCTTACTCCTACCGTCATTGGTCATTTTACTGCCTAGGTAGTAGAATTGCTTAACTTCATCTACTTCGCGACCATCAGTCCTGATGTTAAGTTTCTCGCTGTTCTCTTTTCTGCTTCTTCTCATTATTTTCGTCTTTGTTCGATTTACTCTCAATCCATAATCTGTACTCATTATATTGTTCATTCAGTTCAGCAGATCATGTAATTATTCTTTACTTTCACTCAGGATAGCAATGTTATCACCTTTAATTTTAGTTTCACTTATTACCACCATTGTTTCTTCGATGTACAGATTGAACAGTGAGGGCGAATGACTATATCCCTTTCTTACATCGTTTTTAATCCGAGCACTTCGTTCTTGGTCGTTCACTCTTATTATCACCTCTTGGCTCTTGCCCATATTGTATATTAACCGTCTCTCTCTAAACCTTACCCCTATTTTTCTTAGAATTTGGAGCATCTTGCACCATTTTACATTGTAGAACACTTTTTCCAAGTCGACAAATCCTATGAACGTGTCTTGATTTTTCTTTAGTCTTGCTTCCTTTATCAAACGCAACGGCAGAATTGCCTCTCTTGTGCCTTTACCTTTTCTAAAGCGAAACTGATCGTCATCTAGCACATCCTCAATTTTCCTATCCATTCTTCTGTATATTATTCTTGTGAGCAACATGGATGCATGAGCTGTTAAGCTGATTGTGCGATAATTCTCGCACTTGTCAGCTCTCACAGTCTCCGGAATCATGTGGACGATATTTTTCCGAAAGTCAGACGGTATGTCGCCAAACTCATACATTCTACACACCAACGTGAACGGTCGTTTTATTGCCATTTGCTCCAATGATTTTAGAAATGGTGATGGAATGTTATCTATGTCTTCTGCCTTATTTGATATTAAGTCCTCCAAAGCTCTTTTAAATTCTAACGCTGGATCCCCTATCTCTTCTGAATCGACTCCTGTTTCTTCTTCTATAACATCAGACAAAGTTCCCTGTCATAGAGGCTTTCAATGTATTCTTTCCACCTATCCGTTCTGTCCTCTGCATTTAACAGTGGAATTACCTTGCACTCTTAATGTTATCACCCTAACTTTTAATGTCACCTAAGGTTGTTTTAACTTTCCTGTATGCTGAGTCTGTCCTTCCGACAATAATTTTTTTTTCAATTTCTTCACATTTTTCATGCGGCCATTTCGTCGTAACTTCCCGCACTTCGTACTTATTTCATTTCGCAGCGACTTGTATTTCTAAATTCCTGAGTTGCAGGAACGTTTCTGTACTTCCACGACTAACGTATATCTAATGATAGGTTAGTTAAAGTTGCAGTATAATATAATGAAACCGACCTGAGCAACGTGGACCTCGCTTAAAGATATGGTGTGAACAATCCTATTGGTAAATTGGCCAAAAGACCTAATCCTTGAAGACGATAATGATGACGATGTAAAAAGATAATAAAATACAGATTAAAAGAGGGCCAAAATTACCAGAACGTATTAATGTCACAAGAGGGCTGAGACAAGGTTGCAGTATGTGACCCATCTTGTTAAATTTATACGCGGAAATGTCTCTCAGAAGATGGAAGAACAGCTATGGAGGAACGGGAATCATTGTTAGTGATGTACAGGAGCTTTCGTTAAGTTGAGCTGATGACCAAGTCATTCTAATACCAGACGAATACGAGTCTCCG
Organism: Schistocerca americana; assembly: GCF_021461395.2. Classification (NCBI taxonomy): domain Eukaryota; kingdom Metazoa; phylum Arthropoda; class Insecta; order Orthoptera; family Acrididae; genus Schistocerca; species Schistocerca americana. The sequence goes on along the minus strand of NC_060120.1, from coordinate 379,595,714 downwards.
TTTAGATACGAGTATATATCACAAATGTGATAAATGGGGACTACAAATTAGTCTAACAAAAACTGAATATCTGGTAGCGAAGAGTGGCCCAAGATTTTAAGTTCACATCAGTGATGGAGCAATTATGAGACAGGTGAAATATTTAAACATGTGAGGACATATACCGACAAAAGCAACACAAAAGGAAAATACAGAATACAACTAAGCAGAAAACTAATATGCCGTATGAATTCCTCCTGGTATGACAACAACATTTCTTACAACCGCAAGAGAAGAGAAAGTTGAATAATGTTTGAAACCGTCCTGTGCTATGGATGAGAACTATGGATTTTAAATACTGACCCCAAAAGAAGACTAATAACTATAACGACAATGGGGAAAATTCTAATGATGTAGTAAGTGCTAGAATGAATGAGGGCAAATGAAACAGAGAGAATTGAAAGAAAATCATTGAAGTGTTATAGGTATATGCCATATTATCGACGGTCAAACAAAATTTTTGAATGGAAAGCATCTCGCAGATGTAAACGGGTCAAACCACGATGTTCTTGAAATGGCCACATCAACAAAATAGCGGACCATCACTGTGTACGCAAGGGGGATGCCTTGAATAGAGAAGCTTGGCAGAAGATAACAGGAACACAGCAAAACTTTAATAGTTGATCTTTTCATTAATTAATCCTGGAGTACTACTACTAATAATAATATAATAAATTTACAAGCAGTGGACGATCCAGCTAATTCTAATATGGTTGATACTGAGTAATCTGAGGATAGCACATCACTTGAATGCCTACCCTTGATAACCATGTAACATGATTCCGGTCTTATGTGAACAATTATCGAAATGGATTCTGCGGCATCTGGAAAAGAAGGCATTCGACATGAATCAGTCCAAGCGATCAGTAAGAATATCGACATCGTCCATAGATGACACTATATCCAACATTACAAATAAGGGTTCGAAAGAAGACGAGGTGAGTGTCACACATAGCAGAATACTACCATCGCTGACTGTACTTCTCACCGTATTTTTCGAGTAAACGCGAACTATCAGTACTTCTTTGTACAGAAGAATTCACCACCGTTCATCGGCGTGAGATAGAGGAACCAAAAATGACATCAGTAAATGCAAGTGTGGTTGCTTATTCCAGCACGCCTTATGGACACCTCTCAGCGCAGGTTAGCTAGCACTACACCATACAGTCCGATTAACAAGACTTCATATGGACATTTTGCATATCCCCCACTGTCTTAAACCACTCCGAAACCTCATCACTTGATTCATTCAGTTTCTAAACTAAATGTTTAAAGTTTTTTCTTAAATGTCGTTCGGCTTTTGAGAATTTTGTCTATCACAAATTTAGATTTTAATGCATGCATCTTCGCTTCTACATCTTTCACATACATAATATTGTTAAAGCCTTTTGAAACTGGAATAAGAATTACAATAAAATTTAAACGGTTTCATTGTTTTTCAGTCAGCTGATTGTAACTGCCAACATGTGTATATGTTAGATTATTGCACTCTAGAATAGGCCGCTCACCATATATAATATAAAGGATGTGTTGCACCTGGCGCCACTTACACGACAGCCGGACAAGTGTGACATGGCCCTAAGAATCCTTGTAAACATATTATGATTTAAAATTTAGTTGTGGACTGGTTTTGCAAGACCAAAACTTGAATGTTTATTTATATATTCATCTGCACCTTGTTATGTCGTGGGATTTTTAATTACCTCTGTGCTAAAAGTTTACCCCAATACCGCGATGTGTTTGTTATACAGAATGTTTATATAGTTACATGTAAAGATTCTCAGGTCGAAAACCTGCAAATTAGATATAACACAAATAAACTGCCCAAAAAATGCAACACTCTCAAGAACTTTGTTCAGTGGCACGATGGTATAATATGTGCATACTGAGGCATTGTGGTATTAGTGATTCATTTGCCACGGTCATCGCCGATCAGATGGCGCTCAGGAGGCCTGTCTGTGTGCCATCTGTTTTTACTCTGCAGGCAGTAACTGTGCTGAATTTGTCAGTGATCAGTGTTTGCAAACATTCATTCTAGGGTACAACCGCCGAACGCGGGTACAAACGCTCGTGAACAACTTCAGCCATTTGAACGGGGTCACAATGTGGGCCTGCGGAAAGCTGGAGGGACGTATTGATGGGTTGCTGCAGGTGTTGGGAACAAGAAAGTATAGGTGATATGGTGCAATTTGCAGCTGTTGTCTGTGGAACACTCTCACATCTGTAAACCAGGCTCTGGACGTCCGCGTAGTACACACACCTGTCGACAACGACGCATTGTACTACTAGAGGCGGCCGACCAAACGTCATCCAGGACGGAAATTCGGGCACAGCTTGTACCTGCTGTGCCAACAAATACCGTTGGAAACTGTCTGTGTGCAGCATCATGAAGATCACGTGTGCTTCTGACTAGGCTACCATTGATATCGTGACACCGCGAAGTGCAGATTTTCTGGTCTCGTGAAAGCGTCAAATATAGAGTGGATGAGAGTAGCTACTGTCTTCATGCGAGTGGTGGACGTATACGTGTACGGCGTAGAGCTGGTGAGCGGCCTATTCCAGGGTGCATTCACCCACGACCGTAGGCTTCATGGTGTAGGGGGCCATCAATTGCAACTCCTGGCCACATTAGGGTGTTTCTGCAGAGCAGACTAACCAGCGCCTGCTACGTGTCAAAGGTTGTTTTCCAAGTGGTACTGCCATGTATTCGACAGGAAGGCGATGCACTTTTTTAGCAGGACAATGCATATATGGCTGCTGCGACGGAACGTACACTCTGTATTGTACAGCAACTGCCCTGGCCAGCAAGTTCATCAGATCTTTGGTCAACTGAACACATGTGGGACATGGTGAAACCGGAAGTTACTCGTTCTCCAGAGCTTGCAAGAACGGTGGTCGAATATCAACACAAAAGTGGAAAATTATTGGGACACTATCGCAGGATGCCATTCGGCATGTGAGAACAGATGCCCGCATTGCCGGCAGAGAGAAGTACTCAAGGTATTCATGCGGCTGGTTTGGCACTCTTTACTGTGACGTGTGAGATTCTTTTGGGTTGAATTTCCTTTATATACTCCTAAAATGATGATATACCCGTAACATCACTTGTCAATAAAATGTCCTTGTCCTTGAGGGCTTCGTATTTTTTTCCTGAAAGTGTATATATAGTGTGTATATATAAATTACAACGGTGTTCATGAAGTCAGCATTGTTGTAGGTTCATTCTGCTTATATTATCAAGTCTTGTCCGTGCATTTCCCAACATAACGATAATGTGCAAAGCTTTGCAGAATCCATATAACAATAACAGCATTAAGCTAGTCGAGCAGGTGAAATGGATGGCAGTATTGAGAGAGCAGCACAATGTAAATATCACGTTCTCGGTGGTGTTGATCCACAGTCATGCAATACCTTTTAAAAGAGTAAATCATGTGTATTACTGTATTCCATCTTCTGTAAAATTTAGATTTCGGCTTTTATGCTATTATGAAGTACAATGTTAACAACTGCTAGACCATTATTACGTCATATTTGTTAAGGAAGTACAAAGCAGTTTTAGACTGTCTTAACATGCATGACAGAATAATGGCCTAACAGCTTTTAGCACTGTACTTGATAAAAGCTCAAACCTAGATAATACAGAAGATAACTATGGTAACACAGAGTCAAATGGCGGTTTGCTCTTAAAAAAAAAAAGAAATATCAAGATTTGAAATTAATATTCTGTCAGTAGAGCACGAAGAAACCATGGGGAAATGAAGATAACAAAGAGGATGGATTACTAAATGAATCTATACGTTTTGTTAGCAACAATGCAGTGTTTAGAAGTTCTTGTGACATGGATGCAATACTGTTTCCCTTTATGTGCGTTGCACTATTCGGGATACCCATGATTTGCACCAAACGCATCAAGTTTACCAGGGCCTACAAAATATTTAGAAAATCAATTCTAAATACTTCGTAAGTAATCTTTTAATACATCAAGCATCGTCGTGTCTGCTACATTTTCACAGTTTAAACGACACAATTTGACAATAAATGAAGTTATTCATTTCTTCACATTTGTCTCAGAGTAAGCTTTATTAGTGTTTCTGTATCTGAAACATGTAGAAGTTTCTTTCTGACAAGCATAAGCATTCTAGAATAAAGGCATAATTTTTTTCCAGCATTAGTACAGAAGTGTCACTGAGGTGAATCGACACGGCATCAAGTATCGCTGTTCATGCAGTGTATACGCAGATGGAAGAATGACGCCTGTAGTAGAGCCACTATAGCAAGAACTGCCAGTAAACTATAAATAGAACAATAGTATAAATGACTGAATAATTACCACTGGCATAAGTGGAAGTTGAAAATTAGTTACTTGTCTTACGATTAAATCGTAGCAGATCGCCTTTTTGTTTTTGCTACTCTCGAATGTTAATATAAAGAGTATTAAGACCTTATCAACAAACATTGGTGGATGATAAGTTCCACCCAGAGGACAGCATTTCCTCAGAAAACATATATGGGTCATTTCATGAAAAGCAGCTCAATGTACTTGTTTTAAGAGGTGGATCCTCTTTCCGGCAAGGCACACCTCACCCTTGAGTAGCGACAGAACTGACGCAGATACTAATGACAGACAGGATGCAGTAATTGCGAATTGAATCATAAAGTTGGGCATTGCAGCAAATGCAGAGGCAATACTTACCACGTATGCTTGCTATTTATTTATTGAGATTCCATAACTGGAGGTGTAATAGACTGATGCATTCGGGGCAGACAAGAACGAGGCAGAGAAGGGCCGCTGCAACGGTCTCTCCCCTGGGACACATGCAGCTTGTCTTCTGAGTGCTGACCCGTGAACTCACAGCAGGGAGAAAGCGGCACGACAGGATTTCTGCGGGCGAATAATCAGAGCGGGACCCCGGTCTCTTCCGGCATAGCTGAAGCTGTAGTCGTAAAAACGCGAACCACACAGTTTCTGCCAGGCCAGTCAGCAGACAGCATGCCATAACGGTGGACGACAAAAACACTGCGGGGGCGAGAGGGTGTTTTGATAAACGCTATTCCTGGCATGCAGGAGTACTGGCTCCGGACGTAGGTCACATCTGTAGAAAAACTGGCCAAAAAACATCACATTCTGTGCCGTTGTAGTAGTGTTGGTGACTGTTCCAGCAGCTGCTAACATAACAAAACCTATTTTCTTCCATTCTCCCATGGTGGCGAGAATGTGATGGTGGAAAGAACACTGAGATGGGCAATAAAATACTGGACCAGCTAAAGACCTTTTAAGGAGCTGAATGAGGGAGTAAGATAAACTTTATAAATTAGGCCACTGTTGCGGCAACCCAAGAGACTGGACAGAAAATTTGCGGAGGTGTGAAAAGCTGGAAACTGGCGTGGAGAAGTGCGCTTTTATATCGAGATCAATTTTCGAATGGCGGACTGACGAGGGGACCTTCTGGGAGGAGCATCGCGTTATCAGCTCCCACTTCGCCTGATTATAGTGTGGCTAGGCACCTATCACACCCTAAAATCCGCGCGGGATTAGCTGAGCGGTCTAGGCGCTGCAGTCATGGACTGTGCGGCTGGTCCCGGCGGAGGTTCGAGTCCTCCCTCGAGCATGGGTGTGTGTGTTTGTCCTTAGGATAATTTAGGTTAAGTAGTGTGTAAGCTTAGGGACTGATGATAATAATAGCTCTGAGCACTATGGGACTCAACTGCTGAGGTCATTAGTCCCCTAGAACTTAGAACTAGTTAAACCTAACTAACCTAAGGACATCACAAACATCCATGCCCGAGGCAGGATTCGAACCTGCGACCGTAGCGGTCTTGCGGTTCCAGACTGCAGCGCCTTTAACCGCACGGCCACTTCGGCCGGCAGGGACTGATGACCTTAGTAGTTAAGTCCCATAAGATTTCACACACATTTGAACATTTTTTGAACACCCTGAAATTGTAGGTGCCAATGCGGCCTCGTTTTTGAAATATTGCCTGTTAAAGTTTCGGCAGCTAACTATATACAGAAAAGTTTCACTATTGTGGCAAGTGAGTGAGTAGCCGAGTGACAATGGAGCGAAACTCCCGTCTAGGCTACCATGGTTCGAGACCCGTCTATGGTGCTTTCGTTTCCTTTTTTTTCAAATGCCTTTTCTAATTTATAAATAATCATCAAAAAAGGATTTCAAGCCTCTACAAATCAAAATTACACATTGAATGTAAAATTTTGTCAAAATTTGTCAACTCCTGCCGTTCTTCATTGTTAGGTGGAGCCCACAAAAGACCTCCTTGGTCTTCCGCCAAATGTTCAACATTGTCAAAACTGCACTGACTGACAACTCGTGAACAACTTGCACTTTTTGCTCCATTTTAAATGATAAACATGTGCCAAGCTTTCAGCTGACGAGAAATGTTTATTCGGCAGTTATAACCGTCGCTACTCACGTACACAGACAGTATAGTCTCTTTATTCGTAAAACGGCAGGTACAAATAGGGGAACGCCAACAGTCACAGACCATAAACTGGATTAGGCCCGACGACGCGTCAGCGATCTGACAGGTATAAAATTTTCTAGGTAAGTAGGCAAATTTATATATGCCAACGTTTTGATTACGGTTAATTTCCTGTTTAAAACAAAAAATAAACGCAAAAGATTGAAACAAAATGTGACATTCAATTTGTAATTTTGATTTATAGAGGCTTGTGATTCTTTTTAATCAATTCCTTGCAAAATTTTCATGTGTAATCATAAATTAAAATAAGCATTTGAAAAAACAAAAAGAAAACAAAAGTAGCATAGACGGGCCTCGAACCAGGGTCGCCTGGACGGGGGTCTCGCTCGCTTGCCACTTTTTTTTTTTAAATCTCATTTTGTTCGTTTTCGTTCGTTGTATCTGCTCGGGGCGGACGTCACAAGACATCCATTTCAGTTCGTCGTTGATCCATTAACTCAGTTTTTTTATTACAGCCACTCGGCTACTCGCTCACTTGCCGCAATAGTGAAACTTTTCTGTATATAAAGAGCTGCCGAAACTTTAACAGGCAATATTTCTAAAACGAGGCCGCATTGGCACCTACAATTTTAGGGTGTGATAGGTGCCTACCCTCACTATAAGCAGGCGAAGTGGGAGCTCATAACTTGATGCACCTACCAAAAGGTCCCCTCGTGAGTAGAACGGAGTTACATTAACATTCGGACCGGGGATGCGGAGAAGAGCTGACTATTAAGATTTGAATCGGGATGAGAAAAGAGGAGACTTTTACATCTGGAAGGGATACACGAAAAAGAGCAGGAGTAAAACATCTCAACGATGACGGAGGACATCAGCGAAGGCACACAAGACTGGCAGTGACGGAGGGCCACCTCGAGTACACGGTTCGACGCTAGTCGGCACATCTCATGGTAAGAATACACTAATGCAACATCTTGCTAGGGACAGATGGGCATCGTGATTCGTTCGTTCGAGTGTAAGCAGTGGCGTTCAGAACGGTCGTTCTGCCCCAACAGGAGCGTTATCTTCAGTCACTCTCAATTCCTTGCCGTGGATGGTTCAAATGGTTCAAATGGCTCTGAGCACTATGGGGCTTAACTTCTGAGGTCATCAGTCCCCTAGAACTTAGAAAACTTAGAACTACTTAAACCTAACTAACCTAAGGATATCACACACATCCATGCCCGAGGCAGGATTCGAACCTTCGACCGTAGCGGTCTCGCGGTTCCAGATTGTAGCGTCTAGAACCGCTAGGCCACTCCCGCCGCGCCGGCCCTTGCCGTGGAATCACTGCTTACCTACCGCACTACTTCTCGCATCTGTAAGTACGATAGGCTGGCGCCGTATCCTGATTGACATCAATACTCATCTCTGAATCTCATGAATCAATAATGATGATTGTCATTAACTGAGAAGAAAGTGTGAATCATAAATGTTCAACAATTTTGGTAAACATTTTTGGAAAGCAGTGATCAATTAATTGTTATATTTTGACTAAAGTTCAGTCTTGATCACATCATGTATGTTTTAATAATATAGGTAACCGGTTTCGGTTCTTTCTACAAAACCATCATCAGACCCATGGCTCCCTTAGGATGGTAGGCGGAGCTCTCCTCGCTGCTTCGCAGTCAACTGATCAGTTGACAGCGTAGCAGCGAGGAGAGCTCCGCCTACCATCCTAAGGGAGCCATGGGTCTGAAGATGGTTTTGTAGAAAGAACCGAAACCGGTTACCTATGTTATTAAAACATACATGATGTGATCAAGGCTGAACTTTAGTCAAAAAATGTTCAATCCTTGAAAGCTGCAAACTCGAACGTTTTTTGTGAAATAAATTCTGAATATTGTAATTTAGGTTGTACTTTCACAGGCAGAAAATCTCATGTCATAGTAAAGAATTATCGAGTCTTCAGAGAGACCCCACTCGGGATGCAGTGCTTAAGGTCCCTCGTACACCAGACCCCTTAGTCCAAAATCGGTTGTGTAGCTTCACGAATTAGAACTTCACCCTGAGGAGAGATCTGCTACTGAAACCGGAGGTCTCGTAGTTCGCTCATGTTGTTTACTTATGACATTATTAATTATGAGTCGTTAAACATGGTTATGTAACGTGGCGAGGCGAGGAGGCATGGAAACAGACGCCTTTAATATAAACGAGCGTCGACTTGTTAAACAGTAAACAACCACACCACAATACAAAAAAAAAAAAATGGCTCTGAGCACTATGGGACTCAACTGCTGAGGGTATTAGTCCCCTAGAACTTAGAACTAGTTAAACCTAACTAACCTAAGGACATCACAAACATCCATGCCCGAGGCAGGATTCGAACCTGCGACCGTAGCGGTCTTGCGGTTCCAGACTGCAGCGCCTTTAACCGCACGGCCACTTTGGCCGGCACACATTTTGTTCAATTTTTCTCATATTTTTCGAAAGAGGAAGCCTTCGTCGTGACTTCTTGGCGGGTGATGACACTGTATGAGAACACTGGATTCTGAAGATGTCGTGTTGCACCTCCGACCAGTATGCGTTTTGTGGTACTTGCTATGGGCAAAGGTTACATAAGCATTTGGAAGGTCTGGAGGAGTGCATGCTGCGTGTGTACCACCTTTAAACAGTATAGTCACTAGGACCAAAGGGCTCGCAACGCGAATTGATTTGTGCAATAATTTCTTTATGAAAATGCTAATCCTGCTGCCTTTCAAGCACTTGAGGTATTCAAAAATGAGACCTAATTTGTGCATGGTTGTTCTTCAACAGGTGAAGCTGTCACAATGATGGAGTGTAAATACTTTTTAACTTCCACTTTTTACAACATGCTGAACTGGAGCATCTTACGTCAGTAGTTTCTACATACCACACTAACGGAACTGTTTACAGAATCTCTGGTTCCAGTATAGTGGAGCATCAGCACATTTCAAGACTGTTGTACGAAAGGAAAATCAACGTTTAAAGGCTGTCGGCGACGCAATCATTTGAGATGGAGCGCAAGCTCGGATTGGATAAAGGCAGTTTTTATAAAGAAACTACCCGAGCACTGATCACATTTGATCACACGGTAAACAATCAGGAAGGCCTGTCGGGTACTGGAAACTTGCTCCGCCAGAATGTGAGTCCAGTGTGTTAGCCATTGCGACCATTCAGTTGGGGCAACATTGGTTAGGTTAAGCCGGACCCGTTGAATAGCCAAGGTGTACACCTGTTCTACGGTATGTTGAATTTTTTCTGGGAGGACTTCCTAGAGAATGTGCTGTAGAGTCTTTGACAGCAAACCTGGCAGCTTTAGTGACTAACACCAAGCTATTTATTTGAGGTGACCATAGAGTTGGCTGCCTTCAGAACCCCAAGTCCGGTTATCTTCACAAAGTGGCACAACACTACGGAAGTGTTAGGAGGAAGTCTTTCGATCGAGATGTCCGTTGCTTTATCTACTCGCTCGAAACAAGACCCGACGCTTAGAATAAGACTTTTGTTTTCTGTGAATAAATTTTTTCTGGGTTTGTGACCGCATTGTCGGTATGTAAAACTACCGACGTTTCGGTCACTTTGCAAGTGACCTCTTTCAGGGTTGTTTTTTTTTTCGTTTAACGGTAAAGTTAAAAAGGCTCTCTGGCCGAAAGTTTTTCGCTGAAGACAAATATACAGTTTTTTTGGTTATGTGTACACTCAGTAGAAGTCCTAGATCTGTTGTATAGGTATGGTAATAATAAATGATTCATTTGTGTAAAGACATTGAATTCATGATCATGCTGTCAAAAAAAAAAAAAAAAAAAAAAAAAAAAAAAAAAAAAAAAAAAAAAAAAAAAAAGAATACGTACAGCGTTTGGATGTATATTTCTTCTACCACTTTGAAATTTATGCAAGAAGGACATCAAGCTCTATAAGGACTCTCTGTAATGACTTCGACATTTGATTAGGAAACAGAATTTTCGTAGTGAAAAATATATTCTGTTATTCGTAACCAGGGGTCTGATTCAGTGTGTCAGCCTATATTTCAATACTCCTTGCAAGTGCTTCAGTGCAATACCCCCCGAACATATTATGAAATTCAAGAACGTGATTCAAGTGGCATTTGATCCTGCAGCTCAAGAATGTGATTCTGAGGATTGTCCAGATACTGCTTTCGCCGAAAGTGGCTACTGTGATTCGGCTTATGGTTTCATACATTTTATTGAGGAACCTCATATACTTTTTCCAAGTCCGAAAGTGGGCAAACTAAGAGTAACACAATCCAGTGCTTTCACCTTCCTAATGACAGTGGTACGTAAAGCTTGTAAATATAATTGGAACACGGAATTCCTGTTGGAAATGAGAGACTTCCTTTGGGAGTGGAAAATACGAACGTCTACAGAGAAATAACGCAAGTTATCGGTAATGCAATATTTCAGTTGCCGGCCGCTGTGTCGAGCGGTTCTAGGCGCTTCAGTCCGAAACCGCGCTGCTTCTACGGTCGCACGTTCGAATCCTGCCTCGGGCATGGATGTGCGTGATGTCGTTAGGGTAGTTAGGTTTAAGTAGTTCTAAGTCTAGGGGACTGATGACCTCAGATGTTTAGTCCCATAGTGCTTACAGCCATTTGAAGCGTTTTTGAATATTTCAGTTAAAGAAAGTGAATTGTGAAAGGAAACCATCCACAACGACCGAAAAATATAAGCTACAAATAACATGAAGAAATGAAACTTGTGAAATTATGCAAAACAAGTTCGATTTCAGTCTCTAGTGGCAATGAAAAGAGAAACACTTGTCTTCGGAACACGTAAAAAGGAGGGGTGGAGTTTCTATGCAGTGTTTCACAATTGATGTAGTATGCTCTCTGTTTTCCTCCAACTCACTCATTCGACGATCAACTAATGTACCTCACCTGTCTCACATACCATCAGCGGAACAATCAAATATCCGCGATATTTATGTCCACTGACCTCGAAGAATCCTATGAGTTTGTATGGCATTTCAGTCTTCTTTACGAATACCAGAAATAAGCACCTCCAATCAATTATGCCCGCCTCATTGCGTCCTTCCTATCCAAAAAGCCTGTGTCAGCATCAAAAACATAAATTCCCGCATCTTACATTCCATTGCAGGGATGTCCCAAGGTTCTGTATTCTCTCCACTCCTCTCATGTCTCCCTTTCACTGCAAATATTTTTAAATCACTACGAACTGCTCACCTACTCCGCCATGCTGATGACACCGCTTTCCTAGCTCTCTCTGTTGTCCTCCAGAATTCCCAAGAGTCTCTTCAACTCTGCCTCAATAATTTCACCTCTTGATGAAGCCAGTGACTCCTCAAAATGCATCCCTCGAAATTCAGCAATAATTACTGTACAAGTTACCTGCAGTTTCGGCGTTCAAGACTATTACCAAACCATTTAGCACCGTTGTATCCAATTAACAAACACTCTACATTACCTCACACTAAAGCTTGACGTCATCTAGTAACTACTAAAACTATTGACCAGTTGAACATAGGAATTTCAGTTTTTCTCTATTATTCCCATCTACAAAACCGTGATCTCACATACATTCTCCTACATCAGTCTTAACCAGATATTGACTCCACCAAAGTTATATCACTCCATCCTATCCCTGAATTTCTTGTAGTAGGTTGTACCAACCGCATCCATTTACCTTCTTTTACATGGATACTTCACCGCGTCATCAATTTTCCACGTCTCTTCCCTCACCCATACAGAACACCTCTGTACATCTTGAAAGATCTGCAACATTATCTTCACTCCCTTGTTCTCCCTTTAATTTCCAATTCTGGTATGATGCCGACACATTCTACCAACCTCACAGCTGCACACGCACTATACCATCTGCACACACTCTATACCCTCTGCCAATCATGTTTTGAATGACTCCCTCTTCCAGACAACAAAACCCACCCTTATATTTATGCACTGTAACTCATCTCTCCCTATCTCAAACCACATCCGGGCTCGCCTCTCACTCCTCATATTTTCCGGTTCCTTTACTCTTTCCGCCATGGTCTGGTCCTCACCCCAGTCCCTTACACCAGTTCTGTTCCCTACCATTCAACATTTGAACCCTTTGTTTATATTCGCATCCTACAACCCTGCAAAACTCTAACCTTGTCTCTCCTAACTCCATCTCATCCCAGTGTACCCTATTCAAATTTAAGATAAACTACTATGCCTCTTACCCAGATCTTACCTTTTCCTACACCATATTTTTTTAAAATGTTGTTTATTATTACTGTTTTCAGTTTAAAAATGAACGAAAAGGAATGTTCTCGTTGGAGAGTGGAGAGTGGGAAGTCTGCATTGCTGACCGGGGGGGGGGGGGGGGGAGGGGGAGGGGGGGTGGTCTTCTTTATGGGGGCCAGGGAGAAGAAACAACAATAAAGGAAAAAATAGATCCTGCGCTGCATAAGTATTTAATCTTTTTCTGTTCCACCTAAAATTAATCTGCAGCTGATATCGGCGGAACATTTACCAGTAAAATGTCCTTGCGTTTTCGTACTAATAAAAGACGCAATATACAGGATGATTTCCTAATGATGTTACAAGCGTTCAGAGATGATGGTGAAAGGTAAATCTATTAATTAGCGGCAATAGACCCTGGTCCAGAAACGACCGAGTCGAAAGTTGTATGCGAAACTCGTTCTGATTCTTCTGACAGCGAAATACACGTACCAGTACTGCTATTGCCAATACTGTACAATAGGCAATTTTCAGAGGTGGTTGTATGGACCAAAATAAGAAAAAAATGTCTAATAAACCTGGGCATTAAAATGCATAACCTAAGAGCTGTTAGCATTTGTTCATCTTCGATGCTGTGACATATCTCTCTTCTACTACAAGCTCTTTGTTTTCCATATTTTTGGAGGAGATAGCATGGACCAGAACAAGGAAAAAAGTCCAGTAAATATGGATTCTAAAATGTGTCCTTTAAGAGTATGGGCATTTGTTCAGCAGAAGATATGTGTTTCTCAATAGTTTCACAATAGTGAAGATGAACAAGTGCTCTTTGTGCACTTTAGAGCTCTTGCTTACTGGTCAATTTTTACTTGTTTTTATCTGTACTATCCCTTCCAAATATGCGAAAACCAAAGAGCTTGCCACTCGGGGTAGCCACGCGGTCTAGGGCGCCTTGTCACGATCCGGGCGGGTCCCCCGTCGGAGGTTCGAGTCCTCCCTCGGGCATGGGTGTGTGTACTGTCCTTAGTGTACGTTAGTTTAAGTTAGGTTAAGTAGTGTGTAGGCTTAGAGACCGATAACCTTAGCAGTTTGGTCCCAAAAGACCTTACCACAAATTTCTAATTTTCAAAGAGCTTGCACTAGAAAAGATGTGTTTCATAGCGTGGAAGACGAACAGTGTATAATTCTTAACCCTTTCAGACGATGTGGCTATAATTGCGTACATTAATTTTTAGAGTGTGTTATCTGTAACAGAAGTATTTTTCCTCAACGGAAACTTTACGTACGCTTCTGTGAAGAATTCACGGGAGATGTTGGTTAATCATATTCCACTGTATAACGGTGTATTATTACCGTTTTTGCATAGTAGTTATTGAATTATCAGTGCATTTATTACAACTGTGAATATTTGACAGTAATCATTTTAGTCCACAGAAAGAAGCCAAGTATACAAAGCATACGTTGAAAATGGGTACATATATTTGTATAAATCTTGCATCTACAATCATGAAATAATCACTTAATGGCATTAGTGCATAAAGAGAAATTCCCTGTTCTCAGAAAAAAAATCAGGTCTGAAAGGGTTACGATATGCATTTCAGAGCCCATGTTTACCAAACATTTTTTTATTGTTTTGGCCCTTGTTACCGCCTCCGAAAGTTACCTACCCTAGAGTCTTAGCAACAACAGTACCATTACACATACCGCTGTTAGAGGAATGAGAACGATTTTCGCTTATTGCTTTTACCGGGCTAGTGTCCTTTACCTCAGATTGATAGATTTACCTTTTCCCATCGTTCCTGAAAATCTGTAACATAATTATGGATTCATGGTGTATTTGCATGTCAAAGTAAGTGAGAAGATCAAATAAATTTAAGGACACGTTAATGTTTATTATCATAATCTGTACATTCACCCAACACTAGAGTGTGACGCAGGCTTTTTGAAATAAAGACGATATGTCTTTCATGGGAGACTGCAATTACAGTCACGAGATATATTCTTATTGGGACATCCACAGCTGTTACTTGATTTGTTAATGATAAATAAAATCCACTTTAGTTTTAATTTTAATGTGCCTGTATTTGGATGAAGGCCTGTACACTATCCAGGTTTCAGAACAATCATTCCATCTTCAGTGCTACTATAGAATTAATAAAGCCTACATAGAACACTAAACAACATACATAAACATAAAAGGCTCGTTGAGGCAGTAAACCATCAGTAGGACATTCCTGAATTGTGAACGACAAAACGTACAAGTCACGTTGGAACATTAACAAATTCGTGCAGTGTTATCAGACAGGCTGTGCAGGTGAGGCATGCAAAATGTGAGGTCCACTGGTGAGACTCGTCACAAACTGGGCCTGACCAAGAAAAGAGCAATAACTCCATAAATATGCAACGATGGACGAAAATAATACAAACTTACGTCCTACTACAAACGGTCAAAGATGTCGCAGGCAGTTAAGGTGACATCAAGGCAAATTGCCTCTACATACAACCAAAATGCCAACTGTCGATGTACAAAGTGCAACATGCCATATAAGCACTCTGAAAACCGCATGTCGAGTACAGCCAACATGACCTGACTAACAGCAGTACGGTGTACAAGAAGCCGCCCCCAGTACACAAGCGCCATAATGTGGGTTATATACTCCATGATTAAGCAAATTGTGCTCAGGTTTTGGTTTGATACGTATATCTGTCCTAATGTGACAGGCCGCAACATCTTCGTCCTCATATTCTGAAATTTTTGATATTGTAGTTTTCCGTATATTTTTATGTATCTTGTACCGCTTGAGGAAAAATTTTCCGAGAATGTACGTTTGGAGCATAGCGTTGGGTGTTAGTGAAGCACGGGCTGTGGGAAAATCGGAACAGAAGACAATCGTAGCATTTGATATGCGCTGCTGCAGAAGACTTTTGAAAATTAAGTGGATTGATAAGGTAAGGAGGTTCCCTGTAGAATCAGTGAGGAAAGGAATATATGGGAAACACTGACGAGAAGAGGGTACAGGATGACAGAACATAAGTTAAGAAATTGGGGAATAACTTCCGTGGTCTCTAGAGGGAATTCTAGACGGAAAAAACTTCATTCTCGGTATTACTGTTTTGTCTATTTTACGTATCTTATACTATTGTTTTGTTACCATTTCCTGGCAACTGCATTTATTGCGTTTCGCTGTATATGTTTCTCAACAAATGCATTTACTGCAGTGCACTGCACTGCACATTTTTTGCTAAGCCATATGCCTTTCTTTTAGTAGTACTATTTTTCCGTATATGTATTGCGTTGCTTTGAGACATCGTGGGGGTGAACCGTGGACGTTATTAGCTGCACTTTCTCAGTATTATTACGCTTCTTTCGGTACTAGTGTATGGCATGGCCACATTACGGAGTGTGTGTACTGATGGCGCCTGCTTGCACTTCACAAGGTCGTCAGTTATCCTGGTCATACTGGCTGTACTCAATATATGGCTGCTAGAGCACTTATATGGTAAATACCTTTTTTTGAATTGCAATTGGCATTTTGGTTGTTTGTGAAACCGTTTTTGCTTTGATGTTGCCTCTCTTTAGTCTATGCCACACATCTGGTTATCTGCAGCAGGTCGTCTGGTTCCGTCACTTCCGTCCATCAGTGCATATTTAGAGATTTAGCCCTGTTCTCTTGATCAGTCTCGTCAGCTGACCTCACAGTTTTCATTCCTCACCTGCTCAAGCTGTCTCACACTACTGGATAAATATTTTGTTAATGTTTCCATGTAACTTGCACATTTCGTCATTCACAGTTAGGTCGTATGGTTGGTTCACAGTCTTAACCGCCCTCTTCTGTTCATTTACTTTGTTTAGTGTGCCACCTAGACTTACAGAGGCACCTGAAGATGAAACTAGTGTTCTGAAAACCAGACAATGTATAGTCTTAGACACAAAACCTGACCACCGACCGGCTACCATAGTGATTAAATCTGAGTCATTCACTTAAGGCAGCCAATAAAATGGGCCGATCTTCAGAATACTAAGTCCGGCCATGTGAACAATCTGGCAGAACTGTAGGTTGCACAAGTGTCTGGAGAATCTGTTAGAGTGCAGTATCAGCGCATCGTCTAGTCATGAACAACGTCGAATGTAGAGTAAAAATCGTGAGTTCGCGTCCACTCTTTACGCTATTTTTTAAAAAGCGTTTCGGCTGCCACCTAGAATTAACAGTCTCGTGGAACCTCTAAGATAATTCGCTTCAGCTTCTAGGCCACCAGTAATAGCAAAAACGTGCAGAAAAATAAGGTTTAACCTTGAGAGTTTCCACGCCTACAGCGGCCACTGGCCACACACCACTGGACACCTCTTGACAAGCACCAGCTGGTCAGATGACAATGTCGTTGCGCTATGAGTGTATTTATCCACTTGAAAGGTGTAAGTCAATCTGCCTCGCACGTAATTTTGGTGGTTTGGTCTTATCAAGATAGGCAGGGTATCTTTTTTTTCAGATTCATATTTCCCATGCACAGAGGGAAGATCACTCTGCGAACATCAATTTGTTTGTCTTTATTCTCATCTTAATTATAACTGACAGAGAGTACAAAATGTACCTTTTATCGCATGTCCTAAACATGGATGATACTTCACTTTGAATCAGTGTAGGTGTAATATCAGATGCATGCAACTAAGCAAATTCAGGCGGAGGCTCTTGGTTTAGCTTTGCAGTAGAAGCCTGGGAAATTAGTTGAATATTATTTTCGAACTTCAGTTCCAGTGGCGTCAAGTCGGCTGACACTGCATTGTATTAATAAAAATTAAATTCAACTTACCACGATAACCTTACAACGAAAATCTGTTTTCACGTAACACTAAGAGTTTATAACATGGGTGTGCCTATATGGGTACAAATTAGTAAAATATTACTCACTTTGAACTTCGAAACAGCTGTGTTTACTTGCTATCCTATGTCACACTCAAGTGCTATGGAAATATGGCATTTTGTAAATAAAAATGTGTACTCACAAAAACCAAAAATTATGTCAGCAGTAGTGCAAAAAGGCATTATCAGTTGTGCATTATCGTGCTCTACCCTTACTTCGCCATTACTATAAGGGCTACTGCAAATAGTGGAAGAAGTTTTGATGGAGTAGTATTGTTAAAATTTATTTGTTGATATTCGATGTAATTGCAGGCCTTCAGCGAAACAGGAACCACGAACCAAAGACACCTTCACTTCACAGGAAACCACATTGCCTCAGCGCTAGCAAACAGCTGCAGTGTATATCTTTCCCTTATTGTCGTACTGGTGGCTAGAGCAGATAAATCACAGTGTGAAATACGAGATTATTTGCAGTTTCCATGTGCAACGACTTTCCTAGACTCAAATACATACACTGATAACGTTATATCACGCTTTCAATGAAAATCACAATGGTTATTCAATGGAAATTAGATGAAAAATCGAGTGAACTGAGCACGGAGTTTTTATCTACCAACCAGGAGCAATTCGCTGGTAAATTTATTCTGTTTTGTTGCCAAGATTTATTTATACTACCCTCAGGAAGAATAGCAGCCAATGTGTTCATTCAGCTGGCTGGGAATTGACTACAGCTTGCATCTCAAAGACACAGCTGTCAAGGGCCGGAGTACTCAAAGTGTATAAGTTTTGAGTCAATGAGTTTTATCATCATTTCAGTAGCTAAGTTTAGGGAGTAGAGTATAGTAACTAACAACACACAGATGCGCCGATAGCAAAATAAACACTATAAATCAGAAACTGTCACAATTGCATATGTTTTTCTGTCTTAAGTATACTGAAAACTAAAGAGCTCATTCATGGGAGGAGACTCTCAGTTTTAGAGCGACCCAGACATTATACTGTAAACGTTATGAGTAAATCACATGACTTTTAATCAGTATAGGCTTTCAAAACGTTTACTTTAATACACTGTTATTGGCACTATCTCCACAATCTAGTGAAACAAATGAACAGAACAACACGGCACTGATAGAAAAACATAAACATCCACAGAGAGACTTCATAAGCTACAAATAACCCAAAATTCCAAATCAAGATAGTCTACTGTGTATGGAAGTAATACGCCATGACAAAAATAGTGAGCTTAAAAAGGAGTGGAGGAAGTCAAACCAGCTAACATGAAAGGAGAGGCAGTTGTCATCAGAACGTGTAATAAGGAGCACAGAACGATTACAGTAATGTCTAGCAAAAGTCATCCTGAAGCTTAATTGCCATTCACTCTATGGATAGTGAAAGAACGAAAAGATCAGCTAGTCCTAATGTTGACAATAATACCACTTCTGGTGCTTTCTCAATAAAAACGAAAACCGTCTGTGTTGAAGAGCATTTCAGCTTGCAGTTCACTGAGCGTGGTGCTTATTTTCTATGCAGTACTTCGCGGTCGGCCTGGAGTGTTATCTCACAAACTCTTTTCTACCATACTACTCATATGAATATTGTCGAGCTGCAATGCGTCAGCTGGGAAAGAAAGTCGTTCCCTTACAAGACCATGGTGGCAGAAAGATCATCACAGGCAGTGGCGACCCTCTCACATACGAGCAACTGTTCTTGGTCGTCTTCATATCCTGAGAAGGACATACCCTAAAACCCTTATTTATCCAAACATCTATCAATTTCTACGAACCCTTCACCTCCACTCATATTGGATCCAATGAGAACAGTTGGTCCAAATGTCCCTTAGTGAAAAAGTTGAACTTTAAAACAAACACAGCCCACGCAAGTAGAGCTAGAAGCTCAGAATCTCGCACCGAAGAGTCACTTTACCCCATGGGTCCTGAGGAAAGTGATGGTGGTTGCAAAAAACTGACTAATCAAATTAAACAACAAAATGAAAACAAAGGAAATAGGAACAACAAATCTTCCTATACCGCAGCATATACTACTCGCTCCATGAGACTTGACGAAAATCTCATCTTTTTGGAGCATTAGTTGCCGAGCATCAAACGGGAGATACTCGGATTTAGTGAGAGGAGGATCAAAAGATGAAGCGACTAATAACCTCAAGTCTCGGACGTAATGTCTCATATTGGTGGCGTAGATCTGCTAAGTCATAAAAGGCGGAAACACCTTATCACGAAGGCCACGTCCATTTCAGACAAGGTATTCTACATGATCTTTGAGATGAATGCTAAGACAGCCTTCACATCATCTGTGCCTACACGTCTACTGATAAAGAGCTAGAACATTTCTATAAGATCTGTCAACAGCAGAAAGTTCAGAGACCTTTACATTTTCCATAAGAATTGATTTTAATATCAAGATAGGACTGAAGTTCACAGAAGACGATCCCTTCATTGGAAAATTTAGCTTGTCAATGCGAAGTCAAAGAGGACAAATGATGATAAATCTTAGTAACAAGGAACACTTATACTGCATGAACACATTTTACAAGACAAATCCGGAAAGGAAGTGAACCTGTACACAACTTTGCTGCACAGTTAAGAATGGAATTGATTACATCCTTGCCTTGAACATCTAAATGTCTTCAGACGTGTGAATTATAAATCGCTCTAACATAGGTAGCTGCCATAGGCTAGTCAGTAGCTGCCATAGGCTAGTCAGAGACGGTATCTATATTAAGACTCAGCTCGAGAGAAAGGCATGTTGGAAAGAAAGGTCCGGCCTAAAATAAAGGAGCTGAAAGAGAAAAGAAGTCAGTTTAACCAATGCATAGACAAGAATCTACCATTAGAAAAGATGAGGGGACTAGAACTGAGCGTATCCTCGATAGAAATTAGCAGCAGTATTTGAAAAACAGTACAGTGTACTCCAAAAACGGAAAAATCCCCGGTTTAGCCTCGAAACAGAATAGATAGGATAAAGGCGAAACACGGACAGAGACGCACGCAAATAAAGAGACTATTACTCTCCCTTTCAGACAGAGAACAAGAATTATGTAGGCAAAAGAACAAATATTGTCAGTTATTGTGATTCTGAGATTGAGATATGTAGACCGTTGTCCGTTGCCGGAATAATGGGCTCGCAGTTTCTAATTCGTGAGCCCGTGAATAATAATTATTACAGGCACGTCAATTTGACAGCGCTGAGATATCGGACTTTGTAGAGAATTAATAATTTCAGGCTCTGAAAAAGTTTGCTATCGCTAGTAGCGATCTGGATGAGATGGGAAGAAATAGTTGTTAATTGTTAGTCGACAAGCCGTTTTTCCGGAAAGCGTTACAAGCACTTACAAAAACTCAACACCAGGTACGTCAGCTATGAATATTGTGGCTATTATTCTTTGAAATAAACATACTTACACAATTTCGTGTTAACTTACTTATTATTAACGAAACTTACAAATGCTTACACAAGGAGTGGCCAAAGCAGGAGAGAGAGCGAAGTGTCTGTCTTTAAAGAACAAGCGAGAGTGTCTCGAAAACAAGTACAAGTGATGAACAACTTACAAGAAATTCAGAGATTGCGTTTTGTTGATTTTCATCGTAATCAATGATATATAACACACATGGACTACATATATTTAATAGCATCTGCTATACAAAATACAAATCGCTTGGTGTATCCTTTCACTGCAAGGAGTGCCTATATAGGACACGTATTTCATATGTAAAACAACTTGCTATACGTTTGACGTAATGATTTAGATACAACATGAAAAATTACAGTTTTTTGTCTAGATCATTTTTGCGTTAACTCATAGTTAGTCTTTACTCATGGTTTCTTCGCTTCCAATTTTCGTCCCCCCCCCTTTTTTTCTTTTTAGTCGTCAGTGTTATACTCTTATCCCACTCTTGAACATTTTTTTTTTCTTTTAATTCCGTCTCTGCTTCTTCGACGTATAGATTGAACAGCATGGGCCAAAGACTACATCCCTGTCTTACATCCTTTCTAATCCGTGCATTTCGTTCTTGGTCTTCCAGTTACGAATTCCAATCCTGCGCCAACCTTTCCGTCTGAGAGTAGCACTCGCAACCTAAGTCTTCAAATATTTGCTGGATATATCCGAATCTCTGTCTTCCTCTACAGTTTTTACCCTCTACAGGTCACTTTATCATGGAATTTATTCCATGATGTCTTAACAGATGTCCTATATTTGTCCCTTCTTGTCAGTGTTTTTCAATTATTCCCTTCCTCGCCGAAACTGCGAAGAACCTCCTTACTCCCTACCTTATCAGTCCACCTAATTTTCACCATTTTTCTGTAGCACAATATCTCAGATGCTTCTATTCTCTTCTATTCTGGTTTTCCCATAGTCCAGGTCTCACTGCCATACAACGCTGTATTCCAAACATATATTCTGAGAAATTTCTTTTTCAAGTTAAGATCTATTTTTAATACCAGTAGACTTCTGTTTGTCAGGAGCACCCCTTTTGCCGGTGCTTGTCTGCTTTTTATGTCCTCCTTGCTCCGTCTGTCTTGGGTTATTTTGCTGTCTACGCAGCAGAAGTTCTTAATTTCATCTACTTCGTGATCACGAATTCTGATGTTAAGTTTCTCGCTGTTCTCATTTCTCATTACTTTCTTCGACTTATTCACAATCCATATCCTGAACTCATTTGACAATGCATTCCATTCAGTGTGTCTTACCATTCTTCTTCACTTTCACTGAGGATAGCAATATCAACAGCGAATCTAATCATTGATATCGTTTCACCTTGAATTTTAATCCCATTCTTGAACATTTCTTTTAATTCCGTCACTGCTTCTTCGACGTATAGATTGAACAGCAGGGGCGAAAGACTACATCCCTCGATTTTAGTGTGTTCACTTAATTTAACAGAAAGTTAAAAAAAATTATTTTGAGTGTTTCTATAGAAAGAAAATTGAGACATAGTACCTTAATCATTTATTTCAACTAAAATGTACCTCATTCACATTGGATTGTGAAGATGCTTGTGGTAGACATGGATCAGGAGCGACGAATCGCATGTGCAATGATGTAACGACCAAGGATCCGCCGGCTGAACCAGGAACCTCCAGAAAAGTCTGTCAGGACAATCAGGTTAGGTGCTTAAATGCCGCTTTGGATAGGAGTGATTCCCCACTCGAGTTACTTGCGCGTGCAGCAGAATAAATATCATTAGTCATTTATTTGTTCGGTCTTTGATGATATTTAGGCATTGACCTTTATTGAAACTTCCTGGCAGATTAAAACTATGTGTCGGACCGAGACTCGAACTCGGGACCTTTGCCTTTCGCGGACAAGTGCTCTACCAACTGAGCTACCAAAGCACCCGTCCTTCCACTTTTATTTCCGCCAATACCTCATCTCCTACGTTCCAAAATTCACAGAAGCTCTCCTGCATACCTTGCAGAACTTTCTTGGTGATACATGAATTGATTTGCATATTATTCCCCTTGAGTGTAAGAGAGGCCGTGTTACCATTAGCTAATTGTAGTGGTCTCACCTTGTACATACTTTGTTTACAAAATGCTGTCTGTAGCTCTTGGATTTATTTATTCACTTGATAGCAGCTAAATATAAAATAGCAGAAACAGATGCTATAGGTGGCATCGCCTGTTTACATCATTCGTAGACTACTAGTTGTCTTCACTCATCGATTTAAAAATCAGGAATGCGGTTTCCACATCCAAGGCACCGCCAACAATAAGAGCTAAACCGCCGCAGCGGCCGGTTCAGTGCTCACGCCACCGGGAGGCTAGGCAGTAGCAGCACCCGTGAAAGATTCGTGTTGTTCTGTGCGTGCATTTCTCAACAGCGGTTGTCTCTCGAATGGAATAACATTCCGAGTGGACGACGGGAGCTTATCTCAAGATCGCCATAGCGTATGACACATACACAAATGGCACATTACTGTTATTTGTATTGTATTGTATTGTATGTTAACCGGGGGCCTAGAAACGACGGAGAGCTCCGTCCCCGCCGCAGCCGTAGTGGTCCACAACCCCACGACGACTACCGCAGTCCACTTCACCCACTCCGCCGCCCCACACCGAACCACTGTTTCAGGGTTATTGTGCGGTTCGGCCCCCGGTGGACCCGTCCAGGGAACGTCTCACACCAGATGAGTATAACCTCGATGTTTGCGTGGTTGAGTAATGGTGGTGTACGCGTACGTGGAGAATTTGTTCGCGCAGCAATCTCCGACATAGCGGAAAAAGGGGAACCATCCCGCATTCGCTGAGGCAGATGGAAAACCGCCTAAAAACCTTCCACAGACTAGCCGGCTCACCGGACCTCGACACAAGTCCGCCGGGAGGATTCGTGCCGGGGACCAGGCGCTCTTTCCCAATCTGTTATATACTGTAGTCTACGCTTGTACCTAGGACTGCCATCCGTCCCGATATATCGGGACCGTCACCTTTATAGACCTCCTTGTCCCGACATCACGAAAGTTCCGATTTTGCAAAATACTGTTACGAGCTTGGCTCAAATACTGAAGCAACGCCAACTGTTAGCACAAGATGTAAAATGCAGCCTCAGTTAGTTTTATTTATGTCAACAAGTTTATGTTGACAAGGTCGTCTCACAGGTGGCGTTGTACGTGGCGTATCGACGATGCAAGCACCTTCTAGATCTGGGGCCATCATTCGTGAAAATACCAGACTTCAGTAGTACAGAGCTAGTTAAGCAGCGCCACACGGAAGAATCGGGCAGTTCCCTTTTGAATAGCGATCTGATAAGACGTTTCTTTCTAAATGTCATACGAACAACGATTGCAATTTAGTAATGTTTGAAGTGTTTACTGCGGGTGTATGGGGCATGGAGTGTATAGTGACGTGTACTTCGATGACTTAAGTGTTATTGTCGATTGTTTACCGTCTAATAAACTTATTTTAGCTTATGAAAATGCTTCAGGACAGAAAGAGAAAGTGTCACTTTTCGGATGATGACACAAAAGAGTGGTCCTTTTTAAAAAAGGACGTACGGATCAGGAAGCGTTGCGTGAGACTCGTAGCTGTTTCATCTCAGTAACACACACACACACACACACACACACACACACACACACACACACACGGAGGTAAGGCAGATGTATTTCTAAGAAGAATGTCTGCATTCATGCTTAAAGAAGATGTTGTTGTTGTTATTGTGGTCTTCAGTCCTGAGACTGGTTTGATGCAGCTCTCCATGCTACTCTATCCTGTGCAAGCTTTTTCATCTCCCAGTACCTACTGCAACCTACATCCTTCTGAATCTGCTTAGTGTATTCATCTCTTGGTCTCCCTCTACGATTTTTACCCTCCACGCTGCCCTCCAATACTAAATTGGTGATCCCTTGATGCCTCAGAACATGTCCTACCAACCGATCCCTTCTTCTGGTCAAGTTGTGCCACAAACTTCTCTTCTCCCCAATCCTCTTCAATACTTCCTCATTAGTTATGTGATCAACCCATCTAATCTTCAGCATTCTTCTGTAGCACCACATTTCAAAAGCTTCTATTCTCTTCTTGTCCAAACTATTTACCGTCCATGTTTCACTTCCATACATGGCTACACTCCATACGAATACTTTCAGAAATAACTTCCTGACACTTAAATCTATACTCGATGTTAACATATTTCTCTTCTTCAGAAACACTTTCCTTGCCATTGCCAGTCTACATTTTATATCCTCTCTACTTCGTCCATCATCAGTTATTTTGCTCCCCAAATAGCAAAACTCCTTTACTACTTTAAGTGTCTCATTTCCTAATCTAATACCCTCAGCATCACCCGACTTAACTCGACTACATTCCATTATCCTCGTTTTGCTTTTGTTGATGTTCATCTTATATCCTCCCTTCAAGACACCATCCATTCCGTTCAACTGGTCTTCCAAGTCCTTTGCTGTCTCTGACAGAATTACAATGTCATCGGCGAACCTCAACGTTTTTATTTCTTCTCCATGGATTTTAATACCTACTCCAAATTTTTCTTTTGTTTCCTTTACTGCTTGCTCAATATAGAGATTGAATAACATCGGGGAGAGGCTACAACCCTGTCTTACTCCCTTCCCAACCACTGCTTCCCTTTCATGTCCCTCAACTCTTATAACTGCCATCTGGTTTCTGTACAAGTTGTAAATAGCCTTTCGCTCCCTGTATTTTACCCCTGCCACCTTTAGAATTTGAAAGAGAGTATTCCAGTCAACATTGTCAAAAGCTTTCTCTAAGTCTACAAATGCTAGAAACGTAGGTTTGCCTTTTCTTACTCTTTCTTCTAAGATAAGTCGTAAGGTCAGTAGTTCCAACATTTCTACGGAATCCAAACTGATCTTCCCCGAGGTCGGCTTCTACTAGTTTTTCCATTCGTCTGTAAGGAATTCGTGTTAGTACTTTGCAGCTGTGGCTTATTAAACTGATTGTTCGGTAATTTTCACATCTGTCAACACCTGCTTTCTTTGGGATTGGAATTATTATATTCTTCTTGAAGTCTGAGGGTATTTCGCCTGTTTCATACATCTTGCTCACCAGATGGTAGAGCTTTGTCAGGACTGGCTCTCCCAAGGCCGTCAGTAGTTCCAATGGAATGTTGTGTACTCCGGGGGCCTTGTTTCGACTCAGGTCCTTCAGTGCTCTGTCAAACTCTTCACGCAGTATCATATTTCCCATTTCATCTTCATCTACATCCTCTTCCATTTCCATAATATTGTCCTCAAGTGCATCGCCCTTGTAAAGACCCTCTATATACTCCTTCCACCTTTCTGCTTTCCCTTCTTTGCTTAGAACTGGGTTTCCATACATGTGGTTCTCTTATCTCCAAAGGTCTCTTTAATTTTCCTGTAGGCAGTATCTATCTTACCCCTAGTGAGATAAGCCTCTACATCCTTACATTTGTCCTCTAGCCATCCCTGCTTAGCCATTTTGCACTTCCTGTCGATCTCATTTTTGAGAAGTTTGTATTCCTTTTTGCCTGCTTCATTTACTGCATTTTTATATTTTCTCCTTTCATCAATTAAATTCAATATTTCTTCTGTTACCCAAGGATTTCATCTAACCCTCTTCTTTTTACCTACTTGATCGTCTGCTGCCTTCACTACTTCATCCCTCAGAGCTACCCATTCTTCTTCTACTGTATTTCTTTCCCCCATTCCTTTCAATTGTTCCCTTATGCTCTCCCTGAAACTCTGTACAATCTCTGGTTCTTTCAGTTTATCCAGGTCCCATCTCCTTAAATTCCCACCTTTTTGCAGTTTCTTCAGTTTTAATCTACAGGTCATAACCAATAGATTGTGGTCAGAGTCCACATCTGCCCCTGGAAATGTCTTACAATTTAAAACCTGGTTCCTAAATCTCTGTCTTACCATTATATAATCTATCTGATACCTTTTAGTATCTCCAGGGTTCTTCCATGTATACAACCTTCTATCATGATTCTTAAACCAAGTGTTAGCTATGATTAAGTTGTGCTCTGTGCAAAATTCTATCAGGCGGCTTCCTCTTTCATTTCTTAGCCCCAATCCATATTCACCTACTACGTTTCCTTCTCTCCCTTTCCCTACACTCGAATTCCAGTCACCCATGACTATTAAATTTTCGTCTCCCTTCACTATCTGAATAATTTATTTTATCTCATCATACATTTCATCAATCTCTTCGTCATCTGCGGAGCTAGTTGGCCTATAAACTTGCACTACTGTAGTAGGTGTGGGCTTCGTGTCTATCTTGGCCACAATAATGCGTTCACTATGCTGTTTGTAGTAGCTTACCCGCATTCCTATTTTCCTATTCATTATTAAACCTACTCCTGCATTACCCCTATTTGACTTTGTGTTTATAACCCTGTAGTCACCTGACCAGAAGTCTTGTTCCTCCTGCCACCGAACTTCACTAATTCCCACTATATCTAACTTTAACCTATCCATTTCCCTTTTTAAATTTTCTAACCTACCTGCCCGATTAAGGGATCTGACATTCCACGCTCCGATCCGTAGAACGCCAGTTTTCTTTCTCCTGATAACGACATCCTCTTGAGTAGTCCCCGCCCGGAGATCCGAATGGGGGACTATTTTACCTCCGGAATATTTTACCCAAGAGGACGCCATCATCATTTAATCATACAGTAAAGCTGCATGCCCTCGGGAAAAATTACGGCCGTAGTTTCCCCTTGCTTTCAGCCGTTCGCAGTACCAGCACAGCAAGGCCGTTTTGGTTATTGTTACAAGGCCAGATCAGTCAATCATCGAGACTGTTGCCCTTGCAACTACTGAAAAGGCTGCTGCCCCTCTTCAGGAACCACACGTTTGTCTGGCCTCTCAACAGATACCCCTCCGTTGTGGTTGTACCTACGGTGCGGCTATCTGTATCGCTGAGGCACGCAAGCCTCCCCACCAACGGCAAGGTCCATGGTTCATGGGGGGGTTAAAGAAGATACCCAGGAAGAATTTCTCGTCACTGCTGCAGAAGTAACAAGTTGTAAGGCATCGTCAATAAATGGTTCAAATGGCTCTGAGCACTATGGGACTTAACTTCTAAGGTCATCAGTCCCCTAGAACTTAGAACTACTTAAACCTAACTAACCTAAAGACATCACACACATCCATGCCCGAAGCAGGATTCGAACCTGCGACCGTAGCTGTCGCGCGGTTCCAGACTGTAGAACCGCTCGGCCACCCTGGCCGGCCATCGTCAATAATTCAGTTCTCTTGACAGTACCGTAAAACTGAATGCCGCTATGTATCCTGACTCCAAAGTGACCGCAAAGCAGTCTACAGCGATTGATAAAAGTATTGTCACACCACACTCTGTGTCCAAATGCGTTTAATGAACAAAGTAAGAAAGACCATATGCCCCCCCCCCCCCCCCCCATGAACCATGGACCTTGCCGTTGGAGGGGGGGGCTTGCGTGCCTCGACGATACAGATAGCCGTAGCGTAGGTGCAAACACAACGGAGGCGTATCTGATGAGAGGCCAGACAAACGTGTGGTTCCTGAAGAGGGGCAGCAGCCTTTCCAGTAGTTGCAGGCCCATCAGTCTGGATGTTTGACTGATCTGGCCTTGTAACACTAACCAAAACGGCCTTGCTGTTGGGGTACTGAGAACGGCTGAAAGCAAGGGGAAACTAAAGCCGTAATTTTTCCCGAGGGCATGCAGTTTTACTGTATGATTCAATGATGATGGCGTCCTCTTGGGTAAAATATTCCGGAGGTAAAATAGTCTCCCATTCGGATCTCCGGGCGGGGACTACTCAAGAGGACGGCATTATCAGGAGAAAGAAAACTGGCTACAAACAGCATAGTGAACGCATTATTGTGGCCAAGATAGACACGAAGCCCACACCTACTACAGTAGTGCAAGTTTATAGGCCAACTAGCTCCGCAGATGACGAAGAGATTGATGAAATGTATGATGAGATAAAATAAATTATTCAGATAGTGAAGGGAGACGAAAATTTAATAGTCATGGGTGACTGGAATTCGAGTGTAGGGAAAGGGAGAGAAGGAAACATAGTAGGTGAATATGGATTGGGGCTAAGAAATGAAAGAGGAAGCCGCCTGATAGAATTTTGCACAGAGCACAACTTAATCATAGCTAACACTTGGTTTAAGAATCATGATAGAAGGTTGTATACATGGAAGAACCCTGGAGATACTAAAAGGTATCAGATAGATTATATAATGGTAAGACAGAGATTTAGGAACCAGGTTTTAAATTGTAAGACATTTCCAGGGGCAGATGTGGACTCTGACCACAATCTATTGGTTATGACCTGTAGATTAAAACTGAAGAAACTGCAAAAAGGTGGGAATTTAAGGAGATGGGACCTGGATAAACTGAAAGAACCAGAGATTGTACAGAGTTTCAGGGAGAGCATAAGGGAACAATTGAAAGGAATGGGGGAAAGAAATACAGTAGAAGAAGAATGGGTAGCTCTGAGGGATGAAGTAGTGAAGGCAGCAGACGATCAAGTAGGTAAAAAGAAGAGGGTTAGATGAAATCCTTGGGTAACAGAAGAAATATTGAATTTAATTGATGAAAGGAGAAAATATAAAAATGCAGTAAATGAAGCAGGCAAAAAGGAATACAAACTTCTCAAAAATGAGATCGACAGGAAGTGCAAAATGGCTAAGCAGGGATGGCTAGAGGACAAATGTAAGGATGTAGAGGCTTATCTCACTAGGGGTAAGATAGATACTGCCTACAGGAAAATTAAAGAGACCTTTGGAGATAAGAGAACCACATGTATGAACATCAAGAGCTCAGATGGAAATCCAGTTCTAAGCAAAGAAGGGAAAGCAGAAAGGTGGAAGGAGTATATAGAGGGTCTATACAAGGGCGATGCACTTGAGGACAATATTATGGAAATGGAAGAGGATGTAGATGAAGATGAAATGGGAGATACGATACTGCGTGAAGAGTCTGACAGAGCACTGAAGGACCTGAGTCGAAACAAGGCCCCCGGAGTAGACAACATTCCATTGGAACTACTGACGGCCTTGGGAGAGCCAGTCCTGACAAAACTTTACCATCTGGTGAGCAAGATGTATGAAACAGGCGAAATACTCTCAGACTTCAAGAAGAATATAATAATTCCAATCCCAAAGAAAGCAGGTGTTGACAGATGTGAAAATTACCGAACTATCAGTTTAATAAGTCACAGCTGCAAAATACTTTACAGACGAATGGAAAAACTGGTAGAAGCCGACCTCGGGGAAGATCAGCTTGGATTCCGTAGAAATGTTGGAACACGTGAGGCAATACTGACCCTACGACGTATCCTAGAAGAGAGATTAAGGAAAGGCAAACATACGTTTCTAGCGTTTGTAGACTTAGAGAAAGCTTTTGACAATGTTGACTGGAATACTCTCTTTCAAATTCTGAAGGTGGCAGGAGTAAAATACAGGGAGCGAAAGGCTATTTACAATTTGTACAGAAACCAGATCGCAGTTATAAGAGTCGAGGGACATGAAAGGGAAGCAGTGGTTGGGAAGGGAGTGAGACAGGGTTATAGCCTATCCCCGATGATATTAAATCTGTATATTGAGCAAGCAGTAAAGGAAACAAAGGAAAAATTCGAAGTAGGAATTAAAATCCATGGAGAAGAAATAAAAACTTTGGGGTTCGCCGATGACATTGCAATTCTGTCAGAGACGGCAAAGAACTTGGAAGAGCAGTTGAACGGAATGGACAGTGTCTTGAAAGGAGGGTATAAGATGAACATCAACAAAAGCAAAACGAGGATAATGGAATGTAGTCGAGTTAAGTCGGGTGATGCTGAGGGAATTAGATTAGGAAATGAGACACTTAAAGTAGTAAAGGAGTTTTGCTATTTGGGGAGCAAAGTAACTGACGATGGTCGAAGTAGAGAGGATATAAAATGTAGACTGGCAATGGCAAGAAAAGCGTTTCTGAAGAAGAAAAATTTGTGAACATCGAGTATAGATGTGTCAGGAAGTCGTTTCTGAAAGTATTTGTATGGAGCGTAGCCATGTATGGAAGTGAAACATGGACGATAACTAGTTTGGACAAGAAGAGAATAGAAGCTTTCGAAATGTGGTGCTACAGAAGAATGCTGAAGATTAGATGGGTAGATCACATAACTAATGAGGAGGTATTGAATCACCAATTTAGTATTGGAGGGCAGCGTGGAGGGTAAAAATCGCAGAAGGAGGCCAAGAGATGAATACACTAAGCAAATTCAGATGGATGTAGGCTGCAGTAGGTAGTGGGAGATGAAGCTTGCACAGGATAGGGTAGAATGGAGAGCTGCATCAAACCAGTCTTAGGACTGAAGACCACAACAACAACAACAACAAGAGCATATGGACTATCAGACCGAATGTGTGATTGGATTGAAGAGTTCCTAGATAATAGAACGCAGCATGTCATTCTCAATGGAGAGAAGTCTTCCGAAGTAAGAGTGATTTCAGGTGTGCTGCAGGGGAGTGTCGTAGGACCGTTGCTATTCACAGTGTACATAAATGACCTTGTGGATGACATCGGAAGTTGCCTGAGGCTTTTTGCGGATGATGCTGTGGTATATCGAGAGGTTGTAACAATGGAAAATTGTACTGAAATACAGGAGGATCTGCAGCGAATTGTCGCATGGTGCAGGGAATGGCAATTGAATCAAATGTAGACAAATGTAATGTGCTGCGAATACACATAAAGTAAGATCCCTTATCATTTAGCTACAATATAGCAGGTCAGCAACTGGAAGCAGTTAATTCCATAAATTATCTGGGAGCACGCATTAGGAGTGATTTAAAATGGAATGATCATATAAAGTTGATTGTCGGTAAAGCAGATGCCAGACTGAGATTCATTGGAAGAATCCTAAGGAAATGCAATCCGAAAACAAAGGAAGTAGGTTACTGTACGTTTGTTCGCCCACTGCTTGAATACTGCTCAGCAGTGTGGGATCCGCACCAGATAGGGTTGATAGAAGAGATAGAGAAGATCCAACGGAGAGCAGCGCGTTTCTTTACAGGATCATTTAGTAATCGCGAAAGCGTTACGGAGATGATAGATAAACTCCAGTGGAAGACTCTGCAAGAGAGACGCTCAGTAGCTAGGTACGGGCATTTGTTGAAGTTTCGAGAACATACCTTCACCGAGGAGTCAAGCAGTATATTGCTCCCTCCTACGTATATCTCGCGAAGAGACCATGAGGATAAAATCAGAGAGATTAGAGCCCACACTGAGGCATCCCGACAATCCTTCTTTCCACGAACAGTACGAGACTAGAATAGAAGTGCGAACCGATAGAGGTACTCAAGGTACCCTCCGCCACACACCGTCAGGTGGCTTGCGGAGTATGGATGTAGATGTAGAAGCAATTAAAAGAAGTTTCATTTTAAGGCATAGGCATCGACACATCGAACCACAAGGCTGAAAAGATGTTTCCGTGAGTTGTTCATTACTTAACTGAAACAGACGGAATCTAAGAGAAGTTGTTGAAGTTTGATTAGCTTCATATCGAAAAGTCGGAGACAAGTGCAATGTTTTGTCTACACACTTTAAGGCAACTGCAAATTCCATCAGACAAACTAATCGCTTTTGTGGAGAAAACACCAATGCCAAGTCGGAGGCCTTCATCGACGCAGCCTGCGGAAAAATATAGAAGGAATTGGATGCCCTGCTCACATTCTTCATAATATTGTATCAAGCGCAACTGGAGTCCTTACTGTCGGCATTGAAATAACAGTCATGAGAACATGTTATTAGTTTTCAGTATGCACAGTAAGGACAAAGAAGCAGGAAGAGTTCTGCTTATACGTTGACGTCAATCATCGTACTCTTCTATATCACTCAAAAATAAGATGGCTGTCGTTAATCGCAGCAGTTGAGAGAGGCCTTAAGGTTTAAATTCCATTAAAACAATTTTTTGACGCCGAAGACAAGGCACCTAATATAATTTCAAATTTTTTCAGTAGTCCGATCTGTGAAATTTACTTAGCGTTTCTGCAGTCAAACTTGGCTCTATTTGAAAAAAATTATAAAAAGCGTGGAGCTGAATAATGCCTCGATAATTGAAATAAGAAATGTATTAATAGACACTCAAAGATGACTCAATGAAAGGAAGATTACCAGTTTTATCGGTATGCAAACCAAGACGAATCCGAACGAATTACTCGTAAAGAATGAAAACCCTAACCAAGAAATAATTAATTTTATTTTGAAATGTGAGGAAGAGACAATGGCTCTCTGTACCATAGCTTTTGATTATTTAGAGAAATGGGCTATTTCTTTTAACATTTATCAAGTATTCAACTGGATAACGCTGCCTGAAATGCCAGATTGGGTGGTGAGTGAAAACACTATTGTATATCTGACTAAAAATCGTGTGAAGATCTCTGGCAACAACTGTTTTCAGGAGTATATGTATCTGAAGAGCTTCTTAGAAACTAAGCGTGACTCGGAAGAATGGAAGTCTAAACAGTGCATGGATGAAAGGTGCATTTACTTTATTAAGGAAATTAAAAATCCTGAATGCAATGCCAACTGCTAAAATTTTACGAGTATTTGCTTTCTATTTCCGCAACAACGGAACTGTGCAAAGAATATTTTAGCTGACGTCGGCCCAGTGGACTGATAAAAGAAATCGACTCTTGGCAGATACTGTTGAATCAATCTTACAGCGCCAGTTTAACTGCAAGCTGTCTTGTATGAAGTTTTATAAATACGTAACAGGGAAAATGGACTGCTGAAAACGTGAAATATTCCGAAAAATATGGTGTACCAACTACTTCAGCCGCAACAAGTTCCACGTAATTGTCTTCCAAATAAAAAGTAAGTACACTAAATAAATTTTTTATTTCGGTTCTGTTCGCAGCTCGTGGTCTTGCGGTAGCATTCTCGCTTCCCGAGCACGGGGTCCCAGGTTCGATTCACGGAGATGATTAGGGATTTTCACCCTACCCGAGTGGCTGGTGTTGTTGTGTCGTCATCATCTTCATCATCATTCATCCCAATTACGGTCGGAGGAACGCAACGGTAAACCACCTGCATTAGGACCTTGCGTATTGCGGCGGTCCTGTCTCCTGCACCGTTCACCTACGCTCTGTCAAGAAGCACGGGACTTCAGCTCCATTCCATTTCGGTTCCGCATCCCAATATAAGAGTGTCTCGACGAGGTGCCAGCAAGATATGGCAACCTTATTTGTACTATTTACCTACACTGTTCGGTTTGCAAGGAAGTTTTAATACTGGCTGCTTGAAATTGATTACTATCATGATTCATCTCCGCCTTGTTGTATTGATATGGATACACGTTTCTAGGCCTCACTCACGTGAAATCCGGTCAGAAAACAGTCACTGACGTGTCTAATGTCTTAACATTTCGTTACAACAATTTTACAAATTTACATATTGTCTTAATATTTCATTCTCATTTTACGTAAACACAATTTTTTTTACGGATAGTGTCACCATAAATTGTTCGTAACACAGCAGGATCACTCATTAACGTTTGCCATCACTCACCAGAAGCTTACAGTCATTTTAGTCCTTCTATGAAAACTGAGAGTTGGCAATACTCTCTTGGGATGTAAAGGTTGGCTACAGCGCGCATACACAAGCTCTGGAATCTAAGATATTGTTGTCGCGCCTCGCAGCGCACGGATTAACTAGTAGCAATTTGGAGGCCAGTGTAGCAGGCCGCCTGCTGTGGTGCGCGGGTGTGTTGGGCGAAGGGTCGTCGCCGAGCTGCCGTACTGCCGTGTCCGCCAGCAGCGACACAGGATTTGGTATTTAGTTGGTATTTTTTTATAATTTGCAGCGCGCTTATTAATTTAAAGGAAAGGGTTTGTGTATGTGCGTTGCAGCAGACGGTTATTTTGATAATGATAGCAGTTGAATTCATAAGGGGAAACCATTGTTACATTAAGTATTGATTTTTGTCATTGATTTCTTTTGTAATTGTCAGGGAATTGTTTCACTATGTATTCAATTGAGAAGTATTTCAGTCTGTCTCAAGAGTTTGATTAATTAGTAATATTGCTTTAATGCTTTAAACGAAGCGACTGTTCAAAGAGCTAGCGTTTTGTTAATTGAATGAGAAAGAATCGCTTTCAGAATATAGTTTATAGCCGCCATACAGAACATGCATTACACTCAGCAAAAATAATAGGTTTTTTTATGTTTTTGTTAAATAATGGAATGCAGCAGATCAAGCAGTGGCAGCAGAAAGACCAAGTAAGTTATTTGTTGCGCACAGGACCAATAAAAAAAATAAAGTTTTGGCGATCTCTGTAATAGTAAAGTTAACAAGAGTACAAGCACGAGATTTCAGTAGAAAATACGAGATAAGAAGATAGAGCTCGCAACTTTCAAAACCATTACGCATGTGCAAGAAATAAGTCTCAATATCGAAGACACGTGGTAAAATCACTATTCGCGTAACTTCTTTGGGAAAGGAAAATTTTATGAGTGAGGCTTGTTTTACATTAATCCTAGATCTTGGACTAGGTTACACCATTCTTTGTACACAATGCACGCATCGAAATATTCCTAGAGTGCCTGCTGTATGACATTACTTTCGTCTTTTGCATTGCTTTTATCATATGTAATAGCTCATTGCTATTTAGCGTGACAAAACTTATTGCTACATATACGTATGGAAATGGAAAAGAAGTCCCATGCCTCTTGACAGATCGTAGGAGTACGATGAATGAGACCCGCACCGCCGTACTAGGCAAGGTCCTAATGGAGGTGGTTTGCCGTTGTCTTCCTCCGACCGTAATGGGGATGAATGATGATGACGAAGACGACACTACAACACTCAGTCATCTCGGGGCAGGTGAAAATCCCTGACCCCACTGGGAATCGAACCCGGGACTCCGTGCTCTGGAAGCGAGAACGCTACCGCGTGACCACGATCGGCGGACACATTTACGTATATAAACGTACAAACATACTTTGACGTGGTAATTCATAAGATTAATGCTACCTCTTCGTCGCTATTTCAACGCTATAGTAATATTCTGCGTTCTACCCTTATTGGTATTATAGTTAATTTCAATCATGGGCTTGCTCTTCACTGTGTGCTTAACAAATTTTACTGAATTTCCGACACGGTGGACAATCTTTACTACTTGCATTTCATGTAACCATGAAAGTGAAATTGTCCATTACAAAAATATTCCTACGAATTTACTTATATGACACTCAGACACGATAAATGTTTATCAAATTCTTGCTCATCAGGCTTAAAACCGCATGACAGAAAACTTATACTACGATGTAATGAGAACACTTATTGACCCAGATTCAGGTACATGATGGCTGCATAAAATTCCTTGATTATAGTCTAGCGCATTTACATTAGATCTTAGCTGCAGATGGCTGGTAGGCTTACAATATGATCTTTTTCCTAAATTTTATGACTACTAAACCTTTAGCAGACTATTTTTTAAGGATATAATATTAGTCGGGCTATACATGTGAAATGTGAAGTATTTTTTACATACACTCCCTCTCTCATTGTACAAAACACATGTGTACTTAGTATAGGGCCGTTAAATCTTCGTTTCCTCTTAACCAATACACATATGACCAAATGCTTTTATTTGCATACTAAACGGGTTGTGTTCAGCGACTCCGATTACCTTAATCAGTATTAACCTAAGGTTGCAGTGGTCATGCTACTCGAACATTCTCCTCTGACACATCAAGTGCATGTTTTCACTGAAATGGGAGACCAGTCGTCTATGTCCAAGTTCCTGTTCCTACACCAAGAACACCTGCATACGGATTAGATACACATTCTGACGTACTCACAGCCAAGCCATTTCCTGTACGAAAACTTAATTGGTCGAGGTAATTTACAGTCCCAATTTCTTAACATTATTAATTGAGCATTAAATTATGTTCACTGTAATTAGCAGAGTTGTATTACTAAAGGCTATACTCATCCTATTTCATTGGTTCTGTCAATATATGCATTCAGCTATTGGAAATACTTCTTCAAGTAATGATGAGAATACAGACTTCTGATTTTCCTCATAGTTGGGTAGGCCAACAAATAACTACTTTCATGGGGAATCTGGAGATTCTGGAATGGTTCAGTATATGGGAATTTCTTTACAGTAGGTGTTCATCATCACTTCCTCGCATACGGAG
The DNA here is from genome assembly GCF_021461395.2 of Schistocerca americana. Taxonomy (NCBI): domain Eukaryota; kingdom Metazoa; phylum Arthropoda; class Insecta; order Orthoptera; family Acrididae; genus Schistocerca; species Schistocerca americana. Next base: position 379,558,552 of record NC_060120.1, on the reverse strand, counting down.
GATCCTTGTATTCTGCCTAGTCTCTTGCTATACCGTTCCTTTCCGAGATTAGCGTTTTCTATGACAGAGGTCGACATTTGATTTATCTGTCCTTCCAGGGTTTCCTCCGCTCGTGGCAGACATGGAATGGGTTCAAGCACTCATTCTTTTCCTTTACCACTTTCACTAAATCATCTGAAGTGCGTGAGGTGGAATATAGAAGAAGATTATTCACTATTTATTCTTAAATACCTAGAAATTCTACTCATTTGGTCTGTTTGTGAGGGGCGCAGATCCTCATAAAATGATTAAACTTACTAAAAATCCTCTCCATGAGGTTGGCTTTTGGCGTGAACCGCGAGACCAATTATTGCTTAATCGGCTGATCTTTCAAAAACTGCGTCCATTTATGTCTAGAGAAATTGAGTGTATTGTTGGACAAAATCGATTCACGTTTTCCTACCATAGGAATGAAGTCATTTACTATCCTCCTAATTAATCAGAGGTTAGCAGCTGATTTCGCTGCATGGAATTTAACATACTTAGAAAAGATGTCACATAAGACAACAATGTATTTAACGCCCCCACAGACAGAAGGTAGCGGCCTTGAATGGGCAATATAAAGAATTCTCAGAGGTTTTGTAGGTAATATCGGATGCATTTCCGTCCTAATACCCAGGTTCTAAGATTTTACCTTTTGGAAAAGTAGACAAACTTTCGGAGTTTGTTGCGCCTATCACAAAATATTTGGGAAATAGCAGTAATGGTTCAATTTCCTGCAGCACTTCTTCGTGATATAATGCCCCCATATACAATGATCATGCCATACAAGAACCTTTTGATAGGCTGTGTGGACACACACATACCACTCGTCAGATAGAGAATCTCTCCTTCATATAACTGATGATGATGTATCTTGGGATTATTCCCCTGCTGAAGAGGAAGCTTCACCTTACTCCACCTACGGTCATTACTTCATTATTCCTTCATTTTCTTACACAAGTCTAGAAAATATTGCTTATACTTTGAGTATAATATTGAATTCGGAGCTGTGTTCTACCAGATCTTCAAATTCGGCTAATCCTTGAGGCAATGACTATAAGGCGTCAGCAACAATATTGTCACTTCTTTTATGTAAATAATCTCAAAGTCATATGACTGAAGAAACATTGTCCAATTGGCAAGACGATTGTGTAACAGCTTACACGACGTTAAGAAATACAAGGCTCGGTGATCACAGTAAACCTTGGCATTTCTCCCAAACAAATAATAGCTAAATTTTCTAAAACCCAAACAATAGCCAAGGCCTCTAGTCCAGTTGCAGAATATCCTCGTTTGCTCTAGGATAATGTCTGGCTGGTGAAGCTGATTATCCTTACTAATCTTTTCCTTCATTGGTTATAAGTTAAAAAAGGTATACCTCCAACCCAGAATGTGAGGCATCGGAGCCAAAGTAAAAGTCTTTCGACATGTCGGGATGATACAATATATTGGAGTGTACTAATGCATGCTTTACAGCCTCAAAGTCTTCCTCGTAATGCTCCATCCAGGTCCATGGACTATTTTTCTTTAAAAGGCCTAATAAACCATTCTTATTGAACATCAGATGTGAGACAAATCACCTAAAAATGAACATAACCTTATAATGGCTCTCAGTTGTCGTTTGTTCCTTGGAAACGATAAATTTGTAGTAAGATGCAGTTCCGCAGGATCTGGTGTTATACCCTCGTATAAAATTACATTTCATAGGAAACTGATCTTGATTTTGATAAATTTGCAGTAACTCAGCAGATAAAAATTTCTGCAGTGTTTTTGTAACAATTCAATATGTTCCTGCCAAGTGGGAGTGACAATTCGTATCTCATTCACACACGAAGTGGGATCGGTAAGATCTTCTAGCACACATAAACGCAGTATATTTCCTCGAATTTTCCGAGACCAAAGCCCACCAGTATGAAGATCGCATGTCGATGATGGTAAATACCTAACACCGAAAGACTTCTGTAGTTGCTTCTCCGAGTTTTCAGGACGCGATTTATTTCCCTTCTGTTGAGTATGAGGCGTACTTCCCCATCGGGCTTGGCCACAGGAAGAAATAGACTACAGTAAGGAGAGAAACAAAGCTAGATGAGGACCCTCCCCCTCCCGCTCTCTCTAACATATATCGTATTTCTTGAGTCACAGCCTCTCTCTTAGACAGCGGAATTGAATAGGTGGTTTTTACGAAAAGTTTCATGGAGCTTCACCTCCATGAGGTATTCATAGGTTTTAATTAATCCTGGGTTCTTGTCAAACACCTGAATATAATTTGACAGTAAATCTTTCCACTAGTCCTGCTGTTGACGAGTAATATCGGTAGATTCCAAGATTTTATCCTGAATTAATTTTTCATCTTCACAATTCAAATTACTCTGATGAAACGAATAATCAACCAGTAACGATCTCGTTTTGACAAGCTGTAATCGAATGTTGTGACAATACTTATCGTGGGGCTTTGGAATTTTGATTAAATCTACAGCACTTCCTCCTCATCAACACGAATATAGCATTTACGCATCTCTACGTCAATTTTGACACACTTCTGCCTTCAGAACTCAATGCCTCCTACCGTCACGTTCAATGGGTTTCGATGTTTACTTACTGTTTCAACTAATTACCCGCTGAACCAACAAACCTGCAATTTTGAACTGGCTAACTTTGGAGCTTTCGAATTTGACTTATTTCAACCAATTATACTTTAGACATAACCTTAATCATTGCCCCAGTGTCGACCAAGATAACGATTGGAATAGTTTCTACAGAAGCTTTGATAAATGCTTGCACTATTTCCCTTGAACCTTCAGCACGTATGTGAAAACTATCTATTAATTCGTGTCTCAAATCTACATAAATCACGTAAATCAGTTTCACTTCACTCACTCCCACGGCCAGAATTGGGGGAGGGGGGTTAGATGTGACTGACAGGTGACACTAATTTGTTGAACTAGCCACTAACGAACGAGTCTCATTTGTGACTTCGACAATATTCACCGTAGGATTTTGATTACGCCGACCAGTATCAACATCACGATTCACACTGCAGGAATCTGCTATAGATAAGTGTTACTATATACATTAAAGGGTATCTGATTCTGCTGATTAGAATGCCACTGGTTGTTTGAATTACTTGGTGTTGTAATGAACTGAGCATTGGATTACCACGGATTACGGTTATTGTGGTTATACCAGGGGCGTACACCATTCTTTTTTATAGCTCGGATAGTGTCTGTCATCGTTCCTCCTCCTGTGGAGTGTCACTATTTGCATACTTAACAACTACTGACATTTGAGGCAACAAATCCGACGCTAGCGGTCGTGATTGTTGCCGTACTGGTGACGCGGCTGCGTAGATCGATACGTTCCATTCCCATTCCGATGATTATTTTCTTTACTATTAGCCCTTGCATCTTCATTTATCAAATTAGTTCTACATCTACATCCACATGATTACTCTGCAATTCACATTTAAGTGCTTGGCAGAGGGTTCATCGAACCACAATCATACTATTTCCCTACCATTCCACTCCCGAACAGCGCGCGGGAAAAACGAACACCTAAACCTTTCTGTTCGAGCTCTGATTTCTCTTATTTTATTTTGATGATCATTCCTACCTATGTAGGTTGGGCTCAACAAAATATTTTCGCATTCGGAAGAGAAAGTTGGTGACTGCAATTTCGTAAATAGATCTCGCCGCGACGAAAAACGTCTTTGCTTTAATGACTTCCATCCCAACTCGCGTATCATATCTGCTACACTCTCTCCCCTATTACGTGATAATACAAAACGAGCTGCCCTTTTTTGCACCCTTTCGACGTCCTCCGTCAATCCCACCTGGTAAGGATCCCACACCGCGCAGCAATACTCTAACAGAGGACGAACGAGTGTAGTGTAAGCTGTCTCTTTAGTGGACTTGTTGCATCTTCTAAGTGTCCTGCCAATGAAACGCAACCTTTGGCTCGCCTTCCCCACAATATTATCTATGTGGTCTTTCCAACTGAAGTTGTTCGTAGTTTTTACACCCAGGTACTTAGTTGAATTGACAGCCTTGAGAATTGTACTATTTATCGAGTAATCGAATTCCAACGGATTTCTTTTGGAACTCATGTGGATCACCTCACATTTTTCGTTATTTAGCGTCAACTGCTACCTGCCGCACCATACAGCAATCTTTTCTAACTCGCTTTGCAACTGATACTGGTCTTTGGACGACCTTACTAGACGGTAAATTACAGCATCATCTGCGAACAACCTAAGAGAACTGCTCAGATTGTCACCCAGGTCATTTATATAGATCAGGAACAGCAGAGGTCACAGGACGCTTCCCTGGGGAACATCTGATATCACTTCAGTTTTACTCGATGATTTACCGTCTATTACTACGAACTGCGATCTTCCTGACAGGAAATCACGAATCCAGTCGCACAACTGAGACGATACCCCATAGGCCCGCAGCTTGATTAGAAGCCGCTTGTGAGGAACGGTGTCAAAAGCTTTCCAGAAATCTAGAAACACGGAATCAACTTGAGATCCCCTGTCGATAGCGGCCATTAGTTCGTGCGAATAAATAGCTAGCTGCGTTGCACAAGAACGATGTTTTCTGAAACCATGCTGATTACGTATCAATAGATCGTTCCCTTCGAGGTGATTCATAATGTTTGAATACAGTATATGCTCCAAAACCCTACTGCAAACCGACGTCAATGATATAGGTCTGTAGTTCGATGGATTACTCCTACTGCCCATCTTAAACACTGGTGCGACCTGCGCAATTTTCCAATCTGCAGGTACAGATCTATCGGTGAGCGAACATTTGTATATGATTGCTAAGTAGGGAGCTATTGTATCAGCGTAATCTGAAAGGAACCTAATCGGTATACAATCTGTACCTGAAGACTTGCCCGTATCAAGCGATTTGAGTTGCTTCGCAACCCCTAAGGTATCTACTTCTTAGAAACTCATGCTAGCAGCTGTTCGTGTTTCAAATTCTGGAATATTCCATTCGTCTTCCCTGGTGAAGGAATTTCGGAAAACTGCGTTCAATAATTCCGCTTTAGCGGCACAGTCGTCGGTAACAGTACCATCGGCACTGCGCAGCGAAGGTATTGACTGCGTCTTGCCGCTTTTGTGCTTTACATACGACCAGAATTTCGTCGGATTTTCTACCAAATTTCGAGACAATGTTTCGTTGTGGAACCTATTAAAGGCATCTCTCATTGAAGTCCGTGCCAAATTTCGCGCGTCTGTCAATTTTAGCCAATCTTCGGAATTTCGCGTTCTCTTGAACTTCGCATGCTTTTTCCATTGCCTCTGCAACAGCGTTCGGACCTGTTTTGTGTACCGTGGGGGACCAGTTCCATCTCTTACCAATTTATGAGGTATGAATCTCTCAATTGCTGTTGCTACTATATCTTTGAATTTGAGCCACATCTCGTCTACATTTGCACAGTCAGTTCGGAAGGAATCGAGATTGTCTCTTAGGAAGGCTCCTTGTGACACTTTATCCGCTTTTTTAAATAAAATTATTTTGCGTTTGCTTCTGGTGGATTTGGAAGAAACGGTATTGAGCGTAGCTATAACGACCTTGTGATCACTAATCCCTGTATCAGTCATGATGCTCTCTATTAGCTCTGGATTGTTTGTGGCTAAGAGGTCAAGTATGTTTTCGCAACCATTTACAATTCGCGTTGGTTCGTGGACTAACTGCTCGAAATATCTTTCGGAGAAAGCATTTAGGACAATCTCGGAAGATGTTTTCTGCCTACCACCGGTTTTGAACAAGTATTTTTGCCAACATATCGAGGGAAGGTTGAAGTCCCCACCAACTATAACCGTATGAGTGGGGTATTTATTTGTTACGAGACTCAAATTTTCTCTGAACTGTTCAGCAACTATATCATCAGAGTCTGGGGGTCGGTAGGAGGAGCCAATTATTAACTTAGTTCGGCTGTTAAGTATAACCTCCACCCATACCAATTCGCACGGAGTATCTACTTCGACTTCACTACAAGATAAACCACTACTGACAGACACAAACACTCCACCACCAATTCTGCCTAATCTATCTTTCCTGAACACCGTCTGAGACTTTGTAAAAATTTCCGCGGAACTTATTTCAGGCTTTAGCCAGCTTTCTGTACTTATAACGATTTCAGCTTCTGTGCTTTCTATTAGCGCTTGAAGCTCATGGGCTTTCCCAGCACAACAACAATTTACAACTACAATTCCGACTGTTCCTTGATCCAAGCACGTCCTGTATTTGCCATCCGCCCTTTGGGATTGCAGCCCACCCCGTACTTTCCCGAGGCCTTCTAACCTAAAAAACCGCCCAGTCCACGCCACACAGCCTCCGCTGCCCGTGTAGCCGCCAGCTGAGTGTAGTGAACTCCTGACCTATTCAGCGGAACCCGAAACCCGACCACCTTATGGCGCAAGACAAGGAATCTGCAAGACCCGTGAGCTCAACAGCGAGGTGAGTGCGTGCAAGGGGATAGCACACTGAGATACTTGTGGGACAAGACACGCTTCCTTGGCTGCGAGATCTGCCCTTTCATTCCCAGCAATGCCAACATGCCCCGGAACCCAGCAGAAAGCTACAACCTTCCCCAGTCGCTGTAGTCGGAGGAGGGCATCCTGGATGGTCTGGACAATTTTGTCTGCCGGATACAAACGTTGCAATGAGTGAAGGGCACTGAGTGAATCGGAACAGACAAGAAATTTAGGAGAGGAAGAATGTCTCATGTGCTCCAGTGCCCGCAAGATCGCAAACAATTCTGCATCAAAGACAGTAAAAGTCTGAGGCAGTCGGACCTTCAGGACACGATGTGGAAAAACAACTGAGCAACCAACAGAATTCCCTTGTTTCGACCCATCCGTAAAAATAGCTACATAGTCGTGGTGCTCAGATAAAATGGCAGATAATGCTGCATTAAAAACTGTGGCAGGAGTGCAATCTCTCTTGTACTGCAATAAATCTAAAATCACTCCGGGCCTCTTCAGTAACCAGGGTGGCAGGCGGTTAAAACCTTGGATTTGGGGTTGTACAGACTCCACACCGAGGGACTCTAGTACACGTTGCACACGGATCCCAAACGGCAACGTAGCCCGGGGACGGCGGGAAAAAAGGCGGTCCAGAGGTGGATGGGCAACAAGATGGTGTGCAGGCGACCTGGGAGCTGCAAGAAACTTACAAGCCTGGAGCACCAGCAGGAGCTGCCGCCGGATGGTAAGTGGCGGTTCGCCAGACTCAGCACAGAGGCTGGGTACGGGACTGGTCCGATAAGCACCCGTGGCCAGTCGGTTCCCAGCATGGTGAACAGCGTCAAGGATCCGCAAATAAGATGGCCTCGCTGACCCATATACTGTGCACCCATAGTCCAGCCGTGAACGCACAAAAGCTCCATAAAACTGTAGGAGACACGCCCTGTCCGCGCCCCAAAACCTGTGGCTGAGGCTCTTGAGGATGTTCAGTGCCTTCAGCGTTCTGGCTTTCAAGTCACGTAGGTGTGGCAGCCATGACAACCTGGAGTCTAAAATGTAGGACAGTATCCCCCATATGCATGGCAGGCAAAGAAAGCGACACACGTCATTAGTGCCGACATGTGGCACCACCTGCAGCTGGCTGCACCCTGTGCTCTTCATGGCATCCGGAACGACCTTTTCCACATCAGGAATGACTCCACCCGGAATGCACATGGAGTGCACACTGGATTTCTTCCCCTCCTTAGCCGCCATATCCCTAAGGGGCCCCATTACGCGCCTAACATTGGAGCTCCCAACTACCAATAAGCCCACCCTCTGCGATTGGCCGGACCTTGAAGGCTGAGAATCATCCTCTGAGTCTAGTACAAATAAAAAGTACTCTGTGGTGTCACCGCCAGACACCAGACTTGCTAGGTGGTAGCCTTTAAATCGGCCGCGGTCCGTTAGTATACGTCGGACCCGCGTGTCGCCACTATCATTGATTGCAGACCGAGCGCCGCCACACAGCAGGTCTAGTCTAGAGAGACTCCCTAGCACTCGCCCCAGTAGTACAGCCGACTTTGCTAGCGATGGTTTACTGACTATTTACGCTCTCATTTGCAGAGACGACAGTTTAGCATAGCCTTCAGCTACGTCATTTGCTACGACCTAGCAAGGCGCCATATTCAGTACTAGAATGTATTCTGAACAGATAATATTGTGAATCATTTACCGTCAAGAGCGACCTTCATAATTAATGGATTAAAGTTAAGTATCAAACTAATTACGTCCGCTTTCTGAATTCAAATTCCTTGACATGTTCCAGACCTCACGTCAGTATAGTTCTTCCCTCCTCACGCCAGCCTGCGAGAGCTAAAACGCATGCATTTCGGCCTCCTCTCGTAACACGGTGTTGGCTCTTCAGCCAATACAACATATTCAAAATTGGATTCAAGTACCTCCACTAGCTTCTCTCTGATGTGAATCGGAGACTTGCCTTGAAAATATAGGTTCATCGCAGAAGCGAGTCTTGTTCAAATGTTTCTCAAAATACGTTATTAGGCTTACCTGTCTAGAATTGTATATGTCTAGATTAAACAGTTCCTCTCTTAATTTTTCTTGAAACGAATGACAACGTTCTGCAATTGAAGCCCATAGGGCAGGTATAAATGATTTCGTCACTCTGTCTGAAATGGATACGGTCTTGATGAAAAGGCTTCCCTCCTGTTATGACTTGGCAGAGCTACGCCACCAATATGCGAATTTACGTCTGCGTTATTCTGAAGTGAAAGATACAGTGACACGAGGATGGCAGTCGATTCACCTTTGAACCTCGTCACCCTGAATCCGATTACGTCCCATTTGATGCTCTGGAATTGATGTTCCTCACAGCCGAGATGTTCTTCGAATCTCATTGAGCGAAACAGTATAACCTGCAGTATAAAATGATTTGTTGAAGTTTTTCCCATTTCCTTTGTGTTTATATTGTTCTTTAATTTTATTAGTCAGTTTTTTGCCGCCACCCTCATTCTCCCCAGTATCCATGGGGCAGACTGCGGATTCAGTGAGAGATTCTGAGCCTGGGGTGTGCTTGTTTAATATTCGACATTTTGACTGACGAAGATTTGAACTGTCTCTTTCCATGGATTGAGGTGGAAGTTTCAATAGGAATTATAGAGATTTGGACAGATAAGGGTTTTTGGGGCATGTTTTTCTCAGGATATAGAGGTGATGAAGAACAAATGGTCGTATAGAACAGGATCGCCACTGCTTGTGATGATTCTGTGCCCACCATCTTGTGAGGAAAACACTTACTTACCACAGTCTTTGCATTATACCTCGATAATTCTCATATGAGTTTTGTGCCAGCCTAGAGGCGTCCTTTGTTTGAAACTATTAAGGACTAAATTAATAACACTCCCCACCGACTGCAAAGTGCTGCACAGAAAATTAGCACCGCGCCCAGTTTGGTTCTCGATGTCTTCGGCGTACTACAAGTTGCGAAATTCTTTAACATAGAAGCTTTACTTGTTTGAGAAAGCATCAGAAGTGATAATATTATCTACAGTACCAGCAGGTGATCTTTAGTCATTCTTTCAGTGTTTATAGAGTGAATGGCAGCTATGCTTAAGGATGACTTACGGTAAACATTAATTTCACTGTTCTGTGTTCCTTATTACACGTCCTGGTGAGAACTGCTTCTCCTTTCATGTTATATGGTTTGATTTCCTACTCTCCTTTTCGAGCCCGCATTTTCGGTGATAGCGAATGTTTTTCGTTCACAGTAGACTACCTTGATTTGGAAGTTTAGGTTATTCATAGCCTACGAAGTCTCTCTGTGAATGTTTACGTTATGCAATCAGCCTTGAGTTGTTATCTATTTATTTGTGTTTCTATGTTTTGGAAATAGTGCCAAAGACAGCGTTCTTAAGAAAAATATTTTCACAGTCTATAATGATCAACAGAACTATGACTTACCCATAACGTTTACAGTATAACCACTGCAACGCTTTCAAAACCTGTATCTCCTCTTTTTAACCAGGATTTTAGTTTTTAGTATACTCAAGACAGAAAAACTCCAACAGTTGTGACAGTTATTGATTGATGATATTTATTTTGCAGCCGGTACATCTGAGTATTGTTAGTAACTACGATCTAGTCCCTAAACCTAGTTAGAGGAACAGAAATAAAAGTCTTTGACATGTAGTATGAGTACTCCGGCTCTTAACAGCTGCGTTGAGATGCAAGGGAGAGTCATACCCTAGCCAGCTCAAAGGACACATCAGCTAGTATTCTTCCTGCTGCTAGTATATATATATATATATATATATATATATATATATATATATATATATATATATACACGCATGTACTCAAAATGAGGTTGGCAACCCCGTGGCCCATGCGTTACTTCATGGTTGGCACAGAAATATTCTGCTTTCAGGTCACTTGATTTTTCGAGCAATTTCCTTTGAATAATATTTGTGATTTTCACATAAGGTGTGTTATAAGGTTATCAATGTATAATTTTGTGTCTAGGAAAGCCGTTCCACGCTGACATTGCTGCTAATCTCGTGTTGTATACTGCAACTTGTCTGTCCCAGCCATAACTGCGATAATAAGGGAGAGAAACATAAGTTCTTTTTCACTAGTTATGAGGTAATGTCGTCGCTCATAAAGTGAAGGCTGCTTTGGCTTGCAGTGTGAGTCACGCAGAATACCATATTTTTTAGTCCTTCCATGACAAAGCTGGAAGCATCCACATTAAAATTCAATAAGTAAATCTTAAGAATACACTCCATCAAAAGTTGTCCTTCAACTTCCAGTTCCTCACAGTGCAAGGTCGAAAACCTTATGATAGTGCACAACTGCTATTGTGTGGCCTCACACGTGGCTGGTAGCTCGTAGTCACTAGCTGCGGTAGATGAGGAAACTATCGATCGTAATCTGTTCTGATCTTGACACAGCCACAGTTGTTCTGCGAAATTGTTTCTGGAAGTTTTTACTATTTCTTGTGAGTTAGAAACTGAAATGAATTATCTTTGCGGTTTCATCAGACTGACAACCGTAGCGTGCAGCCGAACTGGTGTTTAAAAACAGCAGGAAAAGTGGACTCAAAGTCACGACTTTGTGTGTACATTGCATAACATTTACCTTTAGAGCACATGCTGACAGAAGACTGTCACAGTTCGAGAGGGAGAGGGCACTTCCTTCAGATACTCCCACGTCCTACAGTGTTGTCAGATCACAGATGTGGCTTGAATGAGAATTGATAGGTTTGAGCGGTTTTATTGACCGCCTTAAGTGAACAACTCATTCTATCGCCGACAGGTTGTATGTCTATAAATGCGGAAAATACAACCGCAGCGAATTTCATTCGTCATGACATTGAGAAAAAGACAGTTAATTTTTTTCCTTGTCCCGCTCGCGAAGTGAACATAAAAGAGAAAGAATACTACCCATGTTTGGCATCCTTCACCTGGCAGTTAACGGTGCCTTGAGCACTAGTGATACAGAAGAAGCAACAGAAGACTGCCAAACACTTAAGTTTCACAATACGCTCAAGAAGCCTCACAAGTAAGGAAAAGGCAATGGTTAGTAGTGATTACTTTACTCAAAACTAGTGCTGTAAGCAGTAATAGTCGTTAATTGCTGTTCTGTTAATTAGAAGAACACTGCTGCTAGATTGAATTCTACTAGACATAAAAGGTGTATACACTCATAACTTGTACTTATAGTTTTCTCATGTATGCTTTCTTGAATATCTCTTGTTTCCTGACTGAAATAAATAGTTACGATAAATATTGTAATGAGTAACAAAACAGCTAAAAAGAAGTAATACACTATGTGCGAAAAGTTTTTTGTAATACTTCATTTCGTAACGAGGTCACTACGGTAGTAAAATTAAATCGCTTAAGTAAATGGTTGGTTGGTTCCTTGAAAAGGAGGGATTAATATCCTTCGCTATTCTTCTCTCTCTTTCCCCGATCTCAGTTTGTACACTATCTTAATGGCCTTGCCGTCACAGGAGCGTTAAACCCTAATCCTCTTTTTCTCCTCGTAAGGGTTCAACCAGGAGACTTGTGCGAAGATTACCCAGTCTGAATCACGATAACGTAATTGCGGGAATCTTGGCTGCTCGGTTGACGGAAATGAAAGTGGTAAGTTGATTATGATTAGCAGACTGGACAGTGATGTCCTCAATGATAGCCAACATCGTTTCGGTGTATTTCGGAGTGTGACGAGGGTAGTTTTTAATGACGTATCGTATTGTCGATGTGGGATACCCTGCTCCACTCACAACAACCTCCTAGCGACGTTCATCTGACATTCCAAGGCTTTCCTCTGAAAAGGAAGGACGAAGATTTAGAATACAACGTCCTGTCGACCAATATGTTATCAGAGACTCAGCAGAACCCTTCTTAAGATACTTGGAGAAGCAATGGAAGAGTTTATTGGCATGGTCGTGCAAACTTCTGAATTCTCTCAGTTCGAGTGTGGCCTCTAACAACGAAGTTACAGCTGTTTTCGTAATTTATTATCATCTGATTAAACTAGTGCACCGCTCCATTGATTCCTACGAGACGTTAAAACACCATGTTTTCCCTTTTTTACCTTTTTCAGTGAAATTATGATGCAGGCGATCAGAAATATCCTAGACGTTATTTACTCGTTCCTTATCTTTCTCACAGGCTTGGTTAATAACGAAAGATAAACATGCATTGAATACCTTCGGTGTTACGTGATTGGTACTGACAGTCAGTGAAGGAACTCTGTTATTAAAAGCTTTTATAATTTACAAAAACCACACACATAACGGGATTGATTCGTCAGTTAAAACTGCACAATGTATTGTTATGAAATACTTATATCCTTCGATACAGATACACAGTTCTCTAGCAGTGAAATTCAGGTTCTGCATTATGATCTCAGATGAATTCTTATTCAGCAACCGAAAATACTGATGCTGGGATCAGACACTGTTCAGAATACGTATACAGTTTCCATCGATTTAGATCAGCCGAGTATATTCAGGACAAGCAAGCAGGAAGACCAAACAAGCTAAGATATACGAGGGATAAATATGATTGAAAGATTACACCTTTCTGGTATTGTAATTCCCACATACAGTATGGTCCGACCCTAAGAATTGGTATTATTTAGGTTGCTCATTACGCTCAAACAAGTCTCTGTGTAACCCTTGTCGTTATTGTTTGTTTGTAATTTGTGTAGGTTTGTTAAGTGTGCGCTGGGGTATGTGATAAATACACTACTCTATTGCCAGTAATCGCGTATCACTCTCGATCTAAACGCTTGTTTTCCCGAGCTTGTTATAGTCTCTTTGTCAGATATTCCCCTCACCCTTCTAAGTTTTTGATTTGTAACTAATACAAGACTCTGCTCACTGCTGTCTGCGTGATTACAAGCGCACGCCCAAGGTCAAACTGCAGGATACCCTGAGGTGGTTCTTCAGGCTCTGGCTAAAGGAATTGTAAGTAGGAGGAGGTTTGTTGTCTCCTTTCCTTTGGCTTTGAGACAACACAGTGAGTCCAGGAAGCCAACAGACGACATTTCTTCAGATAACAGTTTTAAAACGGTGGGAGTCAATTCTGATTCTGCAGATTCGATAAAGAAAAACTACGAGTGGTGGTAATTCATGGAGCGGCCCGTCAATTAAATGGATGTAATAAAATGATAACACATAATTTTTCACCGCGACAAAGCCCCACTGACCAACAAACATGTTGTTAGGCCAAACTTAAATTTTTCCAAGTTTACTAACAATGCTGACATCAAAAAATTGTACCAGTTTTCTCCCATAATCTCTAATTTTTCAGATGCAGAACACATGCCAGATATCTGCTCGTTCATACAAAATCTTTTAACTTTGTTCTATTTATATCAATATTTTTGAAGTATACAGGGTGGTCCATTGATAGTGACCGGGCCAAATATCTCACGAAATAAGCATCAAACGAAAAAACTACAAAGAACGAAACCCGTCAAACTTGAAGGGGGAAACCAGATGGCGCTGTGGTTGGCCCGCTAGATGGCGCTGCCATAGGTCAAACGATATCAACTGCCTTTTTTAAAATAGGAACCGCCATTTTTTATTACATATTCGTGTAGTACGTAAAGAAATATGAATGTTGTAGTTGGACCACTTTTTTCGCTTTGTGGTAGATGACGCTGTAAGAGTCACTAACATATAAGTACGTGGTATCACGCAACATTCCGCCACTGCGGACGGTATTTGCTTCGTGATGTATTACCCATGTTAAAATGGACCGTTTGTCAATTGCGGAAAAGGTCGATATCCTGTTGATGTATGGCTATTGTGATCAAAATGCCCGACGGGCGTGTGCTATGTATGCTGCTCGGTATCCTGGACGACATCATCCAAGTGTCCGGACCGTTCGTCGGATAGTTACGTTATTTAAGGAAACAGGAAGTGTTCAGCCACATGTGAAATGTCAACCACGACCTGCAACAAATGATGATGCCCAAGTAGGTGTTTTAGCTACTGTCACGGCTAATCCGCACATCAGTAGCAGACAAATTGCGCGAGAATCGGGAATCTCAAAAGCGTCGGTGTTGAGAATGCTACAACAACATCGATTGCACCCGTACCATATTTCTATGCACCAGGAATTGCATGGCGACGACTTTGAACTTCGTGTACAGTTCTGCCACTGGGCACAAGAGAAATTACGGGACGATGACAGATTTTTTGTGACGAAGCGTCATTCACCAACAGCGGTAACGTAAACCGGCATAATATGCACTTTTGGGCAACGGAAAATCCACGATGGCTGCGACAAGTGGAACATCAGCGACCCTGGCGGGTTAATGTATGGTGCGGCATTATGGGAGGAAGGATAATTGGTCCCCATTTTATCGATAGCAATCTAAATGGTGCAATGAATGCTGATTTCCTACGTAATGTTCTACTAATGTTACTACAAGATGTTACACTGCATGACACAATGGCGATGTACTTCCAACATGATGGATGTCCAGCACATAGCTCGCGTGCGATTGAAGCGGTATTGAATAGCATATTTCATGACAGGTGGGCTGGTCGTCGAAGCACGTTCACCCGATCTGACTTCCCCGGATTTCTTTCTGTGGGGAAATTTGAAGGATATTTGCTATCGTGATCCACCGACAACGCCTGACAACATGTCGTCAGCGCATTACGGAAGGCGAACTACTCGCTGGTGAGAGGAATATCGTTACACGTATTGCCAAATGCATTGAGGTTGACGGACACCATTTTGAGCATTTATTGCATTAATATGGTATTTACAGGTAATCACGCTGTAACAGCACGCGTTCTCAGAAATGATAAGTTCACAAAGGTACATGTATCCCATTGGAACAACGAAATAAAATGTTCAAACGAACCTATGTTCTGTATTTTAATTTAAAACCCTACCTGTTACCAACTAAAATTGTGAGCCATATGTTTGTGACTACTGCAGGGCCATCTATCACAAAGCGAAAAAAGTGGTCCAACTAAAACATTCATATTTCTTTTCGTACTACACGAATATGTAATAAAATGGGGGTTCCTATTCAAAAAAAAAAAGCAGTTGATCTCCGTTTGACCTGTGGCAGCGCCATCGAGCGGGCCAACCATAGCACCATCTGGTTTCCCCCTTCAAGCTAGACAAGTTTCGTTCTTTGTAGTTTTTTCGTTTGACGCGTATTTTGTGAGATATTTGGCCTGGTCACGATCAACGGACGATCCTGTATAAGAAGAAACACAAAAAGTTATAAGAAAAGTTTGCCATATAAAAATGTGTTTCTTTCTGATGAAAAGCATAACATTAACAAAAAATTGTAAAGTTAATCTAAATAGGAAAGTCACTTTCTCCAGATTTTCTCAAATAGCATCCGTCAAAGCAGATTTTTCAGAGTAACAACACGTGGTAACCAAGCACGTAACTCTAGCCCTATAACTGATTCTAAGGAATGAAAACTGTCTTATCAGTTAATAATAAGAGATAGCTGCTTAGAGTTTTTTCAGTTAAAAAGTCTGGTTATACTGTGTACTATACAGGATGAACATTAATAAAAGCAGCAAACTGTGGGGTCGAATTCTTGACTGTAAATGAAAGAAAAAATGTCATATGAGCATGTGTCTGGAAATGCATCGTTGCCATGATGGCGCTGGCGAATGAAAGTTCCTCTTACCACATGCCGTGTGTTCCTTGTGTGTTATAGAATGTGTGACCGAGCGAGGTGGCGCAGTGGTTAGCACACTGGACTCGCATTTGGGAGGACGACGGTTCAATCCCGCGTCAGGCCATTCTCATTTAGGTTTTCCGTGATTTCTCTAAATCGCTCCAGGCATGTGCCGGGATGGTTCCTTTGAAAGGGTACGGCCAACTTCCCCGTCTTTCCCTAATCCGATGAGACCGATGGCATCGCTGTTTGGTCTCTTCTCCCAAAGAAACCAACAACCAGAATGTGTGATAGACGTAGCATACTATAGGCAGCAGAATGGTCTGGTATTCGTTTCGGGAACGAGCCGGGAATGTCTGTGGGTACGGCCAAGCAGATAGAAATGATTAAGAGGCAGCACGGCTATAACAGAACAAGTACCCTCAGACACCAACCCCATCAAACAATGTTCGTCTGTCTGAAAGGGTCCACGATCACACAAACGCCCTAAAAGGGCTTGAAATGTTGTATGATGTGGTTGGTGTCCATGAATGTACTTCTTTTGGCATAGCTGTGCTATTTCCATTTGCCTGGCCGTACAGAAACGCTATCTCGGTTTGTTTCCAACATAAATACCGGATCATCCTGCTGTTTACACTACGATGTGTCAATTACATAGCCTGCAACACACAAGAAACACATGGCAATGGCAACGATGCATTTACGGAAATGTGTTAGTAGGACCTTTTTCCTCAATTTAGAGTCAGAAATCCGTCTCTGCAGTTTATCGGCTTTATTAATGTACACTTGACAGCAAAAGAAACGGGCCACCCCTCAGTACCAATGTGTAGGAAGCACCTGACTGTATGCAAAGAACATAGCATAACTGTGTCACAGATACTCTAAACCCTCTGCAATACAGTCGACTGACTGTACACAGTGGTTACCACAAGAGACTACTAGAGAAAACTGCTCGTTACGGCAGTCAGTCTACATGTAAACTAATACCGCCACACAACGAATATTAGAAAACACACTATTTGGCATGAGAGAGTCCTTAACGTTTGTAAACTGAACTTCTTTACAATAAGTGACATTGCAGAACTGTTATCACACTTATTAAATGACATGATGAGTTATTGTTCGTGATCCAGATTTGAACTCACTGTTGACCAAATAAAGCTTGTGTGTGTGATCGAAACTCAACAAGGCATAGAGAGACGTAAGATATCGAAGTTTTCACCAGTATCAGTTAACAAGGCCAAATGTCCCGAACCGGGAAATACACACATCAAAAAAGTTTTGCATCACCCTGGTTCCTAGAACTCCTGAAGATAGACGCTGACTGTGGATATTGCATCACTGACACAGTCCCTTTGACTTTTCGGAGATGTCAGTAAACCCGACCAAAGAAGTAAACAACAATGCATGAGCAGCGCCTATTACACGGAGGGAGTCCAACAGGCAATCGGTTCCAGTCATCTAACCAGGAGGACGTAGACGGCTCGTGTTGTCTGTAGTTCAACCATGCCTAGACGGTCAATACCGCGGTTCGATCGCGTCCGCATTGTTACTTTGTGCCAGGAAGGGCTCTCAACAAGGGAAGTGTCCAGGCGTCTCGGAGTGAACCAAAGTGATGTTGTTCGGACATGGAGATACAGAGAGACAGGAACTGTCGATGACATTTCTCCCCCAGGCCGCCCAAGGGCTACTATTGCAGTGGATGACCGCTACCTACGGATTGTGACGCGGAGGAACCCTAACAGCAACGTCACCATTTTGAGTAGCGCTTTTCGTGCAGCCACTGGACGTCGTGTTATGACTCAAACTCTGCGCAATATGTTGCATGATGCGCAACGTCACACCCAACGTCCATGGCGAGGTCCATCTTTGCAACCACGACACCATGCAGTGCGGGACAGATGGGCCCAACAGCATGCTGAATGGACCGCTCAGGGTTGTCATCACGTTCTCTTCACCGATGAGGGTCGTGTCTGGAGGCAACCTGGTCAGGCTGAACGCCTTAGACACACTGTCCAGCGAGTGCAGCGAGGTGGGGGTTCCCTGCTGTTTTGGAAGGTGGGGGTTCCCTGCTGTTTTGGATTGGCATCATGTGGGGCCGACGTACGCCGCTGGCGATCATGGAGGCCCGTAATGGTTGTGCTAAACGTGAATGCCATCCTCCCACCGATAGTGCAACCATATCGGCAGCATATTGGTGAGGCATTCGTCTTCATGGACGACAATTCGCGCCCCATCGTTCACATCTTGTGAATCACTTCCTTCAGGATAACGACATCGCTCGACTAGAGTGGCCAGCATGTTCTCTAGACACGAACAGTATCGAACACGACTGGGATAAATTGAAAAGGGCTGTTTATGGACGACGTGACCCACCAACCACTCTGTGGGATATTCGCCAAATCGCCGTTGCGGAGTGGGACAATCTAGACCAACAGTGCCTTGATGAACTTGTGGATAGTATTCCACGACGAATACAGGCATGCGTCAATGCAAGAGGATGTGCTACTGGGTATTAGAGGTACCGGTGTATACAGCAATCTGGACCACCACCTCTGAAGGTCTCGCTGTATGGTGGTACAACATGCAATGTGTGGTTTTCATGAGCAATATAAAGAGCGGAAATGATGTTTGTGTTGATCTCTATTCTAATTTTCTTTACAGGTGACCGAGGTGATGCAAAAATTTTTATGTGTGTAAATGATAATGCGTTTAAAACTGCACTGGGAATTCCATGAAGCTTGTATTTCCCCTGAGAAGTAACCGTGAAGGGTATGTAATATAGTGCAATGCACAAGTGTGAAACGTCATGAAGTTAAGTTGTGGTTATGAACGGGGATAGAATCCAGAACCTATGTGAATTGCTAACTAAGCGTAATCAGATGTTAGGTGTTAATTATGTTCACCAATAGCGTGATAATGGACGTGGAACGACGATTCAAATGATTTTTTCGTGCCAAGGATTCGAACCCATCACCTTTCACTATTGTCTTACAGCTAAGGATAGACGACGTGCACACATGTTCGGCTAGATGTAACGCAACGAATAGTTCTGCGATTCCTGGGACTCAAAACCAACACATATCGTCGTTGTTGACACCACACGACGAGGTGTCAACTATCAAATTGTCTTTCTCTAGTAGTTAGGATTGCGCCGTTTGTAGAGACCTGGAGGTGTTTGGATTCATGAGGTTCAAATGGCTCTGAGCACTATGGGACTCAACTGCTGAGGTCATTAGTCCCCTAGAACTTAGAACTAGTTAAACCTAACTAACCTAAGGACATCACAAACATCCATGCCCGAGGCAGGATTCGAACCTGCGACCGTAGCGGTCTTGCGGTTCCAGACTGCAGCGCCTTTAACCGCACGGCCACTTCGGCCGGCTGATTCATGAGGAAACAACGAAATGATGGGACAGTGTCATCTCGAAACGATTGAAACTCAGAGAAAAATTGGAATCGGGTTCGTATCCCTGTCCAGTGACAATATTTTCAAAATCTCAGATTCACTTAACATCAGAAATGAAGGTCCTATGACCTTACATGACGATTTGTTCGTGAACTGAAATAACATTACTAGTATAGGAACGCTTAATAGCGACAGAGTTTCTGCAATCAAGGACTTCTGCTTCTGACAGCCAAAACTAATCCAACTCTGTTCCAGCCAGTACCGGGTGGACATGTTTAATGTTGATTTGGAACCATGACACAGTTCTGCGTTCTTTACTTGGCGTTATTGAAGGTGAAGAGGGTATGTCTGTGGCTGTTATAGCTGGTACCCCCAGTGGGAATCGAACCCACGCCTTAGCCATTACAAGGTAGGCTCTGTCCAATCAATCACCGAATTTCACATGTTTTAGTATCATGTCTTTGTCACAATGGGTATGCAGCACAGGGTACGAAAAGTGTTGACTTCCACTTGAGCTGTTGTTGTGAATAACCTATACGTTGTCTAGAAGTCAACATCATACAGTGCGAACGCGAAGTCATCATATCAAACCCATCCATTTTCTTTCCTTTATAAACCGTATCCAATTCTCATCTAAGAGCATCAGTCTGAGAGAAGGTCAGAGACAGTTTCCTTCATTTTCTAATGAGCTATTAATAGAAAAATCTTGCGGAAACATGTTTGTGAAAGGCCCCGTGGGTGTCTGTTAAGGTAAGACCAGTTTCTAAAGTGGAGTTAAGTCTAAAATTTGTGACATTGTGTGCTGTTTGTGTTTAATAAAAGGGTGAAAGCAGTGGAGGCAATTCGGAACACATGTGCCTTGTATGGTGGAAGTGCTGATGAGTAAGTCAAGTTGTATCATTTCAAGTACGATCGTTTTGAGACAAATTAATCACCACATGTGGGAAGTCAAGGAGGCGCCGATGAAAGACGTTTCTGCGATTTACTATTGTGGTCAATGACAGCGTATCGGATAACTGGCAAGTGTGACTACCATTTAACATTCATGTGAAACTTGACATCATTAGTCTCATTGAAGTTAAAAGAAAGAAAGGAGGATTGTGGTACAACTTCTCGTCGAGAACGAGATTAGACGCGAAGCAGAATCTCGAACTGGAAGGATGGGGAAGGAAGTCGTCTGTGCTCTTTCAAAGGACTGATCCTGGCATTTGCTATTTTAAGGAGGCCACCGTAAACCCATATGCGTGCGGCCTGACGGCGATTTGAAGTACCGTATGATTACTTCATAAGGAGAAAATAGTGGGTAAGCCACAACAAACATTATCTCCAATGGTGGCCTGTATATGACACAAAATTTAATGTTACTGATATACATCTGGCGGCACAAAGAAGGTGTTTTGTGTTACGAACTGCTTCACAGGGATGTGTCCTTCGCAGTTGACATTTGTTGCCAACAAATGAGATGCCTTGAAGTCGCAGATTTTCAAATGCGACCCGGAATACAATACCAAGGAGCCTGGTTGGCAAACATGCTTACTGCACATCTTCTAATTTGGCACACGCTTGTGTTGCCTTTCTCGCCCCTTAATGATCAAACACCAAGAAAGTTTTTTTGTTTTCTGTTGTTTTGGCGATTGCACTTTAAACTTGGCTTAACTCAGAATCAGCAAGTCGCTACACGCGTGGGATCGAAAAACTACCTGCGCATCGTCACACGATTTTCGATGATTAGGTGGAATATATTATTGACAGTTTCTCTGATATTTGTGTCTGTATTGTTCAATAACGTAGCGGCAAACGCTATTAATACGCACTATACTAATACAACTGGTGTCTCATTATACGAGCACACAACGAATGGCTGTCTTAAGTAAGCATTAAGTCTTTCGACATACTTGCGTAGCTTTACAGAACGTAAATACGACAATGTGGCTCTGAGAGTACTTGCTGTATGAAACACGCTTAACAGAGTGTTCAGTAATACGATTTCATCATGAGAATTACGTACTTTTAGTAGCAGTTCCGCAGTATTCTATGTTTCTAACCTGGCTTCTGAACGTTGCGAGACGTCTTGTGGTGACAAAATTTCTAAAGATGTCGTTCTGAGTTCGCTATAGCTGTTTGTAGCTCTGTCGGACAGGGGTAAAATGCTACTCTCGCACCAGTTCCGAACTGAGAGCTACTGCATCTTACTCTTTGGAGTGTGTCACATTTTGATGGAGCAAGCGACAACTGCAGCGTTCAGCACCTGCTCATTACCCTTGCTATGGCTGATGCAAGGTAGACAACGAAATTAGTTGTAGTTGCTATGTGAAAGTAGTCTACACAGTAAACATATATTTGATAAGCCGATGACACACCAAAGTGGATTTCATTCAGAATGCATGATTGGTGTACCATAAATATATATAGCGAATCTTGCAGGATAACTCTCTGTCATTCCAGGAAGTAACAACACTATCACAGCCTCACCAGACATGTTCCACTATATTGTCATGAACCTATCATAGTCGTAGCAGGCAACGTCTTTCATGAGTGGGCTAACTATTTAGGAGTACACTTACACATCAACGATGCAGCGGCTTAATTACTTTTCCTACGACGTCATGAGGAGCATTTTAGTATTTGTGGTGAGGGAGAAGAATGGTAAGTGGCACAGACCACCGCAATACGTACGAAAGAAAATAAGCGTAATCAACTGAGTTGAAGATCCATTTCATTGACATCAAATGTAGCAGGACGTGTGAGCAAGTACTTTGTTCCAACGCTATAAAATATCTGTTGACACCAAACCAACGTGGATTGGAAGGCATCACTCTTTTGAGATGCAACAGGCATTTTATTCGCAAGACTTACTTCATACTGGAGCTCTCTAACTGATTACGTACCTACAGAGTTCCAAAAATGCTTTTGATATCATTCCTCATAAGCGGCTTCCACCCACATTGCTTTTCTATGGACGTATACAGGCCATAATTTGAGATAATGTTTATTTCGGCTTACCCACTTTTTTCGCTTTTTGAAGTTACCATACGGTACTTCAAATCGCCATCAGGCCGCACTAATTTAGATTTACGGTGAGCTTAAATCTATTACAGCAAATGCCAGGATCAGACCTTTGAAAGGACACAGACGACTTCCTTCTCCATCCTTCCCAGTTTGAGATTCTGATTCGTGGCTAATCTCGTTTTCTAGTGGCCGCGCGGCATCAGGCACCACGACGCGAATTGCGTGGCCTCTCCCGCCGGGGGTTGGGAGTCCTCCCTCGTGTGTGTGTGTGTGTGTGTGTGTGTGTGTGTGTGTGTGTGTGTGTGCGTGTGTGTGTTGTTCTTGGCATAAGTTAGTTTATTTTAAGTGGTGTGTAAGTCTAAGGACCGATGACCTCAGCATTTTGGTCCCTTAGTAATTCACACACACATAATCCTGCTTCCTTTCTTTTAATATTAATTCGACTAATAAAGGCAATTGTCAGAGGAAGGTTAATTGGTCGTCACACTTGACCATTATCGGATACATTGTCATTGACCATAGTTGTAAATCTCAGAAATGTCCTTCATCTAAGCCTGTTTATCTTCCTGAATGTGATAGTTAATTTTAATGAAAACGATCGTACTTGAAACGATACAGCTTGACTTTCTTAATAGCACTTGGACCATACAGTGCACAGGTGTTTCGAATTGCCTCCACTGATTTTACCCTTTTATTAAAAACACAAACAAAACACAATGTCACAAATTTTAGACTTAACTCCATTTTAGAATTCGTTTTCAATCCGTTAACGACACTCCTCATAACGTCAACAATGAGAAATAGTCAAGTTGTCACGGCACGAGCTATGCTACAAACTTCAACAAAATAAGACCATAGTTAAATACGCTTATAGCAAAATGCCATACAAAATCGCCACAGAGCATGCTGAAACATAGTATTGTATCAAACGCAACTTACATGATGTTATACTTGCTAATTCGAGAGCAGAAAAGTTCGCTGGAGATCGTAGTCTGTATGCCCTATGCGTTGTGATCACTTGGGGGGATGCAGGTCTCAATCAAGAAGTCGCTGCTCATGGCGCTGAAATTAGCTTGCCAGCGAGCCCTTTCACAAAAATGTTTCCGCAAGACTTTTCTATTACTGGCTAGTTCGAAAATAAGCGAAACTGTCTCTGACCTTCTGCCAGACGGATTCTCTTGGCTGACAGATGGAATAGTCTGCTGCGTGTCCTATTAAGAAAAAAATGATAACACTTGTGGTTGATTGGACTGAGGATTGGGATTCGACCTCTGATTCCAATCTTTCTCTGAATCCGATTCCTTCGAGATGATACTGTGTCATCATTTTGTTGTTTCCTCGTAGTGCCAAACTCCTCCAAGTCTCTACGAACGGTGCGATCCTAAGTACCCCTTTGCGGGGTCAACAGCGACGATATGCGCGGGGTTGGAGTCCCAGACAGCACAGAACTATTCGTTGAGTTACATCTAGCTGAACATGTATGTGTCTCGCTACTGGTGGGGGAACATATTTCATGTCTATTCGTAGCTATAAGACAATGGAAAATGTGCCGTGTTCGAATTCCTGGCAGGCAAAAATCATTTGTATCGTCGTTTCACATTCCAATATCCAATTGGTGAACACTTTTAATATCTAACATTTGATTTTGCTTGGTTAACAATTCATATAGGTACTTTTTTATACTCTCCATCCATCACCAAAACTTTACTTCATGACGATTCACACATGTGCATTGCACTTTATCATATACCTTTCGTGGTTATTTCTCAGGGGGAATATAAGCTTAATGGGGTTCCCAGTGCAGTGTTAAACGTGTCGTCATTTATTTCCAGGTTCGGACATTCGGCCCTGTAAACTGATACTGGTGAACACTTTTGTATTTTACGTCTCTTTATGCCTAGTCGACTCTCGATCAAACATGCAAGCTTTGTTTGGTGAACAGTGGGTTCAAAATAAGATCACGAACAGCAACTCATCATTACGTTTAATGAGTGTGATAAGACTTCTGAAATGTCGCTCATTGTAGTGAAGTTTAATTTACAAGCATTAAGGACTGTCTCGTCTCTAAGAACGTGTATTTTGAATATTTAATAGATGATGGTATTAGTTTACATCTGGACTAACTGCCATAATGAGCAGTTTTCTCTAGTGGTCACTTGTGATAACCACTGCGTATAGTCAAACGATTGAACCACACAGGGTTTCGGCGTTTAGAGGGCATTCGACACAACTATGTTATGGTGGTTGCATTCATCAGTGGCCCACTTTTTTTATTGTGAAATGTACATTTTGTATTTTTAATATAAGAGTCATCTTAATTAAACCAATGACAAGTTGTTTTCTTTAAAATATAGCCTTATATGTATTGGCAGTTGATGACCCCAAAAGGTTGATTTATTAAAGACTCATTTACTAAACTATGGAATGTTAATAAAAATTATCAGTTTATTCGGAATGTTACCACTTTAAACGTCTTTGCATTCTGAAAGCATGACCGATTCACAATCTCTGGTTTCCAGGAATAGCATTACTATGTACAGTGCGGGCAAGCAAGTAGGTAAGAGTCGAGTCGAGTTGCGCCCCTGAGTACTAGTATTTGTAGAGTCGTGGAGAGATGGTGTTGTGTTATGACAGAACGAGGAGCTCGGAAAGCACATGAGCTGCACAGATATTTATGTTTAAGGTGTTCCATGATGTTTAACCTGAGGAGGAAGACGAATGTATAAAGAGACAGCACTTCAGAAAAAAGTAATTTATTTGGCGTTTGCTATCTGCAAGTGCGAGTTCAATAATTACTGCAGCGCCAAAATTTCATTGTATATAATAATATGTACATGTTTGTAATCAGGGACAACTATCAGTTATTTAGATTAGTTAAATATTATTGCATTAAGAATCCAAGAAAACAAATTTTGTATTAGAAACGTTTTGTAGAAACAGAAATTATTGTGTATGATAATACTGAGAAAGACAATCCTGATTCTTCACATTAGTCTACGTTTAATTTTGTGTCATTAAAAGGACTGAATATAATTTCAAAGTATTCCTTATTGTCATTCATAATTATTTCAGACAGCATATCCCCACTGTAAAATAATTTTTGTTTGGTAAAATTTACACTGTCTCGCCTAGCAATTTTTCCTCAAAAGTAGTTAATAATTTTGAAGAGAGGATAAAAAACTAATTCATAAAACAGCAAATTAAAAGAAATATGAATAAGAAGGCAACCAGTTGTGCAGTGACACTTCAGCTCGTCATTCTTACAGCGCAGCCAGAGCAGAGACAAGTTATCCGTTGTAAGGTAAGAATTTGTTGTACAAGCTTAGTGAACATTTTGACAAAATATTAGGAGCACTTATCAGTTAGTGTAATGTCATGTAAATTCAATAGATGCGTTTTTTGTAAAAGGACACATTAAAATTACGTAACAGTTAGTCATTTTGAGTATTGTTATGAATCATTCTTTTCATGCAATATGATTTTGAGACAGTCGAATGTATTACAGCTTAATTAAAATCATATTCCTAAAAAGTAATTTGCTTAAATAAGTCCATGTTCAAAAGAAGCGTAGCTACGCCGATTCTAGATCAGAATCTGTAATCGGTATTTAGAAGCAGTTTTCAGATTGTTCGTGAAAAATTCAATTACACACAGTTTCCGCATACAACTTTTAACATACATACAGCTTTCATCTGTCGACCTTTCTGCTCAGGATACGTTCTTTTTGGTAGTTGTTTCAGTTTCGTGGTTAGATGAAGCTTTGTTCTGCAACTGCATCTACAACGTAAATTTGTTGATGTGGTTTGACCTTTTTCTTATATTTCATGTATTAGTAATAACGTGCCTGTACGCTGCATAGCATATTTTTTTCTTTTTTTGCAGTTAACTATTTATCCGAGAATTAATTATTCTTCATTGAGTGTGTTGAAAGAATTTTGACTTTTTATTTGTTATCGTCTACAACTGTGTTAACATGTCGATATCCACCACATCCAAATCAAATGTTTGAGGTTTAGAGGAAGCTGATCTTATGAGTTATTAAATGCAGAAACAATGGGCGAACAGAGGCCTGCTCATACTAGTAATGATTGTCAGGCAGATGCAATGATGGCAGACAGACAGGATCAGGGAAAAATATATTAGTAATTAGAGATGAAGGCGAGACTGTGGTAGAAGATTCCACACGTGATAATACTTTTGTAGGATGCGATTTATCACAACATACAAGTTCAGCGCTCGAAGACTCAGGTCTTGCCACTGTGATACCAATGCAAATTGATGATTTACCGCCTTCCAGTAGTCATGTGGAAATTGGTATGAAGGATACCTTGCAAGTGACACAGACGAATGTAACCCATTTCTTAGTAAATAGTAATCCTACAGTTGGGAATGGGAATATTGTCCAAAATATATCTGACATGTTTAAACAGATTACAGGAAATAGCAAAGCATAGGAAGAGAATTTCAAAATACAGGAAGAGAAATTTGTTGAGAGGCTAGAAGAGGGTAGTCAAAAATTCAGAGATGAACGCGTAATTAACTTTAAGGAATTATCGAAGCAGATTAGGAAAAAATGTCTGAGTTAAATAAAACTGAGTCCACACTTGAACAGCTGGATGTATGGAAACTGCGCAGCTAAAGAAACAAGGGAGTCAGCAAAATACAGACACACAAGAATTACAAACAGAGGCAAGTAAAATTAATCAGCATCTGAGCACCGTCATAAATCAGATTGAGGAACTCACTATGAGTGTGGCACATTGATCGACAAATTCTGATAAAAAAATCTGAACATGCGCAGCCTGTCCCATTTCAATCTTTGAAACGAGTTAAACAAGGTCAGGTGACAATTAACCGGTAAACCAAGCAGGAATTAAAGATAATGCGCCAACAGCTTTCGCATGTTGAAAACAAAATCGACCAAACAGGTGACGACAATAGGCGAAACAGTATTCATTTGGCAGATTCGGACAAACGAATGGACTCAGTATGCGGGTTAGCCTATTCGTGAATGTAGCAGATTTCGGAGATAAGATAGCTGGGAGAAAGCTTGTGGCGTGAGAGCAAATTCATGTTCACATAGTAATGATGGTTTATATTACAACCATTTCCACACTGGACTGTTAGGAAGTTTAAGGTTTTCAAAAATATTGATGATGAATTCACCCTTGAGAGTGGCTATAACAATTTAGCCATTCTCCTCCACTTACGTAGCCAACTTCTCATAAATTGGAATTTATGTTCAGCTTTTTAAAAGAGCAACCAGCCACAAGAATGCGTTATTTCGTACAAGACTGAGAAACTTACGGTGATTTCTATCACGTATTCTTGTTCGCGTATTGTTCAGAGACAATGCAGGACCGTATTAGACACAGCAATGTTATGCTCAAGAACTACGATCAATTTGATTTTGCAAGTTCATTGTGTGGAAGAACCAATTTTTGACGAACCTGTCTGACGAAGCTACCGACCCGTGTAAAGCCAGGTTCACACCTACAAAAATTTTCGGCGAACACTTAATGCACAAATACGAAGAGCGAAATGTACTGTGGGACCCAAAACATTAATAACGTTTCAATAAAATAAAGAAAAACGATGTGTGGCAAGAGATAACCGAATCGATAGGAATCTGCATCGAAGATACCAAGAAAACTATTGCTGTCCTCCTGGGATCTTACAGGAGAGAGAGAAAAAAGGGAGGAAATCAGTTGGCAACGATAAATATAAGTAAACAAATGTTAGGTAGTACTAAATTAGTAATTAATTTATTTGTTTGTGACTCATTTTTGAAACACTTTCATTGTGTAGTTTGTAGGAGCGACAGAGACATACAAATCAGACTGGTTTGCCTTCAAGGGTTTCGCTTTTCTTTTGGATAAAAACGAACCCAGAGAAACAATAAATCCTGAAGGTGTGTTAAGAGTTAATTATCATTTATAATTCACGCCCATACAGATTTGTTTTTATTTATGCATATGAACAACTGATTATGCATAAAGAGATTGCTTGAATTTGCTCCTGCTGTAGAAAAATAACTCACAAATTCTTCTCTGATATCCTTTGCTGTAAAGTTGCTCTACGTTAAATATTGTCCATTTCTCCAACTACCCTCTAGCAACTGTCCATTGCACCTCTGTACATAGCTTCAAAACAGTTTTGCTTAATCGAAAAGCCTCTTCACCAACAAATACGTAAGTGACATCTTCACGCATTTGAGGAAGGGGCTTTGTAGGCGCTAGTTTTGAAGTGTGATACACAATCTTGGGATGTAACTCACTACTACGGAGCACTCCTCCATCTGCAGTTTGCATGAACCAGGGCAAAAAACACTATGCTGAAAAAGCCTTCGTAATTTATGTGTTCACTGCCACTAGTAAAGGGCGTTTGAAGTGTTATGTGCTTACCATTAAGTTATCCAAGAGAGCTGGGAAACTGCCAGAGTCTTTCAAAATCTTCAGATATTTTCAATCATTCTTCAGCAGTTTTGGCATCTGGAAAAAGAATTGCTCAAATAACAAAGGAAAAAAGTGCAGCAATGAAACATTGTATTTTGTAGGAAGTCCCCTCATTAGTTATTTGTTTTCCAGATACGATTTTTGCTGATTTTCATTATCTACCTAGTTTAGTGTAAATATATTATTGTTTTAGTTAGTTTATAATCACATAATTTCTGTATTAATTTATGTAACTTGTTTATTTGTATGAGACAGACACTCAAATTCAAATTTCAGACTATTCTAAAGCGATGCCACAGGACAGAGCGCCGAGAAATTAATGGCCCCTCCTTGCAGTTCAGAGGAACAGCAAAATGGATCTTTTATAAAGCGTCAAAAAACAAAGAGGAAATGAATACCGGCCCGCGACGAAGAGGCTTATAAAATTTTGCAACGTCTGTGGGAGCAGAAGACGCCACAAGAAAATATGCTAAATACCTTGCAGAGAAATTAAATAATTTTGATTCTGTGACAAAGTCAAATTAGATTCATAAATTTGATAACCTGTTGTATGAAGTTGAGATGATCATGTACTCAAATTCCCCATCTGCAAGTACAGGTACACCATAAAATTCAAAAAATGGCTCGAACATAGTGAGCGATGAAGAATTTGTGAATCCATCGACATCAGTTTCATCTTCGCCTACGAACTTGGAAGAGAACACTTTATTACCATTAGTAGTATTTGTGCATTTCACATCTTCGCAAAATATTAAATGAAAATTGAATTGTATAGTAGTATAACTGACTATTACTCACCTTTATATAATCCTTTAGTGCTTCAGCTAGAGTTCTGCAAACTGTGTGCACAACGAGAGATGTACATTGTTTCGATATTTTGGAGAGATGCTGAAGGCTAGTGTATGAATCTCCTGTTGCTAGAAATCGTAATGTTAAACCAACATTTCCTTGGCTGACACTGACTCGCTAAATGTAGTGGTATGTTTTGCAGTTGTTGGTCCAATCAAATTAATAAGAAATTCAAAATCTTGCCCAGATGCACACAAAATTTGTTTGCACATGCCTCTAGTTTCGTCCACAGCCAATATATTTAACAGACTAGCATCACCTTCACATCTTCCTTTTCTCTATGCATCCGTTCCACTAGCGTCTTTTTTTCTCTCTGTCCCTTTTTAGTAAATCACACAACACGATAAAGGCTGTATACTTTCTCCCTGCTTCAGACATAGTTAACTCACTCGTTCGTAAATAATGAAGTACAGATACACTCGCGCAACAAAAACAAATGGAAGCGTCCACATGGAGAGCTCGATGCGGCGCAAATTCCTTTGATGTTCGTCAGGAAACCGACACAGTCTGGAGAGTGGGGGTTGAATGCGGAAAAAATTCTTGCGTGCGTTGTCACGTCCACATATACGCGCAGGGGTAAAATTTTATGCTGTGCGTCGCGTTCGGCGCAAATTTTTATAAGTGTGGACGAGCCTTAAGACACACAGTGCTGGTGGGTCTTTATAAAGACGACATCGAAACACGTAAGGGCTTGTTGCAAGAACTTGAATTTGATAAGGATGAACGGCCGCCACATAATAACCATTATAACAGTCACAGGCATAACTACCGCCCGCAGCATAATGCGGAACTGCCACCGAGTAACAATCATTACCGTGGTACTTACAGACTAAATTACCGCCCATAGCGTGACCAGCTGCTGCTACACTGACATTCGAGAGAGCAATTTTATGATAATCGAGATGACGATAGACATGAGTGAGACATCAGCCTTCAGGGAAAACAATTGGCATTCCAGAAGTGGTTTTCATAATCACGGAGGTCACGAACGCAGAAGCAGGGACCGCGCCCCTTGGAAATGAAGTAATTACGGAAACAGGAGTCACCTCTGCCGCGACAGCTACGGCGAACGACAATATCAGAACGGGCGACATGAAACAAGGTTTAGCCCACTGACAAACAATACGTTTGCGACACAGAAAACATTACGACCACCTGTATAAGTATA
The DNA here is from genome assembly GCF_021461395.2 of Schistocerca americana. Lineage (NCBI taxonomy): Eukaryota > Metazoa > Arthropoda > Insecta > Orthoptera > Acrididae > Schistocerca > Schistocerca americana. Next base: position 379,527,494 of record NC_060120.1, on the reverse strand, counting down.
TTACATGTAGAAAACACCGGAAATATTTTGTCAGACGGGAAAGAAACAATAAATATAGTACATTCAGAAAACACCGGCAATGCTATACCAGAGCGGGATGACAGTAGTCAAAAAACTTTTTCTACTGTGGGTGAGATTGCCGAGTCATAGACAGAAAGCACTCAGTTTATCCGTAGGTTTCAGAAATGCACACATGAAACGTAGTTAGTGACAAGTCGAGATTGGTATACAAAATTAATACAAGCTGAAATAACACCAGAAGTAAAAGGAAATAAAATGGTTCAAATGGTTCAAATGGCTCTGAGCACTATGGGACTTAACATCTGAGGTCATCAGTCCCCTAAAACGTAGAACTACTTAAACCTAACTAACCTAAGGACATCACACACATCCATGCTCGAGGCAGGATTCGAACCTGCGACCGTAGCGTTTGCGCGGTTCCAGACTGAAGCGCATAGAACCGCTCGGCCACTCCGGCCGGCAAAAGCAAATATGTGGGGATTAGCGAATGCGTTAGGGAAAGACACTGAAAACTCGAGGAGTAGGAATAGTGATTTAAGAAAGAATATCACTGTAGTAGTTTTATCAGAAACAGACATAAATGATGAAACAGGAGGCTTAATATAAGGGTGGTTACTGGTAAAAGATGGGATAAACAAAACAATCAAGATCACGATGAGAATAATAAAGAATAGGAAATAGACATTTTTAATTGGCAGGAAGATGACAAGATTTCTGGTTGATATCAGATGTGATGAAAGTATTATAGAACAAGAAGAGTTGACAGGGAATAGGAATAGTCTTGAGTGGAGCTAACAGCCTTGTTTTTTGTTGGCATGTTGTAGTAGTGCACGGTAGAGTCCACACAGAATAACGTGGTCGGTAGATGGGCAGTCAGTGGGGCTTGTGTTAGGAAAGCGGACAACGGGCAGGTGCTGTAGCGGAAATGCCGAGTGTTGGAGGGAAAGTGCCTTTCTGAACTGAAGCTTACACTCACATTTTTTGTAAATATTAAGTGGGGCCCTTCCACACCCACATTTGCATGGTGACCATTCAAAAGATGCTAGCCCTACTCTGGTTACTATCTAAACTAAATTCCGCTGAAAATGCAACAAAGCAGCGACTTACTTTCGCCTAGCTTGCTAACCATTCTTAACTTCCGGAGAAGCGCCATGAGCGGTGAATTTTGGGTAAAGCCTACACATTTCCCTCGTTGCCATGTTAAAATTTGCTTCTTTTGCCAAAACACAGCGGAGTATACACAGTGTCACCTTGTAAGAGGTCCATGATTAAGGAATTTGTTGCTAGCGCACTCGAGCAGATGTAATTTTGATGGATTGCTCACGCGCTGCCTGCGATATGTAAGCTATAAGAGAATCTCAGACCAGAGAGCAGTGTTGCATGCAGTAAGAGCAGTGTGTAGCAGCTGTAGTAGTAGTAGCGAGCAGTCGTGTGTATGGAGTTGGCTGAGCCGGTCGTGGGGAGCGATGGCAGAGCCTGAGCGTTGTAGTATAAGGTAAAAGCAGCCTCGCGCATATGTATTATTGTTATATCAAGTCCCATGTAAATGTTTTAAAAAATCTCTTAATAATAATCTTTCTTATAAAAATTAACTTTTGACAATCATTGATCTCAATTTAAAGAATTTACTAATTTCTCCAATCCATGGTCATTCCGATTATTGTAAAGAAAAACCAGTTATTTCTTTTTATACATGACAAATCTATCGGCCAGCATTGCACAGGGCTGTGCTAGAAAAGTTTCTTATAGGAGCAGATATATATGCGTTATCCGGCGAGCTTGAATTTCAATTTATTCAGAATGATCTTTCAGGGCCATGACGCAGCACTGCTGACATCCAAATTCACCAGTTAGATTCACAGTCAGTTAATTATTGAAAGGTTATAAGTAAGCCACAATTTTATTAGGAGGTTAGTCACATTGTATTATTGGTAGATTACACTAAATGTGAATGTTATATAATTATAAAATTTACTGTTGGGAGGTTATTATAAATTTTATTTATCTGTGGGGAGGTTACACTGAATGTGAATTATATAATTATATTTATTACTGTTTGGAGGTTATTGTATAATTTATCTGTTGGGAGGTTACAACCTCCCTAATGTGTTGTGCAGACGCAGTTGTGAGAGAATTCTGGAAAAGTGGCTTATTAAAATTTTTAAGTGAGGAATTGAGAAAAAAATGGTCAGTAGCTTATGAAAAAACAAACCCTCGTTGCAAAAATTTATGTATCCTATCTTCACTTACGTTGTTCCAAAACCCATTGCATTTCTCGTTTCATCAGTTATCGATGGCCCTTAAAAGTAATTCTTTCATTGAAAAACTCTGTGGTTAGTGGAATGACACGGAATTAATGAGTGTTACATAACAACCATACGTCAAAATATTATCCTCTTGGTGTGCTATCATTTGCCAAAATCTCATTTCCATATCTCAATCCGTTGATGAAATTCGAGCAAAGTTGCGTATATTTCACTGGCTTTATCGCTGGCGTGACACGATCGCAAATGAGTGTGCCACATCAGATCAATTTTCTCGAGAATGCTAATAAATAGAGACCCCCACAAATGTAAAGAAAAATTCAATATGTTAACTAAATTTCATAAGCAGCAACATATTACGTAATATGCACCAAACGCAAAATCATGGCGACCCTTATTTTTCATTTCAAACTTTTTTCGAGTTTCGTGCGGTTTCGGACGAAAACTGGTCGCTGCGCTTCGACCACAGTATCCTGTGCGGACTCTATTGTTCCAGATGAGTGAACTTTACTCGGTTTCCAGATACATTGTTCTTCTCTTTTTATTGTTTATAGAATAGGATAATAGCGGCAATTACTTTGGAAAACCATCCAGAGGAAGAGTAAAGAAATGTCTAATAAGTAATATGAACTGGTTGAAAATAATATGGCAACTATAATTACGTACAAGAAGTACACTATAGCAAATAATAAGGATATTCCTGTGATAATGTTAGTATAGTATGTTCATGCTGCAGCACTTTCTTTGCTGGATCATTTGTTAATTTTGTGTGCGAGGACATGACTTAAAATTTCTTGAATTATAATTGATGACATTTGGTTTTGGAATATTTGCTAACTCCGGTTAATCTTGTGAGGAAGAGAGAAGTGAAATACAGCTTGACTGAAGGCGTGAAAAGATATAGGCACATACAAGGTAAAAAAGGGTTAGATAACTGAAAGAGGAGATTTTAAGGTAAAGAAGCAATGAGGTGAGAAAAAATGAAGTTTATATTATGAATTAAAAAATACTGCTGTGAGTATATATTATAAGACATGAGTAATGATGAAATGGAGGGAGTATATATAATGAAATCGAGAGAAAACAGTATGTTGAGAAGAATAAGGTATGGTTATTACAAATTTTATATGGTAGGATATGAAAAAGGATAAAAAGCACTAGGTATGTTGAAGCTTGGCGAGAGAAATTCTTCATGAGTAATTAAAGAAATCGAAGATTGTTCTGGTACATGAAATAAGACAATGGTAATTTAGTGATGTATCAGAGAGTAGCTTTGTTGTTCTGGTCTGTTTCTCACAATAGATTTCCAAAAAAGGTAAGATTCAAACTGCCATTGGGCTGATGGCGCTCCCATTGCCACAAAAATGGCTCTGAGCACTATGGGACTCAACTGCTGTGGTCATAAGTCCCTTAGAACTTAGAACTACTTAAACCTAACTAACCTAAGGACATCACTCACATCCATGCCCGAGGCAGGATTCGAACCTGCGACCGTAGCGGTCGCGCGGTTCCAGACTGTAGCGCCTTTAACCGCTCGGCCACTCCGGCCGGCCCATTGCCACACAAATAGAGTAATTATAGTCTACATTTTATCTTACGATATGATAAGACGTTACTACACTTGAGCACAAAGTTAATATACATTTAGAAATAAGAATAATGAGTGACGACTGACCGACGTTTTCTGTAACTGTAATATTTACTCAGATGATGTGCACGTAGTAGTTACCAGAGCCATGATGATCACTTTTATTTTCCCATAACCTTGTGTCATATGTGTTGTAGTTTCATCTCGTAGTTAGAATCTCTCTGTAAGTAGAAGCACTGAAGAGTGCCCTGTAGTTTGTTTTCCTTTTGTGATTATTTACCAATTAAGATCTCTACACAATGTAAATGGTACACTAGCCTATAAGTACACGTGTCCGTATTACTCTGTATAGCTACGGAATAACTTTGATGTAAGTTCACCTCATTACTCACAGGCACTATGTCCACAATTATGCAATATGTAGAAAACTCTAAGGTATTATATGCAAATTCTGTTTTTATGAGATAGCTGATTCTCAGTACAGTTAATTAATATGTTTATATCTACTCGGCGTAGATCCCTCAGAGTGGTTGGTGGGTCACGTCGTCCATAAACAGCCATTTTCAGTCTACCTGAGGCATGTTCGATATGTTTCACGTCTGGAGAACATGCTGGCCACTCTAGTCGAGCGGTGTCGTTATTCTGAAGAAAGTCATTCATAAGATGTGCACGATGGAGGCGCGATTTGTCATCAATGTCATCAATGAAGACGAATGCCTCGCCAATATGCTGCCGATATGATAGCACTATAGGTTGGAAGATGGCATTCACGTACCATGCAGCCATTACGGCGCCTTCCATGACCACCAGCGGCGTACGTCGGCTCCATATAATGCCACCCCAAAACAGCAGGGAACCGAACCACCTTGCTGCACTCGCTGGTCAGTGTGTGTAAGGCGTTCAGCCTGACCCGGTTGCCTCCAAAAACGTCTCCGACGATTGCCTGGTTGAAGGCATATGTGGCACTCATCGGTGAAGAGAACGTGATGCCCATCCTAAGCGGCCCATTTGGCATGTTGTTGGGCCCATCTGTACTGCGCTGCATGGTGTCGTGGTTGCAAAGATGGACCTCGCCATGGAAGTCGGGAGTGAAGTTGCGCACCATGCAGCCTATTGCATACAGTTTGAGTTATAACACGACGTCCTATGGCTGCACGAAAACCATTATTCAACATGGTGGCTTGCTGTCAGGATTCCTCCGAGCCGTAATCCGTAGGCAGCGGTCATCCACTACAGTAGTAGCCCTTGGGCGGCCTGAGCGAGGCATGTCATCGACAGTTCCTGTCTCTCTGTATCTCCTCCATGTCCGAACAACATCGCTTTGGTTCACTCCAAGACACCTGGACACTATCCTTGTTGAGAGCCCTTCCTGGCACAAAGTAACAATGCGGACGCGATCAAACTGCGGTACTGACCGTCTAAGCATGGTTGAACAACAGACAACACGAACCGTGTACCTCCTTCCTGGTGGAATGACTGGAACTGATCGCATGTCGGACCCCCTCCGTCTAATAGGCGCTGCTCATGCATGGTTGTTTACATCTTTGGGCGGGTTTAGTGACATCTCTGAACAGTCAAAGGGACTGCGTCTGTGATACAATATCCACAGTCAATGTCTATCTTCAGGAGTTCTGGGAAACGGGCTGATGCAAAACTTTTTTTGATGTGTGTACATTGGTTTGAAATACTGCGTTGTTATAGAAAATGGGAAAAGTGATAGGTGCTATTTTAATAACAATGCCGACAGAAAAGGGAAACAAATACATGGCATATGAAATGGCACAGCCTTGCTCTGACAGTGTCCCTGTTGCCGTGCGTCAAGGCTTAAGTAAGCGTGTAAATGCAGTGTGCAAGAGTTGCCCCCATCTGTTCTATACGGTAGTTCCTCGCTGTCGTTTGCAGACATCCGTTGTATTGCAGTATGGCGCGAACCCTAGTCTGGAAGTGTTTTTACGATGTGTCGTAGCAATGAAGTGCAGTGCTTCATTTGTTTTAAAAGATTAAAGATTTGTCTGCCATTTCTATGAAGTAACAAACGAGGAAGGAAATTACGGCAACAGTAATAAATTAAAAACTTAACAATGGTCTGCTGTCTGTGTCTATATACCTTTATCTGCTTTTAGCCCTTGAAAAACGGAGTAATAAACACGAAAAAGAGAGCTCTTCGGCCTCAGTTTTCACGCTTTAGCAACGACTATTCATAATGCCCATAGAGTGATAAGATCCCCGATTACAAATGATTTTGAGCTGAGTTTCAAAAACTCAAATTCAACAGAAGAATACTGATGATTTTTGTATGATTTAACCAATTATCATTTTTCGAGAAAAGCAACGAACTAAGGTTTCTTTTATTTGCCTTAAATATTTTAATTCTATGTATCTTGAAGCTGTGAGAGTCTCAAAATGTTTAAATCTTTGTACGAATTCTACGTTCATTACAGGAACCAATACGAATGAAAAAACTAAAATCGGTTGTTTCAAGAAAAGGTTATTTTGAGCGCTTCTAACAGTCACATTAGAACTGGCTTGGAAAAAAATGTAACCGAAAATCGGTAGTTTCAGCGATAAACGTCATCTCTATCTCTGAGCCACCATTTAGCGCACATTGTTTTACATGGTGATCGGGGGTTGTACGTAAATTCATGGGTATTTCTCTAGTATCTTTATGTCATGAGTGCGTAAGCGCCATTTTACTGTTTGCAATTATAACCATGCAATAATGAACTAACAAAACTATACGTAACGGCTTTGAATCTGGAGTGCCAACAGTGTAGAGAGAACCGACAAACTGCGTTGAGGACAGGAAGTTTTGTCTATTGTCTCAGTTTCAAATCCAGTAGGTACTAATGATCTTAGCCTTCCCTAGAACACCTGCACATGGCGAACCGTTCCTACGAGAATAGTATTAAGATGCACTAGGAATCCATGTAAATGAGCATGTTACGTCTTGTGGCATTAAGCGATAAAACTCTGAAGTGCAGTCTGGGAACGCAGGCGTTAGAGATGTGACCTTCAGCGGTATGTTTCCTGTGTGCCTATTACCTTAATTGCGGCGATCTGCAGGTGGGCATTTTAATGGTGACGTAAATAATTCTACGCCGTTGCCAATGATAAGTAATGAGTGAAGGACTGTCTTATTGAAAATATGAACCATGACCAGCAAAAAATAAATGTAAATCTAGAATGGCATTGTAGGCTGAGAAGTGAAGTTAAACTGGGAACGTCTTCTGTGTTCGCATCTACTGACACCGTTCTTTTGTGATCAAAAGTATCGTGACACCTATTAGTGGACATCAAAATGAGGTGTGTCACCCTTCGCCCTTGCGACGGCTTCAACTATGCCGAGGACAAAAAAATGACTCTGAGCACTATGGGACTTAACATCTGAGGTCATCAGTCCCCTAGACTTAGAACTACTTAAACCTAACTAACCTAAGGACATCACACACATCCATGCCCGAGGTGGGATTCGAACCTGCGACCGTAGCAGCAGCGCGGTTCCGGACTGAAGTGCCTAGAACCGCTCAATCACAACGGCCGGCTGCCGAGGACACTTTCAGTGACATGTCTGAATGTCTATCGAGGAAAGACAGCCAGTTCTTCCTCAAGAGAGAAACAAGAGAAGGAGTGATGCTGGACTCTGGGTCAGCCGGGTAATCAGATAACTTATTCCAAAGCTGTTAATTTGGCTTCAGAACAGGTCTCTGGAGAGACCAGTCCATTTCAGGAATGTCATTGTCCTCAAACCATTGCCTCGTAGATGGTGTTTTATGACAGGGTGCACTGTCAAGATGACACTGACACCCACCGCTTCTAAGCTGTTCGTCCACTATACGGGGTGGTCCATTGATCGTGACCAGGCCAAATATCTCACGAAATAAGCGTCAAACGAAAAAACTACAAAGAACGAAACTCGTCTAGCTTGAAGGGGGAAACCAGATGGCGCTATGGTTGACCCGCTAGATGGCGCTGCCATAGGTCAAACGGATATCAACTGCGTTTTTTTAAATAGGAACCCCCATTTTTTTACATATTCGTGTAGTAAGTAAAGAAATATGAATATTTTAGTTGGACCACTTTTTTCGCTTTGTGATAGATGGCGCTGTAATAGTCACAAACATGTGGCTCACAATTTTAGACGAACAGTTGGTAACAGGTAGGTTTTTTAAATTGAAATACAGAACGTAGGTACGTTCGAACATTTTATTTCGGTTGTTCCAATGTGATACATGTACCTTGGTGAACTTATCATTTCTGAGAACGCATGCTGTTACAGCGTGATTACCTGTATTTGCCACATTAATGCAATAAATGCTCAAAATGATGTCCATCAACCTCAATGCATTTGGCAATACGGGTAACGACATTCCTCTCAGTAGCGAGTAGTTCGCCTTCCATAATGCGCTGACGCATGTTGTCAGGCGTTGTCGGTGGATCACGATAGCAAATTGTCCTTCAAATTTCCCCACAGAAAGAAATCCAGGGACGTCAGATCGGGTGAACGTGCGGGCCATGGTATGGTGCTTCGACGACCAATCCGCCTGTCATGAAATGTGTCATTCAATACCGCTTCAACCGCACGTGAGTTATGCGCCGGACATCCATCATGTTGGAAATACATCGCCATTCTGTCATGCAGTGAAACATCTTGTAGTAACAGCGGTAGAACATTACGTAGGAAATCAGCATTCATTGCACCATTTAGATTGCCATCGATAAAATGGGGGCCAATTATCCTTCCTCCCATAATGCCGCACCATACACTAACCCGCCAGGGTCGCTGATGTTCCACTTGTCGCAGCCATCGTGGATTTTCCGTTGCCCAAAAGTGCATATTATGCCGGTTTACGTTACCGCTGTTGGTGAATGACGCTTCGTCACAAAAAAATCTGTCATCGTCCCGTAATTTCTCTTGTGCCCGGTGGCAGAACTGTACACGACGTTCAAAGTCGTTGCCATGCTATTACTGGTGCATAGAAATATGGTACGGGTGTGATCGATGTTGTAGCAATCTCAACACCGACGTTTTTGAGATTCCCGATTCTCGCGCAGTTTGTCTGCTACTGATGTGCGGATTAGCCGTGACAGTAGCTAAAACACCTACTTGGGCATCATCATTTGTTGCAGGTCGTGGTTGACATTTCACATGTGGCTGAACACTTCCCATTTCCTTCAATAACGTAACTATCCGGTGAACGGTCCGGACACTTGGATGATGTCGTCCAGGATACCGAGCAGCATACACAGCACACGCCCATTGAGCATTTTGATCACAATAGCCATACATCAACACGATATCGACCTTTTCCGCAATTGATAAGCGGTTTCCTTTTAACACGTGTAATGTATCACGAAGCCAATAGCGTCCGCACTGGCGGAATGTTACGTGATACCACGTACTTATACGTTTGTGACTATTAGAGTGCCATCTATCAGAAAGCGAAAAAAGTGGTCCAACTAAAGCATTCATATTTCTTTACGTACTACACGAATATGTAATAAAAGGGGGGGGGGGGGTCCCATTTAAAAAAACGCAGTTGATATCCGTTTGGCCTATGGCAGCGCCATCTAGCGGGTCAACCATAGCGCCATCTGGTTTCCCCCTTCAAGCTAGACGAGTTTCGTTCTTTGTAGTTTTTTCGTTTGATGCTTATTTCCTGAGATATTTGGCCCGGTCACTATCAATGGACCACCCTGTATACAGTACACAGTACTATAAAATGCGTTCATATCCTTCTTTGGCATTCAGCATTTTCGTTAGCTCAATAACAGGCTCTCGACGTAACCACCAAAAACACCCCCGTATCGTAACATCACCACTTTCGTACTTGACTATTGGCACTACACATCATGAGACTTAACATTCTCCAGGCATTCGCTTAGCTTTAGCTACAGAAATGTTGCTTATGAGGAGCTGCTTGACCAAGATGCCTTGATCATTTTAACTCTCTACGCACACTCGATATGTTAGCTGGACTGCAGGTAACACTTTGGAACTCAAGAGTTGCTCCTTTCGCTGATTTCACGTGATTTTTTTCCCTCTCTTCAATGCTCACCGGTTCTTGTTCGTCAGTACACGAGATCTACCTGGTCTTAGTTCAGCTGTGATTGTTTCTTCACGTTTCCACTCTACAATCACATCTACAAGGGATGCTTTAGATGGTTTAAAATGTCCGTGACGGATCTGTTACCAACATGGCATCCACTGGCTAATCCACGTCCCTGAGCTCTCCTGACCCTCGCATTCTACTGTTACTGCTCCTCTACTGACAGCACGATACTACCCGTATCCTTTTATATTGGCGGGTCCTCCTCCGGCGGCATCTAGTGGCCGATTCCGCATTACATGGGGGTGTCCGAATACTTTTGATCAGATAGTGTATTACTGTTGTGTCTTTCGCGTAAGTGTTCGTGTAATTGGGTGTCATCTGTGCGTGTAGGGCACAGGGTCATGTTTGTGTAGTCGTCTGTAAAGAAAAAAGAATAACAGATCAAGGAGGGCCTTGCGTAGGGCGTAAATAGTTATGTAGGCATGTAGGATGGCATTAAACCAATCAGATGGCTGACAAACACCCCCCCCCCCCCTCCTTTCCCCGAAAGAAAACACTTAGCAGCAAAATCGTCAGTGTCCTACATGAGTCAGTACCCATCGATAAATGACAGTCTAGATCGGAAATAACTGTGGGACTTAACATCTGTGGCCCCCTAGAACGTAGAACTACTTAAACCTAACCTAAGGACATCACACACATCCATGCTCGAGGCAGGATTCGAACCTGCGACCGTAGCGGTGGCGCGGTTCCAGACTGAAGCGCCTAGAACCGCTCTGCCACTACGGCCGGCCCGACAACGAGGAGTGTTGGTCTGTGGTGCCATTTCACTTCATGGCAGGACCTCTTTGGTTGTCATCCGCGGCACCCTTACTGCACAGCGGTACGTCGACGATATGCTACGCACCATTTTATTGATCTTCATGCCAAGCCATCTTAGGGTACATTTCAACACGATAACGCCCTTCCGTGCACGGCGGGAGTTTCTACTGCTTGCCTTCGTCCTTGCCAAACCCTACTGACCGGCAAGTCTGCTGGATCCCTCCCTAACTAAGACCGTCTGGGGCAATACGGGTAGGCCCCACCAAGCAGCTCGAGATTTTGACGAACTGACGGTCCAGTTGAACAGAATTTTGCACAGTATCCTTCAGAAGGGCATCCAACAACTCTGTCAAACAATCCCAAGCCAAATAATTGTTGGCATAAAGGCCAGAGGTGGTTTGCTCAGTTTGTGTAGCTCTTTCTCTTGAAAACATCATCCAACTTTTCTGAAATTGTAATCATTTGTTTGTCTGTACATGTGCATCACATCTTGAAATAAATGTCCCATTCGGATAATTCCTTCGCGTCCATCGTGCTTTCTTTTGTCTTACAGTGTTATTTTTGTGAGAAGACCTTAACTTCACCCATGTAATTGTCAAAACAATTAACTCACCATAACATATTATAAATCTTACATAGGATGGTTCTAAAAGAACGTTACAGCTTGAGTTACTTACAGAAGTTTATTGAGAAGGCCCATAAACGTAGCAGATTTGTTATCTCGCTGCAAAATACTGCAGTTTTCATCCCATACATTCACTTTGACTTTACATTCCTCTTTAACTTTCACTTTGGCTAAATGTGACTGCCGTTGGACGTATGGCGAATTTCTTGCCACACTTTATTCAGCATATCCTGTGAAGTCTGCCATTTTGATTTTCAACTTGTTGTCGTTCCTAGTGACGGACTTCGGTAATACAATAAGTGAATGAATCGTTTACTACGAGCTGGCACCTTAACCACAAGTCGAAGACGTCTCAGTAGAATTCTGCATCTAAGTGAATTTCTGAGTCCTTGTAGAATGACCATATTATAAACATGACCTGTAACAAGGGAAACATGTGAAAGTGTGCGCAACAACCGGTTCAGACTAACAGGTTAACAAGTTGAAACACGATTTCATTGGAGATTTATTTTCGGAATGATCTGCGCTCTCCTGGATTTCCTCTTATTTTCGTTACCACTTAGCCCGTCTAGTACGAGCTCCGCTGTACTCAAGTTAGCCAATTTATTTTATTTAACATTCTGGCTGGTTGCCCTTATTATCGCCGCAGTCGTCAGTTACGTAAGGGTGGAAAGTCGTGCGCCTCGCCTGTCTGTGAATTTTGTGAACTTTGTTCTGTGTGTCATCGTGTTTCAACTGTTTGCACTGTATTTTACGGGGCGGAAAGTAGTGAAATGCCCAGAATCTGCCTAAACGGACGTAGGAAATTGCCTTGAACCCACAAGGGGCCGGCCGGTGTTCCAGTCACAATCGTTAGTCAGCCGCGCCGCTTCTGTTCGCGTCTGAGTCCAATGTGCTATGCGTTATGCTACAGGAGTAACTGCGCTCTGTTGGGTCATCCTGCGATATCTCCATCTACAGCTGCATATGTCTTTCTTCAAGTTCAATTTCAAATAGTAACAACAGCAAGGGCATTTTTAAAACACGATTTTAAAAACTCTGAACTTAGAAAGAAGCACTTCACTAGCGGCCCTGTGATTGGTAATTCATTATTGAAGGATAAAAAGAATTTGTCCTAGGTTAAAACAGAATTGAAAGCCAGATACGTCCCAGGAAATGTGTCATGGGTAGAAAATAGCATATACGTATGCAACAGCTTAAAATAGAGTTGTTCTAGGAAGTAAGTAGGCTAAAACTAGAACTAGGATGCAATACCCTGATCTAAAAGCAGAACAGAATGTAGGTCACGGGCTTTAGTCTCAGTTCTGGTGGGTGCATACCACTGGCTTTCACGGGATACTTTGCCTCTGTCTTCAAACGCCTACCAGGTCAGTTTTTTCATCGCCTCTCATGGGCGAAACAAACCATGATCATTCTACTTTTCGTTTTGTACGTTCAATATCCCCACTTAGTCCTGTCTGGAATGTGTTCCATATACTTGAGCAAAATTCTAGAACGGGTCGCTTCTGTGTTTTATAAGCAATCTGATTAATAGAAAGACTGGATTTGCATAATGTTCTACCAATGAACCGAAGTTTACCATCTGCTTTACGTAAGACTGAGCCTTTGTGATCGTTCCATATTATATTCCAAAAAATTGTTATACCCAGGGATTTCTTTCAACTCATTGGTATTGTAGTAGAAGGCTACTACTATTTTCGTTTTTCGCAGCGCACAAATTTATATTTCTGAAAATTTAACGCAAGTTGCCAATCTTTGCAGCACTTTGGAATCTAATAAGGATCGGACTGCGTACTTGTAAAGCTATATTTTAGACACTACTTCATGATAGATAACTACAACATATACCAACGTCTGAGTTTAATGTCTATAAATGTTAATAATGTCTATAAAGTCTAAATGTTAATGATGTCTATGATGATGATGATGATGAAGTCCCATACTCCGTGACGGAGCGTAGGGTAACGACACGGGAGACCCGCACCGCCGTACTAGGCAGGGTCCTAGTGGAGGTGGTTTGCCATTGCCTTCCTCCGACCGTAATGGGGATGAATGATGATAATGAAGAAGACGACACAACAACACCCAGTCATCTCGAGACAGGAAAAATCCCTGACCCCGCCGGGAATCGAACCCGGGACCCCGTGCTCGGGATGCGAGAACGCTACCGCGAGACCACGAGCAGTTAGAATGATGTCTATAAAGTCATTAATGTACTTCATGAACAACATTACTTCTGCGTCTGTCGATGAGTCTCTATCCAAGAGAGCATGCTGCGTCTGCCCTACCACGAATTTCTCAATCCAGTCAGAAATTGCGCTAGATATTCCATGCGATCGTTCTATCGATACAAAGCGTACGCCACTTAATAAAAAAAATTTAAAAAACGTGGTGAAATTGATAGATCAAAACTAAGTATGTGCAGAAGCAGTTTGTATCTCGTTCGCTCGGAGCCAGAGGCTGAAGATCTTTTCATGTTTAGAAACGGTAAAGTCGTAACGCATTGTAGACTGGGAGACTCGAGGGGTTGCCCACCCGCCTGTTTGGAAAGGCTCTCCCTCTCAGATCATAAAGGAGCCTTTTCTTCGCAAAGCGTGGTGTTGTGTTTCAAGCGTATCTGCCAAGTGTGTCTGACTGTGGCGAGTGCACGTAAATCTTAACTGTCGTGTTTTGTGCTGTTGATGAGAATGAGTAAGGGAAGAGAGAGTCTGAAAACGGGCGGCGTCACATATAGCCCAGTCTTCTTGAATAGGGGCAAGAGGATCGCCAATCTTAATCTCCCCATCAGACGGATGGACCACCATCAACAGTGGCTCATGCCCTTCCTCCGTCAGTCATGGCGAAGTGCTATGAAATTTATCTAGGACGTTGCGGTAAAGTCTGTTGACTAGGAACTGAATGCCACTACCTCTCCAGCCTTTGCTGGTCAAATACTGGAAGTTCTTCCACCAGCATGTTTCGTACTGAATACTTCCATGACGAAAGCCACCGTAAAATGGCGCCTTTGCCATCTGACTACTTAGATGGTTCCTCGTTTTTTGTAGCATGAATGACTGTGTGAATGCTTACGTTGTGTAAGCGTTCTTTGTGTTGTAGTCCATACATAATAACTGAAGTCAATGCACGCAATGAAATTTGAGGACCATTTCGGAAAGCATAAAGGAGCTCGCAGCATGTAACATTCCGTCAAATGAATGCAAAAACGTCAGCAGTGCCTTATGTAGATGTTTCGTAAGGCATCATACAGAGCTTGAAATTGCGCCCTGAGGCATTGATACAGAATTTGGCGATCAGGACTGTACGCCATCATCTCCCCTCTACTTGGTAATATTCCGTAGATGACTATGTCCTTCACTAGCTGGAATCCATACGTCATAATGATTTAGGCATAATGATTTACGCCCTCCACCATGAATGCGAGTAAAAATTAAAAACAGGGGAAAAATTCGTGCGCCCACCGAGCTTTTCATTTACTTACGGTTCGTGCTGTGGACTATTTATCTAGCACGAGCACTCCTATAACGATCGCGCTGTGTGAACGGCACATATGACATCATGTACCATTCAGCCGTCTTGTCTGCAGCTGCCATAGGTTGCAGCAACTGTGGTTATATAAAATGTTATTATGTAGTGAAAGTGACATTCAGTCCTACTTTTTGTTAATGGTCGTTTCAAGGTGACAGAGATCTGCATCAACTGCTGTGTTGGTGTACTGCGCATGCGGTAGCAGTCTATCATGTGATTTAAAATCTTTAGGTTGCTTGCGAAGTGCTCTGCGACATCGATCTATTCCATACAGCGCCTCTTAGAGCCTACCACTGGCTGAAACATACTTTTCTTACTAAGCAAATACACAATTATGTTACTTCTAAACTGATACTACTTTATGCTGTACGGGTTGCTTTTTCATAGTTTATTGCATTATATATTTTTTCAGTTTCCTTTATTATCTGCTCATGTTGAGGGTGATTATAATTGCACTTCCGCTACTTGAAAGGGCACCCATGAAAAACAAGTGAGGATAGGAAAATTAAATTTTTCAGAAACATTTATAAGGACATGTGGAAGAGACATAACGAATAAACCATTGAAAGAAACACATTTTAATTTCCACGTGAGAGTGTAACATTTGTTAATACGAGGGCTGTCCAGAAAGTAAGTTACGATCGGTCGCGAAATGGAAACGACTATGAAAATTCGATAAAGCTTTGCAAAGGTGTGTTGGGCAGTGTCTCTAGTATGACTCTAGGTAGAATTATGTCGCTCTTTTCATTCCTGAGGTCTTAGTGAGCGCGTAAAGATGTATCCCGCCAAGTACGAGGGCCTGGGGAGAATTTTCCCCTGAAGCTATGCAACCAACATTATATAACTGTCGTGCGGTTTCTTCTTCAAGACAATTCTCAGCCTCATTCTGCAGGGGCAATGAAGATGTTAGTGCATCGTTTCAACTGGAAATGTTTGGTTACCCACAATACACCCCGTAATTGTCTCCCACTGAGTTTCATCTCTGCTCAAACGAACCGCTGGCTATGAAGACAACATTTTGGCACAGACAACGAGCTTTAGGCCAGCGTAGAGAATTGGCGGAAAGCACTGGCGGCTGCCTTCTATGATGAGGGTATTGAAAAGTTGGTACAACGCTACGACAAATGTCTGAGTCAGAACGGTGACTACGTAGAGAAGTAGCTGAAAGGTGTAGCTAACTGTTACAAATGAAACATTTCTGATTTTCACTGTGATTTTCATTTCGCGATCAGTCGTAACTTACTTTCTGGACAGCCCTCGTAGTTTACGTTCCAGGATACAAACGCTGCTCAATGTAACGACCATCTGGATTCACGACAGCCTGCATGTTTGTATGGACACCATTTCAAAGTTCTTTTCAACATTTTTCGAACGATGAACCAGGCAATGTTCGACTGTCGTGACAAGACTCGTCCACCGCTTGATGATCGCACATTGTCTCGAGAATTATCAGCATGGCAACAATAACTTCGTCTGCCTGTCCCAGGAGCAATTCCCAAATACCCAGTTAATTTGAACTTTCCAAATATCTGTTATTGAACCTCGGTGCGAAGAGAGGACCTCTCCGCATTCCTTTAATGCGTCGATATTCGCGAAGAGCAGCATTACTGCTGTTGCTTTGGCGAAACAGCTTTACGAGTAAAGCCCTGTTCACCTCGTTACCTATCCATTACCCTGCTGATTGGCATCATTGTCACTAAGGGTAAAGTTCAAAACTACACCACAGAAAACTGATGGACCGCGCAAGACGACTTGTGCGCCTACATAGTTCTCTGTATTAGTAGCAATATTGCCTATAGCTTTATAGACCGTCTGAACCTGTAATGAACACTGATGCCTGTGTTTCTGCACTACGTCGCCGTACCAGTACCTAATGGCAAGTCATGACAGTAACATTATTAACAGCGCAAATCCGGCAGAACGCAATCTGAGCATCATTCAAAAATGGTTCAAATGGCTCTGAGAACTGTGGGACTTAACTTCTGAGGTCATCAGTGCCCTAGAACTTAGAACTACTTAAACCTAACTAACCTAAGGACATCACACACATCCATGCCCGAGGCAGGATTCGAGCCTGCGACCGTAGCGACCGCGCGGTTCCAGAATGTAGCGACTAGAACCACTCGGCCACTCCGGCCGGCTGAGCATCATTCCTATAAACTCAGTTACCCATGTGGTAGATAGTTTTCTGTGTACACTAGCTCAGTTAGCGTAAGTGTAATAACAACAATCCAGCATGCGCTGCTTGATCTTCAGATCAGTACCTTACTTGTTAAAAAAGAATGGGATATTAGAATTTCACCTTCTCCATGTAGCCGTCCCGAACATTTCACAATGAACGCAGCTCAAATACGAAAGATCGGAGATATTCAACAATATCAGAAACTGAGTCCGCTGACGCAAAACACCTTGTTATTCGTTTATTTGTTTATTTTTCCAAACTAGTTTCGGCGGCAAATATCACCACCATCAGTGTTTTTTTTTTTTACTAAAACATGCTCCAAAGGATAAACAGAACACCTCTTAAACCAGAAATCTACACACAGGAACTAAATATAATCCAACAAATTGCTGTTGAAAACGACTACAAAACAGACATCATAAACAAACTCAACAACAAGGTAAAACTGAAACATGCAGTACACACAGACAACACAGGAAAAAGAGAGAGTTGGTGCACACTATTTTACGCTAACAAATGAAATCACATAGAATAGGAAACATCTTGAAAAAGCAAGGGATTCCAATAACATTCGGAACAAACAATACAGTTCAGAAAGTACTAAGACCAGTCAGAAAAACCGCAGACTAATTCAGAAACGCTGGAATATATCAACTCACTTGCAACTCCTGTCAGGACCAATACATAGGACAAACAAGCAAAAACTTCCGAACGAGGTACACAGAGCACATGAGTGCTATAAAGAGTGACAGCACACATTCAACTTTTGTAGAACATCTAATGAACAAAAAGCATAACCCCACTGATATCGGAAACGATCTACACATTCTGAAAAACAGCAACAGTCTATACTGACAACCAACAATGGACGAAAATTACTACATACTAAAGGCTATAGTCGAAGGGAAAGATGTAATAAACGAAAACACAACACTCCTTATCGCTCTGAGAGTACTGTCCAAGGACACAGAACAGAAAGCACAAACACGCAAAAGAACCACTTCCCCATCAAGCACAGAGACATAAATAAGGAACAGAAGTCGTCGTAACTCGCGCTACAGTTTTCAAAGCCTTTCTCGCCAAATGCGATACACCTCTCGCAACATACGCGAACAGCAAGACGGCGTAATATTCTTGATCATAAACAAAGTGCGAAAGTTTTGTTTTTGTGTGTGTAGAATCAGCTGCATACCATCCAACGAAAGTGAGTACACGAATAACTAAGTAACAGCTCAGTACACACCAAATAACTGGATTCCACTACTCTACCGCAACCCCAAGTGTATATTGCTGTCATACGAAGTTCACCTTTTAGTATTTTGTTTACTAACAGCCCCTCACACAGTTGCAGATGACATGATATTCGCTGAGTAAAAACGGCAACAGAAAAAAAAGCGCACAGAAAAATGTCGCAAACAGCGACAATAATTCTCAAAAACATGCTGTAACATACGTACAATAAATAAGGCAGTATGAAAGTATCCATAGAAAACTATATTTTCAAAAAAACGAATAGTAAAAATGTAATAATGTGCCACGGCGTTTGTATAACCATGCTATTTTCTGCCTGTTTTAGATTTAAAAAACCCACTGATGATGGTGATATTTGTTACCGAAACTAGTTTGGGAAACTAAACGAGTAAACGAATAACAAGGTGTTTTGCATCAAGGCGGACTCAATTTCTGATATTCTTGTTTTTCTGTGCAAACACGGACCAAATGAAAGAGTTCCAAGATAAGATTATAGGAGATATTCTACACTCTTTAAACTACATCCCGCAGTCTATAATATCGCTGATTGTTTTGTGAGTCGAACAGGGATGTTGTTTAACATCCAAATTGGAAAGTACACTCTAAGAGAAAAAAAGCGAGCGGCGCACCACGAACGAATTACGCGAATGGGACGAAATTCGATAGATGTAATGTACAAATAACTGTAATTTCTGAAAAACTGGATGATTTATTCAACAGAAAGAGCTCCACAAAATGAACGCGTCAATAACGCGTTGGTCCACCTCTGGCCGTAACGCAAGCAGCTTTTCGGCTTAGTATTGATTTTCAGAGTTGTTGGATGTTCTTCTGAGGGACATCGTGACAAAGTCTGTCCAATTGGCGCGCTATATCATCAGAATTCCGAGCTGGTTGAAGGGCCCCGCCCATGATGGGCCAAACGTTCTCAGTTCAGGAGAGATCCAGCGGCCGTTCTGGCAAAGGGAAGGTCTGGCAAGTACGCGGACAAACACTAAAGTTCTCTCCGTGTGTGGGCGGGCGCTATTTCGCTGAAATGTAAGCCCAGGAGGGCTTGCCGTAAACGGCAACAAAACGGGGCGCAGAGAATCTTCGACGTACCGCTGTGCTGTAAGGGTGTTGCGGATGAAGACCAAAGGAGTCGTATTACGAAAAAGGAATGACACCCCACGCCCTCGCTCCTGGTCGGGGGCCGTATGGCGGGCGACAGTTAGGTTGATATTCCAACGATGTCCAGTACGTCTGCAGACACTTCTTCACTGGTCATCAGGGCTCAACTCGAAGCGGGACTCACTGAATACAGTTCTACTCCAGGCAATGAGAGTTCAGGCCGAAGACGTGTATGGAGACGCCATGGACAGCGGTGGGACACCAACCTGATGGTCGTACCAATCTGATTGTCGCCCGTTATAGGGCCTGACAAACAGAAGTGATGGTCTGGGGTTCCATTTCTATTCATAATGGTTCAAATGGCTCTAAGCACTATGGGACTTAACGTCTGAGGTCATTAGTCCGCTACTTCAACCTAACTAACCTAAGGACAACACATACATCCATACCTGAGGCAGGATTCAAACCTGCGACCGTAGCAGCAGTGCGGTTCCGGACTGACGCTCCTGGAACCGCTCGGCCACAGCGGCCGAATTCTATTCATAGCTGCACCCCTTTGGTTGTTATCTACGGCACCCTTACATCACAGTAGTAGATCGACGATATTCGACGCCTTGTTTTCTTGCCCTTTATGGCATTCCATCCTGGTCTTTCATTTCAGCACTATAATGTCTGTCCGCATTCGCCGAAAGTTTCTAGTACTTGTCTCCATGTTTGCCAAACCATACCACGGCTAGCAAGGTTGCCAGATCTCTAACCAAATGAGAAATTTTGGCGCGTTATGGGCGGGACCCTCCAATTAGCTCGGTATTTTAACGATCTAGCGCGCCAGTTGGACACACTTTGGAGCGATATCCCTCAGGAGGACATCGAACAACTCTCTCACTCAATGCGAAGACAAATATTTGCTTGCATAAGGGCCAGACGTGGTCTAACGAGCTACTGACTTGCTCAATTTGTGAAGCTCTTTCTCTTGAATATAACCTCAAACTTTTCTGAAACTATAATCATTTGTTTGTCTGTACATCTACATGACATTTACCGATTTACGTCCGGTTCAGATAATACCTTCGTGGTAGCCGGCCGGAGCGGCCGAGCGGTTCTAGGCGCTCCAGTCTGGCACCGCGCAACCGCTACGGTCGCAGGTTCGAATCCTGCCTCGGGCATGGATGTGTGTGATGTCCTTAGGTTAGTTACATTTAAGTAGTTCTAAGTTCTAGGGGACTGATGACCTCAGAAGTTAAGTCCCATAGTGCTCAGAGCCATTTGAACCATTTTTTAAACCTTCATGGTACGTCGTTCTTTACGTCTTGTGTATTTCTTCTTTGTCGTAGATTGGTAATTTTTCTTCACAAAATTTGAGTACTGTTGCAAGTGCACTTGTCTAGTGTACATCATTGTGATAACTGTAGAGTGTAATACCGTGTCTTTGTGATCAGAGAAGGGAGAGGGGAAACTCTGTGCCGGCATATATCATACTCCTATCGAATAACAATAAGCAGAGCACTAACTGTGATGTCTCCTTAAACAACAAAGGGCGTTAAGTTCCATCTATTGGATTAAACTGAAGTTACTTTTTTTTCTTAAGAAAATTACAAGCATAATTTAGTAAGAGCAAAAATAATATTTCCCGCAGGCGCCTTATCAAATTTACGAGACTATGAACTGTTGGAATCTCGCCTCCGCTTTTGTGTAAGAATACGAAAGTTTAAGTAATAAGTAACTATGAAGAGTTGACAACAGTGTCACTACTAATTTACCCATTCATGCACTCCAGTCCATGCACGGTAGAAGAATCCATGCAATGAATAAGGTTGGAGCCCATGCCTTTTGCCAACCGAATAGTTGTCTTTTATTTCACATCGAGTAACACCGCTCGCCATAGCGCTTTATGGAATGTCTACCGGTAACTCCGATAAGTCGTCTTTTTTTTTTCATCAGTCTACTGACTGGTTTGATGCAGCCCGCCACGAATTCCTTTCCTGCGCTAACCTCTTCATCTCAGAGTAGCACCTGCAACCTACGTCCTCAATTATTTGCTTGACGTATTCCAATCTCTGTCTTCCTCTACAGTTTTTGCCCTCTACAGCTCCCTCTAGTACCATGGAAGTCATTCCCTCATGTCTTAGCAGATGTCCTACCATCCTGTCCCTTCTCCTTATCAGTGTTTTCCACATATTCCTTTCCTCTCCGATTCTGCATAGAACCTCCTCATTCCTTACCTTATCAGTCCACCTAATTTTCAACATTCGTCTATAGCACCACATCTCAAATGCTTCGATTCTCTTCTGTTCCGGTTTTCCCACAGTCCATGTTTCACTACCATACAATGCTGTACTCCAGACGTACATCCTCAGAAATTTCTTCCTCAAATTAAGGCCGGTATTTGATATTAGTAGACTTCTCTTGGCCAGAAATGCCTTTTTTGCCATAGCGAGTCTGCTTTTGATGTCCTCCTTGCTCCGTCCGTCATTGGTTATTTTACTGCCTAGGTAGCAGAATTCCTTAACTTCATTGACTTCGTGACCATCAATCCTGATGTTAATTTTGTCGCTGTCTCATTTCTACTACTTCTCATAACCTTCGTCTTTCTCCGATTTACTCTCAAATCATACTGTGTACTCATTAGACTGTTCATTCCGTTCAGCAGATCATTTAATTCTTTTTCACTTTCACTCAGGATAGCAATGTCATCAGAGAATCGTATCATTGATATCCTTTCACCTTGTATTTTAATTCCACTCCTGAACCTTTCTTTTATTTCCATCATTGCTTCCTCGATGTACAGATTGAAGAGTAGGGGCGAAAGGCTACAGCCTTGTCTTACACCCTACTTAATAGGAGCACTTCGTTCTTGATCGTCCACTCTTATTATTCCCTCTTGGTTGTTGTACATATTGTATATGACCCGTCTCTCCCTATAGCTTACCCCTACTTTTTTCAGAATCTCGAACAGCTTTCACCATTTTATATTGTCGAACGCTTTTTCCAGGTCGACAAATCCTATGAAAGTGTCTTGATTTTTCTTTAGCCTTGCTTCAATTATTAACCGTAACGTCAGAATTGCCTCTCTCGTACCTTTACTTTTCCTAAAGCCAAACTGATCGTCACCTAGCGCTTTCTCAATTTTCTTTTCCATTCTTCTGTATATTATTCTTGTAGTGCAGCTTCGATGCATGAGCTGTTAAGCTGATTGTGCGATAATTCTCGCACTTGTCAGCTCTTGCCGTCTTCGGAATTGTGTGGATGATGCTTTTCCGAAAGTCAGATGGTATGTCGCCAGACTCATATATTCTACACACCAACGTGAATAGTCGTTTTGTTGCCACTTCCCCCAATGATTTTAGAAATTCTGATGGAATGTTATCTATCCCTTCTGCCTTATTTGACCGTAAGTCCTCCAAAGCTCTTTAAAATTCCGATTCTAATACTGGATCCCCTATCTCTTCTAAATCGACTCCTGTTGCTTCTTCTATCACATCAGACAAATCTTCACCCTCATAGAGGCTTTCAATGTATTCTTTCCACCTATCTGCTCTCTCCTCTGCATTTAACAGTGGAATTCCCGTTGCACTCTTAATGTTACCACCGTTGTTTTTAATGTCACCAAAGGTTGTTTTGACTTTCCTGTATGCTGAGTCTGTCCTTCCGAGAATCATATCTTTTTCGATGTCTTCGCATTTTTCCTGCAGCCATTTCGTCTTAGCTTCCCTGCACTTCCTATTTATTTCATTCCTCAGCCACTTGTATTTCTGTATTCCTGATTTTCCCGGAACATGTTTGTACTTCCTCCTTTCATCAATCAACTGAAGTATTTCTTCTGTTACCCATGGTTTCTTCGCAGCTACCTTCTTTGTGCCTATGTTTTCCTTCCCAACTTCTGTGATGGCCCTTTTTAGAGATGTCCATTCCTCTTCAACTGTACTGCCTACTGCGCTATTCCCTATTGCTGTATCTATAGCGTTAGAGAACTTCAAACGTATCTCGTCATTCCTTAGTACTTCCGTATCCCACTTCTTTGCGTATTGATTCTTCCTGACTAATGTCTTGAACTTCAGCCTACTCTTCATCACTACTATATTGTGATCTGAGTCTATATCCGCTCCTGGGCACGCCTTACAGTCCAGTATCTGATTTCGGAATCTCTGTCTGACCATGATGTAATCTAATTGAAATCTTCCCGTATCTCCCGGCCTTTTCCAAGTATACCTCCTCCTCTTGTGATTCTTGAACAGGGTATTCGCTATTACTAGCTGAAACTTGTTACAGAACTCAATTAGTCTTTCTCCTCTTTCATTCCTTGTCCCAAGCCCATATTCTCCTGTAACCTTTTCTTCTACTCCTTCCCCTACAACTGCATTCCAGTCGCCCATGACTATTAGATTTTCGTCCCCCTTTACATACTGCATTACCCTTTCAACATCCTCATACACTTTCTCTATCTGTTCATCTTCAGCTTGCGACGTCGGCATGTATACCTGAACTATCGTTGTCGGTGTTGGTCTGCTGTCGATTCTGATTAGAACAACCCGGTCACTGAACTGTTCACAGTAACACATCCTCTGCCCTACCTTCCTATTCATAACGAATCCTACACCTGTTATACCATTTTCTGCTGCTGTTGATATTACCCGATACTCATCTGACCAGAAATCCTTGTCTTCCTTCCACTTCACTTCACTGACCTATACTATATCTAGATTGTGCCTTTGCATTTCCCTTTTCAGATTTTTTAGTTTCCCTACCACGTTCAAGCTTCTGACATTCCACGCCCCGACTCGTAGAACGTTATCCTTTCGTTGATTATTCAGTCTTTTTCTCATGGTAACCTCCCCTTTGGCAGTCCCCTCCCGGAGATCCGAATGGGGGACTGTTCCGGAATCTTTTGCCAATGGAGGGATCATCATGACACTTCTTCAATTACAGGCCACATGTCGTGTGGATACACGTTACGTGTCAGAAAGAAGTACTGCGGGAATATTCAGTATTTAACGCTGCCGTATGGCCTCGTTGCCGAGCTCCTGTAATGAAACTAGTATGCGTTTCGGCGTTTTTTCTTTGTGATATTCACGCAGCTATTGATCTGCGTATTTCTCTGAGGAACAGAAATGCTCAGGAAAATTTAGTACACAAATTGCAGGTTCAACGAGCCCGACATAGTTGTTGAATGGCGTACACATCTTACAACATCAATAAGACAGATAAAACTGTTCAACACAATAACATTCAGATACGTTTTTCTGAAACGTGTGGAGCCTCTACACAAGGATTTCCAGCCTTTCTTATCGGTGTATATAAAGTACGGAGTTTAACAACTGAAGTTAAATCGCGAAGGTTAGAGTGCTTGCAGTGTTCAGATACTAAACATTTTTATTCTACCAGACATTGTTTAAAATGGGCCTCAGTACCTATGGAGAACAACGTGAAGAATAACAGCAACTATTCACTCTTTGCGTACCTTTAATTATACCGAGAAGCGTTGCGGGCTTACATGTAAGTCAGCCAAACGGCGTAAGTTGCATTGCGACTGTACACCAAAGACACATGAACATTACTGGAATGAGAGGCTTCTTACTGGGTCCAGAATGAAACATAGCTGCAGTATCGAAAATCCAGTCCACAGATTTCTACTTAAGTGTGTTGAGTCATATGAAGTTTTTTTAAATGTGTTTAACATTGTTATTATTGTTACCAAACTAAATTGTTTTGCATACGACACTGATGAGGTGACATACAACTGAACAGTCTGGAGCCCTTAGTTACTGTGCACTGTACATTTCTAAATATGTAATTAAACTAGCGACCCGCCCAGGCTCCGCAGTATATATGACCGGACAACTCGTCTGGCGAAGCAGCTTTGGAGTCCATATGCAGACCTTCCTCATAAATCGATCTACCTATCAGTGAAAATAGAATCAAAATCCCTATGGTAGTTCGTGAATTACCCTTCACGTATGGACATAAAGCGATGAGAGACTTAATAATACGTAAATATTTTAACTTTTATATGTAACGTTCTTAACACCTTGTGTCTCAACAATGTAAAAAAAAATTTAAATTTTTCTCAAATTGAACTTTATCGTCAAAGTTAGCAACGAACACAAGAAGAAATTGGCAAAACGGAAACTTTTTTTTTAAGGAGGTAATATTACTTTGGGACCACTGGGATATACAGTTTTCAACCATCCAAAATTTCGTGAGATAAGTTTGAAAGCAATTTCGCATTTTTGTTATACATACTCCCACAGCTTGAAACTTCCATGAACTCATAATGCCTAAAACAAATTGCACTACTAAATAACAAGCAAAAATGGACCGACAATTTAATAACTTTGTATCAAACGTACGAGGGTCTTTCAGCAAGTAATGCACCACTTTTTTCTTGGCAAACTTCGACTGAAAAAGAACGGAATTTGTTGTGAGACATCGTGGAATATTCCCGCTTCATCCTCTACAGCTGCATGACGCTCCGACAGGTAGCGGCACTATACGCATCCTTCAAAATGTCATCTGTAAACGGAGGTGCGTTCCTAGCAGAGAGCTGTCATTGAGTTTCTTTTGGCGGAAAACCAGACCATCGCAGATATTCACTGGCACTTGTAGAATGTCTGAGAAGACATGGTGCCAACAAAAGCAAGGTGAGTCGTTTTGCGAGGCATGTCATCATCTTAACGAGGTCGCGCAAACCTGTCCGATTTTCCGCGTGCCGGCTGGCCACACACAGTTGTGACTCCTGCAATGCTGAACTTGCGGATATCATTCTAGATGATTGGCGGATCACAGACGTCTTGACACTCAAATGAACGTCTTTGTTGGTAGTGCTGACACACTCGTCCACCAGTTCGGGGACTCAAAGTTGTATGCCTGCTTCGGCACACGTAAAGTGCTGTACAGGAAGCAGCCAATCATCCGCAGATGGGCAAGTGGCCTTCATCAGTCTACGTAAATGGTTGGTGATGTGGTCTCCTTCTTAAGGTCCTGCATGTGCCATCGGGGACACGTACCGCAACAGTAGTTGCCATGGCTAATGGTGTTGCAGCCTCAACTTTTAGGGGATCCACATAAAGTCTCCACTGTAGCCAATCAGAAGAAATTTCCTCACGCAACGTCCTCCTCCATTTGACGATCTCCTATTTTTCAATCCCATAGTTGTTTTACCTTCCCGCTCTCTGATTTTTGTTACTGTAACCAGACACTTCTCAGCCTCTCCATCCCTTCAGGTACATTCCTAGTTCACTGAATGAAAGCAAATTCGTACAGTATTTCCCACAGCCATTCGTCTCTCAATATTATATGTACTGTCTGATTCTGAGAGAAATTCGTATCACCATCTGTCATTACTGACTGTGTGTCATCTGACATGATCCGGAGGTCCTTCACCGTTATAATCAAATTTATTACTCGGTCTTTGGTTTATCCTTGTCACGGAGCTAACGTACAGTTCGTGTCCAATCAGATACATTGTCTCCTTGTGGGCTGTATTTGTTTTGGATTACGCTGCTCCTTACGTTTTCCCGTTATTGATGTGTCCCAAGAACGCTGCCACTCCTGCAGAAACCGTACTTTTTAATGTCTTCTTTGGATAGCATGGTTGCTCCCACATTTTTCTTCGTTCTTTGGGCGTCTCGGTTCTTCAACCAGTACGTTGCCTCCTTTTTAGTAACTCGATGGACTATTACCAGTAATCCCAGAATAACTAAGAGGCATCTGGCCGGTACAACTCTATATTCATCTGAAATGTGCAAAATCACGTGTCGTTGCCCACGTATCAGAATTGGTGCTTGTTTCAATTGCAACCTATGAGCCCAGAAGGTTTCTCCATTCCCTGCATTAGCTGTTGGAATGACCTCATGACATATTCAGATTTTCACATTTTTGTTCCATAGGGCCTAATTTGTTTTGAACAGACAAGTAGAATATGGAAAAAAGTATAAAATCGACCACAGACTATTCCGCTTTTAGATGTTCACTTTTATTGAAGAATGGTTCTTGAAGACTCCCTTTAAGCACTAGTAAACTGTGTTTAAGCGCGCCTAGGTAGCGTCCATAGCACGTAACTGTAGATATCGTCTAGTTAGCATGTTGAATCTCCTGCTACGACCAGCAGAAGCTCATCTGCGTAGATAATGCACCCTCTTGCTTCTGTCATACCAAAAACATCTCCCAGCGGCTCCCCCAGGTCTCTTATTTCTGTTGCTAAATTTCTTACTTTTAGTTGAATAGTCACTGAGCTCTAGAGAAGGAAATAATTTTGTTTTGCGACAGGCCTAAGAACTATCATTAGGGTGTCACTCTTCTAATCTCGGCAGTCTGATTGCCTCATCACTTTAGTTATATGTTCGCGCCGGACTGAAGATTTCTTCTTTGTTATAATGAATATTACTCTCGTTTGTGCTCTTCATATCTCTAAAGAAGTGCGAAAGGCAAGAAAAAGTAGAAACGAATAACCCTGGAAGCAGTGTCATTGGTACAGCTGAATGGCAAATCGGATTTCTACGATTACTGAGGTATGACGATTGTGGCCACAAGGTCGCAGATTGCTGCACCGCCTCGGGCAGGGTGAGATTTCGATAAATCTCCTGCTGGAACAAATAAAAAAATAAGTCTGACAAACATACGAATGGGGTATTTCTGAGGCGGTTGAGAATGGAGAATAACAATTACTAAGCAGTAAAACTAGTATTACGCAAGTACAAATGAACAAAACATGCAGTTCGAAGAAAACTGCAATATGAAAATGTAACGTGAAAAATTTTAATTACTGCACGAAGGGGCTACGGGTATATTAACGACAGTAAGGAAAGTTAAAAGAGAATTACCCCCTGGGCAAAACTGTGGGGAACGCTCTCTATAAAAAGAATTAATAATGTTCCACAAAGAATGTGGGAAGCGTGTATCTTCCACAATATCGAGGACGCAGGCTAAAGATTACATTTCTTAAAACATTTGGGACATCGAACGATGTGAGATAACACCGTTTCGACTATGTGTTTTATCTCTCAAATATGCCACTGACTCTACGGATTCTTGGTAGGCACATCCCAGTCAGTTATCCTGAATAATTGGCCTCAATAAGAAATGTACACTGATGAGATAGAACAACGTGAGCACTGCCCAATGCGAAAATGAATTTCTGGTGGCGTTGCGGCCACGTGACGCAGTAATGAAAGTAAATAAGCGGACCGGAGACGAATGGGGAATCATTCGACTGACGATACGGTCCGAAAACTGGAAAATTCGCTGACATAAGGCACTTTGAGAGATTGTTACAGTCATGTGCCAGGGAGTAAGCATCTCGGAAACGGTACGGTGCTACTGTCGTAAGCATGTATGTATGGAAAGTGGCTGAAGGACGGTGAAACCATGATTAGGCGACAAGGTGTCGGGCGTCCACGCTTCATCGCAAAACATGAACGACGGAGGCTTCCGCATCAAAGCCGTGCAGGCAGCGATTTGTGGGCCATCTGACGGTAGAGGTCTAGGCACAAGGTCTCGAAGCACACTGTTCGGCGCACATCGTTGAACATGGCGCTCCGCATCAGGCAAGCCATATTTGTATACGTCGTCAACTACAATCGCAGTGGGCATCGAATCATCAGGATTGGACCGTGGATTAATGAAAGCATGTCACCTGGTCGGATGAGTCGCGTCTCTTGTTAAGGGGTGACGTCCATGAAATTGACCGAAAATGTCAGTTTTAAATTTGTGTTTTATTTATCAGTAGAACTCGTGGACAATAGGTTCCCAGAGTTTCAATGATGAAATCGCATCTAAAGTGGCTGACAAATAATTAAATGTGTGACGCGACCTTCCTGCCACGTCCACTTTTTGAAGCAACACTTCGATACTACCTCGTTTGACAACAGTTCCGTGGGTTAAATTCAAGCAAACTTGCACGGGATACATCGAGACGGCTGTGTTATATACTCTTTGGTTTTATAGATCATCTATTACTCTTTTCAGTATCTTAGAAAAAATAACAAACCACTGCTTCGTTCATGAAGAAGCAATTGTTGTGCTATCACATTTTCATCTGCTACAGTTGTCAGAATTGTAGCTTATGATGCCAATCTTGTATTTAATGACGGGAACGTAGGGAGCATTAAGGTAATAGAGAGAATAAGCTTCAAGATAGGAACTTTCACTCAATACATAATGAGAAAAATGGATTTACAGCGCCTCTCTGCAGGTGAAAAGTCAGTTGAAGACCTGCTAAAGGGAAGGCAGAAAACAAGAAAACAAAAGAGAAGTCTCGAAAGGAAAGAGATTTGTGAGTCAAATATGGGACCTTATGAAGAGGTGACACAAGAATAAACGTTAGGTTGAACGTTAAATTAAATTTCTTGAAAAATATGGTTTTTATAGTTTATGTACCTTTTTCTAAGAAACAGTGATCGACATAATTGTGAAATTTTATTCACTTATTTGTATAAGCCCAATAAATTTTATCTCAAGAGAAAATTTTGAAATTATGAGTGTAGACTGAAATGTTGAGCAAACTGTTTGGAATTTTGCATGAATTTTATATTATACTTACAAACTTGTTATTAAAATTTATTAAAATTCTTCTGTTCGATATATTCAAAACATTTCGCGACAGAGACGTAATATATGCAAAGATATTTAACAGAGATAATTTTGTAGAAGTCTCTTGAGTAGTTTCTGAGAAAAAGGTACAATTATTGTTTTTTAAAATAAAATTTTTAAATTCTATAAAAAAGTTAAATATATGTAACCCAAGGAAATTAGCGATAAATGTGATAATATCATGTAAAGGATGTTACAAAATCTCATTGCTTTATTTTAGAAATTTAGAAATAGTAGATTTGGTGCATCTATTAAATAGAGAGTGTTTTTCATGACGTCTCCCCTTAAACCATGTCTACGGACGTCTGCTAGCACCAAATTCGGCCGACCTGAATCCGACAGAATACGTCTGGGATGCTACTGGGCGCCAGTTCTGCACCCATTAAGCAGCGGTCCTCAAGTTATGGGAATTGCGTGACTGATGCATAGACATAAGGTGCCACATACTTTCGAAAACCTATCAATGACTTGTCGAACCCAAACCACTCATGTTCGCTTCTGTACTGCGTTATAAAGGTGTATAAACACGCTGTGAAGCAAGTGGTGATAATATTTTGGCTCATCAGTACAGATATATACCAAGAAATGATGCATAGGCGTCCACAGCATAAAAGATTTGTTCTGACAGAGCAACAAGTACTTGCATATTGTTTCCGGACTATTCTGTTGTCTTCAAGAAATTTCCATTTCTGAAGATTAGTAAGTGACTGGAATAAAACGAAAATAAATTTTTCCTTAGGTATAACAAATCAAAGGTCGACGGAATTGTGTAGTACACAAGTTACTACACAGAACATGGTGAAAAATCTTGGCTTTTTTTTCAGGATCCGTGATAATCTCCTGAAATAAGTAATGTACGTTAATTCGCCTCTGACCATGTTCCGAAGAGATCTAAAGTGGTACAATTCAGGATGAGATTAAAATTCAGACTCAAAGAATAGTATTGATAAAATTCGTTGATGAAATTTTTATATTCAGTGAAAGTTCTGGAGAGTTACAGGAATTAACAGCCAGATGAGCTCAGAATAGACGAAAGTAGTGAGGAGTAACAAATGAAATTATGGATAAACTTGACATCAATATTGGGGATCACGTCGTAGAAAACCAAAGGAAATTTGCCTTGAAAGCAAAATAATGCATGATGGACGAGGTAAGGGAGATATAGAAAGCAGACTAGCAAAGAGAGCGTTCCTGATCAAGAGAAAACTGCTGGTGTCAAACAGAGGCCGTAATTTGAGGAAGTAAATTCTGAGAAAGTCCACCTGAAGCACGGCGTGGTGTGGAAATGAATGATAGACTTTGGGAAAACCGAAAAAGAAGAAAACTGGAGTGCGTGAGTGTGGCGTTATAGAAAGAGAATGACGATTGAGTGGACTGATAAAATAATAAATGAAAGTCTCCACACAATGGGCGAGAAAAGCAATATGTGGACTATGAGTGGAAGAAACAGAATGATAGCATATTTCGTAAAACATCAGTGAATAATTGGCGTCCTACTAAAGGGATCCGTGTGGGGCAGAAACAAGAGAGATACAAAATGGAGTATATCCAGAGATGAAGAAGTTGTTACTAGAGAGGAAGTCATGGTGGGCTGCATCAAAGGAGCCTGAAGACTGATGAAAAAGAGAGAAAGATTCCGCAGACCAATTACCTCCAAACATTTATTGTCTGCCTCTCTTGCTTGTGGGTTTGGAACCGTCATCAAATTAGCCTGAACAAAGGTCTGATCGAGTTTGATCAAGTCTGACGTATGAAGCGTATATCTTTGTCATCTGAATGAATGTAATGATTATTTATTTGTCCTTTGTAGTGTTGTGCTTGTATTCCTGTAAACCAGTATAGACGCAATCGAGAGATAGTTTAAATTCGGTGCCAGAATAGCCTATTCCTGTACTAACGGATCTGCTGACCCCATCATCCCCGTTCGACGAAAGGATCGCCTGTCACAGTGTCACATTGTCTCGTTTTAAGACAAACTGCCATTTACATTCCAATCCAGGACTTTGCTACAAAATATGACCGTCAACCATGTAATGTCACGTCCTCTCCTCCCCTTATCCTTCAAATAATGCTGAAGAAAATTTATTCGATTTTCAAGTTCCGAACTGGCTCCACTGCGACAACCACTAACAAACTATACTGAAGAAAAAGAAAGAAAGAAATCGTATGAAATTATTGATTTGGCAACCCCGTCTAGGATGGACCAGCGCCGGCCGTCGTGGCCAAGCGGTTCTAGGCGCTACAGTCTGGAACCGAACGACCGCTACGGTCGCAGGTTCGAATCCTGCCTCGGGCATGGATGTGTGTGATGTCCTTAGGTTTAGTTAGGTTTAAGTAGTTCTAAGTTCTAGGGGACTGATGACCTCAGAAGTTAAGTCCCATAGTGCTTAGAGCCATTTGAATCATTTGATGGACCAGCCTTTTGGCGTAATTATTTCTATCTGACGCCATCTCGGCGACTTGCACATCTTGGTGATGAAGATGAGATGAAATGGTTAGGGGAACAGAAATACTCTGTTCCCAAAGCAAGAATCTCTCACATCCGGCCGGGAATGGAACCAGAGACCCCTTGAACTAGAGTCAGCGACGCAAACCGCTGGGCTACGAGCTGCGGACAGAGGATGCTATAGTGAGTAACTTTGACTGTAAAATGTGGAAGACAAATGTTCGAGACATTAACGATACTATTTTGAAAATTTAGCATGCCCCAATCTCTCAGTTGACTTAACACGTTTCAGAGAAGTTGGCACAGCACTTATTTCGCGTTGACAATTGAATGAGTTAAATTAGGTATGAAATCGTTTGAACCCTATCACAAAAGTAAAAAAAAATAGTAATGAAATGCAGCCGAAGTAAATCAAACAACACTGAGGGAATTAGTATACGAAATGAGATACTAAAGTAGACGAAGTTTGCTATTTGGGCAGCAAAATAGCTGCCAATGACCAAAGTTGAGAGGATATGATATAAAGTACAAGGTAACAATAGCAGGAAAATCTTTTTTCTGAAAGTGAAATGTGTTAATCCGTTCATATTATTTAATGGATGCATGAAAGAGAGAGAGAGAGAGAGAGAGAGACTGTGTTTTCGTCATCTCCTCCTAAACAACTGGACGGACCTCAACCAGACTTGGTGCACATATTCTTTATTGTCAGGCAACAATGGCTGTTGGGGTAAGAACCATCTACCTAACATAGTTCAGGAGATATAAGTTGTTTACTTTTTCTTTGGCTTACAGTAAAACTGATTAAGCACACCATCTGCTCAACAACACATCACACAGTAAAAGTGGATAATACAAAGATATATTTTTAAAGAACGTACCACTTAAATATTTTAAAGAACTTTACACTCTGTTCTCAACGAATTTTCGGGTGGTATCCACATCGTCTCTGAATGTACCTATAAACTGATACCATTTTGTGACATATATCAGGAGATACGACGTTATAAACACGGAGATGCGTGAAAATTTTATGCGTCATGCATTCCTTTTAACACATTTATTCTTTACTACGAAGACTCTCCTACAGTCGAGTGAAATTAAGAAAATCCCTGACACCTGGCTGCGCTTTTGACAGCTTTCAATGGTATAGAGACGTTTACCAAATAGCGTTGTAGACACGTGAAACAGCTGCGCCCAGCGTGCAGTAACTGTCCAGTATTATGTTTCTTAATTTTGATACTGTACTTACAAATTTTTACATTACGCATATTTCTTTGCACTTCTGTTTCATAATTTCAAAAAGGTGTTTTCACGAATACATGGAAACGAAATTTTTTCGGTACTTCATTACAACCACAGTTCTTTTTTTCATCTCTAATAGAAAATTCGGAAAATGAATGCGCTTACAATGTCGGGTTTGTCACTTAGTACTGAATATAAATTCAAGTATCAGGACATATTTTTGAAGGAATTTTCTGGAGCGAAGTGTAATATGGAAATGGAACGTGGAAGGTAAGCAGGTCAGCCAAGAAGAGAAGAGTAGACAAGATAACTGATCCAGAGATACTGAATAGAATTCGGGAGAAAGGAAATTTATAGTATTACTTGACAAGAAGATCGAATCAGCAGACGGGGCACGTCAAAGAATAGTCCATTTGGTTATGGAGGTAAGTGTGAGGGGGAAAACATTGTACATGAAGACCAATCTATGCAGGATAAAGAGACCTGGCCAAGATACACTAGCTTGGAGACCATCACTATCCTCAAAATGAAGACAACAGCAATAGCTACTGTTGTGACTTGGCAAGACAGCCAAGTCACTATGAGAGGAAGCCGAAAGGCACGCGCTTAAGCTTACGCAGGCTGGCGCGGGGTCTGGAACATTACAAGGAAATGAGAACTTAGAAAAACGGACGCAGTTGCTGTAATACTTAACGTTAATCCATAATTGTAGAACATCGCTCTTGATTACACATGCTTCATAAGATAAATATCAAATGCTATGGCGCCTTGCTAGGTCGTAGCAATTGACGTAGCTGAAGGCTATGCTAACTATCGTCTCGGCAAATGAGAGCGTATTTGTCAGTGAACCATCGCTAGCAAAGTCTGCTGTGCAACTGGGGAGAGTGCTAGGAAGTCTCTCTAGACCTGCCGTGTGGTGGCGCTCGGTCTGCAATCACTGACAGTGGCGACACGCGGGTCCGACGTATACTAACGGACCGCGGCCGATTTAAAGGCTACCACCTAGCAAGTGTGGTGTCTGGCGGTGACACCACAGCTACAACAACAACAACTTCAACTGTATATGTTATAGAGATGTCTGCGGCTTTGAGCGAGGGCAGTTGGTTGTCTAGGAGCCTACCCCATTCTACTTGGTTTCCACTAAACTACTTTTGAGGACAGCTTTGAAAAGGTGACGACGTACATCGACTGAAAATGACGCACAGACCACTAAAGAAAAATGCGACGATTTCTGATGGTTGTTTCTGTTTGTTATGATCCTTTCGTATTTCAAGTGCATGTTTTTGATATGTTGTTTTTCATCTAGCAGATTTAGTTTGGCCTTCCTCCTTTCGACACAAGAGGTAAGTGATGTGTTCTAAAACACAGAAATCTTACAATAATTGGAGCCATTTCACAATTTCTTGGAGTAAGTTCACCGAAAGAAATTTTAGACCTTCATACTGTACGAAATGTTTTGTTTGCTAAATGCTGCAAACTTGTTCATTAAAAAAGATATTGTATAAACATTACCTCATGAGCTCCCACATATACCTTCATAAATTATAAATTGAAATTAAGTTGGATGTTACTGCTCATAAGGGCCTCTGAGTGCATGGTTGAATTGCTGGGAGATGGCTATGCTAAGGTCTTGGGGCCAACGAACGCATTTGTCGCATTTATCATAAAAATCTAGCCAGAAAGTTCATAATATACACCAGCACGAATCAGTGGCGTAAAGTCGTGTTGACAACATACAGCATTTTTACGAATTAGCAGAACTGGGTGTATTAACTTTTATTCAATATTTATCATAGCTTAATAACTGTTGATTGGCGACTCCATGGAATGCTGTGTGCACCAAGACCATATACACTACTGGCCATTAAAATTCCTACACCACGAAGATGACGTGCTACAGACGCGAAATTTAACCGACAGGAAGAAGATGCTGAGATATGCAAATGATTAGCTTTTCAGAGCGTTCACACAAGGTTGGAGCCGGTAGTGACACCTACAACGTGCTGACATGAGGAAAGTTTCCAATCGATTTCTCATACACAAACTGCAGTTGTCCGGCGTTGCCTGGTGAAACGTTGTTGTGATGCCTCGTGTAAGGAGGAGAAATGCGTACCATCACGTTTCCCACTTTGATAAAGGTCGGATTGTAGCCTATCGCGATTGAGGTTTATCGTATCGCGACATTGCTGCTCGCGTAGGCCGAGATCCAATGACTGCTAGCAGAATATGGAATCGGTGGGTTCAGGAGGTTAATATGGAACGCCGTGCTGGATCCCAACGGCCTCGTATCACTAGCAGTCGAGATGACAGGCATCTTATCCACATGGCTGTAACGGATCGTGCAGCCACGTCTCAATCTCTGAGTTAACAGGTGGGGACGTTTTCAAGACAACAACCATCTGCACGAACAGTTCGACAACGTTTGCAGCAGCATGGACTATCAGCTCGGAGACCGTGGCTGCGGTTACCCTTGACGCGGCATCACAGTCAGGAGCGCCTGCGATGGTGTACTCAACGACGAACCTGGGTGCACGAATGGCAAAACGTCATTTTCTCGGATTAATCCAGATTCTGTTTGCAGCATCATGATGGTCGCATCCGTGATTGGCGACATCGCGGTGAACGCACATTGGAAGCGTGTATTCGTCATCGCCATACTGGCGTATCACCCGCGTGATTGTATGAGGTGCCAATGGTTACACGTCTCGGTCACCTCTTGCTCGCATTGACGGCACTTTGAACAGTGGACGTTACATTTCAGATGTGTTGCGACCCGTGGCTCTACCCTTCATTCGATCCCTGCGAAACCCTACATTTCAGCAGGCTAATGCACGACCGCATGTTGCAGGTCCTGTACGGGCCTTTCTGGATACAGAAAATATTCGACTGCTGCCCTGGCCAGCACATTCTCCAGATCTCTCACCAACTGAAAACGTCTGGTCAGTGGTGGCCGAACAACTGGCTCACCACAATACCTCAGTCACTACTCTTGATGAACTGTGGTATCGTGTTGAAGCTGCATAGGCAGCTGTACCTGTACACGCCATCCAAGCTCTGTTTGACTCAATGCCCAGGCGTATCAAAGCCGTTATCACGGAGAGGTGGGTGTTCTGGGTACTGATTTCTCAGGATCTATGCACCCACATTGCATGAAAATGTAATCACATGTCAGTTATAGTATTATATATTTGTCCAATGAATACCCGTTTATCATCTGCATTTCTTCTTGGTGTAGCAATTTTAATGGCCAGTAGTGTACGTGAAATTAGAAGGAAGGTCAGCGTTGGCCGTAATATTGATGGTTTATTGGTAGCAAAATCGATTTTCAATCACATAGTGATCATCTTCAGTGCTGTGGTGTACAATTTAAGCTCATAGGCACTGGTATCAAGTTATTATCAGTATCCAAAGCTAAGGAGCGATCACAATAGCTATTTATTTGTATTTTA
Organism: Schistocerca americana; assembly: GCF_021461395.2. Lineage (NCBI taxonomy): Eukaryota > Metazoa > Arthropoda > Insecta > Orthoptera > Acrididae > Schistocerca > Schistocerca americana. The sequence goes on along the minus strand of NC_060120.1, from coordinate 379,490,335 downwards.
ATGAATGTCTGGGCGAGAGCTTAAATCTAACTGGAGCAAAATCTTGCATTCTGAATCTCGTAAACTTCCGGAAAAATCTGGGAAAATAAATATAAGTTCATTTAGAGTACGTTTAAAGTTCAAGTTCCGCAACTGCGAACTAAACACATCAAAAAATGGTTTGCATCACCCCGGTTACCAGAAGTCCTGAAGATAGACGTAGACCGTGGATATTGTATCACAGACACAGATCCTCTGACTGTTCAGAGTTGCCACTAAACCTGCCCAAAGATGTAAACAACCATGCATGAGCAGTGCCTATTAGACAGAGGAGGTCAGACAGCCGATCAGTTCCAGTCATTCCACCAGGAAGGAGGTACACGGTTCAAAAAAAATGGTTCAAATGGCTCTGAGCACTATGGGACTCAACTGCTGAGGTCATTAGTCCCCTAGAACTTAGAACTAGTTAAACCTAACTAACCTAAGGACGTCACAAACATCCATGCCCGAGGCAGGATTCGAACCTGCGACCGTAGCGGTCTTGCGGTTCCAGACTGCAGCGCCTTTAACCGCACGGCCACTTCGGCCGGCGAGGTACACGGCTCGTGTTGTCTGTAGTTCAACCATGCCTAGACGGTCAATACCGCAGTTCGATCGCGGCCACATTGTTACTTTGTGCCTGGAAGGGCTCTCAACAAGGGAAGTGCCCAGGCGTCTCGGAGTGAACCAAAGCGATGTTGTTCGGACATAGAGGAAATACAGAGAGACAGCAACTGTCGATGACATTTCTCGGAGTGGACCAAAGCGATGTTGTTCGGACATAGAGGAAATACAGAGAGACAGCAACTGTCGATGACATTACTCCGCCAGGCCGTCGAAGGGCTACTACTGCAGTGGATGACCTCTCGCTACGGATTATGGCTCTGGAGGAACCCTGACAGCAACGCCATCATATTAAATATTGCTTTTCGTGCAGCCACAGGACGTCGTGTTAAGACTCAAACTGTGCGCTATAGGCTGCATGATGCGCAACTTCACTCCCGACGCCCATGGCGAGGTCCATCTTTGCAACCACGACACCATACAGCGCGGTGCAGATGGTCCCAACAACGTGCCGAATAGACCGTTCAGGATTGGCATCACGTTCTTTTCACCAGACAATCGTCAGAGACCTGTTTGGAGGCAACACGGTCAGGCTGAGTGTCTTAGATACACTGTCCAGCGAGAACAGCAAGGTGGCAGTTCCCTGAGGTTTTGGGGTGGCATTGTGTGGGCCGACGTACGCCGCTGATGGTCATGGAAGGCGCCGTAACGGCTGTACGATACGTGAATGCCGTCCTCCGACCATATCGGCAGCATATTGGAGAGGCATTCGTCTTCATGGACGACAATTCCCGCCCCCATCGTGCACATCTTGTGATGACTTCCTTCAGGATAACGACAGAATATTTTTCCAGACATGAACCCTATCAAACATGCCTGGGATTGATTGAAAAGGGCCGTTTATGGACAACGAGACCCACCAACCACTCTGAGGTATCTATGACGAATCGTCATTGAGGAGTGGAACAATGTGGACCAATAGTGCCTTGATGAACTTGTGGATAGTGTGCCACGACGAATGCAGGCATGCATCAATGCAAGAGGATGTGCTACTGGGTATTAGAGGTACCGGTGTGTACAACAATCTGGACCACCACTTCTGAATGTCTCGCAGTATGGTGGTACAACTTGTAGTGTGTGGTTTTCATGAGCAATAAAAAGGGCGGAAATGATATCTATGGTGATCTGTATTCCAATTTTCTGTACAGATTCCGGAACTCTCTGAACCGAGGTGATGCAAAACTTTTTTTGATGTGTGTAGTTAAAATTATAAGATAATCTCACTCGCAGACAACTGCAGTAAGTTTTCAGGGTTCAGACTAGTTCGCCTAATGTGAAATATTTAAAGTACATAAGCGGAAAAATTTGAGAGTATTGGATAGCGTCACACACGAATATCGAATGCCTGCGATTCAACACTTACAAAAATTTCGAGACGCGACCTACTGTCGCTCGCACACACTGCCGTCTCCCATAAGACGTCTGCCGATCTACTGCTCCTGAGAAGCATCGTATCATCGGCTGACCCCCACTGACCGAACGACACCGGACAAGGTAGCTGCCGGCTCTTTAAGCTCTCGGTTGGCTAAGAGTCAAGATCAAATACTTCCCACTTCCAGAACGTGCTTAAAAACTATACGTTTTTTTGTTTTATACGTGTGTCGTACATAAGTAAGTAAGCAAATTTCGTTAGTCTTCAATTGCCGTTTCCGGTTTTTCATAAATGTGAAAATCTCACCATGCGTTGTCAAGTTTCAAAGATCCTTTTAGACATCAAACCTTTAACATTAAATATCTTCAGTCTGGAACCGCGTGACGTCTACGGTCGCAGGTTCGAATCCGGCCACGGGCATGGATGTGTGTGATGTCCTTAGGTTAGTTAGGTTTAAGTAGTTCTAAGTTCTAGCAGACTGATGATCTCAGATGTTAAGTCCCATAGTGCTCAGAGCCATTTGAACCATTTGAACAAATTCCAGCAGCAGCACTAATAGCTTAAATACGAGGGCGTATTTTTACCTAGGTATTGGTCTTATTTTTGTCTTTATAATCATGTTACCGGCATCTCAGTAACTAATCTGAAACAGTTTTTATTGCCTTACGTAAAATTTGTTCTACTCACTTAGTGTGCAGTTGATGGTTCCCGTCGGACGCCTCCCCAGGTGGTGGATAGGGGAATGCCCATCAGATATGAGGGGTACTGAGGAGCTAAAATGCTCAGGGTGGAACAGAACCAGCACTGCTGCCTTGTAGTCGGTCGAGGAATCTACAAAGGCAAAGGAGGGAGGCCCCTAGCGAAAAAGGCCGAGTCCTCCAGGAAGGGGGTTGTACTTAGGGCTAATGATCCGATTACGGAAAAGCTTTAAGACTACAAACAGGGGATTTTAATGTTTTCAAATCTACAAGTGATGACAATGCCCTTCAGCTGATAAATTTCGCTACAGCGACGGATGTGATTATTAGCACCCACTGACTTCCCTCATAAAGGTATACATAAAGAAACCTGGAATTCAAATGATGAGAATACAGTAAATCAAACTGACCATGTTCTCATAGATAACAGACACAGAAAGGCAATGACAGATGTACGATCCTTCCAAGAAGCGGAAATGAGGTCGGACCCCAATCCAGTAGGAAGTATAATGAGAATTAAGTTGAAGGCAGCACCTGAAACGAAAATGATGTCGGGAAACGTGACCAAATTTCATATGAAAAATGTAATAGGGACAGAAGAGATACTAAAATATGAAGTTGATGTTCCAACCCTATTTGAAATCATAATATGATCAGTAATGAATACTCTAATGGAATAAAAGACGTCGTCTCCACAGCAGCAAGTAAAAACCTACAGAGAGTAAAAAAAGAGAGGAGAAAGTGGTTTGATGAAGAACACCCCGAAGCTAGAAACAAAGCTGTGAAATTACCCGAGAAAAGACCACCAGCAAATAAGAATCCTGAAACAGAATTTACTTATTGGCAGGCACGGGCACAAAAGAAGACTCATAAAATAAATCGTAAGAAAAAGAAACAACACCTAAAATAACAGATTGAATGTAAGCACGGAGATCACCCAAATAATAATATCCACAAAAAGCGAATGGCGCATTAAAGAGGTTTTAATTCCTAATCTAAGGTGATGGACGAAAAGGATGGTAATATGACTACTGACCATGCAAAATTTTATCAACAAAGGGTAGAATATCTTGAGAATCTGCTAAACTGTTCTGATCCAAAATCAGCAATTAAAAATTCCAGCAGCAGCCCTAATAACGACAATAACGACCAATTTCCAGTATCGTCACATGAAGAGGTGTTCATCTACATCTACAACACATATTACGCAAGCCACCGTACAGTGCGTGGCGGTGGATACGACGTATTACCACGTGTCATTTCCCTTCTTGTAGCACTTACAAACAGAGCGACCGAAAAAGGATTGCCTAATAGCCTCCGCACAAGCAATAATTGCTCTCATCTTATCTTCGTAGTCCTTAAGCGAAATGAGCGTTGATGGCAGTGGAACCGAGCTGCAGTCGTCCTCAAGCTATTTGCATGTAATAATCGGTAAACAAGAATTTGAACGAAAAGTTCAAACTTCTAGCCACAATGATATATGAACAAAACCAGAGACAAGTAGATGTTAAAATAAGATTGCATAATGCTAACAGACTCTATTACTCCATACAAAAACTGACAATGAAAACTAAGATGAAACGGTATAACACATTCTCAGACCATTCCTAACCTGCAGAACAGAAACATGGAATTTAACTAAAAGGGAAGAACACCAATTACAAGCATTTAAAGACAAAGTTTATAGGTTCAAATGGCTCTGAGCACTATGGGAGTTAACATCGGAGGTCATCAGTCCCCTAGACTTAGAACTATTTAAACCTAACTAACCTAAGAAAATCACACACATCCATGCCCGAGGCAGGATTAGAGCCTGCGACCGTAGCAGCAGCGCGGTTCTGAAGCGCCCAGAACCACTCGGCTACAACGGCCGGCCAAAGTTTACAGGAAAATCATTGGTCCATACTATGATAATGAAGCGCAAAGCTGGAAGAGAAGACGCAACACTGAAAAAGACGTGCTATCACAACGAGCAACAATAATCGTCATAGTAAAGTCCAGAAGATGTCAAGGGCAGGCCATCTGGTGAGAATAAGAGAGGTCCTAGTGGTTTCAAGGATATTCATGGAGAAGAACAGAAACATGGACACTCAGGAGTACTTGAGTAAGTGAAGTTAAAATAATATGCAACAGGACGGGCATAAGTAATTGGCAGGAAGTAGCACAAGAGAGAAGCATTTGGAAGCAAAATTGTGAGATCGGCACACGAGCTTCGAGTCTCTTAGAAGACAGAAGAAGAAGAAGAAGAAGTCACTTAGTACAAGGACGGCGGTCAGCCTCTCCACGTTCCTCGCCAGTGGCAGGGACACATGGATTTTTACGATCGTTCATTCTGAGTATGCTGTTGCAGCACAGAAATGTAAAGGACAGAAATGAGAAAAAATCCACAAGCTCACTCTCACTGCGACAGGCTAATTCAAGTCATGCCAGAGACAGAGGCGGAAGCAGGAAGCGAGCCAGTATGTTGCAGTGGGTCAGGTCGACGACATTGTCTGCCCAGTAAGGATACGCATTCAGCAGAAAGTAGACGCGACCGAAAACGAAAGGAAGGGAGACACGCATGTTAATTAGCTCTTGAGACATGTTGCAAGAGACTTGATCTCTTTTATAAGAGCACATAGTGAGGGATCGATACAGCAGCTAACAGCCTATTAAGTGAGTATAGCAGAATAAGGACACATCCGGTCATTACGAGCCGAGCCTTGCGTCCAAGTCCCATGCTAGCTCCCTTTAAATACTCATGAGTTGATCATTGGGATCGATTGCATTCACAGTAACAGCACTTGACTCTGTGATCACTGGTATCGCATGTTCATTAGCTCTTGAGACATGTTGCAAGAGACTTGATCTCTTTTATAAGAGCACATAGTGAGGGATCGATACAGCAGCTAACAGCCTATTAAGTGAGTATAGCAGAATAAGGACACATCCGGTCATTACGAGCCGAGCCTTGCGTCCAAGTCCCATGCTAGCTCCCTTTAAATACTCATGAGTTGATCATTGGGATCGATTGCATTCACAGTAACAGCACTTGACTCTGTGATCACTGGTATCGCATGTTCATTAGCTCTTGAGACATGTTGCAAGAGACTTGATCTCTTTTATAAGAGCACATAGTGAGGGATCGATACAGCAGCTAACAGCCTATTAAGTGAGTATAGCAGAATAAGGACACATCCGGTCATTACGAGCCGAGCCTTGCGTCCAAGTCCCATGCTAGCTCCCTTTAAATAATCATGAGTTGATCATTGGGATCGATTGCATTCACAGTAACAGCACTTGACTCTGTGATCACTGGTATCGCATGTTCATTAGCTCTTGAGACATGTTGCAAGAGACTTGATCTCTTTTATAAGAGCACATAGTGAGGGATCGATACAGCAGCTAACAGCCTATTAAGTGAGTATAGCAGAATAAGGACACATCCGGTCATTACGAGCCGAGCCTTGCGTCCAAGTCCCATGCTAGCTCCCTTTAAATAATCATGAGTTGATCATTGGGATCGATTGCATTCACAGTAACAGCACTTGACTCTGTGATCACTGGTATCGACTGCATTCACAGTAACAGCACTTGACTCCATGATTACGTACTGTAGTGAATCTATGTCCCAGATGCTCCAGCACCAAAGAGCTAACAGACACTGTCTGTGGGGGTATCGACGCCAACATTGCTGGGGTGGAGGTACTGAGACGAACGGAAACAACGAGCAACCAAACGGTGGGGAGCAAATTTGAAGAAAGTCAACTGCCAGCTAGTAGCTGTGATGCCATAGTAAGCGATGTCGACGCAGTTGAGCAAGAGGGCGGTTGGTGTCTTTCCTACTGCGAGAGGACAGCGGCTCCAGAAGATACGCCGACAAGGACTTAGGTTGTTGCAAGAGAAAAGGAGCACTATTTGTGTGCCTTAGTGGTGGGCGGTAATTGTGCTCAGCTGGTCGAATTCTGAGTTGTGCGAGTGGAGTGAATACACAGTGAATGGAACAAGCATTGTGGTTTCAGTGTAACGGTTACTGGCAGTTATATTTCGCACTCAATACTGTGTGTTTCGTTGACGTGTTCTTCTTGTACACAGTGGATGTGCATTAATATCTCTCGTGAGAAGAGCTCTGTAAAATCTGCTGTGATTATTACATTGCGAACATGATTAAGATTAATTTTTTTCATTTTTGTTTGGAGATTTATGTAGCTGCTGTGACTTTAGGATAGGTAGAATTCTAGATTTTTTTGGTAACAGTGTTCGCAGTAGTGAGTAGCTGGTGGAGGGAGTGATTGATAGAAGTAGAGGCGTATTTTATAGTGAGGAGGAGGAGATTAGTGTTTAACGTCCCGTCGACAACGAGGTCATTAGAGACGGAGCGCAAGCTCGCGTGAGGGAAGGATGGGGAAGGAAGTCGGCCGTGCCCTTTCAAAGGAACCATCCCGGCATTTGCCTGAAGCGATTTAGGGAAATCACGGAAAACCTAAATCAGGATGGCCGGAGACGGGTGTGCTAACCACTGCGCCACCTCGCTCTGTATTATAGTGAGTGAATATACGCACTGCTGAGCGCTACGATTGTGATTTTATGGTTGGTACTATTTTGTTCTGATCGAGTGCTGGTTCTTATAATCTGCTACATTGTGTTTTAGACGGCCAAAAGCCCGAATATTGTGAATTGTACATTGTTTTGTTATTGCTCCCGATTTTGCAGTCACTGGGGCAGTATTTAATATCAGATTGACTTACTATTATATAGAAGAAATTATAATTTGTTTAAGTTAGTTTGGGGCCCAGTTTCTCAACCCCTATAGATGGGCAATATACTTGAGGTCACTCTAGTTAATTTCTACTTCTGGAAAATTTGTTTGAGCTTAATATATGTTTATCATTATAACGAGCCCACGTCTGCACAATCTACAGTCTAAACCCCACTCCACCCATATCCTGCACTATAGACCCAAATCACTTACAGTCAAGTGCCAAATGACTTAGTTATTTGGTCCTATACTTTAATATCGTAAGATACTTTTGAGGATTTTCTTTCCTTACGCCACACTGACAGGTGTGTGTGTCCTAGAAAAAGCTCATAGCACTCCCATAGGAAATGGCAAGCAATCACTGACACGTTAATGACACGCAGAATGAAACATGTGATGCCTCCCCTCCCTCCTCCCTCCCCCCCCCCCCCCCCACCACACACACACACACACACACACACACACACACACACACACACACAAAGAAGTTTCTAAAGCTACCTGATTCGAATAACATCTACAAAGTACTCACACAAAATGGGTTTTCATATATTCTGTGCAACAGGACGAGAGAAAAGCGGCTTGCATATCTGAAAACAGTACGTAATGTATGAATGTACACTGTCATGAAAGCAACAGGTTGCGTCAGTATATGTTAGATTTACGCTTCCAGCGCCCATTTATACAATGGCGCAGTTTCTGCAGCTATGCACACATAAATTCAGGATGCAGAAAATAGGTAAATAGTTGAAAGGTCATTAAACCTAAGCCTGAAATTTTATTGACCGTAAAATGAGAACAGTTCAGTGACGCATTGCTACGACCTACTTTATATCAGTGTCCAGCAACACAGGATCACTCATAGCCTTACCTCAAACAAATCCCCAGTGGCTGGCTGCAGAGAGATTGTACTTAATTACAATAATCAGTGTCCACTACTCTGCATTTGAGTATTGATTGGTTGTTGAAATTGACTAAGAATGGCATACTTTAATATCATGGCAACACAAGACGACGGTGCGGTACTGTGCCACATTCAAATAAAACATATATGGGAGAATAAGTCTCTGGCAAATAAGTTTGCAGGCTGCCAGAAAAAAAACCGCAACACCCTTAAGGACTTGATCATTTTATTCGCAAGTTAGGTGGCAGGTGGTTCATCGCTGTAGGATTACATGATAACAGATTCGGACAAATTGAAAATCAAATGTCACAGTAAAGAGTACCCGCACTGTCTAATCAACACAGAGCGTACCTCCCCCCGGCGGAAACGCAAGTGTGTTTTCTCACATACAAACAATCGTGAAGGTGCTGACTGGCATCCTTAAATAAACTCCCGCAAGCATTTTACGCCTTTTGTCGCTTTCGGCATTAGTTCTTGCAGGCCTTGGAGAACGAACAAGTCCCCGCTCCACAACGTCCCGTATGTCTTCAATAGGCGAGAGATGTAGTGATCTTGCGGGCCAGGGTAATTGTTGTACGCCAGGAAGAGCACGCTGCATTGCAGCAGCCGCATGTGGAAGTGTACTGACGTGCTGACAAAAGCACATCACCTTCCTGTCGAAGAAAAGGAAGTGCCACCAGGATAACAGTGTGTGCAGTGTCGTAGTTACTGGTTACTTTACCCTGCATAAATACCAAATGTGACCGCGAATTGTAACTGATGGTCCTCCACACCGTGAAGCCTGGAACTGCAGCTGTGTCTCGTGAACAAAAGCATACTGGAATAGGTAGCTCCCCCAGTTCTGCTCCGTACACGTGTACATCCATCACTCACATACAGACAGAACCTACTCTCAATCACTGAAGACGACAGAGCACAATCCCACTCTACAGCAGTCAACTTTTTCACGACACGAGAGTAGCCATGCCTAGCAGTCGTGGTGTCAATGGTATGATAGCCAGAGGCATACGTTATCTTAATCCTTCAAGCAGACAATTCCCAATGGGCTCTGCCGACACAGCAGATGTAACATATGCCAGAATTTTGCCCCTGGATGATCGACCATTGCTGCTCGCACAGTGTGTCGATCTTGATGTGCGTCTGTACTACATGGGCATTCAGAACCTTGTTTGCAGGTGTTGCGATGTTCCACAGAATACATTTGAAAGCAGTGACACACCTCTGATACACTGTGCCTAACATGTGCAGCAATCCAGCGATACGTTCATTCAGTTTCCAGCAGACCAACAATACGGCACTGCTAAAATGGCTGAAGCCGATCAACAAGAATACATACACGACGGTGAGGCATGGTCGTGCCCTAGAATGAAACTTTTCAATCACTGTTCACCTCTGAATTCGACACAGTTACTCCTTGCAGAGTCAAAACAGAGGGTGCACAGACAGGACTCAGGAGCGCCTTCTAATCACCGATGACAGTGACAAATGAATCACTAACACTACAACCTCTGCATACGCCCATATCATGCTTCTTATTAAGAACAAATCACACAGTTTACAACTTCGTGAGAATAATCCACCCAAAACTTCTCGTTATACAGAGTGTCCGAAAAGACTTTCCCTGATTACATAAATTGATAACTCAGGCTAGAAGTAAGATACAAATATGAAACTTGTGTCGAATTGTTTACAACTATCAAAGTTTTTTTTCTGTTTTAGGTTCGCAGTACGTAAGTAGTGGATAAGGTGCAGTGCCCAAGAAGCCATGTTAACCAATCAGGAGAAGACACAGTGTGTCCTGTGGTAGCATGAGACACGATCACCAACCACAGTGCAGAGACACTTCCAGACAACATTTGGAAGGAATCCACCTGATGTCAAGAGCATTAAAGCATGGTATGAGAAGTTCAAGAACACAGGATCGGTTGCTGACCTTCAGAGGTCTAGTCGACCAAGAACCTCAGCAGACAGGGTGGAAGCTGCAAGGCAGTCTTTTCTGCGAAGTCCGAAGAAATCGGTGCGCAGGGCCTCACGTGAATTACAGATGCCAAAAAGCTCTCTCCATGACATTTTACACAAACGTTTATTGTTTCGTGCATACAAAGTGCAAATCGTTCAGGCCTTGTTGCCCAATGACAGTGCACGTCGATATGACTTTGCAGTCGAAATGCTATCACGTATTGAGGGCGATGATGGTTATCTCAGACGAATTGCCTTTTCCGACGAAGCGACCTTTTTTGTCAGTGGAGTAGTGAATCGCCATAATGTGCGCATGTGGGGTTCACAACCTCCTGGCGAGGTCATGGAGTGCACCAGAGGCAGTCCAAAGGTGAATGTTTGGTGCGCGCTATTGCACGATCGAATTATCGGGCCATTCTTCTTCGCTGACGCTGCCGTCACATTTGCAGTGTATCTGGACATGTTGCAACTATATGCTGTTCCTCAGCTGCGTCAGTATCACCCCGATGTCTTGTTTCAGCAAGACGGTGCACCGCCTCATTGGGGTTTGGACGTCCGTGCCTATCTCGATATGACCTTTCCTGGGCGATGGATTGGTCGTGATGGGCCAACGGTTTGGCCTCCACGCTCTCCTGACACAACCCCATTAGACTTCTTTTTATGGGGTTATGTCAAAGACGAGGTCTACCGAACGCGTGTACCAGATCTTGAAACCCTGCGGCAACGGATAACCACAGTCGTTGAATCGATCCTTCCAGTGATGTTGGCTGATGTGTGGACGGAAATTGAATATCGCCTAGATGTGCTACGTGCTACCAAGGGTGCTCATGTGGAAGTTTACTGATGTGTGAAAATAACTTTGATAGTTTGTAAACAATTAGACACCAGAATGAAATTTTCACTCTGCAGCGGAGTGTGCGCTGATATGAAACTTCCTGGCAGATTAAAACTGTGTGCCCGACCGAGACTCGAACTCGGGGCCTTTGCCTTTCGCGGGCAAGTGCTCTACCAACTGAGCTCCCGAAGCACGACTCACGCCCGGTACTCACAGCTTTACTTCTGCCAGTATCTCGTCTCCTACTCTCCAAACTTTACAGAAGCTCTCCTGCGAACCTGCAGAACTAGCACTCCTGAAAGAAAGGATATAGCGGAGACATGGCTTAGCCACAGCCTGGGGGATGTTTCCAGAATGAAATTTTCACTCTGCAGCGGAGTGTGCGCTGATATGAAACTTCCTGGCAGATTAAAACTGTGTGCCCGACCGAGACTCGAACTCAGGACCTTTGCCTTTCGCGGGCAAGTGCTCTACCATCTGAGCTACCGAAGCACGACTCACGCCCGGTACTCACAGCTTTACTTCTGCCCGCGAAAGGCAAAGGTCCCGAGTTCGAGTCTCGGTCGGGCACACAGTTTTAATCTGCCAGGAAGTTTCATATCAGCGCACACTCCGCTGCAGAGTGAAAATTTCATTCTGGAAACATCCCCCAGGCTGTGGCTAAGCCATGTCTCCGTTATATCCTTTCTTTCAGGAGTGCTAGTTCTGCAGGTTCGCAGGAGAGCTTCTGTAAAGTTTGGAAAGTAGGAGACGAGATACTGGCAGAAGTAAAGCTGTGAGTACCGGGCGTGAGTCGTGCTTCGGTAGCTCAGTTGGTAGAGCACTTGCCCGCGAAAGGCAAAGGTCCCGAGTTCGAGTCTCGTCGGGCACACAGTTTTAATCTGCCAGGAAGTTTCAATTAGACACCAGTTTCATATTTGTATCTTACTTCTAGCCTGAGTTATCAATTTATGTAATCAGGGAAAGACTTTTCGTACACCCTGTATAATTAAGATACATCTTCACAATTGCCAACGAATCGTATTGGCTTATGGTCAACCAATTCTCGAAAGATCTACTACCGATGCGGTGGTTTAGCAAAACGTTTGTGAAAGCTTCTACAGACTGATAAGCCAAAACATTATGACCACTGCCCACGGCACGTTGGATGCCGCCTGGTGGCGTTGCGGGCACGTGACGCTGTAACAAAAGTACGTAAGCAGAGCATACAAAGACGGCGGATCACTGTATCGCAGATATGGGCTGCAAACTGGGAAATCCATTGAGACAGGCGACTTCGACAACAGGTAGATTATTACTGCGTAGAAACTATGAACGAGTATCTCGAAAACGGCGAAGTTGGTCGAATGTCCACGTGCTGCTGTTGTCAGCATCTAGTGCAGAAAGAGGTAGACAGACAGTAAAACTACCACTACACGCCAGACGGTTGGACGTCCACGACGTTTTACAGAACGTGGGGTTCGGAGAATTGTCTGCTCTGTAACGTGGGAGAGATGGTGATCTGTGGCACCTCTGCCTAAAAAGTGCAGTGCTGGTGCACGCACAAGTGTTTCGGAGCACACCGTCCGTTGTACGTTGTTGAATATAGAGCTCCGAGGCAGGCCACTACTACGTGTTCGCATGTTGGCCCAACGCCACCGTCAATTACTATTGCAGTGGGTGCGGGACCATCGTGATTCGATCGTCGATCAATGAAAACGTGTCGGCTATTCCGGTGAATCACATTTTTGCTACATTAGGTCACTGGTCGTCTCTACAAACGCCGTCATCGAGGTGAATGGCAGCTCGAAACGTGCACCGCACCACCGACGCAGTCTGGTGGCAGGAGTATTATGCAATGTAGGACATTCTCCTGCGCTCGCGTGGGACCTGCGGTAGCAACTGAAGACACACTGGCAGCTGCGAACCACCTGCATCCCTTCATGCTCGACGTCTTCCCCGACGCCGATACCATCTTTCAGCAATATAATTGTTCGTATCTCGGAGCCAGAACTGTGCTACAGTGGTTTCACGGACATTATGATGAACTCACGTTGATTACTCGGTGACCAAACTCGCCTGATGTAAATCTCTATGGAACCCATCTGGATCGCTATCGGGCGCCATCAACGCATACGCAAATCAGCGGCCCGTTATTTACGCGAATTACGTGACCTGTGCGTAGACATTTAATGCCAGATACCTCCACAAATCTACCAACCAACAGTTGGATCCCAGATACGCAGAATCAGTGATGTTCCTCGTTCCAAAGTTATTAAGCACGTGATTTTAATGCTTTGGCTCATCAGTGTACGTAACGGAACTGGTTAGTGCATGATCTCAAAGAGCAAAACATTCAAGGACTTCTTGCCGCATCAGTTCAGGGTAAAACATCGAGCTTTCGATGATTACGCCCATCGCCTTCGTCAAAAACAACTGACTGCCTAAATTGCAGCTGTTATGGCCTTATATAGTCTACAGACCACATGTGATTGGTCGGTAATCACATAATGCTGTCGCAGCTGGTGTCAATGTCTGCGCTGGTGGCGCCAAAGCTACTGTAGTAGCTTAAACCCGCCAATATTGTATCCGCTGTCACGGTTAAAGATTTCCTCAAATATTCTGATTCCTGTATCCTTTTTAACTGCAGAATCCCAATATGTAGGAGCCTGGGACAAAACTTTTGTTTCAGGAGAAAATGTTCGGTGTTTGTAAGGCTCTCTTCAGAAACTGCAGATTTCTCCAGTTCTCGATTTTCAGCATGCCGTTAACGTTCTGCACAGCGATCGGGAACGGTGTGGAAGGGCTGACCCATTTAATCGATTCCGCACTCGAAAAATGGTTGAAATGGCTCTGAGCACTATGCGACTTAACTTCTGAGGTCATTAGTCCCCTAGAACTTAGAACTACTTAAATCTAACTAACCTAAGGACATCACACACATCCATGCCCGAGGCAGGATTCGAACCTGCGACCGTAGCGGTCGCGCGGTTCCAGACAGTAGCGCCTAGAACCGCTCGGCCACTTCCCGCACTCACAAGGGATGTCGTAAATCACTTGGAACCTGAGGCTGAGACTGTCATTAACCTGACGTACCATTCTTTTATCTTCTTAGGAGGACGGATAATAAGTCTTATACCTCGTCTTCCCATGACTGCCTGTTTTGCTGGATATAGCGCAGCGGAAAAGAAGGAATACAGTCAGCGGCTCATCACCTGATTTACAACATTTTCAGGTTATCTTTTCTTGGAGAGCGCTGACCATGAACCAAAACCGATATTTCGGAGCAAGTACTTCAGATGATTAATTTCGAAATCCAAGTGGTCCGCATCAGAAACAGGTTTGTTCTTTGTATCAATGTATGTACAACTGCTGTCTTTTGGACTGGATGATGAAAACTCTGGGCGCAGAGATATAAATCAGATAGCGTTGGTTGCTGCACGATGTGCAGCCGAGATGTCCATCCGACTCTCCTCGTACCAAAACATCTAAAAATGGCAGCCTTCCTTCTTTCGATGTCTCGACAGTGAACATCGTCTGTGGACTATATACCCTGTAAGGCCACCACAGCAGTTTGGACAGTCTGTTGCTCCTAACGAAGACGATGAAGGTAGTCGTCAAATTTTGAAGTTTTACCCTGAAATGACGCAGCTAAAAGTCCAAGAATGCCATCGCAAAAGATTTCGTTCTCATATTTTTTTGTCATTAGTTTTGTTAGGTGTAAAGTCAGCGCCGGAACGCCAGTCGGGAACGATATAGAAGAGACGGCTGAGGGAAGAGGTCAGCCAATCGCACGCTGACCGACCTCCTTCCAGTACGACAACGCGACAGCAGCGGCCCCAAGGTGAAGAGGAAATTAGCGATGCGATCGACTGGTGGCAGTCCATTTCGATAGCAGCTTCAAAGTTAGACACTTCATTAGCCAACGCAACATTAGCCACTTCGTCAGCTGAAT
Organism: Schistocerca americana; assembly: GCF_021461395.2. Taxonomy (NCBI): domain Eukaryota; kingdom Metazoa; phylum Arthropoda; class Insecta; order Orthoptera; family Acrididae; genus Schistocerca; species Schistocerca americana. The sequence goes on along the minus strand of NC_060120.1, from coordinate 379,475,253 downwards.
CATCGTAGCCTCTTCATTAGTAATCTCTAAGTAGCACATTCTTGTGTTTGTCTATTCTGAAGAAGACTCATTATTTTGCATGTCGCCCTTTGTTTGCGACATATCTATCGAAGTTAAGTATTTTGTACTTGTCTTGTTTTAATAAAACTCATTAGTACGAGTTCTTTGATTCTCTGTCTAGCGAACCGAGTATGCAGAATTCCTAGACACAACAACATGGTGACGGGGTGAATGAATAACATGGTGCCGAGTCATAACATAGCGACAACCTGTTAACGTTTCGAACCAAGACCTACCAGCTGTCTGTCTTGGTCTGTCGTGGGATTTTGTGTTTTGCTGGCGCCTTAATTCTACCTTGTGTTTTCTTTGCAGGGGTGTGTTTACATGTTTTAACAGTCTCATTTATAGCGTTTTTTTATATTCAGTGTTTTCAGGGGGGCATGGTAGAATTTATCTTTTCTTGTGTGCTTATTTTTATTGCTTGCATTGTCTGATAATGTTGTTGTTGTTGTTGTTGTGGTGGTCTTCAGTCCTGAGACTGGTTTGAGCAGCTCTCCATGCTACTCTATCCTGTGCAAGCTTCTTCATCTCCCAGTACCTACTGTAACCTACATCCTTTTGAATATGCTTAATGTATTCATCTCTTGGTCTCCCTCTACGATTTTTAGCTGCCCTCCAATACTAAATTGGTGATCTCTTGATGCCTCAGAACATGTCCTACCAACCGATCCATTCTTCTAGTCAAGTTCATACAGTAAAGCTGCATGCTCTCGGGAAAAATTACGTCTGTAGTTTCCCCTGCTTTCAGCCGTTCGCAGTACCAGGACAGCAAGGCTATTTTGGTTAGTGTTACAAGGCCAGGTCAGTCAATCATCCAGACTGTTGCCCATGCAACTACTGAAAAGGCTGCTGCCCCTCTTCAGGAACCACGCGTTTGTCTGGCCTCTCAACAGATACCCCTCCGTTGTGGTTGCACCTACGGTACGGCTATCTGTTATTGCATTTGCTATTTCAAAATGAGCAACCGACCTCTCCCATCCCCTGCTCAGGCGCCTCTGCTGCAAGCGTTATATGCAATGCAGCTAACACAGATATTTCAGTTTCAGATACAGCAGATTACAACCCTTCTAAACATGGTACAGCAACGAGTGCAGCACGACCAACCGACCAACATGCAACAACTGTAGCTCCAAAGGCAATACCGCCTTTTCGCCAGTTTAACAACAAAGAAGAGGAATGGCTGAAGTGGTTGTAGCAGTATAAAGCCTACATCATTCATTACTCACAAAGTATCAGCTACTGTGAAACTACATTGCTTTTTGTCAACGGTAGTTGAAGTGCAGTCTTTCGCCTCATTCAGAAATTGTTTCCTAACGCCACTCCTAGTGAACTTTCCTATGATCAGATTCTAGGTTCTCTAACTATTAAGACCAACAAGTGAATGTGGTGGCAGCTAGGTAACAATTCTTTCGTTGCAAGAAATGGTCAGAACAAAATTATCACGAGTGGGTAACAAATTTGCAGGGTATGATGACGAAATGGAAATTCAAATGTGCTTGTGGTGTTTTATGTTGTGATGCGATCGTGTACAATGTAACTGATATCAACCTTGGAGAACAGATTTTGAAATAGTCAGATCCATCATTTCATCACGTAGTGCAAATTGTAGATCAGCTCGCATCAGGTGGCCGATAAATTTAAGCTGCCACCAATTTGTCAGGTTCAGCTGTCCATTGTTCACGAGTGTCCCGGTAGGCAGCAACAGTACACGCGTGCCATGCCAAGTAAACAGTTCCCTAAACTGGCAGCTACATCAGCGAATAGAATTAAGTAATACCGCAGAGCTATTCACGGCACAAACACCAAGATTTCCCATCCAGACAAGCACAGTGTTATGCTTGTGGCAAGAAAGGTCACAAGCAATCTTTGTTTGCAACGGAACAAAAATAAGAATTCTGCCCACTCACAAAAATCTAGTCACAAGGCCCATGTAATCAATGCAATGCTGCAGGCATTAACAAAACTAGCAAGCAAACAGTTTCTTCAGTGCTATGCCAGTCCAACAAACTTTGTTCATTTGCATCTTGGTGGAAAACACGCAAAATTTCAGTTGGGCACGGGTGCCTCTGTTACACTGCTGAAGCGTAACACATATGAACTGTTAGGCTCCCCATGCCTGTCTAGAACTAGCATGGACCTGAAGGCTTATAATGGACACGACATTCCCGTTCTTGGAAAATGTACTTTGACTGCCATGTATCACTCGCATATGCGAACTGTGATTTTCACTGTGCCATGAGTGTCTGCATTCAGTGCCAAAGACAGTGCAGCTACCTTGCTGAAAGAATTCCCGGAACACTTTTCTGAAGGGTTAGGCAAGGCTAACAATCTTGTTATACATATTAATCTGAAAGACAATGCTCAGCCGAAATTTTGGCGGGCCAGAACTGTTCCCATTGAACTGCGGGACAAAGTCGCTGCTCAACTTAAAGAATTGCAAGATAGCGGAGGTATTCCACCCCTACAAGCTAGTCAAGGGGCAAGTCCACTGGTTTTGCTCCCCAAACTTTCAGGTCGCATTCGCCTCTGTGTTGACTTTGTCTACAGTCAATTCACAAACTGTGATTGATGCTTATCCACTGCCACGCCCAGAGGATCTCATGGACAGACTAGGAGCTGGTCGCTACTTTTCAAAAACTGATTTGCGCGAAGCATCCACTAAATGAAGAATCTCGAAGTGAGTGCCGTGAACATTCATTTAGGCTTGTTTAAATGTTTGCGTTAGGCTTTTGGCACTGCTTCCGCACCCGCCATTTTCCAACGGTATTAAGAACAACTGACTGCTAAAGTAACAAACTATTCAAAATATTTTGACGATGCCGTCGTAACAGGTCGTACACATGAAGAACACATTGCAAATTTGCGTGCTATGTTTCGTGTGTTATCTGATGCAGAACTAGAGTGTCGACTGGACAAGTGTGATACTTCTAAACCTGAGTTGCAGTATCTTGGTCACGTAATAAAGAGTCAAGGTGTACATCCTCTTCAGTCACATTTGTTGGCCGAACTACTATACTCGGTTCATGCACAAATCGCTGCTCCATTGCATCGCAAGAATGCCCCCTTTGTTTGGACACATGTTTGCGAAGTAGCTTTTCAAAAAACTTAAATAAGCATCTCTCAGTGATCGATGCATGGTTCACTTTGATCCTGACACACCGGTTGTGTTGCAAGTTGACGTTTCTTCTTAAGTAATCGGTGCAGTTCTTCCACACAGAATTAGAGGTAAAGACAGGCCTATTGCTTTCGCATCAGTATTGTTGTCCAAAGCTCAGTGTAACTATCCAAAAATAGAGAAAGAGGCATTGGCTATTGCGTATGGTGTCACCAAATTCCACGACTATTTGTATGGCAGGAAATTCTACTTAGTAACGATCACAAGCCATTTCAGTCCTTGTTTCATCCGATGAAGTCTGTTTCTGTATGAACTGTCCAAAAATTGTAATGACGGGCTTGAAGTTTGTCTGGAAACCAGTACGAGATTGTGTATCGTCAGACAGCTCAACATGATAATGTGGACGCACTTTCTCGTCTTCCGATTGGCCCTGATACAGTTTTTGACACCTCTGCTGAATCTTGTTGTCATATCGATGCTCAGGATTCTGAATTGCTTCAATCCTCTTCTCTGAACTGCAGGAAAATTCCACAGGCAACGGAAGCTGATTCTGATTTGAACGTTTTGCTAAAATACATTCGCACATCTTGGCCTCGCTCATTGCATAGCATAAAGAACTCTGTAGTGCGCCGATACTTTGCACGTCGGCATAGCCTCGCTATACAGCAAGGTGTGATTCTTTTTCAAAATGACAGTGGACAGTCACGTTTGCTGATCCCCAAAGTTTTGCAAAAAGAAGTGTTGTACTTACTTCACCAACGACACTGGGGGATGGTTCCTACTAAACAGTTAGCGCGTCGACACTGTACTTGGCAAGATATGGACATCCAAGTAGAACAGATTACGTCACAATGCCACGCATCTGCGGAAAATTAGTCCGCTCCACCACAAAAATTCTCTGCTTGGCCTAAGTCACAATCATCATGGCAACGTGTGCACACAGACTTTGCGGGACCTTTTTGGATTGTGGTAGACTCTTATAACAAGTTTCCTTTGCTGTGCCAATTAACGCGACAACGTCACGTAGCACAGTTCAGGCGTTGTCCTCTATTTTTTGCCTCGAAGGTTTGTGTCGAACAACGGCCCTCAGCTCACCTCAAATAAACTTGAAACATTCTGTGAACGCAATGGTATACAGCATCTAACTAGTGCACCGTTCCATCCACAGTCAAACGGCGAAACGGAACGTTTTTTCAGGACCCTCAAGAAGCAGATGGTCCAACTTCCCACCACAAACACCAGGGATCAGGCATTGCAACTGTTTCTCGTCTCTTATCGTTGGCATCCACGAGAAGGACCATCGCCGGCGGAATTGCGTTACGCCCGCCGCCATTGGACACTGCTCCACCCTCAGCGCCTGGGACCGAAGGAAGGCCGCAAGTATCGCTTCGTGCCGCATGATACTGTGTTTTTCCGGGTTTTTGGCGGTAGCAGACAGTGGCACAAGGCGACTTGGCGCATGCATGTATCTCATTTCAGACCCATACGGATTGCAGAACCGACATCGCAATCAAATTCACCACTGTCGTGCGCACGGTGATCGTTCTGTATCACTTCCTCCAGGTTCACGGATTCCGAGCACAGTGCGGCCACAGCAGACCCAGGAGGTGTCATAACGACACCGCGGGACGGCCCCATGGAGACAGAGCCTTCGCCTTCTCCGCCTTCTCTCATCCTACCGATGGAACTGGACCCGCTCACACCGCAGCAGCCGACACCTTCTTCTACGTCAGGGATTCCCAAAGTGGTCGATATCGACCCCAAGGGGTCGATATCGGTTTTCTAGGGGTCGACATAAACGAAAACTGATTTTGGGGGTCGACTAGGTCTAAAAATCGACCCATATTAAATTAACACAAGTTCTTATTTAAAACTTTCAAGATAGATAGGTACTGTATTGTTTATGTTGTGTTACGTGTACTAAGAATAATTAATATGTTTGTAGGAAATAGCATTGTTGTAGTAATGTAAAGTCTCAAGTTCGTACAAGATGAAAAACTCGGGAAGTCCGTGCGGACAAGTTTGTGCAAGATAATGAGTTCGAGCGTACGTCTTTCACGCGCGTTTTGACTTGCTCTCTATTTGACGCTTACGCGATTTAACACGAACGAATTCATGATCAAGTCCAAACATGTTCCTGATATTTTACTATTTAATGAGCTTGCACTTGGGTTGAAAGTTCATTTGCGTTTTGAAATTCGTTGGAGCTTGAACGATAATAACTCATATAAGTAATCATTTATTTCAAGAGATTACAAAGTTATTACATAGCTAAACTAAGTGAAGTAAAGTGACTGAAAAAGTGGTAAACACAATAATGTTTTAAGTTAGCGGACCATTATGAATAAGGGGGTTGATCTTAAAAGTAAGTAATTTGGCCTTGGGGGTCTGAGGTAACAGTTCATTTTGGAAAAGGGGTCACTTGTCCAAAATAGTTTGGGGATCCCTGTTCTACATCTTGTTATGGGCCTCAGAAGGTGGACACATCGAAGGCCGGATGGCGAGGTACGACCGGAAGTTTGACGTCCCCTTGTAATGGCACTTGAATTACGCAACCATTACGGTACCTCAACTCAACCTCTCGATACCAGCAATATTCTACTGTGTTTCTGTAAAGTAGTTAACATATTTCTGAGACAACATTCAGATTTGATTTCATTAATGTAGAGGTACTTTGATACATCGATATGTTTATATTGCAATGATATTATTCTTATGTGAATTCTCCCTTTTGTCACTATGATCTTTGACGTACTTGTAACTCTGACTTTTGGGCGCGTAAGCGGTTATTAGAGAGTCAAGTCTTGGACGTCATGTTGGAAAGACGCAAATTGTAGTCAGTTTATAAAATATCAACTTTAACAGTGAGGAAGATATTTTCAAGCATGTTTTATTTTGTGAAGTGAAGTGATATTGCAACAAAAGTAATAAAAAAAGAAGTGTAACTTAAATTCTGAGTGCTGGTTACTTTTTTACATCACTATTGTCTTAACTTGCAAAAGTTTATTCTTCAACAATGGTTTGTGAAACACATGTATAAAACTTTTGAATACCGCAGAATAACACCTAGGCCTCTTTGCATCCGAGCTTGGAATCATCACTACCTAGATTTTTCGACGATTGAGCCATGAGTTCACAACGAGACCAGTGTGGGAAACACGAAAAGATGAGTGCCTAGTTTATCCATTATTTCATGAAATGACTTTATTAACTGTGCTCTAATGACACCTGCTTCATAATATAACTTTGTTGTTGCCTGAAAATGCAATATTTAGCAGCGTGAGCAACACTACAAATCATAATTAATTTTTGACCTTTGTTGCGATAGGGTTGTTAGACCCTGCATCCACAGCTTCCGGTTCATCAGAGCGGCCACGCTCCTGGGTTCCTGCATACCCCCCCCCCCCCCTCCCATCCGCCCCCTGTGTCGTGCTCCATATACGACGACGGTCCGTCGCTTTGGGTGGGGGGGGGGGGGGGAGAGGAGAGGGAGGAGACGAATGTTACGGCGTTAAGTCAGCGCTGGCACGCCAGTCGGGAACGACAGAGAAGAGACGGCTGTGAGAAGAGGTCAATCAATCGCACACTGGCCGACCTCACTCCAGGACGACAACGCGACGGCGGTGATCCTTAGATAAAGAGGACGTAAGCGCCGCGCCCGACTGGAAGCAGCCAACTCTTATAGCGACTTCAATGTTAGCCACTTCGTTAGTCGACGCAGCATAGCCTTTACCACTAGTAATCTCTATGTAGCACAGACTTGTGTTTGTCTGTTCTGAAGAAGGCTAATTACCTTAAATGTTACCCTTTACTTGCGACATATCTATCAAAGTTAAGTATTTTGTACTTGTCTTGTTTTAATAAAACTTATTAATACGAGTTGTTTGATTGTTTGTCTAGCGAACCGAGTGTGCAGGTTTCATAGATACAAGTTTTCTGATTGGTCTTACGCAGCCCACCACGATTTCCCCTCCAGTGCCAACCTCTGCAAATCAGAGTAACCTGCGTCCTCATATAATGATTGTCTGCATTCCAATCTCTACCTTCTCTACAGTTCTTACCCTACACAACTCCCTCTAGTACCATGGAAGTAATTCCCTGATACCTTAACACATATCCTATCATCCCGTCGCTTCTTCTTCTCAGTGTTTCCCATATGTTCCTTTCCTCTCCAGTTTTGCGGAGAATCTTCACATTCCTTACCTTATCAGTCCACCTAATTTTGAACATTATTTTGCAGAATCACATCTCAAACTCTTCAGGTCTCTTCTGGTACGGTTTCCCTACAGTCCACGATTCACTACCGAACAATGCTGTGCTCCAAACGTACTTTCGTCTTCCTTCAAATATTGCAAAATATTACAAAATTACAAATCACGAAAAAGAAATAATACGTGTCGTGAGGAGCTGAAAGAGCTACTTAACATGTATCTTTCAACACTACACACTGGCAACCCCGCAAGCTCTATAGTGTAATTTCAGAACTCTAGAAGAGGCGAATGGAAAACTAGTTGCCGGTCGGTGTCGCCGAGCGGTTCTAGGCGCTTTAGTCTGAAACCGCGCGACCGCTACAGTCGCAGGTTGGAATCCTGCCTCGGGCATGGATGTGTGTGATGTCCTTGGGTTGGTTAGGCTTAAGTAGTTCTAAGTTCTAGGGGACTGATGACCTCAGATGTTAAGTCCCATAGTGCTCAGTAATTTCAACCATTTGTAAAACTAGTTAAAACTTGATCCTAAAGTAAGGCAGGACACCACGTCACACCCCTTTCGTTTCCGCCTGCTAGTCGTAATGCGAACAGTTAAACAATCTGGAAGTTCCGATATCTACCACAGGAACAACGCTTTACGCTTTCAAGGTCTTACGAATAAATGTATCAAGATTTTAGTAGGCGTGGATTCTCTGATCTAGGTTTTAATAGGCTTGGATCTCTCATCGAGGATAACGTTTTATTTTTGGCGTTTTCGTTAGTTTAGAAGTGCTCTTTTCCGTCTCTAACTTCTCATTCGATTGTTGCTCTTCCTTACAGACGATTAGATCCAGTGTCGGAGTGATTGGTGTAGTCAGATTTAGCAACCCACCCCCCTCCCCCCCTGCGTTCCAATAATCGTCCCACCGCCATCAGCATTAAAATTTAGAGTGAGAAATAATTTTGTTTTAAGATTTCCATTTTTAAAAACTCGAAATATTTACGAACTTCCAGCATGCTGGAGTAACTTGGGTCAGCAACTTCTGTTAATCAATACATCGAAAAATTAGTCCAAGTTGCAGATATTTTATTTTTCATTCGGTGGCTAGTTTCGGTCCGAGAGCCATTTACAAACCAACATAACATAGTCACATTCACAGTGCATACAGATAATAGACACTGTGAATGTATATTACACATTTTGTTGACATCTTCGGAAATGCCATTTTTTGCTTTGTTATGTTGATTTGAAAATGGGTCTCTGCCGGAAACTAGTTATAGAATGAGAAACAAAATATTTGCAATCTGGACTGGTTTTTCGTTCTACTGAGATATGTACCGTTTGTAAATGTTTTATTGTACGAATTTTCAGACAGTGAGACCATTGGTACGGTTTATTTCCAACAAAAAGTTTTTGTAGAATTATGAAGCAATTCTCAGTGCTGTTCCCTCTCGGAGAAACAAGCTAACTGAACATGCTGTCTCTGTACCAATCCTCTCCCTAGCGACACTTGTTTCACTCACACCCTGCACACGCTTTTAAAAGCAAATTAAATATGCGCACTACACATAGGCCTACTGTTTGTAAATCACTTCATTGGATTCCCATTTTTGAACTGGAAGACTTTAGGCTGGAATGCTTTGTATCTGCCAACTGCTACTACTACTATTACTACTACTACTACTAATACTACTAGTAATTATAATAATACAATGGAGGCCGTATGGCAGTGTAGCAGCCAGTACATAGCAAATGTTGTTCTGTCAATTAGTTCGTTTGTTGGTGCGAAGTGAATAATGAAGCAATTTCTAGTCTATTGCAGGAGCTACCTACAACTCTGAGAAATCATTTTCACAAGATATTTAAGCATATGTGATATATATCTCAATTTTTACAGTCTTAGGTGCATAGTACAAACGAATGTGTATTGTGCATTGTGTATGGAACCGAGAATCTAGAAACGCCGGAGAGGCTTCATCCCGCCGGAGCCCTCAGTGGTTCACAACCCCACAACAGGCCACAGCAGTCCATCCACCCGACCGCCGCCCCACATCGAACCCAGGGTTATTGTGCGGTTAGGTTCCCAGTGCCCCCCCCCCCCCCCCCCCCTCCTCCTCCTCCTCCTCCTGGGAACGTCTCATTCCAGACCAGTGTAACCCCAAATGTTCGCGTGGTAGAGTAATTACGGTGTACGAGTACGTGGAGACAATGTTTGCGCAGCAACCGCCGATATAGTGTAACTGAGGCGCAATAAGGGGAACAAGCCAGCATTTGCCGAGGCAGATGGAAAACCGCCTTAAAAACGATCCACAGGTTGGCAGCCTCACCGGACCTAGACACTAATCCTCCGGGCGGATTCGTGCTGGGGACCGGCACGACCTCCCGCTCAGGGGAAAAATGTGTATAGTCGGTACTATATGAGGAAGATGACATTCATCCTTACGTTTCACAAGCTGTAATCCCCCTTTCCCCCCAACACAAGACTGTATGCTTAATGCTTGTATTCGAAACACTACGTAAGTATTGGTGACTTATGTAGCTTCCTTACGAAATAGTGATAATAGTAATAATATTTAAAAATAATTTAGTTTCATGACCAAAATATAATCGAACCCTTTTGTTAGAGGGTATTTACCCCCAAGTTGGGAACCGCAAACGTAAGGTCACTGACCTCATTACAAGGTTCCATAATCATAAAATGTCACGCAAGAAATAATCTCGAGTTCTGTTCATCAAACTGCTAGTGCCCTCCCTCATTGTAACATGTCGGCTGAAAGCTCCCTAGGCGAGTTGCCAGTGTTTTCCAAGGAGCTCCAATGTGAAAAACCGGTTATTCCCTGCAGGGCGTTTCGAAGTTCTATGCCGATATTGCCTCATATCCAATATTTACATCGTTATTGTTGTCGTTGTTAAGAGATTCCGACGTCCTTCCGCAGCAATCATTGCGTCGTGTGAATAACAAACAATCGCACGCTTGCAAGGACATACTAGTCAAGGTGAACTACGTCGACCTGGACCTGGTTGTTAATGAGTCTGCTCTGTTCTAAAACTTGTTCCGGACTGATTCGATTAACCTCGAATGTTCCGCCGAATGTCATTAGTAAAATTCGTTAATTTATTTTTCTTTCCTCTCACATCGGTTTTCCTTGAACGCGAGACTAACGAAACTTCATTCATTTCTTATTTGCACTATGTTCGAACATCCTCGTCCATCTGTCTACATCATACTTCTGTATTACGACTGAAGTGTTCACTACCAGCTGAACAAGAGGTTTCGCTGATTTACGATTTCGTATCTCAAACTGTTCCTCATTGACATAATAAATGACTAACACCAAGTATGCCATCAATTTAGGCAGATAAAAATGCAAAAAGTTGCTTTTATGGGTCATTTTGTTCCTGACTTGGGGCATTTGTGACATGTTATAACGTATACATACAACATGCAATAGGATTAGGCTTTCTCGCCTGCAACTTTTCCAATCTACATCATATCTGACACAGATTTTCGTGTGCCATCACACGTATACTATTACAACATGTCACAAATGCCACTAGTCAGGAATAAAATGACCCGCAAAAACAGCTTACGGACGATTTTTAACTCATACGAAGATGAATACCTCGCCACACCACCACACAAATATGACTTTCAAATGTTTCCTTTTCGCGAACAGTGTTTGCGTGATATGTGTACCCTGTTTATTGTTGTGTCCATGATACCTACTTTTTCTCCTTTTTGCTTCACATTAACAATCAATATGGATCCAAATAGCATGAAAAGTGTTAGTGAAACTAAATCAAAGAAGACTAATTGTAAATTAACTATAAGAGTGCTGTCCAAGTTTCTCATCTTGACAAGGTGTAAAAACGGTGCAATATATGTTGCTAAGGACTGGTTCTCTTGACAAAAATATATTTTAAATGGTCAAAAGAACTAGAAAATGCAGTGTTAATGAGAAACAGCTTCTGTAACAAAATATAATATGGAAGAAGACATTTGTTTAGCTTGGTAATTTAGTGACGTTATTGTAAAAGCAAATACAAACGATGCTAGCGAATCCCAATTTAAGGTTAGTCGAAATTGTTTCCAGAGATTTCGTCTACGAACTGAAGTTTATAGTGTACTTCAGCATACAGGAGTAGGGGAGAGAAACAAACCACCTACAGGAAAATGAAGGAGACCAAGCTGATATTAAGCAAAGAAGGGAAAACTGAAATTTGGGTGAATACACAGAAGAGTCACAAAAGGAAACTGAACATAAAGAAATTATTGTGTAAAGATGAGATGAAAAATATAATACAGCGAAAATAATGTGACAGAGCTCTGAGAGTTTTAAGTAGAAACCAGTCACGTGGAATATACGCCATTCGCTCAGAATGATTGAGCCCCTTGGAAGAGCCAGCGATGACAAAACTAATCCTTCTCGAATGCAAGAAATATAAGACAGCTGAAAGATCCTCATACTTAAATAATCAGAATATAATAATTCCAATTCTAAAGAAGGCAAGTGCAGACAGATGTGAATTTGCCGAACCATCAGTTTAATTAGTCATGGTTGCAAACTACTGAGATTTATTCACAGAAGAATGGAAAAAAATATGGAAGCCGACGACGGGGAGGACCAGTTTGGTTTCCGCAGAAATGTAGGAACGCACTAGACAGTACCGACTCTACGCGTTAACTTAGAAGATAAGTAGAAGAAAGGCAAACTTACGTTTGTAGCAATTGTAGCTTTTGACAGTGTCGGCTGGATGACACCTTTTGGAATTCTGAAGGGAGCAGCAATAAAATACAAGGAGTGAAAGGTTATTTGCAACTTGTACAGAAACCAGATTGCAATTGTATGAGCAAAAGGACCTGAAAGAAAAGCATTACATGAGAAGGGAGTGAGAAAGGGTTGTAGCACATGTTATTCAGTCTGTACATTGAGCAAGCAATGAAAGAAACCAAGGAGGAATTTGGAACGGGTGTTGAAGCTAAGGGAAAAGAAACGAAAACTTCCACATATGCGGATGATATTATAATTTTGTCAGAGATGGGAAAGCACTTGGAATAGCAGATGCACGGAATGGATATTGTGTTAAAGGAAGTCATAAGATGAATATCAACAAACGTAAAACAGTGGTAATCGAATGTAGCGAATTAAATCTTATGATTTTGAGGAAATGAGATTAGAAAATGAGACAATAAAAGTAATCGAAAGTTTTGCTATATGAAGAGCAAAATATCTGACAATGGCCGAAGTAGATAGAACATGAAGTACAGACTTGCAATATAAAAAGATAGTGTTTCTGAAGAAGAGAAATTTGATAACATCGAATATAAATTTAACTTCTAGAATTCTTTTTCTGGAGGTATTTGTATGGAGTGTAGTCTGATACGGAAGTGAAACGTGGATGCCGAACAGTTATGACCAGGAGAGATCAGAAGTTTTTGAAATATAGAGTTCCACAGCAATACTGAATGTTAGATGTATACATCGAATAACTAATGAGGAGACACTGAATCGAATGTGGGAAAAAAGGACCTCACAGTACAAGTTGACTAAAAGAAGGGATCGGTTGATGGGACACATTCTGATGCACCAAAGAAGAGTCAATTTGGTAATAGAGCAAGGCTGAAGAGTAAACATTGTAGAGTGAGATTAGACATGAATACGATAAACAGGTTCAAATGGATATACACTGAAGCGTCAAAGAAACTGGTATAGGCATGTGCATTCAAATACAGGGACATATAAACAGGTAGGATACGGCGCTGTGGTCGGCAACGCCTCTATAAGACAACATGTGTCTGGCACAGCTGTTAGATCGGTTACTGCTGCTACAATGGCAGGTTATCAAGATTCAACATACTGTTAAATCAGCGCACGAGCGATGGAACACAGCAGCGATGAAGTGGGGATTTTCTGGTACGACCATTTCACGAGTGTACTGTGAATATCAGGAATCCGGTAAAACGTCAAATCTCAGACATCGCTTCGGCCGGAATGATATCCTGCAAGAACGGGACCGACGGCGGCTGAAGAGGATCGTTCAACGTGCCAGAATTGCAACCCTTCGGCAAATTGCTGCAGATTTCAATGTTGGGCCATCAAAAAATATCAGTGTGCGAACCATTCAACGAAAATTCATCGATATGGGCTTTAGAAGCCGAAGGCCCACTCGTGTACCCTTGATTACTGCACGACACAAAGTTTTACGCCTCGCCTAGGCCTGTCAACAGAGACATTGGACTGTTGATGACTGGAAAAATGTTGCCTGGTCGGACGAGTCTCGTTTCAAATTGTATCGATCGGATGGACGTGCACGTTATGGGGAAAACCTCATGAATCCATGGACCCTGCATGTCAGCGCGGGACTGTTCAAGCTGGCGGAGGCTCTGTCCTGGAGTAGGGCGTGTGCAGATGGAGTGATATGGGACCCCTGATACATCTAAATACGATTCCGACAGGTGACATGTATGTAAGCATACTGTCTCATCACCTGCAGCCATTCATGTCCATTGTTCATTCCGAAGGACGTGGGCAATTCCAGCAGGAAAATACGACACCACACACGCCCAGAATTGCCACAGAGTGGCTCTAGGAACACTCTTCTGAGTTTAAACACTTCCATCAGCCGCCAAACTCTCCAGACATGAACATTATTGAGCATAACTGGGATGCCTTGCAACATACTGTTCAGAAGAGATCTCCACCCCCTTGTACTCTTACGGATTTATGGATAGCCCTGCAGGGCTCACGGTGTGAATTCTCTCCAGCACTACTTCAGACATCAGTCGAGTCCATGCTACGTCGTGATGCGGCACTTCTGGGTGCTCGCGGGGGCCCTACGCGATATTAGACAGGTGTACCAGTTTGTTTGGCTCTTCAAAATGTTCAAATGTTTGTGAATTCCTAAGGGGCCAAACTGCTGAGGTCATCGGTCCCTATACTTACACACTACTTAAACTAGCTTATGCTAAGAACAACGCACACATCCATGCCCAAGGGAGGACTCGAACCTACGGGCGGTGGGGACGTGCAATCTGTGACATGGCGCATCAAACAGCGCGGCCACTCCGCGCAGCTTTTGGCTCTTCAGTGTAGATTGTTGTAGATATGCAGAGATGGTGATGGTGAAGTTTGCGCATAACAGACTAGCTTGATGAGCTGCTCCAAACTTGTCTTCGGACTGTAGACAACAACAATAACAACAACAACATGTAAAAAGGCATATAGCTCGGCAAATATCAGAGATGTCAAGTTGAAGGAAATTTCAGACTTTATCTGCTCTAAAAGTTAAGTAGCCTACTTGTTAACTGCGATGAAACGGAACTTCCTTGAGGAAAGTGATGAGAAGGAAATGTGTAGAAGACTGTGCCTAGCGATAGACAATGAAGGAGTTTACTTGTACGGTAACCCGAGTGGCGATTGTAAGAGTACGCCTCTTTCAGTTTACCACCCTGAAAAAACAGCTTACTTAAACACAGTAGAAAACAAAAGAGGTAACTTACGGTGCTCAGGAAAAATAGCCCGGCATGGATACGAACATGGAGTGGTTGACTGAAGATTTTGCGTGAACTGTCAAGAAGTACCTGAGTAAACGAAATTACATCATAAGTATCTCCTGGTTACGGACAACGTTCCTGTTCGTCTTTGAATGAAGGAAGACGACTCCGATGTGAAATATGATGTCATAAAAGTCATATTTCTGCTTCCTTACAGCGCTCCTCTCACCCAGCCTAACAGCACGAAATCCATTGACAAGGAATGGATCAGGGTATTTGACAATACGTTTCTACGACGTTTTAATAAAGAAGTCTGAAAGACATAGCAAGGGGTCTAAGTATAGATCTTCAACTATGATCTGATCACAGTTAATTTTTCTTACAGAAAGAGTACTTGGTATTCACATCACCTGAAAGGAATAAAAACTTTCACCTATTCAAAATCCGTACTTTAGTAAAAATCTATTGTTCATCTTTTTTCATAAGTCTGTGTCTCGTCTCTCTGCACGTAACAGTAAATTCGGATGGTGCTAGAACGGATCCCAATGACAATCGAATAGGCCACATTATCCGGAAAAAGACTCAAAACCAAACAACTGCAACCGGAAGTAACTACTTTGTTTCATAGTAATGTTTTCAACCTTGCAAAGATGAAGTATGAAGAACAAGGCATGCATTCAAAATCACCTACTTGCCCGAATACCTACATATGTATTATTTATTAGCTAATTTCTTGGACTTTCATTCGCATGACATAGACATTTGGTTAGAAATTGTGGAAAGATCAGAAGGAACAGGAAATAACTTTGACGATTCTGTGAACTGTTATTGGAAGGATGATTGTTGTGTTAATTAAATTCTAGAACTAAAAGAGAATAGCTACCAAGTCCAAAGAAAATTTTCTGTGAAACAGTAAAGACTGTAAATTGTTTGGTTAAATGAAAGAGTTAGAAAACGCTTAAACTTAAGCAGTGTGCAAAGTCTGTTTCGTTTCGTAAAATGTAAACTTGATTTTATAAATGGAAGAAAGATTACCGTGTAATTCGAGACATGCTGCAGAATAAAACTCGCAAACGGGTGAAATAAAAAATATTCGAAAGATCTAGAACTAGAATGGCTCTGAGCACTATTGGACTTAACTTCTGAGACCATCAGTCCCCTAGAACTTAGAACTACTTAAACCTAACTAACCTAAGGACATCACACACATCCATGCCCGAGGCAGGATTCGAACCTGCGACCGTAGCGGTTGCGCGGTGCGAGACTGGAGCGCCTAGAACCACTCGGCGACACAGACCGGCAACTAGTTTTCCATTTGCCTCTTCTAGAGTCTTCTACACATTTCCTTCTCATCACTTTCCTCAAGGAAGTTCCCTTTCATCGCAGTTAACAAGTAGGCTACTTCACTTTTAGAGCTGATAAAGTCTGAAATTTCCTTCAACTTGACATCTCTGATATTTGCTGAGCTATATGCCTTTTTATATGTTGTAAATGATTAATGGAAAATCTCATATAAGATATGAAACAAATACTAACAAAGAGATAGAGGGGCTGACCAGTACTTACCTCAGCTCAGTACAGCCGATAGATACACAAAAACAGAACTGAAAATTTACATTCCTAGCTTTCGGAACTTTGTTCCTTCATCAGGGAGGAGAGAGGGGAAAAAAGGGAAGAAGGGAAAGTGGATTCAGTTACTCACAACCCAGGTTATGAAGCAACAGGGAAAGGTAAACAGGGAGGGTAGCAAGGATGGAGGCATGGTTGTCAGAGGGAAGCCAAAGATATTCTACTGTAAGTACTGTGCCAGCTTCAAACCAAAGAGGATGCATACAGAAGTAAAGAGGTATATAGTATAAAGATAAACACAACTATGTAGGATGAAAAGATGCGTGAATGGCTAAAGAGGAAAGGGAAAGAGGAGAAGACTGAAGAGTGAATGGGAGTGAGGTGGTTTAACGTAGGTTCAGTCCAGGGGGATGGCGGGATGAAAGGATGTGTTGGAGTGCAAGTTCCCATCTCCGCAGTTCAGAGGGACTGGTGTTGGGTGGGAGAAGCCAAATGGCACATACGGTGTAGCAGGTTCCTAGGTCCCTAGAATTATGCTGGAGGGCATGCTCCGCTACTGGGTATTGGGCATCTCCTAGGCGGACAGTTCGTCTGTGTCCGTTCATGCGCTCAGCCAGTTTGGTTGTTGTCATGCCGATGTAAAAGGCTGTGCAGTGCAGGCATGTCAGTTGATAAATGACATGTGTGGTTTCACATGTAGCCCTGCCTTGAATTGTGTATGTTTTACCAGTAGCGGGGCTGGAGTAGGTGGTTGTGGGGGGATGCATGGGGCAGGTTTTGCAACGGGGTCGGTTACAGGGGTAGGAACCGCTGGGTAGAGAAGGTAGTCTGGGAATATTGTAGGGTTTAACAAGGATGTTATGGAGGTTAGGGGGGCGACGAAAGGCAACTCTGGGTGGTGTGGGGAGAATTTTGTCAAGGGATGATCTCATTTCAGGGGTTGACTTGAGAAAGTCATATCCCTGGCGGAGTAATTTGTTGATGTTTTCGAGGCCAGGATAATATTGGGTGAAAAGGGGGTTGCTTCTGTGTGGTCTGGGGGTAGGAACATTGTTGTTGGACGGGGAGGAATGTATTGCTCGGGTTATCTGTTTGTGGACAAGGTCTGCAGGATAGTTGCGGGAGAGGAAAGCACTGGTCAGGTTATTGGTGTAGTTGTTGAGGGATTCGTCACTGGAGCAGATACGTTTGCCACGAATACCTAGGCTGTAGGGAAGGGAGCGTTTGATGTGGAAAGGATGGCAGCTATCAAAGTGAGGTACTGTTGTTTGTTTGTGGGTTTGATATGGACAGAGGTGTGGATGTGAGCTTCAACAAGATGAAGGTCAACATCCAGGAAGGTGGCTTGGGTTTTGGAGAAGGACCAGGTGAAATTCAGATTCGAAAAGGAGTTGAGGTTATGGAGGAAATTAAGGAGTGTTTCTTCACCATGAGTCCAGACCACAAAGATGTCATATATAAACCTATACCAGGCCAGGGGAAGCAGCTGTTGGGTCTTCAGGAAAGCCTCCTCCATGCGGCCCATGAAGAGGTTGGCATAGGAGGGAGCCATCCTGGTTCCCATGGCCGTTCCCCTGATTTGTTTGTAGGTCTGGCCTTCAAAAGTGAAGTAATTATGGGTGAGGATGAAGTTGGTAAGTGTCATAAGGAACGAGGTTTTTGGAAGATCTTCGGGTGGGCGTTGGGAGAGGTAGTGCTCAAGGGCAGAGAGACCATGGGTGTGTGGGATGTTTGTGTAAAGGGATGTAGCATCTATGGTGACAAGAAAGGTTTCAGGTGGGAGAGGAGTGGGAATGGATTTGAGGCGTTCTAGGAAGTGGTTTGTGTCTTTGATGTAGGATGGGAGTCTGCGGGTGATAGGTTGTAGGTGCTGATCTACCAGAGCTGAGATACGTTCGGTTGGGGATTTGAAGCCTGCTACAATGGGACGGCCAGGATGGTTCTCTTTGTGGATTTTGGGTAATAGGTAGAAGGTAGGGGTACGTGGCTCAGGTGGAGTGAGTAAGTCTATGGAAGCCGTTGTGAGGCCTTGTGAGGGACCTTGGATTTTTAGGATTTTTTGCAGCTCAGTCTGGATGGAGGGAATGGGATCCTGGGTGACAGCTTTGTAGGTTGAGGTGTCAGAGAGTTGACGCAGTCCTTCTGCCACATACTCCACACGGTCAAGTACGACAGTTGTGGAGCCTTTATCCGCCGGGAGGATGACAATGGAGTGGTCTATTTTCAACTCCTTAATGGCACGGGATTCAGCTGGGGTGATGTTGGGGGTTGTCGGGATGTTCTTCAAGAAGGACTGGGAGGCAACACTGGATGTGAGGAATTCCTGAAATGTCTGCAAGGGATGGTTTTGGGGGAGGGGAGGAGGATCCCTTTGAGAAGGCAGTCGGAACTGTTCTAGACAGGGTTCAACACTGGGTCTAGTACTTGGGGGCTGTGTTTGGGTAGTGAAGTGATATTTCCAGTTGAGGTTCCGGGTGAATGAGAGGAGATCTTTAACCAGGGCAGTGTGGTTGAATTTAGGTGTGGGGCTAAAGGTTAAGCCTTTTGATAGAACAGATGTCTCTGGAGGAGAGAGGGATCTGGATGAGAGGTTTAGGACTGAATTGGGACTGGTGATATGTGGCATTTGACTGTGGTTATAGTTGAGATTTGGTCTGTGTGGGGTATGTGCTGGGATGGGGAGATTGAGTAGGGTGGCTAGGCTAGGTTTGTTGGCTATGAGGGGGGTTTGTTGAAGGTTCTGTTGTGGTTGGTGTTTGTGAGGGATAGGGAGAGGGACCCCACTTCTTAGGTGTTGCACTAGCACTGTGGATAGTTTTTTCAGGTGGTGTGTGGCATGGAACTCAAGTTTGCAGCTGGCTTCTAGGATGATGTTCCTCAGTGTGTTCTCCAAGCAAGGGTTTGAGAGGTGGAGGACTTTGAAGAGAGATAGGAGCTGTTGGGAGTGGTGGTTACATGAAGTAGTGTAGAGATTCAGGACAAGTTGGGTAAGGGCTAAGGATTGAAGGTTCTGGAAGTCCAGGAGAGACTGGTGGAGGGAGGAATTGCACCCGGAGATGGGAACTTTTAAGGTAAGCCCTTTAGGGGTAATTCCAAAGGTTAAGCAGGACTGGAGGAAAAGTATGTGGGATTGCAGTTTGGCTACGGTGAATGCATGTTTCCGGAATGAATGTAAATAATGTGGTATAGGATTAGGGTACATAGTGGGTAACTGGTGGGTAGGGAAATTAAATAACTAAAGTTGAAATAGTAATCATAAGAAGGAGTAAAACACGGAGGGAAGGACGAGAAGGAAAGAAATTGTGTTGGTAATGTTCAATACCAAAGGAAGACCACTAAATAAGAAAAATACGGAAAAAGTTGACCAGACCAAGCAAGTATGTCCAGATCAGGGGAAAAAGAACACACGTAGCTCAAAAACTGAGATAGCGAGTGGCGAAAAAAGATCGCGCGTGCCGCAAAAGCGATCGCGCGTGGCGCAAAAGCGATCGCGCGTGCCGCAAATAGATCGCGCGTGCCGCAAAAATGATCGCGCGTGCCGCAAAAAA
Organism: Schistocerca americana; assembly: GCF_021461395.2. Taxonomy (NCBI): domain Eukaryota; kingdom Metazoa; phylum Arthropoda; class Insecta; order Orthoptera; family Acrididae; genus Schistocerca; species Schistocerca americana. Next base: position 379,455,278 of record NC_060120.1, on the reverse strand, counting down.
GATCGCGCGTGCCGCAAAAAAGATCGCGGGTGGGGCAGAAATGTCCCAAAAAATTTTTCTTGTGGCAGAGAAAGATAGCCAATGGCACAAAAATATCGCCAGCAACAAGAAATCGACGTAAATGGATGATACTGGTAGGTGTGGAAGAGATTGTTGGCAGTGATTGTTGGCTGGGAAACAGCGAATAACGAACGTTAAAACTATGGAATGTTGAATAAACAAATCAATAAATAAAAAAGAGAAGAGGACTATAAACGGAACAAGATAATAGGAGGAAGATGAAACTAGCACAGTTGGTGACGAAAATATTTATTTATGTATATATAAAACACTGAAGAAGAGAAAGTGTTAAGATGACAGACGTAAGTGATAGCTAACAAAAGGGACAAAACAATGAAGGATGTGGACCATATAGGTGATCTAAATGATTAATGGAAAATCTCATATAAGATATGAAACAAATACTAACAAAGAGATAGAGGGGCTGGCCAGTACTTACCTCAGCTCAGTACAGCCGATAGATACACATAAAACAGAACTGAAAATTTACATTCCTAGCTTTCGGAACTTTGTTCCTTCATCAGGGAGGAGAGAGGGGAAAAAAGGGAAGAAGGGAAAGTGGATTCAGTTACTCACAACCCAGGTTATGAAGCAACAGGGAAAGGTAAACAGGGAGGGTAGCAAGGATGGAGGCATGGTTGTCAGAGGGAAGCCAAAGATATTCTACTGTAAGTACTGTGCCAGCTTCAAACCAAAGAGGATGCATACAGAAGTAAAGAGGTATATAGTATAAAGATAAACACAACTATGTAGGATGAAAAGATGCGTGAATGGCTAAAGAGGAAAGGGAAAGAGGAGAAGACTGAAGAGTGAATGGGAGTGAGGTGGTTTAACGTAGGTTCAGTCCAGGGGGATGGCGGGATGAAAGGATGTGTTGGAGTGCAAGTTCCCATCTCCGCAGTTCAGAGGGACTGGTGTTGGGTGGGAGAAGCCAAATGGCACATACGGTGTAGCAGGTTCCTAGGTCCCTAGAATTATGCTGGAGGGCATGCTCCGCTACTGGGTATTGGGCATCTCCTAGGCGGACAGTTCGTCTGTGTCCGTTCATGCGCTCAGCCAGTTTGGTTGTTGTCATGCCGATGTAAAAGGCTGTGCAGTGCAGGCATGTCAGTTGATAAATGACATGTGTGGTTTCACATGTAGCCCTGCCTTGAATTGTGTATGTTTTACCAGTAGCGGGGCTGGAGTAGGTGGTTGTGGGGGGATGCATGGGGCAGGTTTTGCAACGGGGTCGGTTACAGGGGTAGGAACCGCTGGGTAGTGAAGGTAGTCTGGGAATATTGTAGGGTTTAACAAGGATGTTACGGAGGTTAGGGGGGCGACGAAAGGCAACTCTGGGTGGTGTGGGGAGAATTTTGTCAAGGGATGATCTCATTTCAGGGGTTGACTTGAGAAAGTCATATCCCTGGCGGAGTAATTTGTTGATGTTTTTGAGGCCAGGATAATATTGGGTGATAAGGGGGATGCTTCTGTGTGGTCTGGGGGTAGGAACATTGTTGTTGGACGGGGAGGAATGTATTGCTCGGGTTATCTGTTTGTGGACAAGGTCTGCAGGATAGTTGCGGGAGAGGAAAGCACTGGTCAGGTTATTGGTGTAGTTGTTGAGGGATTCGTCACTGGAGCAGATACGTTTGCCACGAATACCTAGGCTGTAGGGAAGGGAGCGTTTGATGTGGAAAGGATGGCAGCTATCAAAGTGAAGGTACTGTTGTTTGTTTGTGGGTTTGATATGGACAGAGGTGTGGATGTGAGCTTCAACAAGATGAAGGTCAACATCCAGGAAGGTGGCTTGGGTTTTGGAGAAGGACCAGGTGAAATTCAGATTCGAAAAGGAGTTGAGGTTATGGAGGAAATTAAGGAGTGTTTCTTCACCATGAGTCCAGACCACAAAGATGTCATCTATAAACCTATATGGTCTCGCGGTTAAGGCGCTCTGTCCGGAACCGCGCGACTGCTACGGTCGCAGGTTCGAATCCTGCCTCGGGCATGGATGTGTGTGATGTCCTTAGGTTAGTTAGGTTTAATTAGTTCTAAGTTCTAGGGGACTGATGACCACAGAAGTTAAGTCCCATAGTGCTCAGAGCCATTTGAACCATATAAACCTATACCAGGCCAGGGGAAGCAGCTGTTGGGTCTTCAGGAAAGCCTCCTCCATGCGGCCCATGCAGAGGTTGGCATAGGAGGGAGCCATCCTGGTTCCCATGGCCGTTCCCCTGATTTGTTTGTAGGTCTGGCCTTCAAAAGTGAAGTAATTATGGGTGAGGATGAAGTTGGTAAGTGTCATAAGGAACGAGGTTTTTGGAAGATCTTCGGGTGGGCGTTGGGAGAGGTAGTGCTCAAGGGCAGAGAGACCATGGGTGTGTGGGATGTTTGTGTAAAGGGATGTAGCATCTATGGTGACAAGAAAGGTTTCAGGTGGGAGAGGAGTGGGAATGGATTTGAGGCGTTCTAGGAAGTGGTTTGTGTCTTTGATGTAGGATGGGAGTCTGCGGGTGATAGGTTGTAGGTGCTGATCTACCAGAGCTGAGATACGTTCGGTTGGGGATTTGAAGCCTGCTACAATGGGACGGCCAGGATGGTTCTCTTTGTGGATTTTGGGTAATAGGTAGAAGGTAGGGGTACGTGGCTCAGGTGGAGTGAGTAAGTCTATGGAAGCCGTTGTGAGGCCTTGTGAGGGACCTTGGATTTTTAGGATTTTTTGCAGCTCAGTCTGGATGGAGGGAATGGGATCCTGGGTGACAGCTTTGTAGGTTGAGGTGTCAGAGAGTTGACGCAGTCCTTCTGCCACATACTCCACACGGTCAAGTACGACAGTTGTGGAGCCTTTATCCGCCGGGAGGATGACAATGGAGTGGTCTATTTTCAGCTCCTTAATGGCACGGGATTCAGCTGGGGTGATGTTGGGGGTTGTCGGGATGTTCTTCAAGAAGGACTGGGAGGCAACACTGGATGTGAGGAATTCCTGAAATGTCTGCAAGGGATGGTTTTGGGGGAGGGGAGGAGGATCCCTTTGAGAAGGCAGTCGGAACTGTTCTAGACAGGGTTCAACACTGGGTCTAGTACTTGGGGGCTGTGTTTGGGTAGTGAAGTGATATTTCCAGTTGAGGTTCCGGGTGAATGAGAGGAGATCTTTAACCAGGGCAGTGTGGTTGAATTTAGGTGTGGGGCTAAAGGTTAAGCCTTTTGATAGAACAGATGTCTCTGGAGGAGAGAGGGATCTGGATGAGAGGTTTAGGACTGAATTGGGACTGGTGATATGTGGCATTTGACTGTGGTTATAGTTGAGATTTGGTCTGTGTGGGGTATGTGCTGGGATGGGGAGATTGAGTAGGGTGGCTAGGCTAGGTTTGTTGGCTATGAGGGGGGTTTGTTGAAGGTTCTGTTGTGGTTGGTGTTTGTGAGGGATAGGGAGAGGGACCCCACTTCTTAGGTGTTGCACTAGCACTGTGGATAGTTTTTTCAGGTGGTGTGTGGCATGGAACTCAAGTTTGCAGCTGGCTTCTAGGATGATGTTCCTCAGTGTGTTCTCCAAGCAAGGGTTTGAGAGGTGGAGGACTTTGAAGAGAGATAGGAGCTGTTGGGAGTGGTGGTTACATGAAGTAGTGTAGAGATTCAGGACAAGTTGGGTAAGGGCTAAGGATTGAAGGTTCTGGAAGTCCAGGAGAGACTGGTGGAAGGAGGAATTGCACCCGGAGATGGGAACTTTTAAGGTAAGCCCTTTAGGGGTAATTCCAAAGGTTAAGCAGGACTGGAGGAAAAGTATGTGGGATTGCAGTTTGGCTACGGTGAATGCATGTTTCCGGAATGAATGTAAATAATGTGGTATAGGATTAGGGTACATAGTGGGTAACTGGTGGGTAGGGAAATTAAATAACTAAAGTTGAAATAGTAATCATAAGAAGGAGTAAAACACGGAGGGAAGGACGAGAAGGAAAGAAATTGTGTTGGTAATGTTCAATACCAAAGGAAGACCACTAAATAAGAAAAATACGGAAAAAGTTGACCAGACCAAGCAAGTATGTCCAGATCAGGGGAAAAAGAACACACGTAGCTCAAAAACTGAGATAGCGAGTGGCGAAAAAAGATCGCGCGTGCCGCAAAAGCGATCGCGCGTGGCGCAAAAGCGATCGCGCGTGCCGCAAATAGATCGCGCGTGCCGCAAAAATGATCGCGCGTGCCGCAAAAAAGATCGCGCGTGCCGCAAAAAAGATCGCGGGTGGGGCAGAAATGTCCCAAAAAATTTTTCTTGTGGCAGAGAAAGATAGCCAATGGCACAAAAATATCGCCAGCAACAAGAAATCGACGTAAATGGATGATACTGGTAGGTGTGGAAGAGATTGTTGGCAGTGATTGTTGGCTGGGAAACAGCGAATAACGAACGTTAAAACTATGGAATGTTGAATAAACAAATCAATAAATAAAAAAGAGAAGAGGACTATAAACGGAACAAGATAATAGGAGGAAGATGAAACTAGCACAGTTGGTGACGAAAATATTTATTTATGTATATATAAAACACTGAAGAAGAGAAAGTGTTAAGATGACAGACGTAAGTGATAGCTAACAAAAGGGACAAAACAATGAAGGATGTGGACCATATAGGTGATCTAAATGATTAATGGAAAATCTCATATAAGATATGAAACAAATACTAACAAAGAGATAGAGGGGCTGGCCAGTACTTACCTCAGCTCAGTACAGCCGATAGATACACATAAAACAGAACTGAAAATTTACATTCCTAGCTTTCGGAACTTTGTTCCTTCATCAGGGAGGAGAGAGGGGAAAAAAGGGAAGAAGGGAAAGTGGATTCAGTTACTCACAACCCAGGTTATGAAGCAACAGGGAAAGGTAAACAGGGAGGGTAGCAAGGATGGAGGCATGGTTGTCAGAGGGAAGCCAAAGATATTCTACTGTAAGTACTGTGCCAGCTTCAAACCAAAGAGGATGCATACAGAAGTAAAGAGGTATATAGTATAAAGATAAACACAACTATGTAGGATGAAAAGATGCGTGAATGGCTAAAGAGGAAAGGGAAAGAGGAGAAGACTGAAGAGTGAATGGGAGTGAGGTGGTTTAACGTAGGTTCAGTCCAGGGGGATGGCGGGATGAAAGGATGTGTTGGAGTGCAAGTTCCCATCTCCGCAGTTCAGAGGGACTGGTGTTGGGTGGGAGAAGCCAAATGGCACATACGGTGTAGCAGGTTCCTAGGTCCCTAGAATTATGCTGGAGGGCATGGTCCGCTACTGGGTATTGGGCATCTCCTAGGCGGACAGTTCGTCTGTGTCCGTTCATGCGCTCAGCCAGTTTGGTTGTTGTCATGCCGATGTAAAAGGCTGTGCAGTGCAGGCATGTCAGTTGATAAATGACATGTGTGGTTTCACATGTAGCCCTGCCTTGAATTGTGTATGTTTTACCAGTAGCGGGGCTGGAGTAGGTGGTTGTGGGGGGATGCATGGGGCAGGTTTTGCAACGGGGTCGGTTACAGGGGTAGGAACCGCTGGGTAGAGAAGGTAGTCTGGGAATATTGTAGGGTTTAACAAGGATGTTACGGAGGTTAGGGGGGCGACGAAAGGCAACTCTGGGTGGTGTGGGGAGAATTTTGTCAAGGGATGATCTCATTTCAGGGGTTGACTTGAGAAAGTCATATCCCTGGCGGAGTAATTTGTTGATGTTTTCGAGGCCAGGATAATATTGGGTGATAAGGGGGATGCTTCTGTGTGGTCTGGGGGTAGGAACATTGTTGTTGGACGGGGAGGAATGTATTGCTCGGGTTATCTGTTTGTGGACAAGGTCTGCAGGATAGTTGCGGGAGAGGAAAGCACTGGTCAGGTTATTGGTGTAGTTGTTGAGGGATTCGTCACTGGAGCAGATACGTTTGCCACGAATACCTAGGCTGTAGGGAAGGGAGCGTTTGATGTGGAAAGGATGGCAGCTATCAAAGTGAAGGTACTGTTGTTTGTTTGTGGGTTTGATATGGACAGAGGTGTGGATGTGAGCTTCAACAAGATGAAGGTCAACATCCAGGAAGGTGGCTTGGGTTTTGGAGAAGGACCAGGTGAAATTCAGATTCGAAAAGGAGTTGAGGTTATGGAGGAAATTAAGGAGTGTTTCTTCACCATGAGTCCAGACCACAAAGATGTCATCTATAAACCTATACCAGGCCAGGGGAAGCAGCTGTTGGGTCTTCAGGAAAGCCTCCTCCATGCGGCCCATGAAGAGGTTGGCATAGGAGGGAGCCATCCTGGTTCCCATGGCCGTTCCCCTGATTTGTTTGTAGGTCTGGCCTTCAAAAGTGAAGTAATTATGGGTGAGGATGAAGTTGGTAAGTGTCATAAGGAACGAGGTTTTTGGAAGATCTTCGGGTGGGCGTTGGGAGAGGTAGTGCTCAAGGGCAGAGAGACCATGGGTGTGTGGGATGTTTGTGTAAAGGGATGTAGCATCTATGGTGACAAGAAAGGTTTCAGGTGGGAGAGGAGTGGGAATGGATTTGAGGCGTTCTAGGAAGTGGTTTGTGTCTTTGATGTAGGATGGGAGTCTGCGGGTGATAGGTTGTAGGTGCTGATCTACCAGAGCTGAGATACGTTCGGTTGGGGATTTGAAGCCTGCTACAATGGGACGGCCAGGATGGTTCTCTTTGTGGATTTTGGGTAATAGGTAGAAGGTAGGGGTACGTGGCTCAGGTGGAGTGAGTAAGTCTATGGAAGCCGTTGTGAGGCCTTGTGAGGGACCTTGGATTTTTAGGATTTTTTGCAGCTCAGTCTGGATGGAGGGAATGGGATCCTGGGTGACAGCTTTGTAGGTTGAGGTGTCAGAGAGTTGACGCAGTCCTTCTGCCACATACTCCACACGGACAAGTACGACAGTTGTGGAGCCTTTATCCGCCGGGAGGATGACAATGGAGTGGTCTATTTTCAGCTCCTTAATGGCACGGGATTCAGCTGGGGTGATGTTGGGGGTTGTCGGGATGTTCTTCAAGAAGGACTGGGAGGCAACACTGGATGTGAGGAATTCCTGAAATGTCTGCAAGGGATGGTTTTGGGGGAGGGGAGGAGGATCCCTTTGAGAAGGCAGTCGGAACTGTTCTAGACAGGGTTCAACACTGGGTCTAGTACTTGGGGGCTGTGTTTGGGTAGTGAAGTGATATTTCCAGTTGAGGTTCCGGGTGAATGAGAGGAGATCTTTAACCAGGGCAGTGTGGTTGAATTTAGGTGTGGGGCTAAAGGTTAAGCCTTTTGATAGAACAGATGTCTCTGGAGGAGAGAGGGATCTGGATGAGAGGTTTAGGACTGAATTGGGACTGGTGATATGTGGCATTTGACTGTGGTTATAGTTGAGATTTGGTCTGTGTGGGGTATGTGCTGGGATGGGGAGATTGAGTAGGGTGGCTAGGCTAGGTTTGTTGGCTATGAGGGGGGTTTGTTGAAGGTTCTGTTGTGGTTGGTGTTTGTGAGGGATAGGGAGAGGGACCCCACTTCTTAGGTGTTGCACTAGCACTGTGGATAGTTTTTTCAGGTGGTGTGTGGCATGGAACTCAAGTTTGCAGCTGGCTTCTAGGATGATGTTCCTCAGTGTGTTCTCCAAGCAAGGGTTTGAGAGGTGGAGGACTTTGAAGAGAGATAGGAGCTGTTGGGAGTGGTGGTTACATGAAGTAGTGTAGAGATTCAGGACAAGTTGGGTAAGGGCTAAGGATTGAAGGTTCTGGAAGTCCAGGAGAGACTGGTGGAAGGAGGAATTGCACCCGGAGATGGGAACTTTTAAGGTAAGCCCTTTAGGGGTAATTCCAAAGGTTAAGCAGGACTGGAGGAAAAGTATGTGGGATTGCAGTTTGGCTACGGTGAATGCATGTTTCCGGAATGAATGTAAATAATGTGGTATAGGATTAGGGTACATAGTGGGTAACTGGTGGGTAGGGAAATTAAATAACTAAAGTTGAAATAGTAATCATAAGAAGGAGTAAAACACGGAGGGAAGGACGAGAAGGAAAGAAATTGTGTTGGTAATGTTCAATACCAAAGGAAGACCACTAAATAAGAAAAATACGGAAAAAGTTGACCAGACCAAGCAAGTATGTCCAGATCAGGGGAAAAAGAACACACGTAGCTCAAAAACTGAGATAGCGAGTGGCGAAAAAAGATCGCGCGTGCCGCAAAAGCGATCGCGCGTGGCGCAAAAGCGATCGCGCGTGCCGCAAATAGATCGCGCGTGCCGCAAAAATGATCGCGCGTGCCGCAAAAAAGATCGCGCGTGCCGCAAAAAAGATCGCGGGTGGGGCAGAAATGTCCCAAAAAATTTTTCTTGTGGCAGAGAAAGATAGCCAATGGCACAAAAATATCGCCAGCAACAAGAAATCGACGTAAATGGATGATACTGGTAGGTGTGGAAGAGATTGTTGGCAGTGATTGTTGGCTGGGAAACAGCGAATAACGAACGTTAAAACTATGGAATGTTGAATAAACAAATCAATAAATAAAAAAGAGAAGAGGACTATAAACGGAACAAGGTAATAGGAGGAAGATGAAACTAGCACAGTTGGTGACGAAAATATTTATTTATGTATATATAAAACACTGAAGAAGAGAAAGTGTTAAGATGACAGACGTAAGTGATAGCTAACAAAAGGGACAAAACAATGAAGGATGTGGACCATATTACCTATTACCCAAAATCCACAAAGAGAACCATCCTGGCCGTCCCATTGTAGCAGGCTTCAAATCCCCAACCGAACGTATCTCAGCTCTGGTAGATCAGCACCTACAACCTATCACCCGCAGACTCCCATCCTACATCAAAGACACAAACCACTTCCTAGAACGCCTCAAATCCATTCCCACTCCTCTCCCACCTGAAACCTTTCTTGTCACCATAGATGCTACATCCCTTTACACAAACATCCCACACACCCATGGTCTCTCTGCCCTTGAGCACTACCTCTCCCAACGCCCACCCGAAGATCTTCCAAAAACCTCGTTCCTTATGACACTTACCAAGTTCATCCTCACCCATAATTACTTCACTTTTGAAGGCCAGACCTACAAACAAATCAGGGGAACGGCCATGGGAACCAGGATGGCTCCCTCCTATGCCAACCTCTTCATGGGCCGCATGGAGGAGGCTTTCCTGAAGACCCAACAGCTGCTTCCCCTGGCCTGGTATAGGTTTATAGATGACATCTTTGTGGTCTGGACTCATGGTGAAGAAACACTCCTTAATTTCCTCCATAACCTCAACTCCTTTTCGAATCTGAATTTCACCTGGTCCTTCTCCAAAACCCAAGCCACCTTCCTGGATGTTGACCTTCATCTTGTTGAAGCTCACATCCACACCTCTGTCCATATCAAACCCACAAACAAACAACAGTACCTTCACTTTGATAGCTGCCATCCTTTCCACATCAAACGCTCCCTTCCCTACAGCCTAGGTATTCGTGGCAAACGTATCTGCTCCAGTGACGAATCCCTCAACAACTACACCAATAACCTGACCAGTGCTTTCCTCTCCCGCAACTATCCTGCAGACCTTGTCCACAAACAGATAACCCGAGCAATACATTCCTCCCCGTCCAACAACAATGTTCCTACCCCCAGACCACACAGAAGCAACCCCCTTTTCACCCAATATTATCCTGGCCTCGAAAACATCAACAAATTACTCCGCCAGGGATATGACTTTCTCAAGTCAACCCCTGAAATGAGATCATCCCTTGACAAAATTCTCCCCACACCACCCAGAGTTGCCTTTCGTCGCCCCCCTAACCTCCATAACATCCTTGTTAAACCCTACAATATTCCCAGACTACCTTCTCTACCCAGCGGTTCCTACCCCTGTAACCGACCCCGTTGCAAAACCTGCCCCATGCATCCCCCCACAACCACCTACTCCAGCCCCGCTACTGGTAAAACATACACAATTCAAGGCAGGGCTACATGTGAAACCACACATGTCATTTATCAACTGACATGCCTGCACTGCACAGCCTTTTACATCGGCATGACAACAACCAAACTGGCTGAGCGCATGAACGGACACAGACGAACTGTCCGCCTAGGAGATGCCCAATACCCAGTAGCGGAGCATGCCCTCCAGCATAATTCTAGGGACCTAGGAACCTGCTACACCGTATGTGCCATTTGGCTTCTCCCACCCAACACCAGTCCCTCTGAACTGCGGAGATGGGAACTTGCACTCCAACACATCCTTTCATCCCGCCATCCCCCTGGACTGAACCTACGTTAAACCACCTCACTCCCATTCACTCTTCAGTCTTCTCCTCTTTCCCTTTCCTCTTTAGCCATTCACGCATCTTTTCATCCTACATAGTTGTGTTTATCTTTATACTATATACCTCTTTACTTCTGTATGCATTCTCTTTGGTTTGAAGCTGGCACAGTACTTACAGTAGAATATCTTTGGCTTCCCTCTGACAACCATGCCTCCATCCTTGCTACCCTCCCTGTTTACCTTTCCCTGTTGCTTCATAACCTGGGTTGTGAGTAACTGAATCCACTTTCCCTTCTTCCCTTTTTTCCCCTCTCTCCTCCCTGATGAAGGAACAAAGTTCCGAAAGCTAGGAATGTAAATTTTCAGTTCTGTTTTATGTGTATCTATCGGCTGTACTGAGCTGAGGTAAGTACTGGCCAGCCCCTCTATCTTTTTATATGTTGTTGTTGTTATTGTTGTTGTCTACAGTCCGAAGATGTTTGGTGTCGCTCATCAAGCTAGTCTGTTATGCGCAAACTTCACCATCACCATCTCTGCATATCTACAACAATCTACACTGAAGAGCCAAAAGTTACGCGGAGTGGCCGCGCTGTTTGATGCGCCATGTCACAGATTGCACGTCCCCACCGCCCGTAGGTTCGAGTCCTCCCTTGTGCATGGATGTGTGCGTTGTTCTTAGCATAAGTTAGTTTAAGTAGTGTGTAAGTATAGGGACCGATGACCTCAGCAGATTGGCCCCTTAGGAATTCACAAACATTTGAACATTTTGAAGAGCCAAACAAACTGGTACACCTGTTTTATATCGCGTAGGGCCCCCGCGAGCACCCAAAAGTGCCTCATCACGACGTAGCATGGACTCGACTGATGTCTGAAGTAGTGCTGGAGAGAACTCACACCGTGAATACTGCAGCACTGTCCATAAGAGTACAAGGGGGTGGAGATCTCTTCTGAACAGTATGTTGCAAGGCATCCCAGTTATGCTCAAAAATGTTCATGTCTGGAGAGTTTGGCGGCTGATGGAAGTGTTTAAACTCAGAAGAGTGTTCCTAGAGCCACTCTGTGGCAATTCTGGGAGTGTGTGGTGTCGTATTTTCCTGCTGGAATTGCCCACGTCCTTCGGAATGCACAATGGACATGAATGGCTGCAGGTGATGAGACAGTATGCTTACATACATGTCACCTGTCGGAATCGTATTTAGATGTATCAGGGGTCCCATATCACTCCATCTGCACACGCCCTACTCCAGGACAGAGCCTCCGCCAGCTTGAACAGTCCCGCGCTGACATGCAGGGTCCATGGATTCATGAGGTTTTCCCCATAACGTGCACGTCCATCCGATCGATACAATTTGAAACGAGACTCGTCCGACCAGGCAACATTTTTCCAGTCATCAACAGTCCAATGTCTCTGTTGACAGGCCTAGGCGAGGCGTAAAACTTTGTGTCGTGCAGTAATCAAGGGTACACGAGTGGGCCTTCGGCTTCTAAAGCCCATATCGATGAATTTTCGTTGAATGGTTCGCACACTGATATTTTTGATGGCCCAGTATTGAAACGTGTAGCAATTTGCGGAAGGGTTGCTCTTCTGTCACGTTGAAGGATTTCCTTCAGTTGTTGTTGGTCCCGTTCTTGCAGGATATTTTTCCGGCTGCAGCGATGTCAGAAATATGATGTTTTACCGGATTCCTGATATTCACGGTACACTCGTGAATGGCCGTACGCGAAAATCCCTACTTCGTCGCTGCCTCGGAGATGCTGAGTCACGTCGCTCGTGCGCCGACTATAACAGTACGTTCAAACTCACTTAAATCTTGACAACCTGCCATTTTGGCAGCAGTAACCGATCTAACAATTGCGCCAGGTACTTGTTGTCTTGTATAGTCCTCCTTTAAAGTCAGTACCGCCATTAGACTGTTGTTTATTTGTAGTGCCACATTTACACTTACATAGTTATGATATCGGCTTTAGACCGCCATTATCAAGTGTTTTAAGTGTTATAAATTACCTAAGATGGCGTACTGTCCTATTAAAACACACTATTAGACACACTGTCTAAGAGTCGATATTTCTTGCAGAGCCTATTGCTTTGTTTCATTACTGAGTACACCATCTTGACTGCCGTTCGCAGCGCCGTATTCTCCCTGTTTACATATATTACAGTCAACTGCTACTTGCAGTCATAGCACTGTCTCTGTTTCCTATTTCGATCAGATAGATTCGTATAAGCCACTCAGTTCTGCCTACTACATACAGCATGGCTCTGAGCAGGAATGCTCAAAGTTTAAATTGTATGGAGTCAGCGACTGCATGGAATGGTTCAACAGCTGTACGCAGTCACTCAGAGTGTTATCACTTTTTACTGCAAAATAAAGATAAAAATAAGACCTGAAGGAGAATTATAATTTTGCTCAGCAGAAATTTCCCATATTTGTCAGGAACTATTTGAGTAATGTGATATTAAACACAGAGACCATTGTCATTTCACCGATGCATTCCGAAGTGCAGCAAATGTCAGTTGCAACATGAATTGCACACTTCACTATACAGTCTCCGTCATTTTACACAATCTCAGAGATTACTAAGGGCATTATTTGATCACGTATGTTTGCGAAATAAGCCAAGAGATGACGATACCATTTCCCTTCTGCCATCTAATATGGAGAAATATAAATACGAAAAGTATTTGCACTGCAGTATAAATTCCGATTTATCAATTCCTTAAATTTCTTGACGTGCTCACTCGAAAAGTATACGAATTACCTGAATAAGATGAACTAAACATAATGACGACATGGAGGACATATTTTGCCGATGATTGAGAGTTTAATCTAGTCAACAAGAGAGGAAATTTTTTTATGAGTATGTGAGTAACGAATATCGCCTACCCGCAATGAAAAGTTTCAAAGTTCATTAACAGACGAAACGAAAAAAGATGCTGAATACCGAAGGTGCATGGAATATAGGCTATTTGGTATGGTAGCAACTATGAAGGAGCGGTAGGACTCCGGGTGAACATTAAATCAGATATCCTTTAAAACAAATTTATTAACAATCCATTCTTACTCAGCAGTTATTAAAAAACGTATTCTCCAATCCTTTTTATTTTTTCTTCTTTTAAAGGCTTACTCTTAATTAATAATATTTACACTGAATCAACATCAAGTGTAAAATACCGGTGATACAGTAGTGTCAAATTTGAGCCCAAAGCAATTACAACATGAATTACAAGTTTTAACTCAATCTCGGTAACTACTTGTGATAAATGTAAGAGCCCCAATGCTATCTTAAAAATGCATATAGTAGCCCTTAAACAAATTTTTAACAACAAACTGACAGCAATCCACATATTAAAAACAATATTCAAATGAACAGAGTTCAGCAAAAACACTTGAAATACTCAACAACAAATTACAGCGCGACCACCTTACTTTTCTTGTGCCACAATTTAAAATTTGCTGACTTACTGTACATGAATACCGAACAATTTTAGAACAAGTTTAGGTGCAAAATGAACGCCAAACTAAGAGACGTGAACTGTTCAATAACGAATAGCAATTACTTAACTAATTATCAAGAATAAATCTGCAGCATTAGAAATCGTCGCTGACACCTGAGTGGGTTTTCAGAGCCGCAGTCTTGCAATCTTAATTGATATCATACATCAGCCTTGCGCACGCTTTCTAGTACTACATTTCATACATCATTAAATTGGCGTAATAAGACCTGAGACATAAATCAGTTACCACTGGTCTCACACATAAAAATAAAATAATGGCTCCCACCACAGCAAACTCAATGACAAGCTTGCAACAAGAACCGTTTAAACATACAAATAATCAGTCACAAAATAGTGGAACTAAACGAGCCCAGAAGGACAGAATCAATTACAATTTTGCAGGAGCATCAACTAAAATACATCGATGTATAAGCAGTCAATAGTAAAGTTACTCGGATTCACGTGAAGTTATCCAGTAATCGTTTGTAAATGCAACCAGGGGGCAGTGACAGTATAGTGACGGCTGTACAGATCATCAGCCGTTGCTGTAACCGCCGATCTCCTTCGGGCAACATCAATATTGTGCAAGCGAAGTGCTATTGCATGCAAAAGGGGATCTTGTTTCCAAATTACAGCTTTCCGGACAACGGTTCTCAACCACAACTAGGCCGCGCTATCTCTCCAGGTACGGCCAAGTCGTTTTCCAGCACACACGGGCTGCTCCCAGCACAGGGCCCCGCTAGCCAGGCTCCTCGTGCCGCTGCTAACTGAAGACTCCCGTCGCCTCCTAGCGGACTACATTCGCACCACAGGCCTATCTGGCAAGGAGACTCTACACAACCAGCGGTTCCACCAGAGTCACAAAGTCAAAGAATACCAAAACTTTGCGGAAGTTTCGACGCGTGGCACATTATTAACGTGTAAAACGCTTTGAGGCTATTCCGAATCATGCCTGAAAATTGACGTATTTCTCCTTGCAGCTGAGTTCAAAAACTTTCGTAGTCTTTCCCTTAAGACATGCTAAATGGACCCTGCACATTACATTACTTCTCCTTGCGGGCTTTCAATAATAAATGAAATGATGAGTGTGGTGGCCCTCGACTACGTACCCTCAGACTCAAAGATGAAATATTAAAAGTTTTGGCTGCTTTCGTAGTCTAGGGACTGGGATACGCAGTTGTCGCATTACAAGCCAAATATTGCTGAGTCTACAGTATACAATATGAATATACGCATGAATCTAATGGTCGAAGGTTCCTATCACTAGGCAATAGCGAATGTAACGTAAAAATTTATAAATAAGAGATTGCAATAAATAAAATCTGCAGGTACTATCTCAACGAATGTTCAAATTTGTGTGAAATCTTATGGGACTTAACTGCTAAGGTCATCAGTCCCTAAGCTTACACACTACTTAACCTAAATTATCCTAAGGACAAACACACACACACACACACCCGTGCCCGAGGGAGGACTCGAACCTCCGCCGGGACCAGCAGCACAGTCCATGACTGCAGCGCCCATGACCGCTTGGCTAATCCGGCGCGGCTACCATCTTAACGACTTTAAATGATGAGTACGATAGTAGAAGTACTTTTGAGAATGCGGTATATTTCTGCAAAACACTTATTGGTGTCGATGGTCCAGCAATTAAATAAAATTTAAGTTGAATAACAGGGAAACAATAGATTACTACTTCACGTAATTGGTTATGAACGACAACATAGCTCGCGAGATATTCACGTCTAAACACATACTACATCTTCACTGTAGAAACCACGGAAATCTCACACCTTCAGAAGTCGGCACTCTGAAGCATTTCTATCTCCCGCGATCACGCGCAAACCGCTCCACATGCTCCGAGTCTTTCCTGAGACCGTGTGTCCGTCGCGCCGTCGCGTCCAGCCCCTCCCGTATCCTGTTGGTTTGTTTCGGGGAGAAGACCAAACACCGAGGTCATCGGTCTCGTTGGATTACGGAAGGACGGGGAAGGGAGTCGGCCGTGCCCTTTTAAAGGAACCATCCCGGCATTTGCCTGGAGCGATTTAGGGAAATCACGGAAAACCTAAATCAGGATGGCCGGACGCGGGATTGAACCGTCGTCCTCCCGTGTCCTGTGCCGTACTGCCCCTCACGCCACACCTGTTCAGAGCTGCCTTGTATCCTCTCTGCTCCTCTTTGGAACGATCGCTGTGATTGGCTAGAGCGCTCCCGCCCTGTCTCCAAGCTAACGCACACGCAAACATAATGAAACACATTCGAAATACTGTATTTACATTTAAATGACTTGAAATTAAATAATTATTTCTACGGATGGACTATAAACACGCTCTAACACACATTATTAAATACATACACAAGCCGGCCGCGGTGGTCTAGCGGTTCTAGGCGCTCAGTCCAGAACCGCGCGACTGCTAGGGTCGCAGGTTCGAATCCTGCCTCGGGCATGGATGTGTATGATTTTCCTTAGGTTAGTTAGGTTTAAGTAGTTCTAAGTTCCAGGGGACTGATGACCACAGATGTTAAGTCCCATAGTGCTCACAGCCATTTGAACCATTCACATACACAAATTAAATAAACATATCAAAGGAATAGCAACAAAAGGTAGGCCAGTAGCCTAATGTCTCTGTGCTTTCTAAAACACAGTAAATATTTAACCAATTTCTTCATGAATAGTATATATCGGATATAAACAAAGACATAGACGAATAAATATATTTATAAGCATGCTGCTACCGATTTTTCGTGTAATTGTGGAGTGTCGGTTGGTCACAGTCAGTGTGCTCCCTGCCACCGTTGGATAAGCAGCTGCAGCAGCAAGTCGTATACTCCTAGCTCACTCATTTGTTACATAGTTTAATTCTTAATTTCTTTGCGTGTTTTTGGTACTTGCATTGTTTAATTCATAAATTTTGGACGTATTATAGTATTTGGGAGTTGTAGCTTCGCGTTTTAGTACCTGAATAGTGTAAATTCACGTAGTCGTTTGTCTTCTGTTTTTGTTTTGAACGGCCAGTGTCGGTTGGTCACAGTCAGTGTGCTCCCTGCCACCGTTGGATAAGCAGCTGCAGCAGCAAGTCGTATACTCCTAGCTCACTCATTTGTTACATAGTTTAATTCTTAATTTCTTTGTGTGTTTTTGGTACTTGCATTGTTTAATTCATAAATTTCGGGCGTATTATAGTATTTGGGAGTTGTAGCTTCGCGTTTTAGTACCTGAATAGTGTAAATTCACGTAGTCGTTTGTCTTCTGTTTTTGTTTTGAACGGCCAGTGTCGGTTGGTCACAGTCAGTGTGCTCCCTGCCACCGTTGGATAAGCAGCTGCAGCAGCAAGTCGTATACTCCTAGCTCACTCATTTGTTACATAGTTTAATTCTTAATTTCTTTGCGTGTTTTTGGTACTTGCATTGTTTAATTCATAAATTTCGGGCGTATTATAGTATTTGGGAGTTGTAGCATCGCGTTTTAGTACCTTAATAGAGTAAATTCGCGTAGCCTCCTTCCGCCGCCGAGCAGTGTCAGCAGTGCGCAAGTAGCAGCATTACTGCATTTACTAGGCAATCTTCTATTTTAATAACCGTTTAAATTTTGTCGATTTGTTTGCGCTCTCTGTAGATTAGTTCAGACGTTCTTTGCAAAACAGTTTTTAGCATGGATAGGGACTGCAACTGCTGTGTTCGGATGCAGGGTGAGTTGGCATCCCTTCGCTCTCAGCTTCAGGCAGTGTTGGCTTCGGTCACACAGCTTGAGGCTGTTGCCAATGGGCATCACTGTGGGGGTCCGGATGGGGGTTTGTCGGGGACGGCCAGCTCGTCCCACGCATCTCCCGATCGGACTACGACTGGTTGCCCGGGATACTGCCCGCATTGAGGCTGATCCCTCACCTGTGGTAGAGTGGGAGGTCGCCTCAAGGTGTGGCAGGGGGCGAAAGACATTCCGGAGGGCTGAACGGAAGGCCTCTCCAGTTTGTCTGACGAACCGGTTTCAGGCTCTGTCTCAGGCTGATACTGATCTTCGGCCTGACATGGCTGCTTGTCCTGTTCCAGAGGTTGCCCCTCAGTCTGCAAGATCCGGGCGGTCGCAGAGGGTGGGCTTACTGGTAGTTGGGAGCTCCAACGTCAGGCGTGTAATGGGGCCCCTTAGGGAAATGGCAGCAAGAGAGGGGAAGAAAACCAATGTGCACTCCGTGTGCATACCGGGGGGAGTCATTCCAGATGTGGAAAGGGTCCTTCCGGATGCCATGAAGGGTACAGGGTGCACCCATCTGCAGGTGATCGCTCATGTCGGCACCAATGATGTGTGTCGCTATGGATCGGAGGAAATCCTCTCTGGCTTCCGGCGGCTATCTGATTTGGTGAAGACTGCCAGTCTCGCTAGCGGGATGAAAGCAGAGCTCACCATCTGCAGCATCGTCGACAGGACTGACTGCGGACCTTTGATACAGAGTCGAGTGGAGGGTCTGAATCAGAGGCTGAGACTGTTCTGCGACCGTGTGGGCTGCAGATTCCTCGACTTGCGCCATAGGGTGGTGGGGTTTCGGGTTCCGCTGGATAGGTCAGGAGTCCACTACACGCAACAAGCGGCTACACGGGTAGCAGGGGTTGTGTGGCATGGGCTGGGCGGTTTTTTGGGTTAGATGGCCTTGGGCAAGTACAGAAAGGGCAACAGCCTCAACGGGTGCGGGGCAAAGTCAGGACATGCGGGGACCAAGCAGCAATCGGTATTGTAATTGTCAACTGTCGAAGCTGCGTTGGTAAAGTACCAGAACTTCAAGCGCTGATAGAAAGCACCGAAGCTGAAATCGTTATAGGTACAGAAAGCTGGCTTAAGCCAGAGATAAATTCTGCCGAAATTTTTACAAAGGTACAGACGGTGTTTAGAAAGGATAGATTGCATGCAACCGGTGGTGGAGAGTTCGTCGCTGTTAGTAGTAGTTTATCCTGTAGTGAAGTAGAAGTGGATAGTTCCTGGGAATTATTATGGGTGGAGGTTACACTCAACAACCGGGCTAGGTTAATAATTGGCTCCTTTTACCGACCTCCCGACTCACCAGCAATAGTGGCAGAACAACTGAGAGAAAATTTGGAATACATTTCACATAAATTTTCTCAGCATGTTATAGTCTTAGGTGGAGATTTCACTTTACCAGATATAGACTGGGACACTCAGATGTTTAGGACGGGTGGTAGGGACAGAGCATCGAGTGACATTATACTGAGTGCACTATCCGAAAATTACCTCGAGCAATTAAACAGAGAACCGACTCGTGGAGATAACATCTTGGACCTACTGATAACAAACAGACCCGAACTTTTCGACTCTTTAAGTGCAGAACAGGGAATCAGTTATCATAAGGCCGTTGCAGCATCCCTGAATATGGAAGTTAATAGGAATATAAAAAAAGGGAGGAAGGTTTATCTGTTTAGCAAGAGTAATAGAAGGCAGATTTCAGACTACCTAACAGATCAAAACGAAAATTTCTGTTCCGACACTGACAATGTTGAGTGTTTATGGAAAAAGTTCAAGGCAATCGTAAAATGCGGTTTAGACAGGTACGTACCGAGTAAAACTGTGAGGGACGGGAAAAACCCACCGTGGTACAACAACAAAGTCAGGAAACTACTGCGAAAGCAAAGAGAGCTTCACTCCAAGTTTAAACGCAGCCAAAACCTCTCAGACAAACAGAAGCTAAACGATGTCAAAGTTAGCGTAAGGAGGGCTATGAGTGAAGCGTTCAGTGAATTCGAAAGTAAAATTCTATGTACCCACTTGACAGAAAATCCTAGGAAGTTCTGATCTTACGTTAAATCAGTAAGTGGCTCGAAACAGCATATCCAGACACTCCGGGATGATGATGGCATTGAAACAGAGGATGACACGCGTAAAGCTGAAATACTAAACACCTTTTTCCAAAGCTGTTTCACAGAGGAAGACCGCACTGCAGTTCCTTCTCTAAATCCTCGCACAAACGAACAAATGGCTGACATCGAAATAAGTGTCCAAGGAATAGAAAAGCAACTGGAATCACTCAATAGAGGAAAGTCCACTGGACCTGACGGGATACCAATTCGATTCTACACAGAGTACGCGAAAGAACTTGCCCCCCTTCTAACAGCCGTGTACCGCAAGTCTCTAGAGGAACGGAGGGTTCCAAATGATTGGAAAAGAGCACAGGTAGTCCCAGTCTTCAAGAAGGGTCGTCGAGCAGATGCGCAAAACTATAGACCTATATCTCTGACGTCGATCTGTTGTAGAATTTTAGAACATGTTTTTTGCTCGAGTATCATGTCGTTTTTGGAAACCAAGAATCTACTATGTAGGAATCAACATGGATTCCGCAAACAGCGATCGTGTGAGACCCAACTCGCTTTATTTGTTCATGAGACCCAGAAAATATTAGATACAGGCTCCCAGGTAGATGCTATTTTTCTTGACTTCCGGAAGGCGTTCGATACAGTTCCGCACTGTTGCCTGATAAACAAAGTAAGAGCTTACGGAATATCAGACCAGCTGTGTGGCTGGATTGAAGAATTGAAGAGTTTTTAGCAAACAGAACACAGCATGTTATCAATGGAGAGACGCCTACAGACGTTAAAGTAACCTCTGCCGTGCCACAGGGGAGTGTTATGGGACCATTGCTTTTCACAATATATATAAATGACCTAGTAGATAGTGTCGGAAGTTCCATGCGGCTTTTCGCGGATGATGCTGTAGTATACGGAGAAGTTGCAGCATTAGAAAATTGTAGCGAAATGCAGGAAGATCTGCAGCGGAAAGGCACTTGGTGGAGGGAGTGGCAACTGTCCCTTAACATAGGCAAATGTAATGTATTGCGAATACATAGAAAGAAGGATCCTTTATTGTATGATTATATGATAGTGGAACAAACACTGGTAGCAGTTACTTCTGTAAAATATCTGGGAGTATGCGTGCGGAACGATTTGAAGTGGAATGATCATATAAAATTAATTGTTGGTAAGGCGGGTACCAGGTTGAGATTCATTGGGAGAGTGCTTAGAAAATGTAGTCCATCAACAAAGGAGGTGGTTTACAAAACACTCGTTCGACCTATACTTGAGTATTGCTCATCAGTGTGGGGTCCGTACCAGATCGGTTTGACGGAGGAGATAGAGAAGATCGAAATAAGAGCGGCGAGTTTCGTCACAGGGTTATTTGGTAACCGTGATAGCGTTACGGAGATGTTTAATAAACTTAAGTGGCAGACTCTGCAAGAGAGGCGCTCTGCATCGTGGTGTAGCTTGCTCGCCAGGTTTCGAGAGGGTGCGTTCCTGGATGAGGTATCGAATATATTGCTTCCCCCTACTTATACCTCCCGAGGAGATCACGAATGTAAAATTAGAGAGATTAGAGCGCGCACGGAGGCTTTCAGACAGTCGTTCTTCCCGCGAACCATACGCGACTGGAACAGGAAAGGTAGGTAATGACAGTGGCACGTAAAGTGCCCTCCGCCACACACCGTTGGGTGGCTTGCGGAGTATAAATGTAGATGTAGATGTAGACTTATGGCCTGACGCGATCAATAGTAATCGGCCACTTTGATCTCCAATAACTCATGTACTATACAAGTTACACGCCTGTAATTTATACCAATTTACGTTTACACTAATAGTTTTTTAAAGATACATCGATCGACAAAATCGGATGAACCATTTAGATATTGGAAATTTGTTGCTTGGTGTTACTTGTATAATTTATCATCCGATACTAAACTTTAAACTAATATAGATATTGAACATCTGATTACACCCTCAGAATCTTCGTGCAAATAATAGTAATGTACATGTTTCTTTTTGAGGTATTATGATTCCTCTGGCTACTATTAACTTCTATATGAACTGTGAAATGTCTGCCATTAAGGTTTCACAAAGTCCGCCATCTTTGGCCCTCCCGGCACACAAGTATCTTTCATCGACAGAGTGTCACCAAGGAATTCCCAGCCACGTGCCCGATGTACCACGCGCTGGGGCTCCCTTCGTGCTCTGCTAACGTTCGGCACCACGTGTTTGCTGCCGGGCCGGGGCTTTGACGAGCGTCCTGAGCGGCCGCCCCACCTCCGAGCACAGAATATTTCCAAGGCTCCACAACTCGCCCGTTTCCTCACATCCTGGCTTCCCTTTCGATAATCAACTGAGTATTACTAAAACGGAATTGCAGATTATGACCGATACTAAACAAGTACAGTTTGCTGAAAGAGGAATTAGGGGCGGTATTGTGCATCGTTCTTGCAGATAGTAAGTTGACAGCAACTGATTCACGATCAATTGCGATGACGAAACTGACGAATGTAACATTACATAAAGTGAATAGCCTATACAGCTGGGTGATGTCGCAGTATCTTCCGATGTTCAATTTTCTGTGTCTTTCTCAGGAGAGTACTGAAACTTTTGTGATGGAAATTATACAAGACGATTCCGAAATAAAAAAGAAACACTTAAGAAGTGGTCCTCGAATATCCCTAGATTATTTACGATTTTGATTCAGATTTGCCCTTATGCCCAGAAAAAATGTTGTCCCCATATGATAGTAAGAAACAAAGAAATCATTTTCGAAGACATATGACAAAGAAAGCCATTATTCATTGCAGAGATCTGAAATAATGTTAGCAACATAAATTAAAAATATTCATCGAATTGTATCATTTAGGCAGCATCCCTGGATGAAGCCATACATTGAGATTGGTTCAAATGGCTCTGAACACTATGGGACTTAACTGCTGTGGTCATCAGTCCCCTAGAACTTAGAAATACTTAAACCTAACTAACCTAACGACATCACATACATCCATGCTCGAGGCAGGATTCGAACCTGCGACCGGGGCAGTCACGCGGTTCCGGACTGTAGCGCCTAGAACTGCTCGGCCACTCCGGCCGGCACATTGAGATTAACGCACAAAAATTGATGAGTGCAAGCTCTGATTTCGGGAAGAGCTTTATTAAAGTGATGAGTAAGAATGTGTTTGAAAAAATCATGCAAAATATACTAAAGATGTGGGACATAATACTAGCACCATCCTGGGAAGGTAGATATGGAGCGGCTGGAATAATTGCTAAACCAAATTTTGAAAGGAGTGTAATTTTTAACGAAAAGTTAGTTGCTTGCCGTAGGAATGGTCATTCTGGATATTTTGAGAACCCTTCTTGACGACTTTCATTATGGGTACATATTAAACAAGTTTCTGGCAAATCGTGTAAAACTGTGCTACACAGGCACGGACAGCTTAATTTTTTACACAACACCATACGGGGATATCATGAATGTTGTCCATATAAGGTTTGATACTTTGGATACCTCTGCAGATAACAGGTGCTATTCAAGTGAAGGTTACGTAATTTTTTCGGAAATACTGCGTATTTTAGAAAAGGGCAACAATGCAGATGAATCTTGTCTGATTAAACAGTTACATTCTGATTAGCTACTTCATTTTGAGACTACTGTGTAGCAGGCTGCCTCACTTTAATACTACTCTGAAATTTGCTGGAGGTGTGGAGGGGAGAAGGGGGTATGGCTTGTTAGAGCATGATGATGACGTCAGTAGGATGATGACGTCAGTAGGGCTGATCACCTTACTGAAACGAGTGATGACATCGCTGACATGAAGGATGGACCTTGGGACGTTATGGGATACGGCACTAATCTGGCTCACACGGTCACAAATGTAAACAAAGAGCACCACAACATACACTGATATACTATTGTCGTCTCCTATCTGTCCCCGTTAAAAGTCTGTTAAGACTGATATTACGGACCATAACAGTAGCAGATTCCAAGGAATCTCACTGAAGGTCCCTGAGAATTTTGTATGAACATGTTAAGATCCTAGCACTGCACCTGGATTTCATGTCCGTTCTCAGACGTTTTTGATAAGAGCTCCAAACGCTCAAACAATACTAGCATCACGTGTGGGTAGGGCACTAATCTGGCTCACGAGCGCACCACCGACTGGATTTTCCATAGCGCAGACTCGTTGCCGCCTGCCTGTCTCGGCTCCGCCCGACCTGGGCTGACCACTTGCCGTTATCGGAACACACGGCTCGGCGACAGCACAGTCACTTGCCGGCCACTAGCCCGCCAAGTCAAATACTCAGCGCTCACAAATTTTAGTAACGTCACAATTAACAGCTTTAAATTCTGAAGCAAGCAGAAGTAAAACACAGGGAGTGAAGAAGCCAGACCGCGGTTATAAGAGTTGAAAGAAAGGCAGTAACTGAGAAGCAAGTCTACCCTCAAGTTTGAAATGGACTTAAAGTGCAGCGAGGAGAAATAAAATTTTTGAGATTTGCCGAAGATACTTTAATTCTGCCAGAAATGGCAAAAGCAGTTGATCGGAATAGATAGTGTCTTGAAAGGACGTTACAAGATGTACAGCGGAAGAAAAAAAGGGCAATCGAAAACAGGTGTACTAAATCAGGCGATGTTCAGGGAACTAGGAAATGAGACTCTAAAAGTAGTAATAGATGGGTTTTCCTATTAGGGTGGCAAAATAACTAACATTAGCCGAAGTAGAGAGGGTATAAAATGCAGACATGCAATTGAAAAATAGATTTTCTGAAGAAGAGAAATATTTTTACATCAAACATAGATATAGATTTTAGGAAGTATTTTTAAAGGTGACGTATGACGAACGTATCGGGTAGGACAGTGTGGGGAAATTTCGGTTTAATGGGCTATTGGCAGCAGACGACCGACGCGAGCGCCTTTCCTAACAGCACGACATCGTCTGCAGCGCCTCTCCTGGACTCGGGACCATATCGGTTGGATCATAGACGACTGGAAAACCGTGGCCTGGTCAGATGAGTCCCGATTTCAGTGGTACGAGATGATTGTAGGATTCAAGTGAGGCGCAGACTCCACAAAGCCATTCACCCAAGTTGTCAACAAGGCATTATGCAAGCTGGTGGTGCCTTCATAATGGTGTGGGCTGTCTTCACGTGGAATGGACTGGGTCGACAGCGCGGAGTGGCTGGGCGGTTTGAGGCGTCATGTCACGGACTGCGTGGCCCATCCCGCCGGAGGTCCGAGTCCTCCCTCGGGCATGGGTGTATGTGCTGTTCTTAGCATAAGTTAGTTTAAGTAATGTGTAAGTCTAGGGACCGATGACCTTAGCAGTTCGGCCCCTTAGGAATTCACACACATTTGCACATTTGGACTGGGTCCTCTGGCCCAACTGAATCAAACATTGGCTGGAAATGATTACATTAGAATACTTGGAGACAATCGTCGACCATTCATGGACTTCATGTTCCCAAACAACAATTTCATGTCACCGGTTAAAGGCGCTGCAGTCTGGAACCGCAAGACCGCTACGGTCGCATGTTCGAATCCTGCCTCGGGCATGGATGTTTGTGATGTCCTTAGGTTAGTTAGGTTTAACTAGTTCTAAGTTCTAGGGGACTAATGACCTCAGCAGTTGAGTCCCATAGTGCTCAGAGCCATTTGAACCATTTGAACCATGTCACCGGGCCTAAATCGTTTGCGGTTGCTTTGAAGAACATTCTGGAAAATCCAAGCGAATGTGTCACATAAATCCCATCAAACATTTATGGGACATAATAGAGGGGTCAGTTAGTGCACAAAGTCCTGCACCGGCAACACTTTCGCAGTTATGGACGCCTATAGAAGCAACATGACTCAATATATCTGCAGGGGACTTCCAACGACTTGTTGAGTCCATGCGTCGTCGAGCTACTACACGCTCTGGAGCCACACTAGACATACTATTTCACAACCGTTCGCAGCACTTTTCGAACGGTAGGCTCTAGTAACAAAGCCCGTGCACTGTTTGAAGAACGCACGTTACGTCCAACATTCTCAGCAATGCGAACAGAAACTTCTTCAACAATTTGTGGTACAATTGGCCGTTGGCCTCTCCCAGGAGTAATTCCCAAATTGCCAGTTAATTATAACATCCGAATGATGGAGAGGACCTCTCTGCACTCCTTCAATGCGTAGATACTCGTGAAGAGCAACGCTGTTAAAACAGCTTTGCGAGTAAAGCTCTGCTCACCTTGTCCAGACCTTTATTGATTGGCTGCCGCTGTAATGCACTGTGATGCTTGTGTTTCGACCCTACAGTGCCGTGCCAGTACCGTTGCCTAACGGCAAACAATGACACTAACGCTACTAACAACGCAAATCCTGCAGGGCATCGTCTTAGCATCATTACTATCTTACTGAGTACCCATACGGTAAGTAGTTTCCCATCCACACAGACTCAAGTAGCGAAAGTATAATTATAATCACCCTTTATATGATAAACCACGGTACCGGCAAGAGTGAATGGTGGTCCATGACCTAGTACGGAATGTAAAAGGAGTTGTCTTTGCCTTAATCTGATCATGTTAAACAGCTGTAAATTTTACGTCGTCATCTTCATTCAGGGGTACGCTAAAGAGCCGCCACCGATGCCCGTCGTTCTCTTGGTCGTACCTGATCTCGCCTACTGTTAGTCCGAGATCTAAAAACAGGATGCGGACGCTGGAGGAGATGGCCTCAATTCGCGAACAGCTGAAGACGCATTTGGCCACGGTCAGCCGAATTCAGACTGCTGCCAAGGGATGTAGCGGTGGCAGCGAATCTGGCGCTTCGCGTGGAATGCCTCAGATGTCGCTTGATTTGCCTTCGGGCATTGCGGTCGAGGCACCTTGCACTGTCCCCTACGTGATGGACCGCCGTCACCGCAGGGTGAATGGCTGGTGGTTAACGTTTGCGTCGCTCGAGGTGGAGAGGCAAAGTGGAGACCGGTCGTCTGGTCGCACATTCTTTCTGTGAATAGATAGGTAACCGCTCCTTCACCCCATAAAGCAGGTCCAGAAACGTACTGCCAATGCCGTTACAAAACAGACAGACTTTGGTTCAGACCTTCCACTCTGCTCCAAACCAAAGGAGCCCCATCAACTCTGGGAAAGATGCTGCTAATTGCCAGCTCCGCTTGCAATCCGTGCGTGAGGTTAACAGTCTTCATCCAACCGTTTGACCAGAGGATGGTCTGAAAGCTCAAGCGACGGATGTCATTGGTACCGACGTGAGCCGCAAGTTACAGATGACTGTACCCTGCACGCTCGACAGCCACAGGCACACAGGGGAGTGGTTTGCTAGTTACCGGGAGCACCAGTGTTAGGCGCGTTGCCCAACCCCTTGGGGAAAGGCGTCCAGTGGTGGAAAAAGATCTAATGTACTCTTGGTATGTCTGCTGGGGGACCTCCTCCCAGATACGGAGGAGGTCCTGCCTGCAGCCATCGAGCATGGAGCGTGTTTTCTTCAAATTGTGGCTCACGTCGGCACCAATGACATCTGTTACTTGGGTTCTCAGGCCATCCTCTGTTCATGCACTCGGGTAAAAGCTGCTGGCCTCGTATGCGGAGTACAAGTAGAGATAACTTACCAGCATCTTTCCCAGAATTGATGAGGGTCCTTCGGTTTGGAGCAGAGTGGAAGGTCTGAATCAATTCTCCGTCTATTTTGAAAAGGTCTTGGCAGCATTTTCTGGACCTGCGTTACGGGGTGAAGAATTGTAGGACACCTCTTGATAGGCCAGGGGTGGAGCACACAGAGTAAGCATCTGCTCGGGTAACAGTGTACTTGTTGAATGCACATGGATGTGCGCTGGGACGTCTGTGGATTCTTTGCAGGGGATAAAAACAAAAAATATTCTGAAATACTTTTGAACACGTTTTCCGAAAACTATCCTGAGCAGCTAGTTCGACATCCCAACATAATGGAATTATTTTAGACCATGTAGCATCAAACAAACTCGACCTTATCGACGTTGTCAGTAAAGAGACACAGATTAGCCATCAAGACGTCATCACAGCGAAGATGATTGTTAAAGTTGATAAATCATCAAGAAGACTAGGAGAGTGTTTTTGTTAGAAAGAGGGAATAAGCAGTCAAAAATGGCTCAAATGGCTCTGAGCACTATGGGACTCAACTGCTGAGGTCATTAGTCCCCTAGAATTTAGAACTAGTTAAGCCTAACTAACCTAAGGACATCACAAACATCCATGCCCGAGGCAGGATTCGAACCTGCGACCGTAGCGGTCTTGCGGTTCCAGACTGCAGCACCTTTAACCGCACGGCCACTTCGGCCGGCAATAAGCAGTCGTTAGCATCCCATTTCATAAATGAATGAATATCATTTAATTTCAGTATGATGTACGTAGAGGAATTATGGGCAAATTTTAAACAGATTGTAAGCCGAACGCTGAAGAAGCATGTGCCGAGAAATAGATTAAGGAAGGAAAAGAGGCTCCGTGGCTTCACAACGAAACTCGGAAACTGCTGATTCACGCTGGAAGACCGTAAAAGTATATCGTCGTTTGACCGTTGTACAGACTGACATACTGAGGACACAGTGATAGGTATCCCTTGCGTAGATAAGCGTTAGATTTGAAAACAAATAAGGTGCCAGGTCCGAATGGAACCCCAATCCGGTTTCACAGAAAGTACCTTACGGTTTTGGCCCTTTAATTAACTTGTGCCGGCCGGAGTGGCCGAGCGGTTCTAGGCGCTACAGTCTGGAACCGTGCGACCGCTACGGTCGCAGGTTCGAATCCTGCCTCGAGCAGGGATGTATGTGATGTCGTTAGGTTAGTTAGGTTTAAGTAGTTCTAAGTTCTAGGGGACTGATAATCACAGCAGTTAAGTCCCATAGTGCTCAGAGCCACTTGAACCATTTTTGAATGAACTTGTGTTTATGGTGAATCTCTCGTCCAGTGTTAAACCACAAGCGAATGGAAAAAAGACCATATGACTCTTGTATATAAGAATGGTAAAATGACGGACTCACAAAACTACATTGCTTTTCTGCAGAATTCTTAAACATATTCTCAGTTCGAATACAATAAATTTCCTAGGGACGGAAGAGCTTCTGTCCACAAATCAGCACGGACTGAAAAAGCATCGCTCTTGTGACACTCAGCTTGCCTTTTCCTCACATGATATCCTGCTAACCATGGACGAAGGGTAACAAGGAGATTCCATCCATGTTCCTAGATTTCCGCAAAGAGTTTGACACGGGGCTCCACTGCTGATTGTTAAATATGCATGTGGAATAAGTTCCCACATAGCTGAGTAGCTCAAACAGGTCTTTAGTAATAGAACCCAATTCGTTATTCTCGAAGGCGAATGTTCATTACAGACAAGGGTATCTTGAGTTATACCCCAGGGAAGTGTGACAGAACCGCTCTAATTCACTATATACAGGAATGATCCGACTGACCGGGTAAGTATCAATCTGCGTCTGTTTGCTGATGAAGCTATGGTGTACGGAAAGGTGGCGTCGCTGAGTGACAGTAGGACAATACAAGATGAAGATAATATTTCTGTTTGGTGAGATGGACGGCAGCTTGCTTTAAATGTAAAGAAAAGTGTAAGTTGGTGAAACTGAGTACGAAAAACAAGCCTTTAATGTTCGAATACAGAATTGGTAGTGAAATGCCCTCCTTAACCCGCAGGACAGGACAGATAGAATAAATTGTGGAAAGGGGCCAAAATAAGGGACTGTCAGTTACACTTGAACATACAACTTTATTATTTGATCAGACATTACAAGAGCCCAAAAAATTTTTTTAAACACACAGCTTTAATCTTTGGGACTTAATTACCAGCTGAAAGCCACTTTAATTTAAAAACGGCTGAAGGCCAATAACTTAAAAAGCAAGCACAATCATAAATTTATAAGGTAAGCCTTATCTTAAAACAGTTCTTTAGTTAGGCTGAAGTGAACAAGTTAAATTC
The DNA here is from genome assembly GCF_021461395.2 of Schistocerca americana. Taxonomy (NCBI): domain Eukaryota; kingdom Metazoa; phylum Arthropoda; class Insecta; order Orthoptera; family Acrididae; genus Schistocerca; species Schistocerca americana. The sequence continues at coordinate 379,425,744 of NC_060120.1, read as the reverse complement.
AAATGTGTGAAGGCCGAACACTTAAAACTCCAAAACATTAATTAAAAAAAAAAAATATACCGAAGTCCTTACATGAAACAGTTCTTTAATTTAAGCTGAAGACCTTAGGAACAAACAACAGAAACTCAAACTGGCTGAAGGCCAATGACTTAAAAATTCAATAGGTTGAAGTAAACAAGTTAAATTCAAATCGGCTGAAGGCCGAAGACTTAGAAATTCAAAACTTTTTTAAAATTCCATAGGACTTATGTGAAACAGTACTTTAAACTAGGCTGAAGGCCTTAAGAGTAAAGCAACTCTAATTTAAAACACAAAACCGGCTAGAAGCCATACAAGAACCAAGAAGAACAAATTTAAAAAAATGAGGTAGTCCATACAAGGGCGCACAGATGTTCAAGGGTTGGCCTACAATTCAAAGACTAACGCTCGCTTAGACAGGCAGTCACGCCAACCATTCACTATCCGACGACAACCCAGCCGACCGACAGTCAGTGAATCCACCGACAAGATAATTTCCACTTCACCCGACCAGGGCACAGCAGGGAATTCAAAGGAACAACCTAGAAATATTGGCGCCCACAACCAATCATACACGTTGCTGTCAAACTACACACAGTGCTGGACAGCAACAACTCGATGAGGAAACTACACTGCCTGAAATTTACGTCAACGGCCAGGGCAGGTAACCGGAACGTTAACGGCCGCAAGGCAAAAGATTCCGCTGGTGCACTTCAATTCAAATCACCAAATACAGTGAAACTCCACCGGAGGGTGGGGAGAATTTTCCAACTTGAAATCCATCCACGTTGCTGCTCGCGGGAATATCCCAACATCCGACAACGAACTCCAAACGACACAACGTGTACAGTCTTGACTTGCTGGTAGGTTAAATCAAAACTCAACTTTCGTGTCCAGGGTCGGTGAGCCACGAGCCTCGTAGCAATAGGAACAGCGCCACGCTCTCTGACACCGCCTAGAGACCGCCAGCGGGCCCCGGTCAAACTACGACCCGCCGAGAATTCCTCACTGCTCAACGCCAACCGACCGACTCCACACATCAGCACGGAGACAGCACTAAAATAACTGAGCAGTCGACATCACATGCTACACACAGTTTCACGAGCACTTGCACGAAGGACTAGACAATACTAACGGCAGCGACTTTGCAATAACAAGGACGAATCACGAGTCGGCACACGCAGGCAACCCATAAGCGATCGCCGGCCAACATACACGACGTCCGACAAGACGGCCGACCGACGACCAACCAAGGTGGTCCGCACTCAAGTGACATGTATCGGCAACCGTCTGGCGAGTCATGGCTGTCCGGACCTCACTGCAGCCGCGCCCCGACTGAACTTCTGCCGTGTCCTTAGTCAAACACTGCCAGGTCCGAACTGCACTGCTATCGCCTCCCAACTTACTGGCAGATCCGAACTAACTCCGAACACACAACAACCAGGAAGTAATAGCAGTCAGCAAAAATAATACGCCAGGGATTATATCGATAAGCGCCGCTGCTGCCGCTCACGGGCAGGCAAGGCGGCAACTCAGTGACACCAGTAATTGAGATAACGATGTGGTAGTACAGTAAAAACAGGATGTCAAATGTGGTATGGCACGAACAAGAGCCACGCACGGCTCAAGTAGTTACTGCTTGACACAGTCTCGTCGATTAACTATCTTGGCGTAAGGTTGCAAAACGATTTGAAAGGGAACGATTACGTAAACACCGCATTAGGGAAGGAGAATGGTCGACATCGGTTTATTGGAGAATTTGAGGGATAGGTGGAAGGAGAGCGCAAATACACCACTTGTACGACCCATCTCCGGGTACTGCTCGAGTGTTTGGGATACTCGTCGTGTTGGATTAAAGGAAGCCATCGAACAAATTTGGAGGAGGCCTGCTAGATTTGTTACCCGTATGCTCGAACAACACGTGAGTATTGCGAAGGCGCTTCGTAAACTCAAGTCGGAATCCCTGGAGGGATGGCGACGTTCTTTTCACGGAATACGGTTGAGAAAATACAGAGAACTGGCATTAAAAGTGACTTTACAAACAACATACATTTCGCGTAAGGACGGCGAGGGTAAGATAAGAAAAATTACAGCTCGTACTGAGGCATGTAGACAGGCGGTGTTGTGAGTAGAACAGAAAAGGAAATGACTAGTAGTGGTACAAGGTACCTCCCGACGCTCACTGTACGGTGGCTTGCGAAGTACGTATGAAGATGTAAAAAAGCTTTCCGAGGGATCGCTTCCTGTTGGTTACTTATATCTCCTTTTCTGTACGCAAATACTTCATCCATTAGGGTGTCTACAGTTAACTGTTTTCGTATGTCTTTGTCGGTGGTTTCTCTAAAACCTTCTTTCACAGTTCGAAGAAACCTCATTTCACAGAGTATCCTCATGAAGTTTAGTTTAATAGCAGCTCTTTTGCGGAACGGTATCATCGTTTTCTTTCTTATCGTATTGTTCTGCATGCCTGACTGAGGTACTGGTTTGAAACGTGGCATCGATATCTCGATCGGTACTTAATTTCATTTGAAGTCTGACACGGTACAAGGGTCTAATCTTCGAACAAATATGCAAGAGGCAAAATAGTAGATTATTAAATTCGTACAAAATTGTCGAGGCGTTAGTGGCCACTTGTCTTTGGATATTCGGACAATGTTTGCTTAATGATCTTCCTGGCGTTTGGCCAGCACGAGTGGCAGGCTCGGACCAGCCATTCGTGCTGACAAAACGCACGTCAAATCTCTAAGCAGACGTCGGCCGGAAGTGCGAAGATGTAAGTCGACACTCAGGACGAAATTCATACCCACAATGCTATAAAATTTTAAGACCTGTTACTGTTCCTCACCTTCTTTATAGATCTTTGAAAATCTTTAGTATTTATACGATGTAGATCAAATTTACTGATTATTGAAAGCGTACATTACGGTACATCACGTCCATTTTCGAATTTTTTATTATGTTTGACCTATTTACCTCTCCTAGTTAGTTCAGTTCTACTTGTTCTGAAGCCAACATTTTCATAGCCCTTTTTACTTAAGAACTTACCGCATGAATCTGCCTGTGCTCGCTGTATAATGGCATTTATACAATTTCTCCCTCTTTCGTACTTGGCCTAATTATTCAGAAAAGCGTGAACCAGCGCTTTCCCAATAATTTACTTTCTATCAGATAAAAACTTTTTTATCACTTCCTTTCAGACTTTTGGGAATTTCTGTCTGTCAGTCTTTTCTCTTGTTCAAACAGCTTCTTCTTTAGGCTGGTATAGAGTTTTCTCATTTTTCTTATATCTCATTTTGCATTGATGTAGAAAGATTTTGACGCAGACATACAGTTCTTTCTCTCGAGCAATAATGTTTTGAAACCTTTGCTGGTGATGTTTTGCTTTACATAATACCTTAAAAATGGCAGTTTTCTTCTCGAAAGGCAGATATCTTAATGATACGTGAGTTAACCAAATTGAGTGTGCACGAACCTCCGCTACCAGCTTAAAAAATGGTTCAAGTGGCTCTGAGCACTATGGGACTTCACTTCTGAGGTCATCAGTCCCCTAGGACGTAGAACTACTTAAACCTAACTAACCTAAGGACATCACATACGTCCATGCCCAAGGCAGGATTCGAACCTGCGACCGTAGCGGTCGCGCGGTTCCAGACTGTAGCGCCTAGAACCGCTCGGCCACTCCGGCCGGCTGCTACCAGCTTAAAAGGACGATGGAACTCACAAAGAAAATAATTTTTATCAAGCAACCTAAACCGTTCGGCGTGTCATTCAGGAGTCAAGCAACCCAGTCAGAAATTCATTTTGCCGAGTAGTTTTATTCGTTTGTGAAACGCTACATGTGCGTATTGTTATATCTGTGATGGAATTGATTGAGAAACTCTGTGACTATGAGATCACAAACGTGCAGAAAGCAGTCAACAACCTGCCATTTTATTATTTTTTCTAATAATGAGCAACGTCATCGGTTTCCGTCTAATCGCTTCAAATTACACGGTTTATAGCCGGTTTGATCTATTGCTCACGCTGTTTTGCGTCTATTTCTTTTTCTGTTCGACCAACAACAAGAACTGGTTAGTGACAAGTCATCATTTAAATAAAATCTGTGCAAGGCGTTATTTGAATGCAACCTACTTTAACGATCGACTTCTGTGTATGTTTTCGGGAACCAGTTTGTTGTGAGTATCGTCTAACTGTGAAAATATTTGGTGTAAATGAGACCGGGTTGCTTATTTCTAGAGATCGTTTTTAAAACAAAGATTTAGTTTTCGTAAAACAAAAGAAAACTTCTACTTTTATTTTTAGGAGTTTCACTTGGCATAATGTTCCTTACTTGAACTGGAAGATAAGTATTCGATTAAAAATGTGGTCAGTTTTGCATGTTATATGATAGTTTCACACGCAGTTGCTTATAATTGTCATTGTGAAATTTTGTCATTCGTCATAAACATGCACTTGATTGACTAACGTTGTATTGAAAAATGTTATCGCATGCAATTTTATGTTCGTAAGAAATTTAGGCCTCGTTGGAAGTAGATGATCACTGCCTGTATGGGTCCGAAAGTGTCTGAAATCAGCAATCTTGGAATTAATGACATCATCATCAGCTCTTTCCCCTGATGCAGGCATCCGGCGCTTGGGCAATGCTATTATTCGCGGAATTCTCCACATCCCCTCACCACTGTGGCCAATTGCGTTACGCGTTTTGCGAAAATGCCGACTAGCTCCAGTGCACCAATGGCGCCCTACTCTTCGAGCAATTTTAATATTTAAAGTTTGATTGCGCAAGTGCTGTCGTTTACCATCTGTACGTCAATCCAGTATGAAGTGCCACCAGTAGCAGCAGCGATCACCTGAGCAGAAGAAGAAGACAATCAGCAAGTGTTTGTCAGTTGTTTTTGCTTTAACAGTGTAGTTCTTATTAGCATAAATCCACCAATTCTGCATGCGTTCATCACAGCATTCCAACGTGGTGTTAATGTTATGCTGTTTCTATGCACGGGTATTTTACTGATGCTCTGATCTATTGTCATAAATTAAAAACATTTATACTTGGGTTTTTGTTGTTATTATTACAGATAGGACTCGCAGAAGTTCCTGTCTGAACTGCAGCAGCAGTAGCAGCAGTATCAGTAGCAGAAACTTTCCACAGGACGTCTTCCCGACCTTTCAGGCCTGATGTTGTTCGACTATGTTTTAGCATAGCCTCAGTGCCAGCAGTCTATAGAATTTCTTCCCGAGCTTTCAAACTCGGTGTTGTTGAATTATTCAGCACCACAACCGCAGCTGGACCTTGTGCCGCAGAAGAGTTCTGCTTTTCGCCAACACTTATAACGTGACTGCAAGTGAATCTAAGCGTGCGAATGTGGGCCTATTACTGGTCTGTGACTTTGGTGTGGTAATAGAAGTGGAAAACGCACAAATCGTTAGCGCTAATGTCTATATTAATGGTTCGAGAGGGACTATATTTGTGGTATGAGGTAATATATAAAGATGAAGATGACAGACGAATATGACGTATTTCACATTCTGATTGACATTCACATGCTTGGTCGTAATGTGTCTGTAGCAGAAATGTATAATAAGGAATTAACTTCATCCTGAACGAACATTTATCTAAAACATTCAAGTTTTATCATACTTAAAGCTATGATTGTGCGTTATCACAGGTTGTGTCATTTGTGCCCATCTGTAAGAGGAAAATAATATGAATTTGTTGAGTATTTGCACAATAAGTACCTGCATAAATGCCTGTATCCCCCCTGTACCAAAGTCTTTAAGTGTAGAATTTATCCAGTCCATAGAGACTGTTCATGAAAGGTATTCCAGGTATGTGTTCACGCCCAAGGGCTCAATGCAATACAGGCCGAATTTAATGCATATTGACGACAACTTTTCTTGAAATACTGTGCTACAAAGGAATTATTGCAAAATAAATGTATGTAAGTAACTAAACCAAACACCGTTATATTCCCTTCAAAAAATACTGCTGTTATTTTCCTCCAGCCCTCTCCAGCTATTCTGACTCGTTAGCAGCAAGACACGCAGTTTATAAAAGGGCTTTCTTTAAACACGCATAATGTATAGTTTTAACGCTGCTACTATCATTGGTGCTGACATGACCGTTGCCTGTTCTCCTATTAGTCTTTATTGGAGACTGCATTACAATTTACATCACAACGTGGACGAGGATATTGAAAATACTGTTTTTTGTTGGGAACTAGAAATGTAATAGATAGAAATTGTCAATGTGGTAAGATAATTTGACAATACAAAAATAGTAATATCATAGCATGGTCTGTAAAATCAGGGTCTTTTATAAATAATGAGGATGAAGGGGCAATATGCTCTCCGTTGTAGGTAGTGCATTAAAAGTATCCGAATGATCTGATGGCGCCGCACCAGCATCGCGTCGATGACACTCCAGATTTCCATTGGTGGCACACTGGCGTTACGCCGGCAAGGTTCTTGCCCCACAAAGGCATTTCACCAGTGCATGTGGAAATACATAGCGTCGCGACAGCATCAAACCAGCCGCGCGTCACATCTGCATAATATTTTACGCCAGCATATACCCCACAGTAACACCACTTATACATCATACATACGTCGCACATATGTCGGGGTAAGATACTTTGACAATAAAAAAATAATTCCATAGTTTTCAACTGTGAATGTGCTTACTGTGTAAACGTTGATTGCAGTATCACAAAATAATCTACTTGGACGTATCTAAATTATTTATCAATAATTTGCTGTTGCTCCACTGCTGTTTGGAAGTTTGCTCTCCACTCTAGGTCCGTGTTCTATGATGAGAGGATTAGGATATGAGTATCGAGGAAAGACGTCTTGCTCTGTCCTCTGCGCCCATCTACATTAAAAACATTCGACTGAACTCGCATTTTCTACATTATCTACCGAGTCAGTGAGTAAGTTATTACTAAGAAAGTATCGATTATAACAGTACATGTCGAGATGATGAACTCACATACATAGGAAAGAATGTACTGGCGGGACCTTTTCTTTCCGCGGGCCAATGCTCTACCAACTAAGTAACCCAAGCACCACTTACGGCCCGTCCTCACAGTTTTGCTTCCGTCAGTACCTCAGTACCTCGCCTCCTATCCTCCAAAATATACAGAACGTCTCTTGCCAAACTTTTCTATACTAGTGCTCCTGAATGAAAGTATATTGCGCAGAAATGGCTTAGACACAGCCTGGGGGATGTTTCCAGAACGAAATTTTCACTTTGCAGTAGAATGTGCACTGTCATGAAACATCCTGGCAGATTAAAACTATGTACCGGAGCGAGACTCGGACTTGGGACTTTCGCACTTTGCATGCACGTGGGCTACCAAATGAGCTATCTAATCTCAGATCAGGACCCTTCCTCACAGATTTACTGTGGCCACTACCTCAACTCCTACACTCCTTACTTGGCAGAAGCTCTCCTGCGGAGTTTGCAAGACTAGCACTTCCGGACTAAGGTATACTGCGGAGACCATGGCTTAGCGACAGCCTGGGGGATGTTTCAAAAATAAAATTTTCACTCTGCAGCGGAGTGAGCGTTGTATGAAACTTCCGGGGAGATTAAAATTGTATACCAGACTATGACTCGAACTCGGGATCTTGCGTTGCTCAGGCAAGTACTCTACTAACTTTTTAAAAAAATCAAGTTGGTTTAATTTGTCGCCACAGAGCACAAAATAATGCCGCGTATTACAAAACTTTCAGTAATGGAATATATATATATATATATATATATAAGCCGTATCACGGCCACAGTGTAATTGATTATAGTATTAATATTCAGTCATTCATATATTACTCTTTTGTCTCTTGAATAATCATAATTATATCATTCCACGTCAAGGCTTCGGGCTCCTTGCGATAATGACCGTCGTGAAGATTAAGTCTGGTAAAGGAGAATTCCCGTGCCATGTGAAGAACAACCGTCTCTTTGTGTTTCAATTTTCCTTCCGAGGTACAGCTATAAAAATGTTTCCTCCGCGCCGGATACGAACCGACGAGCTATGGATTTCTGCTTACAGAACCTCTACCGTCCACCTAAATTTTTCGAGTCTTTAGTTATAGTTTTAATTCCTTTTTGTGTACTTTGTCATTTTCGTTCGTAATTATTTGCAGTGTCAACCAACCAGCTTTTGAAGGATGGCATTTCAGGGTCCTGCTGAGACTTTCACGGCTACTGTAATAGCCTCGGGGCCCACGAAGTCCCCAACGTATTTCGCCCTCAGCAGCTATCCCCTACTTTTTGCCATCATCCCTACACGTACCACAATAATAAACTGAACAGTTACATGTTTCTTATCGTACACCCGACTTTTGGGAATGGATGTTTAACATATTTCCAAATTGTACTTTCTGATCTTTTAATGAGAGTGTGCGAAAATACTCTTTTTCGATGTACGTTTGAAACTCCAGTAGGCTGTCATCTCCTTTCCTGTTAATAATATGATAGACGTAATTCCCGAAAAGCCACATTATGGCGTCCTTTTTCATGTAGGCATAAGCTACCTGATCTGGAATCAACAAGTCGGAGATTTATACATATTTACTATCAATTCGTTTTAGCAAAGCTATTTTTCTTTTGATGTCCTTCAATATATCCAAATAACGACCTCATGTAAATCTGTGTGAGAGCGTTTCAACAAGAAGGCATTTTTGACATAGATTTGTGTCACATAAACCAATAGCATAATGTTTCTCATTTGTACTTATAACATTATTGGCGACTTCTTTACTTGGTAAAACATCTGAGGCGAGGTTTTTCCAGACTATCTTCCAATTCTTATCTGGATATTTCTGTCCAATTTTGTTCCGTTTCATATTTTGCATCATCACTTCTACGACAGAACGGTTGTTTGCGTCTGACTGGTTTCTTCGCTTGATTCTGATGTAACTAAGTTCAATGTGTTTACACGAAAGACGAGAGGGGGAGGTTATAGCGTACCGCTAATGACGACAAAGTGCGGGAGGTCGAGCCGCTAGGCCTTAGGAGTGGCCTTCCAAGTCTGACGTTAAAAGATAGAACGGGAAATCAGGTGAACTAAAGAAAATATATTTCAGTGCACAGGATATAAAGGGTGCGCCTAGGGAAGACGTTACCAGTTGTAGGCCAGTCTTGGAGATGGAACAACTAATTAAAGTGGGCAAAGGGAGGGGAGGCGGTTTATTTTAACTTCTGCTGGTGGTCGGTCATGGAGCGCAGAGCCAGAGGCTCTGCCTCCCAAGAAAGACGTCTGTTCTGCTAGAAGTCTGGATAACATGAGAGAGAATCAACTTTGTTCCGCCGTGCAGAACCCTCCAGTGTCCATACACGTGACTCGCCCCGGCCGTTGCGGCCGAGCGGTTCTAGGCGCTTCAGTCTGGAACCGAGTGACTGCTACGGCCGCAGGTTAGAATCCTGCCTCGCGCATGGATGTGTGTGATGTCCATAGGTTAGTTACGTTTAAGCAGTGCTAAGTTCTAGGGGACTGATGACCTCAGATGTTAAGTTCCATAGTGCTCAGAGCCATTTGAACCACGTGAACCCTCCACGCACGCTACTAGCGTGGCGTGAATTCGCTAACAATTTAAGCAAAGGGCGGCAGGCGTCTCTTGACAGCAGCTTTAACCGGTCAGAACTGTCTCCGTTCTGAGAAGCAGACAGCTTATGTCACGTGGGCAAAGCTGAATTACGCGGGGAGAAAACTTATAAAGACTTGACTGTGGCCTTTGTAATAAAATTTTCAAACCATTTCCCTACAATATTTTCGGAATGCCTGCCACCTTGTACATTCTTCCACCTTCCAGAGGTGTGTGACTCACATCCCTTACAAAAAGGTGTGAGTCACTCTCCAGAATGACAGCTTGTCATAGTAGGGGCCTTAAAATTTATGATAGGGGTCTGTTACAATCGTTTGGATTTTGTGTGAGTTGAAGGGGATTACATATAGTGAAGTTTATCATATTTCGTCATATAAGTAAATAATAAAATATTAAATGTTCAAACTTTGTGCATAAATACAATAGCATCTGTAATAATTGAAATCATCATTATTCAAATAATCAGATCTTAAGATAAACGAAACAAACGAAGGTAACTCATGCCAGAGAGCTTCACAGAAGAGGAATGAACTATTACAGTTTCTGTTAGATTGAGGGAAAAAATCTAATATTGCTTTACACTTGCAGTACCAAACTCAGTGTCGTACAAAGTAGATACTGCCAGAATTGAATCAGTACTGATCATTTAATGGTTTACAGGCGCCTCCAAAAATGTGTTCTCTGGCAAATATTAATCTCGTTGCTACATAGCGAACAAATATTAAAATATAAAATGTATCATCAGCATTGCAGAATACTTAATTTTCTGAAAGTCGTATTGGGTGACAAACATAATACATCGTCTCAATTAAAAGCATTAGCACCTTACTTGGGTAAGAACTGAATTAAGTACATTTGAAAAATAGTAATAACATAGGTGAAATCATGCTACGTCCTCCGCCTATTAGTTATGGGTAATAATTGCACTAGTTTCGCAGGCTACAAAATATTTGCAATTTCACTAAAATGTAGAAAGCTATTAGCAAGTTAAAGACATGGTCTATCATAAATCACATGAAAAACTTAACTACATTAATCTATGTTAAATTATATAAGTAGAATACCTTTTCTCATACTGACAGAATATTGGAATTATGGAAAAAATCAGGGGATAACCAATTACCGAACTATCAGTTTAATATGTCAGAGCTGCAAAATACTAACGCTAATTCTTTACAGACGAATGGAAAAACTAGTAGAAACCAACCTCTGGGAAGATCTGTTTGGATTCCGTAGAAATATTCGAACACGTGAGGCAATACTGACCCTACGACTTATCTAAGAAAACAGATTAAGGAAAGGCAAACCTACGTTTCTAGCACTCGTAGACTTAGAGAAAGCTTTTGACAATGTTGACTGGAATACTCTCTTTCAAATTCTGAAGGTGAGAGGGGTAAAATACAGGGAGCGAAAGGCTATTTACAATTTGTACAGAAAGCGGATGGCAGTCATACGAGTCGAGGGGTATGAAAGGTAGGCAGCGGTTGGGAAGGAAGTGAGACAGGGTTGTAGCCTCTTCGCGATGTTATTCAATCTGTATATTGAGCAAGCAGTGAAGGAAACAAAAGAAAAATTTGGAGTAGGTATTAAAACCCATGGAGAAGAAATAAAAACGTTGAGGTTCGCCGATGACATTGTAATTCTGTCAGAGACAGCAAAGGACTTGGAAGAGCAGTTGAAGGGAATGGATAGTGTCTTGAAAGGAGGGTATAAGATGAACATCAACAAAAGCAAAACGAGGATAATGGAATGTATGTAAGTAGGCTGTTTATGTTTTCTTATTGGTAACGCCATGTAGCGCTCAGTATGAAAATCACTGGCTGTGCTGTGTGCAGTCTGTGGCCAGTTTGCATTGTTGTCTGCCATTGTAATGTTGGGCAGCTGGATGTGAACAGCGCATAGCGTTGCGCAGTTGGAGGTGAGCCGCCAGCAGTGATGGATGTGGGGAGAGAGATGGCGGAGTTTTGAAATTTGTAAGACTGTCATGAACTGCTATATATATTATGACTATTAAGGCAAATACAGTGTTTGTTCTGCATTAAATTCTTTCATTTGCTAACTATGCCTATCAGTAGTTAGTGCCTTCTGTAGTTTGAATCTTTTATTTAGCTGGCAGTAGTGGCGCTCGCTTTATTGCAGTAGCTCGAGTAACCAAGATTTTTGTGAGGTAAGTGATTTGTGAAACGTATAGGTTAATGTTAGTCAGGGCCATTCTTTTGTATGGATTTTTGAGAGTCAGATTGCGTTGCGCTAAAAATATTGTGTGTCAGTTTAAGCACAGTCATGTATAATTGTTCAAAAAGGGGACGTTTCATTTGTCGATCCTAAGCCGAGGATACCTCACTGGAATCTTCTGATTTTTTTCTTGTAGTTTGTGTAATTAGTGTAGCTATTGTTTATTGCTAGCGCGTAATTGTAGAGAGAATCTCCTTTGTAGTTGCAGTCTTTCATTGTTGTACAGTAAAACAGTTGTGGCATGCATGTAGATTTGCACCAAGTATTTCGCAGCTGCGCTTGCAATTAACTACATATTATTTTCAGTGCTATGTTAATGTGTTCTCTTATTTTTGCTCTTCAAATTGTGCTTTTCTGTGTTATCGTGTGAAATATTGTGACAATAATGGCGTGTAAAAAACGTAACACTAGGCTCCAAAGTAAACTGAGAAATAATAGTGACGACGAGCGTAGCTTGCCAGCACCACTGTGTAATGAATTAACAGACGTTCAAAGTAGTAATTTGGTAACTGTGCATAGGGAAACGGAGCGGGCTGCAAACAATGGCGTAGACAGTGAAACAGGTAGTGAACAGGGAAGCATTATCGATCGATCGCTCGGCAACAGCTCACCTCAGGAATCCGAAATGACAGGACACAATTTTGTAAATACTGTAGATTCAGGTTTTGCGTCCTCACCGTTTTCTCAAATGAGTCAAGACACAATTTCCGCTTGTCAAAATGTGAATGTTGCCGGTGCAAATTCACTGCCGAAAAGCACTGAGGAACATGTTTCAGACACCAGTGCATTGTTATTACAATTAATGCAACAAATGAGACAAAAGCTTGAAAAGTTAGACACAATGGAACAAAATCAGAGACAAACACAGCTACAGTTAGACACAATGGAACAAAATCAGAGACAAACACAGCAAAAGCTTCAAAAGTTAGACACAGTGGAACAAAATCTTAAAAAGTTAGACACAGTGGAACAAAATCTTAAAAAGTTAGACGCAATGGAACAAAATCTTCAAAAGTTAGACACGACGCTTGAACAAACACGTGAAGATTTAACTACTGAGTTACACAACATCGAATCGAAATGTCAAAAAGTCTGTAATGACGTAAAAACACAAATTTGTGAGCATTTCCAACCTATTTTTTCGCGTCATGAAAATGCATTACAGAATCACGAAGCAGCCATAAAAGAACTGCAAGCTATTGTTCATGAAAATCACGACACCTTGCAAGCTAAAATTGACTCAGTTGCATCTACCGATTCGGTTACGCAACTTCGAAAACCTCAAGAAAACTTAAAGGACACAGTAGATACGATTTCAACACAAATGGACACTCTGAAACTTGGTTCAGAAAAACACACTGAGGAAATAAGTACACTATCGGAGAAAGTAGCCGAATTTTCGGATCAGTTCACTAACTTATCTGCAAAGGTAGATGATGATCTGAATGACACAAGACCTGTAGCCATCACTGACACAGAAGAGTATGAACAAAGTAAGAAATTCAAACAAAATCAGAATCAAATTAACACGCAATACAAAAGAGAAATCCGGGAAGTACAAGATCAGTTGGCACAAGTAATACAAAAATTTCATATTTCAGAGGACACTCGCGCTCCAACACGGGAAGACGGACTTAGAAATGCGGAACACCCACAAGATAATAACACAGGACACTTCGGAAATTATGAAAGAAATTGGCAAGGTGCACCGAATTTTGAGATGGAACCGCCGACACGACGTAACAATGACAGATATGCTACTCGCTGACACGATGATTTTGACTATAAGCTGTTTATTACTACACGTAATTTCGAAACATTTAAGAATTCTGCCAACGACATTCATCCACAAGCATGGCTCCATCAATTCTCTCACTGTTTTCCTTCCTGGAGCACAGGTTAGAATTTATGTGTGGCTACTTGGAGAATGAACCAGCTGTAAGAATGCGATCGGTCATTCACGATTGTCACAGTGAAGCAGATTTTTATCATGCCTTCCTCTCAGCATATTGGTCTCAAGCTACACAAGACCGAGTAAAACATAGCATTATAATGATGAAACATTTCGAACAATCTGAATTTTCCAGTCTTGTGAAATATTTTCAAGACATGTTGCACAAGAATCAGTACCTGTCAAACCAATACAGCCCCTCAGAACTCATCCGCATTTGCTTAATCAAACTGCCTGAACATTTACGACATATTATTTTAGCAGGACGTTGCAAAGACGACATTGAAGCTTTTCAGGGACTCTTACAAGACCTGGAAATTGACACTGACAATCGCAGAACGCGAAAACAGGAGCACAACAATTACAGATCACATTCGTCACAATTCCGCAATGACAGAAATAATACACGACAAGGCTATTCTTTCAACATAAATCGTGACCAAAACAGACACCACCCGTCTGACAACTGTTGCCAGAGTAGTAATAGTTACAGAGAAAGATCGCACTTCCGTAGTAATGAATATGACAGAGATAATCACAGAAACAGACAATATGGGAACCAAAACAATTATTACCAGGGGAGACAGAATAACTTCTGACGCAACAGTTCAGCGCGGAGTTACGATTCAGGGAGAAATTCTCCACCACGTGACCGACAAGGAAGAAACTACGGAATCTACCGACATGACGACAGACGATATAATCATAACGACAGACGTCAATTTCATCAGAACTGGCGGGATTCTAACACGGCTGGGCCCTCTCGGCAAGGCGAATTTGTAGACGTTAGATCTCCTAATCCCAATAACGTCGCGCGCCAACAAAGTGACAGACAATGACTCGCACAGCAGGCAGCCGCGTGCGCCAGGTGGCTCAGAGAAAAATAACATAGACGCTAACCTTGAGAAAAATTCCAGTATTCTTTACCGACGTATACCGCCTAACAATTGCATTCAAGTTCAAACTCTGAGTACTATGAAGAGTAAAGGATTGCACCACACTTCACATGTAAAACCGCTTATTGAGAGATAATCTGCTTTTTAACTTTGTCTTTGCCATAAAATTTTTCACTTCACATTTCTAGTATGTTTTGTCAGACTTAGAATCTGTTGACATGCAACAATGTTTGAAGTTAAATATCCAGTCAAGAACCAAGAGAACTTATTTAAACAGAAATTATGAATGCATTGTTATAGTGAACAGACAACACAGTGTTGCTATTTGTACATTCTTGCTTGTTAGTTGCACGATTACGTAACGACTATCAGGCTTACATACATAGAACATGTACTGGTACTGCTAATGAGATTTTAGTGCAACATTTTGGTTTACTTGAAACTACATTATGGATTCAAGGTGCTTCCTGAGAGATACCAGATGACACAGTGGTTAGTTTATTTGACAGCTACATGACTATATCACGATGCTACTAATGTGTGACACAATTTACCTTGTTGCTTTTGCGGTGTATCTGTTTTATATCCTCACAGTTTTTCTGAATTCTTCTGGAAAGTAAAACATGTTTTAGTAGTAACTTTTGTGGTATAGCTACAAGGAGACAGCCTTTTCTGTAGCACAACAATACGTTACAGCACAGTACTTTCTTCATCACAGCAATAAGCGTAATAACTAAGACATCTATACTCAAAGCATTTCACTTTTGTTTATCATGAGGTAAGTACATTGACTTCTGTAGAACTTAGCTTTCGGAGGACGATAATTACGACACTTCCACAGAATTATCTTACAGCAAGACGCACATTTAGCGCTACAGGACACGCATTTGAGTGATTAATTTTGTACTTAAAACATTTATTTTTAAAGATATTTGAAGTACAATGATACGAAGTTTTTCTGTGATACATTTCATTCCATTGCAATAATCTGTAACACCTGAGGGTATAATTACATTAATCCTCAGGAGGTACTCGCTTACTTTGTGTATCATGTGTTTGGCAAGCACAAGGAGCCCTAGCTAATATGGTATTTGCTTACACAACTTTACACATCAGTACCATATTTCTCCAACACATAATTACACAGCTATCTGATCATTTAACTGAGAGACACAAACGTTTTTACTACGGCAGTGACAGATGTTTACGTAATTACACCGTTGGATAACTTCACACTTACGAAATTGTATTTTGTCTGTACTTTGTGAACTGTTCATATTTTTTCAGACCCATTGTGATATTATGAGAACTTTGAATGATATATTTGGTATGGGATCACGATTTTTAAAGTACGTTTGAGGCAGATGACACTTTTGACATGAGCAGAGAATTTTTTTTTCTAGGTTTTGAAATTATTGCAAAAAGCTACGACGTTTTTGAGAGTTGACTGAGGTGTTATGATATTATTACGACGACGATGTGTATTATGCTGCTGAGGTACGTTTATGATCAATAAGCTGATGCTATATGAGGAATTTGATTATGCTACGTATTTATTATGATGAAATATTGAAGAAGTGTCTACAAATATGTATACGTGTTATAAAGCAAGGAATAATGAGTAGTGATTAGGGACTCTGATTTGTGGAAGAGGATGTTGGAAACCAAGAATCGTACTTTAGAAATATGAAATGTGTGTAAATGTGCGAATGTATTACAATGCCGACGAAAAATTTTTTGGACACTGTTATTTCAACAGGATTTTGTTTCTACAGATTTGTAACGCAAATTCTTGACCTGTGAAATTTTTTATATGAGACTGCCACTGTAGCGGAAACTGCTGTCGTAAATATTTCAGTAAGAAAGCTAAGTGACCTTGACGTAATGCGTTTTGGACGCCCAGCTGAGAATTAGCCGCCTGACAAAAGAAAGCCATTAGGTGGAGGAAAAAAAAAAAAGGAGAGGCCATTATCCTCGCTATTGACATTCCTTTGTAGAAAGCATCGCAAATACGACACGCTCAAACTTGAAAACATATGATAACACTGTGGAGCTCTTAATTTATGATATTTACTGAAATGCCTAATGAAATGATGAGAAATATTTTATGTCTATACGACTGATTATGACTACTGTCTTCCTAGTTGAGAGATATTTTTTACTACCTTACGAAATGCCATATGGCTTGCTTTATGTATTTATTTACTCATTTTGTTTAATATCTAGTTTCTAGCTGCACTGCAGCATGGGTTAAAATAAAATTTTATAGATGTACTAATATAAATATTTTCTGTCTACAGATCGAGTAAATAATAATTTTTTTCAAAAAAATGAGGGAGCACAAAAAGACATTTACCTTCACAGGAACTGCATTCATAATTTTCTTTTCAAGTACTTGGTAATTTTTTGTAGAATAAGTTGTGGTGCACCACTTTAATGACATAGATATTAAGATGTGAATAGACATTTCCCTTATCTGTGTTGTTGTCTTTAGTGTACTATTTTTTCTGCTTGAGCTTTGTCATGTATAGGTATAAGTTGTAGCATTTGCTGCTGCTGCTTGCCAGGCATAGTGTTACTGAATTTGACTCTGTTAAGCTAGTTTTACTACTGATTTATTTTTCTTGTTGCTGCACATTCGCTCATATTAGTTGTAATGTTGCATTGCTTGGTAACTTAGATTTACTGCAGCTTGCTTTGACAATTTCCATTTTTTTGTCATTGCTCTTTGTGTTAATTGTTTTGTGCTGCTGCATTGCCTCGTCCCTTAGTTTAGCATCTGAGCTCAGTAGATTTAAGTTAGCTTAAGATGGGGTAGGCTATATGTGAGAACGAGTTGTGATGAATTGGAAGAAATGCATTGAGAAGCTATAAGAAAATGGTTTGGCCAAAAAAGAATTTTGAAAGAGGATGTGAACAGAATGCAGAAAGCATGCTTGGATACGATTTTTTTTTGGCTGGAGCAAATGTTGAAATAAGAGGGACGATCTATGGAATGAAGTTCTGGGTTGGACTGCAGTACCAAAAGTTACACTGAAAACAAACCCTGTCCTTTCCTCCTGTGTTATTCTGCTATGTGTTTGTGTACTCTTGTTTATTTGTGTTTTTCCTGTCTTTATGTGTTTAGCTTATACGATTTATGTTGTAGAATTTTTCTAGCCCTAAGCTACATTCACTATGATGAGGAATACTGTTATCCTCAAATATAATTTGCATTAACAATATGTTATTTACTTCGTAACGATGTTTAGACATTATTTATCTGTTCTGTTTTATTGCTCATGTGTGAAGTTGATGTTTCAAAGGTATTCTGATCTTTTATGTATGTACTTATGTCATAATTCTTGTAACACTGATGCACACGTTTATTTCTATTCTTTTGTAAAGCCTGTTTTACTACAAATGTTATCTGTATTGTCATGTTCCTTAATGATGTATTTTGTACCTTTGTTATCGTATTCTTATGTTATAAAATTGTAATTGACACCAGTTCATCAAATTAAGTAATTTGTAAGTTACATTTCACTGCACACGTTTCTGTTGGTCATAGTATATGGACAATATGCGAGAAGTAGGGACTGATAGTGTTTGCACGTGTGTTAATAGTTCAGCAAGGGACTGGATAACAGCATTGCTGGTTCTAAGGATAATTCCAAAAACTTTGTGAGTGCACAAGTTCTGGTTTATGGATTTGCTACACAGTGCAAGACTCATCGATGGTGATTGTGCACTTGCACAGTCGTAACAGATGTCTGCTGGCCGTCTCTACAAGGACTGAAGTGGGTCTGCACCTTGGATGAACCACCAATACCATACTCTCTACCAAGACTATAGTGGGTCTGCTCTGTGATGACCCACCTACCAATATTCTTCAAACCTTCGAATGACTCTGCTGTGGGTTTGCTCTGTTGTGACCCACTACCTGCATGTCAAGAGTCAGCACTGTCTTTCCGTTGGAAGGACAACACTACTTCTTCAAGACTGCATGGAAATCCATTACTTCCGTGTGCATTTTCTTTTACTGCTCTGACTTTGAGAAAAACACTGCAATTTTACTGCGATGAATGATCAGGACTGTCTTTATGGACTGTGAGAAAATTTTAGCTTTTGACCAACATTGTATCAATAATTGTGTGCATTTGATTTCTTTGTTATTGTAGTTACGAAAAATTTTTTCAAATCTGTATTGGCCAGTGCCCAAAACAATTTGCTATATTTTTTGTGTGGGTCATGGGGGCTATGTAAGTAGGCTGTTTATGTTTTCTTATTGGTAACGCCATGTAGCGCTCAGTATGAAAATCACTGGCTGTGCTGTGTGCAGTCTGTGGCCAGTTTGCATTGTTGTCTGCCATTGTAATGTTGGGCAGCTGGATGTGAACAGCGCGTAGCGTTGCGCAGTTGGAGGTGAGCCGCCAGCAGTGATGGATGTGGGGAGAGAGATGGCGGAGTTTTGAAATTTGTAAGACTGTCATGAACTGCTATATATATTATGACTATTAAGGCAAATACAGTGTTTGTTCTGCATTAAATTCTTTCATTTGCTAACTATGCCTATCAGTAGTTAGTGCCTTCTGTAATTTGAATCTTTTATTTAGCTGGCAGTAGTGGCGCTCGCTTTATTGCAGTAGCTCGAGTAACCAAGATTTTTGTGAGGTAAGTGATTTGTGAAACGTATAGGTTAATGTTAGTCAGGGCCATTCTTTTGTAGGGATTTTTGAGAGTCAGATTGCGTTGCGCTAAAAATATTGTGTGTCAGTTTAAGCACAGTCATGTATAATTGTTCAAAAGGGGACGTTTCATATGTAGTCGAATTAAGTTGGGTGATGCTGAGGGAATTAGATTAGGAAATTAGACACTTAAAGTAGTAAAGGAGTTTTGCTACTTGGAGAGCAAAATAACTGATGATGGTCGATGTAGAGAGGATATTAAATGTAGACTGGCAATGGCAAGGAAAGCATTTCTGAAGAAGAGAAATTTGTTAACATCGAGTATAGATTTAAGTGTCAGGAAGTCGTTTCTGAAGGTATTTGTATGGAGTGTAGCCGTGTATGGAAGTGAAACATGGGCGATAAATAGTTTAGACAAGAAGAGAATAGAAGCTTTTGAAATGTGGTGCTACAGGAGAATGCTGAAGATTAGATGGGTAGATCACATAACTAATGAGGAGGTACTGAATAGGGTTGGGAGAAGAGAAGTTTGTGGCACAACTTGACTAGAAGAAGGGATCGGCTGGTAGGACATGTTCTGAGGCATCAAGGGAGTACTGGAGGGCAGCGTGGAGGGTAAAAATCGTAGAGGGAGACAAAGAGACGAATACACTAAGCAGAATCAGAAGGATGTGGGTTTCATTAGTTAGTGGGAGATGAAGAAGCTTGCACAGGGTAGAATAGCATGGAGAGCTGCATCAAACCAGTCTCAGGACTGAAGACCACAACTACAACCAAGTCTACACAACAAGAACCACGAACTTCTGATACTAAAACTGCTTACTCACTTTAAGACATTTTATATTACCTCAAAGAGTAACAGTACTTAAAAAGATGGCATATTGTAATAAGAGTATACAGAAAGAGAGACACAGTGTAATATTACACCTAGAGCAAAGTGAGAGAGTAGTTTCACGGAAAAAATAGTAGTACAAACTAGATGAAAAATCTGATAAACTGTCAGTGCCTCAACGTGGATACATCACTGGAAATGGCCAATACGGCCCAGTAATAGTGAAAATCTGAGAAAAACAAAAGAAAAAATATACTCGTTGGCTTGAAAATTACCTAAATTACGTAAATTAATTAGTCATAACTGAGCCAAATGAAAATTAACAATGTTGAAATGTGACCAATTTGTGGTCTGAATGGTTATTGGTTTGTACAACAAATAATATTAAATTCTTGAGTTCTCGTAAGTTACTGCTCAAAATTCGACATAATATTGTCCTACTGCAAAATGAGATTCTCGTATGACTTTATATGTTTGTGGAGAATACACCTAGTGTAAGAACTTCCTAGTCATAATGCAATTTCAACTTCTATTCATTAATTGTAGGAAACACATACTACTGTAAATTATTATCGGATTCCCAGAACCACAAAATAAAGTCATCAACATGTATCACGTCGTTACATCACAGTTATAAAAAGAACATACAGTAAAAGTAGTTGAGGGATCAGATCTGTGGTAAACCGTTCATTTCCATTATCCTGCGGAAGAACACTACTCACTATCTGACCAAAAGCATGGTACTATTCTAGGTCCCTTTGACAGGAAAACTCACGAAAAATTAATAATGCTCTTTAAACTAAGGAAGTAAAACGTGAAAATACAAGAAGGAAGTGTAAGATCTTAGTGCTGGTGTCACTCAACCACTATAATCTACAACTGAAGGACAAGACCAAAGACAGCACTTATTGCATTATCAATTGAAAATGAGTATCAATTACAACCTTGTTTTTCCTCTAAGACGACGAAGTTCAAGAAAAATATCTTTCTTGTCAACTGTTCTTAGAGTTTACAGTTTTCAAATTATCAGGGGGCCCTCATATGGTATAAAATAAGATTATAAAACGAAGTTATAGGCATGGAGAAATACACAGGCAAAATTCCAGAAATGGTAAATTAAGTATGCGTCCGCAACAACAAAACAATTAAAAATATTCTCGTCCTATTCATACAACTTCACATAGAAGAACAGAAAGAATGAACTGAGTTTATAATCAGTTCATAAAATAAGTAGAATGTGGTTCAGCACCACAGAAGCGTACAAAACATTTGTAAACAAACTTCCGACTGACGGGAGAAGAGCACGTGGTTTGCACTGCGGAGAAGAAGAGATGTGCATATGTGCTTTAATGGCGCTTCTCTCTAGTAGGGCGATGGAGTGGAGGGGTGGTGGTGGGGGGGGGGGGGTATTATCTGCGGCATAATGCACTTCCTGCATGAGAGGAGAGAGCGGAGAAGTACAGCACCGCAAGGTGTAGGAGACGTTCACTAGTGTGCTAGCAAGCGTCCTTGAAGGAAACACGTGTTGAGGCGTGTACCGGCGGTATAACAGGAATTATGTGTGAAAACCGCTAGTAACTACGGCATCTGAGACCAGGTTAAACAGCGATAATAATCAGCACAGAGCGACGCCAAATTCATACATGAAATTTGT
This sequence comes from Schistocerca americana, assembly GCF_021461395.2. Lineage (NCBI taxonomy): Eukaryota > Metazoa > Arthropoda > Insecta > Orthoptera > Acrididae > Schistocerca > Schistocerca americana. Next base: position 379,403,888 of record NC_060120.1, on the reverse strand, counting down.
ATGACAAAACGAATTGCAAGGCAGCACCCGAAACAACGTTTAAGAAGGATCAGTTCAGTACTCGTTTCAATTCTGAAACAGAAATATCAGAAATGGAGTTGTACAGTAAAATTGCGTCTTTACAATAATGCAAGGTGTAACGCCTCAGACAGTAAATAAGGAATACACAGTTTAATAATTAGTTTCTGTGTGTAATCTCAACAACGTCAAATTCAGGAAACGTTGGTCACCATGTAGGGAATTTATTATTTCCATTGACACACAACAGAGAAGCTGCAGGATAAAACTTATTTTGAAACGAAAAGAACCGGGGTTTCAAGGAATACCACAACTTAAGTTTCGGATCAAAGCTACACTAGTTACGCCAAGTAAACAGTGAAAGATTTCTTATTATTTTGCTGGACATAGGTCAAAAAATTTTATAAAGAAAGACTGAAGGCAAGTGATCATTTCAGTGGACGCATGAATTAAAAACGCACAATTATTTTTAACCCTTATGAGTGGCGCCTTGAAAGGAAATACTGAAATAAATGCTTCTAAACTGACAATGGATTTAGCATGTTTGCAGAGCAGTGTAAAATTAGTTATGAAAATTCGAAGTATAACTATCTATTGAACAATAAAAGACAGACAGAATACAGACGTCAAAAGAGAGGTTTCGCTGCCCATATTATATTTGACAACAAAACGGAACACTCGACAAAGCAAATTTGTAAAAAGTATCGTTGTAGAAAGGCTTTGATAAGGTACACTTAATGTATTCTTTCGAAAGGAAAGACACAAAATCCTTGTCAACAAAAAGCTACAGTACATCCAAATTCTACAACAAAGCTGAATAACGCAAGTTTCCTAATATCATCGAACAATAAAGACCTATACAGTCGATGAGGGAGGGTACCTTTAAACACCTCAAAATCTTCAGAAATATTTAAACTTTTCACAAGATACAAGTAGGTATACACCTGGTCCATTCTTCTCACAAAAATACTAACGTTAATAACCATTTGAATCTTATTCTCTATATAACAGTCAACTGAGCAAGTATATTGTTCCAAATAAATTCTTAGAGGAAACCTACGACTTAAAACGCAGGCAGTAGACAAAACATCTTTCAAAAGCTTACGGAATACTTTCCCACAAAGTTCATTACAGTTTATGCTCACTCAAAACCTGTGCCATTACGATAGCTAAGACGGAGAAGAGGAAGTGTAGTGGTAGCGTGTTTATGTGGCTGGCTTAGGCTTACACCAAGGCGACAACTGTGCCGTTCCATGTCTTGTGTTGTACCACTCTAGATATAGTAAGTGTTAACATGTAACAGTAGATGCAACTTAGACGACTGCAAAAAAATTGTGCCTCAACAGGAAACTCGCTGCGCGGTAAAATGAATCATTGTTAATGGTTCTGCATGACCTTTGGGGGCGAAGGCATAAAATAGATCAATTAACGTCACTCAGTCATCTTCTCTGATACAATTAGCAGCTTCATTAGCATTCATTGTAACCTCCTCGACTTCCACCACAAAATACTATCTACACAACAAAAAAATCACTTAAAACAACTGGCACAGGAATTCTTGCCTGCATATGATTACCTTCAGCCATGTTGACCACAGGACCTCTTTCCTGTTCACAAATACCTCATACATCCCGTCATATGAACAAAACTTCACTGCCCTCAGGGGACTAACAGCCGAAGGTCACCATATATCCTTACTTACCAGCAAATCAATTCTCCTTCACCATTCATCATAACTCATCTTACGGTACATCACTTAATACATCTTAGCTTCGTGCGTTGATTTAACCAATTAACCAACTACGACTTACGGAAAACAGAAGGCATGGGCAGAGAGAGACTTTAAAATGGAGAGAGAAAATGCAGTAAATCGCAAAAGAAGAGAAAGAGAAGACGAACAAAATTCATCCCTGTCGTTTCGCAATCCAGCATGTCACACAGCGTCCTGTCGGTTTCGACAACACAAGTGCTAATCGTGTATTTACGACCGTGTATGCGCTAGTGGCCTCAAATCGCCTAGCGCCAGTGGTAAACTGATAGACAATACCAGGTTCGTCAAAATTCAACAATTTGTTGCTTTTCTTATAAGATGCAGGCGCTGATTTCGCGTCTCTGAATGATCTTGCAATAAAAACACACTCTCATGAAAGTACAATTTCGGAAACATTGCAGACGCGGTTGGAGGCACAGGGGGATATAGAGCCCTTAAGGTGCTCACCTCTGTAGAACAAGGAGTAGTAACATACTTGAAACAAAGTAGGATGGATCGTAACACGAAAAGGCAACTGAAGATAACGCCATGAACGGCTGGGAGACTCTGTGCTTGACAAATACATTTTGCTATCTACATATTCCTGGAGATTAACTGAAAACTGTCAAAAATATACCTACTGGAACTTCTCATCAAGGCAACTAACCCTGAATCGCTTCAACGGCAATAGAATTTAAAACAAGGATAACAAATCCACTGCAGTACACAAGTCCAACGGTAGTATGTGTTTGCCGCGTGGGGTAGCCGAGCGGTCTGCCGCGTCTTGTCACGGACTGCGCGGCTTTCCCCGTCGGATGTTCGAGTCCTTCCTCGGGCATGGGTGTGTGTGTCGTCCTTCGCGCAAGTTAGTTTAGATTAGATTAAGTAGTGTGTAAGTTTAGGGACCGATGACTTCAGCAGTTCGATCCCGTAAGACCTTACCACAAATTTCCAAATTTGTGGTGTGTTTAAATTACACAAGCATTAACTATCCAACGAACATACATCTGAAGTGCTTACCTAGGAACAAATACACATTCAGCTTATCCTGCAATAACTATACTCACAAAAATCTAATGTTCAAATCGTACTTCTAAATAAAGACATCTTCAAACAACAGGCATAAAATGCAAAATTTATCTCTATACGATAATTTACTAATCTGAGAGTCCCTATTCGCACTGTACGCTCTTCTCTGAGCAAATGGCCTCAGTGCCTCAGTACATAGCAACACTCACTCACAGTACACTTGTCGTGTCGCGACGAGCGAAATGAGGCGGCGACGGCGACGGCAGCTGAGTGCCGCACATACGTGGTACTAGCGTAGCGGCGGCATGGGCGGTGGAAGTACGTTCCCAGGGGCTGAGGCCAGTACCCTAACCTAGGCGGCAGAAGAAGGATGTGCGGCGGCGAACGTGGGCGGCGCCTCTGGGCGGCGCGGCGGCGGGTGCGCCACGCAGCTGGGCGACAATAACAGATGGCTCAAATGGTTCACATGGCTCTGAGCACTATGGGACCTAAATCTGAGGTCATCAGTCCCCTAGAACTTAGAACTACTTAAACCTAAGTAACCTAAGGACATCACACACATCCATGCCCGAAGCAGGATTCGAACCTGAGACCGTAGCGGTCGCGCGGTTCCAGACTGAAGCGCCTAGATCCGCTCGGCCACCACGGCCGGCGACAACAACAGAGCCTGCTACAACATCAAACATGAAACAAAAGTAAGCAGTCGCCCTATGGACCGAACAGTGGGGACGTATCGCGGTTCTAACACCAAGTGCATGTGCGGTGAGAGGGAAGAAGTTTTGGCGTATCTGTTTACGATGACAATGTACGAGAGGTCGAGCGGGCGACCAAGACTGACGATAAATGATAGAACTGGAAATCAGGTAAAATAAAGAGAACATATTTCAGTGTACGGAATACAAAGGGCGCGTCTATGGAGGACGTTACCAGTTGTGAGTCAGTCTTGGAGGTGGAACAACTAATGAAAGTGGGCAACGGGAGAGGAGGCGGTTCATTTTAAGTTCTGTTGGTGGAGGGTCAACGAGTGAAGAGCCAGAGGCTCTGCCTCCCAAGAAAGACGTCTTCCCTGCTCGAGGTTTGGATCAGAAGGGAGACAAACAGCTGTGTTCAGCCTTGCAGAACCCTTCAGAGTCCACACACGTGACCTGCCTCCCACGCATGTTACTAGCTACGTACGGTTGCGTGGATTCGCTAGCAATTTTAGCAGAGGGTTGCAGCTTTTACCGGACAGAACTGTGTCGGTTCTGAAAGGCAGGCAGCTCGTGTCACATAGGCACAGCCTAAGTCACACTGGAAGAAAACTTGTAAAGATAAGACTGAGGCCTTTGTAATAAATGTTTTTAACCAATACTCTCAAATATTCCTTGACTGACTGCCACCCTGTACAGAGCACTTTTCTGCGAAAGGCAAAGGTCTCGAGTTCGAGTCTCGGTCCGGCGCACAGTTTTAATCAATCAGGAAGTTTCATGTCACCGCACACCCCGCTCCAGAGTGAAAATTTCATTCTGGAATAACAAACGTCCACATCTACATGGATACTCTGCAAATCACACTTAAGTGGTTAGTAGACGGACATGTTTCCTATTCTATACGACGCTGGAAGCGGAGCTTGTCAAGTGTAACCAGCTGTAAGAAGGTGGTGGATTTGACGAAAATCGTAGATGTTAAGATAACGCAATGGGGGGCAGTGCCTCCACTTGGAAGAAAGGCGAATTTTGAGTACCCATCAAAGAGTCGATACATGTTGAGTTATAAAAAAGGTGAGATACTTTGACAGTGTTGTGTGTCAGATCGTAGCATGCTCCGCAGAGCGGTGGTAAACATTTACGTAGGATACTTTGTGTCCCTAAGCACGGTTAATGTGTTACGTATACGACAAAAAAGCTAAAAGCATTGACCAGGTGGTTTTAGAAGCCCCAGCTTGTTATGACGAACGTTCCGTCTATTGTGGAGTGCAAAGCAGCGCCAGTGCTCTTCTAGCTCAGTTAAATGATACCAGGTACCTGCACACAGTCTGAAAGCCAGTCCACCCATTCTTCTAGGTGAAATGGTTGGCAGGATTACTATAATTAATGGCTTTGGTATCTACTAGCAGAGTATATGGCATTTTTCGTTAAGCTCATGGCAAATATTGAGACTATAGGCCAAATGAACTATTGCTATATTTCCCCAGATGCGTAAACCTGTGGGAAAAACTCCTGAAACATACCTCCACTTGCCATGTTTTGAACAGCTACCGTTCGCAGCACCGCAAAAGACTGGAGAGTTTAAGACTTAATAATCATATACAGCCCCTAGCTGAAAGGAAGATGTGTAGCCAAGGACTTGAGAGTTGCTCACTACCGACGAATGTATCACTGAATCAAATCTGCAGTAAGATTCAGAGCATTTATTGTGTTTGTACATGATGAAACATCTCGAAGAAAGCAAGAAAGCAACACATAGTCAGAACTTGGTCTGAAGGGCTGCTGCCGCAAGTACTGTGTTTTTTCTTTTCTTACGGCAAAAAATTCGTGTTACACATCGAATGATGTAATAGGCAATGATTCAGTTTTGTCTGGTGAGTAAACTGCTCAGTAACCACACTGGCTTATTTTAAAAATTTCGCATTCCTATTCAACAGATTATTCGCCGTCTATCGGGCATTTCATGGTTGAACATAGGCGTCAAGACATGTGGAATGCGCTCGTTGCTATAAAGAGCACTGTTGCAGACACGGATTTTGAAGCATAATCTTCCCGAAAGCGAGTCCAGTGCGCTAACCACTACACCACCTACATTGTCAGAAAAAGTCATCAGTCTGGGGAGCGAAATTTCCCTAGACTCTTATCTTAAAGAAGCATATGCTCATCATCTCTTGAGAGAGAATTGGTGCGCTACTGAATAAAATTATTGGCGAGGTACAAAACCAAATAATGAAAACGGCGTGGTATTTTTAGTCCACATACCGTCGCGAAGGAATTCACTTGACCACTTTCCCTACAGCTCAGATACAGCGACGAATCAGCAAATTACACTAAACGTACGCTATAAATAGCGGCAGCTAAAAAAATTTTTTTTGGGAGCTCTGCTAAAATTTCCTTGTAAGCTATCGATATCGACAATGTGTAAGCGAGTTTAAATTTTAAATGGTACTGCAGAATTCGATTATGAACGACGTAGAACTGAACGCAGTGTATGATTGACGTTATAATGCAGAAGGGGCGGGCCCTGCACTAAAATTAAATCTTAGCTATAAGAATTTATATCCATTACGGAATCATCTTTTCACGTGATCTTGCTGTGACTTGGGACGATTTGAGAATGCCATTAGTATTGCACAGTACACCAATGAATGTGCTGTTATACTACGTAACGCGGATGAAGACTGTACCATGTTATTCACATGTAGCATTCGAACAAAGCAAACCACTTAGACAAAGCATGCTACATCCTTGCAGGTGCTATTCATCATGGATATGTCTAAACCAGACGCATATCCAGTTATAAACTCCTGGTCCAATTACACTACACTGTGTATGTGTATGTGTATGTTTGGGTGTGCTGCTTCGAGAATTATTGCTAATCCTCGTCTCCTGTTTCCCAAACGTCTTTAGAGCAGCAGGAGCTGCACTTGCTCGCGAAAGCAAAGGTCCACAGGGTGAGTCTCTATCTGGCACACAGATTTAGTTTGCTGTTCGAGTCATATAGCTAAGCAGTTGTATTCGTAACATTACCACAGTAGAACGTACCCGCGAATGACTCGAATTGTGATACAACAACTTCGGACTACGGTGAAAACGACTTTTACGTAGAGCAGCAAAGATGTAGCCAGTGCCAGTGCATCACTGTGAGTAAACTTGTTATTGCGTCGGTCGACTGCATAACAAGGACCCCGCCCCACTAAGTTCGCCGATCAAAAAGAACAGGAAAAAAAAAACAGACTGGTGCACGTGTCTCCAGCGTGTTTCCGTGTTTTTTAATCTGATACAGAACAACAACAGCAGAAATTACATAAGATGAGTCAAAAAGGACTTTACAAATATATATAATATACTTCACAAATATGTACAATATAGAACGTCGCTAGATCTCTCCATAACTGAGAGCAGGAGTTTTATGGGCAAGGGTCTTCCAACCAACTTGAGATTTTGACGATCCATCGCGCTACTTGGAAGGAATTTGGCACGATATCCCTCAACAGGACATCCGGCAACTCTATCAATCAATGTCCAGCCGAATAACCTGTTACTAACTTGCTCAATTTGTTAAGCATTTCTCTTGAATAAATCATACAGTTTCTCTGAAACTGTAATGATTTGTTTGTCTGTACTTTTGCATCTATCAATTACTGTCCCATTCGGGTAATACCTTCGTGGTATGTCTTCTTCTGTCGTAAGAGTAAGTGTCAAGTGTGCGTGCGTGTGTGTGTGTGTGTGTGTGTGTGTGTGTGTGTGTGTGTGTGTGTGTGTGTGTGTGTGTGTATTTAAAACAAAGAAGGGCAGCACGTTTTGTCTTACCGTGAAATAGGGGAGAGAGTGTCACAGACATGATACACATTTTGTGGTGGACATAATTAAAATAAAGGCGTTTTTCGTTGGGACGGAATCTTATCACGAAATTTCAGTCACCAACTTTCTCCTCCGAATGCGAAAATATTTGGTTGACGCCGACCTACATAGGGAGAAACGACCATCATAATAAAATAAGGGAAATCAGAGCTCGCACGGAAAAATATAGGTGTTCTCTTTCCCGCGCGCTGTTCGATGTTTGAATAATAGATAATTACTGTGAAGGTGGTTTCATGAACCCTCTGCCAGTAGTTAAGTGTGATTTGCTGAGTTTCCACTTAGACATGTAAATGAAGAAATACTTACCAATAGGCATTTAAAGCACAGCTCACAACTACTTCTTGTGGAGTGTGAGAATGGATATACACTTCAAGAAGGATACCCACATTCTTTCAGAACTACTGAGAGCCTTGAGAGAGACAGCCATGAAAGAAGTCTTCCATCTGGTGTCCAAGATGTATGAGCCAGGCGAAATACCCTCAGACTTTCAGAAGAACGTAATAATTCTAATTGCAAAGGAAGCATCTGCTGAAAGGTTTGAAAATTACTGAACTATCTGTTTCATAAGCAATGGTTGCAAAATACTAAAACGAATTCCTTGCAGAAGAATGGGAAAACTGGAAAAAGCCGATATAAGGAAGATTAGTTCGGATTTTGGAGAAATGCAGAAACACACGAGGCAATAGTTACCCTATGACTTAGCTAAGAATATAGATTACGGACAGGCAAACTTACGTTTATAGTATTCGTAGACTTTGAGAAAGCTTTTGACAATGTTGACTGAACTATTCTCTTTGAAATTCTGAAGGTAGCAGGGATAAATACAGAGAGCAAAATGCTATTTACAACTTGTATAAAAATCAGACGGCAATTATAAGAGTCGAGGGGCACGAAACGGAAGTAGTGGTTGTGAAGCGAATGAGGGAGGCTTATAGGGTGTCCCCAACGTTATTCTATCCATGCATTGATCAAGCAATAAAGGAAACCTAAGAATCATATGAGTAGGAGTTAAAGTTCAGGAAGAAGAAATAAAAACTTTGAGGTTTGCCAATAAGATTGAAATTCTGTCACAAACAGCAAAAGACTTGAAAGAGCAGTTGAACGGAATGGACAGTGTCTTGAAACGAGGATATAACATCAACATCAGCAAAAGTAAAATAAGGATGATGAAGTGCAGTCGAATAAAATCAGGGGTAGCCATTGGTTACAGGGGAAGGGGAAAGGGGCATGTCATTGCCTAAGCGCCGGATGCTGGCGTCGCGATTCCGTGAAAAGATCTTATACTGATGTCATCAGTTCCAGGAACCCTGACGCTGATGTAAGCAACTCTTGGACCCATACCGGCAGTAATCTACTGCTGAAAACATCTAAAAGTTTTTGAATCTGAAATTACTATGATATTTGTCTTTGTGTGGGGTGACGAAAAGGCGTCAATTAGTACATATCTCAAGTCTGTAATAGCACAACTACTGTTTTATTACCACCTATTAGTGAAATGACAAGTGCGATCACCCACTGAACACCTCTAGATTTCCCTTTGTGGTGCATATGAAGTGTTTTGCTGAATTCTGTAGTTAGTACTAGAATATTTCCTCCTTTTGAAAAAATTCAGCACAAAACAAATGTTTCAAGGAAACTGATAATGAAAGCTACTAACATTATTTTATTTAGAAATTTGAATTACAAAAACCGACATACTAGATGTGACAGTAAGCTTGAGAGTTTCACTAATCTAACAAGAAATAAAACGCTACGTTTACAGATGCCAGTAATTTACGGTAATATTGAATTAATATACGAGTATAATGTTTTCAGATTTTTAAGCACTCATTTTCACTATACAGTTTCATATAGGCAGAAGTCATAATTATTCGGTGCACATTTCATGCTGTCTTGATTTTCAAATTCTCGTGTGTACGTAGAAAAATGACATCTTCAGAGGTGTTTTCTGTACATAAGTGGTCGCGAGTGACGAAATACTCCTACGCAAATGTGCCACATAATCTATAAATTTCCCATCATTTAAGGCCATTGTCAAGGCTAGAGGATTTGTTACATAATTTCAGTGTGATGTCTCCTGGGGTTGACCAATTTTTCGTCCGTTGTGATTATAAACGAGCTATTGGAGTAGATCTCTTGCCTTAGCTGCTTAAGATGTTATCAGCCGTAACACTAAAAGGAAATCAAGTTTGGCTGAATTAAAAAATCCTTACTTCTATAGTATTTGAATGCAAAATAATTTATAGAAGAAGAAATCAAATTTTAACAGCACCAGTCAACTACATTAGGTCTCTTCTGTAATGCACAACAGGATAACCTTCCGAATAGAAAAGGCGAGTGAAATGAGTGTAAGAGAAGACACTGAAAACCTCATTTTAAATGATAAACAAAGTGCACGCGACATATCTGAGAAATCAGCGTATACAGAATTCTGCTCACTAATTTCTGAATACTGTCCGAAATTCTTTGACCCATAACAATTTTTACTGTAGGAAAAAAATAAAAGACTATAACGAAGTGATGATAAACTCTTAAGTATTCGACTGAGAAAAATCGTTAATAGCGTAAAAATTTCATTGGTCTTGAACAGCAAGTTTTGAAGTCGTAGACGTTTATTCTGCCTAAGGTAGATGGTAAGTTTTAGAAAATAAGTATGGACCTACCGATGCACTCATTGTGGGTCTCTTCTTTCAGAGGCGACGCGTGGACCACTAATTCGGTACTAAATATCTTTCGGCCTCTGTAGTATAGTATTTTTCTGTTTCAAGAGTATGAATGTAGGAGTAGATCGACGGAATTCCTACGCTAAAGGGCTGTTACGATTCAAGAATGTGAGTTATCCTATCACCGTATCCCCAAGGTCATGCACAGTCGTGTCAGTGAACGACTAGAGGACACACACACATACACACACACACACACACACACACACACACACACACACGACTACGCTGAACAGGATACACGCCACGTGTGTCACCTGAGTACTAGCGAGAGTAGGTATCTAGAGATTATATGTGGTAATTCCGAGCCACACCTACAATGATTGCGCAGTTACTGCAGCGATAAGAAACGCCATTACCTGAGAAACATTGACTTGTGTTGTTGCAAGGAAGTACGTTGGTCACTTTCATAAATCAGCGAGGCGTAAGTTTAAAAAAATCTTAAGCTAATATTTCTTCGCAATTCCCTGCTTGTCACATTCGTAATCGATGAATTCGTCCTGACTCACATGTATAAGTACGGTTATGGCATTGTTACAGTGACTCATTTAGTAGTTTCGTATTTGCCGTACCGCTCGTGAATTCTTACGGAACGTTCGTAAGAACACTTATGAACGAAAGAACTAAGGATCTCTTGCAAGCATTGGTAGAAAAGACAAATTACACTTCTTGATTCTGAACAACCGGAAATTGTAACGAGTTTTGATGAAACCCGATTTTGGTTGTATTTTATCCAGGAAAGGTGACGATAGCTGAGCACAGTGAATAGAACTCTAAACTACACCAACTTATACACAAGACACTACAGGAAGAGCGGAGAGTACAATACACTAATGGTAAATGTCCTATTTTACTCATGTCAGGAGTGAGTGCAAACCCACTACATGCTGTCACCGGCGCAGTGAAAGCTTATTTCGTCCTTTAGGTATTTACTTGAAATATATGAAGACAGTAGAGGGATTGGTACACAGTCTATCTACAGCACTTTTTTAAGACAACTGCGCACAATAAACAATAAAATTCATCAATCTGCCGTTGGCTGCAGCAACGGCAGATCTCTGTTTCAATTGGGCTGTATCCCTATTTCTTTAGCTGTTTAACTGAATATATCGGACATCGCAGCCCGATGTAATCGATATCGGAACTGGTAGTTAGTAATTGTTGGATATGGCTTATCTGAACAGTATGAAATACACAACAATCTTCTTCTTCTTCTGCACTTTCCGCATTAGACCGTTTGTGATCTGTCATGGTTCCCATACTCCTTCTAGTATGTCAGGATCTCTTTTCCCTTTTGGTTTAAAATTCGTTAACTGTCGTAGCAGTCTCTCTGCATCCATTCTTTTTATATATTCATGTCCCTCCTTTTGTTTAGATCCAGTTTTTTTCCACAATCCAAATTTTCAACTCCTTTTGAATATCTTTGTTTCGTATTGTATCCATTCTAAAGCATCCCTCTACTGCCCTAAGAAACCTCGTTTCTAGTCATTGTGCTTGTTATTCTTGTTTCTTATTCAATACTCACGAGTTACTTTATATAACAGGTTTGTCAATACAACTGGTTTAGTAAATTTCAGTCATGTTTCTTCCAGTGTTTTATATTTTAAAGTTTTTCGACTTTTCCACAGTTACTTCTGTTTAACTTAATCTGCGTATCTTCTTCGTATTCATTCGATATTTTTCATCCAAGATAGTTAAAATATTTTACCTGTTCAACTGCTTCTTCATTAACTATTATCTCAGTTGCCCTTGATTATTTTTCATGAAATACCATTGACTTAGATTTACTAGAAGATATTTTTACATTATATTCTGTGGAGATTTACTGAATAGGTTAGCTCATCCCAGAGTTCCATTTGTGAACTGTATCGTCACTGTAAATATTGAACACCATAGGACATAAACTACAAACTTGTCTCACCCCTTTATTTATTTGTATTGGTTCTGTGTATATACCTTCTACATCTAAGATTACTTTATTTGTACAGACTTTTGACACCTGATGTAAGCTTGAAAGGGTAACCTCTGTGTTCCGTTATTCCCCATAACTCCTCTCTAACACCATTTTCGAAGGCTTTCTCAAAATCTATAAAAGGTACCTGTGTCTCTTTGTTAAACTCTCTTTGCTTTTCAGTAAGCTGTTGTAAAATAAAAACTGCATTAGTAATTAAACATCCCTTTCTAAATCCGACCTGTTCTTTCATTAGCAATCATTCTGTTATTGTTTACGGTCTTGTGTTTAAAGTTTTTTCGTAAAGGTTATACGCAGTGTCAGGTGAGCTTATCTCTATGCGGTTTTCACACACAGCTTTTTCTCCATTTTTAAAAATCGATATTACTTTTCCTTTCTTGCAATTTCGTGCTACAACCTTTTGTTTCCAGCATATCTTAAACAAATGTAACACTGTAATGTCTAGAGACATTAATCCATATTTAATTAACATTTCATTAGTTCAATCCAAAACTGTTGATTTTTTATTTCTTGTGTCTTTCAAAACTTCTGGGAGTTCTCTTATTGTTTTGCGTCTAGCCTTTTTTTTCTATTTCCGGTTCTTTTTCTTTCTTCCCTTCCATTTTTGAACAGTGCGCTTTCCATATCAGGCCGCTCCCTTATATGGATAGTAGCCGCTCATGGCGAATGTCTCTGACCAGTTGCTGGGTAACCGAAGGTGCCTTCCCGCCAGGTAGCAGAGAGACAGTGCCGAGCAGCAATATATGGACCTGTGCTGCATACTCGGGAAGTCTTGTCTGCACCGAGCGAGGTGGCGCACTGGTTAGACACTGGACTCGCATTCGGGAGTACGACGGTTCAATCCCGCGTCCGGCCATCCTGATTTAGGTTTTCCGTGATTTCCCTAAATCACTCCAGGCAAATGCCGGGATGGTTCCTCTGAAAGGGTACGGCCGACTTCCTTCCCCATCCTTCCCAAATCCGATGAGACCGATGACCTCGCTGTCTGGTCTCCTTCCCCAAACAACCCCAACCCAACCCAATTAACTGCTTCCAATTAACAAGTCTTGTCTGCAGAATTGTGTACAGCTCGGCGTCTACTATCCCAGCGCACGTGTTGACATCTCTGTCGGCTGAATATCGCATGAAGTCGGCTTTGCGATGAGTGTTGCTGGCGCTGGGACGCCCCTTGGAATTCAAATTGTAGTTCACTCAACCATTTGAAGGAAGCAAACTTGGCTTGGGAATCTGTCTCACCTCAGGAGTGTGGATTTTATTTTTGAGCGACCGTTTCCAACTACGGATTGCAATTTGAAATTGATAAGCAAGTGTTTTCGCCTTACGCATCCTCGGAATGTTCTATTTTATGAAAGATTTTCCTGTAGCTGTTCTGATATACTCTGGGGCATGCATGTGGGCCGGCCAGGGTGGCCGAGCGGTTCTAGGCGCTACAGTCTGGAACCGCGCTACCGCTGCGGTCGCAGGTTAGAATCCTGCCTCGGGCATGGATGTGTGTGATGTCCTTAGGTTATTTAGGTTTAAGTAGTTCTAAGTTCTAGGGGACTGATGACCTCAGAAGTTAAGTCCCATAGTGCTCATAGCCATTTTGAGCATGCATTCGCTCATTTGTTTCTATATTGCGCTAGCCATTTTGGGCACTTTTCACGTCTTGCGGCGAACGTGGGCTAATGATTAAATTTACATTTTGTATTCACACAAAATAGGGGGGAGAGTGTCACTGACATGATACAGGATTTTGAGTGGACACCATCAAAACAGAGATGTTTTTTGTTGCGGCGGAATCTTCTCACGAAATTTCATTCACTAACTTACTCATCCGAATGCGAAAATATTTTGTTGACGTCGATCTACATAGGGAGAAACGATCATCATAAAAAAAATAAGGGAAATCAGAGATATAGGTACTCGTTTTTTCCGCACGCTCTTCGAGATTGGAATAATAGCGAATTATTGTGAAGGCGAAACGATGAACCATCTGATGGGCACTTACGTGTGATTTGCATAGTACCGATTTAGATGTAGATGTTCTATTGGCAGGTTTGGCAGCCAGTGGTCGTACTGCTGAGTGGCATGGCTTGTTAGTGTCTGTACAAGCTGCGCTGTTTTATATTGTTTATGGAGCTGCATACCTGAGTAATTGTTCTAAAACTTTCTTGGGAGTTTTATTTCTTGTGCGCTCCAACCTTGCCCCACCCGTTGGTGTTGTGTTTTATTGTTTTAGCGACATTAGGATTAACGCAGTTTGTATGTTTTTGGGGAGCTATGGTCATTTCATAATTATTATTGTATTGAATTTATCAGGGAGGCCAGAAGCAGGCCTTGCTGTACTCTCCTATATGTCTTTGTAAAACAGCTGGCCAGCTAATTTCGTGTATGCACTTTACTGTGAGTTGTTTACTGTTCTATTGCATTTGAGTGTGTTTGCCTCTTGTGTTACTATCTCACTGCATGTTGGTTTGTATCCCTCTACTGCTGACGTATTTAGTGTCTGTATTGCTGTCTGTAGATAGTTACACTATGTGAACAAAAGTATCCGGACACCTGGCTGAAAATGACTTACAAGTTCGTGGCGCTCTCCATCGGTAATGATGGAATTCAATACGGTGTTGGCCCAACCTTAGCCTTGATGACAGCTTACACTCTCGCAAGCATACGTTCAATCAGGTGCTGGAAGATTTCTTGGGGAATGGCAGCCCGTTCCTCATGGAGTGTTGCACTGAGGAGAGGTATCGATCTCGGTCGGTGAGGCCTAGCACGAAGTCGGCGTTCCAAAACATCTCAAAGGTGTTCTATAGGATTCAGGTCAGGACTCCGTGCAGGCCAGTCCATTACAGGGATGTTATTATCGTGTAACCACTCCGCCACAGGACGTGTATTATGAACAGGTGTTCGATCGTTTTGAAAGACGCAATCGCCATCCTCGAACTGCTCTTCAACAGTGGGAAGGAAGAAGGTGCTCAGAACATCAAGGTAGGGCTGTGCTGTGGTAGTGCCACGCAAACCTACAAGGGATGCAAGCCCCCTCCATGAAAAACACGACCACACTATAACACCACCGCCTCGGAATTTTACTGTTGGCACTAGACACGCTGGCAGATGACGTTCAGCGGGCATTCGCCATACCCATACTCTGCCATCGGATCGCCACATTGTGTACCGTGATTCGTCACTCCACACAAAGCTTTTTCACTGTTCAATCGTCCAACGCTTACGCTCCTTACACCAAGTAAAGCATCGTTTGGCATTTACCGACGTGATGTGTGGCTTATGAGCAGCCGCTCGGCCATGAATGTTTCCCTACTACACATTACGACCCTCTTCAAATGTCGGGGGTCCCTGTCAGTCAACAGACGAGTTCGACCTGTGCGCTTTTGTGCTGTACGTGTCCCTTCACGTTTCCACTTCACTATCACATCGCAAACAGTGGACCTAGGGATGTTTATGAGTGCGGAAATCTCGCGTACAGACGTATGACACAGGTGACGCCCAATCACCTGACCACGTTGGAAGTCCGTGAGTTCCGCGAAGCGCCCCATTCTGCTCTCTCACGATGTCTAATGGCTACTGAGGTCGCTGATATGGAGTACCTGGCAATAGGTGGCAGCACAATGCACCTAATACGAAAAACGTATGTTTTGGGGGTGCCCGGATACTTTTGATCACATATTGTATGAATTGTTTTAGCTGTTATTTTCTCTAATTGAGCATTTAACTTAATTTAGTTCCCTCAAGACTGGTCTACTTTAATTTCAATGCCGTGCTGGCAGAAGGTCTTTTGCTATAACATCTAGAAATTCTTACACTTAATTTTATAATTTTTTTAATGATGTAAATGGCTCTGAGCACTATGGGACTTAACAGCTGTGGTCATCAGTCCCCTAGAACTTAGAACTACTTAAACCTAACTAACCTAAGGACACCACACACATCCATGCCCGAGGCAGGATTCGAACCTGCGACCGTTGCAGTCGCGCGGTTCCGGACTGCGCGCCTAGAACCACGAGACCACCGCGGTCGGCTAATGATGTAAATGAATGGTACTAAGATTAATTATTAATAGCTGTTGATGTCAAATTCTGCTGCTAAAGATGTTTGTGAAAATCTTTGATAGCGTCATCCAGAGGTGGCTGTTGGTATATTACCTGGCAATAGGTGGCAGCACAATGCATCGCTAACAGTGGACCTTGCGGAAATCTCGCGTACAGACGTATGACACAGGTGATACCCAATCACTTGACCACGTTTGAAGTCCATGAGTTCCGCGAAGCGCCCCATAGTGTTTTAAAATTTAAAATCACTTTCGCGTTCACAGAGGGCCTGTACCTAAACTCAGTACTCTTGGCATGTTTAATATTTTGAGAGATCTCAGTTATCACAAAGACTTGATTAGCCGTGGGCTTGACAACTGCGTTAAAAAAAAAAGAATATTGTGTAGCCTTTCCTCCGGCAACGGCGTACTTGGATTAACATTACGGACATACTTTTGGTGGGTCTTCTTGTATTGTAGTGATATGTTCTGTAATAACCTGATCGGACCCAAGCACCTAATATAGTTGTTCAAATTATTATTCTTGCTATATTGTTATCACCTGACCTGCAGCTCTCTGTCGCAGATACCGAGCGAGGTGGCGCAGTGGTTAGCACACTGGACTCGCATTCGGGAGGACGACGGTTCAATCCCGTCTCCAGCCATACTGATTTAGGTTTTCCGTGATTTTCCTAAATCGTTTCAGGCAAATGCCGGGATGGTTCCTTTGAAAGGGCACGGCCGATTTCCTTCCTAATCCTTCCCTAACCCGAGCTTGCGCTCCGTCTCTAATGACCTCGTTGTCGACGGGACGTTAACACTAACCACCACCACCATCTGTCGCAGATTGCTGACGTTGCCTTGACTTGTTTTTTTATTTTACCCAAGGACTGCCATACTTAAACAGTTGATATGTGCTTTTAAAGTTTTGAAAATCACACTTTATTGCTTTTGAGTTAAATTCTTGCTTAAAGGTCACAGAATTTCCACCTTAATTCTTATCCTTTGCTATTAAAAACTGTTTTGTTTAAGAGATAATACATCATTTATGGAAATAAGATTTAATTTGCTCAGCACCTTATCACTCTGCAACCAGATCCGTATCGCTTCAATGTTAGCATCATACCAGAGATATTTATAGTACTTAATTTACTACTCTTTCGTAGAATAATATGAAATATAATGAAGTATGTTGGACACTTTTACATCTGATACCACTAGCACAGAGCGATTAAGAAAACTCACCGTTTGTGTTGGATCTAGGAGGAAATTTGACAGACGTAGTCCAAACCATCAAAACTGAGAGAATCATCTAAATCGACGATGCTATTACCAGGTGGCGATTAGAAAACAACACTGAAGTATAGCTGAATGATCTGTCAGGATTACAAGCACTCCTGTATGCTGAGGCTATACTGATTTCTAGGAAAGAAGGTGATCTACAATTAGCTGATGATGAATGGAATAATATAGGTTACGAAATAATCTAAAAACTTCGGTGCACAAAGCTGTAACCCCGAGTTAGGCAGTTACACCGAACTAAAATTGATATCGACAACAAATTCACAGAAAAATTAAGGACGTCAAATTTCTTGCTTGTAATAAAACGTATGATTATCGTAAAGATATATAAAATAAAGTAACAAAATTGACGAAAGATAGATACCTAAAGACTGGGAAGTCGTACGGGTCACACCAGTACGCAAATAAAGAAATAGGAGTAATCTGCTGAATTACTGATCCATGTCACTGACTGATCTGCTGTAGGGTTTTGGAACATATAAAGTGTTCGAAAACTGTGAGCTGCCTAGAACAAAACGATCTATTAATATAGAGTCAGGGCGGTTTCAGAAAATAATATTCTTGTGAAACACAAATAGCTCTTTATTCACACGAAGTAATGAGTGCTATCTACAGGGGATCTCAAACTGATTCCATCTTTTTAGATTTCCAGAAGGCTTTTGACACCGTAGTTCACAAGTTTGCCTATAGAAAGTATCGTGTCAGTTGTACGACTGGATTCGTGAATTTCCTGTCAGAAAGGTTACGTTCGTAATAACTGAAAGAAAGTCATACGTGTAAAACAGAAGTGATATCTGGCGTTGCTCAAGAAGCGTTATTCCCCTCACTGTTCCTAATCTATATAAGCGATTCAGGACACAATCTGAGCAGCCCTCTTACATTGTTTGTAGATGATGCTGTCATTTGCAGTGTCGTAGAGTCATCAGAAGATTAAACACAGTCGCAAAATTATTTAGACAAGACATCTCTATGGTGCGAAAAGTGGCAGATGACTCTAAATGATTTACGTATGAGGTCATACACATACAAGGAATCTGCTAAATTTTGACTACAAGATAAATCACACAAATCTAAGGGCAGTAATTTCACCTAAACACTTAGGGACTACAACTACGAATAACTTAAATTGAAACAGTTGCATAGGTATTGTTGTGAGGAAAGCGAACCAAAGACTGGAAAGCTGTACGGATCACACCAGAACACCTAGAAGATGCAACAGTTGTACTAAAGAGTCCGCCTACACAACTCTTGTCAGTCCTCTTCTGGAGTATTGCTGTGCGGTATGGGATCAGATAGCACTGACGGAGGACATCGAAAAAAGTTCAAAGGAGAGCAGTTCATTTTTTAAGAAACAGGCGGGGGTGGGGGTGGCGGGGGGGGGGGGGGGGGGGGCGAGTGTCTCATATATGATATGGGAGTGCGGTGGCAATCATCAAATCAGAAGTGTTTCTCGTTGCGGCGAGATATTTTCACGAATTCCAGTCACCAACTTTCTCCTCTGAATGCGAAATTATTTTATTGGTGCCAACAAACGTAGGGAGGAATGATCATCGTAATAAAATCAGAGTAGTGCTCGCCCAGAAAGGTTTAAGTGTTCATTTTTCCCATACGCTGTTCTGGACTGGCATGATAGAGAAGTAGTCTGAAGGCTGTTCGATATAGCCTCTGCCGGGCTTTCGAGTGTGAACTGTAGAGCATTCATATAGATGTAAATGAAACAAGAGCAGTAATATTTGCGGAAGAACCAGCAGATATCTGAAAAATGAAAATTTGTAACTCACGAAATTAAAGTTTTAATTCTATCACCGTATAGATCTTATTATAAGTAAGCGAACCGCGGGCATGAAGAAGAAGCAAGTGTCAATGGATGGAGAAGAACGCACTGTATCAGAACGGTTGTTATCAGACACAACCTAAATATAAGAAGCGTAAATGAAAATTTTGGAGAAATTAAGTGGAGGTGAAATGAATATATGCAAAGAATGGGTCCTCAAAGATTTCCAGCAAAAGACCGAGAAAGAGAAGAGTTCTGGCGAATAGTAAATAGCCTAAAACACGAGATGAAGGAGGATACGGAAAACAGAAAGACGAACATTTCATTTCACCATCTACCATTGCTGTGTGAGTGTGGTGTGTCTGCAGTCTGCAAACGGTCCTCATTGTTTCGTCATACGATAAATGATGCTCTGGTGGCATTCGACGATGTTAGCTATCCCAACTATCTACCGTTATTTTCGCAGAACGAACTTCGATCCTGCGTTGTGTGTTCTGCGCATCCGACGAAAGCAAATTGCATCGCCTCTGCGATGCATGTTGTGGCTTCAAGGCGAATTGTAGTGTTAAAATTTCCAGTTGTCACGTCTAATGTTTGATATCGTAACAGGCTCTGACTCTTTTTATTTTCCCTTAGTGTTAAGAAGGCAGTGTATTTCCGTACGGACTGAACAAAACGGTAATGATGGTTTCCACCTGCACAGTGGAGATGTTGTTTAGGATAGAGAACGTTCCGTGACTGTATGAGATTGTTCTGATTATAATGAGCTGCAACCTCTCCTGACTCACTTGCGGACAACTTGGTATTGTGAACGGCCGCCGCGCGGGATTAGCCGAGCGGTCTGGGGCGCTGCTGTCATGAACTGAGCGGCTGGTCTCGGCGGAGGTTCCAGTCCTCCCTCGGGCATGGGTGTTTGTGTTTGTCCTTAGGATAATTTAGGTTAAGTAGTGTGTAAGCTTAGGGACTGATGACCTTAGCAGTTAAGTTCCATAAGATTTCACACACATTTGAACATTTTTTTGTGAATAACCGTACCTTACCCTAGCGCCATCGATACAAATTGCACCAATATGTGAATCGTTACCTGTGGAATCTTCTCATTCTCTCTATGCTAAGCGTGAAATATAAATGCGATTGAAAATTATGGACCTATTTCGTTACTACTGAGATCGGTGACATTATAAATATATTCAGCAGGCTTGATATAGTGATTTTTTGGACTAAAATAAGGATTAGAATTCCTCTCATTGCTTCTCGAAGTACTGCAGCACGATTCTAGTCATGTGGCATGGCCAGTCGTATTAAATAGTAGTATGACCAGCGGTGAAGACATCACTAAAGGTGTAATTGTAAGACAACGTCCACTTCTTGGCCAACAAATGCTGATAATAGTAAATATAGGGGTGTGGCCGACGCATTCCGGATGGAGTGTGCGATGGAGTACGTGCTGGCAATAGCGGCTGTCTCGGGGAGACAGAGTCCAGCAGAGATCTAGAATTTCTCAGCTGCCCGGGAAGAGGCTAAGTGACTGGTATAGCATCAGGTGAACGTGCGAAGCTACACTGTTGGCAATTAAAATTACAACACCGAGAAGGGTAGCAAATATTAAAAATTTACTTACTGGGTGTATATACACTCCTGGAAATTGAAATAAGAACACCGTGAATTCATTGTCCCAGGAAGGAGAAACTTTATTGACACATTCCTGGGGTCAGATACATCACATGATCACACTGACAGAACCACAGGCACATAGACACAGGCAACAGAGCATGCACAATGTCGGCACTAGTACAGCGTATATCCACCTTTCGCAGCAGTGCAGGCTGCTATTCTCCCATAGAGACGATCGTAGAGATGCTGGATGTAGTCCTGTGGAACGGCTTGCCATGCCATTTCCACCTGGCGCCTCAGTTGGACCAGCGTTCGTGCTGGACGTGCAGACCGCGTGAGACGACGCTTCATCCAGTCCCAAACATGCTCAATGGGGGACAGATCCGGAGATCTTGCTGGCCAGGGTAGTTGACTTACACCTTCTAGAGCACGTTGGGTGGCACGGGATACATGCGGACGTGCATTGTCCTGTTGGAACAGCAAGTTCCCTTGCCGGTCTAGGAATGGTAGAACGATGGGTTCGATGACGGTTTGGATGTACCGTGCACTATTCAGTGTCCCCTCGACGATCACCAGTGGTGTACGGCCAGTGTAGGAGATCGCTCCCCACACCATGATGCCGGGTGTTGGCCCTGTGTGCCTCGGTCGTATGCAGTCCTGATTGTGGCGCTCACCTGCACGGCGCCAAACACGCATACGACCATCATTGGCACCAAGGCAGAAGCGACTCTCATCGCTGAAGACGACACGTCTCCATTCGTCCCTCCATTCACGCCTGTCGCGACACCACTGGAGGCGGGCTGCACGATGTTGGGGCGTGAGCGGAAGACGGCCTAACGGTGTGCGGGACCGTAGCCCAGCTTCATGGAGACGGTTGCGAATGGTCCTCGCCGATACCCCGGGAGCAACAGTGTCCCTAATTTGCTGGGAAGTGGCGGTGCGGTCCCCTACGGCACTGCGTAGGATCCTACGGTCTTGGCGTGCATCCGTGCGTCGCTGCGGTCCGGTCCCAGGTCGACGGGCACGTGCACCTTCCGCCGACCACTGGCGACAACATCGATGTACTGTGGAGACCTCACGCCCCACGTGTTGAGCAATTCGGCGGTACGTCCACCCGGCCTCCCGCATGCCCACTATATGCCCTCGCTCAAAGTCCGTCAACTGCACATACGGTTCACGTCCACGCTGTCGCGGCATGCTACCAGTGTTAAAGACTGCGATGGAGCTCCGTATGCCACGGCAAACTGGCTGACACTGACGGCGGCGGTGCACAAATGCTGCGCAGCTAGCGCCATTCGACGGCCAACATCGCGGTTCCTGGTGTGTCCGCTATGCCGTGCGTGTGATCATTGCTTGTACAGCCCTCTCGCTGTGTCCGGAGCAAGTATGGTGGGTCTGACACACCGGTGTCAATGTGTTCTTTTTTCCATTTCCAGGAGTGTAGAATAGCAAGAAGAATTCATGATTATATTTCTAATAATTTCGGGAGATACAGGATGAGAAAATTAGTATACCCTCATACACAGGTGCATCAGTTTGAGCTTGGATGCCAGGAACAAGAGCTTCAGTCCTTGCTGCTTCAAATTTCTAACAAGGTCGACGTATGGTCTTGCGTTATATTCTTGAAAGTGAACGTCACGAAGAGACAATCTGTAATATTTTCGTCGCGTTAGAACCAGTGGCTGTACCCTATCATAGATATCTCTGTGAAAGGGTATAGCTACCGGTCCTAACGCGACGGAAATGTAACAGCTGTTGTCAGAATTACCGGCTACTGAAGCAGACGTAATCGAATGTACCTAATGGTGTTCCAAATCATCGTACCAGGGGACATACGTCATTGATGAATGGAATCTGCCAACATTAGTTCTCCTCGGAGCCTCCACACACGGATACGTCTATTGTGCTCCCGTACGCAGAACCGGGACTTGTCTGAAAAGATGATGTGGTGCCTCTGCCAGGTCCAGTGTTGTCGCTGGGCGCAGCACGACGGTGCACTTCTCAATAATGGCGCGTCAAGGGAAGTCACAACAGTATTCGCTGTGCTGCCAGTCGGTGGTACTACAGACACAGCTGCATTGTCCATATGGTTAAATGTGACTAGACATCCCAGAGACATAATGATTCCCTGCGGTGGATCTTGGATAAATACGATTTAATGATTCGTGGCTGCTGTGTTTTCTGTTGCCATTTACACAGTCCTGTCACATTGACGTGACCACCTGTCAAAAGCCTGAATATACACCTTTTGCTGAGCGGACGTACTGAAAGAGAGTGTGGAAGGTACCGACAGGGATGTGGAGACATGCCAACTCCATTGCCGTGGTCAGTTGCGCTAAGTTTCTCGGTTGAGGATCCATGGCACGAACAGCCCGATCGAGGTGGTCCCACAGATTCTCGATTTGGTTTAAATCCGAGCAGTTTTGTGGCTACAGGAGTACGGTAAACTCATCCTGGAGCTCTTCTAACTACGCGTGTTTATACTGCGAGTTGTGCGACACGTTGAATTGTTGTCCTGCAAGTAGGTGGCATCGTGCGGAGAAAAAACAAAATGTGTGAAGGAGTGTATATTGACCCCAATGATAGATGAATACATCTGTTGATGCGCTGTGCCTTCCAGAGTGGCGAGATCACTGAGGGAATGTCACAAATACATTTTCCACACCGAAACTGTTCATCCTCCAGCCCGGAACCATACGACGATTGTTGCAGGCCCATGTACCACAATGGGCATCAGTCTGATGGAGCATAAAACGTGATTCACCTGAAGAGGCCATACTCAGTGGATGTCCAGTTGCAGCACCTGCCGAATAGGCCCATATGCAGCAACATTCACTGAGCGGCCGTGAAGAGACACAGTTGGTAGTCCCTTGGTTCATCTGGACAGTCAGTTGCTCAACAGTTACATGTCTATTCGTCCATACACATCCCGGTAGACGTCGTTCACCCCTAAGTTTTGGATAGAGTCGTTTTGCCATGCACAGTATTCTCTAACCGCAGCGGCACGCAGATAGCTTACAAGTTTAGCCGTTTCGGAAATGCTTCCAACCTCGGTCTGAAAGCCATTGATTATACCCCATTTGGGCGCCAGATGAATCGTTATGACTGTCTGCACTGTTTTCCACGTCCCCCGATACACTTCATATACTCTCCACTACCAGTGCTGGTTCTGCCATCTGTGAGTGATTATTGCACGTTGACATTGAACAAAGTTGGCAGTCACTTTAATGTGACTTTACCGTGTACCACTTGAGAACCTATTTCTTAGGAGGTGTTTCGCTAATGGCAAATTAGCATAAACTGTGTTTCAAGTCACTCAGTTCTTGATGATAATTGTCATTGCAAAATAACCCAACGTAAAATTTTCTTTCCAGCTCTCTTCCAACATCTAAGTCAACTACATTATAGTAAGGTAGCGATAACCTAATTGAAAGAGACGTTGGAAGACGCTAATAAGCGGAGAGCACAACAGCTATGAGAACCTATGTTCTCTGAGTTAAATGGCAACAAAAATAATAAATGGTTCAAATGGCTCTGAGCACTATGGGACTTAACTTCTGATGTCATCAGTCCCCTAGAACTTAGAACTACGTAAACCTAACTAACCTAAGGACATCACACACATCCATGCCCGAGGCAGGATTCGAACCTGCGACCGTAGCGGTCGCGCGGTTCCAGACTGTAGGGCCTAGAACCGCTCGGCCACCCTTGCCGGCTAAAAATAATAACAATACTGAATTGTTTTAGTGACAATTACTATGATTCCTCTACGATGCCTAGTCATATTAAATCAATCCAATTCGTCAAACGGGAAGCACACACAATGCACGTAAACTGAAGAGCCAAAGAAACTAGTATGCCTGCCTAATATCGTATAGGGCCCTCGCGAGCACGCAGAAGTGCCGCGACACGATGTGGCATGGATTCTACTAGTGTCTGAAGTAGTGGTGGAGGGAACTGACACCATTAATCCTGCAGGGCTGTCCATAAATCCGTAAGAGTACAGGAAGGTGGAAATTTTTCCTGAACAGCACGTTGCAAGGCATCCCAGATATGTTCAATAATGTTCACCTCTGGGGAGTTCGGTAGCCAGCAGAACTGTTTAAACTCAGAAGAGCTTTCCTGGCGTCACTCTGTAGCAAGTCTAGACGTGTGGGATGTCGCTTTGTCATGCTGCAATTGCCGAAGTTCGTCGGAATGCACGATGGACAGGAATGGATGCAGGTGATCAGACAAGATACTTACGCACGTGTCACCCGTCAGAGTCGTATCTAGACACATCAGGAGTCCCATATCACTCCAAGTGCACACTCCCCACACCATTACAGAGCCTCCACCAGCTTGAACAGTCCCCTGCTGAGACGCAGGGTCCATGGATTCACGAGGTTATCTCCATTTCCGTACTCGTCCGTTCTCTCGATACAATTCGAAATAAGACTCGTCCGACCAGGTAATATGTTTCCAAACATCAACAGTCCAATGTCAGTGTTGACGGGCCCAGGCGAGGCGTAAGGCTATGTGTTGTGCTGTCATCAAGGGTATACGACTGGGCCTTCGGCTCCGAAAGCCCATATCGATGATGTTTCGTTGAATGGTTCGCTCGCTGAGACTTGTTAATGACCCAGCATTGAAATCTGCAGAAATTTATAGAAGGGTCGCGTTTCTGTCACGTTGAACGATCTCTTCAGTCGTCGTTGGTCCCGTTCTTGCAGGATCTTTTTCCGGTGGCAGCGATGTCGGAGATTTGATGTTTTACCAGATTCCTGATGTTCACGGTATACTGGTGAAATAGTCGTATGGGAAAAATGTCCTCTTCATCGCTACCTCGAAGATGCCGTGTCCCATCGGTCGTGTGACGACTATAACATCACGTTCAAACTCACTTAAATCTTGACAACCTGCCATCGCAGCAGCAGTAACCGACCTAACAACTGCCCCTGACACTTGTCTTATAATAGGCGTTGCCGACCGCAGCGCTGTATTCTGCCTGTTTACACATCTCTGTATTTGAATACGCATGCGTATACCAGTTTCTCTGGCGCTTGAGTGTAATACAGAACAAAATGGTTCAAATGGCTCTAAGCACTATGGGACTTAACATCTGAGGTCATCAGTCCCCTAGACTTAGAACTACTTAAACCTAACTAACCTAAGGAAATCACACACATCCATGCCCGAGGCAGAATTCGAACCTGCGACCGTAGCAGCAGCGCGATAATACAGAACATACCTCCTTCCAGGCGTTTACAAAAATGGTATGAAAAGAAGTGAAGAAGGTGGCAGAAGAGGTCGTCGGTGAAGTTTTATGAAGCTAAGGAAGGTGGAAGTGAATACGAATGCAGGGACAAACATGAGCAGAGTACTGCTAGCTGTGCTGCATGTGATACATCACTCGATGCAACAGTAATGTGGCAAAGTGAGTCTTCTCTCGGCCCAAATGGAACGTACTCAACTGTATAGGGTGGCCCAGAAATCCACAAAAGTTGCGACAAAGTTCGAGGGGTTGTTGAGGGTGTCTTGAGGAATAAATCTACGATAGGAACCCGTGTATGGAAACGTCAGCGAACGACGCTACAGAACGTCGAAGCTACAGTCACCGGACTCTGCGACTATGCCACCTGCCGGCCGCAAACGTGACTTTGTACGCTGACGGAACATAGACGGAACGACTCGCAACGTTGTTAGTTATTCTGTGATCGCGATGTACTGCAACGATCGCCAATGGAGAAAACGGAGCTAGCCGGTGTGTATAAAAGCCTTGTCTCCTACGAATGCGATACTCTATTGCCCCGATGGATGGCTATTTCAGACACAGGTTGCTATCTGCAGTTTATTTTTCTCCTGTAACCCTCTAAGATCTCCAGTCTTTTCCGGTATGCAGGACAAAAATAACCTACGGATGCAAACCTGGCCGGCCGGTGTGGTCGAGAGGTTCTAGGCGATTCAGTCCCGAACCACGTGGCTGCTACAGTCGCAGGTTCGAATCCTGCCTCGGACATGGATGTGTGTTGTCCTTAGGCTAGTTATGTTTAATTAGTTCTAAGTCTAGGGGACTGATGACCTCAGAAGTACCATAGTGCTCAGAGCCATTTGAACCATTTGAACTTTCCACCTACCCTCTGTCAGTGTCGTAAAAGAAAGTCACGTTTGCTACCGAAGTGGTAGCCTAGTGCCAGGTCTAGTAGCCTTTAACGTGACGCTGTGTAGGGTAACGTTTCAGGACGCGGATTCGTACTCTCGATTTGTTTCTCAAGACTTCCTCTACAAACCATCGAAGTTTTTCGAAAGATTTGTCGGACAACCTGTAGAAAGGATGAGAGAGATCTGTCAGGTCCCTAGCATGTCTTTTTGGTTTTCTAAACTCTCCTTTGTCTTCTGCCACTTGCTAAATGTTTGCTGATATAAACCACCTTCCAGAAAGAGATGTGTCATTGTTTTCTTTAGGTTTACAAGTTTATTAAATGATACTCTGGGTCCACACTCTTCACTTCCTTCCTAATCGAACTAATGTGAAAATACAATCTGATAATAGACGACAAAGAGGTAGACAAATAAAAGGAACATATGAAGCTGCTGAATTGTGTCCCACTACTTGTAGTCTGAATGAGACAACTGCCTGTTGTTATTCATAGTTAACATGGGTTCCCACCAGTAATTCCAGTTTGAATAGTACAGAAACATTTGCAGCCACTCTCGTAGTCAGCTTCTTTTAATATAATTTAGATAGTGAATTTGATACTACTGGGTACAGGTCAAGTTAGATCTTCTTGAAATAATATTTTTTCATTCTTGCGAATAGATTTTGGGATGGCCGATTTTCACACGCGGGTCGTGTGCCCTTCCCAGCAAGGCAGCCATCTTTGTGTCGTTCAGACGATGCAGTTCTTTCGCGTAGCACATTCAGAGGAGGCGCTGCACAGGACGGTCGCTGTAGAAGCCTAGTACAAGTTTAAGAGTCGCCTTAACATTGCTATGCATTTAAGAGTTTAAGGTCTGCTTTGGGCTGTGAAAGGGAGGGAAACGCGAAGACGCTGTTTTCCCACGCTTAAGGTAGTACCGCAATTTTGAAAGGCATGCTGGGACTGGGTTTCTATGTTAAACTCTGTTGTGTATAGAGTGTCTTTCGCCTTGGCAAACGGACATTGTAAATTACGATGAATCTGACTGCATTTTTCTGTCTGTTATAGTCCTCTCTGTGTTTTTCCTAGCTCCTGAAATTACCTTGTATGGTGTGGGGAGGCATTGTCAATTGGAAAAGGTGACTTAAAACGGAGCCTTTCACTATATGCAAGCTGACTGAAAGTTCGGCGTGCCATGTGTGAGTACCGCGTCGTTAATAGTACATCACTCGTAAAGACTATGTTTAATTGTTTCTTGTACTGGTCAGTTACGTCCGTCTATGTCTAAGAAATATTTGCTTATTCATAGACTCAAAAATGGTTCAAATGGCTCTGAGCACTATGGGACTTAACTTCTGAGGTCATCAGTCCCCTAGAACTTAGAACTACTTACATCTAACTAACCTAAGGACATCACAAACATCCATACCCGAGGCAGGATTCGAACCTGCGACCGTAGCGGTCTCCCGTTTCCAGACTGTAGCGCCTAGAGCCGCTCGGCTACCCCGGCCGGCTCATAGACTCATACCGACAGTTGTTCTTGGACATTCTATCAGTAACATAATGTCTTGTATTGCGTAAGTAAGTTAGTTTCTGGTCAGTAATGGTCACTAACTTTTAAATATTTAATCTAATTATTTCTTTTACAGGTCAGTTACGGGTGCCGATGTTTAAAGAATATCTGTTTATTAGCTGATACTTATTAATGGCTGCTTGCTGAAAGCTGCGTTATTTGTTTTAAATATTTAATCGTGGCCGCTTACTTAATGCTATGAGGTTTTTCAATCACTGTTTAATTAACTCTTGCACTGGTCAGTCATGACCCTTTAGGATACAGAATTCTAACAAAGTAACTTCCAATGTTGCGAGAAGTTAGAATCGAGACGGCTGTTTTGAATTAGTGGACTTGAATTCTTTGAGAAAAGAGCAATTGTCTAGAACTTGCTGGAGTCAAGAAACTTAATACAAGCCATTTAAATGAAACTATTTTTTCCCAACGCAATATCTCTAATCGTACTGTTCATTGGAATTAACTATTTTGATGCTTTATATTACTGGAAAGAAATAATGTACGTCTTTTCCTGTATTGCTCAAATACCTATGTATATACTTTGTGCTCCGATGTTAAATTGTGTAAGACCTCATTGGCTTTCCACTCTGGGGCCACTGCATCCAAACAAACCAGCTCCAAGGCTAAGTGTCACTCTGCTCCTCACCCCTTTTTATCCTTCCTTTTTTGGGTCCGTATCAGACTCGGTGGCTCCAGGCCAGGAACGTCTTAGAAACTTATGTCTGCTTACGCCCCCAGGCGACATACTGGGGCCGATCGAAGGTCGACAACCCGCTGATTAGGCACGAAGCTATGTCCCGGACAGGCATATCACTGCCAAAGGTACGAGGGTCACTCCAAAAGAAATGCACACTATTTTTTTAATCCATCTTTTATTCTACGTGTTTTAAAGCTTTACAGTGTGTAGATACATCCTTTAGGAACAATATTTTCATTTCTCCACATAATTTCCATCCCTCTCAACTGCCTTACGCCATCTTGGAACCAACGTCTGTATACCCGCACGGTAAAATTCTGGACCAACCTTTTGGAGCCACTGTTTGACAGCGTACACAAGGGAGTCATCATCTTCAAACCTTGTTCCACAAAGATAGTCTTTCAGTTTCCCAAAGAGATGATAGTCACATGGCGCCAAGTCCGGACTGTAAGGCGGGTGTTTCAGTGTTGTCCATCCGAGTTTTGTGATCGCTTCCATGGTTTTTTGTCTGACATGTGGCCGTGCACTGTCGTGCAACAGCAAAACATCCTACTTTTGCCGATGTGGTTCAACACGACTCAGTCGAGCTTGAAGTTTCTTCAGTGTTGGCACATATGCATCAGAATTTATGGTGGTTCTACTTGGCATGATGTCCACAAGCAAGAGTCCTTCGGAATCGAAGAACACTGTAGCTATAACGTTTCCAGCACAAGGTGTGGATTTGAATTTTTTTTTCTTGGGTGAATCTGCTTGATACCACTCTATTGATTGCCTTTTCGTCTCTGGTGAAAAATAATAGAGCTATGTTTCATCACCTGTCACAATTCTTCCAAGAAATTCATCTCCGCCATTCTCGTATTGTTCCAAAAGTTCGCTGCATATCGTTTTTCTTATTTCTTTGTGAGCCAATGTCAACATCATGGGAACCCACCTGGCACAAACCTTTTTTAACGCCAACACTTTCTGTATTCTGCACACTTCCTTCCCCTCTCCCAACGTAGCGTGACAATTCGTTCACTGTGATGCGTCTGTCAGCAGACACCAATTCGTTAACTCTATGCATATTGTCTGCAGTGTGTGCAGTACGAGGCCTGCCGCTGCGAGGACAATCTTCAATATTTCCGTGCCCGCTTTCATCACGTAACCTTCTTGCGCACCGACTAACTGTACTGCGATCGACATCAGCATCTCCATACACCTTTTTCAACCTCTTGTGGTTGTTTCCCACTGCCTCGTTTTCACAATACAGGAATTTTATGACAGCACGTTGCTTCTGACGAACGTCAAGAGTAGCAGCCACCTTGAAGACATGCTGTGACGGCGCCACTCACAGGAACAGGTTGAACTAAGTTTGAAAACAAGCGGGAAGGATGTATCTGCACACTGTAAAACTCTCACACATGCAGAATAAAAACTGTATTTTTAAAAAACTAGTATGCATTTCTTTTGGAATGACCCTCGTATTTATCGAAACTGCGACAAAAACTGAGACGCTTTCGAAAGATAAGCGGGATGGTAAGGGAAGAACCGAGTATTTGCTCATGCCTCAGAGGCTAAGGCCAAGACTAGAGCCTTCGTTAGCTGCTAATATCTGGCGTGAATCATTCTGAGACCCGTAAGACGAGACGAGGGGAGTCACGTGAAAAATTTTCCCTCTTCTGATAGGTGAAACAAATAGGTACGAGCCATGGTTGGCGGAATTATTTTGTTGGGCCGCCAGAGTTAGAGAAACGAAAGAGTACAGAGGACATTCGGTTTCGGGGAGTGGAGCAGAGAGCATTCTGTCCTGGAGAACGGTTCTGACAGTGAGTCTGAGGGCGGTGGTGGATGCCGGTTCCTGTTTCTCAAATTGTTGGGGAGCTGCTGGTCTTTGTTCAGGATCCGAGGCGGCGGCCACAATGGTGCAGCGTTAGGATTTAACTGAGAGCGATGGTGTGTAAAGTCAGAGTCGTTGCACGGCTGAAGTCATGATTCTTAAGTTTTCATTTTAATTATTTCACTGTTAGTGATACAACGTTTGTTTCTGTGAATCCTTAGTTACCACTGACTTGCTCGTCAACTCGCCTGCTGCACGTATTAATTCTGCTGCAGGACAAACCACTCCTTAAATCCATGGGTAACGAAATTATTTCTGCCACAGCATTTAAAATCGAGTCAGTTCGCGATCTCTGTACGTAACGACTCTTTTACACTGTGTATCCCGCCACATTTCGGACCACCATATGGGCATTACTTGTAACTGAGACAGTTAAATGTTTCATGTATTCCTTTTATTTTTTTAATTAAGAGCTTTGCTATGTTCACTTTCTTTTATGTGTGTAGATCCTGGAAAAGTAAACGTGCAGTAATCGAATTCCATTCAATATCATTTCGATAATTGGTTAACCACCACTTCGCTTGAATAAATATTAACTAAGACCTTCAGTCACACATATATGTGAGGGACATTGTTGCTCATGACAATTCCGTGGCGTAAGTTTTCTTTTCAGTCAGATAGCTTCCGATCAGCCTACAGACCATACGATATAATCCTTTACTTTTGGTATTAATAACTGATTCTTAGGCATCTGGCACCCCTTATATTATATCTTTAGTAGAATCAGTACTAACAGCTCACTTTCATTTAGTTTCTACCCCCTTCATAACAGTAGATCCTTTCATTTGACTCGCCCTGTCCAGGATACTCAGTTTCCCCACATTTTCCCTCTTTTAGAACAGATAACTTTGAAGCAATGCTATACTAGACACTTGAGGATTCAAAACCTCTAGAAACTGCTCTACGTTTTATCACTTGTGTGGCACATCGTAACGGAAATTGGATAGCTTTTCCAGATGCAGAAGAGTTAGATAGAATTTTTCTGATGTGCAATAATAAACCGACAGCAGTAGAGGGACTTCCTATTTTACTGCTGCGTACATACACACAAAGACAAGAAACTTTAGATATGGAACGGGTTTATTTTGCAAAAACCCGTGATCGCATGTATGTCGATCCTAAGTTGCCGTCTACTACGTGATTTGTACACATACGACATCCATGATTTGGCTGAGGCACGTAAGGGGTGGGAAGAGCTCGGGAATTACATTAGCGGTACTGTAAAGGTATGTAGGTGGTGCATTTTCCAACGGCTGCACTGATAACAAGATATGAAAATGCTAAATCAGCCGTTGTAGCGTTAAACAATCGTATTCTACTTTTTAATATTTCCAAGTTGTGTGATGAACACTGCATTTTTATTGAATCTACTAACAGCAAATGTAAGTGAATTATTCTAAACATCTATATGCAATCTTCTTACGACACAGGTCCATATGTCGATAAGGTAAATGCCGCAGCACTCTATGGAAACAGAAACAATTCTGTGATTACCTCTGACAGGGATAACATGGTAGGTGTAATGCAAGACTTCCCATTAGAGAAGATTAGTGGAAACATAGATCGGCACTTCCACGTATTAACAAGTTTACTGCAAAAAGCATTACTGTAATCTAGTCCAATTAGATTGCACAGGTGTGTGTCATCAAGGTCTTGGATATCTGAGCTGGAAAATCTTTGGGGAAATATGAGAGCAACCAGAAGGAATACCAGCGATCAATTGGACAAGAGGAGCGTCAGAAAAGACTAATTTTGTATAGGAATGCCAAGAGTGTACAGAAACACATTTTCTGAAACTTAGCGAAAATTCTGGGAATGGTACATGCGGACATACGTCGAATACAACGTATGGACGCAGCCCTACAAGCTGTTTATGGAAAAAAATGTGGTTGTCGCTAGACTTACTAATGACGCTGAAGGAAAATTGGATCATGACTCATGGTGAAGTGACTCGGCGACATACCTGTTGACAACTCTTCTATCCGCTGACACGCCAGTTGCTGACACTGCTGAACGAAAACATCTTAGCGACTTTTTGTCAGAAGAGTTTCAGAACAACACCCCAGTAAAGCCCTTAGTACAAAAAGAGGTAAGTAAAGCGATATGTGCAGCTCTACTTTATGGTTACATGATGATGGCGTTCTCTTGGGTAAAATATTCCGGAGGTAAAATAGTCCCCCATTCGGATCTCCGGGCGGGAACTACTCAGGATGACGTCGTTATCAGGAGAAACAAAACTGGCGTCCTACGGATCGGAGCGTGGAATGTCAGATTCCTTAATCGGGCAGGTAGGTTAGAAAATTTAAAAAGGGAAATGGATTGGTTAAAGTTAGATATAGAAGGAATTAGTGACGTTCGGAGGCAGGAGGAACAGTACTTCTGGTCAGATGATGCAGGGTTATAAATACACAATCAAATAGGGCTAATGCAGGGGTAGGTTTAATAACGAGTAGAAAAATAGGAGCGTCGGTAAGCTACTATGAACAGCAAAGTGAACGCACTATTGTAGCAAAGATAAACACGAAGCCCACACCTACCACAGTAGTACAAGTTTATATGCCAACTAGCTCCGCAGTTGAGGAGGAGATTGAGGAAATGTATGATCAGATAAAAGAAATTATTCAGATAAGGGACCGAAATTTTAATAGTCGTGAGGGACTGGAATTCGATAGCAGGAAAAGGAAGACAAGGGAAAGTAGCAAGTTAGTATGGACTGGGGGAAAGGAATGAATGAGGAAGCCGCCTGGTGAATTTTGCACTAAGAATAATTCAATCATAGCTAACATTTAGTTTAAGAACCATGAGAGAAGGTTGTATACGTGGAAGAGACCTGGAGACAACGGAAGGTTTCAGACTGATTACATAATGGTTAGACAAAGACTTAGGAACCAGCTATTAAATTCTAAGACTTCCCAGGGGCAGATGTGGACTCTGGCCACAATCTATTGGTTATGATCCGCAGATTAAAATTGAATAAACCACAAAAAGGCAGGAGTTTAAGGAGATGGGGCCTGGATGAACTGAAAGAACCGGCCTTGTAGAGGGTTTCAGAGGGAGCATTAAGGAACGGTTGAGGAGAACGGGGAAAGGAATGCAGTAGATGAAGAAGGGGCAGCTTTGAAAGATGAATTATTGAAGGCAATCGAGGAACCAGTATATAAAAAAAGGAGGGCTCGTATAAATCCTTGGGGAACACAAGAGATACTGAATTTAATTGATGAAAGGAGAAAATATAAAAATGCAATAAATAAAGCTGGCGAAAGGGAATATAAACGTCTCAAAAATGAGATCGACAGGAAGTGCAAAATGGCTAAGTAAGAATGACTAGATAACAAATGTAAGGAAGTAGAAGTATACTGCACTAGCGGTAAGATGGAAACTGCATACACGAAAATTAAGGAAACTTTTGGGGAAAAGAGAAGCACCTGTATGAATATCAAGAGCACAGATGGAAAACCAATCCTAAGCAAAGAAGG
Source organism: Schistocerca americana (assembly GCF_021461395.2). Taxonomy (NCBI): domain Eukaryota; kingdom Metazoa; phylum Arthropoda; class Insecta; order Orthoptera; family Acrididae; genus Schistocerca; species Schistocerca americana. The sequence continues at coordinate 379,369,391 of NC_060120.1, read as the reverse complement.
GAAAGCAGAAAGGTGGAAAGAGTATATAGAGGGTCTATACAAGGGAGATGTACTTGACAATATATGGCAAGGGAAGAGGACGTAGAGGAAGATGAGAAGGGAGATATGTTACTGCGAGAAGAAATTGACGAAGCACTGAAAGAATTAATTCGAAACAAGGGCCCAGGAGTAAACAACTTTCCGTTGGAGCTACTGATAGCCTTGGGAGAGTTAGCCATGACAAAACTCTTCTATATGGCGAGCAAGATGTAACAGATAGCCCTCAGACTTCAAGAAAAATATAATAATCTCAATTCCAAAGAAAGCAGGTACTGACAGCTGTTTAATAAGTCACGGCTGCAAAATACTAACACGAATCCTTTACAGCAAAATGGAAAAACTGGTAGAAGCCGACCTCGGGGAAGATCAGTTTGGATTCTGGAGAAATGCAAGAACACGCGAGGCATTACTGACCCTTCGACTTGTCGTGGAAAATAGGTTAAGGAAAGGCAAACCTACGTTTACAGCATTTGTAGATTTAGAAAAAGCTTTTGACCATGTTGTCTGGAATACTCTCTTTCAAATTCTAAAGGTGACTGAGATAAAGTACAAGGAGCGAAAGGATATTTACAGTTTATACAGAAACCAGATGGCAGTTCTAAGAAGTCGAGGGACACGAAAGGGAAGCAGTGATTGAGAAGGAAGTGAGACAGGGTTGTAGCCTATCTCCGATGTTATTCAATCTGTATAATGAGAAGCAGTAAAGGAAACAAAATAAACATTTGGAGTAAGAGTTAAAGTTCAGGGAGAAGAAATAAAAACTTTGAGGATTACTGATGGCATTGTAATTCTGTCAGAGACAGCAAAAAACTTGGGAGAACAGTTGCAGAGAATGGACAGTGTCTTGAAAGGAGGATATAAGATGAACATCAACAAAAGAAAAATGAGGATAACGGAACGTAGTTGAATTAAATCAGGTGACGCTGAGGGTATTAGATTAGGAAATGATACTTTTAAAGCAGTAAATGAGTTTTGCTATTTGGGAAGCAAAATAACTGATTATGGTCGAAGTAAAGAGGATATAAAGTGTAGACTGGCAATGACAAGAAAAGCGTTTTCGAAGAAGACAAATTTGTTAACGTTGAATATTGATTTATGTGCCAGGAAGTACTTTCTGAAAGTATTTGTATGGAGTGTAGCCATGTATGGAAGCGAAACATAGACAATAAATAGTTTATACGAGAAGAGAATAGCTTTTGAAATGTTGTGCTCTAGAAGAATACTGAAGATTATATGGGTAGAACACGTACCTAAAGAGGAGGTACTGAACAGAATTAGGGAGAAGAGAAATTTGTGGTACAACCTGACTAAAATAAGGTGTCGGTTGGTAGGACACATACTGAGGCATCAAGGGGTCACCAATTTGGTACTGGAGGGAAGCGTAGGGGGTAAAAATCGTAGAGGGAGAGCAAGAGAATAATACAGTAAGCAGGTTTAGACGGACAAAAGCTTGAAGGAGTCATTCGGATATGAAGAGGCTTGCACAGGATAGAGTAGCATGGGGAGCTGCGTCAAACCAGTCTTTGGACTGAAGATCACAACAACAACATACGCGTAAGAGGAAAAAGCACCAGGTCCCGACGAGTTGCATGCGAAGTACTACACAATATGGTAATCTACATTGGTCCTTACTAGCGACAGTATTGAACGAAGCACTTATTTAGGAAAGTATCCGGAACTTCGGAAAGTGGCTAGAGCTGTGTCAATAAAGAAAGGGGAAGACGAGAATCCTACCGAACCAAAAAGTTAAAGACCGATATGTCTGCTTAATAACCTGCCTAAAATGGAGGAGCGTCTTTTTTGCGACAGGCTAAAGTAGCACAGGGAACTCTTAGGCTTCAGTCAGACTCAGTCTGGTTTTCGAAATGGAGGATCCGTTGAAGACGCCATCAACCAAGCTCTGTAAGTAGTGGACTCGATCCTCCACAGGTATGCGACTCCAATATTAACAGATATAGCTGGGACTTTTGTGGATGTATGGTGACCGAGAATCCTTCAAACACTCAGTAATATTCAGACTCCTAAATGGCTCTACTGCAGTCTTTTGGAGTATTGTAGGGTCCGTACTGTAGAGTGGGCTGCAGGACTGACAGAAGACCAAAACACTCAAGAAACTTACTAAAGCCTGACCAGAGGCGTCGGTTTGCGACCCCATCTTTCGGGATGTAACTATTGAGGCGCTTCTGCAAGTACTCGAAAACGATGAAGACGCAGACGATGTGGTGCCGTACGCCGATGACGTTTTAGCAGTAGTATGCAAGTTCTACTACCAAACTGAGAGGAAAGCAAGTCGTACGCTCTCTGAGATACAAGCTTCGTGCACTGACTATAAATCAACGCTGTCCATAGGACAACATATGTGTCACTAAAGGCAAATTTGTCATCTACGAGAAATTCCGCATTAAACTGAAACGCGTTCCAAGTAGTCCCACTAACACAACCCGATGTCTCGGCGTGCTACTGGATTTCACGGCGCTTATGACACCGACAGTCACACAAAAAGCACAGCACATTATGCACAAATTAGCATATATAACAGCAGCCCAATGCAAACTTTCACGGAATGGTGTGGGAACATATTATAGTGCCATTTTCTCTGCAACGGCATGGTTCGAAGAAAGAGACTGGGCGCACCAGTCCCATTTTGCCAATGTTACAGAAGCGTCCTAAAATTAGCCCAGATGGTGTACTTCTTCGGCTGACTGGTGTCTTCTGAACGAGTTCTTGCGGAGTATTCTTGGTTATAATAGGAACCGAACCTGTGGACGTAACTGTTCGATACAAGCAGATAGGTATCGGCTAAAAATGGGAAACCAGGAGAAGGTCTTTTGTATTATCAAAAGTAGAGTGGATATCAAGCTAGGCCTGCGGAACTGGAAGATATAGGAGTGGCGGTGTGGGTAGGCCCCATTGGATACAGGGTGCAGCGTTCACGCTATATTTCATAACATCAGAGAAATACTGAAATTGAATCATATCAATCTCAGTAGGGGTATACTTCAGAACAGGACACACCCCAGATCCCATTTACCTAAAAAAGAATTAAAAAGGGCACCACAAAGCTTTGTGGCTGTGGTCACGAGGGAACACCAGATCACGTTATGCTGCAGTGTACGAACTACGATGCAGTCAGAACGGCAGTAACATGCAATATCACAACGGATCTGCAGTTGATATGAGTAGACACCACCAGAAATAAGGTACCTTAAGAATAAATTTAAGTCATCAGAGTTTGTGAGAAGTGGTGTCTGAGGAGTCATCATAGAAGACAGAGGGAAACATTATAGAGCCATGTACTGTCATAACAAGTCCTGCTAGAAGGCTGAGCCTCCTGCAGCTCCGACAGCACAAGTGCTGATGTACGCGAATCGCAAACGCTTCCTCTGGGTCACACACAGAGGAGGTTTGCATCCTCCATGAGGCCGACGAAATCTTGGAACTTGAAGAGACAAACAATGATTTAAACATTCCAGAAGACGAGGACAGTACATAAACCGTAATGTGAAAGTTTCCATTGTTTATTGTCCTATATAGTAGTTCTAGAAAGAGCTGTAGACACAGAGATGGGCCTCAAAGACCTTGTAGTGGCTTCTCCCAAGAAACACACTCCAGAAGTTCGTAGTAGTACAGCTGTTGGTCGTAGTGTAACGGGCATTTGATGGAAATGGCAAGACCTGCGACACGTTCCAGGGCATCCATTAGTTTCATTGAGTTCAGTCTAGATGTGGAATAGTTGTAAGTTTCAGTTTTCATTGTAGTACATGCTATGTTATACATAACGTATATAATGTACAATTGAGTTCTTTTTTAAAGTTGCAAATGTTATATACAGTTATGATTTGCTATATCTTTCTAGCGACCGCGTCACTGTAGTGTATAAGAAAATAAACAAAAAAATATACCTATGAATATGTCTTCCAGCAAAAAAAAAAGCCCATTTCCTAACTCGAGGTGCGTGCCGCGACGTAGAGATCCTATTCAGCAAGGTGGTGCAGTGGTTAGCACAGTGGACTCGCATTTCGGAGGACGAGGGTTCAAATCCACATTCGGCCATCCCGATACAGGTTTTTCTTAAATTGCTCCAGGCAAATTCTGCGATAATTCCTTTGAAATGATAAGGCCGAATTCTTTCCCTGTCCTTGAAACATTCCAAGCTTGCACTCCGTCTCTGACGACCTCAGTACATCATTACTTGATGGCGAAATAGATCCATGGTAAAGGCAGGCGACGATTCAGATTTGGCACAACTTTGAAATATAGAAAGGTCTTAATCTCATAGTTCTTTATTAAGCGATACATGTTTCAAAATTTCATCGTCAGACTGAAGCTGTGTAACAAAGAGTACAATGAAAATATCTACAGCAGATATTTACATAATAACATAAATATGCATCTTAGTAACCAATATACAGAATTTTCAGTTGAATCAAACTTCAGTTTTATTTCAAATTGTCGCCACTCATTTAGTGTTGCCTAATTGGTTCTGTTGTATGCTATCCATTACATGTTCAATTATTGTAATTTGACTACAGTTGATCATACTCTTACAATATCTTAGTCTCTGATAGTTTTAAACGGATAAAAGCTAGACTGTTTTATGATCTAATACTATACCATTAAGATGTTTTTAAAAAATTAAAGAAATCCTTTTAACTGTAGTAATAGCTTCCTTTTTGTTTCAAATTGTTGCCACTAATCTAAACTTAGCTAAATGATTCTGTTGTATGTCATTTATTATATGTTCGACTATTGTAATATAACCACATTTGGTGATACTTATTTTTGCATTTTATACATTTTATTTTGTGACAGTTGTAAACTTATTCTTTTACAATTTGTATTTCCTTTCTGATCTATATCGGTTTTATGTTTACATTGTGCTACACCAGTTAATGGTTGCAAACATGTTTTCTGGTTTGATTACTGACTAACAGCTATCTCTGTTACGCTGTTCACCATGCTACCTAAAGACGCACATTTCAAGCTATCTAAATTTGATCTACTGTCAATATATGAGTTACTCGTCCATAAAAGTAGCAAGAATTTATCTTTGCTCACTACGTTCTGACATGTAGTTCACCGCAATGTGTAATTCTTTGTAAACATGGCTCCTTGACTTCATTTCTATGGTCAATGATAGAGCCACCTACCGTCATTCGTTTACTTTTTAGACAGCGTAGTCGCCACAGTGAGTATGGCACCGGTTGTCTTCAGATAGACAGCAGCACTGTGAAATATCCCAATATGAGGTGACATCTGTATTATATTCAGATACAGGCTCACTTTCGTGAGCTTTTTATTAAAGTTTGATTTAACTGTAAGTAAAATATTAATCGAAAATTCTGTACATTGGTTACTAAGATGCATACTTACGTTATTATGTACATGTTTGCTAACTTTAATTTCTTTGTACACTTTATTCCATAACTTCAATCTGATGATGAAAGTTTGAAGTGCGTAACGCTTAATAAAGAATGTGGAATCAAAACATTTCTATGTTTCGAAGTTGAACCTCATTATCGATAGGATTTCAAACCCCAGCTTTCTTTCTCCCTTTTTTCGATCCTGCATGCCAAAACAAACAATGTCTGTGTCCTCTCCGGAGCTAACCGCTTGGGGCCGTTGTTGTATAACGTGAGTATAGCCCTCCTGAACTAGTTAATTCCATATTTGCGTGACTGTCGAGGGACATGACCAACGTAAGCAGAAATATCGCGAAACGATAATCTGCAGTCTCCATAAGTTACGATCCTGCTGCAGTCGAACTCAGAAACCTGGTGGTAGACCTTCCTCTTCCCTACGTGAGACATAACATGATCTTCTCTCAAACACTCAACATTCTAATACCAGTTATGAACGAGGAACCGGCTGTGTAATTTGGCGTTAACCCTTATTTTGTGCAGCTGTGGTGAAATACTAATCATTTACACTGCAAGAGGCCTACTTGAGCTAATCAACCTTCTAGTCATTTAAATAACCTGTCCCGCCTGGGTCAACAGAGAGACAGATTGCTCCCCATATATCGAAGTAGATCTGTTGCGCAACTGTCTGAATAGTGAGAAAGATTGATCCTCGTATATGAGTTGTGGTTGTCAGTTTTTACAAAAACAGTGCGGGTTATAAATTGAAGGGAGTTTACCATCGACTGGATTGAATGTCTTGCTCCGAATTGACTCCAGTTTCATTTGCTCTTTGTCAGTACACAAGTGAAAAAGGAAAAGACTGTACACATTAATAAAAATAGAAAGGATACAAAACAAACCAAAAGGATGACAAGCATTAAACATAGGCACAATTTAACTGAATATCGCACTGGCTTGGCAAGGCCGACAAGGGATAGGTAGGATGCAAATAACCATCACATCAACAGGCCGTTCTCTAAACTCCGCTGGCAAATTATATTTAATGTGGGACAAACTGTATGCATATAATCCTGATCCTCCCGTGATACCCAGATACTCTCACCAGAATCGACGACTAGTGGAGACAAGATCTTCATCTGCTGTGGTCTGCCAGTGGCTGCAGCTCGTCAGTAATGGTATGAAGACTTGATTCTCAAAATACCAGTCTGAGACTCTGGCCGAACCTACCAACCAAGTATGTCCTCTCTGCATCCGTGCCTAGAGCCTGAGTGTCCTCTATCACATTCCCATAAACAGCGTCCTTAAGACTCCACACTTTACATCTGCGCAGTTGAGTTTCCACCAGTGGGCCAACGATAAACCTACAAGATTTTCCTAAACTGCATTCTAACGTCCTACCCAGAAGATGTCGTTCTAGTCGCCGAATGAAATCTCTTACTGCACATGAATTTTTGGAAACTGAAGTTGAAACGTCCCCTAAGAAAAATTAATGAATTACTGTGCTGATGAACCTCTTACATTATTTGCTTTTCAAACAGCAACTGAACGTACTCAGACATTTCTCTCTTTACTTGTTCTGATCAATACTAAAATGACACACAATATATTTTAGCGCAACGCAGTCTGACTTTCAATAATCCCTACAAAAGAATGGCCCTGACTAACAATAACCTATACCTTTCACAAATCACTTACCTCATAAAAATCTTCGTTACTCGAACTACTGCAATACAGCGAGTGCCACTACTGCCAGCTAAACAAAAGATTCAAACTACTGAAGGCACTAACTACTGATAGGCATAGTTAGCAAATGAAATATTTTGATAGAGAACAAACAATGTATTTACCTTAATAGTGTTCAAAAGTCATATATAGCAGTTCACGACATCCAGTCTTACAAATGTACTGTCTCTGATGGACACACGTCCAGATCATCCGCTCTCAAAATTCCGCCATCTCTCTTCCCACAGCCACCACTGCTGGCGGCTCACCTCCAACTGCGCAATGCTATGCGCTGTTAACATCCAGCTGCCCAACACTACAATGGCAGACAACAACGCAAACTATCCACAGACTGCACACAGCACAGCCAGTGATTTTCATACAGAGCGCTACGTGGCGTTACCAATAAGAAAACCTAAACAGCCTACTTACATAGCCCCCATGCTCCCCACAAAAAATTTTACAAACTGTTTTGGGCACTGGCCAATACATATTTGTTAAAAAAATTTTCGCAATTACACTAACAAAGAAATCGTATGCACAAACTTATTGATACAATGTTGGTCAAAAGCTAAAATTTTCTCACAGTCCATAAAGACAGTCCTGATCGTTCATCACAGTAAAAGTTCAGTGTTTTTCTCAAAGTCTGAGCAGTAAAAGAAAATGCACGCTGAAGTAGTGGATTTCCATGCAGTCTTGAAGAAGTAGTGTTGTCCTTCCAATGGAAAGACAGTGCTGACTCTTGACATGCAGACAGGTAATGGGCGACAACAAAGCAAACCCACAGCAGAGTCAGTCGAAGTTTGAAGAATACTGGTAGGTAGGTCATCACAGAGCAGACCCACTGTAGTCCTGGTAGAGATTAGTGGGCCACCAGAGGTTCAGACCCACTGCAGTCCTTGTAGAAATAATGGTACTGGTGAGTCAGCAAAGGTGTACACCCACTGTAGTCCTTGTAGAAATAATGGTATTGGTGAGTCATCAAAGGTGTAGACCCACTGTAGTCCTTGTAGAGATGGCTAGCAGCCATCTGCTGTGACTGTGCGGGTGCACAATCACCATTGTAGAGTCTTGCAGAGAATATAGCAAGTCCATGAACCACCACTCGTGCACTCACTAAACTTTTTTTTAAATGTCCTTAGAATCAGCAATGCTGTTATCCAGTCCCTTGCTGAATTATTAACACACGTGCAAACACTATCAGTCCCTACTTCTCACATATTGCCCATATACTATGACCAACAGAAACGTGTGCACTGAAATGAAACTTAATTTGAAGAACTGGTGTCTATACAATTATAAATTTACAACATAAGAATACAATTATGAAGGTACAAAATATATCATTAAAGAACATAACAGTACAGATAACATTTGTAGTAATACATGATTTACAAAAGAATCGAAATAACATGTACATCAGTGTTACTGGAATTTTGATATAAGTACATACATAAAAGATCAGAATAACTTTTGAAACATCAATTTCACACATGAGCAACAAAACAGAATAAATAATGTCTAAACATCTTTACAAAGTAAATAACATATTTTAAATGCAAATTATATTTGAGGATAACAGTATTCCTCATCATAGTGAATGTAGCTGAGTATTAGAAAAATTCTACAACATAATTCTTATTAGCTAAACACATAAAGATAGGAAAAACACAAATACACAAGAGTACACAAACACATAGCAGAATAACACAGGAGGAAAGGACAGGGTTTGTTTTCAGTGTAACATTTGGTACTGCAGTCCAACCCAAAATCCAATCCAAGCATGCTTTCTGTATTTATGTTCACATATTTCTTACCTCATTAATTATTTTCCATTATCTTACCTCATCATTTATTTCCAAGAAAATCTTACCTAAACTTGTTGTCCCTAAACCCTACTTTTTTGTTCATATCCGCTTTTGAAATACCTTTTTGGTCAAACCATTTTCTTCCAATTGATCACAACTCGTTCTCTTATATAGCCTACCCCATCTTAAACTAACTTAAATCTACTGACATCAGATGCATAAACTAAGGGACGAGGCAATGCAGCAGCACAAAACAATTAATACAAACAACAATGAAAAAAATGGAAATTGTCAAAGCAAGCAGCAGCAAATCTAAATTAGCAGAGGAAATGAAACATTACAACTAATATGAGCCAATGTGCAGCAACAAGAAAAGTAAATAAGTAGTAAGACTAGCTTAACAGAGTAATACTAAGTGACATTCAGTAGCACTATGCATGGCAAACAGCAGCAGCAAATGCTATAACTTATACCTAAATATGGTAAAGCTCAAGCAGAAAAAATATTACACTAAAGACAACAATGCATATAAGGGAAATGTCTATTTGCATGTTAATATCTATGTAATTAAAGTGGTGCTCCACAACTTATTCTACGAGAAATATTACCAAGTAGTTGAAAAGAAAATTATGTATGCTAGTCCTGTAAAGGGAAATGTCTTTTCGTGCTCCTTCGTTTTTTTTTTTTTTAAGTAGATCATAAAGTTATTATTTGCTGGATTGGTAGGCATAAAATATCTATATTAGTACATCTATAAAATTTTATTTTAACCAATGCTGCAGTGCAGCTAGAAACTAGACATTAAACAAAATGAGCAAACTCTCAACTAGAAAGACAATAGATGTAAAATGTTTCTCATCATTTCATTAGGCATTTTAGTAAATATCATAAATTAAGAGCTCCACAGTATAATCATATGTTTTCAAGTTTGGGCGTGTCGTATTTGCGATGCTTTCTACAAAGAAATGTCAATAGCGAGGTTAATGGCCTCCTTTTTTCTCCACCTGTACCTCTGAAAGGCACACACTAATGACTTTTTTCCAGGCGACTGTCGCTCAGCTGGGTGCCCACTACGCATTACGTGAAGGTGTTCACTTAACTTTCTTACCGAAATATTTACGACACCAGTTTGCACTACAGTGACAGTCTCAAAAAAAATTTCACGGGTCGAGAATTTGCGTTGCAAATCTGTAGAAACAAAGTCCTATAAATATAACAGTGTCCAAAAAATTTTCGCCGGCGTTGTGATACGTTCACACATTTACACACATTCATAACTCTTAAAGTACAATTCTTGGTTTCCAACATCCTTTTTCACAAGTCAGAGTCCCTAACCACTACTCATTATTCCTTACCTTATTACACATATACATATTCGTCGACACTTCTTCAATATTTCATCATAATAAATATGTAGCATAACCAAATTCCTGATATAGCATCAGCTTATTGATCATAAACATACCTCAACAGCATAATACACATTGTCATCATAATAATAACATCATAAAAACTCAGTCAAATCTCAAAATCGTCGTAGCTTCCTCCAATAATTTCAAAACCTAAAAAAAAATTCTCTGCTCATTTCAGTAGTGTCATCTACATTAAACGTACTTTAAAAATCATGATCCCATACCAAATACATCATTCAAAGCTATCATAGTATCACAATGGTTCCAAAAAAAATATGAACAGTTCACACAGTGCAGACAAAATACAATTTCATAAGTGTGAAATTATCCAACTGTGTAATTGCGTAAACATGTGTCACTGACATAGTAAAAAAATTTTTGTTTCTCTGTTAAATAATCAGATAGCTGTGTAATTCAGTGTTAGAGAAATATGGTACCGATGTGTATAGTTGTATAAGCAAATATCATATTAGCTATGGCTCCTTGTGCTTGCCAAACACATGGTGCACAAAGTAAGCGTGTACCCCCCCTGAGGAATAATGTAATCGTACCCTCAGGTGTTACAGATTACAGCAATGAAATGAAATGTATCACGGAAAACCTTTGTATCATTGTAATTCAAAAATCTTTAAAAATAAATGTTTTAAGTACAAGATTAATCACTCAAATGCGTGTCCTGTACCGCTAAACTGTGCGTCTTGTTGTAAGATAATCTCTGTGGAAGTGTCGTAGTTATCGTCCTCCGAAAGCTAAGTTCTGCAGAAGTCAATGTACTTACCTCATGATAAACAAAAGTGAAATGCTTTGCGTATAGATATCTTACTTATTACGCTTATTGCCGTGATGAAGAAAGTACTGTGCTGTAACATATTGTTGTGCTATGGAAAAGGCTGTCTCATTGTAGCTATACCACAAAAGTTACTACTAAAACATGTTTTCCTCTCCAGAAGAATTCAGAAAAACTGTGCAGATATAAAACAGAAATACCGCAAAAGCAACATTGTAAATTGTCATTCATTAGTAGCGTCGTGATAAAAAGGTGTAGCTGTCACATAAACTAACCACTGTGTCATCTGGTATCTCACAGAAAGTACTTTAAATCCAGAATGTACACTCCTGGAAATTGAAATAAGAACACCATGAATTCATTGTCCCAGGAAGGGGAAACTTTATTGACACATTCCTGGGGTCAGATACATCACATGATCACACTGACAGAACCACAGGCACATAGACACAGGCAACAGAGCATGCACAATGTCGGCACTAGTACAGTGTATATCCACCTTTCGCAGCAATGCAGGCTGCTATTCTCCCATGGAGACGATCGTAGAGATGCTGGATGTAGTCCTGTGGAACGGCTTGCCATGCCATTTCCACCTGGCGCCTCAGTTGGACCAGCGTTCGTGCTGGACGTGCAGACCGCGTGAGACGACGCTTCATCCAGTCCCAAACATGCTCAATGGGGGACAGATCCGGAGATCTAGCTGGCCAGGGTAGTTGACTTACACCTTCTAGAGCACGTTGGGTGGCACGGGATACATGCGGACGTGCATTGTCCTGTTGGAACAGCAAGTTCCCTTGCCTGTCTAGGAATGGTAGAACGATGGGTTCGATGACTGTTTGGATGTACCGTGCACTATTCAGTGTCCCCTCGACGATCACCAGTGGTGTACGGCCAGTGTAGGAGATCGCTCCCCACACCATGATGCCGGGTGTTGGCCCTGTGTGCCTCGGTCGTATGCAGTCCTGATTGTGGCGCTCACCTGCACGGCGCCAAACACGCATCCGACCATCATTGGCACCAAGGCAGAAGCGACTCTCATCGCTGAAGACGACACGTCTCCATTCGTCCCTCCATTCACGCCTGTCGCGACACCACTGGAGGCGGGCTGCACGATGTTGGGGCGTGAGCGGAAGACGGCCTAACGGTGTGCGGGACCGCAGCCCAGCTTCATGGAGACGGTTGCGAATGGTCCTCGCCGATACCCCAGGAGCAACAGTGTCCCTAATTTGCTGGGAAGTGGCGGTGCGGTCCCCTACGGCACTGCGTAGGATCCTACGGTCTTGGCCTGCATCCATGCGTCGCTGCGGTCCGGTCCCAGGTCGACGGGCACGTGCACCTTCCGCCGACCACTGGCGACAACATCGATGTACTGTGGAGACCTCACGCCCCACGTGTTGAGCAATTCGGCGGTACGTCCACCCGGCCTCCCGCATCCCCACTATATGCCCTCGCTCAAAGTCCGTCAACTGCACATACGGTTCACGTCCACGCTGTTGCGGCATGCTACCAGTGTTAAAGACTGCGATGGAGCTCCGTATGCCACGGCAAACTGGCTGACACTGACGGCGGCGGTGCACAAATGCTGCGCAGCTAGCGCCATTCGACGGCCAACACCGCGGTTCCTGGTGTGTCCGCTGTGCCGTGCGTGTGATCATTGCTTGTACAGCCCTCTCGCAGTGTCCGGAGCAAGTATGGTGGGTCTGACACACCGGTGTCAATGTGTTCTGTTTTCCATTTCCAGGAGTGTATTTTCAAGTAAACCAAAATGTTGCATTAAAATCTCATTAGCAGTACCAGTATATGTTCTAAGTATGTAAGCCTGATAGTCGTTACGTAATCGTGCAACTAACAAGTAAGAATGTACAAATAACAACACTGTGTCCTCTGTTCACTATAACAATGCATTCGTAATTTCTGTTTAAAAATGTTCTCTAGGTTCTAGACTGGATAGTTAACTCCAAAACATTGTTGCATGTTAACAGTTTCTCAGTGTGACAAATTGTACCAGTAGCGTGAAGTGAAAAGTTTTATGGCAAAGACTAAGTTAAAAAACAGATTATCTCTCAATAAACGGTTTTACATGTGAAATGTGCTGCAATCCTTTACCCTTTCTAGTGCACAGAGTTTCAGCTTCAAAGTAATTATCATGTTGTATACATCAGTAAGGAATGCTAAAATTTTTCTCAAGGTTAGCGTCTATGTTATTTTTCTCTGAGCCAGCCGGCGCACGTGGCTGCCTGCGGTGCGAGCCATTGTCTGTCTCTTTGTTGGCGTGCGTCGTTCCCGGAATTTGGAGATCTAACTTCTACAAATTCACCTTGACGAGAAGGCCCGGCCCTGTTTGAATCTCGCCAGTTCTGATGAAGTTCAGGTCTGTCGTTATGGTTATATCGTCTGTCGTCATGTCGGTAATTTCTGTAATTAATTTCTTGTCGGTCACATGGTGGAGAACTTCTCCCTGAGTCGTAACTGCGCGGTGGACCGTTGTGTCTGAAGTTATTCTGTCTCCCTTGATAATAATTGTTTTGGTTCCCATATTGTCTGTTTCTATGGTTGTCTCTGTCACATTCATTACTATGGAAATGCAATCTTTCTCTGTAATTATTACTACTCTGCCAAAGGTTATCATACGGGTGGTGTCAGTTTTGTCACGATTTGCATTGTAAGAATAGCGTTGTCGTGTCCAGTTATTATTTCTTTCATCGCGGAATCGTGATGGATGTGACCTGTAATTGTTGTGTTCCTGTTTTCGCGTCCCGCGATTGTCAGTGTCAATTTCCAGTTCTTGTAACAGTCCCTGATAAGCTTCAATGTCGTCTTTGCAACGTCCTGCCAAAATAATGTGTCGTAAATGTTCAGGCAATTTGATTAAGCAAATGCGGATGAGTTCTGAGGGGCTATATGAGTTTGACAGGTACTGATTCTTATGCAACATGTCTTGAAAATATTTCACAAGACTGGAAAATTCAGATTGTTCGAAATATTTCATCATTATGATGCTATGTTTTATTCAGTCTTGTGTAGCTTGAGACCAATATGCTGAGAGGAAGGGATGATAAAATTCTCCTTCACTGTGACAATCGTGAATGACCGATCGCATTCTTACAGCTGGTTCATTCTCTAAGTAGCCACACATAATTTCTAATCTGTGCTCTAATGACCGGTTGGGAGGAAAACAATGAGAGAATTGATGGAGCCACGCTTGTGGATGAATGTCGTTGCCAGAATTCTTAAGAGTTTTGAATTTACGTGTAGTAATGAACAGCTTATAGTCAAAATCATCGTGTCGGCGAGTAGCATATCGGTCATTGTTACGTCGTGTCGGCGGTTCCATCTCAAAATTCGGTACACCTTGCCAACTTCTTTCATAATTTCCGAAATGCCCTGTGTTATTATTTTGCGGCTTTTCCGTATTTCTAAGTCCCTCTTCCCGTGTTGAAGCGCGAGTGTCCTCTGAAATATGTAATTTTTGTATTACATGTGCCAACTGATCTTGTACTTCCCGGATTTCTCTTTTGTATTGCGTATTAATTTGATTCTAATTTTGTTTGAATTTCTTAATTTGTTCATACTCTTCTGTGTCAGTGATGGCTACAGGTCTTGTGTCATTCAGATCATCATCTACCTTTGCAGATTAGTTAGTGAAATGATCCGAAATTTCGGCTACTTTCTCCGATAGTGTATTTATTTCCTCAGTGTGTCCATTTGTGTTGAAATCGTATCTACTGTGTCCTTTAAGTTTTCCTGAGTTTTTGCAAGTTGCGTAACCGAATCGGTAGATGCAACTGAGTCAATTTTAGCTTGCAAGGTCTCATGATTTTCATGAACAATAGTTTGCAGTTCTTTTATGGCTGCTTCGTGATTCTGTAATGTATTTTCATGCCGCGAAAAAATAGGTTGGAAATGCTCACAAATTTGTGTTCTTTCGTCATTACAGACTCTTTGACATTTCGATTCGATTTTATGTAACTCAGTAGTTAAATCTTCACGTGTTTGTTCAAGCGTATGTTCCACTGAGTCTAACTTTTGAAGCTTTTGTTCCATTGCGTCTAACTGTTGCTGTGTTTGCCTCTGGTGTTGTTCCATTGCGTCTAACTTTTGAAGATTTTGTTCCATTGTGTCTAACTTTTGAAGATTTTGTTCCATTGTGTCTAACTTTTGTAGCCTTTGTCCCATTTGTTGTATTAACTGAAATAACAATGCACTGGTGTCTGAAACATGTTCCTCAGTGCTTTTCGGCAGTGAAGTTGCACCGGCAACATTCACATTTTGACAGGCAGAAAATGTGTCTTGACTTATTTGAGAAAACGGTAAGGACCCAAAATCTGAATCTGCAGTATTTGCAAGATTGTATCCTGTCATTCGCAATTCCTGAGGCGGGCTGTTGCTGACCGATCGATCGATAATGCTTCCCTGCTCACTAATTGTTTCACTGTCTACACCATTGTTTGCCGCCCGCTCCATTTCCCTATGCACAGTTACCAAATTACTATGTTGAACATTAGTTAATTCATTACACGGTGGCGCAAATACACACTGCTTTCGTCTTCACAGTCATTCCTCAGTTTACTTTGGAGCCTAGTATTACGTTTTTCACACGCCATAATTGTCACAATATTTCACACGATAACACAGAAAAGCACAATTTGAAGAGCAAAAATAAGAAAACACATTAACATAACACTGAAAATAATATTTAGTTAATTGCAAGCGTAGCTGCGAAGTACTTGGTACAAATCTACATGCATGTCACAACTGTTTTACTGTACAACAATGAAAGACTGCAACTACAAAGGAGTTTCTCTCTACAATTACGCGCTAGCAATAAATAAAAGCTACACTAATTACACAAACAATAAGAAAAAATCAGAAGATTCCAGTGATGTATCCTCGGCTAAGGGTCGACATATGAAACGTCCCCTAAGAAAAATTAATCGATTACTGTGGTGATGAACCTTTTCGCTTTTCAAACAGCAACTGAACGTACTCAGACATTTCTCTCTTTACTTATTCTGATCAATACTAAAATGACACACAATATTTTTTAGCGCAACGCAATCTGACTTTCAATAATCCCTACAAAAGAATGGCCCTGACTAACAATAACCAATACCTTTCACAAATCACTTACCTCACAAAAATCTTCGTTACTCGAACTACTGCAATACAGCGAGTGCACTACTGCCAGCTAAATAAAAGATTCAAACTACTGAAGGCACTAACTACCGACAGGCATAGTTAGCAAATGAAATATTTTGATAGAGAACAAACAATGTATTTACCTTAATAGTGTTCAAGAGTCATATATAGCAGTTCACGACATCCAGTCTTACAAATGTACTGTTTCTGATGGACACACGTCCAGATCATCCGCTCTCAAAATTCCGCCATCTCTCTCCCCACATCCACCACTGCTGGCAGCTCACCTCCAACTGCGCTACGCTACGCGCTGTTAACATCCAGCTGCCCAACACTACAATGGCAGACAACAACGCAAACTAGCCACAGACTGCACACAGCACAGCCAGTGATTTACATACAGAGCGCTACCTGGCGTTACCAATAAGAAAACCTAAACGGCCTACTTACAAAGTTGCAAACTCCACATAGCTGATATTTTTGAAGTTAACCAATGACCTGCCTTCCTGAGTTGTGAGAGACAGAAATTTGCAAGCGGCTTATAATGGCACCAAACCTCCACCACTAGTAGTAGAAAAAATGTTTTTAACTATGGCTGTCCCATAGCTTCCCACCATAATTTACCGTAAACTCTCAGCAGCCGACATTATTACTCCCCAATCATCGAACCACCCACACTCACAAAAGCAAGCAGCACTTCGACATATGCTCCACAGACTCAACACATTGTCGTTCAGTAACTATGGAAAAGGATTTGACATAATCATGCACATAGCCAAATACAACGGTTACAGTACTAACATAGTTACAAACCTGAAAACCAAAATTAAAAGAAAAATAGAAACAGGAAACTCCATACCACAGGCAACAACACAACACAACCAAATACATACACTCGGTACTGTAACAACAACACTGAATAATCAGGAAAAAGTAAGAGAAGACCCAATATGGTACACAATGACATACAAACACAAACTCATACATAAAATTAGCAAAATTTTCAAAAGACAGAGCTTAGATATAGCATACACAACAAACAAACCAAAACAGGAAGACTTTAAATCGCAGGTTTCGGTAAAATGTTTACAACTAGTGACAGAAGACTAATAGTGCTCTAGTAATTAGCGCAAAGAACATGGATACTGGGGGGAGCGGGGGGGGGGGGGGGGGGGGGGGGTCGGAAGTTCGTAATATGAAAATGGTTCAGTTTCATAACTGAAGTTATAGTGCAACCTTCAGCATGTGACCAGATACCAGCCAAAAACTCGAAAAGCTGTAATTAATCACGTATTTACGTAAAAAACAAGTCGTGATCTGTTTTGGTTCAAATGGCTCTGAGCACTATGGGACTTAACTGTTGAGCTCATCAGTCCCCTAGAACTTAGAACTACTTAAACCTAACTAACCTAAGGACATCACACACATCCATGCCCGAGGCAGGATTCGAACCTGCGACCGTAGCGGTCGCGCGGGTCCAGACTGTAGCGCCTAGAACCGCCGGCCGTGATCTGTTTTACAATGCGCAAATATCGCATATCAAAACAAAACTGTAGCATTCTAAATTCCATCGAAGATGCCTTAAAGTAAAAAACGAAAGTTGTCTGGAGCAAATACAATACATTGAAGGCGGTTTTTGTTTACAAAATGAATATTTTATGAATGAGTTGGTGAGCATCACAATATGTTATATAAATGACCGTATCTCTTGACTGCACTGACTTAGAAGCTAACGTTTATTACACCGCCAAGGAAACATAGACTTTAGAATGTGAGATAAATTTCAACTTGATACATCGAGCCGTTCCTAAGAAAACGGTATCGCGACAGACGGACGTACAGACAGAGAGTCTGATAAGAAATGACGATACAATCGTTTCTGGTGGGATATATTTACAAATTTACAGTTTTAGAGTTTTTCCTTTAGTTGTAGTGTGAAACCTTGCTTCATGGTAAATTTACGATTCTAGGCCAAAGAGCAGTACACTGTAGGTTTTGATGAGTGAATTTGCGAATATCAAAATATGAGACATCAATGGCCGTATCTTTTGAACCTTTGACGTTGAAGCTTCACATTTTTACATCGCCAAGGGATCGCGGACCTCAATATGTGACAAAAATGTCAAGTTGATACGTGTACTCATTCTTTAGAAAAACACTTGTGAATAGTCGGATAGACAGACAGATGGACCGCGAAGTGATCCTACAAGGATTCCGTTTTTGCTGACTGAGATACGGAACACTCATACAGAATGCAAAATGAACTGAAGTGCATATTAGCGACTTGATTCTTGCAATCAATGACGCAGTCCATGATATCAGCACAGAGATATAGCAGTGGGTAAAATCTTTATATGGATTTAAATAAATTGATATAATAACAGTGACGTATGAAATGTATCACATTAAACCTGACTGAGGCATTTCAACATAACCAAGTATATCCTGACAGTTTGCGGTTGTTTCATGCCGCCTTCACGGTGTTAAAGTTTTAATG
Source organism: Schistocerca americana (assembly GCF_021461395.2). Lineage (NCBI taxonomy): Eukaryota > Metazoa > Arthropoda > Insecta > Orthoptera > Acrididae > Schistocerca > Schistocerca americana. The sequence goes on along the minus strand of NC_060120.1, from coordinate 379,350,624 downwards.
GCCAACAGTGTATAATGCCGGAGCTCATATCAAGCTATGAAAAGAAGCTTTGTCGAATGTACTGATATCAAGTTTCACACCTTCGAATAATATTACAGAAGTTTCAGATACAATAAAATTATTTGCATCACTGAAAAAAATCCTTGATCTTTGCTGATAGTTTTGTTGTTTGCATAAATCAATACATTTACAAAACATATACAAACAAATTGGCCAGGTGCGAGTAGGACATAAATACGTATACAGACAGGTCACCCATTCCGGGAATCGAGAGTATCGACCGTTTTTGTCTGATATCGACGCTGATACTGCCAAGATATCGGTTCCAGGGATTCCGAGATTTTCGAGAATGTTTTAATTTCAATAATACAAATGTGGCTCGAAGACTTCTTAAATGATAGAATCCAGTGTGTTGTTCTAGACGGCGAGTGTTCATCAGAGACAAGGGTATAAAAAAAATGGCTATGAGCACTATGGGACTTAACTTCTGAGGTCATCAGTGCCCTAGAACTTAGAACTACTTAAACCTAACTAACCTAAGGACATCACACACATCCATGCCCGAGGCAGGATTCGAACCTGCGACCGTAGCGGTCGCGCGATTCCAGACTGAAGCGCCTAGAACCGCTGGGCCACCTCGGCCGGCCGACAAGGGTATCGTGAGGAGTGCCCCAGGGAAGTGTGACAGGACCGCTGTTGTCCTCTATGTACATACATGATTTGGCGGGGTGGGCAGCAATCTGCGGTTGTTTGCTGATGATACAGTGGTGTACGGTAAGGTGCTGAAGTTGAGTGACTCTGGGAAGATACAATGCGACTTAGACAAAATTTCCAGTTGGTGTGATGAATGGCAGCCAGCCCTAAATGTGGAAAAATGTGAGTTAATGCGGGTGAGTAGGAAGATCGAACCTGAAATATTCGGATACAGTGTTATTAGTGTCCTCCTTAACATAGCCAAATCGTTGAAATATCTGGGCATCACATTGCAAAGCGATATTAGGTGGAACGAACATGTGAGAACTGTGGTAATGAAGGCAAATGGTTGACTTCAGTTCATTGGGAGAATTTTAGGAAAGATTGGTTCATCTGTAAAGGAGATTGCATATAGGACGCTAGTGCGACCCATTTTTAGTACTGCTCGAGTGTTTGGGATCCGTACCAGGTCGAGATGAAAGAACACATCGAAGCAATTCAGAGGCAGGCTGCTAGATTTGTTACTGGTAGGTTCGAACAACCCGTAAATGTTACGGAGGTGCATCGTGATCTCAAATGGGAATCCCTGGAGGGAAGGCGACGTTTTTTTTTTTCGAGAAACGCTATTGATAAAATTTAGAGAGCCGGTATTTGAACCTTACTGCCGAACGACTCTACTGCCGCCAACATACATCCAAGATGGTAAGATACGAGAAATTAGGGCTCATACGAGTACGTACAGACAGTCGTGTTTCCCTCGCTCTATTTGCGAATAGAACAGGAGTGGAAATGGCAAGTAGTGCTACACGGTACCCTCCGCCACACACCGTACAGTGGCTTGCGGAGTATCAGTGTAGATGTAGATGTAGATGTGACATAAAGCCCTGTAGGAGGCAGGCGACCAATGTTACAATAATGAGTAGTTCTCCAGTCAGGCTGACTCGGTCGCTATGGTAAAAGTCAAACATCAGGCAGGAAATAACTTTGTAGCTCGTGTGACGTGTTTCGGAATTTAATCATCAACAGATATCCAGGAGCGATTACTGCACATTGACATGTATGCGAAACAAACATTCGCACAATATTTAAACAACATTGAAACGACATATATATGTGTAGCAATATTCCTGCGTATCTGATAAATTCCGAAACGCGTCATATGTGCAATAAAGTCATGCCATGCCTCATGTTCGACTTTTGCCATTGCGATCCAGTAAGGTTTACTGGAGAACTACCGATTGTTTTAATTTCAAGTTTGATGTCGAATAACAATTGACAAAAGAAATTTTTTTTCGTGCGATATAATTACATATCAGCAATTTTCGAATTTCTTCCTTTACTTGTGCTATAAAATATTGCTCCTTGCAACGTTTCATTATTGTAGGTCAACGGGAGGTACCCTACAGGCTCTGATGAGTGATTTCGTGATTATCAAAATATATGACATTAATGGCCGTATCTTTTGACTACTTGACTGACAATCTTCAATTTATTACACCCTCAAGGGACCATAGGCTTTAGTACGTGACAAAAATTTCAGCTTGATACGTCTACTGGTTCCTAAGAGAAGGGAGACCTAACAGGCGGACGAAGAGACGAAGAGTTAGATCAAAAACGACAAAACAATTTTTTCCTGTGATATAATTACAAAATTATAGTTTTCGGATTTTTTTCTTTGCTAAAAATGTAAATGTCGTGTGTCGAGAGCCTCTCGTTGGGTAGACTGTTCGCCTGGTGCAAGTCTTTTCAGTTGACGCCACTGCGGCAACTTGCCTGTCGATGAGGTTGAGATGATGATGATGATGACGACAATACAACACCCAGTCTCTGAGTGGAGAAAATCTTCGACCCAGCCGGGAATCGAACCCGGGCTCCTTAGCATGACATTCCGTCGCGCTGACCACTTTATTTCGTAATCTGATTTTGTTCGTTTTCGTTCGTCGCTACCGCTCGGGGTGGACGTCGTAAGACATCCGTTTAAGTTCGTCGTTGATCCATTAACTCAGTTTTTTTTTATTACAGAGGGCAGCTAACCCTCTGACCGAACACGCTGAGCTACCATGCCGGCATTTTTAGATTTACACATTACTTAAACCAACTTATGCTACGAACAACACACACACACACACGCACACCTATGCCCGACAGAGGACTCGAATCTAAGGCGGGAGGCCACTCAGCTACCGGGGCGGACTTTCCTTTCGTTGTGCTGTGAAGCTTTCCTTTCTACCAAATTTCATTACTCTAGTCCAACGATAAGTATCCTATAGGTTTTGACGAGTGAGTCGCATCTTTTTATTACATGGTCTAACAAGCTTCAATGATTTACACGCCAAGAGACAACAGACCTCCATATGTGACACAAATTTCAACTTCATACGCCTACCCATTCCTGAGAAAAACCGTTTTTAGCTTTCGGAGAGACAGACGGACAACAAAATGATGGTTTAAGGTTTCCGTTTTTACCGACTGAGATACGGAATCCTAAAAATTAATGCCAGGAAAATGAAGAAAATCACAAATGAGGTGTCAAGCGATAGATGAAGGTGTCGATCGTCATCACTGATCGCCTAGTATAATTATTTCAAGTACAATAAATATTTCCGCATATATTAGTTATGTTTGATTATGCATTATACCAAGGGCGGGTAACTAGCGGCCCGCGGGCGGGATCCGGCCTGCAGTTACTTTTAATTCGGAGTGCGATCAAAATTCGTTGGACAGAAAGCGAGGCGCTCGCATTGTACTCCACGCGTAGACTGTAGTTGGTGAAATGGAAGATAATTTATAATGAATTAGCTGCAAGCAGTTGCTTTTACAGGCATTTATTTTTCCATGATGACATTTCAAGATGCTTGGCATCTTATCTTCGAATGTTTAAATTTACTGGGTGATCAAAAAGTCAGTATAAATTTGAAAACTGAATAAATCACGGAATAATGTAGATAGAGAGGTACAAATTGACACACATGCTTGGAATGACATGGGGTTTTATTAGAACCAAAAAGTACAAACATTCAAAAAAATGTCCGACAGATGGCGCTTCATCTGATCAGAATAGCAAAAATTAGCATAACAAAGTAAGACAAAGCAAAGATGATGTTCTTTACAGGAAATGCTCAATATGTCCACCATCATTGCTCAACAATAGCTGTAGTCGAGGAATAATGTTGTGAACAGCACTGTAAAGCATGTCCGGAGTTATGGTGAGGCATTGGCGTCGGATGTTGTCTTTCAGTATCGCTAGAGATGGTCGATCACGATACACTTGCGACTTCAGGTAAACCCAAAGCCAATAATCGCACGGACTGAGGTCTGGAGACCTGGGAGGCCAAGCATGACGAAAGTGGCGGCTGAGCACACGAGCATCACCAAACGACGCGCGCAATAGATCTTTCACGCGTCTAGCAATATAGGGCGGAACGCCATCCTGCATAAACATCGTACGTTCCAGTAGGTGTTTACCAGCCAGGCTGGGGACGATGCAATTCTGTAGCATATCGGCGTACCTCTCACCCGTCACGGTAGCAGTTTTGCTGTCCAGCACCTTCTGTCGGAAATTGTGTGAACTTTGTCTTTTTTTGTCTCTAATAAAACCCCGTGTCATTCCAAGCACGTGTGCCAATTTTTACCTCTCTATCTACATTATTCCCTGGTTTATTAAGTTTTCAAATTTATACTGACTTTGATCACTCGGTATTTACTTGTCTTGAAACTTTTGTTTTTTGCTAACGACGTTTAAGATTTTGCTACAAAAGTTTTTAAGGCAGCTATTGTAAAACACCAGAAGTAAAGGAACAACGTTTCTGACGCGTAAAGCAATGTAAAAATCTGAAGACTGGTGAAAGAAAATGAATGTACTCTCTAAAAAGCCGGTTTTGGGGTGTAATTTGTTTACGTGGCTTGTGGGGTAAGAGGTTCCATTCACATCAATGTGTTACTCCATGAACATTGACGTCATGGGCCTTATAGTTTCCACTTTATGCGCTAGGAGCACTTCCGTTGCGTCACGTGACGAGGCTGATCGCGAACGTGAATGAAATCCGCAGCTCACCAAAGGTTTCAATGCCAGCATTATCCTGTACACCACTGTGTAGCCCTAACCAACCCTTTCCCGCTGATGTATCATATAGATTTAATACATATTTAGTATCAAAAAATTTTAATGTAATGTTTATTTTTTCGTCGTTGTTGCACATACCATAAAAATGTGCAACTGAGATAGAAAAAATAAAATAATAAAAATTTTTAAATATCAACATAGTTGCTGAATTCTCTCGCTATGAATTTGTCGGAAAAGGGATATATATTGCGGTTAATAAGTCATTTTTCATTCTGACCAGTACTACAGAATTTCATTTGAATATGGCGCAACCTGTGTGAATCCTGAGAACACCATTCAAAAGACCTCAAAGAGTTGCTCAATATAACCAGGCCATATTTATCTATATTTAAGTATTTAATGGGCTTCTACTGTTTAAAGCGATCAGCATGTGTGTCCGAAAGAAGTATTTTTATTGTTTATTAACGAACCAACAAGTACGTGTAGGATAACGTTAGAGGTCGGAAAATGACCAGCGAAGACTGGCGCTAGTCTCATATTAGCTAAAAGCGTCACTATCATGATAATTAAAGCCTTAATTTATTCTAAATGTGAGTGATAGACCAATTTGCTTAGTTCTTGCCGGATACATTGAAGCTGGGACGATGTGGTTTCCGTAGGTTTATTGGGCGTGTCTGTTCATGCTCCCTCGTACTTTCACATTTTATGGTCTCAGGACAAAGAACTGCTGTTGTGCCATGAGCCTATCCTTACATATTTTGCGAGTGGCTGAGCAGCTACCGCGTCTCGACGAATATCTATGTTGCTTTTGCTGCTAGACTAAGCTATTAGACTTCGAGTTGTGTTTTAGAGTATTAAAATTTGAACCTTTGTGAAGCACAGGCTCTTTTAATCAGAACACTACTTCTTCAATAAGTCCACTGCACAATCTTTAAATCCGTATTGCTGTAACTGATACTCTTGCCTTCATTCTGTTTCCAATTTTTTGCGCATTGGCTACATTAACTACTATTGCTGTTCCAGCGTGACCATCTTAATATTCTGTCTCCATCCACTCAAATGACACACTGACTGTATATGAAAATGCACACGAACTCGAATGAAAAACCATGCTTTGTCAGCACTACAATACCCAATGCGTGTCTGCCAGTTTACATAAGAACGTACCTCGATACGTGAGACGGAATGTAATGTATCGTATGTTTAAATTTCAGATCGATGTGCGCTTAAGTCGTTGAATAGTGTTGGATTTCCATTGTACAATTTATTTTCATTATTTTCAAAACCGTTGATAGCAGTTTGTCAGTGGAAAGTCTCAAAGGCAGTATAGTTTTAAAATATTCACATCCACGCAGTGCTTAATGTAAAAAAACAAAACAGCACCAGAAAATATGTGGTGTATCGTTGAGTGAGGAAGTCACAAATCTTCCAGAGATGATATAAACGTGAACAATGAGTTTACTTGTTGACTATTAAAACCGTCTGTTCGTATCTACGAGTAATCCTGCGATATCGGGACGGAGACAACGTCCAACGCAGTTACCAGCACAGAATGTGTTGATTCATTCCTTATTGGAAAAAATATTAAATTATGCTGTTGTTTAGTGAGGCATGAAAGGACTGACAAGATACCTTGTGATCTCACGTTTCCAGCAGTCTGTTGCAGTACCGTGCATGGAGTGGTTACGTAAATGTGACTCATTTTGAGGCAAAAGGGGTCTTACGTAACGGATATCCTGGCCACGGTGAACTGTGCTGGATTCTCAGGCGGTGTGGAAAGTTTGCCGTCCACTACTTGAGAGATTAGCGACGTGAATGATGACTGAAGCAGAAGTCCTAGAAAAGTGAATACAGAAACCGATACAATACAGTAAATATTCCGCCATCGAAAGCAAACTGCCTTGAACATACAGAGCATGAACTAATGTAATATTTTGTGCAATTCCCTTTATCAACCAAACTCTTAACGTCTTTAATATAAAACGACAAGGAACTGAACTTTTCTGGTATCCAAGCGAACTGTAAGTGAAACTATCAAATAAAACACATTCATTCTATGGCAAAGTGATATGCTGCACAGCCATTTGCTGTGCTATCTGGAAATTCGCCAGGAACGTTTCGTATGCTGACGTCCAATGAAGGTTTCGAATATGACTTGCCTATTGCAGCCAGCACTCATTCAGACTTTTGAGACTGACTGCAGAACGACCCTACTGCTGCCAACTTACATTTTGCATATGGACCACGAACATAAGATAAGAGAAATTAGGGCTCTTACGGAGACATATAGATAGTCTTTTTTCCCTCGGGAAGGGAAATGGCTAGTGCTGGTACAGCGTATTCTCGGCCATACACCGGACGGTAGCCCGCGGAGTATGTCTGTAGATGTTGATGCTATCGTGTTCGCACACTACGTATTTGATGCTAAGCATTGCCTTGAGTGAAATAGGGCGTCAAAGAGAGAAGAAACGGAATAATGGATATAAGAAGGTTACAGTTTAACGTTACATGTATCCAGGGCCGGACTGGAGAGGGTGGACGTCGTGTCCCCATTTTTCCATGAGGGGTGTCCCGTTCCAGTACTACTTTATATGGAGAAGATTTTCTTACATAGTAATTCACTTTCATCGTCTCTCTTAGTTAAATTATTCTCAGTGCTGATTTATAACTCATAGATCACATTAGCTGCGAAGTCAACTGAGAATTGATAAATGGCCCAGACGATCAACGCAATAAAAAAAGAACAACGAACATGAGGAACGTGCGGTCGGGCATACGCCGAGCCAGTGCACGATGTCACTTTAGGAACATGGTGTAAGATAAATAGTGTTCTTCGTCGCATTGATGCTGCATTCTTTAAAAATGCTACCAAACTTGACCCCTAACTGAAATCTATGGTGTAAGACATGCATTCTTCAAGGATATAACAGCAATGTCAAATATCGCCTTTTGACCTGACCGTCTGCTGTGATATTATTACCTTAACAGTAGGCCTATTTATTATTTTCTGTTGTCATCTTGCCTTTCGTTTGTGCGTCTGATTGTTAGCAGCTTTAGTCGTTAGTTACGGCACGGGTACTGCGACTAAGTTTTTTTCTCAGTGAAGTTAGAGGTATTGTAGCCAACACTTCTGTTGACCTCTACGGCTTTAGGTATTACTTTGCTGTTTTAAAACCTGAAATAATGTATTTTAAGTGATAATAATTGAAAGAGTCATTTTTCAGACGGACACTCAGTATAGCAGGTTATTTCAGAAATCTAGTTCCGGCGTTTCAGCTACAGAATATGGTCCAAGTGGTTCAACAGAACGTGAAACTGATAGCGGCCTATCTACATCTTAAACGAATAGTAGCACCGGAACGGGTATTGAGGGAGATAAAAGCCTATCATGTATCCTCGTTGAACATCTAATTATTGTATATTCTTGACACTGTCAGTACGGGGTCGATCTCCAATGTGTAACTAAAGAAAACTTCACAAGCCGAGATCGATAAAAAAGCATTTTATTGGATGTCCGATCTCGACAGAGCTATACTGTAATATTTTGAAGCATAAGATACGAAGATGACAGCATAGCTCTGTCGAAAGCGGTCGTCCAAGAAAATGCTTTTTTAGCGATGTTGGCTTGTGAAGTTTTCTTCGGTTACCATGTATCCACGTATCCTGTTCGTTGGAACGACTGTAAATGGAAAGAATGTAAGACAAATTCTGGTGTGTAGGGAAGACAAGTTGGGGGGCTCAGTGTGTAAGGATTTCCATAATATAAGAGTGAGTAAATCACGGGGAGGGTACATTCATAAAGAATGGACTAATATTCGGGCGAATTCAGTTTGGCTAAGTAAACAGGCTCAGTTAACATCAATGCGATGTATGATACATAAACATAAGAATTCCAAAACCCATTTACCTGCATGCAGACAACGAAAAAAATACAAGACAATGTTATAGAAAACCTTGCAGTTGAACAGTAGAAAGACATTTTTGAAAGTACAAGGAAGTGTTTCGCACAACCAAAATTAACATGTTGTATACAGACATTCGAAAGCTTGTGAATTTGAAAATTCGCCGGCCAGAGTGGCCGAGCGGTTAAAGGCGCTACAGTCTGGAACAGCGCGACCGCTACGGTCGCAGGTTCGAATCCTGCCTCGGGCCTGGATGTGTGTGATGTCCCTGGGTTAGTTAGGTTTAAATAGTTCTAAGTTCTAGGGGACTGATAACCACAGCAGTTAAGTCCCACAGTGCTCAGAGCCATTTGAACCATTTTCTTTTTTTTTGAAAATTCAAAGTGGTCTCTACCCGGGCAAAACAGTGTACAGTAAACTCAGTTGTTCCAACATCATAGACTGCATTGCGAACAATATGAGGAAGAAGCTCTTTCCACCCATACTATCGAAGAATTCCAAGATCTTTATATTCATTGATGGGTCTACATTCTTGGCCTCACTATCAACTTCAATATTATATTTAAGTGAAGAAATCAGTGATGGTAATGTACGACGGAGTACTAAAAGTAATTCCACCGAAGTTATTATGAGAAAACTCTCAAAGCTTTTAAAATAAAACAAACGTCTTTAACATTCTACATCTTTATTCTCTGCCGCTAGAGGTCTCCGAATTGTAGCGTGTAACATGGCGGCGTGTAACGTAACTCTCAGTACTTGAGAAACAGGCTGCTATAATAGTTTCGAATTCGTATAGTCCATCCACACAGGGAGCTCCCTGTGTTTCAGCATGACAATGCACGAGCACATACAAGCCCTGCGACATCTCTAACAATCCGATGCCTTGGGTTCACAGTCATCGATCATCCTCCGTACCGTTCCCAATACGATTTCCATCTCTTTCCGAAATTGAAGAACACCTTCGATAATTTCAGTTTGTAAGTGATGAAGCTGTGTAAGCAGAGGTGAGGTTTCGGTTGCATCAACAAAGTGAAACATTCTACCGCGACAGTATCAACACACTGGCCTCTCGTTGAGAGAAATGTGTTCGTTGCCGAGGTCACTACGTTGAGAATTGAATATGTAGATAGGAATAATAAAGATGTCGAATGTTAATAACATCCGTTTTATTTAAAAATATTTAAGAATTTTAACATGAAAAATTCGGAGGCATTACTTTTCAGCATCCCCTCTTAAATACCTTCTTCTTAGATATAAACGAATTTCAAAACACAGATAGCAATAATAGAACCTGAACTTTAAAAAGCCTCTCGAAGCATGGTTTTACTTCAAGTTATTTGAATTACAATTTGACTGGAGCATGCAGTGATGGTACAAGTGTAATTCTAGGTACGAATTCAGGTGTTTTATAACGACTTGAGGAAAAGCACAAGAAATTATTCAAATGGCTTTTTTGTGCTACCGAACTGAATTAGCAGTTGCTGATGTTTTGAAGAGATCCCTGGAATAAATCATATTTTCATTTTCCTTAACAAGCTATACGCATTACACGAGCAGTCTCCAAAGAATCAACATGAACTGTCAGCTGTTGCACACGAGTTAGGTGCAGAACTTCAGAAAAAATCTTAAGTATTCTCAGTTTATTGGGTAACCTCAAAATTTAGAGCAGTGCAATGCTGTCGGTTTTGTTACAGTCGATCAATCGAAGCGATTGCCATACCAGACAACCAGGAAACATTATAATTCGAAGTTACCGGGTTTATAAAGCTCCGTAATTCGAAGTGTTTCGTAAATTGTTTCCTTATTTAATTCGTCACTCAACTCTTGCAACATTCCTTTGTTTTACTTAACAACGCATAACGAACTACAGCAAGAAAGTCAGTTGCAAAAGTGACTTAAAATTAATACTACTGTTTGACTCTTGCGGAAAAGGAGCAGTTTCTTTAGCCCGTGGATGTGGAATGTAAAAAGACAGAATGTGATTCCGCCATCCATGCAGTCGACAAAGCTGAAGCAAACGTGGCAGCGTGAGTTCCTGTATGTTACTGTAATTGCTTTAGCCACTGTAGAGGACGAAACATACCCGTCGGAGGTTATACACTGGCGGCAAAAAAAATCACAGCATCAAAAAGGAGTCGTGCGACGTAAACGAAAGCTGGGAGGCGTGTTTCTACATCTGAAAGGTGATGTGTATTCAAATTTGACGCCAATCGCTCGAGGATAGTGATTGTAGCGCCACTATGAGGATACAAATCAGGTTTGCTTTAAATACACGCTGTAACGGTCGTGAGCATTAGTTACCTATGACATTGGATGTTGTAATTTGACGTTAGTCAATAATGCCTTTAAGGCGTCAAAGACGACATTATCAACACCTCACTGAGTTTGACGGCCGGAGTGCCCGAGCGGTTCTAGGCGCTGCAGTCTGGAACCGCGCGACCGCTACGGTCGCAGGTTCGAATCCTGCCTCGGGCATGGATGTGTGTGATGTCCTCAGGTTAGTTAGGTTTAACTAGTTCTAAGTTCTAGGGGACTGATGACCTCAGAAGTTAAGTCCCATAGTGCTCAGAGCCATTTGAACCTCACTGAGTTTGAACAAGGTCGCGTAACAGGGATACGAGAAGATGCATGTTCCTTCTGCAATACTGAAAAAAGACTTGGCAGGAATGTAGCCAATGTACATGACTGCTGGCAGCGATGGTCACGAGAACGTACAGTCGCAAGAAGACCGGGCACCGCACGGCCACGAAACACTACCGAGAGTGAAGACCATCGAGTGTGGCTCTGGCGCAGCGTACTGCACCTGCGTCAGCATCAGCAATTTGAGGAGCAGTTGGGACCACAGTGACACAACGAATTATTATTAATCGGTGACTTCGAGGACAACTGTGAGCCAGACACCCTGTTGCGCGCATTTCCACTGACCTCAAGCCACCGCCATTGGCGGCCTCAGTGATGTCAAGCGTGACTTCACTGGAGGGCAGCGCGGTAGTCTGTTGCGTTTTATGATGAAAGCTGGTTCTGCCAGTTATGGGCAGTTGAGGGTCTGCAAGCAGCCTGTCTGTATGCTAGACACACTGGATCTACACCTGGAGTTATGGTCTGGGGTGCGGTTTCGAATGACAGCAGGAGTACTTTCGTGGTTATCCCACGCAACGGGACTGCAAATCTGTGCGTTAGTCTGGTGATTCAACTTGTTGTGCTGGCTTTCATGTACAGCATTGCAACATTGTTTTCCAACAGGATAACGCTCGCCCACATACCGCTGTTGTAATGCAACACGTTCTACAGAGGCCTTGGCCCGCTAGATCGCCAGATCCTTCACCAATCGAGCACGTACGGCACATCATCCGACAACAACTTCAGTGTCATCCACAGTCAACATTAACACTTTGCCGACCGGCGACACCACAGTGGTGTCGTGCGCGAAATAGAGGTCAACGGCCGGCGACACCACCGTGGTGTCGTGAGCATAGTATCGGGCAGTGGGTGGCAGGTGACAGCACTTTAGTATCTTTTTCATTCTGTTGGTGTTTTGTTTAGGTAAAATAAGTTACACACGTCAACAAGTTTTTTGTTTTTATAAGTATATGCGCACTTTCGTCATGGCATACGAAAGAGACGATACGATTATTTACGATGAATGCGCGGACGTCTTGTCTGACGTTCCGGACGTCTTGTCTGACGTTCCGGACGATTTGGCCGATTGGGAAGAAGACATTGGATATAAAAAAAATGAAAGTGAAGCAGAATCGTCGGAAGATAATGAAATACGTCCAAGAAGAATTCGGCGAACGCTGCGGTTGCCATCTGATTCGGATGAATCAGACGAAGAAGACAGACTATGATTTACTGAGGACCAATAATAAATTTGAAGGATCTCCGGGTCCACACATATTTCTCAAAGAAACACAGAGCGTCGTGGATATCGTAGAATTATATATTGGGAACGATCTATCTGAATATATTAGGAACGAAACCAACAAGTATTACAGTCAAAATTGCAACACAAGGAAACTGGATTAAAAAAAAAAATGCCATATTTATCGACGTTACGGGACCCGAACTTAGAAAATGGTTTGGGCTTGCTATTCTTATGGGAATTGTAAAAAAAAGCAAGGATCGATGATTTCTGGTCAACGAATCCGTTGATAGACACACCGATATTTCGCAGAACGATTTTCCGCAACCGATTCAGACAAATATTGTCATTTTTACATTTTTCTGACAACAACAATAAACCGGATAATGCCGACCGGCTTTTCAAAGTGCAACTCGCAACAGATTATTTTTCCAAAAAGCGTAAAGAAACGTTTGGATTGTATTGTATTGTAACCGGGGACATAGAAACGACGGAGAGGTTCCGTCCCCGCCGCAGCCGCAGTGGTCCACAACCTCACGACGACTACCGCAATCGACTTCACCCCTCCGCCGCCCCACACCGAACCCAGGGTTATTGTGCGGTTCGGTCCCCCCCCCCCCTTCCCTCAGGGAACGTCTCACACCAGACGAGTGTAACCCCCCATATTTGTGTGGTAGAGTAATGGTGGTGTACGCGTACGTGCAGAACTTGATTGCGCAGCAATCGCCGACATAGTGTAACGGAGGCGGAATAAGGGGAACCAGCCCGCATTCGCCGAAGCAGATGGAAAACCGCCTAAAAACCATCCACAGACTGGCCGGTTCACCGGACCTCGACACAAATCCGCCGGGCGGATTCATGCCGGGGACCAGGCGCTCCTTCCCGCCCGGAAAGCCGTGCGTTAGACCGCACGGCCAACCGGGCGGGCTAAAGAAACGTTTAATCTAAGCCAAAACATCTCAGTTGACGAAGGAATGATACCATGGCGTGGACCGTTAAATTTTAAACTTTACAATCCTTCGAAAATTATGAAATATGTGATACTCATTCGGATGCTGTGTGATTCGAATACCGGATACGTTTCCTCGTTCAAGATATATTCCGGCGCTGGACAATCTTTAGCAAAAACAATGATGGAACTATTGACACCTTCTTATGGAAAATGGCATCACCTCTACATGGATAATTATTATAACAGTGTAGAACTTGTAGAGAAGTTACTTGAAAAGGAAATTAGAGTTTGTGGAACGATACGGCAAAATAGAGGATTTCCGGAAAAATTAAAGCGCGCAAAAGTCAATGTGTTCAAAGCTTGTCATCAACGGAAAGGTGACAAGCGGCCGGCGACAAGCCAAATAATCTGAATTAGCGCCGCCGGCGCCAAGCGAATAAATTTGCACGAGACGTGCGGAAGGCAGAGTGTTAACAGGCCCTTTAACGTCCGACAAAGTGCAACAGGCATCGAAATCCGTCCCATAAACTGACGCTTGCATCCATCATCATTCAACATCCTGGCGGTTACTCCCGTTATTAATGTACCAGGATTACACATTTGCAATGGCTTATCTCGTACTGAAATTAATCTGTGATCTTAACAAAGTTAATAACTTAAATGTTACCTGGACAAAATTATACCTGCAGTTTCATTACTGTACACTAGTTTTTTGGTGTTGTAATCTTTTTTTCCGTCGGAATTCCTCAACAAAAACCTAAGTCGTACGCTGTTAGTATCGGCACTGAGATATCCTCCTTAGCGAGGATGGCTCTAACTTAGAAAAAAAAGTGTATGTTGATAGTGAGCGTGGTATTTTTTGATGAGAAAAAGGCTGTTGTTGTCGCAGTTCAAGGTATTGAATTGTCGGCAGGAAGTAATACAAGAAGAGCCGAAATTTTGGCTGCTGACATAAAAAGTAGTTTGCTCGTACTTCTGCAGAAGGCGCCTTGCTACGCCATAGCACTAGATGAATCATGCGACGTTGTTCATAAAGAACAAATGCCCATTCTAGTGGGATTTTTCGATATTGAGAGTAAAGAATTTAGGGAGGAATTACTAACAATATTGCCGTTTGAAAGGTGAGACTCGCGGAGAAAATTTATTCAAGGCTTTTGATGACTTCATGACAAAATCAAACATTAATATGATGGAATGGTGTCTCTTTCGACTAACTGGCCCCAGCGATGATCGGCAAAGAAAAAGGACTACTAAAGAGAATCAAAGATAAGAATGCTGGGCTACTGTCTAACCAGTGCACAATTCAACAGGCAGCCCTTTGTGGAAAACTTAGTGTGACTCTGAAAGACATAATGGACAAGTTGGCCAAGTTAATTAATATTATGAGGTCTCGTTCTGCTCTTCAACACAGACATTTCAAAGAGTTTCTTCTGAGTGTGATTCGGCACGTTTCTGACTTACAGCAGTCCAACGGCGTTTGTTGGCCAGGTAAAGGTCAAGTGATGAGACGTTTCTGACGAATAAAAAGAGAAGTAACATCCTTCTTAGAAAACTTGGATTCACAAGAGGCAAGAAACTATTTGGAGATACTAGCAAACGAAAGCAACACGCTAGCTGTGGTTTTCTTAAGAGACATTCTGGAACATTTAAATGCGCTCAATGCCGAGCTACAAGAAAATGGCAAATTAATATACGATTTGATACAAAATGTCTCATCTTTCCGCCGCAGCTGGATTTCTTTGAAAAAGACATTCCAAGTCACGACTTTTTTCACTTTCCAACAATTCTTGAATGTAAAAATAATTCTGAAACAGACGTTTTAGGATTCTCAAATTCTGTGTCATATCTTAAGCAGAAGTTTGCTGCAAAATTCCAAGACTTTTCGGAGATAGAGAAGTTGTCGCAGTTCTCAAAATCGTCATTTGAAGTTTTCCAGCTGCAGAGTGGACAGATATGGCTGTGAAATTGTTCTGCTTTCAAAACCTTAACTCCAAACGGAGATAATTACTTACTGGAAGATGTTTCCTTGCAAACGTATAAAACTGCATCCGCTGAAGAATTTTTTAATAAACATGTCCCAGAAAAACATGAAAATTGCAAAAAATTAGCCATATACATGAGTACTATGTTTGGCTCCACATATATTTGTGAAATTTAATTTTCAAAAATGAATTTTTTGTAGAATATGCATTGGCCTTCCACCTCGAAGACACTATTCGCATAAGCTGCTCCCCACGTGAACCTGAAGACCGCAGATGTAATTTCTCCCTTTATTTTTTAATACAAATATTCCTATCTATCATATATCACATTATTTTGTGAGTGAGAATTTAAAAAAATAGTGAGGAATATGAGGTTTTTCTTCTGGACATCGATAAAAATTTTCTAACCTCAAGTTGCTTCGCTGTAACATCTTGCCCGTCATAGCTATTGTAAGAGGTTCACTTCTCATTTCAATGGAACATGGTGTTCGTGAGTTTCCACTTCACAGTGATACAATTGGTCCACTTAAAATACAATTCCGTCAAGTGGCTTATGAGTATTGTATTATATGTGCAGATGCGGTAAAACTGTTGTACTTAGCCGAATAATTATCTACTGCGTTGTATTTCACTTAGGAAAATATTTGTAAAGACACGCCAGGTCAGGAACAATGACGTACGTCGTGGGTTATATGTCGCCGACGCCAGGAATAAGACAAGGTCGAAGTGGAAAGTTTTCCCTTACTCGGCATTCTGCATTCTGGCCAAGAGGAAGGTCAAAGGAAAAAAAAAAAAAAAACTTTCGTACTGTACCGTGTGGACACGGCTTTGTCAAGTTAACAGCCAGGGGCTAACTGCCCTTGATCGATCGGAAAGACGCTTCAGTGAGCGCGGCTTACTTTTTAGATGTGATCGCCTTCTTTGGAGGGAAGGCAGTCTGTCAAAGGAGATCAAATTAATACAATTGCAGGTCAGGGTGAGCCGGCCGCGAACCAAGGCGTGACGCGAAGGCATGTTGTAGAAGGTGCCTGCTGCCCACCGCTGAAGGGGAAAGACAGGTTACAGAATATGCTCGCCCAGTGCACGTGCATTGGTAGCTACATACTTACCATGGTGGAGAATTCTCCAGCCACCTATCCTCTATAGGCGTTACAGACTCCCCATCTTCTTTGTGGGATTCTGCTTCAGAAGACAATTTAGATCATACATTGTTTTAGTGTGAGTGTTCTTGCGATCAGCAAATGATTTCGTGTGAGGGAGAAAAAAACGAACTGAAACATCGGTTTCAGATAATATCACCTCTACGTTAGCGGTAGAAAATACCGATACTTCCATAATAATCATAGACTTTTTAAGAGACTATAACTTTCCCTTTTAGTTGAGATCAATCCCACGGTAAACATTTGAACTGCCTATCAAGCAACAGTGCCATACGCATATAATGCTTAATTTTTTGGTTCAAATGGCTCTGAGCACTATGGGACTCAACTGCTGAGGTCATTAGTCCCCTAGAACTTAGAACTACTTAAACCTAACTAACCTAAGGACATCACAAACATCCATTCCCGAGGCAGGATTCGAACCTGCGACCATAGCGGTCTTGCGGTTCCAGACTGCAGCGCCTTTAACCGCACGACCACTTGGGCCGGCAAATTTTTTGGAATCCGTGGTATAACCAGAATATAATGCCCCGATAGGACTCCAGAAAATCTTTTCCAAAAAACGGAATGTGTTGCCCGTTAGCATGACGTGCTGCTTTGATCATTTATTTGTATGTAGTGGCAAAATTTTAATTTTGTTATAGTCATTAGATATACTACTACAGCAAAATTGTTCTAGCTGCTTTGTATACTCACCAAATTCCAGAAAAATAAAACAAATACATATAAAAAAAGGCAGCGCGTCGTATACTGGAGATAAATGCATCGCTTTTCCTTGTTGTAATTCAGAGGGAGGCAGATGGAACAAGTCATGTACTGAGAGGAAAATAGAACTGGAAACATGAGTGAAACATTTTAAGATTCCCCTGATTTTCTACATCTACATGATTGGTCTACTTTTCACATTTAAGTGAGTGGAAGAGAGTTTTTTCGACGACCTTCAAGCTAGTTCTCTACCGCCCCAGTCTCGAGCAGCGCTCGGGAAAAATGAGCACTTAAATCTGTGCGAGCTCTGATTCCTTTTATTTTATTGTGATGATCATTTCCCCCTACGCAACTTTGCGACAGTAAAACATTTTCGCACTCAGAGGAGAAAGTCGGTGATTGAAATTTCGTGAAAAGATCTCGGAGCAACGAAAAACACTTTTGTTTTAATGACTACCACCACAATTCGCATAATTTAATATGTGGTATTGTCTCTCCTATTTCGCGATAATACAAAACGAGCTGCCCTTCTTTGAACTTTTTCGATGTCCTCCATCAATTCAGTTTGTTGCGGATCCCATACCGCGCAGCAACATTCCAGAAGAGGACGGTCAAGCGTAGTGCAGGTAGTCTCTTCAGTAGATCTGTTGAATCTTGTAAGTGTTCTGCCAATAAATCGCAGTCTTCGGTTCGCTTTCCCCGCAACAGTATCTATGCGATCGTTCCAAATTAATTTGTTCGTGATTGTAATTTGTAAGTATTTAGTTCAATTCACAGCCTTTAGGTTTGTGTGAATTATCTTGCAATAGAAATTTAGCGGAAGCCTTTTAGTACTCATGGCTGACTTCATATTGTCCAATATTTAGAGTCAACTGCCATTTTTGCGCCATACAGATATCGTGTCTATATTATTTTGAAATTTATTTTGATCATTTGATGAGTTTACAAGATGGCTGATGACAGCATCATCTGCAAAGAATCTAAGACGGCTGCTCGGAATGTATTCTAAAGCGTTTATGTAGATCAGGAACAGCAAAGCGCCTATAACACTTCTTCAGGGAACACCAGATGTTGACTTCCTGTCGATTGCTCTGTCTATTACAGGAAGGAAAATGATAGCATCATCAGCAAACAATATAAGAGTGCTACTCCGATTCTTTCCTAAATCGTTTATGTAGATCAGGAACAGCAGAGCGCCTGTAACGCTTACTTGGGGAACGCTTGATACTACTTCTGTTTCACTCGACGACATTTTGTTAATTACTACGAACTGTGACCTTTCTGACAGGAAATCACGAATCCAGTCGTACAACTTAGACGATACCCCGTAGGCACGCAATTCGATTAGAAGTTGCTTGTGAGGAACGGCGTCATACTCCTTCTGGAAATCTAAAAATATGGAATATCTACATCGACGTAATTTAAAGGAATAAAGAGAACTGTCGTCTGCGACGTCATCATCAGTCATTTGATATTCATTGTTACATTATCACATCGCCAAGACATTCCCTTGTATTACGGTCCTTTGCAATAGATATCCGCATTGTCCCCGCACGTTTTACACAATGTAGAATTTTGGAACACGTATTATGTTCGAGTATAATGACTTTTCTGGAGACTAGAAATCTACTCAATAGGAATAAGCATGGGTTTCGAAAAAGACGGTCGTGTGAAACCCAGCTCGTGCTATTCGTCCACGAGACTCAGAGGGCCATAGACACGGGTTCACAGGTAGATGCCGCGTTTCTTGACTTCCGCAAGGCGTTCGATACAGTTCCCCACAGTCGTTTAATGAACAAAGTAAGAGCATATGGACTATCAGACCAATTGTGTGATTGAATTGAGGAGTTCCTAGATAACAGAACGCAGCATGTCATTCTCAATGGAGAGAAGTCTTCTGAAGTAAGAGTGATTTCAGGTGTGCCGCAGGGGAGTGTCATAGGACCGTTGCTATTCACAATATACATAAATGACCTGGTGGATGACATCGGAAGTTCACTGAGGCTTTTTGCAGATGATGCTGTGGTGTATCGAGAGGTTGTAACAATGGAAAATTGTACTGAAATGCAGGAGGATCTGCAGCGAATTGACGCATGGTGCAGGGAATGGCAGTTGAATCTCAATGTAGACAAGTGTAATGTGCTGCGAATACATAGAAAGATAGATCCCTTATCATTTAGCTACAAAATAGCAGGTCAGCAACTGGAAGCAGTTAATTCCATAAATTATCTGGGAGTACGCATTAGGAGTGATTTAAAATGGAATGATCATATAATGTTGATCGTCGGTAAAGCAGATGCCAGACTGAGATTTATTGGAAGAATCCTAAGGAAATCCAATCCGAAAACAAAGCAAGTAGGTTACAGTACGCTTGTTCGCCCACTACTTGAATACTACTCAGTAGTGTGGGATCCGTACCAGACAGGGTTGATAGAAGAGACAGAGAAGATCCAACGGAGAGCAGCGCGCTTCGTTACAGGATCATTTAGTAATCGCGAAAGCGTTACGGAGATGATAGATAAACTCCAGTGGAAGACTCTGCAGGAGAGACGCTCAGTAGCTCGGTATGGACTTTTGTTAAAGTTTCGAGAACATACCTTCACCGAAGGGGTGAAGCAGTATAATGCTCCCTCCTACGTATATCTCGCGAAGAGACCATGAGGATAAAATCAGAGAGATTAGAGCCCACACAGAGGCATACCGTCAATCTTTCTTTCCACGAACAATACGAGACTGGAATAGGAGGGAGAACCGATTGAGGTACTCAGGGTACCCTCCGCCACACACCGTCAGGTGGCTTGCGGAGTATGGATGTAGATGTAGATGTAGATGTATAGTCAGTGTTTTGTCACTCCGAGAAAACGTTCTTCAGAGATTTTATCCGCCCTGAGGCTGCGTGTTGTGTTGTCCTCATCATCATCATCATCATCATCATCATAGTCATCACTGACACGCAAGTCGTCGAAGTGGTGTCAAATAGAAACACTTGCACCAGACTGCCGAATTATCCCATATACTATCGCCCGGCCAAAAATACCGCACAGACATCTTATTTCTGACTGGAGTCATGTGGCCCACCACGGCTTCCTGTCTTATGCCAGCGTCTCCATCTCGTTGTAGTACTTCCTCTCAACGTACCCAATTATTTGTTGAACTTATTCCAGTTTCTGTCTTCCCCTATAGATTGTACCCTCGACAGCCCCTCCTAGAATAGTGGTCCCCAACCTGATAATTATCCCTTGAAGGGTAAAATGTAATTTTCAAAGGAGTAAAAACAGAAGGGTTCAATTGTATTCCCGTCAAAAAATTGAATTATTTTTAAAAGATCATTAACATTATCACTTTTTCGTAAGACGGTAATACCGATTACATAAGTTACCAGAAACTTTTTCTTTTTTTTTTCAAATGCTTTCATTAGCACGCAGCACAATGTAGTGGAGGTTACTCCATCCACTACATATATATTTTGCACCATGAATCTCTGACAGTGAAACATATATATATATATATATATATATATATATATATATATATATATATATATATATATGTTTCACTGTCATATATGCAAATGATTAGCTTTTCAGACCATCCACACAAGGTTGGCGCCGGTGGCGACACCTACAACGTGCTGACATGAGGAAAGTTTCCAACCGATTTCTCATACACAAACAGCAGTTGACCGGCATTGCCTGGCGAAACGTTGTTGTGATGCATCATGTAAGGAGGAGAAATGCGTACCATTACGTTTCCGACTTTCATAAAGGTCGGATTGTAGCCTGTCGCGATTGCGGTTTATGGCATCGTGACATTGCTGCTCGCGTTGGTCGAGATCCAATGACTGTTAGCAGAATGTGGAATCGGTGGGTTCAGGAGGGTAATACGGAACGCCGTGCTGGATCCCAACGGCCTCGTATCACTAGCAGTCGAGATGACAGGCATCTTATCCGCATGGCTCTAACGGATCGTGCAGCCACGTCTCGATCCCTGAGTCAACACATTGGGACGTTTGCAAGACAACAACCATCTGCACGAACAGTAGAACGACGTTTGTAGCAGCGTGGACTATCAGCTCGGAGTCCATAGCTGCGGTTAGGTTACCCTTGACGCTGCATCACAGACAGGAGTGCCTGCGATGGTGTACTCAACGACGAACCTGGGTGCACGAATGGCAAAACGTCATTTTTTCTGATGAATCCAGGGTCTGTTTACAGCATCGTGATAGTCGCATCCGTGTTTGTCAAAATCACGGTGAACGCACTTTGGAAGCGTGTATTCGTCATCGCCATACTGGAGTATCACCCGGCATGATGGCATGGGGTGCCATTGGTTACACGTCTCGGTCACCTCTTGTTCGCATTGACAGCACTTTGAACAGTGGACGTTATATTCCAGATGTGTTACGACCCGTGGCTCTACCCTTCATTCGATCCCTGCGAAACCCTACATTTCAGCAGGATAATGCACGACCGCATGTTGCAGGTCCTGTACGGGCCTTTCTGGGTACAGAAAATGTTCGACTGCAGCCCTGGCCAGCACATTCTCCAGATCTCACACCAATTGAAAACGTCTGGTCAATGATGGCCGAGGAACTGGCTCGTCACAATACGCCAGTCACTACTCTTGATGAACTGTGGTATCGTGTTGAAGCTGCATGGGTAACTGTACCTGTACGCGTCATCCAAGCTCTGTTTGACTCAATGCCCAGGCGTAGCAAGGCCGTTATTACGGCCAGAGGTGGTTGTTCTGGGTACTGATTTCTCAGGATCTATGCACCCAAATTGCGTGAATATGTAATCACATATCAGTTCGAATATAACATATTTGTCCAATCAATACCCGTCTATCATCTGCATTTCTTCTTGGTGTAGCAATTTTAATATATATAACATCGAGTATGCTTAAATATCTCTTGGAAATGCCTTCACCACCTTTTAGGTAGTTCCCACAATATATCAGAATTTGCTTCATTATTCGCTTCACAAAAATAAACTAATTGACAGCACAACACAACAAAGACCACCATAATACACTGCTGTGGGGCCTACGCCGTATTGACATCGAAATAAGTGTCCAAGGAATAGAAAAGCAACTGGAATCACTCAATAGAGGAAAGTCCACTGGACCTGACGGGATACCAATTCGATTCTACACAGAGTACGCGAAAGAACTTGCCCCCCTTCTAACAGCCGTGTACCGCAAGTCTCTAGAGGAACGGAGAGTTCCAAATGATTGGAAAAGAGCACAGATAGTCCCAGTCTTCAAGAAGGGTCGTCGAGCAGATGCGCAAAACTATAGACCTATATCTCTTACGTCGATCTCTTGTAGAATTTTAGAACATGTTTTTTGCTCGCGTATCATGTCATTTCTGGAAACCCAGAATCTACTATGTAGGAATCAACATGGATTCCGGAAACAGCGATCGTGTGAGACCCAACTCGCCTTATTTGTTCATGAGACCCAGAAAATATTAGATACAGGCTCCCAGGTAGATGCTATTTTTCTTGACTTCCGGAAGGCGTTCGATACAGTTCCGCACTGTCGCCTGATAAACAAAGTAAGAGCCTACGGAATATCAGACCAGCTGTGTGGCTGGATTGAAGAGTTTTTAGCAAACAGAACACAGCATGTTGTTATCAATGGAGAGACGTCTACAGACGTAAAAGTAACCTCTGGCGTGCCACAGGGGAGTGTTATGGGACCATTGCTTTTCACAATATATATAAATGACTTAGTAGATAGTGTCGGAAGTTCCATGCGGCTTTTTGCGGATGATGCTGTAGTATACAGAGAAGTTGCTGCATTAGAAAATTGTAGCGAAATACAGGAAGATCTGCAGCGGATAGGCACTTGGTGCAGGGAGTGGCAACTGACCCTTAACATAGACAAATGTAATGTATTGCGAATACATAGAAAGAAGGATCCTTTATTGTATGATTATATGATAGCGGAACAAACACTGGTAGCAGTTACTTCTGTAAAATATCTGGGAGTATGCGTACGGAACGATTTGAATTGGAATGATCATATAAAACTAATTGTTGGTAAGGCGGGTACCAGGTTGAGATTCATTGGGAGAGTGCTTAGAAAATGTAGTCCATCAACAAAGGAGGTGGCTTACAAAACACTCGTTCGACCTACACTTGAGTATTGCTCATCAGTGTGGGATCCGTACCAGGTCGGGTTGACGGAGGAGATAGAGAAGATCCAAAGAAGAGCGGCGCGTTTCGTCACTGGGTTATTTGGTAACCGTGATAGCGTTACGGAGATGTTTAATAAACTCAAGTGGCAGACTCTGCAAGAGAGGCCCTCTGCATCGCGGTGTAGCTTGCTCGCCAGGTTTCGAGAGGGTGCGTTTCTGGATGAGGTATCGAATATATTGCTTCCCCCTACTTATACTTCCCGAGGAGATCACGAATGTAAAATTAGAGAGATTAGAGCGCGCACGGAGGCTTTCAGACAGTCGTTCTTCCCGCGAACCATACGCGACTGGAACAGGAAAGGGAGGTAATGACAGTGGCACGTAAAGTGCCCTCCGCCACACACCGTTGGGTGGCTTGCGGAGTATCAATGTAGATGTAGATGTAGATGTATTCTTGTTATTAGTGGCAGTAGTCAGACCCAAAGCTCTGGCAGCCTGAAGTCTTCCAATTTCTGCCAGTCAAGTGATTTAGAAACAGTAGGTCAAAGTACAGTTGATATTCACTGGAGTACTGGGAGTAGGCGAAGCAAGAGTTGGTGAGGAGAGGACTTGTGTTGTAACAAGTGTCTATCTTCAGTGTGAATGGCTAACCTTCTTTTCTGAGGCTAGTTTCATCAGTTTATAAGAAGGATGTTAGAAACAAACAGTAGCAATTATCTCATTAATTCATCAGTTACAAGTTTCATAAAACACCTACAAAAACTAAATACGTACATTTTGGCTATTTTAAAAATGAATATGTTCAAAGACAATTCTTTTTGATTTTTAAAGTTAAGTTACAGCTTCTTCTTCTTCCCAACAAGGAGTAGGCCTTCGTGACCTATTTAGACTTCATAGTATTTATTCCCATATTTTCTTTACTCGCCCCTCATTTCTTCTTCCGACTAGCTTTTAGCTATTTGCTGCTTTTGATGATATTCTTTCACTTGCAGGTCCTAAATCAGTGGTCGCCACACGGCGACGGCGACAACATGCCACGGGCGGCATGTTGTCCAATCAAGTATTGGTGCGGCCCGCGGTTCTCAGCCGTATTTTATAACACTACGTGTTAATCAACTAACAGCCGAATGCAAAATCGTCATCTAATTTTAAGAGCTTCTTAAAATTGTATTCTTCTTGCTTAGTAACAAACAATAATTCTTGACATTGGTGAATTCAGCAGTGAGCTAAGTAAAGTTTGCCGCTTACGTCAGGGGAGAGTGGTACTAGCGCGGCCACTGCAGGGTTAATAGAAGTGAGAGGAGAGGGAGCACCATTTATTGTTTTCTTGCAATGTTGTCAGCTCACGAGCGTGTGCAACTAGCACCGATCAGAAGATTTGGTATAAATGTCAACCGGAAGAAACATGGGTTCGTGAATGTAAATTACAGAGAGGATGATCTTCCGATGTGGTACATGTCTTTAGCAAGTAATATGGAATCAAATTAAGGCTGCTGTAATACAATGCAATGAGTAAAAGAAAGGTTACACTTAAAACATTTAGTAAACATTTTGATCGTGTCTCATAATGCAATTATTGTTATCAATTAATATTGTATACTAATTTATGTAGGACAGTAAGATCAGTAGGAGGAGATGTGATAAAGTGGCCAGGACGATAAAACCCTTACATATAAAAAACCATCATCCACCATTCTGTTCCTTTGTGACAGTTTTGAATTAATAATGTCATATTACTTAAAACTGTTAGTGTTGTGTTATATTTGGCATAACACAAATGTTCGACTGAAAACGGTCTGCCGTTTGCTCTTAGTATTCTTCGAGACAGTAGGGCTTGATAACGCCTACAAAATGTGCCCAGGAATCAGAAAAACAAACATGGTATGCTGTTGCAATGGCACTGGTCACAGTACCCGCCTTGGTACAAAAAACTGGTCAGTAAGTAAGCCTTCAGCAGAAATTCTTGTAGTTCCAATATACACTGAAGAGCCAAAGAAACTGGTACACCTACCTAATATCGTGCAGGGCCCCCTCGAGCACGCAGACGTGCCGCAACACGACGTGGCATGGACCCGACTAATGTCTGAATTAGCGCTGGAGGGATTTCACGCCATGTTTCCTACAGCACTGTCCATAAATTCGTAAGAGTACAAAAGGTTGGAGATCTCTCCTGAAAAGCACGTTGCAAGGCATCCCGTATTTGCTCAATAATGTACATGTCTGGGGAGTTTGATGGCCAGCTGAAATGTTTAAACTGATAAGAGTGTTGCTGAAGCCACTTTGTAGCAATTGTGGACATGTTGGATGTCGCATTGTCCTGCTGGAACTGCCCACGGCCGTCGGAATTCAAAATGAACATGAATGGATGCAGGTAATCAGACAGGATGCTTATGTACGTGTCACCTGTCAGAGTCGTACCTAGACGTATCAGGAGTCCCATATCACAAACTGCGCGCGCCAAACACCATTATAGAGCCTCCAGCAGCTTGAACATTCCCCTGCTAACATGCACGGTCCATGGATTCATGAGGGTGTCTCCATATCCGTACATGTCCATCCGCTAGATGCCATTTGAAACGAAACTCGTAGGACCAGGCAACATGTTTACATTCATCAACAGTCTTACGTGGGTGGGTGTTGATGGCTCTCTCTCTCTCTCTCTCTCTCTCTCTCTCTATCTCACTCTCTCTGTCATTATCCATGACTCACTTCCATAAAGTAGCCCAGGGACAGCCATTACCTTAGAGAACATGTCCTGAGCGTCCTTCCGCGTTTTGCTCTTAATGTTCTTTTTATAGTGCCGCATATCATGTGGAATTCTTTTACTGTATTATCTACGTCTCTACTATCCTTAAAAATATATTACATCCAAGGGAGCTAAACTTAGGGATTTTTTCAATTAGTTGACTGTTTATGATTATTTCTGCTCTTAGGGCGTTTCTTCCAATAAAAACCATCTATATTTGAATTGAGTACAGATGCAACATATGTGATGCTCTTTGCAATACATTTTCTGTTTCATCTATACACAGCAGTTCGTCAGCAAATAACAGCGAATTAATAAATTCGCTTTGTCCTATGTTAACACATTGTGTTGGAAGCGTACTTTGCCACACACAAGTGGTGCCGTCCAAATAGATATTAATGTCTACCAGCTTGTCTACATCCTTGTCTTACTCTCTGGCTTATAATTAATATCTGCTGCTCTCTTTCTCTCTGCAGAACTATATGTATTTAAAATGCAGACTCTTTATTGTAGATGTAAGATGTGCAGAGTATCCATGTCTTTGTAAAATTACCCATAGTGCCTTCCTATCTACCTTTAGAACGTCAATTCGAAATCGAGGAAGACTGTATTTTCTCCGCTTCTCCAACTTTGTGTTTGTTGTGTGCATATTATCTGATCAAGATCTTCGTTTACTAAACCTATTTTGAACTTCATATAACTTGGCTTCTGCTATTGACTACAAACAAGCATTGCGTGCCTTATTATATATTTTGCATCCTGTGCTCAAGATACTTATTGCACTGTAATTTTTTGTGCTGAATCCGTCTACTTTATCGGAAATTGGTAATTCGTTTGCTATCCTTCATTGTTCCGGTTGGTTGGTTGGTTTTGGGGAAGGAGACCAGACAGCGTGGTCATCGGTCTCATCGGATTAGGGAAGGATGGGGAAGGAAGTCGGCCGTGCCCTTTCAGAGGAACCATCCCGGCATTTGCCTGGATTGATTTAGGGAAATCACGGAAAACCTAAATCAGGATGGCCGGACGCGGGATTGAACCGTCGTCCTTCCGAATGCGATTCCAGTGTCTAACCACTGCGCCACCTCGCTCGGTCCGTTGTTCTGGTATCTTACTTGCAAGCCAGCACATATTTATCAAATACACACATACCAAATAAATTAACAAGAACCCCATGAACCATGGACATTGCCGTTGGTGGAGAGGCTTGCGTGCCTCAACGATACAGATAGCCGGACTGTAGGTGCAACCACAACGGAGGGGTATCTGTTGAGAGGCCAGACAAATGTGTGGTTCCTGAAGAGGGGGAGCAGCCTTTTCAATAGTTGCAGGGGCAACAGTCTGGATGATTGACTGATCTGGCCTTGTAACACTAAACAAAACGGCCTTGCTGTGCTGGTACTGCGAACGGATGAAAGCAAGGGGAAACTACAGCCGTAATTTTTCCCGAGGGCATGCAGCTTTACTGTATGATTAAATGATGATGGCGTCCTCTTGGATAAAATATTCCGGAGGTAAAACAGTCCCCCATTCGGATCTTCGGGCGGGGACTACTCGAGACGACATCGTTATTAGGAGAAAGAAAACTGGCGTTCTACGGATCGGAGCGTGGAATGTCAGATCCCTTAATCGGGCAGGTAGGTTAGAAAATTTAAAAAGGGAAATGGATAGTTTAAAGTTAGATATAATGGGAATTAGTGAAGTTCGGTGGCAGTAGGAACAAGACTTTTGGGCAGGTGAATACAGGGTTATAAATACAAAATCAAATAGGGGTAATGCAGGAGTAGGTTTAATAATGAATAAAAAAAAATAGTAGTGCGGGTAAGCTACTAAAACCAGCATAGTGAACGGATTATTGTGGCCAAGATAGACACGAAGCCCACGCCTACTACAGTAGTACAAGTTCATATGCCAACTAGCTCTGCAGATGAAGAAATTGATGAAATGTATGAAGAGATACAAGAAATTATTCAGGTAGTGAAGGGAGATGAAAACTTAATAGTCATGGGTGACTGGAATTCGACAGTAGGAAAAGGAAGAGAAGGAAACGTAGTAGGTGAATATGGATTGGGGCTAAGAAATGAAAGAGGAAGCCGCCTGGTAGAATTTTGCACAGAGCATAACTTAATCATAGCTAACACTTGGTTCAAGAATCATGAAAGAAGGTTGTATACATGGAAGAACCCTGGAGATACTAAAAGGTTTCAGATAGATTATATAATGGTAAGTCAGAGATTTAGGAACCAGATTTTAAATTGTAGGCATTTCCAGGGGCAAATGTGGACTCTGACCACAAGCTATTGGTTATGAACTGTAGATTAAAACTGAAGAAACTGCAAAAAGGTAGGAATT
The DNA here is from genome assembly GCF_021461395.2 of Schistocerca americana. Lineage (NCBI taxonomy): Eukaryota > Metazoa > Arthropoda > Insecta > Orthoptera > Acrididae > Schistocerca > Schistocerca americana. The sequence goes on along the minus strand of NC_060120.1, from coordinate 379,322,068 downwards.
TAAGGAGATGGGACCTGGATAAACTGAAAGAACCAGAGGTTGTACAGAGTTTCAGGGAGAGCATAAGGGAACAATTGAGCGGAATTGGGGAAAGAAATACAGTAGAAGAAGAATAGATAGCTTTGAGGAATGAAATAGTGAAGGCGGCAGAGGATCAAGTAGGTAAAAAGACGAGGGTTAGCAGAAATCCTTGGGTAACAGAAGAGATACTAAATTTAATTAATGAAAGGAGAAAATACAAAAATGCGGCAAGTGAAGCAGGCAAAAAGGAATACAAACGTCTCAAAAATGAGATCGACAGGAAGTGCAAAATGGCTGAGCAGGGATGGCTAGAGGACAAATGTAAGGATGTAGAGGCTTATCTCATGAGGGGTAAGATAGATATTGCCTACAGGAAAATTAAAGTTCTAAGCAAAAAAGGTAAAGCAGAAAGGTGGAAGGAGTATATAGAGGGTCTATACAGGGGCGATGTTCTTGAGGACAATATTATGGAAATGGAATAGAAGGTAGATGAAGATGAAATGGGAGATATGATACTGCGTGAAGAGTTTGACAGAGCACTGAAAGACCTAAGTCGAAACAAGGCCCCGGGAGTAGACAACATTCCATTAGAACTACTGACAGCCTTGGGAGAGCCAGTCCTCACAAAACCCTACCATCTGGTGAGCAAGATGTGTGAGAAAGGCGAAATTTCCTCAGACTTCAAGGAGAATATAATAATTGCAATCCCAAAGAAAGCAGGTGTTGACAGATGTAAAAATTACCGAACTATCAGTTTAATAAGTCCCAGCTGCAAAATACTAACGCGAATTCTTTACAGACGAATGGAAAAACTGTTAGAAGCCGACCTAGGGGAAGATCAGTTAGGATTTTGTAGCAATGTTGGAACACGTGAGGCAATACTGACCTTACGACTTATCTTAGAAGAAAGATTAAGGAAAGGCAAACCTACATTTCTAGCATTTGTAGACTTAGAGAAGGCTTTTGACAATGTTGACTGGAACACTCTCTTCCAAATTCTGAAGGTGGCAGAGGTAAAATAGAGGGAGCGAAACGCTATTTACAAAAAAATGGGTCAAATGGCTCTGAGCACTATGGGACTTAAGATTTATGGTCATCAGTCCCCTAGAACTTAGAACTACTTAAACCTAACTAACCTAAGGACAGCACACAACACCCAGGCTATTTACAATTTGTACAGAAAGCAGATGGCAGTTATAAGAGTCGAGGGACATGAAAAGGAAGCAGTGGTTGGGACGGGAGTGAGAAAGGGTTGTAGCGTCTCCCCGATGCTATTCAATCTGTATATTGAGCAAGCAGTTAAGGAAACGAAAGAAAAGTTCGGTGTAGGTACCAAAATCCATGGAGAAGAAATAAAAACTTTTAGGTTCGCCGATGACATTGTAATTCTATCAGAGACAGCAAAGGACTTGGAAGAGCAGTTGAACGGAATGGACAGTGTCTTGAAAGGAGGGTATAAGATGAACATCAACAAAAGCAAAACGGGGATAATGGAATGTAGCCGAATTAAATCGGGTGATGCTGAGGGAATTAGACTAGGAAATGAGACACTTAAAGTAGTAAAGGAGTTTTGCTATTTGGGGAGCAAAATAACTGATGATGGTGGAAGTAGAGAGGATATGAAATGTAGTCTGGCAATGGTAAGGAAAGCGTTTCTGAAGAAGAGAAATTTGTTAACATCGAGTATAGATTTAAGTGTCAGGAAGTCATTTCTGAAAGTATTTGTATGGAGTGCAGCCATGTATGGAAGTGAAACATGGACGATAAATAGTTTGGACAAGATGAGAATAGAAGCTTTCGAAATGTGGTGCTACAGAAGAATGCTGAAGATTAGATGGGTAGATCACATAACTAATGAGAAGGTACTGAATAGAATTGGGGAGAAGAGGAGTTTGTGGCACAACTTGACTAGAAGAAGGGATCGGTTGGTAGCACATGTTCTGAGGTATCAAAGAATCACCAATTTAGTTTTGGAGGGCAGCATGGAGGGTAAAAATCGTAGACGGAGACCAAGAGATGAATACACTAAGCAGATTCAGAAGGATGTAGGCTACAGTAGGTACTGGGAGATGAAGAGGCTTGCACAGGATAGAGTAGCATGGAGAGCTGCATCAAACCAGTCTCAGGACTGAAGACCACAACAGCAACAACAACAACAACAACAACATGGTACTGATCCCCCGTGGTACATTAAACGGTTAAAATACCGTTGCAGAAGCAACGAAAAAAGCATGCCCAATTTAAGAGAACGCAAAACCCTCAAAATTGCCTAAACTTTACAGAAGCTCGAAATATAGCGCGAACTTTAATGCGAGATGATTCACACTTTCCACAACGAAAACTCTGTCTCGAAATCTAGCAAAAAATCCAAAGAGATTCTGGTCCTATGTCAAGTGCACCAGCTGGAAGAATCAATCAATACCTTCACTGCGCGGTAACTCTGGTGATGTTACTGATGACAGAGCCACTAATGTAGAGTTATTAAACACGGTTTTCCGAAACTTCTTAAGACGAAGTACACGATAAATCACACAAATCCAAAGGCTGTAAATTCAACTTAATACAGGGCTATTACAAATGATTGAAGCGATTATATAAATTCACTGTAGCTCCATTCATTGACATATGGCCACGACACACTACAGATACGTAGAAAAACTCATAAAGTTTTGTTCGGCTGAAGCCGCACTTCAGGCTTCTGCCGCCAGAGCGCTCGAGAGCGCAATGAGACAAAATGGCGACAGGAGCCGAGAAAGCGTATGTCGTGCTTGAAATGCACTCACACCAGTCAGTCATAACAGTGCAACGACACTTCAGGACGAAGTTCAACAAAGATCCACCAACTGCTAACTCCATTCGGCGATGATATGCGCAGTTTAAAGCTTCTGGATGCCTCACGGTTTAAAGTTTACGGCCCCTTTTTCTTCTGCGAAAAAAACGTTACAGGACACGTGTATCTGGACATGCTGGAAAATTGGCGCATGCCACAACTGGAGACCGACAGGGCCGACTTCATCTTTCAACAGGATGGTGCTCCACCACACTTCCATCATGACGTTCGGAATTTCTTAAACAGGAGATTGGGAAACCGATGGATCGGTCGTGGTGGAGATCACGATCAGCAATTCATGTCATGGCCTCCACGCTCTCCCGACTTAACCCCATGCGATTTCTTTTTGTGGGGTTATGTGAAAGATTCAGTGTTTAAATCTTCTCTACCAAGAAACGTGCCAGAACTGCGAGCTCGCATCAACGATGCTTTCGAACTCATTGATGGGGACACGCTTCGCCGAGTGTGGGAGGAACTTGATTATCGGCTTGATGTCTGCCGAATCACTAAAGGGGCACATATCGAACATTTGTGAATGCCTAAAAAAACTTTTTGAGTTTTTGTATGTGTGTGCAAAGCATTGTGAAAATATCTCAAACAATAAAGTTATTGTAGAGCTGTGAAATCGCTTCAATCATTTGTAATAACCCTGTACTCAGGGATTAAGAACAATTTAAATTGGAACGATTGCATAGACAATGTTGAGGGTAAAGCAAACCAAAGACTACGATTTATTTGCAGAACACTGACAAAAAGTGACAGGTCTACTAAAGAGACTGCCGATACTGCCCTACTGGAGTACTGCTGTGCGGTATGGGACACGCATCAGATAGGACTGATGGAGGACATCGAGAAATTTCAAACAAGAATAGCTCATTCTGTAATATTTCAAAATAGGGAAGAGAGCGCCACGGATATAATTCGTGAATTGGTGTGCCATTCGTTAAAACAGAGGCGTTTTTCGCTGCGTCAGGATCTTCTCAGCTGGCCAAAGTGGCCGAGCGGTTCTAGGCGCTTCCGTCCGGAACCGCGCTACTGCTACGGTGGCAGGTTCGAGTCCTGCCTCGGGCATGGATGTGTGTGATGTCCTTAGGTTAGTTAGGTTTAAGTAGTTCTAAGTCTAAGTGACTTGATGACCTCAGATCTTAAGTCCCATAGTGCTTAGAGACATTTGAACCACTTGGATCTTCTCATGAAATTTCAATTGCTAACTTTCTCTTCAGTGTGTGAAAATATTTTGTTGGTGCCCACCTACATATGGAGGAACGATTATCATAATGAAATAAAGGAAATCAGTGCTCGCACAGAAAGACTTATTCGTTTTTCCCGCATCCAGTTTGAGAGCAGAACGGTAGGCAATAGCTTGAAGGTGGTTAGATGAACCCTCTGCCAGGCACTTGACTGTGAACTGCAAAGTGATTATGTAGATGTATATATACAGTTACTTCTGGACCGAGAGTCTTTCTGTTTTTTGTTCCCCGTACTGCGTATTCCAGCTCTTCTCTGGTTATGGTATATAAGCCTTTGGTTTCCATCTTTACCTCGTCTTCTGTCAACTGATTATCATTATACCAAAGATTTTTATAATGTCACATCCAACCCTGAATTTGTATTGCATCCATCCTCACAGTATTTCTCTCCATCTTATTCAGATTTCTCAATAATTTATAACAGAAGTCCATGCGTCCATGCACATCGTCTTCAGTTTCTATGAGAAACCTAATTCAGCTTTCCCCATGTGCATCCCTTATTATTGCTTTTGCTTTGTCCGATGTTGCCTGTATTTTTCCCTCGAATCTTCGAGGCAGTTTGTATAAAATTCAAACAGGATTTCTGTTTCGTCTCTTTATGCCTCTTTTATTTCTAAATTCCATATCTTTAAACCTTTGTTATTTTTATTTATTCTATTTTTCCCCTCTAGAACTACTGAAGTTATTCCCTGAAGTCTTAATTTGTGTTATCATCATCCTGTCCCTTCTTCCTGTCAGTGTTTCCATGACATTTCTTGATTGTTGATTCTGCGAAGAGCCTCATCTATAGACCAACAACTCCATCTCTCGTTTCCCACATCCCATGGTTCCCTTCCACACAAGCTATGCTCCAGGTATATGTTCCAAGAAATTTCTTCGTCAAACTAAGGCGAATGTTCGATACTAGTAGACCTTTTAGCCAGGAGTGTCTTATTTGGTTGCGATAATCTACTTTTTATATCCTCTTTGCTTCGTTCTTCACTTGCTATTTTATTTTTAAGGTAGCAGAGTTCCTTCACTTCAGGTACATCGTGATCCCAAATTTTGTTGTCAAGTTTATAACTGTCCTTTTTTACGCTGTTCCTCATTACTTCCACCTTTCTCCAGCTTACTTTAATCAGCATTTTGTTCTCAGTAGTTTGTTCCGTATGTTCTGTAATTCTTCGCTTTCGCTGTGTATAGCGATGCCATCAGCCAATAATATCTTTGATATTGTTTCACCCTAAATTTTATTCACTCTCATGAAGCTAAATTTTATTTCCACCATCGCATCTTCAACGTGCAGATTCAGAAGTAGGGGAGAAAGAACGTTTTTTCTAGATCGACAAAACGAAAGTGACTTGCTTTTCTTATGTACTGGAACCATTACAAAGCGTAACGTGAAATCTGCGTCTCTGGTGCCTTTCCCATTCGCGAAGCCAAATTCATCGTCACCTACAGTACCACCAATTTTCTTTTCCAGCACTCTGTATATTACGCTTGTCACTAACGTGGATTAAGAACTGTTAAGCTGATTGTGTCACAGTTCTCGCTTATGGCTTTGCCGTCTTCGGAAAGTGTGATAGTATGTCTCCAATCCCAGATACTTTACAGCAAGTTGAAATAGTCGGTTGGTTGTCGTTCCCCTGTGATCTCAGAAACTCCGTGGGAATGTTCTTTGTCCCTTCTGCATATTTGATTGCTAGACCTCAAAACTCCGTCAAACTCAGAGTGTCACAATTGATTCCACTCGCCATCAAAAATCGACTTCACTGTCTTGTTGCCTCACGTCAGGTTTTACACTACTGGCCATTAAAATTGCTACACCAAGAAGAAATGCAGATTATAAACGGGTATTTGTTGGAAAAATATATTATACTAGAACTGACATGTGATTACATTTTCACGCAATTTGGGTGCATAGACCCTGAGTAGTCAGTACCCAGAACAACCGCCTCTGGCCGTAATAACGGCCTTGATACGCCTGGGCATTAAGTCAGAGCTAGGATGGCGTGTACAGGTACAGCTGCCCATGCAGCTTCAACACGATACCACAGTTCATCAAGAGTAGTGACTGGCGTATTTTGACGAGCCAGTTATTCGGCCACCACTGACCAGACGTTTGCAGTAGGTGAAAGATCTGGAGAATGTGCTGGCCAGGGCAGTAGTCGAACATTTTCTGTACCCAGAAAGGCCCGTACAGGACCTGCAACACGCGGTCGTGCATTATCCTGCTGAAATGTAGGGTTTCGCAGGGATCGAATGAAGGGTAGAGCCACGGGTCGTAACACATGTGAAATGTAACGTCCACTGTTGAAAGTACCGTCAATTTGAGAAAGAGGTGACCGAGACCTGTAACCAATGGCACCCCATACCATCACGCCGGGTGATACGCCAGTATGGCGATGACGAATACACGCTTCCGATGTGCGTTCACCGCCATGTCACCAAACACGGATGCGACCATCATGATGCTGTAAACAGAACCTGGATTCATCCGAAAAAATGACGTTTTGCCATTCGTACACCCAGGTTTGTCGTTGAGTACACCATCGCAGGCGCTCCTGTCTGTGATGCATCGTGAAGGGTAACCGCAGGCATGGTCTCCGAGCTAACAGTCCATGCTGCTGCAAACGTCGTCGAACTGTTCGTGCAGATGGTTGTTGTCTTGCAAACGCTCCCATCTGTTGACTCAGGGATCGAGACGTGGCTGCACGGTCCGTTACAGCCATGCGGATAAGATGCCTGTCATCTCGACTGCTAGTGATACGAGGCCGTTTGGATCCAGCACGGCGTTCTGTATTACCCTCCTGAACCCACCGATTCCATATTTTGCTAACAGTCATTGGATCTCGATCAACGCAAGCAGCAATGTCTCGATACGATAAACCACAATCGCGATAGGCTACAATCCGACCTTTATCAAAGTGGGAAACGTGATGGTACGCATTTCTCCTCCTTACACGAGGCATCACAACAACGTTTCACCAGGCAACGCCGGTCAACTGCTGTTTGCGTATGAAAAATCGGTTGGAAACTTTCCCCATGTCAGCACGTTGTAGGTGTCACCACCGGCGCTAACCTTGTGTGAATGCTCTGAAAAGCTAATCATTTGCATATCACAGCATCTTCTTCTTGTCGGTTAAATTTCGCGTCTGTAGCACGTCACTTCGTGGTGTAGCAATTTTAATGGCTAGTAGTGTAGTTGTCTCCCTCTTAGGAGTCTTCATTGTACTCTTGCAACCTGTCCGCTTATTCCTCTGCCTTTAATATTGAAGGGGGAATTGAAGAGCCCACTCCGTACGCCGAAATCGGAGTTCAGACACTTTTATTGTGCCAAGGTTACCGGTTTCATCAGTCTTACGCTGCCATGTTCTTATCGTACGGAACTTGTTATAAAGTTTCCATGTTACATTACTTGAAGTCAAAACAGAAAAAACGCTTTATACGTATACATACCTTGATGAAAACCCAAATGATAAAATCCTCCTAGCGTCCATGCATATTTGCGGAGAACTCCCGAGCTCTGCGCACAGCATTCCGCCGACAGTAGCAGTGAAAGCACTACTTAACACTGGGCAGTGCGCCTTAAGAATAACTTAGTACTAGGCAGCTCTAGGTTTTTGCCACGAGCCTTATTAATAATGAGTTAAGAAGGTAGTAATTTGTCTAGCCAAAGACGGAAAAGAAGCAAATTGTAATCCCTTAACCCTTGTTTGACGCCTGCGCTCTTTTTAAACCACAAGGCTCTTTTAACTAAAAAGGAACAGTAGGCTTCTCATCCTCCATATATGATTTTATGGAATTTTTTTATTATCACTGAAAAAAATGTTTATGGTTATATCACTGATCGTAGTCAAGTAATTTGAAATTTTTGCAGTTGGGTCGGAAAATGCGCTAGGCAATCAGTACGTGAGTTTCAGTGCTATATTTTTACGAAAATAAAGACTTGGCAACAATACACCTTACCAATTTACTTTTATATGTCCATTGTTGTAACTAAATCGTAGAGCATACATGCAAGTGCATTGTTGGAACAGATTCACAGTTAGAAAGTGCGCTTTGTCGAACTAAGTCGTGGTTTTATATTTTATTCATAATGGATTATGATACACGCTACAAAAGGGACTACATTCTCCAGCAGGGTTTAGCACATACAGGTCACTAAGAGTTACAGAGTTAACTGAATCAATTTTTGAAAATGCGAATGAGAGTGATGCTGTTGTAGATGTGATAAAGGAATGTACACATGTCGGAGACGAGGTAGATGTAAATGAATGTGAAGACGATGAATAATGGTATTCAGGAAACTAGGAAACATAATCTTGTACCTAGAAGTGGATAGATTATACAATGAGGCACCAAAGAAACTGGTACAGTCATGTGTATTCAAATACAGAGATATGTAAACAGGCAGAACACAGCGCTGCGGTCGGCAACGCCTATATAAGACAAGTGTTCAAAAATGGCTCTGAGCACTATGGGACTCAACTGCTGAGGTCATTAGTCCCCTAGAACGCAGAACTAGTTAAACCTAACTAACCTAAGGACATCACAAACATCCATGCCCGAGGCAGGATTCGAACCTGCGACCGTAGCGGTCTCGCGGGTCCAGACTGCAGCGCCTTTAACCGCACGGCCACTTCGGTCGGCAAGACAAGTGTCTCGCGCAGATGTTAGATCGGTTACTGCTACTACGATGGCAGGTTACCAAGTTTTAAGTGAATCTGAACGTTGTGTTATAGTCGACGTGATGGGGCACACCATCTCCGAGGTAGCGATGAAGTGGGGATTTTCCCCTACGGCCATTTCATGAGAGTACCGTGAACATCAGGAATCAGGAAAAACATCAAATCTCCGGCATCACTGCGGCAGGAAAAAAATCGCTGAACTTGGTAGAAGTGCAACCCTTCGCAAATTGCTGCAGATTTCAATTCTGGGCCATCAACAAATATCAGCGTGCAAACCATTCAACAAAACATCATCGATAAGGGCTTTCGGAGCCGAAGGCCCAATCGTGTACCCTTGATGACTGCACCACAGAAAGCTTTAAGCCTGCCGGCCTCATCAACACCGACATTGGACTGTTGATGACTAAAAACATGTTGAGTGGTCGGACAAGTCTCGTTTCAAATTGTTTCAAGCAGATGGACATGCACGAGTATGGGAACAAGCTCATAAATCCATGGACCCCGCGTGTCAGCAGGGAAATGTTCAAGCTGGTGGAGGCTCTGTAATGTTGTGGGGCGTATGCAGTTGGAGTGATATGGCATCCCTGATACGTGTAAATACGATTCTGACAGCTGACACGTACGTAAGTATCCTGTCTGATCATCTGCATCCATTCATGTCCATTTTGCATTCCGACGGAGTTGGGGAATTCCATCGGCAAAATGCGATACCCCACACGTCCAGAATTGCTACAAAGTGGCTCCAGGAATATGAGTTTAAACACTTCCGCTGGACATCGAATTCCCCAGACATGAACATTATTGAGCATATCTGGGATGCCTTGGAACGTAGTGTTCAGAAGAGATCTCCACCCTCTCGTACAGCCCAGCAGGATTCGTAGTGTCAGTTTCCTCCAGCACTAATTCAGACATTAGACGAGTCCATGCCACGTCGTGTTACGGCACTTCTGCGTGCTCTGGAGGGCCCTACACGATAATAGGCAGGTGTATCAGTTTCTTCAGTATATATGCCGTAATACTATCCGATGCGCGCAAGCGAGCGTCATGGAATATAATACGTGAAACTGCATTTTCTGTATCACCTTAGACGCTAATTAAAAATAATGGTATACTGTCTCAGATTTCTTATCACCAATCACAGGCAGAGTGTAATACTCATGCATACCAGTAATTCTGCAGAAGACAGCAGAATTCTACACCCATATCTTCAACGCCGGATTGAACTTGACTCTACACAACTAAAGGCTTTCTTTGGGCTACTAATAAATGCTGGTTTACACAAGACCCATGACAAACCTTTGAGTGAATTTTGGCCAGAGGAGTCAATATGAGCTTTTCAAGATTTCATGATATTCTGATGTGCCTCCAGTTCGATGATAAACTTACAAGAGAAGAAACAAAAGTCATTTCTGGATCAAAATCTGAACCTGTACGGGCTTTGTTTGAAATTTTCGTCCTTCTTATATCACTGGGCCTTATATTATAGTTGATTAGCACTTGTGTACGTTAATGGGACAGTGTCCATTCAAGGTGTGCATTCCTTCAAAATATGAAAGTACAGAATAAAAGTGTGTGCTGTTGTAGATTGTGAGACCAATTATATCATAAATGCACAACTGTATACAGGGAAATCTGCTGGAGCGAGGGAAATAAATAAACGGAAACGAGTGGTACATAATTTAGTAGAGAAAGTGGTAGGTAAATTACCACTGACAATTTTTTTTGCCACTTTTCAAACATAATTATAGCATCGAACAACAATGTGGATGAGTCTCATAATATGTCATTATTATTTTTGTGGAAATATTTTATATTTATCGGCATATAGTTGCTAAAATGATTTTGGGGTCGAAAATGACCCCATACATGTCATATGTTTTTCCAGAGCTGGTACTATGCGAGGATTACTTAATGAATACTGAGGGGCTAGTTCCGTTCACCATTCAGATCTTATACTAATAGCCTAGAATTACAGAGCCCACGCAACGTATTTGCGTGTGGCCACGCTACTTGTAGCTTCCTTATGGAACCAGAAACTCCTCCCGAACAGGTCATGAAGGCCCAAAGGTTACCGACCGGCCGCCGTGTCATCCTCAGACCACAGGCGTCACTGGATGCGGGTATGGAGGGGCATGTGGTCAGCACACCGCTCTCCCGGCCGTATGTCAGTTTCCGAGACCGGAGCCGCTACTTAGCAATCAAGTAGCTCCTCAGTTTGCCTCGAAAGGGCTGAGTACACCCCGCTTGCCAACAGCGCTCGGCAGACCGTATGGTCACCCATCCAAGTGCTAGCCCAGCCCAACAGCGCTTAACGTCGGTGATCTGACGGGAACCGGTGTTACCACTGCGACAAGGCCGTTGGCAAGGAACCAGAAAGCTGGTTCTTTAATACGGGTAACCAAATCAACAACCGTAAGAACTGCTGCAACCGCTATTTGCACTAGCCATCACTGAGGACTTTAACTTTTGGTACATCCATAGGTTAGCCCCTCCACAATAAAAGCCAGCACAATGATCTGCTTACATATGTCTTGACAAATTTCAGCCACATACAAGCAAAGCTGAGTTCAATGTTCAGACATGAACAAAATAGGTTAAATCACTCATCGTTCACCAAATGGACTAGCGCCGGCAAGTCGCATCGGTAGCCCACTTGGGCGAACTGAACTAAGGCCGCTAGCACAGGAGCAACATGGAATCGACTGTTTCGTAGCGAGGTTAGAGGTTAGCGAAACAATTCCAGAACACGGGGATGCTCAGGCAACGATGTCGTGTGATAATAAGTAATAACGTAAGTAATACATAACGTTATCTGTGACGCCTGTGCTCGATGAGAATCACACCTTTAACCGCAGCTATTTTAGTCCGTAGCTATTCCGTTGTCTGAGTAGGGCAAAGATTTATGTACAACGTCAATTCTCATAGCTGTAACGTCATTAGCAACCCCATGGTTCACAACAAGACCATAGCACTTTGTAGCAGGAAGATACAGCCACACACAGCAAACAGCAAATAAGCAGATGTCCAAAGGAACTGCCCAATGTAGAAACCTCCTCAACACAAATTTAGGAGAAAAGATAATGCTGCCTGAACCTGAGCCAGTATAAACCCTGCAATCAAAGCATCGACTCTTGTCGTGTTCCCTAAACGCAGGAATACTACAGCCTATGAAACATTCGAACTGGAAATGCTTACTGGTCCAACGAAGCCGCCTCTGGCATTCTCTACCACCAGACTGTGGCTGTTCTGCAGAAGTTTCACACCCTTTCACACCACGTGACGGAGAGAGAGACTACGTCGGCCGAGCGCGGCATCACACTCCATAACCATGGCGATTCAGAAGTGCCGGACGGTTGAACACCTTGCACACTCTCTTGTCAGACCTGTAGAAAACAGAATTATAATGTTCCTGCATGAATAAAATTTTATAAAGATGGGTTAAAGGTAATGTTTTTGAAGAATACACGTTCAGTGTCTTTGAAGAAACACTTCACATTCATTCGAAAGACATTAACCGATAGTGCAATATGTAGAAGAGAAAAGTCCTAAAAATTAATCATCAACAAATGGAACATCGCCTGATCTCTGTCAGATCCTCACCCCCCGCCTCCCCCTCCTGCTTTGACAAGGCTGTTGGCAGAACGAGTATTATGTCGTATGCAGGAAGTTTTCGGCCACCACTGCTGGTATTGATGATAATGACGATTTATGGCAGAGGGCGCTAAACAGCAAGGTCATCAGCGCCTTTGCATTAATGATATACCGAAGAAGATTGCGAAAATCTATGGAAAAAGAACAATTGACTGGGAAACTACGTTTCATCCCACAACAGGAATCGTAAAGCGTCCCCAAGCAGGTGACCTTCAGAAAAGTCCGTAATAAAAACCCAGTGAGACATAGTGGTTCAAATGGCTCTGAGCACTACGGGACTTAACTTCTAAGGTCATCAGTCCCCTAGAACTTAGAACTACTTAAACCTAACTAACCTAAGGACATCACACACATCCATGCCCGAGGCAGGATTCGAACCTGTGACCGTAGTGGTCGCGCGGTTCCAGACCGTAGCGCCTAGAACCGCTCGGCCACACCGGCCGGCGAGACATAGTGAAATAACTAAATAAAATCATGGATAAAATACCTGTAAAGATGCTGTTAAAATGGATAGATAACCTTGGCTGGATGGCGACTTCGAAATAATACGTGACCCAGCCACTCTGTGATACGTTAAGATCTCACACCCAGTATGTTGGGAAGAATTCCGGGTACCACAAAAAATCTTAAGACAAGGACAACACGCGCCTCGTTATCAGTTAAAATGGAGGAATGATCTTGTGGGAAACCCAAGTCGTCATATAAAACCGACTCAGTTAAAATATGTTGTACCGACAGCTGTGTCTCGCATCTATGACATAGTGGGGGCTCCTCCCGACGTAAGAGGAAGCCATGTGTCAATAGGCAATGTCCCACTCTAAGTCGTGTAAGGGCTACTTTTTCAGCTCGTCGCGAGCGGAAGGAGGTAATCCAGGGTCGCTCTGAAGTCTGTATGGAACGTAGTTTATTCTTCCTCGCTCCCAGCCACTGAGACTCCCATAAACATGTGGCCTTCCTGGTCACAAATGAAGAGAAAGCCCGCAGAGACTGAACAGTGAGCACGAGGAGGAAGGGAGCAAGCCTCCTTGGCAGCCGCATCAGCGAGTTGGTTTCCCTGAATCCCTATGTGCCCTGGAACCCAGCAAAAATGATTTCCTTGCTTTGCCTTTGCAAGAGAGGTAGAGCGTCCTGCACCTGTTGCACCAGCCGATATGCTGCGTACATCTGTCCAATAGCGAGAAGGGCATTTTGAGAATCGAAGCAGATGACACATTTTTTAATCGCGACCCAGTTTATTTGCTCCATTGTCCTCAGGACAGCAAACAGTTTGTCAAAATAATCTGAAAACTGCTCTGGGAGCCCTATCCTGAAGACAATGTCGGGGAACACAACAGAAGGACCTAAAAAAAATCTTCCTGCTTAGAACCATCCGCGTAGACAGTAATAAAGTCTGTGTGGCTAGGTAAAATCTAATTAAATTTAACTTTAAAAACATAGTCTGTGGAACAACGCTTCTTGTAAGCAGTCAGTTCTAAAATCTAAGTGGGCCTTGGTAGTAGCCCTACTCCACCCCTGGCTTTGGACTTGAATGCCCCTCATCTGCAATAACTCAAGGCTCTCCCTTGCACGGATCCCAAATGGCCGTGTTGTTTGTGGCCGATGAACGAACAGTCGTTCCAGTGGCGGCTGGACAATGTAGCTGGATGATGGCGATGTAGGAATGGACAATCCCCTATATGCTTGGCGTACCTCGAAAAGAAGACGTAGAATACACAGCGGAGGCTCACCAGCCTCAGCAGACAAACTAACAACAGGGTTCGTGCGATAGGCCCCTGTTGAAAGCCTAATACCCTCGTGGTGAACTGCATCCAGCAGTTTAAGGTACGAAAGCCTTGCTGGCCCATAAATCTCACATCTCTATTCAAGCCGGGATCGCACAAAGGCCTTATAAAGTTGGCGCAGACGTGCAAAGTAGAAGCAGTGACTGGTTTAGACTACTAGTCAAAGTTGCTACTCTCAGACCAACATATGCGAACATCTAACAAAGGCTCAAATTTGTAAGTACATCGCCGGCCGGAGTGGCCGAGCGGTTAAAGGCGCGATAGTCTGGAACCGCACGACCGCTACGGTCGCAGGTTCGAATCCTGCCTCGGGCATGGATGTGTGTGATGTCCTTAGGTTAGTTAGGTTTAAGTAGTTCTAAGTTCTAGGGGACTTATCACCACAGCAGTTGAGTCCCATAGTGCTCAGAGCCATTTGAACCATTTTTGTAAGTACATCACCTTGTAAGACGAATTTTATTGAAGCTGACTGTCTATAAATGCTTATAGAGAAACAATTGGTGCTTCATTACTGCTAATGTATGCATCAATAATTGTTAAGCTGTGTATACAGGTCATTTAGCGTCATATGTTTTCAGCTAGAAAAGTTGTTGGATACCATTATGTCACACAATGTGACGTAGGAATGCTTGGAGACTGATCGGTGTTTTTTAAGACCGATAAAGCGGCTGCTAAAGAAAATTATTTGTTGTGAAAATACGTACAAAAGCATCAGCGGTTTTATGTTTTTCCCACGTCTTCTTTTATTCGGGCTATTCACTCCTCTTGTAAGCAATTACCTCCTTACTGATATCTACGTACGACTGTCAGATTATAAGCAATTAAATCTGTCACAGTACGATCTGATCGTTTCATCAGAGAGGATTCCTTTTCACCTACAACACTCAATACAGTATTTGCAAGATGTCGAAATACGTATTCATCCGATACGAAGTACTGCACACAATTAACAGTAATCCATCGGCGAGGTAGTGCTGAAAAGTTTCTGGCTTTGACCCATTCCTACTGAAACAGAGAAATGCATTTGCCATCAAATGAAACTTGCTATACGGTTATGTACGTTTGCAAAAATCTGGTGTTTCTTATTCTTATAACAATTTTTAATCGGGTAGAAGGTGAAATGAGCAAGGCTCAAATAAGTTTCAGCGGTGTCATGAAGCATTTGCCTGTCCGGGGAAAGTCTGTAAAGGACATCCAGAATGAGATGTTTAAACCACTATGGGAGCAGTGTCCTTCCCAGGACACATTCAAAACCTACTAGCCTCGTTTCAAAGCTACATAGCCCTCCGTTGACCATAAACCCCACAGTGGACAGCCCAAAACACCAAGAGATCCGACGACGGGTGATCCTATCCATCAATTGATTCTGAATGATCGGCGAATATTCGACGAAAAGATATCAGAGATACTGCGCAGGTCCTCGTAGCCTCAATTATTAACAATATCCTACACTGGAGGAAGATTTCAACGAAATGAGTGCCGAAATGGTTGAACACTGCGTAGATGAGAAGACATGTCCTGAACAATTTAGAGCTGTTTTGACACATTTCGATGCTATAAAGGACTTTTTGTCTAGATTATTGGTTGAGAATGAAACAAGGGTCAAAGTTTATGCTCCGCACACCGACGAACAGTCAAAGAAAAGATACCACAGAGGGTCCTCATGAACATTAAGTCTCGCATCCAGAAAAAGACATGACACCCGTTTTCTGGGATACAGCAGGTATTGTGATGGCACACTACCTACGTCAGTGCTTTAGTATACTCTGAGACTATTACACTAACTTCCTCGAGCAGCTGAACGAGGAATTTAAAACAAAGTGCCTTGGATAATTAACCAAAGGGATCCTTTTGTTGCAGGCCAATGCAACAACTTCTTACACGTCCCACATTATGGCCACCAAACTGAAGGTCCAGCGTTTCCAACTGGTCTATTATTCCTCTGTTTACCTGACCTGGTCGCTCCGGACTACCATCTGTTTCCTGACTTCAAGAAACACCTGACCCACCGTCATTTTGACGACAATGAAAACGGCAAACATGCTATTGAAAGCTAGGTTGATCGCCTATCACACGATTTCTTCTTAAATTGATTAGATAATAATCTGCAACAACGAATTAAGAGTTGTGTCAGTTTGGGGATGGTGAGAGGCAAGACGAGGAGGGTGGGGAGATATGTTGAAAACGTGTGATGCAAAACTGTCCTATTTCTGTACAGGTCACAGGAAGTTTTCAGAATCCCCCTATGCACAAGGACTAGCGAGTCAGTCTTACCACTTTCCTTCTTCTTCCTCCTCCTTTTCTTCTTCTTCATCTTCTTGTTGCTATTTTTGTAACAAGTTCGTTTGTGTGGCCATTATTCGAAGCAAGCACAGAACTATTCGTTTTGTAAATAAAAACCGCCTTTCCTTGCTGCAACGTATTTCATTTCTTCCAAAAACGTTTCGCCTTTTACTTTAAGTAAGGCTGAAACGTGTCTGTAAGAAATAAAATATGTTGCAGCAAGAAAATGTGAAAACAGTTACGAAACAGTTCTGTTTTTCATTTGCAGCTCAGCTGTGGAAGGAAGATGACATCAGATTTCGAAATCGCTAGCAGTCATGAGAGTAATTATCAGGAAGCAAACTGTGAGAAAACACAAGAGTGTATACTTTGTGGATGAAAATGTACCAGAAGCTGCTGAACATTACTTGTAGAGCACACAACATGCGGTCTGTTGGCGACATTTCGTAACAACCAGAAAACAGCCTTGGCACAACACTTGTCTTTCGTGTATCCTGCAAGTGAACGGACTTCAAAATGTATGCAAGAAGCAGTTAGAATTGCGACAAGCAGCATTCTAATAGTGCCGCCAAACTTATACCGCAGACGTGGTCTCCCAGCGAAATAGATAATTATAGAACTGAGTGAAAAAGCTCGCATCGTCACGCAAGCATTCCCATTATAGTGGTCTACAGCGTGCAACTCAAATAGCTTCTCCCGAATTGGAAATCGGCGCCATACCACTGCATCGCCCTCGCTTGATAAGATAATAATAGTACGTTGTAATAATAGGCCAGATATTTTCGTTGGTACGATTTATGGGAGAAAGCAGCAACGTAAGTTCTTTTTTTAAAGAGCTGCGTCATCATGAATGAAATATAGGATGTGGTATGTCAACAGACATTAAACTGTAAAATATGAAGCTTCCGATTCGATGGGCACAAATGATCAGTACCTCGAACGTTGCAAGAATCTACAGGTATATTACTCGTACTAAGCGACTATCCCGGAACCACGTTCCAGCTGCAGGTTGCCTAACTAATGTCCCCAAGGGATAAGAAAAATCTGATTTTCAATACTTCGCGTAATTACTGACCGAATTTAAAAATTTAAAATGCTGTCATAATCTACTCATTTAAAGGTATAATCTTCTGTTAAAAGTTTGACACAGTAATACTAGGATTGCAGTTAGAAGCCGTGTGTTTCTCTTGAGGTGGTGTGTCCAACATCTTAGCTTACCTGGGCCACTTTGGGAGAAGACGAGTATTTTTGAGCCGCACAAAAAATATTACATAACACTAACAATAACCGCTGAACACAAAGGGAGAGAGCATCGTGTGGCGGGAGTTTCAAATCTAAAATATTCACTTTATCATAACTTTACATAAACACACTTTCATGGGTTTTTTCCGATCGCGTGCCCCACTGAAACTTGCTTTGGACCGCATACGGACTGGGCCGCGAGTTGGATACCCCTGGTATTGAGACAGTGTTAACTGACGGCGAGCAAATAGCCGGACTTTATTCACCCAGTATTTGAAAATGGGAGCACTCCGCGACTTCCAGCAAACGCTACACATAGTTTCAAACCTTCACGAATGTTTTTCTCGTCCCCCCCCCCTCTCTCCCCCCTCACGGTCACCCTCTCTCCCTACAAAAAGATGATGAGATAATGAGATAAAAAAAATTATCGCCTACTACGTACTCGTTATTCATGTAGTAAAACTTCAGCATAGGGCATGACGTTTCCATTTATTACTGCTTTACTCCCGACTTTATTCACAATCAGTTGCAGCCAGTACCCACATATATCACTGAATGTATCTGCATAATTATATCATTGCACCGAACGTAGTTCAGGAGATGTGACGTTTCAGATATCGAGATGCGTTTTTGCTTAAAATGGAATGAAAATTGCCGAGACTATATTCATCCAGTGTATCATAATGAGATCACTTAGCGCCTCCCAACAAATTTTAAGCACAGTTTCAAACCTTTTCTAAACTTTTTCTCGGTTATGCTTAGCGTCAAATATTTAACTCACTAAGTAATTTGTAAAGTAATCAGACGTTGGGCATTTGATTCTTTAAAGAATCGGGGGTTTAGTGGTTGTATCAATTTTCTTACTACGTTCTAAAGTGCTGGGACTGGAGGTGAATAATATCTTATCCCAAGTTCAGCATTCTCCATCGGTTTCTGCAGCGCGAAGTATAGCTGGATGGGGCGTACTTCACGTTAGATTTTCACATCTTCAACTAGATTTGCCAAATTTAGTATAATGAAATTCATCATTCTATTTTAATTATATTTCTTAAGCTAAATTTGCCATGAAAATCCGTATGCACCGTTGGCGATCGTCTGATGAGATTTTTCATTTCCCTGCTCCGTACAAGTAGATCAGCTTTCCTTGACGTCCTTCAATATACTGTATCAATCCCAATGGAAAATGAGCCCGTTAATATGTCAAGAAAATCGTGGTTCGAGCATAATGCTGCCCTTGCACCATGTGGCGCAGCGAGTAAGACACTTGATGCTTATTAGGGAGAACGAGGATTCATATCCCTGTACCGCTAATTAGATTTAGATTTACCGGAATTTTCTTAAAGAGCTTTAGGCAAATATTCCGGGATGGTTCCTGTGAAAAGAATTAGGATGACCACATAACATCCCGCCGACAAGTTCATTCGATGCGCACCCATATCTCTGACTGGACAATTATGACAAATGATATCAGCCGTGACATTTTAAAGGAACCACCCGAGAATTCGCTCTAACTGATTTAAGTACGTCCGGAATTAATTGGATCCCAGTTCCTCCAATCCGAGTGTAACGTGCTAACCACTACACAACTTCTCTCAGTAAACAAATACGGCAAAAGCTGTGTGTAGAACCATGTGAACAGTGGCATACTGTGTATGACGTACACAAACACAAATGTGACAACGCAAACACTGCACTTAAGCAAGGAATGTCTTACTAATTCGCAAGTGGAAAGAGAGAAAAGAAACTGTTGGTAAGCGGTTGCCCTAACAGGTCCAATTAACGAAAGTTCAACAACCACTGTCGCTTTTTTGACATACCCGTAGAGGCAGCCGAAATTTCATTACGTAGCGGTAAACCGGTTGTAACTTGATTCACTCGCAGGGCAGCGAAAGAATTGTCTCGGGCCCATTAGTAGCTCGATTATTTATCCTCTCTTCATTTCTGCGTGTACAAGTACTCTCTGAAGGCAACTTGAGTCTAGTTTACGCTATGTGATCAAAAATATCCGGACACGCTATGTAATGTAGAACTGACGACCAGATCTCACGAGAAGCGGACCTGCCAGTATAAAAGTAGGCAACGAGTGTTGTGTTGTCAGTAGAGAAGCAGTTACAGCAGGGTAGCTCGGCCAGCAGAGCACAGTGACTTCGAAAGCAGATTAGTCACTGGATGTCACCTGAGTAACAAATCCATCAAGGATACTTCACCTCTAGGGTCTGGATTTGGAGAATGCCTGGTAAACTTTACCTGCCATCACGTGTAGTGCCAATGGTAAAGAACGGAGAAGGTAGTGTTATCGTGATGGGGGGGAGGGGGAGGCTTCCGGTTATGGTGTGGTACCCTTATTGTGCTTAATGTACAAGTATTTTACAGCGTTGTGTACTGCGTATAGCACAGAAACAGTTCGGAGACGATGATTGTATCAACATTAAAAATGTTACAAAGCAGTATCTGTGAGACAGTTGTTTGTGGACAATACATTCCTCAAATGGACTGGCTTCACAGAGTCCCAATGGAACACTTTTGAGATGAGTTCCACGTCGACTTCGAGCCAGACTCCCACTGTGTGGCGGCGGGTAAAAGTTAAACATTAGTTTGTTCGTCTTCTTATTCATGCCTGACAACTAATTTTGTGGTCAGCCAGAAAGTGAAGGGAAACATACTGACCTTAGTTTCCAGCCTGCACGGCCACATTCTGGTCCAGTCTACTGAAAGAAAAGTTTCTATTCTCCTATTTCTTTGCGGGATCACGACTATGATTTTAAATAAAAGTTTAAAGTTCCAATCAAAATTATATTACGTAAGGTCTCTCACATACAACACTTGGAGATTCACTATTTTCAATTGAAAGCAAGTCTTAAATTCTAACAGCACATTTAGCAGTTCAGAGGCGACCTCTACGGTATGTTCCTATCAGATTGTCTTTCGCCCTGACTAGGATTACTCAATGAAAGATGCCATAAATGATCAAAATTAATGCTCGCCATAAAAGTGGAAATAAAGTCACCATTTGCCACACGGAATTGTAATCCACACGGACGGCCCACAAACAGTTACTTTGGCGAATTCTGAGCGATCCAGGACGGTGTACAGTCCCCGCGAGTTCACTATCCGTTTTTACCGCAAAATACGCTCTTTGACACAGTTCGGCTCTGACGTCATCCGAGGCAGACCGCGTTTCGACGTTTAACAGACGTGGATCTTACCGTGGCTGATGGCGAAGTGAACCTTCCTACTGTCTCTCGGGCTGTATTTATAAAGGTGCCGGAGCGGACGGCCGAGGGAACATCTGCTGTCTACAGTTATCTGCATACTGCAGCAGCCTCCGAATGACTGCTTTCTCGGGCACATAATCTTTAATAACATAGTCACAAATTACTTCAGAAAGTTCTTAATTTTTACTTGTATACAGTTAAGCTGTTTGAAATCACAGAAAAAGGTTCAGCTCGCTAGACTGAAAACTTTGCCTTCTAGAATTTTTATAGTGCAACTAACAGTAGATCGTTACCTCTGAACCATGCCTTTACTAGAACTTATATCAGCTGTTATTAATACTACAACTCTTAAATTTGGTGTTATTCTATCATTTGGTATATTTTATCATTCACTTTAACCAAAATTCTCTATCATTACAATTACAGATACTTAATCTACTACGATTAGGTATAATTTAGTTACAAAATTGGTTTTTACTTAATTACTCAAAACCTATAAGAGGTAGCTTAACGTGGTGTCTCAGTTATTATTTTTGGGGTGAACTGAAGCATAAAACAAATTTTCATGTTTCTAAGTCCATTAATTAGTGTTTCTGATTTTTCATAAAAACGTGGATTCCGGTGTTAATTTTTATTTTATGTTTTTGGAAACCTGCACCACTTTCTTATGAGTTCTAAAGCACCTTCTGACCAAATTCTGGCTTTCTAGCTTTATTATTTATCGCCACTTATTTTTCTCTTAAAACGGCCTTTTTACGTAAACTTAAGTCTAGAACATAAAGACTTGATATTTGGACATCATTACACTGAACTAAACAAAGTTTTAAAAATAAATTTTGATTTTTAATTTCATACTTAATTGTGATGCAATACCTGCGCGCTACTTGCAGACGCGGTAAGGTGACGTGGCGCTACTAGCAGTGAACTGGGGTAAGTCCTCGCCTCTGATTCTCACACACGATACAGCGCTTGATTTGCTTCACCACGTCGAACATCACGACATTCTCTGATTTCACCTCTCGAGAAAAAAATGTGGTGCCATTTCCTCATAGAAAGCCAAACACGTGATTGAAAGTGTCCCAGCAGAGGCGTTATAAACGTGAAACGCACCATGTTAATGTCTACTAATAGGTGTTATCATACTTTTCATCAGATAGTCTATATTGTTTTGAAACAGCAGGAAAGACACTCGGTAACGACAGTGTGACAACGGTCACATCGTTCGCCATTTAATGGAGCTGGTAATAAGTTACTGAGAGATGTGGGAAAAACAAAAGAACGCGAGTTATTAGATAACCTCTCGGACGAAGTTAGGTCTTCAGAGATGAAGAGATAGGTCGTAAGGGGACAAGGATGATTGGTCACTAAGGCTGTGGGGAAGTGAGCAGACGAACTAGAAAAGTAAAGAAGAGAGGAATCTTACAGATTAACTTTTCATTCATTTGGAGGTCATTGGAGAACACCGCTACTCAACGTAAGTTGAGTGCCTTAACCACTGTGCCACCTGGATCGGTAATAGCTATAGGACTCTGCAAGGTGCCATTGCCGCAAACACCGGTCTGTCTCTCTTCTATTTATTTATTTACTTATTTATTGAGGATATCCTTCCACAAGCGATGTCGTTGGTCCCATAAGATGAAATCGGCGCGTACTGAATCTAGGAGAGACGTGGAGTCTTGTATGACTTTCTTACGCAACAATACGACTGTTTCACGCCTGCCCCTTTAGTGTTTATAATGTCGTATTAATTACGAGTCAGACGTGACATCGCATGGTGCTACAGCAAGAGGTGAAGCTTACTGTCACCGTGGCAGTTTACTGCTCTCAGCAGATCTTAAGAGTAAACAATGCTGGGTCCTGACGAGTCCACTCTTAATGTTTTTGTTGCCTCCAGCTCGCCACGAAAGTGCCAAGTCTCTGCGTTCTAAGCCCCGAGAGAGTGACACAGCCTTTGAAAGCTACGGTTTTGTGTGCGGCCAGTCGCCCTCAACCCCCTGCTTAACTCAAAACGAAATTTAACAAAACCTGCTTGCTCTTAACGTCTTTTCCGTGAAACAACTCCCAATGACGTCACAACTGTCGAACCTCAGTTTTGACGGTTTAAAGCTCACCTCAATGCACCTGAGTAAGCGTTTTAACTTTCGGAGATTTCGTGAAAGGAGCGTCGAAATCCAGCCTAGTGCCATGGAATAAGCTAGACCCAGCTGCGGAACGTGTTTTAGTAGTGTTAGTAACAAAGAAAGAGTTTCAGGAGCACGGGTTTCCAATGTTTGTATTTTTACGGTGTATGCGTAGCACTATGCAAAACAACGTAAAAAACAGGCATTGCGAACTTGTAATCCAGGCCACACCAGGGCAGACACGGTGACAGTAACATTGTCATTCCTTGTACATGAATCACAAAAGTAAGTGTACGAGAATGGGAGCGTGAACACTGTAACATAAGGAGGTTTCGGTCTGTCCGTGAAGCGTGCGCGGGTAGTTAAAGTCGTTAAGGAGACCGCTCGCATTATGCGAGAACAACGGTTTCGAGTCTAGGCCCAGCACAGATTTTCGTATGTTAATAATCATTTGTACAGCTGATGGTAATTACAGCTGATGGATAATCGCTTTCGAAACTTGTGAAAACATTTCTTCACTTTCAGGAGTGTTTGTGAGTGCGCAAGATATTGTTACTGTTTGTATTACTGTAAAATGACTTCATGCAAATGGCTTTACTTAACGAACATTTTTGACGATACACCCATTGTATAGCTTTAACAATTTGAACAAAATCTTTATGTATTACCTTTCCAAAAAACTTTTACATTAACTAGACGTCGTCGTGGAATTGTTAGTACTACAGAGTTCACAATTATTTTATGAATGTCTCAGTTTCTACAGTTTTCATCACTTGCCTTTAGCACTATCCAGAACGCAGTACCGGTGCAGCTTGACCTTGAGTTACACACTGAACAATTTTGTTGTACTAGTTAACTTGTAATGTTAGCGTATTTGGAAGGCAACATAGAATCACAGACGAATAATCAAGCTAAAGTCATATGGCATGAGTAACAGGGACGGGAAGGTTCAGCCACCTATTGGAAAGGTTGCTCCAATCCACCGCGCCCACAGGCACCATTCCTTATACGAAAGTTGTGTGTTTAACTGCAGCTAGTAAGTAATCGTTGTGTGTGTGTGTGTGTGTGTGTGTGTGTGTGTGTGTGTGTGTGTGTGAGTGTGAGTGTGTGTGTGTGTCCGTAGTGTGGTTTCATGTTTGTGACGTATAACGAAGAGACGAGAGAGTGTGAAACCCGTTGTCGCCACATAGCCCACTCCTCTAGAATAGCATCAGGGGAGCTGCCGAGCTTAAAGTTCCCATCCGACGGACGGATCACCGTCAACAGTGTGACATTCCCTCACATCAAGAGTCACTGTTGAAAGGTTCGGAATTTAGTCCAGGACATCGCCGCAAATACGCAGTGACAGACTTTACGCCACATCCCCTGCCGTGACGGCAAAGGGAAAGTGCCAACAGAACGCGGCGTACCCAGGCGGTTACTCATCCAAGTACTGGCTGGGCACTACGTTGCTTAATTTTGGTGACCTGACGAGAATCGGTGTGCTGGACGAAGCAAAGCGGTTGGCAGAAGAATGATAAAATAACCGTTTCAACAACAGTAACATTATCAAAATATGCTCTCATATTTGTAGTCCATATATCGCCAGAAAAGCTTATGATATGAAAAACAAATAAATATCGCTGAACAAAAATTTTACAAACCATTTACTTTGCCAAACATGATATAGTCAGCTGCAGGTGACACAGCAATTTGTGTTACTGACTAAAAATTTTAGTGGTCTTATTCGCAATACGATACAGTAGTTTAGTTTGCATCGCTGGCTAGCGTGGTGCTAGTTCGAACGCGACCACCAACAATTATTTGTTAATACCATCAATCTGAAATATTCGATGTTTGTATAAATAGCTGTATTCTCCGTCTAGCTGGTCAGTTTTGTTCTGGCTGTACGTTTGTAAGGTTCAAATGGCTCTAACCATTATGGGACTTAACATCTGAGGTCATCAGTCCTCTAGACTTAGAAACCTAACTAACCTAAGGACATCACACACATCCATGCCCGAGGCAGGATTCGAACCTGCGACCGTAGCAGCAGCACGGTTCTGAACTGAAGCGCCTAGAGCCGCTCGGCCACACCGGCCGGCCCGTTTGTAAGGTTGCGATTACTTTATGGAATAATATATAAATGTCTCCCCCTCTATCTTCCTTCTTAATTGCATCAGAAACAATAAGTAATTTTTAGTAATTATAATAATAATAATAGTAGTAATAATAATAACGCTTCAGGTTAAGAACTATTTATTTTGATAGCAATCTACGGAACGTAATAGAGGACAGTACCTCTGTTACAGTTCGTTGGCTTTCATTCAGTTTCACAAGCGAGTACATCTTACATGACTGATGCGTGCGGAAGCGTATATGCAGTGGAGGGGATCCCAGCTAAGGTGTTGGCGCGCACGAAACAGGGAGTTGCTAGTGGGCTGCCTTAGAGGCAGGGAACGAAAATGAAGCATCACAGTGTAAGAGGTATGCGCTGATTGTCTGTATTTGAAGGATTGTCATCGTATTTTTCATAGAGTTGTTTGCACGATTCATTAAGTTGTTTAAAATGGTTGTCGTGTTTTTCATTCAACTGTTTGGAATTTTCATTAAGGTTGTCTTGTTTTCATGAATTTGTTTGAAATTGTTGTTTAGTTTTTCATTCCACTGTCCGAGATTTTCGTTACGTTGTTTGTACGATTCATTAATTCGTTTGAGATTTTCATCAAGTTGTTTGTGCTCATTGTCTAGTTTTTCATTGAGTTGTTGTAATAATGTCATAACTTGATCCCAGTCAAAATTATCGGCTCTATTCTCTGTACTGTGTAATGGTGTATCTGCAATTATCACGTTTTGTGTAACCATTTGGTTATTCTGTGATTCTTGAAAATGTTTGCTAATCGGATGTGCACTGTTGGTCACTAAATCGGAATCAAATAAATTTGACGTACTTTGAGTACATTGTTCATTTTCGTTAGAAACATTTATCTGTTCATTACGTAAATTTTGCAAACCGGGTGTGTCAAGCTGGGCAGCGTTCATTGTATCAGAACGTGCCGCGTCATCAATTGTTACATTTACTGTGGATATAATTGCATTTGTTTGCTCATCATTAGGATCAAAATCAATGTTAGTGATCGGCACGCACTGATTGTCTGTCAATGGAGGATTATCGCTATTACACAGAGTGTCGCAAGTATTATCCGTCAAACTATTCGAGTCGGCTATTTCACTCATTACACATCGCGATGTACTGTTAACAGTTTTTCGCGGCATTTTTCACAAATGAAAATTAAGCACAAATGAAACAAGGACAATTCAAAAATGCAACAAACACAATTACAACAAAGAGCAACAAATTGCCGATGATCTGTGAAAGAAAGAATGACAAATTAGTAAATGCGTTGCGCCAGATGCAAACTACGTTTAAATAAATAAGAGCAGATATATGACTACTTCTCAGAGATTCACAAAGAAATACGATCCTGGCCGGATGTCGCCTAGTGTAACCTCCCCACACGTAATAATAATAAAATGAATTTAAATATGAATAAATGAATGTGATTCTATACACGAATTTTAAAAATATGAATAAAGAATGTGATTCTAATTTAATGTAACCTCGGAACAAAATTGGTTCCCATTTATTATCTCCGTGCAGAAATGCATTCACATTTGATGTACCCACAAAATTCTTTTCTCATTTAATGTTAAGTTCGAAACAGAAAAATTCCTAAACCCCGAAATAAAATTAAAAAAAAGATTCAGTAACCTGGTAAATTTTAGGACGACAGCAGCGCTGCGCCACGGCCCTGTATTCTGAATAAAAAAGCAAAAATTCTTACCTCAATAAAAACGGCGAATATATCTGCACTTACCTAAAAAAAATTTGGCACAGCTCCGTGCAATGCTGGCCTGTGCATTTGCG
The DNA here is from genome assembly GCF_021461395.2 of Schistocerca americana. Lineage (NCBI taxonomy): Eukaryota > Metazoa > Arthropoda > Insecta > Orthoptera > Acrididae > Schistocerca > Schistocerca americana. The sequence continues at coordinate 379,295,098 of NC_060120.1, read as the reverse complement.
ATTCGTGAAAGGAATGATCATGCATTGGATAAATTCTTTAAATTGAAATGAACGCTTTTTTTAAAAAAATTACTTTATGTTATAAAAATTATTATTAGGGCATTTTTTTTTAAAAAAATTTGGATGACAGTTCACATACAGTACTAGATATGCGCAAGGCTGCTTCTTTACCTTATACAATAATACTCATCCTCCAGAGGCCCGGCCATAGCAGACTGCAGACAAGCGCAGACACTCGCAGCCTACCGACAAGCAACAACTAACGACATACTGCTCTCTGGTCAGAGACTCTCCTATGCCTTGCCTATTGCAGGCAGCGCATAGCTCTTACAACAGAAATGTTCATTTCGGATTAAAGTAGTACTTTCGGAGTACCAACGCCTTTCGGACACTTGTCCGAGAGTGAAACAGCATTTCAGTAGCTTCAGTTTATTCCGCAAATGTGACGCGCAAGTGTTGTGTACGAGCAGGAAGTGACTTTGAATGTGTGTGTGTGTGTGTGTGTGTGTGTGTGTGTGTGTGTGTGTGTGTGTGCGTGTGTGTGCGTGTGTGTGCGTGTGCGCGTGTATCATTTACAACTGTGACGATGTTTAAGACGACGGTAGGATCGCGTTCTCATGTCATTATGCCGTCTCACAATGATGGGTAAGTGATTCCGGTGCATAGCTTTTCACTTGTGAGAATTTCTGATGTGCCTTCAAAGTTTAATCACGGAAATGGCTAACTAATCGCATATTTGAAGTGTTGAATCCTGATTATTTGTTCAGTGTTATTACGAGCAGACGAGCTAGAGTTTACTTTAGAATCATTATGAAAGGATCCACATGTCAGAGTAATTTTAATTATGGCAGTGCAAGTCCAATTACGTATTGTTCCCTGTGTTATTCCTATTTCAAATTTCAAAGTGTGTGAGGTAGATTCTTGGTGTTCTAGAAACGGCTTTGTAGTGAGCACTTAATTGGTGGTAAAGATTATATGTAACATCACTGACGAAGTATCATTAAAGACGCGTGAGGCCGTACAGTCACCTGATACCGCTGTCTTTCGTGTAATCTAGTTTTAAATAGTAGTTGCCAAACGCAACTGTAACTGTTAATCCCTACTAGTACTTTTATTTGGACGTCGGAGTCGAGCAGTGGTTTCAGACCAACGAAGAAAAGTTCAATAACTAGGACAAATTTTAGGCCAAACTTAAAAAACGCTTGGAGACAACCAGTAGCAAGTCCTCTCAGCAGAAGAACGATTAAAGAACAGAGCCCAACGTTGTGGCGAAACGACGCAGTCATAAATACAGAATGTTTTCACCCTTTGCAAAAATTGAGAATCTAAAATTTACAGAATACAACAAAATCCCACATTTCATGAAAAGAGTCCCAAAACAACTTACCAAGCTCTTCTGGTAAAGACTGTTACAACAACAGAAACATTCATTAGGTTGTGTGAACTCATCGAGGAATTGCAACAGAAAAAAAGAAGAGTCTGACGAAAGAGGTGTGGTCGATTCCCCTACGTGGTCCCAACGCCAGTTATGGAAGACCATTATGACCTCGCTTCTCTCATACGCCACGTTGTAACAGAAAATATACAGCAATTTATGGATCATGTACATAAAAGGAGAGAAGAGAATTGGTTGAAGGACGGGTGTATCGATCTTTGGCACCAATCTCCACCACCAGACGGATGCGCCGTGAAGAACTGATTCTATCAACTCGGACTTAACGCCACCGCCGTCAAACGACAAACCAGCGTTCGACCAACCATTGTAAAACCAAACCATCCTCAAAGTAAAGCGCTTTGCAGAAGAACAATCATTTAGAGGATGCAGGACAATACACCTGTCGGTTTTCATTGTGGACGTCCTGAACACGATGCGCACTACAGCCGAGAAGGAAGACGAGTGTTCGACAACTATTACGCCACAATACGTCAACCATCACAACGGTGAATTCACGCCAGTCGACTGTAGACATAGTCGACCTGTGGGACGAAACTCATAGCTGAACCCTGAACGAAGTCGGTCTCCATCGCTGTGCAGAAGTACCATCCGCTTGCTTAGACGCCGAAATCAGGAAAACTAAGCAAGGTGATCATCTACAGAGGTGTGGCTTCCCAAGATGAAAATAATTCATTTACGATAGTTATTAAGGTTACAGGAAATCTCATCAGTCTCATCATCGACGGCCGAAAATTCCAGACGCTAGTCAGGCTAGGATAATTTTTTCTGTAATGTCGAAAGTTTGTCGTCGCCAGCTAAGGCATACTATGTTCCGTGATACGAAAGCGATTGTGCTGAAGATTGCAAATCGGAAATCAGCAGACAGGAACATGTATTGCAAGCGTACCTATGAACGACAGAACACTCCTTCGAATTTGACGTTTTAGGACTTATATCAAAAGCAAACATAGATTTCCAGATTGACGAAGCTATTCCAACAAGCACACATAAAAAAGATTGCTCGGAGTGGTTGCTTGCTGTTGAAGAACGTTGATGATAGAGACGAGTTCCAGTCGTCAGTCGAGATGCACAGTTAAAACGTGAAGCTCTTGTCGATTGCAATAAGCTACTCGGGTTCACAAAAGTCATCTGCATACCAGTGACGAACATAAGTATTGTGAGTGTACTGTGCTATGCCACTTTGATCTGTGCTGAGTGGCGTGTCGAGACGTGACTCTAATCTGTATACTGACAATAGCTCTGCCTTCAAGACTAGACACACCTCGTCCCAGTACTAATATAAATCGTTAAATTTCAGTCCAAGATGTTTAACTGAGTAAATGTAATAGTACCTGCGCACAAATTAAGCATCGGACTAAACACAAGTACACAGGTTACATACCTCTTCTACATTGTTCACACTCTGTCAATACTACGCTCGTCAATAATGTTAGAATGCGTTAAAGTGGTGATGGATCAACACACTTTAGTATCAGTACTTACCGTTATAGTAATTAGAATTTAATTAAATCTTGTGTACATTGCGCACTGTCTGAACCTAAATACGCTCGTTCAGTGAGCTGTAACGTGGGTTGCTAATGAGAACGACAGTTTAACAAATCAGTAAGATTGCATACGTTATAATTCGTAACTTGCGCCGTTTATGGCTATTATTAATTATTCAAACGATTAAAATCTCTTACTGACATCAAAAAACTTTGTAACCCGAAATAACTATAGCTATCACTGGTTATCTACGTTATTCACGCTAACGATCGGTATAGTTTGCTACGCGAAGATCTTTCACTCACTACTATAACACAAAATCACTTAAAAACGCGTAATAAACATTTACAGTGACCAACGTTTCACTTACCTACGGTAAATCTCAATTTCGTACTGCCTTTTCAGTAAAATTTAATAAACGGTTTCTTCTTACCATAATTCCGAACGTAGCGATCAACGTTATAATCTCATTGCAAATCAGCGGTATAGCGAGAGCCAACTCTGCGATGCTATTAATTCTCTTACGATTTTTAAACGTTATTTCATGTCGTCTCTCTTCCTTATTTCTTTCTCCTTGATCCTTGAAATAACCGTTAAGTGAATAAAGAAGTTAACACTCTTCCGTTTTCTTTAATGGAATCTAATTTAGTTTCTTTTCTCTAATTACTAATTTTTAAATCGTAATAAAATCTCAGTATGATATCGGTTCTTCGAGTCTAGTTCTTTGACATGGAGTAACTGATTTATCTTTGCAAGACTGACTTGTAACTACTTTGCATCTCTTCGTTATTTACGACATTTGTGTATTTTCAGTGGGGATTCAATCCTTTTCACTATATAATAAGACTCCGAGCTCAGAATTCAGTTAAAATTTCCATGTGAAAGAGTGACATTCAAAAAATCCAAACCCCACACAAATCGGTACAGAAAAGACACAACAAAAATTAAAAAATCCTATATGCCACCACCATTTTTGTACTAATTTTAATACAACAATCTAGGGTCATCCACTTCAGGTGTCGGCAAACGCACTCCCTCTAACAGTCCCTAAGTCAAATCTGCCATTCGTCACCCTACCAAGCAATGAAACTCAAAAGCGTCGGATAATGTTAATTGGTTCCGCTAGGATACGAAGTCTATTTTCATAGATTAGTACCTCAAATTTCCCACTCGTCATCCTACGAAGCAATGAAATTGGACATCGGCGAATAATATTATTTGGTTCCGCTATGATACGGAGTCTATTTTCAGAGATTAGTATCACAAATTTTACGGACTACAATAACTGTGTCATCTTTTACATAAATCGTACCGATCCTGGTTCCTGGCTTTATAAAACACCAATTGAGACTTAAACTTAATTGTACACAAAACTACAATTTTAAATGAACACAACGCTAGTTGACTGTCTTGTTGTTTATTTAATTACGACCCAGGTTTCCTCCTTTTAAGCCATTTTCAAGTGACTGAGTTTGTGTCATTAACATGTATTGCAAATTACGGTGCGTTCATTTAAAAATTATTGTATGGCTATTGCTCAGCAACATAAAAAATCACGAGTATTGCGCCACTAACCCTGTAGTGCATATTCAAATAAACACACCACCGTGAGCCGCTCAACACCAACTGTCTTAGAGTGGGCGCCCAAAATCACAAAACTACCGCAATGCTCAATTACTTTAGAGCGTGCGTGAATACAACATCCACCAACTTAAACCACAACGATTTGTAAAGTATTGCGTGCGCCAGGAATACCAACAATCACACTCTAAGTCCAGTCCAATTTATTTAATTTAATCGTATGGCTGGGGCCCCCCGTCGGGCAGGCCGTTCGCCGGGTGCCGGTCTTTCAATTTGGCGCCACTTCGGCTCAGCGACCTGCAGTCAATGAGGATGATAGGATGATGATGAGGACAGCACAACACCCAGTCTCTGGGCGGAGAAAATTCCCCGACCCAGCCGGGAATCGAACCCGGGCCCAGAGGATTGACAATCTGTCACGCTTACCGTTCAGCTACCGGGGGCGGACAGTCCAGTCCAATGACTGATTGGCACTTTCAAACCTCAAGTTCTCCAAATATGGAACACAGTTACATGAAAATTAGAGCGCAACTTTAAAACAGCACACTATCCCGTTACTTCCTACACAACGTGATCACTATAAACTTTATACACGCTATTGCGGCGTCAATTAACAAATTCCTTCTTACATACGATCATAGCAGAAATCTCTCTAACACCACGACCCAAAATACACTCAAATCAGTTTCTTTAACGTCCCTACTTTCTCTCGCGGAACAATATAAACTGAAGTAGGTACACTGTTAAACACATCTAACAACTCGGTCACACTGAGTTCTGATCTACAACGCCGACCGAATACTAGTTCAATAATTCAATACAACATTTTGACGAATTCTCACAAAATTTATTAGTCGCGATCCCATCTACATCCACAATCTGTTCTCTTTCCCTGTGACTGTTAGATACGATAATTATTTAGAACTTGCGCCTACCACCTCTAGCGTTGGCTTCCCTAGCAAGACTCAAATCAGAACTGAACTTCTAAATCCCAGAAACCAGAGGAGAAACAATTTAGACAATCACTTCATAATTCCATTGCTTTTAACAATTAAATGTAAGTTCTTCGACGGCCATCACCTTGCTGAATAGCGGCCAGCTCGATGTTATATCTCTGGCTCGGACTGCTGACGTCTGCTGCTGCCGGCATGAGGAGACCCTTTTCCGAAACTTGCTCGTTCTGTCAAGCGCGGTCGAAAGCTCGCTTTTCTACAACATTTGCACACATACAGATTTTAGTCGCAGAACACACGTGCATTTATAACCTTTCATCGCGTATTTAATACTGTACTTGCCTACCTCTAAGTCAATACGTTGAAGCGAATCAAAGTCTGTGATGACAGCCGAAACTTTTGTATCGTCGCACGAGTGGTCAGGAAAAACTTTGGATCACTTGGTCAAGGTAAACCTTGGATCACTAATTGTTACGAGCAGCTAGAGTGCAGCCCTAAATATATGTTCGTAGGGACAGGTGAAACTGTCCAGTTAGGGTAACTTTAACCTCACCGATGATGAACAGTGGTCCGCTACCACTACAGACAAGACAGGGGGGGAAGCTAATATGTAACTACCAACTGGACCTGGCCTGAGAGTGAAACAATGTCGGCGAGTGACAGCCACTTACCGTCAATTTTCGGATGCTTTCATGTCCGGAGAGGAGGAAAGAACCAGGCAGCCCCTGACAAATTTGGTCACTGGGGATCATCTACCAATTAGCTAGTGCTCATACAGAGTGTCACCGGCTGGGCATCTACATTTACATCTAGATCGGTATTCCGCAAGCCACCGTACGGTGTGTGGGGGAGGGTACTTGGTTTACTACTGTCCATCCCCCCTTTCCTGTTCCAGTAGCGAATAGTTCGCGGGAAGAATGATTCCCAGTAAGCCCCCATGTGCGGTCATATCTACAAAATTATATTTTCAGGGTCTTTTGGCAAAATATACGTAGGAGGAAACAATATACACTGCTGGAAAAGGAACTAATACAGTCTTTTAGAAGTTTCCGATTCACTTAAAATTTATTGTTGCAACAGTACGTACGGAGTACATGAAATGATACATTTATAGATCAATAGCACAAGCAGTTCTGAGGTACCAGGTGTTGACTCATGTTGGAACAACCATATTTGTACTTAATGGAGCCTCCACGGGGGACAATGCAGGCGCTGACTCTGGTATCTAGTCAATTGTGCAGATGGCGAATATTGTCCTCGGATACGTTATGCCACGCCTCCTAGATCTGTTCACTTAGTTACGTAATAGTTGTAGGTTTGCGAGTTACAAGAGTCATTTCCCGTCCCATCATATCCCACACGTGCTCGAATGGGGAAAAGTCTGGAAATTGTGCTGCCCAGAGAATTTGCTGCACGTCTTGCACAGTGCGTTGAGTTTCAATGGCAGTTTTTGGGCATGCATTATCCTGTTAGAACAACACATCACCTTCCTGTTGCAAGAACGGCGCCGGCCGCAGTGGCCGAGCGGTTCTAGGCGCTTCAGTCTGGAACCGCGCGACCGCTACGGTCGCAGGTTCGAATCCGGCCTCGGGCATGGATGTGTGTGATGTCCTTAGGTTAGTTAGGTTTAAGTAGTTCTAAGTCGAGGGGACTGATGACCTCAGATGTTAAGTTCCATAGTGCTCAGGGCCATTTGAACCATTTGAACCAAGAACGGCAAGAGAACGGATCTAACAACGTTCTGTACGTACCAAGCGCTGTTTAGTGTCCTTCGAGAGTCGTAGCTCAACGCACCTCAGACCATAAGGCTGTTAGGACGTCCAGAACCTCGTCTATGGCTGTCGGAATGTTCGCGTGAACACTGATACAATCCTCGCTGCACAACTGACGCTGAGCGTCCAACTCGTATGACAATTCTCTGAAAGGGCCATCCTACCAATCGGTAGGCTAGTAATTGATCCCTTTCAAATTCGCTTAGTTCGCTGTAAGTAGCAGGAGTGCGCCTCCGTGACATGGTTGCCTGCTTGCTTCACAAGTTTGCACCACACTGAGCCTTCTGGCTGTGAGCATTCGCTATATAAATGTAAATGTCGTGTGACTAGGGCCTCCCGTTGGGTAGACCTTTCGTCGGGTGCAACTCTTTCAATTTGACGCCACTTCGGTGACTTGCGCGTCGGTGGGGATGAAATGATGATGATTAGGACAACACAACACCCAGTCCCAGCCGGGAATCGAACCCGTGCCCTTAGGATTAACATCCTGACGCGGGCTGACCATACTTTTTTTTCCCGTTCCCGCCCTCCCAGCGCCAAGGAAAGGAATGGGGTTCGATAGTATCTAGAGAACTTTATTGGATCAAATTCACCTATTTATAAGTATACGTCTATATATATTTCCCAAGTACACTCCTGGAAATTGAAATAAGAACACCGTGAATTCATTGTCCCAGGAAGGGGAAACTTTATTGACACATTCCTGGGGTCAGATACATCACATGATCACACTGACAGAACCACAGGCACATAGACACAGGCAACAGAGCATGCACAATGGCGGCACTAGTACAGTGTATATCCACCTTTCGCAGCAATGCAGGCTGCTATTCTCCCATGGAGACGATCGTAGAGATGCTGGATGTAGTCCTGTGGAACGGCTTGCCATGCCATTTCCACCTGGCGCCTCAGTTGGACCAGCGTTCGTGCTGGACGTGCAGACCGCGTGAGGCGACGCTTCATCCAGTCCCAAACATGCTCAATGGGGGACAGATCCGGAGATCTTGCTGGCCAGGGTAGTTGACTTACACCTTCTAGAGCACGTTGGGTGGCACGGGATACATGCGGACGTGCATTGTCCTGTTGGAACAGCAAGTTCCCTTGCCGGTCTAGGAATGGTAGAACGATGGGTTCGATGACGGTTTGGATGTACCGTGCACTATTCAGTGTCCCCTCGACGATCACCAGTGGTGTACGGCCAGTGTAGGAGATCGCTCCCCACACCATGATGCCGGGTGTTGGCCCTGTGTGCCTCGGTCGTATGCAGTCCTGATTGTGGCGCTCACCTGCACGGCCCCAAACACGCATACGACCATCATTGGCACCAAGGCAGAAGCGACTCTCATCGCTGAAGACGACACGTCTCCATTCGTCCCTCCATTCACGCCTGTCGCGACACCACTGGAGGCGGGCTGCACGATGTTGGGGCGTGAGCGGAATACGGCCTAACGGTGTGCGGGACCGTAGCCCAGCTTCATGGAGACGGTTGCGAATGGTCTTCGCCGATACCCCAGGAGCAACAGTGTCCCTAATTTGCTGGGAAGTGGCGGTGCGGTCCCCTACGGCACTGCGTAGGATCCTACGGTCTTGGCGTGCATCCGTGCGTCGCTGCGGTCCGGCCCCAGGTCGACGGGCACGTGCACCTTCCGCCGACCACTGGCGACAACATCGATGTACTGTGGAGACCTCATGCCCCACGTGTTGAGCAATTCGGCGGTACGTCCACCCGGCCTCCCGCATGCCCACTATACGCCCTCGCTCAAAGTCCGTCAACTGCACATATGGTTCACGTCCACGCTGTCGCGGCATGCTACCAGTGTTAAAGACTGCGATGGAGCTCCGTATGCCACGGCAAACTGGCTGACACTGACGGCGGCGGTGCACAAATGCTGCGCAGCTAGCGCCATTCGACGGCCAACACCGCGGTTCCTGGTGTGTCCGCTGTGCCGTGCGTGTGATCATTGCTTGTACAGCCCTCTCGCAGTGTCCGGAGCAAGTATGGTGGGTCTGACACACCGGTGTCAATGTGTTCTTTTTTCCATTTCCAGGAGTGTATTTATTTAGTTTTATATATATTTTACCGCCACCAGAAGTTTCCGAGTCGTCTTCGCGTAGTGAATTAAGGGGGACTCCCTCTAATCCGTTTGCTCTGAGGATCAAACGTGTGCCGTGAATGATTTGTAAGTGTGCCTTCTAGACCACTCAGCTACCGGGGGCGGACAGCATTCGCTATTAAATGGTTAGACACAAGTGGCGCACTGGTAGCTATGCCACTGCGCTGTTTTTTGGGGACGACAGTGAAACTCTTATCAGTACACCTATCCCCGAGGTCGCATATGCCGTCATCAGAAAAAAATCGACGTCATCTTTCCAGCTGCACTATTTTGTTCTGTCAGTGGTTTTGTCGACTCTTCTAGGAACTTTAAAGTACCTGAGGACAAGGAACTTGTTCATCTGGTTCCCAAAAGCCTTAATGGGATAGGTACAGCTTTTGGACGGATATGACTTCCGATGCTGGAAGAACTTGTGAAAATATTTTCAGATTCAGCTCTGCTGAATGATTACGATCTCAGTCTCCACTTGAGAAACTATATACTCAAGTTGCAGTCACTAGTACATAATAAATTATCTTAGCCAAGATTTTACAATGTACTTGAGCCATGGCGGCCTTAATTTTGGCGACCTGGCACTCCGTTGGTGCCGCTAACTACTTGGGTTGCCGGTATCGATCTGATAATATGTCGCAAACAAGGGTCTTTCGTCGAAGCGTGTGTTGTTGGTTCGGCGGGTCCTAGTGTTGGCAGTTAGGTGGAGGGCACGTGGCAAGTTGTTGCTTTTGAGGGGCTCCACCTGTTTGATTGGTCTCGAGAAGCCGCGAGTGGTTAAATAGGTTGGAGGCAAACTTTGCTGGCGTACATAAGGATTGGTAGCGGCGAGTTGCGGGATGACAGCTGACGTCCCGTGGAACCTGGTCGTTAAGTCCCTGGCCTACTCTATAAGCTTAAATTGTATGGCACCTCGAGGAACGCCTGTACGAACTGGAGGCAATAACGCCCCTACCTGGAATCCTGGAAATCACAGCTCCGTCACATCTGAGTGTTGCTTTCTCGTTTTTGGGGTTCTTGATATTGCAAGGCCAAAACTGTGTTAATGTGAAATTGGGCCTGCTGCAATAACGCGCCTTCTAGCGATTGTGTGTATCATCATCAGTCAGTGTAACTGATCGAATTTTGTTGTTCCAGGCCATATCCCATGCAAGTGTACGGGTATTCTCTGCTATAAATCGAATCAGTGGAATTAAATTTGTAACATAATCCGTGTCAGAGACAAAGCACCATTTGTAGATGATTATGTCTTAATCATTGCATCAGTGGGTGCTGATATTCCGTGTTCTAACTTACAAGTAATTTTAAGGAGTGTTACGCTTGTAACTTTTAAATGTAGTCGCTTACGCGATAAATTGAGATTTCCTACATCTTTGGCATTCTCGTCTGTAGCTTATTTGCCCAGATTACTGTTCCCTTCTGGTGTGTATTGGCAGGGTAGCTTGGCAGTGGACGACGCGTTCCTACTGGGTGATCAAAAAGTCAGTATAAATTTGAAAACTTAATAAACCACGGAATAATGTAGATAGAGAGGTAAAAATTGACACACGTGCTTGGAATGACATGGGGTTTTATTAGAACCAAAAAAAAGCAACAAAGTATTGCTAGACACGTGAAAGATCTCTTGCGCGCTTCGCTTGGTGATGATCGTGTGCTCAGCCGCCACTTTCGTCATGCTTGGCCTCCCAGGTCCCCAGACCTCAGTCCGTGCGATTATTGGCTTTGGGGTTACCTGAAGTCGCAAGTGTATCGTGACGGACCGACATCTCTAGGGACGCTGAAAGACAACATCCGACGCCAATGCCTCACCATAACTCCGGAATGCTTTACAGTGCTGCTCACAACATTATTCGTCGACTACAGCTATTGTTGAGGAATAATGGGGGACATATTGAGCATTTCCTGTAAAGAACATCATCGTTGATTTGTCTTACTTTGTTATGCTAATGATTGCTATTCTCATCAGATGAGGCGCCATCTGTCAGACATTTTTTGAACGTTCGTATTGTTTTGGTTCTAATAAAACCCCATGTCATTCCAAGCATGTGTGTCAATTTGTACCTCTCTATCTACATTATTCCGTGATTTATTCAGTTTTCAAATTTATACTGACTTTTTGATCACTCCGTATTTCCTGGGCCCGGAGCAGGGACGTGTTTGCTTTCTCCTGCAGCGGCACTTTTGTCGTTGCATGACATCTGGGTTGGCCGGCAATCTGGTGCCTCTACCAGTCGCGTTGTGGGGGCTCAAATTAAGTATAGTTGATTGTTTGATGTGTGCCATGGCAGAGTGGCGCCGATTAATTGGGAACATTAGTCTGTCTTATTTCATTAAGCTCGTCGGGTTTAAAGCATGTTCGGCATGCCCGAAGTTCGTCCTCTCTATACCTGCTCTTCAACTACTTGTTTCAACCTTGCAACCTTATTGCTACTTATGGAGTTAAGTTTTAAGGCCTTTTACTTTTCAATATAAACTGTTGAACCTTTCCTGTGACCCACAGTCATTAGCTAACTACACTCATTGTGAAACTTGCCTGCTTGTTTCTTGTTGGCTGTGACAGCCATCTGCTGTGGTTCTCACCTTAACTTACATTTTGGGCAATTGTATATTTATTAAAGGTCATTGTCAACGTTTCTGCTGGGGTGTACCAGTTGGGAGTCACATTTAAATTGCATGTCCTCCCAACTTATCTTGTATTTTGAGCAATTGTATTTTTATTAAGGGTCATTGTTAACGTTTCTGCTGCTGTGTACGAGTTACAAGTCACAATTTGTCTTGCATTTTGGGCAATTGTATTTTAGTTAAGGATCGTTGTCAACATTTCTGCTGGTGTGTACCAGTTGGGAGACACATTTAAATTGCATGTCCTCCCAACTTATCTTGTATTTTGGTGATTGTATTTTTATTAAGGGTAATTATCAATGTTACTGCTGGAGTGTGCCAGTTGGGAGTCACATTTAAATTATGTACCTTCCCAGCTTCGCCTGAATCTTTTTTTTTTAGGGGAGGATGGTGTATTTATTGCGTAAGGGATTTTTATTACGGCTTATACATTGTTAAGGGCTTCCCAACAGCCACAGTCAATGGCGTGACTTCTTACCCTTTCTGTATTTTGGATGGGCGTTGTCCACTTGTGTCACGTCTTACCCATGCTTGGAAATAGTTAGTACATTTAGTGCCTGTCATTGTAATTTATTTTACTGATAAAAGTGTTTGTGAAACCCACTTGCAACCACGCCTAGATGGTGTGACTCCTTTGCTGTGTCTGGGAAATGTATACCCCTGGTTTCAAGCCCTGCTCTTAATGGTATAAATTGTTAAAGTTTGTTATTAATACATTGAGCGTGTTCAAGTTTTTAAAATGATTGTGAAAGTTGTTATTCTTTTAAAAGCGTTTTTTAAATTGTGACGATAGTATTGTTGTTAAGCAATGAAGTGTATTCCATGAAACAATAAATGAAGAAATATGTCGATCCATCGTCCATGCGTTTTTCCTTAAAGCTGCCACAACCCTAGTTGTAAGGTATCAGTACTGAAAAATGCCTGATACAAATCAGAATATTTATGGGACCTATTTTGGCTCAGTTCCTGTGCCTAAAATGATGGATGTACTAGCCGATGTCACAGAGGACGAGGTCCACGGTGCCTTCAAAGCGGGTTCTAAAAACAAGTCGCCCGACGCTGACGGCCTCCCACTACAGTTTCATTGGACATTTCGCCGTTGTGGACGGAAATGTGTCGAGACTTTTTGTCACTTGTCATGCAAATCCCCAACAGTTTCCTCGACAGTCTCCTCATTCCCATCCAAAAGCCTCGGGATACATCATGGATATGCGATAAAATGAAATGTCGTGTGGCGAGGGCCTCCCAATGGGTACATTCGATCGCCTGGTGCAAGTCTTTTGAGGTGACACCGCTTCGGCGACTTGCGCGTCGATGAGGATGAAATGAGGATGATGAAGACAACACAAACACCCGGCCCCTGAGTGGAGAAAAGTCTCCAACCCATCCAGGAATCGAACCCGGGCCCCTTGGACTGACAAGCCGGCGCGCCGTCCACTCAGCTACGTACTCCAACAGCGACACGAATATCTTCATCTGTTGGCTGCATGGCTTAAACGGACATGTCAGTAGGTGGTTGTCAGTGATGAAACCTCTTTGGATGGTGCCAATAACATCCACACTGCCCTCTTTTGCTATTGAGACACACTCGCTGTTGCTCAGCCTCGTCATGTGCCTAGGCTAACCGAGCGAGATGGCGCAGTGGTTAGCGCACTGGACTCACATTCAGGAGGACGACGGTTCAAACCCGCGTCCGGTCATCCTGATTTGGGTTTTCTGTGATTTTCCTAAATCGCTTAGGGCAAATGCCGGGATGGTTCCTCCGAAATGGCACGGCCGACGTCTTTCCTCATTCTTCCCCAAGCTGATGGCATCGATGACGTCATTGTTTAGTCCCCTCCCTCGAATTAACCAAACAACCACTCCACATAACCCGCCCATACCTAGGCATTTGCCCGATCTTGACTTCAGCCAGGCTTTCGATAGGGTATATCACGACTACCTAGAAGGCATGCTTCTCAATATGGGATACCCTGATGTTAATGTCGACGTCGTGAGGCGTCTCCTTCGCTGAGTGACGTCCCATGTACTCTTCAACGGCCGTTTCATTCTTCCCATCTTGATTCACCGGTCCACAAGTCAAGGTTGCCCGCTATCTACGCTGTTGTATAATTTCGCCATGGAATCATTGCTCTGCTTCCTCCGTCAGTACCTGTCTGGGATGTCTCTCGGTAGATGTGTATTTGCTGCACTGTTTAGGCAGACGTTCTCGCTCCCGTTCTTCGTAACGCTGCCGACATCAGGGAGTCCTTGGCGTGGGTTATCACCTACGGGGAAGCTTCTGGTAGCTGCCTTTACGTCCACAAATCGAGCGCTATGGCTATAGATGCAGGGCTTCCTGAGTACAGCGCTGCTCCAGTATGTATAGCTGCCACTGTCTGATGCTTAGGACTCGATTTCACGGGTGATTTTGGGCGCGCGATTGCCCTCAACTGCCGATGCCTTCTATCTCATTTACGAGCTGGGCTCCTAGATCATTATTTACGAGCTCTCGATTTTCTGCGGCGGACGCAATATGTTAATGTACTCTACTGGCCATTAAAATTGCTACACCAAGAAGAAATGCAGATGATAAAGGGATATTCATTGGACAAATATATTATACTAGAACTGACATGCGATTACATGCCGGCCGCTGTGGCCTAGCGGTTCTAGGCGCTTCAGTCCGGAACCGCACTGCTGCTACAGTCGCAGGTTCGAATCCTGCCTCGGGCATGGATGTGTGTGATGTCCTTAGGTTAGTTAGGTTTAAGTAGTTCTAAGTCTAGGGGACTGATGACCTCAGATGTTAAGTCCCACAGTGCTTAGAGCCATCTGCGATTACATTTTCACGCAATTTGGATGCATAGATTCTGAGAAATCAGCACCCAGAAGAACCACCTCTGGCCGTAATAACGGCCTTGATACGCCTGGGCATTGAGTCAAACAGAGCTTGGGTGGCGTGTACAGGTACAGCTGTCCATGCAGATTCAACACGATACCACATTTCATCAAGAGTAGGGACTGGTGTGTTGAGATGAGCCAGTTGCTCGGCCACCATTGAAAAGGCATTTTCAATCGGTGAGAGATCTGGAGAATGTGCTGGCCAGGGCAGCAGTCGAACATTTTCTGTATCCAGAAAGGCCCGTACAGGACCTGCAACATGCGGTCGTGCATTATCCTGCTGAAATGTAGGGTTTCGCAAGGATCGAATGAAGGGTAGAGCCACGGGTCGTAACACGACTGAAATGTAACGTCCACTGTTTAAAGTGCCGTCAATGCGAACAAGAGGTGGCCGACACGTGTAACCAATGGCACCCCATACCATCACGCCGGGTGATGCGCCAGTATGGCGATGGCGAATACACGCTTCCAACGTGCGTTCACTGCCATGTCGCCAAACACGAATGCTACCATCATGATGCTGTAAACAGAACCTGGATTCACCCGAAAAAATGACGTTTTGCCATTCGTTCACCATCGCAGGCACTCCTGTCTGTGATGCAGCGTCAAGGGTAACCGCAGCCATTGTGTCCGACCGGATAGTCCATGCTGCTGCAAACGTCGTCGAACTGTTCGTGCAGATGGTTGTTGTCTTGCAAACGCCCCCTTCTGTAGACTCAGTAATCGAGACGTGGCTGTACGATCCGTTACAGCCATGCGGATAAGATGCCTGTCATCTCGACTGCTAGTGATACGAGGCCTTTGGGATCCAGCACAGCGTTCCGTATTACCCTCCTGAACCCACCGATTCCATATTCTGCTAACAGTCATTGGATCTCGACCAACGCGAGGAGCAATGTCTCGATACGACAAATCGCAATCGCGATAGGCTACAATCCGACCTTTATCAAAGTGGGAAACGTGATGGTACGTGTTTCTCCTCCTTACACGATCCATCACAACAACGTTTCACCAGGCAACGCCGGTCAACTGCTGTTTGTGTATGAGAAATCGGTTGGAAACTTTCCTCATGTCAGCACGTTGTCGGTGTCGCCACCGGCGCCAACCTTGTGTGAATGCTCTGAAAAGCTAATCATTTGCATATGACAGCATCTTCTTCGTGTCGGTTAAATTTCGCGTCTGTAGCAAGTCATCTTCGCGGTGTAGCAATTTTAATGGCCAGTAGTGTATATTTGGCGTCATGTATACCTCACGTGACACAAACAACCCCAATTCCGCCATCCATGGCCCGCCGCACGCTAGAGGTATTGGGGTCGTAAGTTTGCTGCGGTTCGCTGTTCAAGATTCGGTACGAGATTCTCACTCTCCCGTGGTACTGTGTCGGTGTAGGCCTGTATCGTGTCCCTGACAGAGTGATAGCCCTTTTCGTCACCTCTCAGATGGTGCTGTGACGCCGTTGTTCCAAAACCACGCCAGCCTGTTGCTGGAGGTCCTCCGTCCACGCTCTCTGTCAGCCCCTATCCAGCTTTCAGACGTCCCGCTGCCCTTTCGCTTCCCCCCCCCCCCCCCCCCCCCCCCTCAAACCCATGTTCGTAATGGCTACTCCAAACGTGCTTGTTGTTCGCGAAGGCTATCAATGGCTTCAGGAGGATATCGAATGTGATTGAGGGGAAGTATCCCCATGTCTACGGGAGTGTTATTTGGCAATCGGTGTGCCGTCCTTATCTTCCCACTAACGTCCAGTGTGCATTGTACTTAACGGTCAATGGAAAACAAGCATGCCGGTCATGCGTTCACGGCATTCACCTTGCAGACCCTCCAATGTGTGTCGCCTGCGATGTTCTGGGCACGGACGAGCATCTTGTAGGGTGCAGATCGGCGACTAGTGTCTGGTTCTTGGTGCGATAGGTGCTGGCCTTTATTACCTGTTTGACTCCTCATCAGATGCCTCCTCACCTGCTCCTCTTTCCAGACTCGGGATAATTTCCACACACGGAGACGAAGTCCGTGTAGTGGATTTGTGGACACACGGTTAGCTACTTGTTAGTTGATGACGAGAAAAACGTCCTTGATTTTTGACGCTTCCTGAATGAACGACATTGTGCAATATTTCTCGATCCCAAATAGAAACAACTTTTCTCTAATCATATTTGTAGTGGTTTCTTTTCCGCCCTGGAGTTGGGGTGTTATTACAATGAGCAGTTGATCCACGCATTTTCCACTCTTAGTACCGATTATTCTTTGGTCCCTGTAATGTTTTCTTCCAAGAAACTACGCATCGACAGTCCCACCAAGTGTGCGAACTGACCCTCCCTCCTCCTCGCGATGTCCGTTTCCTGCTATGCGTGGTGGTATTAAAGACTAGAAAGGAAACCGTTGTCTCATTGACGAACTTTGTATCTCTGCTACTCCTCGTTTCCCTACCCTTTCCTTGGGTCCTGGGGGAGGAAAAGGGACGCTGTGACAAGGCCTCGGGTTGCGACCCTGCTCCTCCCTTTGAGCGCCGGGAAGGTCCCACTGGAAAAAAGTTGTTAGAGCACTTGCGAAAGGCAAAGGTCCCGAGTCTCGGTCCAGCGCACAGTTTAAATCTGCCAGGAAGTTTCAGTTCAGTGCACATTCCACTGCAGAATGAAAATTCGTTCTGGAAACATTTACCCATATCATTGGAAATCCAGGTGCTGCAACAGTAGGTAACGAAAAATAAACTAACCTGACGATAACTAAAATGAAACATTTGCCTTTGACACGTCACCCATTATGTCGCCATCATCGTGGATCTCGCGTAGTGATACTGAGAATAGGACAAGATAGATTACGGCATGTACATAGGCAGTCATTCTCCGCTAGCTCCTGTGAACAGAATCTACATATGTAGCCTCTGAGAACCCCTCCATTGGACGCAGCAGCAAAGACAAACCATAATTTAGGTGACGTCATACTTTTATTGTCTCATTAGCGAGTAATCGACAACCTACCAACAGGGTGTTACCGTGTCGTGACAAACAGCACTTGTTTTCCCTCTGACTCCAATGCGGCCATGCAGTGTGAGGCAAATGTAGAGTCCTTGCGGTCGTTAATCAATCGGAAAGTCTTCTCTTCGGAACATGGATAGTAATTTCAAACATCAGTTTACTAGAACAACGAAAATATATTAATGGTATTGGATCTAAGAGCACATTGCCAGGTCCCTTTTTCAATTTTCAAACTGCTTTACTGCGCCTTCTGTCCATTGCACAAAATTTAATTGCTTATCTGAGTTCTTCTCTCAGAAATTTGTGGCACGGAATTGTATTTGAGAGTGTTGAAAGACGAATTTAGCTTCCCGTGGACAGCAATGAGTGATGTTTGGACTTGGAGAGATCCCGAGGACCACGAAAACTAGAAATATTTTGTTGTGACGTAGAGCTCGGAATAAGTGGTGAAATGCTGTAGGGAACTAGGTCTATCAGAGCGTCTCGAGTTGTAGAACTGGTAACATTAGGAGCGTAGCTCTGGGCAGAAGCTGCTCCCTTATTACAGCAGCTTTATATTCCCATGCTACAGCAATGATAATGAATACCACAGTACATGATTCAGCTTTAGAGGACTGGACCTCTTTGGAAAGGGCAGTCACACAAATCCGACAGACAAATAAGGTACAAAAAATGTTACTGCCAAGAAACCTTGGGTAACAGAAGAGATACTTCAACCGACCGACGAAAGAAGGAAGTACAAAAATCTACAAAAAAGACAGTATTACAGCAATTTGATATACTCAGGAATGATATGAACAGCAAGTGCAGGGAAGCTAAAGCAAAATTATTGCAGAAAAAACGTTAATGAATCGAGAAAGACACCATCGCCAGAAAGAAAGGCTCAGCATATAGAAAAGTTAACACAGCCTTCTGTGAAATTAAAAATAAGAGCGCGAACATTAAGAGAGCAAGACGAAGTCTACTGTTAAACACAGAGGAAAAAAAGAATACGTAGAAAGACTACATTGAAGGCTTCTTCAAGGGGAAGGCACTGTCATTAGACAGTGGTAGGGGAAGAAACGTAAGTTGATACGGAAGGCATAGGGGATTGGGGATCCAGTATTAGCGTCAGGGCGTAATCAAACGATTATTCAAGTCTGTCTGTGGAATTATGAATCTGGCCACATACCATCAGACATTCTAAAAAAATATCATCCATACAATCCAGAAGATAGCGTGGGCAGAAAAGTGCGAAAATTGTCGTACAATCTGCTGACGGGAACTATCACTGGGACGAATCAATGATCCTTTGGCGTGGAAGATAACTTTGCCGCCAATACATCAAAAATAAAAAGCACAAATATGGCATAAAGCTATATATTTTGACAACTCCAACTGGAATGGTCCTAAAATTCGCGGTATACACTGTACTGCTGAACGATTTAGGAGGAAGAGACCTTGCGCAAAAAATTGTTCTTCATTTAGTGGATGAAAAGTTGAATGCTGGTCACCACGTGTACATGGACAATTACTATAATAGCTTCGCAGTAGCTAAGTTGCTCCTGGATAAGAAGACCCACTGCACGGGAACTCTGAGGGCGAATAGGAATGATACAGCCAAGGAAATACAGAAAGCAAAATTACGAAAAGGTGAAGCCGTCGCCAGATTTACGGATGGAGTTATGACAGGTAAGTGGTGTGATAAGAGGAGGGTTTGCTACATTTCTAATGCATTTACAAATGCAACGGTTGAGGTTGAAAACAAAAGAAAGGAGAAGAAATCTCAGCCCTTGATCATTGTAAACTACAATAAATTTATGTCGGGAATTGATCAGCACGATCATATGTTATCATATTACCTCTCGGAACGAAAACCCACATACGCTGGTGGTACAAGAAACTTTTTATCCACGTTATGGAAATGATGCTGACAAACACGCATGCCCTACACAAAAATATTCTGGCACGAAAATGCCCCTCCAAGAATTCAGACTCAATATTATAAGAGAACTATTGCCACAAAAGCAGGTAGAACGGCCAGTCAGAAATCCCCAACAGGTTGTGGTAAAACGAGAATCAACTGGAAAATCAAAAACACCGAGAAAAAAGTGCAGATCATGCGCCAGCCGAGGACAGCGAACAGACACGATCTACGAGTGCTCACATTGCCCAAATAAAGCAGGGTATTGTTTCAATTGTTGTGTTATTCACCAACTCTAAAGGCAGAAGGAACTTTAATGTTTTGACAGTTATGTGTAGCTACTATTCTTGAACTGTGTATTTATTTTATTTGTTTGAGTGTAATCGGTAAAGTTCTTGATTGTATCTTTTCTGAGATTTGACATACATTGTATTTCAGAAGTTTCTTCAAGATCTCGTGTTTGCTTTTGAATGCTGTTTCTACCATATTTTTTGTTCAATAAATATATCGTTATCAATAGGATGTTTCGTTTTATTTTTGAATATAAAATAAAAATGTAGTACTCTAAACTGTCACAATTTTCAGGAAAAATAAACGAGACGCACTAGCGCGTCCATGGCCACCCGCTACAGAATGTGGCCTGATATGCCGCTGACGGCTTAGTGCGCCAAAAAAAAAAAAAAAAAAAAAAAAAAAAAATAAATAAATAAATAAATAAAATAAAATAAAATAAAAAATAAAAAAAATTGATTCACGAGAGTAAATTTTGTCTTTTACTTATAAAATAAATAAATTTTTTATTGCTTTTAGCAATACAGTTTGAGATTCTATTAAAAAAATAATTCGTTACGTGGCAACGTAAGGCCAATTACAGTGGCAGCGAACGTGTTAACAACTTCATTTGTGTTACACCATGTTGGAAGGCAAGTCAGATTCAAGTGTAACTTACAGCACGAAGTGCAACAGTACATGGCCAGAAGAGTAATGTGACTCCACGAGTGTCTAATCGTTGTCTGTGGTCGTGACAGCAGCCGTAAGTAGTAAGGTAAGAACGAAGGGAAGACGGTAATGATTCCTCGAGATAAAGCTGTACTAGAGACGAAACGATAGATAAGTGGTAAATAGTAGGACAAGCAATTAGACTGCGCCACGTGGCTCAGTGGGCCCCACGTGGAATACTGGGCTCCCAACGAACTTGTGACGTCACACTAGTCAGCTTGTCCGCCACGTTTGGCGAACGCTCGGCTCCGTGCAGGGTCTACGGGAAATCGATGTGGAACTGAAAAGTGGTGGTGGTGGTGGTTAGTGTTTAACGTCCCGTCGACAACGAGGTCATTAGAGACGGAACGCAGGCTCGGGTTAGGGAAGGATTGGGAAGGAAGTCGGCCGTGCCCTTTCAAAGGAACCATCCCGGCATTTGCCTGAAACGATTTAGGGAAATCACGGAAAACCTAAATCAGGATGGCTGGAGACGGGATTGAACCGTCGTCCTCCCGAATGCGAGGCCAGTGTGCTAACCACTGCGCCACCTCGCTCGGTGGAACTGAAAAGGTACCCACTAAAGGTCTTAACTTTGACGAGTGCTATCGAGAAGTTGCACGCAGTTAAACGCGCACGCAAGGATTATTAATCTCGCCTGGAATAGTTTTTCACTCCCCATCGGAGACAGCTGCCGGCACCCGAAAGACTTGCAGTGTCACGTCGAGGCCCGTGTCACGTGCTCTGACGTACGCGGCGCGGCGTGTCTTTCCGTGGGCTCTGCCTCAGGGTGTGACATAATCGCATGCACTGTGTAACGTAGAGATGAAAGCAGCATTAAACCGCACTATTTCCCCAGTGAAATTTTGTTTAAATCAGTTATTAAATTGCTTTTTTTCAGTTTATTACACCAAGACGACCCGCTCTGTTTCGAAGTGTTGGGCCTTTTTTTTTTCATTATTCTTTTTATTTTAACAAAACTATGCGTCTGCAGTAAAAAGCGTTAAAATTGAAGTTGTGTATCTGATTTTAACACATGTAAAAAACTGGTTACGATTGTTATTTTTTGCATAGAAGATGATACGTCCTCTTGCTTTTCTTATCTGGAAATCAGTTCTCAACTTTTAAATCATCTCGAGGTTTTCCATTTGAGTTAAACGAACTTACTCGTGTGTAAAAGTCTTTCAGTTCAAAAGGTCTTTGCTACTGTCACATTTTCGTAGGACGTAATAGTGCTTATAACTTACCACTAATTATACTTTTCTGAAACTCACTCACGCGCGAACAATATGGTGGAGCTGATATACGAATGTATGAATAACATCTTCCTTGTTCCTCATATAATCGACCCAATACTTTTTAATTTTTATACTGTACTGTGCAACTATGACAGTAAAACTGAGACATATGTTCTTGAATATCTCATGAAAATACCTTCTCCAAGTTGTAGGTAGTTCCCGCAATGGACCAGAAATTGCTTCATTAGTCGCTGTGTAACATATAAATGAACTAATTGACAGCACATCAGCAGTAATGTAATGCCTACTACATTGCTCTAAGGCCCATACAGTGTTATTATTATTATTATTATTGTCATTATTATTAGTGGTAGCGGTGAGATACAAAGCTTTGGCAGCCAAGGCTTCGAATTTCTGACAGTTAGAAAATAAGGAGTCCAGCAATGAAGAGATTCGCAGACAGTAATGTAATGCGCGCATTTTTAACTTGATTTGTTTTAAATGAGGGCATAGAGTGTAGCCGAAGCAAGTGTCGGCAGGCAGTGGTTTGGTACAGGTAAAGCATGTATTGTAATAAGTGTCTACTCTCAGTGTGAATAGTTAACTTTCTTTTCTGAGAATGAATTGTAGGTAGCACTTCCGATGCAATGAGAATTGCTTCGTCTTTCTATAGAAACGGTCGTTGGAAATAAGTAGTACCAATTGATTCATTAGTTAGTGGTTTTATAAACCACCTATTAAAGCAAAATATCATTAATCTTTCGTAATTTTAAAGTTTATTTTCTCGCTAATGCTCGTGTTAGTGGTGGGAAGGAGGGTGGGGTACTAGTTAATATCTGATCAGACTCAGCGGTAAGAATCGTTGGGAACCACTGCGTGCAAAGGATTTCATGATGGTGCGGCCAACGATTTAGACATCTGCTGAGAGGAACTCGTTCATATCTCGCTTTGTTTCGGTGTGTTATACAGTAATCGGGATATTGTGTGACTAGTCGTTGAGGTTATTCAAATTGTGAAATGTCCGTAACACTGACGTTATTTGGCACCAAATTGATACATATAAATAATCGATACGTACGACAATGTCCTGATACCCGAACTTATCACCAGTTTTCAACTGCTGAATCTCCCGGGGGTGACTTTACGGATTATGTACAGTTTCCTTGGTTGTCGTGTCGTATATATCCGCGACCAGGACAATCTCTTTCATGGACCCCGTCTAGCGTCTCGTGGCGTCTCGCTGGGCGCGATACTGAGTCCCCTACTACATTCCCTGTATGTTTCCGACCTAGAGACTTCGTTCAGCCCCACTTTGAAAATTCTTCAGCATTCGGATGACATCTGTATACATGCTCAGTTGTCGTGCTGTTGGGTGACACGTCTATGGCCTACTGACGATGGGAAATGCTGGCCACATGAGAGTGCAAAAATGGGATCACTATCTCACCTGACAAATCAGTTGTGATATTCACGCGGGAACGGCGTAATAACTTCTCATTCGAACTTCATATTGGTCTGTCCACATTTCCCATTCGGCTACATGCTTAGTTTCTTGGCGTCTACTTCGACAGGAAACTCACATGGACGCGACGTTTTGCGTACCTCATCAACAAGGTGGATAACACTGTGAATACCTTGCGTATGCTTGCCCGAGTGTAATGGGGAGCGTATCTGATTATGCTCGTGACTCTGTATAAGTTTTTGATCCGTTCTGACTTACATTATGGTAGCATTGTGTACTGCACTGAAGCGCAATCAACTTTGTCAAGCACGATGCCGTCCACTATAGAGTGACTCGTCTTGTCCCCGCAGCCATGAAACCAATGCCCACCAACGCCCTGCTAGTGGAAGCACGTGTCATGACGTCCATCAGACGGCAGATGTTGTCTGATATTTTTCTCCTCAATTGATCTGATTGTGCTTCTCTCAACACGGTGGTTCGATTCTGGAGAGTCATAAAAGCGTCTAATGGACGACGAATGACCATAATTCCGTTACTATTTCGCAGCTACGAGAAATGACGCCATCTCTTTCCACTCGTTCTACAGAACACAAAACTCCCCTGTTTTCGTTTTTCGTTTAGTCTATTCTTCACTCCAGCCCCAGTGGCATGCCTACCGACCGATTTCCGAAAGGAGACCAACATCACTCGCGACCTTGACCGTTTTCTCACAATGGTAGCATTACGCTCACATCTATACGGACGGTTCTGAATCTAAGGCGTGTATAGGATACGTCTTCTTTTGCCCTTCTAAGGCGCCTACCAAATATTTGCTCTTCCACCTGAATTTTCTATCTACACAGCGGAGCTACTGACGATCAGGGAAGCTATTCAATCTGGTACCCGGACATTCAAGTTCATCCTCATAACTAACTCTCAAAGTGTGCTGCAGAAATTGCAACATCCGGCGTTTGATAAATAGACCAACAGGTATGTTCTGGACTTCTTGGCGGCCATAAGAGACGTGCAGATCTGGGGCGTTACCGTTCAATTACTCTGGATTAAAGGACATCAAGGCATTCGTCATAATGAAACTGTTGACTGCCTTGCCAGGAGGAGTATTACAGAAGGCATGTTACGTCCTACGCCGATCCCTTACACAGATCTCACATCGACGATACGGATGGTTGCTTATCATGCTTGGAACTTAATGGCATGTCTCTCAGCACTCTGAGGGCGGCTACCTTGCGGCCATACAACCAAAAATCTCTTCTCAACCATGGTTCCCCTCGGTGCAGCTTCGTAGACATCATGTGGCTTCTATCATTCGCGTGAGGCTGGGACGCGGGTGTTCCTCCGCGCACCTGTATCGGTTGAAGATTATCTCGTCTGGACACTGCGACACAACCGCACTAGCAGATCGTAACCACACCATATTTGCATGTTCCAAGTACACGACTGCACAATCTGACTTGTACAAGAAACTGATTGCAGAAGTTTATCCCCTCGCTACCAGTGATCCTGTTTTACTCCATCATTTTGACAAATATAACTTGCTCACATACTATTTGAAAGCCACCGACATCCAAATTTAATTTATGAGTTGCCGAGGTCTTCATTTTCAAATGGCATCAGCCCGGTTCGTAATCAGGTGCATAATTTTGTTTTCATATTCATTGTTGCCCTCTTGTGAATTTTATGTAACTGTCCTATTGCCATTATTGTACATACCGTTGATTGTATTGTGTTCGTCATTTTGGGTTTTTCTTTTACTTTAAGTGCGTCTATCTGTATGCTATAATTCTCACATTGCTATTTGATGTGATTTGCAATTCTGTTTTCTTCAACTATTGTTGTGCTTATTGTGTGATGTACGGTGTTTGACCTTTAATGTTTTGTCTTTTCCAGAAGAGTACATGTATGTATGTCATAATATTGCTGTATAGTGCTGTTCGTGTCCTCAGGGAGTCACACCTAGTGATACGTGGCTGGCGACCACGGGGCCCCGAGCTGAGTCCTGGCATTGCTTCCACTTACTTATGCCAGGCTCCTCACTTTTATCTTTCCTATCTGGCCATCCCCGGCCAGCTCTTGTTCTTTTCTGACCCTGACGCTATTAGGTTTCGAGGGCTAGGGGTCTTTCATTTTCCAACCTATACTTCTCATGCAGCGTCTGACCCGGAGCGGGCGGCTGCAAAAGGCGTCTGTATCCCATGTTAGGGGCGGCCTCCAGAACTGCGGAAGGAAACGGAATACCACCGCAGATTATATTCCCTGCATAATGCAGTCTCCATTTTATGCACAAAAAATGGCTTCCTCTCATGTTAAATCAGTGTCCGGAGGTAAAATAGTCCCCCATTTGGATCTCCGGGGGAGGGGGGGGGGGGGGGGGGACAACTTGAAAGGAGGCAAAAAATCAAATCGAGAATTGGTACCTGGAATGTCAGAACTCTGCTACATGCAGGAAAACTAGAAAACGTTAAAAGAGAGATGGAAAAGAATCATATGGACCTCGTAGGAGTTGCTGAGGTAAGATGGAATGGACATGGAGAGTTGCAGTCAGATGAATATGTATTCTACTACTCAAGAGGAGAAGTAAAAGGAATTAATGGAGTAGGAATGATTATGACAAAGGAATTGGCTAAATGTTTGGAATATGTAGACTATGCAAATGACCGGGTTATTGGTGTAAGGCTGAAAGGAGCACAAAAAGATTTACTGATTGTCCAGGTGTATATGCCTACTTCAGAACATGATGACCAAATTGTAGAGGAAACGTACAATGTAATAGAGAGAATAATAGACGAAAATAAAAAATGCTGCAAAATAGTAATGGGAGACTGGAACGCCATTGTGGGAGAAGGGAAAGAGGGAAACATAGTAGGCAGTCATGGTCTTGGAAAGAGAAATGACAGAGGTGAATGGTTAATTGACTTCTGCAGGGAAAGGCAACTGATAGCGGCAAACACATGGTTCAAGAACCATAAGAGGAGGCTCTACACCTGGAAATCACCAGGGGATAAATATAGAAACCAAATCGATTTTATACTGGTAGAAGAAAGATACAGGAATGGAATCAAGAAGATGCACACATTACCAGGTGCAGATATTAATAGTGACCACAACTTACTTATGGCAGAAATAGAAATAAGAATGAAAAAACTGAAAAAGGCGACAATGGTGAAGAAGTGGGATATAGAGAAGATAAGGTCCAACAAAGAACAAATTACAGAAATGCTGTCTCGGGACTTTCTAAACACATTACGAGACAAAGAAGCACCTGATAATGCCAACGAGTACTGGAATATGCTGAAAGAAAGAATCATTAAAGCAGGACAGCAAAATATAGGATATGTAAAAGGGAAAAGGTCAAAAAAACCATGGGTCACACAAGAAATGATTTCCAAGGTGGAGGAGAGAAGAAAATTGAAAAACAAGAACACTGAAGATGCAAGAAAGATATACCGAAGGTTAAATAACGAACTGCGAAGAGAAACAGAGCAAGCTAGGAAAAAATGGCTAAAAGAGGAATGTGATGAAATTGAAGAACTGGACAGGAAGGGAAGATACGACTTACTATACAACAGAGTAAAGACTATGACATGGGAACAAACCAGAGCAGGAAGTGCTACTATGGAAATTTTGAGTAAAGACGAAGAGGTAGTGTACAAAGATCGTGACGATGTCCTCCAGAGATGGGAAGAATATATAAAAGAGTTATATGACACAAATAGCAAACCAGAAACTCTGGAACTTGAATCACACAACAGTATAAGTGATGAAGAGAAAGGACCGACCATCATAATGGAAGAAGTAAAGTCTGCCATTGCTACAACGAAAAATGGCAAAGCAGTAGGTACAGATACAATACCGGGAGAAATACTAAAATGCTTGAACCACAATGGAATAAGAGAAATATTGAGATTATGTAATAAAATATATGACAGTGGTGAATGGCCTGAGGACTTTCTGACAACAGTAATGATTCCATTACCGAAAAAACAAGGAACCAAGAAATGCAGCGAGCACAGGACAATCAGCCTCATTTCACATGCAGCCAAAGTCATGTTAAGAATAATTAATAAAAGACTTGAAAAAGTAATAGAGGAGAATCTCGGCGAGGAGCAGTTTGGCTTTAGACGGAATACGGGCACCAGAGATGCAATAGGGCTCCTACGAATCTTGGGAGAAAGGTTTATTGAAAAAGGAAGAGACCTATATATGTGCTTCATCGATTTAGAAAAGGCATTTGACATTGTGGCTTGGGACAAGCTGGCGACTATTATGAGGGAAAAGAGAGTGGACTGGAGAACCAGAAGACTTATAAACTCATTGTACCTTAATCAAAAAGTTTCAGTTAAAGTGAGAGGAGAAAGTACAAACTGGATCAGACTAGGGAAAGGAGTAAGACAAGGGTGCTGTTTATCACCTACTCTTTTCAACCTGTACTTGGAAAATATGATTGACCAATGCTCATTAGATGACAAAGGAGTAGAAATTGGAGGAAGAAGAGTAGGGTGCTTGAGATTTGCTGATGACATGGTTCTTCTAGCCACAGGGGAAAAAGAATTACAGGATTTGGTGGACACCATTGCAACTAACGGAAAAAAATATGGAATGAAAATTAACACAAATAAAACAAAAGTATTGGCAATAGGATGAAATAAGGAAATAAAAATTGTGCTGAATGGAGAAACACTAGAACAGGTGCAAAATTTTAAGTATCTTGGAAGCAGGATAGACACCGACTGGAACTGCACCACAGAAATTAAAACAAGGATAGCAATGGCAAAAGAGGCGTTTTATAAGAAAAGGAGAATCTTCTGCAGCGGTCTGGACAGAGAAATCAGAAAGAGACTCATAAAATGTCTTGTATGGAGTGTTCTTCTATATGGCGCTGAAACATGGACTATGAGGAAAAAAGACAGAGAAAGGCTGGAGGCTTTTGAGATCTGGACATGGCGGAAGATGGAAAGAATAAGTTGGATGGACAGAATAAAAAAATGAAGAGGTACTGAGAAGAGTGGGAGAGAAAAGACGGTTACTAGATGTAATAAACAGAAGAAAAAGAAACTGGATTGGGTATATATTAAGAAAGAATGACGGTCTGATAAAAACAGTTTTAGAAGGTTATGTAGAAGGGAAAAGGAAGCGAGGAAGAAAGAGATTCCAGATACTGGATGACATGATGGACGGTACAACATGCAGCAGCCTTAAGAAGGAAGCAATGGATCGCTGAAAATGGAGAGGCAAAGGACCTGCCAATATAGCAGATAACTGATGATGAGTGCTGATCGTAATTCTGCTGCAGTGTCACTGTCATCACTGCCGCCGGCTCTATGGTTTTTGTCTAATTGCGCGTTTATTTTACTTTAAGAATGTGCTTTTATGAAAACTTCGTAATTTTGTGCTATTCTGCTTTTTTGCGATTATGTTTCTTTGGCACTTCGTAAAAGTTGTTGGCTGTGTGGTCTTTTTAATCCAAAGACAAAATAAAGAAATAAAAAAAATACATGGCCTTTATAAATAACTGAGTACACAGCGTTAGCTGGGTATGTATTTATTCTATTTCTATTAGTCCAACTCCTCCTTCGTTCTATTTCTGTCCGCCTCCTTCTCCCCCCTCTGCCTAGTCCCCCTCGTCCATCCCTCTCCCCCATCCCACCCTCCCCCTCTCTCAAACAGTCTCTTCCTCCACCCCTCTTTGTCCATCTCCTCCTCTTTTCTTTCTCTGTCCATCTCCTCACCCCATTTCCTCCTTTTCCATTTCTCTGTCCATTTTCCCCTAACTTTCTCCCTGTCCATTTCATCCTCCATATTTGTGTTTCCTCTCTCTGTCTCGGTCTCCCCCATTCGCTCTCCACATTATCACCCTCGCCCCAATAGGAGGTTCCTGGTTGTTACTCCCACAGTATTTATTTACCGATAGTAAGTAATACGTGTACCAAGTTTGTATGAAAGGCATTTAGGAGGAGCTTTTTACCCGCAACTTTGCTGGCATACGTATATATCACATAAATGTCACACACATTAAAAACAATTCACAGACACATTTATTTCCTCCATATCCTTAAGGAGTCCGCATCTCGTGGTCTTACGGTAGCGTTCTTGCTTCCCGCGCACGGGGTCCTGGTTTCGATTCCCGGCGGGGTCAGCGATTTTCCCTGCCTCGAAATGACTGAGTGTTGTTGTGTCTTCTTCATCATCATCATTCATCTCCATTATGGTCAGAGGAAGGCAATGCTAAACCACCTCCGCTAGGACTTTGCATTGTCGGCGGTGCGGGTCTCCCGCATCGTTCCCTTCGCTCCTCGGAGTATGGGACATCATCATCATATCCTTAAGGAATTTCACCCTACTGTTTCTTTGTCATACAGCACAATGTTTATGACATTATAGCACGTAAACTAGGTATTGTAAAATAATTTTGCAGCTACATCCAGTGTTATAGGTGGATGCTCCGAAGAGAGTTAGTAGTAAACAAGAAATAAATGAAACGTCGTGCATGATGCGGCGCTTTTTCACGCATCTCAGTGTTTATGATATCATATCTCCTGAACACAGTGTCGTACAGTGATATATTTTTTGGAGGTACATTCAGTGGTGTATGAATTCTGCCTGCAAAATGTATTGGAAATGGAGTTATTAGTAAAGAAGTAATAAATTAAAAGGTCATGTCTGAAGCGGCAGTTTTACTACATGAATACCGAAAATGTGGTAGGTAATAAACTTCTTCCTTTCAGCATTTTTTGGGGGATTTTCAGCGAGAAAAAGTGTCGTAAGTCTTTGAAGTTATGCCTAAAGTCTGTTGCAGGTCGGTGAGTGCTCTTACTCACAAATACTGGCCGTCTGCACGTTGTGAGCTACGTTTCTTTTTCACCCTTACCCGCATCCCTTTGAGAGGTTGGTGGTCCTTAGCCTCACAGGCGTCTTTTATAGGCAGGAGATGATACGTGTACCAAGTTTAGCTAAAATCGAACCAGTGGTGTAGAAGGAGATGTGGGACATGTATACAAGCATGCACTTTTATAATATATAGTATTGGATATCAGGCCTAAAAGCTTGATATTATACATCAGCGTAAAAACTGCAAACACCAGCAAGACGAATAAAACACCAAAACACACTAGTTTTCGCCTTGCGACGAATTTAGATCCGGCATTATAAAGGCTACGCGAGCGCGTGGATTTATAGCATGAGCTGCAGAATGCAGCACTGCATTGCTGTGTCAGAGGAATCCGCCGCCACTGCGTAACCTCTGGTGAAAGGGGGACGGGATGATCATCTCACGACACCGGTGCCTTCGCAACACGCTCTTTGCGCCTTGAGCAATTTAAAGCTATGATTACGGTACCGCAGAAGCCAGAGACTTGAAGTTTACCAGCAGATAGATATTCTGAACATTAGCGTCCTATGTCTCGCTACACATAGGAATACGGTAGAGAAGCGTTTCGAAAAGTAGACCCCTGGGGGTCAGGGGGCTTAGCTAGGGGATCCGCGACGCCTAAAAATTGAAATGCGCTGTAATAAGATGGAACTCTCAGCTGTTATGCAAGAAGTATTTCTTCAGTCACTAAAAAGAAAGCAATCAGAAATTATACCCATGTTTGTAATTTTAAAATTTTTCCTTCTTTACTAAGTTTCTGCCCTGAAGCTAGTCAACCTTTATAATGGACTACCTTAAGTGAGAGAAATTCCTTCTTTGTTAGGGCACTTTTCTGACAGCAGTTGTAAATTAACTCTACAAGGCCTCGGAATTTCGTGGATATCATCTTCAAGTGGTGGAAAGCCCCCACCACTACCATTAATTCCAGTTTTATTTATTTTTTTAAGAAAAGGAGCTAAATGTTAGACATTCCTATGCTTATAAACATCACCCTTCCCTCCCCCAACTCCGTATTTTCTAAAAAAAGATGAGAAATCACTCCCAAAATATGTTCCCAGATCGGTCGCTGCGAGTAGCTCTCGACACAAGTTCGGTTCGGTTAATGTGAAATTGTCTTGGGTGATAGATCGCAACAGAGAAGTAAGAACGTTGCTTTGATTAATGCTATTTGTGAAAATATTAAAAAATATTGCA
The DNA here is from genome assembly GCF_021461395.2 of Schistocerca americana. Taxonomy (NCBI): domain Eukaryota; kingdom Metazoa; phylum Arthropoda; class Insecta; order Orthoptera; family Acrididae; genus Schistocerca; species Schistocerca americana. Next base: position 379,263,629 of record NC_060120.1, on the reverse strand, counting down.
ATGACATACACACACAACATTAATTCTTAACTGCTCCCTTTTCAGTAAATGTTAGAACAACTCTGAAACAATAGTATGGCACTGCGATCTTATTATTGTGAAAGCAAAAATTCTCCGCTTCTTTAATTTTTCGTGAGTGATCAAATAAAAATAAAGAACAATAAAACTTGGGAATTGCTGTATTGTTAAACAGTAAAGAGAAACTACACCCGATGTTGTTATTTTTTCTTCAGTAGTAAGATCATGTGGTTAGATAAAACATGGTTGAACTAGTCCCTCTCCTTTTCAAGCTTTTATCGCCACTTTACAGTTCTAACCCCTTAACGAGTTTACCGTTTTCAAAGCTTTATCACGCCCATTTTCTTTGTCAATATAACTAGAGTGGGATTTAAGTACGCCGTCACCACACACACGTCCAGCCGCAACGATGCTTTTCCCCTTCAACATTTCATTAAACAATAGACGAGAAAAAAGTCTTACTGGAGAAAATTGGTATTAGAAACAGTCATAGATGTCAAGCGTTCATGGCATGACACATGCCACGTGAGTGGAGAAGTATAAACGCCACAGGTATACACACTAATTTGTCATCAGCCATTAGTTTCCTGATCTGCTCAACATTCTTTTGTGTGGCTGTATTTGTTAAGTTCGCAATGGATCGATGGTTGCAGTTATCTGCAGTGAAACAAAAGACTATTGGTAAATCGGACAATGTTTTTGAAAGTGAACCTTCATGTTCGCAAGCTACTACAAGTTAACGCGAAGGAAAGAAGAGAAAACTACGCAGGTATTGCGCTGACCATCTTGGTTATGTCTTCACATACATAGGCAACAATGACAGCCAGCAGCCTCTTCAGCGACGACTTTTGGAGAAGAAACATGAGGGACTACTTGGTAGGTCGACAGATTTTTTTAATAACCAACTCAGGGAGATGAAATGCAGTAAAAGTGTAATGTCAAAGACTTGAATGATTTGTAATACTAACGCGAAAGCTACTTCTGCGTCGTACCATGTGTCGCTGCTAATTCCTACATCTGGAAAAACCACTACTGTTGCGGAAAATTTAATCCGACCAGCTTCGAAAGTTATGTGTGAAATTATAAGTGTTGCTGCTGCTAAGGAAATAAACTCAGTTCCCATTTCCAAAGATACGGTTAAAAGAAGAATTTCAGAGTGAAAGAACAATTAATTTCAAAAATTCAAGGTAGCTCATTATTCCTTACAACTTGATGAAAGTACAGACATCGACGGAAAAGCAAATCTGTTGGTTTTCATCCGCGTTGAGCGTAAAGAGACAATTTTGAGGAGCTTCTGTTTTGTAAGCAGATTCTTCGAACAGCGGCATAAGATGTGTTTTGTGCACTTAATGAGTTCATGACAGACAACAGTATTAGGTAGGATAAATGTTTAGCTATCACTACGAACGGAGCACGTGCTTTTACAGGTCTGAAGACGGGCCTAATGGCTCATGTGAAACGTTTAGCGCCAGAAGTACATTCTGCTCACTGTGTCATACACAGAGAAGCTGTAGCAGCGAAAAAAATAAAATGCATTAGGATTTGAAATGAGTTTTGGATGAATTCACAAAACTTTTTAATTTCATTAAACCACGGTCTCTAAACTTCCGTCTTTTCACAGTTTTAAGTGAAGAATGTGGCAGTGAACACACTACTTACGCACTGATGTGCGTTGATTGTCAAGAGAGAAAAAGTCCTATGTTGTTTCTTTGAGCTGCGCGACGATGTGCTCTTATTTCTTTTAGCAAGTAACATTCATTTCCAAGCGAGAAATTGTTTAATTTTGATTGGCTGTGTAAAGTGGGCATTTGGCGAATACTTTTTCCTTTCTCAACGAACTTAACTTAGGCCTACAAAAAAGAAATGTTAATATCTTCAGGTTGAGAGTAAAGTTGAAGCTACAATTAAGAAACTGCAGCTGTAGGAAATACTAGTACAAAACAATAACTAACTATTCATCATTTACAGTGCTCAAAGACCTCATTCATTCTTCATGTGCAAAACTCTCCGCTGAACTGCAAAAAACAGTTGTAGGACACTTGAGAGCACTGGCTGCAAGTTTTCAAGAATATTTTCCTGTGCCACAACCTGGTAATTGTTAGACTGAAAATTCTTCGCTATGTAGAAATCCAAGACATACAAGATAGGAACCTCTTTGATACGGAACAAGAACAACTAATGGAACTATCCCGAGATATTTAATAGAAAAATATTCTCAAAGAAAATGAACTTTGGGACTTTTGTCAGCGTGTGCGCTGTGAGCGTGAAGAGTTGTCTAAAAAGGCGATGCAGCATTTAATGCCTTTCCCTACTACTTACTCATGTGAGTAGATCTTTTCTGCCCATTGGAGTATTAAAGTCTTGAAAAATATTAATGTGGAATCGGAGCTAAGATTGATGGTGAAAAAACTTATTCCATATTCCAAAAGGAATTATGGAAAAACACAAAGAATTTCGGTCTTCATATTAGTGACCCCACATTTAAGAACATTGTTCATCAAGTGCATTTCCTTAGGAAAAAAAAGAGAGAGAGATTTGTTTTCAGTTACTGTACTATATTACTGTATTTTCTGTGTTACTGTAATACTGTACAGTTCCTGTATTACTGAAAGTTACTGTATTTTCAACTGAAATTTCGTTCACTAGTCAACAATCACGTCTCTTTAGAATAAATTACTTATTACATTATTTTTCTTGATCTTTTTCTTGTCAGTGGTAATTCTAATGCATACATTTTTAATGGCATGTGAAACTTCATGTAGCATTGCAAGAGGATCCGCAGATCACTTTGAGAATAAACAGGGGTCCGCGTTATGGGATGGTTTGAGAACCACTGCCCTAGATGTATAAACCTTTTTGCGTGAACGAATAATCCGTAATTGCAGTATACTGATTTGGTATGGGACAGCGAGATGCGTCACAAATGAGATTTTTTTGTTATATACGTCGTTGCAAGCATTATCTTGAATCCGTATTTTGAGATAAGAGCGTTTTCCAGAAAATTTATAGATTACGCAAAATTTTTTTCGCATATTTGGAAATGTGACTCACTTTTCTCATCAGAGGTACCACAAAACAACCTTGATTAGTGTTGGCGCAACCTGGGATTCCGTGGAAGTGCTGGGTGCGACCAAAATATAGTTTGAGACATATGATACCTTGTATTACCTCGTTAGCATAATTTTCTGATTTTCGACGATTACAATCTCTGCTTTCGATACCATATGAATCCAGAGGTATCATGTGCTTGGATTTTGAGTCTTCGTCTCTCTTCTTCTTTCGCTCACCACGTTACGAGTAAATGTATAATATTGTACAGTCATTTTGCGTCCCATTCTAATGGCTGTTGCCACGTCTGTAAGACATACTATTTGTAAAAGTGTTTGCATTCTAATTACCTTAAATAAATTGTTGGCAATTGGTGAGCTAAATATGGTTAAGTAGCTCTGTATAATTTTTGTATTTGGAATATCAGTCAGAGATAAATGAAAGTTGGATGCTTTATTTTTTTAATTTTCAGAGAGTATGTAAGTATTACAGTGTGTAAAGCAATTAATTAAGACGTTGTGCATTTTTGGACCTGCATGTTCACGATATCTTTCAGCGACTTCATTTATTGATGGCTGACAACCAAATTGACATACCTCATTGTTATAAGTCGTCAGATAGTACGAAGGAAAATTACATCTCTCTCCAAATATTACGCATTATAACCTGTCGAAGTTTTCCGATAAAATTTATAGATTTAACCATTTCGGCAAACATTTCTATAAAACTCAGTGTTCTGTCAATGAAATTTGATATTCTTGGAATAAAACAATTTAATTATCACATCACAATTTGGAAACCAAAAGGGTCACTCAACTGAGAACGCTATTTAGACATTAACTCATCAAATATTACAACTCTCAAATAACAAAGTATCGGCGGTTGGTATTTTTTATAATCTTTCTACGACGTTTGATTGTATAACTATAGATAATATTACTCTGTTAGAAAAATTAAATTTTATGCAACTCAGGGCATACAAAGAGAAAATTTTAGTGACTGGGAAGAAATCACGAAGGGAGTCCCAGAGACTTCAACTTTGGTCCACTAATATTCATTTCATTCTCCTGAGACCTGACGGCAGTCGTCATGAATTTATTTGAAACGGACTTTACGTACCCGTTAAAAGTAAGACAGTGACATGGAATTTACAAAAATTTCAGAATTTAAAAAAAATCATGATTTTCAGGAGTGTGCGTTACAGTGGACTCTGGCTATTGGTAACATAAAAGTAAGCATTAGAAAGAAAGCAAAAAAGTAAGAAAGTACTTTATTCGTTGTTTATTTAATAAAATTTAGTCTTCTTAGGCAGATACCATTTACACACTGATTATAAATTTTGAAAAAAGACGTTAATTGTGACAATTTTATGTCAGATGATAGTCGAGAAACATTTGTTCTTTTCAGGTTTAATAGAGGGCCAGGCAGCAGATGCATCTCGAAGCTTTTGTATTATGTATGGGGAGAGCACATCGTGCCAAAATAGTCAGAAAAGTATTTTCTACATTAGCTGTCGTCTGGTAGTGGCATTTTATTCTTCTTCAAACCTTGTTTGACAGCTTTAAGTCAGAACAAGTTTTCTACATGCATGTAATGAATAAATTGAATGTGCAATGTGAGACTGTTATAGATCACATCAGAGAATTCGCATATATCGTAGATGATTAATGTCTCTCTCATGTTTAGTATTGTTTTAACAACACTAAAAGAAACCTTACGAAAATTGTGCACTGTATTAAAAGAAATGAAATAAAACTACCCACGATAACCTTACGACGAAAGTCTGTTTTGATCAAACTGAGTATCAGTACACAAGCATGCCTCTATCGGCACGAATTAGTAAATTACTACTCACTTAGATTTCGATTGGGTCTGTGTTTAATTGGTATGCTGTGTCATACTCAACAGGTATGCAAATGTGGCATTTCATAAATAAAGTTATGTATTCCTAGAGACCCAAAGTTTGCTTGTCAGCAGCGGAACAAGGCGTTACCTGTTGTGCAGCATTATAAGTTTTGACCATTGCACTATGAGCTGAAAGTATTTTCTTGCGGTTTCCTTATCGATGTTTGATCTGACTGCTTGTAGCTCTTTCACAGAAGGGATAAAAACGGTACATTCAGCGAGACTGCAACCGCGAACAGAACAGAAGCTTTTTCGGAGGTCAGCACGTGACCACAGAGCTAGCGAAGAGGTATATGTTGTACAGTACTCTTACGAGGCCTATAGAGTCTAGAACTCGTAAACCGCTATTTAAAGGACGAGTTTAGTTGCGATTTACACATGCAGCGACTTTCCTTGGCTGAAAACCGTAAATTTACAATATTTTGTTACACCTGAAGCGATAATAACTCAGATTATTCAATGGAAATGACAGCAAAAATCAAGTGAACTTTGAGGCTTAATTCCGTGCACACCATGAAGTAACTCGTCGATCACAGAGTTGCCAAATATACCTTGCCTTGTTGCCAAATCTCAGTTACAGTACTAGCCGGAAGAAGATGAACCGATGTGCTCCTACAGCGGGCTGGGAAGTGACCACAGCTGGCCTTTCAAAGACGCGGCTGCGACGGCCTGGAATACGTAATGCGTCTGATTCGCATTTCTGTAACCAGGTTTAGGGACTGGAGCGTAGTTACTAATAATACTCAGAACTGACTGCGAACTAAGCATCATAAATCAGTAACTCTCATAGTTGTTTTTATGTTTCTTTCGGAACTGTACTCAAACCTAAGAAAGTCGTTCACATACGTTTTCGTGCCTCGCCTATAGCCGAATACACCAAACAAAGCAAAATAAAAAAAAGAATGTGTGTGTGTGTGTGTGTGTGTGTGTGTGTGTGTGTGAGAGAGAGAGAGAGAGAGAGGGAGAGAGAGAGAGAGAGACAGAGAGATAGAGAGAGAGAAAGAGAGAGAGAGAGAGAAATAAAGAAGAATGAGAGAGAGGGTAAACAATTGTAAAGAAATTGAATACCGGTATGTAAAGGAATCTTTCATTAAAATAACACGTTCCACATCATTACGAAGTGTCGTATTCATGATGTATGGAAAAAGTATTAATCCAATCTAATCCAATCAATCATTTTGCTGACTAGCCGTGAAGAGTCATTAATTACCGAAATTTTCACCATCATCAGTAACCAAATCTAATCTTGAAAACTAAAAGACGACAGTTTTTGTAATAAATCGGGACTCCTATCAAGAACCTTTCATCCCTGTTAACTAACCAAGAATGATGTCTGATATACCTCCATTGAGAAGTAACAAAGTGTGTATGCATTTAAAGATGAAGTGCATGATGTGAAGTTCTGTGACGGAGGTACGAAACCAAAACGTAATCGGATTGTTAACTAAGTAAAATCAAATGTTACGTATCGGTTTTTCTTACCAGCTGCTAGGTGTTTGAATCTAAAATAAGGATACAAATTTTTGTGCCTGAGCGACAATCGAACCGCACTCCTATCGTTCTTCCTTATGGTCCACGAACATAGGTGAAGTATTAATTGCTTACTCACCAACAGTAAGATGTGTGCGTGTTTGACCAGAAATTGTTGGCAACACATGAACAGACATTAAAAATACACGTTAATTTTCACTAGCAGGTCGGTGTGCACGTGATAGGGCTTGAAATGAAATTATGAATATTCTTGTTTTGCATCAGGAATCAGACTCATATACTTACCTTTGGAGGTGACCTAGAGAAGATTGCAGTCTTGGAGAAAGGAACGAAATGTAAGTAAGTTTATTGGTGATAGTATTTCTGTTTACAGTGACCTCCGCCTACGTCATTTTCCAAACCAAACCGGCTCTGTCCAGTTGGGAATGAAGTAACGTGATGTTTAATGCGGATTCTGGATTATAACGTCTTTCTCTTGAGGTTACCGAAGGTAAAGTAAATCTGTTTATGCCTCTTAAAAGTAAATGCTTGTACCCACGCATTGCACTTGTGATAGTTCGTTCCCCCAGACCACATTTCCCAGCCCCAGGAGTGTGCTGTAACGGATGATATGCTTAGCTTACAAAATTAGTCACGGTGGAAAAAATGCGGGTCTATTAAATGGTTAAGTAGAAGTAATCTTCTGACGCGGAGATTATGCTATTCTCACGTCAGCACTGTGTAAAGACTCTTCTAAGCTTCATAGCCTCGATTTGAAGTCATTTTGAAATTTTCACTAATTCAGGAAATACCTTAGGTCGAGAAAATCCACCTGAGTTCATCCACTAACTGAGGCGTATTTATAATACAAAGCTAGATTGTGTATCGTTGTCTTCCTTGAGTGGGCATCGGAAGGTGGTTTACACACACGTATACAATATAATGATGGCTTGCAGAAAATAAAGGCGAAATACGTATGACACTAAAATTGTGTTTTATTCAGTTGCTGTCAGACGGTCCATAAGTAAAAATTATCAGTATACTGTAATACAACTTACTGTGTCGAGCTACCAAGAGAATTAGATGTGTAAAGGTTTTCTCCTGATTTCGTTACAGAATTTTTCTGGAAATTCGCAGCCCCATAAAATAAATCAGAAAAAAGCTTGCACACGCTGGCCCTTACCACAGTTAGAACTGACGACTTATTGAGCCGTTGCGACACGAGACAAGGGCGGTACCAATGGGCTACGGACACACTGCTAACAACACGCCACTCTAATCATGGTGTAGGTCGCTCAGCCTCATAATACATCATGAAATATCATAAAAGTTGCCACTTATATGAAGAATAGCATTTCTTTAGCCAAAAATTGAATTTTCTGACTCAGTGTCTTGGATTACATGAGGATTATATAGCACGAGTCATTCAAGTGGATAGGTGAGTCAATTCAGTATCATACGCGGAAGTGATTTCACTGTCACAGTGTTGCCAAATGTTTGTGACGATGTTGCCAGTTCTCAGCTGTGCTAGGAACAGCTCTGTAGCGTTATGGGAGGAGAATCCCGTGCTCATGATTGTATAGGAGGATACAGATAGGAGGCGGGGGTTTGGTTAATATGCAGCGTTTTCTCCTACCAGTTGTGTCAAACATTCAGGTGTGCAATCTTCGATCACGATTACAGTTTCCCACAATATATATACGAATAAAACACTTACCTTGTTACTTTGTGACAAAAGATGGTTTCAGTACAATAAAAAGTCTTTGGAAATCAACTTTGCCCACTTTTCAGGAAAAGTAAGATAACAAACACTTTGCACCTCGAAATCGATTGCATCTATGTGGAATCTTGTGATCATACAAGTAGAATTTCATGAATTGTACAAGAATGTAGAAAAATGTTGGTGCAAACGGAAGCTGTAAGAAACACTGTTAACTAATTATTTTGTACCACGTAATAATCAATCCATTTGAAAATTCAGAAGAGAATAAACTAAAAATTATGCCCATTAAGACAGAAACTTAAGTGCAGATTTGGGCACTGTGCAGATCTGCACCTTTTCATCTTCAGATCTATGCAAGTAATGTATACTAACCACGGTATTCACTGCTTTCGTAATGTTTCCCCCTTGCTTAGTCTTCTAGAGATGAACTGGATCCACGCCCATGAATCTGATTGTTTCTTTGTATCCTTCCATCTACTATCTTTGTGTGTTATTGTTCGGTGTTCAAAAAGCAAAATATTATGAGGTATTAAAACGAGGTCCCAAGAAGGCTAACGAATTATAATCAAAATACAGTGAGACGCCAATTTGTCTGTCTTCATGGTGTTAAGTCAACAGAAATAGTTGGGTGTTTTTGCCTGCATCACCGGTATCCCGTTGTCGTCTTCCATTATTGAGATTTTCATATTACCCTGAACAAAAGACGCCGAGATAAATATGTATATTCTCCGTGACGAAACGTCCCTTATTCATTCATCCTCAGCTATTCGTTGCATGCATCGGCAGCAATGAGTGATAGGGAAGATGTTATGAGCTGACGAATAACAATAAAAATGGTAGTAACAACGAATCAGTAATCAAAGATGTTACTGCATTACAGACGATTAACAAAATAACCAAGAAAATCTGAGTGTTTAATCGGCCCACTGCATAGGTGTTCTTACCAATTTGTTACTGAATTCTGTTCTGGTTGTTTGCAGAGAGAAAAGGAAGAACCCTGTAGCCATACATATCGCTAGTATAACGAGTACCTATCAACTATCCTTGCTTTACGTCACGAGACGAACATGGCGTCACCGAGCTGATATTTGAATTATATTTCTGTTTTCTCTCTCTGTCTTTCTTTTTTATTTTTGTTTTTATTTTTTTGAGGAAAGCATCGAGAAGCAAGTAGGCATATAACCTGTTTTCTGTTATTTTCACTGGGATTCGTAATGTAAAAATACAACTTTTAAGTGTATTATTACGTAATTCCAGTTATTGACAGTCTATTCGTGAACTTCTCGCATTCAGTTGGAAGAAACCTATTGAAATACGCAGAAAGTCACATGGAGGTATTCCACTGAAACATAGCGATGACCAAGACTGTAACTGGGGTCGACTGCATCGTCGTCTACTACCTTGACAACTCGATCGGCCTCGTGATGGCTGGGTGTTGTGTGCTGTCCTTAGGTTAGTTAGGTTTAAGTAGTTCTAAGTTCTAGGGGACTGATGACCATAGATGTTAAGTCCCATAGTGCTCAGAGCCATTTGAACCATTTAAAAAAAAAAAATAAAAAAAAAACTCGATCGGTGACAGTGCTCGGCCGGTTACTTACGTTTACTGGTATCAAAGGTACAGCATGAAAGCACAAAAATGTTAATAACCCGAAGATCATTAACTTTAGAACCCATAGGAAGTAAAGTAGTCAACAGTCGGAAGAGTGGTTTGAACACCACAGTGCTTTAATAGGCACGGCCTTGTTGGAGGTGGTATGCCGTTGCTTCCCTCCGACCTTTGAGTTGACTTACCCAGCCAGCTAACAGCGGAACCTACAGCTTAACGTGGCTTTCGGACCACAGTGCAACTCGGCTTTTTCACATCAACAAACACTGCCTGTCGGGAAATAAGTGTAAAATGGCACATAAAAATCATGGGCCTATCGACGGATTGAACCGGAGACCTTCGTATCCGTTCTCTTGCTCTTTATCACTTTGCAACTATGCAGATACTACTGTGGTTTTTGCTTAGCATTAACATTAAGGATCTCTCGTTTGAGCCTGCGTTGGCACATGTGTGTCCCTTAGGAGTCCTTACGTTTGGGATTACCCCCGTATACGTGTGTGTAAACGCCTTCCGATGCCCACTCAAGGAAGACAACGATACACAGTCTAGCTTCAATATTGTAAACACGCCTCAGTTTGTGGATGAATTCAGACTTAGGTTGATAATCATTCTGAATAATGAGCAGTGCTGTACGCACTGGTGTTCAACTCGTTTTCAACCAATGATTTCCACAGCTACAGGAAGACTACTTGTGATACCTCTTAGACAAAATACTTACGCAATACTATCAGACGAAAAGATCAACACGACACAAACTGTGGGAAGTTTGTTTTACAACCTTCGTACCTGGATAAAGAGCTTTTCCTATTTGAGATATCTGTGAACGTTGCTGCATAAGACGATTTAAGAAGAAACCAAATTCCTTCAGCTACACCACTGTTTAAAGAAATCGTCTTAACGGCACTAGATCGTGGTTTGTGAATCGTTTTCGCTGGTTGGAAGGCAAAAAGCTTTCTTACAAATTTCACACGAGGAAAAGTGGGACGCGAAGTCTCCCACTGGAAGGTCATGCTGTTTTACTTAAATGATTACGAAAGCAGTTAAAACGAACAGTGAGGTGGTCAGTATAAGCACATTACTGTTGTCAGTATGATGTTGCACCGTCCAGGGCCTGTAATGACAAAGGGCCCGTTTAGGTCAGTCATATTGTACACAGAAGTGGAAGAGAGAGCACCACTGAATTCTACAAACCGTATGCATTTCATACACACAGAAATTACTGTTACAGTGTACTAATGGAGCCCAGTGAGTGAATCGCATATTTTCCGATGAGAAAGAGCACTGGGAAACAGTCTTCGCTACATTAGGTTACTTAAACTGGTGTCACTATGAGCTAGAATTTATGGTCAGCGACTAAGTGTAAGGACAATGAGTCGGATGCGGGTTTTGCAACTGTGAAATACTTTCCTACGATATAGAAGCGAATATTAAATTTGAACTAATATTCCGAAAATTTTGAACTTGGATAGCTTAGAATGAAAATCTGTTTATGGCAAATAATACAATTGATTTTCTAAAACATTCTCTGTCATACTCAACTTCAGACAGGTCACATCGACCAAATCATATGGAAGAACTGACAGCGACGTATTTCGGAAGGCAGTAAGATCCTTTGGCTTTTGGTTTGGCAGTATTCGACAGCCATTTCTAGCCCCAAGTAAATGAAGAAAGGCAGCGCGTTTTTGTTATCAAGTAACGTCTTCATCAATTACTTTAGTTTTAATGTAATCTACGAGTAATTGCTGATGTTTGATATTCACATGAAAAGGATTCCGTAGACAGGGAAAGAACCTGTTCTTGGGCAACTACTTCCATAATGATCAAAAGAAATTAAATGATCTTCAAGCACATGTGTTCCAGCAGCAGTATGAAGAAAATGATAATAATAATTACGGAAATAATTGAATTATCCGGTAACTTCACACTTCACAGTGGATTTTCTCGAACTAAGATATTTCCTGAATTAGTGAAAATTTCAAAATTGCTTCACATCGAGGCTATGATGCCTAGAAGAGTCTTTACATAGTGCTGACGTGAGAATAGCATAATCTCCGCGTCAGAAGATTCCTTCTACTTAACATTTTAATAGACCCGCATTTTTTCCACCGTGACTAATTTTGTAAGCTAAGCACATCATCCGTTACAGCACACTCCAGGGGCTCTGAAATGTGGTCTGGTGGAACGAACTATCACAAGTGCAATGCATGGGTACAAGCATTTACTTTTAAGAGGCACAATCAGAATTACTTTACCTCCGGTAACCTAAAGAGAAAGACGTTATAATCCAGAATCTGCATTAAACATCACGTTACTTCATTCCCAACTGGACAGAGCCGGTTTGGTTTGGAAAATGACGTAGCCGGAGGTCACTGTAAACAGAAATATTGTCGCCAGTAAACTTACTTACATTACAAAATGTTATTTTGTTTGATGAACCGATAGCCATTTAAAGGAACAGGGCTCTTATTTTACTTGTACTTGATCGAAGTAGAGACGCTGAAAAATTTGATGCTGGACTATGATTCGAATTCGTATCTCCTCTTTCGAGGATCCGAATCTCGCAGAACAGGATAGTTTAATCATTTCGTTCCTTTTTCCAAGACTGCAATCTGCTCTAGGTCACCTCCAAAGGTAAGTATATGGGTCTCATTCCTGATCCGGTACAAAAATATTCATAATTTCATTTCAAGCCCTATCACGTGCACACCGACCTGCTAGTGAAAATTAACGTGTATTTTTAATGTCTGTTCGTGTGTTGCCAACAATTTTTGATCAAACACGCACACATCTTACTGTTGGTGAGTAAGTAATTGATACTTCAGCTATATTCGTGGACGATAAAGAAGAACGATAGGAGTGCGGTTCGATTGTCGCTCAGGCACAAAAATTTGTATCCTTATTTTAGATTCAAACACCTAGCAGCTGGTAAGAAAAACCGATACGTAACATTTGATTTTACTTAGTTAACAATCCGATTACGTGTTGGGTTCGTACCTCCGTCACAGAACTTCACATCATGCACTTCATCTTTAAATGCATACACACTTTGTTACTTCTCAATGGAGGTATATCAGACATCTTTCTTGGTTAGTTAACGGAGATGAAAGGGTCTTGATAGGAGTCCCAGTTTATTACAAAAAATGTCGTCTTTTATTTTCAAGATTAGATTTGGTTACTGATGATGGTGAAAATTTCGGCAATTAATGACTCTTCACGGCTAGTCAGCAAAATGATTGATTAGATTAGATTGGATCAATACTTTTTCCATACATCATGAATACGACACTTCGTAATGATATGGAACGTGTTATTTTAATGAAAGATTCCTTTACATACCGGTATTCAATTTCTTTACAATTGTTTACCCTCTCTCTCATTCTTCTTTATCTTTATTTCTCTCTCTCTCTATCTCTCTGTCTCTCTCTCTCTCACACACACACTTTTCTCTCTCTCTCTCTCTGTCTCTCTCTCTCTCTCTCTCTCTCCCTCTCTCTCTCTCTCTCTCTCTCTCACACACACACACACATTCTTTTTTTTTAATTTGCTTTGTTTGGTGTGTTCGGCTATCGGCGAGGCACGAAAACGTATGTGAACGACTTTCTTAGGTTTGAGTACAGTTCTGAAAGAAACATAAAAACAGCTATGAGAGTTACTGATTTATGATGCTTAGTTCGCAGTCAGTTCTGAGTATTATTAGTAACTACGCTCCAGTCCCTAAACCTGGTTACAGAAATGCGAATCAGACGCATTACGTATTCCAGGCCGTCGCAGCCGCGTCTTTGAAAGGCCAGCTGTGGTCACTTCCCAGCCCGCTGTAGGAGCACATCGGTTCATCTTCTTCCTGCTAGTACTGTAACTGAGATTTGGCAACAAGGCAAGGTATATTTGGCAACACTGGCACTTGATTTTTGCTGTCATTTGCATTGAACAATCTGAGTTATTATCGCTTCAGGTGTAACAAAAGATTGTAAATTTGCGGTTTTCAGCCAAGGAAAGTCGCTGCATGTGTAAATCGCAACTAAACTCGTCCTTTAAATAGCGGTTTACGAGTTCTAGACTCTATAGGCCTCGTAAGAGTACTGTACAACATATACCTCTTCGCTAGCTCTGTGGTCACGTGCTGACCTCCGAAAAAGCTTCTGTTCTGTTCGCGGTTGCAGTCTCGCTGAATGTACCGTTTTTATCCCTTCTGTGAAAGAGCTACAAGCAGTCAGATCAAACATCGATAAGGAAACCGCAAGAAAATACTTTCAGCTCATAGTGCAATGGTCAAAACTTATAATGCTGCACAACAGGTAACGCCACGTTCCGCTGCTGACAAGGAAACCTTGGGTCTCTAGGAATACATAACTTTATTTATGAAATGCCACATTTGCATACCTGTTGAGTATGACACAGCATACCAATTAAACACAGACCCAATCGAAATCTAAGTGAGTAGTAATTTACTAATTCGTGCCGATAGAGGCACGCTTGTGTACTGATACTCAGTTTTATCAAAACAGACTTTCGTCGTAAGGTTATCGTGGGTAGTTTTATTTCATTTCTTTTAATACAGTGCACAATTTTCGTAAGGTTTCTTTTAGTGTTGTTAAAACAATACTAAACATGAGAGAGACATTAATCATCAACGATATATGCGAATTCTCTGATGTGATCTATAACAGTCTCACATTGCACATGCAATTTATTTATTACATGCATGTAGAAAACTTGTACTGACTTAAAGCTGTCAAACAAGGTTTGAAGAAGAATAAAATGCCACTACCAGACGACAGCTAATGTAGAAAATACTTTTCTGACTATTTTGGCACGATGTGCTCTCCCTATACATAATACAAAAGCTTCGAGATGCATCTGTTGCCTGGCCATCTATTAAACCTGAAAAGAACAAAATGTCGCAAAAGTTAGCCCTTTTTCCACATGCGGCTATTTTGTGTTGAGAAGTGAAGGTAGTTTTGTTCAAAGTTCCATTAAATTGGTAACTGCAGCAAACAGCAGAATTGCGTTGTAAAAAATGTAGAAGTGAATGAAATGGAACTCGCGACATCTCATCTACAGTGCGTGACACTTACCGTAACGCTACTAGCTGTCATCTACCTCCAGCACCTCTAGAAGTCAACAATAGTTCCTCAGGAACTTCCGCATTCCTCTGTGCTGTGAGATAATGCATATGGCCGGATGTAGACTTCTGAGAGGCAGACAGTTACAGCTTTTCTTTGCCACTGCACGACGTTTTCAACAAACAGATAGCGCAATAGAGTAGCTCAAATGGAAAGAAACACTTCCTCTTTAAATTTCTGCATCCTACACTGTGTTGGCAGTTCTGTGTAGGTGGCAGTTATATGATTTTATTTCGGTGATTACAAAATAGAGTCGAATGTATGCACTGAGTAGCCGAGGCAGCTAGTTCATGGCGACTCGGTCAACCTAGTAAATGAATGTACTGAACTTGCAGCAAACCAGTACATGGAGTCTGTGTGTCAGAATTCGCATCGGGTGTGCCGCAAGGTTGTTATGAAAGAAAGATTAATTATACACAAGGTGGTGTGGTGGTCTGTTGGATTGATGATAGATTCCCATGCTGATGGTCTGGTTTCTGTTCCAACTTCTGCACTTGATTTTTAATAGGGAAAAATAGATTCTAATTTCTTCTGGTTACTCCAAGTGAAGAAAGTATAATGGCATTGTGGTCTGAAATTCACATTACACATGATATTCCTTCTCTACCACGTAGTCGTTAGGTTGCACCCCAATAAAGTCAGGAGTGGCGAAATGTGGGAACTCTGTCACCAGTAACCTTTCTTATACTAGTTACTTATTTAAAGTAACAAAACAAACGCTATGTAGGGTTACAGGACCCTTATTACATCTTTTATATGAGCTTCTGTATGTCGATAAAATTGGTTCTGAACTTGGAATGCAACTCAGACCGCCCTTAACACGGAATTTGATCCCTTCGTGACAATACAGCTCGATTACTAGAATTTGTTGTTTGTTCAAAACTGCAGATTCCACAACATCTCCACATATTGCGCGTGAATGAGTTCGAATGCTGGCACGGCACTAAAGTTTTCATTATGTATTATCAAGCTCTAGCATGAGAACACCTATCTGCTGATGGATAATATTTTGCTTTTTAATGCATTTTCATTCGTTATCAACACTAACGATATCTGACGTTTTTGACTCCCAGTGAGACACAGAACTATTTGAGAGATCACTCTAAGTTCAAGGATGTTATTCCGAGCTGCTGGTGGAGCAAAATTCTGTAGCTGACGTCTCTTTCTGTGTAGTCACCAACGGTATGTGTGGGGTTCGATTCCCAGTCAGCATTAACAAATTAACACACGCAATACAAAGAACAGTAAACCACACTCTGTCTATTCTCAGTTCGGTAAATAAAGTGGCATAACTTAGAGCTCCCAGTTGGTGCACATCGACAGCGCAGAAAGCTTCTTTTCTGTGTTTACTTCGTAGATTCTTACTTAAATTGCGTGTCAGTTTCGTATACGAGGTGTAATTTCGAGTTTTAGTTACTGTAATCGTAAATTCAGGCAGATTGTAGTGCAGTCGTTAGACATTTGTACAGGTTAGTTCATACATTCTTTGCGTATTTCCGTTGCGTTATCTAGGCACAAACTCGTGTTTCAGTAACTGTTGTTCAACATCGATTAGAATGGACAGGGACTGTGATTGCTGTGTTTGGATGAGGGCTGAGTTGGCATCCCTTCGCTCACAGCTGCAGGCGGCGCTGACTTCGGTTGTGGGGCTTGAGGCTGTTGCCAATGGGCACCACTGTGGGGAGCCGGACTTGGGTATCACGGGGATGTCAACCTAGTCCCGTATGTCCCCAGATCGGTCTGCCACTGTGGTTGCCCCGGTTGCTGCCCGCAGTGGGGCTAAGCCCTCGCCTGTGGTTGATTGGCATGTCGTTCCAAGGCGTGGCAAGCAGCGAAAGACGTCCCCGGAGGCTGATCAGAAAGCCTCCCCGGTGCGTCTGACAAACAGGTTTCAGGTACTGTCTCTGGCTGAGCCAGATGCAGCTGCCTGCCCTGTTTCAGAGGATGATTCTCAGCCTTCAAGGTCTGGGCAATCGCAGAGGATGGGTTTATTGGTAGTTGCGAGCTCCGGCCGGCCGGAGTTGGCCGAGCGGTTCTAGGCGCTACAGTCTGGAACCGCGCGACCGCTACGGTCGCAGGTTCTAATCCTGCCTCGGGCATGGATGTGTGTGATGTCCTTAGGTTAGTTAGGTTTAAGTAGTTTTAAGTTCTAGGGGCCTGATGACCTCAGAAGTTAAGTCCCATAGTGCTCAGAGCCATTTGAACCAACCAGTTGGGAGCTCCAATGTTAGGTGCGTAATGGGGCCCCTTGGGGATACGGCGGCTAAGGAGGGGAAGAAATCCAGTGTGCACTCCGTGTGCATTCCGGTGGAGTCATTCCTGGTGTGGAAACGGTCCTTTCGGATGCCATGAAGAGCACAGGGTGTGGCCAGCTGCAGGTGGTGGAACATGTCGCCACTAATGACGTGTGTCGCTTTGGATCTGAGGAAATTTTCTCTGGATTCCAGCGGCTATCTGATTTGGTGAAGGCTGCCGGTCTTGCTTACGAGATTAGGGCAGAGCTCACCATCTGCAGCATCGTTGACAGAACCGACTGCGGACCTTTGGTGCAGAGCCGGGTGGAGGGTCTGAATCAGAGGCTCAGACGGTTTTGCGACCGTGTTGGCTGCAGATTCCTTGACTTGCGCCATAGGGTGGTGGGGTTTCGGGTTCCGCTGAATAGGTCAGGAGTTCACTACACTCAGCTGGCGGCTACACGGGTAGCAGAGGCTGTGTGGCGTGGACTGGGCGATTTTTTTAGGTTAGAAGACCTCGGGAAAGTACGGAGTGGGCTGCAATCTCAAAGGGTGCATGGCAAATACAGGACGTGCTTGGATCAAGGAACAGTCGGAAATGTAGTTGTAAATTGTTGTAGTTTTGCTGGGAAAGTCCCTGAGCTTAAAGCGCTAATAGAAAGCACAGAAGCTGAAATCGTTATAGGTACAGAAAGCTGGCTAAAGCCTGAAATAAGTTCTGCAGAAATTTTTACGAAGTCTCAGACGGTGTTCAGGAAAGATAGATTAGGCAGAATTGGTGGTGGAGTGTTTGTGTCTGTCAGTAGTGGTTTATCTTGTAGTGAAGTCGAAGTAGATACTCCGTGCGAATTGGTATGGGTGGAGGTTATACTTAACAGCCGAACTAAGTTAATAATTGGCTCCTTCTACCGACCCCCAGACTCCGATGATATAGTTGCTGAACAGTTTAGAGAAAATTTGAGTCTCGTAACAAATAAATATGCCACTCATACGGTTACAGTTGGTGGGGACTTCAACCTTCCCTCCATATGTTGGCAAAAATACTTGTTCAAAACCGGTGGTAGGTAGAAAACATCTTCCGAGATTGTCCTAAACGCTTTCTCCGAAAATTATTTCGAGCAGTTAGTCCACGAACCCACGCGATTTGTAAATGGTTGCGAAAACACACTTGACCTCTTAGCCACAAACAACCCAGAGCTAATAGAGAGCATCATGACTGATACAGGGATTAGTGATCACAAGGTCGTTGTAGCTAGGCTCAATACCGTTTCTTCCAAATCCACCAGAAACAAACGCAATATAATTTTATTTAAAAAAGCGGATAAAGTGTCATTAGAAGCCTTCTTAAGAGACGATCTCCATTCCTTCCGAACTGACTATGCAAATGTAGACGAGATGTGGCCCAAATTCAAAGATATAGTAGCAACAGCAATTGAGAGATTTATACCTCATAAAATGAAATGAAATGTCGTGTGGCTAGGGCCTCCCGTCGGGTAGACCGTTCGCCTGGTGCAGGTCTTTCGAGTTGACGCCACTTCGGCGACATGCGCGTCGGTGGGGATGAAATGATGATGATTAGAGCAACACAACACCCAGTCCCTGAGCGGAGAAAATCTCCGACCCAGCCGGGAATCGAACCCGGGCCCTTAGGATTGACATTCCGTCACGCTGACAACTTTTTTTTTTTTTGCAGAAGCTCTATCCACCTTTGTTTTTTTTATTTTTTTTTTATTTTTTTTCCGTTTTTAATTTAATTTTCAAAAACTAACACTTGACTTGCTGTGTTCCTTCCTTGGTGACTGCAACAACTTAGAAGCTTCTACTTTTTTTTTTATTTGTACTTTTTTTTTTTTTTTATATATGAAGGAAGGTAAGAGAAAGGAGAAACAGAAACCTTTATTATTCACAAAATAAACATAGTACGTCCTGACACATGATAACTGTCCTGGAAGGAACCTCGCTGCCGTCCTACCATGCAGCATGAAATAACAACAAAATCAAAATGGGGCCACTTCCGCCACCCTAAAGAAAAGTATTTATGGATATGAAAACAAAATTTGAAGTACATCCAATTGCTAACTGTTCAAGCATGAGTTTTTCGTAGGTCGCATACTCGCATAGTGTTCTTAGTCGATCACATTACTTGGTCGGTTTCACAACGAAAGCACCGCCGCTCATCATTGCGCACCCGGCACACCCCAAGTATATGGCGGGTCCGCAAATACCGTTACCAGGAAATTGGCATACCAATCCTTGTACTTTTGTAGCCGTAATAGTTTCGTGTGTCCATCTTGCAAGTATTGCCAGTAATCCAGGACGTTCAGTAAGTTCGTACGTGTGTCTCTATAGATGTAATGGACCGTCATACCTGTGATCCACGTCACTGCGTTCGTCTTATGACGCGGAAAATACGTTTCCTCTGGAAAAAATACTATGTCAGAACAGACTGCTGTATAGATAGTGCGCCGCATGAACGCTATTATCTTTCTTGCGAGAGTCCAGACAGCCAATGCCTCGCCGCAGACCAGCCGATGGTCGTCCGTATCCAGCACGCCGCATTGCTGACACAAGGGCGAATCCGCCAAATGTATTGCGTACTTTTTATCATTTGTAGGGTATTTTCTGTTGACGACAATGTACCATGTTGACCTGACAGATGTAGGTAGGTGGGGGTGGTGGACCGTGCTCCACACCACGTGCCAATTAACAGCTGGATGTTTGCGTTCCACCCTATTCCGGGCGATCTGTCGAAGAAGCAGATGGTACACGTCCTTCGATGTCGACTGTCGGGTCGTCGGTAAACGCTCTCGAACGTAACTGTGTTCCACGAGGAACGTGCGCACATACGTTAAAGGGGGTGATATATGGCCGACACTGACTGGAGGAAGATGCGATGTGGGTACGAGTTCTTCGATGATCGTCCCCGTAAGCGAGTGATTCCTGTTGCGCCACCGTTTGAGCATAGTATTAATATACATGGCACGCGCCTTCTCGTGTACGTTCACTAAACCAACGCCCCCCTCTCGCGCTGGGAGGGTAAGCGTGTTGTACTGTACCTTAAAGAGTTGTCCCAGGCACACATAGTACCCAAAAGCCGCCTGAATCCTCATAGCCATCGTGCGTGTCAAGGGAAGAAGGTGCGTCAGATGGCACATCATGGGAGCGAGATAAAGGTTGACGAGTAACACTCGCTGCAGCATATCCATCGACCGTAGGGCGTTTAGTCGTACTGCCGTGCCGACTCTGAGTAACAATCTTCGGTAGTTGTCCGCAGCCGTTCTCGCTGTCTCTTTATGAAAGGTGATACCCAAACAGCGGAGGGTTTCCACCGCAGGTAAGGGTCCTTCCGTTCCTGGTTCTAGTCCACGCCCCACATGCATGAGTTGTGATTTTCGGTAGTTGACCACACTTCCAGCTGCCATCCCATACGTCTGTAGCCAATCCAGTGCTGTTTGAGTCTCCCTCTCATTCCGTACGAGGAACACAATATCATCCGCGTATGCTCTGCATTTGAATGATAATTGCCGTAGGGAGATCCCGCTAAGATGGCGGCGAAGGCTTGCGAGGCACGGTTCTAAGGCGATTGCATAAAGGAGGATCGACGAGGGGCAACTCTGTCTCACTGATCTTAAGATCTTAAAATACTCAGTTCTCCCTCCGTTGACCACCATCGCTGATCTGGCGCCATGCAACAAACGCATCACAGCATTGGTCAATAATGGCGAGACACCCATCCTATTCATCACCGCCGCGAGGTACACATGATCCACGCGATCAAAAGCATGATCGAAATCTACTGCAACCATTGCCCCCCGGAGGCGGCATGCAGCCGCGAGGGCGACGACGTCACGATAGTCTCCCAAGGCTGTATGGATATTACTGATGCCGCCAAGACAAGTCTGATCGGCATGTATTCGATTCTCCAGCGACTTTTTGATACGACTTCCCAGGATGCGCATGAAGATCTTGTAGTCACTATTAAGGAGGGTCAAGGGGCGATAATCACAAGGCCGTTTGCCACCACGGGGCTTCGGTATTGGTATCATGAGCCCTTCCGTGAATTGAATGTGAATCGGTACTTCTTGCTGCAGAAGCTCATTAAACATACATAGCCACATCGGTGTCATAATGGTCACAAAGGCACGGTAAAATTCCAACGGGAATCCGTCTGGACCTGGGCACTTGTTGCAAGCACCTCGTGTAATCGCTTCCTCCAGCTCTTCACACGTAATTTCAGATAACCCGTCCGCTTCCACGTTCACACTCGTCGCGTCTGGGATCTCTTCCAGGACGTTCCCCAGCTCCCTCTGACCCTCCCCGTTGCTCGCATAGAATCTGCTAAAATGATCCGTGAACGCCTGTGCTATGCCCCTCTGTGTTGTAAAACGACGGCCATCGCCGAGATCGATCTCATGTATTAAATTCCTGCGTCTTCTTCGTCTTTCCTTTATCACATAATGCATCGAGGGAACCTCGTTGGGCAGGAAATCCTGCGACCTCGCGCGTATCATCGTACCTGCCATCCTCTGCTTCGCAAGTTGTACCAGCTTCGCTTTAACTCGGTGGACGGCCGTCTGGCGTTCTGGTGTAGGTGGTTGTGCTAACAGTTCCCGGAGAGCCGTAAAGTAAAACTCAGTGGTCGTGCGCTGCCATTGAGAAACTTCCTTCCCGTAACCTATTAACGTCCTCCGTAAAGCTGGCTTCGCGCACTCGATCCACCACTGCAGGACAGAACCGAAAGAATTTCGTCGACGGAGGCAGCCATGCCACGCGTCCTCCACCATGCGTCGGCATTCTGCATCTCGCAGGTGGGAGACGTTCATCTTCCAATTACCACTCCGTCTCCACACCTGCTGTATATTAAGGTTAAACGTACAAATATATGCCTCGTGGTCTGTAAATGCCGTCGGCCATATTTCTGCGTCCACTGTCGACGTTGCTAACGCCCTTGAAACGTAGATCCGGTCCAAACGGCCCGCGGAGTGGCTAGTAAAAAATGTATATCCTGGTTGGTTTCGATACTTCAGGTCCCATGTATCGACTAATTCCATCCCGTTGACCAGCTCCCTAAGTTCTTGGCTAGTAGTATAGTTAGGTTGTTGGTCCTTTCTATCGAGCACACAATTAAAATCTCCGCCGAGTATGCAACCATCGTATCGTCCCTGGAACAACGGTGTAACCTCATGGGCGTAAAAATCTGCTCTGTCCCTTCTCTTATCCGAGCCTGACGGTGCGTATATGTTGATCAAACGTATTCCACCTATGGTCACGGCCGTACCACGGGCAGAAGGCAAATATTCCACTTCGTCTGCACGTATCCCTTCCTTTAATAGAATAGCTGTGCCAACGCCCCTCTCGTCACACGGGGAACAGTAAATGTCGTAACCGTAAAAGTCCGAAGGGGGAAGTACCCGAACTTCTTGTAGTAGTGCTATGTCTAGATCCGCAGCCTTTATCATGTCACTGGACATCTTGATTTTTACCGGCGTCCCAATGCTATTGATGTTAACAGACCCTATCCGATAAGCTTGTTGCATGGCTGTCAACGTAGATAGGGCACCGTACGGTCGCTAATTCTTCCGTACATAGGCTGCTGTCGTACTAACGTCCCCCGCCGTACCCTCATATGGTCTGCCGTTATTCCGTGCACCCTTCCGGTCTGACACCGGGAGAGAGCGTGGGAGCAGTTCCTCTAGCATCATCAGTTCCCCACGGGGGTGGGTCTTCTGACCAGTCCCCTAGTGTCCCATCGTTGTCGTGCGGTGCAGGCGCCGTAGCCTCCTCAGTAGCCTGTTGCCGTCGATCGAGCGCCTTCGCTGTGTCTGGAGCATCGTCAGCGGTAGGTCGTGCCGCCGTCCCGCTGGCCACCGTTGCATCCACGCTAGGCAGTTCTTCTGTATCCATGGTCGTCTGTTCTGTACCCGTAAACTTCTCAGAATTGTCTGCTAGATCAGAGTGGTCGTTCTCCACCGTGAGGCGACGCTTCTTCCGGCGTTTTGGTGATCGCTGTTCACGTTGCCGGGCCTCGGAATCAGAGGTCATCATGGTCTCCAGTTGTTCGTGGGGGACGTCGGAATCATGCGCCGTCGTATGATCGACGTCTCCAAGTGCGTTATCTGAAGGGGCCACAAGCGGAACCGAAGAGAGGGCGTCCTGTGACTGCTGCAGGCGGTCCACCGCAACGTCGTCTTTCTGTGGCTCGCCACGATCCGTCGCTGTCTGTGTGTTCTGGTACGCGTCTGTCTCGCGGCCCACGTCATCGCGTAATGCGGCGACGTAAGTCATGGGGAGCACAGTCGGATGCGGCGTGAGGGGTGGATCATCCCGTGGCAGCTGTAATAACCTTCGTTGAGCACACTCAGAACGTATGTGTCCCTCCTTCCCACATCCAGAGCACGTCCTTGGTTGTCCGTCGTAAATGACAATCGCCCGACAACCGGCGATGTACAAGTATGACGGGACGTGTTTTCGGAGTTCGATCCGTATTTATCTGACGCCATTGAGGACAGGATACGTCTTGAAACTCGCCCATTTTTCAGCCACGTGGGATAGGACCGTTCCGTAAGGACGCAGGGCGTCTGTCACCAATTCTTCTGGCACTTCGAATGGAAGCTCAAATACGCGGATCGTTCGGAGGCCCATGCCGGCGTGTTCAACAGTTACCGCTCCAACATTGCCGTCCGAATGACAGAAACGAAGTCCTTGTCGGTGTCGAAGTAGTAGTTCGTCACATGCCGCTTCATTTATGAGCTTGACATAGACCACGCTGCTGACTATAGATAAGTGTATTCCAACTAGAACGTCAGGTTCGATTTTCACCTCGTCCCGTAAATAACGTTCGATCTCGTTAGCCTTCGGTCGAGCATATTCGTTAGCAAAACTAAATTTCAGTGTCGATTTGCGGAACGACAAACCCATGATTCGTTCTATGTATACCGCCACACACCGCTACACACGTAACGTAAACACCTCTCGCGCAGACGTGCGGCAGGGACGTAAACACCGTCCGAACCGCTGCGCCGCCGAAGGCTGACTTCACAAGGTCGTTGTAGCTAGGCTCAATACCGTTTCTTCCAAATCCACCAGAAACAAACGCAATATAATTTTATTTAAAAAAGCGGATAAAGTGTCATTAGAAGCCTTCTTAAGAGACAATCTCCATTCCTTCCGAACTGACTATGCAAATGTAGACGAGATGTGGCCCAAATTCAAAGATATAGTAGCAACAGCAATTGAGAGATTTATACCTCATAAAATTAAATGAAATGTCGTGTGGCTAGGGCCTCCCGTCGGGTAGACCGTTCGCCTGGTGCAGGTCTTTCGAGTTGACGCCACTTCGGCGACATGCGCGTCGGTAGGGATGAAATGATGATGATTAGGGCAACACAACACCCAGCCCCTGAGCGGAGAAAATCTCCGACCCAGCCGGGAATCGAACCCGGGCCCTTAGGATTGACATTCCGTCACGCTGACAACTCAGCTACCGGGGCCGGGTTATATCTCATAAATTGGTAAGAGATGGAACTGATCCCCCATGGTACACAAAACAGGTCTGAACGTTGTTGCAGAGGCAACGGAAAAAGCATGCGAAGTTCAGAAGAACGCGAAATCCCGAAGATTCGCTAAAATTTACAGACGCGCGAAATTTGGCACGGACTTCAATGCGAGATGCCTTTAATAGGTTCCACAACGAAACATTGTCTCGAAATTTGGTAGAAAATCCGAATAAATTGTGGTCGTATGTAAAGTACACAAGCGGCAAGACGCAGTGAATACCTTCGCTGCGCAGTGCCGATGGCACTGTTACCGACGACTGTGCCGCTAAAGGGGAGTTATTGAACGCAGTTTTCCGAAATTCCTTCACCAGGGAAGACGAATGGAATATTCCAGAATTTAAAACACGAACAGCTGCTAGCATGAGTTTCTTAGAAGTAGATACCTTAGGGGTTGCGAAGCAACTCAAATCTCTTTATACGGGCAAGTCTTCAGGTCCAGATTGTATACCGATTAGGTTCCTTTCAGATTACGCTAATACAATAACTCCCTACTTAACAATCATATACAACCGCTAGCTTACCGATAGATCTGTACCTACAGATTGGAAAATTGCGCAGGTCGCACCAGTGTTTAAGAAGGGCAGTAGGAGTAATCCATCGAACTACAGACCCATATAATTGACGTCGGTTTGCAGTAGGGTTTTGGAGCATATACTGTATTCAAACATTATGAATCACCTCGAAGGGAACGATCTATTGATACGTAATCAGCATGGTTTCAGAAAACATCGTTCTTGTGCAACGCAGCTAGCTCTTTATTCGCACGAAGTAATGGCCGCTATCGACAGGGGATCTCAAGTTGATTCCGTATTTCCGGATTTCCGGAAAGCTTTTGACACCGTTCCTCACAAGCGACTTCTAATCAAGCTGCGGGCCTATGGGTATCGTCTCAGTTGTGCGACTGTATTCGTGATTTCCTGTCAGGAATGTCGCAGTTCGTAGTAATAGACGGCAAATCATCGAGTAAAACTGAAGTGATATCAGGTGTTCCCCAGGGAAGCGTCCTGGGCCTCTGCTGTTCCTGATCTATATAAATGACCTGGGTGACAATCTGAGCAGTTCTCTTAGGTTGTTCGCAGATGATGCTGTAATTTACCGTCTAGTAAGGTCATCCGAAGACCAGTATCGATTACTCGATAAATAGTACAATTCTCAAGGCTGTCAATTCAACTAAGTACCTGGGTGTTAAAATTACGAACAACTTCAACTGGAAAGACCACATAGATAATATTGTGCGGTAGGCGAGCCAAAGGTTGCGTTTCATTGGCAGGACACTTAGAAGATGCAACAAGTCCACTATAGAGACCTTACACTACACTCGTTCGTCCTCTGTTAGAATATTGCTGCGCGGTCTGGGATCCTTACCAGGTGGGATTGACGGAGGACATCGAAAGGGTGCAAAAAAGGGCAGCTCTTTAGTATTATCACGTAATAGGGGATAGAGTGTAGCAGATATGATACGCGAGTTGGGATGGAAGTAATTAAAGCAAAGACGTTTTTCGTCGCAGCGAGATCTATTTACGAAATTTCAGTCACCAACGTTCTCTTCCGAATGCGAAAATATTTTGTTGAGCCCAACCTTCATAGGTAGGAATTATCATCAAAATAAAATAAGAGAAATCAGAGCTCGAACAGAAAGGTTTAGGTGTTCATTTTTCTCGCGCGCTGTTCGGGAGTGGAATGGTAGGGAGATAGTATGATTGTGGTTCGATGAACCCACTGCCAAGCACTTAAATGTGAATTGCAGAGTAATCATGTAGGTAGGTAGATATACACTGGTGCACATTCGGATCTCTCGAAATATAAAATCCCTTCAGAAGTCAAAGTATGGTAACAGCCGTTCGCCGCCCAGATCAGTCACCTACATGATCGAATACCACTCTTACCACAAGGAAGCCTGCCTTCTTCAACCACAAACGTAAAAGTGTCTTCAAAAGTTAATGTCTTACACAGGCCGTTTACCGCCCAGAATCTATCGTCTACACAATTAAATACCACATGACATCACAGGCACTTCAACCTTCTTCCAGAACTCAACATAATGTGTCCAGAATCGCCCCCTTGAGCTCTTCACTCGAGTGTTTGGGACCCGTACCAATAAAGACTGAAGGAAGACATAGAAGCAATTTACATGCGAGCTGCTAGAATTGTTACTGGTGGATTCGCACAAGTAAGTGTTACGGAGATGCTTCGGAAACTCAAATAGAAATCCCTGGAGGGAACACGACGTTCTCTTCGAGAAAAACTATTGAGAAAGTTCAGAGAACCGGCATTTGAAGCTGACTGCCAAACGATTCTACCACCGCCAACATACATTGCGCATTGCGCCTAAGGGCCACGAAGATAAGATACAAGAAATTAGGGGTCATACGGAGGCATATAGAAGGTTGTTTCTTCCTCGCTCTGTTTGTGGGTGGGACAGGAAAGGAAATGACTAGTAGTGGCACAGGGACCCTACGTCACGGACTGTACGGTGGCTTGTGGAGTAGCTATGTAGATGTAGACGTAGAAAAGTCTCAGTTTCCTCTTGACTCCTGTAGTGTTCTGCTTCTGTCTGTTTCTCCATTTGCTAAAAGCAGTCCCCAGAAGAGGTGCATCGTTATTACGTTCTACAGACATCATTTGACGCAATTTGAGCACTTCACGAACTGAACTAATATACTGCAACAACATTAAAATAAAAGAAATGTAAATATTTGGTCATTCTCAGATCATTTACGATAAAGATAAGTAACAGTTTGTTTATAAGTAAAGAAGCTACTATTCTTGTGCAAGTGTCCTCAGATTAATCGACAGCAGATTTTCGCTATATATTGTAGTGGCATCAGACGACAGATGCGGCGTATTGACACCAAATGTTGTGGATGGATGCCAGGAGTTGCCGTATTAAAACTCGACGAGAACTTTCCATATGATTTATTCGTTTCCACTAAAGAGCTTAGTTCACCTCGGTCCGAGTCACAGGCCACGCACTGCTGAGGAAGTGCCCTTAGCGGCCTGTGCAATGCAACGCTGTGTTGTGCCGGCCTTGTTCGCCAGCTATAGAGTTCCGATTATATCTGGATGGCTGCGCCAGCAGTCGACTCAGCGGCCACCGTCCCATTTGTCTCCGCACTGCTCCGCTGGGAGCCGTAGGCTGGCCCTGCTGCTGCTTCTTCCTCGGCTGGCGTAGCTGGGAACGCGGCGGCAACGGCCGCCCTCGTTCCGGCGTCCGAACCTGTGGCCCTCGCCTTGTAAGTATCCGGCGTGTGTCGGGAGACGAGACGACTGCCCGCGGTAGCAACCCGAAGAGGGGCCCGCCCTGGGTGGCTGCGGACCCCACGTCGGCCTCAGAGGGTCGAACCAACGACCCGCCGTGGACTGGGACGCTGTCGCTCCATCTGTTGCTGCATGTAGCCTGGCAATGTGACACGCTTCACCATCCAGGAGAGCTGCCACGTTTGAATGAATCCCATTAGAAAACAACACCTATTTATACTTGGCTGAATGCCTCTGTTTCGCTAACGCATCACTCCGAGTCACGTACGTCCCACACTCTGGTTGCCCCAGTGGGCCCCTTCTGCCTATAGCTTGTGACATGCGAACTGCTGCGTTTACTATTTTCAGCGGTTTGATGGCCCCTGTGGCCTCCATTCCACTTCGCAACTGCTGGTCAGAATAACTGACTGCAATCCAGCCCGCACCTGGCTGTAACTTGTGCGCTCCGAAATATTGCACCAAATCTAGCTTCCCTATCTTAAACTGTGGTGCCGCTACAATATTATTTAATCTGTCCTTTATGCTTGCTTGACACAAGGGTCCTTGGACGCTCTTTTTAATAGTGTCATCAGCTAACACAAGCAATTGACTACTTCTTAAATTACAATGTTTTCTATTGTCTGTTTAATTAATATTTAAATAAAGGTACTATCAAAATAGTAACCTGTTCATTAAATAAATACTCAAGTACGACAAGGCACAAAGTACTAATGTTGCATTGATTTGCGGTGTTATTGTGGACAATACGATGTTCTGACAAACATTTGCATGATAAAAGATACGAAAAGACTTTACGAGTCAACAAATAAATTAGATACAGATACAGCGATGGTAGCTATACTGCAGTATTATCATCTGAGACATCATTTGTTGAAACTGCATGAAGCGTTTAAAAGTTGTTAATTCCGACATTCATTGTGAAAATGTTTACTCACTGTGAATTATTAACTTCGGTAGTTTTAAAGCTATTGAAAATGTTGCTGTGTCATAAGATCAGCATTATTTTCCCGTGATCTCAAGTATATTCAGATTTGCTTTATTACTTGATTGTGAATTACACTGAAGCGCTAAAGAAACTGGTATAGGCATGTGTATTCAAATGCAGAGATATGTAAACAGGCAGAATACAGCACTGCGGTCGGCAACGCATGTATAAGACAAGAAGTGTCTAGCGCAATTATTAGATCAGTTACAGTTGCTACAATGGCAGCTTACCAAGTTTTAAGTGAATTTGAACGTGGTGTTATAGTCGACGCAAGAGCGATGGGGCATAGCATCTTCGAGGTAGCGATGAAGTGGGGATTTTTCTATACGACCATTTCATGAGTGTACCGTTGAGCCGTACACGGCTCGTGTTCATGCCATTAATTGTTTGTCATCTTCTATTACGGTAATGCGGCCTCGTTTTCTTATTCCGTTTACTGGTGTCACTAACTTCCTGCCTTACTTGCCCGTGAGTGGCAGCAGCAGCGCACATCAGTAAGCGCACTGTCGTACCATCTCTGGAGTGACCGATAGTATTTCCTGGTCGTTGTGTGTCGGGTAGTCAGTGAGTGAGAGACGCACCTGCAGTCGCGACGGAGGAGCAGTTGCGGGCGGACCAGCAGTCCAGTCGGTCCGTTGGCGTGGAGCAGCAAGCAACCAGCCCATCGCGTGGAGTCGAGCTGGAGCCGCTGGCGGCGTTAAAGCGCAGTTGGAGTGTGAGGTGCTGATTGCGAGTGCTACGAAGTTCGTCGCCCACCGATCTTTGACATGAAAGTTGAGTCCTCACTTAACTTACTATCGAGCCTTAACTGTTTACATTTCTACGTTTGAACCTGGTTATCGCTTTTGGGACATTCCCACGAGCAACAATGTGTGTGTATTTAAGTTGGCTAAGATTCCAGCCATCTTCCTGTGAAATTTAACTTAATTTATTCCCTGTTATAGACGTTCACCAGCGGTATCTTCTGTCTTGTGGCCGTTGACGTTCCAGTTGGCCTAATTTTAGGCAGTGTATTTTTTTTGTCATGTTGTTGCTTTCCAGTGCGGCGTGTAGTTTGACAGCTGAGGTGTCGTTGGTCGTTGTGGGCACCAATATTCTGTGTGTCGTTTATTGAAATCTTGTAGTCGTTTTGCTGGTTGAGTGGAGGGGAACTGATTTGGTTGATTGGTCAGTCGGCTGTCTGTCGGTTGGGTTGCCTCCAGATTAAGAAGTCGTTGGACAGGATGCCTATCTCACCTAAACGGGCGTTGGTGTTACAACCCCAGGCCGACCCTTGCAAACTTCTGAGCGCCGCTCCTTGTGTGTTATGTAGCAATTTCCCTGTTTGGATTTTAGTTATTTGGCTGATGTGTGGCTTTCAGCCGAATATCAATATCTCTTAAGTTAATGTTCTTGTCTTGCCCTTAAGGCACGAGATTGTTATATTTTTATATTGGGCCTTCAGCCGAATTTTACTGTAGAGATTTTAAGACAAAGCCTTCTGCCTTTTAGATTGAAACACTTTCTAGGCCTTAAGCCGTTAAACATATTTTGTTGATATGCGGCCTTCAATATTGTGTGTTGATAAATAATGTTTGAGTGTTGAGTGCAACTGACAGGAACTCACTTTGGCCCCTTTCCACAACCTAATCCGCTTTGTCCTACTCGCCGAGGCATTTCAACCGTGAATATCAGGAATCCAGTAAAAAATTAAATCTCCGAGATTGCAGTGGCTGGAAGAAATCCGGCAACAACGACTGAAGAGAATCGTTTAATGTGGCGAAAGTACATACCTTCCTCAAATTGATGCAGATTTCAATACTGGGCGATCAAAAAGTGACAGCATGTGAACCATTCAACGAAACATAGTCGATATGAGCTTTCGGAGCCGAAGGCTCACTCGTGTACCCTTGGTGACTGCCCGAGACAAAGCTTTACGCCTCACCTGGGCCCGTCAACGCCGACAACGGAGTATTGATGACTGAAGCATGTTGCCTTGTCAGACGAGTCTCGTTTAAAATTATATCGAGCGGATGGAAGTGTACCGGTATGGAGACAAGCTCATGGAGCCTGCATGTCAGCTGGGTACTGTTCAATATGGTGGAGGTTCTGCAATGGTGTGGGGCGTGTGGTGTTGAAGTGATATGGAAACCCCGATACGTCTCTATACGACTCTGACAGGTGACACGCACGTAAGCATCCAGTCTGATCACTTGCATCCATTCATGACCATTGTGCGTTCCGGCGGATTTGGGAAGTTCCAGCAGGACAATGCGACACTCCAAACGTCCATAATTGCTACAGAATGGCTCCAGGAACACTCTTCTGAGTTTAAACAGTTCCGCTGGCGACCAAACTCCCCAGCCATGAAAATTATTGAGCATATCTGGGATGGCTTGTAACTTGGTGTTCAGAAGAGATCTCCACTCTCTGGTAATGTTACGGATTTATGGACTCTGGACATTGTAAATTAGCCATCTTTAAGATTGTCTGACCCCTCCGCCATTTCTTGGAGCGTTGTCTGTCCTTTTAAGTAAATGAACATCGTTAAACTTTCCAGTACTCTAATTTACTCACATCCGGCTGCGCTGGTCATCTTTGTACCTGGCTCGCCTAGCCGGACCGGCCGCAACACGCCCTCGGCCCTGGGCCCGAACAGCTACTCCTCGCTCACGCAAACAAATTCATCTCCAGGTGGCCAAGTTGCTCACCTACATACGCATAACTTTACAAAATGCTGCGCGCACGATTGGTGACAAGTGGTCTGAGGCAGACCACAACTGCAATGTCCATTTCGCGCGGAATACTGTTAACGCTGATTTGGAATGAGATGCAAGTCATACATGTAGCAAGACAATATTTTGTATTCAGAGGAATCCAGATTCAGAAAAGTCGAGATATGGATTTCCATCCTTGGAAATATTCTCAGGAATTGTGACTGTCTTGAAAGCAGTCTGTTAAAAAGAGTCGGAGATGTGCTTCGTTTGGCATGTTCTTCCGTGTTACATAAACCTGTGGTATATCTGTCAATAAAGAAATGCCTGAGGATCATAAGCAAAAATTAATATGCTCGAAAATCGTAACCTCGTGGTGATGAAACAATAAGGGATAATTGCGTAACTCTACACTGCGCGCCCAGTTAGCCGTGTGGTCTAACGCAAGATTTTCCGGTTTGGGAAGGAGCGCCTGGTCCCCGGCACGAATCCCCCCGGCGGACTTGGGTCGAGGTCTGGTGAGCCGACGAGTCTGTGGATGGTTTTTAGGCGGTTTTCAATCTGTCTCGGCGAATGCGGGCTGGTTCCCCTCATTCCGCCTCAGCTACACTATATTGGCCAGTGCTGCGCAAACAAGTTTTCCACGTACGCGTACACCACCATTACTCCACCACGCAAACATAGGGGTTACACTCGCCTGGTGTGAGACGTTCCCCGGGGGGTCCATCGGCGGTCGAACCGCGCAGTAACCCTGAAAGAGTGGTTCGGTGTGGGGCGGCGGAGGGGTGAAGTGGACTGCAGTGGTCGTCGTGGGGTTGTGGACCACTGCGGCTGCGGCGAGGACGGAGCCTCTCCGTCGTTTCTAGGACCCCGGTTAACATACAATACAAACAACTCTATACTGGTAAGTGTCTAAGAGTAGTTGGAAACATAGGAATGTTGATAGTGAAAAGAAGAATTCTGTGACGGGAGTAATGATATACAGATAAGAGTCTGATCAGTGAAAGAGGCCCGTTCGGGAAAAACTGGTAGCGTATTTTCTTTTGAGTTGTGACGGATCCCAGGTAATCACAATTGCTGCAGGGTAGGTTGAAAGTGTTCATATAACTTCCAACATTAGTAAGCACAAGAAAACATTAGCGCTTTTCACGTAAACTGTGACAAGTAATTTTCGGACTCAAGTATTCTGCACTGCCCTTTAGCAATACGAAATTTTGGTACACTACTTTTCTGCACTGTCCGCACTGTCATACACAGTCCGAACAAAGGTATCTGAAAATCCTGCGTAATGCAGAATTAACACCTACATGTCATGAGAGGCGAGGAATATTGTGAGTAGAGAAACAGGAACAGCAGAAGTAGGTAGTCAAGAGAGCCAAGTGACTTAGAACGTCGACTAGTCACCGATTGGCATCTGAGTAACAAATCCACATTTCAGCCCTTCTACAGCTGCCCAGGTCGATTGTTGGTACTGTGATCGTGAAATGGCAATGTGAAGGAACAACCACAACTAAACCGAGATCAGCCAGACCTCATATACTGGTGGACAGGGACCGTTGAGCATTGTGGAGGGTAGTTGTAAAAAACCTCGTGAAATCAGCGGAAGAAATCTCTCATGAGTTCCATAGTGTTAACAGTATTCCAAATAGCACAGTGACTTTACGTTGGAAATTAAAAAAGTACGGGGTACAACGGTCGAGCAGCTCCTCACACGCCATACGTTTTTATAGTCAGCGCTGAGCGAAGCTTGAAGTGTAAAGACCGACGTCATTGTATAGTGGAAGAGTATAAACTTGTGATTTGGCGTGATGAATCATGCTATACCCTGTGGAAATCAGCTGGAAGTATTTGGATTTGGTGACCTAGTATACCCTGTACCACTGTTAGCCATTTCCTTTTTCTGTTCCACTCCCAAATAGAACGCTGGAAAAACGACTGTCTGTATCACTCTATATTACCCCTAATTTCTCCTAAATTATCTTCGTCGTCCGTTCTAGAAATGTAAATTTGTGGTACTAGAATCGTTCTAAAGCCAGCCTCAGTTGCTGGTTCTCTAAATTTTATCAATAGTGTTCCTCGAAAAGAACGTCACCTTCCATCCAGAAATTAGTATTTGAGTTCGCGAAGCATCTCCGTAATACTTGGGTGCTGTTCGAACCTACCGGTAACAGACTGGTTAGAAGTCTTCTTTTAATCCAACCTGGTGTGTATTTCAAACACTCGAGTAGTATTCAAGGACAGGTCGCTCTAGTGTCCTGTATGCGGTCTCCTATACTTTCCTAAAATTCTCCAAATTAACCGAAGTCGACTATTCGCCATCCCTATCACAGTCCTCACATGCTCATTGCATTTCATACCTCTTTGCAACGTTACGCCCAGATATTTAACAGGCCTATCTCTGTCAAGCATCTCACTATTCATCTACATTAACTTGTTTTTTTTTTTCTCTTACGTTTAGAGTTAACCGTCATTTGTCACTTTAGCTAGAAATTTTGTCTAAATCATCTTGTATCCTTCTACAATCACTCATTAACGACATATTCCCGACACCACGCCATCATCAACGAACAGCCACAGACCGCTCGCTGTCTACCCTGTCCGCTAGATCATTTACGCATATAGAAAATAATAGCTGCCCTATCACACTTTGCTGTGGCCCTTCTCTCGAAAGCCTTGTCTCTGATGAACACTGCCCATCGAAGGCAACGTATTCGGGTCTCTTACTGAAGAAGATTTCTAGCCGCTCAGATATGCTCGTACCTTCGTTAACAATCTACAATGCGGCACCGTGTCAAATGCTTTCAGGAAATATAGAAATATGAAATCTGGCCGTTACCCTTCGCCTTAGTTCGCAGGATAACTTGTGAGAAAAGGGCAAGCTGAGTTTCGCACGAGCGATGCTTTCTAAAACAGTGCTGATTCGTGGACGTAAGCTTCTTGGTCTCAAGAAAATGTATTATAATCGAACTCATAATGTGTTCCAGAAATCTACTAATGGTTGTTTAATAAAGGAATTTTATCAGCAGCTCTTAGCGATAAATCATGGCTGTCTTCAAATATTTACGTGGTGTTGAACTCCTGAAAATATGATTTCAGATTTATGCTGTGCACGATCATCAGTAAATTACTACCGTGTGCCATTCTACGCAATTGCATCAGTGTAATACGAAAATAACTTGCGAAATGTAATGTGTTTTTCGAACTCAGACGAGTGACTACGTGGTAGACAGCACAGTTTTACGGTTCATTTTCCATTATTTGCTGCTTTCTCGTCATCAGGAAATATCGTCACAGAAAGGTCATACATTTGCAGACCTACAAATGGTGCTACATGGAGCCAGTTATTAGAGCAGATAATGACACAGGCAAACCCATGCAAAGTAAGGGTCAAGACATGCCGCACACGTAATCTGTGTTTCCTCAGTTGTAAACAACTCCGCTGCATACCCCGTATTTCCGAAGTACGTGTTTCACAAAACTGTGACTCACTGGGACGGCCGTCGGTGCGAGAATGATCGCCCGTTGTTGTTCGGGTTTCTCCTCACGGCTCCTCCGCGTCCACAGCAAAGGTATAATCAGTGCTTGACAAAAAAAGTACTTTGACATTGCGGGGGGTGTTTTTGAAATTTAGACTTGTAAAAACGTTATTCGAACGCTTTTCTGGGAGTTTTAAAGTGTGAGTACAACATTTGCACTGGTAAAAAATAAAACTCTCATGTCCACCAACAATCTTTCATTGCATGTCTTTTTAATTAAGTTAAACATTATTTCTCAGTTTACGATTAGTTACAAAAAAGAAACTACAGTAAGTTGAACACACGTATGCTAGAGCTGCAAGATATTAACTAAAGGGAAAAAATTAAATACTTTAATTAACAGTTTATATAACTGTCCAAACCGTTGAAAGGATTTCGTTGTACGTCCCTCCCCTCTATCTTACCTTGCTGGCCACTCCACTTCATAAAAAGTAGTGAAGAAACAGTTTTTGTCAACAGATTGGCTCTGCCATTAGCAACGAGCAGATTCACATTCACTAGATGGCACTGGAACTGTCTTGTTGTTAGTTGTCAACGGATGCTGATTTGTGGGATACTTTTCTTCTTTTTTCAAAATTTCCGTCAAAGTTCTCACAATTCTCAAAAACGTACTCACGGAACGGTTTGATCCCACGTAGTTTGTTCAGCTGCAAGTGTCTCAACATTTTTTTTCCCCAAAATTTCTGTCGTACCACACATCAAAATCTGCGCTTCTGATTTCTTTTCGTCAGTGGTACCGGTACTGGTGCGCATCGTCACAAATCAGGCAAAGCGTGTATCTGTGACTGAGACGTGTCATCCTGCGTTTACGTTTCTGCTATCTAGGACGTAATGTCTCGATAACGCTAATGTGTTCACTTGTACACAATAAATACGTAAGATATGTTCTATACATGGCATTCAAATATATCTGAATTAAACTACCGAGTATTCTAAATATTAGTAAGTAATAACCCACTGTACGAGTATAGTTTGAAAAATTTTGATGCTGCTCTTTATTTCTGCTTCTCCTTTTATGACGGGAACTCTCAATTCCTTTACAGCCAGTTCGATTTTGTGATCAGATCCAAAGCCTACTTAATTCCGAACTACAAACTGTTGCGCCTGAAACCGATAATTCTTGACCTACTCTCACAAATGTAAGTAAAGGTATTTACAAAATCAGTGACTTCCTACTACGGATAGTAACAAAACTTCAGAAACAGTCTGAAATTAACCCTTTCAGACTAGATTTTTTTTGTTTTTTTGTTTTTGTTTTTTTTTTTTTTTTAGGAAGGAAAATATTTCTTTATGCTGTAATGCTCTTGCGAGATTTTTTAATGATTTATACAAATATATATACCTTTTTTCAATGCAGATTTTCAACGTTTAGGTTATTTTAATGGAATAAAATAAATAATTTTGAAATATTCACTGTTGTAATAAATCAACAGATAATTCAGTAATTACGATGCAAAATAACAATAGTAATATACTGGAGTATAGCTGACCGACAACTTCAGTGAATTCTGGAGGTTACGAGTTTCTGAGCACTGCTACATTCGCTTGTTGATATTTTTACAGTGACCCAACAGATGGGAACATGATGAAGAGATTGAACATTCGCAGACGCGTTCATGAGGTCGCCATTGAGGAAAAATATTTCTCTTGCAGCTAATATACACACTGAATATTAAAGTACACAATTGTAGCCAGAGGATCTGAAAGGGTTAACAGAAGAAATCGACTTATCCGACATAGCACTAATGCTGAAACAGTCAGAGAATATGCGGGGTGGCTAAGATACAAGAGGCCCCTGTTATACAGCACGTGATATTTGAAGCTACCTGAGTGTTGTTATTTCTCAACGCTAGGGCGGCGCTCGACCGCGGTCATGTGATATTACGTGATGTGCAGCGGCGATTTAGTGATCAGTTTGAAGCTTTTTGTGAATACAATTGTGCAAGAATGCCTTTTTTATTCGAACAAAGTGTTTATTGTTGAATTTTTTTGGGTGTAAATAATTTAAAACTTTAAACGAAAGGTTCAAGTTAAAACATCCAGAGACAGTTGATCCCGTAAAAAGTGTTGTGCAGAAATTGATCACAAAATTTAGAGCAACAGGTTCAGTTGTTAACGTCAAACGTAATCGTGCGAAGAAAGTCTATTCGCCGGAAAATATTGAAGGTGTTCGCGAGATTACGGCAAGAAATCCACCGAAAACAACTGGATGTCTATCCTCTCGACTATACATCAAACGAACGTCATGCCAGAACAAGTTGAAGCTGCTACATATATGAGAGCAGAGTGATACAAGCGCTAAAATCTACGGGTTACGTACAACGATAACACTATTGCTTTCAAGTCAGACGAAGCATGGTTTCACTTTAGCGGTTACTTGAAGTCTCAAAACACATGCTATTGGTCAACAAACAATCCCTGGGAACGCTCCCCCCCGTGGAAGGTTCGAGTCCTCCCTCGGGCATGGGTGTGTGTTGTCCTTAGTGTAAGTTAGTTTAAGTTAGATTAAGTGGGGTGTAAGTTTAGGGACCGATGACCTCAGCAGTTTGGTCCCATAAGACCTTACCACAAATTTCCTTTTTCTAACCAATCACAGCAAAGTATTAAAATGATGCATCCAAACCGAACAACATGAATTTTAAAAAATCCAACTACCCCAGTAGCGTTTTGTACCCCTCCACTCCTCTCTATCCCTGTAGCCACTCAGTGTAATATTAAAAACTGGCTGTGCCCCGCGGTGTTACCGTGGTTAAACTGTTGTTTATAAAGAAAAGCGAATGGTGAAACTCACAATCCATGTGGATTGGCCATTACCCGGAAAAAAGAAAAAAAAAACACATTTTGCGACGATAGGAAAAGCTGACAGAATATACGACGCCCACAACTCACTCGCTTACTTACGGAAAAAAATTTTATGCGAGCGAGTAGTGAATGACAGAATGCCCCAGGAAAAGGAGTGAATAATTTCACGACTATTTGTGACATGCCTGGCACGGAAAAGCCAGAAATCTACTGTAATACCAAATTCATAAAAGAAGGTTGTATACATGGAAGAACCCTGGAGATACTGACAGGTTTCTGATAGATTATATAATAGTAAGACAGAGATTTAGGAACCAGGTTTTAAATTGTAAGACATTTCCAGGGGCAGATGTGGACTCTGATCACAATCTATTGGTTATGAACTGTAGATTAAAACAGAAGAAATTGCAAAAAGGTGGAAATTTAAGGAGATGGGACCCGGATAAACTGAAAGAACCAGAGGTTCTACAGAGTTTCAGGGAGAGCATAAGGGAACAATTGACAGGAATGGGGTAAAGAAATGCAGTAGAAGAAGAATGGGTAGCTTTGAGGGATGAAGTAGTGAAGGCAGCAGAGGATCAAGTAGGTAAAAAGACGAGGGCTAGTAGAAATCCTTGGGTAACACAAGAAATATTGAATTTAATTGATGAAAGGAGAAAATATAAAAATGCAGTGAATGAAGCAGGCAAAAAGGAATACAAACGTCTCAAAAATGAGATCGACAGGAAGTGCAAAATGGCTAAACAGGGATGGCTAGAGGACAAATGTAAGGATGTAGAGGCTTATCTCACAAGGGGTAAGATAGATACTGCCTACAGGAAAATTAAAGAGACCTTTGGAGAAAAGAGAACCACTTGTATGAATATCAAGAGCTCAGATGGAAATCCAGTTCTAAGCAAAGAAGGGAAAGCAGAAAGGTGGAAGGAATATATAGAGGGTCTATATAAGGGCGATGTACTTGAGGACAATATTAAGGAAATGGAGAGAATGTAGATGAAGATGAAATGGGAGATATGATACTGCGTGAAGAGTTTGACAGAGCACTGAAAGACCTGAGTCGAAACAAGACCCCGGGAGTAGACAACATTCCATTAGAACTACTGACAGCCTTGGGAGAGCCAACCCTGACAAAACTCTACCATCTGGTGAGCAAGATGTATGAGACAGGCGAAATACCCTCCGACTTCAGGAAGAATATAATAACTCCAATCCCAAAGAAAGCAGGTGTTGACAGAAGCGAAAATTACCGAACTATCAGTTTAATAAGTCACAGCTGCAAAATTCTAACACGAATTCTTTACAGACGAATGGAAAAACTAGTAGAAGCCAACCTCGGGGAAGATCAGTTTGGATTCCGTAGAAACACTGGAACACGTGAGGCAATACTGACCCTACGACTTATCTTAGAAGCTAGATTAAGGAAAGGAAAAACTACATTTCTAGCATTTGTAGACTTAGAGAAAGCTTTTTACAATGTTGACTGGAATACTCTCTTTCAAATTCTGAAGGTGACAGGGGTAAAATGCAGGTAGCGAAAGGCTATTTACAATTTGTACAGAAACCAGAGAGCAGTTATAAGAGTCGAGGGACACGAAAGGGAAGCAGTGGTTGGTAAGGGAGTGAGACAGGGGTGTAGCCTCTCCCCGATGTTATTCAATCTGTATATTGAGCAAGCAGTGAAGGAAACAAAAGAAAAATCTGGAGTAGGTATTAAAATCCATGGAGAAGGAATAAAAACTTTGAGGCTTGCCGATGACATTGTCAGAGACAGCAAAGGACTTGGAAGAGCAGTTGAACGGAATGAATAGTGTCTTGAAAGGAGGATATAAGATGAACATCAACAAAAGCAAAACGAGGATAATGGAATGTAGTCGAATTAAGTCGGGTGATGCTAAGGGAATTAGATTAGGAAATGAGACACTTAAAATAGTAAAGGAGTTTTGCTATTTGGGGAGAAAAATAACTGATGATGGTCGAAGTAGAGAGAAATTTGTTAACATCGAGTATAGAAATAAGTGTCAGGAAGTCGTTTCTGAAAGAATTTGTATGGAGTGTAGCCATGTATGGAAGTGAAACATAGACGATAAATAGTTTGGACAAGAAGAGAATAGCAGCTTTTGAAATGTGGTGCTGCAGAAGAATGCTGAAGATTAGATGGGTACATCACATAACTAATGAGGAGGTATCGAACAGAATTGGGGAGAAGAGAAATTTGTGGCTCAACTTGACTAGAAGAAGGGATCGCTTGGTAGGACATGTTCTGAGGCATCAAGGGATCACCAATTTAGTATTGGAGTGCAGCGTGGAGGGTAAAAATCATAGAGGGAGACCAAGAGATGAATACACTAAGCAGATTCAGAAGGATGTAGGTCCAGTAAGTGCTGGGAGATGAAGAAGATTGCACAGGATAGGGTAGCATGGAGAGCTGCATCAAGCCCGTCTCAGGACTGAAGACCACAACATCAACAACAATTAAATGTAGAGGTTACTCGCTCTCGATACATGCCAGTAACAAATGTAGAGCCGTCCGTGCGAAAACTGACTTGTTGCAATGGATACCTGTCACTTTTAACGTTTCTCCTTGACTCTTATTTATAGTGATCGAGAAAGTCACTTTCAAACAGAATTGTAAACATTTAAACCGGGAAGGCAGGTTTTGTGGTATCAATAATTTCGTTTGGCAAAAGGAGTTAAAAACTAATCTCTACGCTGAAACGTCGTGGATTTGATAGCTAACTTTCGTGAATGACTTTTTAGTCACGTTATCCATCGGGCATGGGAACAGTAGTCACGTTGAGCATCCGACGGGGACAGTGATTTTTTTTTCCGGAAGAAAAGGTAGCTTAAACGTTAATTCAGGGTATAGACTACTTCCATTCCAAAGTTCATCAAAATCCGTCCTATCGCTTCAAGAAGTAGTAACAAACACACTAACTCGACGAAAAAAGAAAATAAGTAATTTCTAGTTCGGTGTAGTGCTAATTTTATAATTGTTTTACTTGCAACATCATCATCTTCCCTCACGTATGTGCCTGTTACCAGCGGATACGTTTGCATATCACACTGAAATTCAGCCTATCACTTTTTGCAAGCATGAGGTCTCTCTGTCGTACAGCATTTGAATGACACTATCGTTGTGAGTCTTCAAGCATCTCAGAAGTTACAACATACGCCTGGCGCTCAGCAACTAAAATGTAACGGATTTGTATGGAAGTTTGAATTAAACACTTTGAAATTGTATAAGCGTTGTATTCATTACATTGAATCTTATTATATAGAACGTCTTAAACAACAAAAAATTTTCACACATTTGATACAGTTCAAAAGTCAAAGAGAAAATAGCTTTTTTCAGAGAGTATTTATTGTTACACATTTCGCGTTATGTCCTTCACATCAATAATTATCTGGTACTACACAGTTTTAGGAGTAGCCTATGTGTTAATACAGGACACAGGCTAATTGCATTCTAAATTTCTTCCAAACCCGCCCAGTCGTTTCAGCTTGACGGAGTAACAAACATACACACAAACTTGCACATTTGTAACACGCTAATCAGCCAGAACACTATGAGCAGCTACCTAACAGCCGGTATGCCCCCCTTCGATACGGATAACAGTGGCCACGCACCGCGGGATGGAAGCAATGATTCATGGGTAGGTTGTTGGCGGGATTGGCACCACGTCTGCACATACAAATCACCTAATACTCGTAATTCCGGGGAGGGGGGTGGGCGATGAGCTCTGACGCATGTTCAGTAACATCCCAGAAGATGTGTCTGATCAGGTTCAGATCTGGCGACTTCGGGATGGGGTGGGGTGGGGGGGGGGGGGAGCAGGGGGCAGCACATCAGTTGGATCTCCCCATTCCTCTAACCACTTCAGCACAATGATGACCTTGTGACATGGTGCATTATCTTGTTGAAAAATGCCACTGCTATCGAGAAACATGATCGTCATGGAGGGCTGTACTTGGTCTGCAACCAGTGTACGATACTCTTCGGCCGTCATGGTGCCTTGCACGAGAATCACTGGACCCATGGACGCGCACGTGGATTTTCCCCACAGGATAAATGGCGCCGCCGCCACCTTGTCTCTGTCCCGCAGTACAGGTGCCAAGGAGCTGTTTCCCTGAAAGACGACGGATTCGCGACCTCCCATCGGTATGATGAAGAGGGTACCGGGATTCATCATACTATGCAACGCCAGCGTCCAGTGTCAATGGTAATGTGCCCTCATCAGTCGTAGTTGCCGATGCCGTGGTATTAACATTGGCACGTGTGTGGTTCGTCTGTGGTTCGTCTGTGGAGGACCATCGTTAGAAGTGTTCAGTGCACTGTGTGTTCACACACACTTGTAATCTGATCAGCAGTAAAGTCTGATATTAGTTCCACCACAATTTGCTGCCTCTCCTGTTTTACCAGTCTGCCCAGCCTACGACGTCCGACATCCGTAATGATGGTTGGCTGTCCAACCCCACGACGCCTGGACGTGGCTTCACCGTGGTTTCGCCATCTGTTGAAGACACTCACCACAGCACTCCTTGAACACCCGACAAATCGTGCATTTTCCGAAACGCTCGTGTCGAGCCTCCAGGCCATCGTAATCTGCCCTCGGTCAAATTCAGATATATCGCGAGCCTTCGTAATTCTACACACAGACAGCGCGCTCATTGATACAACATCCACCGTGCGTGTATCGGACTAACAGTCATTCCTCGTCAGGTGATGTGGCTATCAGCTGGACGGGTTTCTATCGATAGTAGATCGTTGGTCACAATGTTCTACCTCAGATCAGTGTACACATATGATAAAAGAGTTAATCAAAAACTCGAGGATGGTAGAAACAGCTGCTGGGAAACCTTTCGGGATGTGAGGTCGTGGTCCAAGAAGCTCTTCTGTTCCTGACGTTTCGTCCATGATTGTGCTGGAGATCCTCAGAGGCGCTCTTCTGCTGAATCTTGCGCCGACCGACCGGTCGGACGTCCGATAGCAACATTACTACTGTAGGAAAGGGTGTGATACTTTGAGCACGGTCAGTCTGCAAGACTCGGAAGGAGAGCGCTTCTGAAGATGTCCAGCGCAGTCCTCGATGAAACG
The DNA here is from genome assembly GCF_021461395.2 of Schistocerca americana. NCBI lineage: Eukaryota > Metazoa > Arthropoda > Insecta > Orthoptera > Acrididae > Schistocerca > Schistocerca americana. Next base: position 379,220,577 of record NC_060120.1, on the reverse strand, counting down.
TTAGGAACAGAAGAGTTTCTTGGACCACGACGTCACATCCCGAAAGGTCCATCAGCAGCTATGTCATCCGTTCGTGAAAGCCTTCATTCTATGATCATGGTAGAAATAGCCCAAATGTGCTTGTGGGAAATTAAATACCCTTCCTCTCCTCCCCTGTCTCTAGCAAATCTCATTGAAGTATTCAACTGATACATTAAAAATGATGTCAAATTATATCATTTCCGAAAGACACATCAAGCCGCATCCTTCTTGTTGTCCTCCTCTCTATCTCGAACCAATCAAAAACCTTCAACTACCTCAGTTGTGCTCTATACCCCTTTGCGTTACTCTCTCCAACCAATCGGGGCATATTGTAAAAATGACGTTAGATATGTACTAAAATATCACGTAATCCTCACTTTTAAGTCAAAGATATGTATTGTATCTTTGAAAGTCATATATCTCTCACATAATATTAAAATGGTGCCATACACATACATACCTCTGGCACAATAGTAAATGTTTGCAACATGCTCCCACGGAAGAGGATCTCTCTCCTAGACATATTTCCACAATCTAGTTAAGGAGGTACATCTGTTGGCTCTCTTGGAGACATGAGAAAATAGATCAGCTTGACATCGCTTCTCTGCTCTGCGCTAAAATAATATTTTTGCATTCTTTTAACATATGCAGTGTTAATTCAAAGTAATAGCGTGCGTGTCTTTTGGGTGATGTTATGCGCGTGCTTGTCAGAGCCTTATAAGAGATAAGGCTGCAGTATTCTCTCTCTCAGAATGTCACATGGAACGCTTTGCTTTCCTCACTTTATGTTCTCCGAGTATTATAGACTCCGTTATTTGGTCAATGTTTTGCGTTCTTCTGCAGAAGCGAATAGCGCGAAAAAAATCGCACATGAACTGATTCCGAACGAAGTTCTTGTTTAACGCAAAACTCCTCCCCTGCTTCTAGAGGCTTGCATTCAAGAAGATGACTGCAATAAGTTTGCAAACTTGTAGGAGAAACTGTGCCCAGCTGATTGCAATAACTTCGCAAACTTGTAGGAGAAACTCTCAATTAGTTTTTTCTTGATTGAAAACAAGTCTCCACTTGCTTATGTATAACTGTTTCCCCATGCTTGGTGTCTGTTAGAAACTGATGATTCCAGGAATGTGATTGTACACTTGTAAGAAGGCAGAATAAATGAAGGTCAGATTAGCACTTTAGATGAGAGCTTTATACATCGCAACACGAAGGTTAATATGGTACCTAACTTAATTCGGCAGTAATGAGAAAATTTGCCTAGCAGTATGTAATGTAAAAAGGGATGACATTCAATCGACGGTAATTAACACACTGTGGCTATAACGCATGTTTGCGCAGAAGGTGCCGTGTGGGGTTAGCCGAGCGGTCTAGGGCGCTGCAGACATGTACTGCGTGGCTGGTCCCAGCGGAGGTTCGAATCCTCCCTCGGGCATGGGTGTGTGTGTTTGTCCTTACGATAATTTGGGTTAAGTAGTGTGTACGCTTAGCAGATACGTCCCATAAGATTTCACACACATTTGAAAAAAAAAATTGAGCAGACGGTGAAACAAGCAGCGAGAGGCGTTTTAAGTTGTAATTCAGAGGGACGACACAGAGGCAAGGCCGTGCTACAGGGGGTGCCACGGAAACCACTTAAAGGGGTCTCCCAGGTGGAAAGTCAACGATCGACCAGGTGACTCAGACGGGGAGAGCGTGTATAATGGCCCATATGAGGGAGGACAGGAAAGAAAGCTTTTAAAAACTGCGTTTTGGAATTCCAAATGGATACGAAACAAGACCAGTGACACATTTTCGATCATGTGTTGCAGTGACTGGCACACACGTGAGAGAGTCAATGTACGAATTTAGGCGTCTGGAATGGGCACAAGTCGACCGACTGGCGGAAACGCGCTAGGAAGGAGAAAAGAGCCAAAGTTTCGACGCAATTTTGTGGTATGAACCTTGCAACTGGTAGAGTTTCCACAAAATGAGAGGAACATTCCTATAAGTCGAAAAAAGCTGTGACGTGAAGAACGGAAGAACCCAGGTGGAGAGACAGTAAGGCTATGAGTAAGAAAAGACGGAAATTTTCGTGGACCCTTAACTGGCGTCAAGTGCAGAACGGAGTGTATAATGTTCTGTACAACGCAGAGAAGTAATTTGTGTGAGCACTGCGTTCACAGCGGCTAATATCAAGCTAGAAATTAGCTGTAGCATCGTTTAGCTCCAACTGTGGAGAAACGAACCAGCCAATTAGTTAGTTGTTCTTGCTAGAACTGAGAGGGCATTATAATATGCACGCTGCTCCAACCATGTGCGTGTATATCGCCACATTCTAAGACTAGGCTAAGACTAGCGATGAGCTCACCTTCTCTCGCCTAATGACAAACATAGGGAAAGTTTCTGCTGGAAAATTCAGCAAAGATGTAATTAGTTTTATAGGATTTTCAGCGGAAGAGAGCGGCCTAGCAGACGACAGCCTAAACGTGTTGGTTCACCAGCTTGCATCCACTGTAAACTCGAACGACCTTGGGTAATCTTTTGCTCAGTTTGTTACATAACTAACCATCCACCGTAGACTTGATTGTCAGCCTAGAAATAGTACCAAACTTTGAACCGGAATCGGACGATTTTCGTAGTACTGACCAACATCATAACATAAGTGTACAAACAGTTTTGTAAAGAAACTTCTAGTTAAACTTTAATATTGTCGTGTTTAGGAAAATTTAACCTTCTGACAATTAATATTTAATATTGTTGTGTTTAGGGTTATTTCACTTTTTGATGTTGACGAGATGCATTATCCTGACAACTCTTTTTTGCTGTCGCATTAAAAACTGTGTAAAAGCGTGTATTTTTGTGCTAATATTGCGACATTAAATATGTCATTTCAGCTTACACAGTTGTGTTCAGTCCTAGAATAAGTAAACCACAAATATTGTATCTTATAAATAGCGACCCTGCCACGATGGCAGTTGGTCTGCCTAGGTGGCAATTAGCCAAATTAGTAATAAAAATAAAAATTTTTGAATTTTGAAAAAAAATGTTGTTTTGTGACGAGGTTATCCAATGTATATAAATGTATAGTGGACAGAATACAGTAAATGTGCGATTCAGAGTGTAGAAAAGTTGTATTAGCAAGTAGAAGAACACTTGTCATTGTGTAGAAGTAGCTTGTGCATGCCCTTACTGGCGTACGCGAAGTTATTCAAGGAGTTTTAACGAGAGCACAAGCTCGCGCGATATGAGAAAGACAGAGGTTAGCGAGACGATCAGAGATGGCGGAAGAATGGAGAGTGCGCAGATAGATCAAACTGAAGATCTTGACAAAATAGAGGTTGATGTACAACATAACGTATCACGTGCGAGTCATGGAACGGAACGTAGTGATGTTGCAGAGGGAATGGTAGCAGTTTCACGATTGGTATCACAGTCGGAGAATGCACAACAACGAACAAACGACGGATATAGTGGGTCAGAAGCAGAATTAGAGGACGAGCAACTTCGGTACGTTGAACTGAATATAGTAATTTTGAATCAAAGAGGACAGTTTCCAACAGAAAGAATGTGTGTAAGCGCGTCCGCGCTGTGCACGGACGTCGGTGAGATGCCACGTGAAAGACGAGAACGGCAAATTTTTCATCAAATGGTGACAGGTGACGATGGCGGAGAGTCAGATAGTGTGTTCGCATTACTGAAGCAACTCACTCTCGTCGTAAAGCAAACGTGTCAAACGACAAATGCAGGCTTAGCAGACTTAAAAACTGAAACAAATGTAAGGACAGAAGATTTAAAAACCGAAACGGCGAATTTAAAAACAGAGACAATTGCTGCATTAAATAGTCTCCCATTTGAAACTTACACTAGGTTCGAAAAAGTCCGCGAAGATCAGCAAACACTACGAACGGAAGTTAATGAACAGTTTACTGAAATCCGGAGAGGCGAGAGACTCAGCCGGCCGAGGTGGCCGAGCGATTCTGGGCGCTACAGTCCGGAACCGCGAGACTGCTACGGTCGCAGGTTCGAATCCTGCCTCGGGCATGGACGTGTGTGTGTGTACAATCACAATCTCCTTAGGTTCTAGGGGACTGATGACCTCAGAAGTTGAGTTCCATAGTGCTCAGAGCCATTTTTTTGAGAGACTCACGCGAGCTTATACGATCGTTAATGCCTAACCAGAAAAAGATGTGATCTGACGTTCACCAGGTGTAGGATGCAGTGTCTAACGTTAATCAAACAGTGGATAAGTTAGCACGTAAGACGTCTGGTAAGGCGCAACAAATCGTGGAAGAGCTCAGTGTCAGAAAACGTGTCACGCGAGCCGCATTAAAACGATTCGACACACGCATTGAAAACATAATCTCGCAAAATCAGAAACAGTATGAAGACCTTCGCACAGAATTGAAACAGTATATCGAGAATCGTACAGAAAACAGTAGCGAGGTGACGGAATCGGTAGTATTATCCGACATAGTGATGGACAGAAATCCAGAAATAAGCAAGTCAGTTGTGCAATCTTCCGTAGCAGCAGCGGAAACACAAAAACGTCATGTAATTCCAGTCGTGTATCCACAAGAGGTTGCGTTCATAGCTTCGGAAGCGATACAAAAGCAAACAGGAAAAGAACAGTTAACACAGATGGGCGAAGCAGGTGATGTGCGGTCACAGCAGAAAAGGTAGCGAGAAACGCTAAACGCGCGCATTCCAACAGAGCGGCAGCCGACCCCCCGAACGTATGCGTGTGACGCGAGAGCAGAGCATGTGCCAATTTCGCGATTTCCAAGTTACAGTACAACAAGTTATAGACCCCAAGACAATATGCATATAATAGAAAGGCAAAACACTGAACCATTACCGTGAAATGTAAACGAATCTTTCAGTCCGATACACGAGGAACAGTACGGTGTAGATAACTGCTCTCCACTGCGTAGATACGATGCTAGATGGGACGTAAATACGTCATATCAAGACCCAAATGTGGTACAACGAGTACAAGAGAACATGACACAGTCGAAGGGAACGCGTAATGTTGTGAAAACACAAACGCCGTGTGGTGAAAGAGAAAAATTTGACAATGATCACTTTTTGACAGTCAGAAAATTCCAACATTACAAAGAAAGCGGAAACGGTTTACATCCACGCACATTTATAAATCAATTTCATGTCGGTTTACCAGAGCATTGGCCACTTAGCCATAAACTTGACTTCATTTCTTGGCATATGAACGGCGCAATAGCGGAATCCGTGCAAAGAGTAGTTGTAAACTGTCAGTGGTATGAGCAATTTAAATCCGCATTCTTGCAGCGATACTGGTCCACAGAAACTAAAAATAGAATAAAATATGAGTTATTACCGAAAGAGTTGTTCAAAAATTCAGGAGAAAAGAAACCAGTTCGATTTTTGCGAAGAAATGACAAATCAGTGTTTAGATCATCCATACAGTGATGGGGAACTGATACGGATGTGCACAATGAAGTTACCGCAACGTTGTCAGCAGTCATTTGTTCGTAGGGCAGGAGATAATATACAAGCATTTAAAGGAATGTTAAGAGCACTTGAGTTCATACTCATTGAAGATGACGCAAAGAAACAAAGAACAATCAGAGAAAACACCAATATAGGGCATAACAGCAACCGATCAGGTTTTAATAATAATAATTCCAATGGTAATAATAACGTAGGAAAAGGTAATGGTTTTGGAAGGAGTGGTAATCGCCGATGGGATAACCACAATAATTATGGTTTTGGAAACGCACAGAGGGCAAATAACAATTTTGGTTTTGATGGGCCGCGGAATTAGAAGGGTGGATTTGTTCCTAGAAACTACGGTGGTAGCTATGATCCGAGATACAATACCCGTGCGAACGAAGCGGAAGATTTAGAGATTTTCAGCAGCAAAATCCAGGTTATTCAGGTGGTAATGGAATGGCCAGAACGCAGAAAGGTTGGGAAAATCAAGCTTCAGCGGGGCAAAACACGCGAAATGAACCGGTGGAAGAAGTCGAGTGAGACCACCAGACCCAGGTAAAAAGACAGAACTGACGATATGAACGATACGAAGACCAATAGTAATACCCAAGTTAGAAGTGAAGTCCCTCAGGTACCTAAAATAAAACATCGACATTTTGTAAAATTAGCACCATGCAATAGGAATGTTACAGCGTTCAAAACAAATTATTTGCTATTTACAAAGGCCCCATTGAAGTATGTAAAGTAGTCCATGATAATGCAGTCGAATTGATTAATCCAAAAACAGGGAAATCAATGGGTTTGCACCACGTGAGTCATTTATAGTTATACAAAGGTTAGACAATAAAAAGTAACTCCACACAAGAATTTAGTTGTATTAAATGTCCAGAAATCAAAGAGTATGAAAGATAGCAAAAAGCACTCAGATAAAACTTTTAACTTGTACTTATCTCAGTTAACTATATAGATAAAATAAATTTTGTAGGAAGGTAAATGGAGAATGATGAAGAAATGACAGGAAAATAAGAACGAAAGCAACTCTTCTACAAATGAAATGTGTTCTGGGGAAGGAGTGAAGAGGAGGAGGAAAATAGAGATCAGCATGTGTATAGTTTGACGAAATAGTAGTAGATTCTCTAGATGTAGTGTGAAGGAGGAGGAAGTTGATTTTTGTAGATGAAAGGAAGAAGTAGGAAGGAAACAGATAATTAGGTGGGAAGGAAATAGGCATTTTTAATTTTTTCCGTCGAGGATGGTGAACAAATAATTGAGGAGATATTTTGGGGGAATATGAGAAGCAAATATGATTTGTGGAAAGTACCACAATCTGATATTGAATAAGAGATATGAGGGAAATAAATATTAGAAGTCGTTAGGAGGTAATAATTAGGAAAGAGAACTGAAGTATGCAGCTAAGCAAGAAACATGTTATTTCTTGGAAGGAGGTAAACAGTGGGGAGAAAAACTAATCCAGAAAAGATTTCAATCAGGAAGAGTATGATGAGGGAAGAAAGGAATATAACGGTTTACTATCAAACGAAAGGAGAAAGCGATAAGTACAACTGAGAAAAAGAAATTTTAAGTTTTAAAAAACAATGCAATAGATCAATAGAGGAGATTTTTGAAAGGCAAAAGAACAATAGCAGAGATAAAGTGTATTTTGAAGTTCTGTTACAGTTAAGGACAAAAAGAAGAGATTGCAGAGAAAGAGAAGCTGGAGTCGGAGTCAAGGTGCAAAGTTTTCAAAATAACATAACATACTTGTAGTTAGAAAACTAAAAAAGAAGTAAAATTTGAAAGTCACTAACTTACTAACTGTCATCACCATCAATTTCACTCTTACATGACCTTTATATTAAAAAAAGAAAATGGTGAAAAAACGAAAAAAAAATTATATAGGGATAAGAAAAACTGTTTTGGATAGAGTAATAATACTTTTTGTAAAGTCATGAAAGAAGTTTATTGTTTGTAAAGTTTGAGCGTAATTTAAGAGAGAAACACTATTAGATATGAAGTCAGCAGACAAGGTTCGGCGTCATTGCGGCCAGATCGACGACATGACTGAGGAGAGCGGTTAGGTGTGAGAGGAAGGGGCACTGAGTGTGAGTGCCTGGTATGTCAGCTAAGGGATGACGGAAGAAGAGGCCTTGGCGGAAGCAACGTTCCTAGTGGATAACTCCTCTGTGGAAAAGTTTGGAGAGCTACAACGCATCCTGAATACAATAAACATGTAACGTGACGTAAGCTTTATTCATATGAAAGCCACACACAAGCGTTATAACAATGATTTTGCGAAAGTGTTCGATACGTGGCACTTTTATCGCGAACTATTCGCAGCAGCATATGAAGAGATAATGGAAGTCCACCGAACCAGTGGTTAGCTCACTGGACTCGCATTCGGGAGGACGGCGGTTCAATCTCGCGTCCGGCCATCCTGATTTCGGTTTTCCGTGATTTCCCTAAATCGCTCCAGGCAAATGCCGGGATGGTTCCTTTGAAAGGGCACTGCCTACTTCATTCCCCGTCCTTCCCTAATCTAATGAGACCGATGACGTCGCTGTTTGCTCTCTTCCCCCAAAACAACACAATCCACAAACCGGAACGGAGGCGGAAATATTACGGCGAGGGTGAGCGGAGACTTAGATTCACCACAGGAAGGAGAAAAAACGCATTTCTGTAACTCAATGTGCAGAATAGCGGAAACAGTTATCAGATCATACTAAATTCGACAACTTCCAAACAATACCTGAACACTGATGGGACGGAACAAGAAAACGATGGATGGCTGTTCAACTTATCTAGATGAACAACCGATTACAATGAAGAATAGACAACAATTGCAAAGAAGACTCCATAAGAAAGGATTAAACGAGAACGAGGTTAAACAGGTCTTCAATCCTAATTCCCGGTTCAGAGAAGAGCGAAGGTACAAGTGATAAGACAGTAAGATACATCAAAGTAAAGTCATGGATACGATTGAGTTATAGATCATAAAGTTTAATTGTAAGAAATGAACATGTATTCGATTGGGATTAATATGAAAACTAGAGAAGAGTAACATTTATTATAAAAGAGGAGGATAATGTTAAATTCGTGAAAGCCTTCATTCTATGATCTTGGTAGAAATAGCCCAAATGTGCTTGTGGGAAATTAAATACCCTTCCTCTCCTTCCCTACCTCTAGCAAATCTCATTTAAGTATTCAAATGATACATTAAAAATGATGTCAAATTACATCATTTCCGAAAGACACATCAAGCCACATCCTTCTTGTTGTCCTCCTCTCTTTCTCGAACCAGTCAAAAACTTCCAACTGCCTCAGTTGTGCTTTATACCCCTTTGCGTTCCTCTCTCCAACCAATCTGGGTATATTGTAAAAATGACGTTATATATGTACTAAAATATGACGTAATCCTTACTGTAAAGTCCAAGATATGCATTGTATCTATGAAAGTCATATATATCTAACACAATAATAAAATGGTGCCATACACGTACATACCTCTGGCACAATATTAAATGTTTACCACATTTCAACTTACACAGTTGTCTTCAATCCTAGAATAAGTAAACCACAAATTTTGCACCTTACACACTCTCTGGTTCAGTACACGAGACAAGATATCTTTGCTGATTCAGCAGGAAAGTGAGGTCATAAAGCGAGATCTTCCAGATCGCTGAAGGCATTTATGCTTCGTCAACCGAGCTGTCAACATCTTGATCAGCTGTGTGTGTGTGTGTGTGTGAGAGAGAGAGAGAGGCAGAGAGAGAGAGAGAGAGAGAGAGAGAGAGAGAGAGAGAGAGAGAGAGAGAGAAAGAGCAGAGTCGAAAATTCGACAAAAATGGCAAGTCTTCCTTTCTTATGGTGTATATTATACATATTTTAATGTAGCTATGAATACGTATTTTTCTCATCTAATGTTACAGAATGTGTGGTCCTGCTGATAAAGCAGCGAAGATTTGCGGCCTGATCGAGCAGATGGAGAAGAAACCTGCATCAAGAAGAAGTAGAAGTAGCAGCGGTGGAGACTGTAGAAGAAGAACGTCTCAACAGGCTGAGCTTTCATCAGTTAAGTTAATAATAATGTTGTAACGAGCGAACTAGCAGCAAAACGCATTGGCGTTCGATTTAACGACTATAGATACCTTGTATGCTTGTTTTCACATTTTTGTGACAAAAATTCTTCAAATGAATCGATCTATTAATATAAGTTTTTAACTAATAAGCAACTTTCTCTTGCCAAAGACATGTGAGGAAAAGCAGACGTACTTCGGTATAAAAAATACGTCTCTGCCACTGCCTGCTGACATCGGTGAACGGTGCTGAACCAATGTTGCAGAGCGACTTTTGGAAAAATGGGAAACCTTACAACATTACGATGCTGATTGGGCATTGAAGCAAGTAATTCAGTTGTGTGTTAATGAAAATAATGATTTTTACGCTGGAGTACATATGAAATTTCTTAAGGTAATATCAAATAAATGCACAGTAGGTAATAAACATCCAATTATATGACAACGCCTGTTACAAGTGTCAATTGTAGCAGGATTTTATCCTATAAAGTAGAATGCAGAATGTGTAGCTACATGTTTTCCATGTGCAAATAAATTAATTTTGCCAACATACCATTGCCTGCAGAATTAATAATGTACATTACTTGTCTACAAATGTCTATGGCATCCAGCATTCGGATTATACATGGACGACTATGGAAGACAAGAATTCCGAGTTGCATCACAACGTATTACAAAATACCATCACGACAGACATGTGTAAGAGGCGTTCGAAAAGAAACGAGCCAGAGGCATAATTACAGAAACCAGTACCTGTATGTTCGAAGTATTGACCCTGGCTTTTGAGAGACTTGTCCCACTGTGACACAAGGCGGTGAATGGCGGTTTCATAAAATTCCCGGGGCTGCGATGTTAACTAGTTCCGCACTTACATCTGGACGTCGCCGTTCACACGAGTGCAGGTTATGCTGATGTTCTTCTTTGATCATTATGCCACCTTCTGGTTCACTTCCTGCAACACGGGACAACAGCGAATGCCCAGCGTTTCTCGCAAACCTTGACCACCCTTCTCCAAACGATCAAATCAAAACAACCAGACAATTTCACCCGTGGGGTCATTCTGTTCCACGACAATGCAAAGCCTCATATTGCCAACACAGTCGCGGCACTACTGCAGAAATTGAAATGGGAGGTTCTCGGCCACCCTCCACACAGTCCCGACCTCTCTCCCTGTGATTATGCCATTTTTTGTCCCCTTAGATAGGATCTGAGGGGCGAACGATTCACCTGAACTGTTCAGCAACTATATCTTCGGAGTCTGGGGGTCGGTAGAAGGAGCCAATTATTAACTTAGTTCGTCTGTTAAATATAACCTCCACCCATACCAATTCGACGGAGTATCTACTTCGACTTCACTACAAGATAAACCACTACTGACAGACACAAACACTCCACCACCAATTCTGCCTAATCTATCTTTCCTGAACACCGTCTGAGACTTCGTAAAAATTTCTGCAGAACTTATTCCAGGCTTTAGCCAGCTTTCTGTACCTATAACGATTTCAGATTCTGCTTTCTATTAGCGCTTGAAGCTCAGGGACTTTCCCAGCACACCTACAACAATTTACAACTACAATTCAGACTGCTCCTTGATCCAAGCACGTCCTATATTTGCCATGCACCCTTTGAGATTGCAGCCCACCCCGTACTTTCCCGAGGCCTTCTAACCTAAAAAAATCGCCCAGTCCCCGCCACACAGCCTCTGCTACCCGTGTAGCCGCCAGATGAGTGTAGTCAACTCCCGACCTATTCAGCGGAACCCGAAACCCCACCATCCTATGGCGCAAGTCAAGGAATCTGCAGCCAACACGGTCGCAAAACCGTCTGAGCCTCTGATTCAGACCCTCCACTCGGCTCTGCACCAAAGGTCCGCAGTCGGTTCTGTCAACGATGATGCAGATGGTGAGCTCTGCCTTCATCTCGTAAGCAAGACCGGCAGCCTTCACCAAATCAGATAGCCGCTGGAATCCAGAGAGAATTTGCTCACATCCAAAGCGACACACGTCGTTAGTGACGACATGTGCCACATGTGCCACCACAAACACAATTTTCACCAATTTGGATTTTTGATTGGCTCTTTAATTTTTAATACTATGCTATGTTTGTCTGGAGATAAAGAGGGAAATGTGATATGGGAATAGTGCCTCTATTGGGGTACCAATCCCTGGCAGTAAATGGAACTATGCACCAGATAACATCTTGATATAGTATTAATGTACCATAGTATGAGACTGTGGTTAGATGGCACAGGCACTTCCAGTGTAATTAAGTAATTCTGAATGACAAAGGAAGAAGTGGCTGACGTTTTCTCTCTGATGATCCCTGAATCACAGGCCCGGATGCTCGAATACCGTCGTATCACAATCGAGACGCTAGTGGAATAGGTAAAAATCAGTTTCCAACTTATTTCACAGCACTTTTAATATGACAAATGTCGCTGCCAGCTAGGTTTAGCGACTGTTCACACCCATTTTAAAAGCCCACTGAACCGAGGCAGCAGCGGAAATGTTGAGCTTTTGAGTCCAATGCAAATGATTTCTTGTCTAATCGCAATGGACAAGTGATGCTTGTCTCCCAGTACAAAGGAGTGAAGAAAACAGTGGAAACATCTGAACCTTGTTCGCCGAAAGAGGCGAATACCCAACCATCCCTGGGCAAGGCAATGCAGTTTTTTTAGTATTTCCCTAGTGCAGTATAAACAGATCATGCTCAAAAGTGGCAAACGACGCCGAGAGATGTCGAAGAGAGCGTTTTCGCTCCATGTCGCCCATAGCCAGGGACTTGTCCTGGTGTAGTGACATCATCCCGCCAGCTATGGCCATTACCACGGCGCCGTGCTCTTTTCTGCTGTGCGTTCGTAGCCTCGTCTTGCAACCACTTTACGTGTATGTTATTCTGACCCACATGTCGCCACACTTGCAGCTACCAGCCCGCGGCTGTTAATACAACCCTTCACGCCAGCCTTCTCGCTATTTCTCATTATTTTAGCTAAAAAGTGGGCAGCGACGTCACAACGTCATCAGACAAATCCCCTCCACATAGAGGCATTCTATCTGCTCTCTTCTGTGCTTAAGACTGGAATTCCCATTGCACTCTTCATGTTACCACTCTCTTCTAATTTCACCGAAGTTTTTTTTTTCCCCTTTCTATATTCTGAATAAGTCCTCCCGACGAGAATTTCTTTTTTTGTTTCTTCCGAGTGTTAGCGATGATCAAATAATAATCAATCCAAATTTCTACCAAGTGGTTCCCTCTTTGTTTTCTTTCCCCATTCCACATTTTCTTACTATTTTTTTTCTCTTCCTGGTTCCTGCTATCGAATTGCAGTCACCCATCACAAATAAATTTTCGCCTCCTCAACTAGCTAAACAATTTCTTTTACCTCATAGTACATTACGCAATCTCTTTATCGTCTGCGGAGCTAGTTGGCATACAAGCTTGTACTAGTATGGTAGTGTTGCCTTCGTGTCTATCTTGGGTATCATAATGTGTTCACGATGCCTTTCATACCAGCTTACCCACATTCCCATTTTCTTATCATTATTAGGCCTACTTCTACATTACTCCTATCTGGTTTTGCGTTGATAATTCCGTAGTGAGCAGACAACAAGTGTTGTTCTTCCTGCAACCATACTTATTTTCCACGGTAATAAGTTTGTCTGCGTGGTCATCATCCACGGCAAGTACGGAGATATTTGTTTAGCAAATAAAACTGCCTTTTCTTGTTGCAAAGTATTTTATTTCTCCCAGACGCGTTTCGCGTTTTACTTTAAGCCATCTTAGTGGGATCAAGAATGACAGAGTTTTATTTTGGTTTTGATATTTGTAGATTATAAAACAGTTCATGTCTCGTTTTTGTTTTAAAAAAAAATAGGGGATTGCTTACAGTTCTTCCCGTTTTTGGTTGGTATTTGCATTTCCTCTCATCTCGTCACATGCTGGAGGTCACGCTATAACTCTGCTTAAGTATCATAAGTAAAGTTATAATGCGACTTTCAGTATATGACCAGATGAAAGAAAACGCAAATGCCACCCAAAAAACGAAAACTGTAAGTAAACACTAACTCACCGTAAAAAACGAGACATGGACAGTTTTATAACCTGTAAATATAACATCTCAAAACAAAACTGAATCTTTCTAGACTCCACTGAAGATGGCTTAAAACAAAAGGCGAAACACGTCTGATAGAAATTACATTGCAGCAAGAAAGGGCGGTTTCTATTTACAAAACCAATATTTTCTGCTATATTTAACTTCCATCGATCCATCGCTATTCTCAATTCTCTACCCTAACTACCCAGTTAATGTACCTAACATTCTACATTCCGATCCGCTGAATGCGTATTGTTTTTCCTGACGAGAACATCCTACTGAGTAGTCCCTGACCAGAGATCCGAATAGGGTATTCTATCTCTAGAATATTCTACCCAAGACGGTACCATCATCTTAAGGCCGTACAGAAGAGATGAATCTCCTCAGGAAATGTAACGGTTGTAGTTTCTCCTAGCTCTCAGACATTCATGATACCAACACAGTAAACAAACAATCCTAAGCAACAAACTTCGCACTCTAGTCATCCACGCACCAAATGTTTAGTGTTCTGCTGGTAAGAGAGGGCGCACACGGGAGACTTTTTGTCGCGCAACTGTCTCGCCTTTTCCACAGAGTCTGTACAATCATATGTGCGAGCACACACGGGCGACAGTGTAGTTGCCGTCTCTGTTGTCTGCTGTTGGAAACTCTGAAGTTCGTAAAACGGCTGTTGTGAGGGATGAAGACATAGATAGTGAATTGCTCATAAATGAAGTAGGAAAGAGGTCTGCATTGTTCAAAAAACCTGCTGCTGCTAACTTGAAAAGTAAACTATGGGAAGAAATGTGTGTAAACGTGCGGAGTACGATCTGGGGACAACTGTCTACAGAACAAAGAAAAACTAGCAGGTAAGTTTTTATTTTACAAAGTTGTCTTTATTGACATATTTTTAACATTGATATTGTATTACACTTCTTAATAATGTTTTTTATGGATAGAACAAGTAAGTTTTTCAATGTTGTTGAGTCGTAGTGAAATCAGAGTCCATCGTACAGAGCAGACCTTCCAGGGGACGTAAAATAGTCTGCAAAATAGTTGCGTATATTGACAGCAGATATAGTTCTATCCTGGTGTTGAATGTCTATCCTCTGCAGTGGTCATTCATAAGCCATATCTCTAAAGTTGATTCCATCTCTTCTGCGCACAAAATTGTGAAGCACACAACATGCTTTGATTACTGTATCGCAGAAATCGATGGTAACATCAAGAAGTCTATGGGAAATACGCCATTTGTTCTCCAGTATGCCAAATGTGCATTCAACCATACCGTTGAAAATTTTCATTAATGGGGTTAGCAATTTTTTAGAAAATGGGCGCAAAACGTGCCTCGATAAACCAATAGCTTCATCAGAAATCAAACAAAAAGGCATTGGTTTGGCTTCTGAATCGTTAGGCAATGTTCGGTCGTTCGACGTGTTCAGAAGGTAACGTTGCAGCTTTTTGCCCTTGTTCGAATTATAAAAAACTGAGGAATCACCTGCTGCTCCATTTGCACCAACATCTACGAAGACAAATTGATATTCAGTAGCGACCCATGCCATCAACATCACAGAAAAGAATTTTTTATAATGAAAAAATTCTGAGCCACAACTTTGATCTGTATTATTCGAACAAGTTTTCCGTCCATAGCACTATGACTTGGGGAAATAGTATTTTTACAGAACTGTTCAGCAACGTGCAACCTCACTTCTTCACATTTCTCTGGCATAACCATTGGTTGCAAAACACTCCATACTTCAGTGCATGTTGCTTTCACTATTTTGCGGATTGTACAGCACCAATAAAGTAGTTGTATGAAAGATCGTTGAAACTTGATCCAGTTGCTGGTCACCTGAAAAGAAGTTATAATAATTTATGCAGTTTCGTAAATGACTTAAAGTAATTGAATTGCAACAGTTTTCATTTTTATTTCATGAAAATAAATTAAAATCTACAACAATCTTAAGCGTTGCAATTTATACTCTTTGTTTCCTAGGAACGCTGGTAGAACGAAGATGGAAAAATCTAAGAACATGCTTTGTAAGAGAATGGCGTGAGCAAAAATCGGCCAAGTCAGGACAACCAGCCGGAGAGCGCTGAAAGTACAAATTTTACGATCAGCTTTTATTTCTTCTACCAAAGAAGTACGTGAAAAAAGTGGAAATGCTGAACCAGTCGTTGGCGATAAGGGACCTGAGGAAACACAGAACGTTCAAAGGCCACCCGTTGTTCGTTCTCCACATACCTCCCACAATCCAAATAAGAAGGAGAAGAGTTATGAAGAAACTTTACTCGATATACTTCGAGAGAAGAAAGAAACTGCTTCATCAGCGGATGGCCCTGCAACACATTTTGCATTGTCTTATGTACTTATACTGAAAGCAATACCCACACACTGAATGAGCGATGCAGCAATTGAGATCCTTCAGGCAATAAGACGTTTCCAGACCACGTGTCTACCAAATGACACACGTGATAGTCTCAGTGGTGGCGTTCGGTATTCTCACTTCTCCACCCCTGCGCAAGTGTTTACTGCAACATCTGTCTGACAATCAACCTACCGCTGGAAACAGCTCGTACACCGTCCTTACTTCTCCTCACGATTCCGACAGTGTAATCATATACCTGACTAATTTTTCTGTGCCTTCAGAAGGATCAGAAACTATGTACGATGTCACAACACGCAACAGCGTTGAAACTTTATACCTGCACTCATTTTCTGCCGTTTCCATCAGTTGCTTTGGACATATTTCATACAAAATGTAACGATTACTGTTATTAACTGGTTTTTCTCGAATAATTAATACTATCAAACTAAATAATAAATGTGTAATTTCATGCAACCTACCTTAATATAACACCGAGCCTCTCTTCTGGTGGAACTGACAGTCGCATTTTGGTAGGTGATGATAGGTCCCAGAATTGCGACTAGCTCGTCAAATGACATTACACTCATGAGGAAATAACTGAAGAATTTCTCTGGGTAACATCTTAGCTCTTGAAATATTAAAGTGAATTTCCCTGCATTTAGTCTTTCAGACATAAGCCGGTGAATCCAATATTTTCTCTTCCATTGCTTTGTCCTTTGTCGAATGATAAGAGGACAAACCACTGCAGTCTCAAAACAATCCATCTCTGTGCACTGGTCGATTGCACTACAAAAACCCTTAAAAATGGGTCCGCTGTCAGGAAACAGTTCCTCATCGTGTGCGAGCTCTCAAGGACTGAAGCAACAGGAAAGCAACAAAGATTACATGGTAGCGCGACAATAAGTCGTCCTTTAACCCAGGAAGCCAGTTCTGACTGACTTATTAGTATGGAGAATGAATGTTCATTCCACACACGCATAAATGGCATCAGTTTTTGGGACACATCTACCATTTCTGAGAACATCTATGAGTTCTAAAAACGAGCCGAAAACATAAGTGTTCACCGCTGTCAACTCAAAATTCAGATGTTCAACAGTCTACACGGGTTCACGTTACTACATGGACGTCTGGCGCTCTCCGAACGTAAATTGTTATTGACAAAGGGCGTTATTAAATCTGAGTACCTTTGGTGGTTGCGTCAATTGGTGCTTATCACAGCACCTTGCAACAGCCTTACGCCATTTAGAGAATATGGAACATTAGACTTTCAATACGCCTGAGGATGCACCTGCATGGTACGAAACCGGTTGTACCAGTCTTTGCAACAAATTGGATTCTTCATCAATTTCAGCAGCATTGCTACACCTCAACATATTTTGTCTGATTAATCATTTCAGTATACAGGGTGAACATTAATAAAACCGACAAACTGCAAGGATGGGTTCCTGATTGGAAATGGAGGAGGAAAGATCGTATGAAACGCATGACGATGACGAATGAATGTTCCACTGACCACGTGCCGTGTGTTTCTTGTGTGTTGTAGGTTGTGTATTGACGCTGCTTACTATAAGCTGCAGAATGCTCCGGTATTCGTGTCGGGAACAAGCCGAGATGGTGTTTGTGTAGGGCCAAGCAGACGGAGACGGTCGAGGGACAGGCCGCGGTCCTCCGAATTTGGTGTACGAGTACGCACAGACCGCCACTTCCCTGACGTTCCCTGACTGATTTTTGGAACACAACCTACGACCAGCCTAGAGACAGAAGTGATGACACTTTCTGCAGGACCTGACCGTCATTTCGCAGGACAGTGCTCAAGCACGTACAGTGTAAACTGTTACTGACTTGTTTGACTGATGGGGCTGCTAATTGCTATACCACCTACTGCACTCCCCTGACTTTAGCCCTCGTGAGTTCAACTCGATTTCTAAACTGAAGGAAACACTTCATGTCATTCGCTTCAGAACTGCTACAAATTCGTCGGGCAGTAGACCGAGCCGCTCGAACTGTCAACACAACTGGCACTGCTAACATCGCTGACAATGGGATATACATAATGCTGGTGACTACTTCAGTGAAACTTTGAAATCCATATCTATTTTGTACGAGCTGTAAATAAATAGTTGCCACTATTAAAGTTCCAACCCTCGTATTTGCGAGAAGCAAGAATATAAATGCCATTGCTACTCCTTTCATTAGCAGAATTTTAAGCCGTGTTCTTAGATTTCTGCTTACCCACACCCTCGTAAATCGTCATATATTCGAATAAAAACGTGGTGATAATAGGCAGAGGTGGTAGTACTGAGTTCCGAGGTCTGGAAAACTCATATTTGACTTCTTTATTACTCGTACAATAAAGGAATATCCCACAACGCAAACTCGAAAGGTGTACCCCGAATGCCACTCACAATCAAGTAATATCAATTACAATGAGCCCAACGCACAGCCTTAAAATAATAAAGGTCAGCAACCGAAGTTTACTAATTTTAGCTTTCACAGCTTCCAGCCAAAGAAAAACCCTGGAGGTCTCAGGCATACAACCCTTTCCGATTCATTTTCACGGTCTAAGAATCCTTAGACTTCTAAAAACATTCCTGTATAACAATTACATACATTTATTCCATTACGTTAATGTCTTCAAAACGAAATTAATGGTTCAAAGGAGTAGCCCCACGATAATAAATATAATTTAGAGGAATGCTATCACGAACGGAACGCGAAGTACATAATAACTAACATGGAACTTAAACCAAAATATTGACACAATTTAAAAAAAGCACACAACTAAATTTAACTCGATTCAAAGGAATGAACCCCCCAAAAATTAATTTTAGTTTTGGGGAAAGCCTGTTAAACCACGAGGAACCGAAAATACACAAATTAGAATTTAAAACTCCACCTCTGGATTTATCTTGGTAACAGTAATCTCGTGGGAACTCCCGACAGGTCCCCAAGGAGCCGAAACGAGCAGGAGCTCTTGTATTCTGTAGCTGCTCCCTTCACCTGAATCGAGCAAGATCGGTACGGACGCAAAGCACCGTCTCAGCGGCAATTCAGACTCAAGAGCCCAGTTGGGCGGCCGACGGTGGCAGGTAACAGCAGGCTTGCCTACCACCAATATCAGAGCAATCGAAGTTCCCTCGTTGCTAGATCGAGAGGGAAGGAAGTCTTCGCCAGCCGCGCTGGCCGAAGTGAGCAAGCCGGAGTCTCTCCCCCCCCCCCCCCCCTTCCCCCCTTCCACGCCCTTAAAGTCGTTGCGGACAGCAGATACACTTTTTTGGCAGCGCGCAACTCGCGTCGGAGCCATTCGGCGAAATTCAAACGATTCCGTAACGGGACTGAACCACAACAGTAAGTAAGCAGGTATTTGTGGCAAGCACAAGCAAGGATATATAAGTCACTGATGCTCGTATCACTCACAGTAATTCGTTTCTTAATCAGACTAACGTAACAAAATAGTACAAACTCACTCATTAGACGGAGCATTCTTTGTTTGTAAATAACATCGAGTATTGCAGAACATACTTGTATCAAAACTTCAAATAAAACAATTATTTGCCTCAGTCGCTCGTTTTATTTCATCCCACGACGCGTTTCGAGAGTTTAGGCTCTCATCTTCGGGTGGAACAATGATGTTACGTCACATTTTTGCTAGCTGGATGCAGCCAGTTGATTTTGTGGTTTCATTTTGCTACAAAAACGTATAACAGGCACTGGTTAGCATAATACGGCACTAAGATTATAAATTTTAAACGGTGATGGAGTTGCTTACCATCTGTTCAATTGCACAGAACCGTGCGGTTCGCCATAAATAAACGTTTTTAGGTTAATTTATCTCACAGAATACGATCCAATAACACAAACAAACTAAGATTATAACGATGTAAAGATGTAGTGCCTTGCGTCGGAGGTCATTCATTACCATCTTCCGCTGTGAAACATTGACACAAATAACAACTATACAATTATTTCATTCTCAACAACAGCTTGCTAAAAGTATTATTATTGCAAATACTTGTCAATAAAGACACAAATAAAAATAAATAAAAAAACGTAAAACATATAAAACGTACGGACTTAGTATCAACATAATATAATTCTTACTAATTCTGGACAGTACTTTGGGAATTATCTCTTATGAAGATCGCTCAGGAAACAGAAAGTGGAAAGAGTAATAGTGTATCATCTAGTATATCTGCAAAGCTCATAAAAGAAGCCCACTGCCATTCTCTCAGCTTTTTTTATTTAGTGTGTTCTGTACATATTTTCTATTGTGAATGAAAATTTCCAGTTCTTCATAAAGATTAAGTTTGTGGTCTTTGTTTCTTTTGAGAAGTATTATTAAAATGTCCTCGATGTTGTCAAAGGAATGCCCTATGTACTGAACGTGTGAAGCTATGGCAGATTTCTTGGGTGTGTTGTATCTAAATGCCTTAATGTGTTCTTTGAGTCTAGTTTGGGAGCTTCGTCCGGTCTGAGTGGTGTGGTGTGCTGTTAGATTGCGGTATTTTACAAATCGTGGACGGGACTACAATAAAACCAATTACTTATTATTATTAGCGTAACATGAGGTTTCATTTAATGGCTGCCTCTCCCGGCTAAAGATAGTTATTCTGTTAAGGAAATCTCTACCTAGGAACGTGTAGACATGTCGTCTGTCAAGCAGTTAAATGGCACTAAGTTCATGCACAAGAGTGATCTCATACAAATTACCGAACTGTTATTCAAGGTAGCAACACATTTGCTTAAACAGAATGAACAGTTTTTACACACTATACCACACGTGCACAACATTGATGTATTCTTTCCTGTCAAAAATATTTCATAAAAGTTCTTACGAAATAATCAGGGTCCATACACTAGCAGACAACAATTTTGTTACGTAAGGGCCGGCCGGGGTGACCGAGCGGTTCTAGGCGCTGGAACCGCGCGACCGCTACGGTCGCAGGTTCGAATCCTGCCTCGGGCATGGATGTGCGTGATGTCCTTAGGTTAGTTACGTTTAAGTAGTTCTAAGTTCTAGGGGACTGATGACCTCAGAAGTTAAATCCCATAGTGCTCAGAGCCATTTGTTACGAAAGGTGCTGTCTACACTATATTTAAAGATTACGCCCAACCTAGGTCGAATTTATTATTTCTGGGTGGGTTCTGGGCCTCCAATACACAATTATTATCGTAAAAATTGGCCATAAATATTCATGACTGTTTAAAAGTTTGATTTAAAACTGCCGCTTCAATATTTCACTAAGATGGAGGCTAACATAAGACAATCACTTATCGAATCTGATTCAGGCATTGTTTTACTATCAACAAATAATATATATTAAATTATTCCTCTACCTTTACTATATGCATTAAAATTTAAAAGTATTTCTCCACGTTAATCATTTATTATTCAGCATGTTACCAATAATCCCCGCTGTAGATCAATAGCGCTAATGGCTGCGCTCCTTTGTAGTTGATCAGAGAACTTAACATTTATATATGACGAGAATCACAATGAAACAAAACTCCAACAAGGTAGGTTCTTTTCAATGACACAAACTCTGTTTCTCAAACATTAAATTAACAACAAAATACAGTTTTTTTACCGACCTCAGGTGCTACAAGACATCAATCACGTCCGATCATTACAACAGTTCGAACAAGAAGAAGGAATTATTCTGGAAGAATCATAGATAACAAAATATGGAGATTTTCATTACCTTTTTTCCATAGGTAGGTCTGAGATACAGTTTTCACAGAATATTAAATTATGCCACTAACAATAATGATGTATTATTTTAGTAACGATGAAGTCAATTTTTATTAACATCGCGAGAATGTTCACTCAGATTCCACGCACAATGATGTCGTATTTTCCAAATAAATATATCCGATAATGAGTTAATTTCCTCCGTGTGTTTTTCTGAACCAAATTTTAGAGTATCTACTGAGTCCTTTAAGTTTTACTGAATTTTTGCAAGTTGCATAATCGTATCGGTAGTTGCAACTGAGTGAATTTTAGCCTGGAAGGTGTCGTGATTTTCGTTCTTTTATGGCTGCTTCATGATTCTGTAATGTCTTTTCATGTGGAAAAAAATAGGCTGAAAATGTTCACAAATTTGTGATTTTACATCTTTATAAATTTTTTGACGTTTCCATTCGATTTTAAGTAGCTCAGCAGTTAAATCTTCACGTGTTTGTTCAAGCGATGTGTCAAGCTTTTGGAGTTGTTGCTGTGTTTGTTTCTGATTTTGTTCCATTAGTTGCATTAATTGCAATAACAGTGTATTAGTGAATGAAACATGTTGCTTTGTGCTTTTCGGCAGTGCATTTGCACCTGAAATGTTCGGATTTTGAAGAGCAAGGAATGAATCTTGACTTAATTGAGAAAAGGGTAATGACACAAAAGCTGAATCTACAGTATTTGCAATATTTGGTTCTGTTGTTTCATGTTCCCTTGTGCTTTTCGGCAGTGCATTCGCACCGGCAATACTCATATTTCGAAAAGCGGAAAGTGTGTCGTGACTTAATTGAGGAAAATGTAATGACGCAAAACTTGAATCCACGGTATTTGCAAGATTTGGTTCTGCTGTTTCATGTTCCTAAGGCGAACTGTTACGGACCGATCGATTGACAATTCTTCCCTGCTCACTGATTGTTTCACTGTCTGCACCGTGATTTACTGCCTGGTCCATGTCCCTATGCACAATTACCAAATTATTATGGTGAATAATTGTCACTTCTTCACAAGGTAGTGCTAACAAGCTACGCTCGTCGTCGCTGTCATTTCTCAATTTGCTTTGCAGCCTATTTTTGCGCTTTTCATGCGCCATGAATGTCACACTGTTTCACACGAAAACAGAAAATTAATTTTAAAAGCAAATATAGGAAAACACACTAAAATGGCACTGAAAATAATAAATATCTAATTAATTGCAAAAGCAACTGCGAGATACTTGATGCAAATCAACATGCTTGCCACAACTACTTTGCTCATTGCAGTAGAGTATAACCATTAAGGAACTACACCTACAAAGAAAATTCTCTATACAGTTACCCGCTAGCAGTAAACAATAACTAATTTCTAAACATGCACTAATTATTCAAACTACAAGAAAATCAGAAGAGTCCGGTGTGGTATCCTCGGCTAAATGGCTCTGAGCACTATGGGACTTAACATCTGTGGTCATCAGTCCCCTAGAACTTAGAACTACTTAAACCTAACTAACCTAAAGACATCACACACATCCATGCCCGAGGCAGGATTCGAACCTGCGACCGTAGCAGTCGCGCGGTTCCGGACTGAGCGCCTAGAACCGCTAGACCACCGCGGCCGGCTATCCTCGGCTAAGGGTCGACGGGTGAAACTTCTTTGTTTAATAATTTTTTACGTAAATAGCAATAACTGAGGTGAAAATTTTACGTTATTTAATTCTGAAATTGCTGAGTGAAACTGACGCACTGTCACTTAGCTTGTCTTTATCATTTCAACACTGAACTGCAGAATTAGCCCTGACAAAGACAACTCAAACTTTTCCTATTCATTAATTACCCACAATATTCAAGGATAACGCGATCTGACTGCTTTAAAATTAACTCAAAAGAATGGCCCTGAATTAGAAGAATACATTTCATAAGTCACTTACCTCACAGAAAATCTTCGTCACAAGAACTACAGTAATACAGCGAGCATCAATACAGCCAGCTAAAATAAAATATTCTAACTACAGTAGGCTCTAACTACTAATAGGCATGTGTTTAGCAAAGGAAAGATTTTGTTGCAGCGAAAACAATGTATTTAGCAGATTTTATCTTAACCATGTGACAACCAGTTCGAAAAATTTTATAATCGTCAGTAATTCCATTATTATTTTACATTGAATCTCCATGACGAACACATGTCCAGACCGTCCATTCGCGCTGATACTGCAAACCTCCAACACTGCTAATTATTAACCTCTAACCTCCACCACTGCTAACTATTCACTTCTAACTTCCATCACTGCTGGCTATTAACTTCCAACGGCCATCACTGTTGGCTATTCACTTGAAACTGCAGGTCCGACCAGTCACAGTCTCTTGCAGAGGGCACGCAGGCTGTCAGTAATATTAATGCTGTCTATAGCGCTGTATAGCGCTGCCAACATACAAACACATAAACAGGCTACTTACAGCTTGTGACCCCAGAAGTTGTGCCGTCGTCAGTAAGGCAGCAATTTGTCTGTTCTGAAACAGAAAAAGCTTGAGTTAGATCTATTACATTGGCCGTCTCCAATGGTGGTGCGAGGGCAGGGGGTGGAGGGGGTGCGGTAGCCATGGTTTACACAAATAGGTT
The DNA here is from genome assembly GCF_021461395.2 of Schistocerca americana. NCBI lineage: Eukaryota > Metazoa > Arthropoda > Insecta > Orthoptera > Acrididae > Schistocerca > Schistocerca americana. The sequence goes on along the minus strand of NC_060120.1, from coordinate 379,196,277 downwards.
ATAGCAAAAAGTAAGCAAAGCCTCTGAAAAGCTCCTGGAATACATGAAATAACACAGCAACACATTAGCAATGAGAAATGAGTACCCCTTCAAGCTAAAACACAAGAAAAGCAAGCAAAATCTGCACTGAATTATAATCGTCGCCAGTTTTGTGTCGTCTCTTCGTCACTGTGGGCTTGTAGCATGGGAATCAAGGAGAAGATGTTGTTTGGTGGCCAATATCCCGTTTCTGTAATACAACTGCATGCAAGTATTAACAGGGTTCTTTATTAAACAGAACTATCGTAAGATAGTCCAGGTGTCGTGGTACAAGCCCTCCGTAATCGTCCACGTTAGCCTCTCTGCTGGTGAAGTGCAAGTCCCGCCATGTACAATACTCTGGTCGCTAGGTACTGACTGACTCTTGAGTTAGAGGCTGAGCTAACTGCGACTGCGATACCCATTGGCCTGCGACTGGTGCGTCGACTCGTTGACTCACTGGATGACTGACTGGGAGTGCGACAGACTGGGCTCTCCGATCCGCGGCGGCGATCTAAGTATTGGCGACCGAAAGGGCACTGGCTTACGCCAGCACAGATTATTTCTGGAGACCTTCGGACCCAGCAAATAGATCCTTTCTCTGGCAGTCGAGCGACCTTGAAATGTGTTGTCCAAAGCCTTTCGAATGACCCAGGTCTACTGAGGAGGGTGCCACGCTATTGCAGCATCATGCCAGATTGCATTTATTCGGTCTATGGAAATGTTAAATGGATCAACATGTCGAGATAAGCACTCGAGGTTATTGGCGCCCCTGCAAGGATAAACCGTCTCGCCCTACAGTCATGAAACAGACCGCACCACAGATTTACCTTTGGACTGGCACACACAATTTCCACGCTAAAGTGAGGTTCTCAGAGCCCCAGATCGAACAATGTACCCGTTTACCTATCCAGACACATGAAAAAAGCTTCGTGCGTGAACAGCACTTTTATCAGATAGCCTGGGTCATCAATTATGTGACTGAGAATCTCAACTGCAATCGTTCGGCCCTTTGGTCTGTCATCAAGTTGAAGCGCATGCAGTGGCTGTAGCTTGTAAGTATGAAGCTTCAGTCTCTTGTATAGTATAATGTGCACTGTGGTTTGCGGAATCTGTAACTGTCGAGACGTTCGTTTAATTGGTTTAAATGATTTGCGGATAAATGCCTTTTGCACCCGATCCACATTTGCATCACCCGTGCTCCGACAGCCAGAATTCTGGCTCTTCATGACACTTCCGGATTTCTTGAACTTCGCACACCACTGTCCGATGGTCGGACGTGATGGTTCTGTGCTTCATAACGCTTACGGCACCGGGTGGAAGCACTGTAACAAATCTGTTTGAGAAGGCCGCGTGCAGGCACACGGTTTTTCGGGGGCGGTGTGCCGGGATCTTGGTGCTCGATTCCTATTTGAGCTGGAAACATGTGGTAAAATATTTTTAGTTTACTCCGGACAGCGGGAATTTGCATGGCCTTTCGAACATCTGTGCTACTATAGCTATGTTAAGGAACTGGCAGCAATACTACATTTTAGGAGCTTCTGAGATAGTCCAGCAGAAAGCTGGCACGCTGGTAAGAGCATTGAAGGGGAGTAAGACTTTCTAGGGGGAATAGTTTATTGATTGGCACTGGTATATTGCCAGCCAATGATAAATCGAGATGCCAAGAATTCAGCGCTCTGGATGCACAGCAAGGGAAGATGATGAAACTACTGAGCCGTAGTGGGGAATTTCTATATACTCCTTGTCTCGGATCATTTCGTATTGGAGACTTCGTTCTGATCCGATCCTGGAATGACCCCATTCCAGTCCTGTACTCGTTCCCAGCAACGGAATGGTAGTTGGAGCCAGACGCATGCGACATGCCGTTTCGAAAGTTGTTAGGGGATTCAAAATACCGAGATCCACAGTGTCAAGAGAATAACAAATTTCAGGCATTATTCCTCACCACGGACAGGGCAGTGGCCTACGGCCTTCAGCTAACGTCCGAGAGCAGCGGCGTTTGTCTAGTGTTGTCAGTGCTAACACACAAGCAACACTGCGTGAAACATGCGCAGAAATCAATGTGGGTGGTACCAGGAATGTATCCTTTAGGACAGTGCGGTGAAATTTGCCTTTAGTGGATTGTGGCAGGGGACAACCAACAAGAGCGCCTTTGCTATCATCAGCCTGCAGCGCCTCTCCTGGACTCGCGACCACATTGTTTGACTCCAGACGACTGGAAAATCGTGGCCTGGTCAGATGAGTCATGATTTCAGTTGGTAAGAGATGATGGGAGAGTTCTAGTGTGGCGCAGACCCCACGAAGCCATGGACCCAAGTTGTCAACAAGCCACTTTGAAAGCTGGAGGTGGCTCCATAATGGTGTGGTCTGTGTTTACGTGGAATGGATTGGGTCCTATGATCAAACTGAACCGATCACTGACTGGAAATGGTTATGTTCGGCTGCTTGGAGACTATTTGTAGACGTTCATGGACTTCCCAAACAACGATAGAATTTTTATGGGTGACAATGGGGCACGTCACTGGGCCAGAATTGTTCCTGATTGGCTTGAAGAACACTCCGGACAGTTCGATTTGGCCACCTACATCACTCGAAATGAATGTCATGAAACAGTTATTCGACAAGAGACAGTCCGTGCATAAAATCCCGCACCGGCAACACTTTCGCAATTATGGGCGATGCAGGCAGCATGGCTCAGTATTTCTGCAGGGGACTTCCAACAACTTCTTGAGTACATGCCACGTCGATTGCCACACTACACCTGGCTAATGCAAGTCTGATACGATTATGTGGTATCCCATGTCTTTTATCACCTCAGTTTAATAGTAGTAGCATGCACTTTACAGCACAGTATTATTGGCTCGATCGTATTGATTCATATAGCCATATCAAAGTCTTAAGGCAAGAAATGAGCTTAGGGCCGCTTGACAGGAGCTACCAAGAAGTACTTCTCTGCAGCACAACGAGCTTTCACACAGCGGTACTGGAAAGAGCAGCGGCTCCTTTGATGTCCAGCTGCGCCGCTTTGATCTGCCGCTGCTGCAGCGCCGCCTTGTTTCTATTCCGCCATGGAGTCTGATGAGCAGGCTGCCACTCTTTTACTTCTCTTACTGAATATGAAAATCAAAAAGAGGTAGTTTTAAAAGTAAATCCTGGATGCAATTATTTCTCGAAGGAAGAGTAGTTAATGCTTACTAAAAAGGCAGACAATTTATGCACAAGTTAAACGCTTACGTGTCATCAAGGCATCTGACTGTGGGTCGCTTTATTACAATAACAACATCTTCTCGATAGTTCCACGATATTGTTACTGCCTATGTGTGATTCCCACCACAGATTCGATTCCATTAACCTTGGAGCAAATAGAAGATCGCCAAACTGATCTGTGTTCAAGGATTGACTGGTTCATAAGCAATAATTGACAATGAAACTAAATATGTGTAGGCTGTGATTACTTTCCTCTTGTAATTGCTGGCAATTAAGGTTTCGGTATGTCATCTTTCTAATGCTTTAATATGGAGACAATTTCTTTTCAGAGAGATTTAAGATACAGTCTCTAAAAAGTTGCATGGTATGTTGAAAGTATTTTTGTCGTTCTTGGCAAAGAGTGCAGAGTTGTTGATCAATCTTCGAATGTATCTCCAGAATTTTCTGAAGATACTATAAAATCCTGCTGTGTGTTGCACTGTTTTGTTCGTGATCGAGACAGAATAGTTATTTGTCATCAAACCCAACACAATCGGGAAGCCGTGAGAGTGACGCTCATCAATCTTCATTGTGTGTGAGGGTTTGCACCCAACTACCGGCGAAAACTTTAATTAGCTGCAGTTTATATGAATATTACTCATACTCCATGTTGCACATCAGTGAATGTTTTTCACTTCCACAGATGAAATCTTCTGCACTGAATCCATTTCGAGTCAACAGTATCGTACACGACCGCACTACAAAATAATGTGATTTTTGTCCATTAGAAATTGTTTTTGGAAACCTGTGACCGTGAAACCAATGGGTTTGTTTATATATAACTTTTCTGCTACTAGTCGCGATTTTCTTTTATTGATATTTTACACGACATGTTTCGGGAAATGATTCCCATTTTCAAGTGCGTTTGCTCTGTGTGGTAAGCCAGTTTTACGTAATGTTTTTGATGTGTCAGGTTCTACTTTGTTTTATCGATTTTATCGCAATATATAAAAAACATAAAGGAATGATCACTTTTATATCGATTTTTATATATGCAGTTAGTGACGAAATTTGGTATATCTTGTACTTACAGTTTTCTTATGGCCTATTTGTGCAGATTCTCACACATGTTAAACATCACACACAATTTTCTGTGCACAATATTCGACGACAATAACTTACTTAAACGAACAGCTGCAGAGATCTTTTTAGATGTAGAGACAAAGAGAATGTTACAGGTCTACAACAGAGGGCATTTGTCTTAACAATCTGGATCATAATTTTCGTATATCTGTTTTACAGTGGTGCTTATTTCAATGTGTTTCTATTTTTTATTTAAGTATCTTTCTGTAAATGATTTGACAGTATATTTACATTAAAAAAGTAACCCATAAAAATAAGTAACATTTTGAAATGAACATGCCCAAATTATGATCGAAACTGTTAAGATAAATACCTCCTGTTTAAAACCATATCATGCTCTTTGAAAGACCTGAAACATTATCTTTGTCGACTACATCTAAACACATCTATCACATATATCTAACTGGTTTTTTTTTTTTTTGTAATTTATTCTCGATGTGTTTACTTGTTAACATAATCGATTCGTGTTTCATTTAGTTTTGAGAACTTTGCAGTTTCATTTTAACTCTGTAAAACCATCACCTTCATGGCAAATGTATGTCGGACTTTCTATCGTATCGTTTACTATCTGTGAATGATGTATCAGGTTTAGTTAGAGACAATCATTAGATTTACTCCTGGTATACAATACTTTTTTTTACAAATAACTTATTAAAGAATATAATGCTATACTGTTCACTCATATCTAACTAACAGTCACTGCACATACTATAAACTCATTATTTCGTAACACTTCACTCACTACACACACAAACACACACATACTGGTGATCTCTGGGCCATTTTCTGTTCCCCCAACTTCCCATTTGTTATCCTGAAAAACTGAGTCAGCATCCCTCTATAATGAGTGAGATATTGAGCTCAGAAAGAGGAAGAGGTGTTAGTATTGTGCAATGCATAGCTTGGGGGTAAGTATTTATAGAAAGGAAAAAAGAAGGGAAAAAACATAATGTGAAAGTGTTGCATGGAATGTTGGATGTTTTATAATCATCATAATTATTTATTTATATAACATTTTTTATCAAACCCCTACTCTGTTTTATCTAAGTTATCCTTCACTGTATAAAATTTATTTCATAACAGGTATTTTTTGCTGCCATTTTAAATAAGTTTTTTTTGCAATTTCTTTAACTTCTTTTGGTAATTTATTCTACAGTATTATTCGTTGGTAGAAAATGCTGTTTTGAGTTTTATGTTCATTTTTTCTTGGTAAATGTAAGTTGAGTCTAGCTGTTGTTCCACAGTCATGGACAGAGCTGTTTGTGCGGTAATTACCAATGTTATTTTTGATATGTAGAAGTGACTGGTAAATGTATTCACATGGAGCAGTTGAAATCCCCAGCGTTTTGAACATATCTTTACAATGAGCTCGACTAGTCTTTTTGGTTATTATTCTTATGGCTCTTTTCTGGAGTTTGAAAATTGTGTTCATATTTTGTGCATTTTCTCCCCAAAAAGAATTCCATAGCTAAGTATTGAGTGTACATACGAATAATATGTAACTAAAGGACACTGCATGCTACACACTGATGATAGGATTCTAAGGGCATAACATGCTGATGACATTCTGTTTGCAAGTACCTGTGTGTGTTCACACCACTTCAACTCAGAATCAATATTCATTCCCAGAAATTTTCCGTTTGTTATGCAGTCTATAGAGGTGCCTTCTACATTTAATTTAACATTGTCATTTTTCGTCTTCAAACTGAAATTCATGACATTAGTTTTCTTTATGTTCAATGTCACTTTATTGCTTATTGACCAATCATAAACTTCCTTGAGAGTTTCATTTGCTTTCTCTGCAAGGAGTTCTCTTGTTTTCTCAGTGATTATATTATTGCTGCCATCAGTGAAGAGAATTTTTTCACCATGAGTAACACTACTAGGAAAGTCACTGATGTATATCAGGAATAGTATTATTCCTAATATCCTACCTTGTGGAACCCCTATATTAAGGGTACATGCCCCTGAACAGGCTGCATTTTTAGTATTATCTTCACCCTCATAGTGCAACTGATCTGTAAATGAGAGATAGGTCAAAATTCTTACACATAGTTAGGGTCATTAGTCAAAGCATTATCCAAAAAATCATTGAGATATTTATTATATTTTGGTACTACAACAATATTTATAATAGTATAAAAAACAGAACACTATTTCACTACGGTACCGTTTTCTTTGCAACCACTGACTGCAAAACTTGGAAAAAGAGTCAGAGTACAGACAAAATTCACATAAGTGTTTTATGCCTCCAGTTTCCTTCCCTGATGCTGATCTGTGAAACAGAAAAGTAATTTATTTTACTGCAACAAAAATATTTAAAAATGTAGCACAAACATCACTGACATCATCATTATGTTATAAAATATTCAGGAAATAGTAGGCAAGGGAGGTAGAGGAGGTCATTCTTTATACCTGTTCCAATTTTTGTGAGTTTAACTTCAGTCATTTAGGAGAAAAGTGTACCTGAATGATGAAAATTCAAGTTTTTGGTAAATCGCAAAATAAGATTTACAGATTTATTAAGTTACCACTACACTCGTTTAGAACATTCCAGTTGCATACTCCAGTTGTCCTCTTGTTTCCTTATCCCACATACTCTTTCTCTTTATTCTTTTCTTTATCCTTGACTCCTTGGTAGCAGCTTCTGCAGCTGTCTCTGCTTCGGTTACTCGCCGCTTATCAATAGCAGCTAGAGCTGAAGCCATATTTCTTCCCGTCTGGATGTTCAGTTTCTTCATAACACCGATCCCTGAAATTGCACCATCATTGAATGTTATTATTGCATCCATTACATCAATGTTCAGAAATGTCAGCCAAACAAATACAATTTTGGGTATTCTCTCCCTGATACAGCTGTTGAAGCTCTCAGTTGCATTCTGAGAGAGACCATGCATACATTTTCTAACTAGATTTTTTATTTGCCCAGATGGATATATATAACCCTGATTGCCTCCATTACAGCAAGTGGTAAGGAATGCTTGTGGGTATATTGCATGCCTGTAGCATTGCCCAACCATTACTTCCACCCCTTTTGGATACAAACCATGCTATGGGCCTTCATCTTTTGACACTCTGTGAAATCATGTTGCAAGAACAGTTCATCTCATGTTCTCCAAATCTCCTACATTTCTCCTTACTGCTAGTCCACAATATTGAGTGAAAGAATCAGTTTCACTTTTTGTAAAACGACCAGGACCACCTATGTGTTTTAAACCTGACATTTTTTTTCCACTGAAGTCCTTACACAATTTTCTCACGCGAGCTCCCATTCTTTTTTGTATATGCCCAACACATTCAAGCTTTTCGATCAGAGTGTCCCCATATATATTGGCCACGACTTCTTGGTAGATGATTGTTGCAGTATCTGTGTGTTTATGGGTTGCATTTTTTCATATGACTTGTCAAGCCAATGGCAGCACGGCATCTCTTGCCGCAATTGTCACAAATGTATCTGGCTCCTGAGGCAGGAGCAGTAGTAGCATTGCGAAGCTTTTTCTGCCTTAATCTGTCTAACAAGCATTCATCATGCTTCGACATTCCAGATGATATATGTCCCCATATGGTCTGTCATTAACAACAGTACTGTGTCATTTCCAGTCTAGATGCCCAAGCTATCCTACATACCTCATACCTTGCATGACTGACCTCTGATCCTCTAAAAATGTTTGGAACTCCTTTCGTTTCCATGTTTCCACTTGGGCCATCAAAGTTCTTTACACAATCGTGGGTGCCAATAAATTTACTTGAACAACCCTGGCAGTGCTTTGTTAGACATTCATAATACAGTATCTTACCGGTTTCAATAAATGTGGCGGTTACAACCCCATTCATAGAAGTATGACCTCTCTCCTGCCAAGATCCATCAAATGCTGCTACAATGTCTGTATTCTTAGACAAAGCTATTGCTTCTTCTGCTGCTCTTTTTATTGAATGTTGACTTACACCACATAAAGCATTATGTATTCATTTATTGTATGTCAAACCTTAGTGGAGGTGGAGGCAAATCCATCACTGTACAAAAAATCTGTGCAACGCTCCTTCCCCTTCCAATACACCGCATTGCATAAGCAAGCTGAATATGTACACTGTCATAGTATTACTGTACATCTTACACGAGTTACAGGCAATCACTAACCGACTTGAAAGACTCTTCCTTGCTGAAATGTTCTCAGAGACGTCAATACTGTCTTCACAATTGCAGTACTTATATTTCACAGAACTCTTCAAAAGTCTTGACAGCCTGTTTAGGTTCACAATAACATTTCCGTCGTTATTGCTGCTCACAATACCACTAGGCTTATTCTTATTACATTCTAAAAGCGAAAGTTTATGTCTAGAAGCACTGCCTGTAGACACAGTTTCTGCAGGCAAATTTTGAAGCAACTGATGTGTATTATTCGGTTGGGTTTGGAACTGGTTGCCGCGAAACTTTAGTTTGGGGCTAAATTTTTTTACTCTCGGCATTTGTAGCACAGGAAACACACACAGAGAAACAAAACAACACACAATAACTACAAAACCACACATTATGAAATTCCTAAATCATAAATTCTCAGATCTTTGTACCATTTGAACCATAGGCTTTAGAGATGCCTGTACTTTGGTTCTGGGAGTCAGTGTCTTCTAGAATACACCTGTGTTAACGATCCGTAACTAAAGACAGTAAAAACGGCCTCCCGTACTCTGATGCACTTCAAACTGACATACGGGCATGGTCCCTGTGCAACATTACGTTCAACCTCAATTTTACAACGAACGGAAAATGATAATGCCCATAAACTGTACATTTTTGAAATCAGCATGAAATGCTCTTTTCTATAGACAAAGAAATTTTTTTCCGGTTTTTGGTCCTCTTAATGTATTTTGGTTCTGATAAGTAATTTGCTAAATGTTTAGATATGTTTGAAGTATGTGTTCTCTCTACTCTTTGTATCATATCTGCTAGGTATGATCGAGACCAGTCGTTAGCTTCCCCTCTTAGTCCTAATGCTTCTAATTTATTTAATAGACTCTTGTGGTCGACCGTATCAAAGACCTTAGAAGGATCCAAAAACATGCCTGTGACACACTCAACTTTATCAAGAGCATCAAGTACAACTTTTGTGAATTCTACTATTGATGACTCCATAATCTGGCCACTTCAGAAACCAAACTATGATTCGCTTAAAGAATTGTATTTATTCAGGTAATTAATTAATCTGTCTTTCATAATTGCTTCCATTATTTTTGAGAATGGTGACAGGAGAGAAATGGGCCAGTAATTTCCTATGTCGTCTGAATTACGTTTCTTAAGCAAAGGTACAGCTCTTGCCTGTTTTAACTGCTCTGGAAATGTCTCTGATGTGAAGGATTCATTTATTGTATTTGTTAAGGGGCTTTGTATAATCGCTATGCATTGTTTCAGTACACACACTGGTACTTCATCTAAGCTGACTGACTTTTTATTTTTTGAACAGTTTTATTGACTTCTTTTTCTGTGGTTAGAAGTGACATTATTGTATTTAATGCAACATTATTTACAGGTGTTATATTTGTTTTGGGGAACTTTTACTGTAACGTCTCTGCAATACTTGAAAAATGCTCGTTAACATAGTTTGCTAAGTGTTGTGGATCATTTATTGCATTATCCCTCTCCTTTAGCAGTATGTTATTCCTTCCATTAACTTTTTGTAACATCCCAGACTGATTTGCTTTTATTTTCTCAATTATATGTTATTTTGTCATTAAATGACTTTTTTTGCAGCAGTCAGCTTTTTGTATCTGTGATAGAAATTTAAGAATTCTGGATCATTGCAAATCTTTTTCATGGAACTGAGGTGTTTAAGTGTTTGGGAGGACTTCTTAATACCTGCTGTTATTCATCTGTTTTTGTGAATGTTGATACAGACATGCATACTTTTGGAAATGTCTTTTCAAAATTCAATTTAAATAATGTGGAGAATTTACAGAATTTCATATTCACATTGGTTTCCTCATACACTTCATCCCAGCTTAGTTTTGCTAGTTCTTTTGAAAAATCTTTTATTTTGATTTACGATAGATGTCGTTTGTAGGCTTGTAGTTTAGAGAATGATTCGATGCCTGATTTTACTGTTGTTATTTGACAGAGATGGTCTGATAGTCTAAGATCTTTTACAGCTGCGTCACATTTTTCCCTGTCCATATTTGTGACCACATGGTCAATTACTGATGCATTCATTGTAGTAACCCTTGTTGCTCTGTTGACCAATGGGGACATGCCAAAACTTTGAAGGATATTTATGAAGGTGCTGCTGGATTCATTTATGATATTAGTGTTGGTGTTAATGTCCCTACACAGAATTATGTTGACCTTCGTTCTTGGGACTTTATCTAGAACTTCTGTTAATTTATTGAAAAAAGTGTCCATGCTACCACTGGGAGATCTATACACACAATAAACGATTAATTTCTTGGTGATATCAAGCCCTGTTAATTCAATAACTGATATTTCAAAGCGTTTGTCTTCAATTATTGTACTGAGGTCATGTCTTGATTTGAACTTGTTCCTTTTCTGATATAAATGCATGATTCTCCATCTCCTGTAGCAGTTCTGCAATACGAGTTTGCCCTTCATACAATTATAATATTTCATGTTGGATTCCTGTGTCCCCACACCACTGCTCATAACACAAACTACTGTGCAGTTCAAAGATTGGAGCTCAAGTTCTAATAGTTGTATTTTATTTTTTATTGATTGTATGTTTTGATGGAGGATTGTTAAGTCTGTAAAATGCCCCAAGTTACTCTTTCCAATGGTTTGTTTTCCTTCGTGGCATCTGGTATGGGGGATATTTGAAGTGTTAAAATCTGTCTTGTGAGTTATTGTTTCAGTATTTTTTAAACAACTGGAGATACTCTTTAGCAGGGGAATCTGTTCTCTGGATTTATCCTCAAAAAGACCTACTTTTCCTACGTATGACAACAGGTATTTGACCAGGTGTGGGCCAAAATCTACCACCTATACTTTCATGAATCAGCTGTACCAATCTTCCCATCCCAGTCCTGTTTAGGTGTAGGCTATGCCTAGTGAAATCCCCATCTGTTGATACCAGAGAAATATGAGCAAAGTTGGCTGTCCTCAGAGCCATCCCTAGCTCCACGTTAGTTAGCCTCACAGCTCAATCAAGGTGTGGTCGATCATGACTCCCGAGTAGCTCAACAAAATGTTAGTCGGTGCCATGAGTGAGGGAAGCTATCTTGTCCAGGTCACCACCTATGTCATATGCACCATCCCTGCTCAAACTATTTGCCGCCCCACCCACTATCACTACATGGTCCTCTTTTGTAAAGTCCTTACATAAAGACCCTAAGTCCTCTATCACATGACTTAGCCCTGCATTTGGCTTGAAGATACTGGTGGCCTGGTACGCTGTTCCTAAACTTCCCTGTAACTGAGGGCCTACACCTCCCCCATGGCTACTACATAGCAGCAGCACTTTCTTCTTCCTAACGCTTTTTATATTCCTAGGCTTCTTGGCCTCGGTTGAAATGTGCTGCACATTTCCTGCTCCTCGTTCTACCTGTGGCTCTTCTCCACTTAATTCTAGCAATGGTAGATACCTGTCTTTGGTCCACAGATGATGTCTCCTGGCCGATAATCCCACACAATCATTTCATTTCATTTTTCATGTTGCTATAACGATTTGATCGCACTCTTGTTCATCACCTGTCGCCAGTGTTCTAATATCCAGTATGTAGCTGAATGGAGCATAGACTCCAATAGTCACAAAAACCCAAGTGCACATCAATATTGAAATATACTAAAATTCTATTGTGTTTATACATTCATAAGGGTCAGATGCATATTAATTTCTTATGAAACAGCTGCTTTTGCAATACATTTGTTTCAGTAAGACAAACAATTTAGTCTCATTTTCTCCCCTTACAAAACCGAATGGTAGGTTACGATTCATTCACTTATAAGGTATTTGAAGCACCTTGTCTACAAAAATGGCTCTGAGCACTATGGGACTTAACTGCTGTGGTCATCAGTCCCCTAGAACTTAGAACTACTTAAACCTAACTAACCTAAGGACATCACACACATCCATGCCCGAGGCTGGATTCGAACCTGCGACCGTAGCAGTCGCGCGGTTCCGGACTGAGCGCCTAGAACCGCGAGACCACCGCGGCCGGCCCTTGTCTACAAACCTGGCTTTCAAAGACGTACGTTTGGGGAGATGGGGGGATAAATGTAGGAAAGGTTTTGCATAAAATGATGTTCGCCCATCAGTTGTAGTCCAGAGACCGACCGCAAACACCCCAAAACATTTCTTATTTTTTTTTAGATTATTAGCTTATAAAGTTTTTTGTATATTCGACACCTGCAATACACATAAATAAATGTAGCTCGAATTGACTTTGTGAAATGAGCTAGACCACACAAACAGTTACTTTTAAATTCCGCAGTTTATTCACTAAAAATACAGAGCTTTTGTTATATCGGCGCTACTTCTTTCAGCGACGTTACCTGGCAGCCAAACCGATATTAGCTGATTCAAAGCATCCGTAAAGCAATTCGTAAATAAATAGTCAAACTGTTAAGCCTACAATGTGTATCAACACTCTTCCCTACAAAACTTTAACGTTCCTTTATGATCTTAACGTGGAATAATTGTAATAACGTTAAGTGGGCTCTCGCAATATTCAGTCTTCAACACTTGTACTCTGTGTCACTTACCGCCCACAAATCACATTAAACACAGAATTTATTGCCTTGTGTCCCAAAGACAGAGCTCCCCGCTTTCCTGAGTCCAAGCACCAAGTTCCCCATGTTCTCGTCCGTTCGATTCTTAACACCAAACTGTGCTGTTACCCGATGCCCCCTTCCCTCCCGCAATACTCTCTTAGCTTCCTTCCCATTGGCCGCCGCTGTAGTCTCTTTCCAACTATACTGTTCCGATCTATTGACGTGCATTGCGTTAAAATTTAATAACACAGCTAGAACTATGGACCAGCCAGCCAACATTAATGAAAAGAGTTTCGTAGAGAAACGCTCTCAAACGCTCAATAGAAAGATAACAAACACCATTATTTAAGGTAGGGGGGGGGGGGGGAGGTAGGACGTCAAACGGACCGACTTGGAGCAGGAGAGGCACCACAGGACATTTTAATTTCCACTGTCTATACTTTTACAAATAAATTCATAAAACTTTGCCAGCATGACCAGGAAGGATTCATAGCAGTTGAAGTTCAAAAACATAACAAAATAATTTTTTTATATGTGAAATTTCATCATTTTTTCACTTACTATTGGCTGCATTTGTTGCTATAGGTACACTTTTCTTCATAAGTAAGAGAGATTCTTCGACGAATTTTACACAGCCTACAAACCATACTTACAGGTATATGAAACACAAAAATTTATTAATTTATGAAAAATGAATGAGCTGTTACATTTTAAATTTCATCCTTAGAGAAAAACCGTAATTTTATAGTTAATTATCTCAATTTTTACCACAGTTTTTAATAGATTTTGAAAATTCAAGAGTTTCATACACCTGTAAGTATGGTTTGTATGCTGTGCAAAATTCATCGAAGAATCTCCATTACTTATGAAGAAAAATGTATCTATAGCAACAAATGCAACCAATAACAAGTGAAAAAAAATGATGAAATATCACGTACAAAAAAAAGTTAATTTGTTATGAACTTCCACTGCTATGAGTGAATCCTGAATCCTTGATTATCCTGCTGACAAAGTTCCATGAATTTGTTTGTAAAACTATAGACAGTGGAAATTAAAATAGCCTGTGGTGCCCCTCGTGCTCCAAGTCGGTCCATTTGACGTCCAACCCCCCTTAAAAGAACTGCTTCTAATACAACCTTACCTAAAAGGTTAGTCACTTTCAATGTGTTAACAACTATCCATGCATTACTCACTTTTCTATCTACCATTCGGAACCAAAGTTTAATCAACATAATAAAAGCACACTATCTGATCGAAAGCATCCAGATACCATTATGTTTTATGGAAGTGACCACTAAATATCAAGAGAGGCGGATCATGTAATACAGAAGGAGGCGAGGAGTATTGTGTTGTCAATAGAGAAGCAGTAACAGGAGATTGGCTCTGTCAGGATAGCTCAGTGACTCTGAACGTGGACTTGTCGTGGATGTCACCTAACAAAGCCATCTCACCCTTTCTAGCGCCGCCCAACACGACTGTTGGTGAGGTGGTTTTGAAGTGGAAACGCGAATGAACAGCTACAGCCTAACCAAGACCAGACAGATCTCATGTTCTGAGGAACAGCAACCGTCGAACATTGCAGAGGATGGTTGTAAAAAAGCGCACGATATCAGCGGAAGGAATCGCTCGTGAGTGTCAGAACGCTACCAGCAGTCCTGTTAGCACAATGATAGTGCGCTGGGAGTTAAAAATAATTGGTTGCAATGATCGAGCAGCTCCTCGTAAGCCACACATTTCTGAAATCAGTGCTAAGCGACGCTTGAGGTGGAGTAATGAGCGGCGCCACTGGACGGTGGATAATGAATAATTTGGACTGATAAATCACGATACACCCTGAGGTAATCCGATGGAAGGATTTGGGTTTGGCGAATGTCTGGAGATACTCATCCGTCATCATGTGTAGCGCCAACAGTAAAGTAGGAGGAGGTGGTGTTACGGTTTGGGTGTGGTCCCATTATCACCCTTAAGAAAACGGCAAATGCGTAATTATATGAATACGTTTTACACCATAGGTCTGTCTGCAATAGAAGGACAGTTCTGAGACGATCCTCATGACAATGCACTCTGTGACAAAATAACATCTGTGAGGCAATGATTTGTATAAAATAATAGTCCAGAAATAGATTGACCTGCCCAGTGTCTCGACCTCACCCCAATGGGACACCTCTGGGATGAGTCAGAACGTCGACTAAGCAGCGGAACTCCGCGTGTAATGTCACTACCTTCCCCGGTTCACCTCTTGACGAAAGGTGCGCTACCGTTCCTCCATAGACAGTGAGACAGTTCAATGATAGTGTCCTCAGCAGAATTCGAGCCACCATAAATGTGAAGGGTGGACACACTCCACATTAATGTCCACTATTAGGTGTTCAGATACTTTTGATCATTTTAATGCTTCAATAATATATACATATCTTTTATTTTCGTACCATTTCGTTGACATTCCATTCGTTAATATTCTATTTCTGCCCTGAGGCGACCGTAATATGCCCCTTTCCAATACCAGCTGAAAAGATTTGACAGTTTAGAAGTAAAATGATCTAGTGTTGCATGGCTGTCGTGTATGCATTAAATGTATCTGAGATAGAATTGGTGGAATTCCCACCTCAGTCGTTCGTGACGAAAGTTGGATCTGTACACCTGTGAAGACGCTTCAGTGTCTGCTAGGGTGCGTCCTAGTCCCACGCCCAGCTCGCTCTGTGGTGTACCTGGCCCAGTACCTTGACCACTAAAAACAGCGTACCACAGCGGGTTTGCTACAGTAGCACCCCTTTCTGCTTTCTGTACTGGAAATAACTCCGTCCAATATACACGCATAAACGTCCCATTCTGCAGTGTTTCTAAAGGAAATCGGACAATAGCTTCTTAAGGCAGGCTGTGAGCATCCTCTCTCTCAAATTGCAGCGAGCGTTCCTCGCTGAAAAGCTTTAACACGCTGAAACCCAGACGCAGGGGCTCCCCAATGACGGTTTATGTGGCTTGGGATGTATGTCCAGCCTTCGCAGATCACCTGAAACCAGATACAAGAACATGTTGTAATCTCTCACATCAACACACTGTACGTCCTATGCTTACACTGCTCCAGTGTACGGGAGCCGTATCAGGTAGGACAAACAGGAGGCATCGAGCATATGCAAGGAAGGGCGGGGCGAATAGTCTCCCGGCATGTCTGAATGCCAAGAGCGTCTAACAGAAAAGTGGAAAAACCTTAAGTGGCGTACAGTCGAGAAAGTCGCCGTGTTTCTCGTGTTAACCTTCTAAATAAACTCGAGAACTAGCTTTCAGAGTGTAGACCAGGAAAATCCTACGCCCATGTACGTATCGGGAAAAAGTCATTTTTTGTGCGAACAACTGTGCCGTTTTATTTATTCTCTACCGGTTTCGCTACTGGTTTCCGTCTTCACAGGAGATAATAATGAATATCGATTGGTCAAATACACATCTCTACGAAATGTGGCAGCATCACTTATAAAACACGACTAATCATTACAAATGTTTCACTGAATTTTCATTTGGATTTGCACAATTTAAGTGTGGTAACATGCACACACTTGATATTAACATCAAACAACTACTATAGGCTCAATCAGAAGCTAGCTCTTGATGTGACTGAGCTATAGCAGCCCAAACAAAGGCCTTTAGGCACTCGTTCGTCGCACGAACAGTTGCTTTCCTGTGACAGATTGGTAAGAAGCTTTAATATTTGATTTTAAGAGAAATACAGATCTCAGCCGCAGTTGGGCATTGAATTACATTCAATGGCGACAAGTGAAAATTTGCACCGTACCGGAACTAAAACCTGAATTTCAGACTTTACGCGAGCGGTCTGCTTGATTGCTTTGGCTATCGGAACACGCTTCCCCTGCTACCCAGATTCTCAACTTGCACACTCCATATGTACGACCATCGTCCAGTACCCTCATTCCTTGCAGCTTTATCTGAGTCCCGCAAGAGTTCAGAATAATGTATATCGGCACTGAGGTTAACATTACCGTCAACGCGTATGTAATTATATGCGTGGTAGCTGTTAATACCTTTAATACATGGTACAGTAAATGTATCTTCTCCCACAGACTACATAGTTGTTGCGTCCGTCAGTGCAAGAAAGGTGGAAGATTGCTATAGAACACGTCAAACATTGTAGTAGGATTTTTAAAAAAATATTAATTTACAACATATTTGCTATAAAGCATACATGATGAAACTAATATGCTGTTACTTTTAGCAATTAGAAACTGTCTGTGTGCCAAACTCTCTCGCTAGCAATGTGAACACAAGGACTTTTGAAATTCCTATGACTGATTCTGATTTAGAATCGCCATAGCTATGCTACTTTTAAACACTAATAAATTTATGCAGTATACGTAAATTGAAGGGCGGGGAGGGGGGGGGGGGAGCAAGGAAATGACTTACTGATGTCAGCTGCACCGGAAGAGTACAGAATGAGTGAAAACGTGTACCAGACCGGAATTAGAGTCCAGGATCTTCTGGATACTTGGTAGGTGTGTTAACAACTGCGCCATCCAGGAAACAGCGTCATCACACCTGCGCGGTATATCTTGGCACGCCTCGCAGCCGCCCCACATTCCTACTGAGTGCCACCTATCCGTACTCCCTGTCCATTTCCTCCATGCTCGCTACTCTGAGATTCCCACAGGAGGTCGGACGTACTTGTGCAACCGCACTGAAGAAGGTGGATCGATTATATGAATGCGTTGTGGAGGGAGCTGAAAGGAAAGGAAAGTCTTCTGTTGCATCGGGAAATTACGCAGAATCAGCGGCGACCAGTAACAACGTGTACCGGACCGGGATTCGAACGCGGGATATCGTGTTTACTAGGCACATCGCCATCTGTGACACAGTGCTATAGCAAATGCGCGCACTATCTAGGCACGCCTCACGGCCGACTCACATTGCCACATCCGCCCCCTCCACCTTCAGTTTACGTACATCTACATGATTACTCTGCAATTCACATTTAAGTGCTTGGCAGAGGGTTCATCGAACCACAATCATACTATCTCCCTACCATTCCACTCCCGAACAGCGCGCGGGAAAACCGAACACCTAACCTTTCTGTTCGAGCTCTGATTTCTCTTATTTTATTTTGATGATCATTCCTACCTATGTAGGTTGGGCTCAACAAAATATTTTCGTATTCGGAAGAGATAGTTGGTGACTGAAATTTCGTAAATAGATCTCGCCGCGACGAAAAACGTCTTTGCTTTAATGACTTCCATCCCAACTCGCGTATCATATCTGCCACACTCTCTTCCCTATTACGTGATAATACAAAACGAGCTGCCCTTTTTTGCACTCTTTCGATGTCTTCCGTCAATCCCACCTGGTGAGGATCCCACACCGCGCAGCAATATTTTAACAGAGGACGAACGAGTGTAGTGTAGGCTGTCTCTTTAGTGGACTTGTTGCATCTTCTAAGTGTCCTGCCAATGAAACGCAACCTTTGGCTCGCCTTCCCCACAATATTATCTATGTGGTCTTTCCAACTGAAGTTGCTCGTAATTTTAACACCCAGGTACTTAGTTGAATTGACAGCCTTGAGAATTGTACTATTTATCGAGTAATCGAATTCCAACAGATTTCTTTTGGAACTCATGTGGATCACCTCACACTTTTCGTTATTTAGCGTCAACTGCCACCTGCCACACCATACAGCAATCTTTTCTAAATCGCTTTGCAACTGATACTGGTCTTCGGATGACCTTACTAGACGGTAAATTACAGCATCATCTGCGAACGACCTAAGAGAACTGCTCAGATTGTCACCCAGGTCATTTATATAGATCAGGAACAGCAGAGGTCCCAGGACGCTTCCCTGGGGAACACCTGATATCACTTCAGTATTACTCGATGATTTGCCGTCTGTTACCACGAACTGCGACAGGTATAATGTATCAGAGCTGCGGATTCCGTGTGGTGCGTGTTCTTCCGTACATGTCCAAAACAACACACACCACGCATTCGTATAATATTTATGCAAATTACTTTGTTGGTATGTGATTTTAATTAATCTGAAACCCATCTGACTGTCTTTAAATGACATCAAAATAAAGAATGGTTATCAATAACGTTCAGAATGGCTGCTCAGAATTGCTTTGTCCCGAAACAATGACACGCAATTGCTAACTGTTACGCACCGAAAATGTTCCCTGTTATAAAAACGCATCTATATAATTTACACGAAATTTTGGTAATGAAAACTAATCTTAATTCTCTCTCAAAAAGTTAGTTTAGGTCCAGAATAGATTCTTACCCTGCAACAGATAGCTTGGCTCTACTCTCTCTGCACTACAAGAATAATGAACTGCAGTAAACCTGTGCGCCGCAGTTTCCCTTTTTATCTCATTTTCCAGGAAGTTTTTTTGCAAATCAAACTTTCGTTCATTTTCGGAAAATGTGGTGCACTGTGCAAGCAATAGTGCAAGACGTGGCAGTGCAGGTCTTGCCAGAGCTACCTTCTTATCCTAATAATGGGGATCACTTTCACGAAATATTTATGAAACGAATAGGAAAGGACTCTGCAAATGACCCAAAACAAACTTGAAATAGCATGAACAAAAACATTTTTATAACATTGCCGTTTCTCACAAAATTTACTTTTACGCACTATGTTTAGATTATGTAAACTTTACCCTTTGTTTTCGTAATGATATAGTTTTAACAGACAGTGGTGGGAGAAACTTATTAGAATACTGAACGCATGAATGACAAAACGAACTGGATAACAATACGTTAATATTTTAGAGACAATGAAATATTTGCAGCAGGCCTAAAAATACTTTGCGATTAGCGCTTGTGCCAAATAAAACTTACTGCATGATAGCTTCTCCCCAATGTGTCGTCTCTCTATGAAACCAGCTGAAAAACATTTTCTACTCTCAGTCATATCAGGGAGCTGTTACTTTAAATCCGTCTTGATTGCAAATTTTTTTTTTTTTTTTTATTATTCATATGACCGGTTTCGGTTCATTCAGAACCATCTTCAGATCTGTAAAAATAATTATACTAATTTACTATTTCACGAAAGCAAATCTTTTTCATCCTATCTTATCAACATCAAATGTACCAGAACGTACCTGATATTTAAGTTACAGGAGTAACCCGTCCAATTCAGCAACTTTCACATGCTACGTCACATAAAATTGGTTGGCAGAGTGCACGTCATTTATATTAATTATGACACTATTACCGACAGGTGGCGTCTGGTACATTTGTTACATTACATTTGCACATACTGTATTCAGTAGATCTTTTTTATATTAAAAATATTTAACTAAAATATGTAGATGTCAAAGCTAAAATCTGTACTTGTCAGGATTAAAAAACAGTAAAATTATCATTTTTATACGATCTAACAGGCATAGGGCGATTTATATATCTATGGTGCTGGTGTGCACTTGTTTTCTTCTACGGTCTGCTTCCGTGGTTCCCGCCACTTTGGTGTTGTGCCGCGGCCGCTCAGTCGTCTGCTGTCCATCGCCGCGGGCAAGAGGGCCGCACAGGAGGGCCCCGTCAACGACGCCAGGCGTTGCACGCGTCTTCCGGCTTCTCCACCGCGCACCATCTCTCATCCCTCGGCCTGGATCTCCATACGCAACAGTTGTCATCTTAGTAGGTCGTCATAAATGCTAAAATAGGCGTTATGATTGAATTCGCTTTGTTCGTTGAGGATTAAATCCGGATCTTTGTTTTTATGGGTGTATATTTCGATCTCTTCCAAAATGTCAAGGAACCGTCCCTTGTGAGCTCTATGCAGGATGTCTAAGTTGTTTTCAATATTCGTGACTGAGTGCTTTGTCGCAGCCATATGCGCCCCAAAAGCTGTTTTGTTTTGAGAGTAGGTGTGCTCCCTGAATCTGGTTTCAAAGTTCCTACCAGTCTGCCCTATATATTGTTTACAGCAGTCATTACATTTGATTTTATATACACCTGAATCCTGAAATTTATTCCTACTATTACATATTCTATGCCGGAGCTTCAATTTTAACGTGTTATTTGTTCGGAACCCTATTTTAACGTCGGATTTACGAAAGCATCTTTCAATTTTGTCTGCAATTCTTCCATTGTAAGTGAGAGCTACATATTTTTTCTTGTTGTTCCTCTTAACTGCTACTTGCCTTCCTTCTGTTTGTTCCATTTGCCTCTTCTTTATCTTCCTATAAATATTCATCACCTGCTTACACGTATATCCGTTCGCTACGGCCACTTGTTTTAAAATACTTAACTCCTTTTCTACTTCGTGTTGGCTTAGTGGCAATCTTAGTAGCCTGTATAACATCGAAGTAAAATATGCCCATTTGTATCGCGGTGGGTGACAAGAGCGCTCGTTGATAACTAGATCTGTACACGTAGGTTTTCTGAATATGCTAAATTCATGCTTCCCATTTTTCTTTATTAGTGTTAAATCTAAGTAATCTATACGGTTGTTTTCTTCAAATTCCATGGTGAATTTAATTTTCGGGTGTTGAGAGCTCATTTTTTGTGCTAAGTTTTCGATATCATTTTTATCTCCTTTGTATAATAAAATGGAGTCGTCCACATATCTCCTGTAATATACAATTTTCTCAGCGATATTGGGATTTTCATCAAAGAATTTGTTTTCTAAGTGATTTACAAAAATGTCAGCCAGCGTCCCAGCTAAACTGTTCCCCATTGCCAGCCCGTCTTTCTGTTGATAAATTTTACCATTGAAAGTAAAGTAATTGAACGACAAGACATGTTCCAACATTTCCACTAGTTCAATCACTTCCCCCAGTGCCAATTTACCATCAGTGAGGAGATTGTTCTTAATGATCTCAATCGTTTCTTTTACGGGAATGTTTGTGTACAGATTGGTGATATCCAATGAAGCTAGTGACGCATTCTGAGGTATAAGTACGTCTTTAATTTGCTCGGCAAATTCGTAGCTGTTGCTAATGTTGAAAGTCCGACGATATGTATATGCCGCCCTCAATCTGTTATTTAGCTCTTTATTTAATTTATAACTTGGGCTGCTGGTGTTATTAACGATTGGGCGAATCGATTTTTCAACTTTATGGAGCTTTATTTGTGATCGTAATTCTGGGATTCGCGGATTCATTACTTTCAGTTTAAACTTTTCCTCCTCTGTGAATAGAAACACACTGTTATCTATTTGTTTCCTTATTTCTGTTTGAAATTTCTTGGTTGGATCTTTCTTGACTTCTACTATTCCGTTTTCCAATGGGGAACAGTTTACCTGGGACGCTGGCTGACATTTTTGTAAATCACTTAGAAAACAAATTCTTTGATGAAAATCCCAATATCGCTGAGAAAATTGTATATTACAGGAGATATGTGGACGACTCCATTTTATTATACAAAGGAGATAAAAATGATATCGAAAACTTAGCACAAAAAATGAGCTCTCAACACCCGAAAATTAAATTCACCATGGAATTTGAAGAAAACAACCGTATAGATTACTTAGATTTAACACTAATAAAGAAAAATGGGAAGCATGAATTTAGCATATTCAGAAAACCTACGTGTACAGATCTAGTTATCAACGAGCGCTCTTGTCACCCACCGCGATACAAATGGGCATATTTTACTTCGATGGTATACAGGCTACTAAGATTGCCACTAAGCCAACACGAAGTAGAAAAGGAGTTAAGTATTTTAAAACAAGTGGCCGTAGCGAACGGATATACGTGTAAGCAGGTGATGAATATTTATAGGAAGATAAAGAAGAGGCAAATGGAACAAACAGAAGGAAGGCAAGTAGCAGTTAAGAGGAACAACAAGAAAAAATATGTAGCTCTCACTTACAATGGAAGAATTGCAGACAAAATTGAAAGATGCTTTCGTAAATCCGACGTTAAAATAGGGTTCCGAACAAATAACACGTTAAAATTGAAGCTCCGGCATAGAATATGTAATAGTAGGAATAAATTTCAGGATTCAGGTGTATATAAAATCAAATGTAATGACTGCTGTAAACAATATATAGGGCAGACTGGTAGGAACTTTGAAACCAGATTCAGGGAGCACACCTACTCTCAAAACAAAACAGCTTTTGGGGCGCATATGGCTGCGACAAAGCACTCAGTCACGAATATTGAAAACAACTTAGACATCCTGCATAGAGCTCACAAGGGACGGTTCCTTGACATTTTAGAAGAGATCGAAATATACACCCATAAAAACAAAGATCCGGATTTAATCCTCAACGAACAAAGCGAATTCAATCATAACGCCTATTTTAGCATTTATGACGACCTACTAAGATGACAACTGTTGCGTATGGAGATCCAGGCCGAGGGATGAGAGATGGTGCGCAGTGGAGAAGCCGGAAGACGCGTGCAACGCCTGGCGTCGTTGACGGGGCCCTCCTGTGCGGCCCTCTTGCCCGCGGCGATGGACAGCAGACGACTGAGCTGCCGCGGCACAACACCAAAGTGGCGGGAACCACGAAAGCAGACCGTAGAAGAAAACAAGTTCACACCAGCACCATAGATATATAAATCGCCCTATGCCTGTTAGATCGTATAAAAATGATAATTTTACTGTTTTTTAATCCTGACAAGTACAGATTTTAGCTTTGACATCTACATATTTTAATTAAATATTTTTAATATAAAAAAGATCTACTGAATACAGTATGTGCAAATGTAATGTAACAAATGTACCAGACGCCACCTGTCGGTAATAGTGTCATAATTAATATAAATGACGTGCACTCTGCCAACCAATTTTATGTGACGTAGCATGTGAAAGTTGCTGAATTGGACGGGTTACTCCTGTAACTTAAATATCAGGTACGTTCTGGTACATTTGATGTTGATAAGATAGGATGAAAAAGATTTGCTTTCGTGAAATAGTAAATTAGTATACTTATTTTTACAGATCTGAAGATGGTTCTGAATGAACCGAAACCGGTCATATGAATAATAAAAAAAAAATTTGCAATCAAGACGGATTTAAAGTAACATAAAATCACTGATTGCTGTTATCCCATAAGACATTATGTCTGTTTTTGCAAAATATCAGGGAGCATCTCCAACAAATTTCCTTTCTGTACGGCACCTCCACCATCCAAGCTCCTCACTCTTCCATGGTAAGACACTCTCTCTCCCTCTCTGGCTAACTGCTTCTGACTCCTGGTAGCCAAAGACTATGTTGCTCACGTGTTCAGCCATGCAAAGATGCTCGTAGTGGCAAACATTCCAAACAATTGGGATTTCTATTGATATTTACATTCGAAGATGTGCCAAGTGGCAGACATAACAGACGAACTGTGATTTGTCATGATATTTGTTTTGTACAAATATTACTCCTAATACAGATCCTTTCAATAACTTTGTATTCTGTAGTCTGTCTGCTCTCTCTCCATTCCGTTTGTACTGGAATTACAACATTCGCTAGCAGTCTAGCAGTGCTAGTAGCACTAGCGTCTTGTTAGTTTCGTAAGGTCTTCGTTGCAGCAGTAGCGTCGAGTTTGTTTGGTAAGGTTTCGCTGGCTTTATACTACGTTCGTAAGATCTTACTGCTGTCCGTACGCTTGGTGTGATCGGAGAGGAGTCTGATCATAATCTGAACGTAATATGAGACCATTCTGAGGCGGTGCTTGTTTATTCCTTTTTTGTTATTTCATTGACGTGGCCTCATATGGGGGGAGGGGGCGGAGTGGCCTGTCAGCAGTACAATATTCCGCTCTTCAGCCAAGGAAATCCCAAAAATCATAACAAGAGTGAGAGAAAAAACATTAGGACTAATTTTCAGTTTTAAATTAAAGATAAAATACGGAGAGCTAAAAAAAACTAAAATATATAGATTTTAGAAACACATCGCATAATGGTGAAATTATTGCGATAAAAGCATTGAAGTACTGCATTTACTCTTAAAATCTGAAAACCTGCACTGGGCTACAAGCATTTCTGGAGGGAAGAATATGATCCACAAGGTTGAGGTGTGCGGATAGAAAAGATAGGGATCAGTAAATTAGTAAAAGTATGGGGATGAAGGTAGGAGGGTGAAGAGTAGTTTGGTGTGTGGTTAGGATATATGGTAACAGGAGCAAACGAATGGGGATGCATGGAGACGGAAAAGAAGAGATGATGATGATGATGTTTGGCTTGTGGGGCGCTCAACTGCTCGGTTATCAGCGCCCGTACAAATTCCCAACCTTTGCTCAGTCCAATCTCGCCTCTTTCATGAATGATGATGAAATCCTGGCCGGTGTGGCCGAGCGGTTCTAGGCGCTACAGTCTGGAACCGCGCAACCGCTACGGTCGCAGGTTCGAATCCTGCCTCGGGCATGGATGTGTGTGATGTCCTTAGGTTAGTTAGGTTTAAGTAGTTCTAAGTTCTATGGGACTGATGACTTCAGATGTTAAGTCCCATAGTGCTCAGAGCCATTTGAACCTTTTTTTAATGATGAAATGATGAGGACAACACAAACACCCAGTCATCTAGAGGCAGGTGAAAATCCCTGACCCCGCCGGGAATCGAAGCCGGGAAGCGAGAACGCGACCGCGAGACTACGAGCTGCGGACCAAAAGAAGAGAGGAATCCTTATGTGGAGTGGGATGGGTGGAGAAAATTTAAAGTTGGTAGCAGGGATAAACATCGGTGCGGATCTCATCCGGTAGACGGAGTTGGCTAAAAGTGCGCTGCGATAGGATGTGGAGTGTGTCTAGTTATACAGGCGGTGGTATGTGTTTCCAAAGACGCGGCAAGAAGTCAGGGATAATGATCGGAGGGGAGACAATGGTGGCGGAGTTCTGAGTACGGCGGCGCGCGATCCAGACACAATTGCAAGCAGTGAGGTGACGCGAATTTGTTATCATCTTATGCCCGCAGCTCATGGTCTAGCGGCTATCGTTGCTGCCCCTGCATCCCGGCCGGGCTGGCGATTTTCTCTGCCCGGGGACTGGGTGTTTGTGTTGTCCTCATCATTTCATCATCATCATCATCATTAACATTAGTAACAGTGACTAGATTGGATTGTGAAAAAAGATTGGACTGTGTAAAACTTGGGACTTCGTAAGGGCGCTGATGACCGCGCAGTTGAGCGCCCTACGAACCAAACATCATCATCTTCGGTATCATCTATTGGCCTCTGGTGGGCCCTCTGTATCAGCGGCACTCGGCGGCTGGTTCAGGTTAGAATGGCTCTCCAGCGGATATGAGAGCGGTGCGCAGCGGGGCGATTGCGGTCGACGAAGACACTGTCGGTATAGCAATCGTGATTCGCGGAATTAAAAGCTGTCGAGTTTTATG
This sequence comes from Schistocerca americana, assembly GCF_021461395.2. Lineage (NCBI taxonomy): Eukaryota > Metazoa > Arthropoda > Insecta > Orthoptera > Acrididae > Schistocerca > Schistocerca americana. The sequence goes on along the minus strand of NC_060120.1, from coordinate 379,169,951 downwards.
AAAATGTTGAAAGGTGCCCGTTAGTCGGCTTTGAACTGTAGTATTTATTTTAGTACTATCTTTGAGATCGTGCACTCACCAGTTTCCAACACACAAGCTTATCGCAAACTCTCTTTTCGAAAACAGTGACTTCACTACATCATCATGGAATACTTGGCGAGTCGGTTTGTTCTCAGCCAATAGCATTCGTTGACACGTTGTAAGCCATGTTGCTTCCTCGTTCGAAGAGAGTTCGGCATTACAGTACCGTGGTTAATTTTTTGTACTGTCTCCGTGAAACACAGAGAAGACATATAAGACCTTGTGTAAAGAGAAAAATCTGTACAAACAAGTCACTGTGTGGCAAAGACTTAGCACTATAAACATACAGCCAAAGAAGATACTGATGTTCATCATTTTTTTTTACAAATCATCGGTCTTTTATGAGCATACATCATTTGTTTCAACAACTATTCTGCCTTCTTGTTTCTCTTGATGCTCGACTGTTCGCGTAACGAATTTTTTGTTAATAATGACAGCACTTTAATTCAAATTCGTTTAAAGATATTCATTTAAAATCTTATTTCCTTCATTACATTAACGACACCAGTTAGTATACTTGAAACTATCGGCAGTATAAAAAGTTGGGACTGAGTTGTGTAATGGTTAAAATGAACGTGTACCAGTCGCGCACTACCATTAAATATTTTCTAATTTTTCACAAGAACTTTCTTTCCTAAAGAAAACCAAGTCCTATTATATTTCAGTTAACACCTTGTTGCACGAGAAATTTAATGAAGGACGTAGTCAAATGCCACTAAACAATGACGGGAGCCAACATTGCATACTGGCCTCATTCAAATATCGGCTTGCGGTGGAACTCTTTTTTTGTTAAAAAAAGCAGTCATTTTAAAGTAACTTCTATATACATTGGTTTTAATTTTCAGTTCCATTGTTTCTGAAGCGTGCCTACTCGGTGCTACGACTTATAGACACGACACCTTCACGTAATTTTTTTCCTTCGTAACCGCATACTTTTTAGATCAGATCTAAAGTATAGGCGAGAATGCATGTTTCACACTATGTTATTACATCTGGCTCCAGTTGCAGGTTGGAAGGGTACTTCCGAAGTCTCAAGCTGTTTTAGTCCAACTTATATTCAGTGCTGAAGTGTAGTTTCCTCTGTGAGGTTATCTGGCTTTGAGTACTAGTATCAGTTCGCGTGCAAGTATTCGATTGCGTGCTTTCGCGCAGTAGAAGAGGTGTGAAGAAGTTGCGAATTCAATGCATACTTGCCTGGAAGCTGGTTACTGCAGCACTTATAATTTCAATCCATTCCGTAGTATCTCAAATTCTCCAAAGTGAACTATTTAGGGAGATAGAGACTACTTTTGTATTGATGATTCTGTGCTACATGTCCGACGATATTGTCCTGATTTGTAAGTAGGAGCGTTAGCTAGATTACACTAGTCAACAAATCTAAATCTTTTTTCCTGTATCTGGTTTGAAAATAAGTTGATTTATCTTATTTTGGGATGCTGAATTCATTGGTAAAATTAGTTCCTAGATACACAGTAGAATCAAAAACAGTACTGGTGAACACTGTCAGAATTGAAACAAACATGAATTACGCATCCAGAACTTAAGAACTCAATATTATTTAATATTTATACATGGACATGACGCTAATAGAAAGTCTGCATTAGTTCACAACATATTTGCACCTTAATACTTTTTTAGTATTCGAAAAGTGCGACAGTGATGCCCTTCTTTCTTTACTGACGATTTTCAGGCCTTCTAGCACTCCTGTGAAAAAAATATAAACAAAAGAAAGCAAACATCGAAATAAGAAAATAAATAATAAAAACCCCAAAAAACTCAAGAATCTTACATGCTAGAAAATTTTGAAAGGTAGATTCGGATTCTATAGACAAAAATACATACTAGTTGATATATCACATCTTAGATGAAAAATAGATATTGGGTAGTGTTATCCGTATGAGGTTTAACTTATTCCAATCTCTTTAAAGCTCAATATTCCCATTGTTAAAGTCAAACGTCGTGACTTCATTTCCCAGAAACTAAATCCTTCCTACTTGTTTTATTTAAATGTGCCACACTAGTGAGCCGCCATCTTGTCATGTTACCGAGGTCAAATACACTATTCAGTCACCTTCATAAATAGCCTTTCAATTGCAGAGTAGGCACTGAAAATTAGAAGTAATAATCAGTACGAGCTCTGTAAATGCTAATTAGCTTTGAGGGATTGAATAACGCAAGCCTACGTATGATAGGCTGCTGGGCTCTGATATGAGACTTCTGACTGCACTGCTTCATTGAACCATGATTCCATGTCAGATAGGAACTTAATCATTTATTAAATGGTCTTTTAGCTAGTTAACTGTTTTTTGCACTCTGGATTTGTGCTCAATAGGACAGCTGGACGCTATAACCAGAAAGCTTTCACACTTATTCAAAGTAATTTGTTGTTTGCTCGTAATTACTCATACACTCCACACAGGCGATATTTCGATATGCAGGCCCCATTCTTCTTCCCCTTGTGATGATTTATTATTTAGCGTATGGCTAGAAATACAACATCTATCATGGCTGAAATTTACTCTTGTATGTCTAGATTACGAATGTAGTGTATGGTTTGCGGAGTCGCGAGAGGAAAGTCACTAGCACTGTCATCATACTTTCTTGTCCTACATCCGGTGATGATGTGCTGGATGGTCTGTTGTGTAGCACCACAGTCACACTCAGGCGTTGAAGTTATGTTCCACTTGAAGCGGGAGGCTACACAATTCCCATGGTTGGTTTGGATTTTCCTTAGTGTGGACCATTGTCTGCGAGGGAGGTTGAAACCAGGTGGCGGCGTCTTCTTCGCAGGAGGCATTGTTGGGCAGCATTTGTCGTTGTCTCTTTTGCCACTCAATGGTAGTTTGTTAGATGCTGTTCCTCAAGTTCATGCCATCTCTTGTTGATGGTTTTCTCGAACGCAGTCGATTAGCATTTGCGTTGCTGATGTGAAAATATATCGGTAGTTCTGGATTGTCCATTATTTTGTTGAATTCTCTTAAGAGAACGTCTTTACATCTGAGATCTGGAAGGGGAATATGACTTAGTACAGGTACCCAGTGTATGGGAGTAATTTTGATTGTGCCAGTAATAAGACGCATTGTGGTATTTAGTTGGGTATCTATGATATTTGTGTGGGCACTATGGAGCCAGACAGCAGCACAGTACTCAGCAGTGGAGTACACCAACCCTAGAGCTGAGCCTCGCAGAGTTTCGGCTGTAGATCCCCAAGTTGTTACACATAGTTTATGAATTATAGTGTTGCGAGTTCTTATTTTTGCAGCAACTCTTTTGAGATGAGGTTTTAAAGACAGCGTTCTATCCAATGTGACCCCTAGGTATTTAGGATATCTGTTGTGTCTCAGTTGCCGGTTGTCCATGCACACCTTTAACTGCCTAGTATCCATGTTTTTGTTTATATGAAAGCAACAGACTTCAGTTTTACTGGTGTTTGGTTTGCGTCCCCACTTTTGAAGTACTGAGTCAGCTTCTTGAGGTCTTCTGTCTGAATCTGTTCCGTTTGTTCAATGGTTTGTTTTCTGATAGCAATTGCCCAGTCATCTGCATATGCGAATTTCCTTGAACATGTCTCTGGCATGTCTGAAATGTACAGACTAAACAATAAGGGAGCAAGAACCGACCCTCGAGGTAGCCCGTTGTTCAACGATCTTTTATTGCTTACATCTTTCCCCTTGTACACACGGAATTGTTTTTGGCTCAACGTGGTGTTCAAAAGTCATGCAGTTCTTATACATGGGATAGCTATAGGGAGCTGGTCCATCTTTCCATACTGTATCACAGGCCACTGTTAAATCTATGAATGCCACTGAAGTCTTGAGTTTCCGTCGATAGCCTGCTTCAATGAAAGTTGTAAGAGACTTAACTTGATCTGTTGTATACCTGTGTGGTCTAAAGCCCGCCTGTTCCTCTGGAATTATCTTAATATATCAGGACCAATTCTATTCTTGTGAAACGTCCCCTTTGAAAAATTTATACATGACTGTGCTTAAACTGACACACAATATTTTTAGCGCAACGCAATCCGACTTTCAAAAAATCTCTACGAAGGAATGGCCCTGACTAACATTAACCTATACCTTTCACAAATCACTTACCTCACAAAAATCTTCGTTACTTGAACTACTGCAATACAGCGAGCGCCACTAGTGCCAGCTAAATAAAAGATTCAAACTACGGATGGCACTAACTACTGATAGGCATAGTTAGCAAATGAAAGATTTTAATAGAGAACAAACAATGTATTTACCTTAATAGTCATAATATATATAGCAGTTCATGACAAATTACAAAACTCCGCCATCTCTCTCCCCACATCCACCACTGCTGGCGGCTCACCTCCAACTGCGCAACGCTACGCGCTGTTCACATCCAGCTGCCGCTGCCCAACACTACAATGGCAGACAACAATGCAAACTAACCACAGACTGCACACAGCACAGCCAGTGATTTTTATACAAAGGTTGCGTTACCAATAAAAAAACCTAAACAGCCTACTTACGTAGCAATGCAAACTAGACACAGACTGCACACAGCACAGCCAGTGATTTTTATACAGAGGTGGCGTTACCAGCAAAAAAACCTAAACAGCCTACTTACACTTGTGCTGAATCTATTTAAGAGTGTTGCGTGTGGCTATTTTCCATGCGTATGAAAGTCAAATCGCTTTACTAATTCGGTGCTCTCGGACAGACATATTTCTGTTCCGCATATTGCTGAAGTACAAGGCCTTATCATATACCTGCCTATGAGAGTAGCCTATGCTTTTCAAACAGACTCTGAAACGTTTTCTATGTGTTCATCATCGACATCGCTCCCGTCAACCCTTGTTATTGGCTGTGACGATATGACAGGACATATTGCTTGCGCTGTTGCCAAAGATGGTGGCTCCGCTCATGGTGCAAACCACGCACGCAACCGACCGTCCGTCGCGCCACCATGAACCAGCGGGCCGGTACACAACCAGTGTACGATGTCTGGGCTTTAGCAACTGCATGATTTTAGAATATACACTGTTCGAACATTATGAATTCTACATAAGCATTGATAATCCGCGAGCCAAAGTACGTTGCGTGGCGGAGGACACCTTGTGCTACTACTAGTCATTTCCTTTCCTGTTCCACTCGCAAATGGAGCGAGGAAAAAACGGCTGTCTGTATGCTTCCGTATGAGACCTAATTTCTCGTATCTTATCTTCGTGGTCCTTACGCACAATGTTCGTCGGCGGTAGTGGAATCGTTTGGCAACCACCTTTAAATGCCGGTTCTCTAAATTTTCTTAATAGCATTTCTCGAAAAGAGCGTCCTCTTTCCTCCAGGGATTCCCATTTGAGTTCGTGAAGCATCTCCGTAACACATGTTGCTCGAACCAACCGGTAACAAATCTAGCAGCCCGCCTCTGAACGCTTAGGCGTCTTCCTTCAACCCGACCTGGTACGGATCCCAAACACTCGAGCAGTACTCAACAATAGTTCGTACCAGTATACGCCGTCCCCTTTACAAGTGATAGATTCTTTTAAAAAATTCTCGCGATGAACAGAAGTCGACCATTCGCCTCTCCTACCATAGGTCTCACAAGCTCGTTACATTTCATATAGCTTTGTAACGTTACGTCCAGATATTTTTAGGGAATGATTGTTAATCAATACTGTATCTGAACATTACAGGTTTGTTCTTCTATTATCTCCACTAATATACGTTTTTAAACATTTAGAGCTAGCTGTCAGTCATCACACTAACTAGAAATTTTGTCTAAGTTGTCTTTTTTTCACTCAAGTTGTCTTTTTTCACTCAAATTCTTACCTTACACCACAGCATCTTCTCCAAAAACCCGCAGATTGCTGCCTACTCTGTCCGCCAAATCATTTACACATATATAGAACCAGTAGCTGTCCTATCACGCTTCCTGGGACACTCCTGACGATACCCTTGTATGTGATGAACACTCGCCGTCGCAGACAACCTACTCGGTTCTATTACTTAAAAAGTCTTCGAGCCACTCACATACCTATGAACTTATTCCATATTCTAGTACCTTCGTTAACAGCCTGCAATGAAGCACGGCGTCAAATGCTTCCCGGAAGTAAAATATGAAATCTGCCTCTTGCCCTTTTTCTATGGTTCACAATATATCATGTGAGAAAAGGCAACCTGAGTTTAGCATGAGCGTTGATTTCTAAAACCATGCTGATTCGTGGACATAAGCTTCTCAGTCTCAAGAAAGCTTGATATATTCGAACTGAGAAAACGTTCAAGGATTCTGGAGCAAACCAAAGTTAGGGAGATTGGTCTGTAATTTTGCGGGCCCATCCCTTTACCCTTCTTATATACTGGAGTATATAAGTATGTCTAATCGTGGTTGTAAAAGCTCTGCTGACAGTTTATGTTACATTGGTGGTGAATTTGCGATTAAAAAACACCAAAGAAACATTACAGACTTCGTGAAAAAGGTTTATCTGTCATACTTTTGATCTAAACTTGGTGAGCCGGCCGGTGTGGCCGTGCGGTTCTAGGCGCTTCAGTCTGGAACCGCGTGACCTCTACGGTCGCAGATTCGAATCCTGCCTCGGGCATGGATGTGTGTAATGTCCTTAGGTTAGTTAGGTTTAAGTAGTTATAAGTTCTAGGGGACTGATGACCACAAATGTTAAGTCCCATAGTGCTCAGAGCCATTTGAACCATCATCTTAGTGAGATACTAGCAACTGCTTATCTACTTTATCTAGGAGAAACACTCTCATAGCCTTCCTGACTGATTTATTAACTTTCGTAATCATAATTGCAAGAATGACATCATGATCGCTAATCCCCGTTTCTATACTGACACTGTCGATAAGGTCCAGCCTATTTGTAGCTACAAGATCTAACATATTTCCATTGCGTGTGGGCTGCCGAGCTAGCTGCTCAAGACAATTTTCGGAAAACGTGTTCAAAAGTATTTCGCATGACTCTCTGTACCCCCAGTAATGAATCCATAGACATTCCAGTCGAACAAAACGTCGGGAACTCAAATGGGAATCCATGGATGGAAGGCGGCTTTCTTTTCGGGAAGCACTGTTGGGAAAATTTAGAGAACCGATATTTGAAGCTGACTGACTAACGATCCTACTGCCACCAACAAAAATTGCTCGCAAGAACCACGAACATAAGATACGAGAAATTAGGGTTCATACAGAGGCTTACAGATAGTCGTTTTTCCCTCGCTCTGTTTGCGAGTGGAACATGTGGAGAAATGACAAGTAGTGGTATAGGGTACACTCTGCCACGCACCTTACGGTGACTTGCGGAGTATCTATTTAGATGTAGATGTAAATGTATACTGGGTAGGTTAAAGTCGCCTCCAACTTGTGTTGCATGATCTGTGTATTCACGCGCTACTGACCGTAGACTTTCTTTGAATGACTCTAGAACTGCCGTAGCGGAATCTGGTGGCCGGAAAAAACATCCAACAGTTAACTTTGTTTCACCTACACTTGTTATATATGACAAGACAACTTAACTGCCACTCTCAACTTCGACCTCAATAGAGACAATACTTTTGTCAAGTGCAATGAAAACTTCCCCTCCTATGGCCTCTAATCTGCCTTTTCGATATACATTGCATGACTCGCTAAATATCTCAGAGCTTTCCACCTTGGGTTTTAGCCAACTATCGGTCCCAAGAATAATTTGAGCGCGAGAACTTTCTGGAGGGCAGTAAATTCGAAAGTTTTATTACGAATACTTCGGCTGTTTACTGATAAAATTTTGACAGTCGAAGTGTCTTCGTTCTCAACGCCGTCTGACCTCCCTCGCTGCATATCGACTGGTGCGTATCGACTGGCGAGTGTTTATCAGGGTACCTCAAACTACGTGTAGCCTAAAAAATCCTCATGTGCACTTCACAAGTATTCTGCTACCAAAGTAGTTGCTTCCATTGTGTAGTGCACCCCTGACCTATCAAGGGGAGTCCTACAAATCCCCATACGATAACGTAGATCTAGAAATCTGCAGCCAAGACCGTCACAGAATCGACGAAGCCTTTGTTTGAGACCGTCCACTCGGCTGCAAATCAAAGGACCCTGATCACTTCTGGAAACAATGCTGCAAGTAGCGAGCTCTCCCTGCACCCCACGACCGAGGCCAGGGTCTTCACCACCTCCGCCAGCCGCCTCAGAACTCAAGCGACAGGCGTCGTTGGTGCGACGTGAGCCACAGCTCGCAGGGGACTGCACCCTGCACGCTCGATAGTCGCAGTCAAGGCCGCTTCCACATATCGGATGAGCTACCCCCGGCAGACATACCGAGTGCACATTGGCTTTCTTTCCAGCTATGAACGCTGTCTGCCTAAGTGCACGCGCCTAACGTTGGAGCTCCCAATAGCTAGTAAACCTCTTCCTCTGTGTGCCTGCTCGAACCCTACTTAAGGAGTGACCACCTATCCACTCACAGGGTGAATGGGCGAGCCCAGTTGTGCAGTCTCCGCATTGGCCATCCGTCTCAGCGACGCGTTACTTCGAAAGTAGCAGTCTATTGAGACGCAGGCAGCACTAATTCAGAGAATGTTGTTTTTGTGAAGAACAGCTAGTTCTTTATTTGTACAAAGTAATGAGTGTTATCGACAGGGGATACCAGATTGATTCCATATTTCTAGACTTCTAGAAGGCTTTTCACATCCTTCCTCATAAAAGACATCATGGAGTAAAATAAGTGGCGTTCCCCAAGGAAGGGTTAGAGGCCTTCTGCTGTTCCTAATCAATATAAACGACTTAGGAAACAATCTGAGCAGCTCTTTTAGATTGTTTGCAGCTGATTCGGTCATTTACCACCGAGTAAATTCATCAGAAGTTCAAAAACAATAGCAAAATTAATTAGGCACGGTATATGTATGGTGCGAAGAGTTGGAATTGTCTCTGAACAAGGAAAAGTGCAAGGTCATCCGCATGAGTACGAAAAGAAATCCGTTAAATTTCGGTTACATGATACGTCAAATAAATGTAAATACTGTCATTACCTAGGAATTACAGTTACGAACAACTTAAATTGGAACGATTACATAGATAGTGTTGTGGAGAAGGGAAACCAGCAACTGCGTTTTGTCTTCAAAACACTTAAAGGATGCACCCGATCTGCTAAAGAGGCAGCCTAAATCACGCTCTGCTAGAGCACTACAGTGCATTGTGAGAAGCTTACCAAATAGAACTGACGAAGGATGTCGAGAAAGTCCAAAGAAGAGCAGCCCGTTTTGGATTATAGCGAAATAAGGGAGAGAGTGTCACGGATATGGCAAGCAATTCGAGGCGGCAATCGGCGGGTTGAGACCTTTTCGTGAAATTTCTGCCACCAACTTTCTCCATCAAATGTACAGATATTTTATTGTAGCCAGCTTACATAGGGAGAATGATCATCGCAAGAAAATAAGAGAGCTGAGAGCTTGTACAGAAAGTTTTAATGTTCATTTTTCCCACGCGCTGTTAAGAGAGTGGAACAATGCAGAAATAGTCTGAAGGCGGTTCGCAGAACGCTCTGCCAGGCACTTAAATGTGAAATGCAAGAGCAGTGATGCAGATGTAGATGTAGATTCCTGACCGCCAGACACGCCATTAGGTGGACGTCACGCACCGCTTGTGCAGGACGTGCTAGCGGTTCTCCTTGGCACGGATAATGACACAGAGTGCTTCCCATGTTCGTAACTGTGAGAATCCACTAGTCTCCCAAGTTTTCAAACAATCAAGGTTCCCGAATGAAGGATATGTGAGGTAATAACTTGCCTCGCAGTCAGTCAGCCACACAGCAGGCGTTTGCAACATCACTGTCTGGGAGGAGATGTAGCCGACGTCTACGTATGACATTCTTTTATAATTGCAATCCGCAAATAAAAAAATCCAACAGTCCCATTACGCTACAGAGCTCCCAGCATTCTGTCAACGGTGAATAAAATTCTGAAACGGTGTAGCGCTTCATAGAGGAAAGTATCCCACGAGATCAGTCTTATTTCTACGAGGGAGTGATGGAAAGTAATACCTCCGATATTTTTAACATTAAAAATTTTTAAATAACAGAAACGTTATTAATATTATACATCTTTATTTTCCATGTCTACAAATTTGCAGCCCTCTACATCGAATTATTTTTTAGTATGTTACCTGCTATCATGAATATTATACACTGAAGAGCCAACGAAACTGGTACATCTGCCTAATAGCGTGTACCGTCCCCGCCAGCACGCATAAATGCCGCTGCACGACGTGACATGGACTCAACTAATGTCTGAAGCAGTGCTGGAGGGAATTGACACCTTGAATCCTGCAGGGCTGTCGATAAATTGGTAGGAGTACGAGGGGGTGGAGATCTCTTTTGAACAGCACTTTGCAAGGCATCCCAGATTTGCTCAATAATGTTCATGTCTGGGGAGTTTGGTGGCTAGCGGAAGCGGAGCCATTTTGTAGCAATTCTGGACATGTGGGGTGTCGCAGTGTCCTGCTGGAATTGCCCAAGTCTGTCGGGATACACTATGGACGTGAATGGGTGCAGGTGATCAGACAGGATGCTGACGTAGGTGTAACTTGTCAGAGTCGTATCTAGACATATCAGGGGTCCCATATCACTCCAACTTCACATGCCCCACACCATTACAGACTCTCCACCAGCTTGAACAGTCTCTGATGACATGCAGGTCCATGGATTCATAAAGTTGTCTCCATTCCCCACTCTCGTCCATCCGCTCGATGCAATTTGAAACGAGACCCGTTCGATAAGGCGACATGTTTCCAGTCATCAACAGTCCAGTGTCGGTGTTGATGGACCCTGGCGAATCATTAAGCTTTGTGTCCTGCAGTCATCAAGGATACACGACTTGGCCTTCGGCTCCGAAAGCCCTTCGATGATGTTTCGTTGAATGGTTCAAGGATTGCACTTCTGTCACGAAGAACGATTTTCTTCAGTCGTCGTTGGCCCCGTTCTTGCAGGATCTTCTTGCGGCCGCAGCGATGTCGGGGATTTGATGTTTTACCGGATTCCTGATAATCACCATGCATTTGTGAAATGGTCGTAAGGGCAAACCCCACTTCATCGCTACCTCGGAGATGGTGAGTCCCATCGCTCGCGTCCCTACTATAGCACTACGTTCAGACTCACTTAAATCTTGATAATCTGCCATCGTAGCAGCAGTAACCGATCTAACAACTGTGCCAGACAGTTGTCGTCTTACATAGGCGTTGCCGACCGCAGCGCCGTGTTCTGCCTGTTTACATATTTCTGTCTTTGACTACCCATGCCTACTCCCAGTCTATAATGCTCCACAGAACCTCTTGGTGCGGCAGCGCAATCTGTAAATAGAGACTAATCTATAGTCGGAAGTACTCCGCAATGTGCAATACAGGCATAACTAGTGATGCTGGGCAGCTCTCGTAGCGAACGTCTGAAATAGCGTCCGCCGTGCTGCAGGTTCGTCCGCAGCATCCAACTTCCTATTGAATCCGTACCACCTGAAAACCGACTTTGTGGTTAATGAAGTGAGTAAGTAGATGATGTAATTTGAATTGGAGTCTCACCAGCGATCTCTTGATGACGACTTTGAATTTATTGCTATTTCTCTTCACAATTCGATATCGACCACATTCTATACTTGTACATAATCCGATTCAACATTCATGGGGTAACCCACGTGCACAGAGCGTTTGTATGTTCATAACTGGTATACAAACGTTGGTGGACTACTATCGGCTAATACACATAGTTACCACAATTAAAAAATCATCACAACACGCTAAATGGTCATTTGTCATAATAAAATGGAATACTATAACCGCCATCGGGCTCCGAACTATGGCGTGTAACATGGCGTGTAATATAACTATGTCGATGTTTGAGGGATAGCGTGCTGTAATCGAATTTCGAATTTGAAGAGTTCGTTCACTCATGGCGCACCATCTCCTTCAGCATAACAATGCCAGACCACACACGATATCTGCTACAATCCGACGGTTTGGGTTCGCTATCACCGATCATCCTCCGTAGAGTCCAGACTTGGCATCATCCGATTTTCACCTTTTGCAAAACTTAAAAAGCACCTTCCATAACTTCACTTTGACAGTGATGAAACGGTGCAATCAGAGGATAGATTCTACAGTGACGATGGTAACAAACTAGTCTCTAGTTGGAAGAAATGTGTACGTTGTCAGGGTGACTACGTTGAGAAATAAATGTGTAGACATGAAGAGTGAGCCGCGCTGGGTAGCCGCGTGGTCTGGGGCGCCTTGTCACGGTTCGGGCGGCTACCCCCGTCGAAGGTTCGAGTCCTCCCTCGAGAATGGATGTATGTGTTGACCTTAGCGTAATTTAGTTTAAGTTAGATTAAACAGTGTGTAAGTCTAGGGACCGATTACGTCAGCAGTTTGGTCCCATAGAAGCTTACCACAGATTTCAAATTTCATGAAGATTGAAAATGTAGAACGTTAATAACGTCTGTTTTGTTTAAAAAGCTTTAAGAATTTTCACATAAACAATTCGGAGGCAATACTTCTCAGTTTGTCCTCGTACGAGGGTCACCCAATGAAGCACAAGCTTATGAGTGTGATGAAGTAAGCCCGCCCTAGTATAGATTGGTACGGAACACTGCAGTGCCACATCTCCCGGCGTGTCCAGCACTTTCTACAGTGTAGCTAAGCTCGTAACCTACGAATATGATATATTTGTGAACCCTATCACAACCAAACGGAAGCATCCGTGCCCCAGACCCCGTACAACGTTTTACTAAAAGCGTTTACATTTTCACATATTTTAACTTTCTAATTTTTCAGCAAATTTTCCGAGAATAAAGTACACTGAAAGCTAAGAATCTCGAAAACAATAAATTTTTAAAATAATTACAGCCTACGCTTAATTCGAGATAATTTTAAATAATATTGTGTGTGGGTTGTGTTGTACAGCTTTAATGAAGGTTAGGAAACTGCACGATGAAATACGCAGGTGTATCAGAATATTTCATTAAAGACGCTCGATTTCGGTCTAAGAGCAGATAATCGTCGGGTCAAAAAAACATCTCAGCAACGCATTTAATCAACTTACATAACAATTATCAGTTGTGGACTGTTCTATCACTAATACTTTAATTTTAATTCATTTTCCTGATGTCTAGTTTATGTGCATTGGTTTGCCTCCTGACTAGCTCCGGAAAGCATTCCGGCCAGGAAAATGTGCCAATTTAACGGTTGACCATATCTGCCGTCAACAAACTGCACACTGCTCATGAGTCCACAACTGGAACTGGCAAACAACAGAAAGGTGAGCGAGGGAAGACAGAAGGGGAAAGGCGGTCCACTAACGAAAAATATTGACCAAATGCGAATAAAACTCGTGATCTGAGGATTGCGTATTAACTTCGGTATGTATGTACGCAGCTCATCCATCCGGGGAACTGAGAATCTCTACGATTTTTGCCTATTATCGAGAACGGTACTTGCAAGATACCGGTTCCGGGAATTCCAAGGTTTTCGAGAATGTTTTAAGTTTAAATGTTTTCTATTATTTCGCACTTGCTGTTGTAATTCCTGAGAAAAAAGGGTTCTTAGAGCAGGAAAATCATTCAGCTAACCAATGACAAAAAATATTTTTTCGTGTGATATAATTAAAAAATAGCAATTTTCAGATTTTTCCTTTACTTGTTCTGTAAAACCTTGCTGCTTACCATATTTCATAATTCTATATTAACGGGAGGCAACGGCCTTGCCGCAATGGTGACATCGGTTCCCGTCGTATCACCGAAGTCGGGCTGGGCTAGCATTTGGATGGATGACCTTCCGGTCTGCAGAGCGCTGTCCCCAAGCGGGCTCCACTCAGCCCTTGTGAGGCAAACTGAGGAGCCACTTCATTGAGAAGTAGCGGCTCCGGTCTCGTAAACTGACATACGTCCAGGAGAGCGGTGTGCTGACTACATGCCCCTCCATAACCACATCCTGTGACGCCTGTGGGCCGAAGATGACACTGCGGCCGTTCGGTGCCGTTGGGTTTTCTTGGCTCTTCGGGCGGAGTTCAGTTTTAGATTAAAGGGAAGTACGCTATAGGTTTTCATGAGTGAGTTAGCCAGTTTAAAAATATTCAACATAAATGGCCACCTCTTTTGATTGCACTGACCAAGGAGCTTAAATTTTTTACACCGTAAGAAAATATAAATTTTAACTTGACACGTCTACCCGCTCAAGACGAAAAGGATCCTCAACGGTCGGAGAGACAGACAGAATTATAGACGGACCATAAAGCTATCCTATAACGGTTCCGATTTTACCGATTGAGGTACGGGATACTAAAAAAAGAAAAAAAATCAGAAAGACTGTCTTTCCCGTACGCAGGTAGGAACAACTGGAAAATACAGCATTCCTTTATTTACGCCGCATCACCATAGGCAGGAGACCAGTTTACGCTAAGTGATGGACTCAGCATTGCCCTTCTGGATTTAATATTTTGCAAATTGTGATGTTGTCAGAATTATGACAGTTTCGTTGTTATTATAGGTCTTAAGTTACTTGCATGAGACATGTACTTCTCGAATCTTTGGATGGATGCTTTTAAAAAGATACATTCCTTGAAACTAAAATTTCTTGGAAGTTCTCCTAAAGCAAATTACTAAACACTTATTATAATAATTATTATTACTGTTACTGTTATTATACAAGATGAATATTAGTAAAACCGACAAACTGCAGTTACAGATTCATGACTAGAAATGAAGGAAAGAAGGTCTTACGAACACGTGTCCGAAAATGCTTCATTGTCACCGGAGATGGCACTGACTCTGACCACGTGCCGTGCGTTTCTTGTGTGTTGCAGACTGTGTAATTGACGGAGCAGACTGAAGCAGCAGAATGGTCCGGTATTCATGTCTGGAACAAGGCAAGATTGTGTTTGTGTACGGCCAAACACATGGAAGCGGTCGAGATGTAGCACGGCTATACCAAAACAAGTACCCACACAGACACCAACTATATCACACAACATTTCGTGCCCTTTCTGGGCGTTTGTGTGATCATAGGTCCATTTAGACAGGCGAACAAAAAAAAATGGTTCAAATGGCTCTGAGCACTATGGGACTTAACATCTAAGGTCATCAGTCCCCTAGAACTTAGAACTACTTAAACCTAACTAACCTAAGGACATCACACACATCCATGCCCGAGGCAGGGTTCGAACCTGCGACCGTAGCGGTCGCGCGATTCCAGACTGTAGCACCTGGAACCGCTCGGCCACCCCGGCCGGCCAGACAGGCGAACATGCAGGGAGCCGGAAGCCTGTGCGTAAATCAGATTTGGAGGGCCGGGTTCTGCAGGATATTGAGACTAACCCTGGTACAAGCTCCAGGCATGTGGCCAGCCAAAGTACGGTTATGTGTAACCTGAACGACAACGCCCACTATGCCTAGTACCCAAAACGAGTGCAAGGATTAGCAGCTGCGGGTTTCCCTCTACATGAAATATTTTGTCGAAGGTTTTTCCACCAGATCGTCATAATTACGGGATATCTGTCATCAGTCCTTTTTACCGACGAAGAAGCTTTTACTAAAACTGGTATGATCAAACTTCCTGGCAGATTAAAACTTTGTGCCGGACTGAGACTCGAACTCGGGACCTAAGCCTTTCACGGGCAAGTGCTCTACTGACGGAAGTAAAGCTGTGAGGACGGGGCGTGAGTCGTGCTTGGGTAGCTCTGTTGGTAGAGCACTTGCCCGTGAAAGGCTAAGGTCCCGGGGAACCTCGGTCCGGCACACAGGTTTAATCTGCCAGGAAGTTTCATATCAGCGCACACTCCACTGCAGAGTGAAAATCTCATACTGTTATCATCAGTCTGCACAAACGTCATCTTCGGGCTACAGACAATTCTCAGGGAATGGTTGAAGCGTCTCATCAGTATTAAATCAGCATCAGTGCGTGGGCAGGGATTGTTGGCGACACATGCGTAGACCGGTTATTATTCCACAACGCCTCAACAGAAGAACGTACCTGGACTTCCTGTAGAATGCCTGCGCTGCTTGAGAATGTGTCTTTGGTATGCTTGACGGAGCACCACGCCACTTTCACATTACAGTTCGCCGACAACTCAACATCATCTTAACCGGACGCTAAATAGCACACGGAGGTCTTGTAGCATGGTCTACTAGGTCACCGGACTAAAAACCCCCGGATTTTTACCTCTGGGGTATGCTTAACCAGTTCATGATGTGCAAACCTTCGACAACGTATTTACGACGCCTGTGACGCTATTCGGAGCGAGGCCAGAACGTGCGAAAGAGTGCTGCAATCCATGACGCGACGTGTGAACGTATGTATTGCATCCCATGGAGGCCACTTTGAACATTTATTGTGACGTGGATGCGATGCAGCTCTGTACTGTGTTCTAGAACGATTTGGTATCGTTGTACGCACACCATCCATTTCTGGGCACATGTTCATAGAACCTTTTTTCCTTTGTATCCAGTGAGGCTCCGTTCCCGCAGTTTGTCGGTTTTATTAATATTCACCCTGTATTAAAGTAACTCCAAAAGGAATGCATAATGTTTTTTTAAACATCCAATTTAATTTCCATGTCTTTGATATTTATATAGTGTACTGATACGTTCAACAGAAACAAGTATCTTTTTTTTCAATAATTTTCGTCTCTTTCAACTACCTAGCGCCACCATGGAACTAAAGCCTACATACTTGCACGGTAGCAGTCAGGGTCAGCACGTTTGACCCACTGTGTAGCAGACCTTTACGAGGGAGTCATCATCACCAAGTCTCGTTTTGCGAAGGGTATCCTTCAGCTTAACGAAGAAGTGGTAATTAGACGTGTCCAGAGTATGACTATAGGGTGGGTGTTTCAGGCGATGTCGCCCACACAAATTTTGTGATCTCGGTTGTGGTTTTCTCACCGATATGTGGCCTGCCGTTATCTTGCAACAGGAAAGCATCTTTTCTTTTTTCGATGTTGTCGAACTCGACAAATTCGAGCATAACATTTTTTAAATGTTGCCACATACGCGTCAGAACTGGTAGTGTTTCTGTGTGCTATCATACCCATAAATAAGGATCCTTTTAAATCATAAAACACAGCAGCTATCACTTTTCCTACTGAAGGCGCAGTTTTGGATTCCTTCTTCTTCTTAGACGAGTTCACGTGATGTTTTCCCATCGATTGTTGTTTCGTCTCCTGTTCAAAGTGATGCAACAATGCATCATATCCTGTCACATTTCTTGCAAGTCGGTTATCTCAAGAGCTCTCGTACTGTTCCAATACTTCGTTGCACACCATTTTTCGTGTCGCTTTCTGGGTATCCTTAAACATTGTTTTCAGCCATAATGGTCACGTTTGTGAACAGTGACTGGGTGGGATGGTTATTTATTTGTAATTTATGCTCCAAGTAACATTTTTATTTGTTTTATGTTTAATCTAACAAAATAGAACGTGTTTCGAACGTGTTCTGTTCTTCATCAGGCGTTTATACATACACACATACAGAGAAATGTTACTTAAAAATAAATTGTCTTAAACTAAATTAATCTAGAACTTATTGTCCATTGTTCGTTACTGTAGTGGCTGGCGTGGCATTTGGGAGGGGGGGGGGGAGAGGGGAGGGGGAGCAGTGGATAGCCAGAAATCGATGTCAGTGATGTCTTCTGCTGGTTTTTCTTGTTGTTGCTTATGTATGACATCACAGCCTTTATAGGATGCAGATAGTTTAGCATCAGTTGTATGTTGCGAAAATCATGTAAAAGGCTTTTATATGACAGTTGATCACTTACGATTTTATCGCCTTGTAGCTTCACGTGCATCATTAGTGCAGTGGCGTAGCTGTTGAGTAACATTACACAATTGCACTTTGTATTTTGTCACTGTTTTTCGACGTAATTCACTGTACAAAATGTTGTGACATGCATGTAAACATTATGCACTTAATATAAGATGGTGGACTTGTAGCATGTGAGTGGGTATTGATTATCGAGGTTTTGTATCGATGTTCTTGGTACTAACAGATTTGTAGTCGTTTATTTACATTGACACATCTTGAATCCATTGAGTTAGAACTGGATTAAGACTGTTGAAGAATTTTGAGTTTCTGAATTCGTTACCTCATTGACATTGTTCTCGAGTTCTGAAATTTCTGCCTGTTTGGCTTATATAATATTTATTGCATTGGCTGCAGGTAATTTTGTAAATGCCAAATGCATCAAGATTTGTATCTGGTGGGTTTATATTGTGAATAAGCTTCCTATTTAAGTTGTTGTTGGCTCTCAAGCTAATTTTTACATATGTGTTTTTGAATAGTCTTGCTAATTTGTCGGATACTATTCGGCAGAAATTTCAGGACTTCAGTCAAAGAACATTTAGACTGCTACAGAGTCGATAAATGTAACAAATCAGAATTAGCAACTCACAGTAATGACACAGACCATCCTTTGAAAATCGAAGACAACTTCGATATTGTACACAAAGCAGGAAAAAGTAAAAGAATAGTTATCAAGGAAGAACTGGAAATTTTCATCCATAATACTAAACATGGGGTAAACATTCTTAATGAGGTAACCGAATTCCAAAATTCAGAATTCTTCAACAGTCTTAAGCCAGTCCTAACTTAGTTGATTCAAGATGTGTCAATGGAAATAAACGACTACAAATCTGTCAGTACCAAGAATATCGATACAAAATCTCGATAATCGATACTGACTCACATGCTACAAGTCCACCATCTTATATTAAGTGCATTATTTTTACATGTATGTCATAACAATTTGTGCACTGAATTACGTCGAAAAACAGTGACAAAATACCAAGTGCAACTGTGTAATGTTACTCAACAGCTACGCCACTGCACTAATGATGCAACTGAAGCTACAAGGCGATAAAATCGTAAGTGATCAACTGTCATATAAAAGCCATTTACATGATTTTCGCAACACACAACTGATGCTAAACTATCTGCATCCCATAAAGGTTGTGATGTCATACATAAGCAACAACAAGAAAAACCAGCGGAAGACATCACTGACATCGATTTCTGGCTATCCACTGCTCCCCCTCCCCTCCCCCCCCCCCCAAATGCCACGCCAGCCACAACAGTAACGAACAATGGACAATAAGTTCTAGATTAATTTAGTTTATGACAATTTATTTTTAACTAACATTTCACTGTATGTATGTATGTATGTATGTATAAACGCCTGATGGTGAACAGAACACGTTCTAAACGCGTTGTATGATTTTAGATAAACATAAAACAAATAAAAATGTTACTCGTAGCAGAAATTACAAATAAATAGTTATCCTTAAACATTCTCGAAACCCTTCCGGCGGAAACCTGTCTCGACGTCAACTGTTTCAATGTTCTGCAGACAGTTGTTTCTTCTACTCCCACTCGGACTGATAGTTTGTTCACTGTTATGCGTTTGCCAGGCTAAATCAGACCGAATACGCTGCACATTGTCAGAAGTCTGTGAAGCACTCGTTCTGCCTCTGTCCGGGAGACCCGAGTACCGGCGTGCCCACTGTCACCGGATAATCTGCCTCCTAACGACCGACTGTACGTCTGTACTGCAATGAAAAATGTCATTCTTCAATCTCTAGTGGAAGTTTGTCACAAAACAGTGACTCTTTAACAGCACATTGCTTCAGTCGAACATCAAGTGCAGCAGCCATCTCGACGGAGTGCTACGTCAACGCGACTTGCGGAAACAGGTTGAATTAAATTTGAATGTAAGCGGGACGTATGTTTCTACCTCCTTCTGAATAGAAAAGATGTTGAACCAAAGCTGGATTCTTTTAGAGTAAAGCTCCTAAAACGTTTTATGTATTGTATTGTTACTGAAATCATGAGTATGACACATTAACAGTGGGGGTGGCGGCAAATTTTTTATGAGGGAGGGAGGAGAGGTGGGGATAGCAACCAACTGTGAGTAGTAGGGAGATGGAGTTATGAGCGCAATTTTGGTGTCATATTGATATACAAATTAATGAAATTGATCAATTAATTCCCCCACCCTGACCACATCCATCCCCACCGCCAGATGACGTCATGTGTTTTCGTCATCCTACACGTGGGCCCCAGCCCCCTCTCCCCTCTCCACCCTCCCCTCCACCCCCTCTCCTCCATCACCTACCCTATCGATGGTAATTTCAATTTTTGGTGCGAATTTCGAATTTTGGAGGGAATTTCTAATTTTGGTGGGAATTCCTTTGTTCCAGGGCTGTGTTGACATCCCACTCGGGAGTTGGTGGGAAATTAAAAATGGCGTTACCCTTTCTGGGACTCAAATCCTCGCCGTCCTGTACGGAAAGCCCAAGTGCACCCCCCTAACCCAATCATACCACTAGAGGCACCTGAAATTGGCAGTATCCAGTAGGACTGCAGCATCTGATCAGATAGGGGATATAAGGTGGGCCCAGTAGCTCTGCAGCCTGGAATTGGCTGCGAATTAATAATGGTGGTGTCCTTTCCAGGACTCGATCCCTGGTCCTCCTCGACGGAAAGCCCAAGTGCACTCCCCTAACACAATTATACCACCAGAGACGCTTGGAACAGGCGGGAAATTAAAAATGACAGTGCATTTTGCATGACTCGAACTCTGGTACTTCTGGATGGAAAGCTCAAGCCAACCCGCCAACACATAGAAACTGTCTAGATGCACGAGAGGAAGGTTAGGTTGTAAGAGGTATGCGCTATATGCGCTGCCTGCAACAGGCAAGACTTAGGAGAGCCTCTGACCAGAGAGCAGTATGTAGTTAGTTGTTGCTTGTCGCTAGTCGGCATTAGAGTGCGGTAGTCAGCAGGAGTCTGCGCTAGTGTGTAGTAGTGTGCGGTAGTCGGCAGGAGTCTGCGCTAGTATGTAGTAGTGTGCGGTAGTCGGCAGGAGTCTGCGCTAGTGTGTAGTAGTGTGCGGTAGTCGGCAGGAGTCTGCGCTAGTGTGTAGTAGTGTGCGGTAGTCGGCAGGAGTCTGCGCTAGTGTGTAGTAGTGTGCGGTAGTCAGCAGGAGTCTGCGCTAGTGTGTAGTAGTGTGCGGTAGTCGGCAGGAGTCTGCGCTAGTGTGTAGTAGTGTGCGGTAGTCGGCAGGAGTCTGCGCTAGTGTGTAGTAGTGTGCGGTAGTCGGCAGGAGTCTGCGCTAGTGTGTAGTAGTGTGCGGTAGTCGGCAGGAGTCTGCGCTAGTGTGTAGTAGTGTGCGGTAGTCGGCAGGAGTCTGCGCTAGTGTGTAGTAGTGTGCGGTAGTCGGCAGGAGTCTGCGCTAGTGTGTAGTAGTGTGCGGTAGTCGGCAGGAGTCTGCGCTAGTGTGTAGTAGTGTGCGGTAGTCGGCAGGAGTCTGCGCTAGTGTGTAGTAGTGTGCGGTAGTCGGCAGGAGTCTGCGCTAGTGTGTAGTAGTGTGCGGTAGTCGGCAGGAGTCTGCGCGTGTCGGCAGTCTGCTCTGGTCGGGACTCTGGAGGATGAGTATTATTGTAGAAGGTAAAGAAGCAGCCTTGCGCATATCTAATGAAGTATATTAACTGTCATTCAATTTCTTTTAAAAAATGCCCCAATAATAATTTTTATAATATAAAGTAATTTTTTTTTAAAAAAAGCATTCATTTCAATTTAAAGATTTTATTCAATCGATTATCTTTTCTTTCATGAATCACAAAGCATAGGCCAGCATTGCACGGAGCTGTGCCGAAAATTTTTTATATAAGAGCAGATATATTCGCAGTTTTTATTGAGGTAAGAATTTTTGCTTTTTTTATTCAGAATACAGGGCCGAGGCGCAGCGCTGCTGTCGTCATAAAATTTACCACGTTACTGAATTTTTTTATTATTTTGGTGTTTAGGAATTTTTCTGTTTCGAGCTTAACATTAAATGAGAAAAGAATTTTGTGGGAACAGTAAATGTGAGTGCATTTCTGCACAGAGATTATAAATGGGAGCCAATTTTGTTCAGAAGTTACAATATTTAAAATTCATTTAATTAATATTTCTGTGGTGAGGTTACACTTGGTTCATATTTTAATTTAAATATTTTTGTGGGGATGTTACACTTGGCGACATTCGGCCAGGATCGTATTTCTTTGTGAATCTTCTGATAAGTGGTCGTATATCTGCTCTTATTTACTTAAATGTAGTTTGCATCTGGCGCAACGCATTTACTAATTTGTCACTCTTTCTTTCACACATCATCGGCAATTTGTTGCTCTTTATTGTAATTGTGTTTGTTGCATTTTTGCATTGTCCTTGTTTCATTTGTGCTTAACTTTGATTAGTGAAAATGCCGCGAAAAACTGTTAACAGTACATCGCGATGTACAATGAGTGAAATAGCCGACTCGAATAGTTTGACCGATAATACTTGCGACACTCTGTGTAATAATAATGATAATCCTCCACTTACAGACAATCAGTGTGTACCGACCACTAGTAATGATTTTAATGCTAATGACGAGCAAACAAATTCAATTATGTCCTCTGTTAATTTAACGACTATTGATGACGCGGGACGTTCTGTTACAATGAACGCTGCCCAGCTTGACACACCCGGTTTGCAAAATTTGAATTGTGAACAGATAAATTTTTCCAACGAAAATGAACAATGTACTCAAAATACGACAGATTTATTTGATTCTGAGGTAGTGACTAACGGTGCACATCCGATTGGGAAACCGTTTCGAGTATCACAGAATAACCAAATGGTTATACAAAACGTGACAATTGCAGGTACGGCATCAAACGGCACAGAGAATAGAGTAGGTAATATTGGGTTGGATCAAGTTATGGCATTAATTCTACAACTCAATGAAAAATACGACAACCATTACAAACAACTTAATGAACTAATTAATGAAAGTTTCAAACAGTCGAACGAAAAACACGAGAACCTTAATGAACAGAATAAACAACTTAGTGAACAGATTACAGCCGTTACCGTGCAACGTTATGATACTAAAGAACAATTACGTGAGGATACTAAGACTTGTGCTACGAACAATAGTGAAGAAACTAGATCTGTTGCACAAGAATTAAGTAATACACATGCAGCCACAATAGAATCACTTAGAGATGAAATTAATGCAGTCACTGAACAATGTTCAGAAAACGCAACACAGATACGAGACGAGTTTAATTTAAAGTCACCAGAACTTTCACACACTCTAGATACGGAAGTCGATAAGAAATGTGAACAACAGAACAACCAAATTGACGAATGTATTAAAGTGACAGAAATGAAAAATGTTTCAGTCACTAACACGTCACAGCATACGGCACATTCCGAACATCTGTCAGATTCACACAGCCAGTGTAACTTAGGTAATTTACAGAGACTACGTGACATAGAATCCGAAAAGACACAGACAAACAGATTCTCATTCAATCCTGAACCTGTTCACACATTCAGAGACGATAACGTTGATTATAAGCAATTTTTATCCGTAAAAAAATCTAAGGTGTTTAATAATGACACAACACAGATTCACGCTTTGAACAAGATACGACAGTTTGCTTTTGTATTTTCATCAGCTTGGCCTGTAGTGGAGAAACTAGAATTAGCATGGATACAGCAACTTGCTTTTGAATTTTCACCGGCATTGCCTGTGACGCAGAAGCTAAAGTTTATTTGCAGTGCGTAATAGACCTCAGGGGATTCATTACGCTTCGATGAATATGTACTGTAGCGTGCACAGGGCCCCGAGCCGTAGTAGTGCTATTTCATGTTTAGTTTTCTGCACTGCTGCCTTCTCTTCTACTATCCTTTATATCTATTAAAACAGCTCTTCAACTATCGATCTATCTATAATTAAGAATGAGTAAAGAAAACCTGATATGACAAATTTTACCGAAAGTGACAGTTCTCTTTAGACACTCCCGAAATGACAACTATCGCCGTAATTTTAATAACAGATAAAATTATAATCATCAGTAAGTACAGCATTTTCAGTATCATCAAAATTATCAGCAACAGGAACCACATTTTGGTAACAATTGAGGTTTTTCACCGCAATAGCAACAAAACCAGCCGGTTAGCATACCTTACCAACAATGTAATGTACAAGGTCAACCAAGCTTTAATGTTTCGCCGCCTGCACGTATAGCGTCAGCTCCAACAAATAGTAATGCACAGCAACAAGGAAATCAGTACATACAGAAAACACACTATTTCAATTCCTATCGCAATGCACCGTATAGAAATGACTATCATGACAGACGTAAAAGTAATGAGCACAATTTTCAGCGTACGTTTGATAACAGTCGGTCTTATCAGCAGCAAAATCATCCGCAACAACATATTATCATGAATGAACCAGACAGTAGATATCATCCCGAACGTAATACGTCAGGAAGAAATAACAGAACAGTACAAATAGTGGAAATGCCACAGCATCCTCCCGAAAATAATAGCACGTCAGACAGAATTTGACTAAATGCAGTATAGGTTGCATCTTCCAGTAACTTAAGCAATACTTTTGACACGCATAATCTTGTTTACGAAAATGTTATTAGTTTTGACGACATCCGATACACACTTTTGCGTAAAAGACAGAATCACAACGTACACAAAATATTGTAGCAGACGCACTATCCCGTTCTCTCAGCAACAATCAGCAAGACATCGCAACCAACTTCTGCAAAGCAAATTTCAGCGTCATGTACATTCAACAAGTTGCATTTGAAAATTTCATTTCGTCGTCTTTACAAGACATAGTACATGAGCAGAATAAAGACAACGTATGGAAAGAAATTAAACACCTTTGGCAAGATAGGAATAATGTTACCCTTAGAAACCATTACACTGTACGCAATAACATTCTGTTTCGCCGCTCTCACCCTGACAGCAACAATTGGTTATTATGTATTCCTGACGAGCTTGTTAACAAATTAATCTGGTATACTCATTTAAGTTACGCAGATTACGGAGCCAGAAAATCTTTTCTTATACTGAGACAGAATTGTTATTTTTCCAACATGGAGAAACGTATTCGACGAGTTTTAGCGTCATGTAAAATATGCCAGAAAGCTAAGTCAGATACGACTTCGCATATTCCTCCATTACATCCCATTGTATCTGTTAAATTGATACACATGGCCGCTGTAGACGTTTTTGGTCCGATTCCCAGAACTAATAGAGGTTTTTGCTACATCTTTGTCACTGTTGAACTCACTTCAAAATTTGTTATCTTCACTCCGTTACGCAAAGCTACTGCTAAAACTGTTTCGAAAGCATTTGTAAAACATTTTCTATTTCATGTAGGGCATGTATTGAAAGTAATTTCCGACAATGGACCACAGTTTCGATCTGCTATATGGACACGAATGTTACGAGCTAGAAACATTTCTCCGATCTGTATATCAAGGTACCATGCTTCTTCGAACCCTTGTGAACGATTAATGAAAGAAGTTGGTAAACTGTGTAGAATATACTGCCATTAAAAACATATTGATTGGGACACACAGGATGTAATTAATTCCATACCAAACGAATCTACTATGCTATCTCCGTCTGTTATACTGAAAAATGTTGAACCACCTAACAAAATTAAAGAATTAGTAACCTTTCCTACATCTCGTCGACTACGACACCATGAAATAATTGACATTGCGCTGAACAACATCAAACGTGCCGCAGAGCGCCGGAGAAGACAGCAAAAACAGGTTTGTACACGCCGTGACTTTCACATTGGACAGAAGATATTAGTACGCACACATTATTTATCTAATAGAGGAAAAAGTAGATGTAGTAAATTTGAGCTTTTATACGCAGGTCCATATCGAATTCGCAGCATTCCTCACCCCAATGTAGTACACGTCGAAACTCTGAGAACCAGAAAAACCAAAGGGAATCACCATATCTCCAACATCAAACCCTTCATTGAATGAACATACTTTATGATTTATCACACTGTAACGCCATTTCCTGAATTTTTTTATGACCACTTATGCAATTGTATTTGTGTGACTACTTACTGATGATTATCGAATTTTTTCTTGGCAAGTGCCCGGCAAGGTAAGGTTAACAGGTCGCATTTCTTGTCGTTACACATCAGACCGTCCACATTTTTCCTGATGAACTTACACATTTTATGACCACTTACGCAATTATATTTATGTGATTACTTACTGATGATTATCGTATTTTTTCTTGGCAAGTGCCCGGCAAGGTAAGGTTAGCAGGTCGCTTCTCTTGTCGTTACATATCAGACCGTGCACATTTTCCATTTTTCATGTATGTATGATTGTTTTACTGTTTTGCTCGTATGCACTATGAAATATTTAAGATGTAACAAACATCAGTTGACTTTGACATTTTGCCTTATGATATCTCAACATCGTGACTATTTTACATTTTTTTTGCTGCTACATTGTGATACTCTGTGTACAATTTTGCACCTGCACACCGTCTATGTTTTTGACATATTACGTTTTCTGTCATGCTATGCTGTATGCTCAATTATATCACTAGAAACCAGTTTTTATTTAATGGATATATGATTTAAATGCAAGACAAAATGATTGTTTATCATTTTCAGAAAGAAATAACGTGTAAAAGAAATAAATTAAACAGAAATGGGAATTTCACCTTCGCAATGAACGAAAGAACATGCAATACCTCGTCACGAAGAGTAAATGGATCAGAATTAACAAGCATTAACAAGATATACTATACACATCGTATGATAGCAGTCTTAACTAATTTTTTCTTTCAGAATACGAGGCGATTGATGCATACTGTCAGACAGAACTACACATCTTAGTTTTAGTGATGAAATATGCTAGAAATAAGGAACTCTATACTATGAATAGTTGTATGATGAAGTGTCTTTTTGCAGATGATAATGAATGATGATGAATAGTGATGAAGAATATGCTAATATGGAAGTTTTTCTTTACAGGTGATGATAATAATGGAATTATAGTGATATGGATAAGGAAGTTTTTCTTTGCAGGTGATGATAGTGATGATAATGAAGTTTTTCTTTACAGATGAGGATAATGTTGAAGTCTATGTATTTATGCTATGTAGTTATTTAAGTATCTGTTGCAGTTCGTTTTGACAGTATGTCTTATGTCGCATGGTATGATGACTGAAGGTTTTTGAAAGGGCTGCTAGAGAACATATATATTTTATACACATTTCATTACCTGTTAATTCGAAGTTCACTACTTTCAGCATAATATGCATTTCTTCTTTCAGCTTAATAATCCATTTTGTATTTTTTTCAGGAGAAATTATTCATGAAATTAATGTGCTATAAGCAGTTGGTCATTAAACCTGTGTCATTCATGAATGTGATCACATATACTCTATTTGTTACATAACCTTGCTACAGCTGACTCATGACGAATGATGTTACACATCTTCATTTGCAGCAATAAGTCAAAAGCAAATATTGTTATGCCCCAGCAATTAATTATCGATCCCAACGCAATGCATTGCTAGCACAAAAAAGTATTACCAGTCCCAAATAATGCTAACAATTTAAAAGAGTTATGAGTAATACTGAATGATGTTTTCTAATCACAGACTTTGAGTAATAGCTACAGTATGTTACACTTTTAAATATGTCATATGTCACTTGAATGATGAGTTCTGAGTAATAGTGAATGATATTTTGTAATAATGCATGCATGCTGTACACTCTTTAACTCCTATTTTGACTGATGACTTCTGATGTTTTGTAACTGGCCAATGAGTGCCAATAATTATTTTTAAATATGTTGTATGTCACTTGAATGATGAAAAATGTTTTGTAATATTCAATACTTGCTAGCCAACGAATGCCACTGTTTCTTATATTTTAAATTTGTATTATGTCACTTTTATGCTATATGTATGAATACTAGTAGCTTGATGCTAGACTCATTAGCTCCTGTTTTGAATGATGACTTCTAATGGTTTGTAACTGGTCAATGAGTGCCAATGTTCTCTGTAAATAGATAACTTATGAACATTATTCTGTAATACTTCATACATGGTACAGAAATGTTCAGTAACTGGGCGATGAGTGCCTCCAATTAATCAAATCAGTTGATAGACTAGTAATTATCAATGATGACTGGCATAAGACTGTCCTTCACCTTCTGATCTAATTACCAGAAATTGCTGTAATATCCGTTTGTCCTGTCTATCCTCATGCTCATGGAGCACTATATTTGGTTTTTGCACTAATTCTACGTTGGTGTACCTTACAAGAACGTGGTGTTGACACGACATGCTGTCCACCATCTTGGAGATGTTATTATGGTCCCACTGTTTGGTGTACCTAATGTACTACCAAAATGATAACATGGAATATTACTACGACATTTCAGTGTCTTGGCTACACTGATTAATAATTCAGAGAAAAGAACATCAGATTGTCTCACTTGGTGTTGTGCTGCTGTAGAAAGATATGGACTTTCAGTGCAGCTGCGTGCAACCTAAAGTGCTACAACCATGATGCAATCCTTCCCTTTCATATCCTAGTTCATGTAAAATAGTAAAAAAAACTACAGTGCGTGTGCACTTTATGTCATTTGTTAATATGATTTGTATTCATTGCGTGTACATTTTGTGATTTGCTGATATATTCTGAACTACAGTGCGTGTGCACTTTGTCATTTATTAATATGATTTGTATTCAATGCGTATACATTTTGTGATTTGCTGATATGTTCTGTACTACAGTGCGTGTGCACTTTATGTCATTGGTTAATATGATTTCTACTCATTGCGTATACATTTTGTGATTTCCTGATATGTTATGTACTACAGTGCGTGTGCACTTTATGTCATTTGTTAATATGATTTGTACTCATTGCCTATACATTTTGTGATTTGCTGATATGTTCTGAGCTACAGTGCGTGTGCACTTTATGTCATTTGTTAATATGATTTGTACTCATTGCCTATACATTTTGTGATTTCCTGATATGTTCTGTACTACAGTGCGTGTGCACTTTTGTCATTTGTTAATATGTTTTGTACTCATTGTGTATACATTTTGTCATTGCTTGATATGTTCTGTACTCAGTGCATGTACACTATATTTTATTTCGTGTTCTGCACTTATATATATGTATATATTCTGTGATTGTAAAGTTAGTTAAGTAAGAAAAATTTGTTGCTCATGGCAAGTCCAATTGACTCACCATCGCTGCCAAATTTTTGCCCCCCCAGTGGAGGGTTATGTAAGAGGTATGCGCTATATGCGCTGCCTGCAATAGGCAAGACTTAGGAGAGTCTCTGACCAGAGAGCAGTATGTAGTTAGTTGTTGCTTGTCGCTAGTCAGCATTAGAGTGCGGTAGTCAGCAGGAGTCTGCGCTAGTGTGTAGTAGTGTGCGGTAGTCGGCAGGAGTCTGCGCTAGTGTGTAGTAGTGTGCGGTAGTCGGCAGGAGTCTGCGCTAGTGTGTAGTAGTGTGCGGTAGTCGGCAGGAGTCTGCGCTAGTGTGTAGTAGTGTGCGGTAGTCGGCAGGAGTCTGCGCTAGTGTGTAGTAGTGTGCGGTAGTCGGCAGGAGTCTGCGCTAGTGTGTAGTAGTGTGCGGTAGTCGGCAGGAGTCTGCGCTAGTGTGTAGTAGTGTGCGGTAGTCGGCAGGAGTCTGCGCTAGTGTGTAGTAGTGTGCGGTAGTCGGCAGGAGTCTGCGCTAGTGTGTAGTAGTGTGCGGTAGTCGGCAGGAGTCTGCGCGTGTCGGCAGTCTGCTCTGGTCGGGACTCTGGAGGATGAGTATTATTGTAGAAGGTAAAGAAGCAGCCTTGCGCATATCTAATAATGTATATTAACTGTCATTCAATTTCTTTTAAAAAATGCCACAATAATAATTTTTATAATATAAAGTAACTTTTTTTTAAAAAAAAGCATTCATTTCAATTTAAAGATTTTATTCAATCGATTATCTTTCCTTTCATGAATCACAAAGCATAGGCCAGCATTGCACGGAGCTGTGCCGAAAATTTTTTATATAAGAGCAGATATATTCGCAGTTTTTATTGAGGTAAGAATTTTTGCTTTTTTTATTCAGAATACAGGGCCGAGGCGCAGCGCTGCTGTCGTCTTAAAATTTACCAGGTTACTGAACTTTTTTATTATTCTGGTGTTTAGGAATTTTTCTGTTTCGAACTTAACATTAAATGAGAAAAGAATTTTGTGGGAACATTAAATGTGAATGCATTTCTGCACAGAGATTATAAATGGGAGCCAATTTTGTTCAAAAGTTACAATATTTAAAATTCATTTAATTAATATTTCTGTGGCGAGGTTACACTTGGTTCATATTTTAATTTAAATATTTTTGTTGGGATGTTACAAGGTTAATGTACTTTATTTATTTTGGTTGGGAAACTGGCATAAAGATCGGCCCTGATTATGCAATTACTCATAAAGATCAAGCCTAGTTACACAACTATATGCATAGCGCTACTAAAGGACTGCCTAAAATCGCATAACAGCTCAAAAATTGACGACGCCATACAACTGGTGTTGACGTGCTGCGAAAAAATTTCACAATATCTCTCGAACCTAGTGACAGACACACGCAAACTCTACTCTTCACCTACAAACTAGCAGGAAAAAAGCTGGGGTATGAGGTACTATCTTTATTCTTTTTTGGCGGGAAATATGTTCAACTGACGAGATGCTGGTGCTAGACAGAGAGGAGTTTAAGAAGTGTATTACCTGAAAGCATACAGCTGAGGACAGTATCTATCGCTGTTTGACGTCAGAGTTCGCTACAGACGCCTGCTCAATAATCACCCTGCAGCCCAGATAATCGAAGCCAGTACACGCTACCACTACTGATGGAAAAAACCGCATCACTTTGCTAATTACGCTTCGAAATTATTGTGAAAAAACCAGGTCATGAAGTAACACATGTACTGGGGAAAATCGTTGTGTCAAAAGACTGCGTATGGGGCTGTAGTTGAAAGTGCGTTCTCCCCGATAGGCGCTCACAAACTGCTGAAATTCAAGGCCCTCTTACCTCCCTTCATCCCTCCCTCCCTACCTCTCCTGACCGTTGGTAAGGATAGGGGCCTATTCTATCCTTCCGCTGGTGATTCACAAAGAGTTCCTTCTGGTGACATTGATATACTGTCTGGCAATCCGTTAAATGTATTTCTTATAAAGACTACACCTCTCTTTAACAACAACGAAATTCCGGAAAACGCTCCAGATTGCTTTCTCAAATGGCCAGCTGCTGTGCCGAGCGCCGCAAGGCACGAGTTGGGCGAGGCCGCTGACCGCCTTGAGGCGACGGTCCATCGCCAACACAGAAGCGTGTATAGTCAACTAAACAATAGGAGGTAAAAGGACGGCCGCCCCAAATGCAACGTGTTTGTGTAAAATATACACTACTGGCCATTAAAATTGCTACAACAGGAAGAAATGCAGATGATAAACGGGTATTCAATGGACAAATATATTATTCTAGAACTGACATTTGATTACATTTTCACGCAATTTGGGTGCATAGATCCGCAAAAATCAGTATATAGAACAACCACCTCTGGTCGCAATAACGGCCTTGACACGCTTGCGCATTGAGTCAAACAGAGCTTGGATGGCGTGTACAGGTACAGCTGCCCATGCAGCTTCAACACGATACCACAGTTCATCAAGAGTAGTGACTGGCGTATTGTGACGAGCCAGTTTCTCGGCCACCGTTGACCAGACGTTTTCAATTGGTGAGATATCTGGAGAATGTGCTGGCCAGGGCAGCAGACGAACATTTTCTGTATCCAGAAAGGCCCGTACAGGACCTGCAACATGCGGTCGTGCATTATCCTGCTTAAATGTAGGGTTTCGCAGGGATCGACTGAAGGGTAGAGCCACGGGTCCTAACACATCTGAAATATAACGTCCACTGTTCAAAGTGCCTAGCCAATGGCATCCCATATGCAGCGTCTTCTTCCTGTCGGTTAAATTTCGCGTCTGTGGCACGTCATCTTCGTGGTGTAGCACTTTTAATGGCCAGTAGTGTAGTAACGCTGCCCCGTCCCCACACGCTGCCTCCCTGGTCAGGGGCGACCACATACAGACTAGACATGCCCCAACGCCTTCAATAGGCATGTCATTCTGCGATGGTGAACACTTTTATTTAACGTCAATGCAGCTCTTATAATCAAGCATCTGTTAAATAGGAAAACATAATAGCGACGACAATAAATGTCCTCTTTCCACAAAAGCGTGTACAGTTAACTGCCGGACAGAGTGGCCGTGCGGTTCTAGGCGCTACAGTCTGAAACTGAGCGACCGATACGGTCGCAGGTTCGAATCTTGCCTCGGGCATGGATGTGTGTGATGTCCTTAGGTTAGTTAGGTTTAATTAGTTCTAAGTTCTAGGCGACTGATGACCTCAGAAGTTAAGTCGCATAGTGCTCAGAGCCAGTTAACTAAATAATATGAGATAAACTGTGAGTCGCCCCAAGTGCGGCTTGTTCGCCTAAGATATAGCAACACAGCCACATCCCACAGGCCGCAGTCTGGTCGGGACACATCTACCTAGCCCAACTATCTACCCACACATACACACACACACACACACACACACACACATACACACACATATGCTGGACTGCCCCTCACACCACCGTTCTACAATGAAGAACAACTGTATTTAAGGTCAATGCATCTCTTTTAATCGAGCATATATTAAAACGAAGAACACAATCACGACGATAATAAAATAATTTCCTCTTTCCACGGAGATAGGTGCAGTCCATTTTCTTTTAGTCGTATAAGCAAAATAGGTGTAGTTTTACATTCGACTGCAGGATAAAACTCACATCTCATTATTTTGCAATATCCAGCGAAGTGCACCGCGTCAGCCGGTGTGGCCGAGCGGTTCTAGGCGTTTCATTCTGGATCCGCACGACCGCTACGTCGCAGGTTCGAATCCCGCCTCGGGCATGGATGTTTGTGATGTCCTTAGGTTAGTTAGGTTTAAGTAGTTCTAAGTCCTATGGGACTGATGACCTCAGATGTTAAGTCCCATAGTGCTCAGAGCCATTTGAACCATTTTTGAAGTGCACCGCCTATTACGGATGATCAGCATAGATATGTCTACACTACGTAGAATCAGGAAAAAACTTACGCTATTTTGATGCGAAAATAACCGATCACCGCAGAATGTCCTCATTATTTCGGAACAGTCGTCGGAGTAAAGAAAAGCGAGAATTTAAACTTGAAAGATGGACAGATTACACGACCTGAGAGTGTCTCTCGCGCACAAATCAGTGTCTGTAAATAAACTGTCATGCACGTGTGTATTACGAGGGTCACTCCAAAAGAAATGCACACTATTTTTGTAAAAATACAGTTTTCATTCTGCATGTGTGACAGTTTTACAGTGTGTAGATACATTCTTCCCGCTTGTTTTCAGATTTAGTTCAACCTGTTCCCGTGAGTGGCGCCGTCACAGCATGTCTTCACGATGGCTGCTACACTTGACGTTCGTCAGAAGCAACGTGCTGTCGTTGAATTCCTTTGCTGTGAAAACGAGACAGTGGGAAACATCCACAAGAGGTTGAAAAAGGTGTATGGAGATGCTGCTGTCGATCGCAGTACAGTTTGTCCGTGGGCAAGCAGGTTATATGATGAAAGCGGGCACGGCAATATTGAAGATTGTCCTCGCAGCGGCAGGCCTCGTACTGCACACACTCCAGATAATGTGCAGAGAGTTAACGAATTGGTGACTGCTGACAGATGCATCACAGTGACCGAACTGTCACGCTACGTTGGGATAGGGGAAGGAAATGTTTGTAGAATACTGAAAGTGTTGGCGTTAAAAAAGGTTTGTGTCAGGTGGGTTCCCAGGATGTTGACAGTGGATCACAAAGAAACAAGAAAAACGGCATCCAGCGAACTTTTGGAACAGTACGAGAATGGTGGAGATGAATTTCGTGGAAGAATTGTGACAGGTGTTGAAACATGGCTCCATTATTTTTCACCAGAGACGAAGAGGCAATCAATAGAGTGGCATCATGCAAATTCACCCAAGAAAAAAAATTCAAAACAACACCTTTTGCTGGAAAAGTTATGGCTGTGGTGTTTTTCGATTCCGAAGGACTCTTGCTTGTGGACATCATGCCAAGTGGAACCACCATAAATTCTGATGCATATGTGACGACGCTGAAGAAACGTCAAGCTCGACTGAGTCGTGTTCGACCACATCGGCAAAAGCAGGATGTTTTGCTGTTGCACGACAATGCACGGCCACATGTCAGTCAAAAAACCATGGAAGCGATCACAAAACTCGGATGGACAACACTGAAACACCCACCTTACAGTCCTGACCTAGTTCCATGTGACTATCATCTCTTTGGGAAACTGAAAGACTCTCTTCGTGGAACAAGGTTTGAACATGATGACTCCCTTGTGCACGCTGCCAAACAGTGGCTCCAACAGGTTGATCCAGAATTTTACCGTGCGGGTATACAGGCGCTGGTTCCAAGATGAAGTAAAGCAGTTGAGAGGGATAGAAATTATGTGGAGAAATGAAAATATTGTTCCTAAATGATGTATCTACACACTGTAAAACTTTCAACGATGTAGAATAAAAGATTGATTAAAAAAAAATAGTGTGCATTTCTTTTGGAGCGACCCTTCTACAAGCATTTCAGAGACGTGAAATAATATTAGAGAATACAACCTTTCACGCCATTAGCTCACATGTCGGGAAAAACACAAACATTTTACCTTCGACAACAACAAGTTATAATTCAAGAGGACATAGCTCTTTTGTACACTATGGCAGGTCTCGTTTTAGCAATGCATTACTATATAATACTGGCGTTTACGAAACAAGTCGTGAGAGTCTGTCTTGTAATAGAATTCCTATAAGATTTTACCATGCATCTCTCTCTTCCGTTACATCGAAACCAGTTACCATCTGCGTGCTTACATTTGACATTTTTGACGTATTACTCACCTCAAACGACATGTCCGTAAAGTTTGTGTCACACAGCAGCAGATTCTCGCCTTCTAGTTTTGTAAGCAATTTGATCATCACAACCTGTTACGCGCAATCTACTCACATGTCGCAAAAAGAAAACAATATCATTTCTAGATTCCACAACAAGACATAAATCAAGTGGTGTCGACTTTATAATTAGAGGTTATGAAATATGAAATAACACAGGAAATGGGGTAACACCTATTTTTAAACACGCAGTCGTGACAATAATAAAAACAGTCATGATTCCACGAGAATAGATACAGTTGATTCCTATTAGTTTCGTGAGTAAAATCGGTGTAGTTTTCAGAGAACTATCTGCATCGAAACTTAACCAGTTGTAGCATTCCTTGTAATAGAACTTCCTATAAGATTTTACCACGTCTCTCTCTTCCGATATATCGAAAAACAATTACCGCCTGTTGTCATCGAGCATATTACATACAGACGTATCACTCCATTGGAGCTGGAATCCAGTGCTCGAAGTCGATTGTACAGATCTGCTTAAAGTTTTGTCGTCTGTACTGGAGGAAGACCATGTCCAACAGACTGTCAATCACACGAGAGGGTTCCTGTATAGTTCCTTTATAAGCAGCTTAATACATTGTTTTTTCGGTTGTAACACACTAAATCAGTTTACAACGGTATACACTTTTTTTCTACCATGACTTCGAGGTCTGTGGTAGCTGCTGCTAAACCGCCATTAACTCGTTTCGATCCTTTAGTTCTCACAGAAAATTGAACATCGCATGGCGTACAATATGCTGCTCCCACAACACACAGGTTGGTAGAAATAAAACACAGAGGCGATGATTCTCATTGACAAAAAGAAGACATCAAAACATATGGAAACTGGAAGAGTTTGCGGTATTGTAGAGTGCTTCCAACAGCTAACTTAAAAATGCTATATTGTTGAACCATACGGTTTTCGAAGTATTAGTCGTGCGGAATGCAACGCTCTTAATACTCTAATGGAGGATATATTTGTCCAACATCAGACATACAACCACCCCGCATGTTTCTTACCCCAATCACTATGATGACAAACTGTAGAGTTAATCTCATCTTCCCCAGAGACAGGGTGGCGGATGTCTCGGTCTACCATTTTGAAGAGCATTGTTTCACATTTTTGCAATCATGTACATGATTACTGTTCCGGTGTTGACCATCTGTCTCCGGAAGGTGCTGTTCACAACACACGCGAGGTATTACAAATAAAAAGAGGTACTGATATCTTATTGGTCAAAAAAATAAAAACATATGAAGGGCATCGTAGCATGGAAATAGGACGAGTCTGCAGCATTGAGCAACGCTTCCACACAACTGTCTGAAGGTGATGACCTCTACATTTAATCCCATGTTACACCGCGACAAGTAGCAGATATCCATTGTTCCGCCAAGGCTCCCTCCATCCCAGTCAATCATTATGTGGCAACCAACAGCGTACCCAGCGGATGGACGGGATGGGAAAGACACTGTTGATATGGGACGTTGTACTGTAACACACACCGCAATTGACAGTGAGGTCAGTTTTAGAAATTTCAAAGCCAGTAAATGACACGGTGGAACGCTTCGCAGTTTCTGTATCATCGCTAAATCACCTCTCCACTACTTTGCAAGTACTTTATACTAGATTGCGAATGTAGATAGATGACTGTGCAGTCCATCCATTCGACCATATACACCAAAGTATACCAGACAGCGTCCTTTATCGATGCAAAGAGGTTATCTACATATTTCCAACGCATCGGTCATAATGCAGAATTTACGATTACGACTGGCCATCTTTCCCTGTGAGGATGGACGCCACAGAGTACTGCCGTAGTCGTAGGATAAAGTCGGAGGTTGACAGATCTCTCCCCCATTGTCCTTGACCAATCCTTCCTACAACACCAATCTTACCCACGGCACCCATTCAAAAGCACAAGATCTCCCCAGATGCGTGTGTGTCGATGAGGGTCGCACAGTGTATAGTAGACATGAGAGTGTTGCATTGGTATAACAGACGATTAAGAAGAATTGTGCGCTTTATTCTTGATGGAGGTCCAGACGTATCGAGTTTGAAACCTTTCATGTAAATCCACCGTGCAATCAGTTCTGAAGCATTATTGCACTGCCTAGAGTCGGTACCAGGAAGGTACCGGCATGAGAAAAATGATTGTAGAGCGTAAACGCACACTCAGATGATTACATGTCTCTTCATCTAAAAATGCTATAGAGTAAAGTGGGGCAAGATTGCGCACTTAAGGTTTAAATAGCGATATACTGAAGGAAATGTCACAAATTACAATTATATTTTAACTGTCATTTCATCTGAATTTTGCCTGTTATATGAAAGAGTCCGAAAGTCATAGAAACAATTTAAACTGTAATTCGCACTTAGTAAAAAAAGTAATGCAAATGCGCAGTCTTACCCGACCATTGGTGAGAGTGCCTTTCTAGTGGGGTAAATTTGCGCATTATTATCAAATGAGAAAAATATGTGTGTCATTCAGTTCTTCGTCTTTTATTTAATTTATAGCGTACATAAACGTAATATACCGTGTTTCTCAGCATATAACAGTTACTGTTGATACAATATTTGACCTAATGAACAAATCTGGACCTGTCATCAAAAACATGCAAAAATATCCCTATCGGACGAAAATCTTTTTAACAGAGATCACAAATGAAGTGTTCAGAACCTGCATAACAACAGCAGCATTCATACCACAACTCCTCGCACTTGAGACATTGAATCCAGTCTTCTGGTAGTGGATTATTGTATTTTTCAGTACAGCCTCGACAGTGAAAAGTTTGTGAATTTTCCCTGGACGTATTTAAGTTTTGTTTTGCTTTCTTTTTGTTTGCTTGATCAGAATCAAACAGTTTCCTCTTTAATTTCTTTATTTCTTGTTCTGTTGATTGTGATTCCAGTTGCTTCTTGAATGGGATCCCAGATACTATTTCTGACTTCTTTCATCTCTTCTGTCTTTTTTGGCAGTCTTTTCTTCTTGGCAAAGGAATTATTTCTTTTGGGGAAACGTAGTTACTTGGTCCCAGTTGTGGTTCATTTGTAGATGTCTCTGAACTTTGGCTCTGGAGAGATCGCGTTTCAGCTGTGGATGCGTCATTAAATTTGTCACTTTGGTCTGTAACAGTGGAAGGCAGGAAATACTCCTCGGTGAATATGTGACGATCGATTGGATAAATGCCACATATCTTGAACGCCTTTGTTGACTTCGTCATTGTGGCCGTCCTTTGATAAGCGTTTCCAAACAATTCTGTGATACATCCTTGCGTAATTACATATCCAGAGTGGTTAATGAGCCACTGGTCGCATTCCTGTGAATAAGAGTCCTTCAGTGGCTTGAAAAAGCGGCGATCCAGTAGCTGCATCTTGTGGCTGATGTGTGGAGGAATGGTAAGCACGTGAATGTTATGGTCCCTGCAGTAAAGAGCGGCGTTCAGACTCAAATGTGACGAGCGATAGTCCAAAATGAACAAGAATGGATTATCTTCTGTTGGCTGTGTATGTTTTGCAAAAGGTTGTAGCCATGTGAGATACAAATCTGAGTTGATGTGTCTAGTGTCCGAACACATCATTAGTGACCCAGGAGGGGCACCGTTCTTCAAACTCTCCTTCATCCTTTTCCAAGGAAATATTATTCCTGGAGGGAACTAACTCCCCCCAGCTCCCATACAACATACAGCCGTTATCAGCTGACCTCTTTCTGCAGATGCTGTTTTGCCTATGTGCTTCTTGACGCATGTTGCAATCACTTTCGGAACTTTTTTAGGAACAGCTGTAATTCCTGACTCATCCATGATATACATGCGATGAGGTTCAAATTTATATCTATCCGTCAGCGACGAAAGATTATCAAAGAAGATGCTCGTTTGCTGTTTGTTGAACCCCATCACACGTCCGAGACAAGTTGTCTGTGGGATCCGAAGGCTAAGATTTCGTCTCTGCAGGAAATCATAAGCCCTTTCCGGCCATCTTAGTGTTTTTGTCAAATTTTGTTTTTATGTTATTCCTCTCAGAGTAGTCAAGAACTAATCTTCTGAAATCTTTCTGAGTCATACCATAATAACATTGTCCAAAGATCTGTAGTGTTCGGCGAGTTCCAATTCCTGTTGATCATTAAAAGTTCTTCCGAATCTTCCCAGTTTGTTTACTCCAAAACCCTGAAAAAAGTAGGGGTGGGAGTATTAATTTTAAGCTTATCCCTACGTAGGCAAAAGTTCCCAAAATAAAAAATATGGAGATAAAAGTATACTTGCAAGGGCCTCGTACCTCTTGAAGGCTATTCCTGAGGGCAGCTTCACTTATTACAAGCTCCCTCGGTATTTGTCGTTTAGACTTGCCACTTTTCGAGCCCTCTTTTACAGCTTCCATTATGTCTGGAGTGCATGGTTGCCGTTCGGTTTTCCTTTTGTAGACGCTAAAATATAAAAAAGGATTCTTAGAGGACTACTGTCGATGTATAAAATCCACCTCAACGTTCATAAATATTTCTAGGTCTATGAAAAAGCTGATAATTATAACGCATGGGGTAAGATTACGCACTGCGCAGTTTGCCCCACCTGCAACGCGTAAACTTGCCCCGCACTACGACACTGCAGCTTTTGACTGCACTTGGAAACGCTTTGTAGGAATATAGATGTGTTAATATATCACAAGACTGACAATGCATCGTAGTACACAATGGAACAAAGTTAAATTGATAATCGCATTATTGCCTGAGTAATAGCTTATTTCCAGAACATGAAATGTTATATGAAAATAACGTAAAATAGTTCTTACCGTATTTCGCAGCCGTTAAGACCAGGACAACAATGAAACTACGGCAATAAACGGTCAGCCACATAGGCTATTTCGTGCCCTGCAGAGCACCCAACTGCTGCATTACTAAAACTGAGATACAAGCCTTGCGCAGTCTTACCCGCCGCGCAATCTTACCTCACTCTACTCTGTTTTTAAACCATACGGTTTCCGAAGTATTAGTCATGCAGAATGCAACGCTCTTAATACTCTAACGGAGGATTTATTTGTCCAACATCAGACATACAACCACCCAACAAGTTTCTTACCCTAGTCACTACGATGACAAACTTTATATGATAAAACTACTTCCTTCTACACTATTCCGGTGTCCTAGGAAGGGATCATCAGTTTGTATTTACTGATCGAGCTGGTTGTAAGCCAACTAGAACGACGTCTGGAGACTGTTGTTCTGTCTCTTAGGAAATTAATCGATATTGTACTTTTTTTTTAAGCCGGAAAGCCGGCCGGGGTGGCCAATCGGTTAAAGGCGCTTCAGTCTGGAACCGCGCGACCGCTACGGTCGCAGGTTCGAATCCTGTCTCGGGCATGGATGTGTGTGATGTCCTTAGGTTAGTTAGGTTTAAGTAGTTCTAAGTTCTAGGGGACTGATGACCTTAAAAGTTAAGTCCCATAATGCTCAGAGCCATTTTTTTTTAGCCGGAAACGTACGTATCCTCAATCACACTTTTCATGTCAGTCGTGCATATCGTTAGTGATAGTAGTAGTATGGGTTTTGACTGATGCGGCTATGTCTCACTAGGAAATAGAGCGAAGAAAAACCGACTTTAATATTTTCGACGGCTGATACATTGTGGTACGACACACACACTGCTGCAGAAAAATGCACACGAAGAAGCAGCAACTTCTTACGAGGGAGTAAGTATCACGATCGGTAGACAAAGGAGATGTAACAGTCTTATTGCTGTTTACAGTAGCATCATCACAGCTCTGGTAGCATTCCTCTTGCACAAAGAATTCCTGGTCTCATGTTTGATAGTTTTGATTATGTGTAGGGTAATATAGCAATTTCATCCTCACATCAAATTTCTCGAGTATACCCCCATCACACTATTAAAGGTGATATACGTCACATCGATCCACCCTCCTACAGAACACTCTAGGGAATGGCTTAAGTCTGATAAACGCAATGATTCTTCTCCTTAATACTTAAGGAGTAACATTGTTTGTGAGATCCAGTCGTAATTCGAAAATATCTATGGGGTGTTTCAGAAGTAATGGTCAATATTCAAGGATATGACAGGAATAATCATTCGAAACAAAAAAGTCAAGTAAACATGGGGTCTAGAACGCATACCTTAAGAGCTGTGAGCAATTCTTGATCTTCGATACTCTGAAACAAATCTCTTCTACTGCAAGCTCTTTGCTTTCCACATTTTGGGAAGTGGTAGTATGGACTAAAACAAGAAAAAAAGGCCAGTAAATATGTCCCCTAAAACGCATAACTTAAGAGGTATGAGCACTTGTTCATCTTCGTTATTTTGGAACACAACTCTTCTGATGAACAATTGCTCATAACTTTTAAGGTATGCATTTTCGAGCACGTTTACTGGACATATTTTTCTAGTTTTGGTCCATACTATCCCTTCGCAAAATATGGAAAGCAAAGAGCTTGCAGAAGAAGAGATTTGTTTCACAGTATCGAAGATCAAGAATTGTTCATAGCTCTTGAGGTATGCGTTTTAGACCCCGTGTTTACTTGACTTTTTTGTTTCGAATGATCATTCCTGTTATATCCCTGAATATTGACCACCAATTCTGAAACACCCTGTATATTCGACTGCATGTTTGAGAATACAGTTAGACTAATGATCTCAGCAGTTGAGTCCCATAGTGCTCAGAGAGCTCATTTGAGAATACAGTTATGGAACGGGATGCATATGGTCTGCCTGGTTTAACACGGCGCCTGTGTGCAATACATATGTCGCCTTTGTTGGAGTGTGTGTTAGGAAAACCCACGTAGTTTAGAGGGGAAGGGGGATGGTTGAAAGTGAATGCAGCCAGAGCGTAGTTTTTAAGGTTTCACGGTCAACCGTCAATTCCCCGCATTTCGTGGTACTTTTTCTCTAATCTTATTTATTCTCTGTCAATTTAAGTAGTTTAACAAGTTTTTTCGCAGTTTTACACATTTCGTCGTCTTTCCCTCAATTTTAGGTATTTCCCGTCAATTTGTCGTAATTGTGCCAGATTTTCGTAGATTTGTATGGATTTTATGTCTTTTTTCACATTTTTGATATTTTATCGTAGGTATATGGCCATATTGCAGACATACCATTGCGTTGTTTGGTTTTATTCGAGGATATTTGTGTGTCTTGTACATCTGGCTTTTAAAAAACCCTCCGAGTTCCCCTCTTCCTGACGATCTAAATGAAACACTTGCGTCATACTTAGAGGAGGCTTAGCGAGTGGTGCAGATTGGAAACTCGTAGTCTGGAAACACATCCGTGAACTGCGACGGCACATCAGAGAGCTTGTCTGCAGACTCATGTAATGACGCACCTGATGGAAACTCAAAAGTCTGACCCAGTTCTACGCGTTCATCCAACTTCCACTCGACCGTGTAGGGATCTGCAACAGGAAGTTGACATGTGTACAGAAGGGACTTCTGCTGATGCTCTAATAGTCTTTTCCCCCATAGGTATATGCTCTTATCGCTTGCCAGATAAACTTCGCTACTTTTGTTTACGTCATCCAACTCTGATACGCCCCCACAGCCATGTCTGGACATCTGCAAACTGTAGGTTTCAGGTATTCTTTTAT
The DNA here is from genome assembly GCF_021461395.2 of Schistocerca americana. NCBI lineage: Eukaryota > Metazoa > Arthropoda > Insecta > Orthoptera > Acrididae > Schistocerca > Schistocerca americana. Next base: position 379,127,405 of record NC_060120.1, on the reverse strand, counting down.
CCTAGTAATAAGTTATTCGTCAGTTGACAGTGTGTTGGCTGCACATAACATCCTGGACTGTGAGGGTTTCCCCTCCCCGTACGTTCAGAGTGCGCACCCCAGCAGCGTAAGTTATAGACGAACAGTTAGCAGGTTATGCGTTCGAACCACGACCGTCCACCGCTGACAGCAATACATAAATATACATAAAGAGTATGCATGCATATTACCAATCACAAAGTCGCGATGTCAACTGCTTGCACGCTATTTTCGACAGTGCTACAGCGCTACAAATCCTTAACATAAGGTTATACCTTTTAATGAATAGATTGTGACAACACTTTATATCTTTAATTCGGTCAATAATTTTACGTACTATTGAAAACAAACTTTTTGTTACTCCGGTCACATAGTCAACTTGCAAGTAGGACTGTACATCATGGCCCTTGAATGGGATCAGCCATGTAGTAATGTAGATTGATGGTGTCGAGCTGTCAGAGCTGTTTATAGACACTACTCTTCAAGATAGCCAGTTCATTTCTCACAGTCAGCATGTGTCATATTAAGATGGTGGTGCTGATCTTGGTCTGGTCTAAATCTTATGCCACCATTTGCATGCGAGACAGCTAAGATTCGTACTGGTGTAGATTCCACAGTTTCTTGGTACATGGCTCAACGAAAACGGCGCCATAGTAGGCGCGCAGTTAACATAGTTACATTATGTGACAAGAAGTTTTATTGTGAACTTCAAAGGGGCAGCCGATGACTGCACACGTTCACTAGAAGAGGCTGGTTTCTGCTCAATTTTTAGACAGTGACAACATCACAATGTTTCTAAGATGAAAGTAACACCATTCAAGTCTCTTAGTGTGCATTATTTCCAGCTAACTTTTCAGTGTCTAGTGTGGAAGACATTACTCGTCAAGGAGGCAAATTACTGCAGATAGCAGTGACAGAATTCACATTTTTCTGTAACAATGACAGCACGATCAAGAGGAAACGTGATTTGTGTGACCAGAAACCTCATTTTCATTGCTCCATGAATCAATGATGATCCCCCACCCACGACAAGCACAGCGGACGATGTTGGACCAAAAGGCCGCACACAGTGTTGTCTGTGAAGTCCCATCTACGACACCGTGAGATGAATGGTGCATTCCTAGAAACATGCCTTTCCTAGCGTTGCATATTGCCCTGTTTACTTTCTTGGATGACGTGGCACATTCTAAGGTGTATTGGTTAAGAGTGTATCAACGCAATTGCTCATCTGACGTGTATTAATGACAGCAGAATATGAACATCCGACAAACCTTGCAGTTTCCACGATACTCGAACCCTCACAAAGTCCCTTAAACCAACAGTTTGTCCCATTACTGTGTAAAGCGGTGCAGTGATTGTAACAACAATTTATCACTCTGGAGAAGCTGCTATAATAGCGCCAGCCAGGTGCTATTATAAAATTTCGATTACTACGAGAGTGTAGCGAAAACTGTGCTACTTTTCAATGCGACAATGACGCTCATCTTCTCTGGCTGCAATTTGACACTGGAGAAGGTTTCAATTTATTGCAGGCTTTAATATCAATAATCTGCACGTTTGTATTTGTTACATCAGCAAAATAAAATCTTTTATGAATACCGACTACGAAATTCTAGCCTTCCAGAAAAGATCAAGAAACTTGCACATCTGTTTTGAATTAATCAGGCTGAATTACTATTAATATTTCTTATGAATACCGACTACGAAATTCTAGCCTTCCAGAAAAGATCAAGAAACTTGCACATCTGTTTTGAATTAATCAGGCTGAATTACTATTAATGGCTGAAAAGTAATGCCTCCGAATTTTAATGTCGAAACTCTTAAAGCTGTTTAAATAAAGCAGACGTTATTAGCATTCTCTATCTTTCTTCCTCATGTCTACATATTTGCAGCCCTCTGCCTGTGGATGTCTCCGAATTGTAGCGTGTAACATGTCGATGCGCGAGAAATAGCGTGTTGTGTGTGTGGAGTTTCTCCGCACATGGAGCACTCTCTCCTTCAACATGACAGTGTCAGACCACACACACGCGCTGCAATATCTGCAACAATCTGAAACCTTGGATTCACTGATAACGATCATCCGCCATACCGTTGAGAGCTGGTCCCGTCAGATATTTATCTGTTTCCAGAACATAAAGAACGCCTTCGAGGACTTCACTTCGACCATGATGAAGCGAAACAAGCAGGGGAGAGGTTGTGGTTCCACTAACAGAGTCAGTCATTCTATAGTGACCGTATCAACAAAGTGGTTCTCGTTGGGAGAAATATGTTCGTTGCCAGGATGGCTGTGTTTGGAAATAAGTATGTAGACGTCAAGAATGAAGATGTAGAATGTTAATACGGGCTTTTTTTTTTTAAAAAAAAAAGAGCTGTAGGAGTTTTCAAATAAAAAAATTCTCAGGCATTACTTTTCTGCACGTCCTCGTAATGCACAGTTACAAGTAAGCTCACACTGTGGATTCTTTTATTGATTCAAAATTATATTAAGTTAGAATGCGTTCCGCATAACTATGCTCTCAGTGAGAGTTTGAAACTTTATTACAAGATAGTTCTTAAAACTTAGTCTAATTCATCGACTCAATCAGTGCTAAGATCTAATGAAACCAAGCAAAAGCTATCTGAAAAGTTGGCTGTCATATAAAAAATTATCACAAAAATGGGTCATCACACAAGCGGGCTCATAAAATAGCCGTTGAGTCTGATATTTTCGAACAGTGAGCGAAGAGAACGAAACTGACTAGAGGGATGTTTGGACCATGTGTTTAAGCGTCTCTGTAATCTCACTCGATCGACGATCAGAGCTATGAATAATGCGTAATAAAAATGACTCGAAATAAGATAGTACGTTATGTGGGGCTCAAATCCAAATTTGGATTATCCTTTGTTTCCCTAAATCCCTTAAAGCAAATGCTGAAATGCTTCCTTTCAAAGGGACCGAGATTGATCTTGTATGGAAGGGCCTCCTCATCGAGGGTACGCAAAACCGCATCATTCCTTTCTGCACATGGGTTCAGCTAAATGATTTTTCCATATGTGCAAGTGTAGTCGTGCCCATTGCATAGCATCTGATGCGCTCTCTAGGTCTGCCATTCGCGTGCTAGCGAGGTCGCCGTAATGTTCTGTCTATCCAGTGGATCCCCATTACTTATGCAGGAACAGTAAATATAAAAATTGAATCGTCAATTGTTGAAACCAAATAAGACATTTTTTACACTTTTCAGGAGGAATAAAAAACTGAATACTGCCAAATGTATTATTGCTACGTTATTGGAATTTTTCAGAACTGAAAGTTACATCATTCTGCTTTTATTGAGAGAGAAATAATTAATTTACAGTTCATCATTTCGATATTTAATGATTTCAAAGTTTTTCAACTAACTTGGTTTCAACAATTTACAAACATATTATTTTCCTTTTTTAGGATTTAATACATTAGCATGGTCTGAGAAAATAGAACAAACTGAATTATCTTAACTGCAATTATGATTAACTGTAGATTAGCTCTAATTTTAGTCAATCGCTGGCCAAGAAAGCACTTCTTCATAGAAAGATCTCTTTGCAGCAGGGATATAACAATGACTTTCTTCACATCTTCTTTCTTCATTCTGGAAATAGGTACTTGGTATAATGGGTAGGAAATTGGAATGCTGTCCGTTAAACCTGTGGATTAATGGGCTCATGTCTTTTTCTTAAGTGAAAAGTATGTCTTACTAACCCATTGATATACAGATTCGAAACACGCGCGAATTCGCCACTGCGTCCATATTCAGGAACGCTTACTTGCAAACCAGTTTCCTTTCACTTCCAAGCATTATATGGTAAAGAAACGTTGCATCCCTACGGTTTTCACAACATTCTTTATCAGATTTCCGAGAACGCCTCTGCTTTACTTCTTTTGCTTCAATAAGGCGCTGCAGATATAAGTCCTGGGCATCTTTGGTAGGAAGATCAAGAAATCTTGCGAAAATATTATTACGTTGAATTATGTCAATAGAGTCATAACTTTTCATTCTGCAGCTGAAAGGAAATTAATAACATAAGACTGATATTGCTGGTAATATTTGAATTATTTACATCGATACAGTTTCCTACGGTTGTTCCAAGAAAGACTGATATTTACCTGCAAGATTCTCTAACTGCTTTCCCTGGAAAATAATCTCCTTTCTAATTTCGATAAGGCAGTCCTTTGGTTCGAGCTATTTTACTTTATTTCTATCACAATCTGCTCTGCTATTCTTCCTTTTTAGAGCCATAGTAAAACAACCAACTGTTGCTCAATGAACAATAACAGTGACTGTTGGTGCCACAACAAAGTGGATAATTTCATCAACAATGTGTAGTATTGGAGGAAAACAGACTCTGCGCGGGAACGTGCAGCATCTGTTGCAAAGAAATGGCAAGGACTTATTTGGTCTCAACAACAAACAGTGTACTCCACCTTTTCTACCATTTGTAGGACCATGACGTGCTTCATTTCAACACCAAACGATATGCTATACCAGTGGTTCTCAAACTTTTTGAGCTTCGGGCGCATTTAAAAGGCCACAAATAATTGTGGGCGCACTATATATACATTTCTGAGGAATATTTTCAACAATCAGTACAGAAAATAAATATGTGATAAAATAACAATTAAGTCATTTTATTTTGAATTTCACGTCCAGACCACAGAAAATACAACTCATATGAATAAAAAACATACATTATCACAATATGAACAAATAATTTTTGTATAAAAATATGAGAGATTCATGAAGTACGATTGTCACCCAAAAGCGACGGCTGAACGTCGTTTTGCCTCCTACCTTACCAAGACGAAGGACAAGAGAAACTACTAAGTGAAACGTATTGAATGCAATAAAACTGTAGATTAATTCAAAATATAGAGGAAAGTAATAATGCAATTAAAATGAAACGTACCTCACGTCTACTCTTGCTAGTGCTTATGAGATACATGAGCCTGATGTGTCCTTGCAATTTCTTCAATGTTTGGAGATATATTTGAAAGACTAACTCTCATTTCCTCGTCAATACGTTAAAGAGTTCCTGTCTTTTTACATTTAATTATAGTGAGGGCAGAAAATCCTGATTCACATAAATATGACCTCGAAAACTGAAGTAAAGTTTTCTAAGCCTTTTTAGATATCAACACATTTTTCTTCTATTATAGAAATCGAAAAGACTTCAAGAGACAATTCCTTATGCTTACTCATCAGTCCAATATCAGTAGATACAGCTGCCAGTTCTTCTTTTCTGTTAATGTTAAGCCGAAATCACTTGAAGTTCCCATGTATGGGTTTCGAATACAATCGTACCGTTTAGTGTTGAGGGATGGCAAATATGAACTCAGTTTCTCTTCTAAACTTATTAAATAATCTACTACTATTGGAAATGTCGGGTGATCAAAAAGTCAGTATTAATTTGAAAACTTAATAAACCACGGAATAATGTAGATAGAGAGGTAAAAATTGACACACATGCTTGGAATGACATGGGGTTTTATTAGAACCCAAAAAAAACAAAGTTCACAAAATGTCCGACAGATGGCACTGGACAGCAGAACGTCAGTGACTGCGCATGACAATCGTGTATAAAAGGAGCTGTAATCAGAGAGAGAATCAGATGTGCCAGCAGTCGCAGCATGTTGACGTTACCTGAAAAGGTACTTTTAGTGAAGCTGTATTATCAGAATTGGGAATGTGCTAGTTCAGCGTTACGATCCTATCGCCATAGGGGGGGGGGGGGGGGGGGGGGATTCGAACGGGTAAAGGTCCGTTGACAAATGCAGCTGTGGCGAGAATGATTTCGAAGTTCGAAGCCACGGGTTGTTTAGACGATAGACCCCGTATTGGCCGACCGAACACAAGGCGTAATGCTGCTGAGACAGTTCAGGAAGAAATGGAGACTGTAGCGGGTTCATCTATGCACGGGGAAGTCAGCACTCGTGCAGTCGCACGTCGCACCGGCATTCCATACACTACTGTTTGGTTGGCACTGAGGCGTACCCTCCGATGCTACCGCACAAAATCCATCGGCATCATGAACTGTTACCTAGCAATTTAGTGAAGCGGAGGGCATTTGCGGTGTGGGCGTTTCAAAAGATGGCGGAAGATGACGATTGGTTGAGTAACGTGTTGTGGACCGATGAAGCTCATTTCACGCTCCGAGGGTCTGTCAACGCCCACAACTGCAGAATTTGGGCTACCGAAAATCCTAGAACTGTCGTGGAAACTCCATTGCACGACGAGAAAGTCACGGTATGGGTTGGATTTACCACATCTACCGTAATCGGGCGTTTTTTCTTCGAGGAAATGCGTGATTCTGGTTTGTAACTGCTACCGTGACGGGTGAGAGGTATGCCGATATGTTACAGAATCGCATCATCCCCAGCCTCGCTGATAAACACCTGCTGGAACGTACGATGTTTATGCAGGATGGCGCTCCACCCCACATTGCTAGACGCGTGAAAGATCTCTTGCGCGTGTCGTTTGGTGATGATCGTGTGCTCAGCCGCCACTTTCGTCATGCTTGGCCTCCCAGGTCTCCAGACCCGTGCGATTATTGGCTTTGGGGTTACCTGCAGCTATTGTTGAGGAATGATGGTGGACGTATTGAGCATTTCCTGTAAAGAACATAATCTTTGCTTTGTCTTACTTTGTTATGCTAATTATTGCTATTCTGATCAGATGAAGCGCCATCTGTCGGACATTTTTGGAACTTTTGTGTTTTTTTGGTTCTAATAAAACCCCATGTCATTCCAAGCATGTGTGTCAATTTGTATATCTACATTATTCCGTGATTTATTCAGTTTTCAAATTGATACTGACTTCTTGATCACCCGGTATTTCATTTATGGACGCGCTCCTTAGCAACGGGAACATTTCCAAGTTACCTTGAACAGCTTTTCTTTTACATATTGGTTGTTTTCTGTGAAACACTTTAATTTTGTCGATGGATATGAGGATATTTTTCTCTTTCCGTTGCATGTTAGTGTTCAAAATATCAAACAGCCGAAATATATCGGCAACATACTGCAATTTGCCAATCCAAAATTCGCTCTGAAGGAGGTTGCAAAAATGTAAAGGTTTCGTTTCTTGGAAAAACACGAGACGTTCTTGTCGTAGCTCTTGCACACGATTAAATATTTTCCCCCTCGACATCACCTAACTTTTGTGCGTAAAAGCAAACGTCTGTGTTCTGACCCCATATCGCTACAAACTTTTTCGAATACTCAGGTTTTGAAAAGTCTTCTTTTAATAAAATTTACCATCTGAACAACTTGGTCTAAGACTTCTCTCAGTTTTTCTCCCAATGTTTTTGCCATTAAGTCATCCCTATGAAAAAAGCAGAGAGTTACGATAACATCTTCATTTTGCTTTTTTACAAAAGAAATAAGGCACTTAACACGGCCTACCATTGAAGGGACAGGCAAAATAAGTGACTCACATATAGTGTGAGCTTTTACACTCTTTGCTATTTGTTCAGAGACTTGGTAGGAAGCGATTTCAGCTTTTTCAGAAACAGACATTTCACTTTTAAAAGAACTTGCCGCCCTTGTTTGCTGTTAGACAATCTCTTAAATAGCTCACAGGGTTATCTTGCAAATGTGAATGCATTGTTTTAAAATTTTTGCTCTGTTTACTATGAAGAAGAGATTAATTTGCCATTTTATACCCACATACTAAGCATAGTGGGAAAGGATTAATCTTCATTCCTAGTCCAAGTGAAGTCTAGTGGCTAGCATTGTTGCCTCTGGATCACGGGGTCCCAGGTTCAATTCCCGACCGGGTTGGGAATTTTCTCTGCCAAGGGACTGGGTATTTGTGTTTTCCTCATCTTTTCATCATCATCATTCGTGACAGTGGCTAGATTGGAATGTGTAAAAAATAGGACTGTGTTAAATTGGGACTTTGTATGGGCGCTGGTGACAGCGCTGTTCAGTACACCATAAACCAATAACAATAATCGTCGTCGTCGTCACCGTCATCGTCATCGTCATCGTCATCGACAACATCATCCTCATCAGTGCAAGTGAAACCAAAGCTTAAGAAGCTTTCATTGTATTTGCGAGTAGGCCGCTGTTCTGCTGTTTTGCTTGTACTTGCCATTTGTTCACTTCCAGAATCGGATTCTTCGATGGCATGCTTGTTTTTCAGAAATCAATCCATTTTGTATATTGTATTTTGCATATAATATGCACTTCTAGCTCTTTGAAAATAAGCGGTACGCTGTACACGAAACACGAGCCCCACGTACGCTAGCAATACCTCTCTGACCTATCACCTGACAGCCCTGCGATAACGTCAAGTGCACCAACAATGGAAACGCGTTTTCCTTCTGGGCCTGGATTCTTGTACCTCCATGGGTTAACAGTGCTGCCAACGATAATTTTCAAGTTCCGCTAAACTTGCTGGAAGCTTCTGTCATGAATCCGCTGGATCACTAAACTGCAGTGGGAGTGACTATCAGTAGTAGCAAGGCTTCATGAACCACGACGATCATGTCCACATGTGCTACTTTCCGTAGCAAAGAACATGAAACGAGATTCTTTTAGTCACGGACAGCTCGAGATCAAACAATAAGCAGCTGACATAGATAATTTCCTCTCGCAGCTTCTCTTTTCAATAATATTTTACTAACAACAGAAAGGAATGCATTTTCAATAAAATATTACGGAAAAGTGATTTACTCCGGATGTTGTTTATAATGTTCTGATTCACTGTCGCGGTACCTAAATAGGTCATCATGGCCAATAATAATAATATGCAATTCACTTCCTCCATGCTGTTGCGGCGCCGCTCGGAGTTACGTGGAATAGGTTCGCAATCACTGGGAAGGTCACGAAACCTTCCTAATTCTATGGACAAGTTGTGATCACATGCATAGCGCACAAGGCTCAATTTCATCTTGGCTACCATCATAAAAGGAAAACGTCCATAGGCAAATCAACTGCGAAACAGAAGCACCACATGATCAGATAATATCCGTTAGAGTTTCCGCAGAAAAATCCGTCAGTCGTCAAATACTTTTTCACCGTCCTCTCTTGAGTCTGAAAGTTTGGATCTGACCTGAGATCCATTAACGCTTGACAACACTGTGAATTAACTGAAAGTTTATTTACAAACTTTAAGAACAACACATGTGTTCGTACCCTTTGGCTACGGAAAGAAGGCACAGAACGAGTCGTGCGATAACAATTTGCACGGCGCCTACAGGGCGAAGGGCGGTGAGAAGGGGGATGGTTAGGAAAATTTCACGACCAGTGCTGGTCATCCACGGATGCCTGTGCGCTGGGTACCGATCAGCGACTAAGATAGTTACATTTTACACACAAAAATAAACAGTTTTCGTTAAAAGCGCATTATTTCCATCAAAAGTTGTGAAATTAAGCTAAGGCTTTCGCAATGCAGTTCTAGTGTAAGGAGTTGAAGAAAATGGCATTCGAGGCATTTATTAATTATGAATGACCATGAAGTATTACAATGTAAGAAACTTGAAATCCATGGTTGCAGTCTTGGACTGCAAGTTTTTTTGCAACGTATCAAATATGTTACTTTGTTGGCCACACCAAACTTTACCATGGATAAAGTGTTACGTTTAAAAATACAGTTACATTCATTATTAAATGAATTAATCATTCCCAGCTCTGCATATTGTTATGATTGTAGCAATGTGACAATTATTTGACCATTCTGTTTCTCGCCCCACTGCGAATTGCCCTTTCCCCAGAGTTCCTTATACTTCTCGGTGATGTGGGGGATGACCTCGATGGGCCAGCAATGGCTCTATCATCATCCATTATTTTGAAATACCTCTGCCCAGTTTAAAAGCAGCCGCTAATGTTAGATAGCTCAGATTAGCAGCAACGGAAGAGAGAAGACAGTCGGCGTGATACGTTCCCAATACTATCGACACTACAAGGAGAATAAGCCACCTTACTTCCTTAACCAAACTGAACTATTCGACAAAACTTAAGGACTCGTCGCGATATGGATAAAATCGAGTAGCTATATCTTCTTTTATATTTGGCCATATGTTTTACTAAAATATTACAGGGCGCACCCGCAAATCTTCTAGGGCACGCCAGTGCGCCCAGTGACACACTTTGGGAACGCTGGGCTATACTCTTAAATATACTATTCAGTGAAAACACAAAAATTGAAAATTTTGACTTGGTTTCAACAATTTTCGATTCAATTACGCCCACGAACGAGTAAAACTCAAAGTAACTACCTCCGCTAAACGAGGAAGCATCGCTACTACAAACTTTTACTCAGTAACAGTACATAAAACTTATGCCCACGGCCAAGGCAGCACTTATACCGACGACGTCAGCTTTTCGAGCCTGCTACGCTACCAGAGACTACGGAAAACGGCAAATAAAAATATCAATTAGCTCTGAACTACACTGAAACCCCAAAGAAACTGGTATAGGCATCCATATTCAAATACAGAAAGATGTAAACAGGCAGAATACTGCTCTGCGCTCAGCAACGTCTCAGTCTGGAACCGCGCGACCGCTATGGTCGCAGGTTCGAATCCTGCCTCGGGCATGGATGTGTGTGATGTCCTTAGATTAGTTAGGTTTAAGTAGTTCTAAGTTCTAGGGGACTGATGACCTCAGATGTTAAGTCCCATAGTGCTCAGAGTCATTTGAACCATTTTTTCAGCAACGTCTATATAAGACAACCAGTATCTGGCGCAGTTGTTAGATCGGTTACTGCTGCTACAATGGCAGGTTATCAAGATTTAACTGAGTTTGAACGTGGTGTCGTAATCGGCGCATGAACGATGGGACACAGCATCTCCGTGGTAGCGATGAAGTGGGGATTTTCCCGTACGACCATTTCACTAGTGGACGGTGAATATCAGGAATCCGGCAAAACATCAAATCTCCGACATCACTACGACCGGAAAATGATCCTGCAAGAACAGGATCAACGATGGCTGAAGAGAATCGTTCAACGTGACAGAAGTGCAACCCTTCCGCTAATTGTTCCAGATTTCAATGTTGGACCATCAACAAGTGTCAGTGAGCGAACCATTCAACGAAACATCATCGATATGGGCTATCGGAGCCGAGGGCCCAGCGTGTACCCTTGATGACTGCACGACACAAAGCTTTACGCCTTACTTGGGTCCGTCGACATTGGTCTGTTGATGACTGGAAACATGTTACCTGGTCGGACGAGTCTCGTTTGAAGTTGTGGCGAGCTGATGAAGGTGTACGGGTATGTAGACAATCTCACGAATCCATGGATTCTGCATGCCAGCAGAGGACTGTTCAAGCTGGTGGAGCCTCTGTAATGGTGTGTGACGTGTGCAGTTGGAGTGATATCGGATCGCTAATACGTCTAGATACGACTCTGACAGATGACACATACGTAAGCATCCTGTCTGATCACCTGCATCCATTCATCTTATCTACTCTTGTTAAACTTCTCCTTCTGTACTTCATATATCACTCCTTTGCCTGTGACGATGTCCATCTCTTTCTTGGCCTTTCCAGACTGCTTCCACCTACCGGCCTACATTTTTTGACTTTCTAAGGTAGTCAACCAGTGTTCATTCTGTCAAGACGTTCGCTCTGTTTTCTTGTGCTGCCTTCAGTTTTGTTTCTTTCGTTAAATATGTTTAAATCCTTCCTTCTAAACCGAGATAGGTTGCGCAGTGGTTAGACACTGGACTCGCATTCGGAAGGACGACGGTTCAATCCCGCGTCCGGCCATCCTGATTTAGGTTTTCCGTGATTTCCCTAAATCACTCCAGGCAAATGCCGGGATGGTTCCTCTGAAAGGGCACGGCCGACTTCCTTCCCCATCCTTCCCTAATCCGATGAGACCGATGACCACGCTGTCTGGTCTGCTTCCCCAAACCAACCAACCAACCTTCCTTCTAAGTCTTTCTACTCTGTTATAGCCTTTCACAACCCTACTAAATCCCATTCCAGCGGCCTAGATGTTACTTTGCTATTGTTTATAGGGCAAGTCCGGGTGTGTAGACCACTTTTTTTCTTCAGCACAAAATTTTTGTGTTCTCAACTTTTTTTGATTTCCAGCACTACGTTCGTGTAGAGTGCCATATAAGCTTAACAGCAATATATTACTGAGCCACTACCACTTAATATATAAGAGATATAATGACAATATACATGAGTGGTCCATCTCATGCCTAGGTGTATGGTTGAGATGAACCAGTGCACTGGGGACATAGAACATATGAAAATGGCTATACTTGGAGAAAAGAATCAACTCAAATTACAAATTTTTATTTTGAATATGTTCTAATGTTTACAGAAATATATACTATTAAGTATTTTAGTCCAAAAATTTTTATCACTTTTGATACGTGGTACTTACTGGATTAAAGAAAACGTGGAAGGGAAGACTCATCAATATGACTTTCTTTTCATGCAAACTGTTTATTTAACAACATATAAACTGTGTTTTACAGATAACCGAAGCATTTAACTATAAAATTTTCTTTAACAAAATGACCAAATTTGCAGAATTCATTGACCTTAAACCTGAAGTTGAATAAGCTTCTAATCTTTGGAAAAGAAATCTTAAAGTGCTGTGTTGCAAAACAGGAAACAATATGACAATGATTACAAGACGGCCGGACCTGCAGACCGCCCGTCATCGGGTGAATCAGCGGTGTTTACTACCGCGCTGTACACAGTCTGTCTTATTAAATGCCCTTCTGCAACACATGAGAACCACACAAGCACCATTGATGACAAGAGTGATTCAGTTACACAAAACAAATGACTTAACTTTTAAGCTGAAAGCTGTATGTCGAAAGGTTCGGCGTTAAGATGCGCACCTGTGCTTAAAGGTTAAACAGATTAGCAAACAATATGAGGATCATAAGGCTTACTTCAAAGCAACCAACCTCTTAATTTCAATCGGCAACCAAACAGCTTAGTACAACAGGTTGTAGAGATTATAAATAATGACTGAGAAATGCAATTACAGTAAAAGAATTGAACCGGTTAACAGCTAAATCTAACCACAAGGTCCCTCTTTCGTTTAACGGCAACTTGTGCCTTAGTACAATTGTTCCGGCTGTATTTACGACCAAGAGCTGATTAATTAGAACATTAATGATCGGGTACAAACCAGAAACGAAAGGCAATATAATAGCGGGACAAATTTTCAAACGACAACTAGTGTCTTATTACAGTACTACTGCCTATATTTACGACCAAAGAGTCGGCCGAGTAAAACTCTGAGGGTCGGGTACAAACCAGAAAATAATAAGAAGGGCACGTAGACAAAGAAACAAATCAACACGAGGATTACAGAACGTTACTCCCCTTCATCAGCAAGCAGCTCCATGGATGCACGGTGCGTCGCATCGGTTACTGAGTGGTGCCGATGAAAACCAGGTAGAAGAGGGCAGCCAGGCTACGAGCGGTCGTCCGACACGAATATTGCCAACCAACAGACGGAATGTCGGCCTGCTGCTTGTAGTCCACGCTGACCCCGGTGAAGTACTCCGGTGTCTTCGTTCCGCGCAGGCCCTCCTTGCGCAGCTCGTGGCTTCGGCAGCTCGGGCCTCATGACCACCTCTTGTCGCGACGCTACCACCAATCCCCAAACTTCGTGACTCCTCCCCGGGCCAGCGGACCCCGTATAAATATCGGCAAGCAAAGACTTTCTATGGATACAAGTCACAGATATCAACATTTCCTCATAGATATTGGCAATGGGGCCGCAAGAGGGATAGTCGGTACTACACCTGAGCCAGTGACGTCAGACAGAACAGCCTACTAATTCAATGGCGCCACGGCTCAACTTTATAATAAATCTTTATTGAACATTGGCTTCACTAATGAGTTGTTGGCTTTGTTCCAGCGTTAGCCTGTCTTTCTTTCACCACAGCAATTACACTTAGTACCAAATGCTGAAAACATTCATGTAAATATCGTGAACAGGAAACATTCTGAATACAATCGTCATTTTTACTGGTTTAGAAATAGATTTTCTCATATCCAACACATTCATCTTCACCCCATTCGTCAAAGTTATTTTCGTAATCTTTCACTATATCTGCATCTGATGAACATGGTTAGCTATTTGCGGTATTTTTTCTTTTCTAGCTTCTTCAATCTGTTCTTCTCTTCACTACTATTGCCGTATGGTGATCTTTTAGTACTTTTCTCTGTGTCCTTTTCTTATCCCTTTTTTCAGTATTTTCAGCAGAGTGTAGACATTTGGATACAGCTGTGTCTTCCTCTTAAAATTCATAGTTTTATCAGTAAAAGGAAAAGGTGGTATTTTTTATAAAAGTTTTGTCTATGTTTGCTTAGGAGTAGTCGGTTTTGAAGTGGTAAATCTTGGAAGTTTTAGGTTTGGTGGAGAGAACTCCAAAGCTGCATCAGTGAAGAAATTTGACTTTTGCAGGTAACTCTGCTCTTTTGATATGGTTAGGGTCATTGGACCATTGATGAGCTTTGAAGTGTTTGATTGGTCCATGTGTGAGATTCAGTTCTTGCAATGGTGAGACAGACATATCTTCCGACGGATAAGCACTGTCTTGGACTGTGACCATCTTCAGCGAGATTATCCTATGTGTCTTGAAGCTAAATTCTCCGTACCTTCCCTTTAAAACAAGTGGTCCACGTGCCTCAAATAACACTGGTCCATCTCTTCCGATTGTCTGTGAAAGATGATCCTTTCCAACTTCTCTCTGCAGGTAGTGAACTCAGTGACCAAATGGTTCAAATGGCTCTAAGCACAATGGAACTTAACATCTGAGGCCATCAGTCTCCTACACTTAGAACTAATTAAACCTAACTAACCTAAGGACATCACACACAGCGAAGCCCGAGGCAGGGGTCGAACCTGCTACCGTAGTAGCAGCAGCGCTGTTCCGGACTGAAGCGCCTAGAACCGCTCGGTCACAGCGGCCGGCACTCAGTGACCATTTTATGTTAGTTTCATGACTACAAATTTCTCCTACTCGTAATAAATAACTGACTCAATATTGTAGAAACTAAGCGTTAATATTAAAATTATGTAACTAGTCGATAAAACGTTTCGATCTACCAGAGCAGAGAATGTCATTTTTCTGCAGACGTAACATGAAAATGACAGCAACACTTTTGCACCACGTTTGTTCACGAAAAATCTTCCCCACAAGTTGCGGAAGCTGCTGTCTAGCGACGCATTTGTGAAATACGTTGCTGGTCCATCTCACCTAGCGGTTAAACTTTCCCAGACTTACTCTACATGACCCACGTCTCAATTCCGTAGAGAACGCTAGTGTAGGAACCGCCATTACCTTATTAAACTACTTTTATGTTATTTTTTGACTTGCTTCTAGAATACAGGGTGACAGTTATTGAACTATATGAAAGAAAATTGTCATAATTTCTGAACGGTTTGCATTACGACATGTAAACTACACGGTTGGCCGCGGGGCATGATGGGAATTAGTATGCGCATGCGTACGCGCCTTGTAGTTGTCGACCACTTCCATTTTGATGGATTCGTCAATAAGCAAAACTGGAGCACTTCGGGGACTGAGAATCCGCATTTCGTGATCGAGAAGTCTCTTCAAACGCAGGACTGTATTGTGAGCAATGTTGGTCAAGAAATAATCGGTGCTATATTCCTTCGTGGCACGGTGGCCAGCCAACCGTATGTGAAGGTTTAGGAAGGTGATTTCATCCCCAATATCCAAAGTGACCCTGATTTCGACAACATGTGGTTCGTGCTAGACGGAGTTCGACTGCATCGAAGCAAGAGAGTGTTTGATGTCCTGGAGCGGCATTTTGGGCAGCGCAGTTTTGCTCTGGGGACCCAGTGACCATTGGCATGGCCCTCGACTGGGCACCATATTCTGCGGTTCTGAACCCATGCGACTCTTTTTTTGGGATTATACTAAGGACAAGGTGAGCAGCAACAACCCCAAAATATTTGCTGAGCTGAAAAGAGCCATTCAGGATGTCATCGACAGCATCGATGTTCCGACACTTCAGCGGGTCATGCAGAATTTCGCTGTTCGTCGGTACCACATCATCGCCAGAGATGGCAGGCATATCGAACATGTCATAACCTAAATTCGAATATCTGCAGTGACGTTTGCATGCTAAATAAAGTGTGTGCACGCCATAGTTTGTAAGTAATTTACGTTTTTTTCCATATAGTTCAATAATTGTTACCCTGTCCTTGTTTATTGTTTCACATACGTTTTGGAGTTTTTCTTTGTCGTAACTCGTATGTGATTACGCATCCCAGATAATTAAAATAGTTAACTGTTCTATTACTGCATTGTTCATTACTATTTTTGTTCCGATTGAGTCCTGTGTTATACAGGCCATTCTTTTAGTTCCAAAAAATGGTTCAAATGGCTCTGAGCACTATGGGACTTAACATCTATGGTCATCAGTCCCCCAGAACTTAGAACTACTTAAACCTAACTAACCTAAGGACATCACACACATCCAAGCCCGAGGCAGGATTCGAACCTGCGACCGTAGCAGTCGCGCGGCTCCGGACTGAGCGCCTAGAACCGCTAGACCACCGCGGCCGGCTTTTTAGTTCCCTTTGTGTATACAGCCATATTATAGTCACCGTTATTTTACTTAGGAGCTCAGTCCTTGTTAAAGCTGTGAAATCGTCTGCATATAAAACACAATTCAAAGTAGTCTCTTTGTCTTTTCTAATACCAGCATGAAACTTTATTTTCCATTCACACAGTACATCGTATATATACTAGAAAACGTGGACGAAATGCTACATCGTTGTCTGACTCCACTAAGATACAGTCAGCTTTCAATTTATATCTAAAGTGACTGTTGTGTTTTCATATTGCATTGTCGGTACCCTCTTTCCTTCATTCTTTTTCACAGTTTTTCTCTAGTAAGTTTATCAAAAGCTTTTTATGGATCATCAAATTCTAAGTGGGCCGCTCGAATACATTGTGCATGTTTCTCGATCCGTATCATAAATGCTGCGTTTGTTGACAAGCTTCCTCTAAGGAGACTGTTTTGTTCTTCACTTAAAACACTACGTTATTACTTTTAATCTGCTCTTTGGGATTCTGACGTAAGCTTATATGATGCGTCCAGGAAGCAAATCGCTCTATAATTCTAGTAGTTACACATGTCTCCTGTTTTAAATGGTGATATAACTTTTGCCTGTTGCCATAATGTTGATATGATGCCTCTTTATCAAAACATATTGAACAGATTTAGAAGTCTCAAATGAAGAGAAATTCCACCGTATTTTCTCGAGTTCATTGTTGAGGCTGTACCTCTTCTATGCCTCAATCGCCCACACGTCGCAGGTCAATATGTTAGATTACCAAAGAGTTTTCTAGTTTGTCATTCATTGCCGCTGTTCTATGTTATTTATCTGTCCTGCTTCTGTGCTTTGTTAAGCATTTTCATTGTCCTATGGGATAGAGCTTGTCTGTGGTGGACGTCATCCTCGATTACACTTGCAAAAGGTTATCAAGATTCTTGATGGGCATTTTTTTCACCTTTTTATAAATGTTATTCTTCTATTTAAAAATTTGATGATTTTTTTTCTGTCGCGTTGCTCAGGCACTTGGTAAGTTTAATGTTTGAACGTCAAGGTCGCTTCAAGTCTAGTGTTAATATTTTAGAGCCCCTTTTCACTCGTATCCTTTCTTGTCTTACCCAATGCATCACCAGCAGCCTTCGTTATTACTTTCCTTATATAGTTCCATTTCTGCTCAATATCTTCTACTGCTTCTGTCCGCTGCAGATACCTGTTGAGTCGTCACTGTTACAGGTATCTGACACTGTCTTTGTTCAGCAAATATATTTAATAAAATGCATCACTTACTCATTCTTTCGGTTACTTCCTATTCTTCTTCCATTTTGTATATGTCCATTTGGGATATTGCTGTAATATGATATGGTCCCAAGTTCACTAAAAGCTCTGGTATCCCTTACTAATCTCTCTCGGAAAAAAAGACGATGATACGCCATTATTGGCCGGAAGATCCCGTCTGGTTTGTTTGTCTGCCTGGTGGTAGCGTTTTTATTTGACGGTACCTCGGTGACTTGCGCGTCGACGAGATGGGCCGAAATTATTAGGACAACAGAAGTACCCAACCTCCGTGCTAAGAAAATTCCCACCACGGCTGAAAATCGAATCTTTTTGTCGTGTAGCTTATATAAACTTTTATTTACAAAATATAACAGTTATATCTGTGTACAGAATTATTGCCTTTTTGTGTGTATTTCAGGGAACGTGTACAAATTTTATCGTTTTATATGGTTTCACAAATTGTTTGTTCGAAAGTCTTATGTTTGTTGAGAGTCTTTTAAGTTTCGTTACGTTTTATTCTAATTTTTTTCTGATGTTGCTTTTTTCAGTTTACTTTTGTTAACGATGTTCGTGATCATCCTTGTGCCGAGGACCTGGATTAAATTTCAAACCTCTCCGCAGTGAGACACCTTTGATGGCGATACCGTCGGAAGGTCGGCAGGCCCCTTGGTGTTAATCGAGAGGATGCCGGCACCGGATTTCACCCTCTCCCTTCTCTCAGCGTCTCCAACACACACACACACACACACACACACACACACACACACACACTTTACAGGCATCTACACTAAAGCTCACAGTTCTCATACTCTGCGAAGGAAAGATGCCTGCGGGTGGGAAGGATACGGAAAACCTTTTCAATTAGGTGGCTGAACCTACCCTTCAGGGTCTCTCATCCATACGACTTTACATTTTTAACCATGTAAAATTGTGAACGTTTTCTTTTCGACTGAATGTGCTAGTTTTCTTTTAATTTCATAAAAACACCAAAATCTTTTTAGGAACTTCCGGTTTTCTCCGCCGTTGTTTCCACTAATCTTGAGATGAAGGTATTTCCCACTCTAGTACTTGGTCCCCAAGAGTCGTTGATTGATGATTCTTATTTATCCAGTATCTCTTGGAGGGAATTCTTAAAGTCTCTATACTAGTAAATTTTCCCTCCTTCAGATGCACAGACTCCAATCATTGCCGGATTTCTTCTTCCCTCCTGGAGAGCACACACTATGATGTAGCCGCTTACAGTTATTTTTATTTCCTGTTCTCATTTTTTATTGATGTAAATTGCTGCATTTTTACTGGATCTCTCTTGTGGAGCTGGTTCGTTGTAGACCATTAGATACTCACCTGCATGTTTAATCCCATGCAATTTCTCCTTCGTTTCAGTGGCAGCAGTGTTGTTTGTTCTAATATTTTTCAGCAAATTTACTAATTCTTGAAACTTCCTGGCAGCAGAGTGAAAATCTCATTCTGGTTACTAATTCTTCTTCTTTCGATGACAATCCTTTAATATTCCCGGGAGCCACTTTCATTGCTCTTGAGGTGCATTTCCGCTTGTCCTTCTTTGAAGCTGTGCTCATCGTACACACGTACAGTGAAATTGCGAGGCTTGTTAGCGCACTTGAAACGAGAAAATGTGCCCTGTCCGCGACACGTGAGCTGTGCAGGGTGAGTCTGATGTTGGGACTTTGGCTGTCACCTCGAGGCCTTCAGACCTGTTTCATGCCGAGATGCCCCCTTAACTGGTCCGCCCTAGTTTTAACAAACTAAGGACTCGTATTTCACCACCTCCTATTTGCTACACGCCATCGCAAGTATAGTCCCCCGGGGGCCACGAGGCGTCCACCTTCGCGGATGTGTGCGATGGATTTATTGGCAGATCTGCCAAGGGATAGCAGAAGCATTTCCGGAGACTTTAGCACTTTCACCTATCGAGCCGAAGCGGTGCCTTGAGTAACAACGGTCTTTTTCTCCTTGTTAATACAATAGGGATTTATCAGCACAATGTGCTGACGTGTTTACTTCAGATGTAATGCAAATCACATGCGACCCGGTGCCACTTACGTGATTTGGGTTAACAGTTCGTACCGTAACACGTTTTCATTCAGCGACCTACGATACTGCAATGTGAGAGCCACACGCAATTCTCCCTGTGGAATGTGTTTATATCTGGCGTCAACTTCATGGACGTTACGTAAACGGCATCTTCCTCTTCGGCCTCTATTAAAGCTTCCTTACTTTAGCGACTATTATGAGCGTTGATTGCGAGTTTCCTAGCATACGTAGAGAAGGAAAAAGTCTGCTCTCTTCAAGGCTGAATGTCGGGTGGGATTATTTGGCTTTCACATTTTTTCTCGTGAGTCACTCTGCGTGAAAATCTTTTTTATGATTTCGGCGCCAGGCAGGAATTTTATCCGCTTTGTGAGGAGAGGAGCTGGAAAAATACACACATGATCGATCTGTTGCACTTCTCGTCATATGCTCAAGCTATGTCAGCGCCTCAAATCTGCACAGAACATCAATGTGTGGGTTCTGCAAATTACTGCCAAGTGTTTGGCAGAGGGTGCTTTTCATTGTATTGTAATTCCTCTTAAGGATTTTGTAATAGATGCAACACTAACTATCCCTACTCACTTCCGGGAATTTAGCTTAACTGTATCCTGCGCGATGGTTACGTACGACATTAGAGCATATTAACTAAATTCTGCCGTGAAACATGTGTTTGCCTTATACCGCCTCAATTGCAACTACATTGCTCTTAAACAGTTATACATCAAATAACCATAGGTCTTGTAGCATTTCCTAGTTCTCTGGAAAAAGGTTGTAGTATACTGTTCACATAGGTGTCTGAAGCTATCGTTTGGCGAGAAAAATATCGAGCCAGTAGTCCATGTTGCACTAATTTCGCATTAACTCCTGTTTTCCTATCATGTTAAGCTAGAGGTGTAACTGCCTAGCTGGCGTACGAAATATTAATTTTGTTAGTGATAGTAGAAACAAATGTTCTTGAAATTTGTGCATATAACTCACTTAGTTCAAAATAATAAACGTTGACCAGAATTTAACTTGATTGCGGCGATTCGCTGCAACTGATATTTCCTGTGAGTTTCTTAAGTGAAAACGGGCCAGAGAACACCATGGTTCTCAGAAGACGTGAAAAGTCGTTTATTGTTTCAAATGTACAAGTTATTTACGTCCCAAAGTGCTGCTCAAGATCTTATTTCATACTGGTCCTCCCACACGAGTTCTCGCCGTTCATATACACTGTTGTTAACAACTGATGTATTGTTGTATACAGTAAATTTGCTAATTACATTTACAGAAGTTGTTTATAATTACAAAAAATGTTGTCATGCGATGGTCACAACTGAAACACATGGAACGTGATACAAAGGCGATTACATACCTCTTGTTTTCAGAGAAAATCAGGTGAAATGATATGAATAAACAATGCTGATCACGTTTTTCTTAATTACACTCAAACTACATTATCTGAAGCATTTCTACAACATTTGCTGTTTCAAATATGAGGACATTATTTCTCAGTTTGAACAGAATTTCAATACATAATACAGCAGTTCACATAAACAATTTTTTGTGAATTACAGTAATTACGACAAAATTACATGTTATGTTGGCCAGTAGCATAACAAGCTGATAGTTTGATAAATAGAGTTGTTGTAGGTTTCAAGCTTTATAAATGCAGCATATTTGGTATCTATTTTGTTACTGTTTGTATAAGAAAAGCTAAAAATGCAAGTAAACAAAGTGACAACACATATTCCTACTAATGAACAGATGTAATATTAGTGAGTACTTTGACATGAAGTTGTTGAAAATTACGCTATGGAGCTAAAAAGGCGAAATTACTTAATGGGTCGTACCTAAAGACGTAACAGTTAATCATGCAATCCAAATTGGCTTCGAAATCGTATGAAAAATGAGCTCTATCGAAATAATCAGCAACCAGTTGAATGAAAAAAAATTAATTCCTTATCCATTTTCAGGCACCTAGTGCCCTTCTTCAGAAGGTTGTAACCATCACATTATTTGCAAGTGTCATCAATAAGATGCATGTAGCATATTGTAGTGGTCATGTGATTCACAATTACTGTACAAAAATGATATAAAGAAGCCAAATAACAAGTGCAGACATCATGCCAGAACTGGAGCTAATTAACTAATAAAAGAAGGGCACTAAATGACTGACTCCGATTAACAAATTAAATTTATTTTATGCAGCCGGTTGCCGATTAGTTCGACAGATACAACTATAGTTGCTATAATAAACAATATTCATAATCATCAGTGTTTAGTTGAGCCCAACATAGCTAAATAAATCTTCCACTCATAACTAACTGTGTGCTCAAGGTATGAATGTAGAATCCACTCCATAGATGCTGAACTTTAAGTAGTTACGATTGTAACAATATAATTATCTAAGTATGTTGTTCGAAAACTTTTCAAAGAAATATTTTAACAAGACAACTCTATTCGTGGCTACTGAGCCAGTATTGTGTATCATTATGATAAAACGTGTTGAAATGTGTGGAAGAGTACTGTTAGTCCACAAATCAAAAAACTTTCAGTACACAAAAGATCTGTATATAAATGTATATAATATAGTGTAAGGAATATCATCTCATCATAACATGACAGAATTATTCCTAGTACAAAAATTATAAGAGCAGTATATGTGTATAGAGAAAAAACAAGTACATTTTCATAATCAAAGTTCCATCTTCCAATAAGTATGTGCGTATCCAAACACCAAAATGCATAAATCAAATAGTCAAGAGTATATATATATATATATATATATATATATATATATATATATATATCTGTGTGTGTGTGTGTGTGTGTGTGTGTGTGTGTGTGTGTAAGTAAGTTAGAGATAAATGACAGTTTAATAAAATATGTGACATCAAAAATTTGTTACTGTGGAAATAAATGTCACGTGGGTGGAACGTTGGCATTTGCAGCACACATGATGCATGAATGAGTGTGCATCCCCCTGAGGGAATTTAGTAATTTTACACCACTACATCAACTGTAATTTCCTTTTCAGCAATTTTCTTTTCGAAATTGGTATTCTTTGGTATTTGGTATTTGTCTTGTACTGACTAAAATTTCTTTCCGCTATCCTCCACTTCTGAATTTTCTGCTACTCCCTTTCAACTGATTTTATTTTACAGATGGGTACACCATAAGGCTTAATGGAAAATGAGTCATGAGGTTTCAGCTTTAGTTCACATTGATAATTTTTCGCTCTGCCTGGTCTCTCATCAGAAACGTAACTGTGTTCCAACAATTTCTTTTTCTAATTCCTCTTTATACTCTGAACTCAAAGCTTCAGCTTCACCTATGTTTTCTGGTATGAAAGACCCATTAGTTATTTCTTCGTCACAAACTCTTTCATCTTCCTCAAAGTATCTTTACCGTCAAGTTCCTCAAACCTCCCTCTTCAGAGTGTTATGGCCATTGTTTACCATGACAATATCTGACTCCCCAGAAATTCATGTCTTAGGATTTCATCAAATTCTAATCAAAAACAACTTTAGCCTTGACAATCTATTTCATTCACATTATTCACTGTAAACTTGCATTCAAATTCACAAACACAAAAGTTTGAAAAATAATAAAAATTGTCTGGTGATCACTTTACTACTCTTTCCAGTGCCACTTTTGATTTTGACTCCCTTGACAGGAAACTCAGCAAAATTCTCCCCATATTTTATTCTAACTCTTATCTTTTTTCGTATTTCATAAATTGGACTTCCACTGCAGCCAGGCCTCCATTTAACAGATAAATATGAACTCCTCTGTATATCACAATTATGAATGTGCATCTCCATACAAAAAATCCTCTTCTGTATTTCTGAAAACCATACCTAATTCTTTCTCTACAGATTCTCCATTTTCCACACACTGTAATCTTTCCAAAACTACAATGTAATCTACTGGTTCTACATTATGATCTACATTTACCTCCAATCTGGATGTATATCCTGACATATTCCCTTCAAAACATCATGCATCTCACTACCACACTGACATTATCAAAACAATCACAAGTAACCTTCAAAGTCTCACCACTAATTAGCTCACTTTGCTAGCTGACATCAGAACGACTGGACACTATTTCACTGATGTTAACTGATACAACCATATCATCATGTAGTTCCCTATCCTTCACTAAATCATCATCATGACTTACAACTGTACTCTTATCATCATCTTTCATCAATGTTTCCTCTTTAATCTCAACAGAAATCATCGAATCCAACTCTTCACAAAGCGTATCATCATCACTTTAAACATCAGAAACATCATTAATAGCATCATTATCTAAATCATTATCAACAACATCAT
The DNA here is from genome assembly GCF_021461395.2 of Schistocerca americana. Taxonomy (NCBI): domain Eukaryota; kingdom Metazoa; phylum Arthropoda; class Insecta; order Orthoptera; family Acrididae; genus Schistocerca; species Schistocerca americana. The sequence continues at coordinate 379,103,205 of NC_060120.1, read as the reverse complement.
TTACAGCACAAGCATCATCATCATCGTCATAACTACTATCTATCTTATCTTCTTCCCATTCAAGTACATCATCCTCAGTCTCAACACATTTAACCTCAGCACAGATAGGTTCATCACTATTCTCTATATTTTCATTATTCATTACCCTTGCGTGACCAAATTCATAACAATTATCATAATCACTATCTTTAATGGAAACGCTGTAACAGCTGCACAATTCATAAAATATGCTTGGCAAGACCTCACCAAGATTAACTTCAGCCCTCTACTTCGTATTTTCTTTCTCTCTCATTTCTGGCGCTTTAGTCTGCTCATATATCTTCCCAAAATTCCCTGCTAAATTGTATCCTAGTCACCTGGTGCGAACTACTGTAATCTCTACTGTGACACCCCTCAGAAAATTACCTCTTCTTCTAAAATTATTAGCCTTATTTTGGTATCTGTTCTTCTCGCCCCAAACCGATAGGTTCCCCATGAAGTGCAGTCTAGTTTTAAGATCTATTCCTTCTACTTTCAAAATTCCTGTCATCAACTCTTCTATCATAACTTTCCCATTCGCTCCTTCGTTGCTTGTGATCCCTTTCATCATCCCTGTGTCTATCATTCCAGTTATTATTTCTCCTGTCACCAGCACTGCGTCTGTCATTCCAGTGATTGTCTCTCGTCTTACCATTATCATGGTAAATGTTCCTGTTATTTTTTTTCTAGCTCTATCTCCAAGATGATCATTGAGCAACCCCCAATTCTGATAAAATGCATGTTCTCTTTTCCTATCCCACTGTCTCTCATTTCTTTCCATGCCATTTCTAGTTAGTCAACACCTTTTAAAGATTGTTTTATAGTATCATCTGATCCATACACAAATCCCACTACAATTTTGTGATATCGCCTCTTTAATTCATATATCTGTGTTATATCATCTAACTGTTTAGCTAGGTGTACAAATGTTTTAGGCTGCTGTTCACGAAAGTCTTTCATGTGAATGCTGCCTTCTCTGAAACACGGCCCATTCAAAGTTTCTGACTTATACGGAAATTTGTTCAAAAGACATCCCTGTTGTAAACACGTGTTTACATGTGCTCTGAAATCATTTAAATCTACTTCTGATCCCTCAGTTGTCTCTGTAGTTTTCTCTACCTGAACTTCTACATCATCTAAACTTTTTTGATACATTTTAGTGCTTGAGCTTGCCTTACACTATCTAGTTTTTTCCCTTGTTTTTCCAAATATTTGTCTAATGTTTCGCTCTGTTTCTCAATTATTTTTCCAAATTCTGCTGTCTGGTTTTCAGCTTCGTCTATCTAACTTTCCCCAGTGAATTTTGCAAGCATATTAAAAAGTTTGCCTATATCGCCCGGTCATGGCTGATACCTTGGATCGGTGAACAAATACTGTCTGAATCTTCACCTACTTCTTCCCCGTCTGATTTACCTTCACTAACATTATTTTCAACTGTCTCCTCATTATCTTGTAACAGATTTTCTAACTCCTCCACCTCTTGACTGTCAACACTACTCTCGTCACACATCATGAATATATTATACGAAAAACACACAAAACAAAATAAGTAAAAAGTTTTTCATATGGCCTACTGCTCTGATTACGTCATATAAAACGTGAAATAATTGTAGACGATGTACTTAGGTTGTTGTGATGTCCAAGATGGTTGAAGCCGCTGGTACTACTCACAGTTCCACAGTCCAGTTCTCTCGAACTTGTAATTTTTTGGATCCAGAAGATTTCAGCGTCCAGTACAAAATTTTGGTTTCCAAATAAGATCGTCTTTCAGTTCTGATATTCAAAATTATACACCTGAAATTAACAAGTTCACTTTAGCACGCTGACCCGAATTAAGTCACTATCCCAGCTGATTTCACCATATTGTGGTGCAACCGCCTTGCTGGGGATACATTTTGTCAACATAAAATGATTCAAAGTAAAAGATTCTAGGAAATATTAATTTTGTCAATGACAGCTGAAATAAATATTCTTTGTAATTTGGTGGGTGTAGCTCAGTTTGTTCAGAATAATAAACGCTGAGCAGAAAAGCTGTTTTTTGTTTCAAATGTTCGATTTATTACGTCCCAGAGTGCTGCACAAGATCTTATATCGTACCGGTACTGATCCTCCCACACGATTTCTCACCGTTCATATACGGTATACTGTTGCTAACAACTGATCTACTGTTGCGTATAGTAAACTCGCTAATTACGTTGATAATTACAAAAATACTAATCATTCGGTGGTTACAACTGAAATACATAGAATGAGACACAAAGACGATTACATATCTCTTGCTCTCATGGAAAAATGAGTGAAATGATAAGAATAAACAATACTGATAACATTTTTGTTAATTACACTCAAACTAAACTATCGTAAGTATTTCTACCATGTCTCCTATTTCAGATATGAGTACATTAGTTCTTAGTGTGAACAGAATTTTAATATACAGTACAGCAGCCGAAATACACACATCGTTTTATGAATTACAGTAATCGCGAGATAATTACATATTTTTATGTTAACCAGTGGCGTAGCAAGCTGACAGTACGATAAACAGAGTTGTTACGGGTTTCAAACATTTTAAATGCAATATATTTGATATCTAAAAATCAGATGGCTCTGAGCACTATGGGACTTTACATCTGAGGTCATCAGTCCCCTAGAACTTAGAACTACTTAAACCTAACTAACCTAAGTACATCACACACATCCATGCCCTAGGCAGGATTCGAACCTGCGACCATAGGGGTCGCGCGGTTCCAGACTATAGCGCCTAGAACCGCTCGGCCACACCGGCCGGCATTTGATATCTCTTCTGTTACACGATTGTTCGTAATAGAGCAGCCCTAAATGCAACTAAACGAATTATCAGTACATGTTCCTACCAATGGATGGACGTAATATTAGTGAGAACTTCGTCATGAAGCTATTGAAAATTACATTAAAAAGCCCAAAAGGCGAAATTACTAAAATGGGTCTGATCTAATGGCATAACAGTTAATCATGAATTCAAATTGGCTTCGAAATAGTATGAAAAATGAGCTGTTACGTTACACGGTCTGGATAATCTTCTAATCTCGATGTAGAGCATACCGTTATATGTCTGCTTCCGTAGGCTTCACACAGTATTGAAAACAGTCGGCTCTAAAGAGGACGTGATTTAACATAACGGACATAATTGGTTAAATTTAATGGTTCATCAAGAAACAGTTTTAGATCTGGTATCACTTTCTTTATCGTCAATGTTTGTCTGTACAGGATACAATCGCTGGAACTACAGTTTGGCACCTTACTTTTTCTTAGGGAGCCCACTACTGCTGTTTTATCAGTTATTGCCTTGGCCTCATCTGTACAAATATCGCCAGAATCGTTCCATTCCAGATGGTTTATTTCAAAAAATTGTTTATCAAATTAAAAATTTCTTTCCTGGTAGTGTTAGTTGACAGCGATGCATCATACATAAGTAAGTCTTCCTTGAGTAAATGTTTGTATGGATGTAGAACAGTTATCGGCGATATGGCCAGCCCAACAAAATAAGTCAACTCATTCATTTGCAAGCCTAATTCACTCTGCTGAACCGTGCGGGGTAGCCGTGCGGTCAAGGGCGCCTTGCCACGGTTCGCGCGACTCCCCCCGTCGTAGGTTCAAGTCCTCCCTTGGGCATGGGTGTGTGTGTTGTCCTTATCGTAAGTTAGTTTACTTTAGATTAAGTAGTGTGTAAGCCTAGGGACCGATGACCCCAGCAGTTTGGTCCCATAGAACTTACCACTAATTTCCAAACTCCTATTCTGCTGAAGGCGATCAACTGATTCTTGTTTTATACAACGTATGAGATGGTTAATTCGACGCGAAGCAGTGTTGTTCGAGAATCCCACTGCAGAAAGGCGCTTCGCAGATTTTCGTTGAGCATATATTGTGTTACATCTGCCACACACGGTTTTATTAAATTCTCAACGATAACGTGCACTTCACCCGCTTGTATAACGCAATAGGTGACCTAATACGATGCCTCCGCATTTTTTTCATCCACATAGATTATAAAAGTCAGCGTACACTGTCACAAATATAATACGAGTAGATGGAGTAAATTGTTATTACTTATGTCTCGATAAAGGTTAATACAAGCGTCCCATTAGAGCTATAAATCTACTCCATATCTTACCTGGCTGAATGGTTGACATAGGAAGCATTAGTATGTCAGTGCCATGTTGCAAATCACAGACTACGTCACTGACAGAGGAGCGCCGCTGAACTGACACGCGGCGAAAGCCACTAGAGAACAAGTTGACATCTAGAGCTGCCGCAAGTCGCTTGGGTACTCATGTCATTGTCAGCTGCAAACTTACGCATGTAATTTAAATAAAAATGCGGTTTCTGGTATACCTTTTTTTTGGACCAGGTAAAAGCTAAAATATTTTCTAGAAAGAGCATACGTAACCAAGCAGTCGTAGAGCACTGAACCGAAACAACATGTCACTAAGACTGTAACCTAAGCCGTCTTTCAAAATCTTATCTATATACGTCAGTTACAAGACAAAATAATCACACGGTCACATTTAGTGACAATATGCTTGCGCAGTAGGAACCTAGTAGACAAAGAGATTGCACAGTATAGAATGCCCTATGTTGCTCATTAAGTAGGTGACGAAGTCGCAAATCTTCATTAAAAAGATTGCACACTAATGTCTTCTGTACGCAACTGCAGTAGTGAACGCATTACGGGAGGTCATTTGCACGAAAAAGCCTATTAAACATGCGACATGATACGAAGTCCGAGGTCTACGTATGAGTGTGGGCTCTCGGCAACCGTTGCAAAGGGAAAACATTACAGCCTCAGAACCGAAATAATAATATCGTAGCAGTGACAAGGAAAATTCACTGACGCACTAAAAGATTTAGATAAAATAGAATATACTCATAAGTATGACGTGTACTTCCTCGATATAATGTATTGCCTGTAGGTACACGAAACGAAAAATTATGCGGCGTAGGTACATAGCGATCACAGCAAAATGACTAATCCGTGCGTAATCCTGCTTAAAAAAAAGATGAAACAAGGATTTTTGTCTTTCAGCTGTCACCATATGCAGACCATGTGCTATGGATCGCGGCGTATACTTCACATTTCACGTCATCTTAGAGCTGAACATCACCTTGTTTCACCTGTAGACCATGGGCTAAGGACCGCGTTGGAAACTTGACATTTCTCGGTATCTTACAGCTGAACGTCACTTTGTTTCATCTGTTCTAATTTGCGTTGTTGTTGCGGCTGATATTATTGTGACGAGGCCCTCGCAGAGCCCTAGGGCTACACGGAGCACAATTTGAGTATCACTGTTCTAGGCATTATAACCTCCAACGTCTGGCGTTTATAGTGCTTACAGACGTCTGACAAACTTCCAGTAGGTGCAGCCTGGAAGACAAATGGCTCTGTTTCCATAGCCCTTGCTGCTCTCCCAGACAGCTCATTTTCTTTTGTCGTCACTCTTCTGACTGGTTTGATGCCGCCCAACAAAAATTTCTCACCTGCACTAATCTCTTAATTTCAGAGTAGCACTTGCATCCTATGTTCTCAACTATTTGTTGGATATATTCTGGTCTCTATCTATCCCTACATTTTTTATGCACCATCTACTACCATAGAGCTTATTCCCTGACGTCTTAACACAAGTTCTATCATCCTGTCCCTTCTTGTTGTCATTGTTTCCGAAATGTTTCCGTCTTGGAAGATTCTTCAGAGAATCCCACAATCCATGATTCACTACCATACAATGCTGTGCTCCAAAAGTATATTCTTACAAATTTCTTCCTCACATTAAGGCCTACGGTTGGTACTAGCAGACTTATATTAGGCAGAAATGTTAGTCTGCTTTTTATGTCCTTCTTCCTTCGTCCGTTATGAGTAATTTTGCTTCCAAGGTATCAGAATTCCTTAACTCTGTTTACTTCGCGAGTACCAATTTTTATGTCAAGTTTTTCGGTATTCTCATTTCTGCTACCATTCATTGTCTTCGTATTTTCCCGGTTTACCGTCAATCCATATACTGTAGTCATTGCACTAATCATTCCATCCAACAGATCCTGTAATTCTTCTTCACATTCACTGAGGATAGCAATGTCATTAGCAGATGTTATCACTGCTCCTTTTCACCCTGAATTTTAATCCCACTCTTGAACATTTTTTTTATTTTCGTCATTGCTTCTTTGATGTGTAGTTTGTTCATGAAGGGCGAAACACTGCATACCTGACTTACATGCTTTTTAATCCGAGCGCTTCGTTCTCAAGTCTTCCAGTCAGTGTTCCCTCATGGCTCTTGTATATTTTCTACATTATCCGTCTTTCCTTATAGCTTACTCCTATTCTTATCAAAATTTCGAACGTCTTGCACCATTTTAATCTGTCGACTAATCCCATGAGTGTGTCTGAATTTTTCTTCATCCTTGGGTACATTACCAAGCACAACGTGCGTACCGCTCTCTAGTATCTTTAGCTTTTTTTAAATCCAAACTGATTGTCATTTAACCGATACTCTCTTTCCTTTTCCATTCTACTGTATATTATTCTTGTTAGCAACTAGGGCGCGTGAGCTATTAAGATGATTATGCGATAGTTTTCACACATATCTGCCCTTGATATCTTCGGAATTGTGTGGATGATGTTTCCAACAGTCAGATGGTACATCACCAGTCGCGTAGACCCTATACACCAACTTGAATAGTCGTTTGGCTGTCTCTTTCCACAATGACTTCAGAAATTCCGATGAAATGTTATCTATCCCTTCTGCTTCATTTGGTCCCAAGTCTTCCAGGGCTTCTTAAATTCTGACTCCAATACTGGTCCCCCATGTCATCCATATTGACTCCAGTTTCTTCTTCTATCACGTAATCAGACAATTTGTCAACCTCATAGACGCCTTCAGTGCACTCTTTTCATTCGTCCTCTTTCTCTTCTGCGTTTGACAATGGGATTCCCACTGCACTTTTAATGTTACGACCATTGTTAGTAATTTCACTGAAAGTTGTTTTGATTATTCCAAATGCTGAGTCAGTCCTCCCGAACATCATTTATTTTTCGATTTCTTCACATCTTTCTTGCGGTCATTTCACCTAGTATTTCATTTGTTACCAATGGTTTCTTCACAGTTACCTCCCTTGTAGCTGTGTTTGTCTGTCCATCATCTGCGACTGCCCTAACTGCACTGCTTACTACGGTGTTCCTTTTCGCAGTATCCACACCCTTAGCGAACTTCAAACGTGTCTTGCCATTCCTCTGTAGTTCAGTATCCCACTTCCTTCCACATTGATCCTTTTGGACGATTTTCTTAAAATTCATTCTACTCTTCTTCATTACTAAATTATTTATATTTGCACTTGGCTACGCCTTACAATCCAGTGTCTGATTTCTGAATCTCTGTCTGACTATGATATAATCCAGCTGAAACCTTTACGTGTCTCCCAGTCTTTTCTACTGTGAGTACACCTCTTCTGCTTGCGATTCTTGAATAGAGTATTCGCTATTACCATCTGAAATATATTACAGAACTCTGTTAGTCATTCTCCTTTCTCATTCATACTGCCTACCTCATCTTCTCCCATAACCTTTTTTTCTATCCCTTCCTCTGCAATCGTGTTCCAATCCCCCATTACTATTAGATTTTCGTCTTTCTTTACATACCTAATTTCACGTTCAGCATCCTCATATACTTTCTCTGTTTCCCCATCTGCCGTCTGCGACATTGGCATGTGTACCTTAACGCTCATGTCGGCGTTGGTTTGCTGTCGAATCTGATTAGAACAACCCTACAACGGAACTGTTCACAGTAGCTCACTCCCTGCTCTCTTTTCCTATTCAGAACGAATGTTACCCATTGTCTGTTACTGCTGATATTACCATCTATTCTTCTGACAAGAAAATCTTACTTTCTCTCCGCATCAATTCACTGACCTCCACGAAATTTAGATTTAACGTTTGCATTTCTCTTTACAGATTTTTAGCTTTCCTGCTACGTTCAAAATCTGACATTCCATTCTCCGAATCGAAGAATGTTATGCCAACGTTGGTTATTCCATCTTTTCCTCATGGTCACTTTCCTCTGGGCATTCCCCTCCTAACGATCGAGATGGAGGCTAATTCGGAGTATTTTGTCAATGGAGAGATCATCATGACACTTTTTCAGTTACAGGTCACGTTTCCTATGGATACTAATTATTTGTCTTTAACGTGATTATTGCTAATTCTTCCAATATTTAGGGGTATTTGTCCCATATCAAGGGCAAGAGAGTGCAGTGAACCTCTATCCACTCCTCTGCCTTCTTTTAAAGGGCTATTACCAAAACGAGGGCGACTTCTTGTACCGGATATCTTCAGTGGGGATGCTGATGATTTTTATTCAAAATTTAAGCATAGGATGGTTTCCTATCCGGTGCCCAGGACGTTTCGATTAGTAGTCAGGGACGCTACTCCTAGATCACGGTATGCGATTTCCCCTTTTTCTAAGAATTTCATGGGTGTTCTCCTATTAGATGCTTAGGGATAGAATGTGACCCCGCGCACAAGGCAGTTATGCGTACATCCTCCCCCGTCTACTAGATCCTCAGTAACTTATGTAGAACACCGATACACAAGCTAATTTACATCAGCATTAATCTTACTTTCCACTATGAAACGCTCGTATGATTGCTCTGGTGAGGGATTGAGAGTCTTGGTCATTCTCTACTCGATGCTGACATAGCAAGTAACTATCAAAACACTTCATATGTATTTGTGTTAGGATATAACCTAACGAATCGGTCCATTCACGGCGATATAAATATGCTGCAGAAAGCCGCGCACTAAAATGTGTTTTTTGAAGAAATCATATCACGGATTCTATTTGTCACAGAGATCAAGGATTAACTGTTTTGGAACCATCTGCCTCAGTCCTCATTCTATATTCCTCACCAAAAATGTTGGCATGGTAACATTTTCGAGTTTTTTCGTGCTGAAGGAGAGTAGCAGAGGGACATTGATAGTGGAAGAGAGAGGGACAGCTCCAGTGGGAGAGAAAGACAGAAGACAGTGACTGTCAGGGAGAGAAGTTGTTTATGAAAGAGAAAGAGAGATGGAAGAAAAGAATGGCAGTGGGAGCCAAAGGGAGAGGAGATAGTGATGGTCAGTGAGAGACAGCGGCAGTAAAAGATAGATAGATGGAGATAGTAGCAGTGGGAGCAAGAGAGAGAGAGATGGATGGAGGAGTGGAAAGAGAGGTGAATGAAAACCATACATATACTCCCCGCCACTAGACGTAGGAAAAATTTGCCCACTTTCCTGCGTCTCCTATACTTATGTGTTAAAGTTCCCCGGTCAAGGGGTCAAAACCCCGAGAAAACAGTGCCCAAGCATATGGATGGAGAGGAGACAGTAGTGGTTGAAGAGAAAGACAGCTGCCTCTAAGCGAGCAACAAAGAGGCAGGGGCCGTGGGAGAGTAAATGGGTGAGACAAATTATATGGCAGTGCCACAGAAAGACAGTGAAAGTAGCAGAGAAGGAGAAACTTGTAAGGAAGAGCGAGAGAAAGAGATGAAGACAGTGACAGTGAGAAAGACAGACAGGAGGAAGTGCCAATGGGAGAAAAAAGAGACAGTTGGAGAGAGACGTAATACGTAGAGGATGGCAGTGAGAGGGAGATGCTGAGTGTAAACAGCTCACTACAAAGAGAGAGTGGATGAAAAGATTTAGGATGTTCTGTTTTAAAAGAGCACAAATATATTCGCATGCCAAAATTTATGGTGAGGAAGCCAGAATGAGGATTAAGGCAGTTGGTTCCCCACTATTCTTCAGAGTCTTTTAAAGCGGAGCATATTTGCCTATTTTGTGCTCTGACATTATCATTTACTGCTGTGTCTTTTATGTTTCAGATGACAGCATTGTATACCCACCAATGAGCTACAATGCCCTAACCTCGCAAAGGAGATTACAGGTGCTCCAGAGGTGGGTGCTGGATGTCCTTTACTGAACTGCTGCCACTAATCAATAATGACAGCAAGAGGGAGAGAGAGGAAGGAGTGGAAAGAGAGGTGAATGGAAGCCATACATATGCTTGAGGTGTCTAGACTCTCCGTCCCGTCCTGTCCCCCACCCCCTCCTCCAGACGTACGAAAAATTTGCCCACTTTTCCCCCATGTATCATCAGCTGCGCCTGGTGCAGTGCTTTCACCCTGAAAGCTAACAGTATGCACACCCAACAGACGCCTCATTCAAAATGGGAAAATGCTTTTGTCCTGGAAGCACATCGTGTGCTTATCCAGCAGACTGACATAATTCAAAAAACATGGTCACTGAATTCAAGAATTAATTATTTTTCAACACTTATATAGACTGGCACACACGAACACAGTCATCACTGGTTAGTGGCAGCAGTTCAGTCACCCCTATCCTGCACTCATTTCTGGAGCACCTATAAACTTCTTTAGGAAGGTTAGTGTGGTTGTAATACATTGATGGGTACAGTTTGCTGTCATTTGTAACATAAAAAACAGCTGAAAAATACTCTTGTCCGTGTATGTGTGTGTGTGTGTGTCTATTTAAATTTAATAGTTCTATGCCATCTTTTGTTTTTAGAAATAGTGGTCCAACATCCTCAAACATGACAAGTCTTGCGACATGTGATGGGAAGATTCACTAGAGCTATTCAAGTCTCTGACGATGAGGTACATTGCACTTATTTAGATGAGCCATTTTCAATCATGATATCACAGAACTGTGCCCGATTAGGGATGGGCGCATATGTAAGTGATGATACACAAAAATAATTCTACTAAAAATAATAATAATTTATAACATTTAAGCTTTCCCGGCCGGCGTCTTCATTAATTAAAACTTCCGGCTGAATTGCCGTGGTCCATATAAAAACCTTCTTCTCCTTCCTGACGTTTCGTTGCCTACTGCGGGCAACAACTTCCGAGGTGAGTCAGCGACTGGCTGCTAGGCGCTGGAGGTCCCGCTTATATAGAGCTCTTAGATGGCGCCACCACTCATCATGTGCTTTCGACTTTAAAACTATCTCTGGCTAGTGCCATCTCTCTCGATTACAGGTAATCGATTATCACTTCCTTGGTGCAAAGTCGATCACCATATCTTGTCTAGTTTTAATCTTTCTTCTTTTTTATTAAAATTATTTTCGTGCTTGTACATCTCTATAGATTTTAACACGGCTAATGTATCACGAAGCAAATACCGTCCGCACTGGTGGAATGTTACGTGATACCACGTACTTATACGTTTGTGACCATTACAGTGCCATCTATCACAAAACTAAAAAAGTGGTCTAACTAAAACATTCATATTTCTTTACGTACTACACGAATATGTAATAAAAATGGGGGTTCCTACTTAAAAAAAAAACGCAGTTGCTATCCGTTTGCTCTATGGCAGCGCCATCTAACGGGCCAACCATAGCGCCATCTGGTTTTCCCCTTCAAGCTACACAAGTTTCGTTCTTTTTAGTTTTTTCGTTTGACGCTTATTTCGTGAGATATTTGGCCCGGTCACAATCAATGGATCACCCTGTATACATTACAAAACTCTAAATTTCATGTCACAAATCAATTTCAACTTACACAGAATACACACTCCATAATTGCAGATACAGAGTTACATAATATAAACTTACTTCTAATCGATATAAGTGTTACAACGCGAGCGTCGGCCGATGGAGCAGACATTATGCTAATGAGGGCAGGCATCCATGAGCTCTTCCCGGAAACGTTTCCCAGGATTTTGCTGCTACTGGCGGGTCAGAAAATGAAGTAAATTATTTCTGGGCTTCCAAAAGTTTGACACTGTTTGGCCGACGAGTTGTGGTTTACTAAATTACGGAAGAATCGGGTACAATAACTCAGGTTTTAATTTGCACTGCGCGACATGCACCACTAGCAGACAGTGCAGCAGAGTAGCTCGAGTGAAAGCGACACCATCTGTGGAAATTTCTGCATCCTACAGCGTCGGCGGTTTATGTACATGGCAACCACGTGATTTTATTTCAGTGATTACAAAATGAAGTTGAATGTGCACACTGGGTATCTGAGGCAGCTATTAATGGCGATTTGAAAGAGTAAGAAATTAATGTACCGAACAGACTGTTATCCACTCCAGGGAGTCGGAAGTCAGAAGTCAGTGTGGCGTGCCTCTGCTACGAGAATTTCATTACCCAACTGGACGTGGAGTTCATTAGTCTGAGGGCTTGATGCTAGCTAGGTTGCTGTAAGCAAGCTCTGGGTTCGGATTCCACTTCTGGCGACGCATTTCAGTAAGCACTAGTAGATCCTATAATCCCTTGTTTCGCCATATGAAGAACAGACGAGTCTACTGTTGCTCCAAATTCACATTAAACGTGATGTCCCTTCGCTACCAACTATAGGTTAGTGTTAGCCTTGGTAGAGGCGTAAGTGGTAACATGCAGAAAAACTGTCACCAGTAACCTTCCCTACACGGAATTTGTGTTTTTAGTTAAAGAAACGAACGCCATGTGACGTCACAGACCACTTATTTCATTTTTTATTTCAGCTACAGAAGCCGGCCGCGGTGGCTGAGTGGTTATAGGTGCTTCAGTCTGGAACCGCACGACCGCTACGGACGCAGGTTCGAATCCTGCCTCAGGCATGAATGTGTGTGATGTTCTTAGGTTAGTTAGGTTTAAGTAGTTCTAAGTTCTATGGGACTAATGACCTAAGAGCCATTTGAATCATTCAGCTACAGATGTCGAATGTATTGTTTCTGGATTGGGATTCGAACTTGGATCTTACCTTTTGCGGTATTTGATCCCTTCGTGACCATATAGTGCCTTAAATTCGTTGTTTGCTCGAGATTCTAAAACCCTGAAGGTCTCCACGTAACGTAGGTATCAGGGTTCGAATGCTAGTTCACCAAAAATATTTTCATAATGTCCTTACAAGGTTTAGCATGAGCACACATACTGTATGTCAATGGTTTCTCATTGTGCACAATGTCAGCTATATTCTGCATCTTCGATATGTATTCATGCCCTGTTATACGACAACTGTTCTTGAAATCCAGAAATATGATTTTTCTGCGATGACATGTTACAGGCGGGTCAGACATATGTCAACATTTGAACATGGACTTGAGACTGGCTGCCAACGGCCGGTTCCCGTCAGAAGTTAAGCGCTGCCGGGCTGGGTTAGCACTTGGATGGGTGACCATTCGGTCTGCCGAGCGCTGTTATTTTATTTTTTAACGTCTCCTTATTCATTCTCAATAATGGTATGTGACGGTTTCGACTCCTAGAGAGACACGAATCTTTTAGTCACATCATTCAATTTTATACATGTCACTCTTAGCTACTGGTGAAGAAGAATTTGATAGTTAACGTGTCTCTGAGTGTAGTCAATGACGATATGTACGTCTCGCTGCTGATGAAAGAAACCTATATTTAATATATAATCGTGGCTAAAAAACAACTGCGATAGGTGCCGGATTTGAACTCCGGGAATGCTGAAATTTTTTACTTGTCTCGACATTGCAGTTACAAAAATGTCGCTACTCCTGCGAAAATTCGATATTTGGCACTTGCGTGTGCTTACAGAACAATGGAATTAGGTGTTGCGTTCGAATCGCCTTACAACACATACCTGTCACTTACTTGAAAATGAAACTGTATTTAACATCGACATAAAAGTTTTCTGGGTTTGGTACCGCGCCATAATGTAAAAACTACTGCTGCTGCTGCTCCAGCAGCAGTAGTTTTTACATTACGACGCGGTACCAAACCCAGAAAACTTTTATGTCCACTGACTCTGGCCGCGGAAGCCTACGCAATTATATGTATTTAACATATTTCATGGTTAGTTAGTTAGTGATTGAGAGGAATCTTGGTTCAGTGCAGAAATTTTTGTCATGTAATTTCAAGTTCAGATTTGCTAACTGACACTGGCTAAAAATGTGGTATGTCACGTCTCTTTATGGCTAGTCACCAATGACGATCAGTGCTGTGGTGGAGTGTCGGTTAGGCACGAATATTTTGCTTCATTAGTATAGGATTTCAATCCGAATCCAGAACAAAACAGGTCGTCATACCATTTGAAGCTCAAAGATACGCACAACTGGGTATTTATGGACAACTTTCATTTTTAATGTCATTTTGTCTTAGAAAACAAGTACGATAGTAGGTCTTCGAACTCCACATAGATCAACGTGCCATCAACAATGCAGGGAAATTACTAGTGATACGTTCTTATTGATGAGGTTTAGACAGATAGCTTGATTCTGTTAATCACTGTTTTTCTGATTGGTTGGTTCAGTAGTCAGTCCATGCGAAAGCACTCGCCAAGCGAATTACGGTTAATAGTTGGTTAGGAAACCGTTTAGAAAACCAGAATGCAAGTATGACTGATGTGTTAGAGCTATGGGCAATATTTGCGTCAGATACTAATGGGAGTGGCAAGAATTTAGAAATGTTACTTATTGCAATAAAATTGTGTTCACAAGCGTCAATGATTATCTCATCTCTAATGAAGTGTTCCCTGATGTACGTCTTCTACTGAACTTTTCCAGTGGTATTGATTATAGCATTATCAACAGCCTTAGAGAACCTTAAACGCGCATCATCGATCCTCAGTGGGTTAGTACCCTACTTCAATCCACACTGATTCTTCCTGACGTTTCTCTTAAACTTCAGCCTACTCTTCATCCTAGCTAAAGTGCTGTCCGAATCTGCACTAACGTCACAAAAGTCATGTGATAGCGATATGCACATATACAGACGGCGGCAGCATCGCGCACACAAGGTATAAAAGCGCAGTGCATTGGCGGAGCTGTCGCTTGTACTCACGTGATTCATGTGAAAAGGTTTCAGAGGTGATTATGGCCTCATGATGGCAATTAACAGACTTTCAACGCGGAATGGTGGTTGTCGCAAGAAGCATGGGGATTCCATTTCGGAAATCGTTAGGGAATTCAATATTCCGAGATCCACAGTGTCAAGAGTGCGCCAAGAATACCAAATTTCAGGCATTGCGTCTCACCACAGACAACGCAGTGGCCGGCGACCACCACTTAACCACCGAAAACAGATGCACTTGCGTAGTGTTGTCAGTGCTTACAGACAAGCAACATTGCGTGAAATAACGGCAGAAGTCAATGTGGGGCGTATGATGAACGTATCCGTTGGGGCAGTGAAGCTAAATTTGGCGTTAATGGACTATAGCAGCAGACAACGACGCGAGTGCCGAATTCTGCTCATATGCGTTCCCGTTTCAGTTGATAAGATCTGATGGTGGTGGCACCATAATGGTGTATGCTGTGTTTACATGAAATGAACTGGATCATCTGACTCGAAATGGTTATGTTCGGCTACTCGGAGACCATTTGCAGCCATTCATAGACTTAGTGTTCCCAAATAACGATCGCGTTTTTATGAACAATAATGCGACATGTCACCGGGCCACAGTTGTTCTCGACTGATCTGAAGAACATTCTGGACAATTCGAGCGAATGATTTGGTCATCCAGATCGCCTGACATGAATCTCACTGAACATTTATGGGGCATAACTGAGGGGTCAGTTTGTGCACAAAATCATGCACTGGCAACATTTTCGCAATTGTAGACGGTTATAGAGGCATCATGGCTCAATATTTTTGTACGGGACTTCCAAAGAATTGAGTCCATGCTGCGTCGAGTTGCTGGTTCAAATGGTTCAAATCGCTCTAAGCACAATGGGACTTAACATCTGAGGTCATCAGTCCCTTAGACTTAGAACTACTTAAACCTAGCTATCCTAAGGACATCACACACATCCGTGCCCGAGGCGCGGTTCCGGACTGAAGTGCCTGGAACCTCTCGGCCACAGCGGCTGGCAAGTTGCTGGACTAAGGCGGGTCAAGAGGTCCTCTGACACGGTATCAGGAGCTATCCCGTGACTCTTGTCACCTCAGTGTATATACAGGGTGCGTCAAAAAAATGTATACACACTTTGAACTGTCGTAGACAATTTATTTCCCGTTCTACAAGGTTAAATATCTGCGAGAAAGTAATGCTATGTTTCTTCAACAGGTGGCAGCAGTGGCAAGGAAGTAACTGCAACATGGTGGACGTGCGTTTGAGCTTTGAAGCGCGGAAGCAGATAATTAAGTGGTACTGGAAGTTTGAGAATGTAGCTGCGGTTCGAAGACAGTGGAGAAGTGAGTATGGTACAGAACCACCTTTAAGGTTAACAATTACACGTCTACGAGACAAATTCGAAATTAATGGAGCAGTGAGTTCATAAAGGTCGATCAGGGCGACCTCGTACAGCTACAAGTGATGATTCCATAACTGCGGTCTTGGAACTGTTTCAGCGTTCGCAATCATCAAGGCAAGCGGCACGTGAGAGTAATGTAAGTGCTAGTAGTGTGCAACGCATTCTGAAGAAAGGCAAGCTTCGTGTGTACATTCCAAGGCTGGTGCAACAGCTAAGTGACGACGATCCAGACGGAAGGTTAGAATTTTGTGAATGGGTTCAGGAGATGGTGAGATGTGAACCGGTATTTATGGGTAGCATAATTTGGTCGGATGAAGCCCAATTCAAACTCAATGGAACTGTCGATAGGCACAATTGTGTGTACTGGGCTGAAGGTAACCCTCACACTACAGTTGAAAAGGCTGTGAATTTGCCTGGTGTAAATGTGTGGTGTGGTTTGTCTGCAAGGGGACTCATTGGGCCTTTCCGCTTTGAAGGTACTGTTACTGGAGAAACGTACCTAACAATGCTTGCTGACTCCATATTCCCTGCCATTCGTGCATTATACGGTAATGATGAGTTTTATTTCCAACAAGATGGCGCCCCGCCGCACTATCATAGGGACGTACGAGCATACCTGGATCACAATGTGCCAGGCCAGTCGATAGGACGCAGGGGAACAATCGAGTTTCCTGCACGCTCTCCAGACCTCACGCCGCTGGATTTCTTCTTATGGGGCACAGTAAAAGATGAGGTGTACAAACGTAAATCACGTAACCTGGACACACTTTGGAATGAGATTCAGGCGGTGTGCGCAGAAATCTCATTGGACAATTTGGTATGATGTACGGAATCAGTAGGGACTCGTACTCAGAAATGTATTGATGCTGAAGGCCACCAGTTTGAACATTAATCACATTTGCAAAGTACAATTATTTTTACAATTGTACTTTAAGCTTTCCATTTCCAGAAATTTAACACTGTAGAATGGGAAATAAATTTTCTATGACGCTTCAAAGTGTGTATACATTTTTTGACGCACCATGTATATCTGCTCCTGGGTGCGCCTTGCAGTCCAGTGTCTGATTTAGAAATCTCTGCCTCACCTTGAAGTAATCTAGATGGAATTTTCCCGTGTCGCCAGGCCGTTTCCAAATAATAGCTTCCCAAATCAATATGTAGCGTATGGGATTCACAATTTTCTTTTAGTACCTTGGAAGCCGTTAGGGGACCTGGAATGGAGCTCTAAATTTGGTAGTTTTTGTACTCCTTATGTATGAAGATCGCCTCTGCAAATAAACAAGAAGCTGTTACATTTCTGTCACATGCGTTTTGCGTATTTTTATCACCATCCAGGCAACATGACAAAGATATAAAGCTAGCTATGTGTGACAGACACGTAAAAGCTTTCATTTAGTCACAGAGGAGGTGCCCAAACATAAAATGATGGGAAGTTGTTTATCTCTGAGTGTTCTGTCGCTTCCACTTTTACCAGGTGGATGGTGCACTGGCACTGATCCGTATTCGGGCAGCAGTCCAAATCCCCGTTCAACAACCTAGTTTCGGGTTATCCGTGATTTCATTGAATCGCTCAGTGCTGAGATGGTTATTCTGAAAGGGCATAGACGATTTCCTTCGATCTTTTCTAAATTCGTGCAAGCGTCCCGTCTCTAATGACGAAGTCGGTGCAAAGTTAAATCCTAAATTTCCTTCCTTCTACCGCCTGACCCTAAACGTATTCTCTGTCTTGACTTCTAGGCTACATTTCATCGAAAAAAATAAGTGCAGTATCCTAAACCAATTCAGTCGAGTGGCCTTTGCCTGATTACTAGTATACACATATGATTCCCTGAGTGTCCCTAATGTTTTGTAGCGTGTTTTAGGGTTCCAGACCGCAATCGGCAAAAATAGGACCCTTATACGATCACTTTGTTGTCCGTCTGTCTGCCTGTCTACCTGTCCCTCCGACCGATTGTTAAAATTTTTTTTATCAGAAACGGGTAGACGTAGCAAACTGAAATTTGTGTCAGGTACTAAGGTCTACAGTCCCTTAGAGGTGTAAAAAATGGAAGCTTATAAGTCAGTGCAACCAAAAGATGCGGCTATTTATGTCACATGTTTTGGTACTCCAAAACTCACTTATCTAAACCTGTAGGGTATTTCCCATTGACCTACAATCATGAAATTTGACAAGAAGAAAGGTTTCACGTATAACCATAGGAAAAACTTCATAAATTGTTGATTTGTAATTATATCATAAAAATTATACTGGCCATTAAAATTGCTACACCACGAAAATGACGTGCTACAGACGCGAAATTTAACCGACTGGAAGAAGATGCTGTGGTATGCAAATGATTAGCTTTTCAGAGCATTCACACAAGGTTGTCGCCGGTGGTGACACCTACAACGTGCTGACATGAGGAAAGTTTCCAACCAATTTCTCATACACAAACAGCAGTTGACCGGCGTTGCCTGGTGAAACGTTGTTGTGATGCCTCGTGTAAGGAGGAAAAATGCGTACCATCACGTTTCCGACTTTGATAAAGGCCGGATTGTACCCTATAGCGATTGCGGTTTATCGTATCGCGACATTGCTGCTCGCGTTGGTCGAGATTCAATGACTGTTAGCAGAATATGGAATCGGTGGGTTCAGGAGGGTAATACGGAACGCCGTGCTGGATCCCAACGGCCTCGTGTCACTAGCAGTCGAGATGACAGGCATCTTATCCGCATGGCTATAACGGATCGTGCAGCCACGTCTCTATTTCTGAGGCAGCAGATGGGAACGTTTGCAAGACAACAGCCATCTGCACGAACAGTTCGACGACGTTTGCAGCAGCATGTGCTATCAGCTCGGAGACCATGGCTACGGTTACCCTTGACGCTGCATCAAAGACTAGAGCGCCTGCGACGGTGTACTCAACGACGAACCTGGGTGCACGAATGGCAAAGCGTCATTTTTTCGGATGAATCCAGGTTCTGTTTACAGCATCATGATGGTCGCATCCGTCTTTGGCGACATCGCGGTGAGCCCACATTGGAAGCGTGTATTCGTCATCGCCATACTGGCGATGGTATGGGGTGCCATTGGTAACACGTCTCGGTCACCTCTTGTTCGCATTGACAGCACTTTGAACAGTGGACGTTACATTTCAGATGTGTTGCGACCCGTGGCTCTACTCTTCATTCTATCCCTGCAAAACCCTACATTTCAGCAGGATAATGCACGACCGCATGTTGCAGGTCCTGCACGGGCCTTTCTGGATACAGAAAATGTTCGACTGCTGCCCTGGCCAGCACATTCTCTAGATCTCTCACCAATTGAAAACGTCTGTTCAATGGTGGCCGAGCAACTGGCTCGTCACATTTCGCCAGTCACTACTCGTGATGAACCGTGGTATCGTGTTGAAGTTGCATGGGCAGCTGTGTCTGTACACGCCATCCAAGCTCTATTTGACTCAATGCCCAGGCGTATCAAGGCCGCTATTACTGCCAGAGGTGCTTGTTCTGGGTACTAATTTCTCAGGATCTATGCACCCAAATTGAGTGAAAATGTACTCACATGTCAGTGCTAGTATAATACAGGGTGATTCAAAAAGAGTACCACAACTTTAGGAATTTAAAACTGTGCAACGACAAAAGGCAGAACTAAGCACTATCTGTCGGCGAATTAAGGGAGCTATAAAGTTTCATTTAGTTGTACATTTGTTCGCTTGAGGGGCTGTTGACTAGGCGTCAGCGTCAGTTGATGCTAAGATGGCGACCGCTCAACAGAAAGCTTTTTGTGTTATTGAGTACGGCAGAAGTGAATCGACGACAGTTGTTCAGCGTGCATTTCTAACGAAGTATGGTGTTAAACCTCCTGATAGGTGGTGTATTAAACGTTGGTATAAACAGTTTACAGAGAATGGGTGTTTGTGCAAAGGGAAAAGTTCGGGACGGCCGAGAACGAAGGATGAAAATGTAGCACGCATCCAGCAAGCATTTGTTCGCAGCCCAGGAACCTTATCGTCTGAAATTGGTTCAAGCACTGTCTGCAGCTGATAAGATTAAAAGAATCGATTTCTGTGATTTTATCCTTGCTCAAATGGAAACAGATGAATCTTTCGTTTCAAAGATTGTGTTTAGTGATGAAGCAACTTTCCACATTAAAGGGAAAGTCAACCGTCACAATGTCTGTATATGGGGCACTGAGAATCCGCGGGGAACAACTCAGTATGAACGTGACTCACCTAAGGTGAACGTTTTCTGTGCCATTTCAGCCAATAAAGTTTTTGGTCCCTTTTTCTTCGAAGGTGCTACTGTAACTGGACTACAGTATCTGGAGATGTTAGAGAATTGGCTGTTCCCTCAGCTCGAACAAGAAGCACAACAATTCATATTTCAGCAGGATGGAGCGCCACCACATTGGCACTTATCTGTCCGTAACTACCTGAACGTCAACTACCTGTGGCGATGGATCGGCCGCCAGGCAGCCCGTGACAGAGCACTTCATCACTGGCCTCCAAGAAGCCCTGATCTTACCCCCTGCGATTTTTTCTTATGGGGGTATGTTAAGGATATGGTGTTTCGGCCACCTCTCCCAGCCACCATTGATGATTTGAAACGAGAAATAACAGCAGCTATCCAAAGTGTTACGCCTGATAAGCTACCGAGAGTGTGGAACGAGTTGGAGTATCGGATTGATATTGCTCGAGTGTCTGGAGGGGGCCATATTGAACATCTCTGAACTTGTTTTTGAGTGAAAAAAAACTTTTTAAATACTCTTTGTAATGATGTATAACAGAAGGTTATATTATGTTTCTTTCATCAAATACACATTTTTAAAGTTGTGGTATTCTTTTTGAATCACCCTGTATATCTGTCCAATGAATACCCGTTTATCATCTGCATTTCTTCTTGGTGTCGCAATTTTAATGGCCAGTAGTGTATTTCTTTTGTCATTTGTTATCCGACGTCAAACTTGAAACATTCTCGAAAGTCCTGGAATTCCCGAGACGGATATGTTGCCAGTATTAATGTTGATAACAGGCAAAAATTGTCGAGATTCTCGGCTCCCGGAATGGATGAACGGTCAGTATGCGGAATTACGTTAGGAATGGAACCATTAGTGCGCGATTCCTACTACCACCTGGCCAATTCTTTATGATCCAGTTGGTTATTTGTTGTTAGCGTATCTGGCTGATGCGAATGACCTACATCATCAGATGGAGCACGCCAAGAATTCTACGTAATTACAGTGCTGTTTCGTGGCAACGGTCGTTTTAATATTATACTAGCCTCGGTGTAGACTATTAGAGAAATATGTCGTTCCAAGTGGATGGAGCGCGAACTATAAAACCACCGATTTGTGACTTCAGTAAAATTATTTAATAACTTGCTACTATTTCGATTTGCTTTTTGAAAAAGAAGATGGTTGGAATTAATACGAGACAGAACACTAGCTCGACCGAACAAGAACAGACGTAGGAATTGTCTGCAGCCTTGTAAAACAATATATCCCGATGTACGCCAGCAGATATTTACATATATAATTTATAAAAAGTAAGTATTCAAGGTGATGGGTCCCTCTGCCGAGTGTTTTTCCGTTTGTTCTATAACTCACTTGAAAATTATTTTTTTCTTCATTTTAGTACAAGGAATACTATGTTTGTGACAAGCAGCTATTTTGTAACAGCTACTTCACAGGTCGCCACTCACGACTTTGTAGGTGATTCATTATTAATAAGATCTAATATTTTCTGGTAGATCCACTAGAAAATAAACAATTTTTGGGATAGGCATACCAGAAAAAATCTTTACTGTTCGTCGAATTTTGTAAAACTTTGTGGCATTCCTGGTGCTTCTCTTTCGCGACCAAGAACAAAACCAAACGGCAAATAGTTCGTTACTGTATAATCTGTAGTACAAGTGTATCAATAGATAACGAAGTTATTTCTTCCATCTACAGTGATATTCTCATTACATTACCCAATGTATTCCTTTCATCTCATTGTGCCGAGTCTTCTTCCTTCTTTTATCTGTTGCAATTGCCGTAAAAGATTTCCGACGAACAAAAAATACAGTACCTGACACACCTGTTGACAGCCGAATTTAACTTTCGGCTGCGGATGCTTTAAAAATCTGTTTTGAGAAATTACATCAGGAAAAGTGTACTGCCCACTGTTTGTTACTTTCCTGCTCTGAGGGCAGGACAGGATCTTCCGCAGTAGGCAAAACTGATGAGTGATCTTTGATTTGTTTGTCAAAAGTAACTGGGCAGTGAGCGGCGTGTATGAAAAATCCTAAGCGTGGAATACTTGTAGTTCCGTGAACAATAGCCCTAGTTCACTTTATGTCGCTCGATAATTCCGTAACGGCTGTGTCTGAGACCGCAATGGAGCGTGGAAATTACGCCTGACGCAATACAGAGAACTGTTGCATAGCTATATCTCTACCAAACAACTCAGCTGCCTCAAACACTGTTAAAATATCCGGGATGTATGTTACATCGGAACCTACGTTTGGGATCAGCCTTAAAAAGGAATAAATAAGTCATATTATTGTAGAATAACACTTTATGTGGCATAGTCTTCTCTTGCGGATCGCTTTTGTTCAGTCTGTACACAATGATAAAAGAACTGGGCAGCTGAAGGTCTATTATCTTTCTAGCTATACGTGGCGCGATTCGTAATTACTTACCACCTTGTCGACCTTTACATTGATTTACTGGTTATTCGAGAAACTACGCATTACGCCAGATTACGTGGAACGAGTAGGATAACACTTAAAAAAGATTTATTTACGATATGCATTGTGGAGGAAAAAACTGCACAAGATGTGACACTAAAGACCGACTGCCCCCAATTGATGAACTAAAGTCTTACATTAATATTTATACTTCTCAAGCCATCATTCGATGTGTGGCTTAGGGTACTTTTGTACCCCTATCATTCAATCTCCGCCCCTGTTCCATTCGCGATTAGGGCGTGGGAATAAAGTTTGTCGGTAAATCTCCATAGCAGATCTAATTTGATATTCGTGATGTGGTCATTTCGTGAGACGTATGTCGAAGAAAGTAACATGTTCGCCGACTCTTTTCGGAACATACACTCCCGGACTTTCGAAAATATACCTCTCCGTGATGCACAACTCCCCTCTTGGCCTCTGCCACTTAAGTTTGTTGAGCCGACTAAACGATCCCGTATAAAACGCGCCGTTTGTCATTGCATCTTTCTTTTCCCTAGCGTCTTTTCCCGCCTGACGCATGGTCCACTTTTTCAGAATGACACAAATTTTATTTTGGTATTTGATTTTATGGTCGCATGCCCATTCTCACGCCACACGCTTCAAGGTAACCTGGACGCCAAACGGCTCTGAGCACTATGGGACTTAACATCTATGGTCATCAGCCCCCTAGAACTTAGAACCACTTAAACCTAACTAACCTAAGGACATCACACAACACCCAGTCATCACGAGGCAGAGAAAATCCCTGACCCCGCCGGGAATCAAACCCGGTAAGATTTTGTTCTGTATGTTGTGTGTGTATTAGTCGAACGCAGTATGTTTGCACCTGAGAGTGAGGGCGCTTCGGTCGGCTTATCGAGAGTTTTTATACTGTTATTTCATGAGGACATTGCTAAACACTTGATAGTATATACACAACTGTCCTGAAATCATTCACAGTGCGATACGTTTCCCTTAATCACCGCTATACTTATTTACTGCGCCGTCATCGCTTGTTTCCGATGATGGTCATGAGAGGCCATGTGTAATAATATCGTGGGCGAGTAGTAATGGGGTTTTAACTGTTTGTACACTGCTGGAAAAAAGTTAGTACACCCTTTTAGAGGTTTCCAATTCGCTCAAGGTTTACTGTTGCAACGGTGCGTATGAAGTACACGAAATTATTTCGTTTACAGATCAACAGCATCTACATCTACATCTACATCCATACTCCGCAGGCCACCTGACGGTGTGTGGCGGAGGGTACCTTGAGTACCTCTATCGGTTCTCCCTTCTATTCCAGTCTCGTATTGTTCGTGGAAAGAAGGATTGTCGGTATGCCTCTGTGTGGGCTCTAATCTCTCTGATTTTATCCTCATGGTCTCTTCGCGAGATATACGTAGGAGGGAGCAATATACTGCTTGACTCGTCGGTGAAGGTATGTTCTCGAAACTTCAACAAAAACCCGTACAGAGCTACTGAGCGTCTCTCCTGCAGAATCTTCCACTGGAGTTTATCTATCATCTCCGTAACGCTTTCGCGATTGCTGAATGATCCTGTGACGAAGCGCGCTGCTCTCCGTTGGATCTTCTCTATCTCTTCTATCAACCCTATCTGGTACGGATCCCACACTGCTGAGCAGTATTCAAGCAGTGGGCGAACAAGCGTACTGTAACCTACTTCCTTTGTTTCTGGATTGCATTTCCTTAGGATTTTTCCAATGAATCTCAGTCTGGCATCTGCTTTACCGACGATCAACTTTATATGATCATTCCATTTTAAATCACTCCTAATGCATACTCCCAGATAATTTATGGAATTAACTGCTTCCAGTTGCTGACCTGCTGTATTGTAGCTAAATGATAAAGGATCTTTCTTTCTATGTATTCGCAGCACATAACACTTGTCTACATTGAGATTCAATTGCCGTTCCCTGCACCATGCGTCAATTCGCTGCAGATCCTCCAGCATTTCAGTACAATTTTCCATTGTTACAACCTCTCGATATACCACAGGATCGTCCACAAAAAGCCTCAGTGAACTTCCGATGTCATCCACAAGGTCATTTATGTATACTGTGAATAGCAACGGTCCTACGACACTTCCCTACGGCATACCTGAAATCACTCTCACTTCGGAAGACTTCTCTCCATTGAGAATGACATGCTGCGTTCTGTTATCTAGGAACTCTTCAACCCAATCACACAATTGGTCTGATAGTCCATATGCTCTTACTTTGTTCATTAAACGACTGTGGGGAACTGTATCGAACGCCTTGCAGAAGTCAAGAACCACGGCATCTACCTGGGAACCCGTGTCTGTGGCCCTCAGAGGTCTCTGAGGTACCAGGTATCGACCCATGCCGAAACAGCAATATTAGTACATGGTATAGCCTCCATGGGCCGCAATGCAAACTCTGGATCTGGCATCCAGTCGACCTTACTGGTGGCGAATACTGTCCTGCGACATGTTATGCCACGCCTGCTCGACCAGTTGAGTTTCACGGGTAGTGTGTGGGTGAGCAATATCCTGTTGGAACAACACATCATCTCCCTGTTGCAGTAACGGCAAAAGGACGGTCTAACAACGTTCTCCACATACCGAACGCTGCTTAGTGTCCCCTCCAAGTAAATGTCCATCACTTGTGTGCAGGCGCAACCTGCTTTCATCGCTGAAGACTGCGGCGCCCATTCCATCTTCCAAGTGATCCTCTGACGGTACCAGTTGAGACGTGTAACGTTAATACTGTGGCGTGAGTGGAAGACGAAACAGAGGCGTGCGTGCCCGTAGTCCCACAGCTAGTAACAGGTTCTCAACAGTTCGTGTTGATACATCTGGGCTCACAAGCCATCATATCTGTGCTGTGGTAGCTGTACGATCTGCCACTGCTGCCCTTACAATACGACGACCCTGGTGGGAGTCTGTGCTGCGCGGATGTACAGAACCTCGTCTACGTGTGTGAGAATGTTTGCGAGACCACTGATACCTGCATCGTTGCACAACTGATGCAGCAGATCCAACTTGTGAGTCAATTCTCCGAAAGAACGATCACACGATTTGGAAGGCCCCGGGTTCCCGGGTTCGATTCCCGGCGGGGTCAGGGATTTTCTCTGCCTCGTGATGGCTGGGTGTTGTGTGCTGTCCTTAGGTTAGTTAGGTTTAAGTAGTTCTAAGTTCTAGGGGACTTATGACCACAGCAGTTGAGTCCCATAGTGCTCAGAGCCATTTGAACCATTTGGAAGGCCACAATTTGTCCCCTTTCAAACTCGCTCACTTGGCTGCAGGAAGCACGAGTGCACCGCCGTAGAGTGATGGCCTGCTTGTGTCACACGTTTGCACCACACTGAGCCTTCTTGCTGTGAGCAGTCCCTATTAAAGGGTAGATAGAGATGGTGGTCTGTTAGCTAATCCACTACGGTATCTGATGGCGAACAACGTTCAAACCATTGTCAGTACATCGACCAACACCCAAATGGCGTACCAATCATCGGATCAAAATCGATATCGTCTAACCACGTTCACTAAATTTTTTCCGGCATTGGATACAGGATGGTCATTATAAATGAAGACTTTGAAATATCTCGAGAACTTCTCATCGGTTCGAAATAAAGTTATAATTCCAATTGGTTTGTCTCGGATGTGGACATCCACTGATACCACGCTTGACCCGCCACCCCAACCCGTCAGTGAGTGTGAGACGTAGCGCCATATAACGATCCCGCCTTGGAGCGGTTAAGTGGGAGATGTGTCTCAGAGCTGGAGAGTGACAGATGGTGACGCGAGACTGGACGTGCACGTAGCTTATGTATCAGCCTATAGAGGACAGTATTGAATAGGGGGACTGTGATTTTAGTTTCGATTGTGCCCACTAGAGTGAACTAAAGTAATTGAATGTTTTTCATCAACTGTTCTAGTATTTTCATGAAGTGTTATCATGTCTTTTTGTGTATGTAAAATGTAATAAATGTGTTTTAGCAGTATGAATGACGCGTGAGTGTGATTTAAGGTTAACATGAAGATAATTGTTTAACGAGTTATGTAGTGGGATTTAGTGTGGGAACATTTCGAAGAAGTATGGATATGAACAAAGGGGATTTTTGTAGAATAGATTTGTAAAGTTTATGGTAAAGGGAAAGTTAATTCAGGTATAAATAACAATAGTAAAAAACTTTATGCATAAGCAAAATTCTACATATTACATAATTAAGTCGGTAAAACGTGCAGTCGTGAGGTTTACTATTTTGAGATTGGTTATCGATGAAAAGCGCGGACTGACGCGGGAGAGTCTTGTTTTGCTATTGGCTGTTGAGTAAACTGACCAATTGTAAAGCAATATTCTTCGCGCGCCTTTCTCTACTGGTAGAGAAGACTTAGAGTATTCTAGGGGGGAGTCGAAGACTAGCCATGAAAGAGATCGGACGTGTGCAGTAGTAGTTCCGATGGAAAAGACAAGTTGCCGGATCTAGCAGTGTTTCATACATCAAAAGTGTTGAAAAGTGACGGCATAATTATTCCGCGCGTGTGTGTAGAAATTTCGGAATTTTTAAGTGAATTTTGTGACGAGAAAAGACATATATTGCGCGTGGCGTATTGAGCAGGTCGGTGGCTAAAAACTGAGACTGCATTAGGTACCGACAGACTTAATATTTGGCGGGCATTCTCAATCAAAAACAATCAGTATTTTTGTAGCTATTACGTTTTCGGAAAATGCAACACCATAAACTTGCTAACGCGAGGGAAAGGGGTTGTGAGTGACTGTGTTAAGACTAGCACAGGCCTAGCAGTGATACCTGTTCACCTAAGTTTCAGAATATATTAATTGAGGACAAAAATTTCCAACGTTTCATTTCTTGTGAACACTTTCTTCCGAAACGTAGATTAGTGACTTAAATTGCAGCCTGGTTCACGTCGAAGTACAGTAGGTTTCACTCGGCTTTCTTACTGGTGATCTGCTGAGACAATGTAGGTAGGTACAGGTCCGTCGTAAAAGGGACGTAAAGAACCGCGCCACCGCAAGTGGTGGTGGATGACTTTGAAATCCTTAATAGGGATCCCCGTTTTTTATTACAGATTAAAATTCTGCAGCCAAATCTACATACGTTGTATCTGAAGCATTTTCTCGTTTCGCCACAGATGGCGCTGTAATCGGAGGAATGGATATGGATACACAACCGTAATTTACCATATGCTACTCAGTGGCCCTTGAATATCCAATGGCACATGGGACCTCACCTCCTTGCTATGGGGGTGGGACAGGCCAGCATTTCATAACTTCTAATTGGAAATCCCACTCGCGACATTGCGTTCCTCTGACATATCGAAAAGGGGACTGCACGACGAGCCACACTGGGCGTGACTAGAGGCGAACGTTACTGTACACCTTTACAGCTAGAGTAAGTGTTCCAATGTAGTACTGCTGTTGAGTAAACTGACCAATTGTAAAGCAATATTCTTCGCGCGCCTTTCTCTGCTGGTAGAGAAGACTTAGAGTATTCTAGGGGGGAGTCGAAGACTAGCCATGAAAGAGATCGGACGTGTGCAGTAGAAGACTTCTCTCCATTGAGAATGACATGCTGCGTTCTGTTATCTGTCTTTCAAATGACAGCACACGGGACAGAAGCATATCTGTGGGAATGTCAGCACAGGATTTTCTGATACGGTCGACCATGTCTTCGCCGCCTGGTGGCAATTGCTTTTAAAAATCCCAACAGAAAGCAATACGGCGACATGAAATCCGGTGACCTAGTGGGCTAGCTAACAGGGCCACCTCTTCCTATCCACCGACCAGTGTGAACATGATCTAATACCTCCCGTGCTTCAATTGCGTATCGCACTGGACACCCTTCGTGCTGAAACCACGTGCGTTGTCGAACGTCCAGGGTAACATCGTGCAGTAGCACCTTTAGTTCTTGCTCCAAAACCTTTCGATATTTGCGTCGATTCAACTTGCCGTCGATAAAATACAGACCATTGAGTTTGTTCGTCATGATGCCACACCACACGTTAACCGACCAAGCACGTTGATGGTCAACTTCGCAACTAGTGGGGATTGTTTACACCCCGGCAATGCATGTAATGCCAGTTAGCGCTACCATGGGCTGTGAATGTAGACTCATTGGAAAATAGTACCTCGGCAAAGAAAGTGGGGGTTGTTTGTATCCGTTGACGTGCCCATTCAGAAAACACTATCCGGTATGGAAATCGCTGCCATGAAGTTCTTGATGCAGTGACACGTGCTATGGATGCTAAAAGTGAGTTCCCACCTGTGGGGTTTCTTTCATTACCAGTGACGTCTTGAGTTCTTCTGCAAGGATATTCTGAATTCAATCACTTATCTCCTACCATACTCGGTAAGCTCATATTTTGTTCACGAGTCGACAGCGTGAAAGTGTACCACAATCTTTGCCGAAATCAACGAACACGACGTGAAGCTGAGCGCCTTTGTCTACGACGTTCCCGATCTCACGGATGAAAGGAATGAGCTGAGTATTGCAAGGGCTCTGTTTGCGGAGTCCATGTTGATTTTTATAGAGAAAAATTTCATTCTCAAGAAACGCAATACTGCGCGAGCGTAAAATATGTTCCATGATTCAACAACAGACTGACGTGAGAGTTAAAGGCCGGTAATTATGCGCATCTGCCCGATGGACTTTCTTGGTAATGTGAATGGCCGCCGCTTTGTTCTAATCGCAAGGTACCCTTCGTTGCTCCAGTGATGTACATTAAACTGTTGCTAGAAGGGAAGCAAATTCTTTCACTTAATCTATACAGCATATCACTTTCTTGCGCAACTATCTTTCGATCTTGAACTCTGTCCTTACGCTATGGCAAGTTTTAACTCTCTCAGCCAATTCAGTAGCAGCGGCCGAGCAGCCTATTACAAACTAGTTCTTGTGCTGTGCCAGGCGACGTTGGTTTGTAAAAATGAAAGCGGAGTAAGCGTCACGTTTCTTCTGAAACATAAAATATCGACAACAGTGACTTAATAGATGGTATGGATTATGGAGATAAGCAATTTTGCTTGGGGAATTTCGTGAAGGTAGAGACTCCACAAATATCTTTATCGCGTGCGTCAAGAATCTAGTAAGCAATGCAAAAACTCTATGAACAATGCAAAAAGACCAGAGACTGTTCGTGGTATTGATGAAATGTTGAACACGAACAGGAAAGATATTGGAGGGATTTTTACAAGTAAGATGACATGAGAGAATCGTGTGGAAATATGATGTCGAAATAATGCCTGATGAAGAAAACTATGTTGTGTCCTTCTGGTACGGGCTACGGGCTGAACAAATTATTTAATTAGTGTTATTGCACTTGTTGAGACATGCCTTTTTTTACGATCGGTCCTCATCCACGTGGCAACCCATGCAATGAATATCATGATGTCCCTCACGAGCGAAGAATGCACGTGCGATTAGTTGAAAGCACGCACGAATGCTTATCATTTTATTTTATGATCTGAGTGTATGGTGAAAGGAAATAGATCGTTGTGTAGTACTGATGACTACGAGACCCGGACCCGCCTAATCGGAAATATTTTTGTTCCCCCACATACGGTGTTTCCATTCCCCGACATGTGTGAGTTGACTCAGTGGGTAGGTGACTGCAATGGGTGTGTGTGTGTATAGCGTGGTGTCTTGTTTGTGTTGTACGGTGATAAGAACAAAGAAGGTAGAATGCCTTGCTGGCACATCGACTATTCCTCTTCGGTGACATAAATATGGTCACAGTGCTTCACGTCGTTATCTGACGTACAGACCACAATCAACAGGGTCACACGGCCTCACTCCGTGAGACACATCGCAGAGGTTTGGAATTTGATCTTTGTGCGTATGTCGGTGGTCAGGGATTCCGACGCCAACGCCAACGCCACCACTTCCGCAATCTGCCCCGGCTGAATACTGATGCCGAAAATTTCTTACACCAACAGGCTTCTTCCGAGTCTCGCACTACTATACAGACGTCCACTCGCGACCTCTGCTATGAAGCTGTGTATCTATATGACCATTTCTCGTTTTTTCCGAACTTGCTAAGTTCACTGTATACTCTATGTTGTGAAATAGGCGTTCAATGCGTGTTGATGTGGCAGGAACTAAATATGACTAAGTTTTCAGGAAACTTCTGAAATTATCAGCGTTTTGGGTACAATGTGGAGAATGTGAGGCTCATCTCGTTGCTCGTTTTGTTGATAAATAATCCTCTCCTTGTCGATGATGGACTTTTTCATCATCAGTATTATTTGAAGAATGACTGAGTGACGTTCATTAAGCATGGTGGTTTGAGCTGCCGTTATTTACTTACTACATTCTTTGTCAGAAGGTGTTATTGAGTTACTGTAATGAAATCATGCGCCGGGATTCGAATAAAACTTCAATTTTCATGAATGCTTCAATCTTGGACGACGGAACCTACTTGAAAACTACTATCCAATATTCTCCTGAAACGCGTCCGTAAATTTCAGTACACTAATTGGCTTTTACCGAAGTCATTGTTGATCCGACAGATTCTTAACCACGCATTCTCGCACCTCCCCCCATAATACCACAAATGTAAAAATGTTGTCAGTATAATTCCCATACTTTATTCATGAAGTCGAAGTATATATTTCAAAACAAGTAACCTCTCACACAGCAACTAATTTTTAAAACATTTCTCATAATTTGTTTAGTCTTGCGCTCTGACAAATCTCCCTTTCTAACGAACTTTTAGTTCACGATAAGATGAGGATAAAAACAAAGTTGATAGAGTTTTTAAAAATTTAACTTCGGGATTTTAGTTACCATTAAATTATTTCACTAACACGTCACGTGTTTTTGCCACCCCCATAATTACCAGCTGACTAATCACAATGAAACAGTAAAATTTCCAGTCTGACTTCTCATCTCAAAACACCCAAATTTCTTTTGAAAACTGCACGAAAGTTCCCCAAAGACAGTTAAAACTCATAATTATTTACTTTTAATTATTTCAAAAGACATAAATACAATATACTCCATCTTTGTTTAAATAAACTAGACCTGCAGCAAATTTTGTTTGAAAGAAGCGTAAAAGTTTCCATACTCAAACTTCATGAAATTCATATACAGAGTGATTCACGAAGATATACAAATATTTTAATATGTTATTGTACAAGTAAAGCTAAAGAAAAAAGTTCATATAAACATAGGTCCGCAAATGTTTTGCTACGGAGTTACGGTTGAAACGTCCCCTTAGAAAAATTTAAGAATTACTGTGCTGGTAAACCCCTTATGTTATTTGATTTTCCAACAGCTGAGCAAAACTGAATGTACTAAGACATTTCTCTCTTTACTTATTCTGATCATCACTAAACTGACACACAATACTTTTGCGCAACGCAATCTGACTTTTAATAATCCCTACAAAAGAATGGACCTGACTAACATTAACCTATACCTTTCACAAACCACTTACCTCACAAAAATCTTCATTGCTCGAACTACTGCAATACAGCGAGCGCCACTACTGCCAGCTAAATAAAAGATCATAACTACTGGAGTCACTAACTACTGATAGGCATAGTTAGCAAATGAAAGATTTTGATAGAGAACAAACAATGTATTTACCTTAATATTGTTCAAAAGTCATATTATATATATCAGTTCATTATATATATATCAAGTCATGATATATATATATCAGTCCATGATATCCAATATTACAAATTTACTCTTTCTGATGCACACACGTCCAGATCGTCCACTCTCAAAATTCCGCCATCTCTCTCCCCACATCCGCCACTGCTGGTGGCTCACCTCCTACTGCGCAACGCTACGCGCTGTTAACAGCTAACTGCCCAACACTACAATAGCATATACTCCAAGAATGCAAACCAACCACAGCCTTCACACAACACAGTCAGTGATTTTCATATAGAGCGCTACGTGGCGTTACCAACATAAAAACCTAAACAGTCTACTTACATAGCCCCCATGCTCCCCTCAAAAAATTTTACAAATTGTTTTGGGCAGTGGCCAATACAGGTTTGAAAAAATTTTTCATAATTACAATGACAAAGAAATCAAATGCACACACTTATTGATACAATGTTAGGCAAAAGCTAAAATTTTCTCACAGCCCATAAAGACAGCCCTCATCGTTCATCACAGTAAAATTGCAATGTTTTTCTCAAAGTTTGAGGAGTAAATGAAAATGCACACAGAAGTAGTGGAGTTTCATGCTGTCTTGAAGAAGTTGTGTTGTCCTTCCAACGGAAAGACAGTCCAGACTCTTGACATGCAGACAGGTAATGGGCGACAACAGGACAAACCCATAGCAGAGTCAGTCGAAGTTTTGAACAATATTGGTAGGTAGGTCATCATAGAGCAGACCCACTGTAGTCCTGGTAGAGATTACGGTATTGGTGGGCCACCAGAGGTGCAGACCAACTGCAGTCCTTGTAGAAATAATGGTATTGGTGGATCATAAAAGGTACAGACCCACTTCAATCCTTGTAGAGACGGCCAGCAGCCATCTGTTGCAACTGTGCAGGTGCACAATCACCATCGAAGAGTCTTGTACTATATAGCAAGTCGATAAACCATCACTTATGCACTCACAAAGTTTTTGGAATTGTCCTTAGAACCAGTAATGCTGTTAACCAGTCCCTTGCTGAATTATTAACACATGTGCAAACACTAACAGTCCTAACTTGTCACATATTGTGCATATACTGTGACCAACAGAAATGTGTGCACTGAAATGAATGCTTACAACTTACTTAATTTGATGAACTGGTGTCAATTACAATTTTAAATTTACAACATGAGAATACAATTACATAGGTACAAAATACGTCATTAAAGAACATAACAATACAGATAACATTTGTAGAAATACGGGCTTTACAAAATAAGAATACACAATACTTTTAGCGCAACGCAATCTAACTTTTAATAATCCTACCACAGAATGGACCTGACTAACATTAACATATACCTTTCACTAATCACTTACCTCACAAAAATTTTCATTGCTCGAACTACTGCAATACAGCGAGCGCCACTACTGCTAGCTAAATAAAAGATTATAACTACTGAAGTCACTAACTACTAATAGGCATAGTTAGCAAATGGAAGATTATGATAGAGAACAAACAATGTATTTACCTTAATGGTGTTCAAAAGTCATAATATATATATATATATATATATATATATATATATATATATATATATATATATATATATATATATCAGTCCATAATATCCAATATTACAAGTTTACTCTTTCTGATGGACACACGTCCAGATCGTCCGCTCTCAAAATTCCGCCATCTCTCTCCCCACATCCACCACTGCTGGCGGCTCATCTCCAACTGCGCAACGCTACGCACTGTTAACAGCCAACTGCCCAGCACTACAGTAGCATATACTGCAACAATGCAAACCAACCACAGCCTTCACACAGCACAGTCAGTGATTTTCATATAGAGCGCTACGTGGCGTTACCAACATAAAAACCTAAACAGCCTACTTACACGGTTAATAAGAGATTTTGCCTGTAATATAGCAACTTCGCTAATATGAAGCCATCGAAAAACTGTATGAGGTGAAAGTAAAGTAATATTTCCATTTATTTTGTTGTTATTGGTTTGGTGAACCTAATGAAAGATGTCCCAGGCGTGTACCTGCAGTAGTTTTCCTGAATATCCAAAGAAGCAACCCTGTGAAACTGAAACGAGCAACAAAATCTGTTCATACACGTGCAGCTAAATGCATTGATCTCGATGAAGACATTTTTGAACATTTATTGTGAATGTATTGTGAAATTGTATGTCCACTGTACAACTTCCTTAACACTGTGCTTTGTTTATTCCGGTTTGACATGAATTCATGTGTGCCATGGTATTAATAAAAGCAGATTATCTGACACATTCATACAGTTTCTGTTAACTTTTTACCATCATATTTCCAAAATTAAATTCTCTACAACTTCTGTTGAAAACTTCGTGCAATTGTTTGGAATCAAAAAAAAATTTGGGCCAAGTAGTTAATAAATTAAAAATTTTAGGAAATTACGTCTTTGGTTCTCTGGATGTTCTGGAAAACTGGATACACTTCTGGGACATATTTTATTAGATTCACCAGATCAATAACAACAAACTAAATGGAAATCGTGCTTTATTTTAACCTCGTATAGTTTTGCGAAGGCTTCATTTTAGCGGAGTTGCTAAATTTCGGGCAAAATCTTTTATTAGCCGTAAG
Source organism: Schistocerca americana (assembly GCF_021461395.2). NCBI lineage: Eukaryota > Metazoa > Arthropoda > Insecta > Orthoptera > Acrididae > Schistocerca > Schistocerca americana. The sequence goes on along the minus strand of NC_060120.1, from coordinate 379,068,045 downwards.
TCCGTAACTAAACATTTGTGGACCAATGTTTAAGTGAACTTTTTTCTTTAGTTTTACGTGTAGAATAACATATTAAAATATTTGCATATCTTCGTGAATCACCCTGTAGAGCAAAAATCTAAAATGCAAGAAATGTTATTCCATATACAGTGACTTCTTCTAACAAATACAGTAACCAATACTTTTTCTTTCCACACCCAAGATAACCTTCAGATTCAACACAATCAAATACTTAACAATTTTCCCTGACACTTTGATATTATTTTTATCAAATAAAGTTTTACACATATTAAATAATTTCCACACAATAAGAAGAAATATCGAGGGTTGAAGATAATTTGAGAAGTTTAACAGTTGAGCTGGAAAAGGCATGCTGCATGTACAAAGGAAATTTCGGAAGCAATACTGCAGGAGCATCGAGGCCATGGGTTCGCCATACCCAAATCCCAAACAGAACTCCTGACCCTCTGGTGATATATGTTTCTTAGTGTTCACCAACACTTTTTTGGTCCCCATCTGTTTAAATACTCTCATTTTTTTACTAGCAAACCCATGCTTTAACACTCCCCTGTACAGTTTATACACTCCTGGAAATTGAAATAAGAACACCGTGAATTCATTGTCCCAGGAAGGGGAAACTTTATTGACACATTCCTGGGGTCAGATATATCACATGATCACACTGACAGAACCACAGGCACACAGACACAGGCAACAGAGCATGCACAATGTCGGCACTAGTACAGTGTATATCCACCTTTCGCAGCAATGCAGGCTGCTATTCTCCCATGGAGACGATCGTAGAGATGCTGGATGTAGTCCTGTGGAACGGCTTGCCATGCCATTTCCACCTGGCGCCTCAGTTGGACCAGCGTTCGTGCTGGACGTGCAGACCGCGTGAGACGCCGCTTCATCCAGTCCCAAGCATGCTCAATGGGGGACAGATCCGGAGATCTTGCTGGCCAGGGTAGTTGACTTACACCTTCTAGAGCACGTTGGGTGGCACGGGATACATGCGGACGTGCATTGTCCTGTTGGAACAGCAAGTTCCCTTGCCGGTGTAGGAATGGTAGAACGATGGGTTCGATGACGGTTTGGATGTACCCTGCACTATTCAGTGTCCCCTCGACGATCACCAGTGGTGTACAGCCAGTGTAAGAGATCGCTCCCCACACGATGATGCCGGGTGTTGGCCCTGTGTGCCTCGGTCGTATGCAGTCCTGATTGTGGCGCTCACCTGCACGGCGCCAAACACACATACGACCATCATTGGCACCAAGGCAGAAGCGACTCTCATCGCTGAAGACGACAAGTCTCCATTCGTCCCTCCATTCACGCCTGTCGCGACACCACTGGAGGCGGGCTGCACGATGTTGGGGCGTGAGCGGAAGACGGCCTAACGGTGTGCGGGACCGTAGCCCAGCTTCATGGAGACGGTTGCGAATGGTCCTCGCCGATACCCCAGGAGCAACAGTGTCCCTAATTTGCTGGGAAGTGGCGGTGCGGTCCCCTACGGCACTGCGTAGGATCCTACGGTCTTGGCGTGCATCCGTGCGTCGCTGCGGTCCGGTCCCAGGTCGACGGGCACGTGCACCTTCCGCCGACCACTGGCGACAACATCGATGTACTGTGGAGACCTCACGCCCCACGTGTTGAGCAATTCGGCGGTACGTTCACCCGGCCTCCCGCATGCCCACTATACGCCCTCGCTCAAAGTCCGTCAACTGCACATACGGTTCACGTCCACGCTGTCGCGGCATGCTACCAGTGTTAAAGACTGCGATGGAGCTCCGTATGCCACGGCAAACTGGCTGACACTGACGGCGGCGGTGCACAAATGCTGCGCAGCTAGCGCCATTCGACGGCCAACACCGCGGTTCCTGGTGTGTCCGCTGTGCCGTGCGTGTGATCATTGCTTGTACAGCCCTCTCGCAGTGTCCGGAGCAAGTATGGTGGGTCTGACACACCGGTGTCAATGTGTTCTTTTTTCCATTTCCAGGAGTGTAATTTTCTCAAACCAATATTAAAGTAAATCTTTACAGAAGAACCTATCACAGGCAACATTTTTTCACTAGACTAAGATAACACGAAAACCCTTTCATCTTTTATTTTACACACATTTTCAGTGTGTAGTTCTGCTAGATTTTCACATTTGCTTTTGAATATTTCTCTGATAACGGTTTTATAAGTATAATCTGAAGTTCTGCTATTTGGGAAACAGGTAAACTTATGGTTCATGAATTTGTGTCACTTCATGGCTTCTTTAGTTCTGCTGTTATACTATTGTTTAACTCATCATGTCGTGCAAGAGCATTACTGGATGCCTAAGTTGGATTTTCTTGTTCAACAACAGGGCTATCTTCACTGTTGTATACATTTAGTCTAGCACTCACAATCATTAGCCCTTTTATAGCATCTAAATATACATTTTTATTTCCATAATTTCCTTAGTATTTTCTAACACCTGTTGACTAATATCCTCTTTAAAAATTTCGGTTTCAGATTTCATTTCACCTAACTCATTACTGTTTTCGATCAATCTAGTTCCTAGTTGTTCACTATTATATTTTATTGCTAATTTAATTCCAGTGAATTGATTATTGTTTTCCACTAATTGAGACGAAATGGTTCCCAGCGACCTTTACCTCTTCTCCTGTCTCTGTAATCTGATTCACATTTGGCCCCCAGCCTCCCCACCCTTCTACCCACTGCTTCTATATACCCTTCTAGCACTTTTAACTTCTAACTCAGTACATATATCATTTACGTGGGAACAGACAAAAGTTCGTAGATGATTGATAGTGTGAGTAAAATTTGTGCTAATCTTTATTACAGTTCCAAATTTCAGGCTCATCGTTTTTTGTGTAGAGGCAGTTCAGAGGACCTGGGTTTTCAATTTCATAGTATAGATGCATCTTCACGTTATCACAACAAAATTTTATTACATATTTTGATATGTCATAAAAGCATAAATTTACACTAGTCTTCCTTTTTGTGCTGAAGTGATCTTCTGCACATTACATTCAGGGTCTGACAAAGAGCTCAGAGGATGCATTTGCACTGACTTGCCGAAATAAAGTCTCAAACGGAAGTGATCGTTTGGGCGCGGATTCAGATCTATACATTAGAACTTCTAGCACGTTTTAGGAGTGACAACTGCTCAAATTAACAGTTCCACTAACTTCCTGTTTTTAAGTAAGTGGACAATTTAAACATTTAAGGATAAAAACAGTAACAGACTGCTTTAAAAAAAGATGAGATAAAACATCTACAATTATGGAATATGAAATGTGTATAAGACAATAATTTACGTTTACAGAACATACCAATATTAATAAAAAATTGGAATGTGTTTTTGAAATAAAACAATAGTCTTCTATTTCGTGAGTAAAGAAATTTATTGAAAATTATGTAAATTTCATTTGAAAAAATATTCGAAATATGGGGTACTTGTTGCCACTCATGTAAAGTGGAATCTGTAAGATAACTAAATTTCGTGGCACAACATTATCCAACAGAAACATGCAAAAATAATATTATGCTATCGACAAATTTGGAAATATATAATGTCTCCTAAATGCACAAATGTATAGCATAACTATTTGAGAAACGTGAAACTCATACATTGTAGCCAAAAGTTGGAATAAACGTTACTGAAAATAATGTGGTACCGCAACCTTTGTTTGAACCAGGAAGCAGCGACAACTCTTGATTTGTTGTGCTACAGAACCATGGCAATACCCTGACATGCACCTCTTCGCCCGGAGCAAATCGGCGGCCACTAATGTCTTTCTTCAGGGCTCCAAAAATACGGAAATCGCATGGGCAGAAATCGGGACTATAAGGAGCATGTATAAGGTCTTCCCTGCAAAACCTCTGCCAGGTAGTTTAACAACCTTGACTGCATGTGGGCCTGCTCATACGTTGCCATCGTTGTTAAACTACCTGGCAGGGAAGACCTTATACATCCTCCTTACTGTTCCGATATCTGCCTACGCGATTTCCGTGTTTTTGGAGCCCTGAAGTATGACATTAGTGGCCGCCGATTTGCTTCGGGCGAAGAGGTGCATGTCTGGGTATGATCATATGGGTATGAACATTTTTCCACGAAGGCTTTGACCAATCTGTCTCTCAGTGTGATAAATGTGTTGACGGTTTGAAATAATGGACTGTTTACTTACTTTTTTCCCGTCTGTCTCTTTTTCTTTTGATTGCTACTTACGGATGTTGTGACAGATCGCCTCTAGCGCCCGTCGAGTTTAATTTTTTATTTATGAGTACGATGACCAATTACCAGTACTTCGGTATGAAGCTCCTGCTGAGAGGTGAACGGGCTACCAGCATGGGGGAATTTCATGTATGCTTTTACGTGTGAAAAACGTTTCAGATCATCTATCATTTGCTCCAGCTACGCTGCCCTTGATGCGTCCACTGGACATACGGCCGCCGGTTGTTGCGGAGATGCGACACTGGAACGGCTGCTAAGGAGCGGCCGACAACGCTCGCTGAACAACGAAATATGATTTAGTATTATTATCTCTCAGACCTGTTTGAAGTCTTGTATTTCACTGCATGATGAATGCCTGTCTGCCCCAGGCCAGAATTCCTTGCTACGTTACGTGATTGGAATTGATACCGCTTACTCGCTTCCAGCATGCTGTATGGCACACAGCACTGGACTGTCGTATGCAGATAGTACCTTGCTCTGAGCCACTCATACAAGTGACATGCCAGCGTACACACATTAGGGTGGTATGGAAGGACTTATGTGGATGGCTTGATAACGGACTTAAGTTCGAAACTGTGTGACGGTACGTCACATAAATGGACATGTGGAGAAAGGGAAAGGAAGTTTTTGTTATGAGACGTGTGGAATTATAAATTATTTCAAGACTGTGTACGTGTGCGCGATATATAACAAATAGTAAAGAACGTAAGTTACTATTATCAAAACACAAATATAGATGTAATTAACAAAACACAGTTTTTTTGGCATAATCTCTGTGTAACATAGGCCATGAATATCAGAGACAATGCTTTAACTGAACTATCTCTCCTGTTTTCTTTCGTCTAGCGGTAGGCCGCCATTGTAGTGCTGTCTGATAATTAACGTAAGTTTTATCTGTATTTCTGAAACATATAATAGAAATTGTTATTAGAAAGTGTGTATGATTGACTTAGTTGTCACCTTTCATGATCGCAACCGTTAATTATAATTAACAAAGTTTTTACAGGACCTCGTAGTGCAGGGAGCTCATCTCCCCTAGCAGGATTTAGTCAGCCATTACGCTGACGATTCATGTTATTAAATGTAAATGCGAGAGACTTCTCAATTTTGATCTTTCAGTAATTTCGAAGTTAAAATTAATTTCAGTTACCAAAATTCATAGCACTGAATGAGTTCAGTATGTTTCATTTTGGCCGCCTAACGGCAGACGAGATTGTCTCCAGTTTTGCCTTGCAAATAATGAACAAGAAATATTGAAAATCATTACATTCCGCAATATCTCAGTTAATCTTTATGTAATTTGGTACGTAAATAACCAGTAGCCCCTGAGACCCATATTAATAATTACAGTTAGCGTAAGAATACGCATATTTTCCTTTCTAAATAGCAGCGCTCACGCAAACTATTTATTAGAAGGCGGTGAGTCGCGCGCTGTGTTTAAAAAATATTATATCGTACGTACTTCGGGGCAACCGATGTCCGTACGAGTGTTATCGCGGTATAAGTTAATTAAAAGTCTCATGCTAGCCCACAATATTTAAAGCCATCCCAACCAAAATCATAAAATATATAATTATAAAAAAAATATACACTTATACCGTGATAACTGGTCGTCACTGAAATACAAACAAACTTTTGAGCAACTTTGATCCTTTTGTAATTTCATTAATATTGATTAAACGTAGCCAGAGACTCAAATGGCGCAGTATTATATGAAAGTCGGAATAATGCACATATTTGATTTACAGCAATTTCGTGGCTTGTGATTAGTAACTGAATCTTTATGAAGTGGATTTATTAGTGTATTTATTAGTGTATTAGCTGGATTTGAATTTTTATTGCTCAGTCTCATTCTGTTTGAGAAAAAATATATTTACGTAATTGTGAGCGATCATTTATTCTTTGGAAAAGCTATACCTTCCAAGGAAATTGTAGTTTTGCCAGTTGCGGTAATTGCTACTGGTGGCCAAGCGGTTCTAGGCGCTTCAGCCTGGAACCGTGCGAATCCCGCCTCGGGCATGGCTGTGTGTGATGTCCTTAGTTTAGTTAGGTTTAAGTAGTTCTAAGTTCTAGGGGACTGATGACCTCAGATGTTAAGTCCCATAGTACTCAGAGCCATTCCAACCATTTTTTCTACCCTGATCATACGTAGTCAGATAACTGAAAGGTTTCGGGGCTTGAAACAACTGTAGTTAGCGACTAGCAGGGGGTTTAGTGTAGGCCACTGTCATCAATCTGACCAGGGTGGATTACAAGAACTTCGCGCTACCAGGCTCGTGTTGGTCGCTGGTGGACTCACACGACATCAGATGTGTCACAAAATTACGTGTGTTATTTTTCTTGAAGACTTACTCAATCTGCAGCTACTGATTCTTATTAAACGCATGCTTCACACAGATTTTGTCGCAGGCAGTCGAGCCTCTTCGATTAATTTTTCTGACAATTTCATTTCTAACAAGCAACATGTCTTAGCTGTACTGGTGCACCGCATTCGATAACCCAGCACTTATGTATTCTTGTACCTTAGCTGTCATTACTATAGCCTCTTGTAGATGTTTCCAGTTCTCGGGATTTCAGGTTTACTACCTGTGGGTGAATTCATGGTTGCTCCTTAGCCTACCTATATCAACACTGCTTCTCGGTATTACTTGGAAATAATTTAACTTTGATTTTCGAAAGGTTTTCATCCGAGTCTAGCCTGGCACTTCTCTGAAACTTTACCTCGTGGATCTCTCGTTGGGCTTTCCGTGCAATGGCTACGTGGTCAGTTTGGCATTCACTAACATTGGAGCTTGGAGAGGTACACATCTTCTGTTTTCTGGGCAGGTGTTTGGAAGCAGATTGAATGATTCGCATAACTGCACTAGTCTCTCTCCATTGTGACTGGTTATCCTCTGAGATGGGTAGTTACCGATGACCTACTAATATTTTCGTTCTTCCAATCTAAGCACTGAAATCCCCAACCAGAATGACGGTGTGTTTGTGTGGCAGCTTTGAAAGAGCATCTTCTAGCTCCTCCCAGAACGCGTCTGTTCCCTCCAGGCTCTTCTTATTCGTCTGATTGATTGGAGCATGTACATTCACCATTGCGTACTTTATTTTCACACGGAATAAAAAGTGTATAGATTCGGCAGTTAGGGAAGGTAAAATCCGTAATCGAACTCCAGATCTTCGTGATGACAATTAATCCTGTGCCTATACGTGAGATGGTATTTACTACATGTTTACCAGCCTTATATTTCAAGATTTATAGCCTTGTGGTTCGGAGCAGGCCGGCCGGAGTGGCCGAGCGGTTCTAGGCGCTACAGTCCGGAACTGCGCGACCGCTACGGTCGCAGGTTCGAATCCTGCTTCGGGCATGAATGTGTGTGCTATCCTTATGTTAGTTCGGTTTAAGTAGTTCTAAGTTCTAGGGGACTGATGACCACAGCAGTTAAGTCCCATAGTGCTCAGAGCCATTTGAACCATTTGGTTCGGAGCAATATTCGTCCGTGAATCTTGTTTCCCGAAGTATCGCTATCAGTATTTGATATCGGGACAAGGCGTGAGTGACTTGTTTCAGGTAGTTGGTCGTGACACGGGATTTAGCGCTGAAAATAGCAAAAATGTTCCGGCATTGCGGCTGATCTTCCCTGGAGACCGATACCTCCGAGCATGTCAGTACAGGTTCACCAGAATCTAAAGGCCCTCTTGGTTTGTTTAATTTGCCACCAACTGTGGTAGCCGCTGCTGAACTTTCCTTTGCCCTTGTAACAGCTGAAAAACAGTAGTTTTGAGGCGGTGACGTTTCACCCTGAACCAGTTATTTCCAAGGTTGTAGGCTCTGGAGAACACCTGATGTCTGGTTTTCGTGGGTGTCTTTGGTCGTCAAGAGCTATTCTGCTTCGCTCAAATTCCCCGGCAAGCCTGTGAAGACCACTCTATTCGCCACTAACTGGAACCCACCACATGGGAGTATCACCTCTCCCCTGCTGCGACAGCATAATAGATCCGTGGACTGATGTAATTGACATTATTAAGTAACTTTATTTTTTTTAAGATGATAATTAAAACTTTATGACTACCTCTCATATACTGTAGATGGTGCCATACACCAATATTACAATAGCCACTCCTTACACTGTTCCATTAATCTATAAAACAATGAAAAAACTTGCCTCTCTCCGCATGCGCCTTAATTACCATTTTATTGTCTTTACGGTTCTTACGTAAATGTGAGATGGTATTAGGAGAATACTTTTTCTGTTTCCCAAAAGCACCGTTTACCTATGATTACCCAACAGCACTTTGCGAGAATGTCGGCTTACAACCAAGATGATGTATTTAGATTCCCGACCTTGAAGACTACACTGGCCGCATTTTAGGTGTGAATGACAACCAAACTACAAATTCATATTTTAGATGTAAATTTTGTTTTATTTATCACAGTTTCAGCTCATATAGTATGTAACGCACATAAGTGCAGATATTTTTATATGTGGTACCTAAACATGTACACGCATCAGTGTATTGGTTGCTTTTGCCCTGCCTCGAACAGTCTTCTCCCAGACACAGTACATAATTTACTACCTCACGTTTTCTGCACGGTCGACCACCCCTGTCAGTATAGACCATTCTGTGTCCATGTGTCCACACTTCATCGACTCCCCCGCTGCCCAGATGAAAATAAGCGTTAATAGTAGACTTGTAGTAAAACTACTGTAAACTACCATAGACTAAAATAAATAAGTGTAGACTTCGGTGATTTTCCTGTTAGCTTTTGTCAGTTAATGTTGTATCCGCTTTACCTGTGTTGCATTAAGCGTTGCCTCACAACGATCGCCTTCTTTACATGCGATCAGTGTCTTGCTAGATTCCCCTAAAAACCGGAAACGGTGAGCCTTCTAGTAACTGAGTGAGAACATCTAAAGGGCCAAGTAACCTACGGAATATGTTTGTAATACATAGCTAGCCTGCTATCTGTTACTTAACAATAAGCAGTATTTATAGCAAAACCGAAATTGTCAAAGATTAATTCATGTTTTATTCGAAAATGGTCGATTTGTAACGTGAAACAGAGGGATGATGTAGTACGAAAAAGAAAAGATACAGATTTATCATACAGCGCTAGAAAACGCAATTTTCTCAACAAAAAATGAAAAAACTCAAAACAAGAACTTATCAATCACTCCTTGCTACGTTGAAATCATATAAAAAATGTTTCTTTTATTGATAAACCACTTTCACATTTATCAGTAATAACAGGAGACTATTGCCTTTGATCATGATGAAAAACGTTCTGTTGATTACAAAATAACAGATTTAGATATACAGATTTTTAAAAATGTTTTTTCATGTAAACTGTTCTTGCATTAAAAGTAATTGCTTTGGTTACATAAAAGCGCAGAAGTTACGCCATCACCTAATTTACAATAATTTTACTTATAAAATGCAATTTATATTTTGTAAGAAAATAAAATACACAGTCGATTAGCAGTGAATGAGATGAGGTTCCAATTACGCGCAAACCAAAGAAACAAAAAACAAAGAAAAGCCGTCGGCTCCCGTTTTCTCTCTTACACAATGATTTATGTTTCTTTCCACGCCAATTTTACCAACATTACCGGTAATTGTACCATTTACTATATCATATATGCAGTCTACTAAAACTACCAAACCGTAATTTTTTGTGGTGTGCAACTCTAATTGCCCTTGCCACATCCACTTGGAGGTACTACCCAACCTAAAATCATACGCCTCGTAATAACCTTTATTATTAGTCGGCAAATGACGTCAATACAGATGTAATGTTTTCCAGTATACCCTCCCTCCCCCTCCCCCCCCCCCCCCCCCCTGTGTCAACAGTAGAAATATCTGCATAGGTTACAACCTGTATTTTATTCTGTTTAATTGTTGCAAAATCACACGGCGAGAATACTTGGAAACCGACAGAAAAGGTCGAATACGGTTCTGAGCGAGTTACAAGATTTTCTTCTAACCTGTTCCGATCTTCTCGCTTTAAATAAATACAACAGTTGCAGGCAGGTTCACGCCCTTCTTTATGCATGATAGCTATTTCAACTATCCGATGTTTAACTCATGTATTCTACCTAGAGACGACGACCAAATGGATTATTGAGCCTTAATATTATACTGCGCTACTGAATTTCTGAACAGTGGCATTTGAGTTTGTAGAGAAAAACATTGAAATACTGGAAACAGAAAGAATTAATGTTATTATTATTATTATTATTATTATTATTACCAGCTGACAAATTCGGCATTGCCCGAATATTAATTTTGCAAAATTTCTGTTAGAAGCTAAAACAAAAAATGATTTGTGTTTGTAGCGTAAAATCGAAAAAATTTCATTCCCACGTATTTGTGAAAAAGTCTTTGAAATTATGAAACAGTCGTACGAAGAAATATGCATAATGTGCAAAGGTTTATGTACAATGTCCAAATGCATGCAAAATACAAATTCTCTGTAATGTTTATTTAGCTCAGAAGTTGATTATAAACAATATTTCTAGTTATATGCCGAGGAGCTACGATGAATAGAGTTATTAGCAAAGAAACAACAGATTTAAACGTCTTCCATGATGAGGCAGTTTTTCATGCAGCTCATTGTTTACGACGTCATATCTCCCGAACTGTGCTAGGTAGGTAGTTCTTACCCGACAGTGATTCTTGCCTGACAGCAAGGGATACGTGTACCAAGATCTATTGAAATCGGTCCAGTAGTTTAGGAGGAGATGTGGAACATACATATATACATTTTTATGATGTTACGTATTATTATTTAGTTTTCTGACTTCATTAACTCGTAGTCTACCAGTGATACCATAACCGTCCACAGGGACGGAAGAACATTGCTACTGAAGTTCTGTACATAGGCGACGCAGTGGCAGTGGGCTGAGTTAGAATTCCAAGGAAGACCTTGCCCAGAGTTTTGCACCGACCTCGGTAGAGAGCGGGAGAGAGGATCTTCTGTGGTTGACGAAGAGTAGCCATTTACTGCGTTACCATTCGCACCTCGCCTCTAATGCTAGCCCTATGCAACATCCTTGACATTAAGAGCTGTCGTGGAATACCACAATTGCCGACAAAGACGTAATGAGAATGTAAAATGTATTTAGGTACTTTATACTGAATTGATGCTGTCCTCCATTTCTTCCTGGCCTACCCAAGAGTCTTCGCCTTTACTTACGAATTACATCCAATCTTAGTACTCTCCTACAGTATTGGCCCTAGCGGGCCGGTTTGGCGGTGCGGTTCTAGGCGCTTCAGTCTGGAACCGCGTGACCGCTACGGTCGCAGGTTCGAATCCTGCCTCGGGCATGGATGTGTGTGATGTCCTTAGGTTAGTTAGGTTTAAGTAGTTCGAAGTTCTAGGGGACTGATGACCACAGATATTAAGTCCCATAGTACTCAGAGCCATTTGAACCATTTTTATTGGACCTAGACTGCTCTTTGTATTGCGTCTTAGCTATTCCAGATTGAGGAGAAAGTAAAGATAAAAAGTGACGTATGGCATTGCTGCCAAACCACGTAACTGAAACTAGTTTCCTTTTCCGTGACCATCCCATCTTGCCTTCGTGTTATGTGACTATTGTGGCATTCGTTTGGCTTGGCGTAAGTGACTGACTGTGGTGTAAACGTGTAGAGTGTATTGCTTTGCTTTGTTGATGGCGCTGGCTAAAGAGTACTAAGGGATTCACCAACGTTAATTTCCCCATCCGAAGGACGCGTCCCTGACAACAGCCGCCCGCATCACCTAGGACGGCGCTTCCGCACATAAGAGGCGGAGCGGAAAGGAAGCTTTGCGAGGGGGGGGGGGGGGGGGGGGAGGTGAGTACTGCGCATGCGCGACAGCAGAGAGCGGGGGAAGTAAAGTCCACGTTACCGAATTGCGTTGCTGCGGACAAGTCAGGCTCGTTTGCCTACTGTATATCAGTTACACGTTCAAATCTATGAGGAGAATAATAAATATTAAAACCAATTTCGATCAGTCATCACGAGAGAAATATTAATTCACGTCTTGACGATGTTGCGTCCACTGCTCCACAGATTTACTCTGCGTGACGTCGGGAGTCGAGAACAGCTGGCATAGCTTTGTGAAAACGTCAAGTACACTTTTTCTCAAGATGACAATTGTCTAACGACAAGGTCATTGAAACTGCTTGTAATAATTACCGTTTATTGCGATTTGAACTGCATTATAAGTAAACATTTAATACACAACCAAATTAACTTCAGGTCCAAACCGAAATTATTTGAGTCGCTTAGATGCAAAACTGTCCATGTCCACTTTTTAAAAAAATTGAGTTGGCAACTCTGGATCGTAGAGCATGACATTTTACACATGCTTGAAATGCTATTTATGCTCAAAGCTCTCCATGTCCTATGGAAGACAGCTCACGAAAAGTGTGGTTAGAATCAAAACTGTCCATGTCCATCAGTAAGTTGGGTGCAAAACTTGCCTTGTCCCTTTTGACAAATCGCATTGAAGGCTGGGGTCATGTTGACTGTAATGCAAGATGGCTACCATAAGCATGTAAATATTGTACTTGTATGGTCTCTTACAGCTGTTTATTCTGAAAGTTATACACATTCTCAGAATGCTATAAAAGTCCAAGGGGAGCCTAATTATAATTCTAAAGTCAACCTACCAGTGTCCGTGTGCAAACGTGGGAAACACTTAGGACACATAAACTCGAGCTGCATTACGAACACGGTTGTTCCTATTAATGAAAAGAAACTGGAGGATGTTTCAAAACTCCTCGAGAAACACAATGGTGAGTCCTGGTGGGAATGTGAATCCCTGTCGTGGTACATGACATTACTAGGTTCCAGCGGGTCAGGGGCATCAGTTGAATCAGAATGTCTAGCAGGAGAAGATGAAGACATTGTTCCAGATATGATGTATTAAGTGGATTGCAGTTTGTCAGTCGTTACATTCAGAAATATTAAAAGAAATTAAAACTGAATACACAGTTTTATGTTCACCCCATGTCCTCTCCTCTTGTACAACTAGTCAGGTTCAAAACTGTCCATGTCCATTTCAGTTGCATGCAAAAGTGGCCCTCTGCAAAGTCAGATGCAAAACTGCCCAAGTCCATTTTTATTTTGCTTATATCTTACATGCATTGAGTTCCTGATTTTTTTTCAATAGCCCAAATGGTTTTGTACTAATCCATACTTATGTATACAACATACAGTGTAGGGCAGTTTGTATTTACCCAGTGAAAACAGTTCTTCCACTTTTTCTCAAAACCAGTTATGTAGGGCATGGACAGTTTTGCATCTAGGCGATTCATTTATTTGCTTGACAACTGCCTCTACTCAATAGAATTTTTAAAGATCTGTAAGGTGTGTGTGTGTGTGTGTGTTTGACTATAGGTAGGTGCAATCACTGCGTGTAAAAAAGAATTAGTGGTAGAAAAGACTAATGTAAAAGACTATCGTAAAAATGGTTAGTAAGTTGTCGTATTTTTCGCTTTTAACGGGCATTAGGAGTGTAATGTTACACTTTCAATATTACAGTGAGAGACCGCATTTATAATCCATTGAACAATCAAACAATTAACCATCATCTGCGAATAACTCTAGGGAATGCTGACCGATTACAGACAACTACTGATATCTCGACAAGTAACAGTTAGTGTCATTTTAGGGCCATATCCAGTTCGTGCCTTGAAAATGACAGAGGTTTATATGTGGGAATACCGGACTTCCGACGAATTCATCCAGTTGCATTCTCGCATGTTATTAGAGCATACAATATGGTGAGAGGAACTTAACTTCTCCTTGGGCAATATATTGGACATTATAGTCTGCATAATTAAAAGGATACAAAGCCCTAATCAAAAAGTCTAGGAAGTTCTCATTATTATGTGTGCAACTGATATGTTGAGAAACACATTTTTTAAATCACATGTCTTTAAAACTAAGAAATATTACTACTTTGTTCCAAGGTCTTCACTTCTATTTGAGTTTGTTTCCGAATAATCTGATTGTAAATTTACGATGATAGGTTCTGTGTGTCTGTGCTTAATATTTTTAAAAGCGAGGGAAAAATATCCGCTTTTCTGGTGTTTGCACTTGATGTTTTCTCTATAACAGTTGAATTATAACTGGCAATGACTGACTTAGAAGCAAGTTATGACAAGAATTGTGAATCACGTCACGAAACTGGCAGCGTTCATTTCCGAATGGTAATCACTGTTGTTTTTCTTGCACTTAAATACAAGTTTATTCTCAGAAACAAAACTGGAAGAGGTATCAGCATGAAGAATAATTATCTGAGAATCTGTCTCTATGTGAACTTTAAATCCGCCAGTACCATCACTTATTTTCCATAAGATCTTCTTGGAATGATTTTAATTGACCCATGTCTCATCAAGGTAATACACTGTTGAACTACCTCCTACTCTTGTATCGTTGAAATCTTTATATGGGATATAGTTCGTGCTGAACCTGTGTCACTTCTTTGAAATAAAATCTCTCTTCTTAACATATCTGGAACCAATGTCTTTTAAAATTCTTTACACTGACGAAGCACTTACCATTGAAGCCTGCATAACTGCAACAACGTTTTTGTGATGTCGAGCATTCATCATTCACGCGGAGCACTTTAAAATATCGTTGATAAAAGCATCCATTTCTGTTACAGGTTCGTTGCGATTGGGATACTTTCCCGGCGACACGAAACCAACTGTTTCTACGGTTCCTACAGCTCTGACACTTTCGTTTACAATTAATTCTATTTACAGTTCTCTTTCCGATACCACATGGTTCTGGAGTCCGTTCTTGTGTTTTCAAATGTCATCAGTAGGAGACCTGATTTCAAGCTCACGTTTGAAAAAGCTATAAATGCGGTAAATAATCCCCCTCTCCTGCTTGTGAAGCACTTCACATTTATTATCATCACCGGACTTTTTTTAATAACACTTAAACATTCGCAAGGCACACATTCATAGCTATATTGCAGCAAGAAAAAAAATTAAACAAAAAAAAGACAGTGGAATGAGAAATTCGGTTGTCGCGAAATATGGCAACAGTGCAGCATGTAGGAGCGAGATTCTCGATCTCTAGCTCTGGTAGCCGTTCGAAAAGAGAATGAATATTATTGGCCGCCAGTGGCTGGTGGAGTGATATGTGCAGAACAACTGAAAATTGGGCCGCCTTCTTACATGACGCGAACAGAAGTTTCTAATTTTAACTGTGCGTGTGATGCACTGCATCCTCGAATCACTCGTCTTCTTCTGTAATCTCGGATCCAGTTTCCTGTGATTGCTCCAGTACGGTTGCTTCCAAGTGGACTCAATCGATTTTCATCGCCATCTTCGTTTTATTCGACCATGAACTCCTGTGATGTCGTTGTCATCATGACGCTAAACTAATCTTCCCTCCTTTTTAGATTCCCTCCCCCCCCCCCCCCCTTGACTGTTCTAACAAAAGCTTGTTTGGTCTGTACCCAACCTGCCCACAAGTGTTTTTACGTCCTTTCCTTGGAGCACATTTTAAAATCATCCAGTTCTTTCCTTTGCGTGTTCCAAAACCCTGCGTAACACTTCCGTACAGTGCTGTACTACAACCCATTGGCCAAGATACTGATTAATTCCCTTCGATCAAGAATGCATTCTTCGTCTGTGAAAGTCTGTAATAACATTTCCTCCCTTCTCATGTGATCTGTGTATCTAGTTTCTTCTAATATATCTTTCCCAGCTTACCGTATTACTGGCAGGTATTTTTGATTTTGCTGCTCTTAATTACTGTGTGTTTTGTTTGTGACAAGTAGCGTCTCTATACGATTCAACGACTTCTTTATTTCAACGACTTCTTTATTTCAACGAAACGAAGATAAGATTAACATCTGATCTCTTAACATTATTCCTGTTCTGAACATCTCCGTCTCCTGTACTGTATTTCCAAGTCAGGAGTACTGTTGTTGATTATGACTCACTGAAGATCAGCACTAATTCCAAGATGTGTTTCTGATACCGAAACGACGTGACTTCTGCCATTAATTAAGGAAATCAGCATGAAGTCAAATTGCGGAGAAGCAGACACGTGTCACAAGCTTGCAAGGATAGTTCCTGCTCATTAGTGCGTCTGTCGCTCGATGCGACAGATCGGTGCTGAACACGACCTTAGCTGCTTGCGCTTATATCTATGAAAGGAAAGCGAGCCAGGTGTTGTTAAAGGCAACACGGTGGCATTCCGTTCTAGCTGCCAAGTTGCAGTATAATGGCTTAGTGACTTTCACGTGCCTCACGTTATCTCCATTTAGTTCGATCGCCTTTTTCCTTTAACCTTGGCCACCCGAACAAGCTTTTGGAATTGTAGTGGAGGGGTTTAGAGCCGAATCACGACATAAGGGCCTTCTGCGGAGCATGCTTATCATTCGAACGACTGCAATGGCCGCTGAATCGCTGACTCTCTTCGTTCGTTTAAACCATTTTATTATTATTAATACTTAACGTTCCTTCGGCTTACGGCTTATAAATCATACAGTTGCATATTCTAAACTGGTCAAGCACGGAGGAAGCTGCTGAAAGCATGGTAGCGTAAGCAGTTATCGGACCTTTTCATACATTGGTGGAGCAGAATGCCTGTAATTCTTCCCTGCCACCGCACCAGATTGCTCTAATCTGCTGTTTGTATGTTCAACGGCATATGGAGGGTGGATAATAAGTGACTATACACTCTCGCAAGTGTTTTTCTTTTCTGGATCGAAATGAAAAACGAATGAGGAACTTTATTTGGCCACTTGAAACAATGGTGGTTCCAGGAAATATTATCAACATATAACTGAGGATATAGTTTTACACCGTGGAACACGTCTTGCGAAACTAATTCTACTAATCGTGAGTGGTTATGGCACAAAATCTATTTTCACTATGTTCTCTCTTGTGGTGGCAGTAGAGCTAAATAAATCATGATTAATTCACTGTTTATATGAAACATAAAAGAGAGTTATTGGAGACAGCGAATTCGATGCAACTATAATATCGTATTCACTCAATTAAATTGTGTGTTTGGAAACTTGATCGTCTCATTAAAACCACAATTCGTCGTGTGTTTTGATGAAGCTGTTCGCTCGCTATAATTTCTGCTTACTCCGAAATTGCAGATGGTTTTACTCAAGTAGCTGGATGATGACTACTACAGGATCAGTTGATGGTGAAAATAACTGTAGTTTATGTATGTCATACTTTGACAGAACAACATAAAAGACAATTCCGTGTACCATCCGAGGATTAACAAATACTCTCACCCTGCGCAGCCGCCTCGTTAGATTCCAAAAATAGCGCCAGTAGTTATCAACGATTCACTGGTTCGACGTTGTTCTGGAATTTTATGTCTGGGTAACATCAACAGGTGTACAGTGGTAAAGAAATAAATCAAACATAAATGTAGTGCTGTCGTGACAGTGGTATGCTCGCATTGTCTAACAATAGAATAATTATTTCGACTGAGCTCTTAACTATAGTAACATACAGTCTTGCTTTTTTCTATTTTGATTTCTTGTCGATCTCACATCTCATAAAGTGTTTCAAATACTGAATTTAAATATTTTCTATAATTTAGAATCAAAAAGAAACTGATAACCGGAAACACGTGTAAATACACTACTGGTAGTTAAAATTTCTACACCACGAAGATGACGTGCTACAGACGCGAAATTTAGCCGACAGGAAGAAGATGCTGTGCTATGCAAATAATAAGCTTTTCAGAGCATTCACACAACGTTGGCGCCGGTGGCGACACCTACAACTTGCTGACATGAGGAAATTTTCCAACCGATTTCTCATACACAAACAGCAGTTGACCGGCGTTGCCTGGTGAAACGTTGTTGTGATGCCTCGTGTAAGGAGGAGAAATGCGTACCATCACGTTTCCGACTTTGATAAAGGTCGGATTGTAGCCTATCGCGATTGCGGTTTATCTTAACGCGACATTGTTGTTCCCGTTGGTTGAGATCCAATTACTGTTAGCAGAATACAGAATCGGTGGGTTCAGGAGGGTAATACGGAACGCCGTGCTGGATCCCAACGTCCTCGTATCACTACCAGTCGAGATGACAGGCATCTTATCCGCATGACTGTAACGGATCGTGCAGCCACGTGTCGATCCCTGAGTCAACACATGGGGACGTTTGCATGACAACAACCATCTGCACGAACAGTTGGACGACGTTTGCAGCAGCATGGGCCAACAGCTCGGAGACCGTGGCTGCGGTTACCCTTGATGCTGCATCACAGACAGGAGCGCCTGCGATGGTGTATTCAACGACGAACCTGGGTGCACGAATGGCAAAACGTCTTTTTTTCGGATGAATGCAGGTTCTGTTTACAGCATCATGATGGTCGCATCCGTGTTTGGCGACATCGCGGTAAACGCTCATTGGAAGCGTGTATTCGTCATCGACTTACTGCCGTATCACCCGTCGTGGTGGTATGGGGTACCATTGGTTACACGTCTCGGTCACCTCTTGTTCTCATTGACGGCACTTTGAACAGTGGACGTTACATTTCAGATGTGTTACAACCCGTGGCTCTACCCTTCATTCGATCCATGCGAAACCCTACATCTCAGCAGGATAATGCACTACCTCATAATGCGGGTCCTGTACGGGCCTTTCTGTATACAGAAAACGTTCGACTGCTGCCCTGGCCAGCACATTCTCCAGATCTCCCACCAATTGAAATCGTCTGGTCAATGGTGGCCGAGCAACTGGCTCGTCACAATACGTCAGTCACTACTCTTGATGAACTGTGGTATCGTGTTGAAGCTGCATGGGCAGCTGTACCTGTACACGCCATCCAAGTTCTCCTTGACTCAATGCCCAGGCGTATCAAGGCCGTTATTACGGTCAGAGGTGGTTGTTCTGGGTACTGATTTCTGAGGATCTATGCACCCAAATCGCGTGAAAGTGTAATCACATGTCAGTTCTAGCATAATATATTTGTCCGATGAAAACCCGTTTATCGTCTGCATTTCTTCTTGGTGTAACAATTTTAATGGCCAGTAGTGTAATTTTAAAAAGTGTATTTAACATAACCAGGAACACTTGTAAATAAGCTTAAAAAGTATATTTAACATTGTAACTGAGAAAGTTACGTTTTCATCTAACAAGCACACTACGATCGATCTTCTATAAGGCGTCGAATGTTTGATCCTTACTGCAATAACTGTGGCATGGAATTTGGCCGTACGTTTTGGTCATCTATGATGTGTTGTATGGTACAAAAAGAAATCCTCGATTTAGAGACGGATGATACAAACTACAAGAGACATTTACAATAATCAGAAATCCAGGTCAGTGCTTGTGTGAGAATATACCTTTTGAGTTTCCGTTGTTGAGAAGCTAAAGAAAAAAAACACTAATTGCGATAATCTACTTTACTTGACGATGTATAAATTATCGGTGTGTCACTGAAATTCCACAACTTTGTGAATGTGTTCTCGAAAATTCTTTGACGAATAGGACAATAAGTGCCGTGTCCATAGTTGAGTGGTCACCTCTTCTGACTGTCGCACGAAGGAAAAGCACTAATTGATGCCAGGTACCACCAAGGAATTTTCTTTCGTCGGAGCACTTACATGGGGTACTCTCACACTCCTGAGAACAACTGAGGAGCTTCTTGGAAGGAAGCAGCAGCTCTGAAAGCAGTGTCCTGAGCCTATGTCAGTCCACACTGGCGTCCAGAGACTCATTGAAAAAATGTGTCACGCCATGGGGTCATCACTGTACGAACCACGGAGACCTAACTTCAGAATTATTATTACTATTATTACGATCATTATTACTGTATGACATAAATTTGGGTGCAATGTAACGGTTCCATCTTGTGAAGTATTTCTCTGTTCGTTAGTCATTCATCGATAATTTGGGGCAACTTTGGTGTTGGAATTCGCCAATATAAACATATTTCCACTTTCAGTATAAAGAAATAAAAAGAAAATAGTGGAAAAGATATAATTTGTGGTGATTCATCTTTGCTTCTGACTGAAGATATAGTCAAAAATTAAACTTCTGGCACTATCGGATGTACATCAGATTCAGAGTGCAATACGTATGTTCGACCATTAACTAATGAGTAATGAGGGATTTTGGGATTTAGTATATAGTGTTTCTTCACGTGAAAAATATAAAAAGTTGCTTCCTACTACACATCAGCTAACGCGTGAAATACCGACCACACAAGCCCAACACACAAGAAAATGTAAGAGCTTCTAAGTGCACTATGTAGACAAGAACATCTGTCTTGTCTCGTATTTCGGTCATGTGTGCATTGATTATACGGAACTCATGTTGACTCACACCGGAAAGAAATCTTCTTTCATATCAGAGCACACTCCGCTGCAGAGTGAAAATCTCATTCTATAAGAAATCTTGTTGTTTGTCGATTTATCAATATTTATTCCTCGGCGCAAGGTTTAAGTGCAAATAATCTAACGTTCGTGAAGTAATGTCTTTGTAATTATGCGTAATACAGTGTCAGTAGTAGCTACGTTCCTCTGTTAAAGATGCCGACTGTGTCCATATCTTTTGAGATACGTTAAAGTGAAATCAGTGTACGTGCACTCACTGTATTTTTCTTGGTATCGTTGGGACTCATTTCTCAAGTAGAACACCACCTTTATTAGAACGAATTGTTTATTTCTATGACAAGGCATGCAAGATTATTTCTTGCTTGCATTAACTTTTCTTTGAACAGCACGTGCTTGTTGGGAAACTTATGTAGTCTTTAGTGTTTTTATGATCACTCAGCTGCCCGCAACTCTTTGACCTTGCAAAGTCATATACGTCGAGAGAGCTGAAGGACTGCGGGGGACATTATCTAAACGAAAATAAAAAAGAACAAAAATGCCAAAGCCTCCTGCTGGAAAACAACTTCCGGATGAGTGCATTCTGCGTGTTATACTCCATTTCAGAACCTGTGACACACACCACCGGGCCTACACAATACGTCCAAAATCTTTTAGAACTGGCCGACACTGCTACGTTATTGATGAAGCATGAATTAAGTGAATAGAAATTTGCGTTGTGTGTGCGATTGTTTTAGCCTGCAAGTACATGTGTTGTCTTTGAGGCCACTTTAGTTAAACTAAAATTTCAAATCTAGGTGTTGGTGGATGCAGCTTCCTGGACAATGTTTTGACTCGATCAAATTTCATTTATTGGCGCACACGATAATGCGAGACTCAACAGAAAGTTCATTCCTAACCTTACTGTGTGTGTTCAAATGGTTCAAATGGCTCTGAGCACTATGGGACTTAACATCTGAGGTCATCAGTCCCCTAGACTTAGAACTACTTAAACCTAACTAACCTAAGGACATCAGACGCATCCATGTCCGAGGCAGGATTCGAACCTGCGACCGTAGCAGCAGCGCGGTTCCGGACTGTAGCGCCTAGAACCGCTCGGTCACAGCCGCCGGCTGTGTGTGTGTGTGTGTAAAATGTTGGTTATTTTTATTTTTGTTTGAAGAAATTCTGTCTAAGCGGAACTTATAGCAGTGCGTTAAACGGGTACTAAGAGTTGCTACAAGGAAATTGTGAACGAGGTGTTTGCTGTGCTTCGACATTTGAGATAATAGCGAACAACGCCTGCTACATTACAGCTGCCTTGCTATTTCTCTCGGCTGCTGGTTGCTACCAATTACTAATGTTACTTCTGAGACTTCTTGTCTGGTGATTATCCCTTTTGTGTAAAGGGTAAAGAACAAAATTTATATCATAGACATTCATTCCACTACGCAGGAAGCTCTGACGACAATACCGTACTAAAAAAAGACGTTTGCAATGCTATTCATAAACTACACCTCTGAATTAGAAGATCCATAACAACAAATCAAATACATGCTGATCAGCCATTAAATTACGAAACCCTGCAGAAGTAAAGATCTGGCACACAAAACAACGTCAGAGCGCGTAAGGATGAATTCTACATACACCTGGTTCATAATCCTGAGACGGGTATCATCAGTTGGCCACGTGTAGGCCACATAATTCCTGTGCATTACGAGAAGTGAATGAGTGTCAAACGACAACCTAGGGTTATTGCGTAAGTAATGACTGCTGGTGAATCGCGGCCCAAAAACCATCGTTCATTCACCTTTGCATTACAATTCTTGATTCTGAGGTGGACAGACCTCGTATTGGACAATGCCATGTCTAATGGGAACACATGATACGGTCGTAGCTTGGGCTGGCAGTACAACTGAGGAGCAAAATCTCCATGGTCATGGAACGATTTGTACATACAGTTACCAAAAATATTTGCATTTTATTTAATTAAGCCCCCATGCGTCGCCACGTGCATGGGGGCTTAATTAAATAAAATGCAAATATTTTTTAAATTTTTTGTAGCTGTATGTCCGATTACGCTGTGTCTCGTAAACGGTTGGCCCTGACTAGTATTAGTACGCAATCTGACTGCATAGAACAACAACAAAGAATGAAATGAAAATTTCCTGTTAACACAATCAATTAATTAAGTCCCCAGCAACTATAAAACCTACGAAACCAAAGCACAAGTGTAATTGTTCAGTGTGTGGGAGTGTGACTCAACGTACACATCTGGCACGGTTCTTCTTCAACAAGACAAGAAATGTTAAATACCATTTATACTGGAGTAATTAAAAAAAAATTAGAAATACTATAATTGCGCAAGAAAACCAGAATTACACTCTAATACAAGAACACAAGCCAGATGCTTTGTTGACTGAACCTGTAATGACACATTATTTAAGACATTGAGATAATAAAAAGAAAAGGAAAAATTTTTTTCTTTTACCTTCATACATTGACGAAAATCACTCTAATCATTACAATATATCTACACCGACTCGTTACTATCACATCTCAACAAGAACTTTTCAGTATCACATCTCAGCAAGCACTGCCTGCTACGAGTTCTCAACAAGCACTTTTCACTAGCACATCTCAACAACCACTGACTACTACGAGTTCTCCCCAAGCACTTTTTACTAGCACATCTCAACAAGCACTGACTACTACGAGTTCTCCCCAAGCACTGCCAGTGGAGGCGGCTGAATAATACTCTTTGGCGCAATCTCTGGCGCAGTGGCTCAGTGTAGCCACCTTTCAGCATGTATCCTCATCGTTGTACTCCTCGTGTAGATTGTCCGCTCAGTTGAGCCTATGCGGCACGACAAATTCCACTGGCTCGTCTTGCAGAAATATTTCATCTGCCAAATCTTTCTCACTCTGTGAAATTCCTGGGATTCTCTCCTGACGAAAGGTCAACTTCGGCAACTGTTGTTGTAGATATAATGCTGTGTTTGTTTTGTTTATCGTTTCCGTTGCTCTGCTTTGTATCAACACCACTAGCACTGTAGCACTGTTATGAGTTACTCGTCGACTAAGCTCGGCTACAGCGGAGGGCTTAATTTTTAAGTGTTGTGTTTAATGTCGATTTATAACACTACAGTTCATTCTTTTAATGTTGGCAAGATCGGACAGTTCACTTGCTCTAGCAAAAAATCAACATATTCGTACTTGTCGAAAATAAATTGACGGTTCATCTGCATGCTATCATTGTATCGTCACTTTCTAGTGTGAATTTTTACAAGGTATGGGTATTGAAACAAAAATGTTGATAATTTGTATCGATATTCTACCAGACGCGATACATTGATATCGAGGTGTCCATCACTTAGATTGGTTTTTGAAACTAAAAGAAAATAAAAATGTGCACACACCAGTTGTTTCACAAAATGTTGAAAGATTTTCTAACTACAAATATGTACTGTCCGACAACAGACGAGACCTCAAGTTCGAGAACCTTAACATGCAGACTCTCATACACTGCAGTAGCGCTAAGGTGGGTATACAACAATTTTCTTACATCTTCATTAATAAAATGTCTTAAAGAAAGTCGTAACTATTTTAAATTAATTACTCCTTTTGCAGTTTCATTTCCAAACTTTAAAATTACTCTAGTGCAGTGGTTTTCAAACGTTTTGGATCTATAGCTCCCTTGATGTGAACATAAACATCCACGGCTCCTTTCGCACATATCCGACTCGTAGCGGCGGTAAAAGAAATTTAATTTTCAAAAAAAGTTGTTAACTGTTGACAAAACACATCTCAATCAACTTTTAATATTGTTACATCTTCGTCTTGCAACGAAATTAATGGGAAGGATGAGCTTCCTTCTTCATCATAATTCCTTCAAATTCCGGCACAAGCAGAGCCAAGTCCCAAACGACGCAAATGGTCGCTCGGGGCTCCATGCTGAGCGTGGCGGCAGAAGGGCCCCTCGTGCAAAATTTGTACGCAGTGTGTATCATAATTAGCAGTAAAAATAAATCATTTCCACGCCCACTAGATTTCGATGTATTTGTAGAGGTCTTAACAAGAGCACAAGGAACAGCAACTGCTGCCTAAGGGAGAAGGGGAGGGCTGACAAATGATACGTCGCTATTGTGAAAAAATTAAGAGGGGGGGGCACCAAATGATATGTTGCTTGTCTGGGAACACGTTCTCGAACCCTGGACAGAATATGGGAAATTGCGATTCGCATCTCTTTCTCCGCAGTCAATCGTGATCCATATTTCATGTTGATGACAACCATTGCTGAAAACTCTGCCTCACAAAAGAAGGTTGTTCCATAAGGTATCAAAACTCATAGGGAATTGTGGCGTACTTGCGGATACCCCTGCTTCGCGAAGCTCCGATGAAAAGTAAACTTCGACTTCCATGTGGACTCTGAAGATATATCAATAAATGGGTCTTGTTCTTGAGTGATAAGTGCTGATATAAGTTCCGTACCGAAAGAATCTCTGATTCAATTGTGTTGATCATCTTCCTCTGAAATATTATCACTGATTAGAGTTATATGATCCACCCACCCACCCACACACACACACACACACACACACGCACACACGCAGAAAGAGAGAGAGACAGAGAGAGAGACTTCAGTTCTTCTCTCAACGAACGGTCATCGTCTTCTAAAACCCTGTGAAGAACAGGAAAAACGTAATGTATATCTTTATTATCTCAAAAATGGATGTTTTTTCCCTTAACCATATTTTATACTCATTATACTGTTCAATCCATTCAACAAATCCTGTAATTATTCTTCACTTTCACTGAAGATAGCAATATCATTAGCGAATATTATCATTGATACCCTTTCATCCTGAATTGTAATCACACTCTTGAACTTTTCTTTTATTTTCGTCACAGCTTCTTCGATGTATAGATTAAACAGTAGGGGCGGGAGACTACATCCCTGTCTTACACCCTTTTTAATCCGAGTACTTCGTTCTTGGTTTTCCAGTCTTGCTGTTCCGTCTTGGTTCTTTAACTTATTTTTTGTATGTTATTCGTCTTTGCCTATAGCTTACTACCACTTTTCTCAGATTTTCGAACGTCTTGCGCTATTTTACGTTCTTGAAGGCTTTTACCAGGTCGACAATTTCTATGAACGTCTCTTGATTTTTCTTCAATCTTGCTTACATTACCAATTGCAGAGTCAGAACTGCCTTTCCGCTACCTTTACCTTTCCTGGAGCCAAGCTGATCGGCATCTAATAGAGCCTAAATTTTCTTTCCCATTCTTCTGCATATCATTATTGTCAGCAACCGGGATGCATGCACTGTTAAGATGATTCTGCGATAATTCTAGCACTTGCCGTCCCTTAAAATTTTCGGAATTGTTTGGACGACGTTTTTCAGAAAGTCTGATGATATATCGTCGGTCTCATACACTCTACACATCAACATGAATAATCGTTTTGTTGCCACTCCCCCCAGTGGTTTTAGAAAGTGTGATGGAATGTTATCTGTACGTTCTGCCTTACCTGATTTTAAGTCTTCCGGAGCTCTTTTAAATTCTGATTCTAATACTGGATCCTCTATCTCTTCTATATCGACTGCTGTTTCTTCTTCTATCACGTCATCAGAAAGGCCTCAGCCTCATGGAGACCTTCACTGTATTCTTTCTGCTTATCCGCTCTCTCCTCTGTATTTAACAGTGGAATTCCAGTTGCACTCTTAATATTACTGCCCTTGCTTTTCTATATGCTTTTCTATATGCTGAGTCAGTCCTTCCGACAATCATTCCTTTTCTATTTCTTCACAATTTTCATGCAGCCATCTCGCCTTAGCTTCCCTTCACTTCCTGTTTATTTCATATCTGAGTGACTTGTATTTCTGTACTCCTCAATTTCCCTGAACATTTTTGTACCTCCTTCTTTCGTCGGTAAGTTAAAATATTTCTTCTGTTACCTCTTGTTTCTTCACAGCTACCTTTCCTGTACCTGTGTGTTTCTTTCCAACTTCTGAGATTGTCCTTATTAGAGATGTCCATTCCTCTCCAACTGAACTGCCTACTGAGCTATTACTCATCACAGTATCCTTAGCGTCAGAGAACTTCAAGCATATTCCTTCATTCCTTCGAACTTTCGTATCCTATTCCTTTGCACGTTATTATTGCCAACTATTCACTGAAACTTCGGACTACATTCATCTTTACTAAATTGGTAGCTGAGTCTGTATCTGATCCTGGTATCCTTTACAATCCAATACCTTATTTCGGAATCTCTGCCTGATCATGATGTCATGTAACTGAAATCTTCCCGTATCTCCCAGGTATTTCGAAGTATACCGCCTCCTCTTGTGTTCTTGAACAGAGTATTCGCTGTTATTAGTTGCAGTTCATTGCAGAACTCAATTAGTCTTCCACCTTTCTAAATTCTACAACCAATCCCATACCCTCCCGTAACCGTTTCTTCTTTCTTCACCTCCTTCCCCCGCAGCTCCCTGCCGCCGTTGGATAAGCAGCTGCCAGCAGTAAGTCGTATACTCCTAGCTCACTTATTTGTTACATAGTTTAATTCTTAATTTCTTTGCGTGTTTTCGGTACTTGCATTGTTTAATTCATATATTTCGGGCGTATTATAGTATTTGAGAGTTGTAGCATCGCGTTTTAGCACCTGAATAGTGTATAATCGCGCAGTCTCCTTCCGCCGCCGAGCAGCGTGTCAGCAGTGCGCAAGTAGCAGCATTACTGCATTTACTAGGCAATCTTGTATTTTAATAACCGTTTAAATTTTGTGTCGAATTGTTTGTGCTCTCTGTAGATTAGTTCAGACGTTCTTTGCACAACAGTTTTTAGCATGGATAGGGACTGCAACCGCTGTGTTCGGATGCAGGCTGAGTTGGCATCTCTTCGCTCCCAGCTTCAGGCAGTGTTGGCTTAGGTCACACAGCTTGAGGCTGTTGCCAATGGGCATCACTGTGGGGGTCCGGATGGGGGTTTGTCGTGGACGGCTAGCTCGTCCCATGCATCCCCCGATCGGACTACGACTGTGGCTGCCCGGGTTACTGCCCACATTGAGGCTGACCCCTCACCTGTGGTAGAGTGAGAGGTCGTCTCGAGGTGTGGCAGGGGGCGAAAGACTTTCCGGAGGGCTGAACGGAAGGCCTCTCCAGTTTGTCTGACGAACCGGTTTCAGGCTCTGTCTCAGGCTGATACTGATCTTCGGCCGGACATGGCTGCTTGTCCTGTTCCAGAGGTTGCCCTTCAGTCTGCAAGATCCGGGTGGTCGCAGAGGGTGGGCTTACTGGTAGTTGGGAGCTCCAACGCCAGGCGCGTAATGGGGCCCCTAAGGGATATGGCAGCAAGAGAGGGGTAGAAAACCAATGTGCACTCTGTGTGGATACCGGGGGAAGTCATTCCAGATGTGGCAAGGGTCCTCCCGAATGCCATGAAGGGTACAGGGTGAACCCATCTGCAGGTGGCCGCTCACGTCGGCACCAATGATGTGTGTCGCTATGGATCGGAGGAAATCCTCTCTGGCTTCCAGCGGCTACCTGATTTGGTGAAGACTGCCAGTCTCGCTAGCGGGATGAAAGCAGAGCTCACCATCTGCAGCATCGTCGACAGGACTGACTGCGGACCTTTGGTACAGAGCCGAGTGGAGGGTCTGAATCAGAGGCTGAGACGGTTCTGCGACCATGTGGGCTGCAGATTCCTCCACTTGTGCCATAGGGTGGTGGGGTTTTGGGTTCCGCTGGATAGGTCAGGAGTCCACTACACGCAGCAAGCGGCTACACGGGTAGCAGGGGTTGTGTGACGCGGACTGGGCGGTTTTTTAGGTTAGATGGCCTCGGGCAAGTACAGAAACGGCAACAGCCTCAAAGGGTGCGGGGCAAAGTCAGGACATGCGGGGACCAAGCAGCAATCGGTATTGTAACTGTAAACTGTCGAAGCTGCGTTGGTAGAACTTCAAGCGCTAATAGAAATCACCAAA
This sequence comes from Schistocerca americana, assembly GCF_021461395.2. Lineage (NCBI taxonomy): Eukaryota > Metazoa > Arthropoda > Insecta > Orthoptera > Acrididae > Schistocerca > Schistocerca americana. The sequence continues at coordinate 379,039,537 of NC_060120.1, read as the reverse complement.
GCTGAAATCGTTCTAGGTATGGAAAGCTGGCTGAAGCCAGAGATAAATTCTGCCGAAATTTTTACAAAGGCACAGACGGTGTTTAGAAAGGATAGATTGCATGCAACCGGTGGTGGCGTGTTTGTCGCTGTTAGTAGTAGTTTATCCTGTAGTGAAGTAGAAGTGGATAGCTCCTGTGAATTATTATGGGTGGAGGTTACACTCAACAACCGAGCTAGGTTAATAATTGGTTCCTTTTACCGACCTCCCGACTCAGCAGCATTAGTGGCAGAACAGCTGAGAGAAATTTTGGAATACATTTCACATAAATTTTCTCAGCATGTTATAGTCTTAGGTGGAGATTTCAATTTACCAGATATAGACTGGGACACTCAGATGTTTAGGACGGGTGGTAGGGACAGAGCATCGAGTGACATTATACTGAGTGCACTATCCGAAAATTACCTCGAGCAATTAAACAGAGAACCGACTCGTGGAGATAACATCTTGGACCTACTGATAACAAACAGACCCGAACTTTTCGACTCTGTAAGTGCAGAACAGGGAATCAGTGATCATAAGGCCGTTGCAGCATCCCTGAATATGGAAGTTAATAGGAATGTAAAAAAAGGGAGGAAGGTTTATCTGTTTAGCAAGAGTTATAGAAGGCAGATTTCAGACTACCTAACAGATCAAAACGAAAATTTCTGTTCCGACACTGACAATGTTGAGTGTTTATGGAAAAAGTTCAAGGCAATCGTAAAATGCGTTTTAGACAGGTACGGGCCGAGTAAAACTGTGAGGGACGGGAAAAACCCATCGTGGTTCAACAACAAAGTTAGGAAACTACTGCGATAGCAAAGTGAGCTTCACTCCACGTTTAAACGCAGCCAAAACCTCTCAGACAAACATAAGCTAAACGATGTTAAAGTTAGCGTAATGAGGGCTATGCGTGAAGCGTTCAGTGAATTCGAAAGTAAAATTCTATGTACCGACTTGACAGAAAATCCTAGGAAGTTCTGGTCTCACGTTAAATCAGTAAGTGGCTCGAAACAGCATATCCAGACACTCCGGGATGATGATGGCACTGAAACAGAGGATGACACACGTAAAGCTGAAATACTAAACACCTTTTTCCAAAGCTGTTTCACAGAGGAAAACCGCACTGCAATTCCTTCTCTAAATCCTCGCACAAACGAAAAAATGGCTGACATCGAAATAAGTGTCCAAGGAATAGAAAAGCAACTGGAATCACTCAACAGAGGAAAGTCCACTGGACCTGACGGGATACCAATTCGACTCTACACAGAGTATGCGAAAGAACTTGCCTCCCTTCTAACAGCCGTGTACCGCAAGTCTCTAGAGGAACGGAAGGTTCCAAATGATTGGAAAAGAGCACAGGTAGTCCCAGTCTTCAAGAAGGGTCATCGAGCAGATGCGCAAAACTATAGACTTATATCTCTGACGTCGATGTGTTGTAGAATTTTAGAACATGTTTTTTGCTTGCGTATCATGTCGTTTTTGGAAACCCAGAATCTACTCTGTAGGAGCCAACATGGATTCCGGAAACAGCGATCGTGTGAGACCCAACTCGCTTTATTTGTTCATGAAACCCAGAAAATATTAGATACAGGCTCCCAGGTAGATGCTATTTTCCTTGACTTCCGGAAGGCGTTCGATACAGTTCCGCACTGTCGCCTGATAAACAAAGTAAGAGCCTACGGAATATCAGATCAGCTGTGTGGCTGGATAGAAGAGTTTTTAGGAAACGGAACACAGCATGTTGTTATCAATGGAGAGACGTCTACAGACGTTAAAGTAACCTCTGGCGTGCCACAGGGGAGTGTTATGGGACCATTGCTTTTCACAATATATATAAATGACCTAGTAGATAGTGTCGGAAGTTCCATGCGGCTTTTCGCGGATGATGCTGTAGTATACAGAGAAGTTGCAGCATTAGAAAATTGTAGCGAAATGCAGGAAGATCTACAGCGGATAGGCACATGGTGCAGGGAGTGGCAACTGACCCTTAACATAGACAAATGTAATGTATTGCGAATACATAGAAAGAAGGACCCTTTGTTGTATGATTATATGATAGCGGAACAAATACTAGTAGCAGTTACTTCTGTAAAATATCTGGGAGCATGCGTGCGGATCGATTTGAAGTGGAATGATCATATAAAATTAGTTGTTGGTAAGGCGGGTACCAGGTTGAGATTCATTGGGAGAGTCCTTAGAAAATGTAGTCCATTAACAAAGGAGGTGGCTTAGAAAACGCTCGTTCGACCTATACTTGAGTATTGCTCATCAGTGTGGGATCCATACCAGATCGGGTTGACAGAGGAGATAGAGAAGATCCAAAGAAGAGCGGCGCGTTTCGTCACAGGGTTATTTGGTAACTGTGATAGCGTTACGGAGATGTTTAGCAAACTGAAAGTGTTGTTAATAAAACTTCTCTATTTAAACTAGACTGAACTGCATGTGACTGCTTTAGTCTTTAGTAAAACTTGCATCTGACTGTGTATTTAACTGAACTGAACTTTATCTGACTGCATGAAAATATTGTTGGAAAATTAATACTCAAAATACACATCTGACTGCATGAAAGTTTAGTGGTAAAAATAAACGAAAGTCACCAACCTGCATCTGACTGCGTCTGTGGACTTAGCTCGTGCACTCCTTCCCGTTTAGCCGATAATAAAACATATATTTAACTCAGCCGTAGTGCAATGGCATAAAATTGTCATTCTAGGTAACTTTACTCATTTTGGCCCTGTTTGTTACTTAATAAAGATTCTGTCCTGATCTGAATAATTTGCCAAATGCGCAATGGCATATAGATTATTTTACTCTGATAAATGAAATTATTAGCTTTACTCATGGGACTTAACTTTAATGTATCTTTTGGTTTAATGCAAGCACAGGATGCGGAGAACGACAGAAGGTGTGAGATGAAACTCTAATTTTATCTAAAAAATATTTATTGTTCAAACTTTTAAGGCACATGTGATTTACGAGAAAGTTTCACAAATCGCTTCTTGCATCAACAATGGGATTTCTATCTAGCTTTTAGACATTATTTAACCAAAGAAAACCTATTTTATTAATTATTCTTTCTAGTTTCCCCAGGTGTATGCCGAGTTTCGCTCAATATATAGCTTATTATGTGCGTAGCGCCAATTCTTACTTTGATGCTGTCACGATCCGGCTGCCTCCTGCAGGCATCTAGCTCCGACTCAAAACACGTATGCTGCCTCTGCGCATCTCCTCACCACTACTCAAACTTTTACCGCGTGCACCTAGCTCTGTTAGCTGTCAAAGATCTTACTACTCGAAGATATACTACTCGTCCTACCTTGCGGTTGGGAACTATCGACATTTTTCACTGGTTCTATCCTGATCGAATCTCAGCACGTACCTTTCAAAACTCAAGTGGCAGACTCTGCAAGAGAGGCGCTCTGCATCGCGGTGTAGCTTGCTCGCCATGTTTCGAGAGGGTGCGTTTCTGGATGAGGTACCGAATATATTGCTTCCCCCTACTTATACCTCCCGATGAGATCACGAATGTAAAATTAGAGAGATTCGAGGGCGCACGGAGGCTTTCCGAGAGTCGTTCTTCCCGCGAACCATATGAGACTGGAACAGAAAAGGGAGGTAATGGCAGTGGCACGTAAAGTGCCCTCCGCCGCACGCCATTGGGTGGCTTGCGGAGTATGAATGTAGATGTAGATGTAGCCGGATTCCAGTCCACCATGATTATTAGATCTTCTTCTCCCTTTCCAATTCTACAGAACTATCCGTTAATTATCGTCATATACTTCCTCTATCTCTTCATATCCTGCTCGCGATATCAGCATATATACCTGACCCATTGTTGTCGGTGTTGGTTTGTTGTCGATTCTGATGAGAACAACCCTATCACCGAACTGTTCACAGTAACTCACTCTCTCCGCTACCTTCCTATTCATAACTAATCCTACTCTCATTATACCCCCATTACATCTAGATTCAGCCTTAGAATTTCTCTTTTCAGATTTTCTAGCTTTCCTACCACTTTCAAACTTCTTACATTCCATGCCCTGACTGGTAGAATGTTACCCTTTCGTTGGTTATTCAATCGTTTTCTCATGGTCACCGATCCATTGGCAGTCCCTTCCCGGAGATCCGAATGGGGGACTATTCCGGAATCTTTTGCCAATGGAGAGATCATCATGACACTTTTTCAATTACAGGCCACATGTCCTGTGGTTACATATTATGTGTCTTTAATTCAGTGGTTTCCATTGCCTTGTGCATCCTCATGTCGTTGATCATTGCTTGTGGGAGCAGTTTCCCACCCAAAGGGCAAGTGAGTGCCCTGAACCTCTGTCGGCCCCTCCGCCCTCTTTGACACAGCCATTTACAGAATGAGGGTGACATCTTATGCTGCAAGTCTTTGGCCGCTATTGCTGATGACTTTCATTCAAAATTTAAGCAATGTCAGGGTTCGAACTCAGGACTGAGGACGTTTTGATTACTAGTCAAAGATGCTACCCCTTTTTTCTATTTATATCTTTTATTTCTTATGTATGTTTCTTTTCTTTGTGCCATTACCAATGCGTTGCAGGACTTCTTGTTATGACATTTCTCATAATACTGAGGGGAAGGTAAATGAAAGCCGGTCTTCGTCTGCTACCAAAGAAAAAGAAAAACAAAAAAGTTCGACTCGTTTCGACTTGGTACTACTCGTATTAATGTGGTTCCCGTTGGTAGCCCAGTCTTAACAACAACAAAAAAAAGGGTTCATGGTTCAACTTCTCCTGTCATGGTTAATCCAGTTGTGAGATAGAAAATTTGAGAAGTATTGCTGGTACTTCGGGTGCCGTACGATCACACAATGTAGTATCAAAAATCGAGGACTGCCTACTCACCGTCACCTGACATGAAGTGTACGGGGTGGCCGAGTATCCATGTCACAGAATTCGTTTCTTCACTCGGAAAATACACCTCATCCGGAAAGAGGAGTAATTGTTCTGTTATTCGGTCAGGGTTTACGCTCGTGAGGAAAGCCGACATCTGGCGCACCAGATACCAAACGTTCTGCACCCTATTCAGTTGCAGGTTGGTATATATCAGGTTCGCCATTGTCAAGCGTGTGGGCAGTAATACAATGTGGATGTAGATTAGTTCAGAGCACCGGTTCCAAAGTGAAGGCGCACATTATCGCTGATGGAGGATAGCCATGTCTCACCGAGCCCCGGATCGGCGGCGTTAGGTGGCCGTTGTACAATATCATTTACCTCTACTATGGTGTCTGGGCACCCCATTTGTCGTAGTACCACCGTAAAATGCGGATGGTGAACCCTATCAAAAGCCTGGCTGAAGCTGAGGGAGGCCAAGACCCCACGTATTTGGAGAGACTTGGCGGGCGCAACCATGTCACCATACCGACAGAGTGCAGTGAGGATATTATGATCGCCTCCTACTGATGCCTGGTCCTGAGAGACGACATAACAGCCCGTCCGCTTGAGACGCGCCGCCAGCGGTCAAGCGAAAATTTTCATGTCACTGATGAGTAAGGTCAAGGGGCGATAATCACAGATCCTGAATTCGGCTCGTGGTTTGTGTACGGATACGATCAGTCTTTCAAGAAAGACTCCAGGGAGCTGCGCCGTGGGAGACAGTAGATTGGGGCAGGTCCGTTCAGGCTGGAGCCAGCAATTGCTGGAAAGCGCAGTAAAACTCCAGAGGGAGACCGTCGGGTCCAGGCGACTTAAGAGTGGCAACTGTCTGTATCGCTTTAAGGACCTCTGCTCCTGTTAGATCTTCAGGAAAGTCTGTTGCTGCAGCCAAGGGGATCAGGACAAAAGTGAGCTGAGAGGCAACAGCAATCACCTCCAGAAGATGGCGATGTTCCGAGTAATGCTCCTAATGTAATGGGTGTGAAGGTCGTTCCCTATATCAAGCTATCTAGACGTCGTCTATCGTCCGCAATGAAATCGATGATCAATGCTCGTCACCAGCGTCGTCTTTCTGCAGTGAAGTGTACATGGACAGTCCCTCCAGAGCCAGTCTATCTTGAGTGCGCGCTCTGACGTGCGCTTCCTCGAGATGGTGGCGTGTGAGGGTGGTGATCCTGGTCTTGGCGTGATTCACCATCGTCTGTCGTGCGAGTGAGTGCCGTAGTGTAATATTCTCGTGGAATTCTGTAATATAAGTTCGTGGAATGTCGCCTCCATACCACCACATCTCTACCAAAGCCAATCAAGATCTTCTGGAGAGCAGGCTTTGTGCACAGCAACCATCATGAAAGGGCAGACCGCTAGGCATAGCGGCGGCGGGTGCTCCGTAGATCACGGGTCAGTGTCGTCAGTACTATAATTACAAATTGTGTAAATAAACCTCCCACATGAATCAGTTTGTCTATCAGTGAAAAGCTTATCAAAATCCCTACAGTAGTTCCTGAGGTTAGCCTTCACATAGAGGGGAAATAGGCGGACTTTAATTTATAATTTTTATATATAGGACAATGATAAACATCTCTACCTCACTCATCTCCTATCCCAACAGCTCAACAAACCAACCCACTACTCTTGTCGACCGTGTGTGGCATTCCAGTCTCCTTTGCAAATTCCAGACTTTCAGTTAACTACGAGTATGTTCACCTAATAGCCTCCTTCCTGTCTAAATGTCCATCCTTTATCATTATTAAAAATGGCGAACCCCATTCTTTCCATCCCACTGGAGGCTCCGACCTCTCTCCTCTCCATGATCTTAGCAACACTGCTGATATGCTCAAACCACCTCCCTCCATCCACCTCATTCACTATGCAGATGACACTGCTTTCCTCGCTCTCTACCTTACACTTCAAAAATCCCAACTATCCCTCCAACTCCAATCAGTTTAACTTGTGGTGTAACCAATGACTTCACAAGATCAACATCTCCAAAACCCGGCCAATTATTACGAAACAAGCCACCAGCACTTTCTGTCTCCACAACTTCTACCTTATCGTTTACGACGTCCTATCGAGTTAACTGATACGCTAAAATACCTTGGGGAAACCATGAACTGGCAGCCAATGTGAAAACCTCACCTACTAATCATCCAACAGAAATCCCAAATAAATTAAAACTACCAACTGTCCGAACATGGGTATTGCGGCTCTCCACTGTCCTCCACACATACAAAATCTTTATTCGACTCACTCTGCCCTATGCTAACGTAGCATGGATATCCACCGCCCCAAGTTCTATAGCTCCCTCCACATTCGTGAACATCATGCACTCTGCCTCGCTTTCCGTATCCGTTTGCCATCCCCCACATCTCATCAAATTTCCACCTCTCGTCACTCACAATGGACCGCTTCGAACAATGTGAACTATCCACAAACTCGATTCCAATAATTCCATTGTTTTCCCTCTGTTTTCCAATCCTCGTGCGCTGCCGCGCTTCAATCGACATATCTCACCAACGCTACACCTGCACACCCTTCACATCCTGTCCAAAAGAAATTTCAACCTTCTTTCTGTCAGACCATGAATTCCGCCCCGAGATATACCAATATTACCAATTGTAAATCCACATCATCTGGGCCCCCTTTCCCTCACCCCCTCTTTTCCCTGTCGTTTTCCTCTCCCCCTTCTTTTCCTACCTCTTTTTTCCCCTTCAAATGACGCCTTAACGACACCCCTCCTTTCTGTTTCCCAACATCCACTCCTTCTCCGCCGATACTAGGCATCACTCCTCCATCCTTAGACGACCACACTTCCACCCTTCTCAGTATCCACCTTTGCCGCATTCAGTGACAGACGACCCTTCCCAGCGTAGGTCCTTACAGTTTTAGTGGCAGTGAAATGCTTCTTTTTAAGATGAATGTTTTACATCTTGTTTCAAATTTATTCTTATTCTTTTTGTTTACCTTTTTATTATTCCTGCTTTAAACTAAAAACAAAAGAGTCAAGTTTTTTACATATAATCTCTTCGATTAATTTTACCTTTAGAAGCTTTTTTCAATCCACATTAAATATCTCACCTTTCACTGTATTTTTTTTTCGTCTTTGTTTGTCCCTTGGGTGAAGAGCGGGCTGAATGTACCACCGACAGCCCAATCCGCGTCCATAGACGGGAGTGATGAAATAACAGTAAAGAAAAGAAAGGTACAATCGCTATGTTCCTGCTACTACTGAAACATTAATTGAATGTATCGTCGGGTCAAGATCCACTTGCAGGATCGCCTTCTGTGTACTCCTGTTTGGAAGAACTTGCGGATAAAGTTGACCCTGAAACAACTGTATTTCACCAGCAGCAGAAACGACGATTTCCGCCATTCTGATTTCCAGAGTGCGCAGCTTTCAACATTTGTTGGATGAGGGTGGGTGATCCAAAGTCTTACCATGTGGTAGTTACTCACTATAATTCAGTTACAGAGCGTTTCACTAACGACGTAAATTCTGTGTCCTGTGTTGTGCAGTAATCGGTAGCGAGAAAGTTGGCGCCGATAGCTGCAAACATGCATGTGTTCCTCGGTTTCTGACAGGTGGCGTAGCACTTTTAGCAGAACTTGATGAGCAAGGAGCGCCATTGCGAAGAACTCTGAGAAAATCTTTTTGGCATTTATTTCATACTAATTTGTCAGTAGCAGCTCTTGAGTGAGCTGTGCATATACTCAAACGAAACTTCACGAAATAACGTAGTACACCTGCTGACCAATTCAAATACTGTCGCTCGAAGTCAGTACTATTGGAGCACACACCGTCAATGCACCTCCACTATATGATCATAAGTATCAGGACACCTAGTAGTGGACATTAATATGGGGTGCGTTCACACTCCGCCTTCATCACGGCTTCACCTCTGCTGGGGTCACTTTCAATTATGTGTCTGAATGTCTGTGGAGGAAGTGATTCATCACTTCCTCAGGAGCCGAAATCAGAAAAGGTAGTGGTGTTGGATGCTGCGTTCTGCATCGAAGTCGACGTTATGACACATCCCAAAGATGTTCCACTGGGTTCACGTCGGAACTTTGGACATGCCAGTCCTTTTCAGGAATATTATTCTCCTCAAACCATTGCCTCACAGATACTGCTTTCTGACAGCGTGCATTATCATGCTGATACAGTCACCGTCTCCGAATTAGCCCTCTACTGTAGGTAGTACATAATGCCGTAAAATGCCTTCATGTCCTTCCATGTTTAGCACTTTCTTAGGCGCAATTAGAGGACTACAACCGAACCACGAGAAACACTCCCATGCAGTAACACCACCTGCTCTGTACTTCCACTGAGGGCACTACACATGATGATAAGTAAGGTTCTCCAATAAGTCTCCAAACCCAAACCCTTCTTTCCAGAATGAGATTTTCACTCTGCAGATGAGTGTGCGCTGATATGAAACTTCCTGGCAGATTAAAACTGTGTGCCGGACCGAGACTCGATCTCGGGACCTTTGTCTTTCGCGAGCAAGTGCTCTACCAACTGAGCTACCCAAGCACAACTCACGCCCCCTCCTCACAGCTTTACTTCTGCCAGTACCTCATCTCCTACCTTCCAAACTTAACAGAAGCTCTCCTGCGAACCTTGCAGAACTAGCACTCCTGAAAGAAAGCCTGGGGGATGTTTCCAGAATGAGATTTTCATTCTGCAGCGGAGAGCTTCTGTTAAGTCTGGAAGGTAGGAGATGAGGTACTGGCAGAAGTAAAACTGTGAGGACGGGGCGTGAGTCGTGCTTGGGTAGCTCAGTTGGTAGAGCACCTGCCCGCGAAAGGCAAAGGTCCCGCTTTCGAGTCTCGGTCCGGCACACACTTTCAATCTGCCAGGAAGTTTCCATACCCTTCTGTCGGATTGCCACAGTGGATCGGATTGCCACAGTGAATAGCGTGTTTCATCACTCCAAATAATTAGTTCCCAGTCATCCAGCGCCCAGTGGCGTCTCTCTTTCCACGACCTGAAGCATCTCTTAGCACTAGTATATGGCTTGTGAGGAGCTGCTCGGTCATTGTGCCCCATTACTTTAAAACTCTCTACGCACAGCCACTGTGCGACCTGCAGTGCTGCTATCACTTTGGAACTTACTAGTGATATCTTCTGCTGATATTTAGATATTTTAAAACCACACCCTACAATACCCGACGGTCCCTGTCCGTCAGCTCATGAGGTCTACCAGAGAGTGATTTAGCTGTGGCTGTTCATTCGTTTTTTCACTTCACAGTCACAACAGTCGATCTGGGCAGCTTCAGAAGTGTTGAAATGCCCCTGATGGATTTGTTATTTCGGTGACGCCCAATGACTGGTCCACGGTCGAAGTCACTGAGCTATCCTGACCGACTCACTATGCTGTTTCTACTTCTCCACTTACAAGACAATACTTCCCGCCTTCTTTTGTACTGGCGTTCCTCCTCTCGTGTCATCTAGAGGTCAAGTGCGCATCACCTACGGGTGTCCGACTAATTTTGATCAGATAGTGTACTACCTGTCGGCGTCTTGTTGCGAGCACGCACCGCCAGTGCATCCATAACTGTACTGCGACGACTGTTTGTATAATCAAAAGCACATAGCAATGCCACAGTAATTGTCTCGCACTTCTTTCCAAGGCCGCGCCTGACTCTTCTAGCTCGAGCTAAAACCAATAGGCACCTGACAAAGTTCCACGAACTGGAGGTTGCATATGCGACGATCGGAGCCTACCTACCGGTATTGGTAACTGCTCGGCTTCGAACACTGCGTTTGCGTCGTAAATGAAACACCCATTTCTTTCAGCAAATCTTAATGATTTCAGCACAACATAGAGAGACCATCACCTTCCCATGACATTCATTCTCCGTCCTAATGTCGTCTCAGGCTGCCTCACCCACTCATTAACACAGACGACACATAAAGACTTTTCTGAATCCCCTGCACCTGTTATGTAACTATCGTATTGCCTCAAGTGCTTTCCACGTGACGTGCCAGCGCTTATTCCCATGTCACAATAATGTTCATAACACTGTGGGTGACCAATGTATTTTATAATCTACGCTGAAATTTAAGGAAAAGTGAAATTATTTTCTCGGGTCTGCAACTTTTGGAGGATGTGACATATTTTGAATAGTATTTTCTCTACTTCTCAGTTTATAAATATCTTTGCTTGTTCACATACCTTGATTTGTAGTGAAAAGTGTAACTATGTATTACTTTTATGTTATGACACGAATTTCCAGTTAACATGTTCATTTTTAGTTTTTTCTGTACATTAATTTTATGATTATCTTCGCTGTAACTGTGATAAATGTAATGTGCAAAAATGGTTCAGATGACTCTGAGCACTATGGGACTTAACTTCTGAGGTCATCAGTCCCCTAGAACTTAGAACTACTTAAACCTAACTAGCCTAAGGACGTCAAACACATCCATGCCCGAGGCAGGATTCGAACCTGCGACCGTAGTGGTCGCGCGGTTCCAGACTGTAGCGCTTAGAACCGCTCTGCCACACCGGCCGGCAAATGAAGGAATATTAGGGTTTAGTGTGTTGACCACATCGATGTCACTGAACACGAAGTACAAGCTCGGAGTGTTTCATGAATGGGGAAGAAAATCAGCCGTGTCCTTTCAAAAGAATCATCCGAGCATTTACGGAAATCACAGAAAACCTACATCTGCATGGAAGAGGAACCAGATCCAATGTGCCAGCCGCTACGCCGCAGGTATGATGCAACTTTCTAAGGTAATCTATCTTATGTAATTCCTTACATATCTACATAAACTACATACATGTGAACATATTGTAATGGAGCATTCTTCTTCCTATACAATCTCCTCTGGCCTCCTCTACATCAACATATTCATTTACATCGATACTCAGCAGTCCACCTAACGGAGCGTGGCGGAGGTTATCCCGTACCACTACTAGTAATTCCCTTTCCTATCCCACTCGCAAACAGAACGAGGGAAAAACGGTTATCTATATGCCTCCGTGTGAGCCCTATTTTCCGTATTTTATATTCGTGCTCCTTATGCACAATGTTTCTTTGAGACAACAGAATCGTTCTGCAGTCAGCTTCAAATGTCGGTTCTCTAAATTTTCTCAATAGCTTTTGCTCGAAGAGAACGTCGCCTTCTCTTCAGGCTTTTCCGTTTTAGGTCGCGAATCATCTCCGTAACATTCACGTGTTGAAACTTCCTGGCGGATTAAAACTGTGTGCCGGACTGAGACTCGAACTCAGGACCTTTGCCTTTCGCGGGCAAGTGCTCTACCATCTGAGCAAACCGAGCACGACTTACGACCCTTTCTTCCAGGAGTGGTAGTTCTGCAGGGTTCGCAGAAGAGCTTCGGTGAAATCTGGAAGGTAGGAGACGAAGTACTGGCAGAATTGAAGCTGTGAGGGCAGGTCGTGAGTCGTGATCGGGTAGCTCAGATGGTAGAGCACTTGCCCTTGAAAGGCAAAGGTCCCGAGTTCGAGTCTCGGTCCGGCACACAGCTTTAATCCGCCAGGAAGGTTCATATCGGGGCACACTTCGCTGCAGAGTGAAAATCACATTCTGGGCACTCACGTGTTGGTCGTTCACACCGGTGACAAATCTAGCAGCCCGCACCTAAACTGTTCGATGTCTTTCTTTAATCCGATCTGGTACGTATCCCAAACATTCGAGCAATGCTGAAGAATGGGTACTATATGCGGTCTCCTTTACAGATAAACCATACATTCTACAATTCTCCCAATAAATCGAAGTTGACCGCGTTTCATACCACAATCTTCACATCCGCGTACCATTTCTTATGGGTTTCCAACGTTACGCCCAGATACTTAAACGACGTGACTGTGTCAAGCATTAAACTACTATTGCTGTATCCGAACATTACTGGTTTGTTTTTCCTAATGATCAGCATTAACTTACGGCTTTCTACATTTAGAACTAGCTGCCACTCATCACACCAACTAAAACGTTTGTCTAAGTCATCTTGTATCCTCCTACAGTCACTCAACTTCGACACCTTACCGTACGCCACGGCATCAACAACAAACAACCGCAGATTGCTGCCCGCCCTGTCTGCCAAATTATTTGTGTATACAGAGAACAAAAGCGGTCCTATCATACTTCCCTGGGGCTCTCCTAACTACACCGTTGTCTCTGATGAACACTCGCCGTCGACGACAACATTCCGGGGTCTATAACTTGAGAAGTCTTCGAGACCCTCACATATCTGTGAACACATGTTCGTATCTTCATTAACAGCGTGTAGTGGGTCACCGGGTCAAACGCTTTCCGGAAATCTACAAATATGGAATCTGCCTGTTGCCCTTCATCCACAGTTCGCAGTATATCATGTGAGAAAATGGAGAGCTGAGTTTCACACGAGCGATGCTTTCTAAAACCATGCTTATTCGTGGACATAAGCTTCTCAGTCTCAGTCTCAAGAAACGTAATATATTGAACCAAAAATAGATTCAAGGATTCTGCAGCAAACCGAAGTTAGGGTTAGTGGTCTGTAATTTTGCGCATCCGTTGTTTTACCCTTCTTATACATTGGAAAAACCTGCGCTTTTTTCCAGACACTTGGCACTTTGCGCTGGGCGAGCGTTTCGTGATAAATTCAAGCTAAGCAAGGAGAGAATGCCGTAAAACCTAATTGGAATTCCATCCGGAGCCGGTGGCTTATTTATTTTAAACTCCTTCAGTTGTTTCTCTAAGCCAGGGATACTTATTACTATGTCATCCGTACGAGACTTTGTGCGATGGTACGTTAGTACGATTCTCCTGCGTGAACGATTTCTTCAATGCGAAAATTTAAAACTTCGGATTTTATTTTGCTGTATTCAACTGCCACACCTGACTATTCAACAAGTCACTGGATGGGAGCCTTAGACCCAATTAACGCTTTTTTCATAGGACCATAATTTCCTCGGCTAACGGTCTTGCAGCAGTAGTAACACCGGTTCCCGTCAGATCACCGAAGTTAAGCGCTGTCGGGCTGGGACAGCACTTGGATGGGTGACAATCCGGTCTGCCGAGCGCTGTTGGCAAGCGGTGTGCACTCAGCCCTTGTGAGGCAAACCGAGGAGCCACTTGATTGAGAAGTAGCGGCTCATGTCTCGTAAACTGACATACGTCCTGGACAGCGGTGTGCTGACCACATGCCCCTCCATATCCGCATCCAGTGACGCCTGTGGGCTGAGGAAGACACGGTGGCCGGTCGGTACGGTTGGGCCTTTCAAGGCCTTTTCGGACGGAGAGTTTGATAATTACCTCGGCTTCTCTGCCAGATCTTTTGCTAAGGTATGACGGTGGTAGCAGCTGTATGCTTCGCACTTAGATCTTTTCACAGACGCAGGAATCTCTACTAACCTATCCTTGTCGTCATTTGCGCGTTCTCTTTTGAACAGAGAGTGCAACAGCCTCTATTTCCTCAGCAGTTTCCGAATCTCGTTTTAAACCATAGTAGGTCTTTTCCGTCCTTAATCCACTTACTAGGCACATAATTCTCCAGATCACGTTTTACACTCTGCTTAAACTTCGTCCATAATTACTCTACATCCGTTTTACAGGAACTAAGCGACGTCAATTCACTGTTTAAGTGAGATCCTAAGAACTGCTTACCTGCTCTTTCTAGCAAAAAATGGCTCTGAGCACTATGGTACTTAACAGCTGAGGTCATCAGTCCCCTAGAACTTAGAACTACTTAAACCTAACTAACCTAACGACGTCACACACATCCATGCCCGAGGCAGGATTCGAACCTGTGACCGTAGCTTCCAGACTGAAGCGCCTAGAACCGCTCGGCTCTTTCTAGCAGAAACACTCTTGGCCTTCTTAATTGATTCATCAAATTTCGTAATCATAATTGCTATAATACCATACTATCCCCCTGCCCTCCTCCGTCTACTACTCCACACTCTTCCCGGCGATACCTACTGCCCACAGTACAGGAACAATTCGGAACCGATGACTGTATCAGCAGGACAATGCGCGCTGTCAGAAAGCAGTATCTTTGAGGCAATGGTTTGGGGACAGCAAAATTCCTGAACTGGACTAGCCTGCAGAGAGTCCCGTCCTGCACGCAATAGAACACATTTGGTAAGAGTCGACTTCAATCCCGACCCCAGCGACCAACACCACTATCTTCTGTGGTTTCGGATTTTAAGGAACATTAAGCTGCCATTCCTCCACAAACAGTCAGACACCTCACTGAAAGTGACCCGAGTACAGCTGAAGCAGCCACAAAAGCGACTCTCTGCGGGGTCACGTGTCGCTGGCTGTTCCGGACGCTAACAGTGGTCGCTCACTGAGATCGACTAGTTGGTGACCGTTAATGCAAAGTGCCCCTCTCCGGGTTCGTGATCGCTGGTCGAGTCTTTGAAGTCGGCGAACTTCCATTTCTAGTTCGTTGCTTGGTGAATGTGGTTCCGCTAGCATTCCTTATTCACCAAGGTCCGGCATAGAAATAAATGGTGAGTACCTTCTCTTGAGCGTGATTAACTGAGGGTTGCGAAAACCACTGTTCTGTTACCGTACCCTTATCACTCAAGTTTGTGTCTGGTGCTTGTCTTAAGCTTTGTGTAGTTTTCCCTAGAGGCCGTTGTTGAGGTCTGTGTACTTATGAATCAGTATTAGCACCTCTGATAATATGAACATGCCCGAGGTATTCTTAAGGCAGGTGTAAAATGTCTGCATTTTGCCCAATTCTAGTACCAATATTTCATTGTTAAGTGTTGGGAACGAATCTTTAAAATTGTGTCCGGGTCTTGTCTTGAGTGCTCAGGTAATCCAACAGTTATAAAGACATTGTTTTCGAATTGGCTGTTAACTTAAAAGTACTCTTGCAATCTGTAATTTACTTCTCTTATATGATCTTAATGTGTATCACATACGTATGAGTTTTAGAGTTTGAACTGAACCAAGCAAGTGCGTGATGCTTGAACTGAGCTCAAGCCGGTAACCGTATGTTGGCTACTACATTCTTCAGCTCCTTTCTAATTCTACTCTGCAACTGCTAAGCAAACATATTTGTTATTCGCTCTTAGGTGATATATTCTTTTAAAATTTGTGTACCTTGTTAACACTCAGTTTTTTTACGGAATTTAAAAGATTGCATGTGGTAAATGTTTTTGGAAGCTCAAAATTTTTCTTACATATTTAAAGTGTATAGTTGTTACTCCAGCGGCTGTTTTGCAAGTAGGTAAAATAGTTGTTAATAGTTTCTGAGAACCTCTTAAATGTTTACGAGATTTAAGAATCTGCGAAAAACTGATCTGTGATAACTCTGGTCAATTTAATTACTACAATTTTCTGGAACTTAATCGTTCATTGTACTTTTTATTAATTGATTCCGCTAAGGCGAGAAAGAGAAAGAGATTAAAAAGTTCGTATTTTTTGTATCCCCAGCACCTTACGTGTATGCAGAACCATGCTCTCTGCCGTTTCAATTAAATACAATACTTTTAAATATCCAACGATGTTCTGTTCTTAAGTGTACATAGATCATCGGTAGACGCACAGCTGTGGTTATCGAAGTTGTGCCTTGGGTTCGAAATCGCACCCTCAGTGGTTGCGACGTGCGGGGTGAGCCACGTAGGAGGTAACACCCGTTTTATTTCGTGAATGATTACACATGTCGAAACGAGCTTTTCGGCAAATGTTAGAGCGTCGAGGGGCAGGTATTTCTTTGTTTGGTTAATGGCTTTAGAACTGGTACCAACGGAGATATTGAAGCTAGAATGTTTTTTTTTTTTTTTTAATGGAACCGTATACTTTTTATAACAGCCTTCGATAACTCTTGAAAAGACAGTTGCGGTAATATAGCCGTTGTCAATGTTGACGTTGGCTGGTCATTTCTGTGTCAACATGCGTTGGGCGCAGACAAGTACTCCAATGAGGAGAAGTTGGATACAATAATTTTATATGGTGAATGTAAAGGAGGTGCTGTAAAAACAGTACTGCGGTATAGGGCTTTGTATCCGGGTTGCCAATGTCCGACACGCCAGGCAGTTGCGCAAATTATTAAGACGCTAGAGGGGACAGGCTGCGTGAACGTCAAAAAGAGGACAAGAAAGAAGACTGCATCTGACAGAACACGAAGAAGCGGTTCTGGCTACGACGCTAATGAATACGCACAGTGGTACGAGGTATATTGCCAAGGAATGTGGAATCAGCCCGACGAGTGCCATTTGCATCCTGTATCAACAGAATTTCCATCCCTATCATCTGTCACTAGATCAGGCACTCAGCTATCGTGATTTGTACAGAATTCTGTGTGCTTGTCTTTCAGCAACTGAGAGACGACCCTACGTTTTTCCGACGTGTGCTCTTTACCGATGAAGTAACGTTTACTAACCATTCTAATATAAATTTGCGTAACATGCACTACCGGGCAGCCGAAAATCCACACTAACTTTTTTTTTTCTACCTCCATCTGTTCTACAATGACAACATCACTGGCCACAGCAGGCGCACTAGCCGCCGCCGGCGGTACTGCCACTACGGGCGTCTGGTCCGGGACAATCTCAATAGGGCTGTCAACAGGTGGACTAGGTACCGTTTTCTTCTCTCCTGATGGACCCGGGGTCGAGTCGTCAGTTCTCTCAGCGGTTCGGTTGGCAGCACCCGCCACTATCTCGCTGAGAAGAGGCACAAGGTTGTCACCTTCAGTGCGTTGCCGCGGCAGTTGCACAGGGCGCCTGCGCGGGCATTCCACGCGTAGATGCTCCGTAGATTGACAGAGGGAGCATGTCTGTGGTTGCCCTATATAGGTAACCTGTGCCCTTGTACTCGCAATATTTAAATGTGACGGTATGTGCTGGCGGAGGTCCATACGAACACTACGGACTCCGCTGTTGCCCTGGAAACGGTAGGCACTGCCCCATTTTTCATTCGTGATGCTAAGCACCTTGCCATACCGCGACAGGACACGGCCGATTACTTCATTGGGACACTCAGGGGATACGTTAAATACCCGCACAGTCCGTATCCCAAAGCCAGATGGCACTATATGCACTGTTCCGACTGTTCCATCGAAGTAGCAGAACGGATGTTCGCCCGCGAGTGCCAGGCCATACTTTTCGTATTTTTCTTGGTCGAGAAATTTCACAGATAACGAGATTAAGACAAAATCCAGTTGAAAGGTGTCGACGTCATTTTCCGGTACTTTCAGATTGTTGTGGACTGGCAAGACAGCCAATCTACAGTGACGGGTAGCCGAAAGGCACGCGTTTAAGCTCACGCAGACTGGCGTGAGGTCTGGAACTGGACAAGGTAATTAATATAGCCAATAACGTACGTAGCTGCTGGAATACTTAACTTTAATCCACAATTGGTAAACATCGGTCTGGCGGTACATGCATCACAAGATAAATAGCAAATGATAATGGCGCCTTGCTAGGTCGTAGCAAATGACGTAACTGAAGGCTATGCTAACTATCGTCTCAGCAAATGAGAGCGTAATTTGTCAGTGAACCATCGCTAGCAAAGTCGGCTGTACAACTGGGGCGAGTGCTAGGAAGTCTCTCTAGACCTGCCGTGTGGCGGCGCTCGGTCTGCAATCACTGACAGTGGCGACACGCGGGTCCGACGTATACTAACGGACCGTGGCCGATTAGAGGCTACCACCTAGCAAGTGTGGTATCTGGCGGTGGCACCACACAGATCACCAAATATCCATTCCTGTATTTCAAAGGCCGTTGGCCGTCTCGCTGCTCTCTCGAATACGCATTGAATACTGTTCGACCGGTTCGACATATTCACCGCAAAAATATCAACGCTGGAAAAACCAAGAACAAACGAAAACGACCACGACCACGTCAGGAGCAACATCAACGGCCGTGGAGCGAAAAAGTATAATGTGGTATCGTAGGAAATTACATTGTAGGACCTTACTACATCTCAGACATGCTAAATGGAAATTCGTACTCTCACTTTCAGACAAACATTCCGTCGGTTCTTCTAGAAAAGGTACCACTGGATATTCGTGGACATTTGTGGCTGCAACACGGCGGTCGTCCAGCTCATTCGTCACGTGTTGCAACGCAAGTACTGAATGAGAACTTTCTTGGACGTTGCACAGGATGAAATTCTGTTGTCATATGGACTGCGTGGTCCCCTCATTAGTCCCCTCTTTGTTTCTTTCTTTGAGGAGCACTCAAAGATGCAGCCTATGCCGAAGCCCCAACCACGCCATAACATACGTACCGTCGTACCGCCGGTGCCTGCTCTACCATATAATGCACTGTGATTACATCTGATCATCGTCCTTTCGAACAGCGGTTGCAGATGTGCCTTACAGTCCATGAACAACAACATTTTGGGCACATGCTTATTAAGTAAAGGATAAACTTATCTTTTGGAGGATAAAATTTATGTTATATAACTTGAGTAGCTACCAAATCACTATTAGTAACTTATTTATTTCATTTACATATGTACGAAATTGCGTTTCAGTATCAAATAATTTGACAGCATGTATTGTACATAGCTCGTAACACAGTCATTACGCTCTTATGTTCAGTATAAAACGACGTTTTTAATAAAATGTTTGTTTCAACAAACAGTTGTCCGACAGCGTGTATTTTACCTGTAAGAAGCACATAGGCACGTACAGGAAAAGATAGGTCAAATCTTCCTTCTAACAACTAAATATTTAATACAGTAGCTTCTTTTTGCAGGCACGTAAGACTTTTATTTTTGAAGGCTGAACAGTTGATTTCTCTGTTTCAGCTCGCGTAAATCTGGTTCAAATGGCTCTGAGCACTATGGGACTCAACTGCTGTGGTCATCAGTCCCCTAGAACTTAGAACTACTTAAACCTAACTAACCTAAGGACATCACATACACCCATGCCCGAGGCAGGATTCGAACCTGCGACCGTAGCAGCAGCGCGGCTCCGGACTGGAGCGCCTAGAACCGCACGGCCACCGCGGCCGGCCGCGTAAATCTCGGAGGATACACAAATGTGAAATACTTTTCCTAAGTCTTTTGTGACGCACTAGCTTCCAGCCTATGTCGTATATCCATTCAAGGGGAAATAAAGCTTTATTCTCGTAGTGCAGGTCTACTTTACGGTATACAATTACACATTCAGGTCCGGACGCCCGCTTGGCAGTGTTTGCACAGCAAATGCCGTTTCCGGCCACCGTGCTTCCACATTCTACGACAGTCCTCGAATTTTTAAGGACGAGTTTCAACGTCGACTTTAACAAACGCTGTATCTCTGTAATTGTCTTGTCAAGACCTGTCCAATGCAGTTATAAAAGGTATACGGTTCCAATTAAAAACACGTTCATGCTTCAATACCTCAGTTGATACCAGCGCTAAAAACATTAACCAAACAAAAACACGGGTGCCCCTCGACGCTTTAACATTTGCCCAAAACCGCGCTTCGATATGTGTAACCGTTCACGAACTTAAGGTTTGTTACTTCTTACGTGACTCGCCCGGTATAGGGAATGCTAGACTGTCGAGGCGTTGGCAACATCGACGACGAAAAACGAACGTAAACTAGATGTAAATAAAAACGAAAATGTAACAATTCTCTTTTCACTTACAGTGATTTTGCACTATCAGACCAAGTGCTTTTTCTTTTCGAAGTTCTTTTCTTGAATTTCGTTTATCAGAGCTCGAAGGGGAAGCCTACATCAGTGGTCGTCTTATATAGCCTTACACACGTTTCATCGTGACAGTTACGCAAATCCTCTGAGTCCGATTTGGCAACAAATCATAACCCCAACACAATTCTAAGCATTTCGAGGTATTAATATCAACCACTTCAAAGTATTTGAACAGGATATTACAACAGATTCACCCATGAGAATTCACAACGTTATATCACACTCCCTTGTCAACGCACAATACAATAAGCCGCCTCGACAGTCGGGCATTCGATATATATCGCTCACAGTCAGGGAGGAACTTCGATACCCAAGTCTTCTTGGACATTACCTTGTTAAATATCAACAACTGTAACTTTCGTTACCTGCACATCTTACGAAGAGATGAAATATTGGGCAACCTCAAATGCGGGAAAGCTTCGTCAGAAAAGAAGAATCACACCACTTAATTTTCTCACTACTCTTGCAGATAATTCCCCGCTACTGCACGATCTTTCCAGTTCTCAGTCCTTCTTGCATGCTTTTTTGACTTCCCTGTTTGGCAGTCGGTCACACCACCTCTTAAGACATTTTGCAGTCAAGTCTGCGTAAGAAGCCCGCTGACATCTGTGCTGTTGCCAGATTTCAGCTGTGAAGCTCTAATGGCTGCAGGAGAAGCAATAGTCATTTGTAGAGCTGCAAAGACTGAGGCGTTGCCATAGAAACGTTAACAAAATCGCTTTCCCAGCTTCTTCTGTTCTCGGAATATCTTTAGTACGTGGTTT
This sequence comes from Schistocerca americana, assembly GCF_021461395.2. Classification (NCBI taxonomy): domain Eukaryota; kingdom Metazoa; phylum Arthropoda; class Insecta; order Orthoptera; family Acrididae; genus Schistocerca; species Schistocerca americana. The sequence continues at coordinate 379,018,239 of NC_060120.1, read as the reverse complement.
GAAGAAAGCCGTTTTTACAATTAAATACCACAGAAGTACAGCGTTTTATGTATCAAACAGCTAGACCTGAAGGCATGAACTTTTTGACACTTCATTAACATAGGCAGCAGCAGCTTTTCGTGAAATATTTCAATTATCCCTCAAATCTCTAATTAAGTTTCTAACTAAGCCTGATTTCTTTCAGCCAATTAAATCTTTTGTGCGAAACTACACCTCAGGCTGGTCTATTTGATACCCCATTTGTCCATTTCCAACTCTCCGTTAGCTGTGAAAATATTTCGTTGGAAAGGGCACATCCGACTTCCCTAATTCGGCCTTTGCTCCGTCACTAACGACCTCGTTGTCGATGGAACGTTAAACTCTAATCTAACTACTTACCTACCTATGAAAATTCGGAAAAAAGTTTCCCTCGGGTCACTAATTAATATTTTCTTAGTTGCCTTGGTTACACTCTAGCGAATTAATCCTTTTTTGCTAAACACGGCCTCACGCTAGTCAGTTTGATGCCCCATTTATCAATTTCCCACTCTTCGTTTTACCATGGAAATAGTTATTAGTACGTGGTGTAGCCTCCGCTGCCGGCAATGCAGACGCTGACTCTGGCATCCACTTGATCTTGTATTGTATGTTAACAGAGGACATAGAAACGACGGAGAGGCTGCGTCCTCGCCGCAGCCGCAGTGGTCCTCAACCCCACGATGACTACCGCAGTCCACCCCTCCGCCGCCCCACACCCAACCCAGGGTTGCTGTGCGGTTTGGCCCCCGGTGGACCCCCCCCCCCCCAGGAACGTCTCACACCAGACGACTGTAATCCCTATGTCTGCGTGGTAAAGTAATGGTGGTGTACGCGTACGTGGAGAACTTGTTTGCGCAGCAATCGCCGACATAGTGTAACTGTGGTGGAATAAGAGGAACCAGTCCGCATTCGCCGAGGCAGATTGAAAACCGCCTAAAAACCATCCACAGACTGGCCAGTGCACCGGACCTCGACACAAATCCGCCGTGTGGATTCGTACCGGGGACCAGGCGCTCCTTCCCGCCCGGAAGCTGTGCGTTAGATCGCACGGCCAACCGGGTTGGCTCCACTTGATCTTACAGGTAGCGAATACTGTGTTGGGACAGATTATGCCACACCTGTTTGACCTGTTCACGTGTTTCTGTACGAACTGTTGGTTGACGAGTCCCACAAGTTACACCTCGTCCCACCATTGTCACACGTGCTCGATTGGAGACACGTCTGGGGATCGCGCTTGCCAGGAAAGTTGCTGCACGTCTTCCAGAACACGTTGAGTTTCACGGACAGGGTGTGGGCAAACATTATTCTGTTGGAACACCACGTCACCTCCCTGTTGCAAGAACGGCTAAAGAACGAATCTAACAACGTGCTTCACGTACCGAGCGTTTGTTAGCGTCCTGTTCAGAATCGCCAAAAGTGAACAACAGTTGTAGCTTATCGCACCCCAGACCATAAGGCCTGGGATGGGGCTGGTGTGTCTTGAGTGAATGCCCTCTACGAGGCAGCACTCACCAGGTCCACGTCATACATGCAAACGACCATCGCTTGCTTGCAGGCTGGATCTGCAGTCATCGCTCAAGAAGCAGGCTGGATCTGCAGTCATCGCTCAAGACCACGGCGCGCCATTCAATTTTCCATGTGACCATCTGACGGCACCAGTCGAACCGTGACCGTTAGTGCTGTCCCGTGAATGAAAGAAAGGCTAGAGGTGTGCGCGCGCTGATAACCAGTTTGCAACAGTTCGTGTTGACACTTCTGGGCTGTGCTAGCTGTACGATATGCCACTACTGCTCAATACAATACGACGACCCTGGCGGCCGTCTGTGTTGCGTAGACGACCTGAAATTCGTCTGTGGGTTTAAGAAGTTCGAAGACTGGTCGGGGTTATTTTCGACCAGTTTTTTCCAATACAACTGTAACCCGAATGGGGAAGTATAAGCCTTTTATCGTGTCATAGGTTATTCCGAACAGTTCACCTTCATGTGTAGACAAAGGCAAAGAGTAAGTTAAACATAAGCCCTGAAAAAATAATAGTAAACCTAAAACTACATTGTAAACAAATGCTGTAGGTGCAAGTTAAAGCATAGTGACAAGTGTGTCTGAAGACTTTAAAAGATCATGTGAAGCGATCGGGTCTGGTAGTGAGTGAGACCCAACAATGGAAATATTTGGGCACACCCCCACTAGGGTGCCAATGAGGCGGTACGCCACGTAACGTGAAAAAAATAATATTGAAGAATTTCGCAAATTTAACAAAACTGACATCATAAAGAAATAAATATTATCGCAGAATAGTCTGAAAGACTATGTAATCAACTATTATGATCTGTGATTGTTATTGTAATCTCTCTAACATTCTGCGTGGTGTCTGTTGTTCTATGTTGTGTCTCCCTACCACTTTCGCGCAACGACGCTCTGAGCGTGTTTTTTAGGGAATTAACTAGTTTGAACCTGGGACCTGTTGCAGGTAAGGAGACGCCAGACCACACATGACACGTAGAGTTCAGAAGTGTTCAGTGAGACTAGCGATGATATAACCAAACACTTAATGATTTCAGCGTCAGCTCCACTGCACTCCCTGTAAAAGAATCTTAATACTAACTAAATTTAGTGCAAGGGGTTCAAGGCATTCCTATTTTTAGTTTGCTGGTAAAATAACGTCGAAAAAGCAGTTAAGTTTACCATTGGAAATTTTATTCTACTCGCAGAACATTGTTTATAAATTGCACTATTGATAAAAGGAAATGTTTTAATACAGGATGATAAAAACCAACTGCGTTCAACAAAAATGTGAACGAATATTCCCTGAATGGGTTTCCAACTTCTGCAATGGATCGAAGGATGACCTATGCCATATCACATATATAATCTAGGTTTAAATTAAGTTTCACAAAAGAGAAAACTATCAAAATGGTCTACAGTGACCCTCAATTATCTTTAATTTCTTATCTAACTTGTCGTAAATTACAGTGGCTGATGTGGCTTCTCAATAATTATATAACAGAAAAATCATCGCGTTTCAGATTTTAACTTACGTAGCAAATGTGAATACCATGAGCTTCAATTGACGATCGACACTAGTATTACGTAAAAAGCGGATGTAACAGATGAGACTTCTGCAGTTCTGATTGAAGCCTTATGTGCTCAAAAATGCGGCATCACGTGCGTTCATTACCTTGTTGGTGTTCGTCAGGGGGCGGCGGCCGGCGCAGCTCCATACAGCTCGCCGTCTCGGAAGCAACTCTCTCCTAGCTTCTCCTTACTACAATTTACCGAAGTTGGTTTAGAAAAAAAGTATCTGGCTGTGTTTTCATCTGACCAATCAGGGTCTCAATGTTAACCTTAAGCTCCACCTACAAAAAATCTGTCCATCCAATGAGAAACGTTATACTTTTCGTGGTGGGGCAATGTTTTTAAAGTTTGCATCGTAACAGAGACGCGAAAATGTCTCACGCTAAAACTTGCAGCTGGTGTGGCCCTTTTAGTGTTATCGTAAGGTCTATACTGTTCATCTGGAGGGCTCTAGCTTTTAACATGGGCTGGGGGGTGGTCCTGGTGGTTAGCTGGAGACGTGAGTGTCCATCCCTTATCGTAGGGCCTTCTAGCTTAACACGGTTCTGCTCTCGGCTTCTGTTCTCGTTTCTACCCTCAGAACTGCGTCTGTCTCACGGTGGGAAGGTATGACATGCATTTAGGCATTCTTGTGTTAGTCTGTGGTATTCCATTTGCTCACTCGTTACTCGTATTACTTTGGTTAATTTAATGCCACAATTTATTAAGAGCTATGTGACATACTACTGGATTTGCTTATCATGTCAGGGTTTTCAAGGAAGGTGTTGGATTTGCCTGACACCTTACATATCACCACCCTTCGAACTTAATTTTTGCACTGAAGTTAGGCAATGATTGAATCGTTGTCTAAGTCAGTCAAAAACTATTCCTTTATATAACTTTTGTTGCCTACTGTTTAGCCACGTTATTCTGGTTCTATGTTAGGTTGTATTACTAATATATAATTTTATAGTCTTCCACATTATTCTCAAAAATATGTTCATATTCACAAGAGAAGAATATTTTTATGCTATTGTTATTATTATTTATTTTTAATTATTTTATTTCTTTATTTAAGTGTGAAGTTTGGTTTTTAATAAGTTTGTTATCGAAAGCTTAGAAATATTTTGTTTTTATAAATGTAGTAATTAAGTAAAATCTATTCCTAACACATTCTCTAAATATCATGTACAAGTAAAATGTTTTTGTTTCTAGACACTCATTTCAACATTATTACACTAACAAATAAGAATTATTTCCAAGAATTGCTTTGACAAAGAAATGTACATACACAAGTATTGAGATATTATCCTAACAAATGGTACAAATGTCAAGAAAAAGGGAATACATCCAACAAGATAATTTTTTATTCTTTGTTTTTATAAGGAGAAAATAAGTAAAATATAGTTATTCTTTTATTTTTATGAGGAGAAAATAAGTGGTATATAGTTTTAGTGTTTATTATGCCTTACCTTTGTTCTTTATATACTGTCCATTTCAGAACTAATGACTTATTTTTATCGATAGTCTATTTTTTACTTGTCCATAGTCAGTGACTGTTATTTTGTAGTTTATTGGCTGTCTGGTGTGCTTAACTTATTTAGTTTTTCACATGTTTCTTTTGCACAATTCCTACATCACATTATTTGATTTCACACATTCACACAATCCTATGAATGTTTAAGCATGAGGTTGGTGAATGTTTTTCCACGAAGGTGATGGACTTGGAGCGAAATGGATGTGGGAAAGTATTTGATGTACAGCTTCGTTTGTCGTTCCTTGTTGGCTTTGCAAGTGTGTGTTGCTGTTGTGGAGGTCCCATAATGGAATGGAGCTGCGAGTGCAGAATCTCGTGGTTTACTGGCTTTGTACGCGTGAAAGTCATCATTATGTGTCACTGAAAGCGGTCGTTTTTCGTTGTAATACTTCGCAGACGACTAGTTTACAATAGGATAGGGATTTGGGAAGGTATGTCGTCTATTCTTCACCCATCTTCTTTCTTCGTCTCGATCTTACGAATCGTCAACTTCTGTTCTTCCTGCTTTTTCTCTGCTTCTTACTTGCTTCTTGGTTCTTCTTTGGGCAGGATATGGAAATATTTATTGATAACTAGTCGCTTTGAAGTTCTCCTCTTAGTAACAGTTTGATAAATTGTTTGGGCATGTCATTTTTACTTTGTGGAAGTTTTCTTCAGTTTCGTGCATCAGCGTGCTGTTTAATAGCAGTAGTGTGACTTTTACACATAATTTCTTTTGCCAGTGGTGGCTTGCCCAAGCGGTCTGCTCGTTGGGCCGTTTTTTGCTCGCTCCGCTGAGTCGGGGCGTTTGAAGACCCTATTGGCCTTCTGTGTTCTGTCCCACCAGGATTCCGCTACTCTGTGGTTCCATGTTCTGTCCCAGCAGATTTACTGCCCACTTCGGCTACAAGAGCCCTCTGTTGGTCTCGCTGTCCTTTCCCTTCTCTTGACGCTTCTGCCTTGTAGGGATCGTGTCTTGCTAATTATGTCCTTTTCTTTCTTGATACTTCTCGCATTGCAACTTGTGGGTCATTGCATCTGGTCTTTGCTGGAGTTTTTACAATGGTTCTTACAAAAAGTTTTACTTATAATAATCTATCATATGTGTAGTACCTACACTGTTTTACGCCTTCTTAAAAAGCTTTACAAATTTCGGCACCCTTTCCATGTTACAATTCTAAGATATTTTGAGTCTTAACTTCTACAAGAATCCTCAAATTCGTTTTTTATTTTCGTGTAGTTTCGTGGTGTATGGCATTTTAGTATTTCATGCTGTTAGACTATCTACGCTTTATCCCTTCACCTTAATCTATGGTACTATTGGTGTTATTTTTGTTTTTGATTTTATTGAAACTACTTTCTTTTTCCCACCTTCCTCTCTCTTCATTCTTCTTTCTCCTGATGATCTTATCTGCAACATAAACTTGAAATATTGTGCTAATTATTTACCAGTAATAAAATTAATCTTCAGACTTTTTGATATGGCTCACATGGTGAAGTCCTAAGGTTTTGCCTGTTTTTGGGTTCATTAGTTCCACAGCATTATCATGAGCAATTCGGCTAATTATGACAGGTCCTTTGTATGCAGCGTAAAACTTATGTATTTTGTGTTTCTGTTTGCTGGAGAGATGGTGTGTTTTTACAAATACTTTCTGGCCTACTGAGAATGTTCTTTTAATTGCTGTTCTATCTCCTCTTTCTTTTCTTTTAATGGCTGCCTTTCTGATGTTGGAGAGTGCCGTTGCTATGACTTGTTTGTGCTTTCTACGTGGTACAATAGGAAATCTAACATTTTCTCTGGTTATGTTTGGGGGTTCAATATTTTTAAGCACAGTAACTGGAGTTTGTAGTGTAGTGCTATGTGGCATTTCATTTATTACTTCTTGAAAATCTTTAAGGTATATATCCCAAGTGTTGTGTCTCTTGCCTGCATATCATCGGCATAAAGTGACTATGTCCTTCATAGATCGTCTGCTGGATTTACGCTAGGTTTGTACTTAGATATGTGGATGGGTTTTATTTTGTGTTGTTTTAACGTGTTCTGCCATTGCACTGATTTGTATTGTGGGCCATTATCTGAAATTATTCGTTCCACTCGACCTACTTGTCTGAGAAAATCTTGTCTAAATTCTTTACTTACAGTAAGACCTGTTGCCCGTTTTAATGGTGTCAAGGTAACATATGTAGAAGTAAGTTCCAAAACGATAAATATGAAAATATATCCATTTTTGGTGCGTGGGAGAGGCCCCATCAAATCTGCTGCAGCGATTTGTTTTAATTTTTTAGGGATTATTGGAAACATAGGTGGTATGGTTTGGAAAGTGACGTGTTTAGCCCTCATACATTTTTTGCATTTGACTAATACTGTTCTAATTCGTCTTTCCACATTAGGAAATGGCTTGTCTGTTTTATTTTTAAAAAGCATTTCTTCGGTCCAAAGTGGCCATTACTTAAATGTGTATACCATATGTACTTATTAATTAGTTCATCTGGGATATAAATTAACCATTCATTCGTTGCAACATTTCGTCTAAAAAATAAAACATTGTTTTTTACGAGATAGTGCTGTCGAATGTCTGGAAAATCCTTACTTCTCCACTTGTGTTTGATTCCTAGTATTTCGGGATCCTTGTCCTGTTCTTTGCCGATGTTTTTCAGTGCTATCGTAATGTAGTTTTCGAAAGGTACTTGTTTCATATAGTACATTGTAAACTGGTCTTCTGCTGCTTCCAAACCTATGTTATTGGATGCACCCTGTGGACATCGTGATAAAGCATCTGCTAATACATTCGCTGGTCCTGGTATGTGTGTAATAGTGAAGTCAAATTCTAGTAGTATTAACATCCATCTGGCTAACTTCCCATGAGTTAGTTTGGCGGATAACAGGAATTCTAACGCTGTGTGTCAGTGTATACTTTTGTTTTTCTTCCGAATAGGAAGTATCGATAACGTTGGAAGCCCCATACAGTGGCCAATGCTTCCAGCTCCGTGACTGAATAGTTTTTCTCACTTTTTGTGAGTACACAACTGGCAAACGCAATTGTTCTATATGATCTTAGCCCTGCGTGTTCGTATTCTTGGAATAAAACCACTCCTAAACCTGTTTTCGCGCTATCAGTGGCCATACAAAAATTTTGTGGTAGGTCAGATGGTGTTGTTGTTAGTGCGTTTTTCACTTTTAAAAATTCTTCATTGGCTTGTTGATCCCATACCCATGGCGTGTTTTTTCCAGTCAATGCACACAGGCGTGGTGTTGCGAGAGAGTCGATCCAAATAAATTTTTTATAGAATCCGGTGAGACCTAGTAATCCTCTGAGAGTTTTCTTATTATATGGAGTACAGAACTCTTTGATTGCCGTTAGTTTTTCTGGGTCAGGAATTACCCCTTTCTCTGAAATTATGTGTCCTAGAAATTTGACCTCTCGCCTTCCAAATTTAGATTTTGTTATATTTACTGTGACCCCATGCTCTTTCATGATCTGTAAAAACTGATTTAATGTGTCGTTGTGATGTTCCCAAGAGGGTTCTGCTATAATCACATCATCAACATAACAAGTAATTTTATGTAAAATTTCGGGACTGAGTATAGTATTAAATCCATAAATCAATTGATGAAAATATCTTTGCACCGTGGAAGTTTTGTATTAATTCCTCTAATTTTTCTGGGCGATCTGTCTCAGTGATTATGATTGTGGTGATCTGTCTGGAATCAAGCACTAACCTGATGCTCCCACTCGTTTTTGTACAATATGGAGCGGGCTGTTATATGTGGAGGTAGCTGGTTCAATAATATCATCATCTAACATTTTAGATATCTCCTGGAATACTTTATTCCTGTAGCTTAATGGGATTGTATAGGGTGGCACTCTAAATGGTTTGTGCTGTTTTACTTAAAACTTGTACTGAAAGTGTTTAATACTGCCAGTCTTAGGTAAAAATACCTCTGCTTTATCTCGTAAAATACCCTCTAATTCTCTTTTACTGTGTTCCTAAATACCTTGAACTTCTTGCAATTTTTCGTCGTTTTCTTTATGGACTTCTAACATGAGTTGAGGCGATTCCCCCTTTTGTGCATACCATTCTAATTCTTCATCCCCTTTATCTCGCGTCATTCTTAATTGTTTGTTTATAGCTGATATTTCTTCTAATTTTAGCTTTTGCTCAAAGAGAAGTGTGACATTCCCGAATGTTACGCTACCTTTCCCAATATCTATTATCGCTCGTCTCTCATTTAAAAAATCTGCACCTATAATCAAATCTACAGTTAGTTTAGGTATGATCACGAAGTTGGCTTCGATCTTTTGACCTTGGCACGAAAGAGTTAACCTTGTTTGTCTCGTAACTTCCGCAGCATTGTTTCTAATAGGACCTCTTACTTTAATCTTACGTGTTTTCAGAACTGGCAATTCCTCATTGGCATTACACTGCGTGAATAAATTTTCTGAGATCACAGTCAGTTCACTTCCGCTATTAATTACAATATTGACTGGGATATGCTTTACCATGGCCTTCACAACTGGTTGAATTTGAAAGGGTTGGTTCTGTTCTTCTTCTTCTTGCATCAACGAATCCTCCACTGAATCATACATGAGTCTTTTCAGGAATTTCCCTTGTGAATTCGAACTTTCTGTAGGATAATCTTCGACTGCTACTTCTCTCTCTTTTATTTTCTCTTCTCTATTTCTTCCTTCATTTACGCTTTCTTCAACATCCTCTACTTTTTCCTCATCCTCGTTTATCTTCTCCTTCTTCGTCGCTACTTCCACACAATCGCATCTAAATGCTCTAATTATCGCTTCATAACTTCCTTCATTATATATGTTGGGTTGTGTGCTCACTAGTAACTTATTTTCAACTTCTGTCGACTGCGCATTATCCTCATTGAATTCGCTTTCCCTGGTTTCCATCTCAAATAGCTCTGCGATACTCATTACTTCGTTCTTTCCTCCTACATTCGTTGTGCATGCCTCTGGTAATTCATCTTTCTCGTCAGTATTCTCCCAATTAATGTCGTCCCAACACGATATTGTTATTTTCCTGTCTTCGTTTTCATCTGGTCCCTGCGGATTTGTTTCTTCCTTCTTCTCTTCTCGTGATAAGGTATTTACTTCTCTGGTCAAGGTGCTGCAATAGTCCTGGGTCGGTGCGTTATTCCCTTTGGCATGGGCGCTTAGCTGTCAATTCGAACGTTTTTCGGGATTTGGTGGTCTTACCTCCACCTCTTTTACCTGTATTCTCTTTTCTTGCTCAGCTTGTTGATAGTGGTTTCTTTGTTGATAATTTGTCGGTCTATTGGTTCTCCAGTACCCGTTCCGGTTGTCGTTATTCCCTCTGTAATAGTTGTTGTCGTTCCTGGGTGAATTATAGTTATTGCTATATTCTCTTCTAAATCCATAATCGGTTCTTTGTTGAAATCTATTGTCGTTTCTTGGTGCAAAGTTATCACGTGGTTTGTAATTATTGTTTCTTCGTACTGTGTCTTGTGGATTCCACTGCTTTTTGCTTTCGTTTTCCCGTGCGCTTCGTCTTTTTCTTGCGTCATCTTCCGAAAATATGAACTCTAGTTCCCTTAGAATACCTTTATATGCTTCGACGTCATTGCCTCCCCGACCTACTAATGACTGCTGGTATTTCAATGGTAACTTCATCGCGCATAATTTAATCAACTCTCCGTCACTGTATGGTACATCTAAGCATTGATTTTTCTTTGCCATTAATTCGAAAAATTTCACGGGACTCTTCTCTCCTGAATTTTCAAAATATGGGTTCTGTAATAATTCGTACTTCACTCTGTTCTGTGCCGGCCGCGGTGGCCGTGCGGTTCTGGCGCTGCAGTCCGGAACCGCGGGACTGCTACGGTCGCAGGTTCGAATCCTGCCTCGGGCATGGGTGTGTGTGATGTCCTTAGGTTAGTTAGGTTTAAGTAGTTCTAAGTTCTAGGGGACTTATGACCTAAGATGTTGAGTCCCATAGTGCTCAGAGCCATTTTTTTTAACTCTGTTTTGTGCTTACCTGGACCAATATCGTGAGAGAAACTTCTCTCTGAAATCTTCGTACGATCGACATGTCGCTGCAACATTTTACATGGTTTCTGCGACTGTTCCTGACATGTGTGCACATATAAAGTCTAATTTGTCTGCTAGTGTCCATTGTTCTGGTAATCCTACTCGGAATTGATCAATAAAAGTTCGTGCATGTAATGAGTTTCCTTCTCGAAAGTGTTGAAATTTTCTGACTGTGAGGAAATGATCGTTGTCGTACTTCGTCATAGTTCCATATGAAAATCGCAATTGTTGGCCACTTTTGTTTCTGATCATTTCTCCCGTCGTTCTTTCCGGTTGTGGTAGATCCGTTGGATATTGTCCACTGTAACTTTCGCGTACCCTTGCGTAGTATCGTTGGAGTGGTAGGCAATAATTTTCTTCCATCGGTTGTGAACGTGTAGCTGTCTGCATTGCACTGTACTCTTCGCGATCTGGCTTCCCATTGTCAGGTATTGGTTCGGTATCTTGTCTAGCTAACCTTGCCACTTCGTTGCACGATCCAGACTGTCTTGAAACATACATTTGTGGTTCTGCATGTGTTTGTGGTGCCGTTTGTTCTTCAAGAATATCGAAACGTGTTTGTTGCGGTGCAGACTGTCTGATTTCACGTATGTTATTTTCCGCCTGTGATTGGAATCGAAAATGCATGATATCTTCGTTAATTGCTGTTTTTTTCGGTGCTGTTACAGATACGGATGTGGTTGGAGACTCAGTGCTTGTTCGATCTTGTTAACTACGCTCTTCAATGGTTTGCAACAACTCTGTTCGCAATTTCTGAAATTGTCGCTTCGTTTGCGCTTCTATTTTGACTATGCGGTTATCATATCTTTTCAGCGCTGCTTTTGTGATACGTTTGTGTAACACACTGTTTTCAACAATTTCATGCGCTGTACCTGCTGCTTATTTAGTAATTACGTTTATCGGTTTCTCTAGTTTCTTGACCTCACCCTGGGTATTGTTACGTAAAGTTTTGTTCTCGTCCTGTATGTCATTACGCAATGTTTGTACGTCCGCTTGTACCTTGTCAATGTCTGTTCTCAATTGATTGTGACCTGTTATTAAGTTCCCTATCACTCCTCGAGATTCTTTTGCCCCGTCTTCAATGTGACTTAGGTGTAACTGAATTTTTTTGTTTTGTTCTTTAATCTCACGCATTTGTCTCAAGGTTTCTGCAATTTGTTTCGTCGTTTCTGCATTCTGAATTTTAATTTGGTTCGCAATTTCTTTATTTTGTCTTGTCATGGTTTCCGTCATTTGTTGTAATAATTCTGCCAGATTGGTGGGTCCTATTGCGTTTTCTTCCGACGTCCTACGCTCTGTGTTTTCGCCCAAGTGTTGGTTTGCAACCGATTGCATTGAACTGTGCGGTGACACGTTTCTGCTCGAATTCCTTGTACTCTGTGGTGAGGGAGCTCTGATTACTTGTACTATGGGTTCTACGTATTCAAGACGCAAGTTAGAATCCTCATCGACTGTCTCTCTACTTTCCTGCTCCTCTGTCGTATGCTGACCTAGGTTTTCTGTGCCTTGGCGTACATTATCCTCGTTATGATGCGTTATCAATCCTATTTCTCGCGATACTGCATCGTCTGTTGAACTGTCCTCTATTCTCTGTCCATCTTCATGTTGGGTCTCTACCTCAATTCGGTCAAGGTCTCGATCTGCCATTGCTAATCCTTCCGAATCCCTTATTTTCTGTTTTAAAAGCAATTCACGCGCCCTACTTCGCGTCAACATGCACTCATACGATCTCACGCGTTTCATAAACTTTTTGCACAAACGACTTGACAATCCATTCACTTACTTGTTGGGTCAGAACCAACTTGTCAACGATGTATCCTCCACCTGTGCGCTTGCATTGGAGAGAAAACTTAATTCTAACAATATTAAAATTCATAACTTAATTATGCTTTTGTCTCTGCTAGAATGTCTCACGTTCTAATGAATACTTTCTTACTATCTATCGCTGCAGCTACTGTTTTCGACTATTTATAACTATAGGAAAAAAATTTTTTACTACGAAAATTTTTCAACAGGATATTATTCTGACCTAGTTAGGCATGTGGTCGCCCTTCAATAATGGTATTTTACCATCCTGGCAGGGTCGCCATACTCTAACATTCTGCGTGGTGTCTGTTGTTCTATGTTGTGTCTCCCTACCACTTTCGCACAACGACGCTCTGAGCGTGTTTTTTAGGGAATTGACTAGTTTGAACCTGGGACCTGCTGCTGGCAAGGAGACGCCAACCACACATGACATGTAGAGTTCAGAAGGGTTCAGTGAGACTAGCAATGATATAACCAAATACTTCATGATTTCAGCGCCAGCTCCACTGCACTCCCTGTAAATGAATCTTAATACTAACTAAATTTAGTGCAAGGGGTTCAAGGCTTTCCTATTTTTAGTTAGCTGGTAAAATAACATCGAAAAAAAAGTTAAGTTTACCATTGGAAAATTTATTCTACTCACAAAACATTGTTTATAAATTGCACTATTGATAAAAGGAAATGTTTTAATACAGGATGATAAAAACCAACTGCGTTCAACAAAAATGTGAACGAATATTCCCTGAATGGGTTTCCAAGCTCTACTATGCATCGACGGATGACCTATGCCATATCACAGCTATAATCTAGGTTTAAATTAAGTTTCACAAAAGAGAAAACTATCAAAATGGTCTACAGTGACCCTCAATTATCTTTAATTTCTTATCTAACTTGTTGTAAATTACAGTGGCTGATGTGGCTTATCAGTAATTATATAACAGAAAAATCATCGCGTTTCAGATTTTAACTTACGTAGCAAATGTGAATACCGTTAGCTTCAATTGACCATCGACACTAGTATTACGTAAAAAGGGGATGTAACAGATGAGCCTTTGCAGTTCTGATTGAAGCCTTATGTGCTCAAAAATGCGGCATTGCGTGCATTCATTACCTTGTCGGTGTACATCAGGGGGCGGCGGCCGGCGCAGCTCCATACAGCTCGCCGTCTCGGAAGCAACTCTCTCCTAACTTCTCCTTGCTACAATTTACCGAAGTTGGTTTAAAAAAACTATCTGGCTGTGTTTTCATCTGACCAATCAGGGTCTCAATGTTAACCTTAAGCTCCACCTACAAAAAATCTGTCTATCCAATGAGAAACGTTATACTTTTCGTGGTGGGGCAATGTTTTTAAAGTTTGCAACGTAACAGAGACGCGAAAATGTCTCACGCTAAAACTTGCAGCTGGTGTGGCCCTTTTAGTGTTATCGTAAGGTCTATACTGTTCTTCTGGATGGCTCTATCTTTTAACATGGGCTGGGGGGTAGTCCTGGCGGTTACTTTTCGTGGTGGGGCAATGTTTTTAAAGTTTGCAACGTAACAGACACGCGAAGAAGTCTCACGCTAAAACTTACGGCTGGGGTGGCCCTTTTAGTGTTATCGTAAGATCTGTACTGTTCTTCTGGAGGGGCTAGCTTTTAACATGGGCTGGGGGGTGGTCCTGGTGGTTAGATGACGACGTGGGTGTCCGTCCCTTATCGTAGGGCCTTCTACCTTAACACAGTTCTGCTCTCGGCTTCTGTTCTCGTTTCTCCCCTTGGAACTGCGTCTGTCTCACGGTGGGAAGGTATGACTTGCATTTAGGTATTCTTGTGTTAGTCTGTGGTATTCCATTTGCTCACTCGTTGCTCGTATTACTTTGGTTAATTTTATGTCACGATTTATTAAGAGCTATGTGACATACTACTGGATTTGCTTATCATGTCAGGGTTTTCATGGAAGGTGTTGGATTTGCCTGACACCTTACATCTCTGTTCCTTCAAATGGCTCTGAGCACTACGGGACGTAACATCTGAGGTCATCAGTGCCCTACAACTTAGAACTACTTAAACCTAACTAACCTAAGGACATCACACACATCCATGCCCGAGGCAGGATTGGAGCCTGCGACCGTAGCGGTCAAGCGGTTCCAGACTGAAGCACCTAGAACCACACGGCCACACCGGCCGGTTCATTCACGGAAGTTTTCGTGCCTCGTCGATAGTCGAGCGCAACATACAAATAAAAAGAAAGAATGTGTGTGTGTGTGTGAGAGAGAGAGAGAGAGAGAAGAGAGAAAGAGAGAGAGATTTTACATTTTCCCGCCATTTACGGTACTTTCTGTTAGTCCCGTTTAATCCCTGTCCCTAATTTTTAAGTCCATATGGTTCAAATGGCCCTGAGCACTATGGGACTTAACGTGTGAGGTCATCAGTCCCCTAGAACTTAGAACTACTTAAACCTAACTAACCTAAGGACATCACACACATCCATGCCCTAGGCAGGATTCGAACCTGCGACCGTAGTGGTCGCGCGGTTCCAGACGGAAGCGCCTAGAACCGCTCGGCCACTCCGGTCGGCTCTCTGTTCCTTTTGATAAAGGATCGCACACACTTCCTTCCTGTTCCTTGGTTGTGTAAGAAGCCATTTTGTGACGAGGCACGAAAACGTGTAAGTTTCATGTAGTATTTAGCCTAAATATGATCAAATATTACTTAAAAGTGTCGCTAATGTTTTGCTGTAACAGATCCTATACTCATGAAGTGAGTGACTTAAATAATTTATGCAGATTTTATAGGGGAACAATGGTGCAGAGGTCGAAGCCATTGTTCTAAATGATAACGGCCCAGAGTTGTAATAAATATTTTAATATTTGCTAATTTTGACAAATAATAAATGTAAATGTAAGAGATTTCTCTTGATTAGCGGTTTTTCTTTTGAGGCAGTAATAGTAGTCAGTTTTTCTAATATTTAACCAAGTTTATATAGAACGATATGAGTAAACTCTTTTGATCCCCGCATAAAGGACATTACGAGAACTTTCTTAGCATTGCAATTGATCAAAACTAATTATGCAACTGTATATCACGAACATTGTCGATTCGCGGTGTCTTTTAATATAAAAACAGCTTGTCGGGCAAACTAACTGCGAGAAGTACCATAACAGAGTCAATAACTTAAATAATTTCCAGTTGTGAAGCAGGCGGAATAATACTAACTCCAGCTTTACACAACGTATAAATATCAATACGGAAAAAGAACCACCACATCGAGGTCACTGATAGCAGCATCGTTGCACAACAAGCGCAGCACGTCGAACTTGTGTGGCAGTCCTCCGACAGGACCATCCCACAACTCGGAAGGCCACAATTTGACCCCTTTCAGACTCGCTCAGTTGGCCGTACGAAGCACGTCTGCGTGTCCGTGACATGATTGTTGCCTGCTTGCCTCACACGTTTGCACCACAATGACTGTGAGCATGCTCTATAAAAGTGTAGACACACATGGCGCTTTGGTAGCTATGCTACTGCGCTGTCTGTTGGCGAACGACGTTGGAACCATTATCAGGTCATCTATGTACTATCCGCTGGAACCATTATTAGTGTATCTACTATCTCCCAGGTGGCATATGCGATCATGGATCAAAACTGACGTCGTTTTCCCAAGTGTACCAATTTTTTCCCGGCAGTGTATTTGACCAAAAAGTAACCAAGATCGTTTCACAGCTCTCTCAGTAAATATGCTGGGAGAAAACGCCATTCCAACTGCAGAGAGGGTTAGATGACGTAACACAGAAAATTAAGAGACACTGATAAACTCATAAAACGGTTAGTAAAAGACAATATCATCTGAGACAAGAGGACGTTATGAGAAGAACACTCGTAGGAGAGACTTCGTAAATGTTGCTAAACTTGAGGATTCGGTGGAACTCCACATTTCACATGAAACGTATTTTTTAGTCCAATGTTATCGTCAAGAACTTTAAATCAGATAAAAATCTTATTGCAGCGCCGTCTGAAAATGTGTAATAAGACTCAAAGACTGAAATACAAACGAAAACAGGTCATTCAGATGTATGACCCCATCGAACTTCGCCCGAACTGAATACAAACAAGAAAATACTCCATAAACCATGACTCAGCGAAAATACACCTCTATTTCTCAACATATGTTAGTCACAGAGTGTCCCGACACACTATAGTTTGGCAAGATAGAACTTAAGTGTTGCTGTCTGAAATCCTGGCAACATGCAAGATAATAACCACAGGTAGTTTGGATTACAGACAGATTAGTTCACAAGGAAACTTTGTACATAAAATTGTCGTCCGGCAACAGAAAATTACAAGAAAGCCGTTGAGATCGCAAAAGGCCATGATGTTTACGGCATTCGACGGCGCACATTATCGTCTACCATGCAACCAAAATATTGGCCGCTAATGACAACAGGGAACGGGACTGTAGAAAATAAATTGTGAGCGCAGCATGAGGCTACGGAGCTTAATCAAACAGCTTAGTCGACTAGTAACTCATAACAGTGCTAGTGGTGTTGATACAAAGCACAGCAACGGAAACGATAAACAAAACAAACACAGCATTATACCTACAACAACAGTTGCCGAAGTTGACCTTTCGTCAGGAAAGAAAAAAAGGTTCAAATGGCTCTGAGCACTATGGGACTTAACTTCTGAGGTCATCAGTCCCTAGAACTTAGAACTACTTAAACCTAACTAACATAAGGACATCACACACATCCATGCCCTAGGCAGGGTTCGAACCTGCGACCGTAGTGGTCGCGCGGTTCCAGACGGAAGCGCCTAGAACCGCTCCGCCACTTCGGCCGGCCGTCAGGATAGGAACTAAGGAATTTCACAGAGTGAAATATTAGCGTTTTTGCAAGACGAGCCAGTGGAATGTGTGGTGTCGCATACGCTCAACTGAGCGGACAATCTTCACGATGAGTACAACGATGAGGATACGTGCTTAACAAGTGAAAATGATATTGAAATAAGTGTTGAGTGGCCGAGCGGTTCTAGGCGCTTCAGTCTGGAACCGCGCGAACGCTACGGTCGCAGGTTCGAATCCTGCCTAGGGCATGGATGTGTGTGATGTCCTTACGTTAATTAGGTCAGGCAGTTCTAAGTTGTAGGGGACTGATGACCTCAGAAGTTAGGTCCCATAGTGCTCAGAGCCATTTGAACCATTTTTTAAGTGTTGAGCCATGTAGTTCATCATCCTTGTCTGACAGGTAGCCACAAATCCCGTCTCAAATAAAAGATAGTAAAGGACAATCGTTGTTCAAGGAGCAGGTACTAAACATAATTACCTACATGGAAGATCATCTGTAGCACAGTAAAAACCTAATTGTGAACAGATTTCGAAGAAGCCCACAAAAATACTATCGTGTAATGCATGAGAAAAACTACGGATATTCAAAGAAGGACTAGGCGCACTTGTTACAAAAGCTGTTGTTTGCGCGCTTCAGGGATTCTCGATACAATTTACAGGATGTACGTGACAGTGACAGACTAAGTTATACACATCAAATTGAGCCTGGCATAGATTACAGTTATTTCTGGGGGAGCAGTGGATGGATCCGTAACTTCAGAAGTGCTAAAGAATTGGAAGACGCAGGATAACGAGATTTCTACAAAGCGTCAACTTGATGATGCACAACAGATTGCAAAATTGGCCCGAATGTCTGTAGATGAGACAAAGGAGCTTAGCCCATCCGAAAACTCGGAATTTGAAGAGGAAATACACGTGAAAGGAACCCTACAAATTAGAGGTACCAAGAGAGATCAAGATCAACTAACATCAATGCCTTAACGCATTCGTATGCAGTTATTCCGAGTGGATGGTAAATGGGCTGGAAAGTTATTTATTGTACACAAGTAGCTCGAAAAGCTCTGCCCTCTAAGATTCTTTCTCGTGTGCGTGATTTTGCAAGGGCAGTAGGGACTATTTACGTCATAGCAAGCAAGATTGGGAAAATTGACGTAAGTGAACTACAATTATGGTGCGAGCACTGCTTTGGCCAACAGCTGGTCTGCGTATAAAAATCATGCTCCTCGAGAGTAAACTATCTCTCTTGAAAAGTGTATGACATTTCACTTCATACCACTTGGAACCACTGAACAAATTCAGCCTCTGGATGTTTTTCTCCCGTGCCTAAGAAATGTATTATCACACCATCTGCAGCTGCACCTGAAAGGATAGCCAGTTTCACGATAAGCTCCAAAACAGACTGTTTCGCATTCCGTTGGATGCCATTACATTCCATCAGTTCTCATACCCCTTTACACCAATATGCTACATGCATTCTTTAAGGGTGAATACCTAACTGAACGCTCTGCACTGTTTGTAACGCCCAAGGGATCGCCTTCGACCTTAATGTTGCGAATCTAACTTGTCCCAGGAGGAATAGTCAACATTCAAGGGTACTACGAAAACGCTCATTTGAACCAAAAAAATTGATACGGACGTATGCCCCATTCCAAATCTTTTCCGAAATAGTATATATTTAATGGACAATATTGTTCATTTGCTATGTTATTCGATACATTCTCAGATCATTACCCTAATTACTGGGTTGGTCGTGGTAGAACAATTAACTAGTCACGGAGATCGCCAATCTTACGCCATTAGATATTTGTTTGTTGGATTGATGAAGTCTGAGGTGTATAAACGAAAGGAGAACACGCGAGATAAACTGCTTGGTCACTTCATGGGCGATGCAGCCATCATTAGGAAACGTCCAGAGTCACTCAGACAAGCAACACATTTTCTGCCAAGAGTGCGCAGACCCATTCAACTTGATGGTGGGATATTCGATCATTTATTGTGACTGTACAACAGCTGTATTGTGACGCGTACGGTAATGGTTAGATCTGAATTTGTTAAAAACACTTATTTTCCAACTGATACCGAGAAAACGCATGCTGTAATGTTTAGTAACGGTTGTACACGTTTACATGTATAAATTTGATTAATTCAGAAAATAAAAAAGACATTTTACACCAAATATGTCCTGTTTCAGTAACCATTCGGAATACAGCATGTGTCCAAATGATGTTTTTGCTTCAAACGCTCGTTCCTGTCTCATCTTTGAATATTGACCATTCCTCCTAAGACACGCTGTATACGTATCGGTACATCACGACGTAAGGAAGTTATCTCATTTCTCTCTCTTTCACAAAATTTGATAATTCTCGATAAAATCATTTATAGGGAACTGTCTCCTTGTAATATAATATGTTCTCATTGTTCCGCTTTTGTCTCACGTGGACCTTGTAACACTGTAGCAAGCTCGTGCTGCTGTGGGCAGCTGGTTGTGATGCATTTCATAATCGGTCTGGTGACTCATCTCTTTTTTGTGTCATTTCTTTTTACACACTGCGTCGCATGAGTGGAGCGTAAACGTCTATACAGTGATGCAATCAGCCACACCCATCAACAAACCAAGGGTGTGGAAACACTTGAACTAGCTCCACAGAGGTAGTTGCTGTAACCTGCATCACACACATCACAAACAACTGAGAAACATCTTTGGGGTGTCATTAATATTTTACTTAACTACTGTAGTAAAACTTGATTCCGCATCGGAAAATGCTAACGCACGCTAATATTACGCTGATCAATATGGATGTTGGTGGATCTCATCCTCACGACGGAAGAAATTTTCATCGCTATAATTGGGGCAACAGAGGGAAAAAGATTTGTAAGGCTATTCACACGCTTATTGTTATTTTATTTATTTAGCGTATGATACATAACAATCACAATAACACATGAAATACAGTACCACAGACACATTAAAATAGAGTTTAGATCTTTATATCTAAGCCATTGATCCACCACTTCGGAAGTAACCATGTTCGGATCCACTAGATTTCCAGGGAAGGCGCGGAGGGGGTAGTCCACTGCTATATGCTTCATTGTTTCTGGAACGTCTTCACAGTCACAGTATGAGGTGTCCACCCAAGCCCATTTATGAAGAATCGAAGCACTTCTTCCCACACAACATCTGAAACGGTTAAGCCTGCTCCAAGTGTATCTTGGCAAGCTGAAACCATTGAGCCTTACTGTTGGATCTTCAACTTTCAAAATGCCCTGTGGAGTAGAAGATGTCCATTCTTTCCGCCAGCTGTCTTTGGGATCGAAATTACACGCTTATTGTCATCGTCCAAAAGAGAGGGCAAGTCCCCATCCAAACACAGATTACTCTTATCAGCAAACACTGATCTCTGTGCGCATGTGTAGCATACTCCATCCGAATTTCACAGTCACTGTAAGGTCATTGGCCAATTTCGAGGGGTGCCGAGAGGACATCGCCTCACCTCTGTGACTGGAAGGAGCTTCGCTGTGGCCAGATAGTTGGCTGAAACGACCTCAAATTGATATCCTACACTTCCAGCTAATGACGCTAAATCCTCTACCTTAACAGAGATGAGATGCCACGTAGACTGCACGTGACGTCATTGTGTTTCTGTCACAGGATCTTCAGTTTGCAAATCTACCAGCTCATTTTCCTAAATCCTCATGTGCTCCAGCATCTCTCAAAAAACAACCTCTTTCCCACAGATTTTGTAAGGAAAGGAAGGAATCCTGGACTTTATGGACAATGATATCATGCAACTGGCATGTAGAGTACTCTTTTGAATTCTGTGGTGCCCATGGGTAAATTTCTTAGCGCTGTCAGTGCTACAAAACTGCCGCCCTAACCCCTCTTTCGGAAGGAAATTATGCCTGTCACAAGCGAGGATAAAGGAAAAGTGATGGAGTAGTTTATATTTGGGTCCAACTGACCCAACTGTTAGTATCTCGTAAGGGCATCTTGCCTGAGCTACTGCATCAATCTGTGAAGTGAATTTGACCAGACGATGACCAATACGGTTCCCAGAGCGGAAGCAGCAGTTCTCTCTGCTGGGTTTGGAATACACAGAAGTTTCATCCTGAAAGGAGGCAGCAATTCATCCAGAGGTCACAGCAGAATAACTACAGCTTTGTTACGGTTTTTGGAGAATTATCTCCCTTTGTAGACGTCCTGTAAAATTTTGCAAGTTCTTTTTGTCTATAGTTAACTAATTCTGCTAAAGCATCATCACCATAGGAACATTCCTTTTTTATACCACGAATGGCTTTATACATCTCATGTGACATTGTATTCTTGTTGTGGTCTTCAGACCGAAGACTCGTGTGATTCAGATCTCAGTACTACTCCATCCAGTGCAAGCCTCTTCACCTCCGAATAACTACTGCAACTTATATCCTTCTGAGTATTCTTATTCTATCCAGCTATTGGTCTCCACCTACAATTTTTAACCCCCTATACTTCCCTGCAGTAATAAACTGGTGATCCCTTGATGTATCAGAACGTGTCCTATAAGGTAATCGCGTCTTCTAGTCAGGTTGTGCCACAAATTTCTTTTTTCTCCTGTTCAATTCAGTACCTCCTCTTTAATTACGTGATCTACCGATGTAATCTTCAGCATTCTTCTGAAGCACGACTTTTCTAAAGCTTCTGTTATCTTCTTGTCTAAACTATTTATCGTCTCTGTTCCACTTCCATACAAATAGTTTCAGAGAAAACTTCCTAACAGTTAAACTTACATTCGACGGTAAAAAACTTCTTTTCCTCAGAAAGGCTTATCTTGCATTGCCTGTCTACATTTTATATCCTCCCTACTTCAGCCATCATCAGTTATTTTGGTGTTCAAATAATAATACACATCTACTACCTTAAGCGTCTTGTTGAAGTTCATCTTTTATCCTCCACTTACGATACTGTCCATTCCGCTAAACTGGTCTTCCAAGTCCTTTACTGTCTCTGACTGAGTACAGTGTCATCGGTAAACCTCGAAGTTCTTATTTCTTCTCTCTGAACTTTAATTCATACTCCAAATCTTTCTTTGGTTTCCTTTACTGCTTACTCAATGTACGTATTGAATAACTTCGGGGATAAGTTACAACTCTGTCGTATTCCACTCTCAACCAGTCCGCAGCTCGTGGTCGTGCGGTAGCGTTCTCGCTTCCCGTGCCCGGGTTCGATTCCCGGCGGGGTCAGGGATTTTCTCTGCCTCGTGATGACTGGGTGTTGTGTGATGTCCTTAGGTTAGCTAGGTTTAAGTAGTGCTAAGTTCTAGGGGACTAATGACCATAGATGTTAAGTCCCATAGTGCTCAGAGCCATTTGAACCCTTCTCAACCACTGCTTCCCTTTTATGTCCCTCGACTTCCGGTTTCTGTACAGGTCGTGCGTAGCCTTTCTCCCCCTGTAGTTTACCCCTGCTATCTTCAGAAGTTCAAACAGACTATTACAGTTAACATTATCAAAAGCTTTCTCTAAGTCTACAAATGCTATAAACGAAGATTTGCCTTTCCTTAACCTGTCTTCTAAGATAAGTCATAGGGTCAGGTTGCGTGTTATTAAAATTTTCCGGAACCCCACTAATCTTCCCCGAGGTCAGCTTCTAGCAGTTTTTGAGTTGCTCTATACATAATTTGTGTTAGCATTTTGCAACCATGAATAATTGACTTATCAAACTGATAGGTAATATTCACACCTGTCAGAACCTTCTTTCTTTGGAACTGTAGTTATCACATTCTTCGTGAAGTCTGAGGATATTTCACCGTCTCATACATCTTGCGCACCAGAAGGGAGAGTTTTGCCATGGCTGGCTCTCCCAAGGCTATCGGTAGTTCTGACGGAACGTCGTCTACCACTGGGGCCTTGTTTCTACTTCGACAAATTCTCACCATCATATAAATCCTCTTCCATTTCTGTAAAATTGCCTTTAATTTTATCTCCATCGTACAGACCCTCTATATACTCCTTCCAGTATTCCCTTCTTTGCTTAGAAGTGGTTTTCCATCTTAGCTCTTGATATTCATACAACTGCTGTCTTTTCTCGAAGAGTCTCTTTAATTTTCCTGTAGGCTGTATCTATTTTTCCCGTAATTCAATATGCTTATAAATCCTTACACTTGTCCTTTAGCCATTCCTGCTTAGCTATTTTTCACTTCCTGTCAGTCTCAGTTTTTAGACGTGTATATTTCCTTTCGCCTGCTTCGTTTGCTGTATTTTTATGTGTTCTCCTTTCATGATTGAAGTTCAGTATCTCCTGTGTTACCCAAGGATATCTAATAGGCCTTGTCTTTTAGTGTATTTGATCCCCTGCTGCTTTCAATATTTCATCTTTCAAAGCTACCCATTTGTCTTCTACTGTATTCCTTTCCCCTTTTCATGCGGGTCATTGCATAATGCTCCCTCTGAAACTCTCAACAATTTCTGGTTCTTTCAACTTATGCATGTAGCATTACTTTCATGATATTATTACTTTTATGAATAATTGTCTTTGTGTGTGATTCATTCCTTGAACTATACTACCTTTCAGGAAATATCGGAAATGGTTACCTTAAGGTTGCTATATTGAGTCATGAAACGTGGTATCTAACTAAAGCAAGTTACTGTTTTCTTTACGTTCATTGTGTTGTTGTTTTTGACTATTCCTCTCACCAAATATTCATTCGATCTTCTTACATTCTATAGAAGTCATTTTTGAACAGTTTACTTTAGTTCAGCACTTCCTATCATTTTCCTATCACCATTTACCTGAAACTAACGCCTTCCCTTTAATACATGGCTTGTTCCACTTGAGTTTAATTTTCCTTTCCTCTTCGTAGTTGCAACATCTTTTGTTGTTTGTATACGTACGTTTTCTCCCTTCACTTTCTTCACTTCCAGAGATGCTTCATGTGCTGCTTAATTTGATCTGGGATATCTCCGTATTATTAAATAAATTCTTGCAATTATTTGTGACTTTCTATCAGATAAATCTGTTTATATTAGAACAAATAAGCCCTCAGTCACAAATATTAAAGTCAAAACTGACCAGGTTTCGACGCTACTATGACCGTCGTCTTCAGAATTAGACTAAATGTTCTAAAACATATTAAGTATATAATACAATAATAAAATTAAAATTTGTACTGACTGGAAAAAGATGCAGTACTTACAAGTCACATATTAAAAAAGATCTTAGCCGGAAAGGCGACGTCATGAATAGTTATAAGTAAGATGGCGAGCCGCTAAGGGCTGCTCGTACTTTAGTGAACAAGGGTTGCAACCCTTGTTCAGTGACCGTGTCAGAATTATATTAGAACAAATAAGCCCTCGGTCACAAATATTAAGTCAAAATTGACCAGGTTTCGACGCTATTATGAGCGTCGTATTCAGAATTAGACTAACTGTTCTAAAACATATTAAGTATATAATACATTAATAAAATTAAATTTTGTACTGACTGGAAAAAGATGCACTGAACCCTAGCAGCTATGTTCAAAAATCTGTTTATATTTAACTTAATATCTATTTTTACTTATTTATGTTTTGATTCTTTGATCACTTCCATTCCAAACTGCTTTAGAGCCGTCTCATTTTGAAATCATTAGAGTGCTCGCACCTTTTTACTGCTTCATTCTATCAATTTGTTTTAACAGTTCTCGTAAGAGGTGGCTTTTTGTACAGTAAATAAAGTTTCATGCAGGGACGCGAGCAGAGCGGCTCTTTAAAAGCAGCGGAAGGCTACCAGTATAGATGCCAAAACTCAGTTCTTCATAATTGGTACACGTGCAACAGCGTGTACTACCTAATATGTTGCAAAACGCTGCGTATAAAAACAGGATTCTTTCGGGACTCATACCTCAGGTTGTACTGGCGATACGGAGGTAGGGCCAAGTGTTTTGGATAGCCCTTGGGCTAGAACCGTTTGTATACCCAGGAGTAGGATAGTTTTAGTATCACTATCCACCAGTACATGGTCAAAGTGTGAACATTACACATATCCTCCAGTGTTGGTAAATGGAGCAAATCGTTTGGTTCTTTTCGCGTTCAAGGAATCGTTCATGGAGGAAAATTGCACAAACATGCCGTCATTTGACTATCGGATAGACTCACATAGTAATAAGCATTGCTAGCGTAAAGAAACAACTGAAAGATTTGAATGCAAATAAATCACCAGGAACGACGGAATCCCAGTTCGGTTTTACAAAGAGTACTCTACGGTATTAGCCCCTTACCTAGCTTGCATTTATAGCGAATATCTTACCCGGCGCAATGTCCTAAGCGACTGGGAATAAGCACAGCTGAGTCCTGTTTATAAGAGGGGTAAAAGGGCGGACCTTTAAAATTACAAACCAACATACCTAACTTCGGTTTGCTGCAGAATCCTTCGACATATTCTCATTTCGAATATAATAAATTTTCTTGAGAACTAGAAGCTATTGTCCACGAATCAGCATGGTTTTACAAAGTATGGCTCGTGCGAAACTCAGCTTGCCCTTTTCTCACATGATATACTGCGATCAATGGGTGAAGGGCAACAGGCAGATTCCATTTTTCTAGATTTCTGGAAAGCATTTGATACGGTCCCCCACTGCACGCTGTTAAAGAAGATAAGAGAGTATGGAATAGGTTGACAAATATGTGAGTGGCTGGCTACAGAAACCAGTGTGTAGTCGTCGACAGCGAGTGTTCGTCAGAGACAAGGGTGTCTTCAGGCGTGCTCCGGAGCAGTATGGTGGGACCGCTATTATTCTCTACATACATGCGTGATTTGGAAGACACGGTGGGCAGCAATCTGCTGTTGTTTGCTTATGATGCTGTGCTGTACGGTAAGGAGTCGAAGTTCAGTGAGTATAGAAGGATACAGGAGAGGCAAAATTTCTAGTTGTTGTGATAAATGGCAGCAAGCTTAAAATGTGAAAAAATGTAAGTTAATGCTGATTATTAAGAAAAACAAACGCGCAATGTTCGGATACAGCACTATTAATATCTTGCTTGGCACTGTCACGTCGTTTAAATATCTGGGTGTAACGCTGCAAAGCGATATGAAGTGAAAGGTGCATGTGAGAACTGTGGTAGCGAAGGCGAATGGTCGACTTTGGTTTATTGTGAGAATTTTAGAAAAGTGTGATTCATCTGTAAAAGTGATCGAAAATAGGACACTGGTATGAGATATTCTTGAGTGTTACTCGAGTGCTTGGGATCCGTATCAGGTCGGATTAAAGGTAGACATCCAAAAAATTCAGGGGCGGGCTGCTAGATTTGTTACTGGTAGGTTCGAACAAATTGTAAGTGTTGTGGAAATGCTTCGGTAACTAGAATTGGAATCCCTGGAGGGAAGGCGACGTTCTTTTCGAGGAACGCTATTGAGAAAATTTAGAAAACCGGTATTTGAAGCTGACTGCCGAACAATTCTACTGCGGCCAACAAACATTGTGCGTAAGGGCCACGAAGATAAGATACGAGAAATTAGGACTCCTAATATAGACGTATATAGACAGTCGTTTCTCCTTGCTCTACGTGCAAGTGGACCAGGAAAGTATATAACTACTAGTATTACAGGATACCCTCCGCCACGCGCCGTAGGGTAGCTTGCGGAGTATCTATGTAGATAGATGTAGATGTAGATTATATGTGATCTAAGGTGCGCCTTAAGGGGCTTATGTAGGCACCATTTAGTTCTTGGGCGTTTCCTGAGAAAACCAGAAAAACATGGGTTTAGTGTATCAAAGCGACTATTCACAGCAAATGACTCAAATGGCTCTGAGCACTACGCGACTTAACTTCTGAGGTCATCAGTCGCCCAGAACTTAGAACTAATTAAACCTAACTAACCTAAGGACATCACACACATCCATGCCCGAGGCAGGACTCAAACCGGCGACCGTAGCGATCGCTCGGTTCCAGACTGTAGCGCCTAGAACCGCACGGCCACTCCGGCCGGCACACAGCAAATGGCTGTAACATATATTGTACTATACTCCTAAGATCCCGATCTCGAAAATCCTTGAAAATTCTCTCCATTTCTTTATCTGTTTTCGAGATACAAAATTCAGAGTTACCCTACTAGCCCACGTAAAATACGCATGTAAAATCCGATGTGAGACGAATAAGTAGTTTATGAAGTGTCATATCACGGAGAAGGGTGCTGTAAATTGTCTCTGTTATCTTCTTAAGTGTTCTGCGATTCCCACGTTCTTCTACTGAAACTCATGCAAACTTTTTGTGCATGTAAAAACCGGTCTGAATTCTAAAATTAAGTTTGCGTTATTTTCGTTCCACATAACTGAACAATCAAAATTTTACTGACCCATAAAGTTCTTTTCGTATGAGTGACAAGTCCTGCTGTAGCAGGGAAAAGTAGGGAACCTGCGGGAAAATGATCCTATGGGAGCAAAATGAAGGGGAAAATGCTCCTGTTTGAAAGTGAAATACCAGCTGCCCCACTGTACTTTTCTCAGCAGCTTTAAAATATTTCACAAAAATTTTACTTGGGGACATATTTGCGGCCTTTTATGCTGATAGAGAAAGAGACAGTGGCAGTGGGAAGGAGACGGAACAGTAATAAATGCTGGAACATAGTAGACAGTGGTTGTGGTATAGAATGAGCGAAGGAAACAATGGCAGGCTGACAGAAAGAGAGGGACACAGCGGCAGTGGAACATAGTGAGAGAACAGTGTTAGGAAAAGAGTGCAGGAGACAGAGTCAGTGGGAGAGGAATAAAGAGAAGGAGAAAGTGAATGTGGGAGAGAGCCAGTGATAATGAGAGACAGAGTCTATGACATGACAACTGGGAAGAGAGAGATACTGACAGCGAGAAAAGACAGCAGCAGTGGGGAGGAATGAATGAGACAATAGCAGTAAGAGATAGCAATAGGGAGACAGTGACACTGAGATGAGACAGCAGTAATAGGGCAGAACGAAGGAGACTGTGGCTGTGAGACAGGAGATAGTGACAGTTATGGAGACATAAAAATATGTCAATGAGTTGGGCTGAATGAGTGAGTGAGAATGGGCGTCTGGGGTTGGGTGCGTATGAGCGAGTTACACAGATGTACTAATGGGTGTGAGCGAGTTACAGTTAGCGCAGCTTATGGGTGTGAGAGGTGAGTTGCATCTTAAAAATAGCGCGAATATGTTCGCTTGCTACAATTTTTGGGAAAATTTTTAAAGGTGCTGAGGAAGACATAATGAGGCAGCTAGTACCCCACTTTTCAGTCAGTCTTTTAAACAGGAGCGTATTCACCTATTTTGTGTTCCGATAGGAGCATTTTTCCGCTGGTAAGATATACGAATAGTGATTGGCAGTTTGGAGTACGGTAGACACATGGTTAAGACATGACATGATATTGCCAATACGTCCATGTTCAGGTTGAGCTTTATCTAATAGTAAACCTTAAGATCTTGAGCAACGATAGGTACCTAGATTAAGAGTAAGACACGCGTCACTGTCAGATCTTGTAATATCTTGAATTTACTCGAATTTGGAAGCTTTATTTTTCATACGGAATGTTACTACTAGAGTCTGAACTTTCTACGAACGGTCGCAAGCGAAGTTGTTCCTAACAAATGGAATTTCCCATGGTCAGCCTTCATTATTCGTACAAAATTTTTCCACAGTTACCAGCCAAAGCCACAAATTTGTATTCATAGGCAGCTAGGCTACACAAACAGTAACGGCGTGTGGCAAAAAAATGGTTCAAATGGCTCTGAGCACTATGGGACTTAACTGCTACGGTCATCAGTCCCCTAGAACTTAGAACTACTTAAACCTAACTAACCTAAGGACAGCACACAACACCCAGCCATCACGAGGCAGAGAAAATCCCTGACCCCGCCGGGAATCGAACCCGGGAACCCGAGCGTGGGAAGCGAGAACGCTACCGCACGACCACGAGATGCGGGCACGCGTGTGGCAAGAAACTGTTCGCGGTCGTGACGGACCAAAGACGCACTAGACGGTTCGTTTCTAACTCCAATATCTCTTGTGTCTCTAGTTCATCTGGTATAGTTCTTACGGTGCAGTGAGTGCACACAAGTGTAATTCTGGGTTTTACGAGAAGAGACATTTCAACATTCGATTTAATTTTATTGTTGATAAAATACAATTAACTCCATTTTCAGTTCCATTTAATCACAGCCAAGCCCTTTTTCCATTTGTTTTTTACTGATAAAACAGTTATGATAAAGACAGAGGGAAAAGTCTGCTTTGTCCTTATTCCTGGAAGTAGTGAAGCATTGCCTTCGTGATGAAAGAAACCAGTTTAAAGCCAAACGATAAGTGTTCGACCGGACTTTGAATCCAGCTACTCCTAAATGTATAGCACATATATGAACGTCTAGCTACTTCATTTACGAATGTTTTTATCGTACAAAACAATGAAACATGTCAAATGTAACGGGAGATTAAAAGATATTCGTTATAGAGTAGGTATTGAACGTGCCTGAAAACCGAGAGGTCGCCGGATCGAAACCCTGCCGGACCACGGATATTTTCAGTCTGCCTCTTACGCGGCCTTCGCTTGTCAGTGACGTGAGGAGTCACCAGGAAGGGCACGTGGTTCGAGTCCCACGTTTAAACTGTGGATACCGTTTTCCAAGTTGGATACCTGCGCTAGATTACGTACACGTACGTCACCAAAGTGGCATCCAATTGAAAGACTTGCACTAGGTCATTGAGCCACACGAAAAAATAAATACAGCAGAAGCTGTAAATCGTAACGATTACGTGCTACAATTACGAGAACCTTCCTGCAGACAACTTGAGTATGTCTGACCCTGTTATGCTATGTTTCAATATTGAGCCTCCACGTTGTCTTTTACTTATGAAGCAAATACCCTCTCATTTCTTAGCGATCAAACACATCGGATTTTGAGCAAAGTTACGACCGTTCTACGTAACATTTACTGTTTGCTGTCGGAGGAACTTCAGTCTAGTTGCGTCGTTCAGGAAACTCAAGATAATCAAACGTGCGAGGTTGACAAGGTTAGTTACGACGAACTATGTCAGCTGTCTCAGAAGATAACTTTATTTCCTCTGTGTAACAATCGGGTGCAATTTTACAGTGCAATAAAACGATGCAGCTTTCATGAAGAACATAGGCTGAAGCATACAGGTGGGAGCACCGTAGCTCCTATGACAGTTCGACCTGTTTCTTCAGTCAAGAAACTGAATCATACAAAGTTGTTGCGTTTTTATTTTTTCCTGCGTCGACTCATCGTCCATAACTGAATAGTGACAGTGACACTCGTTTTATTTAATAGTCCTTTTCTGATCTTTTTTCAGGGGTCGTAAGTTTCGGTACGTTTTATGTGGACGAAACCCTTTCCTGTACCCTCACAATACAACAGGAAGGATAGTCGTGGATAACATTTGTTTGTGAACAGTTGTAAATTTCCAATTCTAGAGGTTTCGCGTTTTCACTATGTAGATCGTGTATAGTTAGCGGGTTGGCAAACTAGGCTAACTTTCATTCAAAAGCTAACTAGGAATTACTCAAGCATAATAATTACTGGTCTTGCTGTGCAACAGCAAGATATGTTAACCTGGCGAAAGGATTCGGTTCTGGTCGTGTGAAATACTACTTAACATCATTTTCATTTCAACAATTAGCATGATTTTTCTATAAGACTAATTAGTGCAGTCAAATCCATTTTTGAATTACGACTGCAACTCCACCATAATGCCGATAGTAAGGATCACACTCTTCAACATAAAATCGTCACATTACGTAATAAACGGGATATTTAACAAAAAGATATTATTTTAGGAACATCCAAGTTGTATCGACCGAAGACGCTAAAATAACAGAGCACAGACAACCTTTGATAACCCACGAGCCTGATTGACATACTTACTCTCCGGGGTTCGATTCCCGGCGGGGTTGGGGATTTTCTCTGCCCGGGGACTGGGTGTTTGTGTTTTCCTCATCATTTCATCATCATCATCATCATCATTTTGTGAAAGTGGCTGGATTGGAATATGTAAAAAATTGGAGTGTGAAAAAAAATTGGGACTTCGTACGGGCGCTGATGGCCGCGCAGTTGAGCGCCCCACGAATCAAACATCATCATAACGCATACTTCCGCATGCGGGCCACCTCGTCACGTGACGCGACAGCAGCGCTCCTGTCGCATAAACTCAAAATTATAGCGTCGTGGCGTTATTTTCATGAGGTAACGCACCGATATGAATGGCACCCTTTCTCCGACGTGCCAATGCCAACAAATTATGCCTCAAACCACTCGTATTTGAGAGTACATCCATTTATGTTCATCGCGTCTTCACACGTTTACATTTATTTACGCGTGATGCGATAACAGCTGTTCCAACGCGTTAAATTCGAAGGTACCGCGTCCATAATGTTAATGTATATGGATAATACATTTATCTTAACACTTCGCCAAGCTTTCCGATATGTCATCGAATAAATTATACCTCAAATATGCGTTTTCAACAGAACATGAATATTGGCACACATAGAAACAAAATTGAGCACAATAATATAGTACAGTAAAATGTCTCTGGCACGAATTTTTTCCGATAGCCACCCGTGATGTAGACAAATCTCCTGTTCCGTAATGTCGCATCGAATTGTTTCTCGTCTTTACACAGACTGCCCAGTGGACAGTTTTCCTGAGGTGGCTGCTTTCGCGCGTTCCTAGGCAATTTACGACAGCGATCTGAATGAATTACACGCAGGTATTGACGCATTTACCACGTCACAAACTGTAACCACATTCAGCACGTGTAATATGAGATAAAGACTTGGTCAGGTGATCAGTCCACTGATATGCGTCTACTCGTATCTTCTGTGCGTCTAGTAGCTTTCGCACAGTCGCCTTCTGAAACCCTAGGGGTACTTACTGTATTTCTGGGTTGTTTTATTATCACTATTGTCCACTACGTCATTTAGGCCCTGATACTCGGATCCTGTTCAGAAGTACTCTGTTTGAGTAACCAGCTAGCACCGACGCACTGAGTACAATTTCGCAGTATCAGTACACAACGTCAGAATCAAATTCTCGCTTATACAGGGTGACTCAGCTGCCCCCACCGATGTCGCTTCATGCAATTTGCAATTGTATATCTGGCGTTCAAAAACCAAGAGAGATTTTCATATTCACTCGCTCGCTACGTGTAAACTATTAGTTCTACAGAAAAAAAATGAACAGGACCTTTCTGTAGGAAATTTAATTTAGTTAAATTTTGTACTGTTATTAGTTTTCGCTGGAAGCCAGGTTTTCGAATTATTCAAAAAAAGCGTGTAAAATTGACCTTCAAATGCACCTCCACCCTCACACTCATCCCTATCCAGGCAGGATTTGGCTCCTACCACTGTATAAAAATTTTCTACTACAAGAAAATTCCCAAGAATTCCCAATGTTTGACCTTTTTCAGTTTCTATTGAATGGGCTACCACGCCACCAGCACAGTCGGCTGTTTCGTTGACGCTATTAATTTACACTTGATCTTGAGGGTAATGAAAGAAAAACGACTTTTGTGAACGTTCTTTTAAAAGCATTTACGTGGACATAACCCTTACAAACACAGTAAGTCCTCAACTAAGCCGGTGGCGTAACAACCCCAGTCAATGAAGACCAGAAAAGGTCGAATCTCGGAGGTAATTTTTGCAGTCGCAAAGTTTTTTACTGTGGTAGGAAACAGTGCCATGAACAATATATTAGAAATCCTGACCAGTGGTGACTGAGTGTGGGAGTGGGGGTGCATTTGAAGGTCACTTTTGTGCGTTTTTCTTGAATGACTCGAAAACTACGTCCTCTAGCGAAATCATATCCCAGTAAAAAATTTAACTACGTTAAACTTCCGACAAGAAGGTTTTCTTGTAGGAGTAAAAGTTTGCACGAAGCGAGCGAGAGAATAAGAAAATCTCGCGCATGGTTTTGGAAAGCCAGATATAACAGTGCGGGTTGCATAAAAGGACATCAGTAGGGGGAGCTGACTCAGAATGTATAAACACGATACCAATGTTCCGCAGTTTCCGGTGGCTGTAATGACGGAGATTATTAAAAAGATCTCAAAAACGAGATCGAGACGTTGAGCTGGATAACATCTGAAGACTGACTTAGCGTATTATAATGAAATATTTTTAACAGTTGAACGTTTAGCGCAGTACCCTGCACTCATAACTAAAGTTGCTTCACATCTACTACGACAGCTACATCGTGCGACTGATTAATCCCCGTGTGAGGAGTGCTAACATGTTAAATCTTATGAATGTAACTCCCACTGACTAAATTTGCACTGAAATTAATCGAAGACGTTTTAATCGCACTCTCATTTCAAAACACTCTGAGTTGTTCGGACGCAAAAATATTCTCTACTTTTCTAAACAAGAATTCGACAAAGAATAACATAAAACTGTCCTGTGATAGCGAAAGCCACTATACTACTTATATTACATATAAGACTAACTATCTACAAGACAAACAATACAATCGTTTTTCCTTTGGAGTCAATTTTAAAAACTCAGTTCCAAAAGCCAAGTGAAAGTTTATACTAACTTCAAAATCATACAGCATTGTACTAGCAAGTGAGAAAACAATGTGCAAGTATTAACAATTAAAGACTTCACGAACTGGTGATAATCTTTGGAAACAGAGATCAATCAATTTTGAAGTTGTAGAACTATTTTTTTCTTTTTTAAAGAAGTTCCTTTATGCGTCGGTTTACAATATTTTTAGTGCCAGGATTTATGGTGGTGTGTACTGCTTAACATGGATGCCGGGAAGGTGGGACGTTTCCGTTTGGGATGGAGGTGGGCGTACTTACGTAAGAAGACAGAGCAATTAAGGAGAGGGACAAAATAATGTGAAAGGGCTTCGGTAGATGTTCAGATTGTTACAGAATCTCCACCTTGCTTCGTAGCTGTGCACTTCAACTTGCTTTCGCTGGATATAAGAACGTGTCGCATTAGCGGACGGTGTAAAAATAGACTTTCCTGTTAGCGTAACAAGTTTCCGTCGCCCAGTCGTCCGGGTTTTGTGCTCCTCGCACCATCGAAGCTTCTTCTTTGCCTTTATGTGGTTTGTATCGTGTATGACAACAGCCACTCCACTGCGGATTTTTTGCCATAGCGTTCGCACTGCCTTATTCATATGGATGCTGCGTTCTCTTGATGTATATTACGTTTAGCAGTCGCATCTGTGTTAGTAATCTTCTTATTAGAGGTAATAATTCTCTTTAATGCCCTTTAGTCTCTGTGATAAACTTTGGTTTTTCTTCTACTACTGTGTTTATCTAACGGAATTTTCCCTTGTATTCTATATACAGCCACGACTGTAGTTATCTGTACATAACATAACATTTTAGTTATGAGAACAGTACTGGTGGTTCGAAATACCTCTATAGAAGTGAAAATGCAAAGGGAAACCAAAGGCGAAAAGGTAAATTAGAAAACAGGGGTACATTAGAATATTTCTATTTGCTATTCAGCCCCTGATCGCGAGTGAAGCACTGCTAAACTACGTATGTGATGCACACAGTTCAGTCAAATCAAAAAGCGTGTATGTGACTTAAGCTGAAGAAGGCTACTCATTACGTAAACGGTGAAGTTTTGCGATTGACGTCCTTTTCCGCCCATAACAAGGCGATCATGTCGCACAGGGGGAGCTACACCGACAACCTTTATGCAAGGCCGGCTCTCTTGAACTCTTCCGGTAGTCGCCAGAAGGAGACGCGTTGACCTCGGAGAGCAAAAGGCAGGTATCGTTTACCTGTGACAAGAACCACACTCCACGGCTGCATTTATCGATATCATGTGAAGTCTATCAAGCACCTTTCACACTCTGAATGTGTCTAGAAAACACTAGAAAAATACGTTTGACCTTCCAACAGCGAAAGATCGAGGTGGACAGCAAATAGCCAAGAGCTGTTATAGCGGCACCACTAAATAAAGGTGTAGGACAGAAATATGGCAACACCGCGGGAAATGCGTACTTGAACATAAATGCAGATGCTAGCTAAGCCTGCAGATTATGCTGTTGCACTTGACCGCGAACGCCACCTCTGCAGTGTCCTCAATACGTTGCGAGTGTCATTCGTGGTCAGAACAGTGTTTCGTATAGTTGTATGTGTAGTATGTCGGAGCTAAGTGAAGTCGAACGTGGGCTCGTGTGGTGGGTGGTTCTGTGAACAAGTTAGCCTAAGAGTCTGTTGTCTCCCAAAGCACCATATCGAAGATATACACTGAAGGGCCAAAGAAACTGGTATAGGCATGCGTATTCAAATATAGAGATGTAAACAGGAAGAATACGTCTCAGCGGTCGCCAACGCCTATGTAAGACAATAACGGTCTGGCGCAGTTGTTAGATCGGTTACTGCTGTTAGAATGGCAAGTTATCAAGATTTAAGTGAGTTTGAACGTGCTATTATAGACGGCGCAGAAGCGATGTGACACACCATTTTCGGTAGAGGTGAAGTGGCGGTTTTCCCGTACGGTCATTTCACGAGTGTACCGCGAATATCAGGAATCCGGTAAAACATCAAATCTCCGGCGTCGCTGCAGCCGGAAAAAGATCCTGCAAGAGCGGGACCAACGACACCTGAAGAGAATCGTTCAACGCGACGAAAGTGCAACCCTTCAGCAAATTGCTGCAGATTTCAATCCTGGGCCATCAACAAGTGTCAGCGTGCGAACAATTCAACGAAACATCGTCGATATGGGCTTTCGGAGCCGAAGGCTCACTCGTGTACTCTTGATGACTGCACGACATAAAGCTTTACGTCTCGCCTGGGCCGGTCAACACCGACATTTTACAGTTGATGACTGGAAACATTTTGCCTGATCGGACGAGTCTCGTTTCAAATTGTATCGAGCGGATGGACGTGTACGGGTATGGAGACAACCTCATGAATCCATGGACCCTGCAAGTCAGAAAGTGGCTGTTCAAGCTAGTGGAGGCTCTGTAATGGTGTGAGGCGCGCGCGGTTGGAGTGATATGGAACTCCTGATACGTCTAGATACGATTCTGACAGGTGACACTGAAACGTCCCCTTAGAAAAATTATACATGACTGTGCTCAAACTAACACACAACATTTTTTAGCGCAACGCAATCTGACTTTCAATAATCCCTACAAAAGAATGGCCCTGACTAACATTAACCTATACCTTTCACAAATCACTTACCTCACAAAAATTTTCGTTACTCAAACTACTGCAATACAGCGAGCGCCACTACTGCCAGCTAAATAAAAGACTCAAACTACTGAAGGCACTACCTACTGATAGACATAGCAAATGAAAGAAATTTAAGAGAGAACGAACAATGTATTTATCTTAATAGTGTTTAAAAATCATAGTATACATAGCAGTTCATGACATCCAGTCTCACAAATTTCAAAACTCCGCCATTTCTCTCCCCACATCCACCACTGCTGGCGGCTCACCTCCAACTGCGCAACGCTATGCGCTGTTAACAGCCAACTGCCCAACGCTACAATGGCAGACAACAACGCAAACTAGCCACAGACTGCGCACAGCACAGCCAGTGATTTTCATACAGAGCGCTACGTAACGTTGCCAATATAAAAACCTAAACAGCCTACTTACATAGCCCCCATGCTCCCCACAAAAAATTTTACACATTGTTTTGGACAGTGGCCGATAATGATTTGATAAAATTATTCATAATTACAATAACAAAGATATTGTGCGGGAGAAAACTGTGAAAACACCCGCAGTTTCGGTCATCTTGTGAGCTCCAAGGCGTCTACGGTGGCTTCCTGTGCATCGGGCGGGAGACACGGCCTGTCCTGGAGGAATGTATGGGATTCTTCGCGTCTCTGGAAGTGGCCTCATGTTCAACCGACGACGTGATGAAACGTGTGCGACGGCGCACGAAGCTGTTGATGTATTACGTTAATATGATGCTATATAAGATGTATACTGAAGATAATTAATGAATAATACTGTGAAGACAATGATTCTTGAAGAATTCATGTGAAGATAATAGGGTCGCCATATGAAACGTCCCCTTAGAAAAATTATACATGACTATGCTTAAACTGACACACAATATTTTTTAGCGCAACGCAATCTGACTTTCAATAATCCCTACAAAAGAATGGCCCTGACTAACATTAACCTATACCTTTCACAAATCACTTACCTCACAAAAATCTTCGTTACTCAAACTACTGCAATACAGCGAGCGCCACTACTGCCAGCTAAATAAAAGACTCAAACTACTGAAGGCACTAACTACTGATAGGCATAGTTAGCAAATGAAAGATTTTAATAGAGAACAAACAATGTATTTACCTTAATAGTGTTGAAAAATCATAATATACATAGCAGTTCATGACATCCAGTCTTACAAATTTCAAAACTCCGCCATTTCTCTCCCCACATCCACCACTGCTGGCGGCTCACCAACTGCGCAACGCTATGCGCTGTTAACAGCCAACTGCCCAACGCTACAATGGCAGACAACAATGCAAACTAGCTACAGACTGCACACAGCACAGCCAGTGATTTTCATACAGAGCGCTACGTAACGTTGCCAATATAAAAACCTGAAGAGCCTACTTACAACACGTACGTAAGCATTCTGTCTGATCACCTGAGTCGTTTCATGTGCATCGTGCATTCCGACGGACTTGGATAATTACAGCAGGACAATCTGACACCCCACGCGTCCAGAATTGTTACAGAGTGGCTGAAGGAACACTCTTCTGAGTTTAAACACTTCGCTGACCATTAAACTCCCCAACACGAACGTTACTGAACATATCTGTGATGCCTCGCAACGTGCTGTTCAGAAGAGATCTCCACCCTCTCCCACTCATACGGATTTATGGACAGCCCTGCAGGATTCATGGTGTCAGTTCCATCCAGCACCACTTCAGACATTAGTCGAGTCATGCCTTGTCGTATTGCGGCACTTTTGCGTGCTCGAGGGGGGCCCTACGCGATATTAGGCAGGTGCACCAGTTTCTTTCGCTCTTCAGTGGATATCGCATACAAGAAAGCGGAAAAAAATCGTCCAGTAAGTCACAACGCGGACGAAATTGTGTGTTGAGTAATCACGACACGCGGTAATTGAAGAGGACTGAGACGAAAAAATAAGAGGCTGCAAAAATTACTGCAGAACTGAATGTCGCATTCGCGAACCCTGTCAGCGCCAAAACAACACGAAGGGAGCACCATAAGCAGGGGACTGCAGGGCGAACCGGAGTGATTTGAGCTACCATATCGTGGTATTCCACAGGCCTTATTGGTACACAGCAAGGTCACATTACGGCCAAGAATTATGCGACCATTTCAGCTGATCAGGCCCATCCCATGGTACCATGTTTCTTCCATAACGGTGGAGCCGTGTCGCATCTCCCCTGGTCGGGACCGTTACCAGATCTGGATGTTATTAAACTTTTGTGGTCTACTTTGGAGAAAAGGATGAGTGACCGTTATCTACCTCCATCATCGTTACTTCGGTTTGCCACAATTTTGCACCGTTTTCCTACACCGTATTAGGCAGAGTATTGTTTTGTGACTTTGGTGTTTCCATATTTTTTCCACTTCCATGTACATAGATATAAACTCTCCTCCACGTAATATGGACCATGGACACACTTCGTATTTCGTAAACGACCTCACAAAAAAAGAAAGAAAAGACACTGACCACACGTTAGAATGAGCAATAGGAAGTGCTCCGCTTCAGAAAAACACTTGGAATATTTTATCCGCCACGTTGAGACAATAACGGTTTCCGTATAGGAAACGGTGTAAAACAGTTTCATTGTCCCGTACAAACCGCAAAATCGGATAGAAACTTCTTTCCTGGCCATCTTGACTTCCACATCTGCCATACTTCGAACCCGTATCGCGAAAAATTTCATAGCAGAGTTAATATCAGCGATATGCTGTATTTCAGGTAACAGGTGATTGAGGTAACAAAATCCATTCGATGTATCCTAATATAGTGTCGGGCCACCTTTTGTCCGGCGTATTAGAACAGCTCAACGCGGGATGGACTGAACAAGTCGTTGGAAATCCTCTGCAGAAATGCTGAGCCATACTAAAATGGTTTTTATTCCAGTCTTTGATCACAATATGAATTCTTTAGACGATGACCAGTTTCAGTCCGTAATGACCATCCTCAGATCTTTTTCACACCATGTCCTAAAGTGATAAGGCCATGAATGACTGTGTGGACGATGCGGCCTACTCTACACCTTAGTTTAGATCCGTATGGCGATGCTATGCGGATTATATTTATATGTTTTGACGATGCCATTATGGCCTTATCACTTCAGGACATGGTGTAAAAAAGATCTGAGGACGGTCATTACGGACTGAAACCGGTCATCGTCTAAGGAATTCATATTGTGATCAAAGACTGGAATAAAAAACATTCGACAGTATTGGATCACTGTTTGTATACGCGACCATGTCGCAGTTGGTGAAAGTGAGCCATACTGCCTTTGCGGTCAACCATAATTGCGAAGATGTAACTGGTGCAGGATTTCTTGCACGGAATATCCTCTCGACACACACACATTCACACAGGAAAACACACCCCATGCACACATGTCTCCTGCTATCGGCATCTCAGGTCGGAACCTCAGATGGTAGCGCAGTGTGCTTGCCTTTGTGAATGTCTGTGTGTTGTCTTCCCTGAATCTCACGTCGAAGCTGCAGGTGGTAGCGGTCATGTGTGCACGGGGTACGCTTGTTTCTGTGTGTCTGTTTCCTTTGTTGACGATGATATTGGCCGAAAGCTATCATGTGTAACAGTCTTTCCGTTGTGCCTGTCTGGAACTCAATGGGTCATCTTGCAATCTATCCTTTTCTTAGTACTAAGTTTTTGTTTTGTTTTCTTCATAGCTCTCTTAATTGCATTTGTTTCATGTTGCAGATTTTCATTTTATTTTCTCACCGTCTCTCGGAGAATTTCCGAATGGTGTTCTTTAGTTTAGCTTATTTTACCACGTTGATATTAGAATTTACTCGAAACTCCCGCTTTCTCTTTAACAGCCGTAGATAGTTTTGCACCTCAGTATATTTTTCAGACTTTCGCCTCCAGCCAGCCCTGTAATAGAACACAAATGCATTTCCCTATTCCATTTTGAAACGATAGCATTCGTTTTATGTCTGCTGCTGTCTTTTCCTGAAATGAAAAGAAAACCTCTGGAAGAGTAAGGCTTATCCAAATGTGAATAATTGTTTCGCGGTTCAACATGGTCATGTACCTAGTGACACATTACTACGATGAAATAGATTCAAAAACAGTAATTTCAATGATTTAACACAAATCCAAGAAAAAGGGTAGATGTCAATAGATGGTGGTTGCCCGTATTGTCGTCGGCAATACGTACGGCTCAGCTGGGTAATACAGCCAGTGCTTCGTACCGAGATCGGTGTGAAGCTGAGAATGCGTCATGTAAGGCAAATTAACCACTATCAGAAACTTTGAAAGGTTTGTGTGGCCTGTGTACGACTTGTGTAGGCCGCAAAACGACGTCATCCTGCAAGATAAAAATAAAGTGGCCGGTCCAAATACCTCTGGGGCGTGTAGCGTTAAGACGCAACACGAAAAGTGTTCGTCCATTAACGTCCATTTACAAGGTGCCGCAGACGCCTCTGTTCCAGCCGCGATCCTCTGAAAACACACCATACAAATTAAAAATCATATAAAAGTAACGTGGTTTTTGTTAGAAATAACCGGCAGAATAACTTTAACTTTATACTATATTAAGAAAACCTAATTACCAATTACAAAATAATCTTTACAATGAGCACAGCAGAATGGCGTCCGCGACTTACGAAAGCGAGACAGAGAAAGAAAAGACTCACAAGAGATAAAACAACTGAAGTACAGAAATATCGGACAAACGAAGTTAGCCCAGCGATTAGACGTAAGGTTTTAGGAATCGATACACTCACGTAAATGTGTAAATTTAACATATACATCGTTTATACAGTTATTTCACAAACAGTACATACATGCAAAATAGGATGAAATAAAAAATAATAACACATAGACCCATCGAAGGCTTGAAGGTATACGAAGCACCGAATACCTTCAAGTTTTCGACTAACGTTAGGGTAAAACCCATGATACTGTGGGCTGTCATATTTTCATTCCACAAAGTATTTCAGTATGTAACATAAGTCAGTATACAGCTGAAGTGCACATTTAGCATAAGAAATTCAGAGCGAATTACATACAGCAGAATTAAATAATGACTTTGAGTTAGTCAGTTGCTTACGTCACACTTACTTCAGTACATTATAATTCAAATTGAATCTTAAAGTATTTTCATCTGTACAAGTTATACACAGATCCAGAAATCGATGATAACTTCAAAAGATTAAGATTTTTCATAGACGTACAGATCAAATATTCACATCAACTTGGTTAGAAAAATATTTCACATATACAGCAGATTCCAGCGATTTCATGTCGTAAATTTGCGAAGAATGAATTTTGGAATCATCGAGCTATTTTCTAGAAATTTGGCTCGATACAACGCTAAGTAGACTCGACGTCTTCATAAATCGATGGTCAGCGATGGTCCAAAAAAAGGTTGATGTTATACAGACACAATGTAGACTCGATGTCCTTCGTGGATGGATAAGGAATTTCGTTTTATGAAAAGTGAATTTACATTAATGCGAAGTGGACTCTTAGTCTGCTGACGGTGGTTGACGTAGAAAAGTTCGAAGGTAATGAATTTATACATAGCAAAGCAGACGCAAGGTCTTCTGGCGATGGTTGTCGAAGAAAAGTCGAAATTATGAGCAATTTATACGAAGCAAAGCAGACTCGAGGTCATCATATGCTTATTAACGTCGGAATCTTCTGGGAAAAGGAATGTAAAAAGTAACAAAGTAGACTCGTGGTCATTGGCGGAGTGGTTTCTAGAATTTTTTAAATGACATAAAATCATTGTACACTCTTTGTTGATATTTTCTCTCCGCATGTCAGCGGAAGAGCGCTTTGGGGAAGCGGGGGAGAGATCACACGGGTTGATGACCGCAGGTAGCCCCCTCCACCGACACCGTCAGAGTAATGGCGGCGTGCAGGAACTATAAGCCTCGAGAGCGCAGGCGCGCGCTGGCAAGCTCCGGAGTGTTGTCAGTTGTTTGCTCAGTACTCCACAGGATTCATGAAACAAAGCCAAATTTCAACGTCATTGCTTAATAAAGACTCGTTCATGCATTTTGGCCGTGCGGGGTAGCCGCGCGGTCTCGGGCGCATTGTCACGAATCGAGTGGCTGTCCCCGTCGGAGGTTCGACTCTACCCTCGGGCATGGGTGTGTGTGTTGTCCTTAATGTAAGTTAGTTTCAGTTAGATTAAGTAGTGTGTAAGCTTCATGAACTGTTGCCGACGCTATGTTCTGAACTGATGTCCTGACGCACTTTCTGCTTGTATGCAAACCTTGGGTCATAATTCGCTTCAGTGGGAAGTCGCCTTATACACACTGCCTGTAAGTTGGTACTAAACGCCCCACCTGCTGGCTAAACATTTACTAGAGCTCAGGAGATTTAATTCTAAACAAACAACACTGCTTGAGAAAGCAGAACTGTCTCTTAACTACACGGTTATATTAAAGTGACGCCACACGCACTGCTGGAGTGTTCATATACGGCGTACACGTAAATTCTTGCTGTTATAGCAGAAAGTTTTAAAGTTTAATCATGCAGACACCGTGGCAATAATCAATTTACAGCTGAGTCTATGTCCGGCGGCTACTGCGCACGGGCAGACGAATCTAGAGTTCTCACGCTATTAAATTCAGCACATGCATGTTTACTCCGTGATAGTGTTTGTGAAGAGCGCACTACCTGCAGGGTCACAGCATTACAGTGTGCGAGGGATTCACAGTATATCAGAAGGTTCCCGATCGAGACCGGGCAAGGGTGAGTAAACCCCACTACTACAAACATTCTTCTGTTCCACGTTTATTTACCTCATATGGAGGTGAGAAAGTTTTGCCTTGCCAAAGCGTTTGCGAGTTTCGTCACTTCACAGTGTGTCTGTACAGCATTATTTATCACACGACTGTCTATAAGTAATTTGTGCAAGAGAACTGAGTGTAATATTTGCATTGCAATACCAGGATCGTGACAACAGTCTTTTTAAGATTCTTTTTCATAACAGCGTACTTGCTAATCAGTTACAAATGGTCAATTAATAAGTAATCAGTTATTATCAAACAAAAAGCGGAAATAAAAGTCGGCTGTGTTTTCCATGTTTGGAATTTATCAGTCAGTCGGACACCTGCAAATGGCCCAAGGTCTAACGAATAAGAGAACATAGATAAAAAGTTGGGGCGTCAAGCCTGCTAAACCCGGACACGACAGAAAGCAAAGCAAAACGGTCAATACCAGAAAAACAACAAGCCCCGCGAATGCGAATATCAATACGGCAGTATGTCAGAAGGTAACCTCACATGACGCATTTTACACATCTACCCAGTAAATTCACGATCCGCATAGACAAATTATACGTACATAGACATACTCAAAGCTTAAATACAAATACACTTGGAAAAATAAACATTATGTCATCAAAAGTATCCGGACACCCCGAAAAACATACGTTTTTCATATTAGGGTCATTGTGCTACCACCTACTGCCGGGTATTCCGTATCAGCGACCTCAGTAGTCAATAGACATGGTGAGAGAGCAGAATGTGGCGCTCCGCGGAACTCGAAGTCAGGTGGTCAGGTGATTGGGTGTCACTTGTACCATACGTTTGTACGCGAGATTTCAGCACTCCTAAACATCCCTAGGTCCACTGTTTCCGATGTGATAACTTGGATTTCATGGTCGGGCGGCTGCTCATAAGCCACACATCAAGCCGGTAAATGCCAAACGACGCCTCGCTTGGTGTAGGGTGCGTAGATATTGGACGATTGAACAGTGGAAAAACGTTGTGTGGAGAGACGAATCACGGTACACAATGTGGCGATCCGATGGCAGGGTGTGGGTATGGCGAATGTCATCTGCCAGAGTGTGTAGTGGCAACAGTAAAATTCGAATGGGGTGGTGTTATGTTGTGGTCGTGGAGGAGGCTTGCACCCCTTGTAGTTTTGCGTGGCCTACACAGCACAGGCCTACATTGATGTTTATGCACCTTCTTGCTTCCCACTGTTGAAGAGCAATTCGGGGATGGCGATTGAATCTTTCAATGCGATCGAGCACCTATTCATAATGCACGGCCTGTTGCAGAGTGGTTACACGACAATAACACCCCTGTAATGGAATGGTCTGCACAGAGTCCTGACCTGAATCGTATAGAACACCATTGGGATATTTTGGAACGCCGACTTAGTGCCAGGCCTCACCGACCGACACTGATACCTCTCCTCAGTGCAGTATTCCGTGAAGAATGGGCTGCCATTCCCCAAGAAACCTTCCAGCAACTGATTGAAAGTATGCCTGCGGGAGTCATCAAGGCTAAGGGTGGGCCTACACCATACTGAATTCCAGAATTACCGATGGAGAGCGCCACGAAATTGTAAGTCATTTTCACATATTGTATCACGTAATACATTACACACGCATCAAAAAAAGTTTTGCATCACCCCGTTCCCAGAACTCCTGAAGAGAGACGTTGACTGTGGAGA
Organism: Schistocerca americana; assembly: GCF_021461395.2. Taxonomy (NCBI): domain Eukaryota; kingdom Metazoa; phylum Arthropoda; class Insecta; order Orthoptera; family Acrididae; genus Schistocerca; species Schistocerca americana. The sequence goes on along the minus strand of NC_060120.1, from coordinate 378,973,362 downwards.
TTGTGTCACAGACACAGTCCCTTTGACTGTTCAGAGATGTCACTAACCCGCCAAAAGATGTAAACAACCATGCATGAGCACCGCCTATTAGACGGAGGGGGTCCGACAGCCGATCAAAAAATGGTTCAAATGGCTCTGAGCACTATGGGACTTAACATCTGAGGTCATCAGTCCCCTAGAACTTAGAACTACTTAAACCTAACAAACCTAAGGACATCACACACATCCATGCCAAAGGCAGGATTCGAACCTGCGACCGCAGCGGTCGCGCGGTTCCAGACTGAAGCGCCTAGAACCGCTCGGCCACCCCGGCCGGCGACAGCCGATCAGTTCCAGTCGTTCCACCAGGAAGGAGGTACACGGTTCGTGTTTTCTGTAGTCCAGCCATGCCTAGACGGTCAATACAGCGGTTCGATCGCGTCCGATTGTTACTTTGTGCCAGAAAGGGCTCTCAACAAGGAAAGTGTCCAGGCGTCTCGGAGTGAACCAAAGCGATGTTGTTCGGACATGGTGGAGATCCAGAGAGACAGGAACTGCCGGTGACATGCCTCGCTCAGGCCGCCCAAGGGCTGCTACTGCAGTGGACGACCGCTACCTACGGATTATGGCTCGGAGGAACCCTGACAGCAACGCCACCATGTTGAATAATGCTTTTCGTGCAGCCAGAGGACGTCGTGTTACGACTCAAACTGTGCGCAATAACCTGCATAATGAGCAACTTCACTCCCGAGGTCCATGGCGAGGTCCATCTTTGAAACCACGACACCATGCAGCGCGGTACAGATGGCCCAACAACATGCCGAATGGACCGCTCAGGATTGGCATCACATTCTCTTCACCGGTGAGTGTCACACGTTCCTTCAACCAGACAATCGTCGCAGACGTGTTTGGAGGCAGCCGGGTCAGGCTGAACGCCTTAGACTCACTGTCAAGCGAACGCAGCAAGGCGGAGGTTCCCTGCTGTTTTGGGATGGCATTATGTGGGGCCGACGTACGCCGCTGGTGGTCTTGGAAGGCGCCATAATGGCTGTACATACGTGAATGCCATCCTCCGACCGATAGTGCAACCACATTGGCAAAGCTGCCAATATGGTTGCACTATCGGTCGGAGAATGGCATTCGTCTTCATGGACGACAATTCGCGCCCCCATCGAGTGGGACAATCGGGACCAACAGTGCCTTGCTGAACTTGTAGATAGTATGCCACGACGAATATAGGCATGCATCAATGCAAGAGGACGTGCTACTGCGTATTAGCGGTTCCGGTGTGTGTAGCTGTCTGGGCCACCACCTCTGAAGGTCTCGCTGTATGGTGGTACAACACGCAATGAGTGGTTTTCATGAGCAATAAAAAGGACGGGCATGTTGTTTATGTTGATCCCTATTCCAATTATCTATACAGGTTCCGGAACTCTCGGAACCGAGGCGACGCAAAACTTTTTTGATGTGTGTAGTAAACACAGAAATCATAGAATTTGAAGTTGATTTACTAATTAGGCACTTAAATATTACTTTCAATGAAGTATTCAGTTCATAAGCTTAAAACTATTATATACAGTTTGGCTCTAATGATCTGTGACTCATGGAAAATTATTGAATAGTGACTAGCGCTAAGTCGATGTTTGCTACGATTAGTAGTCTATGTAATGATGGTTATGAATGCTCTTATTAGACGCGCTCTAGGCATAAGAGTCATCGTCATATAGGTAATTATAGGTACATTTCACTAGCTGGTGACACATTTAAAGAGACGATCCACATTCTCAGTGATTAAATTCGAGGTTACTATTTATATTACATAAAAGGACATATTAGACAAATGACAAGATGAGAACTATTGGCTGAATTCACTTAGGTTACTAAAATTTGTGGTGCAGAAGGCACTTACGACTCTATCGTTTATGCACTATTTGACAAAATGTCAAGTCCTTTTACACATTATACATGAACTTACTCACATACACAAAGCACAAGATAAAAATACAGCACAAATACGGACGCCACCTACTGGCATCACTATGGCTAACAACATATTGCAGTAGGGACAGAACGAAGTCTCAATAATCTCCCACTCGAACATCTTACGTAATTTTGTTTTACCACCTCCTCCTGGTCCCCGGAATGGCGTTGGTTTGATAACAGTAAGTGCCATGGGGAACAACATTCATACGATAGACCTATCCTTTCACGAAACTAGGTTTCTTAGACAAAACACACACATACGTCATCAATAATTGCATTCGTCCATTTTTCTGCTGTACGTTAAGGCATTCAGATTCCTGAGCATTGATGCAAATTTTGCTTCCATCAGGTAGATCATTGAGATCTGGTATCGCACGACAGAGCGGATCACGTTGTGGAAAGGGGCCAAGATCAGTTACTGTTAGTTACACAAGAACACAGAACTTCATTCCTCGAAAACACAATGCACTGTTTTCTCTTTAAAACAACAAGGATCAAGTCACGGCTGAGGGCCGAACTAACTTCTCAATAATAAGGTTTAAATAATTCCTTTTAAAACACAAGGATTTAGAGAAACGGATGAAGGCCTTACTTAAGTAAAATTAAAATGTCTTCTCGGCTAAAGGCCCAAATAATATTTCAGATCAACAAAGGAAATTCTTTAAAAGGCAAGCCTTTACCAATTTCGGCTAAAAGCCATATTAAGAAAAATTTAAATTAATTCCTCGGCTGAAAGCCCAATAATATTTCAACATAATAAAAGGCAACCTTTAAAGACAAGCATTTATACAGTACAACAGAAAACCATCTTAAGAAAACTTGAAATATCTTAACGGCTGAAGGCTCAAACAATTATTCAAAGTAATTAAAGACAAACCTTAAGATAAACATTTACACAGTTCGGCTGAAGGCCATTTTAAGAATTCAGGATAATTAAAGAGAAACCTTACATACAGGAGTTTACACATTACAGCTGAAAGCCACAAATTTTAAAACAAACACAACTGAAGGCCTAAATACAGAGCGAACAAGAATTTTAAGTAAACATGGCTGAAGGCTTAGTCTTAAAATACTTCACATAAGCTTTGGCTGAAGGCCATATACTGAACATAGAACAGACAAAATCAATACACGGCTGAAGGCCTGACACAGTACTTGCGACAAAAAAATCACAATGACAAACAACAGAAGAGTGGTGCTCGGAAGTGTTCCAAGAGTCAGTCTGGGGAGGAAACTCTAACAACAGTTTACGTGAGACAGGCAGCCAAGCATAACACTACATAATCGGGTGAAGAACTAACCAACAATCTAATCAATTCCCTTCCACCTGACCAACAACACGAGAACCTAAAATATTAGTGAGGACGAGGATCGCAGCAGGACTATGTCTTAATAAGTGGTGTCTAAACACAGTCAAGGAACAATAACCACTCAAAGAAAAAGAGGGAACAACATCAAGCTGTCGAACTACGCGCCGTGGCGGACAGCATCAACACGGTGAGGAAAACACACTGCGAGAAAACTATGCCAACGACCAGGGCAGGTAATCGGAACGTTAACGGCCACAAGGCAGAAGATACCGCTGGTGCTCTTCACTAATAAATTATAATAATTTCAAAAGTTAAACATCATACAGGAAGACGGCTGCAAAATTTTGCTGACTCCAGCACACCATCACATTGCTACTTTCGGGAACAGCCCAGGAAGCAACAACCAGCAGCCAGTGAAGAGATGTCACAGCAGTTGAGATTTCTCAACAGGTTCACTGATTACTCAGCGCCAGTATGCAGGTTTTGGTGACAAAGAACTTTGCAGCTCTCATGGCTAGTGTCACACAACTCCGACCGTGTGTGCTGCCAGCGGCCCCAGCCTGACCTCACGCTGCGGAGACTTCCTCGCTGCTCCGTCGCAACAGACCAACGGCCTCACACACACCACGACACGGAAATATAGCGGCCACACCAAAGCAGGTACAGTAGTTCTAGTATCGATAAACGCTGCTGCTGCTATTAATGGAGGCAAATGAGCAACTCATTCAGGTAGTAACTGAGGGAGCAGTAAGACACTACTCGATGGTGACAAAATGCCAAGAAACGAAACAGCTCAACCTCCCCCCCCCCATCAAATACCAACCCGGGGGGGGGGGGGGGGGGGGGTAATTCGACAATTGGACTAACCAAGTTTGACTTGGCTAAGATGGACCCGGTACTGCTGCTGTCATGTCACACTCCACAGATTTTTTGTTTATGCGGTTCTTCTACACATATTTTGGTGCTGGATAAACATTGTTATTTATACACTACTCTGATTGATTTATATTCACACTTTTCACATGTATATAGTCAACAAAGTCACAGTATGCAGCTCTGATACCAGAATATCAGTGGCACAGTTGGTCTCCATACATACTGACAATCGATGCCTCATAGAGGCAGTGGGTTGTATTCAGGTGTCACCTCTGTCTCAATGAACTCCATCATACTGCACAAATATCCCCATTTGCATGATGAATACTGTAGTCTAGTACAAAAGAGATTGAACGTTTTCTGTCTCAATTATCAAATACTGTGGAGTGCTAGGCCTACATTCACAGCCAGATCGTATGATCTGGTGAATGGCAGCATTCTGTTAGCACTCAGCTGAGGCTCAGGTTTCGGCTGTAACAGTGCTACAGCATAGACGGATGAGTCAGGTCGGAAAGACCCCTGTGGTCAGTGATTGCTGCTATGGTTCACGCAGGAACACCTGTGTGCCATGCCTAGCTGTTTGGCCAGCAATGGGTCGGAAGCCGTAAGAATAACAACAAAACCCAACTATAAATATAGAACGTTACGATGTTATTTGTTTATTTGTAAAAAAACACACATGTAGCTGCGCAAGGAAGCAGTATAACGCTAGCTGGAGGGTTTCTGCTAATAATAACCATACTTTCAGTACACCCATTATGGCTAACGAACTGCAACTATGATTTAAATTCGATATATCTATATATAGATATGCAACAAGTGACTTTTTTGGATGTTAGACGGGATTTACTGTGGCATTAACGAATTCTCGAGGCACTGCAGCCTCATCATCAGATCGAGGGTTTACAGGAACATTATATGGTGCACCAAGTGTAGCTAGACACTGTGCTGATGGGGCTGGCGATAATTATGGAAATTTAGTAAACGGTGATAAAACGTTTATGAAACGGAAATGTTACGTTTTCGGTACTTACAGTGCACTTCAGCGTGGTATCCACTGCAAATTCATAAGGTACATTGACAGGTTTCCCTATAAATATTCACAGTAATTAGCTGCACATGATTTGAAACTTATTCACAAAATGCAAACACTGGACGTAAATACAAAGAATATGTATACAATACATATGATACTTTGCTACATCATGATTTTTTACCTGATACGCATTATATTACAAAATGAATATTACAGTATAAAATCTAAGTGAAATATTCAAGAATGAACTTGAAGGTGTGTGATGTGACGTCCACACAGACCAAGTGACGAGCACAAAAAACGAAAAATATGCAAGAGGTAGCGTCTTTTAACAGTAATCGAAACGTTCTCGGTCTCTAATTAGAAACCCGTCACTGCTTAAATATTGAATAAAAATCGTCAAAAATAGCGGCCGAAGGCTTTCGGTATAAGATGTCACCCTTATTCTGCCAACGGCCTGGTGAAAGAGAGCGGAGGAGCAGGATGACGTTCAGAGCACTCTCTTGCCCTTGGGGTGGGAAACTGCCCTTTAAAGGCAGAAGAATCAGCAACGATAAATGACATGAGGATACAAAAGGCAATGGAGACCATTGCATTAAAGATATATGATTACTGTCCACAGGACACGTGACCTGTAATTGATAAAGTGTCGTGATGATCTCTCGATTGGTAAAAGATTCCAGACTAGTCTCCCATTCGGATCTCTGGGAGGGGACTGCGAATGGGGAGGTGACCATGAGGGAAATATTGGCTCACCAAGACAGGGTAACTTTCTACGAGTTGGGGCGTAGAATGTCAGATGTTTGAACGTGGCAGGGAAGGAAGTATATCTGAAAAGAGAAATACTAAGGCTCAGTCTAGATATAGAGGGGGGAGGGTGGTGCAGTGAAGTGAAATGGAAAGAAAATAAAGATTTCCGGTCGGACGAATACAGGGTACTATCATCATCAGCAGAAAATGGTATAATGGGAGTAGGAATAGTCACGAATGAGAAGGTGGGGCAGAGAGTGAGTTAGTGCGGACAGTTCAGTGATAAGGTTATTCTCATCAGAACAAACAGCAAATCAAAGCAGACAACAACAGTGAAGATTTGCACGCCGGCGTCGCACGCAGAAGATGAAGAGATAGAGGAAGTGTATGAGGATATTCAACGAGTTAATTCAATATGTAAAGGAAGGCGAAAATGTAATAGTCATGGAATATTGGAATGCGGCTGTAGAGGAAGGAGCAGAAGAAAATGTTACGGGAGAATATGGGCTTATTAATCGGAATGACAGAGGAAAAAGAGTAATTGAGTTTTTCGATAAATTTCAGCTAGTAATAGCGAATATTCTATTCAAGAATCAGAAGAGGAGGAGGTATCCTTGGAAAAGGCAAAGAGAGGAACTCGTGGCGGGCTGCATCAAACTGGTCATAAAACTGATGACTGAAAAAAATCACAATCCGTCTGACTGTTCTCTCAAAAATGCTTCAGATCGCACCAGGAATGTTCCTCAGCCAGCGTTAAGAAGCCCTGAGGTCGCAGAGCGTTGTGTCATCCACTACAGAACCTGCTCACCTGCTGGAAAACAACGACGGTAACACTGGTCGTTGTTGAAGCTTTCTGACAGCACTGCTGTCTCGTGGTTATAGTGCCACACCAGAAAATGATCTGTAGTAGTTCTGAACGGAGGAGAACAGTCCCACGTAGTGTACCGCGCATGTTCTTTTATTACTACAGGCTTTCAATGAGACGTCATCATTGCATAGCATGAATAACTTTTGCCTTTTCAGTCACGTTATAACATATAAATTTTGTTCCTGATAAAGTTACGAGTCTCAGAGTGAATCGGTGAGTGTGTAATGAACTGAGCTACGACATGAATCTCGGTGCTAGAATAAATCTATATACTGGTATGGTAATCGAACCCGTTCTTCAAATAAAGTAGAGGTTTAAACAAAAGTCGCCATCCTGCACGTGGCCTCAAGTGGTTTTTCATAAATCACGGAAAATATCAGAAAAATTTTCATTATTCTTTATTTAATTATTTGTTTATTTCCTCTTTTTCTTAGCCATACCATAAAGCAGTAAATTTAAAGAATTAATCGACTGTGATCAGAGCATCGTTAACAGGTCTTATACTTCCCATGAGTCCCCTTAATACTTTTTTTTTTCCAAGTCACATTAAAATTTTCCTAATTCGCATTAACTCTACAAATGCTGGCTTAAGTTATGGCCTCGGTGGAATTATGATAATGATGTAACAGATCAATGTATTGTATTGTCATGTATTGTATAATCATGTCATGTGGAGCATCGGAAAAAGTTATTCACCATCCCCGCAATAGCGTGTAATGTCTCCAAGAAGCTTGATGGCGTCTAGGAACCTTTATGAAGAGGACTGCACATGACCTTTCATCTGGAAGACGTTACTGCAGCGGAACCATTGCTGCAGCAACTGGAGTAGGTAGGCCTGATTGCATATCTACCGTTTCCTACATTTGGTGCGTTGTTCCAACCAGCCCCAGAGAGTTTCAAGTTCTACAACTTTGTGGGCTAGTCAATACTTGAGAATACTCTTGAATGTTCCTTTTCCTTTTGCCATTTAATTACATTTTTAGGCTTGTGGACCTTAAAATTGCCCGTTTCCAAGACATGGCAGGACCTGTTACGTTTTTAATTACATTAAAGAACACACAGCAGAATGTTGTTATTTTATTGCACCTCGATGTATTTTGTTGAGGTCAGAAGTAGCCTATAACACGTTAACTGAGGACGCATTTCACATAATTAGAGCGCCCACAGATCACTGCAGAGTTTTAGTAACAGTTTATTCATTTATTTATTTACAGCAAGCTCCATTACAGCATTTGTAATATTACCTGTAAGCACCGTGTGTGTGTGTGTGTGTGTGTGTGTGTGTGTGTGTGTATATATGTATGTATGTATGTGTGTGTGCGTGCGTGTGTGTGTGTGTGTGTATGTATGTGTGTGAAGCATGCTCCATTACAGCATTTGTTAAGTTTACCTGTAAGTACCACGTGTGTGTGTGTGTGTGTGTGTGTGTGTGTGTGTGTGTGTGTGTGTGTATGTGTGTGGAGTGTAGTGTGATTTGTGTGTGAGTGTTTGTGTGTGTGTGTGTGTGTGTGTGTGTGTGTGTGTGTGTGTGTGTGTAGTGTAGTGTTATTTTTGTGTTGTGTTATGATGAAGATCTGGCCATGACAGCACGTACCATTTACAAAATGAGCGGTTTCAGTCGATAATTGCTCCACGTTACATGTGTGACCGTGATAGTAAGTTAACTGTAATCAAATAATTTAAGTTGCCGAATTTCTCCGAACAATATGTAGTACATAATAGCGGAATTCCGTTCAACTTGCATTCTCGCTTATGTGTAGTCGCGCTGGAATCATTCCTGTGCTTTACGAATCACTAAATGTCGCACATCGTATACACACACAGGAAGAAATGTGTTTCATTGGATCTTACAACGCAGTGCCAGCACTCCTGGTCCGCTGATGCTTCTTCGCTCATGGTAATCGGATAACTTTGTGGGTAGGCGAGGACAGTGGTTTTTTGTATGTAACTTCGATGTCATGATGATGAGATGCGGTACCCTCACTAATTTTTATTTACAAACTTCCATGCTCGAAGAAAGGCCATACGCACCGGCTTTCTCGGTGCGTTATAAACGTCTTTCGGCGACAGTTTTGTGATTCTTTTTGTAGACCATGGCCTTAACCATTGCCGATAAAGCTAAAGCACATTACGCGGCCATAGTCTTGTGAAATCTGCTGCTTATCCTCATGGACGATCCTTAGTATGGCTGGATGCAGTTAGCACCATTTACCATTCCGACACATCTAAATTGCGTTCCATGTCACTCAAGGTGGACGGGCCAGGCACTGACGCTATATCACATACGTGAGTACATTCATCACTCCTCAGACAAGTGTCGCCCACAACCCTCCTTATAAAGTTATTTCAGCTTCAATTTCACACAATAGGTCGCAATTATTTAGTCTCATAAGCTTATAGTATCTGATTTTATATTTTCAATAGAAAAAATGATTGACTGTAGAGATTGTACACTCATGTTCAGAAAAAAGAACACACTGAACGACCAGAGATATGACGTTTATATTCACACGACATGTACATGAGTATGTTTTGCAGAAATATTTAGCATCTCAGTCACCGCAGTCCAGCAAGTGTCCTGTTGCCTAGTAGACACAGGGTCTGCCATAGCCTATGATAAGCTTGTTCCATGCATTATAGGATCGACCTGTATAAGGGGCGAATGGCGTCACCTGGTATACCCATCCACGCTGCGTTCACCTGGTTGCTAAGTTCATCTGTGGTGTTTGGCAGTCACAGCGCTGCACCTGTCGTTTCACAATATCCCACACAATTTCGACTGGAAGCTAGTCTAGTGCATTGTCTTGTTGAAAAATGGCGTATGGGGTATTGTGACGAAAGGGTACAGCTACGGGTCGCAGGATGTCATTCACGTAGGTCATACTGGTTGCAGTGCCCTGGACACACACCAACTGTGATCTGTGGTTGTAACTGAAAGCTACCTCACCCCCCCCCCCCCCCACACACACACACACCACCACCACGCCTTCAGTTGGCACCGTATGTCTTGTGCAAATGCAATCATTGTGATGTCGCCCTCGCATCTGCGGCGAACGAAAATGCAGCATCATTTTCATACAAGCGGAACCTAGATTCGTCCGAAAACACTATCTGATGCCATTCCTGTCCCCAGTGACGTCGTTATACACCATTGTTGTCTAGCATGTTTCTACACATTCGTCAAAGGTAGGTGGAGAAGTGGAAGACACACACATAACCCGAGCCGTAATATATGGCGATGGACTGTCATCTCTGATTGTGTACGATGTGTTACACTGTGCCACCAGAGCCAAGAAGGATGCAGATCTGTCCTGCAATGTTATTCGGATGAGGTGTCGACCTTCTTGAGGGGTGGTTTAGGTGGTGCGACCTGACCCATCTCGTCGTGTTATACGGCCTTCCAGGAACCATTCTGCACACAACCGTTGCATTGCCGAAACTCTTTGACCCACACAATTTCCACATTCTCTCATGGCAATAAAGCGCCCTCTTCAGACTCATTAATCTGTCGGTACGGTTCGCGCATACGTCTGCAAGGGATCTTGCATGTAGAGTCACGCTGATCCATTGCTTTGTAGTGACAACGAGAGCTGCAGGCACATTTTGCCGGTAGGTGTTGTTGCACCAAGATATCGATGTTTGACCTTGAAGCTGCGGGCCAACATAGTTCAAATGCTAATCATTTCTGCAAAACATACTAATGAACATGTCCTGTGAATATGAACGTCCTATCTCTACTCGTTCAAGGTGTCTTGTTTTTTTCTGAACATGAGTGTATTTTGAATCTGGATCGCACTTTGAATTCAATAATATGATTAGACCTCTGTTAACTCTGGAATGTACTTTTTGCATAAGTTGTATCCAGATGTGCAGTAGCCATAATATGTTTTCTAATTGTATGTTCGTTCCTGCAAGTAATTGTTTGCCTCCTAAACAAGGTGCAGAACAGGCATTTCTTTGAACATGTCATCGATTGCTCTGGTAGTCGGTTAGCGTTTGACGTATCTGTTACGTGACGTGCAGGTGCTTGGTGGCCTCGGATGCTTACTAGAATCCGGAAAAGCGTGAATGTAGAGTTGTTTATTTTTGTCCGCGGCACCACTGGTTATACAATGCGCCTCGGAGGGCGCGCAAGCCCAAGATCTGGCATCAGAGAAATGCCAGGGTTCAGAGAAGATCAAGTCGTGTACGTAATAAACTCGGTGACGTTGCTCGCTACAACTAATTCGCTCTCCGCTGTTCTTGTGCTGATATTGTGTACTCTGTGAAGCAGAAGTGGTATCTAGGGTTCGTCAAAGAAGTGTTATAGATCCTCTGCTGTTCTTAATCTATATAAACGACTTAGAAGACAATCTGAGCAGCCCTCTTAGAGTGTTCGGAGATGATGCTGTCATTTCCCGCCTAGTAAGGTCATCAGAATATCAAAACGAATGGAAAAATGATTTGAAGAAGAGATCTGCACTGTGCGTAAAGTGGCAATTGACCACAAACGAAAGGGTGGTTCTTCACATGAGTACTAAAAAAATTGTTAAATTTAAGTTACATGATATATAACTCAAATTTGAAGGTTGTCGGTTCAACTACATAGTTAGGTATTACATTTAAGAACTACGTAAATTGGAACCAGCACTTAGAAAATGTTGTGAGAAAGACGAACCGAAGACTGTGTTTTATAAGCAGAACACTTACAGTCTAGTCAAATGGCGTTTAAAACAGCCATTTTCGTAACAAAATTGTGTAAGTGTTTTTCTAAACTGTTCTCTATGCTTTTCGAATTCTGAATCCGAATTTCAAATTTACTGCTTTGTATGAGGTCGGCTTCACAACGAAAAACGAAAAATCATCACAATTTTAGTCATTTTTTTAGTTTCTCGCCTATATCCAAATAACTATGCATTTTTGGAACATGACTACTGAAAGGTGGCTACACTGAGCCACAGCGCCAGAGATTGCGCCAAAGAGTATTATTCAGCCGCCTCCACTGACAGTTCTTGTCGAGAAGTCGTAGTGGAGAGTGCTTATTGAGAAGTAGCAGTAGAGTGCTTATTGAGAAGTAGCAGTAGGCAGTTCTTGTTGAGATGTGGTAGTGGAGAGTTCTTGTCGAGAAGTCGTGGTGGGCAGTGCTTATTGAGAAGTAGCAGTAGGCAGTGCTTGTTGAGATGTAGCAGTGGTGAGTCGTTGTTGAGAAGTTCCCATGGAGAGTGCTTGTTCAGAACTTGTAGTATTGTTTTGATGGGCTAGACACCAGATGTTGTTGAATTGGGGATGCTGTAATGTGCTTTTCAGCAATATATATGAAGGTAAAAAAAATTTCCTTTTTTTCATTATTTCAATGTCTTAAACAATAATGCCTCTTGGTCACAGGTTCAGTCAACAAAGCACCTGGCTCGTGTTCTTGTATTAGACTGCATTTCTGGTTTCTATGTGCAATTATAGTATTTCTGTTTTCTTTAATTACTTCAGTATAAATGGTGTTTAAAATATCTGGTCTTATTGAGGAAGAACCGTGCCAGATGTGTACGTTGAATCACACTTCCACATACAGAACAGTTACACTTGTGTTTTGTTGTTTCGTAGGTTTTATAGTTGCTGGGGACTTAATTAATTAATTGTGTTAACGGAAATTTTCTTTCATTCTATGTTGTTGTTCTATGCAGTCAGATTGCGTACTACACTAACCAGTGTCAACCGGTTACGAGACTGCGTAATCGTACATACAGCTACTAAAAATATTTGCATTTTATTTAATTAAGCCCCCATGCACGTGGCGACCGCTGCTTCGGATCGTCCCTTGGAATTCTTCTGATGGTAAAAATAGCAGACAGTAGTATTGTTGTAGTAATTTGTAGTTTAGTAATTGTAGTCTATATTGCATGTGTAGATTTGGTGATTGTCATTCTTCTAATGGTATTTTTTGCAGAATTTAATTTTTGTTGTCTTGTATACGGGTTTGACAATTTTGTGCAATTATGAAGTTTTTAATTGTTCGTTAATCGTGTTTGAGGGAAGCATTTCGTGTGAATGGTATTGTTGGAGATAAGGTGTCATTGTGTGTAATTTTCGTATAGTGACGAGTTTTGTATGTTTTGTAAATGATTACGCGATCGATGAAAAAGGCAAAAATGATGAATAGTGAGAATGACGAAATTGTTAACATGGCGAACTCGCCAACACAGGAGAACAGGATGATGAATAATGAAGTTGAAAACAATTTAATAAGTCGGGAAAGTAGTCCGGAACCAGTTCAAAATTTTTCACAATCAAAAAATTTTCAGAATTCGAGATTAACGACAGAAGATTCTGGAATAGTATCGAACACCGATAGCTTTACGGCTATGACGAAGGAAGTTGGTTTTGCGGGAAATGTTAGGGGTGAAAAGAATTTCGAACCAGTTAATATGGAGCAGTTAATGAGTGCAATAGTAAATTTGGGATCACGGTTAGAAACTGATATGGGAACTTTGGCAACACGTTTAGAAACTGATATGGGAACAATGGAAACACGGTTAGACTCACTGGGAACACAGTTAAGATCTGAATTAAAAACAGTGGGTTCACAGCTACGATCTGAATTAAAAACAGATATGGAAACAATGGAAACACGGTTAGACTCACGAATAGGGACATGTTTCAAAAACATGAAAGATGAATTTAAAAAAGAAATTAGAGAAGAAGTACAACCGATTTTGAATGGTCAAAATAATAGATTAATTTCAATAGAAATCAGACAAAAGGAACAGGATAGAGAACAGGAAGAAAGAGATCGCGTGATAGTACAAAAGTTTTCAGAGTTAAATTTACAACGTGCACATGATAAGGAAGAAATACTTGAAAGAATCGAGAAATCCGTACCAAATGACAGAATAAATAACCTAACACAACAGTATGAACAGTTAACTACTAAATGTGTCAATACTGAAACGCGAGTCGCGACACTTACGGAAGACGTAAATAAACAGAAAGAACAAATAGGTGACTTATCGGAAAGAGTTGAGGAGATTGCAGATAAATTGACAAGTCTTAGTTTAAATGGGGACAGAGATTCAGTATATACTTTTTTTTTGGAGAGAGGAAGTATTTGCATATCTTGGCACACTGACGGTTGTTCAGCAACCGTACATTTGATTTGGCTTGGCAAACATTGGTCTTGACATGATGACTATGACGTTGACTAACTATTATTGACTGTTATACATTGCTGCCACTACTACTTGATACACAAGTTGAACATAAAATTTTGGACAGAATTGCATTTACACAGTTAACACTATTCAATTACACAGTAGTACTTAATGTGGATGAAAGATGAGTGAGTGTGTTTTGTGTGTTTTCCTTTCCTAATCCCAAATAATTGGTACCGACCTATCTCCTAAATATTATTTTTCTTGTTTGTTGTGGCTTGCAGTGACACCCATAAATATTATAGGTTTACTGATATTTGTGTATTTGTAATATTTAATATGACAATTATCTGTTATCATTTGTGTGTTTATTATTATTTGTATGTCTAGTGTAAGAGCATTGATAATGATTTTGTAAAAGCAATTGTGTGTGACTTCAAACTGTTGTACGTGCATGCACCTGCTCAACATTACTGGGTGCCACTGATGGACTGCTTCTACTGAAATAATGTCACTTGTTGCTGTCTGCACCTGTCAACATTACTGGATGCCACTGATGGAACTGCTTCTACTGACATAATGTCACTTGTTGGTGCCTGCACCTGTTCAACATTGCTGGGTGCCACTGATGGACGGCTTCTACTGAAATGATGTCACTTGTTGGTGTCTGCACCTGCTCAACATTACTGGGTGCCACTGATGGACTGCTTCTACTGAAATGATGTCAATTGTTGGTGTCTGCACCTGCTCAACATTACTGGGTGTCACTGATGGACGGCTTCTACTGAAATGATGTCACTTGTTGGTGTCTGCCCCTGCTCAACATTGCTGGGTGCCACTGATGGACTGCTTCTACTGAAATAATGTCACTTGTTGGTGTTTGCACCTGTTCAACATTACTGGGTGCCACTGATGGAACTGCTTCTACTGAAATGATGTCACTTGTTGCTGTCTGCACCTGCTCAACATTGCTGGGTGCCACTGGTGGAACTGTTTCTACTGACATAATCTCACTTGTTGGTGTTTGCACCTGTTCAACATTACTGGGTGCCACTGTTAGAACTGTTTCTACTGAAGTGATGTTACTTCTTGCTGTCTGCACCTGTTTAACATTGCTGGGTGCGACTGATGGAACTGTTTCTACTGAAATAATGTCACTCGTTGGTGTCTGCACCTGTTGACCATTGCTGGGTGCTGCTGCTGGAACTGTCAACTACTTGTTTATTGAACTATGCAAAGCATTTTATGTGAATATTTGTATAAACAGATTTTTTTGTGTATTTACTGTTTGTGAAATGTTATGAGACTCTTACCTACACCTATTTGACATTGCTGGTGCCATTGATTGAATGGTACTTGTGTAAACTATTATGTAAAATCACATGTATGAAAGCATTTGTATTCCTTACTGTATTTTATATATTAGGTTATGGAACGGTCAGTGCAAAGCCAAAATTTATTTAATGAAGTGATACTTACTTATTAATATTATCTTTGTCAGGTCAGGTCCCAAAATGATATTAATATGATTCGATCATATGCCTCTCACAGAAAGCGGAACAGCACATGGTGTAAACTATGCAGCTCCCACAACATCAGGTTGTAGAAATAAAACACAGAGGCGATGTTGCTGATTGACAAAAATGTGGAAGACATATGGAACGGCGGGAGTCTGTGGCATTGTAGAGAATTTCCCAACAACTACCCGAAGGTCATTACCTATATAGTTAATCTCACCTTCCACAGCAACGGGGCAGCGGATGTCTCGGTGTCATTTTGCGTCATGAACGTGATTCCTGTTCTAGTGTTGGCCATTGCCAGAACGTACCATTCACAATATGTACGAGGTAGTTAAAATAAAAAAAAGGTACTGTTATCTTATTGGAGAAAAAAAAATATTAAAAATTGGACGGCTTTGCAGCATATGGAAGTACGATGATTCTGCACCATTGAAGATCACTTCCAAAAAGCTGTCTGAAGGTGATGACCTCTACAATTAATCCCATGCTCAACAGTAACAAGTAGCAGATATCCAGTGCTCCACCAAGGCTCCCTCCATATCGACGAAGTGGTGTCAGGCAACTATGATGCGGTAATCATCAGTTATACGAGTGGACTGATGGGTGGCAAAGACACTGTTGGTATGGGACGATATAGTGTAACACTCACTGCAGTTGATAGGTGATCAATTTTAGCAACTTTTGCAGTTGTTCGATAATTGTAATGCCATAGAATGACACAGCAGAATGTTTTCCAATTTCTGTATTATCGCTAAATCACCTCTCCACTTCTTTTCAAGTACCATATACAAGATTGTGGAATCAGTTAGATGAGTGTGTCTTGTGAGGTAATGGGTGAGTTGTGGGACCTGAAAATATTCTAAGTTCAGAGTTGGCGGCCACCGCAGGGGCCACTTGATGCCGCACAACAGCTGGACCATGTGGTCCATCGGTCATGGTGATGTGTCGATGAAAGAGACATGCATGGGGTGCCAAAGATGGCGGACTTTGTGAAACCTTAATGGCAGACATTTCACAGAAATTGATAGTAGCCAGATGAATCACGATACCTTAAAAAGAAACATGTACATTACCATTATTTGTACGACGATTCTGATGGTGAAATCAGATTTTCAATATCTTTGTTAGTTTAGAGTTTAGTATCTGACTGTAAATTATACAAGTAACACCCAGCAACGAATTTCCAAAGTGAAACGGTTCATCCGATTTTGTCGATCGACGTGTCTTTAGAAAGCTATTAATGTAAACCTAAATTGGTATAAATTACAGATATCTAACTTGAATAGTACATGAGTTATTGGAGGTCAAAGTGGCCGATTATTATCGATCGCGTCAGGCCATAAGTACTCAACAGTTACACGAAAAAACGGTAGCAGCGTGCTTATAAATATATTTATTCATCGAAGTCTTTGTTTATATCCGATATATACTATTCATGAAGAAATTGGTCAATTATTTACTGTGTTTTAGAAAGTACAGAGACATTAGGCTACTGGCTTACTGCTGTTCTATTCCTTTGATATATGTTTATTTAATTTGTTTATGTATTTAATAATGTGTGTTAGAGGGTGTTTATGGTCCAAACGTAGGAATATTTATTTAATTTCGAGTTATTTAAATGTAAATCCAGTATTTCGAATGTGTTTCATTATGTTTGTGAGTGTGCGTTGGGTTGGAGACAGGGCAGAGGCGCTCTAGCCAATCACAGCATTCGTTAATGGGGAGACTGTATAGGAGTGCAGGAGACGACACGGAGAGTTCTAGACAGTAAGGGAGAGGACACGAGAGAGTCCTGGACAGTACGGCGCGACGGACGCACGGTCGTGGGAAAGACTTGCAGAGTGGAGCAGTTTGCGCGTGGTGGCGGGAGAGAAATATTTCGTAGTGCCGACTTGTGCAATTGTGAGATTTCCGTGGATTCTGCAGCGAGGACGTAGTATGCGTTTAGAAGTGAATATCTCGCGAGCTATGTTGTTGCCCATAACTAATTACGTGAAGTAGAAATCTATTCTTTCTCTGTTATTCAACTTTTATTTAATTGCTGGACCATCGACTCCAATATTTTACAGTAATAAAGGACATTCTTAAAGGTACTTCTGCTATCGTACCCATCATTGAAAGTCGTTAAAACAGTACCTGCAGAATTTATTTTATTGCAATCTTTCATTTATAAATTTCTATGTAACATTCAAAATTCGCAACTGCCGAGTGACAGAAACCTTCAACCATTCCATTCATTTGAATATTCATTTTGTATACTGTAGGCTCAACAGTATTTGGCTTGTAAAGTGGCAACTACGTATCCCAGCCCCTAGAGACCGAAACCAGCCAAAACTTTTAATATTTCAACTTTGAGTCAGAGGATACGTAGTTGAGAGCCATTATTCACTTATTATTTTGAAAGCCCGCAGTGTACATACATTCGACCATATACAACAAAGTATACCAGTTGTTCCGTGGTTTCAACGTCAGCCCATGACACAACAGAAAGCTTCCCAGTTTCTATGTCATCGCTAAATCGCCCCTAGCCTTTGTGGCTACAAAACACTACATTATGAATGCAGATAAATGACTGTGCAGTATGTCCACTCGACCATATGCACCACAGTATACCAGACATCGTCCTACAGAGATACAATTAGGTTATCTACATATTCACACCACATCGATCAGAGTGCAGAATTTACGATTATTATTGGCCATCTTTCCCTTTGTAGATGGGCGTCACAGAGAATCCTCGCAGTCATAGGATAGGTGATACATAGTGCTGCAAGATCCTCCAGTTTTCATTTGTCGTGATGTCTTCCACATTTTTGTCAATGAGAACCATCACCTCTGTGTTTTATTTCTACCCAACTGCGTGTTTTGGGAGCAGCATAGTTGACACCATCCTGTGTTCAGCTTTCTGTGAAAGCCAAAGGATCTAAACATGTTAATATCGTTTCAGAATCTGACATAGACCTTGAAGTCATGGTAGAAAAACAAAGTGTATGATGATGTACAAAACTATAGTTGTACAGTACTTGGATATGTTACACCCGAATAAACAAGTAAAGTTTGGAAGGTAGGAGACGAGGTACTGGCAGAAGTAAAGCTGTGAGTACCGGGCGTGAGTCGTGCTTCGGTAGCTCAGTTGGTAGAGCACTTGCCCGCGAAAGGCAAAGGTCCCGAGTTCGAGTCTCGGTCGGGCACACAGTTTTAATCTGCCAGGAAGTTTCAATGTATTAAACTGCTTGTGAATGACCTACGTAAGAACTCTCTTTGTCCAGATTCTTTCGGACATGTCCGAAAGAACAGATGCCATCTTCATACAGCACGAAATGAAGATTTGGACTCGCATCCCAGTCCAGATTCAATATTTTCGACATCCCAAATTCAAATACTGTAAGAAATAAGTGCTCTGTGGCCCTTCATGAGGACTGCCTCATTACTGCAGTCAGTCTCCACACGTACTTGTTGCAACTACCGCTTCTGCCATGGCTCATACTACGAATGGCATTCAATAAGTAATCCAACCCTTTTCTCTGAAAGTAAGTTGGATTTATTCGGGATTCCAATACACCATATTATTCCCCACTCTTTTGGCTAAAAAACTCTGTTTTTCAACATAGTCCCCTTCACTGCCACGGCATTACGCCACCTTATTGGGAATGCTGTACGCGCGCAATGGTTCCATTCCACTGGGCGACGTTGGAGCCAGCGTTTTGCTTCATCAGTAACCCCGCCGTCATCCACGTGCTGTTTCTCGCGGTGTGCATACATAATTTGGCCACACAGATGGAAGTCGGAGGTGCGAGATGCAGGCAGTTTGGTGGATGGGGCAGAACAGTCCAATGAAGTTTTGTGAGCTCCTCGTAGGTGCGCAGATTTGTGTGAGGCCTTGTATTGGCATGGAGAAGCAGAAGTTTCTTTTGCATTTTTGTGGCGATGAACAAGTTGAAGTCATTTCTTCAGTTTCCAGAGGGTACGGGGACTGAGCTGATTTGGGGGAAGAGACCAAACAACGAGGTCATCGGTTTCATTGGATTAGGGAAGGATGGGGAAGGAAGTCGGCCGTGCCCTGTCAAAGGAACCATCCCAACATTTGCCTGAAGCGATTTAGGGAAATCACGGAAAACCTAAATCAGAATGGCCGGACGCGGGATTGAACCGTCGTCTTCCCGAATGCGAGTCCAGTGTGCTAGCCACTGCGCCACCTCGCTCGGTCCAGAGGGTACCACAATACACTTCAAAGTTGACCGTTGCACCATGAGGGAGGACACCAAACGGAATTGGCTCTAAGCTCTATGGAACATCCGAGGTCATCAGTCCCCTAAACTTAGAAATACTTAAACCTAACTAACGTAAGGACATCATACACATTCATACCCGAGGCAGGATTCCAACCTGCGACCGTAGCAACAGCGCGGTTCCGGACGGCAGCGCCTAGAACCGCTCGGCCAGAGCGGCCGGCCCAAACGGAATTAACTCCTTTACAGAACCAAACGGCCGTCGTCATGACTTTACCGGCTTAGGATGCGGCTTTGAATTTTCTCTTTGGAGGAGAGGCACTGTGCCGCCATTCCATGGATTGCTGTTTTGTTTCCGGTACGAAGTGATGAATCCATGTTTCATCGCCTGTGATGATGTTCGACAATGAATTCTCACAATCAACTTCGTAAGGCGTAAGCAATTCCGCACAGATGGTCCTCCGTTGCTTTTTATGTTTTCTGTTAGTTGGTGAGAAACTCACATCTTTGAGTACCACAACTGATGTCAGCACTACCAACACAGACGTACTGTTGTGCAGTAGGGTGTGTGCCTGTGATCCGTCGATCACTTCGAATGAGAATGTCCGCACGTTCCAACTGTGTGCAACCAGCTGGCAAGCGGAAAATCGGACAGGTTTGCACGACCTCCTTGCGATGACGACAGACGTCTCACCGTGCTCGTCTCGTAGACATTCTGCTTGCGCCTATGAACATCTGCGATGCTCTGGTGCAACCACCGATCGGAACTTTATGAAACTACAAGGACTGAAGCGGGAACATTCCACGATGTCCCACAACCAATTCCGCATTTTTTCAACCGAAATTAGCAGAAAAAATGTGTAGCGTTACTTCATGTTCGAGTCGATAGCGGAAGGACATCGTATTCAAAATGGATTTGGGGTCACAGTTCAACCCTGCGTTGTTGAAATGGCTTTACCAGAGGCGAAGAAGGTTTGCTAGTGCTCGTTGAAAATGATGCCGGAAATGTGAACCGAACCGAGACCTTTAGCCTACAAAGCTGTACTCATTCCAAGAGATCAACAGATTATACATACGGTTGGCTTTTATGATTTTGTCGTAAAGAAGGATACTCCCCTCTGGATGAGAATACTGAGTCCCTGTTTTTATTTTTTTACACCGTATTCGTCTCATATCATTCCGTAGGCTCTGGAGTTTCTCATGTAGCATACGATGTAAACAATATTCAACTATGTAACCTACCAAGACTAAATTTACCTCAAAATGTAAGTTTTTACACACGCTCGTGGAGATTCTTTTGGCGTGTTACCACGAATGTTGCTGTATTTATCAAGCGTCCTTTATTTATTTGAGGTTCTAGAATTTTTCTTGGAGTGACTATAGATGGACCCGTGAGACCATGTACGAAGAGCCGTCTGCTTCCTGTAACGGCTGACGACGAATTTCAGTACACAGTAACCCAAGTCAATCATCGGCATCTGTTTCACACCCGTAAAAAATGGCTCTGAGCACTATGCGACTTAACTTCTGAGGTCATCAGTCGCCTAGAATTTAGAACTAATTAAACCTAACTAACCTAAGGACATCACACACATCCATGCCCGAGGCAGGACTCGAACCTGCGACCGTAGCGGTCCCTCGGCTCCAGACTGTAGCGCCTAGAACCGCACGGCCACTCACACCCGTAAACGTGTCGAGTTTTGTGCCTACGAACTACGATTTGCGGACAGCATTGGTTTTCTATTACTATTTGAAGAAAACTGCTGGAGAATCGCATCAAATGCTTGTCGAAGCTTTCGGCGAACATGCTCTTAGGAAAACAGTGTTTCGAGTGGTTCAAAAAATTCAAAACTGCTGATTTTGACGTGAGAAACGTCGACCTGGGAAACCACCGAAAAAGTTCGAAGACAACGAATTGCAGACCTTATTGGATCAAGATGATACTTAAACTCAATAGGAACCCGCGGAACAATTGAATGTGACACAGAAAGCCGTTTCTCTTCGGGGGGAACACTATGGGAAAGGTGCAGAAAGTGGGAAAATGTGTTCCACATGAACTGGATGAAAGAAAGCAAGCAAATCGAAAGACCACTTGTGAAATGGTGCTCGCCAAATACAAAAGAAAGTCGTTTCTCCATCGAATAGTGACAGATGATGAAAAATGGAAATATTTTGAGAATCCTAAGTGTCGTAAATTATGGGTGAATCCAGGCAAACCATCGAAAACCACTGCAAGACCGAATCGCTTTGGAAGGAAGAGAATGCTCTGTGTTTGATGGGATCAGAAGGGAGTTATCTATTATGAGCTACTAAAATCTGGTGGAACCATTAACACTGATCGCTACCAACAGCAAATGATCAATTTAAATTGAGCATTACGTGAAAAACGACCGGAATATGGAATAAGCGATCACAAAGTCATATTGCTCCATGATAACGCCCCATCACACACAGCAAAACGGGTCAGGGAAACGACAAAGCAGTTCAGTTCGGAAATACGAGGGCATGTGGCTTATTCTCCAGGTCCGTCTGTTTATCATCTATTTGCATCTCTGGGACACCCTCTTGCTGAACAAAGCTTCACGTCGTATGAAAATGTATGAAAATTGCTCTCTGATTGCTTATCTTCAAAATAAGAATTGTTTGTTTGGCGTGTCATTCATAGCCTGCCGGAAAGGTGGGACAAATGTATAAAAAACGATGGAGAGTATTTTGAATAAGCTATTGTTCATCAGTTTCAAACAAAAGACGTGTAATTATTGAAACCAAATTCCAGTTTCATACTGCTACACCTGGTGAGCATTACAAAACTTTCCGTGAAACTGAAAGAAGTCTTACATTTGAGTGATTTTGTTCTCTTTCGAATTAATACACTTTTTGACAATTGCTAAGGAACAACTGCCAACCGGCAGCTGCTACAGAACACCCGACCAGTGATAGTAAAAGAAAATGTAGGGGGCACTACATGTTACCTGCAGCGAAGCCCATACACAAACGCTCGGTATGCATCGACAGTTCAGGCAGTACGTTGTTTGACGAATGCTGTTATGGATATCGATTAGTGCAACATGCCGTGTGGTACAGCAACATGTCTGCAAGACGTCATTTGAGTGCTTACGATCGTCGACGAGCCGCTGGACGGCTCGAAGGAGATCAAAGCGTCCAGAAGTGTCAATTCGCGATTAATAAAGGCTGCTGAGGGTGGAAATGCTATAAGAAATCATGTAGGTTGCTTGTATGGACCATCACACCGCAAGAGGACCAATACGTAGCACTAGTTGTGAACTGGATTCCACCTCCGCCAACTCAGATATCTCAAAATGTTTTTTACCAAAATGAAGATTGTAATCCCAGATTGGTGTTGAGAGCTGCGCAGAGAGGATGTAGACTAAAGGAATTTTAGAAAATGTAATCTGCGCACTGCGATTTGTTAATCGCTCTACGCTGTGTGATTGATTTGGAGAACACGGACATCATCTCTGAATGACAGCAGGTTCCAGAAACACAATAAGTAAAAATGAACATTGCAAATTAGCAATGAAATCACACCAATGGCGGATCGGAGCCACGTCGAAGTGTAGCGTCTTCCCTGTTAGAAATACTGAAAAGTAGAACTAGTAACGCAATAAATAATGAAATAAACATGTGACCTGCTGTATTAATAAGAAAAAGCACATAAGCGACTCAAAACAAGCTCGTAAATTAAATTGCGACAGCTGAAAGCAGAAAGACAAGTACGAACAACCAAGCTTCTCCTAGACGCTCTCAAAAAAAATTGAAAGCATGGCCTTTTATTACTCAAGCATTTACATACAAAATCGTTGACATTTACATCGGTACAAATATTGATATACACGTGCGGAAAATAAATTATTTAGAAGAGGATATTACAACGCCCGCTGAATGACTACGTTGCAATTCGTTGCTTCTTTGTGTATAGTCGCTCAACCTTCACAAATCGGAAAAAGTTAACAATAATATTATCTTGGAACTCTTCCATTTGGTCCGTGTTTGCGTAGAAAAATAGTAATATCAAAAATTGAGTCCGCCTTGATGCAAACACCGTGTTATTTGTTTATTTCTTTATTATCCCAAACTAGTTTCGGCGACAAATATCACCATCATCAGTGGTTTTTTTAAAATCTAAAACATTCAGAAAATGGTATGGTTGTACAAACACAGTAAAACATAATTACATTTTTACAAATCGTCTTTAGAAATATAGTTCTATATTGATACTTTTATACTACCTTATTTATTGTATGCTGCAGCATCTTTTAAGCTATTATTGGCGCTGCTTGTGACATATTTTCTGTGCTCTCTTTCTGTTGCCGTCTTTCTATACTTAGCGAACATCATGTCATCTGCAACCATGTGAGCGGCTGTTAGTAAACAAATACTCAAAGGTGAACTTCGTATGTCAGCAGTATATATTTAGGGTTGTGGTAGTGTTTGTGGAAACCAGTTATTTTGGTGTGTATTTAGCTGTAGCTTAGCTATTCGTGTACTCACGTTCGTCGGATGGTGTGTGGCTGCTTTTTACACAGAAAAATAAAACTTTTGAACTTTGTTTCTGATCCATAATCTTACGCCATCTTGCTGTTCGCGTGTGTCGCGAGAGGCGTATCGCAATTGGCGAGAAAGGCTATGAAAAACTGTAGCGCGAATTACGACGACTTCTGCTCATTATTTATGTCTCTGTGTGTGATGGGGAGGTGGTTCTTTTGCGCGTGTGTGCTTTCTGTTCTGAGTCCTTGGTCAGTTCTCTCAGAGCGGTAAAGAGTGTGTTGTTGCAGAGTGTTGTGTTTTCATTTATTACATTTTTCTCTTTGACTGTAGCCATTTGTATGTGGTAATTTTCTTCTATCGTTAGTTGTCGGTATAGACTGTTGCTGTTTCTCAGAATGCGTAGATCGTTTTCGATATTAGTGGGGTTATGGTTTTTGTTCATTAGATGTTCTGCGAAAGTTGAATGTGTGCTGTCACTTGTTACAGCTCTCATGTGCTCTGTGTACCTCGTTCGGAAATTTCTGCTTGTTTGTACTATGTAGCGGGCCTGACAAGAGTTGCTGAATTTGTCTGAGGTTTTTCTGACTGGTCTTAGTCTTTCTTAACTGTATTGTTTCTTCTGAATGTTATTGGGATCCGTTGCTTTTTTAAGATGTTTCCTATTCTATGTGATATTTTGTTATTGTATGTTAGTGTGTACCATCTCTCTCTTTTTTCTGAAGTGGTGTGGTCTGCTGTGTTGTCTGTGTGTGCTGCATGTTTCCGTTTTACGTTGTTGTTGAGTTTGTTTATGGTTCAAATGGCTCTGAGCACTATGGGACTTAACATCTATGGTCATCAGTCCCCTAGAACTTAGAACTACTTAAACCTAACTAACCTAAGGACAGCACACAACACCCAGCCATCACGAGGCAGAGAAAATCCCTGACCCCGCCGGGAATCGAACCCGGGAACCCGGGCGTGGGAAGCGAGAACGCCACCGAACGACCACGAGATGCGGGCTGAGTTTGTTTATGGTGTCTGTTTTGTAGTCGTTTTCAACAGCAATTTGTTTGATTATGTTTAGTTCCTGGGTGTATTTTCCTGGTTTAAGAGGTGTTCTGTTTATCCTGTGAAGCATGTGTGTGAAACTGGCATATTTATGCACTATCGGATGGTTGGATGAGCTGTGGATAACAGTGCTTGTGGATGTGGGTTTTCTGTACATGGAGAATTCATGTTGGTGGTTGTTTCTTGTGATTGTAAGATCCAAGAAATTTAGTTTCTTGTTGTTTTCCATTTCCATTGTGAAGTGGATTTGTGGGTGTACTGTGTTGATGTTACTGTGGAGCTCTTCTATCCTGCTATGTGTTTCATCTATAAGACAGATTATGTCATCCACATATCGGTACCAGTAGATTTTTTTGTACACTCCTCGTTTTACAATGTTATTGAATATTGTGTTCTCTATATGGTCCAAGAAAATGTTGGCTAAAATTCCACTGATGGGGGACCCCATGGGAAGCCCCGCTTGCTGTAGGTAGAAGTTGTTGTTGAAAGTGAAGTAGTTTTGTTCTGTGATTAGCCTAAGGATGGATGAGATTTCATTTATATGTGCATCTGGGAATTTACCGCATTTTAGCTGTTGTTCTATAATGTTTATAGTTTCTTCTGTGGGTATGTTTGTGTACACGGATGTTATGTCAAAAGACACCAGTTTTGCTGTTGGGGGAATGTTGACATTCCTAATTTTCTCTATCATGTCTCCTGTGTTTTTGATGTTTCTGTTGTTTGTGTATGTGTATGTCTTCTGTAGGAATGTGTGCATGTGTCTCCCTAGTAAGTAAGATGGGGCTTTTCTGAAGTCAACCACTGGCCTGACAGGGATGAGGGGTTTGTGGACCTTTGGCAGGCTTGTTAAGAGTGGAGATTTAGGGTTCTTTCGTGTCATTCTTTCTGTCTGGTTCTGTGTCAAGGTGTGTGTGATATTTTTTTAAAGAGAGTCTTTACATTTCTTTGGTATCTTTGTGCTGGGTCACTGGTTAGCTTGCTTATTTCATTCTCTGCCAGGAATTTTTCTGTTTTCTCAATGTATGCTGCCTCTGTCTGCCTTGGTGATGAGAGCATTATGATGCTTTAGTTTTCTGTGTATACTGTTTATGGTTTTCTCTTCAGATGTTTTTTTATTTGTGTTTATGGATGGTTTGTTCTTTCTGTTGATTTATTTCATTTCCTCTGTCGGTAGTTCTCTTGTTAGGCGTGGGTTGAAATTTTGAGTGTTAGTTTTTTCATGTTGTTCTATGATGTATTCAGCCTCAGTAATAAGATTACTGAGACTGGGTTGAAATCTTGAGTGTTAGTTTTTTCATGTTTTTCATGTTCAACCCAGGCATCAGCGTGTGCACACGACGTAGTGGTGGCTGCGAGTTAGTCGGAGAAGTGTCATCAGAAGCTGATTGTGACGCCAGTTGAAAATTGTGACATCAGACATCGTCTGCGTGACATCAACAGAAGGCGTCAGGCAAGCTGATTGATCTCCTTGGAATGCTCTCAGTGCACGCGTTCAGTGATCTTGATACTCACCCCAGTTTCCACTCGCACACGTATAGTAGCACTGCTGAAGCTATATGAGTCATGAAACATCTGTACGTTGGCGTAGGTATTTTGAAGGGATGCACTTCTATAGTGCATAGAGAATTAAAATTCATAGAGAAATGTATACACAATAAATCAATACTTTATATTCATTCTTCACAATAGGTAACAACATAGGTTTATAATGGAAACTATTCGTTTTTATTGTATTTTGGTAACTGGAAAGATTTGTACACTGCTCATTTTAGGGATATTGCAAATTCAGACAAGACTGAAAGCTCGTTCTCTGTTTGAATAAAACATTGCTTACCTACAAACTTCAAGTGTTGAATTCACACGAACATTAACGTGTCCATAATTTTTGTTTTTTTTTGTACGTTCATTAACGTGTCCAATTGAAATGGTCATTTTGCTGCTGGCACGCCGCGGCGTAGTTCAGGCGCTACCGTTGGACGCGACACAGAAGGACTGGTGTTGGAGGTGGAGTTACAGTTCATGTGCGTGGGAATCCACTCCGTTCGGTAGCAAACACTCCTGAAGGAAGCAGCCTCAGTTATTTCCCGAGGTAAGTGTTCACCTTAGTAACCGGCACAGGTGCTGTTTACTTGTCCTAATGTTCGTTTAGCACCCCACAGGGATCAGGGTTACATACGAAGCATTAACTGTCCACACCAACACACGACTGGTCACTGTTTATCGGATGCACGCTACTAGTCTGTCTTTCACTGTAAGACAACTCTAGGTACTTTCGTACGTAATTTCTTATTTACCGTGGGCTTTTACATTTACAGATTTTCTTGTTCAAATCATTTTATCTACTTATGTCCTTCTAATTACCGGTCACATGTTTCTACAAATTTCTCTTAACGCATTTTCAGTCTATTAGAATACGCTTTAGAATCATGGAGTTAGTATTTCAAGTAATTATATACATGTAAAAGTCAGGCTAGAAAAGTCACTACAACGCATCATCACTACCTGAACTACGTGAGTACAAAATAGCGAAGTAACTGCTATTAGAAACGATACAATTGCGAGACAAAAATGCTCATCAAAAGGAGGAGGGGAAAGAATTTTTAATAAGAAGTACACTACCATTCATGTTGCTTAGCCGTGTGTTGTGTAAGTGTGCTACACTACTGATGTTTACAACTTAAATAGTCCAGTACATTACGTACAGGCATGTGATTCATTTACGTTCAGATGGTACATGGCACACAGTGTACTGTTCTGTATAAATGTTTTAATCTGCCAGGAAGTTACATATCAGCGCACACTCCGCTCCAGAATGAAAATTTCGTTCTGCATTACGAATTATCTCGAAGAGAACGGTCTATTGACACACGCTCAACATGTATTTAAAAAGCACCGTTCTTGTTAAACTCAACTAGCTCTTTATTCACACGAAACATTGAGTGCTATCGACAAAAAATTTCAAATTGATTCCATATTTCTAGATTTCCAAAAAGATTTTGACACCTTATCTCACAAGCGGCTTGTAATCAAATTACGTGCTTAAGGAAGATTGTCTCAGTTATGGGACTGCATTCATGATTTCGTATCAGAGAGGTCAGAGTTTGTAGTAATTGACGGAAAATCATCGAGTGAAACAGAAGTGATTTCTGGCGTTCTGCAAGGCAGTATACAGGCTCTCTGCTGTTCCATACCTATATAAACGGTTTAGGAGAGTATCTGAGCAGCCGTCTTAGGTTGTTTTCAGATGATGCTGTCGTTTATCGTCTAGTAAAGTCATCAGTCGATCAAACCCAATTGCAAAACAATTTGGATAAGATATCTGTACCGTTCGAAAATTGACAGTTGACCCTAAATAATGAAAAGTGTGATATCATCCACATGAGTGGTAAGAGTAACCCGTTGAACTCCGTTAACCAGATAAATCAATCAAACCTAAAGGAAGCAAATTCAGCTAAATACCTAGGAATTACAATTACTAATAATTGAAATTGGAAAGGTCACATGCAAAATGTTGTGGGGAAGGCGAAGCAAAGACTATGTTTCATTGACAAAACACTTAGATGACGCTACATGTCTGTTAAAGAGACTGCCTACATTGTGCTTGGCCGTCCTCTTTTAGAATACTACTGCGTGGTGCCTGATCCTCACCAGATACAATTAACGGAGTACATACAGAAAATTCAAAGAACGGCAGCACGTTTTGTGTTATCGAGAAATATGGGAGAGAGTGTCACGGACATGGTAACAGGCTATGGAGTGGACATCATTAAAGCAATGGCGTTTCTCGTTGCTCCGGGACTCTCTAACGAAATTCGTCACCAACTTTCTCTTCCAAATGCGAAAACATTTTTTGAGCCGACCTACATGGGAAGAAACGATCATCATAATAAAATAAGGGGAATCAGAGTTCGCACTGGACGATATAAAAGTTCGATTTTTTTCCAAGCGCTGTTAGAGAGAGGAATAATAGAAAATTATTGTGAAGGTGGTTCGATGAACCCCCTGCAAGGCTCTTAAGAGTGATTTGCAAAGTAGTCATGTAGATATAGTTCTCCTACGCTATTTGCGGCCGACTCTGACTCAGTGGACAACACTAATTGCAATTTCATTTCATGTTAGAGACTATCGGAAAGGCTTAAAACGCTTTCAAGGTGACCCCTTGCACAAATTAACTTTTCTCCTGATGCTATTCCTCATCGGCTCTTACTTAAGTAAAAAAAAATTGACAGTCAAATAAATAGAGTAAACCCACAACGACAAATAGACATGGAGGCTAACTAACTCACTCTTGGCATCAGCGTGGAAGAACTTTGAAAAGACGAAAATTGATAAGGCCACGGTTTTAGATGGCATGAGGTTCATGAAGTAAATTAAGCACTTCGAGGTCAAACTTAACTCATTGCTTCCGTAAGTATACCAGTATTGAAATCGGTTCTACATGGCGAACAAAAGCCAAATACGTGTCATTGAAGATCTCTTCGTTTTAGACCCATTATTTTGATAACTCAAGGTCTCGCTGAGGAGATCCGCCACCGACTACTGTCGTCATTACTCTCTCGGTGCAATGGAGCTTGCCATATTCCTACACAGCGCAGTTATACCATTACAGGAAACATTAATTCATAAGTTTGCTGTGTTAGCTTACAAAGCCACATACTGTTTTTCCATCTTGTCGTGGACAGAAAAAAATGGACTATACTAACTACATCACATGAGAAATCTTTTTCTTGTATTATATGTAAAATGTTGTCTTGGGTAATTAAGGTTCTGCATCTAAATTTTTTTCGAATATAGCATCAGGACTTTAAAACCAAGTTTTCGTCAAAACATTTGAGACTGTTTAGTTTTATACTGAGATGTAAAACTACGTCATGTTAGTAAGTAATTAAACAAAAACTCTTGCAAGGTCAGTTGAGTAGGAGAAGTAACGATCAATGGCAGTTTTAAAGAATGTATAGACGAATGTCACGATTTCCATCAGACAAAACGTTCATAGGAAAAAAATATACATAGCATCAGTAGGCTAGTAATACTTCCAATCAATAGTGGTCGTTAAGTTTCATTAACAAGAATCCATTGAGAGTGAAAAAGTATATTTTTAAAATAATGTCTTGTTTTTTGTTGGTGCAATAAAATGTTCTTGTTTAATGATAGAGTGCCATTGCCATCAGTGGTGAATAATCGTTGCCAAGTTCCATCATTTCTGTAGGCGGCGTTAGGAAATCCGCTGTCGGTGGGGTTAACGAATCCATTTTCTCTTTGGTTTCTTTTTTCCTTTTGGGATTTTAGTTACAGTTGGGAAATGTCTGGTCGTGATTCTGAAACTGTTTGAGAAAGTGCTGTTGTTGGGCATGCAGAGACGGTGGTTTGTGGACAGTAGGAAAATACGTAATCACCGCCATAAACAAAATGAAACGAATTGAAGTGAACGCTTAGCCAGGCGGATGAACGGTAAATGGAGCAATTGAGTTCTTTGTTGGGATCATGAGATAAGAGAATATCCAGACACCTGTTTGTCCATAGCGGGAGGATGGCAAACAACACTGAAGTGCCAAGGATACTGGTGAAGGCATGCGTATTTAAATACAGAGATATATGTAAATAGGCAGAATACGACGTTGCGGTCGGCAACCACTATATAAGACAAAAAGAGTCTTGAACAGTTATTACATCGGTTATTGCTGTTACAATGGCAGGTTATCAAGATTTAAGTTAGTCTGAAGGTGGTGTTATAGTCGGCGCACGAGCGATGGGACACAGCATCTCCGAGGTAGCGGAAATTTTCCCGTACGATCATTTCACTAGTGCACAGTGAATATCAAGAATTCGGTAAAACATCAGTCTCCGACATCGATGTGGCCGGAAAAAGATCTGCAAGAACGGGACCAACGACGACTGAAGACAGACAATCGTTCAACGTGACAAAAGTGCAACCTTTTCGCAATCTGCTGCAGATTTCAAAGCTGGGCCATCAGCAACTGCCAGCGTCCGAACCATTCAACGAAGCATCATCGATATGGGCTTTCGGAGCCGAAGGCCCACTCATGTACCCTTAATGACTGCGCAATGCAAAGATTTACGCATCGCCTGGGCTCGTCAACACCTACATTGTACTGTTGATGACTGGAAACGTATTAGCTGGTCGGACGGGTCTCGTTTCAAATTGTATCGAGCGGATGGACGAGTACGCGTGCAGAGACAACCTCGCGAATCTATGGACCCTGCATGTCAGCATGGGACTGAGCAAGCTGGTGAAGACTCTGTAATGGTGTGAGGCGTGTGCATTTTCAGTGGAGTGGGAGCCCTGATACGGCGATACGTCTAGATACGACTCTGACAGGTGATACGTATGTAAGCATTCTCCAGAATTGCTACAAAGAGTGGCTCCAGGATAGCACTTCTGAATTTAAACACTTCCGCTGGCCACCAAACTCCTCAGACATGAACATTACTGATCATATCTGGGATGTCATGCAGCGTGCAGTTCAGAAGAGACCTCACTCCCCCCCCCCCCCCCCCCGCCCCCCTCGTTCTCTTGCGGATTTATGGGCAGCCCTGCAGGATTCATGGCGCCAGTTCCCTTCAGCACTACTTCAGACATTAGTCGAGTCCATACCATGTCGTGTCGCGGTGCTTCTGCTTGCTCGCGGGGGCCCTACACGATATTAGGCAAGTGTACTAGTTTCTTTCGCCTTTCAGTATATACACTACTGGCCATTAAAATTGCTACACCAAGAAGAAATGCAGATGATAAACGGGTATTCATTGGACAAATATATTATACTAGAACTGACATGTGATTATATTTTCACGCAATTTGGGTGCATAGATCCTGAGAAATCGGTACCCAGAACAACCACCTCTGGCCGTAATAACGGCCTTGATACGCCTGGGCATTGAGTCAAACAGAGCTTGGAAGGCGTGTACAGGTACAGTTGCCCATGCATCTTCAACACGATAGCACAGTTCATCAAGAGTAGTGACTGGCGTATTGTGACGAGCCAGTGGCTCGGCCACCATTGACCAGACGTTTTCAGTTGGTGAGAGATCTGGAGAATGTGCTGGCCAGGGCGGCAGTCGAACATTTTCTGTATCCAGAAAGGCCCGTACAGGACCTGCAACATGCGGTCGTGCATTATCCTGCTGAAATGTAAGGTTTCGCAGGGATCGAATGAAGGGTAGAGCCACGGGTCGTAGCACATCTGAAATGTAACGTTCACTGTTCAAAGTGTCGTCAATGCGAACTAGAGGTGATCGAGACGTGTAACCAGTGGCACCCCATACCATCACGCCTGGTGCTACGCCAGTATGGCGATGACGAATACACGCTTCCAATGTGCGTTCACCGCGATGACGCCAAACACGGATGCGGCCATCATGATGCTGTAAACAGAAACTGGATCCATCCTAAGAAATGACGTTTTGCCATTCGTGCACCCAGGTTCTTCGTTGAGTACACGATCTCAGGCGCTCCTGTCTGTGATGCAGCGTCAAGGGTAACCGCAGCCATGGTCTCCGAGCTGATAGTCCATGCTGCTGCAAACGTCGTCGAACTGGTCGTGCAGATGGTTGTTGTCTAGCAAACGTCCCCATGTGTTGACTCAGGGATCGAGACGTGGCTGCACGACCCGTTACAGCCATGCGGATAAGGTGCCTGTCTTCTCGACTGCTAGTGATACGAGGCCGTTGGGATCCAGCATGGCATTCCGTATTACCCTCCCGAACCCACCGCTTCCATATTCTGCTAACAGTCATTGTATCTCGACCAGCTCGAGCAGCAATGTCGCGATACGATAATACGCATTCGCGATAGGCTACAATCCGACCCTTATTAAAGTCGGAAACGCGATGGTACGCATTTCTCCTCCTTACACGAGGCATCACAACAACGTTTCACGAGGCATAGCCGGTCAAATGCTGTTTGTGTATGAGAGACCGGTTGGAAACTTTCCTCATTTCAGCACGTTGTAGGAGTCGCCACCGGCGCCAACCTTGTGTGAATGCTCTGAAAAGCTAACCATTTGCATATGACAGCATCTTCTTCCTGTCAGTTAGATTTCGCGTCTGTAGCACGTCATCTTCGTGGTGTAGCAATTTTAATGGCCAGTAGTGTATTAGAAAACCTCCAGGAGCAACAAGGAACTTAATAGCTGAAGAATGTCAGTAGTTTATGTGATACTTTGCAATTCCTCTGTATAATTTAATTATAGCTTCGTATGAGGGTAAGATTCTCACATGAGGTGGTCAGCTTAATTTAATGGCATCTGACATTACTGAAATTCTTCAGCAAAAAGCAACCATCGCCAGAGAGAATAACACATCATTTAGATGATGGGAGTGTGGCTATTATGTGTGGTATGACCACGTAGTTTGCTCAGTAAAAGTATAGATGCGTTACTAAAAAACACCTGAGCTATTTTCCATCAACCACCAACAGTCAGTTAGTGGGACCTTTACCTGACGGCATCAAAGTCCAACAGGATCACTGATTAGAGACCAGTGACCGAATCATTCACATTAATTTCTTGCAGGTAATAAGCCCAAGACACATTAAAATGATCGACATCTAATTTCAGGGCGGCGATTTGCTGTGAGCAATAACAAATTAATGGCTGAACGCAGTGCGCGTTCCGCCATCACGTCTCTTCACAATTATCTGCCGACTTCGCTATCTCAGCCAGAGCGATCTCATCTTAGTACACAAACATGTAAATATCCACGTTAAAAGAGCTTATAATAAGAATAATTACAGAAGTTCTTTTACATTTGTTTTTTACTTAATTCTAAGAACAAAATTAGTAAACATCTATACACTTAAAATATGCGTCTGTTCACTAAGGCAGAAGGAAGAGGAAGATCTGTGACAAACATATAGAGCTACGCTCTTACCAACAGACAAGAGAAAAACAACTTCATACATGTGTTTTGCTTCAGCCACAGGCTGATTTTATATAGCTGGTATTCTGGAATATACTATCCTTTTCCTTTAGAAGGTTCTTGACTTAAAAAGACGTATGTGAAACTTTAATGTTGTCAAGGAAAATAAAGCACCTGCAAAAGCGAGAAGCAGGTTCCTACTGAACTTATATGAAAACTAAAGCTTTTATGTAAAGCAATATTTGATTGTGGAAAAGTCTATAGAAGGTTTTCAGTCACAAGTTAACGTCGAATGTGTGAAGAAACTGAGTCATTCGTAAAGCAAGTAGCAGTCTCTGCTTTCCCCATATTCCTGACCAACTGTAAATGGAGTTTCAGATCTTGAGATATAGGCTTGGTATATTGACTCCCTGATCATTTTCTTCTCACCTGCCTTCTCTAATATTTACTAACTGGGCTACCCCGAGGTAGACAGACTAGAAAGGGAGCCCATTCCGGCGAGTGTGCTCTGATTGATCAGCGATGTGTTACGTCACTTGTGGCAGCCTGCGCTGGCGGAGTCACCCTGTCGCTAATGGAAATCTCACAAGGTAGAACAACTTTTCACAACTCTTTTCATCCCATTTTTAGGATCTCATTGATGGGTTCCAGATGATTGGAAAGAATTACTTTCGAAGTATCCGAAAGGAAATGTTCAGCGGTATAATTGCTAATCATCAACACTCGTTAATTTCCAAAGCTAGCTGTAGATGATGATCATTGAAATTTACGACTTTAGAACGTGACTGCGCTGAATATTTTACAGTTTTACGTGCTACTTCAGTTTAGATATATTTAGAGAATATTATGATAGAGATGACGAAAGTTACCTGATGATGTTGAGGTAATTCGAAGTTGCTGGAGACGACGCAATCCAAAGAACCTATCTTTTCGCCGAAGCTCGCTATTAAGGCGTCGTGAGCACCGTATTTGCTGGAGCTCGCTGGATCACTAAGATCGCAGTCTCGAATCAAATACGGTGGCGTCGGGCTACTGCGCTACTTTTTCGGTTCCTCTCTTTCGTCACTGATATGAAACTAACATTCGATACCACGGCGGGGCTTGCTTTTGATACCCCTACCAATGGGTAGGCGAATCCCAGAACATACCAAAAAGGCTTAATCCCAGAACACACCAAAAAGGTTTCGAATGGTCCACAATGTTTCACAAGATTCTGCAACATTCTGGAATGTTCCACAGTGATCTGGAATGTTTCGAGATGTTCCCGAATATTCTGGGATCTTTCTTGGAAATTTGTGGTGAGTTCTAAGGGACCGAACTACTGAGGTCATCAGTCCTTAAACTTACACACTGCATAATCTAACTTATTCTAAAGACAACCCACACACCCATGACCGATGGAGGACTCGAACCTCCGACAGGGGTAGCTGCACGAACCGTGACAAGGCGCCCGAGACCGCACTGCCACCCCGGGCGATGCTCTGGGATCTTCCCGAATGTTCCAGACTGTTCCCGAACATTCCAGAATATCCCGGATCATTGTGGAATGTTGTGGAATGCTCTCGAATACTGTCGAATATTCTCGAGTGTTTTAGAAATTTCTATAGGGTGAAATTTCGCAGCCCTTACAACTTCAAAAGCAAGCCCTTCAGCTCAAAACGGTAACCTTGTTCATGGATAAGGGATAGATGGATACCACACCATATAACTCCTTTGATCGTACCGGAACTCGTTTCTGAGTTTCAGAGGCTCACACAGTGTATGCTTACTTTTATAATATATATTGATTAAGAAATGTTAGTTTCCAGTTGTCCAATCTACAGGTTACTTGGTTCCTCGAATCGATCCCAGTGTTTCTCATGTATGTCAGTGAAGATTTCTTCCTCATTCTGTCTTGCCATGACATGACTCCGTTGATTACCGTATGCTTCAAAGTAATGTAGTCTTTCTCTTTCCGGACTCCTATTGTCAATGTATCTGAGACGTTGAAACTTTCGCTTACAGTTTCCTGATATTTAAAGCAATATACTCCAACGTCACTAGGTTCTTCTTATTAACAACTGATAATTTAGCTTTTGCAGTTGCATAATTGATGCATGGGGAGCATATATTAGCCTCGGATATTATGCTACCTAGAGACCTGTGGCTAGTCTCTAGTTTTAAACTAAATGTAAGAGGATTTATGTTTTCTGTTATAATTTCATTTCATGTTATATAGCCTGAATAACATTTTCTCATTACTGACTACAACTTTTCCTAGAGCCAGTCACAAATTACCTAAGTGTTCCGTTCTTCATGAACATTACCTCATTTTAACCAAAATATTAATTAATTTTTTAAATTTGTTTGGTTGTAATCGTCGCAGCAGTACCATAAAGGTATTTCATTGTGGTATCACTACGAACGCGTTATTTTGCATGCCGCCAGTACTTGACAAATGTACAGTTTCATAGCTCATAGTTTTGGTCTTTTGTAATTGTTACGTTCGCTACCATTATTTTTCTGTTTACGCTTTAATCAAGAAAATTTAGTGTCATTCTGCTTCTTTTTCGATTTGAACTTGGCAGCACTCTTAAGTAGTGAGCTATGTGTAACAATTTTCTGATGACTAGGTGGAAATAAAGTAGCTACAACCAATGACAAGGTGGATGAAACAAAAATATGCTGTCTTAACCTAAACCTGACGATTCAGAATGAGAAACTTGACACGATATAAGGAAAGCAATTGTCTGGTACTCCTATACTATTGTCGACTGTGAGACCCAGACGGTTAGGTTGAGCGGTATACATGGAGAGATTTTCTTGCCTTTGCGCATGTAGGCAGATTTATTTTACGGAATGTAAAAGTTTTCTACTACGTGCGAATATTTAGTGCAGATGACTGCATTTACAGTCTGACAAAGCTAAGTATGTGCATGGAGATTAGGAGTGCGCAGTGTTGTGTCGTGCTTCCCAAGTGAGGGTCTTAGCGTAGTCAAAACGAAGGAAATATAAAACATTGAAACTGTGTATTCTTTGTACAAACACGTACAAACAATAAATTATGGAAACGACCTATATAGCACGTGTGCTTCCAGAAGGCCTATCAAAGACAAATGTCCGTTGCTCGTCGCGCTGTTTAATGGCGCTGATGATTATGAGAGTCAAGGGAAGTCAATGCCATTTTCCTTTAGTGGCGATGGGATCAATAAGAAATGCCTGTGTTTCTATCCCGGGAAAGGACGTAGTGAAAGCAGTTACCCATTGCCTTCTGCAACTTGTTATGAAGCGTCATGTGTTTGTCGGCATCGCGTGAATAACTTGTAATGAGCGCTTCTGCAGTGTAGTATAGTTTTTTATTTGTTGTGGGTACTGCGGAAATGGAAAGAGAGCTCTCACACGGCCTACTGCTTTCGTGTAGCACAGAACAAGCCGAAGAGCATCACGTCATTATCTGGTGGACGGACCATTTCTTCCCGTAAGACACTGCACAGAGATTTAGGATTTAACGTGGGACTTAAGTCTGCAAGCGTGTTATAGATAAATTCGTCACCGTTACTTGCCAGCCAAGTGGAACAGAAGAAAATCCCTCCCACCACGATGTTTCGAACCAGTTTTCTTCACCACGCATGCGTCTTGGGCTACAAAGCTGGCAGGAAAGATGTTATTATGAAAACGTGCACGACTCCAACGGCTCACTTAATTTATGTGTAAAATACGAAAATAGCTGAATCTCCTGTTACCTTTCCACTCAGATCTCAATCGGAGCTCACGATGCCGTATCGTGCACGATGCAAATTAAGCTGTTTCCGTCGCTGTTGTGCTGCTAGGCGTAGCAATTATAAACTCTGCCTTACACAACGCACAGAAGCGCTCAGCTTGACGGCAGGAAGTTAATGCTCAACGGATTAAAGCTCTGACATTACTTGCTTCACATGGACTTGCTTGCTAAGTGCTAATGGCTTGTTTTGTACTCATGACAGTAAATTAATTTCACATGAGCTAACATTTTAACTTTTCCCCTGTAAGTTACTATCATTAATTTTAACGTCCGTCTTAAAGATATAATATCAAATACATCCCCGAAAAACTATAATCACTCGCACTTTGTCATAAGCTCTCTTTGCTTTCACAGCAGCGCGGAGTGGCCGCGAGGATTGAGGCGCCGTGTCACGGACTGCAAGGCCCCTCCCGCCGGAGGTTCGATTCCTTCCTCGGGCATGGGTGTGTGTGTTGTTCTTAGCATGAGTTATTTTAAGTAGTGTGCAAGTCTAGGGACCGATGACCTCAGCAGTTTGGTCCCTTAGGAATTCATACACATCTGAACATTTTTACTTTCACAGATCTGTAAGTACAGCGCTACCGTAAATGATCCATTCGTTTCCTAAATTTTATACTTTACAAAGTATTACACACACAAATATGGCTGTCGCATGAACAGAACCGTAAACTCACAGAGTTACCACCGTCCGCATTGCCGGTTAGTGAAAAAAAAAGAAAAAAAAAACAGGAGCTTATCGAGTATCAGACCAGATTTGCGGCTGTATTGAAGACTTCCTTGCAGACAGAACTCGATACGTCGCTGTCATTGGGAGAAAAAGAAAACTCGATGGGTTTACGGTTCTATTCAGGCATCAATCATATCTGTACGTATAATACTTGGAACATATAGAGCAACGAAAACAGAATGAATCATTTTATAGAATCATTTTAAAGTAGCCCTGTACAGCGTGAAGGATATCCATAATTAAAGTTCCAGTTTCAAAACGTTGTAGAAAGGAAATCACAGCTCAGAATGATGTCAAATTTCAACAACGTGTCACTGAATTGTGGGAAACATTATGGAACAAAACAAAAATTTTAGTAATAGAAGGTGCTGTAAGCGTCTTAACCAAAATGTGCTCGGCTACAAATGACAGATCAATTGCAGTACGAAGGCTATGGTTTGAGCTGCACATTACACCATCTATACTGTTCAATCTGCATAACTGCCCAAGTTCTGCAGGCAACAGTTGTGGCACTGTCAGTTAGGAAAGCCATCCACCACGACAAGAGCGTACCACATCAGACGGGCAAAATCGGTTTTTAAGTGTTCTGAGGCAAAAAACCGCATAATAAGAAAAATGACATCGGTGACTGGTGCGAGACATGTTCAATACGCTGCCAAAGTTTTCTGCCACAAGTTGAAATCGAGAAACAGCGTGTCCCACAACAGATCGGAGTGTCTCGAAACTCACGTTCAGAATGCACTGCGCAACGTGACCCGTCAATGCAGCTGCGTTCGTAACTGGAGCACTGGACACAACGTCTTTCAGATGACCCCACAGCCAGAAGTCACACGGATTAAGATCAGACAATCTGGACGGGCAGGCTACAGGGAAATGACGGCTGATTATTGTACCATTCCCGAAATATCTCTGCAGCATCCCCTCCACTAGCTGTACATTGTGCGCAGGAGCGCCATCTTGCTTAAAAACGGTCCTACCCACACATCCACGCTGTTGAAGAGCTGGAATGACGTTGGTGCGCAAAAGACTCTCATAGCGTTTACCAGTAATGAAACAGGTAACACGACCCGCAGGACTCACCTCCTAACAAAAAAAGCCTCTACGATAAACAATGCTGTCATCCCGGAAGGGCACACAGTCGCCATTCTTGTAAAACAGCTTTACCAGAAGCGCGCAATCCCTCATGGACACAGTCATGCTGGGCGTCTTGTGTGCCGTGTATCTGTTGGTGCGCAAATTCTGACGCTTACAACGCCATCTATTGGCCAAATTTTCGTTAATTTTTTCTGTGATATTTCCCACTGCGTCAAAAATATGCTGTTCATATTTGGCATCTTTCTGAGCAGTGTTTATCTTTCTACAGTCTTTTGAAACTAGAACATTATGAAATTCACTTTACTTGACATACTGTGTTTCGACAGATCAAATGTTTAACCTGCTCTCTTCAGTTCCAGAGGAGTAGCAGTTATCGCTCTGTACCAGATATACGAGGGTCACCAAGAAAGTAATGCTTCACGTTCTTTTTTTTCAGCTGGCAACAATGTTGCTAATGTGAAACTTTAGATTTGAATCCTTGGGAGTTTCCTGACTGCGGAAAAATATCCCTTGCCTTCGACAGATAGCGTAGCTGTAGCATTGCAGAGTCTGTTAAGTGATACACATTATAAGCACCGTATCGTCATTTGATTTCTCACTCCGGCGAAAGAAACAGTGGAGAGCATTCACAAACGTTTGTGTGATGTCGCTGTGTCATTTGCAGCTGACCGGAGTGCAGCAGGTCTTTGGGCACAGCGGCTGAGGCCATCAGAAGGCATTTCGGTGGCGCTCCAAGATTTACAGGGAGTGGGATGGCCATCCACGCTGATATTCCCCCTCCCCCAAATTCCCAAATTCTATAAGTCCTTCCAGATCCTCGAGCGCCATGCACTCCACCTCCCGGAGTGGCCGAGCGGTTCTAGGCACTTCAGTCTGGAACTGCGCGACCGCTACGGTCGCAGGTTCGAATCCTGCCTCGGGCATGGATGTGTGTGATGTCCTTAGGTTAGTTAGGTTTAAGTATTTCTAAGTTCTATGGGATTGATGACCTCTGATGTTAAGTCCCATAGTGCTCAGAGCCATTTGAACCATTTGAACCACTTCACCTCACCTTCGGTATAAGCCTCCTGTCCCCCCACGCAGATCCTCTAAGACCTCATTCCTTTCCCCAATCTTCTCCTATTCCTCGAACTTGTCCGCAAAATCTACACCTCCCGCCGCCTTGATGCCCCTCACCCTCTGGTTGCTTCTCTCCTCTCTAATCCCCGCCCTCTGCCACGCCTTTACTGTTGTGTCCCTCCTACCCTCCATCTCTCCACCCTTCATCTCCTTTCCCAAGGTGGCTTCCGTCAACTCCTGCTCCTGGATGATGCCGTCTCTCCCTCTATTTATCCCTCCTATCAACCCTGATCCTCACCCCCGCCTCCTTTCCTGTCCTTTCCCCGGGCTCCCTTTTCGCCCCCTTCCATCCTGTTTTCTTCCACCTAACCTCTCTCTGCCTCCCCTCTCCCCCCCTGAGTCCTTTTGTATACCCCTCCTCTGCCTTTCCCCACTCCCTGTTGTGTCTGCCCAGCACCGCCCCCCCCCTCCTCTTGGGTGCTCGTCCTCCATTAGCTCCTTTCCCCCCTCCCCCCACTTCGTTTTTTTCCTCTCCATCCCCCCTTTCCTTTACCGTCATCTGTCCAGGTTCCCCCCATCTGCCCTCGGCTGTGGTATCTCATATTTGTGCCAATTTTTTAGTGCAGTGTTCAATTGAATGTTGTGTTGTTCGTCTTTCCAAAGTGTTGCAAACAGTAACCATGCTGTCGCTGGGTGTAACTTTTATATCTCTTGTGAACAGAAACCAGACCGTCGCTGTGTTCTTTTAATTGTATGTCTATTCTTTTACCTGTCTGCTTCATATGTATTTTAATAGTATCATCAACCCTTTGTTTTATGTTTTAAGTTCCACGATTTTCCGCCATTTTACCGTTTAAGTCACCGATTTTATGGCCTGCTTTTATTATTTATTATCTTCATCTTTTTGAAACAAATTCTGTAGGATGAAGAGCGGCGTACTAAGCTGCTGCCAGCCTGCCCCCTTCAGGGGAATCGAAACTCAATAAACAAAAAAAAAAAAAAAAATAAAAAAAACCATCCACGGCTGCCACATAAGACATGTTGCTACTTGCAGATGTGATGCACGAGAACCGATGCATTGCAACACGAGGACCGATGCATTACGACTTCCAGTTCACGCTACTGCTGTCAACCAGCAAAGGAAGTTCGATGCGCACTCATGTGTAAGACGTGTTCCGTGCTATTACTGCAGAACACAAATCTCGCAGAGAAAACATTTGTTCTGGTTTGTTGCAAGTCTAGAAACAGAGGGGGGAGACCACTTTGTCCTGTGTTGTGACACGGTATGAAACCTGGATCCACCTTGTAAGTAGGCTGTTTATGTTTTCTCTATGTAAGTAGGCTGTTTATGTTTTCTCTATGTAAGTAGGCTGTTTATGTTTTCTCTATGTAAGTAGGCTGTTTATGTTTTCTCTATGTAAGTAGGCTGTTTAGGTTTTTTATTGGTAACGCCACCTCTGTATGACAATCACTGGCTGTGCTGTGGGCAGTCTGTGTCTGCTTTGCATTGTTGTAATACTCGCCATTGTAGTGTTAGGCAGCTGGCTGTGAACAGCGCGTAGCGTTGCGCAGTTGGAGGTGAGCCGCCAGCAGTGGTGGATGTGGGGAGAGAGATGGCGGAGTTTTGTAATTTTTCATGAACTGATATATATATTATGGCATGTGATGATATTAAGGTAAATACATTGTTTGCTCTCTATTAATATCTTTCATTTGCTAACTATCCCTATCAGTAGTTAGTGCCTTTAGTAGTTTGAATCTTTTATTTAGCTGGCAGTAGTGGCGCTTGCTGTATTGCAGTAGTGGGAGAAACGAAGATTATTGTGAGGTAAGTGATTTAGTGATTTGTGAAAGGTATAGTTTAATGTTAGTCAGGGCCATTATTTTGTAGGGAATTTTGAAAGTCAGATTGCGTTGCGCTAACAAAATATTGTGTGTCAGGTTAAGCACAGTCATGTATAATTGTTCAAAGGGGACGTTTCATATGTCGACCCTTAGCCTAGCATACCTCACTGGAATCTTCTGATTTTTTCTTGTAGTTTGTGTAATTAGTGTAGATTTTGTTTATTGCTAGCGCGTAACTGTAGAGAGAATCTCCTTTGTAGTTGCAGTCTTTCATTGTTGTACAGTAAAACAGTTGTGGCATGCATGTAGATTTGCACCAAGTATTTCGCAGCTGCCATTAACTAGATATTATTTTCAGTGCTATTTTAATGTGTTCTCTTATTTTTGATCTTCAAATTGTGTTTTTCTGTGTTGTCGTGTGAAATACTGTGACAATAATGGCGTGTGAAAAACGTAATACTAGGCTCCAAAGTAAACTGAGAAATGACAGTGAAAATGAAAGCAGTGTGTTAGCGCCACCGAGTAATGAATTAACTGATGTTCAAAGTAGTAATTTGATAATTGTGCATAGGGAAATGGAGCGGGCGGCAAACAATGGCGTGGACAGTGAAACAATTAGTGAAGAGGGAAGCATTATCGATCGATCGGTCGGCAACAGCTCGCCTCAGGAATCCGAAATGATAGGACACAATTTTGCAAACACTGTAGATTCAGGTTTTGCGTCCTCACCGTTTTCTCAAATGAGTCAAGACACGTTTTCCGCTTGTCAAAATGTGAATGTTGCCGGTGCAAATTCACTGCCGAAAAGCACTGAGGAACATGTTTCAGACACCAGTGCATTGTTATTACAGTTAATGCAACAAATGGGACAAAAGCTACAAAAGTTAGACACAACACTTGAACAAAATCAGAGACAAACACAGCAAAAGCTTGAAAAGTTAGACACAATGGAACAACACCAGAGACAAACACAGCAACAGTTAGACACAGTGGAACAAAATCTCAAAAAGTTAGACACAATGGAACAAAATCTTCAAAAGTTAGACACCACACTTGAACAAACACGTGAAGATTTAACTAGTGAGTTACATAACATTGAATCGAAATGTCAAAAAGTCTGTAATGACGTAAAATCACAAATTTGTGAGCATTTCCAACCTATTTTTTCGCGGCATGAAAATGCATTACAGAATCATGAAGCAGCCATAAAAGAACTGCAAACTATTTTTCATGAAAATCACAACACCTTGCAAGCTAAAATTGACTCAGTTGCATCTACCGATTCGGTTACGCAACTTGCAATAACTCAGGAAAACTTAAAGGACACAGTAGATTCGATTTCAACACAAATGGACATTCTGAAACTTGGTTCAGAAAAACACAATGAGGAAATGTGTTCACTATCGGAGAAAGTAGCCGAACTTTCGGATCAGGTCACTAACTTATCTACAAAGGTAGATGATGATCTGAATGACACAAGACCTGTAGCCTTCACTGACACTGAAGAGTGCGAACAAATTAGGAAATTCAAACAAAATCAGAATCAGATTAATACGCAACACCAAAGAGAAATCCGGGAAGTACAAGATCAGCTGACACAGTTAATACAAGAATTACGTATTTCAGAGGATACTCGCGCCCCAATACGGGAAGAGGGACATACAAATACGGAACAGACACAAAATAACAACACAGGGCACTTCGGAAATTGTGAAAGAAGTTGGCAAGGTACGCCGAATTTTGAGATGGAACCGCCGAAACGACGTAACAATGACCGACATGCGACTTGCCGACATGATGATTTTGACTATAAGCTGTTCATTACTACACGTAAATTCAAAACATTTAAGAATTCTGGCAACGA
This sequence comes from Schistocerca americana, assembly GCF_021461395.2. NCBI lineage: Eukaryota > Metazoa > Arthropoda > Insecta > Orthoptera > Acrididae > Schistocerca > Schistocerca americana. The sequence goes on along the minus strand of NC_060120.1, from coordinate 378,928,904 downwards.
CATTCATCCACAAGCATGGCTCCATCAATTCTCGCATTGTTTTCCTCCCAACTGGTCGTTAGAACACAGATTAGAATTTATGTGTGGCTACTTAGAGAATGAACCAGCTGTAAGAATGCGATCGGTCATTCACGATTGCCACAGTGAGGGAGAATTTTACCATGCCTTCCTCTCAGCATATTGGTCTCAAGCCACACAAGACCGTGTAAAACATAGCATCATGATGATGAAACACTTTGAACAGTCTGAATTTTCCAGTCTTGTGAAATATTTTGAAGACATGTTGCACAAGAATCAGTACCTGACAAACCCATACAGCCCCTCAGAACTCATCCGCATTTGCTTAATCAAACTGCCTGAACATTTACGACATATTATTTTGGCAGGACGTTGCAAAGACGACATTGAAGCATTTCAGGGACTTTTACAAGAATTAGAAATTGACACTGACAATCGCGGAACGCGAAACCAGGAACACAACAATTACAGGTCACATCCGTCGCAATTCCGCGATGAAAGAAGTAATAACTTGACACGACAAGGCTATTCTTACAACGCAAATCGTGACCAAAACAGACACCACCCATATGACAACCATTGGCAGAGTAACAGTTACAGAGAAAGATCGCATTTCCGTAGTAATGACTATCACAGAGACAATCAGAGAAACAGACAATACGGGAACCAAAATAAATATTATCAAGGGAGGCAGAATAACTTCAGACGCAACAGTTCGGCGCACAGTTACGATTCAGGGAGAAATTCTCCACCACGTGACGGACAAGGAAGAAACTACGGAATCTACCGACATGACGACAGACGATATGATCATAACGACAGACGTCAATTTCATCAGAACTGGCGAGCTTTAAACAGAGCTGGGCCCTCTCGGCAAGGCGAATTTGTGGAAGTTAGGCCTCCTAATCCCAGTAACGACGCGCGCCAACAAAGAAACAGACAATGACTCACACCGCAGGCAGCCGCGTGCGCCGGCTGGCTCAGAGAAAAATAACATTGACGCTAACCTTGAGCAAAATTCCAGTATTCTTTACGGACGAATACCGCATGATAATTGCATTCAAGTTGAAATTCTGCGTACTAGGAAGAGTAAAGGTTTACACCACATTTCTCATGTAAAACCATTTATTGACAGATAATCTGCCTTTTAACTTTGTCTTTGCCATAAAACGTTTCACTTCACGTTACTAGTATGCTTTAGAAACTGTTACCATGCAACAATGTTTGAAGTTAAATATCCAGCCAAGAACCATGAGAACTTATTTAAACAGAAATTACGAATGCATTGTTATAGTGAACAGACGACACAGTGTTGTATTTGTACGTTCTTGCTTGCTAGTTGCACGATTACGTAACGACTATCAGGCTTACATACATAGAACATGTACTGGTACTGCTCATGAGATTTTAATGCAATATTTTGGTTTACTTGAAAATACATTCCGGATTTAAAGTACTTTCTGAGAGATACCAGATGACACAGAGGTTAGTTTATGTGACAGCTACACGATTTTTATCACGACGCTACTAATGAGTGACAATTTACAATGTTGCTTTTGCAGTGTATCTGTTTTATATCTGCACAGTTTTCTGAATTCTTCTAGGAAGAAAAACATGTTTTAGTAGTAACTTTTGTGGTATAGCAACAATGAGACAGCCTTTTTCGTGGCATAACAATACGTTACTGTACAGTACTTTCCTCATCACGGCAATAAGCGTAATAACTAAGATATCTATACGCAAAGCATTTCACTTTTGTGTTTCATGAGGTAAGTACATTGACTTTAGCAGAACCTTGCTTACAGAGGACGATAACTACGACAGTTCCACAGAATTATCTTACAGCAAGACGCGCATTTAGCGCTACAGGACACGCATTTGAGTGATTAATCTTATACTTAAAACACTTATTTTCAAAGATTTTTTAATTACAAAGAAAGTTTTCCGTGATACATTTCATTCCATTGCTGTAATTTGTAACACCTGAGGGTATAATTACATTTATCCTCAGGGGGGTACACGCTTACTTTGTGTACCATGTGTGTGGCAACCACAAGGAACCCTAGCTAATATGGTATTTGCTTATACAACTTTACACATCGGTACCATATTTCTCTAACACACAAATTACACAGCTATCTGATTATTTAACTGAGAGAGACAAACATTTATTTTACTACATCAGTGACACATGTTTACGTAATTACACAGCTGGATAGCTTCACACTTACGAAATTGTATTTTGTCTGTACTTTGTAAACTGTTCATATTTTTTTGGAACCATTGTGATACTATGAGAGCTTTGAATGATGTATTTGGTATGGATTCATGATTTTTAAAGTACATTTGAGGCAGATGACACTTTTGACATGAGCAGAGAATTTTTTTAGGCTTAGAAATTATTGGAGGAAGTTACGACGATTTTGAGATTTGACTGAGGTGTTATGATGTTATTTTTACGACGACGATGTGTATTATGCTGCTGAGGTATGTTTATGATTAATAGGCTGATGCTATACGAGTTATTTGATTATGATACTTATCTGTTATGATGCAATATTGAAGAAGTGTCGACGAATAAGGTAAGGAGTAATGAATAGTGGTTAGGGACGCTGACTTGTGAAAAAGGATGTTGGAAACCAAGAAACGTACTTTAAGAGTTATGAAATGTGTGACTGTATCACAATGCTGACGAATATTTTTTTTGGACACTTATATTTATAGGATTTTGTTTCTACAGATTTGCAACGCTAATTCTTGACCTGTGAAATATTTTTAAATGAGACTTCAACGGTAGCAGAAGCTGCTGTCGTAAATATTTCCGTACGAAAGTTAAGTGACCACCTGCACGTAATGCGTCGCGGGCACCCAGCTGTGTCAGACGCCTGGAGAAAAAGCCATTATTGCGAGCCCTTTTCAGCGGCACAGGTAGAAAAAAAAAAGGGGACGTGGGACGTGTCAAACACCTGGAGAACAAGCCATTAGGGTGTGCCTTTCATCGCTAATGCGACACCCTCGTTACTTGAAAACATATGATTACTCGCACTTTGTGCTAATTGCTGAAATGCTTATGAATTGATGGGAAATATTCGTACATCTGCACACTTGATTACGACAAGCGTCTTTCTACGAGAGTTGAGAGCTACTAACTTATGAAATGTCACATGACTACTGAATGATATTTTTATACTTTGCTTTTCGTAGTTGCTTATTTCACTTGATATCTGGTTTCCAGCTGTGTTGCAGCATTGCTTTTATAAAATGAAATGCATTTGCTAATGTGAACACTTTCTGTCAACAGATCTATTAAATAATTATTTTATGATCCACATTCTTTAAAAAAAGGAGCACTTGGAAAGGAAAGAACAATAAGAAGGAACTAGTAACTGCATTCATAATTTTCTTTTCAAGTAATTGGTAACTTTTTGGTAGAATAACTTCTTGTGGTGCACCACTTTAATTACATAGACATTAAGATGATACATTTCCCTTATCTGCATTGTTGTTTAGTGTAATATTTTTTCTGCTTGAGCTATGTCACGTTTAGGTATAAGTTACTGCTGTTTGCCAGGCATCGTGTTACTGAATTTTAATTTGTTTTACTCTGCTAAGCCAGATTTAATTTTTTGTTTACTGCGCATTGGCTCATATTAGTTGTAATGTTGCATTGCTTGTTAATTTAGATTTACTGTAGCTTGCTTTGCAAATTTCCATTTTTTTTCTCATTGCTGTTTGTGTTAATTGTTTTATGTGCTGCTGCATTGCCTCGTCCCTTAGTTTAGCATCTGAGCTCAGTAGATTTAAGTTAGCTTAAGAGGGGGTAGCCTCTAAGAGAATGAGTTGCGATGAATTGGAAGAAATGCATTGAGAAAACAGGTTTAGGTAGAATTTTCTTGGAAATAAATGTTGAGGTAAGAAATGTGTGAACATATAAATACAGAAAGCATGCTTGGATAGGATTTTTTTGGTGGAAACAAAGGATGAAATAAGAGGAAAGATATATGAAGTTTTGGGTTGGACTGCAGTACCACATGTTACACTGAAAACGACCCCTGTCCTTTCCTATTGGTGTTATCCCACTATGTGTGTGTGTACCCTTGTGTATTTGTTTTCTTCCTGTCTCTGTGTAGTTTCATAGAATTTTTTTTCTTTTAATATTAAGCTACATTCACTATGATGAGGAATACTTTTATCCTCAAATACAATTGGCATTAATAATATGTTATTTACCTTATAAATATGCTTACACATTATTTATTCTGTTTAATGCTCATGTGTGAAGTTGATGTTTCAAAAATTATGTATGTACTCATGTCATAATTCCACTGATGTATATGTTTATTTCTATTCTTTTGTAAAGCCTGTACTACAAATGTTATCTGTATTATTATGTTTTTAATGATGTTTTCTGTGTCTTTGTAATTGTATTTTTATGTTACCAAATTGTAATTGTTACCAGTTCTTCAAATTAAGTTACATTTCACTGCACACGTTTCTGTTGGTCATAGTATATGGACAATATGTGAGAAGTAGGGACTGTTAGTGTCTGCACGTGTGTTACTAATTCAGCAAGGGACTGGATAACAGCATTGCTGGTTCTAAGGACAATTCCAAAAACGTTGTGAGTGCACAAGTGGTGGTTTATGGACTTGCTATATTCTCCGCAAGACTCTTCGATGGTGAATGTGCACCTGCACAATCGCAACAGATGGCTGCTGGCCATCTCTTCAAGGACTACAGTGGGTCTACATCTTTGATGATCCATCAATACCAATATCTCTACAAGGACTGCAGTGGGTCTGCACCTCTGGTGGCCCACCAATACCATTATCTCTACAAGGACAACAGTAGGTCTACATCTTTGATGACCCACCAACGCCATTATTTCTACAAGGACTGCAGTGGGTCTGCACCTCTGGTGGCCCACCAATACCACAATCTCTACCAGGACTCCAGTGGGTCTGCTCTGTGATGACCTACCTACCAATATTCTTCCAAACTTCGAATGACTCTGCTGTGGGTTTGCTCTGTTGTGGCCCATTACCTGTCAGCATGTCGAGAGTCAGCACTGTCTTTCCATTGGAAGGACAACACTACTTCTTCAAGACTGCATGGAAATCCACTACTTCCGTGTGCATTTTCTTTTACTGCTCAGACTTTGAGACAAACACTGCTATTCTCCTGTTATGTACGATTAGGACTGTCTTTAGGGACTGTGAGAAAATTTGAGCTTTTGACCAACGTTGTATCAATAAGTGTGCGCATTTTATATCTTTGTTACTGTAATTGTGAAAAATTTTTGTCAAATCTGTATTGGCCAGTGCCCAACACCATTTGTAAAAATTTTTGTGGGGAGCATGGGGGCTATGTAAGTAGGCTGTTTATGTTTTCTCTATGTAAGTAGGCTGTTTATGTTTTCTCTATGTAAGTAGGCTGTTTATGTTTTCTCTATGTAAGTAGGCTGTTTATGTTTTCTCTATGTAAGTAGGCTGTTTAGGTTTTTTATTGGTAACGCCACCTCTGTATGACAATCACTGGCTGTGCTGTGGGCAGTCTGTGTCTGCTTTGCATTGTTGTAATACTCGCCATTGTAGTGTTAGGCAGCTGGCTGTGAACAGCGCGTAGCGTTGCGCAGTTGGAGGTGAGCCGCCAGCAGTGGTGGATGTGGGGAGAGAGATGGCGGAGTTTTGTAATTTTTCATGAACTGATATATATATTATGGCATGTGATGATATTAAGGTAAATACATTGTTTGCTCTCTATTAATATCTTTCATTTGCTAACTATCCCTATCAGTAGTTAGTGCCTTTAGTAGTTTGAATCTTTTATTTAGCTGGCAGTAGTGGCGCTTGCTGTATTGCAGTAGTGGGAGAAACGAAGATTATTGTGAGGTAAGTGATTTAGTGATTTGTGAAAGGTATAGTTTAATGTTAGTCAGGGCCATTATTTTGTAGGGAATTTTGAAAGTCAGATTGCGTTGCGCTAACAAAATATTGTGTGTCAGGTTAAGCACAGTCATGTATAATTGTTCAAAGGGGACGTTTCAACCTTTTTCAGCCCAAATCAAAAAGACATTCAATAGAACAAGTACTGTTACTGGCGGAGCTTAGACGCCCTTATCTCTAGGTGATGGGAGCCATAGAAATAGAGATTGAATGGACAAGAGATTGTGTAGACAGAGCATCATTCTTTCATGCAGATAATTTTCATTGTGGGTAACTAATAATTGTTAAAGAAAAAAATGTGCGACATTACATTATGGGAGGCCGTGTATTGTTATCGTGTCTGACGACAATTTATTCGCAAACGTCGAGTCATTTTGTAACAGTGCCTGGTGTTCAGTGAGCTGAAGGGCTGTCCTGGTGAAAGGCCGCTCCCTGGCTGCTACTGTTGCCCGTCACCTCTCGCTCCTAGCGAAAAAAACGCTTCTTAGTTGCTACTCTTGATAACCTGTCCATCAACTCTCACTTTTAACAGACCAGTAATAATGCGTAAAAGGATCTAGTTTGTTGCCTCTCTTTGGTCAAAGAATTCATCAGAATTATGCACTGAGAAACTCCTAAAACTGTGACCACCGTCTTCCCATCAACTTGCGTTCCTCGTCCTTTCCAGTTACATAAATTCCTCCTACTCGGCAGAGCAATGGAACAGGACATGAAAACCCATGAAGCAGAATACACACAGTGTTTGTTTTCATTTGGAAAATCTCAATATCGCGAAAAGTGCGCATTGTACGAAAAAAATCTTCCAGACGAAAAGTTAATACCTTCTAGGGCGACATCTGTCTGTGCTAAAACTGGTCATCCCATAACCACTTTTACTTTCAACTTATTATTTTCAAATGGGAACCACTCCCATTTTTATTGCAGATTCGGATTCTACGTCAGAAATACCTAACGTTTACCAGAAACATTTTTTTTTTCCATTCGAGGTAGATGGCTCTTACAACACTTACTGCCCAACAGACAGTACTGTAGCGGGAAAAGTCAAATACAACACTATACCGAACTGTTTGTTATACTGGAATAATGCGTATTACCAAATATGGTATTATGATGCAGCAAATGTTACCCTCTGGGAGGATTTGAGTAAACTGGCCGTGAGTTGCCTAATGGTTTTGGATTATTGATCCCGAATTTAATATAGCAGTAGAAACCAGAAAGCTAAAGATTGAAATTTGGAAAATATCTTAAGTAACCAAGATTACTTAAATGAAATAAAATACGGTTGCCATCCTAATTAGGCATAGTAATATGAACATCACTTTTAAAGAATCTGTACTGAATTTTGGTAAAGGAAAGCTACCATTGCTTCCTTCCCAGAGAAGTACAATGAAACTCTACTATAATTGGATACGTGATACAGTGAATACCAGCTGTTATAAATAGTATGTGCAAGCTCTCATGGGAACAACTGACACTTTATCTCTTCTCAACAGTAATACTTTGTCATATGTAAGTTATCTCATCATCATATGTTGTGAAAGACACCACTGAACCAAAACTGGACGTGGACATAATCCTGTTTCAATAGTTACTTTTCATATAGTACAAAGATAATTATTAGTCACTTGCAGTTGGATTTCTACACTCTCTATGAAGCAATCTTATTTTTTTTTAAAATAAAAGCAATTACTGTAACTTTATCTTTCACAGGCAAAGACTTAGGTGGGGGCCCTCAAACTGTCTTTCCAATTTTTATCACACAAGGCACACAAAACTCTAGAATTACTTTATAATGCAATTAGTAAATTCATTGTTCATGAATGTTTCTTCATATTAAGTAACACTAAAGTGGGGATTCTCAACTCACCATTCCACTAAAGCAAACTAAACACACTTTTCTGAGACGATTTGTAACATGCAAATTTAGGTATTACTCTTTCAAAAATTTCACTCACCTTGCAGGACTATTAGAAGTTAATGCCGGTGATCTTTTATACAGGTTCTTATGTATGACTTTAAATGCATTTTACTCTAACTAACCTCAAAATAACGTGCTTCCTTTTGTCATTAGCGCAAATAGTAATTTTCACTGACAGAATTAAATACAGTTAATTTTTGAGGCACAAATACTTCGAATTAAAACAAATCAAACATTATGGAGGTTTTCATAAATGCAATACTAACTACCTTCCTTGATTCCAATGAAACCCACAGCATTTCTGTATATCTTGTTGCATTCAGAATTAAGCAACACCAACAATCACCTATTTTAAATCATTTTTCACATACAGGATACTCGGATGTTAGTAATCATGTGGAATGGATCCTAAGACGTATGATGAGGGGAACCAATTCAAGGATCGAACACATAGTTTAACATAATTTGCCTTACTGTTGCAAATTATGCAGCACTTAAATGTACTGGTTCATACTTTGAGATAAATCTGACCTCATAGATTTTGCTGAAGTGATGGCGCAATTTTGGTGGCGAGTACATGGTGGCTACTTGGTCTTTCCTCTGGATGTAATTTGCTCTATCACCTTCTTCTTGGCGACGACCTTACCAACATTAGAGCCTTTTCCATTAATAGAGCACAATTTTATAGCCGTACACACATCCTAAGCCTTTCCATATTAATCCAGGTACTGGATGCCACCCTCGGCACTTGCGCTGTTCACTCACTTGCTGCTCAGACCAGACCGGGCTGTCCAGTAGCCAGCTGCCGACTGACTCTCACGTGGCCCCCAGACTGAGCGCCACATCCACCTTTTAGCCCGTGCCAACCACTATTTGGCGCGCGCCAACTCACTTCCGTTGCAAATGGGAAGTACTGTTGCTTTTCATTTTATACAATGCAATTCGCTAGGTTTGAACCAGCTTGTACATAGCTGTAAACAAACATCTTTTTAAAAATCTTAATATTTAAATACCTTAACATGTCAACACAAAAGCCACATATTTATAAAGCGTTTTCCTCTAATAAATACAAAGATTTTAAATAGTAAAGAGAAAGCATTTTACACAACTTTCTACTTCATTAAAATACGTCAAGGACATTACATAGTGAAAATTACATACTTGACATTCAACGGAATTAATCAGTACAAAATATTTACAGTATTAATTATGGTGTTACACGCTGTAATCAACAAAATTCAGTTTTTCCTATTTTTGCAATTACGAACCTCTTCATTTAATGTACCTTACATTTTAGATCCAAACGCAACTTTCTGTTCTAAACGGATTATTTTTGAAATTTAATTTAGTTTCTTATATCGTAATAGACAGAAAAACTCTTACGTTTAGGCGTTTAGCTCTGCCAAGTAAGTTACAAGCAAAGTAAGGTAGAGTTCCGTTCCCTTCGGTGAGTCCCCACACCATCAGGGTTCTTCCTTTTGGCGAGTCCCCTTGTATCATCTCACTGTCAGGGTGATTGATTACAGTGTGTTCTTCCGTCTAACCGCCGTAACTCTCGCTGCAATTCAGGCACTATGCATCACGATATAACGAATGGAAAAAAATTGTTTCGGATAAACCAAGACGCTTTTTGGCGTAAAATCCGAATGTGCAACAAAAAGCGGGGATTCCCATTCGAAATAAATAGCTGATTTCCATACCTGAGGGGGAGGGATGCAGTTAGGGGGTAGCCAGTTTTAGCACATAAAATATTTCATTTGGAACACTTTTTCCATACAATGAGTATTTTTCGACATATTTAGTTGTTATAAGTTAAAATGAACACCCTGACGTATGTTCTTAGACATGGCTCTATTTTACTAATAATCTTTTATACAATTTTAGTACTCACTGTTTCAGTGGAACCGTTGTAACCACATCACTGACTTGAAGTATCCTGCGATACAACCTATGTGTTACGTCCAGTTCTTGATTCAGTCAGCGACGTCATAATGCACAAACTTAAATGGCTTTTAATGCCTTTGCCATTCGAGGGCAATACAGCTTAACTGCTAATTTTTCACATATGTAACTGCTCAGAAGCATTAACATAAGATAGATAGAAATTACTTGTCCTTTCACAGAGAAACTGTGAGAGAGACCAAATGTTCAACTCCAATTCTTAACAATGGGATTAGATGGTGCAAGGTTTTCAGAATATCATTTTTAAATACCCATTGTACGTGTTGTAGATTTGGACTGAAATAATTCACGTGAACTGCAAAAAATCACCAATCCAGCTGTTGCTAATACGGGAAACAAAAATTGAGGAGCTTAGCACAAAAACACCGAATTACGTTTTCATCCATTCTATCGAATTCCAAACGCCCTTCGCTTATACTGAAAAAACCGTATCTAATTATAAAGTAACAGCCATTATCTCCTGTGGAATGTATAAAAGTTATAGTAACGATGAATTCTCAGTGCGTATAACTTGTGTCTGTGACATGTTGAAACCTAAACAAAACAATGTTCTCAGTGAGTGAAAGATAACCTGTGAAAGGCGAAATTTACTTTTCCGCTATTGTAAACGCCTGACATAGGAGAAGCTATAAAGGTGGCCCATAGAGTGTTACAATTTCAAGTACTGGACAGCAGAAGACTGTATGTAACTAAAAAAAAGAAAAATATCTAAGGGATAAGATGAGTCATCGAAATAGACATAGCGTTAAGTCAGCCTTCAGACTACCATAAAACGTCTGACCGGAAGATGTAGTAGATTGTGTTGGTATAACATCGAAAACTACTTCCCAATCAACTGCCACTTTCTTTAGTGACCTTCCATATTTTCACAAGTAAACTGTTACTTCATTAAATGCTCAGAATTCACTCTGATGTCGACAAAAATCGACTACTCTCCTGCACACAAGAAGTTAACTAAAAGATTTATATTACACTACCAACTCTTTGTTAATGTACAATTTCTCCTTTTAACGTGTAGACTTAATACATGTGAGCAAGTACCAATACGTTCAGGCTTATCACATATAAATTAGACAAAACTGAAGTAGAAATCAAAATTATAGCTATATACTATCCAGTACAGGTAGAATCCTTACAGTACCAAAACCCCAAGATGACAGAAATAGTCCAATTGTGTTAACAGAAAATTTTAATTCCATCCTCTCCTCTCATAACCAATCAATCACACAGTTCAGTTTTCAGTTTCCAACCACTGTGAAAAATCCAATATGGCCAAAACAGCCTCCCCTGTAATACACTTATAAGCTTTTCAGACTCTTGCTGACCATTTTGTATAAGTAGTCTTGACAGGCACTATGATCGCTATTCTGTTGAACATTACAATGTGCAGGTAAGGAAATGAGAAACACCTCTCTCATGAAACTTCCTGGCAGATTAAAACTGTGTGCCCGACCGAGACTCGAACTCGAGACCTTTGCCTTTCGCGGGCAAGTGCTCTACCAACTGAGCTACCGAAGCACGACTCACGCCCGGTACCCACAGCTTTACTTCTGCCAGTATCTCGTCTCCTACCTTCCAAACTTTACAGAAGTTCTCCTGCGAACCTTGCAGAACTAGCACTCCTGAAAGAAAGGATATAGTGGAGACATGGCTTAGCCACAGCCTGGGGGATGTTTCCAGAATGAGATTTTCACTCTGCAGCGGAGTGTGCGCTGATATGAAACTTCCTGGCAGATTAAAACTGTGTGCCCGACCGAGACTCGAACTCTCTCATGCTTTCCAAGAGAGTTTCATTTACAGCAGAACTCTTGATGAAAAGATGGTTAAACATCCCTTTCAGATAAATTGACATGGATCAAGATCTAGTAAGTCAATGCAATGACACAGAACAATTCACATGAGACCTACTGATGTGAAGGATAATAGCCTCTTGTCTACTGCATATAATAACGTCAATATGGTAGAGCCACAAAAAGATATGTTCTAAGTCTCTGAATTTGTTAGAATTAGTACACAAGGTAGTTTTCGAGGAATGCTACACCATCAACTGGTCTATGGTGACATTCAATAGTCAGGCAGTTCAGGAGACTAACCCAAGAGCATATCTGCTGCAAGATTACATGTCAGGACCTCTAGCAGGAGCTTTATGGAGCGCAGAACTACAAAATATCAGATATCCATCCACATATCTATATTCATATGTACACATATTGGTGATCACAGACCATGTGCCATCATTACAATTTTCTTCCATAAGTCGTGACCTTGAGCACATTTGGCATAGTTTACATTGACTCCCAACTGATGAAGGTCCTTCTGCATTTCATCCACCTATCGCTTCGTTGGTCTTCGAGTTGGGCAAGTCCCATAAGCCCAGCTTCAGCCCAGCGCGTTTCTGGCCTCTCCTGGCAATCCAGTTATCGAACTGAAATAATGATACAATATAATGAGAAGGAAAGTTGCTACTCACAATATAGTGGCGATGCCGAGTCACAGATAGTCACAACAAAAAGACTCACAATTAAAGCTTTCAGACATTAAGGCCTTTGTCAACAATAGACACACACACAGAGATATGCACACAAGCACACACACACACACACACACACACACACACACACACACAAACGCAACTCGCACACACAACTGCAGTCTCACGTAACTGAAACCATACTGCGAGCAATAGCACTAGTGCATGATTGGAGTGACAGCGAGGTGGGTGTAAGGAGGAGGCTTCGGCAGGGACGGGGAGAGATAGTATGGTGGGTGTGGTGAACAGTGAAGTGCTTCAGGTTAGATGGAGGGCAGGGGGAAGGGGGGGGGGGGGAAGTAGCAGAAAAGGAGAGAAATAAAAAGGCTGGTTGTGGTCGTGGAATAACGACTGTGTTGTGCTGGAATGGGAACAGGGAAGGGGCTGGATGGGTGTGCACAGTGACTAACGAAAGTTGAAGCCAGAAGGGTTATGGGAATGTAGTATATATTGCATAGAAAGTTTCCACCTCGCAATTCAAAAAAGCTGGTGTTGGTGGAAAGAATCCATATGGCACAGGCTGTGAAGCAGTCATTGAAATGAAGAGTATCATGTTTGGCAGCGAGTTAAGCGACAGGGTGGTCCACTTGTTTATTGACCACAGTTTGTCTGTGGCCATTCATGCGGACAGACAGCTTGTTGGTTGTCATGTCTACATAGAATGCAGCACTGTGGTTGCAGCTAAGCTTGTAAACCACATGACTGGTTTCACAGGTGGACCTGCCTCTGATGGGTGGGATAGGTGATGTTAGTGGATGGACTGGAGTAGGTGGTGGTTGGGGGATGTGTGGGACAGGTCTGGCATCTAGGTCTATTACAGGGGTATGGGCCATTGGGTAAGGGATTGGGAGTAGGGGTTGTGTAAGGATGGACGAGTATATTTTATAGGTCCGATGGATGGCAGAATACCACTGTGGGAGGGGTGGGAAGTATAATGCGCAGGACATTTCTCATTTCAGGGCACAACGAGAGGTAATCGAATCCATGGTGGAGAATGTAATTCAGTTGCTCCAGTCCTGGGTGGTACTGATTTACGAGGGGAATGTTCCTCTGTGGCCAGACAGAGAGGGACTGCCCATCAGTGCAGATGCAACAGAAGGGACTTCTTGGTATGGAACATGTGGCAGCTTTCAAAGTGGAGGTATTGCTGGTGGTTAGTAGGTTTGATATGGACGGAGGTACTGATGTAGTGATCTTTGAGGTGGATGTCATCATCTAGGAGGGTGGCTTGTTGCGTTGAGTAGGACCAGGTGATACAAATGAGGGAGAAGTTGTTAAGGTTCTGGAGGAATGTGGATATTGTACCCTCACTTTCGATCCAGATAGCAAATATGTCATCAGTGAATGTGAACCAGATGAGAGGTTTAGGACTCTGGGTTTATAGGAAGGACTCCTCTAGACAGACCATTAATAGGTTTGCAAAGGATGGTACCATGTGGGTACCCATAGCCATACCCCAGATTTGTTTGTATGTAATGCCTTAGGAGGAGAACTAATTGTTGGTGAGGATATAGTTGGTCATATCAACTAAGGCCATAGCAGTAACGCCATAGGCGTTAGGAATGTTAGTGTACAGGGAGGCGGCATTAATAGTGATGAGCAGGGTTCCGTGTGGTAAAGGGACAAAAACTGTGGAGATTCGGTAGAGGAAATGGCTGTTATTTGTTATATAGGAGAATTGGTTCCAGGTAATAGATTGAAGGATTTGGTCTATGAGAGCAGAGATTCTCTCAGTGGGGGCACAATAATCAGCTCCAATGGGGCATTCTGGGTGGTTAGGTTTATGGACTTTAGGAAGCATGTAGAAGGTAGGAGTGCGGGGAGTGGTAGGGGTGAGTAAAGTGATGGATTCTGGGTAGAGGTTCTGGGAGGGGCCTACGGATTTGAGTAATGACTGGAGTGCCTGCTGGAGTACTGGAATGGGGTCACTGTGGTAATCCTTGTGCTTCAAATCAACAGTGGTGGAGCCTTTGTTCACAGCTAGGATTATACCATCAGGATGTTTTTAGATGGTGGATTGCGGATCTTTTTGCAGATTAAGGTTCGTTTGCGTGTTGACAGATTTGTGGAATGATGGTGAGGCAAGGTTCAAGATTAAGAAATTCTCTAAAGTTAACAGGTGGTGGTTTTGGGGCAGTGGGGGTAGGTCACGGTTATATGGCAGTGTGAACTGAGTCAGGCATGGTTCAGTGTTGATCTTTGGTTGAGTCTGATTGGTAGGGGTGGTGAAGAAAAAGTGTTTCCATGGTAGGGACTTCAACAAGTCCTGCAAGATTGAATTTGGGAGTGGGGCAAAAGGTGAGGCGTTTGGAAAGGACTGATATTTCTGTAGATCTAAGGCTTCTGGAGGAAAGGTTCAGACTGTTTTTGGGGTCTGTTTAAGTTCTAGATTCTGTGTGGTGTAGGGAGATTGGGGTAAGTGTAGTAGGTCTGCAGGACAGGGTTTGTCCCCAATGAGGGGACGTGGGGGCGGTCTGGAGGTCTGGAGGTTCTTGTAGAGGTGGTGGACAATGGTACTCCAAGGCAGGAGCAGGAAGTGAGCAGGATGGAGAGGAGGTGTTGTGCATGTTGCTCAAGTTTCTGCAGGGCAAGGGTTTCAATGTGCGTTACGGGTTCCAGGAATTTGGGATTGCGTAGTAGGATAATTTTGCAGATGGAGAGAAGGTACTGCAAAGAGGTTTGGGCTTGGTTGATATGGTTTTGCAGGACTTAGTTGGTGAGGGCTAAGGACTGGTGGAATGTGGAGGTCGTTGTGGAAAGAGGGGTGGCATCCAGAGATGGGTAATTTGATGGTATGACCATTAGGGAGGGTTCCATGAGCCAAGCAACAACGCAGGAACAGTATGTGGGACTAGGATGAGTTAGAGATAAGGAAAATTTTCTGTACAGACACGGATGGAAGGAGCAAGACTCCATGGTGGGGAAAAAATGCGAAAAATTACGTAAATTATGTAGAACTCCGTCCGAAAAATATCACAAAAATACACCAAAATGCGTGCGAAAATTCACGAAAAGAAAATGGCGAAATTAAATGATATCGATATGGAAAGGTGAAAGACGGAAACTCACAAGGATCATAGTGAAGAATAATAAATAAAAAAATATATATATTACTGTTGGTAGCAGGTCTGAGGATGGATGAATGTGAAGAAGGGAGACAGCAGATGTACCTGAGTGGTGGAATTAGTAGATGCAAACTGGGATAGAATGGAGAAAGTGTGGGGCGTGGGAGGGGTTTCTAGTATGAGATACAAGATCGTGTGCCACTGGAAAGGTGTGAGAGTTAACATGCAAATATATAGGTAATGACAGAGGGATAGTGATCAGTTTGAAAGTATAGGATTAATTATATCAGTGGGAGTAATGTGGGACTTAAGATGCCACACAAACAATCGGTGTGGTCTTGTAGCCGTCTGCTGTGCGTGACCGAGACGATTGATACAGTGTGGTTCGTAATTAGGATATGCAGTGCTGATTGTAAGGTGCCAAGAGAAACACAGAAGGAAGAGAAAGAAGATTGCAAAACATCTTTTCTAAAAGCTGTTAAAACATCTCTTCTTATTCAATTTTTAAATTTTTCAGCTAATTTCATTTTGGATTTCTTTACTAAAGAATACCATCCTGATTTGTTAATAAATACTGTATTGTGTTTTATATGTGGTTGGTCGAACTTACTGTTCAGCCAGGTATCGCTCTAGATTTTGCAAGGTTTTCTTTAACATGATCTGAACAACTTTTCGATACTTAGTAAATTCTAACACTGCACCAAAATGTTTAGCTTTAAACAATGGATTATTGTATCATCAATAATCATTAAAACTGGTTTGTCAATAATGCATTTAATTTCAAAAATTTCTGTTGACCAATTGGCTGTGTATCCTTTCTCTTAATTTACTTATTCTGACTTTAGCTTCAATTTTATAACCTGGTTTTTTATTGTTATGTACAGCATAAACTTTTTATAATTTTTAGATAACTGCCATTCATTTCATTTTTATTGCCAAATGTTTTGTATTATTGTATTCATCAGTTAATTTAGAAATTACATTATACCATTTATAATTTACGTGAAGAGCAAAATTTTCCACATTTTCTTTTACTGTTCTATTAACTATTTCAACAGCAGATGGTCTTAATTCTGTAAAATTTAAATAATGATTAATATTATATTTTTTCATTGTTGTTGTTGTTGTTGTCTTCAGTTCAGAGACTGGTTTGATGCAGCTCTCCATGCTACTCTATCCTGTGCAAGCTTCTTCATCTCCCAGTACCTACTGCAACCTACATGCTTCTGAATCTGCTTAGTGTCATCTCTTGGTCTCCCTCTACGATTTTTACCCTCCACACTGCCCTCCAATACTAAATCGGTGATCCCTTGTTGCCTCAACACATGTCCTACCAATCGATCCCTTCTTCTAGTCAAGTTGTGCTACAAACGTCTCTTCTCCCCAATCCTATTCAATATTTCCTCATTAGTTATGTGATCTACCCATCTAATCTTCAGCATTCTTCTGTAGCACCACATTTCAAAAGCTTCTATTCTCTTCTTGTCCAAACTATTTATCGTCCATGTTTCACTTCCATACAGGGCTACACTCCAAACAAATACTTTCAGAAATGTCTTCCTGACACTTAAATCTGTACTCGATGTTAACTAATTTCTCTTCTTCAGAAACGCTTTTCTTGCCATTGCCACTCTACATTTTATATCCTCTCTACTTCAACCATCATTAGTTATTTTGCTCCCCAAATAGTAAAACTCATTCACTACTTTAAGCATCTCAATTCCTAATCTAATACACTCAGCATCACCTGATTTAATTCGACTACATTCCATTATCCTCGTTTTGCTTTTGTTTATGTTTATCTTACATCCTCCTTTCAAGACACTGTCCATTCCGTTCAGCTGCTCTTCCAGGTCCTTTGTTGTCTCTGACAGAATTACAATGTCATCGGTGAACCTCAAAGTTTTAATTCCTTCTCCATGGATTTTAATTCCCACTCCGAATTTTTCTTTTGTTTCCTTTACAGCCTGCTCAATATACAGATTGAATAACATCAAGGGTAGGCTACAACCCTGTCTCTCTCCCTTTCCAACCACTACTTTCCTTTCATGCCCCTCAACTCCTATCATTTTCAATCTGACAACCCCTGCTTTCTTTGAGATTGGAATTATTATATAAGTTCTTTAAAATCCTTATTACAATATTCTTTCCCATTATCTCTTTGTAAATTTCTTGGAGTTTTTATTTTAAACGTTTTTCAAAAACAAAAACAAGAACTACATTTTTACTAGTTTTATATGTAACAGGAATAACTGAATCAAATTTGAAAATAGATTAATAGCAGATAATGGATATTGAAATCCATTATTTATTTTCGAAATTTCAGAAACCTGTTTCTACTAAATCAGCTTGACATAAATCACTTATACGAAAAGGAAGAACATTTCTTCTTTCAAAATTTTTTCTCATTGTCTATGTAGTTCATTAATAATTTCTTCTTGACTACATCCCATAGGACTAAGCACATCTTCAGTGTGCATCGTGAGATGACAACTGTGCCCTATCACCTACAAATTTTTAACAAATTTATCTTTCTTATTTATAAAATTGTGCAGTGACTTTCAAATCTTTATCTTCCATTTCTTTTTAATTATTTATTAGGATGATACATACAAACACCAGATCACCAAATAACGTTTATTTTTACACGAATTGGTACTTTTTTACTGTATTTTTAATCTTATAATCAGAAATTATTGATGATACATTTTTATTGATTGGTGGCGATATTCATTTTATAAACATCCTTAATGAAATATCAAAGTCTTTAAACAATAATCTTCTAACTACCAATAACAACACCTTCTTAATGATAAATACATACTTAAAATTACGTGATTTTTGTTCATTATCTGTTAGAAATGAAAATTAAGTTATTTATTTATCGTACATCTCATTTTTAATCCAATAAATTCATCTAAAGCATAATTTAGTATGAATTGAATTATTTTATCAGACAATCCTTTGCAGTACTATCATAAACTGAATTTCTTTCACTAAAATATGATAAAATTTTTTAATTAACTTCCTATATAAATTAAGAAACATAGTCATGAAATTATGTTTGAATATTTATATATTCAGATTTTATAACAAATTTTAAATCTTATTTCTAAATAATTTTTGTGGTGGAATCATAACCATTTATAGGATCTTTTACTTCAACCAGTCTTCTACCTTTAAAATCAATATTACGATTTAGATACTTTTAAAATGATACTTAATTCGTTTTGAAATTCCTTCATTGCATTCTCTACTTCTGGATCTACTAATGACTGAAAATTTTCAGTTTTTGATTTCAATTCTGCTTATATGTCATAAACAGTACATATATTCTTGTTGATGTGTTTAATTATATTTATTATTTTTAAATTTACTTGTTTTTTGTTTTTGATTGAAAATATTTGGGTTTCTTCCAATTCTTTTTTTATTTTTTAAGTTTATTTTTTGTGTGTTTCTCACATGGGCATAGTGCAAAAAATTCCATTTATTACATTCAAAATATCTTTGAATTGATAAATATCTGATAATAGTTCAATACAAGTAAATGAAAATGACCTCAAATAATTTAATTAAAACTTTTCTCCTTTCAGCATTATAATATAGATTATTTTGCCCAAATATTTTAGCAATTCTTTCGGTATATTCTCACCAAATGCAACTAAAAGAATTTCATATTTTTCGCTTTATAATAACAAATCCAACGACTACCAAGATTATTAGAAATATGTAAATTTACTATTCCAGGTTTGAGATTTTTCTGGTTGTTTGGTAACACATCAAACATTAAAAGTCTCTAAAATATTCACTTTTTATTTCTTTAGCAAGATTTTCTATATCAGAACTAGATAAAGGTTTATTATATTTTTGAACGATTTTTGGAAATTTTCTGTTCTCCTGCAGCAGCCTTCATCTTTTTTTGTTTTTTGTGAAAAGAGGATGCAATAGCTGGAGTGCCACCAGCTAAAACCAAGTCCACCTAATGCAGCCACTAGTAATGAAAGAAATCCTCATCAATATGATGTTCATCCAGATCCTGTTTCTTCTTTTTTAATAAGATCTTCCATTATGTTTACAGAATTGATAATGCTTAGTATTATAATCAGATTTCCATCAATTATTTCATCTTTCTTTTCTAAGCATAAGTTATAAAATTATCAATATTTTTAATTGTTCATAAGTTGATTAATTTTAATTACCTTAAGTTTAGTTAAAGTAGAATCAATTGTTAAATGACTTATTTGTATAGATTAAACTTCTATAAAGTTTTTATACTTAAATATTTTTTAAAAATTCATAGACCCTGCCATTTTCATTCAAGCTCATTCCCAATTTTCTTTTCCAAACCTTATTCCTTTAAACATAGAAGCAGCTGATTTTTCACCAAATACAGTATGTTCAGTGTACATTCTTTCTTTTGCCCTTATTTGTTGTTTTTAGCTACTTGATGCCTTTTTCCCAATTGCTTGTTTTTTACAAGCTTTGTCTTATGATTTATTCCTGCATCTCCTCTAGCTATTTCTTCTTTTTCCTGGACCATGATAATTATAACAGGAAGATTCATTTCAGACAGTAATTTCTTAATTAATGTGTTTACTTACTTTTTTCCATGTTTTTCTGATTCCCAATAAGTATGTGGTAAATTATTCAAAAATCTAATTCAAAATGGAATTCCTTAAGGATTATTGATAGTAAAATCTTTAAACTTATTTGTTAACATATTTGTTATTCCAGCATTCTCAATTTGAAAATTTTTATTTCCAACTAATTTCTATCCTTGAATTACTGCTGATCTATCGAGTAATTGACAAACATCATTTATCTTGATGTATTCTATTGGTTTTTCTGTATATTTTTTCTTAAATCTTCACTAAATGTTTCATTATCTGATGATGTATTATCTAATGAAAGAATAATAAGAACCAATGGACTAGAGTATTATATGGAAAGGAGGAAGGGGCTTTATTAAAAGAGTTTCTTAGAACATCCCTTTTGTTTCATAACTATTATATAAACACCACACACATATTGTTAATGTCTTTAGTGTCTGTGAGTCTTACTGTTTGGGTATCTTTAGTGCCAATGCGTCTCTAATGCCTGACATTTTAGTGTCTGAACTTTATCGTTGGAGTCCTCAATATTTGTGTTTCTGAAGTTCATGCAACCCTGTGTGAAATAGTTAATCTCATTGGAAGTGGGGTAATTAAAAGAAAATTCCATTGACTTTCGATTTTATACGTTGTTTGATCATTTATTATCGGGATTAAGTATTACCATTCATTGTAGTAGATCATATCGAAGAAACTGTGTTAATAAAAACCAAGTTAAGAAAAAACTATGGACTCCAATGATTTTGAACAGAGTGTCATGAGAAGGGAAGCATAAACTGGATTCTCTCTGGACAGTAATTATAACAATACTTTATTCCATATTTATATCAAAGGGAATAATTTGCAATGGACAAAAGATTATGCTGTGTTAAATGAGCCCTGTGACTTTTGAAGTAATTAATTTGTGTACATATGCTACATAACTAAAAGGTATCAATTCATTTTTAAAAGTCAGTAACTGTTAATAAGCATCTTGGTGGCAACTACTAAACAATGCAGCTAGTTAATGGTAATAACTTGAATCAAAACTAATTGATCAAAAAAGATTGTCTGCAACAACAGATGATGTTGTGTCACCTCACTTTCACATATCTTGATGAGGTGAAGAATACTGGCTGTGTATCGAGAAAGGAAATTAAAATTCCATAAATTGTTATTAGTATGAAAGGAGTTGTCTTTTTCAATTAAGAGGTAAGTCATCAGTTCTAAATAATGGTTATCTGTTCCTACAAGAATACTTATAAAAATATCACAACATTTTTAATTCCAAGTTTCTTCAAAAATAACAAATTACGTTCTGATGGACACACAATAGAAATTCCTGTGGTCAGCATAATTCAATAAATTTGAAATATTTGTTCTGTCTCAAAGACCTAATATATATATTAAACAAGACAAATTTTAAATAGAGATATTACTAACAGTGATATTAAATTGTATATGGATACAGAGGATAATTTTGGAGAAGATTTAGACTTTAATAATCAGATTATTCCATCTAAAGAGAAAAATGTTGCTAATAGTTCACTAAAAATTATACCTTTTATATTAATAAATATAAATTTTAATTTAGCTGGTGGAATGTTTCTAGAAAAAGTATTCTCAACAATAAATAACATTATTGGTTCTTTTAAACCTAATTTGGTATTTGGTACTACTAGAATTTGTGAATAAAAATATCTTTTGTTTGTTCCCATTCATGATATAAGAATCGAGGATTTAGAAAATACTACGACTGATGGAAATGATAATGTGATTGACTTTAATGGTGCTGCCATTAGGGATAGGCCCCGTGGTCTAGGAGTAACGTCTTTGATTCATAATCAAAATGTCTTCGGTTCTGGGTTCGATCCCCGCCACTGCCTAAATTTTGATAAATAATCGGCATTGGCGGCCGAAGACTTCTGGCATAAGAAGTCTGCCTCATTCTGCCAACAGCCTTGTCAAAGAGGGCAGAGGAGCGGATAGAGGTTCAGGGCACTCTCTTGTACTAGGGGTGGGAAATTGTCCCTAAAGGTGGAAGAATCAGCAATGATCAACGACATGAGGATGCAGAAGGCAATGGAAACCACTGCATTAAAGACACGTAACGTGTATCCACAGGACATGTGGCCTGTAATTGAAGAAGTGTCATGATGATCTCTCCATTGGCAAAGGATTCCGGAATAGTCCCCCATTCGGATCTCCGGGGGGGGGGGGGGGGGACTGCCAAGGGGGATGTTACCATGAGAAAAAGATTGAATAATCTACGAAAGGATAACGTTCTACGAGTCGGGGCATGGAATGTCAGAAGATTGAACGTGGTAGGGAAACTAGAAAATCTGAAAAGGGAAATGCATAGGCTCAATCTAGATATAGTGGGGGTCAGTGAAGTGAAGTGGATGGCAGACAAGGATTTCTGGTCAGATGAGTATCGGGTAATATCAACAGCAGCAGTAAATGGTATAACAGGTGTAGGATTCGTTATGAATAGGAGGGTAGGGCAGAGGGTGTGTTACTGTGAACAGTTCAGTGACCGGGTTGTTCTAATCAGAATCGACAGCAGACCAACACCGACAACGATAGTTCAGGTATACATGCCGACATCGCAAGCTGAAGATGAACAGATAGAGAAAGTGAATGAGGATATTGAAAGGGTAATGCAGTATGTAAAGGGATATGAAAATCTAATAGTCATGGGAAACTGAAGCGCAGTTGTATGGGAAGCAGTAGAAGAAAGGGTCACAGGAGAATATAGACTTGGGACAAGGAATGAAATAGGTGAAAGACTAATTGAGTTCTGTAACAGGTTTCAGCTAGTAATAGCGAATACCCTGCTCAAGAATCGTAAGAGGAGGAGGTATACTTGGAAAAGGCCGGGAGATACGGAAAGATTTCAATTAGATTACATCATGGTCAAACAGAGATTCCGAAATCAGATACTGGATTGTAAGGTGTACCCAGGAGCAGATATAGACTCAGATCACAATATAGTAATGATGAAGAGTAGGCTGAAGTTCAAGACATTAGTCAGGAAGAATCAATACGCAAAGAAGTGGGACACGGAAGTACTAAGGAATGACGAGATACGTTTGAAGTTCTCTAACGCTATAGATACAGCAATAAGGAACAGCGCAGTAGGCAGTACAGTTGAAGAGGAATGGACATCTCTAAAAAGGGCCATCACAGAAGTTGGGAAGGAAAACATAGGTACAAAGAAGGTAGCTGCGAAGAAACCATGGGTAACAGAAGAAATACTTCAGTTGATTGATGAAAGGAGGAAGTACAAACATGTTCCGGGAAAATCAGGAATACAGAAATACAAGTCGCTGAGGAATGAAATAAATAGGAAGTGCAGGGATGCTAAGATGAAATGGCTGCAGGAAAAATGTGAAGACATCGAAAAAGATATGATTGTCGGAAGGACAGACTCAGCATACAGGAAAGTCAAAACAACCTTTGGTGACATTAAAAGCAACGGTGGCAACATTAAGAGTGCAACGGGAATTCCACTGTTAAATGCAGAGGAGAGAGCAGATAGGTGGAAAGAATACACTGAAAGCCTCTATGAGGGTGAGGATTTGTCTGATGTGATAGAAGAAGAAACAGGAGTCGATTTAGAAGCGATAGGAGATCCAGTTTTAGAATCGGAATTTAAAAGAGCTTTGGAGGCAAATAAGGCAGAAGGGATAGATAACATTCCATCAGAATTTCTAAAATCATTGGGGGAAGTGGCAACAAAACGACTATTCGCGTTGGTGTGTAGAATATATGAGTCTGGCGATATACCATCTGACTGTCGGAAAAGCATCATCCACACAATTCCGAAGACGGCAAGTGCTGACAAGTGCGAGAATTATCGCACAATCAGCTTAACAGCTCATGCATCAAAGCTGCTTACAAGAATAATATACAGAAGAATGGAAAAGAAAATTGAGAATGCGCTAGGTGACGATCAGTTTGGCTTTAGGAAAAGTAAAGGGACGAGAGAGGCAATTCTGACGTTACGGCTAATAACGGAAGCAAGGCTAAAGAAAAATCAAGACACTTTCATAGGATTTGTCGACCTGGAAAAAGCGTTCGACAATATAAAATGGTGCAAGCTGTTCGAGATTCTGAAAAAAGTAGGGGTAAGCTATAGGGAGAGATGGGTCATATACAACATGTACAACAACCAAGAGGGAATAATAAGAGTGGATGATCAAGAACGAAGTGCTCGTATTAAGAAGGGTGTAAGACAAGGCTGTAGCCTTTCGCCCCTACTCTTCAATCTGCACATCAAGGAAGCAATGATGGAAATAAATGAAAGGTTCAGGAGTGGAATGAAAATACAAGGTGAAAGGATATCAATGATACGATTCGCTGATGACATTGCTATCCTGAGCGACAGTGAAGAAGAATTAAATGATCTGCTGAACGGAATGAACAGTCTAGTGAGTACACAGTATGGTTTGAGAGTAAATCGGAGAAAGACGAAAGTAATGAGAAGTAGTAGAAATGAGAACAGCGAGAAACTTGTCAGGATTGATGGTCACGAAGTCAATGAAGTTAAGGAATTCTGCTACCTAGGCAGTAAAATAACCAATGACGGACGGAGCAAGGACGGACGGAGCAGACTCGCTATGGCAAAAAAGGCATTTCTGGCCAAGAGAAGTCTACTAATATCAAATACCGGCCTTAATTTGAGGAAGAAATTTCTGAGGATGTACGTCTGGAGTACAGCATTGTATGGTAGTGAAACATGGACTGTAGGAAAACCAGAACAGATGAGAATCGAAGCATTTGAGGTGTGATGCTATAGACGGATGTTGAAAATTAGGTGGACTGATAAGGTAAGGAATGACGAGGTTCTACGCAGAATCGGAGAGGAAAGGAATATGTGGAAAACACTCATAAGGAGAAGGGACAGGATGAGAGGACATCTGCTAAGACATGAGGGAATGACTTCCATGGCACTAGAGGGAGCTGTAGAGGGCAAAAACTGTAGAGGAAGACAGAGATTGGAATACGTGAAGCAAATAATTGGGACATAGGTTGCAAGTGCTACTATGAGATGAAGAGGTTAGCACAGGAAAGGAATTCGTGGCGGGCCGCATGCAACCAGTCAGTAGACTAATGATTAAAAAAAAATGGTGCTGCTGTAACAGTTAGAGTTTTACTTATTCTTTGTTTATGAGAAAACTAATAACAATATTCCCAACAAGGAAATAGAGATAAATAAAAATATTGGAGATGGTTTCAGTCATACTGATCAGTCTCAACTTTATGTAAACTTCACTAATGTTGGTGCTGATGCTACAGATTATCCAACACATGTTGGAAAACGCAATAAAAATTTAATCGATAATTTAACAGAAAACTGTTCGAGATTATCACTATAAATAGATGAAATAATATTTTGTGTAGAAGAGACCATCTATTTCCTTGTCAGCCTGCAACTGATTAACTCAGTCCCTAAACAATGAGTTAACTGTGGAAGGCCATATCCTGAATAAATGGAAAATAAAAAGTAAGAAACAGGAGATACGTCATCCTTTAGAATTATTTGGCTGATTTTTTGAAAATTATATAGTAATAATGTGGGTAGGGAATTAGTTGTAAATTTTACTTGGACCTCTAGCGCTAACGATTCCATTTTTTGATGGGCTGTGCATAATCAAGCTGGTGAAGATGTGATCACACTTCGTAAAGAAAGTAAAATTGTTGTATAATTGATGCAAATCCGTGTTCCTCTTGTTAAACATGGAATAGAATATTTACTAGACCTGAAACAAGAACTACCAAAAAATCGAAAAATTTTTATAACTTCTGTGGAACATAAACCACAGAAATTTCTCGATTAAGTGAAAAAAAATTTGAACTCTGTATTACTAATTACCATTATTTTGTAGAAATCGAAGTACCTTATTTTATTATCATTGTTTTCCAAATGAAACGAAAAAAATATTCAGTTAATTTATTCATCTTTAGTTGATCTTGTAAAATTATAGAATATGTATATAAAGAACAGAAGAAAATAATTTTTTCCTCAAGATTTGTG
Organism: Schistocerca americana; assembly: GCF_021461395.2. Lineage (NCBI taxonomy): Eukaryota > Metazoa > Arthropoda > Insecta > Orthoptera > Acrididae > Schistocerca > Schistocerca americana. Next base: position 378,902,837 of record NC_060120.1, on the reverse strand, counting down.
TAAACTAGATCCTCCAAATGACTTTTTAAAGGCTTATAACGCTTTTCGAGATTTTAAGAGAATAACACAATTCAATGGTAATTTTAATATAAATCTATTCAGTTTTGTAATTAACCACTCTGTCTTAAATATGTCTTAGAGAATGTGATTCTTGAGTTTCTCCCGGCGTATTTGATAATCAAAATATCCACGGGTGTACTGCCGGTCTACAGTGTCCAACAGACACAATATTTCGGCGATCATACATGTCGCCATCATCAGGTGAACTGACGGACTGAGCTCCTGTGAACGTGCCGGTACGGAGATCCGTACGCTATGGTTGCTCAGGGGTAACTGGGTTCGGTCGCGGCGGCGGCCGATTTAAATACCCTCCGTCCGCGGCGCACTCCCTCCGCCGTCCGCCCCCCGCGCCACGGTCGCGCGGTGGAACAGTTTGCGACGGCGTCTGAGATGACGTCGGTGTAATGGCTCTGTCCTCCGTGGTCGTCACAACTATACGTTTCCTCGATTTACTCTTGATTAACCCAATCGCTGGTTCCCAAGCCTTGCTAAGATCATAGCCACAGTCACGGTTTATGAGGTCGTCATTGGTGCGAATCTCGATGGCTTCTCCAACAACGCTGTCCCAATATCTCGACGTCTGTACCAGAATCCTCGTGCGTTCATACTCCATAGCGTGATTTTCCGACAAACAATGTTCAGCGACCGCCGACTTGCTCGGATACATCAGTCGAGTGTGCCTCTGGTGTTCACGGCATCGATCCTCGACAGTACGCATCGTCTGACCAATATACGACTTACCACATTGACACGGAATCTGGTACACGCCGGCCTTCCTCAAACCGAGGTCATCTTTGGCGCTCCCCACCAGTGCACGAGTTTTATTCGGAGGACAAAACACAGTTCCGACCCGGTGTTTCTTCAAAATGCGGGCGATTTTCCCCGAGAGTTCGCCTGTATATGGAATAAACGCAGAGCCTACCTCCTCCCTCGTGATTTCATCCATCTCCACCGGTTGTGCTGTAGTGGTCGGGCGGAGAGCACGTTGAATCTGCCACTTTGAGTACCCATTTTTTCCGAAATACAGTTTTGAGATGTTCCAATTCCTGGGGTAGACTCTCTGCGTCAGAGATAGTGCGCGCCCTATGTACTAGAGTTTTAAGTACCCCATTCCTCTGTGAAGGGTGGTGGCAGCTGTCTGCGTGCAAATACAGATCAGCGTGCGTTGTCTTCCGATACACCCCATAACCTAGGGTGCCGTCAGCCCTTCTCTTGACCGCCGCCGCGACCTAACCCAGTTCCCCCTGAGCAGCCATAGCGTACGGATCTCCGTACCGGCATGTTCACAGGAGCTCAGTCCGTCAGTTCACCTGATGATGGCGATATGTATGATCGCCGAAATATTGCGGCCGTTGGACACTGTAGACAGGCAGTACACCTGCGGATATTTTGAATGTCTCAGAGAAAACAACTATGAAAGTGTGTGCTACTTTTAATCAAAATATTCCTAATCATATTTCAGCTTTTATAATTTTGTGTGGGAAAAATTAACTTATGATGCTCAGCACAGGCATCTGACTAAAAACTTTTAAATAAAATTTTATTAGGACAACTAAAAAATGTTATACTTTACTAATTTTCAGGACAGCTGAGGCGATTATTTAAAAACAAAAATTGTGATGACAAACTGTCAAATTTTTTTAAATCTAATTAAAAAATCTATATAATTTTTATGTGTAAATAAAACATCAAACATTCATGAGCTATAATACTGAACAACTATTAAATGAACTTAGTAATTTCATTAATGGATCTACATTTACAGTGTTGACAGAATTAAAAAAGTATATCTTCTGATTTTCAAAAGCACAACTTACACTAACAAAATTTGGACAAAAAGTTAGGTTAGTCCTAGATGATAATTTGAAAATTATATTTCCAGGTCATTATACAAAAATCTTATTGGTTTAAAATTTATATATCAAGGTAAGAAACAAATTACAGGTCGTTCTATTCATGTTATTAAACTAGAATAAATGTTTCTGTCTTTAAATTTTTAACTTTTAATTTCGTGATTTTTTATTTTTTATTTGTTAATTTTTTATATTTCAGTTTCTTAATTTATATTTTTTAAATTTCTTAAGATTTTTATTCTTTAATTTCTTAATTTTTTTAATTCTTTGAAGTTCTTTGAATTGAGAAACAGAAAATCTAAAAATTACATAAAATTAAAATTTAATATTTTTTCGGATTGCACCACACTCCATCGTTGGTAAAAAAAATTAAAATCTCTAAATTACGGTTTTATATATTGCAGATATTTTAAATTCTATTTTATTTTTAAGTCGATTAGATTGGTTGAGTCGAGAAAACTCAGAGGATAACTACTAATTTGTTCAAAGGTATGTCCGCTCTACCATATGAATCTGTGCAACAAAAAGCCCCATCAATCAAACTGTACTACTTGAATACTGAGCAGTAGAGGTGGGAGTTGAAGAAAAAAATGGATGGCCCCCATTACCACATTAAACTCCACCACCCTAAAGGTTTCTTCAGCTTATATCTTGCTAATGTAAGACCGATCGCCAAGGTCGGTGTGGGTGTAAGTGAGGAGGACTGTTCTGCATGAAGCCTCGCCTGCAACATGAAGATTTGTCTTCGAACATGGATAACAATTTTGATATAGATGTCGAGGACGCCATGGAGGAGCTCCTCCAAATACAATATCTGAAGCAGCTGAGACACAGAAGGTATGAATTCATTCACTGCATTCATTTTACTGCACTATGCATCTTTATTAATCCATTTTTCTCTATCATAACATTAATCATTCAATTACAGCTTTTTAAGCTGAAGAAGAGCAACAACTCACTGTTCCACCTGGAACTACCACAGCTCCTGATGTCTTGCATGGACCGTACCTACCCTTCACTGGGACCTTCTAGTACCCAAGAAACGTTGCCTGGGCCATCATCAGCTAAACAGACAGTAAAAAACCTACACACATGACGTCAATAAGTGTTTCTTTATACATCGATAGTTCACTTGTATGACTTCTATATCCATACTGTACCACTAAATGCCATTTTTCTTTTGCAGATGGGGAATCTATTGGAAGTGATTGCCCCCATCCTGGGCTTGACATTCACTCACTTCATCATGCATGTATATTATTACAGACAGGTTTCACATTCATCATTCTGTACTGTACCATGTAGCTACTATGCTCTAAATATAATTTGTTAATGTTTTCATCAACCACATTTTTTCATCAACTCATCAAATCATCCTCTTTAAGTGGAATACACCGAAAGTACAGAGCCAGTGACATGCTGAGAGGTGAGAACGGTCGTTTGTCTGTCAGGCGCAAAAGGTGTTTTTCGAATTTCCCGCTCCCTCCCTCCATTTGAGAAAATTGACAATTTAATGGACTTTTATGTGTTCTAGGGGTTTTCATTGGTAATATGTATGTTTTTCGAGTTGCAGGGGATGGGATTAGGCGTTTCTGATGTTTTTGTAGAAGGGCCAACAAATAGCTCTTTTTCAGCATACTTGTAACATTTCAGGCTTATGGTTACCACCCCTGCATTATGTATTAGTAGATCAATACTCTCATATCTCCAGCTATAATTAAATTCAATTACTTTTCGATAATAGGAATACAGCTATTAGAAGAATAATAGCAATACTAAACAATAGTAGTTACAATACCCTTTGGACCATAAACAATCAAAATTAGATTCAGGAAATTAATATATGGAAAATGTTTGGATAAAAGAATAATATATTTCGTTTTCATCATCTCTAAATGGTAGGAATTAAATCTCGAGCCTAATTAACAAAATATACGTAATTGATCGTTTAGCATTGTTAGAATGCTTATTTCTGCAATTTCAATATTAATGGGATTTTCATGTGTTTAGAGAATGTCTTAAACTTGTTCTAGCAAAGTAGGGAACATTATAGAGTGTTTGATAATGTTGTTAAACTATTTCATTTTATGAATTATGTTTTGCATTATTGTAACCAGTAGTACATTGTAGGAAGGGCATAAATACTCGACCTCGAGTAATGTTAGGGCAGATGAGTGTTGGACCCACTAGAGCACAGTTCTATGTGTACAGTTGAGATAAATTCTTGGTGCATGATTCAGGTTTGAATTTACAATAGAGCAACTCATGTGTTGGACGTAGCCTAAAACAGCATATTACAACAGTGCAGTGATACATTATTTCTGAGTATTAAACAGTTTGATTTAATACCGCAAAAGGTAGAATCATATGTGACTTTATATTTGTACTTTGTTGAGAATTAGTGTTGAACAATACAATGGACCTCACACACATTTCTATCAGATTACTGCATCTGGACTATTTAATATCGCCATCGTAGTATGTGCTACTATCGGTTAGCTGTAGTAGTAACAACGAGGCTTATTACACCAAAGATTGATTATGAGCTCATAAGATACTGGTTTTGAAGTGAATAAGTCAACGTACTTACTTTACTTCAGTTGTCGCCTACATCATTGTAGTGGAATCCATTATGGTATGATGTAGTTTTTTAATAAGCATATTTTAGCTTATGTATGCATTTGTTGAGGGACACCAAAGGCAAGATACTTACAGGTATTTATAGCATTTTTAACTACGCACTAACCGGTGGAATGTTACATATGAAAATTTTACTAGTAATTTGGAAGCGAAAATAAGTACAGTATACAACAATTGTATTTCTAGAATTAATAGTGGTTTAGAATACTGTGATGGAAAAGGTGAAGAAGCAGTTGATCCTGTCTTAAGAAAGCTAACAGCAATTGTTCTGATAACAGAAAGGCTGTAGAAGCTCAAATTCAAGTTACTGCAGATAATTTTAAAAGGGAGTAGGAATCAGTGGGAAAAAACCTAGAAAGGAAGTACTTGACCACTATTGACAGTAATATAGAAAAGCTAGGTTAGGCATTCTTGGTAATTAAAACTAAAGTAGATATTGTGCAGAGTGTGAATTGTAGTGGTAATAATGTAACTTCTTCAGTAAATTGTAAGAGTTTTAATTGTTTCGAGATATACAGTAAGGTGCATCACTTAGATTTTATTAGGGAATTTAATAAGCTGCCAAAGAATTGGAATGACCAAGGGAAAATGTCTTTTGTAAGAGTGTATATGAAATCTGAGTCTTACAGTTGGGCAACTGAGATTACAGAAACATGTGCTTCATGGTATGAGTTCAGCCAAGCTATTCTAGACAGATATTGGTCTAAATACGAGCAACAAAGGATATTGGATGACTTCCAGGGTGGAGGCAGATATAATGATAGGAAGGGAACGATTACAGAGCTTTGTGAAAAGTGGATTGGAAAAGTGACGTATTTGGATCTTGGTAGTGAGTCAGTTACAATGAGACTGGAAATTAAGTAGCCAAGTAAAATAAAAGAATGGCTCATTCCAGCTCCTAGAGAAAATATTAGTAAATTTTTGGGTTATGTAGGAAGAATAGAGAGAGCAAAGGCTGCAGTGGAAGGAACTAGGGATTATGGAAATAGGGAAACCACAGTAGAGAACCCCATGCTAACAGGGACAGAAACTTCAGAGATGAGAGAGGATACAATAATGATAGAAATTCTGGAGAGAGGAGAAATTACAGTTATGACAATGGTCATAGAAGTAATAGGAATTTCCAGAATGAACAGAGAAGAGACTGAGTGTTACACAGTTTGATTTAATACCGCAAAAGGTAGGATGATATGTGACTTTATTTTCATACTTTGTTGAGTATCAGTGTTGAACAATGCAATGGACCTCACACACACACACATTTCTATCAAATTACTGCATCTGGATTATTTAATATCGCCAGTGTAGTATGTGCTACCATCAGTTAGCTATAGCAGTAACGAGGCTTATTACATCGAAGACTGATCATGAGCTCATAAGATACAGGTTTTGAAGTGAATAAATCGACGTACTTACTTTACTCCAGTTGTGACCAACATCAATGTAGTCAAATCCATTATGGTATCATGTATTTATTGAATAAACATATTTCAGCTCATGTATGCAGTTGTCGAGGGACAGCAAAAGCAAGATATTCACAGGTATTTAAACCATTTTTAACTACTCACTAACCGGTGGGACGTTAAACGCTCTAGCGTCGACGCCACTCGTCAGAAAATTAGTGCTGACTACTGAATTTTGCAGGAAATTTTGTCTAATTTGAATGGGGATAGCCATCTTCAAAAGAAAGCATAGTTTCCGAGACACACGCGAAAAACTGAAAATTTTGAAGTTTTGTTTTCGTTCGTTGTTGTGAAGCCGGCCTCTTACAAATCAGACAAAAAAAAACATGTTGAACTGACGAGAAAAGACTTCTGCAATTTTGGTTCGGGAAAATCACCATTTGACTGGAATAGGCCACATCCAAGTCTAAAGTAACAGGCTGAAAAATACATACAAGATTTTTATTCGTGGAGTATGGTACTAAAACAACTCTTAATTGAACATAATGAGTTTTAAGCGTCTCATAATTATTTCATCGTAAAATTTCGCTAACAAAATATACAGGACCTTCTCGCGTGGAAGCTCGAAGAGGAAGAAGAACATCGTTGTTACATTTTCAAAACATTAGAAAAACCAAATTCTCGTATATAATAGACTACGCACAAGACATAAATTTCCTTCAGTATAACTGAATCTTTAACGTTCAGTCTAACTGATTTGGTACATTGCCCCCTTTAAATGGCGCAGACTAAATTTACAATAACAATTGGAATCGCCATTCAACTTCATTTTACACAGGGGTGAAATATTCCACACAGTACGGAATCCTAACCGTAACAGATCATTGACAAGTGAAGTTAATATATAACGTAGTTCAAATATAGTGTCAGTTAGTCATCGCTTCTATGACAAGATAACTTTGGCACAACGTATATTTAGCAAAAGTATTACTAGCACACGTTTGAACTGTCTCTGCTTGTGCAGCTTACACTCATCTTTAAGTATTTTTCTTTCATGAGATTGATACAAATGTCTAAACTTCTGATAATTTTCTGTAATCTTAGTTCGTTTCTTGATTAGTATTCTTAGACTGGTATATGTGCTACACAAAATGGATTTTGTCAATATTCCGTAAAAACAGACACCAGAAACTGGGAGATGTCGGATTCAGATTACAGCTGGTGATTCCGCGGGCGATGACAGAGCAAAATGGATCCAAGGACAGGATGCAAGCGGATTTAGCAGTTGTTTTGGGACCTATTTTAAAGGCTACGTTCCGGACAGATAGGCTGATAGCCGGAACGGTAGAGGTGGTGTCTCAGCGTGGCTTGGACTGCATCTCAATGGTATCAAACAGTCCGTCATTAGCACATTATATGTAACAGTTACACAAGAAACTTCCTACTATATGATGCACGACTTATATAACTTTTGCTGAAAAGGAGAATCTGGCTAGCATACATCTTACACTCAAGTAAAATAATGAAGAATAAATTAAGTACATTATATGTATCCGTATTTAGCGTTGGGGGATCCTTTTTATATTTCATCTACGAAGCATCACTCAGTGTTCAGTACACGGTGATTTCAACCATCAATGTTTAGGATGAACGTGTTCGTAGAGTCGAGATCAGTCTTGTAGTTAATGTCCACAACTCGCACTGTGCAAGTGTCTCTGTGCGGGAAGTTATCATTATATTAAATACGCCGCTCAAGTCAATAGTGACGGCGTGCATAGTATTCCTGTCGACATTCAAGTTAGCACCGAGGCGCGTAGAATTGTTAGCCACACCACTGAGTTATTGTGACCGTTACGCGTCGATAATCTGAGTTCCTAATGTTCTGCAAAATTGCGTGAAATCGTCACACGTCTGACGAAGAAAACGTCAACATTTTTCACCACACCACATGTGGATAACAGATCGCTGCGTTTATTTTACACAAGCGCAAAATTCTTCATAATGAGTTCTGGTTCTCCCTTTTAAGACGTCCTAACACAATGCTAGATTCTCTGTGTCTTAACCTTTCCCTACGCATTCGCTAATGCAGAAGTACTTATAGAACTTGAATTCACTAGGTCGTGATTTATCACCATAAAATTACGCTAGCAAAACATCCAGTATTTTCTCATACGGAAGCTCGAAGAGGAAGAAGAACAAGAGTGACTTGTACATCCTTTCCTCATTTTTCAAAGCTTTAGAAAAACTAAATTCCCATAACCAGTAGAATATGCGCAAGAGGTAAGCTTTCTACAGTACAATTAAGTCTCTGAATTGAGTCACAATAATTTGCTACAAGATGCGTGAAAAACTAGCTTCTACTCGGAATTGAGCACAAACAACCCAGACGATACTCCTCTAATGTTTCATAACGAGAGCTCTTAGCGACATCCAACCTTGTAAAGTTTCTTTCGCTTAAGCGCTCAGCGTCAAATATTTAACTCATTAACTCATTCATCAAGTAATCAAAAGTCTGAAGCTCTTTTTTACCTAGAAGACTGATTCTTTAAAAGATCTGAGCTTTTGTGGCATACACCAGAAGCAAAACAAATTGAGAACAAAAAATGGTTTTTCAGCGGAACATAAAAGTACACAACAAATGATTCGTTTCAAATGGACGTGGGAGTACTAATATTATTTGCGAACATACAAACGACCACGAGTCGAGAGGTGGCCTGCACCTGGCCAGTCGGACGACCAACTTATAGAACCGTTTTATAAAAAGCCAAATAGCTAATGACATCCTGAATATTGACGGTTTCTCTTGATTGAATACACCTTCAGCCCCAGACGTCGACAGATAGGAGCAGAGTAAGCAAATGCCACCAATGATGTTACGACCGGCACCATGGCAATACGTGGACGGTACCGTGAACAAAATTGCAGTAAGTAATTACCACGGGACAGTGGTCGGGGTTCGGAGCGCTCCCGAGGTATGAGATCCACTTTCAATGTAGTAAAGCGCACGGGGGAAGAGTCACTTTTTGTTCACAGCAGAAACATTAGTCTGTATTCGAGAATGCAGTGGCTGTGTTAACTGCAACATGCAAGACAAGGCTTTTTATATTCGTCAGTACGTATGGAGTAAGCGGAGTGAAAACAGAAAGAAATGCTAATGCGTTTTCGAAATATACACTTTAAAACGCCAGAAGAATTATTTCTTTGATCATTCTACTCAGCGCACTGCCACAACTTCTTTTGACGTGATAGCGTAAACGCCTTTCTCAGTGCGTTTCTATCAAATTGCATTGTGAAAGCTTTTCGTTAATACGGCATGACACAAACGTACAGGCCTACATAAAGTGCTGTCCTGGTTGATCCACACTACTACTGTGCTATATAGTTTTCATTTACTTTTTTACCTGTGTAATAACTTTTCTAATTAACTAATTATAAAATAGTTCTCACTAGAACCACATTTTCGTCATAAATCGCGCAAATGCTGCTTGTCGACGCCTCTCAGTTGTTTCTTGTACATTCTGACGACCATGTAATTTGTCTGTATACGAATAAGTAATACATATTTTGACACTGTTCTAAACACCTCACTAATCCGAGAGAGACTTACGTAAGCTAGCGAGTGTATTTCTCTCATAAGGCAGACAAACGTATCGCTCAGGCAGTACACGGCTGGTTACGAAACGCGGAACGACCTCCGTGGAACCGGCCCGGTCGCAATCCTGCGCACAGAATCCTCCTCCAAGGTCAGGTTGTACAACAGACTCGTACTCCCATGCCGGTTCCGTTGCCTATCCTCCGAGTCCTTTGGCGTTCTGTGGTGCATCGCGTATCTCCTCTAGCTCGGTGGATACCGAAGCCTTAATGAGAAGTCGTGACACTACCCACTGTTACGTAACGGCGCCTGAAATTTTCACTCGGTGTCTACTCATATCTAGATATGGTTCGCAAACGAAATGCGTCGTATCTTCTGAAATGAGATTCGTTGAACAAGGGGCCTTCTGTACCACGTAAATTACATGCAGCTTTGTGGATGTGGAACGCCAGGGAAAAAAATCATCGTACACTGTCGTATACAGAGCTGTTCAAAACATGCATCTGTATGTGCAAGAATACTTGATTATTCAGAATCCGTTACACTGAAACAATAAAAACAAGGATTAATTCCTGCCATCAGTGCAAAATTATGAACTATCACATAATTCATATAACTGCAGTGCACCTGCCGATGGCAGCATGCTGCAGAAACTCGACGTGTTAATAAATATCAGCAAAAAGTGACTGAAGCAGCAAAAACTGTGTCATAAACTTATAACAGGCCACTGACCTCAGGCCAACTCCAAACAATACGGCCGGCCGCGGTGGTCTAGCGGTTCTAGGCGCGCAGTCCGGAACCGCGCGACTGCTACGGTCGCAGGTTCGAATCCTGCCTCGGGCATGGATGTGTGTGATGCCCTTAGGTTAGTTAGGTTTAAGTAGTTCTTAGTTCTAGGGGACTGATGACCACAGTAGTTAAGTCCCATAGTGCTCAGAGCCATTTGAACCAAACAATACGGATAAATTAAAGTGTCATATAATTAGTTATTTCACTTGTGCAATTCCGTATTCATTGACACGTTAATTGTGATAATTAAGTATTTTCCCATGAGTTGCTAGCCTTATCGCGACTTGTCTTCTCGGAGCCAACGGCTGTTTATGACCCAAAGTCGAAGCGACCCTGTCTCTAAATTAGCAGGGACCCTCATTTAAATTCCCAAATGCTCCCTGAACAAAGGCAATGCCGGTCCATCGCAGAACTTTCTCAGAACTGCGCAAGTGTGCCACTGCTAAGCAACCTTCTGAGAAAGAGACGATAACGCCAGAGAGATTACACGGAATTTGTTGGGAGCAACGCACAGTATTTAATATTGAATGTAAGCTTCTTTCTCTACTTACGATAACGCCAGCTCGTTTTCGGAGAAAATTATAGCTCTTCTTTTGTCTCTAAAATTATTCTTTCTCCATTCAGAAATCCTTTAAACAGTTTATAACATTTCGCACATCTTAGCAAAATGCAGATCTATTAAAAATAAATATTAGGGACGATGAAAATAGATTTCCAAAACTACCAATGTTGTAGTGGTGAAATCTGTACTGTCATCTAATTATATTTTGCAAGTAACGTTGCTTCGCGGTAAATCGGGCCGACTAATTCTCTTTACTTCCTCAACAATTTTATCACGATACCAAGCAGTTTTACTATTTTTTAACTAGTCACTTCCAGCCCCTATCCCATTATCTGCTCTTTGCTTATATGTTATATCATTTTACACCAGTACTTTCCACATTTTCCTTAGCTTACCGTTTGTTCTTTCCCCCCAGTTTTCCGAGACCTTTGTTGTCTTTCGCGCTTATTTATCGAAAAACTGCTTTACATGTCAGCATGGTCTCAGTTTTGTCTACTTTCCTGTAGACCACTTTCTGAGAACGAAATTCGATTAGCCTCGTCGCTCCAAAGATTTGTTTTAATATTATCATTTGGATTACCTGCATCTTTCTTGTTGCTGACCCTTCAAGGAGAGTTCTTTTTTACACATTACTGCTGATTTGACAACACTGTTAAATATCTTCGCCAATCAATTCAACAGCCTTCTATCGCAGAGTGCTTCAGTCTTTCCGTTCAAGTTAAACTCTTTTAGTCCCTACTCTATCTTTCACGACAGAAACTTTTGTAAGAAAAGCTTTCATAATTCTAGTCTCGTCAACGGTGAATGTTTCGTTGATTACGCAGGAAAGGTGATAAACCGTTTAAATGTAGAGCTTAAATTCCCACTTAGCGGCTATAATAGCTGGAGGATTTTGAGACGTTTACGTTTCCACAGGGTATGAGAACAGTAACAAAGTTTAACTGAGGGTGGATGGAATAGGAGTATCACAAACTACCGAAGTGTGAAGGACTACACACGTATAAAGAAAACGACAGCAAACAAAGCAATAGACATCTTAATTCCTTCAACGGAATGGGATAAGCGTTATACATGTCTAACTGAAGATGGACTCCAGTTCACAAAAGAGGAAGAAAGCAAGACTGAAGAAACTTTTCAGATGAAGAGCGAATGAGCTAAATGGCCGTTCACCCATTACTAGAAATATTCCTGTGGAATTATGGGAAGTTGGAGACCGACAAGTGAAGGAAGAATAACACGTGCTAGGAACAACTGTTGTCATCGAACTGAAATGCCATCAGAGTGGGAAAGATCATACGTAGTTTCCATTTCCGAGAAGGGGAATAAGAGAAAACAAACTGCTAGTAGGTGATAAGGGAAATTATGGTCCCGACGGTGTTTGTTTATTTGTTATAACAACTCGCATCACAGCTGCTGATTTATGACGCCAGTTATGTAAAAGGTTGCAGTATGTCATCCATCTTACTCAAATAATACGTAGGAATGTTTCTCCGAAGAACAGCTGTAGAGGGATGGAAATCATTGTTAATAAGGTAAAAGTCTTTTCATTGAGTTTTGCTGATAATAAAGCCATTACAGCACAATATGAAGACAATCGTCCTTTTACGACATGACAAATGAGGGCAACAGATGAGCCTTACTAAAACCGAATATCTGATTATGAGACTAGGTTTGAAGATCACGTCAGTGACGGAGTAGTGATGAGTCAACTAGAAAAATTTTAATCTCTAGGGGCGTATATCGACAAGAGTGGATTGGGTAATACGGAAGTAAAATACGGTATACAACAAAGCTGGAAACTCCCAGAGTGTATGAATACTTTTTTGTCCGACAAGAAAATATCCAGCAACAGTAAGAAAATTGTTTGTCAACTAATGGTTGACTCTGTCCTGTTCTATGGAGCAGAGTCGTGGGTTTAAAATGGTGACCTCAAAAGAAGACTGATAGTTGTAGAAATGGATTATTTGCAATGTCGCACCATACTATCAAGGATCGAAAAAAAAAAAAATCTAGTGACGAAGTGAGACCTAGAATGAGCAGAAATGAAACGATGACAGACAGTATTGAAACAGCATCATTTATCTGTTACGGACATTTGTTGAGAATGCTAGATCGTCGGCAGTAAAAGAAAATTTTTGATTTGCGAGCAACAGGCAGACCGATATGCGATACATCATGTCGAATTAACGAAATGGTGGAGCATCGCTATGTACGCAAGGATATCCTGATAGAGAAGCTTGGCAGAAGATAACAGGAATACAGCAAAATGTTGTTATTAATTAATCTTGTGTAATAATATTAATGCTGAGCAACGTTTTACATTTTATTTTATGCACCGGTTGCGTACAGAAGGATAATGTCTTGAATAGAGAGGCTTGGCAGAAAATAGCAGGAATACAGCAAAATGTTAATACTGAGAAATGTCATACATTTTATTTTATGCACCCGTGTTTTTATGTTTCACTATAGTTTGCATTCCCAGCACTATTTCGTCCTATGAGCAGGGAAGAACATCATCTGCGTACTGCATGCGCCGAGACCTGTTCGGCAGGCCTATGGGCGACTGTGTTACACAACACTGGATCCAGCGCTGAGCCTTGGAAGAGACCAGCCTTGATCTCAAGTCGTCCAGTTTCTCCACGACAGGTTCCAACATTTTGTTTTTCTTTCCTTACGCATTCACTGCATCAAATTCACTTCACTGTTCAAAATTAAGTGAGTAGAATTTCCGATCCAGTACGAGTCCCAAATCTTGCTGTAAGAAAAGGGTCGGAGTAAGAAGTAACATTTGGTAGAGCAAATGTTCTTATGTGTAGTACAGGGCGCATTATCATTGACTTCTTATAGTTCTTCTAACGCATTTTGTGTGGTATAAATCTTGCACCCTGCGACCGAGGCAGATGGCGTACTGCGTAAGGTTCAAATGGCTCTGAGCACTATGAGACTTAACTGCTGAGGTCATCAGTCCCCTAGGACTTAGAATTACTTAAACCTAACTAACCAAGGACATCACACACATCCATGCCCGAGGCAGGATTCGAACCTGCGACCGTAGTGGTCGCGCGGTTCTAGACTGTAGCGCCTAGAACCGCTCGGCCACTCCGGCCGGCTACTGCTTAAGGCAACGGACTTGTATGTGGAAGGAAAAGGGTTGAAATCGCGTCTTGATTTCAAAATTTATGTTATGCGTGGTTCCCCTAAATAACTCGAGACGAATGCCGAGAATGGTTCTTGAACAATCACGACCGAATTATGTCCAATCGGAATAAATGGACGTCTCTTATCACGCCGATGTCAGTGTCAATGTGACTTTAACCTTCTGCACGACCGAGCGAGGTGGTGCAGTGGTTAGCACACTCTACTCTCATTCGGTAGGACGACGGTTCAGATCCGCGTCCGGTCATCTTAAATTAAGTTTTCTGTGATTTTCCTCAATCGCTAAGCAGATACCGGGATGGTGCCTTTGCATGACGCGGCAGATTTTCTTGAGCATCCTCGAAACAATCCGAGCTTTTGCCCCGTCCCTAACGACCTCGATGTCGACTGTATGTTAAACTCTAATCTTCCTTCCTTCCTTCCATCCATTGTGCATCAGAATGTTTCCTGTTTTGAAACATCTTGTGGTATCCACACAAGCCATACATTGTGACAACAGTTTTGTCAGTAAGACAGTCCGAATTCGATTACAGGTCCAGCCTGTCAGTTTCAGAACAAAGAACACCGTACAAATATTCCATTGGTAAGACAAGCCAGCCTTCGCTATACCTTTTCTTCTAGGAATGTTAGTCCAGGAGGGCTGCAGGAGAGTCTCTGGCGAAAGGGATAATGAAAAGCTGAAGATGGGATCCGAGCCGTGAGGCGCGCTTGAACAAGCGACAGTCGGCTTAAGGCACTGCTCACGAACGCTCGCGTCTAAGTTCCTAAGTTCAAGTCACAGGCCGTGGCACAAATAGAAAGGAAGCCTCAAGGTATTCGACCTGCTAGCGTGACTTAATGTGTAGCGTGCTAGCAAGCGAGGCGTGGGAGCGAGCCAGAACCGGATCGAATTCGAGCGCGGCGCATTAACACCTTGTTGTGGTATGCGTCCCAGACTGAGTGTGGGCTTTAGGCGATTTTCCACGCTGCTGTCACTAATAATCTCCACCCCAACAGATTGAATACACAAACGGCTAAATTACGAAAGCACACAGAATAATGTTAACACTTTACAAAGACAGTTTGCCGCACATAAATTCCCTTCCATTGCTTAACAGACGACCGTGGCAGTAAGTGGACCTGCCCAAAAAGTTAAAATAAAATACTTTTGCTAAATCGTGAAAAGGAGGTCATAGCGGAAGAGGGAAAAAATGCTAGGAAAGAGACAGAAAGCTTCAAGGGTGTTACTATACAGGAGTAAAACTGGAATAATAAAAAAAAGGAGCTCCCCGGTTCTAATATACATCTGATTATTCGCTGCTATGAGCGCCATAGCGCCATAGTCATCGTATGTCCGAAAGAGGCGAGTGGGGTGGTACGCATCATCATCATCGAGACCTCGCAAAAACATTTTTTTTCTTTTTTTTTGTGTCATCAGTCTTCTGACTGGTCTGATGCGGGCCGCGACGAATTCCTCTCCCGTGTCAATCTCTTCATCTCAGAGTAGCACTTGCAACCCAACGTCCTAAATTATTTGGTGGATGTGTTCCAATCTCTGTCTTCTTCTACAGTTTTTGCCCCCTTCAGTTCTCTCTATTACATGGAAGTCATTCCCTCATGTCTTAACAGATATCCTATCATCCTGTCCCTTCTCCTTGTCAGTGTTTTCAGATGGTTCTGAGCACTAAGGGACTTAACTTAGAACTACTTAAACCTAACTAACCTAAGGACATCACACACATCAATGCCCGAGGCAGGATTTGAACCTGCGACCGTAGCGGTCGCGCGATTCCAGACTGTAGCGCCTAGAACCGCTCGGCCACACCGGCCGGCTTATCAGTTTTTTCCACATATTCCTTACCTCTCCGATTCTGCGCAGAACCTCCTCATTCCTTACCTTAACAGTCCATCTAGTTTTCAACATTCGTCTGTAGCGCCACACCTCAAATGCCTCGATTCTCTTCTGTTCCGATTTTCCCACAGTCCATGCTTCACTAACATACAATGCTGGGTTCCAAACGTACATTCTCAGAAATTTCTTCCTTAAATTAAGGCCTGTATGTGATACTAATTGGCTTCTCTTGGCCAGGTATGCCCTTTTTGACAGTGCTAGTCTGCTTCTGATGTCTTCCTTGCTCCGTCCGTCATTGGTTATTTTGCTGCCTGGGTAGTAAAATTCCTTTAACTTCATCTACAGTGTGACCGTTAATCCTGATGCTAAGTTTCTCGTTTTTCAGATTTCTGCTACTTCTCATTACTTTCGTCTTTCTTCGGTTTGCTCTTAGTCTATATTCTGTACTCATTAGACTGTTTGATGTCTTCCTTGCTCCGTCCGCCATTGGTTATTTTGCTGCCTGGGTAGTAAAATTCCTTAACTTCATCTACTGTGTTACCGTTAATCCTGATACTAAATTTCTCGCTGTTCAGATTTCTGCTACTTCTCATTACTTTCGTCTTTCTTCGGTTTACTCTTAGTCTATATTCTGTACTCATTAGACTGTTCATTCCCTCCAGCAGAACCTGCAATTCTTCTTCACCTCCATCAGCGAGCCAATGTGTTATATGCACCCATGCCTACGAAAGAGAGAAAACAGTGTAATTTAGTCTTATAATATAGTCTATTGTGTTCTGTACATATTGCGGAGATGTATTAAAAATGTCAGAACATGAAATATGTCACGGTTCTCGTCAGAGTTCGTGCAGACGCAGTTCACAAACGATAGAGTAGTGGGATGTTTTAGATATCATAAAACTCTTAATTAATCGTAATGTCTAAGAAACGTAATTTCGTATCAATGCAACTATTATATTCCAATTTTATTTCAAGTTTCTATTAGTCGGCAAAGGACTTGAAAGATCATCATCTGAATGGGATGGATATCTTGAAAAGATCAACAGAAATAAAACGAGACCAAAATATCGTAGTTGCATTAAATCACGTGATGCTGAGAGTATTAGATTAGGAAATGAAACACTAAAAGTAACCGAGGAGTTTTGCTATTTGGGCAGCAAAATAACTGTCGATGCCCATGGTAGAAAGGTTTTAAAGTGCAAAATAGCAACAAGAAGAAACTCCTCGCGGAAAAGAAAGAATCTGTTGACATATAATGTAAATTTAAGTAATTATAGAATATTCCATCGGTTCTCGAAAGAACTTAGAAATGTTAATATCTTGAATACAAGGTATTAAAGTTGCACCATAATATTTATTAGTTCGTTATGCACCGGCTTTCAGTTTCTTAGGCCATCGTCAGATAATTTAATGCTAAACAGATAGTCCACACAACTTCAGCGACAATTCATAGCTGTAAAAAAATGCTGTACAAATATATGTGAAATTTTATGACTATATCGACACAAAACACAAGGATGATGTAATACCTAAAGAGCCACTAACAAATAAATCTTTGTACTTTCAACAAAGGATGGTTTCTTTACCGCAATCGAGGCTGATAGTTTCTTATATATTAAATAAATCTTTAATTATAGTATATCCAAATATTAAAACTATGTCGGTGTATAAAACAGAAATGTGCTACGAGTAATGGCACAGGTTACCATGCCATACGGACAAACTGCTGAATGTGATGAACAGACCGAATAAAGGTAGGGGAAGAAAGACGTCAATGGATTGTGGGTGTGGAACAGTTTAACAAGCTTACTAGCTAATGGTGAGAGGAATAGTAACTGGCTGCTGTTGTAATGAGGGTGAGTGATGGAACTGTGTTTGGTCGCTAAGGAACAGGTCAGATTTCTTTGATTGTTGTTCATTAATGGTAAGAATTTCAAGTTATCTTAGTGTTCTTCCTTTAGTTCCTTTAAGGAGATCATCACATTTCACGTCATACGAATGACATTCGTTGAGAGCATGTTCTGCAATGGTGGAATCTTCCTTTCTCAATCTCCAACTCCTTTCATGCTCAGTCAGTCTAGTAATTATAGCCCTACCTGATTGACCTACATATAATGGTGTAAGAAGCCGAAAGCAGGCTCATAACGAACTAATCCATATTCTTGTGGAAAATTAATACGTTATATTCAAGTTTTTGATAAATTTAAGTGTTAGGAAGGTTTTTCTGAAGGTATTTGCCTAAGGGTAGCCCCGCACGGAACTGAAACTTAGACAAGTAACAACTAAGACAAGAAGAGAGTAGAAACTTTTGAAATGTGGTACTGCAGAAGAAGGATGACTATTAGATTGGTAAAACGAAGACCTTACGAGGAGAAGAAGAAACTTATTGCACAGCTGGACTGGGAGAAGGGGTCGGTTGATAATACGTATACTGAGGCATCAAGTAATCATCAGTTTGGCAATGGAAGGAAATATGGCGAGTAAGAACTGGAAAGAGAGACGAAAGCTTGACTGCAAGAAGCGGGTTGAAATAGTTGCAGGTTGCAATAGTTATGCAGACATGAAGAGTCTAGCACAGAATGAAACAGCGTGAAGAGCTGTGTCAAACCAATCTTCGGACTGAAGACCACAACAACAATAGCACTGCTATAAAAACGTATATGTCGTAGAGCGACCTCTGATGTTTCGGTGCTAAAAGTGTAGATATCCACGTTGATACAGAGCCGTCAGTCCAGTCATGAATGCAATCCTAGGCTATTCAAGCTGTGGGATAAACGCCGTTTTGTGTTTTGTAGGTAACGCATAAGTGAATTGTGTAGATGACAAGTAGGCTTTGTACCTTGTGTAAGTGCTACTTATTCTTGTCAGTGAAAATGGCTGTTTTTTTGTAATTTGGTTCATGAAAGTAGCACACAGTGTTTTTAGCTCCATTACCCAAGGCTTCGGCTTTGCGCTGACTCACCTCACAAACACTGGATTTCCGTCACCGAAATTTATACCGGGCAACCTCCAACGACAGCCTGCCGGACGACCTCCGATGAAGCCCCATTCCAAGCCTGCAATTTAGTGACCTCCTTAATACACCTTCGTTCCAGGGTATCACTTCCGTCTTTCACAAGACTAAATTCATCGTTTCAGTGGCGCTAATTCGTAAACTAACGGTGTTTCATTGTTGTCTCAAGGTCCTTTACGAACACAGTCCAGATATATCGCTTTTCATTCCAGCATAACTGATCTTTACGTAAACAGTGTATTCTAAAACGAACGCACATGGAGAGGTGCAGTTCTGAAGGTAAAATTTGGCATGTATTCTTAGCAGTTTCCCAGATGCAAATTCTTCAAACATTTTGGAATAGGAATATTGCAGCAGGAGGTAAAGTGACGGTAGTTATTTTTGTCAGTTTCCTCTTGGGTCATGTTCGTAAGTCCCACTGACCACTTCAAGGAATGTTGTAGCTCACATAGACATATGGTGTCTTAAAAAATAAGGGTTGACGCAACAATCTTGTTTAACATCCCGATAAAAAATAAAAAAAGGAAGCTATAAATTGAACATTAACCAAAGTTTATGTTGAAAGACATCATGACACTGAGAGATCATGTTCTGCCTTTATGTTCAAGTACTGCCCTATTCTTAAGTTAAATACCTCGTGACTATGCAGCAAAAGCGTATGTTAACAATGAAAAGCTACCCAGTATCGTATTTTGTGCCGCATGGAAACGTTACATTTCGAGCAAAACAAATGCAACATCTTACCGGCACCGTACTGTATTGCTGAAAATCACGCTACATATGACCAATAATTCATCTCATCAATACAGTGCAACTTTCGGAATATGAACGTTTATTTCGATGCCTTGTATTATATCGTCTCTATAACTTCGTCATTTGCGATGATAGTGATCTTTGCTGTCGGTAGCACAAGAATCCAATGCCGCTCCGCTCGTGCATTGTAAAAGCTTTGCCCTTACTTTGTCGCCCTTCTGTTTTCTCGCTGCTCTGTGAGAAATTAGGTAATATTACGCAGCCTTTTTTCCATCGCCATACTGCTGTCGTTCGTTAGATGAAGAGTATATAGAGATACCTGTAACAGCTTACGGAAAATAAACTGCAATTAATTATAAGAACTCGTGTCAGCAATATTGTGTCTTATTCAGCAACGCATATAAAATAATCAGTTATAAAATATTTCTGGTTGTAAAAATAATAACTAATTAACAGTATTATACTGTGTAATGTGTTTGTGTACCTGTCTAACGCGACAACTGACTAAGACGTTAAACGCTCATTTCCTTTCGTCGTATTTTCGTCCCTGCAATTTCGTGATTTATTTCAACGGTTGTATAATGGCTTACAACTAAGGTGACAAGCCTTATTAGTAAGGATCACTGCTCCTGGTTCTGGCAGGAATTTCGTTGACATCAGCGTCAACGTTTCTGGAATTCTGAGACAGTTGCACCAAGGCCATGAGATCACCGTGTCACTGCCCCGTGAAGGCCACTCCCACCCCAGGCCCCACGGTAATCGGTGAAACAGTCTATAGAATTGGTTTGTTGGTAGGACACCAAATGGGAAATTGGTAAGACAAACCAAAATGCAGAGGTACCAGCCAAAGAGAACTGACGGATATATAAATATTTCCGTTCTTGCATACGTGCATTTACGTCACAAAATACACTCCTGGAAATGGAAAAAAGAACACATTGACACCGGTGTGTCAGACCCACCATACTTGCTCCGGACACTGCGAGAGGGCTGTACAAGCAATGATCACACGCACGGCACAGCGGACACACCAGGAACCGCGGTGTTGGCCGTCGAATGGCGCTAGCTGCGCAGCATTTGTGCACCGCCGCCGTCAGTGTCAGCCAGTTTGCCGTGGCATACGGAGCTCCATCGCAGTCTTTAACACTGGTAGCATGCCGCGACAGCGTGGACGTGAACCGTATGTGCAGTTGACGGACTTTGAGCGAGGGCGTATAGTGGGCATGCGGGAGGCGGGGTGGACGTACCGCCGAATTGCTCAACACGTGGGGCGTGAGGTCTCCACAGTACATCGATGTTGTCGCCAGTGGTCGGCGGAAGGTGCACGTGCCCGTTGACCTGGGACCGGACCGCAGCGACGCACGGATGCACGCCAAGACCGTAGGATCCTACGCAGTGCCGTAGGGGACCGCACCGCCACTTCCCAGCAAATTAGGGACACTGTTGCTCCTGGGGTATCGGCGAGGACCATTCGCAACCGTCTCCATGAAGCTGGGCTACGGTCCCGCACACCGTTAGGCCGTCTTCCGCTCACGCCCCAACATCGTGCAGCCCGCCTCCAGTGGTGTCGCGACAGGCGTGAATGGAGGGACGAATGGAGACGTGTCGTCTTCAGCGATGAGAGTCGCTTCTGCCTTGGTGCCAATGATGGTCGTATGCGTGTTTGGCGCCGTGCAGGTGAGCGCCACAATCAGGACTGCATACGACCGAGGCACACAGGGCCAACACCCGGCATCATGGTGTGGGGAGCGATCTCCTACACTGGCCGTACACCACTGGTGATCGTCGAGGGGACACTGAATAGTGCACGGTGCATCCAAACCGTCATCGAACCCATCGTTCTACCATTCCTAGACCGGCAAGGGAACTTGCTGTTCCAACAGGACAATGCACGTCCGCATGTATCCCGTGCCACCCAACGTGCTCTAGAAGGTGTAAGTCAACTACCCTGGCCAGCAAGATCTTCGGATCTGTCCCCCATTGAGCATGTTTGGGACTGGATGAAGCGTCGTCTCACGCGGTCTGCACGTCCAGCACGAACGCTGGTTCAACTGAGGCGCCAGGTGGAAATGGCATGGCAAGCCGTTCCACAGGACTACATCCAGCATCTCTACGATCGTCTCCATGGGAGAATAGCAGCTTGCATTGCTGCGAAAGGTGGATATACACTGTACTAGTGCCGACACTGTGCATGCTCTGTTGCCTGTGTCTATGTGCCTGTGGTTCTGTCAGTGTGATCATGTGATGTATCTGACCCCAGGAATGTGTCAATAAAGTTTCCCCTTCCTGGGACAATGAATTCACGGTGTTCTTATTTCAATTTCCAGGAGTGTATTCCAGCGCCGTGCAATGACTACTGCGCCGTTGCCATCCATATGCTCTGTAGTGAGGGGTAGAGTTTAAAAAAATTGACACTACAGTGCAGGTGACGTCATTGCATATTCCGCTAAATGATGGTAAATTTTAACGTAAGATACTTTTACATACCAGTATGTATGTGATTTCTGCACAAAAAAGGTTAGTCGTCTAGGAGAACTGTGTGTGACTGAACCTAAAAATTGAAGTCTCTAACAGCATTATTAATGCTTTTTGTATGTAGCAGCAAAATAATGTTCGTTTTCGGTAAGTACTCCACGCAATCGACACTGTCACGCAATTGACACTGTATAACGCACTTACATTAAATATTCGGGTGCTGTGAATATGCCTTAGCGATCGCATATGTTTAGAGTATTTGTTCGACGTAACATCTCTATAACGAACCTCGCACTTCTGCTGTCCCTACACATCTGCATTTCTCCCGATTGCTAGAAGTATTGACTTGGTAATTTTGCAAGGCCTAGCTTGTCTGTCGTAGAGTGTAAACCAGTACCAGAGCCACTACGCAAGTGTTGTACACTGAGGAGCCAAAGAAACTGGTACTCCGGCCTAATGTCGTATAAGGCCCCTGCGAGCACGCAGAAGTGCCGCAACATGATGTGGCATGGTCTCGACTAATGTCTGAAGTAGTGATAGAGAGAACAGACACCCTCAGTCTTCCTAGGCTGTCCATAAATCCCTAAGATTATGAGGGGGTGGAGATCTTTTCTAAACAGTACGTTGCAAGGCATCCCAGATATGCTCAAGAATGTTCATGTCTGGGTAGTTTTGTGGGCAGCGGAACTGTTTAAATTCAGAAGAGTGTTCCTGGAGCCACTCTGTAGCAATTTTGGAAGTGCGAGATGTCGCATTGTCCTTCTGGAAATGCGCAAGTCTGTCGGAGTGCACAATGGATACGAACTGATGCAGCTGATCAGACTGGATGCTTACATACATGTTACCTGTCAGAGTCGTATCTAGATGTATCAGGGGTCCCATACACTCCAACTGCAGACGCCCCCACACCATTACAAAGCCTCCACCAGCTTGGACAGTCCCCTGCTGACATTCAGGGTCATGGATTCATGAGGTTGTCTCCATCCGCGTACACGTCCATCCGTTCGATACAATTTGAAGCGAGACTCGTCCGACCAGGCAACATGTTTCCAAGCTTCAACAGTCCAATGTTGGTGCTCACGGGCCCAGACGAGGCTTACATCTTTGTGTCGTACAGTCATCACGGGTATACCAGTGGACCTTCGGCTCCGAAAGCCCATATCGATGATGTACTGCTGAATGGTTCGCACGCTGACACTTGTTGATGGCCCAGAATTGAAATCTGCAGCAGTTTGCGGAAGCGTTGCACTTCTGTCACATTGAAAAATTCTCTTCACTCGTCGTTGGTCCCGTTCGTGCATGATCCTTTTCCGGCAGCAGCGATATCGGAGATTTGATGTTTTAACGCGTTCCTGACATTCATGGTACCCTCGTGAAATGATCGTACGGGAAAATCCCCACTTCATCAATTCCTCGGAGATGCTGTGTCTCATCGCTCGTGCCCCGATTATAACACTACGTTCACTTAAATCTTGATAACCTGCTATTGTAGCAGCAGCGACCGGTCTGACAACTGCGCCAGAGACTTGCATTATATAGGCGTATTCTGCCTGCTTACATATCTCTGCATTTGAATACGCATGCCTATACAAGTTTCTTTGTCGCCTCAGTGTATTAATGTAGAGGATGATCATATTTTTTCACCTCAGAACAGTCAAGCAACTTCCTTAAAATTTATTGGTTTTCGGTACGTCCCCATACAGCCATCTCGACAGTGTAAATTCAATTATAACGATACTAATGTGAAGACAACAGAACACCCAGTCCCCGAGCTTAGCGATGTTTTTTGTAGGTCTTGAGAAAAAGAACGAATGTATCCGACGCAAAGTATTATGTACCTCTCTGTAGTTTTGCTTATTTAACGAGGAAATCGAGACAGCATTGTATCTCTTCTTGCAGAATATGGTTGATCTATGTTGTATGTTAACCTTCCATTTAAAACTAAAATATTTACCCTGTACGTACGAGTGCGGCCAACAGTAAAAAGTGATAGAATAGACCAAAATGCAAGTGTAAAAGAACTGACAGAACTAACTGCCTTGCGTTAAGGCGGTACCTTCTTTCGAGTATTTGCACTGCTGCCTTTAACACGATTAGGGACATTGTCTCCACTATTATGTGCTGCAGAAAGACAGACAAACTTTTACTATCCACCAAAGAGTTGAAGCGTTGTCTGTAAGTGCTAAAAAGCATAAACACCGATCGTCTTTTACATCTTAGCATAGTAAAGCAATACCGGCAGCAAAAAAGGTTTCATGTATATGCAACGTGATTCGCCCTGTCACGTTACACCCCCCGCGAAACGCATAGAACACGTGTTGTCGACGTTATGGTCACCTCACGAGCCAAAATTGCCAGCTGAGCCACTCGCTGTATACAGTCTTCCAGACGGGTAAAAATATACCTTTTTGTAATTCATTTTTTTCCTGCATGCGTTACAGCACCACATCTTAACGCATACCTATACAATAAAACAGAGAGACTGTATAGCACCAGCATGTCATGCAGCCGGTCCGCTCTACACTGCACGCATTTCGCGAGGTGCTATATCAGCGCCTGTCTCAGCTAGCCAGCCGTGCCACATGTGCGCAGAGGTTTCACCAGCCATGACGATCCGTGTCGGATACCACACGTAACTGGCACGCATATTGGCCCAGTGCACCCTCGTTCCAGTTTAGCGATATGCAAATCACATGAACTCTGAGCAGAAAGATATTTACACTGATGAGCCAAAATATTATGACCACCTGCTTAACAGCTTGTTTACCCGTCTCTGGAAAGAAATACATCACCTGATTCAGTGTATCAAGGATGAAACAATTTGTTAGTAGGTTTGTGGAGGTATGTGACATTAGACGTCTACGCGCGAGTCACATAATTTGCGTAAGTAGCGGGCCGCTGATTTGCGCATGCGGTGATGGCGCCCGATAGCGACCCAGATATGTTCCATGGGATTAACATAAGGTGAATGTGGTCGCCGAGACATCAACGTGAGTTCACTATAATGCTCCTTAAAACACAGTAGCACGGTTGTGGCTCCGTGACACAGACAATTATAGTGCTGAAAGATGACATCGCCGTAGGGGAAGGCATCAAGCATGAAAGACTGCAGGTGGTTCGCAGCTGTCAGCTGCCTTCGATTTCTACCACAGGTCCCATGCAAGTCCCGAAATTGTCTCCCATAGCATAATAACGCTCCCACCAGCCAGCGTCCGTGGAGCGCTGCACGTTTGGAGTCTCCGTTCACCTCGATGACGGCGTTTGTGGAGACGACAGCGACCTAGCTTACCACAAATGTCATTCACCCGTAGAGCCGACACGTTTCCACCGATCGACTGTCGAACACCGATGATCCCTTGCACATTGCAGTCGTAGTTGACGATGTCATTGGGTCAACACGTAGGGGAGGACTACTACAAGAGATCCACGTTCGACCGTGTACAATGAATATCGTGCTCCAAAACACTTTGCGTGCCCCAGCGCTGTGCCCTTATGGCAGAGATGCCACAGATCACCATTGATCAAATTTTACAGAGGAGACAAGCCTTCAAGCCCCACTTTCTGTGAAGATTCGTGGACGTAGAACCATTTAGCGCCTAGTGGTAGTTTCACTGTCCTTGTACCTCTTTCCGTAGATACGAACGACAGTAGCAAGTGAACATTCGAACAGCTTCTCCGCTTTCGAAATACTCGTTCACAGGCTCTGCGTAATAATAATGGGCTCTTTGTCAAAGTCTCTTATCTCAATGGATTTCCCCATTTGCAGCCCATGTCTTCGCTAGGGTGATCCGTGCATGTCAGCTCCTCTTACATGCCATTAAAGCCACCAGGTGGCATCCAACGTCGCAGTGGGCAGAGGTCATAAATGTTTTGGCTTATCAGCGTATATGAGAACTAAATTTATTGCTTGAATCAGAAAGCCTTCAGTACGCACATGACGCGTAGCATGGAAGTTCGTAGTACACACATCAAAAAAAGTTTTGCATCACCCCGATTCCCAGAACTCCTGAAGATAGACGTTGACTGTTGATATTGTATCACATACACAGTTCCTTTGACTGTTCAGAGATGTCACTAAACCCACCCACAGATGTAAACAACCATGCATGAGCACCGCCTATTAGGCGGAGAGGGTGCGACTCCGATCAGTTCAAGTCATGCCACCAGGAATTAAGTACACGGCTTTTGTAGTCTGTAGCTCAATCATGCCTAGACGGTCAATACCATGGTTCGATCACATCCACATCGTTTCTTTGTGCCAGGAAGGGCTCTCAACAAGGGTAGTTCAAAAATGATCAAATGTGTGTGAAATCTTATGGGACTTAACTGCTAAAGCCATCAGTCCCTTAGCTTACACACTACTTAACCTAAATTATACTAAGGACAAACACACACACCCATGACCAAGGGAGGATTCGAACCTCCGCCGGGATTAGCCGAACAGTCCGTGACTGCAGCGCCTTAGACCGCACGGCTAATCCCGCGCGGCCAACAAGGGAAGTGTCCAGGCGTCTCGGGGTGAACCAAAGCGATGTTGTTCGGACGTGGAAAAGATACAGAGAGACAGGAACTGTCGATGACATGCCTCGCTCAGGCCGCCCAATGGCTACTACTGCAGTGGATGACCGCTACCTACGGGTTATGGCTCGGAGGAACCCTGACAGCAACGCCACCGAATTGAATAATGATTTTCGTGCAGCCACAGGACGTCGTGTTATGACTCAAGCTGTGCGCAATAGGCTGCATGATGTGTAACATTACTCCTGACGTCCATGGCGAGGTCCATCTTTGCAAACATGATACCATGCAGCGCGGTACAGATGGGCCCAACAATATGCTCAATGGACCGCTCAGGATTGTCATCACGTTCTCTTCACCGATGAGTGTCCCACATGCCCTCAACCAGACAATCGTCGGAGACGTGTCTGGAGGCAACCCGGTCAGGCTGAACGCCTTAGAGACACTGTCCAGCGAGTGCAGCACTGTGGATGTGCCCTGCTATTTTGGGGTGGCCTTATATGGGGCCGACGTACCCTGCTGGTGCTCATGGAAGGCGACGTAACGGCTGTAAGATACGTGAATGCCATCCTCTGACCGACAGTGCAACCATATCGGCAGCATATTGGCGAGGTATTCGTCTTCATGGACGACAATTCGCGCCCCTATGGTGTACATCTTGTGAATGACTTCCTTCAGGATAACGACATCGCTCGACTAGAGTGGCCAGCATGTTCTCCAGACATGAACCCTATCGAACGCGCCTGGGAGAGATTGAAAAGAGCTTTTTGTGAAAGACGTGACCCACTATCTACTCTGAGTGATCTACACCGAATCGCCGTCGAGGGGTGGGACAATCTGGACCAACAGTGCCTTGATGAACTTGTGGATAGCATGCCACGACGAATACAGGCATGCATCAAAGCAAGAAGACTTGCTACTGGGTATTAGAGGTAACGGTGTGCTCAGTAATCTGGACCACCACCTCTAAAGGTCTCGTTTTATGGTGGCACAACATGCAGTGTGTGGTTTTCATGAGCGATAAAAAGGGCGAAAATGATGTTTATGTTGACCTCTATTCCAAATTTCTGTACAGGTTCCGGAACTCTCGGAGCAGAGGTGAGGCGAAACTTTTTTTGATGTGTGTATGTTGTTAAGATGGCAATGCATCACAGTCCACATAAAACTCGAAGAATCTGCGACATGTATAAAGGATGACTTAGCGTTTCAGTCTGATAGTTGCTCAGACATATTTGTATGTAAACACTGGACAGGTTTACCGTCACCACCTTAAATTAAGCTTCCGACACAGTATTTTCTCATGATAACTATGCTCCACATCTATTAATCCAACTTGGTAAGTGTCCAAGAATGGCGAACAAATCCCATGTTTTGGACATAACATACCACGAAAATCCGAAATGTGCGCAGGTGATAATTATAGATTGCATCGATCATAAGAGGTAATCGCAGGCATTTTTATGACTGCGTATTGATGTTACGACATTGTGGTGGAACTGTAGCACATTAACGCTTATAATATTGTCTGTTGTGGTGTTAGATCTCTAAGATAACGCATCTAAAAGCGACATTACAGTCATGTGATCAACTTATAAACTCTTAACAGGTAATGCGTTAAATCTGCTCGACACATTGTCTGCTTTGGGTGTCTACACCTTTGGCAGTAAGACAGTTCTCTAGCGAAGTACAGCTATTCTTTGCAGTCCCATAGTTATAGTCATGGAGATTGTGATTAAATGTTGCCCTTTTTCTTAACAGTAGCAAGGAAAAACCGCTGGGAAGGTGGTGCTTTTGTCAGCCGTAGTAACTGCAGATAGTCATACGTTGGAGTACTGCCCGAAAATGACGGAGTCGAGACCGTTTACTGCTTTAGCAGACACACGATAAATAAGTTTATAAAGCTCCATTCACATCTGGATCTGTTTAAAAAAGAATGGTTACATTCCATTTAATGTGGCATACTAAATCTTGTACACCTAGTCCTATGCACAGAAGTAAGCGTTTCCCAAGCGCCAAAAATCTTATAGCTGGGAACAGACTAGGTTGTATGTTTGACCAGTGCAAAGACCAAAAAACAGTATTTACAACGTGCTCCGATACAGTTTGTGCCAATCACTTCGCAGTAGATTCAGCTAACGAGAAACTTATGGAACAGCTGTCTATGGATTTTAGCGTTCCGCAGTCTATCTACTGGGTAATAAGTTCTCAATCGCAGTTAATGTGTTATGTATAAGAAACAGAAAACTGGAAATGAAGGGCACAGAAACCAAGAAACGAAAACCTGGAGTATATGACGTAGATAACTGTCGTAAAGGAAGAATATAAACAGCAGTTGGAAAAAGAATAAACTGTTGCAAATGCGAAAGCGTGGGTTACTTATTGCAACAATCATAGGGCATGAAGAAATCTGTCTACAGCTTGAGAATATAACATTTTAACTTTTACTGTAAATAGCAATGGTAAGTAGCCATACGTTGGAGTACTGGTCGAAAATGTCGTATCCGAGATCATTTACATCATTAAGGAACCCACGAAAAATTTGTTTATAGTGCTCCATTCACATTCGGTTCTGCTTACAAAGGATGGTTACATTGCATTTAAATGTGGCGCTGCCATATTCCAATGGGTTCACACTTTGTACGATGAAATGCTAATCATTTAATATGTGATTTGGTGTACACACCTCATCTGCAAAGAGTACCGGTTTCCCTATCCCCTGAGCTCTGATCTGGCAGGCTCGAGCACACGCGACGTATTCATCACGAATGCTGATCATCGACTCGCCCATGCATGCTCTCGTGTGATACTGCATATGCTGCGAGAGCTTACGTACAGTCTCTGAATTATGCAAACATCGTGGAGTGATTCCAGTTCCCGAAATTAAGCATAGTCGCGCCGTTTGTAGGCTGCCTGATTCCACATTGCGAAATGTCATTTTTGCAGGACCCGGATTGTCACCGGTCTGCATACGCTTCCAGCGTCGTATAACCGTGTACAACTTTTACGTTAACAACCTTCTGCAACTAAATTACCTTTAAATGCTGTTATTTCATCTGTTTTAATATTCGCAAGCGGCTTTTACATTACTGTGTGTACAATATCACGTCTGCCACATTTAGATGCAATGTAACCATTTTTTTTAAGCAGATCAGGGAGTGACTGGAGCTTTATAAACATATTTTTCAAGATTCTCGTAATGCAGTAACTGGTCTCGACTCCAACATTTTCGATTCAAAGTGGTTCAAATGGCTCTGAGCACTGTGGGACTTAACACCCGAGGTCATCAGTCCCCTAGAACTTAGAACTACTTAAACCTAACTAACCTATGGACATCACACATCCATCCCCTAGGCAGGATTCGAACCTGCGACCGTAGCGGTCGCGCGGTTCCAGACTGAAGCGCCTAGAACCGCTCGGTCACTGAGGCCGGCCAACATTTTCGACCAGTACTCCAACATATGGCTACTTTGGTTACTACGGCTGGCAAAAAGACACCTTCCCAGCGGTTTACTTTGCTACTGTTGAAGAGTTATGACAAAATATTGTCTCCACGCCTATAACCATTGGAATGCAAAGATGTACCTACCCTTGGAAGTCAATGTGTCGAGCAGACTTAGCGCTGTACCTATTAAGAGCTCATTAGCTGCGAATATGACGATAACGTCACTTTTGTGTATGTTAGCTTAGTGCTCTAACACTACAACAAATAATTTACACTGAGGTGACAAAAGTCATGTTATGCTTGCTAAATAATGTCAGATCTCTTTTCGCCCGGCGTCGTGCAGCAACTCGACGCGACATGGACCAAAAGCCGCTGGAAGACCCTTGGAAAATACTGAGCCATGCTGCTTCTATAGCCGTCCATAATTACTAAACTGTAGCCGGTGCAGTATTTTGTGCAGGAACTGACCTTTCGATTATGCCCCATAAATGTTCGATGTCGGACGATCTAGTTGGTCAGCTCATTCGCTCGAATCGTCCAGAATGTTATGCAAACCACTCGCTAACATTTGTGGTCCGGTAACGTGATATTGTTGTTTGGGAACACGAAGTCCACGAGTGGCTGCAAATGTACTCCAAGTAGCCGAACATAACCATTTCCAGTCACTGATCGCTTCAGTTGGACCAGAAGACCCAGTGTATTCCATGTAATCACAACCCACATCATATGAAGTCACCACCACCTTCCTCAGTGCCTTGTTGACGACTTGAATCCATGGCTTCGTGGGGTATACGCCACACTCGAACCCTACCATCAGCTCTTACTAATTGAAATCGGCCATCTGACCAAGCCACTGTCTTCCAATCGTCTAGGGTACAACCATTATGTTCATGAGTTCGAGAGAGGCGCTGCAGACGATGTCATGCTTTGGCAAAGGCTACCGCATCGGTCGTCTGCTGGCAAAATTAACGACAAATTTCGCCATACTGTCCTAACGGATACGTTCATCGTACGTCCCACATTAATTTCACGCAGTGTTGCTTGTCTGTTAGCACGGATCACTCTACGCAAAAGTTGCTGCTCCTGGTCGTTAAGTGAAGGCCGTGGGACACTGCGTTGTTCGTAGGGAGAGGTAACGCCAGAAATATGATCTTGTCGGCACATTTCCGAAATGAAATGTCCCATGTGTCTAGCTCCAATTACCTTTGCGTGTTCATAATCTGTTAATTCCCATCGTGCGGCCATGGTGACGCCGGAAACCTTTTCACATGAATCACCTGAGTACAAATTACAGCTCCGCCAATGCAATGCCCTTTTATACTTATTGTACGTGATATTACCGCAATATGTGTATATTTATTTGCTATCTCATGAATTTTGTCACCTTAATGTAAGTATAAATGTGCTACAGTTCCACCATGCTCCACTAATGTCAATATGCAGTCTTAAAAATACCTTCCATTATCCATCATGTTTGATCCAATCTATCACCTGCGTAACACGTTTCGGATTTTCATGATGTGTTATGTGTAAAATACAGGGTTTCTTCGTCGGTTTGGGACACTTAACATGTTGGATTCACAAATTTAGAGCGTAGTTATCATATAGGAATGAAATGGGGGTCTCCTTGCTTTAGCTAACTAGTTTCGGCCACTTTTCACGGCCACCCAAGGACCCACTTCTCCCATCCGAGGGTCCGATGGCCTTTGTAGACTGGTCTCTTCAACCCCCAACAAACCAACTATCCATCTCCCATCCGAAATACAAAGAATATTGTATTTCCATGGGAAAAGTGGGTAGTTGGGTGATCCTGAAAAGTAGCTGAAACTAGGTAGCTGACAGCAAAGCAACACTCGTTTCACACCTTTACGAAAACATGAGACTCAGACGCAGGTACAGACAGTGAAGAAATAATAGTTGACAAAAATTAGAATTCCGTGAGGGGTAGGGGGAACCCGAGCTTGTGCGCCATTGGCTGAAGTGTAGGTGCTCCAGTGCAATTGACTGAAGGAATGATGACGTCAGGGCACGTACTTAATGCGATTGGCCACTGGGGAAGGAGGGGAGGGGATAGGGAGATTTCCAGGAATGTCGATTCTAACGTTATTAATTCCAAGTCCTGATGTCGAGATGAAATAAGACAAGCGCAATTGCCTGACGTCAAAACACAGGTATTTCAAGACAGTAACACGCACACATGAAGTCACTCAGCCGGCCGCTGTGGACTAGCGGTTCTAGGCGCTTCAGTCAGGCGCTACGGTCGCAGGTTCGAATCCTGCCTCGGACGTGGATGCGTGTGATGTCCTTAGGTTAGTTAGGTTTAAGTAGTTCTAGGTGACTGATGACCTCAGATGTTAAGTCCCATAGTGCTCAGAGCCATTTGAACCATTTAAAGTCACTCACTTGAGAAACATAAATGTACAGTATAATTTTGATTGTGAGTTTATTAATTTCAGTTCATAATCTGATCTGGAATATTTCACAATGCGCGCCACTATTCTGTTACTATAACCAGCGTGAGAAAATGGTTGCATAAACATCGTCATTTCTGTCTGAGAATTTTACAATTTGCGGATAGTGTTATTTATGAAACCGATTACTTCTTTTAAGTTAAACTTTATTGAAAAGTAGAATGTCTGATAACAAGAAACAAGTACGAGAGATACATTAGTTACACAGGCGTTCTTTATCGTAACAACTTTGAGAGAAGTAGTATGTGGCGGTCGTTCGTTGTGGCAATGGTGTGTGCTACTGTGAGCATTCTGTGACAATCACTGAAATGCGTACGGAAGAATATTCATAATGTGGCGTTATGTGGAGATACTACACTAAAGCTCCAAAAAGAACTGATGTAGGCATGCGTATTCAAATACAGAGATACGTCAACAGGCAGAATACGGCGCTGCGCTCGGCAACTCCTGCGTAAGACAACAAGTGTCTGGCACAGTTGTTAGATGGGTTACTGCTGCTGCAATGGCAGGTTATCAAGATTTAAGTGAGTTTGAACGTGGTGTTACAATCGGCACACGAGCGATGAGGCACAGCATTTCTGAGGTGGCTATGAAGTAGGGATTCTCCCGTACGACCATTTCGCGAGTGTACCGTGAATGTCAGGAATTCGGTAAAACATCAGATCTCCTCCATCGCTGCGGCCGGGAAAAGATCCTGCAAGAACGAGACCAAAGACGACTGAAGAGAATCGTTCAACGTGACAGAAGTGCAACCCTTCCGCAAATTGCTGCAGATTTCAATACTGGGCCATCAAGAAGTGTCAGCATGTGAACCATTCAACGAAACATCATCGATATGGGCTTT
The DNA here is from genome assembly GCF_021461395.2 of Schistocerca americana. Classification (NCBI taxonomy): domain Eukaryota; kingdom Metazoa; phylum Arthropoda; class Insecta; order Orthoptera; family Acrididae; genus Schistocerca; species Schistocerca americana. The sequence continues at coordinate 378,869,435 of NC_060120.1, read as the reverse complement.
CGGAGTCGAAGGCCCACTTGTGTATCCTTAATGACTGCACAATACAAAGCTTTACGCATCGCCTGGGCCCGTCAACAGCGACATTGGCCAGTTGATGACTGGAAACGTGTTGCCTGGTTGGACGAGTCTCGTTTCAAATTGTATCGAGCGGACGGACGTGTACGGGTATGGAGACAATCGCATGAATCCATGGTCCTTGCGTGTCAGCAGGGGACTGTCCAAGCTGGTGGAGGCTCTGTAAAAGTGTGGGGCGTGTGCAACTGGAGTGATATGAGACCCTTTTTTTCAGAAGGAGAATGAAATTTTTTGTGAACATACTTGGAACATTTAGCTATACATTGAGCCTACTCATTGTAGCCTCCATCAGCTGTGACGCATCTGGTCCAACGTTCCTTCCATGATGTAAATGCACTTTGGTAAAATTCTGGTGACTGACTTTTACACCATCGCTTGACACAGGAAATAAGGTTTTTCTCACTATCAAATGTTTTACCGCGCAGGTGGGCCTTCAGACGGCCAAAGAGGTAGAAATCAGACGGAGCCAAGTACGGACTGTAGGGAGGATGAGGAACAATTTTGAACTCCATTTTCCTGATTTTCTCCTGCGCCATAAAGGCTGTATGGGGTTTCACATTGTCATGGTGTAGAGTGATGAGCTGACCCTGATGATGTGGTCTGTGGGTCTTGATGGCACATCGCAGCTTGTCCAATGACAAACAGTAACGGTCCAGGTTAATTGTGGAGCCAGGTTCCAAAAAGTCCATGAAAATGACACCACACTGATCCCAGAAGAAGGAGGCCATCACCTTTCGGCCTGCTGTTCATGGAAGTCTTGGCTTCTTCTTCCGAGGGGAACCAGGACGACGCCACTCCACGGATTGGATTTTGCTCTCGGGTTCAGACAAAACCAACCATATTTCGTCCTAGGTAATGACGCTGTCAAAACACTGTTTCCACTCTTCAGTAAATGTCTTCATGAGACCCGCGCACATATTCTTCCTCATCGTTTTCATTTCCCTTGTCAATAATCTAGGCACTCAAAGTTCAGAGATTTTTCTGTATCCTAGTGGCTGTGTCAGAGATACCACACTACCCAATGACAAACGAATCATTTCAGCAAGCTGTCGTCTCGTCACACATCTGTCATTTTGGATGATTTGATCAATGGTCTCCTTATTCACATACTCACTGCCGTCGATGGTCTAGCGCATCGTGGATTGTTCAGTAGAGAGAAATCACCTTCCTTAAACCTCTGCAACCACCGCTAGATACTGCTTCGATCCACTGTGTCCTCATAAACAGGGAGCAACTTCCTGTGAATCGATGTGGCAGAGTCATCGCCGGTATTGAAGAGGAACTCCATCACCGACCGTTGTCGCAACCTGACATCTACTTCATGATCCATTATGGCTCATCTGTAAATAAATGAAAATATTTTCATAAACCAACTTATAACTAAATGTTCCAAGTAAGTTCACAAAAAATTTCATTCTCCTGCAAAAAATAAAAAAAAATTAAATACAACTGTGCAAAACTTTTTGAACGACCTTTGTACAGCTCTGACAGGCGACACGTACGTAAGAAGCCTATCTGATCACCTACATGCATTCATGCCCCTTGTCCATTCCGACGGACTTGGGCAATGCCAGTAGAACAATGCGCACCTCACACGTCCAGAATTGCTACAGAGTGGCTTCAGGAACACTCTTCTGAGTTTAAACACTTCCGCTGGTCACAAAACTCCCCAGACATGAACATTCTTGAGCATGTCTGGGATGCCTTGCAACGTGCTGTTCAGAAGAGATTTCCACCCACTCGTACTCTTACCGATTTATGGACAGCCCCATGGTGTCAGTTTCCTCCAGCACAACTTCCGACGTTAGGCGAGTCCATGCCACGTCGTGTTGCGGCACTTCTGCATACTCGAGGTGGACCTACACAAAATTAGGTAGGCGTACCAGTTTCGTTTGCTCTTCAGTGTGCAAGTGGAGATGTGCCACTTCTCAGTAATTGGCGTAACGTGGCTGTAAAAGAAATGAGGCAGGATATAGAAATTATTTATGAACTGCGATACCACAGCAACAATCCAGCTAAGTGGCTCTGAGCACTATGGGACTTAACATCTCAGGTCATCAGTCCCCTAGAACTTAGAACTACTTAAACCTAACTAACCTAAGGACATCACACACATCCATGCCCGAGGCAGGATTCGAACCTGCGACCATAGCAGCAGCGCGGTTCCGGACTGAAGCGCCCAGAACCGCTCGGCCACCAGCGGCCGGCTCCAGCTAAGTGTTCGCGTTCACATTGCGAGGCGACTGAACTAAAACAAATGTAAACAATTGCTTTTTTCTGACTTTTTTCCACAACTTTTCATTACTAATTATTTTGGCACTGAAGTATTAAATTTTTAATTATGAGCGTGCTGTTTCAGCCATTGCAGTAAACTACTCAGTTTAGTAAATATGTATTTTATCTGTATGCAAATTTGGTTAATCTTTGGATAGTATTTTAATGTACGTTCATGATATTGTGAAAGATTATTGTAGTTATTACATTATTAGATTAGTATGTGATCCAATGATGCAATGTTACCCATCGTTAGCTACTCCTTGTCATTTGTCACAGCAGTTTTGTTTTAATCTAATTGCCAATTTGCTGTACGTGATCATAAAAGTGGAATAATTTTACCGCTCGTAATTTAGTTACAACTCGGCGTCAGGTAATATGATGTTTTCACGGTCATATTTTCAATTAATTAACATCATTCATAGCAGTTTCGGACGACCGAGGTATACATGGCGGTCGTATGGACAGGACAATAATCAACTTCGTCTTGAAATCAAATATTGATGAACTGGAAGTGTTGACCGGTGTTAGAAAATTTGAACCTGTGACGACAATAGGGTCTCGTGCTAACAATGAATCGGCGCGGCATGGTTGCATAGCGGGAACAGAACGGCTAGATGTACTAAGAAATGGTGAGAGGGAACCAGAAGTTTTTAACGAAACGGAAAATCATAACGAGGTAAATTACGAAGTGAGTCCACTTTTAGTCGTAAAAGAGGAAATAAACATTTCAGTAATAATCTAAATCATGATGCTAATGTGAAGTCAGAAGAGGATACAAGTCAAAGCGGCGAGGTCAGTAAACTGATGATAATAATGTTAGCAATAAGATCTGAAATTAAATCGTCAAATAGTAAAATAGACGCACAGAGAACGGAAAAAGGAAGTAAATGAGATGCAAAGAGATCGGAAATAAATAGTAAAGTGAAGGCACAGTTGTCGAAACGCAATCAACAAACAGCAAGTTAGTATCTTTGGAAATAAAAGCATGGGAGTCTTACGTGGAGAGATAGGTACGTTAAAGGAAGATATGAAAACTATGGACAAAAGGTTGGAGTCGTTAGAGAACAAGGTCGACCGCGAGGTGAAAGATTTAGATACATGATTAAAGACAGAAAGATTCGAAGTTCGTACAGTGCTCCTTTCATCACTAAAGAAACTCCGGAAGCAATTCAGCTGACGGAAAACAATACTAACGAGAGTATGCAGAATTTAGAAAAGCGAGTTAACGAAATGACTGACAGTAAGGTGTCTGAAGTAAGAGCAGATGCTTGTGGAAGAAACAAATCATTGGAAAATATTTCTGCCACATTAAAACTGTGCGGCGAACCGAGACTCAAACTAGGGATCGTTGCTTGTCGCGGGCAGGTGCTCTACCAATTGAGCTACCGAAGCGTGACTCTCGACACCTCCTCACAGCTTCAATTCTACCATTACCTCGTCTCCCACCTCGCCGAGTTCGAGTCTCGATCCGGCACACAGTTTTAATCTGTCAGGAAGTTTCATATCAGCGCACACTCCGCTGCAGAGTGAAAATTTCCTTCTAGAAATCGTTGGAGATTTCAGTCAAATAGAAAGTATCCAACTGCACGCAGAGCAAGTGGAGATATTAAAAACAATTACTTGAAAAATTTCAGTGAACGTAGTAGTGTTAGAGAACTGTCGTCAGGTGAACAGTATTCTTACGTTTAGAGGGACGTGTTTTGGTAATATCGGAATCGATACTGAAAAATTTGATCCCAAGGGAACCCTTCACCCGGTAATTCTCGTGGATTCATGTAGGAAGATTATTCCACATCCCACAAGCATATTCCGAAGTTGTCAAAATCAGAACTGCCGAACAGGGGCTTACAGGAGACGCACCAAGCTGGACAATTAAAGCCATTGTACGATGTACTACAGTGGAAGAAGTTTTTGGTAAGTTTTCAGAAACATATTGGTCACAAAGTAGGCAGACGGAATTGTATAATGAATTTTTAGACGAACCTCCTTATAGATTTTGGAATAATAGAAAAAAGAAAGTGTATTGAGAAGAGCATATTATTCTGCCAGCCCCTGAAGAACATTTGTTAACGATTATGCTTAGAAAGCTACCGTGGCATCTGAGAAGATATCTTAGTGTGGGAGTTTGTAATTTGGAAACAGTTTTGAGAAATGTAGGGGAAGTAGATAACTGGCACTGGGTGACATAATCAGGGGAACCAAAACTAAGAACGTCATGTGCAAATGACAGGAGTAGGGAGAGGGAGAAGAGAAGGAAGAGTACGGCACAAGTAGACAATTTTGTAATAGAGATAATGAGGAAAACACCAGTGCGCAACAGTAAGGAGCATAGCTGGTGTGGATTATGAGCACAGGTGCAGTGGTTATAGACACAGAGAATTAACAGGTGGAAGCACAATTTTCCAAATAAATAATAAATATATGGTAAACAATGGGAACAGACGTAGAGTTTGTCAGTTTTGGAGTAATCACACAAAGGTGGATGGAATAGGGAATAAAAGAGTTGTAGCTCGAAAATGGTTCAATCGCATATAAGGGCAGGTTGGAATAGATAAACAAGCAGACTTTGCATTATGGACAAAGGGTGAAAAGTTTATGAGAGGATTAATCTGCAGGAAGGTAGCGGTAAGGAAAATAATTTGGTCTGTAGCGCTAGATAAAGAGTAGATAAAGGTATAATGACTTTTAACTCGGATGATATAAATAGTGATTGTGAAGTAAATGTTCGTAACACCAGTGTAGATACTTCCTCTTATGAGATGATGTATAGTGAGTGTGTGGAAGAGATAAATAGGTAAAGTGGTGGTCTTAAAGGATTTTCGAATGGTTCAAATGGCTCTGAGCACTATGGGACTTAACATCTATGGTCATCAGTCCCCTAGAACTTAGAACTACTTAAACCTACGTAACCTAAGGACAACACACAACACCCAGTCATCACGAGGCAGAGAAAATCCCTGACCCCGCCGGGAATCGAACCCGGGAACCCGGGCGTGGGAAGCGAGAACACTACCGCACGACCACGAGCTGCGGACAAAGGATTTTCGGAAGAAGAGGGAGAGACAGCAAAAGGAAAGTTTGGAAGATGTGTAGTGGACTATGGCGAAGATGGCGAAGATGATAAAGCAGAGTGTAGTAGTGAAGGTAGTGAATTAAATGATGATGAGGAAGAATCATGTGATTACGTTGAAGAGATTGCTAGGGAGGACAATCAAGTAGGATGTCATATTGGCGCTGGTAGAGGTAATAAAGAAAAGAATACAGTAGATACAGAAGTAATTCAAGTCGCAAATAGTGAGCAGGAAAATGAGAACAGTCAAGAAGAGAGCAGATCAGTTGAGCGCAAAGAATTGTCAGTGTATAGATTCTGTGGAGGAGAAGAAAAAGAGAGATGAACTAAGGCAAAAGGAATATGAAGATAGTTCACAGGAAAATGTAATTGATATTGTGGGAACAAACAATTGAATGAAAGCTGATTGGACTGCAGAGGCTACAGAACAGGATTTCTTCAGGGAGGAAAATGAGAATAAACTGTACAGATTGGGCAACCCATGATCATGGTTAGCATCTATGGTTTAAAGGAAAGGGTTTCTCTGGACACTAGGAGTAAAATTACAGCTTTGTAAGAAGCTTTATGGGAACATATAAGGAAAACGAATAAAATTATAGAGGTACAAGTATCTGGAATGACAGTATTTGGTGCCACAGGAAGGTTGAGTAAACTTGTAGAAAGACAAGTGGTCGTTCCTTCGTCTGGAATCGCTCCCACTGCTACGTGCCAGGAAAAGGTCTCTGTTATTGTCAGAATGTATTTATTTCCAGCTGCTGTCCTATTAAATAGTCCAATGATATTCAAACTGAGAATTTCAAAATGTTTTGACGCTTCTGGCAATATTTGCAATGGAATACACCGGTGACTAAAACCCACGCTTTGTGCACAAGGCAGACAGTCTTTCACATACTTTTCCACGTCTTGTCTTCTGGTTCTGAACCAAAACTTCTCAATTACGCACCTATCTGTTCTTCTGCGTCCGCCATGACCTGCCACCATATGACCCTGTGCCTGTCATAATACTGCATTTCTAAACAATGCGGAAACACCATTCGTGGACCAAATTTCGTACTTCTGCATAGCAAGCCGTCGTGTGTCTCAAACAGTGGTTGCTACCTAAATCACCAACAGTCTACGTTTGCTATTTGTGCCTTCTACCACTCTGACTAGGAATTACCTAATGCTCGCAGAGCTCCAATCTTCCTGCTCGGCCTGTTTGTTCGAATGTGTGTGAAATCTTATGGGACTTAACTGCTAAGGTCATCAGTCGCTAAGCTTACACACTACTTAACCTAAATTATCCTAAGGACAAACACACATACTCATGCCCGAGGGAGGACTCGAACCTCCGCCGGGACCAGCCTGTTTGTGTTTGTGTACTTTGTGTACCATGTCTATGAACCACCTCTTAGTTAAACTCGCTTAGCTTCTGTGTCCACCGTGTCAACGAACTGTATGGGTCCTTCAATCCCAACAACCGCTTAAAGGAATCATGAACCATAACTACCTGAAACGTTTGTATGTATAAATAACACTCAAAGTAGGTAATACCATGAACAACAGATAGCATTACTGTCTCTTTTGTGGAATGGTTACACTCTGCCTTGTTCAACTGTTTGACGCATAAGCTACTGGATGTTCCGTGTTACGCACAATTTGACTCAAAACACAATCTACTGCTGTATTGCTCACATCACAGTATACGACGAAGTCTTGCTCGAAGTTAGGTAATACCAAAGTGGGACTTGATATCAGTGCATGATTTAGTTTCACAAATGCAGCTTAGCACTCCGCTGACCATTTGAATTTCACTCCTCTTTTCAATAAACAGTACAAGACCAACGAATGCACAAAACCCCTCACAAATTGAGAATATTTAAAAGACACAGGTATTCGAACTGAAAGGAAAAAAAAGAAAAAGATAATGAGTGGAACGATCTCCATCTTTGTGTAGACTGCTTGACAATTGCTTTGGAACAGCTGACACCTGCTAAGGAACAACCGATAATTGCTACGGAACACCTGACCTATGGACATGGGACAGCGGGACATGCTAACTGCAGCAAAGCCTGCACACGAACGATCTGTATGCATTCGACACTTCATTCAGTATGGTGTTTGACGAAGGTTGTGGAACCGATTAATGTGACAATTCGTGTGGTACGGCGATGTGTCTGCAAGACATCATTTGAGTGCTTACCATCATGGACGAGGAGCTGCACGGCTCGAAGGCAGTCGAATTATCACTACTGTGGCCACAGTACTGGATGTGCCAAAGGTGTCATTTTGCGATTAAAAAGACCACTGAAGGTGGAAATGCTATGTGAAAGCATTTCGGTGATCGTAGACGGACCGCCACACCGCAAGAGGATCGATACGTAGCCCTAGTGGCGCAAAGGAATACACATCTCGCTCCTGGACAAATCGCTGCTGACCTATCAAACGCTACCGGTACACGTATATCTGCTAGAACCATTTCACGGGGATTAAATCAGACTGGTTTGCATGCTGGAAGCCTGTTAAATGCACCCCGCTTCAACCATGTCATCGTTAAGAAAGAGTTCAAAAATGGTTCAAATGGCTCTGAGCACTATTGGACTTAACTGCTGAGGTCATCAGTCCCCTGGAACTTAGAACTACTTAAACCTAACTAACCTAAGGACATCACAAACACCCAAGCCCGAGGCAGGATTCGAACCTGCGACCGTAGCAGTCGCGCGGTTCCAGACTGTAGCGCCTAGAACCGCTCGGCCACTCCGGCCGGCCAAGAAAGAGTTCTTTGGTGTAGGAAGCGTATTGGTTGGGGTCAGCAACAGTGGTCCAGAGTGATGCTCCCCGACAGATTCCGCTTTACTGATTCTGGCCACCAGTTAGTTTGTAGGGATGGAGAAACACGTTACGCACCACATGCGCGTCATCGGTATGGCCTAGGCGTTATGGTGTGGCCAGTAAGTATGCGCAAGGGCCGAACAACGTTGCGTGTGTTTGCGGGAGTTGCCGTTCCAGTACAGTGGTATTGAAGGGAGATTGTTCTTGATCATGTCCTCCTGTTTAGGAGTGCTGTAGGTCCCGACTTTCAGTTTATGCACAACAGTTCCCGTCCACAAAGAACTGCTAAGATGCCGGACACAGTGGAAAGTGAATGTATTGGGCGTATGGAATAGTCTGCTTACTTCATCTCTATAGCGCCTACCAGGGACGCTCTTGGCAGACGTGTTTCTCAACGGACACCACCTGCCCGATCGCCGAAACAGTCGAAACAGCCAATAGAATGGAGTGGGACAATATCCTCGATTAAATCCTCAGCAGTTTGGTAGCCAGCAAGAATAACAGGTGCAAAATGTTTATTAGTGCGCGAGGTGGGAGTCAGATATCGACCTTCGTGTTGGGAGTTTGACTTTTGTCAAACATGAACGTTATTTATGTCTGTTATCCAGCTGTTCCATGTGGTGAAATCTGTAAAATTTTTCGTTACAAATATACCATCCTACCTCTGTTATGTACACCATGTGATCAAAAGTATCCGGACACCTGGCGAAAATGACTTACAAAAAAAAATGGCTCTGAGCACTATGAGGCTTAACTTCTGAGGTCATCAGTCCCCTGGAACTTAGAACTACTTAAACCTAACTAACCTAAGGACATCACACACATCCATGCCCGAGGCAGGATTCGAACCTGCGACCGTAGCGGTCGCGCGATTCCAGACTGTAGCGCCTAGAGCCGCTCGGGCATCCCGGCCGGCAAAATGACTTACAAGTTCGTGGCGCCCTCCATCAGTAATGCTGGAATTCAATATGGTGTTGGCCCACCCTTAGCCTTGATGAGAGCTTCCACTCTCGTAGACATACGTTCAGTCAGGAGCTGGAAGGTTTCTTGGGCAGCCCATTCTTCACGGAGTGCTGCACTGAGGAGAGGTATCGATGTCGATCTGTGAGGCCTGGCACGAAGTCGGCGTTCCAAAACATCCCAAAGGTGTTCTATACGATTCAGGTCAGGACTCTGTGCAGGGCAGTCCATTACAGGGATGTTATTGTCGTGTAACCACTCCGCCACAGGCCGTGCATTATCAACAGGTGCTTCATAGTGTTGAAAGATGCAGTCGCCATCCCCGAATTGCTCTTCAACAGTGGGAAGCAAGAAGGTGCTTAAAACATCAATGTAGGCCTGTGCTGTGATAGTGCCACCCAAAACAAAATGAGGTGCATGCCCCCTCCATGAAAAACACGTCCACACCGTAACACCATCGCCTCCGAATTTCACTGTTGGCACTACACACGCTGGCAGATGGCGTTCACCGGGCATTCGCCGTACCAACATCCTGCCATCGGATCGCCACATTGTGTACCGTGATTCGTCACTACACACAACGTTTTTCCACTGTTCAATCGTCCAATGTTTACGTTCCTTACACCACGTGAGGCGTCGTTTGGCATGTACCGGCGTGATGTGTTCCTTATGAGCAACCGTGATATCCAAGTTTTCTCACCTCCCACCTAACTGTCATAATACTTGCAGTGGATCCTGTTGCAGTTTGGTATTCGTGTGTGATGGTCTGGGTAGATGTCTGCTGTTTACGCATTACGACCCTCTTCAACTGTCGGCGGTCTCTGTCAGTCACCGTGCCGGGTAGCCGCGCGGCCTTAGGTGCCTTGTCACGGTTCGTGCGGCTGCCCCCGTCGGAGGTTCGAGTCAACCCTCGGGAATGGGTGTGTGTGTCGTCCATAGCGTAAATTATTTCAAGCTAGATTAAGTAGTGTGTAGGCTTAGGTCTCATAAGTCCTTACCACAAATTTCCAATTCTCTGTCAGTCAACAGACGAGGACGGCCTGTATGCTTTTGTGCTGTACGTGTCCCTTCACGTTTCCACTTCACTATCACATCGGAAACAGTGGACCTAGGGATGTTTACGAGTGTGGAAATCTCGCGTACATACGTATAACACAAGTGAAGCCCAATCACCTAACCAAGTTCGAAGTCCGTGAGTTCCGCGGAGCGCCCCATTGTACTCTCTCACGATGTTTAATGACAACTGAGGTTGCTGATATGTAGTACCTGGCAGTAGGTGGCTGCATAATGCACCTAATATGAAAAATGTATGGTTTTGGGGGTGTCCGAATACTTTTGATCACATAGTGTATGTGCTGTGTTTCATGTCGTCCATCATTGCCTTTGATTATTACTGCCCAACAATGTCTTTGTTCCTCAACAACTGTCAATCAGTGCATTGCATGCTTCACGGGAGTGCTAGTGGAAGATGCACTCCCGTTGCCTGGAACAGAAAGGGCAACAGCCTCAACGGGTGCGGGGCAAAGTCAGGACATGCGGGGACCAAGCAGCAATCGGTATTGTAATTGTCAACTGTCGGAGCTGCGTTGGTAAAGTACCGGAACTTCAAGCGCTGATAGAAAGCACCGAAGCTGAAATCGTTATAGGTACAGAAAGTTGGCTTAAGCCAGAGATAAATTCTGCCGAAATTTTTACAAAGGTACAGACGGTGTTTAGAAAGGATAGATTGCATGCAACCGGTGGTGGAGTGTTCGTCGCTGTTAGTAGTAGTTTATCCTGTAGTGAAGTAGAAGTGGATAGTTCCTGTGAATTATTATGGGTGGAGGTTACACTAAACAACCGAACTAGGTTAATGATTGGCTCCTTTTACCGACCTCCCGACTCAGCAGCATTAGTGGCAGAACAACTGAGAGAAAATTTGGAATACATTTCACATAAGTTTTCTCAGCATGTTATAGTCTTAGGTGGAGATTTCAATTTACCAGATATAGACTGGGACACTCAGATGTTTAGGACGGGTGGTAGGGACAGAGCATCGAGTGACATTATACTGAGTGCACTATCCGAAAATTACCTCGAGCAATTAAACAGAGAACCGACTCGTGGAGATAACATCTTGGACCTACTGATAACAAACAGACCCGAACTTTTCGACTCTGTATGTACAGAACAGGGAATCAGTGATCATAAGGCCGTTGCAGCATCCCTGAATATGGAAGTTAATAGGAATATAAAAAAAGGGAGGAAGGTTTATCTGTTTAGCAAGAGTAATAGAAGGCAGATTTCAGACTACCTAACAGATCAAAACGAAAATTTCTGTTCCGACACTGACAATGTTGAGTGTTTATGGAAAAAGTTCAAGGCAATCGTAAAATGCGTTTTAGACAGGTACGTGCCGAGTAAAACTGTGAGGGACGGGAAAAACCCACCGTGGTACAACAACAAAGTTAGGAAACTACTGCGAAAGCAAAGAGAGCTCCACTCCAAGTTTAAACGCAGCCAAAACCTCTCAGACAAACAGAAGCTAAACGATGTCAAAGTTAGCGTAAGGAGGGCTATGCGTGAAGCGTTCATTGAATTCGAAAGTAAAATTCTATGTACCGACTTGACAGAAAATCCTAGGAAGTTCTGGTCTTACGTTAAATCAGTAAGTGGCTCGAAACAGCATATGCAGACACTACGGGATGATGATGGCATTGAAACAGAGGATGACACGCGTAAAGCTGAAATACTAAACACCTTTTTCCAAAGCTGTTTCACAGAGGAAGACCGCACGGCAGTTCCTTCTCTAAATCCTCGCACAAACGAAAAAATGGCTGACATCGAAATAAGTGTCCAAGGAATAGAAAAGCAACTGGAATCACTCAATAGAGGAAAGTCCACTGGACCTGACGGGATACCAATTCGATTCTACACAGAGTACGCGAAAGAACTTGCCCCCCTTCTAACAGCCGTGTACCGCAAGTCTCTAGAGGAACGGAGGGTTCCAAATGATTGGAAAAGAGCACAGATAGTCCCAGTCTTCAAGAAGGGTCGTCGAGCAGATGCGCAAAACTATAGACCTATATCTCTTACGTCGATCTCTTGTAGAATTTTAGAACATGTTTTTTGCTCGCGTATCATGTCATTTCTGGAAACCCAGAATCTACTATGTAGGAATCAACATGGATTCCGGAAACAGCGATCGTGTGAGACCCAACTCGCCTTATTTGTTCATGAGACCCAGAAAATATTAGATACAGGCTCCCAGGTAGATGCTATTTTTCTTGACTTCCGGAAGGCGTTCGATACAGTTCCGCACTGTCGCCTGATAAACAAAGTAAGAGCCTACGGAATATCAGACCAGCTGTGTGGCTGGATTGAAGAGTTTTTAGCAAACAGAACACAGCATGTTGTTATCAATGGAGAGACGTCTACAGACGTTAAAGTAACCTCTGGCGTGCCACAGGGGAGTGTTATGGGACCATTGCTTTTCACAATATATATAAATGACCTAGTAGATAGTGTCGGAAGTTCCATGCGGCTTTTCGCGGATGATGCTGTAGTATACAGAGAAGTTGCAGCATTAGAAAATTGTAGCGAAATGCAGGAAGATCTGCAGCGGATAGGCACTTGGTGCAGGGAGTGGCAACTGACCCTTAACATAGACAAATGTAATGTATTGCGAATACATAGAAAGAAGGATCCTTTATTGTATGATTATATGATAGCGGAACAAACACTGGTAGCAGTTACTTCTGTAAAATATCTGGGAGTATGCGTGCGGAACGATTTGAAGTGGAATGATCACATAAAATTAATTGTTGGTAAGGCGGGTACCAGGTTGAGATTCATTGGGAGAGTGCTTAGAAAATGTAGTCCATCAACAAAGGAGGTGGCTTACAAAACACTCGTTCGACCTATACTTGAGTATTGCTCATCAGTGTGGGATCCGTACCAGGTCGGGTTGACGGAAGAGATTGAGAAGATCCAAAGAAGAGCGGCGCGTTTCGTTACCGGGTTATTTGGTAACCGTGATAGCGTTACGGAGATGTTTAATAAACTCAAGTGGCAGACTCTGCAAGAGAGGCGCTCTGCATCGCGGTGTAACTTGCTCGCCAGGTTTCGAGAGGGTGCGTTTCTGGATGAGGTATCGAATATATTGCTTTCCCCTACTTATACCTCCCGAGGAGATCACGAATGTAAAATTAGAGAGATTAGAGCGCGCACGGAGGCTTTCAGACAGTCGTTCTTCCCGCGAACCATACGCGACTGGAACAGGAAAGGGAGGTAATGACAGTGGCACGTAAAGTGCCCTCCGCCACACACCGTTGGGTGGCTTGCGGAGTATCAATGTAGATGTAGATGTAGAATCGAAAAGAGACCCCCTTCGTGGCAAGCGAGCATTCTACCACCTTGCCTTCGATAAAAATCGACATACTTTATCATGTTAAAGACAGACAGAAAACATCAAAATCGATTTTCTTCAGAATTGTTGAGAGTTGCATTGAACTACTTGGACAAATTGATATCTGAGTTCCGAACTTGATGCACTGTAAATATAAAAAACTATAAAATATTGATTGCCGCTTGGTCTCCTTGTCAGTACTGATTTAGAAAACATCGTTCTTGCGAAAAACAACTGGCTCTTTATTCGCATAAAGTAATGAGTGTTGCTGACAGAGGAACTTAAATTGCTTCCATATTTCTAATTTTCTTGGCTTTTTGACATCGGTCCTCACAAGCGACTTGTAATCAAATAATTTGCATATGAATTATCTATCGTCTCACTTGTGCGACCGGATTCAATTCGTAGTAATTGACGGAGGTCGTCTAGTGAAACCTGTCATATCTGTGGTCCACAAGGAAGTATGATAGGATCTGTGGTGTTCTTAATCTATGTAAACGAACCAAAGACTGCGTTTTATTGGCAGAACATTTAGAAGATGCAAATTATCTATTAACGAGCCTGCCCACATTACTCTCTTGCGTCCTCTTCTGGAGTACTACTGCGTGGTATGGGATCCATACAAGACAGGTGTCACGGAGGAGATTGAAAAATGTCAAAGGCGGGTAGCTCGTTTTCCATCATCGTGAAATAGGAGATAGTGTCACAGATATGATAGGCGCCTTTCAGGTGGCTATCAGTTAAAACTAACGTCTTTTTCGTTGAGATGAGATCTTTTCGCGAGATTTCAATCTCCAACAGTCTCCATCGAATGTAGAAATATTTTATTGACTGTCACCTAAGTAGAGAGAAATGGCCGTCGTGATAAATTTAGGGTAAACAGAATTCGTACGGAAACCTTCAGGTGTTCTTTCTTCCCACTTGCTGTCCGATAGTGGAAGGAGAAATAGTCTGAAAATTGTCCTATGTACTCTTTACAAAACACATACATGTGAATCGCGGAGAAATCGTGTGTATGCCAGGTAGAACAGATACATTTCCGTATTTTAAGCTTGTATTTATTCGGAGCTGGCCGTTCGAGTGGGACTTACTCTCTTGCCAGGGCTGCAGTGATCGCATCATCAGACACAAAAACACGTGTTGTACCTTCCAGAAGATGTGGTGGGAGATCCATTATGTACAACCCGGGTGAAAGGGGACCTGATTCTCAGGAGGTGATCGCTGCGACAGCTCGGCAGTAATTTATGCTCATTATGAAGATACATCCATTCCTTGACCACTTAATTGCAACCCTGCATCCCGTAAATTAAGTACGATAAAACCAACTACTCACTACATTCATATGATCGTAAATTTTGAAGTTGTTCATATGCACACTGCAAAATGTAAGTCGGTTTGGGGGTAATAGGTAGGGTCTAATAGTAGATTGGTCGTCGACTGAGGTGGCTGCAGTGTGAACCCAATAAAGTGCTTGATGAAGTGCACCAGTGGAGCTGAGAATATGCATGGAACTGTGGGACAAGATTACTGTCCTTAGGAGAGAAAGAGGAGTGGTGTGCTCTGGAAAAGATGAGCTGGAGAAATGAGAGAAGATGGGAAACTGGAAAGTATAAGAATTAAAAATTCAAAGAAGATAAATAGATATTAAATTAGAAATTCTGATATGACTTATCATCTGAAATGTGGGGGAGAGAATACGCCTTAGCTAACTATAGACTAAAACAGGGACTAACAGGTTTACAGGAACGACAAAAAAGCTGTGTAGGTAGCAAAATCAAGTGTAAAGAGTATAAACAAAAGCGTCTTGATGCTTTCTCGCAGACATGTGAGAGCTGGAAACCACACGCTACAGGAAAACTACATCATAAATATCGTGATACCAAGCACGAGATTTAGCCAGTTGCAGATAACAAAGAGGTCTTGTGCAAACATTTTGTTATAAAAGAACATTTGATCATAGTAACAGAAGCAGGAAACGGCTAGACTACCGAATGATAGCACAAAAGATGACCTGTATGGAAAAGTAGCAGCAATAGCACAAATAATCTTGAGCTCTATGCAATGCTACGACCAGCCATGACTTAACGTACCTTTCAGGCTTGGCAACAAAAAACTGGGTGGATTCCTGCTGATTACTGCGAGGTCTTAAATCTGAGCTGCAATTGCAAGATGGAGATACATCAGTAGCCAGTACCAGCATCTGAGTATACAGCATACTGAATACTAAGTGAAGGAAGTACACTGAAGAGCCAAAGAAAGTGGTACACCTACCTAACACCATGTAGAGCCACCGCGAGCACGCAGAAGTGCCGCAAAACGACGTGGCATCGACTCAACAAATGTCCGGAGTAGTGCTGGAGGGAAGCACACCATGAACCTTGCAGAGCTGTCCATAAATCGGTAAGAGTACAAGGGGTGGTGCTCTCTTCTGAACAGCACGTTGCAAGGCATCCTGATATTATCAATAATGTTCATGTCTGGGGAGTTTGGTGGCCAGCGGAAGTGTTTAAACTGTGAAGATTGTTCCTGGAGACACTCTGCAGCAATTCTGAACGTGTGGAGTGTTGCAGTGTCCTGCTGGAATTCTCAACGTCCGTCGGAATGGATGCAGGTGATCACGAGAGGATGCTTTCGTACGTGTCACCTGTCAGAGTGGTATCTAGACTTATCAGGAGTCCCATATCACTCCTACTGCACACGCCCTACACCATTACAGAACCTCCACCACCTTGAACAGTCCCCTGCTGACATACAGGTCCATGGATTATGAGGTTGTCTTCATATCCGTTCACGTCCATCCGCTCGATACAATTTGAAACGAGGCTCGTCCGAACAGGCAGCATGTTTCCAGTCATCAACAGTTCAATGTCGGTGTTGACGAGCCTTGGCGAGGCGTAAAGCTTTTTGTCGTACAGTCATCAAGTGACACACGTGGGCCCATAACGATGATGTTCCGTTGAATGGTTCGCACGCTGTCATGTGTTCATGGCCCGACACTGAAATCTGCAGCAATTTGCTGAAGGGTTGCACTTCTGTTACGTTGAACGTTCCTCTTCAGTCGTCGTGGGTTCCGTTCTTGCGGGATGTTTTATCGGCCGCGGCGATTTGATGGTTCACCGGATTTCTGATTTTCACGGTATACTCGTGAAATGGTCGTACTGGAAAATCCCCACTTATCGCTATCTGGGAGATGCTGTGTCCCATCACTCGTGCGCCGACTATGACACCTCGTTCAAACTTACTTAAATTTTGCTATCCTGCCTTTGTAACAGCAGTAACCGCTCAAACAATTGCGCCAGACACTTGATGCCTTATATAGGCGTTGCCGAACGCAGCGCCGTATTCTGCCTGCTTGCATATATCTGTATTTGAATACGCATGTCTTATGAGTTTCTTTGGCGCTTCAACGTAAATTACTATTCAGCGGTGGGATTTATATGTCGAAGACCGAAAACTGGGATGACATAGTTCACCACAAATGGACAACTTTGTGCCACAAATAAATTGAAATAGTCTCTGCCTTGCAGTGCGATCAAGTTTTCTGGAGGTTTGCTTTAGTTGCTTCAGACGAATGCCGGACTGGAAATACCCTCTCAAATGAGATTCCTTCCATCCATTCCCAACTTGCTGGGATGACTGGCTGAAAGGAAAGAAGTTCTACAACAACTGGCTCTGCTCCGACGTCCTTCCAAGGTTTTCGGGAAGTTTCAATTGATTTAGGGCAGATGCTGAGATTGAGAGTCCCCTCCCAAATACTCCCAAGTAGAACTCATCTGTCCCACAACTAGGTCGCTTGGTATTTAATTGAAAAGTTCCTGATTTACCAATTGGTTGTTACTCGAACAGTCTGCTCTCCCTTTAGGGGTAGGGAATGGAATGTATTACAGAAAAAGGTTCGCTCAGGGAACAGTATTGGTCCCCGTAAGTCAATAGGAACTGAGTCTTGAGCTTAATGTAATAGGATGTGTCATCTGTGATGGTTATAATTTGCGCTTAAACATAAAGGAAAGTAAGTTAGGGGTGAATGCAGTAGGCCGCCATGCTGGATGGCTTCATATTAAACTTATAAAAGATGCTATTGAAGAAGTGAATAACAAGGAAGACGCAAGGAAGACGAAGCAGGGATAACGGAATAAGGCAAAAGGGGAGACGTATTTCGACATAAGTCAATACTGAGAGCTGGTTGCAGAAATGAAAGAGGAAAGAATCGGAAGAGGAGGCCAGAGACGAGAACATAAGGCAAGTCGTTGGTTATTATGGGAAGCAACAGTTGTGCTTGACTGAAGAGGATGACAGACAAGCAACAGCAGTGCAGAAATATATGACAGGAACTGTGCGATTAATGACGGAATCATCACGGTATCAACTATTATCTCGTTATGCAAATTCCAGCGAAATATATGAAGCGAGGTGACGCAGTGGTTAGCACATTGGACTGGCATTCGGGAAGACGAGGATTTAAACCCCGTCGGGCCATCCATTCATAGTTTTCCGTGATTTCATGAAATCTCTGTAGACGAATTCTGGGACAAGTCAATTGAAAAGGTCAAGGACGATTGCTGTCCCCATTCTTTCGTAATCCCAGGTCGTGCTCCATCTCTATTGTCCTAGCTTGTAGACGAAACCATCTCTATTGTCCTAGCTTGTAGACGAAACGTTAAACTCTAATCTTCCTTCTTCCAGAGAAATTATTCTTTTCGGAACATGGATTTGTACCTGCCACATGTGGGTCGAGCATCATCGACTTACCAGCCTCACCAGCAGAGACCGGTAACGAAGGAAGTGCAGCCTTGGAGAACGGAAACGCTGAGGAACAGCGCGACCACAACTTAAGGTCGATTACTGAACGAGGCCTTTCTCCGTAGCGGAGCCTTCTGTCCAGCGAACCTTTCGTGACTTGCCGGTGGGGAGGGGGAGACGGGAAGAACTGTGAGAAAGGGTGAAGGAGAGAAAGAATACGGAAGTGTAATATCAAAACTGTTGTGAGTCAACTGTTGACGTACTCGGCTAGGTCAGTGATACAGCCTTGGCCGACCATGTTTTCACTGAACAAACTGAGATTGCAGGAAGCATAAGCGCAGGTATTCGTGGGATAGATGAAACAGCCACTGTGAAATGTTCTCAAAATGTCGAGTTCGTTCTAAAGCTGGAAATGGTGCTTTTAGTTCATTGATATTTGATGAAAATTTAAATAAGTTCTGCCTTCTTCTAGAAACATATAACATTTTTGTTCAGATGTTTTTCTGCAAATAAATTAAAAAAGAACAGTAATCTGCTTACTTCGTTACTTACAGTATTGTTGACCTTTCTCTTTATGTATATGTGGTGCTGTATGTATCAGAAATTTATTGTTACGAATAAGAACAATAGAAATATCATTATAACACGAAATAAAAATTACTGCTATTACATCAGTTCATGTGAAACTTCTTTTTTCGAACTAGCTTCCAGAATATGAATTTCTTCAACTACATTACGTCCGTATTGGTGAAGAAATCGAGCTTCAGCTGTCAGAACAGATTCTGAAGTAGCCAAAACTAGTTTCATGGAATATAATCTGCAGGGATTGCACAAAGTAACGTGAACAGGCTCATACAGGAATCTTATTTCCAGACTTTTTTTGTAGTGGTTTTTAATCCTTTGCCGTTCTTTGTGTCAGCGTGATATTACATCATCTTGATATCTTTGCCTAGCAACGTCAACAACATTGACCATTCGTATCACTGCGTATAATATTTATTAATATGTACTTGTTCACTAATAAATAGACCGTACATTTGTACGCGACGTATTTCAGATTTCTGCCAAAAATGAAGGCTTAAAGAAGTGCAGCTGTATTTGCTTCCAGAGACTGCTCACCGTACGACGTGTACGGAGGGCAGCATGGTGAGGGCGACAGCATAATTACAGTGACTGCAAGCGAAGATGTGCCCCAGGAATTGTCGCAGCGGGCGAACCAGTGGCGGTAGACGTAAGTATGTTGAATGCAACAGTGGAACCAATCGTAGATTGTCAGATGTGAATAGATAGGGATGTCGTGGATGTAGCAAATAGCCGTAAACACTCAGAGCAGATGCTAAAAATGACGTCACGAAAGTCATTGCTTCTAATATACCTTTCATTGTCTCTGAAAGAACAAATCGCTCTCAAAACATACCTACAGTAGGAAAAGTGTGGGCGCCATTTGTTCAGCATCGTAAAAAATTATGAAAACACTGCACAAAGTATTAATAGTGCCTCCAGTCTACAAAGAATTTACAGACGTGCTGATGTTTGACCATAGGTTTGTTTTGCAGGGGCAAAAAATAAGAATAGGCAGACTACACCCAATAGCAGTTGGGAAACTGCTCCGCACGTCTATTACGGAAGCTAAGGGTAGCATAGTAAACATTTGCAATACAGGTGGAATCAGGCTTAAAATAGAGCTAGCGAATTTAGCTGTTCCTAATAGCATTGCAGTCACCATTACTGCCATGTAAAGAAAATGGCGTATGCTTTGTCTATTATTTGCATTGTATTGAAACTTCTATTGTATTGAAACAAGACGTCATATTAGATGTGCATAAGAAACTAACAACGGAGGAACTACTAGTAGGAATACAGTCACATAAAAAAAGTCATTGATACAAGAAGGATGACCAAATTTGTCCTTCAAAATAATGAAAGGGCTGTTATCAGTATTCCAACTTGTGTGCTGACTTTTGGCGGTCAATCTCTTGCACAGCATGTACAGATTCACAGAATGTGATGGATGGTAGGCCCTTTTATTCGATCAGTGAAAATGTGTTATGGATGTTTAATGTTTGGACACAAAAGCAAGCAGTGCCGTCGACAGCCACGCTGCAGCAAATTAGGCGGAGACCAATCATTAGCTCAGTCCAAGGCCGACACAGTGATTTGTTCGCACTGCCGCCAAGCACGCTTTGCCACAGAGCACTCATGTTCCGAATGTCAGCAGCAAATATATGAACTTGCTACGCCAAAAAGAATATCTTTTAAACAATCAGAGATTAATCTAAGAAATAAATCGTACAGTCATATCTTTGAACATTAGTAGCAATTAGTAGCAACACACATTCACACGCACCCCCCCCCCCTCACCTCTCAAATGCCTTACAATGTAAATGACAAACTCCAATTTTGGACGCATCGATGAAGCAGAAAATTTAATGTCAGCATATCTAAGCTTTGCATTCAGATAGTACAGCCTGTATCACAGCTTGAAGACAGCACATGCCTATTAGCTCATTGTATAGCACAATCATGGAGCATTCGATCTAGTAAACCTTGGAAAAAGGAAGCTTGCTCTGCTACACAGGGTATAACAAAAAGGTATGGCCTGACTTTCAGCAAACATTCCTCATACGTAGAGGAAGAAACTGTGTTATATGGTCACAGGTCCGGAAACGCTTTATTTCCATGTTAGAGTTCAGTTTCTACAATTTTTCTACACATTAACCACAATACAGAAAAGAACGCGTCAGCACAATATGAAACACTTATCTAAATATAACGTTCCAAATCTCCTCCGTTAGCAAGGATGCAAAGCATCAACCCGCCGTGCACTGAATCACTGATCGCCGTCGGGACACAGTCGCTCTGCAAATCTCTCCAGATACAAACGTTGAGCGCCACGACCATTACCATCTGTTAATCCGTACAGCAAAAATACATTTGCCGACCTTGCATATGAGTTCACTTCCATTGCACTGTACCGGAAACCAAGTCCGTGATGAACCCTAAACAGCTGATTTTAGTAGAGCAATGAAATTAGTCGTATGTCAACGCAAGCAATAATGTGAATCACCTGTCAACATTACCGTCGTTCATTTGTAACGAACCTAAGAATTGAAAACGAAACTAAGAATTACGACTTAATGTACCTTCTGATCAAACATTAGAAAGAAGGTATATTGAACAATTCATGTAGGAAAACGTTTCACGTAATGCTAGTACGTTCTGTTTCTGTGTGTTTCCTGTGATCAATGTGATTGTGAAGAGGAGTAGAAAATGAGTTCTTATCACGAAAATAAACCACTTTCGGATCGAAATCCATATGACATATTTTCTTCCTCTACGTATGAGGAATGTTTCATGAGAGTCTGGTCATGCTTTTCGTTACACCCTGCAAAATCAGTGAAACTTGGACGTGCCTGACTCAGTGGGTAAAACCATAGGAATTAATTCCTGTCGCCCTAAAACATCAATACAAAACCAACCAATCCAGCCAAGCTGCGAGAACACTGCCGTCATAGAGCAACTTGTAAATATAATCGTAACACTTGTGGAACGGACAAAAGAGAGATTTCATATTTTCGTATTGATTGGGAAAGTGTGATTATCTTTACAACTTAAGACTTCACTAAATTTAAAACTATGCTATATACTGACAAATGGTTTTCAGTGGATGATAACTCATGAAGTTTTGTTTCCTCACTCATGCACTTCCATGTGTGCACCCTTAGTGTCTCAGATACAGTTTTTGTTGTTGTTGTTTTTCATTATTATTTTGCATGTCTAGTTCCGTTGGACCGAATTGAGGAGTAAATTTCCAAGGTCATGGAACGTGTCAGTACATGAAATTACAACATAAAAGTAATAACAAATAAAATAACATGTTTATGAACCCAAAAAAGACAAGCCATAAGTTTATGTAAACTCAATCAACAATATAACACAGAAACCAGCTTAATTTTTCAAGGGACCCTACGACAGAATAGAAGGATTGACTCATGAAGAAACTCTTCAGTTTTGATTTGAAAGCGCATGGATCACTGTGAATTCTTGTGATAGCTTATTGAAAATGGATGCAGCACTATACTCCACACATTTCTGCACAAGAGTCAAGGAAGTGCGATCCAAATGCAGCTTGGATCCCTGTAATAACTGAGTGAAGCTACTAATTCTTGGGAATAAGCTGTTGCTGTTAACAAGAAATGACAGCAAAGAATATATACATTGAGAGGCCAATCTCAGAGTACCCAGACTAATGAACAGGGGTCGACAAGATGTTCGCGAACTTACACCACTTATTGCTCTAACGGCCAGTTTCTGAGCCAAAAATGTCCTTTGAGAATGGGTAGACTTACCGAAAGTACAATACCATACGTCATAAGCGAATGAAAATAATCAAAGTAGATTACTTTTCGTATCAAACTATGACTTACTTCAGATACCGTTCGAATAGGGAAAATGGCAGCATTAAGTCTTTGAACAAGGTCCTGAACGTGGGCTTTCCATGACAGTTTGCTATCTATCTGAACACCTAGAAATTTGAACTGTTCAATTTAGCTCATCATATGCCCATTCTATGAAATTCAAACGCCGCGTTTTTGTTGAATTGTATGTTAGAAAGTGTAAGAGCTGAGTCTTATTATGATTTAGCGTTAGTTTATTTTCTACAAGTCATGAACTTACGTCAGAAACTGCACTATTTGAAACAGGGCCAGTGTTGTACACAACTTCCTTTACTACCAAGCTAGTGTCATCAGCAAACAGAAATATTTTAGACTCACCTGTAATACAAGGGGGCATATCATTTATATAAATAAGGAACAAGAGTGGCCCCAGCACTGATCCCTGGGGTACCCGCCATTTGACTGTGCCCCACTCAGACCACACACCATAGCCACTCTCAACACAGTGGGTAATGACCTTTTGATGTATGTTGTTAAAGTAAGAGGTGAACCAACTGTGAGCTACTCCCCATATTCCATAATGGCCCTTCTTTTGGAGTAATATTTTGTGATAAACACAATCAAACGCCTTAGTTAAATAAAAAAATATACCTAGCGTTCGAAATCTTCTGTTTAATCTATCCAGTACCTCACAAAGAAAAGATAATATAGCATTTTCAGTTGTTGAACCACTTCTAAAACCGAACTGTACATTTGATAGCAAATTATGTGAAATAAAATGATCAATTATCCTTACACAGCCTTTTCAGTAACTTTAGCAAGCACTGATGGCATAGAAATCGGTCTAAAGTTGTCTACATTATCCTTTTCCCCCTTTTTATAGTGCGGCTTTTATACTGAGTACTTTAATCGTTCAAGAAACTGACCATTCTTAACCAAAACTTACAAATATGGCTAAGTACATGGTTAATATGAGCAGCACAATACTTTAATATTCTGCTAGGCACTCCATCATACCCATGAGAGTCCTTAGTCTTCAGTGATTTCATTATTGACTCAATCTCCCCCTTGTCAGAGTCACAGAGGAGTATTTCAGACAACAATCTTGGAAAGGCATTTTCGAAGAGAGTTATATGATTCCCTGTAGAAACTAAGTTTTTATTTAATTCACCAGTAATTCTCAGAAAGTGATTGTTAAATACTGTACATATATCTGACTTATCAGTAACAGAAATATTTTTACTACGAACTGATTTTATATCTGCGACTTTGTGCTGCTGACCAGACACTTCCTTCACGACTGACCATACGGTTTTAATTCTGTCCTGTGAATTAGCTATTCTGTTTGCGTACCACTTACTGTTTGCCTCCCTAATAACCTTTTTAAGCACCTCACAATATTGTTTGTAATGGACTACTGTAACTTGATTGTGACTACTTCTAACATTTTGATATAATTCCCACTTTGTTCCAAATGATATCCTTATCCCACTAGTCAGCCACCCAGGCTGCCTTTTGCTGCTAGTACCCTGTTTATAACATTATAATTGAAAGCAGCTTTCAAAAAGCATGAGAAATTTGTTAAGAAAAGCATTATATTTGTTATCTATGTTATCGACACTATAAACATCCTGCTACTCTTGTTCCTTAACAAGGTTTAAAAACCTCTCTATTGCTGTTGGATTAGCTTTTCTACATAGTTTTTAATTATATATAACATCTGTTTCAGTACAAAAACCTTTTAGTGTTAAAATTTGTGCATCATGCTCTGAAAGGCAATTCACCATTTTACTAACAGAATGCCTATCTAGTAATGTCGAATGAATAAAAGTATTGTCTATGGCTGCACCCTAGTTGAAAAAAACACAGTCTGCATCAGAGCATATGAATTTACGAGATCTTCCAACATCCTTTTTCTTGCATAATTACATACAAAATTAATACTGAAGTCACCACCTATAACTAATTTTGATACTTCCTATAAAGTGAACCAAGGACCCTCTCCAGTTTGAGCACAAATGCTCTGAAATCAGAGTTAGGGGGTCTACAAACAACAACAATTGGGAATTTAGTTTCACTAATTCAACTGCTCTTGCACAGCATTGAAGTGCCTGTTCATTGCAGTGCCGTAATACGTCTACGGACTCAAATGGAATACTGTTATTTACGCACATGACCAAGCCCTCACTCCGCAAAGACCTCCTTGAAAAACAGCCGACTAATCTGTGTCCTGGTAAAGAAACCCTCTGAATTGTCAAATTATTTAAGTAGTGCACCGATATACCAATAACGTCAGACTCATCATCTATAAGCAATTCACTAACTTTATCTCTAATACCTCTTATATTTTGATGAAATATGGTAATTCCTTGACTACTTGGATACCTGACCTCCTCTGAAGGTGATTCCTTTGTTAGAGGGACTACCTGTAAGCATGGGTACCTATCAGCTGACTTCAGCCTAAAAAAAAAGGTGCAGCTCTAGCACCAACTACTACCGGCATTTTTTCATGAGTGATCTTACCACTGTCCACTGCACTGTCACCTACATACTTTGCCAGCCTCCCCTTCCCATATCTACTGAGGTGCAGGCCAAGCCTAGTGAAACGTAGTTTAGTCCGAATTCCATTTCTCTCCGCATATGATACAGGATCTGCACAGTGACGTGTTCAAATGCACTGCGAATGCGTGCCTTCATGTTCTGTAGGTCTCTAACATTGGTTCGGTACAGCAGATCCTTTGCGAAACCCCACAGGGAGAAGTCTAGTGGTGTGAGGTCAGGGGACGTCGTCTCTATGAACCAGGCCGCAGACAGAGCTTTCTCCTTTGGTGTTCACATTATATCAGGTTTTCAAGTTCAATTTTGCGTCAAAATTGCGTCACCTGGAAGGGAAAAAACTTTGAGTTATCTTATCGGATGCTGAAAACCATCTGTTAATATGTAGTCCAGTTTTAAAGTTATTAAAATCTTCAGTTGTAAAGATAATTTAAGGACACACTGTATAATGAACCTCAACAATGGATGTTGCAATTATTCATTGGAACGCTAGATCGATTCTTTCCAACAAAGTGTGTTTGGAAAGAGAGCTGATGCATAGCAAGCCATCAATAGTAGCATTAATCGAAACTTGGCTAAAATCTCAGTTGAGCGTTAGCTTTCGAGGATATGAGTTTCTAAGAAGTTGATGCACAGCAAATCATCAATAGTAGCAGTAAGCGAAACTTCGCTGAAACCTCAGTTAAATGTTAGATTTCAAGGATAACAGCTTCTAAGAAAGGAGAGAATATGGGAGAGGAGAGGTCGCCTTTAGGGTAAATTTACGTCTGCCAAACAGTCACTGATGTCCACATGTAGTCGATCAAGTTGGTGAGCGGTTCCACGAGAGAGTCAGCGTACCAGTTAGGCTGTGAATGGACGCCCTTTGGCTGGTGGGCTGGGTCTCAGTGAGTCTCTGCGTGTCGGGCTGTCCTCTTGACGAGGTGGGGCATCTCTGCAGGGGACTCACTTTCACGTCTTCTAAAGAGCTTGCTGCTACAGAGGGTAGCTGCCCTTCCTCCTCAACCAAGGGACTGTTTGGGCAGGTTGATCCACAAGCTTGGAGGGTACTGCTGTGGTGATGTAGGCAAGTGCTTCTCGCAGAGTTTAGGTTGGCATCTGGCAGCTGATTTGCCCAAATAGCCGTGGAAGTATGGAATGAGAGAATTGCTGAAGACTACAGACGACCTTTGCATTCCTACCCAGTGTGCTTACCCACACAAAGTGGGCCCTGCAGCGCCCGCTTTCCATAGATCGGATGCTAGTCATAAAAAAGCAGATTGCAGATGGCCAAGTCAACAGATAGCATTGCCAGTTCCATGGCAGCATGAAAGTTTAGCCCGGTTTTTGGAGAAGTGACGCTGCACCTTCCTGGCACCAGGGCATGGAGATTGTTGACCAATCCCCTGTCTCACAGAGCGCGAGACATTATAATTGCTCGGAGCCCAAAATTTCAGGCATAATGGGTATCAAAGCGCCCTCTTTCCCATGAATTTACTCTCATTGGTCGGAGTTGCAACATTTCTCGAGTGTGTGAGCCTGTTCGAGATTGATAACACTTTGTTTAAACTTACAAAATTCAGAGATTTTATGGCGGATTAATCAACATTTTGGGGAAGGAGAGGGCAAGGCTGTTACACAGCAACCCATCTGGAGCTAGTACAACATTCATGTAGATTGGCTGACAGATACTATTTGGTGTTTTCTCCACGTAGAGCTCTCAGAAAAGTCACTCAATGAGTGTTAGGTACATTTGTTCTAAATTTTATGGTATCTTGTCAGAAATCACGTTATGCGCGACGACTCGGTCGTGACTCAGATATCTGGGGTTTCTGCATGTGTTTTCCTTTTCGTAGTTATGATCATGCAATTACTATGTCCACCTACAAATCATATGCAAATTCTTTCTAATTGAAGTATGTTCGTGCCAGATGCTTCTCTTACTCTTGCCATAGATTTTCCCAGTCAGTATTGTTTTATTTTCATTGAGTGTTGTAAGGATTCTGAGATCCAATTTGTCTCTTAATTTTTGGTTTGGAGAAGTTGAAATTTCGTACAACTCAGATTTTGGTTCTCCTCTTGAATTTTGTATCAATAAACGTTGTGTCAAAGTGGACCCATCTGTAGTTTTAGGAGTTAGGTGGACCCCTTAATTACTTTGATTAGTATTTTGGCAAGAACCACTCCTGAGACTCATTTGCTGAGCCACTAATTTCCAAATCGTTTCCATTGCAGAAAGCTCGCTAAATCACATCTGAGTCAGGGCAGTGCGATCTGGATATCGAGAAACTTAATTTTATTCAGATCCCAGGCACAGCTCAGTTTTAGCCATAGCCCAATGGCGCCTTGAATTCTCAAGTTTGACAGCAAACGGAGTCTTGCATTAAATTGGTGGACTCTGATGATAATGCTGGTTTGTGGAGCGCCCAACCTCGTGCTCATCAGCGCCTATACAAATTCCAATCTTTCCATTTCCAGCCTCCCCACTACCTGAATGATGATGAGACGATGATGAGATGATAACACAAACATCCAGTCCCCGGGCGGAGAAAATCGCCGACCCCGGCCGGGAATCGAACCTGGGACCCCGTGATCCAGAGGGAGCAACGCTAGCCATTAGACCATGAGCTGCGGGCTTGGTGTACTCAGTCTGAATTCTTTCTGATAGGCAGTCTTATGACTAAGGCGGATAAGTTCCACATTGCATTGATTTGCGAGCGTTCTTTGCCATTAGGTTCTCTCCAGTCACATCAATTATATTCATGTCCTATTACACTCCTGGAAATGGAAAAAAGAACACATTGACACCGGCGTGTCAGACCCACCATACTTGCTCTGGACACTGCGAGAGGGCTGTACAAGCAATGATCACACGCACGGCACAGCGGACACACCAGGAACCGCGGTGTTGGCCGTCGAATGGCGCTAGCTGCGCAGCATTTGTGCACCGCCGCCGTCAGTGTCAGCCAGTTTGCCGTGGCATACGGAGCTCCATCGCAGTCTTTAACACTGGTAGCATGCCGCGACAGCGTGGACGTGAACCGTATGTGCAGTTGACGGACTTTGAGCGAGGGCGTATAGTGGGCATGCGGGAGGCCGGGTGGACGTACCGCCGAATTGCTCAACACGTGGGGCGTGAGGTCTCCACAGTACATCGATGTTGTCGCCAGTGGTCGGCGGAAGGTGCACGTGCCCGTCGACCTGGGACCGGACCGCAGCGACGCACGGATGCACGCCAAGACCGTAGGATCCTACGCAGTGCCGTAGGGGACCGCACCGCCACTTCCCAGCAAATTAGGGACACTGTTGCTCCTGGGGTATCGGCGAGGACCATTCGCAACCGTCTCCATGAAGCTGGGCTACGGTCCCGCACACCGTTAGGCCGTCTTCCGCTCACGCCCCAACATCGTGCAGCCCGCCTCCAGTGGTGTCGCGACAGGCGTGAATGGAGGGACGAATGGAGACGTGTCGTCTTCAGCGATGAGAGTCGCTTCTGCCTTGGTGCCAATGATGGTCGTATGCGTGTTTGGCGCCGTGCAGGTGAGCGCCACAATCGGGACTGCATACGACCGAGGCACACAGGGCCAACACCCGGCATCATGGTGTGGGGAGCGATCTCCTACACTGGCCGTACACCACTGGTGATCGTCGAGGGGACACTGAATAGTGCACGGTACATCCAAACCGTCATCGAACCCATCGTTCTACCATTCCTAGACCGGCAAGGGAACTTGCTGTTCCAACAGGACAATGCACGTCCGCATGTATCCCGTGCCACCCAACGTGCTCTAGAAGGTGTACGTCAACTACCCTGGCCAGCAAGATCTCCGGATCTGTCCCACATTGAGCATGTTTGGGACTGGATGAAGCGTCGTCTCACGCGGTCTGCACGTCCAGCACGAACGCTGGTCCAACTGAGGCGCCAGGTGGAAATGGCATGGCAAGCCATTCCACAGGACTACATCCAGCATCTCTACGATCGTCTCCATGGGAGAATAGCAGCCTGCTTTGCTGCGAAAGGTGGATATACACTGTACTAGTGCCGACATTGTGCATGCTCTGTTGCCTGTGTCTATGTGCCTGTGGTTCTGTCAGTGTGATCATGTGATGTATCTGACCCCAGGAATGTGTCAATAAAGTTTCCCCTTCCTGGGACAATGAATTCACGGTGTTCTTATTTCAATTTCCAGGAGTGTAGATTGTTCTCTTTCATTTTGTTCTTTTTCCGTGGTCGGCACTTTTGATTAATGCCACAGTAATAATTTTGGTTGCCAGGATGTCTATATATGGAAATAATGAGGAATTGTTTGTAAAATTGGTAAAGAATGAATAAATAATAGAATATTGGGGGGGGGGGGAATTTGATCAAATGCGTTTCAAAAGATAAAGGAAAATTTTTGGTTTGATATTTAAGAGTTTCTTAAGCGAGCTGGTGCATTTATTTAATACGCATATCTTTCTTTTTCAGCTTTTATTTTATATTTGGTTTGACATTTGTCTGTGCCTGGCCTGTTTTTTTTTGTTTTGTTAGGCTTTGCTGCAGTGCTGTGAGTGAATTTGTGTTTCTTTATGTGTTGTACTTGGAGACTGATGGATTTTGGACTTGCGTCAAGATAAAATAACTGTGACGAGAATCTTGTTTCTTCGTCACATACCTCTGTCGAGTGTGCTTGAGAAGTCGGGTCAGATTAGAAACAGTTCTAGGAAGAAACATCAGACAGAAAACATGGAATCTGATCATGACAGTTAGGAAGTGGCAGTTAAGAGAGACCATGCATTTTGCTCCACTTAGTGGACAGTCATGAAAGATAGTCGTATTGAAACCAGGTGATAATTTGGATTTAGCTGAAGAGAAACGAAATGTTATCAATGAAGACGATGAGGTATTACCCAATATGGTAGATGCAGTCATTGCAATTACCAATCACTAGGAAGAGGATAGTGTATAAACATGTGACACACCTCCGTGAAATGTTAAATTTAGTATGCCTGTTCCATCCTCATCTACACCATTTGAGCTGCAATATACCCAGGTGGGAATCGTTCAATTCTTGAAGAAAACGAATTAGGAAGCAAAGAAGTCCTGAGAGGAAGTAAAGGAAGACCATAAGGAACTAAAGTAAAGAATGCAAGAGAGCAGATGAAAGAAACTTTGGAGAAACAAAAGACGAAACAAAGAGAACTAGGTAGGAGGTCAAGATGACAGGTGAAGGCCTGGTGAAGTTATCATGGCAGGTTAATGAGATGTCAGCTGCATTGAGGCAGATTCCAGTACTAAAAGAGCAGGCTGGGTATGTGGACTGTCGGCATGATGAATAGGGATAGCATATCGAAAAGACTGATAAACGCATGAGCAAGAGTGAAGAAATAATCATACATCAAAAGAAGTTGAACAATACATCTGTGCAGTCACAGGTCAGCTGGTGATATCAATCCCTGCCATTATTCGTGAAGAAATTAAGTAGATTAGAGAGGAATCAGTGTACACATGTCTGATGCCAGAAGGAGAAGCACTAGAAGCAGCAAGATGGTTTAAACGAACAACAGTAGAAGATGTCTGAATATTTACAGCGAGCTTATGGTGGGTTAAGGCAGTTTTTTTGCGCTGGAGTGGTGGAGCCGACAGCACATAATTGCACGCCACTCGACAGAATCTGTGCATGTGGGAGAGGATGCAATGTTCAAGACATAAGAAATGAGACTGTTGGTATCATCAGCATCACCCAGAATAGAGGTAGGACAGTATACGGTCAAATATGGGCGAACAATATCACCTGAGTTGAAACAGTTTTACTGTAAAAGTTATCGATATCTATGTAAGTTCCAGACTTTCTAAGATAGCTGAAACTTGCTTCATCCCATGACCTGACTGGAGCTATTTACCATGTTTTTGTTGCATTCCTGGTCAATGATTCATCATCCAACTGCACTGTAGTGTGCATCATATAAAGAGTTCAGAAACGTATTCCTAGGGAATTATTGTTCAAAGGCTGCACAAGGAAGAGTAAAAGCAGAGAACCATGGGTCCTGACCTGGAGAGACCAGATATTCAGAATCCAGTGAACTTCCTAAAGAAAATATTGAATAAAATAAGTTCGTGGACGTTTTATAAAGTTCTTCAGAAACCATTCACTTTACTTACTATAATTTGCCTCCTAACTATCTGCAGACTGTCGCTGGAAATTGTTGGGAAGACGTCAAGCCCTCTAAGGGCTTACTACAAGGTATGGAGTTTATGGAGAGAGGAGATTACAGTTGGCAATGGCAGTATGAACCGGGACGAAGTTTTACATGATTTCAGTGACCTTTTAGTGACTGCCGTAATATTCGATTCTATACAAGCGCTGTTGACCATTTCTGGTCATACCAGCCAAACAGAGGATGGAACAACCAACCACAGAACGGTTCAAATGGTTCAAATGGCTCTGAGCACTATGGGACTTAATATCTATGGTCATCAGTCCCACAGAACGGTAACCCGGAATTTAGGGAGGAGGGAAATGGCTGCGAGCCAGCCTGTCTGCACTTAGAGATAGTTGGGGTTTGGTCCCTAGACCCTCGATCAAATACAGTTGCTGGCCCATCTTCACGGCAATGATTAGGAATTACCACGGGGAAAATAATAGATAGACCTATGACAGAACTTGGATCTAGTGACAGATACTGTCGAGCATGATGATTCTCCAGAAGTTTTGCTAGAAGAGAAGGAGAATGTACTTACACGGAATCTGCACCCATTCGTCACTGTACTAGTAGGAGATGTGGGACTGGCAGCTGTTTTAGATAGTGGGATTCAACGTTTGATGATATCAGAACCAATATTTCTAAGATGTGTGGCAAACCAAGCTTGACTGACACTAAGCTTACAGATGATGAAAGCTCACAGAGCCCTAGGACAGATGAGCATGGAGGTGCACCAGCAACTTTGGCTTGAAGCTACGTGACAGGAGAACAAGATGGAGTGGAACTTTTGGGTTGTGGTTAAGCAAAATCATTGATTTTGGAAATTGAATTTTTATGCGAAAATCTGGCGGTTTTGCCCTTAGGATATAATGACTTTAACTTGCAGGGCACCCTAATACATACGCAGTTTGAAGAACAGATGACGTGAGAACAATTTCCTGCCAACAGCTTAAAACTATGTACTGAATCTGAAGAGTTGAAGGATGAATTACAGAGATACTACGGAAGTAGAAGTGGTTACTTGAATCAGTGGTGACTTCGCACAATAACCAGCTGCTGGTGGCAGAGAAAAGAATTACTACAATATGCTTGGTGCTTGACTCGAGACAAATTAATACCAACACGTGCAGAAGTTCCTCGGGTAACAAACGTTTTCGCCGCTCAACCTCCCATCAAGCTACTGCTAATCGAAATGGAGCCTTCTCCCCGTTAGTACACTGCCGTTCTCGCGTTTGGGCCGTCTTACCAGTTCAAACATTTTCCTTTCGGGTTGAAAATATCGTCTGCTACATTTTCCAGGAACTAGGCAGCATATTAGATGGGTCATTGCTCCATAAGGTAATGCAATGCATGGAGGGTATCTTGGTAGCGGAAAACTCATGGGGCGAGCACAATCGAGTACCGAACACGTTGCTCA
This sequence comes from Schistocerca americana, assembly GCF_021461395.2. Taxonomy (NCBI): domain Eukaryota; kingdom Metazoa; phylum Arthropoda; class Insecta; order Orthoptera; family Acrididae; genus Schistocerca; species Schistocerca americana. Next base: position 378,836,583 of record NC_060120.1, on the reverse strand, counting down.
ACACCCTTCGAGACTGCGGTGTCACCACAAATAAAAGTAGGTCTTGTTTAGTTATTGCACAAGTAAAGTTTCAAGGCCCGGAATCTCACCAGACACATCAAAAGCAGAACCAATTTCTTGGGCTAGGAAACAGTTACGGTGTTATCTCGGCCTTACGAATTTCCATAAACATTTCATTAATGCGGAAACTATGGCATTGCCATGACTATGCAAGCTGATTGAAAAGAAGTTGTTTTGGGTATGAGATGACAAGGTGGAACGAGAATTCCAGACACTGAAGAGGGCACTTGTTACGGCTCTTATAGGATGCATTCTGATTTATCAACTTCTCTATAATTAGGGCGGTGACTGGAATTGGCGTAGTCCTGTTTCAGTAATTTGAAGAGGGAGAAAGGGTAGTCAGGAAGGCAACTGTATTTAGGAACTGTGTCTTATCTAAGTGTGAGAAGCTGTTACCAAGCTGTCATGTGAGGTTTCCAGAAGTTAGAATTCTTCTTCTTTGGGAGAAAGACACACATGTATACTGGTGAGACGGACTTACAGATTTTATTGACCGCCAGACTGACACATGGACGGTTGTTAAAACGAGTGTTGTTCTTGTAAGGCTTTAATTTCACAATCACGCATTTTCCCGGCCAACTAACGCCATAGCCGATTGCTGTTGTCCTCGCCATTTGGTTTGTCTAAGACGGGCGAGGCAGAACTAGAAGACAATTACACAATAACTTTTTTCATATGACGAAAGTAGCTTTTGGGAACTATATTTCCTCATCATTAGAGTCATAGCGAGAGAACAGGACAAGTATACGAGTCTACACGATTTAAAGAGAAAGATGAGGAGCAGGGATCAGATGGCAGTTCGATAGTTTTATCTTCTGAATAATGGAGTCCTGTTGCGTCGGTTAAACCTGAATGAACTGTTCCGGTTCCCGTGTGTATCAGATGTAATGTTGAATAAGTTAATTTGGTATACTCAATTGAGCCATGCGTACGTTGGATCAAGAAAGTGTTTCATGAAGTTGCACTGCTCGTGTTATTTTAATAACATGGAGCAAAGAATATGTAAAGTTTTGGCAGAATGTGAACGCTGCCATAAGGCTAAACTAGCAATGACGAAAAAACAAGGTGCCGCCGATTACGATATTGAAGGAACAACCTAGAACAGGCAGAGGAAGGGAACTAGTAGAATTTCCACCCAATCAGCATCACATCTCTATGGCCATCCAACGAATAAAAGCAGTTGGTGAGGATGGAGAGAGCCAATAGCAGAACGAAAGTACTAGTCACGGTATTAATTGTCATACAGATTGTCCAACAAGCAGTTTTTGGGCTCTACCTGGAGAAAACGGATTATGAGTTCTAGACGAGTAAAGTATGTAAGCGTGTTGCTTTGTCTGGCGCTTCTGCGGTCCACCATGGAGTTCCATTCACCTGTTAACTATTTTAAGATTATGGTTATTATAGGATTAAGTTAAATAAATGATAGTCAAGTTGTGACACGAAAGAATTTCAGTTCTAGGTGTTTTGCTATATGTTGTCCGCAGTGTAGCAGAGAGGATGAGTTATATAGTGCTGAAGTACTTTCCGTCCACGCCAAACGAGCGTTGGGACTTTTATGAAGCACTTGTTGGCTGTCAACAGTAGGTGAGGAACCTGTTTTGAAGATGATGGTAGTTTTTTATTGTTTATTTAGGCTGTGGGGATTTCGAGAGGTGATAACCAACTATGCAGTTCCTTGCATTATATTGTGTGGGACAGGAGCATTGGCGAGAAACTAGTTAAATAAAATGAAAGAATGTTACATCCAGCTAACTTCCTTAATGTTCTATTTTTGTTGTTGTGTGAAGCAGAGAGCAATAAGTACCGGCACGTACAGAAAGAGATCGGAGGAGGAGAAAGCCTGTATTATGGACAGAGGCTCCATGTTACCAGCTGTCAAGTCAGAGACTATCCTACGATGTGCAAGTTTTAATGGTGCCATATGACCAAGGAAAAGATAGAATGAAACAAGGTTGAAGGTGATATACTTGTAGATATGCCAGAATGATATTTGTAGGTTTTTCGCAAGGTGAAAGTATTTAAAGGAACGTTGATAATATTAAGTGACAGTTGTTACAGTTGTTGCTCCAATATGATTTCATTTGTGACCAGTTGTCGAGTGCTCACTGTTTGTGTTTGTTGAGAAGCTTGTTGCAGGATGGGATGATGGTATGAGGACGCAAAGATTTAACGAGGAATGATAGCAAGAGGAAGTCGTGAGAGTATTTTTTCGCAAACATGCATGAAGGAAATGAAGCATGGAGACAAATTGGGTATTAATAGTTCAGATATTACGTGGGTGTTAGAGAGATCGTGCGCATATAGAATATTATTGTTTCTGGTGGAGGGTGTAAACTGTACTAACCACAAATCACGTCTAACCCTAAATAATAAACAATTGTTCAGTTGGTAATGATGGAGTTATCTGAATTAGTTTTACTCCTTCCGAGTCAGTAACCGATTAAAAGAAAACAAAATTTAAGAATAGTTGAAAATTAGATGAAAGGTAGTCATAATTTTTTCTATTGGAATATATTTGTTTTCGTAAAAAAAATTAGTAGCTCATAATTATTGTAACTACCCACGTAAAGTAAAGCAGGTGAATCTTCTGTGACACACTACGAAGCTGCTATGCTTATTTCACATGTATTGGCTAATCTAGAGATGAGACTGTAAATAGTGGACTAGAGTAATGTGCAGATGCGATGCAAAGACAGCTGACACTTTGACATCTGGTAACTGGACGCCTGATGAATAGACCGACGAGCTTTCATCGCAGACAGCCTCCCAAGCTGGTCTCGCAGCTGGGGCGAGTGAAAGCGAGAATGGACCCCCATGAGAAGGAGGTCACTGTATAGACGAGAACCCCGCCCTCTGCCGTCTGAGAAGCGGTGAGGCAGGCAGGCACCACACAGCCTGCAGGCACCATCTGAATCGGGCGGTACATGTTGCGTGGGTCGGGCCACAGCAAAGTTCAGCTGCAGCAGGTAGGAAGTGAGAGGTAGAAGGCCAACAGCGGATTGGGTCGGCCTTCCAAAGGACGTCTGTCAATAATACCAGACGAGCACTGTGATTGGACTTTGGAGACTTCTCAGCACAGCTTGCAGAATCAATTGCAAGGTTTCGGCCTTCCTGAAGCAAATGTTCTTCTGACAAGGGAATCTCCTCATCGCACCACCCTCGTCCCCCCTCCCCTCCCCATCCTCATATTTAGTGGTAAGAGGGAACAGTGGATAGCCCGTCATAAGCTGAACACAGATCAAGCATGGAAACAGGAAGAAGGTTGAAAGGTGGCTACACTGAGCCACAGCGCCAGAGATTGCGCCAAAGAGTATTATTCAGACGCCTCCACTGGCAGTTCTTGTCGAGAAGTCGTGGTGGAGAGTGCTTGTTGAGATGTAGCAGTGGTGAGTCGTTGTTGAGAAGTTCCCATGGAGAGTGCTTGTTCAGATGTTGTTATATTGTTTTGATGGGCTAGACACCAGATATTGTTGGATTGGGGATGCTGTAATGATTAGAGTGCTTTTCGTCAATACATATAAAGGTAAAAAATTCCTTTTTTTTATTATTTCAATGTCTTAAACAATAATGCCTCTTGGTCACAGGTTCAGTCAACAAAGCATCTGGTTCGTGTTTTTGTATTAGACTGTATTTCTGGTTTCTATGGGCAATTATAGTATTTTTGTTGTTTTTTTTAATTACTTCAGTATAAATGGTGTTTAAAATATCTGGTCTTATTGAGGAAGGACCGTGCCAGATGTGTACGTTGAATCACACTTCCACACACAGAACAGCTACACTTGTGTTTTGTTGTTTCGTAGGTTTTATAGTTGCTGGGGACTTAATTAATTAATTGTGTTAACGGAAGTTTTCTTTCATTCTTTGTTGTTATTCTATGCAATCAGATTGCGTACAAATACTAGTCAGGGCCAACCGTTTACGAGACTTCATAATTGGACATACAGCGACTGAAAATTAAAAATTATTTGCATATCAAAATTTAATTAAGCCCCCATGCAAGGTGTACTGGGCTGCGAAAAAAAGCAAAATAGAAACAATGAACGGTCCAAGAACATGAAGTGCAATGTAGAGCAGCTAGATCGCAAAATGGCGTCGTGGCCAAGTGGTTGCGGTTTTAGACTACTAAGCCCGCGAGCCGTGTTCCTACGTCCCATTTTTTTTTTTTTTTCGCTGTTCGCTTTCCTCAAATTTATGTGTGTGTCGTGGTGTAACGTAGTTTGCAACTGCGTGGTGTAAGGTAGGGACCTATAGTGTCAGGTGATTCTGCACAACTGCTCTATTAGCAGCCGAAAGGGAGTGGCTTTCGAATATCGAAACGCAAAAGTTTGATGACAAGGCGACAAGTCAACCGAATCTTTGCCGGCAGGATTGGCCAAGCGATTCTAGCTGCTACAGCGTGGAACCGCGCGACCGCTACGGTCGCAGGTTCGAATCCTGCCTCAGGCATGGATGTGTGTGATGTCAGGTTAGTTAGGTTTAAGTAGTTCTAAGTTCTAGGGGACTGATGACCTCAGAAGTTAAGTCCCATAGTGCTCAGAGCCAGCCAACCGAATCTTTTGCCGGAAAACATGTCAGGTGTATAATACACGGCGTTAGTGACAGCAAGTGTCTCATATGATAGGAATCTCTTATCGACGCCCTTAATTTGTACGCCTGGTGAGTGAGAGAGAGCTGCGTCCTTGCCAGATTTAGGCGTTCGTATCGATGTGAATGTGATCACTTGCAAGGAAATAATGAAAACAAACGTCACATGTGCTTGAACAAATGAACGCAACAGTTTCCAATTACACAGTTTCTCTGTGATCTGCGAAAACGTATGTTTTAGCTGAGTAGTCAGCAAGGCGGATGCCATGCCAAGGAGCCCGGGTTTGATTCCCGACTGAGACAGGAGACTTTCTCCGCTCAGGGACTGGGTGTTGTGTTGCCCTCGTCATAATTTCATCCCCATCTCCGACACGCAAGTCGCCCAATGTGGCGTCGAATGCAATTAATGCATGAATGTATTCTTTCTTTAAAAAAAATCTGTTCACATTAAGATACTGGTACATAGATTCGAAAGATGAAGAATCCATTCACAAAAATGTTCACATAAATGTTTACTTCGAAAATGGCTTCACTCTTTACATATATTTTTAACTTCAAGTAGCCATTTTAATATTTACACTCGACATGAATGTCTAACGGTGTCCTTAAGCCTCTCTCTATATAAAAAAAAGGATTCAGAAACACAACTTATGTCACTCTCTAATCCAGTAAGGCAGTCAACATGAAAATTATAGCCGGCCGGAGTGACCGAGTGGTTCTAGGCGCTACAGTCTGGAACCGCGCGACCGCTGCGGTCGCAGGTTCGATTCCTGCCTCGGGCGTGGATGTGTGTGATGTCCTTAGGTTAGTTAGGTTTAAGTAGTTTTAAGTTCTAGGCGACTGATGACCACAGCAGTTAAGTCTCAGTGCTGAGTGCCATTTGGACCATTTTTTTTTGAAAATTATATACACTTGTAATCGGCTGCACCTTTTTTACACATTCTTTCTGCAGCTCAGTTTCTGCCAAAAAATCTCGTTCTGTTTCCTTAAAACGTCAACACACAAAGTACTTACTTATGTCTCCTGCAAGGTCAACATCAAAGTTTTCACTGAAAATCTCCTTGAAAGTAGCATAAAATGCAGGCTGGCTCACATTTAACCACAGACCTTCCTGGCCATGTTAAATTTTTCAGTTGCTCCTACTTTGGAACCCGGCTTGTGCAACGTAATCCTTCGGTTTGAATTCACTCTCCTCTTTACTGATTCAGTCAACGTCTATATCATCAACAGCGAAATGATCTTTATTATTAACAATGATGAACATTCTCTCCTCATTCCGGCCATCTGTAGTGTGTACAAAATCATCACGTTGCTCAGATCCCAGTGTGCCACTCACTGTGTTTGCAATGACTTTCACCGCAGTCTCCTGTTGTTCAGTGAACCATTCGCACCACACACGAGACTCTGCGTGTCTGACCTTTAAATCAGCTGCGTCAGGTTCCATTTCCTGCACGCTAGCTGCAAAAACTATCTCCGGAACGGCTTCAGCCCGTTCCACATGAAAATTAACTTTACTTTCACCGTTCACTGCTGATTGTGCGGTTAAATTCTCATTGTTCATCCTCAGTTCCGTCAAACCGGTACACCCATCCCCCTGACTCTCTTACAGGTTGAACAAACAATTTAAATCAACATCTTCCGACGCTCCTTAAAACTTCATTAATGCATTCCTTTTCATAATTTCGCGGACCACAATAGGGAGAAAATCTAGTTTCCGGACTGCTACCACTGCTGATTTCCATTCGGATGCCCATTTCCGCATTGTCTACCATTATTTTCCCTGTCCCTTTTCAGCTGATTACCACGACTGTGCTCATTCTGCTGATACGTTATTCGCATTTCGCTGGAAGCGCTTCGGGCCTACAGTCTACATCTCCTGCCAGCTCCTTTCTCCCCTAACATTTCGGTAATTTCCCTGATTACCAGCGCCGTTACTACGGTAGCACATAGCATCATCCTTACGTTCTACAAAATCAAGGAAACTGTCAGTTGCTTCCATGGACCTATGTGTCAAACTCAACTGCAAATATTCATGGTGGAAATCTCCATGAAAGTGCCCAGCGGTTTATCAAGGTAAAATAACTTCTGAAGTTCAGCTTCGCAAAACGAGCGCATACTGCCCCGTTCATTGCTATAGTATGGACCGTCCAGCAAGACATTCTGTAATTGTGCTTGCTTTCCAGCTCCCAACTACCTGTCGAGCAGTACCTCAGACGTGGTGTACCCTCATAAAGCTGCTGAATTTTGGTTTGCCCATGTCGAACTGCCGCTTAATAAACTTTACTGTAGCCTCGTCGGTCATACCTTCAACGTAACACTCTTTGTATGAGGCCAGATGGTCCACCACCCAGTTCTTGCTTTCCCCATTGAAATACTTAAGTTCATGGCTCATTATAAATTGTGTGGCCACCGCCCCAAATTGATTCATCACAACACTAGTTATAGTGGCCCTAGTAGATGCAATATCTTCTGCTCTGTCCTCAGCGTCCTTCGTCTGTCTCTGTAACACTTTCAGACATTGTTTTCAGCGCAGATTCCGTCTCTCTAGCCTTGCTTGCGCGCCCCGTCGGCACAGCTTCGACTCTCTCACCCAAATCCTTCTACACCATTGATTCAGCCTGCCATTTTCTTGTCTGCCTCATTAACCGTTTCACCAATCCCTTTAAAATATTCAGCGTTTTCTCATTTTCATTTTTGATTTGATCATAGAATCCCTGAAACTGATTACTGATTTCCTTAAACTGAGTCCCTAACTTCCCTAGTTTTTGCATGATAAAACACATCTATGCCTGAAAATTTCCATCTGCCAGCAATTCATTGGTTTCTCACACATACATTTTTGGACTAGCCATATTACTCTATCTTTCTCTCTCTCTCTGATCAGACCCACACTCACTCGGTGACTGCTTGATCCTATCAGCCATCGCTAGCAAGCTGCAATGACAAAAAGCAAATGCTGCTGACATTTAACTTTTATCTGTGACTGCCATGCTGCTGCTAATGTCGGTGGCTGCATGCATCACGTGGACTGTTGCAGTATACCAGCGCAGAGGCGACCACTGTGTGGTGTGCTGGTGATGGATCCCGTAGCATGGACAACTGCACTGGTTCCCGCGTGCTGGGGAAGACTCCAGCCGTCTACTGCTAGCGATGGCGGATCCCCGACCCGTGAACAACTGCTGTGGTGGTGCTGGTCAACACCCACAAATCGGCTCTTGAAGCGGCCGTGGTCACATGTTCCCTGCAAAACCAAACACTTCGCAGTTCAGCTGCAGCTCCTTTTATCGACTGAGACAAAATAATGAGACAGAATGGTATGTCTTTACATAGAAGTACTGATGCTTACGGGTGCTAATAAGAACAATTCTGTCAGTATACACGCTGTCTGGTCAAAAATAATGGGTCGGCCTGTTATCAAGGGTATTATGGGAAGAGAAAGTTCCAAGGTATTTATTAAAATCACTAATTTCAACACACGATTACCATCAAAAAAGAAGAAAGCAGACAAATTCACAGCGTGGACGTTTCAACAAAGTGAACGGTATAAAATAACAAAATCAAAAACACCTTCAACCTCAGCTTGTTTATGAAGGAGAAACTCGACAAGTATGGCAAACTTATTCGCATAATATCAGACACAATAGAAAGATACGTCGTGAGTATGGAAACCTACGCAGATAAAGTACAGAGTTTGTCCAAGGAATAACGAGGTTCAGCAGCTGTCGTCAAACGTCTGTCAGAGCCTGTGAAAAATAGTGGTCGAAATATTACTACAAAACGATACTATACATTGGTGGATTTGCTGGAATGATTACACCAAGACTACAAAATTGCTACAGTTCTACAGTCAAAGAGAAACCATATAATAGCCACAATGAAGAAAACATCAAATCGAGAGCTGTATTCGTCAGTGTTCGCGTTCAAAGACCCAACAACACATAGGCCACCAGTTACTTTGATGTCCTACATAGTAAAAAGAAAGTCAAGTAAAAACTTCCTGATGTTATCAACAGTGCACGACGAAGGAGGAGAGCGGAATAATACCCACATACATACATTCTACAATTCCACCACGGGTGGAATTGATACCCTTCATCATATGGTTTGTATGTACACCTGCAAGAGGGAAACAAAGAGATGGCATCTATCAGCATTTTACTGTCTCATCGATACTATGCTCCCAATATAACCACCATATTCATCGAGAAACGTCCAAGATCGAATGAAAAGATACACAGCAAAAGGAAACATTTTCTTCTGGAAACTGGGTTGGAACTAGTGAAACCCCAGGTAGCAAAAAATAGTACTAAATGTAAGATGGTTATCTAACCAGATTTTTCAGTCGATGGAAAGTATTCTACAAAGTAAAATCAAAGAAGTGACAGCACAAGCAGATGAGCCTCTTGCAAGGAAGGGTCGGTACCACGCATCTGTAAAAGAAGCTAAAATAAGAAATCAAAAGTAAAACAATCGAAGTAAACCAGAACAGTACTGTGGACACTGTGATAATCACGTATTTAACATGCATTCTCCTGCTTTTAAGTTGAGGAATCGGAGTACTCTGCGTAATACATCAACATATTTTTATTGACTCTATCTAATATTTACAACTATTACAACATTTGTAAGCTGCTGCCTTAGTTAAAATGCATAAACATTCTTCAAAGTTCTAAGTTTTTGTCTTTAGACATACCAGAAGGCTCTCCAGAAACGCCCTTCGGCATCCATGCAAAAAAAAAAAAAAAAAAAAAAAAAAAAAAAAAAAAAATGACAACCCTTAGGCGTTCTAGGCTTGTATAAATATCTATTAATATTGCAAGCGTAACACTTTAGAAATAAATCGAACCACACAAATAGTTCCCATACAAAAACATACCAAATAAACTAAACTCATAGATATCTGTTCATGAGTGACCAGAGTGGCTCTTTGTTTGCCAAATATAAAACATTTAAATAACAGGACGCTGTATTAAAATATAAGAAATCAATACCTACTCTCTAAATGAGCTGACGCGTTGATAGTCTCAGATTAGCCTGTGGGGCTTCGATTATTTTCAACGCTGATCGACACTTAAGACAGTGACCTAGTGTGTCGATTAGGCAATTATTTAGAGCAGATAGTTTGCAGTTAGACTTCAGTAATTTGTAGCTGTGAACACCGCCTTGTGTTTCCTAGCCGATTTTATATAAATGTTGTGAGATATTACAACCTATATTGTTGGCTCGAACAATTATAATTAGCCGATATAATTATTTCTATGTGAATCACCAGTTGAGGATTTAGTGTGTATTTGATGAACAATTTTATTCAAACGTAGAGACTTATACTTGGGGTACGTTATTTAGTTGCACTTACGTTCAGCCTGGCAGTTGCTTGAGTTCTGACAAGTTCGTCAGGAACTGGTTTATTGAAATATTCGTTTAAATTTCACGCGACACACCTTGGAAGATAATCTGCCCCATATGAACGGTAGAGAAGCGCATCACTTGCCGAGGTACAGGTCGCACGTTTACTGCCAGTGGTCCTCACTGCGTCAACGCATTAAAATGCTAAGGTTAATGTTTCCTTCAATTCGCATGGGAAGACATACGCTCGTTTCAGACATGATGTACGGCAGAAACCACATAACATTTTTGGTAAACACGCAGCATTAAAGATACAACGTAGGGGCTGTGACAGCTCAGGTCCTCATTTATTTTCTGGATGTATTCCAATCTCTGTTTTCGTCTGTAGTTTTTATCCTCTACAGCTCGCTCAAATACCATGAAAGTTATTCCTTGATGTCTTAACAGATGTCCTACCATCATCTCCCTTCTTCATGTCGGCGTTTCCCGTATATTTTCTTCCTCGCCGATTCTCCGGAGAATCTCCTCACTCCTTACCAGTACACCACAACTCAAATACTTTGATTCTTCTCCGTTTCAGTTTTCCCACAGCTCATATTTCACTACCGTACAATGCTATGCTCCAAACGTAAATTCTCAAAAATTTCTTCCCCAAATTAAGCCCTTCGTTTAATGCTAGTAGACTTCTCATAACCAGGAGTACCCTTTTCCCCAGTGCTAGCCTGCTTTTTATGTCCTCCTTGCTCCGTCCGTCATGGGTTATTTTGCTGCCCAAATACCAGAATTCTTGAACTTTATTTTCTTCGTGATCACCAATCCTGTTCTTAAGTTTCTCGCTGTTCTCGTTTGTGTTACTTCTCACTATTTTTTTTCTTTTTTCCGATTTACTCTCAATCCATATTGTGTACTCTTTAGACTTTTCATTCCATCCAACAGATCCTGTAATTCTTTACTTTCGCTGAGAATAGCGATGTCATCAGCGAATCGTTGATATCTCTTCACCTCGAGTTTTAATTCCACTCTTGAACCTTTCTTTATTTGCGTCATTGTTTCTTCGATGTATATATTGAACAGTAGGGGCGTAGACTACATCACTCTTTCTTACAACTTTTTTGATCCGAGCATTTCGTTCTTAGTCTTCCACTCTTATTGTCCCCTCTTGGTTCTTGTACGTACTGTATATTACCCGTTTTTCCCTATAGCTTACCCCTATTTTTCTCAGAATTTCGGCAGCTTGCACCATTGTACGCTATCGAATGCTTTTTTCAGGTCGACAAATTCTATGAACGTTCTTGATTTTTCTTTAGTCTTGCTTCCATTATCAAGCGCAACGTCAGAATTGCCTTTACCTTTCTTAAAGCCAAACTGATCGTCATCAGATACATCCTCGATTTTCTTTTCCATTCTTCTTTATATTATTCTTGCCAGCAACTTGAAAGGATGAGCTGTTAAGCTGATTGTGAGATAATTCTCGCACTTGTCGGCTCTTGCAATCTTCGTAACTATGTGGATGATATTTCTCCGAAAGCCAGATAGTATATCACCAGAGTCATACATTCTACACACCAAGGAAAAAGTCGTTTTGTTGCCCTTCCCCCAACGATTTTAGAAACTCTGATGGAGTTTTATCTATCCCTCCTGCCTTATTCGATCTTAAATCTTCCAAACCTCTTTTAAATTCTGATTGTAATACTGGATCATCTATCTCTTCTGTATTGACTCATTTTTATTCTTCTGTCATGTAATCAGGCAAATCTTCGCCGTCATAGAGGCCTTCGGTATACTCTTTCAACCTATCCACTCTCTCCTCCGCATTTAACAGTGGAATTCCCATTGTAATCTTACTGATACACTCTTGTTTTTAATTTCACTGAAGGTTGATTTGACCTTTCTATATGGTGAGTCAGTCCTTCTGACAATGATTTCTTTTTCGATTACTTCACATTTTGCATTAGCATCCCTCCACTTCCTATTTATTTCACTCCTAAGTCATCTGTATTTCTGTAGTCCTGAGTTTCCTTGAAAAATTTTGTGCTTTCTTCTTTCATCAGTCAACTGAAGGTTATTTTCCGTTACCAATGGTTTCTTCGCAGTTACCTTCCCTGTACCTACGTTTTCCTTCCACACTTCTGTGATTGCCCTTTTTAGAGATGTCCATTCCTGTTCAACTGGAATGCCTTCTGAACTGTTCCTTATCGCTGGAACTATAGCCTCAGAGAACTACAAGTGCTTCATTCCTTAATGCTTATTAATCCCACTTCTTTGCGTGTTGTTCTCAATGAGCATGCTTAAACTTCAGCCTATTCTTCATCACGACTAAATTGTGATCTGAGTCATCATTTGCTCCTCGGTACGCCTTACAATCCATTATCTGATTTCCGAATCTCTGCCTGTCCCTGATATAATCTAACAGAAATCTTTCCTTACTTCCCAGCCTTTTCCAGTTATCCCTCTTCCACCTTTGTTTCTTGAACAGAGTATTCGTTATTACTAGCTGAAATTTGTTGTAGAGCTCAATTAGTCTTTCTCCTCTCTCATTCCCAGTACCAAGTCTATATCCTCCCGTAAGCCTTTCGTTTACTCCTTCCGCTACGACCTCATTCCAATCCCCCATGGCTACCAGGTTTTCATCTTCTCTTACGTGCCGGCCGGAGTGGCCGAGCGGCTCTAGGCACTACAGTCTGGAACCGCGCGACCGCTACGGTCGCAGGTTCGAGTCCTGCCTCGTGTATGGATGTGTGTGATGTCCTTAGGTTGGTTAGCTTTAAGTAGTTCTAAGTTCTAGGGGCTGATGACCTCAGAAGTTAAGTCCCATAGTGCTCAGAGCCATTTGAAACATTTTTCCCTTGCGTAATGAACTACCCGTCCAATATCCTCATATATTTCTCGATCTCTTCACATTCGGTTTGCGAAGTCGGCGTGTACAGCTGAACTATCGTTGTCGGTTTAGGCCTGCTGTCGATTCTGATGAGAATAACGCTATCGCTGAACTGTTCACAGTAACTCGCTCTCTGCCAGTTTCTTATTTACAATCAGTCCTACTCCCCTTATTCCATTTTCTGCTGCTGTCTATATTCCCTTATACTCACCTGACCAGAAATCCTTATCTTATTTCCATTTCGCTTCAGTGACCCCCACTGTATATAGATTGGTCCTTAGCGTTTCCCTTTTCCGATATTGTAGCTTCCCTACCCTGTTCAAACTTCTAAGATTCCACGCGCCGACTCGTAGAACATTATCCTTTCGTTGGTTACTCAACATTTTTCTCCTGGTCGTCTGCCCCTTGGCAGTCCCGTCCCGCAGATCCGAAAGGGGGACTAGTCCGGAATCTTTTTCAAATGGAAGTATCACCATGACACTTTTTCAGTTACAGGCCACGTGTGCTGTGGATACACATTACACGTCTTTAATGCAGTGGTTTCCATTGCCTTTTGCGTCCTCATGCCATTGATCATTGCTGAGTCTTCCGCCTTTAGGGGGAGTTTCCCACCCCAAGGGCAACCTCTTTAACAAGGCCGTTGGCTGAATCAGGGTGACTTCTTATGGAGGAAGTGTTCGGCCGCCATTACTGATTATTTTTATTCAAAATTTAAGTGGTGGTGGGGTTCGAACCCGGGACCGAGGACGTTTGATTACTACTTAAAGACGCTACCCCTAGAAGTTTATATACATCGAATATGTCAGCCGCTTAGGTTGCTGAATGAACAAGAGGGGTTCAGTAAGAACTGATTTTTCGATTGTCTCGATGAGACTTTGAAAGAATGTATGTGACTGATAATGTCTGTGATATCATCTTTTAGATATCCATTTCGAGTCAGTTTTTCTAGTACGTTCCATATGTTCCTTGCTGAATATTATTTACACACCAATGGATGGAGGCGCATCCGTGTTTCTTTTCGTCTCACTATATGATGCCTGTTATTTGTTTCCTCTTCACTGTGATTTTGAGTGGTTCTCTCTAATTGGTGTAAGGCTACACTTGGGGCAAAGGATTTTTCTAATTCTGTGAACTCTGTTTTGACTAAGTTACAACGTATTTAAAATGAAAATTTTACCATCGACCTGTTTTGACTCTTTTGCAAATTAACATAGCAAGCATTTATTTTCCTCATACGCTATCGTAATCCACTCCCCCTTCTTTATTGGTATTTCTATCGTCAATTTGATTCGACATTAACCATTGTGTTGTTCTGTTACAACAGAAGGTTTTAAGTTTGGTATTCGATAGTATCTTGTAGCACTTTGATCATGTAGCCTGTTGCGACCCTTCACGGAGTGACGTTAGGCAGTGATTACAAATGGTCTTGTTCATATTGCACTGTATGTGCGGCGCTATGGACGCTATAAGTCCTACGATACTTTCTCTTCCACTTTTAGCTTTTACTGTAACACTTACTTACGATTACTCAGTCGTTACTGCTGGTGTTCAGTTTGTTTTATTTACTGATTGTATGGAAGACACGACACGTATTACAACATTTCCTGCTGTGAAGCTGTATTCATCATAGTATCATGTTAACTATTGTATTATAGCATAGCTGAAAATTTTAACAAGTATTGTTTCCATTTATTGTTTGCCGTTTTATGTTTTAACGTATGATACACTACGTTCGTTTATTGTGTTCAAATGTCTGTCCTTCCGTTTATTTGTGATCTGTGGATAAAAATTTAAAAAATGAAATAAAAACCCCAATCTATGTTACTTTCACCTACATTGTAATTGGTTTTGAACTATTTTATGTATCTGCCTGCAACGTGATTTTTATGACGCTATGTCACATTCTATGCTCGCATTGTAATGGTTTATGAACACAGGTCGTTTTATTTTTGTATTTTCTATCTTGCACATTGCTATAATTTACACCTTAATTGATATCTGCTCTATGTTTAGTAACTGTAGCAGCTAACATTCCACATGTAATCCGTAAATTTCGTTACATTATTTATTTTCATTATCTGCATTACATAATTTGTATTTTTAAATACTATGCCTGCAGGTTCCTCCGCGGTTTTCGAATTGTATAGTGCATAATCGATGTTCAGTTTATGATCTCCTGATGGTTACATATTTAGATGTTCAAAAATGGCTCTGAGCACTATGGGACTTAACATCTTAGGTGCCGGCCGAAGTGGCCGTGCGGTTAAAGGCGCTGCAGTCTGGAACCGCAAGACCGCTACGGTCGCAGGTTCGAATCCTGCCTCGGGCATGGATGTTTGTGATGTCCTTAGGTTAGTTAGGTTTAACTAGTTCTAAGTTCTAGGGGACTAATGACCTCAGCAGTTGAGTCCCATAGTGCTCAGAGCCACAGCAACAATCCAGCTAAGTGGCTCTGAGCACTATGGGACTTAACATCTCAGGTCATCAGTCCCCTAGAACTTAGAATTACTTAAACCGAACTAACCTAAGGACATCACACACATCCATGCCCGAGGCAGCACTCGAACTCGCGACCGTAGCAGTCCCGCGGTTCCGGACTGCAGCGCCTAGAACCGCACGGCCACCGGGGCCGGCGGATGTTCACTTATGTGATGTGTTACTTGCCAACGCCATCTGGTGACGGAAGCTGTTTACCACACCACTATTGGTCCCTATTTGTGTTCAGTTTGTCACTAGGCTGCATATACACTGATAAGCCAAAACATTGTGACCACTGCACACCCAACGTTGGATGTCGCCTGGTGGCGCTACAGGCGCGTGACGTGGTAACAAAAGTGTCTAAATGGAGCAGACAGACGGGAGTCACCCTAGGGACGATATGCGCAGCAGATGGGGAAATCCGATGAAATACGCGACTTTGAGAAAGGGCAGAGTATTATTATTATTATTATTATTATTGTTATTATTATTACGAACGAGTACCTCGAAAACGGCGAAGTTGGTCAAATGTTCACGTGCTACTGTCGTGAGCATCTGCGGAAGGAGGTAGAAGGACGCTGGGACTAACACATACTCGACTCTTCTCACAACGTGGGGTTCGGAGGCTTGTCAGCTAAGTTGTATAGATAGTGATCTGTGAGATCTCTGCCGAGAGAGCACAATGCTGTTGCACGCACAAGTGTTTCAGAGTACACCGTTCATCGTACACTGTTGAACATGGAGCTCCGCAGTAGACGACCCCTACGTGCTCAGATGTTGACGCAACGACATCGTCAGTTACGGTTGGAGTGGGCACGGGAGCATCGGGATTCGATCATTGATCAATGGAAACGTGTCGACTCTTCGGGGGAATCATATTTTTGCAACCCTAGGTAGCTGGTCGTCTCCAGAAACGTTGTCATCGAGGTGCACGGCGGCTCGAAACGTGCGGTGCGCCACGGACGCAGGCTGGTAGGAGCAGTACTATGCTATGAGAGACATTCTCTCGTATTTGCATAGGACCTGTGATAGTAATCGAAGACATGCTTCATGCTTGATGTCTTCCCCGATGGCGATGTCATCTTTCAGCAGTATAATTGTCCGTGCCTCGGAACCAGAACCGTACTACAGTGATTTGTGGGGCATTATAGTGAAATCACGTTGATGTGTCAGGGACCAAATTTTCCTGATGTAAATCCTGTTGAAACCATCTGGGTCGCTATCAGGCGCCATCACCGCGTATGCATATCAGCGGCCTGTTATTTACGCAAATGAAATGACCTGTGCTTCGACATCTAATGCCACATACCTCCACAAACCTACCAACAAACTGTCGCATCTCTGGTACGCAGAATCAGACATGTATTTCATTCCAAGTACGGACAAACAAGCTATTAAGCTGGTGGTGAGAAAGTTTTGGCTCATTAGTCTAGGTATGAGCTGTTTTCAATACCCTATATCTCACTGCTCTGTGGCCCGTTATTGTATATTTGTAAGTACTGATGAAACGACTGACCATTGTGCATATAATTCTTTTGGGACATTTCATATTTATTTTCTATCTTTTTCCTTTATCATGAAGATGTGTCAAAATTTGTCAATAGATTGAATTACGACCAAGACTTTCTCCATTCGTTATTTGTCGGTTCTGTATGGCTGCCTACCTCATAAAAATGGCTCTGAGCACTATGGGACTCAACTGCTGAGGTCATTAGTCCCCTAGAACTTAGAACTAGTTAAACCTAACTAACCTAAGGACATCACAAACATCCATGCCCGAGGCAGGATTCGAACCTGCGACCGTAGCGGTCTTGCGGTTCCAGACTGCAGCGCCTTTAACCGCACGGCCACTTCGGCCGGCCCTACCTCATAGATGAAAGATTTATCTATGAAGTGGAAACCCCTTAATTCCTTTTATTAGTATTAATTTTGGCAAGGACCACACTCACAAATCATTTGTCAGGGCCATTAATTTTCCAATCGTTTCCAAAGTTAACAATTTGTCATATCACATCTGAGTCAGAGGGTTCCGACCTGGAGGTCGAGAGCGTTCGCTCAATTCAGATCACAGTCACAGTTTCGTTTATCCTATAGCCCAGCGGCGCCTTTAATTCCCATGCTTGATTCCAGGCGGAGTTTCCGTATGTTGTTCACATTTAAACTTAGTAATATCTCTTTTACCACAATAACACAGAGGGTCAACATAAAATGGCACAACACTGACAGAGGGAGATGGGACAGCTGAAGTTGACAGGCTGCATGGCTCATGTGTCTTCATGCAGTTAGCAGCCACACCCAACACAGTAACTGTTGTGATGATAAACTCGACTGCATGTGATAATGATGTAGAGGAAGGTGTGGCTTGCGCTACATTACAAAACATGATGGCCATTGGTGGCATAGGCTACTGGACTATACCCACTATGAAGAAGAGGGAAGCAGAACAAGGCTCTGCACTTGAGGGTCTGGGGGTCAATACCAGACTAGTAAAAGAAAAGGAAGAAATCATAAGGATGTGTCTGTCTGTTCATTTTTCAGTGTTGCTTCAAATAACTAAACACATTCTGCACTATTTTTGCTCACATAAGTCATGTAGAGTTCATGTCAGGATAGGTAGATGTGCTGCTTGGTTGTCTGGAAAGTTCGTGGTCCATGTTGAATTCACTGACAAAAGAGACAATAATTTCAGTAAGAATCATTAGTAGGGACTGCACTCAGTTCCTCGACAACAGTGCATATGCGCTTTTGGAGCGTAATCCATATCATTGTGGTGCCAGGAGTGGGAGGATTTTGCACCTTTTAATGCCTCAGAAAATGCTTGGTTTAGGTCTAGGTGAATCCACAGGAACCACAACTGGTGCCAGTGTCAGATGACTGCAATATGACTTCAGTCAATCAAAATGCACAACTGTAGTGCAGTCTGCTAACTGTATCTTGGCATTCACAGGTAATATCATCTGCATAATCTGTTATTCTCCTTCATACTATGGGCAGAATGTATTTGTTCTTGCATTTTCATTGCAGAATTTTGCAGTAAGACCCAGTTTCCAGCCCAGTAAGGAGGCAAGACAGTCTTTTATTACCTCTCTTTGTCTGCTTAGCAATTGCTCTGGAATTATTCTGTTTCATCCTTCTACAAATAGCTACAAACCTTCTTGTTAGTCCTTTTGACTTCACCTGAATCTGAACCTATGAGTAGTTTATCTATTTTGAAGGGAAATCTCAGTTGTCATCTGTACACAACCTCACAAGATGAGTGCCATTCGACACGTGGATCCAACAGTTACAGGCAGATGAAGCCTGTAGTAAATACCTGTCTCAGTCATTGTGCAGTATGTTAACAGAATAAGAGACCACGTTTGTGATTGGCTTACGAACATGTTCAACTCTGTCATGTGCTTTAGGATGAAAAGGGGCGGTTCTCCATTTTTTAATATGTAGTTGCTAACAGGCTTCTGCGACGAGGGAAGTATTGTGTTAGATCTTTGAAAAGGCAGAACTAAATGCACGACATGCTTTTCCTTCCATCTTGGCTGTCAAATCAGCGACTGGAACCAGAAGTAGATGGCGTGAAAAGTGCTCAAGAAGGAATAATATATACTTGCTTTCTTGCTGTGTTTTCAGAAAGAGTTCCAAGATGTCCTTGACTGCTATCTCAATAGGTTTGGAGGCCTCAGGTATAGTTTGCAATGGAATTTGATGGTCATCTGTTGCACTCTCTGTGCACATGGAATGTAAAAATATAGTTCGCAATATGTTGGGGCCCTTCCTCCAGTACCTCATCACTACTTCACATTTGTGGCTCACCTCCCACTGTGATAAGTTTGAATGCTGCTGTAGCATTGTGTGATAATACGACGATGGAGTGGTCCCAGGATTACCAACCATTTCCAATGGTGAGTTTTCTGACTCAAACTCAAGAAGAGTAGCGAATTTCTAGCTTTCTGCATCTTGTTCCTGTGCTTTCTGTAACTTGGCAGTTAAGTATCTCATTTGATTGTATGTTAGTGTTCTGATGCATCTTGCCTGGCTTTTGGTGTACCTCAAAATCATATTTGCTCAGATTTAAAGCCCATTGCATCAGTCGACTACTTGACATCATGATCAGTGATTATTGTGAAACATCTACAATAGAGGTAGCACTTAAAATAGCTCATACAGAACATCAGTGCTAACAGAGCTTTCTCAGCTGAATTTGGTCTTTGTCTTGTTGAGCTTACGGATGTGTAACCAACTGCTCTTTCTTTGGCGTCTTGCTCGTGGTTTAGGACACAACCAATGGCATAATCACTAGTTTCAAAAGAGGGAACAAATGTTTTTTTTCAAACTCTGACTTAATTAAAAGATGGGATTTTGTCATCAGTATCTCATTTCACGGCTATTCCACATTGTGCAGTCCATTTAAAAAGTAACCCGTTTTTCAGTAATTTTGTTAGAGGCTTTTTAGCGGTAGCATAATCGTGAACAAATCTGAGATAGTAATTAACACGACCAAAGAACGATTGTAACTCCTTCTCCCTTCTAGGTTTAGGGAAATTGTCAACAGCCTCTGAGATGCAGATCTGGTTTAACTATACCAGGACTTACAATGTGGCCCAGATATTGCACCTGAGGCACTGAAAAAGAAAAATTTTCTAACTTCAAGCTTATGTTATCCCCTGGTAATCACGGTAATATGTTTCTCAGTCGTTCAGAATGTTTAATGTCTGTGAAAAGACAATTATGTCACCAAGATATGAAACGCATATTTGGTTTCAGTCCGTGCTGTAATAGATCTTCCAGATGCTGAGAAGTAGTTGGTGTGTTTCTCAAACCAAAGGCTGACAAGAAGTCTGTGTACTTCTGAAGACACAACAAGTGTAATCTTAGATCTGTCTTAGGACACAGTTGGAATCTGATGGTGCCTTGCTATATATACTCGTGAAATATTTGCTATGCGCTAATAAATCAAGAGTGTCACTAGTGGGAGGCAATGGATATGTGTTGGGGGTAGTCACCCACTTAACTGCTCACATCTCAAGACAAAGACGTTAAGTTTTCTCCTTGTTAGTACTTATCTTGGGCACGTTAATGATGAATGAAGCCAAAGGGACTGGAGGAAGGTGGAATACTTCCAGCATGAAATTGTTGCTGTATGCCTTCTTCAACTACTGATTGTAAATGGTAGAGAATTTGGTAGGGCTTTTGAGCTATTCGCCTCAGGTTTCCTGTTGGATTTTGTGATGTGTTTAACCTGTGGCTGATAAGTACCTCCTTTCTTCAGCCACACAAATTCTTCCAACACTGGATACATCAGGTTTATATCCAATCTATCAGATGAGCTGGCGTTTAACAATAAGATACGCAGTTCAATGGAAACTCTGGGAATAGGCCTTTCCCGTAGGTTCCTCGCGCACTTATAGTGGAATCACCGCGAAATCAGTCTGCTTAATCACCTTCTTGAACAGTTTGTGTATTTAAAGTCAATGACACCCTTAAAATGGCGGAGAGTATCATTCCCCAGGATGATATCAGATACTGCCCAATTTTTAGTACCTCTATCTCGGCATCATATTTTCTTCCTTCAGTTTGTATCTCAAGGCGACAAGTGCTGCATGAAGAAAAATATGAAATTGATTTTTCCTGTTGCTGGAAGGCGATTCCTTATACATAGACGTAGGTGACATCACGTCTATTTCATTCCCAGTCTCTAGGTTTATCCCTCTAATAAATATATCTATTGGTCTCATCCTTCTCTCTCTGGGTAACATTCGTTGTTCTTCAGATCCCAGAGCATATGTGTGGCATGAGACTGTTCGTACAGACTGGCAAAGGCTTCAGAACCTTCTCCTGCCTGCGGTCATAGAATGGACAGCTTGTCCCTAAAGTATCTCGCACCCTTAAGGTCTTAGTACCGGTCTGGTGACATCTTTACCACCACCTCAATCTTGTAAATATTTCTCAAAGTCTCCACGGAGTTAACATAAATTCACATGTCTCCCAACAACATCAAACGTTCCAGAAACTGAAATTCATTGAATATGAAAGTGGCTGCAGGATAACCAGTTACCAAATTAGGTTATGACATAAGAGGGGGGGGGGGGCGGTCTTCTGCATAGATAGCGGACCCATAGTAAGCTGTTTGCACAGTTAGGACAACTTTACGAGCAGGCTTCGTCTCTTGTCTTTCTCGTAACTGCTCCTCTAATTTCCCTTTTCTTTGCATAAGCGTCGTTACTTGTTATCGCAGGTGCCTAAACCGATCGCTACCAGACGTCTCTGCGGTGCCTTCTAATTTTGCCCGAGTAGCAGAGATCAGAAATGAGGTCCGCCAGCGGGTGTTATGACATCTTTGGACTCGCCGTCTCCGTACACACAGAGGGTCGACTCGTAAGTCTCTGCCACTGCCCATTTAACTGAGAAATCGTCACTTGACGCTCTTGTTGGATACAGATAGACTAGACGAGTTTGCAGGCGCAGTGAGGACTCGCAGCATTGCCACTACATATGTAACTATTGGACATGACAATTATTACATGCCACTACAATGACTGATCGTTTGGGAGTGAACACGTGTGTGTATGTGACGGTCAAATGGTCAAACACAGTCTGAGAATGTCGTGAGGGTGTTACAAGGTAGGTTGTGCTGCGAAATAACTGTTAAGAAAAAATTCGTGTTGTCCCGTTTCCGAGTCAATTAGCATTAAAGTTAACCGATCAGGCCATTACTTGTGCAATTTAAAACGACCTGCCGCAGACAGTGCCACCAAACATGTTCTTCGTTTGGTTTCCTAAAACTGGACAAGAGAGAGATACAAAAATTGGACATGGGACGGTAGTGAGGATGGAATCAAAGCCAAAGGCTAAGCAGTCCTGTGCTTTATCATCTGCGCTGTGATGACACTAATAATTGTATCTGGCAGGCCACTTCAGTTTGCGCGCGCAGTGGCCTGATTTGGCAACTTCAAAGCTAATTAACTAAGAAAGAACACAACGTATCGAATATTTCCGTAACAATTATTTCTCGTCTCAGCTTACCCTGCAACAGCGTCACAAGCCTTTGGTAAATTTTGTTAAATTTGTGGTAAGTTCCTATGGGACCAAATTGCTGAGGTCATCGGTCCCTAGGCTCACACACTACTTAATCTAACTTAAACTAACATAAGCTAACGACAACACACACACACACACACACACACACACACACACACACACACACACACACACCCATGATCGAGGGAGGACTCGAACCTCCGATCCGATGGGGAGAGCCGCGCGAACCGTAATAATGCGCCTCAGACAGCGCTGCTCCACCACACTGCTACAAGCTTTTCAGACTGCTTCTAGCCACCTTGTATAACGTATTGACGGATAAGCCATACTTGGTCAGTCATGCACCATTTCGCACCTTGAAATGGAAGGAGATCTTCTAATATGGAACACGTGATATTTGCTGATGAACTGAGTTTCTTTAATGTCTTAACAATGAGAATTTTTTTAAGTTGTAACTGGGTATTGATAATGGTAGGCCACACAGAGAGGATCATGTTTTATTCAAGAAGATATAATCTTGAAAGCAGCCTTAAGGTTATAATAATGAGAAACTAAGACTGTGCTGTGCCTAACGATTCATATGTTTAACTGTTGTATTATGGTCTTTAATATTACCCTTTCCCTTATATGCAACAGAAAATTTTCCAACACGTTCTAAAATAACAGTGGCGACGCTACGCTTCGTTTTCATTAGCCACAGTGATAGCAGCGCCTCAAGCAGCCAGCAAGCGACGCTTCTGAATACGGTATCGGAGGAATGCGAATACTAACGTTTATTGTGACTTGTGACGCAGTTTTTATATTAAGGAGTGTGCGTAGTGCCATAAAAATTGACAAGAACTAAAAAATGACGCCACATTTGTCATTATTTAGTATTCTAAGGATCCTGAGAGGTACGAAATGGTACATTACAGAACAGCTTATTTACGGTTCTCCTGTAGCGTACTTATATTTACTAAATATTTTTTTCCTTTTTCTAACAAAGAATTGCTAGTAAATACCAGAAGACCCGACTTTTTGTAGGAAGACGACATTTATGTACCCTACGTTTCTCCGCTACACTTGAAGCCAAATTAGTGAACGTGAAACGTTGGAAACCCATGTGGAATGTAAGGCTAAATAAGCATCAGCCACCACAACTGAAGCTTAAGTAAAAACCACACAGAAGTGATAATAACTCGTCAAAAGCAATAAAACTGTTTCCTAGCACTGAACGAACCAGTTCTGCAATTGTTGCTAAATCTGGGTTACAAACGGCAAGAACATTCAATACATTCGCTTTAAAAGCAAAAGTAATTATAGTTACAACAATATTCAAGTACTAGAAATTCGAGTGAAATAGTGCCTCAAGTGCAACTTGTTCATCTAAAATATATCGACAGAGCCCCCACATGCCACTCTCCCCCCAGACAGAGTGTGCCTGTGCCTGGCGACCGCAGAGACGCCCACCTGCCCCGTCGCCCACAGTAGCCTGCCATTTGGTGATAGAGAATAATTGTATTTGTCGTCAACGCATCTATAATCAAGCTTCTATTGAAAAAAGCAAAACCCATTTGCAACGCTAATTAATGTCCTCTTTCCATGAAAATAGGTAAAGTCCATTTTCTTTAAGTTTTATGAGCAAAATCTGTATAGTTCTTACGTTCTGCTGCAATCGCATCTCATTATTTTGTTACGTCTATGGACGTGTACCGCCACCGATCACAAATGATCACAAGAGACATGCCCAGCCCGCGCAAAAGCAGAAAAAAACCCTTCGTCTATTTTGATGAACACAACTACCGATTACCGCAGACGTCCTCGTTATTTTGAAACCATCATTGGAGTAAAGAAAAAGCGAGAATTTAAACCCCAAAGAAAAAAATCTATATTAAGCAAATTCTTCAAGCTTGTTGAAATCGTCTCTGTAAATAAACTGTCATAAAAATGTGTATCACAAACATTTCAGACAATCTTTCATGCCATTGGCACACATGTCGGAAAAGAAACACAAGAAGCTGTAATTCAAGAGAACGTAGCTGTTTGGTACATTATGACAGGACCCCTTTTACCAATGCGATGCTATATCATAGTAGCATTTACGAAACAAATCGTGTAGGTGGGAGATTGAAATTTCGTTAAAAGATATCGCCAAACAAAACAAAAAAACGCTTGTCAGGAATCATTCCGTAGTTCCTTAGCCACCCGCCAGGTGGCACGTCATTGGTATCGGTTTGATAGGCTAATTAATTAAATTGATCAAGATGGTCACTTTTCATGGCAACAAAAAAAATTAAGCAGTCGAATTACACTCATCAGCTAGGACAACTGGGAATCCATGGAGGGAACACAATGCGTCTTTCGACGAACACTATTGAGAAATGACATTTGAAGCCGACCAAAGAGGGATTCTACAAACCACAACATACATTTCGCATAAGAACTGCGCTATTACAACACCATCATAGCGCCTATGTTCCCGACACCCTGCATAAAAAGTGGTATTGATTCTACAGACACACACACACTAGTCCCTGACAGTGTTGCGCTTTCAGATAGAAATGGTGTCCGTGATTTGGAATGAAGTCTATCTATTCTACCGTGCACTCAAGTTCTGTCTTGTATAGACGTCTTTTAATGGTTACAGCCACTGGTGAATCATATTTGTGCCACTCTCGTATCTCGAAACGAGTCACCCTTTTTTTCTGAAGCTATCTTGCTATGGATCCCACCCACCAAGAACTCCAGTGCTGTTTTTAGACAGTCCCTCTGAATTTCGTAACTGCGCCGAAGTCTCCACCCTGCCCTCCCTACAGCTTAATCCATGGGATCGTCCCAGTTTAAGTCTAACCTGTACGTAAGTCAGAGAACTCTGTATCTATGACCTTCTGCATTCTGTGGGGAAACAAGAGGAGCTGAGTTAATACCATAGGAGCGCGTGCTGACCACTCGGTGGAAGTGGGAACATGGGGTCATAGCTCTGGCAACAGTGTACACTCTGTAAGGCCAGCGCCAAACGAAGATTTCCCCTGCAACATCAGGTAGTAGAAGAGATAGTACGAGCAGTTATGGTGGTGTCTCTTGTGGGGAAATTTAGGAAGACTACACATCACACATGGCATGGAGGAGGAACAAACATTTTGCGACGCATCTCTAAACTACATACAGGTAGTCTGAAGGATATCTGTGTCTCTCAGGGTGCATTCATGTCTATCACCCAAACATATGTGGCGATCCTATTAAATATACAGGCATTGGTTCCTTGGAGCAGATGGTTCATGATCCCACACGAGAGCGCTCCTGTATTGCTCCTTCATAAGCAGTTTAATACATTGTTTTTTTTTATCAGTGTACACAGCCATACACTTTGTTTTTTCTACCATGGCTTAGAGACTCGTCAGCTGCTGTTAAATCGACATTAACATGTTTCGATCCTCTGGCTCTCACAGAAAACTAAATGTCACATGGCAAAAACTATACAGCTACCACACCACAGGCTGGTAGAAATAAAACATGGATGTGATGTTTCTCATTGACAAAAATGTGGAAGACATCCAACATATGGAAACTGGAAGAGGTTGCAGTATCATAGAGCACTTCCAACAACTACTCGAAGGTGATTACCTTTACAGTTGATCTCACCTTCCCATCGAAAGTGTAAAGGATGTCTCGGTGCTGCGTTTCAAAAAGCATTGTTCCTACATTTTGCAGTCATGTATATGATTACTGTACTGGTGTTGATCACCGCCAGAAGGTACTGTTCACAACACGCGTGAGGTAGCGTTAATAAAAGGACGTACTGTTGTCTTATTGATGAAAAACAGTAAAAAAATACATGTGTAGGATATCACAGTATATGGAAATAGGACGAGTTTGTAGCGATGAGGAACGCTTGCGAACAACTGTGCTCTTAATGCCATGTTCCACAGCGACAAGTAGCAGATATCCAGTGTTCCGTCGAGGTTCCCTCCATTTCAACACAGTGTGGTCAGTCGATCTTTATTCGGTAATCAACAGCGTACCGAGTGGACGGTCGGGATTGGAAAGACGCCATTGATATGGAGCGATGTATTAAAGCTAGAAGCTGCAACCAATTTTTCCATGTACTTGCTGGCAAATACAGGATGATTTCGGAAAGGGGCCTCTACTTGTCTCACATAACTTTTTTGTCTCCCACAGCAATTGCCTTCACCAACAAGAAAAAGAGTGTAATGTTAACGTCTTCAACTGCCTTCACCAACAAGAAAAAGAGTGTAATGTTAACGTCTTCTGCAACAGCTCTGTTCCAAGGAAAACATCGAGATATATTTCGAGCATTGCAGCTAGCGTAGGGTGTGTCAGACTATCCTTATGTCTCAGAATGAAAAAGGCTGTGCCGCCCGGCCAGAAAAATACTGCATTTGCGATAGGTGATGGCAGCTGTACTGCATTTACAATCAATTTTGGAACACAGAACGAGCGTGAACCGGGTGGATACTATGTTTTACTTTTCGTCGAGGCAATATTCTCCTGTATGTCTATTGAGGTAATAGCGACACGCACTAGTTGACTGCTGACCTTGATGCTTTCCTGGAAAAAAGAGAACCATATGCCTCTAAACTTATTTGCATATGCGTTAAAGTATGACAGAGAATGGATGGAGTGATAGGGTGAGATGGAGTTGTAAAGAGGTAGGATTTAATGGTAGACTGATGATGCATTCTACAGAGAGAGCGGGACGTGTCGCTGTAGGTCATTTGACCACTTTTCCGTTGTTTTGTCTAGATGCATCAGTTGTGTTACATAACCTGTGTTCGACTTCCGTACAACTGCATGTTCTGTGTATGACTTAGAGCACTGTCTGCTTGCGATCGTTAAGAGCAAACCTCTCGGTCATCAGAGGAGTTCCATTCTGTTTCGACAAATTCCTCTAGACGAGCGAAGATTTATGCGAGGGACTCCATGCCTCTGCCGCATCTTTGGCATAAAATTGAGTTTTCAGTTTCATAACTACGGTGATTCTAAGTTAGCGACAGGTGTTTGTGAGGTACTACAATCCCCACGTATACGTATGACTGACAGATGTCCTGTTTACAGAGTTAGTGGCGAAATGAGATGTAATTTCACATGTCAAACACCGCTGCTATGCGTTTGTCTCTTTCCTTGTACTCAGGCATTCTCCGTTACTAAAGATCATTTTATACAGGACTGATGCGAGCGTAGTGTAATTTCTGAACCGTCATTGGATGTGAATAGTGGGAGCTATATACCTCTGGAAAGCTATATTGTATGTGTATCACAAGGAATCGATGTTTTAAGAAAGTAGTTTTTCATTTTCCAGTTTATCACCGTAGTTTATCGTAGAGAAACCTGCAAGGAGAATGTATGTCAAGCTCTGGAAATATATTTCTTACATTGGGATAGTAACAGTGTTGCATTCCATATCACTAATAGGTCGGAAACTGCAACGATCTAACATTATAGGGTGTTTTAAGTCCAGAACATTGAAGCCTTACGGGTGCATGTGTTTATGTTCTCTCTTACCAATACCTTCTTGGTAATGACCCCAGACACTAAAACAATACTTTAGAATTGCTAGTGCAGTTTATTTACGTAAAACGTAGCAAACTCCGTCCGTCTGTAACTCCATCATGCATAAAAACAACTCGTCTCTTGTTCTTAACAATCTGTTGTATCATGACAACAGTTTAATATCTACTGTACATCGATAAAGGGTGCTAACCTCCTCGACATTCGCGCATCTGGAGAAATCTTGTGCTCTTGGATGGGTGCGGGACAGCAGTTACAGCCTCGGTTCGCACTGTTAGTACACGAAACGTGAAATGTAGCGGTCTACTTCTGGTCAGCTGCAGGGAGCGTTGGTCAGAGACAAAGCGAGGAGACCTTTCAGTCTCTAACTTTATCTTAAGAATGCGAGAATGCCCTGTAATTCCCATCCACATAGAGAAAGGTCGCAAGTTACACACTATGATCGAAGTGCTAGAGATATGTAGGTCACTGTCTGGTATACTTTGGTGTATATGTTCGAGAGTTAACGATGGATGAACATACTGAACAGTCATCTACTTACATTCAGGATGATACTCGCAAAGTAGTGGAGGGGCTGTTTTGCGATAATACAGAAATTGGTAAGCATGCTGCCGCGTCACTGGTCTGTGTTAAAACATCCGGTAAAATTGCTAAAATTGATCACCCTGTCAACTGTGATGCTCATTATTACAGTACATAGACGGTGTCTTTTCCATCCCAACAGCACAGGTACACTGTTGATTACCACATAATGTGATTTACGCCGTGTGATGTCTAGTTTCCTGGGGGAATCAGTGGATAAACACGTTTATGTCAGTTTAGAATCTGACACAGACGTCTAAGTCGAGGCGGAAAAAAAATTATGCAGTGTGCAAAACGTGATACAGCAGAAACAGCGACGTATCAAACAACGAAACAGTGTCCATCTCCTGCGATTGATAACGTGTGAGAGAACGTTCTCATACAGTACAGGCGATGAAACTTCACACCGGTCTCTACGAGCGATGTCGATCACTGGCCACCTGCTCTAATAAACGAATACCTGTGTGTTTAATAGGATCGCCGCATATGCACGATGCCGGCATGTAAACAGCATTCCTTTTCCATATTTCGGAAGAGAGAGATTAGGTAAAAATCTATCGGATAAAATTAACGGAGCTTTTATAATTCGTAAATTTTCTCTGCTAGGTGGTACAGAATAATGATGATAGAATGTTTGGGTGATAGACGTGAATGAATCCTGAGGGACGCGTGTCTGCTTCGATGGTGAGTGTTGGTAACTTTCCCAGCAAGAAACACCACCGTGACTGTTCGTACTGTCGTCGTGTTGCAGGAGCAGGCTTCACTTGACACTGACCTTACACATCGTACACGGGTGGCGGAGCTAGGACAACATGTTCCCACTTCCACCGCGTGGTCAAAACACTCTCCTATAGCATTAACTAAGCTCACTGTTTCTACAAAGGTTGCAGAATGTGGTGGATATTGCTCTCTCCACCTTCTGGGTAAAAAATTTTTTAAAACTGATTTCTGTACCAACAGCGGTGTGTATTACATACAGTTCATCGCTCCATATCAATGGCGTCTTTCCAATCCCGACCGTCCACTCCGGTGTGCTGTTCATTACCACATAACGATCGACAGACACTACTCCACTGAGATGGAGGGAACCTTGACGGAACACTGGATATCTGCTACTTGTCGCTGTGGAACATGGGATTAAGTGTAGAGGTCATCAACTTAATGCAGTTATTTGGAAGCGTTCCTCATTGCTACAGACTCGTCCTATTTTCATAGACTATAATACCCTACACCTATGTTTTTTTATTGTTTTTCACCAATAAGACAACAGTACCTCCTTTTATTTGTGCTACCTCACGCGTGTTGTGAACAGCACCTTCCAGCGATGGTCAACAACGGAACAGTAATCATGTACATGACTGCAAAATGAAGGAACAATGCTTTTCGAAATGGAGCACCGAGACATACGCTACCGTTCCGATGGGAAGGTGAGATTAACCGTACAGGTAATCACGTTCGAGTAGTTGTTGGAAGTGCTCTATGATACTGCAACCTCTTCCAGTTTCCATATGTTGGATGTCTTCCACATTTTTGTCAATGAGAAACATCACATCCATGTTTTATTTCTACCAGCCTGTGGTGTGGTAGCTGTATAGTTTCTGCCATGTGTCATTTAGTTTTCTATGAGAGCCAGAGGATCGAAACATGTTAATGTCGATTTAACAGCAGTTGACGAGTCTCTAAGTCATGGTGGAAGAAACAAAGTGAATGGCAGTGTACACTGATGAAAAAAACAATGTATTAAACTACTTATGAAGGAGTAATACAGGAGCGCTCTCGTGTGGGATCATGAACCATCTGCTCCAAGGAACCAATGCCTGTATATTTAATAGGATCGCCACATATGTTTGGGTGATAGACATGAATGCACCCTGAGAGACACAGATATCCTTCAGACTACCTGTATGTAGTTTAGAGATGCGTCACAAAATCTTTGTTCCTCCTCCATGCCATGTGTGATGTGTAGTCTTCCTAAATTTCTCAACAAGAGACACCACCATAACTGCTCGTACTATCTCTTCTACTGCCTCGTGTTGCAGGGGAAATCTTCGTTTGGCGCTGCCCTTACACACTGTACACTGTTGACACAGCTCTGACATCATGTTCGCATTTCCACCGAGTGGTCAAAACGCGTTCCTGTCGCATTAGCTCCTCATGTTTCCCCACAGGATGCAGAAGGTCATAGATACAGAGTTCTCTGACTTCCGTACAGGTCAGACTTAAATTGGGACGATCCCATGGATTAAGCTGTAGGGAGGGCAGGGTGGAGACTTAGGAGCAGTTACGAGATCCAGAGGGACTGTCTAAAAACAGCACTGGAGTTCTTGGTGGGTGGGATCTTTAGCAAGATAGCTTCGGAAAAAAAGAGTGACTCGTTTCGAGATACGAGATTGGCACAAATATGATTCACCAGTGGCTGTAACCATTAAAAGACGTCTATACAAGATAGAACTTGAGTGCATGGTAGAATAGATAGACTTCATTCCAAATCACGGACACCATTTCTATCTGAAAGCGCAACACTGTCAGGGACTAGTGTGTGTGTGTCTGTAGAATCAAGACCACTTTTTATGCAGGGTGTCGGTAACATAGGCGTTATGATGGTGTTTTAATAGCGCAGTTCTTATGCGAAATGTATGTTATGGGCTGTAGAATCCCTCTTTGGTCGGCTTCAGATGTCATTTCTCAGAAGTGTTCGTCGAAAGACGCATTGTGTTCCCTCCATGGATTCCCAGTTGTCCTAGCTGGTGAGTGTAATCTGACTGCTTAATATTTTTTTTGTTTCCCTGAAAAGTGGCTATCTTGATCAATTTAATTAATTAGCCTATCAAACCGATATCAATGACGTGCCACCTGACGGGTGGAAGAGATGGCTAGGGCACTGTGGAATGGTTCTTGAAAAGCGTTCCATTTTTTTCGTTTTGGCTATATCTTTTAACGAAATTTCAGTCTCCCACCTACACAGGGCGATACAAGCTCTCACGATTTGTTTCATAAACGCTAGTATGATATAGCATCGCACTTCTAAAAGGGGCCGTGTCATAGTGTACAAAACAGCTACGTTCTCTTGAATTATAGATTCTTGTTGTCAAACGTAAAATTAATGTGTTTATTTTCGACATGTGTGCCAATGGTGTGAAAGATTGTCAGAAATGTTTGTAATACACATGTGTATGACAGTTTATTTACAGAGACTTGTTCAACAAGCTGGAAGAATTTGCTTAATATAGCATTTTTTCTTTGGAGTTTAAATTCTCGCTTTTTTCTTTACTTTGATGATGGTTTCGAAATAACGAGGACATTCTGCGGTAATCGGCAGTTCTAACATCAAAATAGACGACATTTTTTTCCTGCTTTTACGCAGGGTGGGCATGTCTCTGCTGATCATTGTGGTCAGTGGTGGTTCACTTCCCTGGAACTCACAAAATAATGAGATGTGACTGCAGTTGAACGTGAAAACTATAGCAATTTTGCTCATAAAACTAAAAGAAAATGGACTTCACCTATTTTCGTGGAAAGAGGACATTTATTATGGTCACAAATGTGTGTTTTTTTTTTTAATGATGCTTGATTATAGATGCGTAGATGTCAAATACACGACTGGCCATTAAAATTGCTACACCAAGAAGAAATGCAGACGATAAGCGGGTATTCATTGGACAAATATATTATACTAGATCTGACATGCGATTACATTTTCACACAAATTGGGTGCATAGATCCCTAGGAATCAGTATCCAGAGCAACCACCTCTAACCGTAATAACGGCCTTGATATGCCTGGGCATTGAGTCCACAGAGCTTGGATCGCATGTACAGGTACAGCTGCCCATGCAGCTTCAACACGATACCACAGTTCATCAGGAGTAGTAACTGGCGTATTGTGACGAACCAGTTGCTCGGCCACCATTGACCAGACGTTATCAATTGGTGAGAGATCTGGAGAATGTGCTGGCCAGGACAGCAGTCGAACATTTTCTGTATCCAGGAAGGCCGGTACAGCACCTGCAACACGCGGTCGTGCATTATAATGCTGAAATGTAGGGTTTCGCAGGGATCGAATGAAGGGTAGAGCCACGGGTCGTAACACATCTTAAATGTAACGTCCACTGTTCTAAGGGCCGTCAATGCAAACAAGAGGTGACCGAGACGTGTAACCAATGGCACCCCATTCCATCACACCGGGTGATACGCCAGTATGGCGATGACGAATACACGCTTCCAATGTGCATTCACCGCGACGTCGCCAAACACGGATGCGACCATCATGATGCTGTAAACAGAACCTGGATTCATCCGAAAAAACGACGTTTTGCCACTCGTGCAACCACGTTCGTCGTCTAGAACACCATCGCAGGCGCTCCAGCGTCAAGGGTAACCGCAGCCATGGTCTCCGAGCTGATAGTTCACGCTGCTGCAAACGTCGGCGAACTGTTCGTGCAGATGGTTGTTGTCTTGCAAACGTCCCCATCTGTTGACTCAGGGATCGAGACGTTGCTGTACGATCCGTTACAGCCATGCGGATAAGATGCCTGTCATCTCGACTGCTAGTGATACGAGGCCGTTGGGATCCATCACAGCGTTCCGTATTACCATCCTGAATCCACCGATTCCATATTCTGCTAACAATCACTGGATCTCGACCAAAGCGAGCAGTAATGTCGCGATACGATAAACCGCAATCGCGATAGGCTACAACCCGACCATTATCAAAGTCGGAAACGTGATGGTACGCATTTCTCCTCCTTACACGAGGCATCACAACAACGTTTCACCAGGCAACGCCTGCCAACAGCTGTTTGTGTATGAGAAATCGGTTGGAAACTTTCCTCATGTCAGCACCTTGTAGGTGTCGCAACCGGCGCCAACCTTGTGTGAATGCTCTGAAAAGCCAATCATTTGCATAGCAGACCATCTTCTTCCTGTCGGTTAAATTTCGCGTCTTTAGTTCGTCATCTTCGTGGTGTAGCAATTTTAGTGGCCAGTACTGTAGAATACGGCAGGTTGCTGTGGGCGAGGAGGCATGGTGGTGTGTCTGCTGTGGTAGTCACTGGACACAGCGGCTCTATGTCTGGGGTGGGGCTGTGTGTGGAGGTTCTGTCACTATATTTCAGACGAACTAATTGCACTTGAGGCAGCCGTCCTTTTATGTCCTATTGTTTAGTTGACAATACACGCATCTGTGTTGGCATATGAGCGTTGCCTGAAGGCGGCGGTCGGAGAGTAGAAAGCCGACTGCTGTTCTGGACTGTTCTCTGGATGGGTGGGGTTATGCCACTCAATTTCCCTTTTGTGTTGTCTAGGGCCGTAGCCTTAAGGCTGAGGAGATGAGGGGGGGTGAGGCTGGGGTGATTAACTGATCAATTTAATTAATTTGCATATCAAAATTGTCCTGACACCCCCAACTCCCTAGTACTGATAATTCCTATCTCTTAGTAATTTGTTAACGTGTGGAACGAAAAAATTAACAGCTGTTTCTTAATTAAGTGGAGAATAAGTAAAAACAAACATTATCCTTAAGACGCATGTCGCTGCTATCTCACCGCTTGGAGCGCTGGTTTCGCTTCAGCTGTCAAACGGTAACAACTTTCACACCAGAGAGTATCGTAACTGTATGTAGAGACTGTGAGTACACGATCTGCAGTAAACACGTTCCTTGTTATTGTCATTATACATTTGGTTCAAATGGTTCTGAGCACTATGGGACTTAACATCTTAGGTCACCAGTCCCCTAGAACTTAGAACTAATTAAACCTAACTAACCTAAGGACATCACACACATCCATGCCCGAGGCAGGATTCGAACCTGCGACCGTAGCAGTCCCGTGGTTCCGGACTGAAGCGGCTAGAACCGCACGGCCACCGCGGCCGGCATTATACATTTTCAAAAATTTGTATTTCTACTGCAAGTTGACATTAAACAGACACTTTCTTTTGCGCATTGCTAATCAACGAGACAAAAAGCGAACAGAAATTAAATACCAAAAACATGCAGACATGTTACTCCGCACACAAAAACAGTACATACGTATTGCCGCTGTTGTGTTGCCAAATGAGTAACTGAAAAGAGGCGGCGTTACCGGTAGCCATGCCTGCCCATCAACGTCAGCGCATGCCCCGAGGTTGTGTGGGAGCAGCACGGCCGTGAGATAGTGTTTAAAACACGAAGTCGAACATATACGCCCAATGTTTTGAAAAAAATATTCTCTCCAGTCATAAAATTCTCATAGCCTGGACAATTTTGCAACACCGGACACTGACCCGAACATCCCTAAAATGTATTATTCTTCGAGCTAATCCCGGACGTATGGTGAGCCTAGTCATGGGTCACGTCAGCGACGCCCGGGTGCTAACACCCAAACCTGAATATGTCAGACAGTCAGATCGGGATCAAACATTGTATATCGATAGAGTATCGACCGTAACATCATTATAGTTTGTGTTACAAGCTGTCGTGCGGGGGAACGTGGGTAAACTGTAAGGAATAAGTAACACCTGACCTACGCAGTACAGGAAAAGCGTAACTGTGAGCGTTTACCGCGCAGAGCTGCAGTGGGAAGTCGGTAGAGCATTAGTTTGTTGTACCAAGGGTATCCGGTTCGAGCCCTGGATGTAGCGACCCGCAACCGCCTACCATGTGTGTGTCTGTTAGTGCACGAGTGTCGAATTTTCACGCGTGTGTTGAGCAGTTCCGTGCGCGCCGCCAGAGGCGCTGGGTTTATTCGCGCGAATCATTCCTTGTTTTTGTTACCTTTTGTACGTTAATTATTCTATGTTTTTTAATCTGTCTTTCTCTAGTGTGTGTTTCTACCATATGTGTTTAGCAGCGCTAGCAAAGAGGAGCTCACTGACCTCGAATAGACTATTGCACATTACTAGAATCGTGAGCTCTGTATTTTAGCGCCGCTTACAAAAATAAAGTCCTATCGTTTAGTTTAACGTATTCTGGTGTACGCATCATTTCTCTAGCAGGCATGGCGAAGTCGCAGGGCCCAATTCATTTACAGTGCGGCTAAATAATCAACCAGCTTTTGTACTGTGGTACGTGTGGAACTGTTATGGTGGAAAACATATTCCAAACATAAATAGAACTGAACAACAAAGAAACAACTGCATCAAATGTGCAGAAGTAGTAATAGTAATAACACTAATAATAAAAATAATAAGTATAATTAAAATAACAATGTCAATAGTAAACAACATAATAAGAATAAGAATAATAATACAACATTTGATGAACCCCCTAATTGCGCATCCAACCTGTAGATCAGCACTACTACATCCGCATGTGTGATGCAGTTGTTTCTTTATTCATCTGTGCCGATTTTATATGTTATCCTGTGAAACTGCAAATGCGTTCTATAGGTTTGCTACTTTCAAACAGACGAAGCGAATGAGAACTGCCAATAGGACATTGCCGTAAAGTCCGAGCACTCCTCTTACATGTCACGAACATACTGTGCCAAATAACAGTTTTACACGTAGTATAGGACAGAAACTGATGTGACCGGGGCTCTAACCTGGGACCCTTGACACAGCAAAGCAGCGCTCTACCGACTTCCCCACGGGTGCTCTATGCGACACCTACTCACAGTCATGCTTTTCCAGTGTTCCGTAGGTCAGGTGTTACCGTTTATGCACATTTTCCTTCAAATAGTTCAAATGGCTCTGAGCACTATGGGACTTAACATATGAGATCATCAGTCTCCTACAACTTAGAACTACTTAAAACTAACTAACCTAAGGACATCACACACATCCATGCCCGAGGCAGGATTCGAACCTGCTACTGTAGCGTCGCGCGGTTCCAGACTGAAGGGCCTAGAACCGCTCGGCCATGCCGGCCGGCGACATTCTCCTGGACGACAGCGTATCGCGCGAACTACACTACTGGCCATTAAAATTGCTACACCAAGAAGAAATGCAGACGATAAACGGGGTATTCATTGGATATATATATATTATAGTAGATCTGACATGTGATTACATTTTCACGTAATTTAGGTGCATAGATCCTGAGAAATTAGTACCCAGAACAACCTCTGGCCGTAATAACGGCCTTGATACGCCTGGGGATTGAGTCAAACAGAGATTGGATGGCGTGTACAGGTACAGCTGCCCATGTAGCTTCAACACAATACCACAGTTCATCAAGAGTAGTGACTGGCGTATTGTGACGAGCCAGTTGCTCGGCCACCATTGACCAGACGTTTTCAATTGGTGAGAGATCTGGAGAATGTGCTGGCCAGGGCAGCTATCGAACATTTTCTGTATCCAGAAAGGCCCGTACAGGACCTGCAACATGCGGTCGTGCATTATCCTGCTGAAATGTAGGGTTTCGCAGGGATCGAATGAAGGGTAGAGCCACGAATCGTAACACATCTGAAATGCAAGTTCCACTGTTCAAAGTGCCGCCAATGTGAACAAGAGGTGACCGAGACGTGTAACCAATGGCACCCCATACCATCACACCGGGTGATACGCCAGTATGGCGATGACGAATACACGCTTCCAACGAGCGTTCACCGCGATGTCGCCAAACACGGATGCTACCATCATGATGCTGCAAAGAGAACCTGGATTCATCCGAAAAAATGAGGTTTTGCCATTCGTGCACCCAGGTTCGTCGTTGAGTGCACCATCGCAGGCGCTCGTGTCTGTGATGCAGCGTCAAGGGTAACTGCAGCCATGGTCTCCGAGGTGATCATCCATGCTGCTGCAAACGTCGTCGAACTGTTCGTGCAGATGGTTGTTGTCTTGCAAACGTCCCCATCTGTTGACTCAGTGATCGAGACGTGGCTGTACGATCCGTTACAGCCATGCGGATAAGATGCCTGTCATCTCGACTGCTAGTGATACGAGGCCGTTGGGATCCCGCACGGCGTTCCGTATTACCCTCCTGAGCGCACCGATTCCGTATTCTGCTAACAGTCATTGGATCTCGACCAACGCGAGCAGAAATGTCGCGATACGATAAACCGAAAGCGCGATAGGCTACAATCCGACCTTTATCAAAGTCGCAAACGTGATGGTACGCATTTCTCCTCCTTACACGAGGCATCATACGAACGTTTCACCAGGCAACGCCGGTCAACTGCTGTTTGTGTATGAGAAATCGGTTGGAAACTTTCCTCATGTTAGCACGTCGTAGGTGTCGCCACCGGCGCCAACCTTGTGTGAATGCTCTGAAAAGCTAATCATTTGCATAGCAGAGCATCTTCTTCCTGCGTCTGCAGCACGTCATCTTCGTGGTGGTGCAATTTTAATGGTCAGTAGTGTATATGGTTGTTTTGGTTGATACTCTATTGATATACAACGTTTGGTACCGATCTGACCGCCTGAAATCTGTGGTTGTTAAGTGGTGTGGTGTGGACCCCGATCACGAGCCCCGGCGTTACAACTCACCATGGACAACTCAGTGCCCGACGGCCTTCACTTAACGACCGACAGCAGCGGCGTTTGCGTAGAGTTTTCAGTGCATTCAAGGGCAAACCGCGATGGAGTAGTAGCGCACAGTGACCCTGCAAAGCTCAGAACCCACACTTACACGCGAGGCCTGCGAACAAGAAAGGCCGCAGCGCGTACGTCGCGAAGGTATGGCTCACCGGGCTCGCTCGCTCAACTCAGCAGACAAAATGAATTTTTAATCCTGTTAACTCTCAACTGGGCGTGTACATACTAACGAGAATTGCATCTTTTACTGGAATCTGCTATTATGAGGTCTTACTGATTACTAGTCGTACAACAAAATTTGAGATCAGCTCTCGTCATAAATGGTATAACGGCTTGTTTGTAGCATTTAATCTCTGCTGATTAACAGTCCTCATGTCATACAAGATGTGGCGCCTTATGAAACAGATAATCATTTTGGCATGATTTTAATTTCATTATACCCCAGTACAGCCGTAATAAATTATCAGTAGGCTTGTGGACGCAATATCATTGTAGTACTAATAACACTAAGATTGCACGATAGTGGCTTCGAATAGAAAATGCAGTTCTCGTTCGTACGTACACGTCTAGTAGAGCGAGCTCGGCCTACCTTCGTGACGTACGCGCCGCGGCCTGTCTTTCTCGTGGGCCTCGGTTGCACGTACATAACGTGAAGGCAGCCTTGGCTGCAGTGGCCAGTTGCATTGCGAGGCCACGCCAGGGCCGCGTTCTCGCACGCAAATAACACAGACAGCGTGAATCGTCAGCAGCTCGCTGACTCTGGGTTCGATTCCAGTCCGGGTCGGGGATTTCTCCCCTCGGGACTGGGTGTTTGTGTTCTCATCATCATTTCATCGTCATCGACGCGCAAGTCGCCCAAGTGGCGGCAAATAACAAGACTTGCACCAGATGGAAAAACTCGCGAGAAGTGTCTCCCAGCCAAAAATACCATACGCACTTTTCACAGCGCGGATCACTGACTGGCAGGCTGCGGCATTACGGCCATTCGGACTTTCCCGACAAGGACGATAGAAAGGAAGGCGCCAATACAGCGCCAAGCTGTCTGCCACAGTCGCGGCCGGGTCACGCACTCGCACGACGCGCGTCGTTGTGCGAATCGAAGTCTCAGCCGCGCCGGTGGCCACTGACATCTTGCGGTAAGCTTTGCCGTGAAAATTAGTAGCTTCCCTTACGGATCTAACGGTCGGCCAACGTACTTCTGACCCCAGCTTGTGCAGGTATCAGCGGAGTAGACAGGCTGTATGGGATTACAGGAGAGGAAGTAACAAAAACAAATGGCTTAAGAGCTAAAAGTGGTCTATATTCAGCCATTAGGAGTACAGTTTGGTCCACACTAGAGTCGGTGAACAAACCACCAGTCAATCACAGGGGTCATGATGGCCTACCAGTGACAGAAGAGAATCCAGAAATCATTAGGATAGAGAGGTAATAGGAAAAACATGATGCTAAGCCCGCAGCTGAGACCAGAGAGACCGAATGTCTCTCTACTGCGCCGGACGAAGTGGCCGTGCGGTTAAAGGTGCTGCAGTCTGGAACCGCAAGACCGCTACGGTCGCAGGTTCGAATCCTGCCTCAGGCATGGATGTTTGTGATGTCCTTAGGTTAGTTAGGTTTAACTAGTTCTAAGTTCTAGGGGACTAATGACCTCAGCAGTTGAGTCCCATAGTGCTCAGGGCCATTTGAACCATCTCTCTACTGCACGCCTCCGTGGGAAGCACGTGGCTCTCCTCCCATGCTTCCTATCGGACAGTCAGACGTGGCTTTAGAAAACTGCTTCTGTGAGCAAAGTGATATTATGTTATGAAGTTCTCAAGACCCTATTTTTGGGACCGTTTAGGTTTAGGAGTACAACATACTGTGGAGAAGGTTGTGAACAGTGAGAACATCTTTAGCATAAACTGAAACCTGCGATAAATACACTGCTCAAAACAATAGACATATGGTAACGAATTTTATTCAGATATCGGTTACAATTGTAATTCGCGTGTGATACAGTAGGATATTTTGCTGTCTCAACTCTTTACTTCAGGTTTACATGGCGCCACCATGGGGCTACCATAATAGTGAAACAGTCTTTCTCGTTGCCCTCCAATATGGTGTGTAATCAACTCGGACGCCCAGTACAGTTGCACACCTGTGTGGCATGAACAATATGGTGTTATCAATCAGCTCTTGAGGGATATTTGGACATTCTTCCATGAGTGCAATATCCAGCTCTGCAACCGTTGTGGGAGGTGCTGTTCTGGCTGCAATGCGTCTGGTTAAAATGGTTCAAATGGCTCTGAGCACTATGGGACTTAACATCTGAGGTCATCAGTTCCCTAGACTTTGAACTACTTAAACCTAACTAACCTAAGGACATCACACACATCCACGCCCGAGGCAGGATTCGAACCTGCGACCGTAGCAGCAGCGCAGTCCCGAACTGAAGCGCCTAGAACCGCTCAACCACAGCGGCCTGCGCAGTGCGTCTGAAAGGGCATCCCAGACATGCTCAATCGGGTTTAAGTCCGGTGAACAAGCTGGCCTCTCCATTCGTTCAATTTCCCCAGCTTGAAGCATGTTCTCCAACAGAGCAGCTCTGTGAGGATGAGCGCTGTCCTCCACGATAAGGAACCCATCTCCTATGGCACCAGCGTAGGGCACAACAAAAGGTCAAACGATCTCGTCTCTATACCACTGGGCAGCCAAAGCGCCATTCTGAAGGGCATAGAGGTCCATACGTCCGCCAATACTGACTCCTGCCCATTCGTCCACCACCATGATATGATGATGTTAACCCTGCACATAAGCAGCATTGTTGCGAGTTCCACGTTCTCTCCTGACGAGGGAACGACGATTGTACGGCTGAACACAAAATCCTGTTGTCCCTCCACCCAGCTTCTGCGGGATAAACGGTGTTGTGGTTTTAATGGGACACACACCATAGGCCTCCGTGCGTAGAGGCTACATTCCCGAAGGCGATATCTGACTGTTTGTGTTGATATTGCTCGTCTTGTTGCTGCCTGGAGGGTGCGTTGCAGCTGGGTTGCATTCAGCCCCAAATCTCGACGGGCTGTTAGCCAGAGATAACGGTCATCTCTTGCTGATGTTACCTGTGGACGACCTTGGCCTTGCCTTCTTTTAACGGTTTCTGTTATCTGAAATCGCTTCCAGGGGCTGGAAATTACACTTTGTGACACTCCCCACCTCCC
Source organism: Schistocerca americana (assembly GCF_021461395.2). Classification (NCBI taxonomy): domain Eukaryota; kingdom Metazoa; phylum Arthropoda; class Insecta; order Orthoptera; family Acrididae; genus Schistocerca; species Schistocerca americana. Next base: position 378,795,469 of record NC_060120.1, on the reverse strand, counting down.
TCTGTGTCTGTCCCACTCTCCATGCCATAGCTTCGGGTAAGTCACGTTGTTGTTGTTGTTGTTGTATTGAACTACCTGCTCACTACACTATCTGCACCAAACTGTTTGTGTAATTCGTTTGGTAGGGTAAGCACAAGTCAACACCAACCCCCTCTGCAGCAACTTTCGGTTATTACCACTATCTCGGTGACCGTAATGTTGTGCAAACGCCGTAGAACCGATAGAAAGACGTCGAACCATTTTAGTTCATTCTGCTGATGATAATAATCCAGAACCTAGATATCTCAACAGTTCCCCTAATTTTGACCAGTGTAGAAAACGCTAGGTATTGTCTTAAAAAGTGTAATTCCACTACACGTTAACGCCGTCAAAGACATCGGGAGAAATCGGAAATTTCGGCAGTGTCGTCTTGACACATCCATAATACAGAGTTCAGCCTTCCCTCAGCGCGATTTTAAACGGTTCAGTTCCCTAAAAACATTTCAAAAAATGGTTCAAATGGCTCTGAGCACTATGGGACTTAACATCTGAGGTCATCATTCCCCTAGGCTTAGAAGTACTTAAACCTAACTAACCTAAGGACATCACACACATCCATGCCCGAGGCAGGATTCGAACCTGCGACCATAACAGTCGCGCAGTTCCGGACTGAAGCGCCTAGAACCGCGGCCGGCACAAAAAGATTTCACGTGGGTCCATGTTCGACAACAGCTTCGTGACCAAGCAACATGTACACTAACGGTCAAGGTCAAAATACGTAGTCACTTGAACCACGGGAATCACACAGCCTAATTATTAGCGTACATCACATTTTAAAACAGTGCTCGTTTCATTATTACTGCGTCGGTCTTGGTGGTCTAGATGGTAAAGTTGCTGCTTGGAAACCGAGATGTCGCGGGATCGAATCCAAATATGATCACGGAAATTTTCGTTCTGCCCTTAATCATGTCTTCACGTCTCAACGGTGTCAGGAGCAGCCAGGAACGACACGTGGTTCGAAATCCACCTTAAAATGTAGGTGCCATTTACCGGTTGGATAAATGGGGTGTCTCTCACTCAAGATCCCTAAGGGCCGTCCTATTGAAAGGCTCGCACCCGGCCACTGTGCCGCACGAAATCATTATTATTATTACTATTATTATTATTACATGCAATTTCGGGCGAAGTGCAAAATGTCTGTAATTTGTTGCCATAATATTTCATCGCGCTGTCTTTTGGCGATCTTTAGGACATCCAACAAACTGTTTTTCTCTTCCAGTCATTTTTATCGTTAATTATGAATAAGTTAAAGTTTTCTTCGTGCGCATTCCATTATAGAAATCCCTCTTACATTCAAACTCTATCAGCACTTTTCGTGAGTGCGGTGGTCGTTCCCTTAGCGACGTGCACCGTACTTGCCTACTACCGTTCGCAGAGTAAGATCTCATGCAGAACTTAGTTCCTCACGACGGCAGCACAAATAGTAACAGCCGCTGCCAGAAGCAGCGCTGAATCGAAGGCGTCAGCTTAGATAGGCCAACAAGCGTTTCCTTACGCCGCCACAGCCGGAAAGTTATTTACGTCCGAACGCAGTGCCGTTGGGTCATCGCTAATGACAGTATCATCTACATCACACTGTGCAAGCCACCTAACGGTGTGTGGCTGAGGGTACTTCTGTTTCCACTAACTGATGCCCCCTTCCCTGTTCCATTCGTGAATGGCCCATGGGGAGAATGATTGTCGGTAAGCCTCTGTATTAGTTCTAATTTCTGGAATTTTTTCATCGTGGTCATTTCGCAAGATGAATATGCGTAGAAACAATAGTTCCAGGAAGGCAGTCTCTCGAAATTTCAATAGTAAACCTCTCCGTGATGGAGACGCCGTTTCTGTAACATCTGCCACTGGAGTCTGTTGAGCATCTCTATCGCGCTCCAGCGTGCCAACTATCGAATCCGTGACGAAATGTGTCGCTCTTCTTTTGATCTTCTCTATCTCTTGTACCAAACCTAACTGCTAAGGGCCCCAGACTGATGCACAGTACTCAAAAGTCGATCGAACAAGCTTCTTGTAAGCCACTTCTTTAGTGAATGAATCACATTTTCTTAAGATTCTTCCCATGAATTTCAATCTGGCCTCTGGCATTTGTTTTATGCGGTCATTCCACTTTAAGGCCGCTCGTGGTAGGTACGCCTAGACATTTTATGGTAGCTGCTGTTTCCAGCAATTTGTCATCCATAATGTAGTTGTACAGTAGTGGGTTACTTTTCCTACGTATGCACAATATGTTACATTTATTTACGTTCAGAGCCGACTGCCAGAGCCAGCAAAATTCAGCAATCCTCCTCAGCACATTCTTCAAATCGATAGTGTCTTCTGGAGTTGCTGCTTTCTTATGGGCAGCCGCATCATCTGCGACAGTCTTAAAGACTGGACTGATGCAGCTCTCCATGCTATTCTATCCTGTGCAACACTCTTCATCTCCGAGCAACTACTACAAACTACATCCTTCTGAAACTGCTTACTGTATTCATCTCTTAGTCTCCCTCTACGATTTTTCCCCTCACGTTTACCTTCAGTACTAAACGGGTGATCCCTTGATCTCTCAGATTGTGTCCTAGCAACCTATCCCTTCTTTTAGTCAATTTGTGCCAAACATTTCTTTTCTCCTCATTTATATTCAGCAGCTTCTCATTAGTTACGTGATATACCATTAGTCTTCAGCATTCTTCTGTAGCACCACATTTCAAAAGCTGCTATTCAAATGGTTCAAATGGCTCTGAGCACTGTGGGATTTAACTTCTGAGGTCATCAGTCCCCTAGAACTTAGAACTACTTAAACCTAACTAACCTAAGGACATCACACACATCCATGCCCGAGGAAGGATTCGAACTTGCGACCGTAGCGGTCGCGCGGTTCCAGACTGAAGCGCCTAGAACCGCTCGGCCACCCCGGTCGGCCGACGTGTTGAGTTCTGTCTACAATTAACTCTTGAATCCCGTAGAAAATCTGGTCCGATTCTCGATAAGCTTGTATTTTTTCACTAAACGGCATTGCGGGATGTTGTGAATTACCTTTCTGTAGGCGTCTACCTGAGTGTCGTTGCCTACAGAGCTATGGATCTCATGGAGGAACAGAGCGAGTTGAGTTTCCCAAGATCTCTGTATGTGGAATCCATATTGATTTTTATAGAAAATATTTTCGTTCTTCAAAAACATCATACGTCTCGAGCATAAAACGCGCTCCATGATTCTATAACAGACTGACATCAACGAAACAGGCCTATAATTATGTGCAACTCTCCTATGACCCTTCTTGAGAACGTCACTGTACAGATCCGGCTGCGTACTAACAGAACAATTATTCAGAACTTTAAATCCAATTGAAGGCTACTGCACTCTGATTTGAAACTATCGTTCTATAATAATGAAGTTCTAACTGGTATAAATGCAGCGACACGGTCGAATACATATCGTGTGTGGACACTAATCGTTGCTAAAGTTAAATATTTACCATAGTCAAGTTTTATTAAATTATTAATAATTTGTGTGTGTGTTGTAGTATCTGATCGAGCTGCTCCCGAAGTAATCTAGTTGCTACGGTACACTACAGCTACTGCACACACGTAGAGCACCGAGGTGACGTGCGATCCGTATACGAGATTTCTCGCTCACGTTGAATCGCAGCAATGTCCATGGTCAAAATGTAACTGGCTGTACAGTGAGCGGTCAAAACGAAACTCTCTTATCTGTCTCAGTGGCGGTGACTGGATGCGAACCAAGGCACTGCATTTTAACTCACAACAGGCACAGTTGTCTTCATACATGGTGAGAAAAATCGAAGGATTCGTGCATCACAGCACGATTCCCTGTATAACACAACAAAGTATCTGTTTCCAAATTTTCGCCCTCTATATATTTTCGGTATAAAGAAGACGTCAAGAAAAGGCAATTTTGTAGCACTGTAATCACGTGTACAAGAGTCTTTATCCAAGCTAGTATAGCAGCGCTGAACACTTTCGCGCAGCATGTTCTGTCTATTCTTTAGATGACCAGAGGATTTGATTCTGTAAGTAGGAATATCAGTTATTATCTGCTAACTTTAGTTTTACTGGTATGGTATCTGATTTCTTAATCGTTGTATAGTAATTCCAGCAAGTCTTGTACAACATGTGTGGAATTAATTGGTGCTCCCACACAAATGAAAAGACAATATTTCCTTAATTACACTATTAAAGATGTATTTAACCATTAAGTGATCACTCGGTTGTCTGCCACTCCATTCTATCCGGTTCCTTCTTCAGTTATACACCTTCCCGCAAAGAATAAATACCTAACTCCACTTATCTCCTTTCTGACCTACTCCTGCTTCTCGAATCGACCACTGCTGAATTCGTAGTACCCCAAGATAGATACCACTCACCCATAAGTATCACAGAGCACATTATTTAGCTGTTCGATTACATTATTGACGAAATATCGCTGGAAACTACAGTGGAAGACCTGAGTGTACCTTCCGGAGCAGCCTTAAGTGAAATTATCACATAAAGCAAATAGTAGGAAAGTCAAGGTGACCCAAAAGTCAATCAGCATTTGAAAATGTACTAATTCACTGAATAATGTAGGTGGAGATGTAAAAGTTGACACACATGTCTGAAATGACGTGGGGATTTGCGAGGTACGCCGATATGTTACAGAATCGCGTCATCCATAGCCTGACGGATAAACATCTGCTGGAAGGAACCACTTTTGTGTAGTATCGCGCTCCACCCCATACTGCTACACGTATGAAAGATCTATTGAGTACTTCGTTTGGCGAGGATTGCATGCTGACCCGCCGCTTTCGTCGCCCTTGACCTCCCACCTCCTTGGACTTCAATCCGTGTGAGTATTGGTTGTGAGGTTATCTGAAGTAGCAAGTCTACCGCATTCGTCCAGCATGTTAAGAGACAGTATGCAACAGCTATTTATCACTGTATCTACTACATCTACACCTACATGATTACTCTGCAATTCACATTTAAGTGCTTTGCAGAGGGTTCATCGAACCACAATCATACTATCTCTCTACCATTCCACTCCCGAACAGCGCGCGGGAAAAACGAACACCTAGACTTTTCTGTTCGAGCTCTGATTTCTCTTATTTTATTTTGATGATCATTCCTATCTATGTAGGTTGGGCTCAACAAAATATTTTCGCATTTGGAAGAGAAAGTTGGTGACTGAAATTTCGTAAATACACTCCTGGAAATGGAAAAAAGAACACATTGACACCGGTGTGTCAGACCCACCATACTTGCTCCGGACACTGCGAGAGGGCTGTACAAGCAATGATCACACGCACGGCACAGCGGACACACCAGGAACCGCGGTGTTGCCCGTCGAATGGCGCTAGCTGCGCAGCATTTGTGCACCGCCGCCGTCAGTGTCAGCCAGTTTGCCGTGGCATACGGAGCTCCATCGCAGTCTTTAACACTGGTAGCATGCCGCGACAGCGTGGACGTGAACCGTATGTGCAGTTGACGGACTTTGAGCGAGGGCGTATAGTGGGCATGCGGGAGGCCGGGTGGACGTACCGCCGAATTGCTCAACACGTGGGGCGTGAGGTCTCCACAGTACATCGATGTTGTCGCCAGTGGTCGGCGGAAGGTACACGTGCCCGTCGACCTGGGACCGGACCGCAGCGACGCACGGATGCACGCCAAGACCGTAGGATCCTACGCAGTGCCGTAGGGGACCGCACCGCCACTTCCCAGCAAATTAGGGACACTGTTGCTCCTGGGGTATCGGCGAGGACCATTCGCAACCGTCTCCATGAAGCTGGGCTACGGTCCCGCACACCGTTAGGCCGTCTTCCGCTCACGCCCCAACATCGTGCAGCCCGCCTCCAGTGGTGTCGCGACAGGCGTGAATGGAGGGACGAATGGAGACGTGTCGTCTTCAGCGATGAGAGTCGCTTCTGCCTTGGTGCCAATGATGGTCGCATGCGTGTTTGGCGCCGTGCAGGTGAGCGCCACAATCAGGACTGCATACGACCGAGGCACACAGGGCCAACACCCGGCATCATGGTGTGGGGAGCGATCTCCTACACTGGCCGTACACCACTGGTGATCGTCGAGGGGACACTGAATAGTGCACGGTACATCCAAACCGTCATCGAACCCATCGTTCTACCATTCCTAGACCGGCAAGGGAACGTGCTGTTCCAACAGGACAATGCACGTCCGCATGTATCCCGTGCCACCCAACGTGCTCTAGAAGGTGTAAGTCAACTACCCTGGCCAGCAAGATCTCCGGATCTGTCCCCCATTGAGCATGTTTGGGACTGGATTAAGCGTCGTCTCACGCGGTCTGCACGTCCAGCACGAACGCTGGTCCAACTGAGGCGCCAGGTGGAAATGGCATGGCAAGCCGTTCCACAGGACTACATCCAGCATCTCTACGATCGTCTCTATGGGAGAATAGCAGCCTGCATTGCTGCGAAAGGTGGATATACACTGTACTAGTGCCGACATTGTGCATGCTCTGTTGCCTGTGTCTATGTGCCTGTGGTTCTGTCAGTGTGATCATGTGATGTATCTGACCCCAGGAATGTGTCAATAAAGTTTCCCCTTCCTAGGACAATGAATTCACGGTGTTCTTATTTCAATTTCCAGGAGTGTACATCTCGCCGCGACGAAAAACGTCTTTTTTTTTTCAATGACTTCCATCCCAACTCGCGTATCATATCTGCCACACTCTCTCCACTATTAAGTGATAATACAAAACGAGCTGCCCTTTTTTGCACCCTTTCGATGTCCTCCGTCAATCCCACCTGGTAAGGATCCCACACCATGCAGCAATATTCTAACAGAGGACGAACTAGTGTAGTGTAAGCTGTCTCTTTAGTGGACTTGTTGCATCTTCTAAGTGTCCTGCCAATTAAACGCAACCTTTGGCTCGCCTTCCCCACAATATTATCTATGTGGTCTTTGCAACTGAAGATGTTCGTTATTTTAACACCCAAGTACTTAGTTGAATTGACAGCCTTGAGAATTGTACTATTTATCGAGTAATCGAATTCCAACGGATTTCTTTTGGAACTCATATGGACCACCTCACACTTTTCGTTATTTAGCTTCAACTGCCACCTGCCACACCATACAGCAATCTTTTCTAAATCGCTTTGCAACTGATACTGGTCTTTGGATGACCTTACTAGACGGTAAATGACAGCATCACCTGCGAACAACATAAGAGAACTGCTCAGATTGTCACACAGGTCATTTATACAGATCAGGAACAGCAGAGGTCCCAGGACACTTCCCTGGGGAACATTTGATATCACTTCAATTTTACTTGATGATTTGCCGTCTATTACTACGAACTGCGACTTTCCTGACAGGAAATCACGAATCCAGTCGCACAACTGAGACGATACCCCATAGGCCCGCAGCTTGATTAGAAGTCGCTTGTGAGGAACGGTGTCAAAAGCTTTCCGGAAATCCAGAAATACGGAATCAACTTGAGATCCCCTGTCGATAGCGGCCATTACTTGGTGCGAATAAAGAGCTAGCTGCATTGCACAAGAACGACGTTTTCTGAAACCATGCTGATTACGTATCAATAGATCGTTCTCTTCGAGGTGATTCATAATGTTTGAATACAATATATGCTCCAAAACCCTACTGCAAAGCGACGTCAATGATATAGGTCTGTAGTTCGATGGATTACTCCTACTACCCTTCTTAAACACTGGTGCGACGTGCGTAATTTTCCAATCTGTAGGTACATATGCTGTAGAGTACTATATATAACGTTGTCCTTCGACTACAGGTACTGTTGATGAATGATGGCCGACACGTTGAGCATTTGCTATCTCTGCCAAAATATAATTGTTATGATAATTATTTCTTGTGAATCATATGAAGTCCCATCTGCTGGCCATTTTGTGCACCTTTATTATGGTTTCAGTAAAACACATGTCATTTCAAGCATGTATGTCGATTTGTACCTCTTTACCTACGATGTTCCATGAAGTATAGAATTTTCAAATGTTTACAGACTCTTGCACAACCCTTTAGGTGGCAAGCTGTGATTCACCGATTATTAAGAAAATGTATGTTATCTACGAAGGAAATAACTCGTAGAACAATGGTTCCATTGATTGTTGAATATCACTCATAAATATAAGGCCCTTACCAAGTTTGGTTAGTAGAAATGATAGAGAGAAAGTTCCAACGAATAGCGGTGCGTTTTGTCACAGGATCGTTAGGCAGCGCGAGAGCGTTACGAAGATGCTCAGCAGATTCAAGCGGCGGACGCAACGAATGCGTTCTGCATCACGGAGGGGTCGCTGCTGAAATTTCGAATCATATATTCAAAGACAAATCGGGCATATGCCCACGGAGTGACCACGCGATAAAGTCACAGAATTTAAAAGGCCCTACGTAGGACTGTCGACGGTCGTTGTTCCTGCTGGCGTTTGTATGAGGAACAGGAGGGGCTTAAATATGGTGTTGCGAAAGGTACCATTTGCTTATGCAGTATGGGTGTAAATGTAGGTGTTTCACACTTCTTCATCTGCTACATTCGAAACCACATTATACCATACTAACTGAAGATATTTATATTAAACGTTGGAAGGGTTGCTACAAACATTTTTGTATCGCTAGTATACCGTGAATTCCAGTTGCGTGAATTTCTTTTAAGTGTGTGGGGGAATTGGGGTATAATCAGGTAGCTAAGAAGAGAGCCAAGTAACAATTACACTCCTGGAAATTGAAATAAGAACACCGTGAACTCATTGTCCCAGGAAGGGGAAACTTTATTGACACATTCCTGGGGTCAGATACATCACATGATCACACTGACAGAACCACAGGCACATAGACACAGGCAACAGAGCATGCACAATGTCGGCACTAGTACAGTGTATATCCACCTTTCGCAGCAATGCAGGCTGCTATTCTCCCATGGAGACGATCGTAGAGATGCTGGATGTAGTCCTGTGGAACGGCTTACCATGCCATTTCCACCTGGCGCCTCAATTGGACCAGCGTTCGTGCTGGACGTGCAGACCGCGTGAGACGACGCTTAATCCAGTCCCAAACATGCTCAATGGAGGACAGATCCGGAGATCTTGCTGGCCAGGGTAGTTGACTTACACCTTCTAGAGCACGTTGGGTGGCACGGGATACATGCGGACGTGCATTGTCCTGTTGGAACAGCACGTTCCCTTGCCGGTCTAGGAATGGTAGAACGATGGGTTCGATGACGGTTTGGATGTACCGTGCACTATTCAGTGTCCCCTCGACGATCACCAGTGGTGTACGGCCAGTGTAGGAGATCGCTCCCCACACCATGATGCCGGGTGTTGGCCCTGTGTGCCTCGGTCGTATGCAGTCCTGATTGTGGCGCTCACCTGCACGGCGCCAAACACGCATACGACCATCATTGGCACCAAGGCAGAAGCGACTCTCATCGCTGAAGACGACACGTCTTCATTCGTCCCTCCATTCACGCCTGTCGCGACACCACTGGAGGCGGGCTGCACGATGTTGGGGCGTGAGCGGAAGACGGCCTAACGGTGTGCGGGACCGTAGCCCAGCTTCATGGAGACGGTTGCGAATGGTCCTCGCCGATACCCCAGGAGCAACAGTGTCCCTAATTTGCTGGGAAGTGGCGGTGCGGTCCCCTACGGCACTGCGTTGGATCCTACGGTCTTGGCGTGCATCCGTGCGTCGCTGCGATCCGGTCCCAGGTCGACGGGCACGTGTACCTTCCGCCGACCACTGGCGACAACATCGATGTACTGTGGAGACCTCACGCCCCACGTGTTGAGCAATTCGGCGGTACGTCCACCCGGCCTCCCGCATGCCCACTATATGCCCTCGCTCAAAGTCCGTCAACTGCACATACGGTTCACGTCCACGCTGTCGCGGCATGCTACCAGTGTTAAAGACTGCGATGGAGCTCCGTATGCCACGGCAAACTGGCTGACACTGACGGCGGCGGTGCACAAATGCTGCGCAGCTAGCGCCATTCGACGGGCAACACCGCGGTTCCTGGTGTGTCCGCTGTGCCGTGCGTGTGATCATTGCTTGTACAGCCCTCTCGCAGTGTCCGGAGCAAGTATGGTGGGTCTGACACACCGGTGTCAATGTGTTCTTTTTTCCATTTCCAGGAGTGTACATTTTTCATTGCTGGGATTTCAGTGAAAGAATAAAAGCACGAATAACGCACGTAAACTACACCGTCCAGTCATATTAAACTGACCACCGGTCAAAAGCCTAATTAAGCAGCTTTTGCAACGTGGACCACTGTGAGCCGTGCAGGAAGGAGTCGGTGGGCATCTGGAAGGTAACGACAGGGTTGTGGAGCCACACCGACTCCAGTGCCGTGGTCAGACGCACTAGGCTTCTCGGCTGATGATCCGTGGCGCGAATACCCCAGTCGAGGTTGCCCGCAGATTCTCGATTGGTGGCCAGTGGAGTGCGATAAACTCATTCTGGTGCTCGTCAAACCACGTGCGTACTCTGCGAGCTTTGTGGCACGTCGCATTGTCCTAATGGTAGCGGACATCATGCCGAGGAATAACAAACTGCGTGTAGGGGTGTGAATGGTTACCAAGAATACATGCAAACTTGTGTTGATCCATTGTACCCTTGAGAATGACCAGATCACCCAGGGAATGCCACAAATGCTTTCCCCAAACTATAACGCTCGCTCTTCCGGCTCGGAGTCTTCCAACGGTTGTTGCGGATTGTTTTCTTTCAGACGTTTCACGGCGTACATTCCAGTGGCCATCTGTCGGATACACTGGTTCCCAGCCTTTCTTAGGCCATTACCCCTGAGTGCAGTCAAACATTAACTAGTACCCTCGCCCTCCCCCCCTCCCCCCCTCTGCCATTTGTCCCCCCCCCTACCCCACCACATTATTAATAACTTTCGCAACTAACTAAACTTTAGAACGAAAGAATTATCTTGGAACACTTTTATTTTTAAAATGACGAAAGATTAATGATATTTACTTTGTGTGTGTGTTTTACAATGAACGATGAAGAATTCGTGGTGCATTACAAGTGTTACCCACAACTCCTTCTCAGATAAGAAAGCTAACTATCCACAGCGAGGGCAGACACTTACAGAAGGGTCCAAAGAATGTATCCACTGTTTAAAATTCCATAACCTGCAAAGTAGTTGACGGAGTTGTCTCATTTTTGGTGAAAATGTAGCTTAAAGTCCGACTTAAAGATATCACTGTAGGTGTTCGAAACGGTCACCATTAACATCCACACACAAACGATGCCGCCCAACTGCAGCACGAACTACTGACAGAATCGTGTTCAGTTGGATATTTGCACATGAATGTACGATGGATTCTCGAAGTTCATCCAATGTGCGTGGCTTTTGTCGATAAACGACGTCCTTCAGTGTTCCCCATAGGTAAAAGTCCAGAGGAGTTAGGTCTGGGGAACGTGGTGGATACTCCACAGCACCTCTACGGCATATCCATCTTCCTGGTAGATTTTCGTCGAGATACGCGCTAACACAATTTGTAGTGGGCTGGGGCACCATCTTGTTGAAAGTAAACTCTTCCGTCTCGATACAAGTCTCGGATGGCAGGTAAAATGAATGTCTGAAGCTTCTGAAGGTACACCTGACCGGTAACTGTGTCGTCAAAGAAGAATGGCCCAATCAAGCCCCGGTAAGACAACACAGACCACATATTTACTCCTGGCAAATTCACGACTTCGTCTACATGGACGTTCGGATTTTCGGCGGCCCAGTAGATGCAATTGTGGCGATTTACTGTAGCATTGAGTTTGAACTGTGCCTCATCAGACCACACAATAATCTGTGCAAACTCCTCATCGTTGCGCACCATGTTAGTAAACCAGTGGCAGTGCTCCAGTCTACGATCTGGGTCGTCCTCGTTCATTGCGTGTAGCAATCGTGGGATGTAGCACTTCCACTTTGCTGTCTTCAAAATTCGCCAAACACATGAACGACTCACTCCAGTTTCACGGGCACACTGTCTCACAGACTTCTGTGGTGAGCGAGTGACACACGACGGGAGTTAGTAGGACTTGTTACTGTCACAGGTCGTCCAGACCTGTTTGTGTACATCTTTAACACAGCCTTCGGCTTCAAATTCATCTCGAATGCGACGAATCGTTAAACGTGTCTGTGGCTCTGTTTGATACTCATTTCGCCATTGCCGTTGAACCTCATTAATGTAGTCGTACTTAAAATACTACTACAAAACAGACTTCCTTTCAGCGAATGTAAGCCTTGCGCCAGCCGTGTTTAGTCGAGTAACTAGGTGCAACTAAGAACAAAACGCTGACTATCTGGCGACTGTCGTCTGACAGAACAAAACAACGCAGTGCAACGCTTGTGTGGCGATTGCCGAAACTACAAACTATTACACTACCAAAGATAAGACAACTCCGTCAATAATTAGTTTGCCAGTTATGGATTTTTAAACAGTGGATACAGTTTCTTGGACCCCTCTGTATCTTGTAGAAGTTGTATCGGTGGTTCTCTTGCCTGCAGCAACACCCGAAGAAGGAAGCCAATCATTTTTTGGATCAAACACCACACTGTCACCAAAGGCTTGCATATCAGGCGCTGTTCGTATGTGTTATAACATTGCACTATGGTCACAGTGGCGTGTCCATCATGTGAACTGTGTATAACATGAAGCGAGTCACGTATTTCCCGTTTACTACCTGACACCACAATGCGCCTGTCCCCATATCAAGATGTACGTGGTGCACTGTACGCCATATCACTGACATTGTCACTGTTGGTTGTCGCCTCTCTACGCCATTAATCGACCGTCGTCGAGCTAACATGCGACATATTCGTATGTGGACAAGCGACGGTGAGATGCGAGCCACTGCTACCGGTGGCAGACGAGAAGACAGTGCCGGTTCGTCTATCAATGTGCCCGTCAGACTTGTCTGATGTCGTGTCCACATCTTGATCATAGTGCTTACGTAAATCGCCTCTGCTCGACCGCGAACGTGGACTAGCTCTTTCAAATCCGACCTTAAAAAGCAGTCCTGTGCTCACAAAATATCCTAATGCCGCCAGGATTCGGCGCGGCAACACCCCGGCATGGGAGAAACTTGGGCCAGGTGGGGGATGCGGAAAGCTAGATAAGTGTTGGCTAAGGTGACCCTTTGCATCATGTCTAGAGCCCTTTACCTGTGAATACTCGCACGACTTGTTTGCAGAAGATGTCTGTAGCTGAGTGCTGCCGTGCGTCGAACGTCTGTAGTGAAGATTATTCCCAAGCATTTCATTTTGTCTATCGGCTGTAATGGTGCTACACTTCCCGTCGGGAGTCCTCTCTCGATGTTCATCACTCCCGACTTTACCATGTTCATACGACTTCCCGCAGCCATACCATACAAATTAATCCAATACATAGCCGCTCTTGCCTCGTCGCCTGATCGTGCAATAAACGCTAGGTCATTTGCATATGTTCTGCATTTAAACTTGTGGACCTTATCGCCATTCTTTGGAGTCGGTTCTGGAGCCTGCAGAGCAGCGGTTCGAGAGCAATGGCACGAAGTATCGTCGACAGCGGGCATCCTTGTCTGACCGATCGTGAGATGGTGATGGGCCTCACCATGCGTCCATTGGTGAGCACGCTTGATGAGGCACTGTGGTGTTGTCGCATCACGACCTCACAAAATTTTGTGGAAACTTCATTTTCGTCACCGCTTCCACAAGATAGGCGTGGCTCACCCTGTCAAAGGCGCGATAGAAATTTGTTGATACCAGTGCAATCTGGAGACGACTTGTTGCTGGCGGTGCGGCCATATCACGGTAGTCGCTGAGTGCCGTTCGTTTATTACTATACATTACTATACCCTAATAGCTGGTTTTGGTCGAGTGATATCACTTGGCTCAGTACGAGCTTAAAACGTGCTGCAAATATCCTGGTGTATCTCTTGTAGTCGCAATTAACCAGGGTCAATGGCCGGTAGGCCGATATCAATGTGACGCCGGATGGTTAGTCGATACGAACGATCATTCCTTCCACAACGGCGCGTGGAAGAGGCACATGGGGAGACATCAGTTCGCGGTACAGGGCGGTCCATCGCGGAGTCATGAGATCTTTAAATGTCCGATAAAACGCCAACGGATACCCGTCGAGCGCCGGCAACTTGTTCGACGCTCCCTTATCGAGCGCTTCAACTACAACGTCATCTGTGACTACCCCCGTTAACTCTCGCATCGCCGTCGCGTTGAGACACGTGGATAGCGTTCGTCGGACATCATAGAAAGCTGCCTGGTCGTGTTCCGCTTCGTCATAGAGGCCAGAGTATTGTTCCACAAAGGCGTTGGCGATGTCTTTTTGCGTTATCATACGGCGACTATCCGGCAGTACGACCGTCTATATTAAGTTTCTGTGGCTGCGTTGTTGTTCTCTGATAATGTGATACATCGACGGCGATTCTCCTCGGACTAGTCTAAAAGCCCTTGTGCAGACTGCTGAAACGTCCCCTTAGAAAAATTTATAAATGACTATACTTATAAACCTCTTACGTAATTTGATTTAAAAACAGCTGAGCAGAACTGAACGTACTCAGACATTTCTCTCTTTATTATTCCGATCTACACTAAACTGACACACAATATTTTTAGCGCAACGCAGTCTGACTTTATGAATCTCTAAAAAAGAATGGCCCTGACTAACAATAACCTATAGGTTTCATGAATCACTTACCTCACAAAAATCTTCGCTACTCAAACTACTGCAATACAGCGAGCGCCAATACTGCCAGCTGAATAAAGGATTCTAACCACTGAAGGCACTAACTACTGATAGGCATAGATATCAGTTCATGATATACAGTATTACAAATTCACTCTTTCTGATGGACACACGTCCAGATCGTCCGCTCTCAAAATTCTGCCATCTCTCTCCACACATCCACCACTGCTGGCGGCTCACCTCCAACTGCGCAACGCTACGCGCTGTTAACAGCCAACTGCCCAACACTACAATAGCAAATTCCAACAATGCAAACCAGCCACAGACTGCACACAGCACAGCCAGTGATTTTCATACAGAGCGCTACGTGACGTTACCAACATTAAAACCTGAACAGCCTACTTACATAGCCCCCATGCTCCCCACAAAAAAGAAATTACAAATTGTGTTGGGCAGTGGCCAATACACATTTGAAAAAAAAAAAATTCATGATTACGATAACAAAGATATCAAATGCACACACTTATTGATACAATGTTGGTCAAAAGCTAAAATTGTTCTCATAAAGACAGTCCTGATCATTCGTCAAAGTATAATTTCATTGCACAAAGTCTGATCAGTAAAAGAAAATGCACACGGAAGTAGTGGATTTCCATGCTGCCTTGAAGAAGTAGTGTTGTCCTTCCAATGGAAAGACAGTGCTGACTCTTGACATGCAGACAGGTAATGGGCCACAACAGAGCAAACCTACAGCAGCGTCAGTCGAAGGTTTGAAGAATATTGGTAGGCAGGTCATCACAGAGCAGACCCACTGTAGTCCTGCTAGAGAGTATGATATTGGTGGGCCACCAGAGGTGCAGACCCACTGCAGTCCTTGTAGAAATAATGGTATTGGTGGGCCATCAAAGATGCAGACCCACTGTAGTCCTTGTAGAGACGGCCAGCAGCCATCTGTTGCAACTATGCAGGTACACAATCACCATCGAAGAGTCTTGTGGACAATATAGCAAGTCCATAAACCACCACTTGTGCACTCACAAAGTTTTTTGGAATTGTCCTTAGAACCAGCAATGGTGTTAACCAGTCCCTTGCTGAATTATCAACACACATGCAAATGCTAACAGTCCCCTTTTTTCTCGCATATTCTGCGTGTACTATGACCAACAAAAACGTGTGCAGTGAAATGAAACTTAGTTTGAAGAACTGGTGTCTATACAATTATAAATTTACAACATAAGAATACAATTACAAAGGTACAAAATACATCATTAAAGAACATAACAATACAGATAACATTTGTAGTACTACAGGCTTTACAAAAGAATAGAAATAAACAGATACATTAGTGTTACAGGAATTATGACATAAGTAAATACATAAAAGATCAGAATAGCTTTCGAAAATGATGTCTAAACATCTTTACAAAGTAAATAACATAGTATTAATGCAAATTATATTTGAGGATAATAGTATTCCTCATCATAGTGAATGTAGCTTAGTACTTGAAAAATTCTACAACATAAATCTTATTAGCTAAACACATAAAGAAAAGAAAAACACTAATACACAAAGGTACACAAACACATAGCGGAATAACACAAAAGGAAAGGACAGGGTTCGTTTTCAGTGTAACATTTGGTACTGCAGTCCAACCCAAATCTTCATTCCATAGATCTTTCCTCTTATTTCAACATTTGTTTCCACCAAAAAAATCCTATCCAAGCATGCTTTCTGTATTCTATTCACATCCTCTGTCAAAATAGTTATTCTCCTCTGTACACTACTTTTTTGGCCAAACCATTTTCTTATAGCTCCTCAATGCATTTCTTCCAATTCATCACAGTTATATAGTCTACCCCCTCTTAAGCTAACTTAAATCTACTGAGCTCAGAAACATATACTAAGGGACGAGGCACTGCAGCAGCACAAAACAATTAACACAAACAGCAATGACAAAAAAATGCAAATCGCCAAAGCTAGCAGCAGTAAATCTAAATTAGCAAAGCAAATGCAATATTACAACTAATATAAGGCAATGTGCAGCAACAAGAAAAATAAATCAGTAGTAAAACTAGCTTAACACAAGGTAAAATTCAGTAGGACAATGCCTGACAAACAGCAGCAGCAAATGCAATAACTTACACCTAAACATGACGAAGCTCAGGCAGAAAAAATATCGCAGTAAAGATGGCCATGTCTAATACCTACATCACATCTTAACACTAGAGTGATGCATCACAATAACTTACCCTAGCAGACAAGTTACCAAATCGTTAAAAAAAATGGCTCTGAGCACTATGGTTCAAATGACTCTGAGCACTATGGGACTCAACTGCTGAGGTCATTAGTCCCCTAGAACTTAGAACTAGTTAAACCTAACTAACCTAAGGACATCACAAACATCCATGCCTGAGGCAGGATTCGAACCTGCGACCATAGCAGTCTTGCGGTTCCAGACTGCAGCGCCTTTAACCGCACGGCCACTTCGGCCGGCGTTAAAAAATTATTTATGCAATTGCTGTGAAGGGTGTATTTGTGTTCCCTTTTTTTGAGAAAGTAGCTCATAAAATTATTGTTTAATGGATCTGTATACAAAAAATATTTACATTAGTACATCTATTAAATTTTATTTTCACCAATGCTGCAGTGCAGCTAGAAACTAGATATTAAACAAAATGAGCAAATAAATACATAAAGCAAGGCGTGAACGTCATTCTCTAGGCAAATGGCGTCTCCAAAGGCAGTAAAAAAAATCTCTCAACTAGAAAGACAATAGATGTAAAATGTTTCTCATCATTTCATTAGGCATTTTAGTAAATATCATAAATTAAGAGCTCCACAGTGTAATTTGCGGTGCTTTCTACAAAGAAATGTCAATAGCGAGGATAATGGCCTCCTTTTTTCTCCACCTGTGCCTCTGAAAGGCACACACTAATGGCTTTTTTCCAGGTGACTGTCGCTCAGATGGGCCTCCACAGCACATTATGTCAAGGTCATCTACCTTCTTTACTGAAATATTTATGGCAGCAGTTTCCACTACAGTGACAGTCTCATATAAAATAAAAAAATTCAAAGGTTAGAAATTTACATTAGAAGTGTGTAGAAACAAAATCTCATATATAACATTGTCCAAAAAGTTTTGTCAGCATTGTTATAAGTCACATTCACGTATGTACACACATTTCATAACTCTTAAAGCATGATTCTTGCTTTCCAACATCCTTTTCATAAATCAGAGTCCCTAACCACTACTCCTTATTCCTTACCTTATTACACATATACTTATTCATCAACACATCTTCAATATTTCATCACAATAAATACATATCATAATCAGATTCCTCATATAGCATCATCTCATTGATCATAAACATACCTCAACAGCATAATACACATCATTATCGTATTAATAACATCATAACACCTCAGTCAAATCTCAAAAACGTTGTAGCTTTCTGCAATAATTTCAAAACCTAAAAAAATTCTCTGCTCATTTCAATAGAGTCATCTACCTCAAACGTACTTTAAAAATCATGATCCCATACGAAATACATCATTCAAAGCTCTCATAGTATCACAATGGTTCCGAAAAAATATGAACAGATCACAAAGTACAGACGAAATACAATTTCATAAGTATGAAGTTATCCAACTGTGTAATTGCGTATTCATGTGTCACTGACGTAGTAAAAAAATGTTTGTCTCTCTCAGTTAAGTGATCAGATAGCTGTGTAATTCTGTGTTACAGAAATATGGTACTGATGTGTAAAGTTGTATAAGCAAATACCATATTAGCTAGGGCTCCTTGTGCTTGCTTCACACATGGTACACAAAGTAAGCGTGTTCCCACCTGAGGATTAATGTAATTATACCCTCAGGTGTTACAGATTACAGCAATGGAATGAAATGTATCATGGAAAACCTTTGTATCATTGTGATTCAAAAATCTTTAAAAATAAATGTTTTAAGTACAAAATTAATCACTCAAATACGTGTACTGCAGTGCTAAACTGTGTGTCTTGTTGTAAGATAATCTCTGTCATTACTTAATGGTAAAAATGTGCCAAGTGTAGTAATTATCTTCGTCCGTAAGCAAAGTTCTGTAGAAGTTAATGTACTTACCTCGTAATAAACAAAAGTGAAATGCTATGCATGTAGATATCGTAGTTATTATGTACAGTACCGTGATCAAGAAAGTACTATACCATAATGTATTGTTGTGCTACGAAAAAGGCTGTCTCATTGTAGCTACACCACAAATGTTACTACTAAAACATGTTTTACTTTCCAGAAGAATTCAGAAAAACTGTGCAGATATAAAACAGATACAGCACAAAAGCAACAATGTAAATTGTGTCACACATTAGTGGCTCATGATATAATCATGTAGCTGTCAAAGAAACCAAATACTAAGTCATCTTTAGTCTCACAGAAAGTACTTCAAATAAAGAATGTCTTTTCAAGTAAACCAAAATGTTGCATTAAAATCTCATTAGCAGTATATGTTCTAAGTATGTAAGCCTTATAGTCATTACGTAATCGTGCAACAAGCAAGAATGTACACACACAATAACACTGTGTCGTCTGTTCACTATAACAATGCATTCGTAATTACTGTCTAAATATGTTCCCTAGGTTTTAGACTGGATAGTTAACTTTAAAACATAGTTGCATGTTAACAGTTTCTAAGTGTGACAAAGAGTACTAGTAATGCGAAGGGAAAAATTTTATGGCAAAGACTAAGTTAAAAAACAGATTATCTCTCAATAAACGGTTTTACATGTGAAATGTGATGCAATCCTTTACCCTTTCTAGTGCGCAAAGTTTCAACTTCAAAGTAATTATCATGTTGTATACGTCGGTAAGGAACGCTAAAATTTTTCTCAGGGTTAGCATCTATGTTATTTTTCGCTGAGGCAGCCAGCGCACTTGGCTGCCTGTGGTGCGGGTCATTGTCTGTCTCTTTGTTGGCGTGTGTCGTTATTGGGATTAGGAGACCTAACTTCTACAAATTCACCTTGTCGAGAGGACCATGCCCTGTTTGAATCCCGCCAGTTCTGATGCAATTGAGGTCTGTCGTTACGATTATATCGTCTGTCGTCATGTCGGTAGATTCCATAATTTCTTTCTTGTCGGTCACATGCTGGAGAATTTCTCCTTAAATCGTAACTGCGCGATGAACTGTTGCGTCTGAAGTTATTCTGCCTCCCTTGATAATAATTGTTTTGGTTCCCATATTGTCTGTTTCTCTGATTGTCTCATAGTCATTACTATGGAAATGGGATCTTTCTCT
This sequence comes from Schistocerca americana, assembly GCF_021461395.2. Classification (NCBI taxonomy): domain Eukaryota; kingdom Metazoa; phylum Arthropoda; class Insecta; order Orthoptera; family Acrididae; genus Schistocerca; species Schistocerca americana. Next base: position 378,775,484 of record NC_060120.1, on the reverse strand, counting down.
GTAATTATTATTAGTCTGCCAACGGTTGTCATACGCGTGGTGTCTGTTTTGGTTACGATTTGCATTGTAAGAATAGCCTTGTCGTGTCCAGTTATTATTTATTTCATCGCGGAATTGTGACGGATGTGACCCACGATTGTCAGTGTCAATTTCCAATTCTTGTAAGAGTCCCTGAAAAGCTTCAATATCGTCTTTGCAACGTTCTGCCAAAATAATGTGTCATAAATGTTCAGGCAATTTGGTTAAGCAAATGCGGATGAGTTCTGAGGGGCTGTATGTATGGGTTTGACAGGTATTGATTCTTATGCAACATGTCCTCAAAATATTTCGCAAGAGTGGAAAATTCAGCTTGTTCAAAGTGTTTCATCATTATATATCATATATTATTTTACTCGGTCTTGTGTAGCTTGAGACCAATATGCTGAGAGGAAGGCATGATAAAATTCTCCTTCACTGTGACAATCGTGAATGACCGATCGCATTCTTACAGCTGGTTCATTCTCTAAATAGCCACACATAAATTCTAATCTGTGCTCTAATGACCAGTTGGGAGGAAAACAATGAGAGAATTGATGAAGCCACGCTTGTGGATGAACGTCGTTGCCAGAATTCTTAATGTTTTGAATTTACGTGTAGTAATAAACAGCTTATAGTCAAAATCATCGTGTCGGCGAGTCGCATGTCGGTCATTGTTACGTCGTTTCGGCGGCTCCATCTCAAAATTCGGTGTACCTTGCCAATTTCTTTCATAATTTCCGAAGTGCCCTGTGTTATTATTTTGTGGCTGTTCCGTATTTCTAAGTCCCTCTTCCTGTATTGGAGCGTGAGTGTCCTCTGAAATATGTAATTCTTGTATTACTTGTGCTAACTGATATTGTACTTCCCGGATTTCTCTTTTGTACTGTGTATTGATTTGATTCTAATTTTGTTTGAATTTTCTAATTTATTCATACTCTTCTGTGTCATTAAAGACTACCGGTCTTGTGACATTCAAAGTATCATCTACCTTCGTAGATAAATTATTTAGCTTATCCGAAAGTTCGACTACTTTCTCTGATAATGAACTTATTTCCTCCATGTGTCTTTCTGAACCAATTTTCAGAGTATCTACTGTGTCCTTTAAGTTTTCCTGAGTTTTTGCAAGTTGCGTAACCGAATCAGTAGATGCAACTGATTCAATTTTAGCCCGCAAGGTCTCGTGATTTTCATGAACAATAGTTTGCAGTTATGGCCGCTTCGTGATTCTGTAACGCATTTTCATGCCGCGAAAAAATAGGTTGAAAATGCTCACAAATTTGTGTTTTTACGTCATTACAGACTTTTTAACATTTCAATTCGATGTTATGTAACTCAGCAGTTAAATCTTCATGTGTTTGTTGAAGTGTTTCTTTAATTTGTTTCTGATTTTGTTCCATTTGTTACTGTGACTGTTTTTGAATTTGTTCCATTTGTTTCTGATTTTGTTCAAGCGTTGTGTCTTACTTTTGTAGCCTTTGTCCCATTTGTTGCATTAATTGTAATAACAATGCACTGGTGTCTGAAACATGTTCCTCAGTGCTATTCGGCAGTGCATTTGAGCCTGCAATATTCGCATTGTGAAAAGCAGAAAATATGTCTTGACTTATTTGAGAAAACAGTGAGGACGTAAAACCTGAATCTACAGTATTTGCAAGATTGTGTCCTGTCATTTCGGATTCCTGAGGTGAGCTGTTGCCGACCGATCGATCGATAATGCTTCCCCGTTCACTAATTGTTTCACTGTTTACACCATTATTTGTTGCCTGGTCCATTTCCCTATGCACAGTTACCAAATTACTATTCTGAGTATTTGTTCATTCATTACACAGTGGCGCTAACACACTACTCTCGTCTTCACTGTCATTTCTTAATTTACGTTGGAGCCTAGGGTTACGTTTTTCACACGCCACAATTATCACGTATTTCACACGATAACAAGAAAAGCACAATTTGAAGAGCAAAAGGAAGAAAACACATTAGCATAGCGCTGAAAATAATATCTAGTTAATTGAAAGCGCAGCTGCAAAATACTTCGTGCAAATCCACATGCATGCCACAATTGTTTTACTGTACAACAATGAAAAACTACAACTACAAAGGAAATTCTCTCTATAATTACGCGCTAGCAATAAACAATTGCTACACTAATTACACAAACTGCAAGAAAGAATCAGAAGATTCCAGTGAGGTATCCTCGGCTAAGAGTCGACATATGAAACGTCCCCTTAGAAAAATTTATAAATGACTGTGCATATAAACCTCTTACGTTATTTGATTTAAAAACAGCTGAGCAGAACTGAACGTACTCAGACATTTCTCTCTTTATTATTCTGATCAACACTAAACTGACACATAATATTTTTAGCGCAACGCAATCTGACTTTATTAATCCCTAAAAAAGAATGGCCCTGACTAACAACAACCTATATGTTTCATGAATCATTTACCTCACAAAAATCTTCGCTACTCAAACTACTGCAATACAGCGTGCGCCAATATTGCCAGCTGAATAAAAAATTCTAACTACTGAAGGCACTAACTACTGATAGGCATAGTTAGCAAATGAAAGGTTTTAATAGAGAACAAACAATGTATTTACCTTAATAACGTTCAAAAGTCATCATATATATATATCAGTTCATGATATACAGTATCACAAATTTACTCTTTCTGATGGACACACGTCCAGATCGTCCGCTCTCAAAACTCCGCCATCTCTCTCCCCACATCCACCACTGCTGGCGGCTCACCTCTAACTTCGCAACGCTACGCGCTGTTAACAGCCAACTGCCCAACACTACAATAGCAAATTCCAACAATGCAAACCAGCCACAGACTGCACACAGCACAGCTAGTGATTTTCATACAGAGCGCTACGTGACGTTACCAACATTAAAACCTGAACAGCCTACTTACACTGCAACCCCCTATAGATGGCGCCCCACTACAGAAGTTATTTGGGCATGCGCTCGTTTTATAGCAGCACTCCGATCGTGTGAAGGCGCTTGTACAGAAAGTTCACAGGGCATCTGAAATAAAATTCGATCGTGTGACGACTCCACATCATGTGCTCCCTTCCGTTTGCAATCAACAGACGGTGCAATACTAGCTTAACGCATTCCAGCTACCATTGCAACGTCATCGGATATGTCGAGAGGCGTCGTTCACATATGGGCAAAATGTCTCCGATTAAGCGTCTGCTCTCAGGTTCCCGGAGATGCGCTGTGTTCAATTTCCAAACACGGCAACTCCTCCACATTCTTTGACGATGGATATATCCTATGTGATGTGAAAAGACGACGGGCCATGATTACGCATCCAGTATCGCAGATTCGAGACGACGTGTTACCAATTTGATTAGGGCTAGTTGCAGAGTGACGTGTGACGTATGTTTAGCCACGTCTGTCGCCATGTATAGCCTCCCAGGTATCGATTATATTCATGTTCTGTGCCTTAGCTCCTGGCACGAATTATAACGTGGATGCTGATTCGTTAGTGCGAGCACGCAGTTGAAGTCGCCTCCAAATAAGACATATTCATAGTGGCCTAATAATATTGACGCAATCTCTTCTAAATAACATCAGGATCGATCGCGCCTTCTGTCGGACCCCGACGGTGCGTAGATGTTGGCGATAGATACTTCTTGCACTGAGCGCCAGTCCTCGCGCTGACGGCATGTACTCCGCATCTTCGGCTACTATGCCTTCACGTAGAAGTATCGCTGTTCCGCTGCCGCCGTCTGTAGTGGGTGTAATGTAAGTATCGTACTCACAGAGATTAGGAAATCTCTCGACACATACTTCCTGCAGAACGACGATGTCGACATCTCACGCTGCCGCCGAACATCCATCTGTCGTGTTTCTTCCACCGGGCTGATCGAAGCAAAGGGGTTGTTGCGGTGGATGGAGGGTACACCTACCGGTGGATCTCCGTCTGTTGGGTCTGTATTCTACCCCTGTCTCGTGCGATTCGCGTCGTACTGTTGTGTGGGAGGAAGAAATTCACTAAGTCGTCGTTACACGGAACCCCGTCTGCCGTTGAGAGCATCAAGCAGGCGTCCGACGGCGTTAGCCGTTTCTTGTAGAGCTGCGGACATTGTTGTTTGCGCGTGTGCGCCTCCGTGTCCGAATGCGGAAGTGACTCCCGGTGCTCAGGCACGAAAGCAGCTGTCGGTACAACCGTAAGACCAATTTCCATCCCCCCTACCAATCCTTTCCCGCCGGTTAACGGCGTCGCCGGCGCCGGGGTGGCGGAAGTGTACGTCGCTTCTTCACAGGTGGCGGTCACTGCTGCAGGTGATTGCCGTAAACTGTCAGGATGGTGGAGCTGGTCATTCTTCACTTACGTTAACGTCAGCGGCACCGGCGTGGAAGTAGGCACGGGTTCGCCAGTTGGGACTTGCACAATTCTGCGCACCCGCATTCTGAACGGACGTGGCCTTCTTTCCCACATCCAGAGCATGTTTTGGATTTTCCATTGTAGATGACTACTGCTCTTCAGCCGCCGATCAACAAGTATGAGGATACATACTGTGTCAGTTCTATTCTGATCTGTCGCACCCCACTGAAACAGAGTAGGTCGTGTAGCCGGACCATTTTTCCACCACGTGGCTAAGTACTCTAGCATATGGGTGTAGGGCATCAAGTACCAAGTCAGACGCAATACCGCAGGGAAGTTCGAAGATGCGTATATTTCGTAATCCCAGTCCTGCATGATCAACAGTGACCTCTCCAACATATCTATCAGTGACGAAATTTGAGTCCACGTTTAGTTTTATCGAATGATTTTGTCACACACTGCTTCATTAATCGGTTTGAAGTAGACGACATTGCTCACTTTGGAGAGATGTATTCCAATAAGTTCGTTGTAACGAAGTTTAACTTCATACCGTAGGAACTTTTCAGTTTCAAACGCTTTCGGTCACACATATTCATTCGCAAAACAAATCCTTAGAGTCAACTTTCGGTATGCATGTGCCATTCTACATCGGTCGCTTGTAAATCCGTGAGTACGCCGGATATGTAAAAAACGGCGTCCGCGCGCGCGAACTTCGCCGGCAGGGACTTAAACAGACGTCCGAGCAGTAGCACCGCCGAAGGCAGACTGCTATTTGGCTATCCGAGCGCTACTCAAGGCCACACACAAAATTCCACATGTCGCCAGTCATGTGCCTACAACTTGTACTCGTACATCCATTATGCTTATTCACATACAGGGAAGACATTGAACCGTGAATTATTTTCAAAGAATATTCTTAAGAATTTATTTTATTTACTGGCGATTCATCAAGAATATTAACACATTTAATCACACTGTGTAAGCATGGAAGTAGTTGCCAGGGAGTAACTGATGAAATCATAACCAAATTCCTTTTAACAAATGGGAATTTTATTCACTTTAATAGTGCGTAAAAGCATTATTTAAAAGACACAGATTTAAAATTATAATCAGAAAGCACCCTCTAAATATCAAAGTTACAATTTATTCAGAGGCAGAAAGAAACAAGTTTTGACTGTATGAGCTTTCGGGCAGAGAACCTTCCCACTCCCTTTTGACACGGCCGTAGTTACGACCGCTCACCACAGCTTCTGAAAGACTACACTGGTCCAAATCTGCAACACACCAGATAACTTTAAACTAAGAGTTTTAACAATTTACACAAGCACACAAACTATGCACCCCCCCCCCCCCATAGGAGGGATGGAAATGGTACAAAACACTAACAATTAAAATATTAACCTTCCCACCAAAGGTGCAACTTGATTTTAACTTCTAAGAAAAGTCTTACGGTGAACGGGTGGCAACTTTATATACTAAAATGATCATTTAAATAAAAGCCCATGAAATGCAAAAAAATGGCTCTGAGCACTATGCGACTTAACTTCTGAGGTTATCAGTCGCCTAGAACTTAGAACTAATTAAACCTAACTAACCTAAGGACAGCACACACATCCATGCCCGAGGCAGGATTCGAACCTGCGACCGTATCAGTCCCGCGGTTCTGGACTGAGCGCCTAGAACCGCTAGACCACCGCGGCCGGCATGAAATGCAATCTTATATAAAATTCTACAAGATTGGGCAAACAATAGTTAAGATGCTCTACAGTGCACAGATACCGCCTCTCAAGATCATAGGCAATATTATCAAAGTTTTCAAAGATCAAAACATATTTCAGGTACTAGACCGTTACACTCCAAGCAAAAAATTCGTTAACACACCAAATCCAATAAACATGACAGAGGCAGCTACTAAAGTGCGGTAGATTGATAGAGAGATTACTGAACAATCCGAACCGCAGGTTGCTCTAACCGCCCCTACTCCACAAGGGAAAAACGGACCACCCAATTTATAAACAACCGCAACAAACGGAGAAGAATGGTGGGACGACCCCAAAGCAAAATGGCTGGTGACCTCACCAAGAAAATAAGTAGAATTTAACAAGAGTAAATCAAACAAGATATCACCACTCACTTAACTTCTAATAAACTGCGATTCCTCGAGAAGACCTGGCGCAGCACCCCCAAATCGCTCTCCCGAACCGTCCGCTGCCAGCCGCTTCAATGGACGCAGGAAGGCGCACCGATCTCCCGTTTCAAGGTGTCGCAGCTTGCACCGGCCAGACTGATGTCGTAGGTTGACTCCTGTTGCTCTCATGTCGACCGTGAAGTCACTACCCTCGCTATACGCCGCGGCCCACTGGACTCACGTGGCGACCTCACATGCGCCGATGCTGAAGACGGACAAGTCATCTTGTGTCTCAGTGCGCAACCGACCAACCGATCGATCCAACCGCCAATGACCATTGCCTGAGCAAAATCGAGCAGACTGGCGGCCTAACGCGCAGACTCAGATGCAGGAACTTAGCCCCAACCGGGCGACCACTCGCTGAGTTCTCTTACTGGCGGAGTGAAAAGACTCTGATTTTGCCGGCTTTAAAGGTTGATCTGAACGTTAGACATACTAGCATTCCGAACGATAGAAAGACACTAACTGCCTAACAAAAGCGGATGAGAGACAGACTAGCAAGCTGGGGACGAGAGACTGACCCTGACTGACTGACTGGCGATTTTTTTTTCTTTATTGTGATTTCATTCCCCTGCCCCATATGGCAGGGGAGGGTTGTCAGCGGCACAATACGCCGCTCTGCAGCCGAGTGACATAACAACTTAAAATAAGAATAAAATGTTACATACATAAGGCGAGAAAGGAGAACTTAAAAACAGAATAATGGGAGAAAATGGAGGTAAAAAATAGACTAACACGGAGACAGTCATGGGGGACAATTAAAAGTCACCAGAAAGTTAAAAGAAACACAGTTGTCGAGTCTCAGAGAAGACACTGAATGGACATGCACACGTTAAAAGTCAGCCACAGTAGTAAAAACACTCCAGAACAACACACTTAAAACCCACTTGGAGCACGCACGATGAAGAATAAAACTGCCAGGCGGGACCTGCTGAGGGAAAGGGCAGAGAGGATGGAAAAGGAGGGGAGAGCATGGGGCACCAGGGGAAGTGGCAGGGGAAGAGGAGGGGCATCAGTGGGGTCACGAAGAGGCAGGAGACACGTGGGGTGGGAGAGGAAGAGGGAAGACAGGGCAGGAGGGAGTGCAGAGACACTGAAAGGAGGCACAAGAGATGGAGGGGGAGTAGGAGGGGGAAGCCGCTCAGGAGGAGGGAGGGGGAGGAGAGGGAGCCCTGAGGAGGAGGCAGGAAGATGGGGTTAGAGTTGGTAGGAAGGATAGATGTCAGGGCGAAACTCATCATCCAGGAGGGGTAGACAGTGGAAGTTGTGTCGGGAAAGGAGATGGAGGGTGTGGAGATGGAGAGAGGGCGGGACACATCGGTAAAGGTGTGGCAACTGGTTGGGGGTGGAGAGGAAGGGAGACACCAGGGGGTGAGGGGGATCAAGGCGGCAGACAATATATAGTGTGCAGATGTGTTCAAGGAAAGGGAGAAGGTGGGGGAAGGGGATGAGGTCGTAGAGGATGTGTGTGGGGGACGGAAGGCGGATGTGGAAGGTGAGGCAGAGCGCATGGCGTTCGAGGATTTGGAGGGCTTTATAGAACAGGGGAGGGGCGGAAATCCAAGCGACGCTGGCATAACAGAGGATGGGGCGGATCAAGGATTTGTAGGTGTGAAGGATGGTGGAAGGATGCAGACCCCACGTCCAGCTGGACAGGAGTTTCAGGAGGCGGAGGCAGTTGTGAACTTTGTTTTGGATGGTAAGGAGATGGGGAGTCCAGGTGAGGCGGCGGTCGAGTATTTGAGGGTAGGAGTGAGGTGGATAGGACGGCCATAAATGGTGAGGTAGAAATCATGGAGGCGGAAGGAGCGGGTGGTGCAGCCTATGATGATAGCCTGGGTCTTTGAGGGATTAACATGGAGGAACCACTGGTTGCACCAAGTGGTGAATTGGTCAAGGTGGATTTGGAGGGTATGATGGGACTGTTGAAGGGTAGGATAAAGGGCTAGGAAGGCGGTGTCAACTGGAGAAGATGAACAGGAGGGGGAGGTTTGGGCATATCAGCTGTGTACAGGAGATAGAGGAGAGGGGAAAGGACAGAGCCTTGGGGCACGCCAGCAGAGGGATAGAAAGTACGGGAGTTGGAATTGTGGATAGTCACATAGGAGGGACGATGGAAGAGGAAGGAAGCAACGAGACGGACGAAGTTGATGGGGAGAGCATAGGTCTGGAGTTTGAAGAGGAGCCCGGGATGCCAGACACGGTCATAGGCGTTCTGGAGATCAAGGGAAACAAAGATAACGGAGCGACGGGAGTTAAGTTGGAGGGAAAGAAGATTGGTAAGGTTAAGGAGTTGGTCTGACTGGCGAGCTCATAGCGCTCCTTAAATGTACATGAAGAGGCAACCTTTCCCCTTTCCCACCAGAGGGAGACACCAAAGCTGCGGTTGCCACAGTGGAGCCACCGCCAGAAATGGAGGGCAACTGCTTCACACCACGCGCTGCGGCGCGCTCTCCAGAACAGCAGTTTTTACCATGGCTCAGCGACCGTAATTTTCCCCAAATCTCAAATATCTAATTGACGCCAGTTAACTGTTAACGTAAAGACAGCACATTTACTTTCTTTATTAACTTTACCCCTTTTCAAAATTAATTTCCACCAGTTTCATTTGCATTTTTCCATTCATTTAGATGTAACACTTTCCTCCCTCTTTACCGACAGATTAACTTCTGTGACGATTGCTTTTCCCAGATTTCCATTAGGTACATGCGGTTTAATTTTTACTGTCATTAAGGTCGATAAGTGAGGGGGAGGTTACAGAGAGAATCTCTTCCAATCCAAAGCGACACACATCGTTAGTACCGACATGAGCCACCACCTGCAGTTGGCTGCACCTTGTATTCTTCATGGCATCCGGAAGCACCCTTTCCACATCCGGAATGACTACCCCTGGTATGCACACGGAGTGCACATTGGCTTCCTTCCCCTCCCTGGCAGCTGGCAGCCATGTTCCTAAGGGGCCCCATTACGCGCCTAACATTGGAGTTCCCTTCTACCAGCAAACCCACCCTATGTTAACGCCCAGACCTTGCGGGCCGAGAAGCTTACTCTGGAACAGAGTGGACGACTGCATCCGGCTTAGAGACATCGTCAGCCACAGATAGCACCCGAAAGCCGTTCGTCAAACGAACCAGGGAGGCCCTACAGTCGGCCCCTAGGAAAGTTTTTCGCTGCCTGCAAGACTTTGGAATGATCTCCCACTCGACCACAGGTGAGGGGTCAATCTCAGTGCAGAGTGCAGGCAGTAGCCGGGGCAGCCACAGCAGTAGACCGAACGGGGGACACATGGGATGTGCTCGATGTCCTTCGCATCCCTGCGTCCGAGCCCCCACAGTGATGGCCCTTAGAAGCAGCCTTAAGCTGTGTGACGGAAGCCAATGCAGCCTAGATCTGTGAGCGAAGGGTCGCCAACTCAGCTCGAATCTGTACACAGCAATCACAGTTACTATTTATTACTGCAGTCGCTCCTGTTTGAAGCTCGTAAAAATATGTAACAAGCGAACGGTGTACTCGCCTTATTAGTAGCCGGAACACGAGGTTCTCTGTCTATCCGGCACAATCAGCATTCGATTCCCGCTCCGCCACAAATTTTCACTGTCGTCATTCCATCATACAGCTGATGATTGTCCGCATTCGCATCTGAGAATAAATTTCATGTATTTCATAACGGCTGTAACCAACTCAGTGCCTGTTGCATGTCCTAAGGAACTTTGCACGTAATTCGGAGTAACACAGGCACCGTAATATCCTATTAAAATAGTTCATGACACTCAAATTACAGTTTTGTTAACGACAAGAGTAGGATACCACATCTGTTTCCACTGGAACAAAAAAAAAGCCATCTATATGTGTAAGTAGGCTGTTTAGGTTTTTATGTTGGCAACGCCACGTAGCGCTCTGTATGAAAATCACTGACTGTGCTGTGTGCAGTCTGTGGCTGGTTGGCATTGTTGGAATATTTACTACTGTAGTGTTGGGCAGTTGGATGTGAACAGCGCGTAGAGTTGTGCAGTTGGAGATGAGCCGCCAGCAGTGATGGATGTGGGGAGAGGGATGGCAGAATTTTGAGAGCAGGCGATCTGGACGTGTGGCCATCAGAAAGAGTAAATTTGTAATATTGGATGTCATGAACTGATATATATAACGACTTTTGAACACTATTAAGGTAAATACATTGTTTGTTCTCTATCAAAATCTTTTATTTGCTAACTATGCCTATCAGTAGTTAGTGCCTTCAATAGTTATAATCTTGTATTTAGCTGACAGTATTGGCGCTCGCTGTATTGCAGTAGTTCGAGTAACGAAGATTTTTGTGAGGTAAGTGATTCATGAAAGGTATAGGTTGTTGTTACTCAGGGCCATTCTTTTGTAGGGATTATTGAAAGTCGGATTGCGTTGCGCTAAAAATATTATGTGTCAGTTTAGTGATGATCAGAATGAGTAAAGAGAGAAACGTCTGAGCACGTTCAGTTTTGCTCAGCTATTTGAAAATCACATAACGTAAGAGGTTTACCAGCACAGTAATTCATAAATTTTTCTAAAGGGATGTTATTATGATGTGCCACGCAAAGTAAGACTTTCGATATGCTAGTTAAAGTTTGCCACTTTTTCCTTGAAATGTCCCGCTGCACTGAATGCTAGGACGGAATAAAGTGGACGTTATGAGTCGGTTGGCGGCCAGCAGCCAAGAAGTCAGCTTGTGCTGTGGAGCCAAGCTACTTGAATAACTAACGATCAAGCGGAGCGTGACCGAATCGTTAGGGACACCACAGACCAGGAGGGCAGTCAGTGTCTTTCCATGGTGGCAAATGAGGACGACAACTTCAGCAATACAGGGTGAGTCGCTAATTATTGCCACCAAGAATAACTCCGAAAGTATGATAGGAGCTGAAACGTTTGTGAGACAAAAGTTGCATGGCACAACAGGGCCTTAATAAGATGTTGGACTTTTATTGCTAGGTGGGGTCGCTTCAGAGATGTGGAGGTCTACTTTTTTTTTTTTTTTTTTTTTTTAATGGGATGCTATAGTTTGGTACTGATTTTCTGATAGCGGTTATCGAGACGTATCCAATGATGTGTACCAGAAAGGTCATTGAAGGTCAACGAAGGTCACAAAGGTGGCATGAATGTCCATTTACAGAAGGTGTTCTAAGTGATGACCATTTGTATCAGTGCAGTGCTGCAATCTTCTTTCGAGGACTGCGTGGTATTCTTTATCACTTCGGCACTTATCGAAGCACATGCTCTGACAATTCTCTCTCGCATATCAAGTGGTTCAAATGGCTCTGACCACTACGGGACTTAATTTCTGAGGTCATCGGTCCCCTAGAACTTAGAACTGCTTAAACCTAACTAACCTAAGGACATCACACACATCCATGCCCGAGGCAGGATTCGAACCTGCGACCGCAGTGGTCGCGCAGTTTCAGAATGTAGCGCCTAGAACCGCTCGGCCACTCCAGCCGGCTCTCGCATATCTTCAGGTGTAGTTGGAACGTCTTCATAAACAATGTCTTTTATCAGTTCCAGTCATTCCACCAGGAAGGAGGTACACGGCTCGTGTTGTCTGTACTTCAACCATGCCTCGACTGCCAATACCGTGGTTCGATGGCATCCCAATTGTTACTTTGTGCCAGGAAGGGTTCTCAACAAGGAAGGTATGCAGGCGTCTCGCAGTGAACCAATGCGGTGTTGTTCTGACATGGAGAAGATACAGAGAGACAGGAACTATCGATGACAAGCCTCGCTCAGGCGGCCCAAGGGCTACTACTGCAGTGGATGACCGCTACATACGGATTATGGCTCGGAGGAACCCTGACAACAACGCCACCATGCAATAGGCTGCCTGATGCGCAACTTCAGTCTCGACGTTCATGGCGAGGTCCATCTTCGCAACCACGACACCATGCAGCGAGGCACAGATGGGCCCAACAACAAGCCGAATGAACTGCTCAGTATTGGCATCACGTTCTCTTCACCGATGAGTGTCGCATATGCCTTCAACCAAACAATTGTCGGAGACGTGTTTGCAGGCAACCTGGTCAGCCTGAACGCCTTAGACACACTGTCAAGCGAGTGCAGCAAGGTGGAGGTTCCCTGCTGTTTTGGGGTGGCGTTATGTGGGGCCGACGTACGCCGTTGGTGGTCATGGAAGGCGCCTTAACGGCTGTACGATACGTGAATACCATCCTACGACCGTCAGTGCAGCCGTATCGGTAGCATATTGGCGAGGCATTCGTCTTCATGGTCGACAATTCGCACCCCCATCGTGCACGTCTTGTGAATGATTTCCTTCAGGATTACGACATCGCTCGATTAGAGTGGTCAGCATGTTCTCCAGACATGAAGCCTATCGAACATGCCTAGGATAGATTGAAAAGGGCTGTTTATGAACGACGTGGCCCACCAACCACTCTGAGGAATCTACGCCGAATCGCCGTTGAGGAGTGGGACAGTCTGGACCAACAGTCCCGTGATGAACGTGTGGATAGTATGCCAGGACGAATAGAGGCATGCATCAATGCAAGAGGACGTGCTACTGGGTATTAGAGGTATCGCTGTGTGCACAAATCTGGACCACCAGCTCTGGAGGTCTCGCTGTATGGTGGTACAACATGAAATGTGTTGTTTTCATGAGCAATAAAAAGAGCGGAAATGATGTTTATGTTGATCTCTATTCCAATTTTCTGTACAGGTTCTTGAACTCTCGGAAATGAGGTGATGCAAAACGATTTTTGATTTTGTAGGTAAAGAGACAAAGCCTAGTAGAAATCCTTGTGTAACACAGGAGAGATTGAATGTAACTGATGAAAGGAGAAAATAATAAAAATAAATCAAATGAAGTAGGCGAAAGAGGATAGAAACGAGTAAAATAAGAGATTGACGGCAAGTGCAAAATGGCTAAACAGGAGTAGTTAGTTGTAAGAGTCGAGAGGTATGAAAGGGAAGCAGTGGTTCAGAAGGGAGAGAGACCGGGTTGTAGCCTATCGATGATGTTATTCAATCTGTACTTTGAGTAAGCAGCAAAGGAAACCATGGAAAATTTTGGCGTAGATATTAAGGTCCGATTAGAAGTAATTAAATCTTTGATGTTCTCCGAGGACACTTAATTCTGTCAGAGACAGCAAAATACTTGGAAGAGCAATTGAAAGCAATGGGACTCCCTTGAGAGGGGGATATGAGATGGGCATGAACAAAAGCAGAAGAAGGATAATGGAATGTAGTCGAAGGAATCAGGTAATTTTGGGGAAACTAGTTGAGGAAACCGTAGTTGGCCGTAGTGGGGAGGATAGAAAATAGACTGGCAATACCAAGAAAAGTTTTTCTGAAGAAGAGAAATTTGTTAACATCGAATACGGACTTAAGTGTTAGCAAGTATTTTCCGAAAGTATTTGACTGTATTGTAGTCATGTACGGAAGTGAAGATGGACGCTAAACAGATTAGACAAGAAGAGGATAGAAGCTTTTGAAGTGTGGAGCTACAGAAGAATGCTGAAGATTGGAGAGGTATATCACTTCTCTAATGAGGAGATACTGAATAGAATTGGGGAGAAAAGTAATGTGTGGCACAACTTAACTAAAAGAAGGGATCGGTTGATAGGACAGAATCAGAGACATCAAGGGGTCTCCAGTTTATTGCTGGAGGAAAGTGTGGGGATAAGACTCGTGAAGGGAGAGCAATAGATGAATACAGTAAGTAGATTCAGAATGATGTAGATAGTAGAAGTTATTTTGAGATAAAGAGGCTTGCACAAGTTAGAGTAGCATGGAGAGCTGTAGCAAACAAGTCTTCGGACTAAAAATCACAACAACGACAACAACAAAATATGCTTAAAATGTCTTTAATTTATTTTTGGTATTCTGATGCCTAGTTTGCTCAAGAACTAAATGTGGTCAATATTCCTTTGAGCTCTCATTATTATCTATTATTCTATTCTTGTAATTTGTTGTGGAAGGCATTTATAGTTTTTCAACAAATATTTTTGGTAAAATAAGCCCGCAGTTGTGCAACTTCCAGTGCAAACTCCACTCCAGCCAAACCCTGCACAACTTTGATATGACAGCTGCAGCTAACCACAGACAGCGTCAAATCCTAACAAAGTGTTTAATTTTCAAACAGTGTTCAAAGAAATTACAAAGATTTTGCGGTTTAAATATGAAGGGGATGAATAAAATACCATCTGAAACTATAACATTAAAAAAATGTTTAAAGTACAGGTTAGCACATAACTTAAAAACACAAAAAAGTACGTAGAGTGTAGCGCAAGTAACAAACTCTTCGATATGGAAATTCTGGTTGTTGCCTGCCAATGGGTGTAACTAATTCAAGGCCCGCCCAGTGTCACTAACGTCTGTTCTCGGAATTCCAATTAATCCAGTTAACTTTTCCTGTACTGATAGTAGTAACTTAATCATCAATTTGAAATTAGATCTGTCTCTTTAAGCAGATCGTCCAAATACAAATTTTTTTGTAAATAGGTCTCAAAGAACTCCCTATAATTCCTGCAACCGCTACTACTGATATCAACATCTTCAAAGTGGTCTCTCCTCACACAGTTTGGTGCGCCTCTCGAGCAGCGTTAGTTTTAAATGCTGTTATAAATTAGTCGTATGTGTTGCTGTGCGATCCTGTTCACGAACTCCAGTACAAATTTTCCCCTTTTAGTATACTAATTATACAACCAATACTCTTCTTATCATCCCACTGATCACAGAAATAATCCCTCAACCTGCTGTTTGAATGCGACTGGATGGATGCTCCCTCTGACAGAGGAACTATAGAAGTTACACATTAACAAATATTTTCTCCTGTTACCAAGCTTCAAGCGTTGTCTTTATTTCAGACTCAGTCTGAGTACCATACTGAGCCAACGATTCTAATTCTCCGTCCAATCTATTG
Source organism: Schistocerca americana (assembly GCF_021461395.2). NCBI lineage: Eukaryota > Metazoa > Arthropoda > Insecta > Orthoptera > Acrididae > Schistocerca > Schistocerca americana. Next base: position 378,760,041 of record NC_060120.1, on the reverse strand, counting down.
TAATTTTTCTCGCGAAATTATTTTAGTTCTGAAAGAAGTTTACATGCATTCGAGGCACATGTCTTTTTGATTAGCTTTGTTCTCTTAAACCATGAACTTCTTTTACTTTTCTTTCCTGGTTTTTATTAGCTATATTAGAATTTTGATTAGTTTCTTTCTGATCATTCATAATTGTACACCATAACGTTCTAAACATGTTGGTCATGGCTCGTGTGCTTCTAACAACTCCTTACTCTTGAATAATTCTTACGATAAAGTCTCAGAAACTAATTTTTCCCTTTCTTGATACTCCTGAACTAAGGCTGAGGTTTCTAAACAAATCTCGTCTTTTTGTTTGAAAAGTTTTTTTATGGTTTCTTCAAGTTTCATAGCCTGCTTTTCAATTTGTTGGTTTGTCTTATCGCTACAAATTTTAGTTTTTTCTAAGGGTTCTGTCAGATACATCAGCAACGTATCATCCCTGTCTATACCATTTTCTATAGTACTTTCACTATACAGTTCACCGTCACTGCAGATAGGAACAGTGTTTGCCGATATAGTGCGGTGACTTTCATTCGGTACTCTTATGCCGGCCGGTGTGGCCGAGCGGTTCTAGGCGCTTCAGTCTGAAACCGCGGGATCGCTACGGTCGCATGTTCGAATCCTGTCTCGGGCATGGATGTGTGTGATGTCCTTAGGTTAGTTAGGTTTAAGTAGTTCTAAGTTCTAGGGGACTGATGACCTCAGATGCTAAGTCCCATAGTGCTAAAATCCATTTGAACCATTTTTGGTACTCTTATGTCTGACCCATTGTCATATGAGTGTACCTGTGCAATGCGCACTTGAACAGTACCTTCCGTGGCACGTGAAATGTCTTGTGTTGATGACTTTCATCATATGATTCTTACAATTTGTCATGCGATTCTAACAAAAGTTGGTCGTCGTCCTCTTCTCCCTGTTAAGAGCAACGTGCTTCCCTACTCCTTAAAAGCACGGCTTCCTTATTGTCACTTATGGTTAAAATGTTAGTTATAACTAAAAATATATCTACTACTTGTTAACCTATGGTTGGATACAGCTTCGCTGCGCTGTGATGTGGTGCCGTGCCACGCTTCCCTCGTGGGCTTTTAAGAAAGATAAGATCAGGCTAGCGTACCTCACTTTACGACTGGCCGTCTGTTGAGGATTGCGCGGGCCCCCTCGCTGGTTGAAGACTTTCAATTTCTGCAACTGATTCCCACTGTGAGAAAGGTCGTCTGTCCGCCATGAAGAGATGACTGAGCCGAGCTGTTTTCTGCTGCACACCACAAGCCGCAAGCCGCCGGCTCATCCGTCTCGAAGATACATACGGTCGTCACGAAAATCTCACTATTTTCTTATCTTGGCGTCATTCTTTTACCTGGCTCCCCACACCACTATCCGTAGTGTTCCACACGCACTACATACATTTATGACAACATCGACTATTACCAACTGAAAATAGTGTTAATTTACTTTTATTATTCACGAGTGTTAGGCACTTCATGTTGTGTAATACTTCGGATGTAAAGTTAACAGCGCTGTGTCAAAACGTACAGCACGGAATAAAAAGGGCAAACCTTGAAACAAATTTTATGTTCTCCTTAGAGAATGGTTGTTACGTATTTTCCTACTATTCTCATTCTTACAGCACCACAGCGTAAACGAAGTCACGACGGAGCGTTATCTTCTGCAACGAGTGGGATATCTTTAGAATATCTAGTGTATCAAGCAGGAACTAAGTGCTAATTAAGGAAAGTAGTTACGTTTGACATAATTTGCTTCTTTTTAACTACTTACTCTTATTATTACCTGCTTTACTCACTCCTTATTCAACTGCGGATGTTTGTATTAACAACGCTCTTTGAGGTGAGCGGTCCATTGGCCATTAAGAATTTAATGCGACCAGTAAGGCAAGTACGATCTGTATTCCACAGGAAAGAACAAAGATTCTATGAATTTCTGATCCTTTCGTCAATGTGCTAAGATGTGACTAAAAGAAGATAATGTGGCTTCTCTGATATACATTAAGAGAGAAAGAGAGTGGTTGGTGATTAGTATCTGGGTTTGTGTGTGAAAACGTGTTATGATAATGTGATCCGCAATTCTCTATGCCGGTGCTGCGGAAGACAACATAATATTTCCCGCATATGTGTAGCTTGACATGCCGAAATGATACAAGATGTTGACTTCTGTACTGAGTCATTTTGAGTAATTTGGTGAGACATAAGGTTTCGATTAGTGTGGACCAGAATCTGTTTCTCCATGTAGTTTATTCGATTCGTAACCGAGTGGTATAAAAACCGTTCTTCAACGGTCCAATGATTCATAGCATTTTCGTGGATTTCATGTATATTTTGTAACCATTTTCTTTATGAATTGAGAGAAACCGACTTAATCAGTCACATTTCGGCTTTGACATAAATCCAAAGATGACAGGTGAAAATTTGTGCCGGATCGGAACTCGAAGCCGGATTTCCCGTTTAACCCGAGCGTTCACGTTCACCCCTTCAGCTGCTCTGCCACGATTCCCAGCCTACAAAGATTTCCATCCTGTTGTACGCAACAAGTGTCCCTGCCCATTCTACTCCTACTGGCAGCTCACACTGATTTCCACAGGTGTTTGGATGTAGTGCGCATCCATACTGAAGTATTGTAAGAGCCGCCGTGCTTATGGATATGAAAATATACACACAAGCATGTACGTGTTATATCTTCATATTGGTGTCACGTAGTTCTTGTAACATTAAATGTGCTCTTTTATGTGAAATGTTTATACTTTTGAGATTCAGTTATTATTAAGTGATACGAGAATTTTCTGTATTTCTCATGCAACTCCCTATTTTTAATTTGAGAATATAAATATGAAACAAACCTTTTCAAGAACCCATGTGTTCATGAGTAGTAGGCAGACCGCGCCACGAGCACAATTTTGATATCAAACTGATGAGGAAATCAATTAAATTGATCAATTATTTACCCCTCCCACGCCAACACCCACTCCCAGGTGACGTGATGTGTTTTCCTCAGCCTGCACGTGGATTCCCGTCCCACCCCTCCTAATTCCCCACCTACCCTATTGGCGGAAATTTCATATTTTTGCGGGAATTTAGAATTTTGCTGGAACCTCGAATTTTGGTGGGAAATTAAAAATGGTGGTGGCCTCTCCGGGATTCGACACTGCTCCTCTTCTACACGGAAAGCCCAAGTGCAATCCCCCCCCCCCCCCTCAACACACAGAAACTCCCCAGATGCAGGAGAGGAAGGTAAGGTTAGTGTACTGCATTTATTTTGGTTGGAAAGCTGACGTAAAGATGGGTTCTAATTATGTAATTAATCAAAGATCTGCTCTAATTACACAACTATATGCGTACCGCTACACAAGGAATACGTAAATTCACAGTACTGTTCAAAATTTGATGATACCACACAATTGGTGTTGCCCTGCTGAGAAAAACTTCACAATATCACTCGAAACTAGTGGCAGACACACTCAAACTCTACCGTTCACCTACAGGCTGGCGGGAAAAAAGCTGGGCTGTAAGGTGATACCTTTGAAACGTCCTGGCAGATTAAAACTGTGTACCGGACCGACACTCGAACTCGGGACCTTTGCCTTCCGCGGACAAGTGCTCTACCATCTAAGTTACCCAAGCACGACTCACGCCCCGTCCTCACAGCTTTACTTCTGCCAGTATCTCGTCTCCTACCTTCCAAACTTCACAGAAGCTCTCCTGCGAACCTTGCAGTACTAGCACTTCAGGAAAGAAAAAGGATATTGCGGAGACATGGCTTAGCCACAGCCTAAGGGATGTTTCCAGAATTCAAGGTGCTACCTTTATTTTTCTGCCTAGAACGACATCCCCCCCTTCCCCCCTCCCCTTCCCCCCAACCCAATTACCAATTACACTGGACGGTACCCATTCAGCCCACGCAAGACACACCATTCTGTGAGAAAACCACTGCATTGTAACAATTGTATTTAATGTCAACACATCTCATATAACCGAGTATCTATTAAAAAGGAGAACACAATCTTAACGATAATAAATATCGTCCTGCCACGAAAATAGGCGCAGTCCATTTTCTTTTAGTTTTATTAGCTAAATCGGTATAGGTTTTACATTCGACTGGAGGATACAATTCGCTTCTCACTATTTTGCGACATCCACCGCCGATTATAAAGAAACTTCCAGTATTTTCCTGCGAAAACTACCGATCACCGCAGTATGCCTTCGTTAGTTTGAAATCATCACTGAAGCAAAAAAAAAAAAAAAAGCAAGAATTTAAACTCTGAAGAAAAACATCTATATTAAGCAATTTCTTTCAGCTTGATGGACAAATTACGTCATTTGAGAGTTTCTCTCGCGTTTGAATCAGTATCTATAAATAAACTGTCATGCACATGCGTATTAGAAACATTTCAGACACATGAAATAATATTACAGAATACAAGCTTTCACGCCACTTCGTCATATTTCGAAAAAAAAAACAATCATTATATATTTCACAACAACAAGCCATAATTCAAGAGGATGTTGCTGTCTTATACACTAAGGCAGGAGCCCTTTTACAACTGTGATTCTGTATCACACTGGCGTTTACGAAACATATCGTAAGAGCCTGTATTGAAATAGAACCTCCTATAAGATTTTACCATGTGTACCTCTTCTTACACATCCAAATCAAGTACCATCTGTGTGCTTACATTTAACATTTTTCAGCCATAACTCACCTCTAACGACATGTCTGTCAAGTTTCTACCATATAGCAGATTCTTGTGTTCTAGCAATTGTTCATCATAGCCTGTTTCACGCAATATAATTACGTGTCAGGAAAAAGAAAACACTGTCATTCCTAGGTTCCACAATGAGCTATAATTCAAGTGGTGTCTACTTTATAATTAGAGGTTATGAGGTATGAAATAACATAGGGTTTGTGCTAACATCTACTTTTAAACGTGCACTCATGACAATAATAAAATCAGTCATGATCCCACAGAAACAGATACAGCCAATTTCCATTAGTTTTATGAGAAAAATCAGTGTAGTTTTGAGAGAACTATCTGTGTCCAACTTTTATCAGTTAACCACCTCTTGTAAGAGAACGTCCTACAAAATTTTACCGCATCTCTATCTTCCAATACATCGAAAAACAAATACTGTCTGCATGTCAGTGTAAAGCATGTTATATATACACATATTGCTCCATTTGAGCTGATGCCCAGTGGTCAATGTCACTTGCACAGATCTGTGTACTTTTATCGACTGTACTGGAGGAAGATCATATCCAACGGAGTATCAGTGTCGGCCGGAGTGGCCGTGCGGTTTTAGGCACTACAGTCTGGAAGCGCGGACCACTACGGTCGCAGGTTCGAATCCTGCCTCGGGCATAGATGTGTGTGATGTCCTTAGGTTAGTTAGGTTTAAGTAGTTCTAAGTTATAGGGGACTGATGACCTAAGAAGTTAAGTCCCATAGTGCTCAGAGCCATTTTTGACTATCAGTCACAAGAGAGGATTACTGTATTGTTTCTTCATAAGCAGTTAAATACATTGCTTTTGCAGCCATAACACATCAAAAGAGTGTATGACCTTAGCTTTGTACACAGTTATACACTGTTTTTCTACCATGACTTCAAAGTCTGTATGAGGTGCTAAAAAGACACTGACACATTTCGATCCCTTGGCTCTCACTGAAAGCTGAACATCGCATGGTTCAAACAATGCAGCTGTCACAACAGAGAGTTTGGTAGAAATAAAACACAGAGGCGATGTTTCTCAGTGACAAAAATGTGGAACGCATCACAACCCACGGAAACTGGAAAGATTTGTGGCATTGTAGACCGTTCCCAACAGCTATCCGAAGGTGATGTTCTAAACAATTAATCTCATCTTCCACAGCCAAGGTTAGTCGATGTCTCGATCTTCCATTTTAAAGAACATCGTTTCCTTACTTTGCAGTCATGTGCATGATCACTGGAAGATGCTGTTCACAGCATGCAATGGGTAGTAAAACTAAAAAGAGGTGCTGTTATTTTACTGATGAAAATAAAATAAAAGCAGAACATTTCAGCATATGGAAATAGGACAAGTCTGTAGCATTGAGGAACGCTTCCAAACAGTTGTCTGGAGACCTTTACATTTAATCCCATGTTCCACTGCGACAAGTAGCAGATATCCAGTGTTCTCTCTCCATCTCAAATACGTGGTGTCAGTCAATCATTTTGTGACAACAAACAGCATAAGAATGCATGGATGGGACAGGAAAGACACCGTTCATATGGGACAGAGTCTACCGTATCTTTCTTCGTCGTCGGCGTTGTCGTTGTTGCCGTGAGGCACCGTTATACCAAATGGAAAGGCGCGTCGATCTTAGAGCATGAGGTATGGTAACCTTAAGTCATTGACAACACACAACGGTCACGGTAGCACCTGATTCCAGAATACCTGCAACAGTTAGGATCTACGAACTACCCCCTCTTGAGCAGGTCCTCAAAACTTGTAACGAGATCCCTTCGGAGCAAATTCTCATAAAGATCATCTATAAGGTCTTCGTGCAACGATAAGAAATGTTACAGTTTATGTAATAATAACAGGTACGACCAAACTGTCCTGTTTCTTCTGATTTATTTAACGTAAGTTTGTTCACAGTTTTTTTCACATTCACCACTCATTCACACCCTGACGTGTAGTATATGTGCCTGAACCCTAACTCCCAAGTTCCATCGAAACCCTTTGATGAACAGTTTTGGTTGCTCGACACCAACAGTCAATAATAATGATACAGTATTTTGTTATTGACTCTTCTAGTTTAACCACCGCCCTCCACGAATGTTTGTTAAGCGTAAGACAATTACACACTTTTCTCTCCGATCCGTTATTATTAAGAGTTCGCGTAAAAGTTAACGTTTTTCTCCTTTTCACAAACTGGAGCCCGCTCTCCGCGATATAATTAAAAAAAAAGGTCTCAATACCGCGTCCCTCGTGAGATGCTTATAGATTTACCCCGGAATCGACCGCGCTGTAGGTGTACTCAATTTAATGACCACACTTCGCTATCCGTGATTTCGTGTAACTAATTGTCCTTATGTTACTCTGGTCGTATACCGTAGTTATTTAAAACTCGCCCCTATATTTTTTCACAACGCACAATTAGCACTTATTTATTTGTTTATTTCTAAGAGTAAACGAAAAAATGACGCCGTATCATCGGCTTAGTCGATATAAAGCAAAACACCTCAACATGCCCAATTTTACCTCTTCTTATAGGATCGGCTACCTTACTCATTAATTTACTACATATTATTTCCAATAACACTAAACAGGTATCGCCGTTATATTTTAATTGTATTCAAAAGCATGTTATTATTATTATGACCGATCAAATCGTAACAAATCGCGCGGCGTGCGTTTTTAACGATAGCTTTACACTCGCCCAGCCTTTATTCATGCAATATTATATATAAATATACAGACAGGACCGAAAGATCTATCTCGCTACCGTAACCAATAGAGGCAAATACGCTATTCAAGCTCCGTTACATCTCACCCCGAAAAATGGCAACAGCGAATGGCGGCTTGATGGTCACCCATCCAAGTGCCGGCCACGCCCAACAGCGCTTAACTTCGGTGATCACACGGGAACCGGTGTATCCACTGCAGCAAGGCTGTTCCGTATGGTTACAAGGGTACTATAATAAATACCACATTTGATCGCTTGATCAATTTTAGTAATTTTATCAGTTGTTGCATGATTTCAACACCACCCAATAACTCAACAGTTTGGTCCCAGTTTCTGCGTCATCGCTAAATCATCCCTCCACTACTTTGATGTACCATGTATTAGACAGCGAATGCATATAAATGACTGTGCAATATGTCCATTCCACCATATACATCAAAGTATACCGGTTGGCCCAAATTTCAACACCAGCCAATGGCACGGCAGAATACTTAACAATTTCTGCATCATCGCTAAATCAACCCTCCACTACTTTGCAAGTACCATATACTTGATTGCGAGTGTAGATAGATGACTGTGCAGTACGTCTATCGGCCATATACACTAAAGTATACCAGACAGCACCCTATACTGTATCAATTAGGTTCTTTAAGTATTACCAGCACATAGATGATAGTGCAGAATTTACGATTACGACTGTCCCTGTGTGGATGGGCGTCAAGAGTATTCTCGCATTCATAGGACCAAGTCAGTGATTGACAGATCCCCCACATAGTCCTTGACCAATCCTCACCGCAACACCAATGTTACCCATGCATCCATCCAAATGCATAAGATTTCCCGAGATGAATGCATGTTCAGGAGGGTAGCGCATCGTATCGGTGTACAGTGGACATGAGATTGTTGCGATGATATAACAGACGATTAAGAAGGATCATGTGGTTTTTACATGATGAAGCTCCAGAGGGATGGAGTTTCAAGCATTTCACGTAAATCAACAGTGTTATCAATTCTGAAGCATCATAACACTGTAGTCAGTACCAGGAAGGTATCGGCTTGAGAGAAATGATTGTACAGCATTTGCACGTAGAAATGCTATTCTATTAAAGCCAATTGGTTTCCTAAGTATTAATCATGCGGAATGCAGCGCTCTTTATACCGTAATGCAGGATATATTTGTCCAACATCAGAAATACAACTACCCTGCAAGTTTCCTGCCCCAATCACCGTGGTAACAAACTTTGACATGTTAATACTACCTCCCTCTACACTATTCTGGCGTCCTACGAAGGCATCGTCAACGTATATCAGCCACTCGAGCTGCTTATAAAGCAAATAGAACGAAGTCGAGAGACTGCTGTTCTGTCTCTTACGAAATTAATGGATTTTATACACTTTTTAAGTTAGAAATGTACGCACCCTGAATCACACTTCCCACGTCAGTCGTGCTTATCATCAGTAGTAGTAGTATCGGATTTGACAGACGTTTCTATGTCTCACTAGGAAATAGAGCGAGGAAAAACCGATATGAATATTTGCAATAGGTGATGCATTGAAGTACCACCAACACCCTGCAGCACGAAAATGCACATGAGGAAGTAACAACTTCTTATGAGGGAATAAGCACCATGGTCACTAGCCAAAGAAGATTTACCAGTCTTATTGCTGTTTACACCAGTATCACCACATCTCTGGAAGCATTTCTCTTGCGCAAGGAAGATCTGTTCTGATGTTTGGTAGTTTTGCTCACGTGTAGGATAATAACAGCAATTTCGTCTCTTGAGTATAACAGCCTCACACTATTAAAGGTGATAGATGTGGTATCGGTCCGAAACGCGTTGATTCTTCTTTTTAATGCTTACTGATGAGACACAACCGTAATTCGTTAATATCTGTATTCGACTGCATATGTGAGAACACAGTTATGGATTTGGATACTTATGTTTCGTCTGCTGCAATATGGCGTGCCTTTGTAATACTAATGTCTCCTTTGTTGAAATACGTGATACGTAAACCCACATAGGAGAAGGGGGAGGGTTAAAACTGAATGTAGCCAGATGCTAGATGACTGTAGCAAGGATGGAGACAGTCCTTCGTGAATATTATTGTTTTGTGCAGTACAGAACAGCACATTAGTTGGACAGCTTTTTTTTAACTTTATTATTATTTTTTATTTCTTTTTAGACGCAGCACGTAAAGCAAGGTGCTGTTAGTAGCAAGACTTATTGCCTTTTCTTTTCTTTTTTTTTTTGGGCCTCCTTCCTCCCCTATAGCCCTACCTTTTCCTCTCCAAAGATGCCGTCATCCTCTAGTGTCGACGCAGCACGTACAGCAGGGTGCTGTTAGTAGCAAGACTTATTGCCATAAAACGAAAATAAAAGCGGAGGCATACTCTGCTGTGCCTCAGGGGGCGACGACACACTACTCAGAAACACACCTCTCTCTGCAGGTGTGAAGCAAGTGATGAGTTTAGAAACTAAAAAGGAAGAAATAAATAAAGACAGAAATGAAGGCAAAATAAAAACAGGGACGCCAGCACACACAAATGAAAACGAAACTGGCGAGATAATCCCATCGCCCATAGAATTAATTGGGAATTGGTCGTGATCGGCAGCCGTTCACAACGATTGTGGAATTTGCTCCATTCAAGAAGTGCCGGATGATTCTTATGAAGCGCTCCCCAAAACCCATCCGCGACATAACGGCCAGCAGGTAAGGGTGGGAGACCCTGTCAAAGGCACCGGCGAAATCTAGGGAAAGAATTGCAGCCGGGGTTCGAGTGTCGGCGGTGATTAAGACAGCATCACGGTATATAGAAGCGGCGGTGAAGATGGTTCGATTCGAAACGCCACATGATTGAGTGGGGCAAAGTACCTTATTCATTACCTGTTTAAGACGAGAGGCCACGCTTCGTGCCACCAACTTATAATCAGTGTTAAGAACGGTGGTAGGACGCAGGTCTTTAGCTCGACAGTGACCTCTGACCTTTGGAATAAAGGCAATACGTCCAGCTAGAAATTCGGCGGGTAGTTCGCAACCAGCAAAAATCTCCTCGCACATTTTGCAGAAACGGTCTCCTAACAGGTCCCAAAATTGTTGGTAGAATTCATAAGGGAGACCGTCGGGGCCAGGTGATTTTTGTCCCGGACAGGCACGGAGGACAGCTGTGAGGTCAGCGAGTGTGAGTGGCTCGGTTAAACAGTCGCGATCTCGATGATCCAATGAAGTTGGGACCCCACCGATAAGTGCTCGTTGGGCGGCGACGTCTACCGCAACATCCTGGAAGAGGTGCGTATAATGGTCTGTTAGGTGTTTGAGAACTTCACGATGGTCTGTGATGCGCGTACCATCGTCTGTCTTAAGGCGTAGAATGGTGGTCTTCTTTGCGTGATTCCTTTCAGAGGCAAGGTGATAGCTGGATGGCCTCTCGCCCTCAATCAGGGATGTGGAACGGCACCTCACCACCATCCCCTCGGCCTTCTCCCGAGAGAAGCGAAGGACTGTCGCTTTAATTTTGTTGAGGCGCATGCGTAGCTGGTCATACCTGTCAGCAGGAAGGGTTAGTGCATCGTTTAGACATTGTTGATAGAAGTCTAATGTGCTACGCTTCCAGTGAGCGACTTCGCGACTATGTTGCTGGATAACACGTCGCAGCCGTGGCTTCGCACAGCGGAGCCACCAAACTACAGTGGTAGGGTACTTCGAAGCAGTAGCGATGCAATCCCGTCATGTTTTCGTGACAAGAGTGCGAAGTTCGGGCGTTGGGAGATGAAGTGTATTCATCTTCCAATAGGTGCCCCGAGGAACCGGGGTTGGACCCGTGATATGCAAGGAGCAAGAGTACGCACAGTGGTCACTAAAGGCCACGGGAATGAAAAAAATGGTTCAAATGGCTCTGAGCACTATGGGACTTAACATCTATGGTCATCAGTCCCCTAGAACTTAGAACTACTTAAACCTAACTAACCTAAAGACAGCACACAACACCCAGCCATCACGGGAATGACATGGACGGCACAGAGGGCAGGAATCAGATCGGCAGAGACATAAACACGGTCAATACGGCTTGTCCCAGTGGGATATATGTGAGTAAATTGTGTGTAGGCGGGATGAAAGTGGCGCCACGTATCATTAAGGTGAGCCGCCCGAAGGAGTGAAGCGAGCGCTTCACACCGCATAGGCGTTGGGACCTGATCAGCATCGGCTACCACACAGTTGAAATCTCCGCCAAGTACGATAGGACGACGAGCTGTCAAGAAAGGGGTGATATCTGACGTAAAAAGTGTTGTTCTGTCATGCCTGTGATTAGCTCCTGAAGGAGCATAGACATTAATAAAAAGTACATCTCGAATGATACATGCAAGGACGCGACCATTGGGTAGTTTTGTAACATCGTATGGAGTTAACTCTGATCTGTATAGCAAAGCAGTGCCCCGCCTGGCATCAGGGTCGATGTTATATAGTGTCTCATAACCAACTAGGTCAGAGAGAAAGGGGGCACAAACCTCCTGCAGAAAAACCACATCAAATGCACCAAGGCGCAGAAAGTCCTTCAGAGAGCGTAGTTTTACTGGGTTGGAGATGGAGTTGATATTTACTGTTAAAAGGGAGAGGGCTCCCGGCTGACGGTCAATTGCAGGCACAGAAAAAGCAACACAGGAAAAGTAACGTCAGGTAAGGTCATGGTCGTATGTAGGCAGGTGCGTAAATATCGAAACTGTAACCCTGCTACATCACCCCGGATGTTAAACACAAATACCAGACAGCTCATGTGGGAACGAGCCCACTCAATCTCGCATTTCGTCGTCTTCGTCGTCAGCCCAGTTCAGTCTTCCCCCATCGGCGGGATAGTCCGAACCAGGCGGCGCAGACGGCTCAGTCGCAGCGGTATGTGAGAGGGTGCGAGTGCGCTGCAGCGGCTGTTCGCTACCCTGTTCATTTTTACGTTTTGCGGGGATTGCTCCCCGATCTCGTGATGAACTAATGAGTGCTTCTAATTGGCGAGCAGTTTTCCGCATACCGTCCGAGCGGTCAGCGGAAACACAGCGTGTAACTGATGAGGCCTCACTGCTGCTCTCAGGAAGGGGACGTATGACGCCCTCCTCCTCCGCCTGCTGTTCTTGGCTCGCCTTCTTGCGCCTATGACGACGCCGGGGGGACTTAGCGTCATCTGCCGGTGGGGGTGGGGTAGCAAGAACTACTTCCATCTGTTCTACAGTGACAACATCACTGGCCACAGCAGGCGCACTAGTCGCCGCCGGCGGTACTGCCACTACGGGCGTCTGGTCCGGGACAATCTCAATAGGACTGTCAACAGATGCACTAGGTACCGGTTTCACCTCTCCTGACGGACCCGGGGTCGATTCGTCAGTTCTCTCAGCGGTTCGGTGGGCAGCACCCGCCACTATCTCGCTGAGAAGAGGCACGAGGTTGTCACCTTCCGTGCGTTCCCGCGGCAGTTGCACAGGGCGCCCGCGCGGGCATTCCACGCGTAGATGCTCCGTAGATTGACAGAGGGAGCATGTCTGTGGTTGCCCTATATAGGTAACCTGTGCCCTTGTACTCGCAATATTTAAATGTGACGGTATGTGCTGGCGGAGGTCCATACGAACCATAATCGAATGCGCCCAGTCACTCACAAGCAAATATTCTACAGAAGCAATTTATTTGCTCTAGATTTTCTATGTCTATGTCAATGTATGTGTTTCAGATGGCTCCAACAAACCTGACCCAGTCCTCCCGGCGGTGGATCCACTGGTCATTGCGTCCAGAATGGTGTCTAGAGGATGATCCACTATGTAGTACGTCCAGGATAGGGTTCTAAGGTGGATCCACCAGCGAGAGGATTGGGTGAGGTTAATGGCAGCCATCCATAGCATTCACATAGACGTAGACCAACAGAAAATAGAGTAAATGCACTGCAACTGTAGATTATATGGTCGTGAGTGACTCGACGCATTCCACTGCAGTGCTATTCCTTCTGAATAAGGTGCTGTTCTGTACCATTCATAAAAATAATACTCACAAAGGACTGTCTCCAGCTTCTAACGGACATCTAACATACAAACTAGCGGAGTTGCGATGATTATGTGCCATCATCATTAATCTTTAAGAGTATAGAAGGAGATTGGATAAGCGCAGCACGATGGCTTGGTTTCTTGTTATTGCTGGAGAATCTAGACATTATTGTTACGAAATATCGGTAATATAAACTACATAGAAGATGTTATGCTCTTTATGAATTTAAATGTGCTTATATCCCCTGCAGAATCGTTTTGCGAAGAGTTTTTAGCTATTAGCAGGGATCTAGCAATGTCGAAAATAACTACAAGTGGTTGAAATCGAGACTTCGCAATTGGTAGATACACTACTGGGGATTAAAATTGCTACACCACTAAGATGTGCTACAGACGCGAAATTTAACCGACAGGAAGAAGATGCTGTGATATGCAAATGATTAGCCTTTCAGAGCATTCACACAAGGTTGGCGCCGGTGGCGACACCTACAACGTGCTGACATGAGGAAAGTTTCCAATCGATTTCTCACACACAAACAGCAGTTGGCCGGCGTTGCCTGGTGAAACGTTGCTGTGATGCCTCGTGTAAGGAGGGCAAATGCGTACCATCACGTTTCCGACTTTGATAAAGATCGCATTGTAGCCTATCGCGATTGCGATTTATCGTATCGCGACATTGCTGCTCGCGTTGGTCGAGATCCAATGACTATTCGCACAGTATGGAATCGGTGGGTTCAGGAGGGTAATACGGAACGCCGTGCTGGATCCCAAAAAAATGGTTCAAATGGCTCTGAGCACTATGGGACTTAAGATCTATGGTCATCAGTCCCCTAGAACTTAGAACTAATTAAACCTAACTAACCTAAGGACAGCACACAACACCCAGCCATCACGAGACAGAGAAAATCCCTGATCCCGCCGGGAATCGAACCCGGGAACCCGGGCGTGGGAAGCGAGAACGCTACCGCACGACCACGAGATGCGGGCTGCTGGATCCCAATGGCCTCGTATCACGAGCAGTCGAGATGACAGGCATCTTACCCGCATGGGTGTAACCGATCGTGCAGCCACGTCTCGATCCCTGAGTCAACAGATGGGGACGTTTGCAAGACAACAACCATCTGCACGAACAGTTCGATGACGTTTGCAGCAGCATGGACTATTAGCTCGGAGACCATGGCTGCGGTTACCCTTGACGCTGCATCACAGACAGGAGCGCCTGCGATGGTGTACTCAACGACGAACATGGTTGCACGAATGGCAAAACGTCATTTTTTCGGATGAATCCAGGTTCTGTTTACAGCATCATGATGGTCGCATCCGTGTTTGGCGACATCGCGGTGAACGCACATTGGAGGCGTGTATTCGTCATCGCCATACTAGCGTATCACCCGGCGTGATGGTATGGGGTGCCATTGGTTACACGTCTCGGTCACGTCTTGTTCGCATTGACGGCACTTTGAACAGTGGACGTTACATTTCAGATGTTTTACGACCCGTGGCTCTACCCTTCATTCGATCCCTGCGAAACCCTACGTCTCAGGAGGATAATGCACGACCGCATGTTGCACGTCCTGTACGGGCCTTTCTGGATACAGAAAATGTTCGACAGCTGCCCTGGCCAGCACATTCTCCAGATCTCTCACCAACTGAAACGTCTGGTCAATGGTGGCCGAGCAACTGGCTCGTCACAATACGCCAGTCACTACTCTTGATGAACTGTGGTATCGTGTTGAAGCTGCATGGGCAGCTGTACCTGTACATGCCATCCAAGTTTGACTCAACTCCAAGGCGTATCAAGGCCGCTATTATGGCCAGAGGTGGTTTTTGTGGGTACTGATGTCTCAGGATCTATGCAACCAAATTGCGTGAAAATGTAATCACACGTCAGTTCTAGTATAATATATTTGTCCAATGAATACCCGTTTATCGTCAGCATTTCTTCTTGGTGTAGCAGTTTTAATCACCAGTAGTGTACATGCGTAGTCTCTATATGTATATGTGCAGAGCTGTCAGCGGCGGATGGCTGTATTTTGTGTTCGTTTGTAAATTAGTTTGTCAGGGGTGCGTACTCTGTAAATACAGAGAGGGAGGGAAAACACTCACATTCCAGGCTGCTAAGTGCAGTCGACATACGGTCAATAGCAAATAACTTAGTACTAGGGTAAAAAAATTACCCGAAATCTACATTTTGTAGATATCCTGACATGGTTGTGGGGACGTATCAGAGTTGGAAGGTGTGAACAAAAGTAGCGAAGCCCATCTGATAAGCAATAAGGGAATATACTTATAAGAAACAAAAATATCAGAGTAGCATCAGAAATCAACTCTCTACACATGTCAACTATCTGCTGCTGATCCCTAAACGGTTGAGTGGAAGCCAGATGAATGTGTAGAACTCTGCCAGACTTCGACTTTCCATCAGCTCCATCGCTGCATGACTCTGGACGCAAGCTCTCTGATGTGTCGTAGCAATACACAGATTTGTTTCCAGACTATGAGTTTCCAATCTGCACCACCCTTTGAGTCTTGTCTAGGTGCGAGGCGAGTGTTACTATACTTTTCATTGCATTCTTATCCAAAATGCATGCATGTAGATCATCTTGAAGAGGGGAATTCTTAGGATTTTTTGTAGCCTGGTGTATAGGACACGCAAATGTCCCCGAATAAAATCAAACAATGTATGGGTATGCCAGCAATATGTCCATGCACGAACTGAAAAATATAGAAAAAATGAAAAAAAGGACATAAAATCGGTAAAAATCGAAGAAAACCTGGGTCAATTAAGACAAGTTAATGAGAAATACATAAAAATGAGGGAAATACGACGAAATTTGCAAAATCACGAAAAAACTTGCAAAAATACGTACAATGAATGTGAATAGATAAAATTTGAGAAAAAGTAGCATGAAATGCGGGGAACTGAGGTGAGTTGAGTATATCCGGACACCCACGACCGAAAAAAGCTTAAAAATTACGCTCTGGCTGCATTCAGTTTTAGCTCTCAACCTTCGTGGGTTTTGTAACACATGCTTCACCAAAGGAAACATTAGTATTACAAAGAGCCACTATATTACAGCAGGCAAAACATGTGTATCCCAATCCACAACTGCACTCTCACCCATACAGTCGAATATAGATATTGCTGAATTACGGTTGATTCTCACAAGCAATGTTATTCTGTAAGTTTTAAGGAGAAGAATCAATGCGTTTATTGGACTTAAGTCATTCACTTGACTGTTTTGCAGGAGAATGGAACGATGCCCACATATATCACCTTTAATAGTGTGAGATTGGTATACTCGAGAGACGTGGTGTTAGGACGACATTGCTATATTATCCTAAACCTGAGCAAAGCTACCGAACATCAGACCAGGACTTCGTTTGCAAGAGGAATGCTTCCAGAGCTGTGGTGGTGCTACCGTAAGTAGCAATAAGACTCACATCTCCTTTAGCTGTTGATCATGGTACTTACTCCCTCGTAAGAAGTTGTTGCTTCTTCATGTGCATTTTCGTACTGCAGGGTGTGGGTAGTACCTCAATGTATCAGCGCTCGAAAATATTCATGTCGGTTTCTCGTCACTCTATCTCCTAGTGAGAAATAGCCAAGTCCGTCAAAACTGATACTACTACAACTAATGATAAGCACGACTGATGTGGGAAGTGTGACTGAGGATACGTATGTTTCCGACTTAAAAAGACATATAAAATTCATTAATTTCGTAAGACACAGAACAGCACTCTTCTGACTTCGTTCTAGTTGGTTCATAAGCAGCTCGAGAAGCGATTATACACAGACGATGCCTTGCTTGGACACCAGAATAGTATAGAATGAGATAGTGTTATCATTTTAAAGTTTGTTACCATAGCGATTGAGGGAGGAAACTTGTAGGTTGGTTGTATGTCTGATGTTGGACAAATATATCCTTCATTAAGGTATTAAAAGCGCTGCATTACGCACGAGTAATACTTCGGAAAGCGTACGACTTTAACAATATAACATTTTTTGGTGCAGGACCATATAACCATAGAAGTGTGTGCTTATGCTCTACGATCATCTGTCTCATGTCGATAACTTCCTGGTACTGACTCCAGATAGTGGAATAATGCTTCAGAATTGATAGCACGGTTGATTTATATGAAATGTTTCAAACTCCATCCATCTGGAGCTCCATCATGTATAAATCACATGCTTCTTCTTAACCATCTGTTACATCACCCCAATATTCTCATGTGTACAATACACCAATAAGATATGTTACCCTCAGTGACACGCACGTATCTGGAGAGATGTTGTCTATTTGGATGGGTGCCCTGGGTAATATTGGTGTTGTAGCGATGATTGGTCAAGGACAATGTGCGAGAGATCTGTCAATCTCTTACTTTATCCTACGAATGCGAGAATACACTGGAACGCCCATCCACACGGGGACAGTCGTATTTGTAAATTCTGTATTATGAACGATGCTCTGGAAATATGAAGATAACCTAATTGATCTGGTATAGGATGCCGTCTGATATGGTTTTTATGTATGTGGCCAAATATACCTACTGTACAGTCATCTATCTGCATTCTCAATCTAGTATATGGTGCCTGCAGAGTAGCGGAGGGATGATTTAGCGATGGAGCAGAAACTGGGAAGCATTCTGCCATGCCATTGGCTGGCGTTGAAATTACGAGCCAACTGGTATACTTTGATGTATATGGCTAAATGGAGGTACTGCATAGTCATTTATCTGCATTCGAAATATAACATAAGGCACATGCAAAGTGGTGGAGGGGTGATTTAGCGATGACACAGAAAGTGGGTAGCAATCTGCTGTGTTGTTGGGTGGTGTTGAAATCATGCAATAACTGGTAAGATTACTAAAATTGATCAAGCCATCAAATGCTGTACATATTAGAATACCCTGCCCCATATCAACGGTGTCTTTCCTGTTCCATCCATGCACTCTTATGCTGTTTATTACCACAAAATGTTTTACTGACACCACATGTTTGAGATGGAGAGAGAACACTGGATATCTGCTATTTACCGCTGTGCAGCATGGAATTAAATGTAAAGGTCATCACCTTCTGACAATTGTTTGGCAGCGTTCCTCAATGCTGCAGACTTGTGTTGTTTCTATATGCTGCAATGTTGTCCATATGTTTTTTCTTTTCATCAGTAAAATAACAGTACCTCTTTTTATTTTTACTACCTCATGCATGTTGTGAACAGCACCTTCCAGTGACGATCAACACTGCAATAGTATTCATATTCATGACTGCAAAATCAGGAAACAATGTTCGTTGAAACTGGGGCATCCACTACGCTGTGGCTGTGGAAGATGAGATTAATTGTATAGGTCATCGCTTCGCATAGCTGTTGGGAACACTCAACTATGTCGCAGACTCTTCCAGTTTCCATAGGTTGTGATGTGTTCCATATTTTTGTTACTGAGAGACATCGCCTCTATCTTTTATTTCTACATATTTTTCTGTGAGAGCCGAGGAGCGAAATGTGTCGATGTTGGTTGAGCACCAGACACAAACCTCGAAGCCATGGTAGAAAAACAAAGTGTACCGCTGTGTAGAAAGCTGCAGTCATACACTATTTGGATGTGTTAAAGCTGAAAAAGCAATGTATTAAACTGCTTTCGAAGAAACAATACAGTAACCCTCTCTTGTAACTGGTAATCTGTCGGATATAGTCTTCCTCCAGTACAGTCGATAAAAGTACAAGTGACACTGATCACTGGGCGCCTGCTCAAATGGAGCAGTACATGTGTATGTAACACGCTCTATGTTGATACGAAGACAGTATTTGTTTTTCGATGTATTGGAAGAGATATGCTGTAAAATCTTATAGTAAGTTCTATTACAAGGGTTGTTCACTCAAAACTATACTCAGTGATTTTGCCCATAAAACTAATGGAAATTGGCTGTTCTGTTCTTGTGGTATCATGATGGAGTTCAGTACTGTCTCGAGTGCATGTTTCAAAGGAGACGTTAGCACAAGTCCTATGTTATTTCATACTTCATAACTTCAAATTATAAACTAGACACCGCTTGAATTATAGCTCATTGTGGAACCTAGAAATGAAAATGTTTTCTCCCAACATCTTAGGTGTATCAGGCTGTGATGATCAATTTGCTTACGTAACTAGAAATCAAGAATTTCCTGTATCGTCCGCAGCTCGTGGTCGTGCGGTAGCGTTCTCGCTTCCCGCGCCCGGGTTCCCGGCTTCGATTCCCGGCGGGGTCAGGGATTTTCTCTGCCTCGTGATGACTGGGTGTTGTGTGATGTCCTTAGGTTAGTTAGGTTTAGGCAGTTCTAAGTTCTAGGGGACTGATGACCATAGATGTTAAGTCCCATAGTGCTCAGAACCATCTGAAACAATTTGCTGTATCATAGAAACTTGACAGACATGTCGTTAGAGGTGATCTATGGATAAAAAATGACAAATGTGAGACGGTACTTGATTTCGATGTATATGAAGAGAGAGACGCAGTAAGATCTTATAGGAGGTTCTTTTACAAGACACTCACGATATGTTCCGTAAACGCCAGTGTGATATAGAATCACATTGGTGAAAGAGCCCCTGCTATGTTGTAAAAACAGTAACATCTTGAATTACAGCATGTTGTTGTCAAATGCAGAATGATTATTTTTTTCTGACATGTGACTAAATGGCTTGAAAGATTGTATTCTGTAGTATTATATCATGTGTCTGAAATGTTTTTCATATACATGTGGATGACAGTTTATTCACAGATACTGCTTTAAACGCGAGGGACGCCCTCAGATCATGTTATTTGTTCCTCAGTCTCGAAGAAATTGCTTAATATAGATGTTTTTCTTTAGAGTTTAAATTCTTTCCTTTTTTTAGTTCAATGACGGTTTCGAAATAACATGGAGATACTGTGGTGATTGGTAGATTTTGCACCAAAATAGTGGATTTTTTTCCAATTTTATGGAGGGCTGACATGTGTAGTCCTCTGCCATCTAATCATTTATAATCGGCAGTGGATGTCGCAAAATAATGAGATGCGAATTGTATCCTCCAGCCGAACATAAAAACTATGCCGATTTTGCTCATGAAACTAAAAGAAAATGGACAGAGGATATTTATTATTCTTGCTATTGTCATCTCCTTTTAAATAGATGATTACAAAAGATGCGTTGACATTAATTACAGTTGTTATAGTGCACTGGTTTCCTTGCAGAGCAGCATGCACTGGCGGGGGAGTTATGAGGACCATCCTGTGTGTGTGTGTGTGTG
Organism: Schistocerca americana; assembly: GCF_021461395.2. NCBI lineage: Eukaryota > Metazoa > Arthropoda > Insecta > Orthoptera > Acrididae > Schistocerca > Schistocerca americana. Next base: position 378,739,299 of record NC_060120.1, on the reverse strand, counting down.
TGTGTGTGTGTGTGTGTGTGTGTGTGCACGTGTAGTTGTTCTAGGCACCTAGGTAGCTGAATGGGGAATAGCTACATTTTAGCCTCATTCATCTCATGTATTTCTCCAGGCAGCCAGCATTACAGCCTTTTGTGTTAGTGAAGAACTGCCGAATGGAGCATCCGGCCGCGTGGCTCACCCTGGAGGCTGCTCCGGCCACAGCTGGGGACGACTCGGCTCCCAGACATGGCAAACATCTTTCAGTCATACGTGGTGATCTGCTTGTTTCCATGCAGTGAAATTTCAGTAAGAGATCTGGAGAGTTCTCTGGAATTTCGTTCTTGTCCCACGGGAGTCCAGTCTTTCCGAGAAATACGTTAAACAGATTGCAAAAACATCTTCTTCTTGTCTTATGTCTATCTGTGACTAATTTCCGAAGACTGGAAACAGTATATCAATGCCACCAAGAGAACCTCTTTGTGGACCGCCAGCAGCGAGACAGAAGAGGCCCCTATATCTACCTATGGTGAAGAGAGGGATGGTGAGGGAGGGTGGGGGTAGGGTCAGACTACCTCCAAATTGGTTAGTTTGTGAGCGCCTATCGAGGAGAACACAGCTGTTAACTGCTGCCGCTCTGCAGTCTACTGAGGTCAGTTTTAGCGGTAGTTGTGTTATTACAATGATTTATCCCAATCCCCAGTACAAGTGTTTCATTATGACCCATTAATTACGAGTGCTGGTTTTTTCACGACAATTTCGTTGTGTAGTTAGAACAGTGATGCATTTTCCATCAGTTGTGGTAGCATATATTGGCTTTTATTAACTGGGCTGCAAGGCGATAGTCAAGCAGGCGTCTGTGGCGAATCCTGCCGTCAAACAGCGATAGATACACTCCTCAGCTGTTTTCTTACAGGTTTTGATTTGGTTTGGTCGTGTGACTAGTGCCTCCCATCGGATAGACTGTTCGCCGTGTGCACGTCTTTCGATTTGACGCCACTTCGGCGACTTGCGCGTCGCTGGGGATCAAATGATGATGATGAGGACAACACAACATCCAGTCCCTGAGCGGAGAAAATCTCCGACCCAGCCGGGAATCGAACCCGGGCCCTTAGGTTGGACATTCTGTCGCGCTGACCACTCAGCTACCGGGGACGGACATGCTTACAGATAATACACTTATTAAACTCCTCTCTGTCCAACACCAGGATCTTGTCAGTTGAATATATTTCCCACCAATATATATATACCAGGTGATCAAAAAGTCAGTATAAATTTGAAAACTTAATAAACCACGGAATAATGCAGATAAAGAGGTAAAAATTGACACACGTGCTTGAAATGACATGGGGTTTTATTAGAACAAAACAAAAAAAATTCAGATGGCGCTGGACAGCAAAACGTCAGTGACTGCGCATGACAATCGTGTATAAAAGGAGCTGTAATGAGAGAGAGAATAAGATGCGCCAACAGTCGCAGCATCATCCCCAGCCTGCTGGAACGTACGATGTTTATGCAGGATGGCGCTCCACCCCATATTGCTAGACGCGTGAAAGATCTCTTGCGCGCGTCGTTTGGTGATGAATGTGTGCTCAGCCGCCACTTTCGTCATGCTTGGCCTCCCAGGTCCCCAGACCTCAGTCCGTGCGATTATTGGTTTTGGGGTTACCTGAAGTCGCAAATGTATCGTGATCGACCGACATCTCTAGCGATTCTGAAGACAACATCCGACGCCAATGCCTCACCATAACTCCGGACATGCTTTACAGTGCTGTTCACAACATTATTCCTCGACTACAGCTATTGTTGAGGAACGATGACGGACATATTGAGCATTTCCTGTAGAGATCGTCATCTTTGCTTTGTCTTCCTTTGTTATGCTAATTATTGCTATTCTGATCAGATGAAGCGCCATCTGTCGGACATTTTTGAACTTTTGTATTTTCTTGGTTCTAATAAAACCACATGTAATTCCAAGTATGTGTGTCAATTTTTACCTCTCTATCTACATTATTCCGTGATTTATTCAGTTTTCAAATTTATACTGACTTTTTGATCATCCAGTATATATATATATATATATATATAGCACCTTACACCACAACCTTTTCCCGCCAGCTTATATGTGAAGGGTTGAGTTTGAGCGCGTCTGACACTAGTTTCAAATAGTATTGCAAAATTTTTTCCCAGCAGGATAACACCAGTTGTGTGGCATCGTCAATTTTTGGGCTGTATTGTGATTTTAGGCAGTCATTGTGTAGCGCTATGCATGTATTTGTGTAATTAGGGCCGATCTTTATGATTAAACACATAATTAGGACCGGTTTTTATTTCAGCTCCCCAACCAAAATAAATACTAACCTTAACTTCCTCTCCTGCATCTGGGGGGATTACATGTTTTGGGGGATGCACTTGGGCTTTCCGTCCAGAAGGCACAGTGTTCGCGTCCCAGAAATGGACACCATCATTTTTAATTTCCCGCCAATTCCCAGGTGGGGGCTGGAATGGAACATCAGCACAGTCCTGGGAAATAGAAATTCCCACAAAATTCGAAATTCCCGCCAATAGGATTGGTTGGGTAGTGGGAGGGGGAGGGCTTCAGAGGGGCATGGGATACCCACATGCAGACTGAGGATAAGGCATGATGTCTTCTGAGTGGGAGGGGGTAGAGGTGGGCGTGGTTTGGTGGTGAAGATGCGTATTGGGGTAATTATTTGATCACTTTAATTATTTGTATATGTTTTATATCAAAATTATGCTCTTGCCACCATCTCCCTACTACTGCGGTGGTCTTATAAATTATTCAGTAATAGGGATCTGCTGTGACCTTTTGCCTTTAGCACACTTACTAGTTCAATAAGAAATATTTTTCATGTGGGGCATATATTCAGTCAGCGTGGTTTTACTTCCACTATCTTCAGTAATATTCTTACAAGTAGGTTTTTGTCTAGATATCCAGATTAGCACGTGCTACGTTATGTTCCAGCCAGTATTCTTTGAATATTAAATATTTACAGATACTTGTAGGAAAATGTATACACTGAGGTGACAATAGTCACGGGGTAGCTATATGCTTGTATACAGATGATGGTTGTATCGAGTAAACGAGGTACAAAAGGGCAGTGTGTTGGAAGTCCTGTCATTTATACTCAGTTGATACATGTGAAAAGATCTCTGATGCATTTATAGCCGCACAACGCAAATTAACAGACTTTGATCACGGAGTGGTAGTTAGAACTAGACTCACGGGACACTCAATTTCATTAGGCGCTCGGGAATTCAGTACACCGAGATCGACAGTGTCAAGAATGTGCCGAGAATGCTTAATTTCAGGCATTACATCTCACCAGCGACAACGCAGTGGCCGACAGCCTTTTCTTGACGATCGAGAGCAGTAGCTTCTGCGTAGAGTTGTGCGAACAGACAAGCAACACTGCGTGAAATAACCCCATAAATCATTGTGGAACGTACAGTGAACATATTCATTACGATAGTGGGGTGAAATTTGGCCATAACGGGCTATGGCAACAGACGACCGATGCGACTGCCTTTGCCAACACCTCGACATCGCCTACAACGCCTCTCCTGGGCTCGTGATCATATCGGTAGGACACAAGACGGCTGGTAAACTGTGGCTTCGTCATATGAGTCCCGATTTCAGTTGGTAGAAACTGATGGTAGGGTTCGAGTGTGGCGGAGTCCCCAAGAAGCCTTGGACCCAAACTGTCAACAAGGCACTCTCAAGCTGGTGATAGCTACGTAATGGTGTGGGCTGTGTTTTTTACTGAACAGATTATTGACTGGAAATGGTTATGTTTTGTGAGCTGTGTTCCCAACTGAGCCGATCATTGACTGGATATGGTTATGTATGGCTGCTTGGAGACCATTTTCAGCCATTTAACGATGGAACTTTTATGGATGATAGTGTGCCATATCACCGGGCTACAGTTCTGGACAATTCGGCCGAATGATTTGGCCACCCAGACCTCCCGACATGAACCCCATTGAACATAAGGGACATAATCGAGTGCTCATTTCATGCACAAAATCAGTATCGCCATAACTTTCGCATCTATATATAGCTATAGAGGCAGTATGGCCCAATATTTCTTCTGGGGACTTCCATGTATTTGGTGAGTCGATGCTACTAGAGTTGAAGCACAACTCAGGGCAGTAGGAGGTCCGACTCGATATTGGGAGGTATTCAATGACCTTTGACACCACAGTGTAGAATCTTGCTCAGTGCACGTGTTTTGCTTAACGGGGGACTCATCTTCCCATCCTGCTGTCCAGTATGGCTACAGGGTCATACTCCTCAACACATTGCAACGCGGGATTAGCCGAGCGGTCCAAGGCGCCGCAGTGATGGACTGTGCGGTTGGTCCCGGCGGAGGTTCGAGTCCTCCCTCGGGCATGGGTGTGTGTGTTTGTCTTTAGAATAATTTAGGTTAAGTAGTGTGTAAACTTAGGGACTGATGACCTTAGCAGTTAAGTCCCATAAGATTTCACACACATTTTTTTCCTCAACACATTCTACACGAGCATTTGTGACAGTCGATTCCGTTCCATGGAAAACGTTGTGCGGAAGTGAGTGCGTGTGACGATGTCCGACGGGCTGTAATTCACATCACTTAGCGGTTTTCAGGTATGGCGATTAGAGCTTCAATCCAAGGGTATCACTGACCTTTTAATATTGGCAATACATTACAATGAGGTTCGTGAAATTTGTGCAATAGAGTAACGTAGTGTAAACGAACATCATCGTCACGAACACGTAATCTGGGCCAACTATTTCCCTGAAAGTCACATATTTATTTGTAGTACCGCAACTCTGTACTTGTAGAAATGAATCATAAAGTTTCGACCACCGACAACGATATGAAGTGTAGTAGGAGAGACTATTATACCTCGAAACCCTTTTCAGACCTTTTCCTCTGGCCAGCCCTGGTACAGAAATTTAATATATTTTCTTATTCCATTTTGAAATGATAACATTCAGCTCAAGTGTCTTGTAACATTTTTCTGAAATTACAAAAGTACTCTGGAGAAGAAAGTTTTTCCCAATTGTGAAAAACTGCTCCAACGTGTAACATGGTCATGTACGTAGAAACAAATATTCTATCCAAATTTAAGTGTTGCCATCCACAGTATCTTATCAACACCATATTCAGTTGCCTGTCTGTTGCATTACTACTCTACTATACGCCAATAATCAGTAAGTGAAATCAAATTAAGAAGCAAGCTTACTAAAAATCAGTTACAAGTTGAAAAGTTAAAGTTCATTTGCAAATATTATGTGTTTCAATGCAGAAAATCTCCTTCCATTTTAAGGTACAAGATATTGTACGACTGACGAAATAAGATGTAAGTGTCCCCACTGTAAATAAAATAAGTGGTTTTAAAAATATTCAGAATTTTACTCAGCAGAAAACTCTGTCGCTGAAGAATTAACTGTATCCTGCAAACGGCTTTAATATATTATACAGAATTTAGATATGTAGAACTCGTAATATTTACAAATGCTGCAGAAAACACAATCTCACTTCTCAGCAACAAAAACAGTAGAAAATGATGGCAACTGCTTATGGTGGCTTCTAGTACCCAATTGGTTGTGTGGTTCTGAATCAGACATTAGACTGAAACGTCGATCAGGAAACATCATGCGTCCCCAGGTACAATGCCTCCAGGTACAACACTCTCCGCTGTGTTCGTCCAACATCACCCTTTGCCACATTATTACCCATGAATTTCAGAGACTACCGCCTCCCCTCCCAGACAATTGTCCAACTAGCGCGATTCTGAAAACTGAAGCGGTATTCATATGTAAAGAGGAAACTGCTCCACTTATTGATTGTCCAATTTTGATGTTGCTGGCTGCGCAGTAAACGAGATCCATTACGCAGTTTCGTAAACAGGATACATATCGCCGAACATGACGACTCGTAATGGTCACTGATAGTCAGGTCTACACACTTCAGTCTCTCCAATCTGCATACAAGACGTGCATCGCCGATGGGAAATTTTGAATTAATAGACCCTGCAACGATAACAACTACTCCCATGGTCCCAGTACAGAACTTAACTGCACGTACCAGCCATCTAGTTCGCTATGGTATCTGATTACTGTAAAATCAATAAAAGACTCAAAGAAGGTGGTTTCTTATGAAACTGCCAGTATGTTGTACTATTTCACATATTCCTACTAAAGAGGAAAGTTCTAAGCTGGTAGCAGATATTAGGTTTAACTATATAACCCTACAACGTATGTTATTTGCAAAAGATCATAAAATTAGACTGTTGATAACGACTCTCTTAATAAATTATGATTGTCTATTCAGACTAGTTACTTCTATATCACAATTCCTCTGTACGCCAACGACTTGAATACTCTTTTATAGTTTAATTTTAGGGATCTACCCAAAAATATAGTACTTTTCTCTATGATGCACTCCAATATTAAAGCGAACATCAATTCTCTTTTGCTTCCTTTAAGCTTATGTCGTTAGGGCACTGGGTTTCCGAAAACGTGGTGCATCAGCTTGTGTGATTAAGTTTACTCGTAAACTCCCTATATCTATCACTCAACTTGATTCACCTCCTTCTTTGCGTAAGAAACAACTAAAAAACGATTAAATTTATTTATATGCCCACGCAAAACTAATCTTTTACAAACCTCCTTACTTACCTCCGCTTAACAAACTGAAACTAGACATGCTGTCCTTTGTTCTGTGAAACGTTCGCCACAGAAGGAAAGACCGACCTGTTTGGAAAGTCAGCGATAGAGCTTTTTGTGTTTCTATAAAAACACGTTCTACACCGACTAAATTTAATTTTTTCTCTTTTTTTTATTTCTTTTCTTCAAGTGAGGGACAGAACAATTCTTTCCTACTTAATTTTCTTTAAATCTACATCTACATCTACATTGATACTCCGCAAGCCACCCAACGGTGTGTGGCGGAGGGCACTTTACGTGCCACTGTCATTACCTCCCTTTCCTGTTCCAGTCGCGTATGGTTCGCGGGAAGAACGACTGTCTGAAAGCCTCCGTGCGCGCTCTAATCTCTCTAATTTTACATTCGTGATCTCCTCGGGAGGTATAAGTAGGGGGAAGCAATATATTCGATACCTCATCCAAAAACGCACGCTCTCGAAACCTGGCGAGCAAGCTACACCGCGATGCAGAGCGCCTCTCTTGCAGAGTCTGCCACTAGAGTTTATTAAACATCTCCGTAACGCTATCACGGTTACCAAATAACCCTGTGACGAAACGCGCCGCTCTTCTTTGGATCTTCTCTATCTCCTCCGTCAGACCGATCTGGTACGGATCCCACACTGATGAGCAATACTCAAGTACAGGTCGAACGAGTGTTTTGTAAGCCACCTCCTTTGTTGATGGACTACATTTTCTAAGCACTCTCCCAATGAATCTCAACCTGGTACCCGCCTTACCAACAATTAATTTTATATGATCATTCCACTTCAAATCGTTCCGCACGCATACTCCCAGATATTTTACAGAAGTAACTGCTACCAGTGTTTGTTCCGCTATCATATAATCATACAATAAAGGATCCTTCTTTCTATGTATTCGCAATACATTACATTTGTCTATGTTAAGGGTCAGTTGCCACTCCCTGCACCAAGTGCCTATCCGCTGCAGATCTTCCTGTATTTCGCTACAATTTTCTAATGCAGCAACTTCTCTGTATACTACAGCATCATCCGCGAAAAGCCGCATGGAACTTCCGACACTATCTACTAAGTCATTTATATATATTGTGAAAAGCAATGGTCCCATAACACTCCCCTGTGGCACGCCAGAGGTTACTTTAACGTCTGTAGACGTCTCTCCATTGATAACAACATGCTGTGTTCTGTTTGCTAAAAACTCTTCAATCCAGCCACACAGCTGGTCTGATATTCCGTAGGCTCTTACTTTGTTTATCAGGCGACAGTGCGGAACTGTATCAAGAAAAATAGCATCTACCTGGGAGCCTGTATCTAATATTTTCTGGGTCTCATGAACAAATAAGGCGAGTTGGGTCTCACACGATCGCTGTTTCCGGAATATGAAAGATTCCACTATATCCTAACGACATTTTCCTTTTAAGGTTACTTTATAGCCGCAATTGAAAAAATAACCTCATTTGCCTCTGAAATTCAAAGGTTATCTTTGAAATATTTTTATTCCGAAAGCTCGTCTTGTGTAAAATAATGCTATTATTCCTTCCTACGACATCCCCTTACTATTCCTATTGAAAAATTAACTTTCTATGTGTAACACTACGGTATAGAATATGATTTTTGTTGTTTGAGAAATTTTCACTGTTCCTGAAGTTCTTTCCTGTGCTGATTTCAGGTCTGTTACTGGTTTGTTTTATCACGTGCAGTTTTATCACAAATGAGTTAAACTCAGTTTCACTAAAATCCAATCCCACCGAGAGAAATTTTATTGCAAGTAAGGGTAATTTAGCCCGCCCGGTTGGCCGTGCGGTCTAACGCACGGCTTTCGGGCGGGAAGGAGCGCCTGGTCCCCGGCACGAATCCGCCCAGTGGATATGTGTCGAGGTCCGGTGAACCGGCCAGTCTGTGGACGGTTTTTAGGTGGTTTTCCATCTGCCTCGGTGAATGCGGGCTGGTTCCCCTTGTTCCGCCTCAGTTACTCTATGTCGGCGATTGCTGCGCAAGCAAGTTCTCCACGTACGCGTACACCACCATTACTCTGCTACGCAAACAAAGGGGTTACACTCGTCTGGTGTGAGACGTTCCCTGGGGAATCCACCGGGGGCCGAACAGCACAATAACCCTGGGTTCGGTGTGGGGTGGTGGAGGGGTGAAGTGGACTGCGGTAGTTGTCGTGGGGTTGTGGACCACTGCGGCTGCGGCTGCGGCTGCGGCTGCGGCTGGGACGGAGCTTCTCCGTCGTTTCTAGGTCCCAAGTTAACCATACAATACAATACAAGGGTAATTTTCAGAATGAGATTTTCACTCTGCAGCGGAGTGTGCGCTGATATGAAACTTTCTGGCAGATTAAAACTGTGTGCCGAACCGAGGCTCGAACTGGGGACCTTTGTCTTTCGAGGGCAAGTGCTCTACCAGCACGACTCACTCCCCGTCCTTCACAGCTTTACTTCTGGTAGAGCACTAGCCCGCAAAAGGCAAAGGTCCTGAGTTCGAGTCTCGGTCCGGCACATAATTTTAATCTGCCAGGAAGATTCAAGGGTAATTTTATTTTAGTAAAATGAAACAGTTGACCACACCTTTCTCGCCCATATGGCTGTTATGCGGAAAACGTTATAATTCATTGTTAACATGCTACATTGTTGTGACGTTATGTTTGTGCTATTAAAAGTTGTCTTGCAGTTTCTAAGAAATGAGTTTGCCAAGTGTTTCAATAATCCAAATGTATTCTGTTATGTTTGTGGCAGCTACCTAAGAAAAGTCAAGGCATTCGTAGTTTCGTGGAAAACGTCTACTGCACATACTTTGGTTTAAGGTTTGATGGTAAAGACAAAAGCTGAGCACCACACAAGGGATACCGTACGTCCAGTGTACCATAAGAAGATGCCTGAAAAACCTCACAGTTGTGTTGAAGTACGAGAACCATGTAAAACATTCTCGGACAAAGTATGGAGATTTGAAGGCAGTTGGCCGGCCGATGTGGCCGTGCGGTTCTAAGCGCGTCAGTATGGAACCGCGTGACCGCTACGGTCGCAGGTTCGAATCCTGCCTCGGGCATGGATGTGTGTGATGTCCTTAGGTTAGTTAGGTTTAAGTAGTTCTAAGTTCTAGGGGACTGATGACCTCAGTAGTTGAGTCCCATAGTGCTCAGAGCCATTTGAAGGCAGTTGGCGCGTTAATTGGTCAGTAATTCGGCTGTACAAGAGCATCTTGCGCGTTTCTTCGGTGAGTGGGACAGCGGTGCCAAAGACAAGCATTGGCAGGTAACTAAATCGCCCGAAAGAAAAAAATCCTTCAACCTGATTCACAGAATACAGTAAATAAACCAAATGTTCAACTAAGCAAGATAGTATTACCTCCTCTTCACATCGAGCTTGGATTAATGAAATAGTGCACTAAGGCATTTCCAAAATATATTGACTGCTTTCTGTATTTGATAACAAGATTTCCAGAAGTACCTTATGAGAAACAAAAAACGGATCCTTGTGGGACTAAAGATGAGTAATTGATGAGAGACAATTTGTTTGAAGGTACAACCAATCCATTGGAAAAAAGAGCTTGGATTTCTTTTAAAGAATCAGTGACCAACATTTTGGGCAACAACAACAATTCAAATGATAAAAACATGGTTAAGGCAATGGTGCAGGGTTTCATGATATTAAGATGTAGCTTGAGTGTGAATCCTTGTTTTCCACATTCACATGTTGCGTTTCTCTGCGAATCTTGGTATTGTCAGTGAAGTACAAGCAGAACGGTTCCACTAGGACAGGACCGAGACGGGAAAGAGATACCAGGGAAAATGAATGGAAAAGTTATAGGTGACTACTGTTTTATACCAAAAATGGGTGGCACTGGTGATGGGAGACCATCAAGGAAGAAAAATTTCGTCCTGTATCAGAAAGAACTTGATGCAGTGAAGTCAATGAAGGAAAATTAAACTGTCATATATGTGTTGTGTTTTTGTAGTGATTATTAGCTTATTTAAGTGAACATATTCGATAGCCTACTGTAACGAAGTGTGTAGTGATGCCGTACAAAGTTATAAAAGTAAATCATTTATATTTAATACAATAGAAAAATATTGCTTGTTAGAAGAAAACTTCAGATGTGCTTTGTACAAAAATCTGACAAGACACAGAAAACCAGAATCAGATTTGAAATGAGAATGAAAAATACTTTAAATATCACCTTCAGATCATAAACATCGGTCCAAAAGTTTTAAGACGTAGCATGGTTCTTGAGATTCTATTTTTTTATCTTTTGATTAAGATTCTGTGACTATATCGCCATGGGCAAAAATCACAAAATCGGGAACTAAGTTCGCATATTTAAATAACACCCAAATATTTATTCGCCACGAGTGAATACGGTGGTACAACAGGGTGTAAGCCGGCCGGTGTGGCCGTGCGGTTCTAGGCGCTTCAGTCTGGAACCGCGTGACCACTACGGTCGCAGGTTCGAATCCTGCCTCGGGCATGGATGTGTGTGATGTCCTTAGGTTAGTTAGGTTTAAGTAGTTCTAAGTTCTAGGGGACTGATGACCACAGATGTTAAGTCCCATAGTGCTCAGAGCCAGCCACCACGGCGTAAGAGTGCCAGTGTGCCCCAACCCCTTAAAAAAAAACATCTAGAAAAACTTTTGCCACCGCTACTTTGATCCTCTCCTTAACAGAGATAAGCAAAAGTCTTCCTCCTCAGGCTTTTGCGTCTAAACTATCAGTTTTCCCCAACGTGTTACCATTTCTTAAGTGCGAAGTAACGCTGAACGTGATTCAAATTAATGGTTACACCATTTTCGTAACAAATCCTTAAATCAGTAGTATATCTTGTCAAATTCAGGGCTACTACGGGCGTATACCAAACCACAAGTTCCAGAATTAGCTCTCTAGGGCCTACCAAACCACATTCGCACTTGAGTCGCCCTACAAACTCAATACTAAATCATACAGAGAACAACAACGATCATAGCCGATACTTCCTCATAAGAGCTTGCATCCTAACTGGAACAGAATCGGAGCCAATACAGATCTTCAGTACCCTACCCACCAAATATCCTCGACAATATTAGAACTGAAAAATCACACCCAGATGTTTACAATCTTTTTCGGATAATAACGACGTATTTATGCCCAGCCAGTACTTTAGTACTGAGGAAGATCCCAGAGATGCTCAATACCTTATCGTAATTGAACACGAACTCGTAAAATATGCCGTGGAACCTCAAATAATTCTTTCCCGAAATTTGGTAATAACGACGAGAGAACCACGATGCTCACTGGTAGTCAAACATTTACACAGACTTACCAAACCACGTACCATCAAGCCCGACTACACCTGCAGCGATAAAAAACTTACAGTCGTAGATCCGTTCATAGGTCAGACCAAACTGTTACCAATCCTAAAATCGATGTTTAAACGTTTCGGAAGCATTAAAAAGAATAAGTGAACAACGCTACAGCCACTTTTAACAGTGGTTGTATTGTTTTCGATGGCCTTCGGTATGCTTTGTGATGGGCACCTGCGGCGTGATGTTTGATATTCGCCGCTCGACAGGCTGGTGACTGGAAATGGTTGCCTCATCATCGTCCGCAGCGACCTTCCTCCGCTCTCTCTTTCCACAAAAATTAATACACAACAACTTACAAAACGTATTAAATAGATTACAATAATCATATTTTAACTAGATATTTGCCTGCGGATTATTCCGTAATGAGTTGAGGTGCCACACTGTTACATAACGTCCCACACAACACGTCGTGACACGTTGTAAAGACCCGGCACCCATTATACCTTTCACCTGCATACGAGACTCGCCGCCTGATAGCTCACTGAATCCAAGTAGGCGACAGTATTCTCGAGTAGCATTTCGACAGACGCCTGCAGGCATACTAACAGAAATGATTTTAGCGGGAAACATCGCTCGAGACTTTATGAAGCTGCTACAGGTGAGTTTTTATTCAGAAATCATTGCCTACATCCACTTGTTCCCTGGATAATCCGTGACACGACAATGATTAGCCAGTGTTGAGGATTGGACACCACCTGAATACGATACTACATATAAATGGCCCAACCATTACACTTACAGAACAAGGCACCCTGTAGGGTTCAACAGTTTTCAATGGCGGAAGACGACGGAGCATTAGAGATGGAACTTACACTATCTCAAATGGTTCAAATTGTTCTACGCACTATGGGACTTAACTTCTGAGGTCATCAGTCCCCTAGACTTAGAAGTACTTAAACCTAACTGACCTAAGGTCATCACACTCATCCATGGCAGGCAGGCAGGATTCGAACCTGCCACCGTAGCAGCAGCGCGGTTCCGGACTGGAGCACTTACAACCGCTCGGCCACAGCGGGCGGCTACACTACCTCAACCAAAGTATCTGGGCACCCCTGTGTACTGCGGAACTAACCACTAGATGCTGCGAGGGGCGGACCCACCACTGTATATCTGTACACCACAGTCTAATGTGGAGCGGACCATTACACGTCACGATACGCGGGCCCGCCACTATACAAGGAGTCGGAGAGCATGTGTTGTCAGTAGTGAAGCAGTAACAGCAGACTGGGTTGGTCAGGAGAGATGCGTGACTTCGAAAGTGGACTAGTCATTGGATATGAGTTGAGTAACAGATCCTTCAGGAACATTGTAACCCATCGATTGGTGACCGTAAAGTAAAGCGATGGAAGAACATAGCTAAAGCAATACCAGGCAGACCTCATGTAGCGACAGAGTGGTACCTCCGAGCACTACAGAAGTTGGTTGTACAAAAATGGCATGAAATCAGTGGAAGGAATCACTCTGGGATTTAAAAGTGCTGCCAGCAGTCCTTTTATCATAATGACCGTACGCAGGGAGTTAAAAATAGTGGGGTGCGGTGGTCGATAATCTTCTGGCACGCCACAAATTTCTTTTGTCACTGCTAGGCGACGCTGGAGGTGGAGTAAAGGGTGGCGCCACTGGGCAGAGAACGACTAGAAACGAGTGACTTGGAGCCTTGAACCACTCGGTATCCTGTGGCAATCCCGTGTAATGGTTTGGTTTTGGCGAATGCCTGGAGTGCGTTAACTGTCAACAGGTGTAGTGCCACCAGTGTGGTACGGTGGAGGTGATGTTTAGGTGTGAGGGTGTTTTTGGCGGTTAGGGTGTGGTCTCCTTATTGCGCTTCAAAAAAATCTTGTTACAGGACGATATGAGCATGTTTTGCGGCACTAGCCGGCCGGAGTGGCCGAGCGGTTAAAGGCGCTACAGTCTGGAACCGCACGACCGCTACGGTCGCAGGTTCGAATCCTGCCTCGGGCATGGATGTGTGTGATGTCCTTAGGTTAGTTAGGTTTAAGTAGTTCTAAGTTCTAGGGGACTTATGACCACAGCAGTTGAGTCCCATAGTGCTCAGAGCCATTTGAACCATTTTTTTTTGTTTTGCGGCACTGTCTACTGCGTGCAGTTCAGGAACAGTTCGGAGATGACGATTGTTCATATCAGCATTAGAATGCAACCTGTCTTAAAGCAGCGTATGTGAGGCAATGGTTTGTGGATAATAACATTCCTGAAATGGACTGGCCTGCCCATAATCCCCATCTGAATCCAATGAAACATTTTTGAGATGGGTCAAAACTTCGCCTTAGCTCCAGACCCCAGCGTCTAGCTTCTTCTCCGGCTTCGGCTCTTGACGAAGAATCGACTGTCATTCCTCAACAGACTTTCAGACACCTCACTGAGAGAGTCTCCAGAAGAGTTCAAGTCGTCTTAAAGACGACGGGTGGACACACTCAATATTAATGTTACTACATCTACATCTATTTCGTTACTCTGCAATTCACACTTAAGTGCCTCGCAGAGAGCAATTTCATACTACTTCTCTGCCATTCCACTCTCGAATGGCGCGTGGGAAAAAGGAACACCTAAATCTTTCCGTTCGAGCTCTGATTTCTCTTATTTTATTATGATGATCATTTATCCCTAGGTAGGTGGGTGTCAACAAAATATTTTCGCATTCGGAAGAGAAAGTTGGTGATTGAAATTTCGTAAATAGATCTCGCCGCAAAGAACGCCGCCTTTGTTTCAGTGACTGCCACTCCAACTCGCGTACCATATCAGTGACACTCTCAACGCTATTGCGCCGTAACACGAAACGAGCTGCCCTTCTTTGCACGTTTTCGATGTCCTCCGTCAACCCTACCTGGTAAGGATCCCATATAGCGCAGCAATATTCCAGCAGAGGACGGACAAGTGTAATGTAGGCTGTCTCTTTAGTGGGTTTGTCGCATCTTCTAAGTGTTCTGTCAACAAAGCGCAGTCTTTGTTTCGCCTTCCCCACAATATTATCTGTGTGGTCTTTCCAATTTTAAATTGCTCGTAATTTTAAATCCTAGGTATTCAGTCAAACTGATAGCCCTTAGATTTGTGCCATTTATTGTATACCCAAAATTTATCGGATTTCTTTTACTACCCATGTGGATGAACTCGCACTTTTCTTTGATTAGTGCCAATTGCCACCTTTCGCATCATACAGAAATTCTCTCTAGATCATTTTGTAATTGAAATTGATGGTCTGATGATTTTACTAGACGGTAAATTACAGCGTCATCGGCAAACAATCTAAGGGGGCTGCTCAGATTATCACCTAGATCATTTATACAGGGTGTTACAAAAAGTCGAGCGGTTAGAAGCGCTTCAGTCTGGAACCGCGGGACCGCTACGGTCGCAGGTTCGAATCCTGCCTCGGGCATGGGTGTGTGTGTGATGTCCTTAGGTTAGTTAGGTTTAAGTAGTTCTAAGTTCTAGGATACTGATGACCTCAGATGTTAAGTCCCATAGTGCTCAGAGCCATTTGAACCACTTTTTTTTTTGTTACAAAAAGGTACGGCCAAACTTTCAGGAAACATTCATCACACACAAATAAAGAAACGATGTTATGTGGACATGTGTCCGGAAACGCTTAATTTCCATGTTAGAGCTGATTTTAGTTTCGTCAGTATGTACTGTACAACGTGATCAAATTGTAAATTTTCACAATCGTGTGGGCTGACGAGAATCCGCACGCAATTGTGCAATCACGTCATCAACACAGATTTTCTGTGAACGTTTGGGCAGGCATTGTTGGTGATGTCTTGATTGGGCCCCATGTTTTCCACCTACGCTCAATGGAGCACGTTATCATGATTTCATACGAGATACTCTACCCGTGCTGCTAGAACATGTGCCTTTAGAAGTACGACACAACATGTGGTTCATGCACGATGGAGCTCCCGCACATTTCAGTCGAAGTGTTCGCACGCTTCTCAACAACAGATTCTGTGACCGATGGATTGGTAGAGGCGGACCAATTCCATGTCCTCCACGCTCTCTTGACCTCAACCCTCTTGACTTTCATTTGTGGGGGCATTTGAAAGCTCTTGTCTACGCAACCCCGGTACCAAATGTAGAGACTCTTCGTGCTCGTATTGTGAACGGCTGTGATACAATACGCAATTCTCCAGGGCTGCATCAGCGCATCAGGGATTCCATGCGACGGAGGGTGGATGCATGTATCTTCGCTAACGGACGACATTTTCAACATTTCCTATAACACAGTGTTTGAAGTCTCGCTGGTACGTTCTGTTGCTGTGTGTTTCCATTCCATGATTAATGTGATTTGAAGAGAAGTAATAAAATGAGCTCTAACATGGAAAGTAAGCGTTTCCGGACACATGTCCGCATAACATATTTTCTGTCTTTGTGTGTGAGGAATGTTTCCTGAAAGTTTTGTAACACCCTGTATAAATCAGGAACAGCAGAGGGTCTATGACACTACCTTGCGAAACGCCAGTTATCACTTCTGTTCTACTGTATGATTTACTGTCTATCACTACGAACTGTGACCTCTCTGAGAGGAAATCACGAATCCAGTCACACAACTGAGACGATATCCCATATGCATGCAATTTGATTAATAGTCACTTGTGTGGAACGGTATCAAAAACCTTCTGGAAATCGAGGAATATGAAATCGATCTGAGATCCCTTGTCGACAGCACTCATTACTTCACTATTAGGAATTCGGATATTGTTGATCATATCGTGTAAGATCGAGTTTGGGAAGGCAGTCAGCTTTGTCCCTTTCAAATGAACCGTTCCAGAATTTGGAAAATGGATGACCGGATGACGAATTTGTACCGCCGTCTTCGAGTATGCGAGACAGTGTCTTAGCTAATTCTTACTTTGTTCGGCTAAACTGCTTGTTGGAGGGTCGAGGTAGTCCTAAAGTAGTTTACAGAGGTCATACAACGTTTAGGCTTTTAGAAATTTCACATTCTATGTTAGCAGCATAGGCTTCACTACGATATTATAGAAGGCTGGACATGTGAAAAAAGAGTCCAGATGAGCCAGGAACAGTGATCTTAGTTGGAAAATATAACATTCCCTCCTGTTTTATCCAAAAGCAGGCTCAGCGTTCTGCAGAACAATGCAGAATATTCTGTATTTCTCAATGTCAAAAATAAACGTGGAGCTGAATTTACTTTGGTGACTGCATTTAATTGTAATTAACCATCCTCTACCTACATATTTTTTCTTCTTTCTGTTATCAGGAGGCATTTCTCATACTGCACTTTTTATAAATGTTTGTACAATGCTTGGCGCCTATTAAAATTTGTTTTCTATTCCCTTTTCGGGTTAATTTTAATTCATGTGAACATCCAGTACCTCTGTTTGAGATATCAAACGAAACGTATTATGAAATTAACACCAACCATACACTGAGTCCTCGATGGACAGTTGGAGTGGAAATTATAAATCCGAGAGGCAGCTGTAAGCTCTGCAGATAGATGTCTCGCATACATTTTCATGTCGTGAAAGCCGTATATCGATATTTTAGTGGACTATGAGGAACATATTTTCTGCTTACAAGGGAACATCCCCATCACGCCCCCCTCAGATTTAGTTATAAGTTGGCACAGTGGATAGGCCTTGAAAAACTGAACACAGATCAATCGAGACAACAGGAAGAAGTTGTGTGGAACTATGAAAAAAAAAGCAAAATATACGAACTGGGTCGTCCATGTGTAAGATAGGCAATATTAAGGACAATGTGAGGCGAGGAGCGCCGTGGTCCCGTGGTTAGCGTGGACGGCTGCGGAACGAGAGTTCCTTGGTTTAAATCTGCCCTCGACTGAAAATTTTGCTTTCTTTATTTTCGCAAAGCTATGACCTGTCCGTTCGTTCATTTACGTCTCTATTCACTGTAATAAGTTTAGTGTCTGTGTTTTGCGACCGCACCGCAAAACCGTGTGATTAGTTGACGAAAGGACGTGCCTCTCCAGTGGGAACCGAAAACATTTGATCGCAAGGTCATAGGTAAACCGATTCCTCCACAGGAAAACACGTCTGATATTTTGTATACGACACTCGTGACAGCATGTGCGTCACATGACAGGAATATGTTGTCGACCCACCTAACTAGTACTCTTGGCGAATGGGTGAAAAGATTCTTCTACCTTGTCGGATTTAGTTTTTCTTGTGGATGTAATAATCACTCCAAAAAAAGTGATGAAAACATAAGAGTTTTTCACATAAACTGAAAATAAAATGTTAAAATTTTCGGTCGAGGGAAGATTTGAACTGAAGACCTCTCGTTCTGCAAGTGTTCACGCTGACCACGGGACCACGGCGCTCCTAGCCTCATACGGCCCTTAATAGGGCCTATATTACACATGGACTACCCATTTTGTATATTTTGCTTATTTTTTCATAGTTCCACATAACTTCTTCCTGTTTTCTCGATCGATCTGTGTTCAGTTTTTCAAGGCCTATCCACTGTGCCAACTTATAACTAAATCTGAGGGGGGTGCGATGGGGATGTTCCCTTGTTAGGAACAGTTGGTATGGGAAATCGCCCATAAAGGCGGATCAAGCAACGTATTTTGGTCAACAGCACAGACTGAACAAGCAATGGGAAACCACTCCATTAAAGATCTTAAGGACATGCCAAGTAGAATTCAACCATAAAAATTAACACTGATGAGAAATTAACTACTGATCATGGATCTAGGAAGCGAAGATCTGGCAGGAGACATAAGAGGGCTTCTCACCTCATCGTCGAGCGAAATCGCTCTAAAAAAGCACAAAGATGGGAAACAACCGCAAGTGAGAAAACTGGCTAAAGTGAAAGACAACATGAGAAGAATGAGACAAATACATGAGGTCTATGTGAAACAAGACAGGAAAGATATAGAGATTTCTACAGCGATGACTTTAGCGTAATTGATAGCGGTCGTGAGAAAAGATGAAAGCGTGGACTGGCAATTATAGTAAGAGGAAAAATGATCAAAAAATGTTTTCAATACTTATCATGTCAATGACCTGTTAAGGATGGTACAAAAATAAATAGACACCTATGGATGTGGTAGTAATATTTCCCAACATCTGGAAACTATGGCCGGCCGGAGTGGCCGAGTGATTCTAGGCGCTTCAGTTCGGAACCGCGCTGCCGCTACGGTCGCAGGTTCGAATCCTGCCTCGGGCATGGATGTGTGTGGTGTCCTTAGGTTAGTTAGGTTTAATTAGTTCTAAGTTCTAGGGGACTGATGACCTCAGTAGTTAAGTCCCATAGTGCTCAGAGCCATTTGAACCATTTTTTGAACCAATCTGCAATAGTTAAAAATAAATAGGGACTATTCCCAATACACAGTGATATGTGCTCGATATAACGAATGCATAGATCGTTACGATGGTAATGACTCAAAAAATGAAAGTAATCTAGCTGAAGGAATAAAGGAGTGCGAAAGGGAAGTGCAAGGTTCTCAAATTATGAGGCATGCTTTTGACATGCCCTTCGGTGTCTCAAAGAAAGAAAGGCAACCTGTGCTGATGACATTCCTCCAGAATTGCTGAAAACTTAGGAGACAACGTGGAAGACCAATTACGCAGGATGATAAACGACTGCTACGAAAGAGGAATCATGTCAGAAGGCTTGATACAATGCAGAACCATCTCCATACCTAATACAGGAAAGGTAGTTGACTCCATCAGTCATAAACAATACCATTTTTACCAAGTTTATCCAGAATACTCATTAATATAGTCTAGTTAAGAGCAGTATACTGGAGAAGACCAATCTGGTCGGCATAGGAACATGGGAAGCAACATTGGCCTTGTGCATGCTACGGGAGAGAAGGGTGGATATAAATAGAAGAATTTATCTTACCTTCATTAAGTTATATAAAGTTTTCGACAATGTAAATTTGGAGCTAATCTTCAGAGACATGAAAAAATAGGACTTAATTAGAAGGATACAAGAGTGAGTAATCAACTGTAACAGAAATAAGGCGAAAAAAGGAACATCTTTTAGGTAGAGGAATAAGCCAGTATTAGAAAACAGACAAAGGTGTCCCATATCTCCATGTTTCTTTAATGAGTTCAATAAGGAAGCTGTTCAGATCATAAAGGAGAAAACAAAGAGAATAAAAGCCATTGGTGAAAGGACACAGTGTATCAAATTTTTCTGATGACATCCTGATAGTTGGGGATTCCGAAAAAGAAATAAAGAGAATGCTGCAAGCCCCATCAAACATTCTCAGATTGTGGTAATTAAAAGTGAACAAACGGAAAGCATAAGCAATAGTAGTACGGAAAAATGTGGGAGAAATTAAAACCAACATGGCAATTCATGACGATAAAATCGATCAACTGTGGTATAATCACCGAGGACAACAGATGCTTAACGGAAGTGAAGAGTAAGATTGCATTGACAAAATAGGCATGCGATTAAAAGCCCAGCAAACATATGAAAATTGATGGCAGAAAATCTTTTACAATATAAATTGCATGGAGTACATCATACTTCATAAGTGAAAGTTGGACTCTGGATAAAGTGAACAGGAATCAACTCGAAGCTGCTGAAATGTGAATATGGCGGAAAGTGAAAATAAGGAGCTGGACAGAAAGAAAAGCAAACTTGGAATTCTTAAGGGAAGTAAACGAAGAGAGAAGATTCTTAAAGGAAATGGAAAAGAACAAATAAAAATTTATTGGAAATGTCATCAGACAATATACAGGGTGTTACAAAAAGGTACGGCCAAACTTTCAGGAAACATTCCTCACAGACAAAGAAAGAAAATATGTTATGTGGACATGTGTCCGGAAACGCTTACTTTCCATGTTAGAGCTCATTTTATTACTTCTCTTCAAATCACATTAATCATGGAATGGAAACACACAGCAACAGAGCGTACCAGCGTGACTTCAAACACTTTGTTACAGGAAATTTTCAAAATGTTCTCCGTTAGCGAGGATACATGCATCCACCCTCCGTCGCATGGAATCCCTGATGCGCTGATGCAGCCCTGGAGAATGGCGTATTGTATCACAGCCGTTCACAATACGAGCACGAAGAGTCTCTACATTTGGTACCGGGGTTGGGTAGACAAGAGCTTTCAAATGCCCCCGCAAATGAAAGTCAAGAGGGTTGAGTTCAAGTGAGCGTGGAGGACATGGAATTGGTCCGCCTCTACCAATCCACCGGTCACCGAATCTGTTGTTGAGAAGCGTGCGAACACTTCGACTGAAATGTGCAGGAGTTCCATCGTGCATGAACCACATGTTGTGTCGTACTTGTAAAGGCACATGTTCTAGCAGCACAGGTAGAGTATCCCGTATGAAATCATGATAACGTGCTCCATTGAGCGTAGGTGGAAAACATGGGGCCCAATCAGGACATCACCAACAATGCCTGCCCAAACGTTCACAGAAAATCTGTGTTGATGACGTGATTGCACAATTGCGTGCGGATTCTCGTCAGCCCACACATGTTGATTGTGAAAATTTACAATTTGATCACGTTGGAATGAAGCCTCATCCGTAAAGAGAACATTTGCACTGAAATCAGGATTGACACATTGTTGGATGAACCACTCGCAGAAGTTACCCGTGGAGGCCAATCAGCTACTGATAGTGCCTGCACACGCTGTACATGGTACGGAAACAACTGGTTCTCCCGTAGCACTCTCCATACAGTGACGTGGTCAACGTTACCTTGTGCAGCAGCAACTTCTTTGACGCTGACATTAGGGTTATCGTCAACTGCACGAAGAATTGCCTCGTCCATTGCAGGTGTCCTCGTCGTTCTAGGTCTTCCCCAGTCCCGAGTCATAGGCTGGAAAGTTCCGTGCTCCCTAAGACGCCGATCAATTGCTTCGAACGTCTTCCTGTCGGGACACCTTCGTTCTGGAAATCTGTCTCGATACAAACGTACCGCGCCACGGCTATTGCCCCGTGCTAATCCTTACATCAAATGGGCATCTACCAACTCCGCATTTGTAAACATTGCATTGACTGCAAAACCACGTTCGTGATGAAAACTAACCTGTTGATGCTACGTACTGATGTGCTTGATGCTAATACTGTAGAGCAATGAGTCGCATGTCAACACAAGCACCGAAGTTAACATTACCTTCCTTCCATTGGGCCAACTGGCGGTGAATCGAGGAAGTACAGTACATACTGACGAAACTAAAATGAGCTCTAACATGGAAATTAAACGTTTCCGGACACATGTCCACATAACATGTTTTCTTTATTTGTGTGTGAATAATGTTTCCTGAAAGTTTGGCCGTACCTTTTTGCAACACCCTGTATTTTCACCAGTAACGTTTATGAAAGGAAACTGTTGGCAAAGAAAGGAAGAGGGCGATCTAGGGTGGATTATTTAGGAGATTTCCAGAAGACGATAGTATGCGACAATTACATTGAAATGAAACGGACAGATAATGACAGCAGCGAATGGCTGCATAGACAAGGCATTAGCCATTAAAATACGTATGAATGAACCGTAGCCACTGCCCTGAAATTCTTCGACGATGTTGAGATTGCAATCTGTCACTGAGATGTTTCAAGGTGTCCGAATTTTTTTCTCTTTCAGAACAGGGTCTAAATGGCGCCTTGGTGGCATCACATCAAGAGATACATGATGCTCGTGTAGGAAGTGGAATCACGATTCAGACATCATAACTCTAATGTATTGCTTTTTGCTATCTTCGAATCAGATAACCTGTTCTAAAGAGTCTTTTCGCACACAAAGAATGCAGTTATAGTTTGCAGGGAAACTGCCACTGCCATTCATAAAGAGTTCTCATCCTTACGAGTTTAATTTTCTTCATTTGTACACACCACTTTAGTTGCCAACTCCTGCTGTAATCCACAGTTTCACCTATTGACCACTGGTTGCTCTGCAGTGATGCTGGGTTTTTGGTACTGTAACTACTTTAATTCTCAGAAACTCTTTGCACGTTTTCGGCACAAACACAGTAAATAGAACAACATTTATTATATGGACAGTCGTAGTATGTAAAGTTCTTCATGTTTCACGCTAATTCTGTTAAATTCCCTTCCTATTGATCAGATTGTACGCCCAATCAAGTTTTGAAAACAGCTAATACCAGAAGATGCGCAGTACGAAAAACTAACCAAAGCTTTCGCTGGGGTACGACGGTAGAGGGATACAAATAGCACCCTAGCTTATTTGCTTCAGTAATTTAAAAAAGATCGAGACAAATGTTAAGATTGTATTCTATGCCAATTATCACCGCGTAGGGAAGCTCTTATAGGGATAGTTCATCCTGCGATAGATCAAAATTTTACATGGAATCCCGCACAGTTGTTATGGTATTACTCTGAAAATAATATTTCAGTGCATTAAACATTTTTATTTTACCTCGGTGTCACTGTGAAAGTCACAGTTATCCTATAGAACAACAGTAACAAAAAATATTAAATACTGGAATTGTTCTTCAGATGTTGATAGCACTGCCTTTCTCTGAACGTAGGACCAGTTCTCTTGCCCTTCGTTACTTCAGTTTTAGCTTCCATTGGTGAGGAAACCCGACGCGAATCGTAAAAATCGAATTTAAGAGGTGCGGTGTAAAATACCCAATTATCAGACCAGGTTTAGAATTTCTGCAGTTTCCTTAATCACTTCAAGCGAATCTAAGATGAATTCTTTGAGTGAGCTAATGCTCCGAGGACATGGACGTCGAATGATGTGAAACTTGAACCTTGCTTCCTTTCATGATAATCCATATCTTATTGCCAGTCTATACAATGAACCTCAATTTATAGACGCAAATAAAGAGACAAAGCAAACCGCAACTGATTGACGTCTTCCTGATCTTAGGAATATCATATTTCATAATCCAGCTTGTAAGGTGTCTGTATGAGGAGAAATGTGCTACTGTACGAATTATCAAATGAAGTAAAAATGCTGGGTAGATTGTTTTTGATTAGCTCTAGAGAACCTTCGTGCGACTGCACGAATTATAAACTGAAATACTCAAAAACAGTTTTCCTGGATTTTATAATACATGATTAGTTTTTTTCGATTTGGCTATGTTACTGTCGAGGGGCCAACCAAACGCTTTTATCGCAATTATTCATGAAAACTAGTCACAGGAGTTAAAAAAGAAATGTATGGGCAGGATTATACGGCGATAAATAATTAATGTTCACAACTCGCAATAATGTTGATTAACTATTACACAGTTTGTTACTGTCTTTGTAGCACTGAATTACAGTAGTAATTGTTTAACACTGAATCAAAGTAGCGACCGTGCTAGAGCTTAACGAAAATCAAAGCAATATCTCACGTGGAATTAACGCGTAAATTACGGTAAAACCTCGGAAATATTTCAATGTTCATTCAGCTTATGTATTCAAATTAAAGTTCCACCCGCCATATTAGTTAACCAAATAAAACCATAAGCTCAAATCACTCTCGCAGTTAATCATGGAAATGTTACAGAGTTTTGTGCTGTTCATCTAACGTGAATTATTCTGAGTCCACAAGCTAGCTCACTCGCTGAAATATTTAAAAGCATTCGTCGCCGACGCACGTGTAAAAACGCAAGTCCACGAGCTAACGCTAATTAATTTTCCGGACACTACTGAGACACGGTGGTTCAAGGTGTGGGTTCCTGTAGTCATGTCCTAGTTCATGAACCACGGGCAACGTATGAGTGGCCAAGTAAGTGGTCCCGACAGTCGGGATACCAGTTACTTTGGAATAAGGCTAGGCATCTCGGACATATTCTGAGTCGTTGTCACCTTTGTGCTCATACGGCAAAGACTACCAAATCCACCGGTTAGTTCCTCCACCGTTAGGGATAAAACTCAATGGGACTCGGGGCAAGTAAGGCTAGCAACCTGCTTCCCTAGTACTTTAAATATGATGCTGGCAACAATCAGAGCAAAATGCCTCGGACCTTTGGAGGTGATGGAGTCCCACCTCTAACTGACAAACCAGGGACTCCTAAGATACGACTTGGCAAACAAATGGTAATGAGATGGGGAGCTATTAATATCAATGGGGGCTACTCTGGGGAGAAGGTAGAGCTGGCAGAGGCTGCAAGTAATATGGGGCTGGACATTTTAGCTGTTAGTGACATTCGGGTAAGGGGTGAGAAAGAAGAGGAAGTGGGAGAATACAAGGTCTACCTGTCAGGAGTCAAAGCAGGAATAGCACAATGGGGTGTAGGGCTTTACATCAGGAAATAAATGGAACCCAGCGTAGTTGCAATAAGGTACGTAAACGAACGACTGATGTGGATAGATTTGACAGTTTCTAGCAAGAAAATTAGGATTGTGTCAGTATATTCGCATTGTGAAGGGACAGATCAAGATAAGATGGATAGTTTTTATGAGGCACTCAGTGATGTAGTTGTTAGAGTAAAGGACAAGGACAGTGTTCTGCTCATGGATGATTTTAATGCCAGGATTGGAAATCGAACAGAAGGGTATGAAAGGGTTATGGGTAAATTTGGAGAGGATATGGAGGCCAACAGGAACGGGAAACAACTCTTGGATTTCTGTGCCAGTATGGGCTTAGTAATCACAAACTTCTTTTTTAAACTTAAGAACAATCACCGGTATACTTGGGAAGGCAGGGGAACCAGATCTGTCATTGACTATATAATAACAGATCAGGAATTCAGGAAGGCTGTGAGGGAGACACGTGTATTCAGGGGATTCTGTGATGACACTGATCATTATTTAATCTGCAGTGAAATTGGGATTGTGAGGCCGAAAGTGCAGGAGGTCAGGTCCATATGTAGGAGGATAAGAGTGGAGAAACTTCAGGATAAGGAAATGAGGCACAAGTACATAACAGTGATCTCAGAAAGGTACCAGTTAGTTGAATGTAGTCAATGACAGTCATTGGAAAAGGAATGGTCAAGGTACAGGGACACAGTACTAGAAGTGGCTAAAGAATGTCTTGGAACAGTAGTGTGTAGAGGTAAGATGAAGCAAACAGCTTGGTGGAATGACACAGTCAAGGCAGCCTGTAAAAGGAAAAAGAAGGCGTATCAAAAATAGCTGCATACTAGAACTCAGGTAGACAAAGAAAGTTATGTTGAAGAAAGAAACAAAGCCAAACAGATAATTGCAGCATCCAAGAAGAAATCTTGGGAAGACTTTGGAAACAGGTTGGAGACTTTGGGTCAAGCTGCTGGAAAACCATTCTGGAGTGTAATTATCAGTCTTCGAAAGGGAGGTAAAAAGGAAATGACAAGTATTTTTGACAGGTCGGGAAAACTGCTGGTGAATCCTGTGGAATCCTTGGGCAGATGGAGGGAATATTTTGAAGAGTTGCTCAATGTAGGTGAAAATACGATCAGTAATGTTTCAGATTTCGAGGTACAATGGGATAGGAATGATGATGGAAATAGGATCACATTTGAGGAAGTGGAGAAAATGGTCAATAGACTGCAGTGCAATAAAGCAGCTGGGGTGGATGACATTAAGTCGGAACTCATCAAATACAGTGGAACGTAAGGTCTTAAATGGCTACACAGGATAATTGAATTGGCCTGGGAGTCGGGACAGGTTCCATCAGATTGGACAAAAGCAGTAATCACACCAATCTTTAAACATGGAAACAGAAAAGATTGTAACAACTACAGAGGTATCTCTTTAATCAGCGTTGTGGGTAAAATCTTCTCAGGTATTGTTGAAAGGAAAGTGCGAGTATTAGTTGAGGACCAATTGGATGAAAATCAGTGTTTAGGCCTCTTAGAGGTTGTCAGGACCAGATCTTTAGCTTACGGCAAATAATGGAGAAGTGTTATGGGTGGAACAGGGAATTGTATCTATGCTTTATAGATCTAGAAAAGGCATATGACCGGGTTCCTAGGAGTAAGTTATTGTCTGTTCTACGAGATTATGGAATAGGAGGCAAACTTTTGCAAGCAATTAAAGGTCTTTACATGGATAGTCAGGCAGCAGTTAGAGTTGACGATAAATTGAGTTCATGGTTCAGAGTAGTTTCAGGGGTAAGACAAGGCTGCAACCTGTCTCCACTGTTGTTCATATTATTTATGGATCATATGTTGAAAACAATAGACTGGCTGGGTGAGATTAAGATATGTGAACACAAAATAAGCAGTCTTGCATATGCGGATGACTTAATTGTGATGGCAGATTCGATTGAAAGTTTGCAAAGTAATATTTCAGAGCTAGATCAGAAATGTAAGGACTATGGTATGAAGATTAGCATCCCCAAAACGAAAGTAATGTCAGTGGGAAAGAGATATAAACGGATTGAGTGCCAAATAGGAGGAACAAAGTTAGAACAGGTGGACGGTTTCAAGTACTTAGGATGCATATTCTCACAGGATGGCAACATAGTGAAAGAACTGTAAGCGAGGTGTAGCAAAGCTAATGCAGTGAGCGCTCAGCTACGATCTACTTTCTTCTGCAAGAAGGAAGTCAGTATCAAGACTAAGTTATCTGTGCACCGTTCAATCTTTCGACCAACTTTGTTGTATGGGAGCGAAAGCTGGGTGGATTCGGGTTACCTTATTAACAAGGTTGAGGTTACGGATATGAAAGTAGCTAGGATGATTGCAGGCACTAGAAGATGGGAACAATGGCAGGAGGCTGTCCACAATGAGGAAATCAAAGAAAAACTGGGAATGAACTCTATAGATATAGCAGTCAGGGCGAACAGGCTTAGATGGTGGGGTCATGCTACACGCATGGGAGAAGCAAGGTTACCCAAGAGACTCACGGGTTCAGCAGTAGAGGGTAGGAGGAGTCGGGGCAGACCAAGGAGAAGGTACCTGGATTCGGTTAAGAATGATTTTGAAGTAATAGGCTTAACATCAGAAGAGGCACCTATGTTAGCACTGAATAGGGGATCATAGAGGAATTTTATAAGGGGGACTATGCTCCACACTGAACGCTGAAAGGCATAATCAGTCTTAAATGATGATGATGATGATGATGATACTGAGACACGACTAACTCGTCGCTCATGCATAAGCTTTCACAGCGCTAGTTCTGACAAACGTCTGACACGTATGACTGCCAAATGACGAATGAACAAGTTCAAAATGGCTGCCAGTTATTTAAGCACTCGTACTGTAGCTAGTTAATTCAAGACCCTTCCGTCTTCTGGTCCATACTTATAAACTATTGATTTTACAATACACATGAGTATGATCCATCAGTTAGCATGTAAATTTTCTGGGCTTATCACTAATGTCTTTGGTTTTCTTATAACTTAATTAGTTTGTTCAATATTTGGTATTTTGCTAGCGCAAGCGCTACTTTAAGCTATCTTGTTAACAAATAAAACTAATGCATTTAAACACTATGCTACCACAACTTCCGTTGTTTTTTTATTATTTTGGTGAAAATTCACTTTTTTACGCGCAGAGTACATATTCTATCCTGTAACTCAAAATACGTAACTTTTTTTAATCTACTGTTATATTCTGCTGTAACTGCATGAACCCCCAACTGTGGACACTTAATTTATAAAAATCGCACAAAATGTTGCAGAGGAACCAATTTTCGAAATTTATTTTAATTATAAAACCTTTGATATTTGATAACATAAAAACTACTTTCTTGATTGAGGGCTTGTTTTCACACAAGCAGTCGTCTTATTTTTCTCTTTTAACAATGTTACCGAATTTTCTGTAACTGTTATGGACCAGATTTGATCGAATTTGTGTTTATATAATGTCTATGGCAGCCACTCAGTTCAACCATGACGGTTACTCCTTCCATACATTCCGCCAGTAACTACCATGTCCCAGGTTTTCCCAATCCACTTGTCGCTCCGAGTTTTCCTCCTCCCTTCCTGCAGACATGGTGTTTCTCATAGTCTCAGTTTCCACTAATCACTGAGACTGAAAGCTGGCGCCATCTATTGGCGATCTTGTGACACTTGCGCCACACCTCCTTGGCTGTCAAAACATTCGCTTGCCTAGCTGCTACTGGTTTTCTCCCGTCATAACAGAAAACACGTGCATGGCCGCGTCTGCTTTACGAAGCTAGCGTTCGCTTGTATAGGGATGAATCCCAGCAAGAGGCAATATTTTGTGTAGTCCTTTTCACACTGAGCCTTGTTCCTGAGCTCATGGGTGGAGGAGTTCTCTTTGGGTACCAGAGTTAGTGTTACAGGTAGATGACGTCACTTACTTGCTTTCTTACTTCTGGTGGGACACGCGTTTTTGTCTTCGGCTTGTACTGTTTGCAGTGATAGTGTGGAGCCTTGTTTTCCGATGCCATTTTCTCCATCTGTGGGAATACTGAGCGACGCAGTGTATTTGCATTAGTTTCCATTACAAATATATAAGTGGCTTCCTTAGGCAAGATTTTTCATTTTGCGAGAAATTAAGTTCATGGTTACCAGAACATTGTTTGGTCACTTATTTAGCGGTTATCATACATGGACTCTAGAAATCGTTATATCACTGTTAACCCTTTTCTATGTGCCTAATTCCATGATAAGATTTGTTTTTAAAAGATTTAAACTATCCGTGTATCTTTCTGTTTCATTCTTTCGTCAGCAGTGACATAGCGACTATTTATCGTCTCTCACTGTAAATATCGATATCGCCAACCTGACAAGCAGAAACAGTAACATCTTTGAGTCCGATTTCGGTTCGCTCCTTCGACCATAGATACCAGTAGACTGGCCTTGCTGTGCATAAGCTATAGGGCTGGCGTGGCTCCAACATAAACCACGTGACTGTTGGCAAAACGTGGCGGGTTTTCAAATCAGCGGTCTGCCATCCTATGTTTGTATCGTATTTTACCCACATTTCTCAATTGACTGCCAAACGGTTCCAACAAAAATTGCTTTTTTACTTGCGAAAAATTATGTCAGAACTACGTTTGACCTGGATTTGTTCACAGTACCATTTGTACTATCTAACAAATACATCGAACGCCCCTCTGGTGGGCAGCGGGACGAAATTACTATAAACTCTCAGTTAAAGTAAAATGTCGTTACAATTCTTTTAAACAGTAAGCGTGGGCTCGTGTCAAAACTTTAAACATTGGATTCGCCGCGTTTTGAGCTCTAGTCACTTATAGAAGAAAACGGAATATGGGAATTATGTCAACTATAGGTGCCAAAATTGTCGACTTTAGGAGCAGGTCCATTTTAGAGTATCAATTTTAGGTGCACTTCAAATGTCAGTTCCTACTATTTTTATAAAAGTTTAAACTACTAGTTTAAAAAAATGATAATTTAGATGAAAGGTGAGACTTTGAAGTTCCAGAAAATAATTTTGGAGCCTACATTTACTCAATAGTATTAGAAGTTAGAAAAAAATTCTCTTCATGTGTCGACTATAGGTGCTCACTTGTATATACAAAAAGGCGCGTGTGTGCAGATGGCTTATAGTTTTTCCGTTTCAGGGCCTGTATCCAAAGCTGCCTTCGGTTTTCATCCTCAGGGAACCTATGAGTAGGAACGAGAAACTGTTATACTTACTTCTGTAACCGAATTATCACAGATACTTTCCAAAATGTAATATGAGTCTGACTTTACAGGCATCACTTTCAACACTTTAATTTACGTGATACTCTATTTCAAGTGTGAAAAACATATAAAAGTCACGTCAGCAGATTTCAATAAACAGATCTGCACGACCATAGAAACACTTACACGTGAAATGTAATGCCATTTCCCCCGACAAAATGCTGAGTACAGCCATGAGCGCAACACGAAACAACCATGTTTTGCCAACATTCACGTGACTTTAGCCCAGAGATGTTGGAGCCACGAAAATAACGTCAGGGCCAGCCTATTATATTTATGGTCGAAGGTTCGCTCTGTACCTCCGATTTGAGTGTCACGATGTATTCTCTGAGCAGCACGTAAGGTAACATCTTTGACTCTGATTCCAGTTCGCTCTGTACCTCCAATTTGAGTGTCAAGGTGTATTGTCTACTCAGCTGATAAAGTATGGAATTGTCTACTCAGTGCCGGCGTAGATTATTCTTCATACGCACCTACCAGTACCACACTTCCTATATGTCCATGGGAATGTTGCCGACAAAAAGACGCCCGCAGCTCTCGTTGAAAATGCATCTAACATACGTTAACTGTGAGTTTTCTGAGCTGAGATTTAGATTGAAATAAATTTTGATTCTCTTTAGTCTGAAATTCCACATTTCTGTTTGATGCCTGGTAACGTACTTATCTCGACCGTTCTTAAACATATTGCATAGTTGTGTGATTCGAAGCATGCACCTTGCGTAATTTATTTATACGGCTTTACATAACTGCGCTTTGCAAAAGCAACGTGATTAAATTTCGGATCAGTGTGCACGAAAGAGATATAATACAGGTCTCGTGGCGAAGCAGAACAGATTTTCGTTGCCGTTGTTGCACAGGTGAAAATTTATATCAGAGCCATGACAAAACATTATTTTGTGGGTCTAGGGAACTGTCGTCATTCATTTGTTTCTATATGAATTACGATTAGTGCCAGTAACTGTTCTGTTTGTTGTACACATCATTGAGTATCAAAGTCTTGACTGTCGTTAGAAATTTCTGTGCCATTCTACATTCATAGTGTTGCACAGAAAAAGTCCTTCTTCAGAGATTAGCGCAGTCATTACGCAAGAGCATTACGAAGTTACGCACGGAAGTTATATACTAAGAAGCGCAAACGTACATGTTACATAATTAGAAGTTTAAATCGAGAAGGCTGCACAAACGTAGGTTACTCATAACAGGTTATATACCAAAGTTATTCATTAGAAGTTCAAGCACAAACGCTTCATAAGCAGAAGTACAAATACAATAGAGTACACAGGAATCACCTTTAGAAGCTCAAACCTCGAAGGCTACAAACTCAGCTTTTTTTTTTTTTTTTAATTAGGCCTTCTGAATAAGATTATTACAGTACAGGAAATGTTGGCTGACCCTCTATCAGATTGCTCTCGTTCATTTATTCGTGCACCTGTCTGATTTCCGTATCTATCTTAGAGGCACAATACATAAGCGTTTCAAACGTGAAATGATACAAATACTGGCTCCAGAGTTAGAGAACAGATAGCGTGTAAGACTTCATTCCCACTTCGCTAAATACAAATTGTAGCGGTAAGATTCCGGCAGTTACAACGGTAAGAACACCACGTGGGACGGAGAAAAAGCGTGAGAGGCAGAAAATGTGGGGGAAGGGGAGGGTTGACTCTTTCGTATCATCAGCCCAGCGGGTTCAAACAACTGACTTCACGTTTCACTTGTGATGCTTTCAATTTTTACAGTGCGTTCCAATGTCGGGGAGGATACTCATCAGACGGTCAGGGAGAATGAGAAAAGCTCCAGTACTGGCCACTGCCTTGGGTCAGTGTGGGATTCCTTTAGTGCTCCCGACTGCAGCTCGTGCTCTAGTGGGTAGTTTTTCTGTCTCTGGATCACCGGGTCCCGGTTCGATTCCCGGCCGGCTTGGGGATTTTCTTTGCCCAGGGACTGGGTGTTTGTTGTGTCCTCATCATTTCATCATCATTCGTGAAAGTGGAAAGATTGGACTGTGTACAGATTGGGAATTTGTACAGGCGCTGATAACCGCACAATTGAGGGCCCCCACAATTGAACGCCCCACAAACCAAACAAATATCATCATCAACGCTCCACTCCTCCAGTCTGAGAAGGAATATATCAGTTATGGACTTCTCGACGTCTATGTTGTGGAGGATGGAGTTAAAATGAGAATGGAGACAGTTGGGGGACGGGCGTGGCCTTAAACAAGGAACCATCCCAACATTCGCCTCAAATGAACTCGGGAAAGCGTGGAAATTCTAAAGTGGAAAGGAGGGACAAAGATTTCAACCCCCATCCTACAAAATGCTGTAGCCCACTGTACAGGTCACGACACCACCATGATGAGCTAGGGGATCTACCAGCATTTCATTTACCGATTCTACATCTACATCTACACTCTGCAAACCACTATGAAGAGTATGGCAGAGGGCCGGCCGAAGTGGCCGCACGGTTCTGGCGCTGCAGTCTGGAACCGCGAGACCTCTAGGGTCACAGGTTCGAATCCTGCCTCGGGCATGGATGTGTGTGATGTCCTTAGGTTAGTTAGGTTTAACTAGTTCTAAGTTCTAGGGGACTAATGACCTCAGCAGTTGAGTCCCATAGTGCTCAGAGCCATTAGATTTAGTATGGCAGAGGGTAGGTCCCATTGTACCAGTTATTAGGGCTTTTTTCTGTTCCATTCACGTATGGAACTGGGTAAGAATGAATATTTAAACACTTTGTGCCCGCTGTAATTAATGTGTTCTTGTCCTCACGATGACTGTGGAAGCCATATGTAGAGGTTGCAGTATACTCGTAGAGTCGTCATTTAAAGCCTGTTCTTGAATCTAAGTACGTAGGCTTTCTCGGAATAGTTTACATCTGTCTTCAGGAGTCCGGTAATTGATATGGATATTCTTGGGAATGCAACAAGCTCTGAACATCGCAACACACGCTGATGAGGAAATTGAGTAGGATACGATTGTTTGGTCCATTTTTGGGTGCACACAAATTGCAAAGACAACCCGTCAAACTATATGAATGCTGATTAAAGCCGTAAAAATTCGCCAAAACGCAAACATGGATACATAGCCAGGTACTCGTTCCCCTCAGCAAGAGAAGCAGTTATTAATTATTAGGATGACAATTCTATGAGCGAGATTGTACTCATGGTTCGCCAAAAGGAGAGAACGAATCTAAGTAAATATTCACTTCAAACAAGAGCAAAAATCGTTAATTCTCTTTGTTGATAGTTTAAGTAAACGTGAAGATTACCCATATCAAAAAGCAAAATGTTTAACGGATCCTGACCACAGCTGAAAGTTATACTAAGCGTGTTCCGGAGAGTGCGATCTACTCACCAAGTCGTCACCAGGAACGGTGTCTTGTGTAAACCTAGATTCCCTTGCTATTCGCCGTCGAATGGTGCATCTTTACAGAGTGGGGGGTGCCGTACCAATCGCAAAAACCGCCAGAGAATCGCCAAGCATTTTCCTAATCGGGAGGACAAAATTTTGAACAGAGGTCGTTGGTAAAGTTCCACGTGTTTTGCGTGATGGCTTGCTTGACCAATCGTACAGTCGCACTCGCCGAAAAAAAAAAAGGCGGGACGTTCGTTGGCCACAAGCCACGTTTGAACAAAATTCAACGGAGAGCTCCCAAGACCCTAGGAAGAGGAGTAATAAAAAGTAATCTGACCATTAATGGTACATGTGCACGTACAGTTACTCGCACATCACACGCCTCAGAGCTTTTTCATGGTGGAGATGGGCAAATGAGCTTGCTGATGTGAAACACAAAAAAGTGATGTATAAAAATGGATTAGTTTGCAGTTCTTCTGTCAATATAGAAATATTATAACAAAACAAGTAAATAGAAGACCAGTCCGCCTGTCTAATTCAGAGAAGCTAGGTATTACAAATGATAATCTCATGAAAGAGGGCTAAAACAGGCTTTTTCAGACTGACTGCTTGCCTCTGTCCCAAGCCCCAAGCCTGTCATGTTCTCGCAGTTCTGCTGCATGAAATATGTTGGAAGCAGAAGAGTTGTTAAACATCCTTCCTCGAATACCGGTTCTCTCGATTTACTCAGCAGATGTTCACGAGTAAAACACCTTCCTTCCAAAAACTAAAATTTAATGCGTACCAGGGCTCACTGTCATAAATACGATTACCAGACGTGCCTGTCATGTGGCTTACATCGGTCTGTTACCATCCAAGCAACGAGTCTCTCCATTCCTTAGATTTCTTCGGTCACACCTACTCCATTAGGATTCCAGCCACTGCGTACTTATTCTAGGAATGGTTGCAGTAACGTCTTGTATAAGCGATCTTAAGAGATGGACTGCAACGAGAATCTTCTCGACAGTAGAATTGTATTTACGTTCCCATTCTAAAGCGTGAGCTTGATTTCGCATTACTTTGCAGTGTTCTCCCAGGAATTTAAAATGAGATGACGGTAACTAGAAGCTAGCCACTAATCTTGTCTTGATAACAAGTTCCCCTCTCTGGCTGATTCTTTGCGTGAAACTTCTTTCCCTCCTGGAATGTCAGATGTTTGAGCTTACTAAGTGCTCTAAGATTTAGCAGCAGAGGAAAGAAGATAAAATTATTTTCTTGCAAAATAACTACACCAAGCTGTTAAAAGCTTTTTTTCTTTTTTTACTACATTTCAACCGGTTTCGACCCTAGGGGTCATCGTCTGGCTGAACCTGAATACGATACACAAACAAGAGCATACAATTTTTTACTAAGGGACAAGAGAAAATACATAATGCAATATAACGATCGTTAAAACAATCAAGCACTTACTTTTAAACGGTTTATGGTGAATAGCATATCTTAATAGTTTTGAAAAGTTTCATGCGGTTATTTTGTAAGAAAATGTCTTTTATACAATCTGTGCCGAACAATTTCAAGAATAGTTATAGTTAGTTAGTTACTTGTTCCATAGATCATTTGAACGATTCTTTATCGATGTGAAACGAGTCAGTTTACAGGAAACGTATACAGGATTAGTGTTAACTTTAATGAACACGTAACTTCTTAGCCTTACTCATCCAGTTCTACTTAAAAACAGCTCTCTTTTTTCAGGCTACCAGTTTTTAAATAGAAATTCACCCATGAAATAGAAAACGTTCTCCAGGAAAAATGATTTTTATTTAGATTTATAACTTGCTTTGCACTACCTGTCATAAGAATTTGTTACTGCGCTTTTAGCTCCTTTCTGAGCCACAGACGGCTTCAATAATGAGAAATAAATTTTACTTTTTCCTCTAGTGTTAGAGGTATGGATATCACCGGTCTTCTCAAATTCTGATGGATTATTTATAATGAATTGCTTTAGCGAACACATGTATTGCGCCAGAGCAGTTAAAATCCCTGACTCCTTGAAGAGGTAACAAAATGATGACGCTGCTGAACGCCAAATACCATACTGGAAATTAAATGTATTCGCAACTGCGAATATGATTAGACTTCAGCTGCACGACGGATTAGTGGCAATCAGAATTTGTTCTGGGACGGGACTCGAAGCCGGCGATCGCGAGCGGTTCTGTTAACCACCTCAGCTGTCCAGGCACGGCTCCGGGACCAACTCAAACTTGTGTCAAACTGTGTGTCTACGTCCTGCTCTCGCAAGGTTTCTCAGATTCCCACACAAGGAGAGACTTACGTTATTATTGTTGTGGCCTTGTTTAGGCATGAAATAATATATACAGTGTCTGTGTAGTACGATGTACTACGTAATATCCTTCAGACATACACGCATGTTTGAAGGACATTGAAAAGTACATCTTACAACATGGACACTGCAATTACTACATATTACATTTACTGCTCACTTTTGTGGAATCAATACTTTCTTATTGAGTGGCGAAATACCCCAAAAATCTTTCCATAAGACTGAATTGATTGGACACATGCAAAATAACTGTGCCAGGAAATTGATTGTTTGTTTGCAAGACTACCAGTTACATGAAGAGCAAAAGTATCTAAATTTAATTGTTTATGAGAAGCTCAGTAATATGCTAAGTCCAGTTCAAGTATTCATCAAAATACACGCCCAGAAATTTGGAGCACACCACATTATTTACTGACTCCTGTTCATGTACTGCCTCTGTTAGTATGACTGTTTGTTATACAGAACCGAATATAACGTGTTTTCTCAAAATTTAGCGAGAGTACGTTTAACCAATTAACAATTATTTGAATAATGTCATCAACAGTCTCTTGCGAGCCTTTCTCTCTAATGGGATTTATTGTAAAACTAGTGTCATCTACAAAAACGATCAATTATGATCGTTGAATGTCAAGGGGAAGATGAAGTTTTCAAATGGCGCTGAGCACTATGGGACTTAACACCTGAGGTCATCAGTCCCCTAGAAGTTAGAACTACTTAAACCTAACTAACCTAAGGACATCACACACATCCATGCCCGAGGCAGGATTCGAACCTGCGACCGTAGCGGTCGCGCGGTTCCAGACTGAAGCGCCTAGAACCGCTCGGCCACACCGACCGGCAGATAGAAGTTTAACTTACCGTCGACGACTACAGTAAAAATGAACGCCAAGTCATTACAAATGATCCACTTGCTCGGACTAGGGTGGGAAATCGGCTGTGCCCTTTCCAGAGGAACCATTCCGAGTTGTGCCTCAAGTGATAGATGGGAACAATAGAAAACTTATGTCCCAAAGGCTAAAAGGTGACTGTTGAACTGCCGTTGCCCCGGAAGCGCGTCCACTGCGTTAACCACCATCGCACCCAGCAATCTGATCAGTACACAGACGTGACGAGAGTCACGGGATAGCGATATGCATGTATACATGTCACGCTAGTATTGGGTATACAAGGTATTAGAGGGGAGCGCAATGACAGAGCTGTCATCTGTATTCAGTTGATTCATGTGGAAATGTTTTCGACGTGGTTATGACAGCACGACGGGAATTACCAGACTTTGAACGCGGAATGGTAGTTGAAGCTAGACGCATGGCGCATTCCGTTTTGTAAGCCGTTAGGGAATTCAGTACTCCGAGATCAACATTGTCAAGAGTGTGCCGAGAATACAATACTTCAGGCATTATCCTTTCAGCAGGGAAAATGCAGTTGCTGATTTCCACTCTTAACGGCGGACAGCAGCGGCATTTGCGTAGAGTTGTCAGTGCTAACAGACAAGCAATACTGCATAAATAACCACAGAAATCAATGTGGGTGGTACAATGAACGTTTGCATTATGACACTGCTGCGAAATCTGGCGTTAATAGGCTAAGGCAGCAGGTGACTAACGCAAAGGCCTTTGCTAACAGTACGATGTCGCTTGCAGCGTCCCTCTTGTGCTCGTGACAACATCGGTTCGATCCTAGACGACTGGAAAACCATCGCCCGGTCGGATGAATCCCGATTCAACGAGACATTGTACAAGCTTGTGGTGGCTCCACTGCAACCTCCCAACAGTTTAAATATGTATAACATTCACATTTAGTGTAACCTCCCAACAATTTACTTTACCATAACCTCGCAATAGTTTATTATTCCGCAACCTCGCAATAATAACGTGACTAACCTCCCAATAAAAAATGTGACCTTTCAATAATTAACTGGCTGTGAATCTAAACTGGTAAATTTGGACGTCAGCAGTGCTGCGTCATGGCCCTGAAAGACCATACTGAATAAATTGAAAATTCTTACCTCAGTGAAGTCGCCGGATAACGTGTATATATCTGCTCCTTTATAAAATTTTCTGGCACAGCCCGGTGCAATGCTGGCCGCTAGATTTGTCATGTATAGAAAGAAGCAACTGATTTTTCTTTACGATAATCGGGATGACCATGGATTGCAGAAATTAGTAAATTCTTTAAATTCAGATGAATGATTCTCAAACGGTTAATTTTATATAAAAAGATTATTACTAAAAGATTTTTTGAAACATTTACATGGGGCTTGATATAACAATAGTACAAATTTACTTGTAACAAACTACATATGCGCGCGACTGCTTTTACCTTATACTACATCGCTCAGGCACCGCCATCGCTCCCCACGATAGGCCCAGCCAAATCCATACACACGACTGCTAGCTACTACTTACTCCTACTGCTGACACCGCTGTTACTGCATGTTGTGACTTGGCAAAACAGCCAAGCCACAATGAGATAGCCGAAAGGCACGCGTTTAAGCTCACGCAGGCTGGCGTGAGGTCTGGAACAGTTAAAGGAATAGAGACTAGCAAAAAAGGTACGTAGCTTCTGGAATACTTAACTTTAATCCATAATTGGTGAACATCGGTCTGACGGTACATGCATCACAAGATAAATAGCAAATGATAATGGCGCCTTGCTAGGTCGTAGCAAATGACGTAGCTGAAGGCTATGCTAACTATCGTATCGGCAAATGAGCGCGTAATTTGTCAGTGAACCATCGCTAGCAAAGTCGGCTGTACAACTGGGCGAGTGCTAGGAAGTCTCTCTAGACCTGCCGTGTGGCGGCGCTCGGTCTGCAATCACTGACAGTGGCGACACGCGGGTCCGACGTATACTAACGGACCGCGGCCGATTTAAAGGCTACCACCTAGCAAGTGTGGTGTCTGGCGGTGATACCACACTGCAGCCAACACTGCTCTTTGGTCTGAGATTCTCTTATAGCTTACATATCGCAGGCAGCGCGTGAGCAATCCATCGAAATTACACCTGCTATAGTGCGCTAGCAATAAATTCCTTAGTCATGGACCTCTTACATAGTCATGGACCTCTTACATAACCCTCCACTGGGGGGGGGGGGGGGCGGCAAAAATTTGGCAGCGATGGTGAGTCAATTGGATTTGCCATGAGCAACAAATTTTCCTATAATCTATTTAGTTTACTAAGTCTACAGTCACGGAGTATATACATATATATAACATTATTGATAAATAATGTAAGTACAGAACGTATTAAGAAATTAAATAGAGTGCACATGCACTGCGCAAGTCTTTACCATTTTACAAGGATTTAAACATACTGAGAAATGAAATAAGGTGCACACGCACTGTATAAGTCTTTACCATTTTACAAGAATACAAACATATTGAAAAATGAAATAATGTGCACACGCACTGTATAAGTCTTTAGCATTTTACAAGAATTTAAACGCACTGTATAAGTCTTTAGCATCTTTACATGAACTAATCACATTAAGAGATGAGATAAAGTGCAGACATACTGTAAAATCTTCAGCATTTTATGAGAAATAGGAAAGGAATGGGAAGGATACCATCATGGTTGTAGCACAGTGGGTTGCACGTAGCAGCACTAAAAGTCCATATCTTTCTACAGAAGCATGACACCAAGTGAGACAATCTGAAGTTCTCTTCCCTGAAGTATTTATCAGTGTAGACAAGATACTGAAATGTTGTATTAATATTGTATGTTATCATTTTGGTAGTACAGTAGGTACACCAAACAGTAGGACTATAATGACATCGGGTGGACAGCTTGATGTCAACACAACATTCTTGTAGAATCCATACTCTTACATCAACGTATAATTAGTGCAAAAACCACATAGAGTGCTCCATGATCATGAGGATGGATAGGGCATATGGATATTGCAGTAATTGGTGGTAATTAGAAGGTGAAGGATACATTAACTCTTATGCTAGTCATCATTCAGAATTACACAAGTGTATCAACCGATTTGAATAATTATTGGCACTCACTGGCCAGATACAAAGCATTTATGTAATATTTATGGAGTATTACATAACATCATAAGTCATCTCATTGCAGTAATCATTGGCATTCATTGGCCAGTTACAAAACATTTATGTAGTATGTATGGAGTATTAGAAAACATCATTCATAAGTCATCTCATTACAGTAATTATTGGCATAGCATTTATGCATAAGTCATGTCATTACAGTAATCATTGGCATTCATTGGCCAGTTACTAAACGTTTATGTAGTATGTATGGAGTATTACAGAACATTATTCATAATTCATCTCATTACAGTAATTATTGGCATAGCATTTATGCATAGGTCATCTCATTACAGTAATCATTGGCATTCACTGGCGAGTTACAAAACATTTATGTAGTATGTATGGAGTATTACAAAATATCATTCATAAGTCATCTCATTACAGTAATTATTGGCATAGCATTTATAGAGTATAACAAAACATTATTAAGAAGTCATGTTATTGCAGTAATTATTGGCACTCATTGGCCAGTTACAAAGCATTTATTATGCATTATTCAGAAGTCATCATTCAAAACAGGAGTTATTGCGTGTAGGCGCTAAAGCTGCTAGTGTTTTCATAGGATATCATGCAAATGACATAAGACATATTAAAAAAGTAAGACACTGGAACTAGTATTCAAGGTGTTTAGTCCAATAATACATAGACATAATGGAATTAATACATCAGAAAAATCTGCATTATATTTAGGACTAGAAATATATCTTAAACTGGTAGCTTTATTTAGTTGTATACTGGTAGTAGTTGGGACTGGTAATAATAATTTTTTTGGGTTAGCAGTGCATTGCATTGGGATCGATAGTCAATTGCTGGGGCATGAAAATATTTGTTTTCGACTTATTGCTGGAAATAAGGATTAATAACGTCATTCATCATGAGTCAGCTCTAGCAAGGAAATGAAATAAGTAGAGTATATGTGATCACATTCATGAATGATACACACAACTGGGTAAAAAATGCAAATATTAGAAAAGGTTTAATAACTAAGTCCTCGTAGCATATTAATATCACGAAAAGCTTCTCCTGGAAAAAATACAAAGTGGATTATTGAGCTGAAAGAACAAATGTATATTATGCTGAAAAGTAGTAAACTTCGAATTGACAGGTAATGAAACCTGTACTTAATATGTACGTACTCTAGCTGTCTTTCCCAAAGCTATCAGTCATTATACTATGCAACATATGACATACTGTCAAAAAGAACTGCAACAAATACTTAAATAACTACATAGCATTTCTTGTTGTTGTTGTTGTGGTCTTCCGTCCTGAGACTGGTTTAATGCAGCTCTCCATGCTACTCTATCCTGTGCAAGCTTCTTCATCTCCCAGTACCTACTGCAACCTACATCCTTCTGAATCTGCTTAGTGTATTCATCTCTTGGTCCCCCTCTACGATTTTTACCCTCCACGCTGCCCTCCAATACTAAATTGGTGATCCCTCGATGTCTCAGAACATGACCTACCAACCGATCCCTTCTTCTAGTCAAGTTGTGCCACAAGCTCCTCTTCTCCCCAATTCTATTCAATACCTCCTCATTAGTTATGTGATCTACCCATCTAATCTTCAGCATTCTTCTGTAGCACCACATTTCAAAAGCTTCTATTCTCTTCTTGTCTAAGCTATTTACTGTCCACGTTTCACTTCCATACATGGCTACACTCCATACAAATACTTTGAGAAACGACTTCCTGACACTTAAATCAATACTCGATGATAACAATTTTCTCTTCTTAAGAAACGCTTTTCTTGCCATTGCCAGTCTACATTTTATATCCTCTCTACTTCGACCATCATTAGTTATTTTGCTCCCCAAGTAGCAAAACTCCTTTACAACTTTAAGTGTGTCATTTCCTCATCTAATTCCCTCAGCATCACCCGACTTAATTCGACTACATTCCATTATCCTCGTTTTGCTTTTGTTGATGTTCATCTTGTACCATCCTTTCAAGACACCGTCCATTCCATTCAACTGCTCTTCCAAGTCCTTTGCTGTCTCTGAAAGAATTACAATGTCATCGGCGAACCTCAAAGTTTTTATTTCTTCTCCCTGGATTTTAATACCTGCTCCGAACTTTTCTTTTGTTTCCTTTATTGTTTGCTCAATATACAGATTGAATAACATCGGAGATATACTACAACCCTGTCTCACTCCCTTCCCAACCACTGCTTCCCTTTCATACCCCTCGACTCTTATAACTGCCATCTGGTTTCTGTACAAATTGTAAGTAGCCTTTCGATCTCTGTATTTTACTCCTGCCACCTTCAGAATTTGAAAGAGAGTATTTCAATCAACATTGTCAAAAGCTTTCTCTAAGTCTACAAATGCTAGAAACGTAGGTTTGCCTTTCCTTAATCTTTCTTCTAAGATAAGTCGTAGGGTCAGTATTGCCTCACGTGTTCCAACATTTCTACATCTACATCTACATTTATACTCCGCAAGCCACCCAACGGTGTGTGGCGGAGGGCACTTTACGTGCCACTGTCATTACCTCCCTTTCCTGTTCCAGTCGCGTATGATTCGCGGGAAGAACGACTGTCTGAAAGCCTCCGTGCGCGCTCTAATCTCTCTAATTTTACATTCGTGATCTCCTCGGGAGGTATAAGTAGGGGGAAGCAATATATTCGATACCTCATCCAGAAACGCACCCTCTCGAAACCTGACGAGCAAGTTACACCGCGATGCAGAGCGCCTCTCTTGCAGAGTCTGCCACTTGAGTTTATTAAACATCTCCGTAACGCTATTACGGTTACCAAATAACCCTGTGACGAAACGCACCGCTCTTCTTTGGATCTTCTCTATCTCCTCCGTCAAACCGATCTGGTACGGATCCCACAGTAATGAGCAATA
Organism: Schistocerca americana; assembly: GCF_021461395.2. NCBI lineage: Eukaryota > Metazoa > Arthropoda > Insecta > Orthoptera > Acrididae > Schistocerca > Schistocerca americana. The sequence goes on along the minus strand of NC_060120.1, from coordinate 378,696,250 downwards.
CTCAAGTATAGGTCGAACGAGTGTTTTGTAAGCCACCTCCTTTGTTGATGGACTACATTTTCTAAGCACTCTCCCAATGAATCTCAACCTGGTACCCGCCTTACCAACAATTAATTTTATATGATCATTCCACTTCAAATCGTTCCGCACGCATACTCCCAGATGTTTTACAGAAGTAACTGCTACCAGTGTTTGTTCCGCTATCATATAATCATACAATAAAGGATCCTTCTTTCTATGTATTCGCAATACATTACATTTGTCTATGTTAAGGGTCAGTTGCCACTCCCTGCACCAAGTGCCTATCCGCTGCAGATCTTCCTGCATTTCGCTACAATTTTCTAATGCTGCAACTTCTCTGTATACTACAGCATCATCCGCGAAAAGCCGCATGGACCTTCCGACACTATCTACCAGGTCATTTATATATATTGTGAAAAGCAATGGTCCCATAACACTCCCCTGTGGCACGCCAGGGTTACTTTAACGTCTGTAGACGTCTCTCCATTGATAACAACATGCTGTGTTCTGTTTGCTAAAAACTCTTCAATCCAGCCACACAGCTGGTCTGATTTTCCGTAGGCTCTTACTTTGATTATTTTGTATTTCTACGGAATACAAACTGATCTTCCCCGAGGTCGGCTTCTATCAGTTTTTCCATTCGTCTGTAAAGAATTCGCGTTAGTATTTTGCAGCTGTGACTTATTAAACTGATAGTTCGGTAATTTTCACATCTGTCAGCACCTGCTTTCCTTGGGATTGGGATTATTATATTCTTCTTGAAGTTTGAGGGTATTTCGTCTGTCTCATACATCTTGCTCACCAGATGGTAGAGTTTTGTTAGGAATGGCTCTCCCAAGGTTGTCAGTAGTTCTAATGGAATGTTGTCTACTCCGGGGCCCTTGTTTCGACTCAGGTCTTTCAGTGCTCTGTCAAACTCTTCACGCAATATCATATCTCCCATTTCATCTTCATCTACATCCTCTTCCATTTCCATAATATTGTCCTCAAGTACATCGCCCTTGTATAGGCCCTCTATATACTCCTTCCACCTTTCTGCTTTCCCTTCTTTGCTTAGAACTGGGTTTCCATCTGAGCTCTTGATATTCATGCAAGTGGTTCTCCTTTCTCCAAAGGTCTCTTTAATTTTCCTGTAGGCAGTATCTATCTTACCCCTAGTGAGATAAGCCTCTACATCCTTACATTTGTCCTCTAGCCATCCCTGCTTAGCCATTTTGCACTTCCTGTCGATCTCATTTTTGAGACGTTTGTATTCCTTTTTGCCTGCTTCATTTACTGCATTTTTATATTTTCTCCTTTCATCAATTAAATTCAATATTTCTTCTGTTACCCAAGGGTTTCTACTAGCCCTCGTCTTTTTACCTATTTGATCCTCTGCTGCCTTCATTATTTCATCCCTCAAAGCTACCCATTCTTCTTCTACTGTACTTCTTTCCCCCATTCCTGTCAATTGTTCCCCTATGCTCTCCCTGAAACTCTGTACAATCTCTGGTTCTTTCAGTTTATCCAGGTCCCATCTCCTTAAATTCCCACCTTTTTGCAGTTTCTTCAGCATTTCTTAACTAATAGAAAATATATAAACTTTATCATTATCATCATCTGCAAAAAAAAACTTCATTATTCATATTACCATATTCTTCATATAACTATTCATCACCATTTAGTATCATCTGCAAAAAATAGACACTTCATTATTCATATTAATATTTTCTTCAGATAACTATTCATCATCATTCATTATTTCATATATTAGAGAGTTTCTTACTTCTAGCGTATTTCATCACTAAAATTAACATGTGTAGTTTTGTCCGACAGCTTGCCACAATCGCCTCATATTCTGTAAGAAAAATAATTAGACAAGACTGCTATCATACAGCGTGTGTAGTATATTCTTGTTAATGCTTGTTAATTCTGATCCATTTACTCTTCATGACACGGTTTGCATTTTCTTTCGTTCATTCCGATGGTGAAATTCCCATTTCATAGTAAACCACTGTGGTTTGTTTAATTTATTTCTTTTACACGTTATTGCTTTCTGAAAATGATGAATATGGATTAATTTCTTGCATTTAACTCATATACCCATTAAATGAAAACTTGTTTCTAGTGATATAGCTAAGCATACAGCACAGCATGACAGAAAACGTATTAGGTCAAAGCCATAGACAATTTTCAAGTGCAGAAATGTACACACAGTATCATAATGTGGTAGCAAAAAATGCAGAATAGTCAAGATATTGAGATATCGTAAGGCAAAAATGTCAAAGTCAATTGGTGTTCGTTACATCTTAAAGATGCAGACATAGAAAAATTCAACTTTCGATGGGAAAACCATGCTATATACATAAAAAAAATGGAAAATGTGCACGGTGTGATATATAATGACAAGAAAAGCGACCTGCTATCCTTCTACATCTACATCTACATTGATACTCCGCAAGCCACCCAACGGTGTGTGGCGGAGGGCACTTTACGTGCCACTGTCATTACCTCCCTTTCCTGTTCCAGTCGCGTATGATTCGCGGGAAGAACGACTGTCTGAAAGCCTCCGTGCGCGCTCTAATCTCTCTAATTTTACATTCGTGATCTCCTCGGGAGGTATAAGTAGGGGGAAGCAATATATTCGATACCTCATCCAGAAACGCACCCTCTCGAAACCTGGCGAGCAATCTACACCGCGATGCAGAGCGCCTCTCTTGCAGAGTCTGCCACTTGAGTTTATTAAACATCTCCGTAACGCTTTCACGGTTGCCAAATAACCCTGTGACGAAACGCGCCGCTCTTCTTTGGATCTTCTCTATCTCCTCCGTCAGACCGATCTGGTACGGATCCCACACTGATGAGCAATACTCAAGTATAGGTCGAACGAGTGTTTTGTAAGCCACCTCCTTTGTTGATGGACTACATTTTCCAAGGACTCTCTCAATGAATCTCAACCTGGTACCCGCCTTACCAACAATTAATTTTATATGATCATTCCACTTCAGATCGTTCCGCACGCATACTCCCAGATATTTTACAGAAGTAACTGCTACCAGTGTTTGTTCCGCTATCATATAATCATACAATAAAGGATCCTTCTTTCTATGTATTCGCAATACATTACATTTGTCTATGTTAAGGGTCAGTTGCCACTCCCTGCACCAAGTGCCTATCCGCTGCAGATCTTCCTGCATTTCGCTACAATTTTCTAATGCTGCAACCTCTCTGTATACTACAGCATCATCCGCGAAAAGCCGCATGGAACTTCCGACACTATCTACTAGATCATTTATATATATTGTGAAAAGCCTTACCTTGCCGTGCATTTGCCAAGAAAAAATATGATCATCATCTGTAAGTAGTCACATAGATATAAGTGCATAAGTGGTCACATAAATGTCAGGAAACTGCATTACAGTGTGATAAATCATAAAGCGCGTTTATTCAATAAAGGGTTTAATATTGGAAACATTATGATTGCCCTTGCTTTTTCTGGTTCTCAAAGTTTCGACGTGTACTACATTGGGGTGAGGAATGCTGCGAATTCTATATGGACATGCGTATAGAAGCTCAAATTTACTGCATCTACTCTTTCCTCTGTTGGATAAATAGTGTGTGCGTACTAATATCTTCTGTCCAATGCGAAAATCACGGTGTGTACAGACCTGTTTTTGCTGTCTTCTACGGCGCTCTGCGGCACGTTTGATGTTATTGAGCGCAAAGTCAATTATTTCATGGTGGCGTAGTCGACGAGATGTAGGAAAAGATACTAATTCTTTAATTTTGTTAGGTTGTTCAACATTTTTCAATATAACAGTCGGAAATAGCATAGTAAATTAATTTGGTATCGAGTTAATTACATCCTGAAATGAGAGTATGTGTGTTTCCCAGTCAATATATCTTTAATGGCTGTATATTCTAGATAGTTTACCAATTTCTTTCATAAGTCGTTCAGAAGGGTTCGAAGAAGCGTGATACCTGGATATATAGATCGGAGATATGTTTCTAGCTCGTAACATATATGTCCATATCGCAGATCGAATTTGTGGTCTATTGTCGGACATTACTTTCAATACATGCCCTACATTGAATAAAAAATGTTTTACAAATCCATTCGAAATAGATTTAGCAGTAGCTTTGCGTAACGGAGTAAAGGTAACAAATTTCGAAGTGACTTCAACAGCGACAAACATGTAACAAAAACCTCTTTTAGATCTGGGAATCGGACCAAAAATGTCTACAACGGCCATGTGTCTCAATTTAATGGGTACAATATGATGTAACGGAGGAATATGTGATGTCGTGTCTGATTTAGCTCTCTGGCAGATTTTACATGACGCTAAAACTCGTCGAGTACATTTCTCCATGTTGGCAAAATAACAGTTCTGTCTCAGTATAAGAAAACATTTTCTCGCTCAATAATTTGAGTAGCTTAAATGAGTATACCAAATTAATTTGTTAACAAGTTCGTCAGGAATAAATAATAACCAGTGGTTTCTGTCAGGGTGAGAGCTGCGGAACAGAATGTTCTTGCGTACAGTATAATGGTTTCTAATGGTAACGTTATTCCTATCTTGCCGAAGGTGTTTAATTTCTTTCCATATGTTGTCTTTGTTCTACTCTTGTGTTATGTCTCGTAATGACGACGAAATGAAATTTTCAAATGCAACTTGTTGAATATACATGACACTAAAATTTGCTTGGCAGAAGTTGGTTGCGATGTCTTCCTGATTGTTGCTGAGAGAACGGGATGTGCGTCTGCTACAATGTTTTGTGTACCGGGAATGTGAACAATTGAAAATTAAATTCCTGTAAATAGAGCTTCCAAATGCTTAACCTGTCATGTGTAAATTTAGCTGAAGGTAGAAACTGTACAGCTCTATGATTGTATAAACGGTAGTACGTCTTCCATAAAGAAAATGTCTAAATCTCGTAAATGCCCATACAACACATAATGTTTCAAGTTCTGTAACAGAATAATTGCGTTCAGCAGGTGACAGAATTCGACTTGCAAAGGCGATTTTTTTTAATTACTGCAGTACTGTCGTCTTCAATTTCCTGAAAAATGTGTACGCCTAAAGCGGTGTTAGAACTGTCGGTGGCAATCGAAAAATTTCTCTTAAGATCTGGGTGGGATAAAAGTGGTGTGTTCAACAAAGCTTGTTTTAAATTAACAAATTCAGACTGTGCTTGGCTATCCCAGGACCAAACAGCGTTTTTACCCGTCAATTGGCATAATCTAGGGGTGTCTAAAGGGGAGTAATGAATAAATTTACGGAAAAAGTTAATTAATCCCAGAAAGCTTAGTTGCTTCTTCGTCGTTGGAACAGTAATGTAACGCAAAGCTTGAAGTTTTTCCGGGTCAGGCGCAGTGCCTTCTGCTGAAATTACATGTCCAAGAAATTTTATAGAAGTTTTGCCAAAGTGCGATTTGCTAAGGTTAACTGTGAGTCCTTGTGCACGAAAAGTTTGCAACAGTTGTTCCAGAATCAAATTGTGTTCAGACCAGTTAGCTTCTGCAATAAGGATGTCGTCTACATACGTTGTGATTATGTCTTTAAATTCTGTCGGAAGTATAGTATTCAAATCGCGAATGAATGCTGCTGAAGAAATTGTTAGATCGAATGGGAATTTGCAAAATTGATAACAATCACCAAAACAGAGAAATGATGTGTGCTTTCTGCAGTTCGGATGGCGCTGAATTTGCGAAAATCCCGATTTCAAATCTAATGTGGAATAAATAGCAGTACCATGAAATTTCTGTAAAAGTTCTTCTAGTGTCTGTGGGCGATCTGTTTCATTAATAATAATGTCGTTGACATGACGCTAATCAAGTACGAGGCGAAGTGATCCATCCTTTTTCTTAACAGTATGGACCGGGTTTATGTACGACTAACTGCCGGTTCAATAATACCTTGGTCCAGCATAGCTTGCGATTCTTTCTTAAATTGTTCTCTGTGAATATATGGAATGGGATAATGTTTGGCTTTAGATGTGTCATGCTGTTTAACTTGAAATTCATACATGAAACCGGACATAGTACCAGGAATGTTGTCAAAAACTGGAACTTGCTGTAAAATAATTTCGCGTAGCTGAGTACGTTCGTCATCTGTATTTGCACTGCTCTGTTTTACCTTACCTGAAATCATTTGGATACCGTCATAGTCGGCTTCGTCTGGTGTATTGTAGTTGTGTACGTACGTATCTGTGAACAATGTGGAATGACAGTCTATGTTGCGCGATCTAGAAATGACCTCTGCCCGATTAATTGCTTGTTCTTTTGCAGATAAAGCGTGCTGAAATTCTAATGCCAGTTGTACCTTTTCATCCTTTAACATTAAATAGGAATTTTGAAAGTCAATAATTGCGTCATGTTGTACCAAAAAAATCGTACCTAAAATAACGTCTGTTGTTAATAAGGGAACAATCCAAAAATTTGAGTGGAACATATGACCTGCAATACAAAACGATAAGTGTGTCTGTAATTTTACATCTACCCCTTTACCAAATACTGCTCCTTTTACTTTAGTTTTGCCTAATGGTAATGTAGGATAGGTGTTCTCTTTGTTACATTCGTTGAAAGTTTCTTCATTTATAACTGACATAGGTGATCCAGAATCGATTACTGCTGAAAATGTGGATTATCCAACATTTACTTCAAATACAGGGTGGGAAATAGTTTTTTGAATAACTGGTTTTTCATGCAAAAGTGTGTCTCGGATATCGTCAAAAGTTATAACATTCTCGTGAACAAGATTCTGTGTGTCAAAAGTATTGCTTACGTTGCTGGAAGATGCAATCTGTACTGTATCTAGTCATATTCTTTCTGACGTGCTGTTATTTGCTGGAGGATGCTGTGGCATATCGACTATTTGCACTGTTCTGTTATTTCGTCCTGACGTATTAGGTTCTGGATAATACCGACAGTCTGGTTCATTCATGATAATCTGTCGTTGTGGCTGATTCTGCTGCTGATAAGATCTACTGTTATTAAACGTGCGCTGAAAACTGTGCTCATTACTTTTACGTCTGTCATGATAGTCATTACCATACGGCGCGTTGCGATAGGAATTGAAATGATGTGTTTTCTGTACATATTGATTTCCTTGTTGCTGTGCGTTACTATTGGGCGGAGCCGACGCTATACGTGGAGGCAGCGAAACAGTAAAGCTTGGTTGCCCTTGCAGACCACATTGTTGGTTAGGTATGATAACCGGCTGGTTTTGTTGTTGTTGTGCGGAAAAACCTCTATTATTATCAAAATGTGTTGGTGTTGCTGATAATTTTGATGATACTGATAATTAAATTTTTGTCTGTTATTAAAGTTCTGGTGGTTGTCATTCCTGGAGCGTCTATCACCTTTGCTATTAAAATAGCGTGGCTGATCGTAATTACTGTGTGCTTGTTGGCCTTGGTTATGATGTGAAAACTTTTTGTTTATGAAGGAATAATCTGATTGCTGAACTTCCAAAAGCTGTAACAGATCTCTGAATGCCGAAATATTTTTTTTCTTCTGTCCTGTTAAAAGTGATACTCTTAACGATCGTGGTAATTTTGAAATACATAATTGGATAAGTGCTGATTCACTGTACGACTCACTTAAGTATTGGTTCTGTTGTACCATGCGTTCAAAAAATTGCGTGACAGTGGGAAAATTTGAGTTCTCATAATTCGGTAAGCTAATTAACCGATCCTTGATTCCGCGCTGTGTCGTCTTCGACCAATACGCTGACTAAAAAGCATTCTGAAATTCTTCTACCGAATAACATTGTCTCGCGATTGGTCTCATACGAGTTGCCGGTTCGCCTTCCAAAAAACTGCAAATAAATTCAAGTTTGTGTGTTACGGGCCTAGTTGATGGAAAAGCAAAGCTAAATTGTTGTATCCAGTCCAATGCGTGAATCTGTGTTCTGTCATTCTTAAATACCTTAAATTTTCTAACGGACAGAAAGTGCTTATAATCAAAATTATCGTCTCTGAATGTCTGAACAGGTTCAGGATTGTATGATAATCTGTTCGTCTGTGACTGTTCGGAATCTAAGTCACGTACTCTCTGTAAATTACCTAAATTATAAGGGCTGTGTGAGTTTGAGAAATGTTCGGAATGTGGCGTATGCTGTGTCGTGTTAGAGGCTGAAATATTTTTCATCTCCGTCACTTCTTGCTGTAAAGATAACAATTTTCTACGTCATGTATTATAGGACGAACCTATCTCACTGACTGTCTGCTGTATGTTTTGGATTTCGGGTGTTTGATTGAACGAAATTGGTGACGTATCGTCTGATTTGGTGTCATCGTTATTTTCGATAACGTCAATACGACTGGTCAATTCATCAATTTTTTCAGTCAGTGCTTTTACCTGATCGTCATTTTTAGTGTCACAAGCATTAATTTGTTTTTGCGTTGTACGTGTGGTTTCGTTTAATTTCTTAATGTCTGCTTTAATGGCTTCAGGATCCTGGATTATTTCCAATTGTTCAAGTCTGCTGGTCACTGTTTGAAAGTCTACTGTGTGTGTGTCTGTTTTTATTTTAAGACCGGAGATTTCATCATACAATTCCGTGTTCAACTGTTTGATAGTACTGATTTCGTCTGATACTGTAGCAATGTTGTTGTCTATGTATGTTTTTGCTTTCGTAAACAACTTACGCTTATCTTCCTGTCTCTGTGTAGTAATTTTTTCCATGACTTGTTTCTTTACTTTGTTCTATTCCTCTATCAATTTGCGGTAACGCATTTCACTGTTTTGTAGGTGGTGATTAAAACGTTCATTAAATTTCTTGTCGACTTTCGCATCCAGAGTGCATGAAAGTTCTGCTGACATTAATTTAAACTCGTCGTGTAACTGTGTTGCGTTTTCTGAACATTGTTTAGCAACTGCACTAATTTCATCTCTAAGTAATTTTGTTGTGGCTGCATGTGTATTACTTAATTCTTGTGCAACAGATCTAATTTCTTCACTACTGTTCCTACCACAAGCTTTAATTTCCTCACGTAATTGTTGTTTAGTTCATGACATTGCACGGCAACGGCTGTAATCTGTTCACTAAGTTGTTTGTTCTGTTCACTAAGTTGTTCGCTTGATTCATTAAGGTTGTCGTGTTTTCCATGCGACTGTTTGAGATTTTCATTAAGTTGCCTATAATTAATGTAGCAATACAGCCATAACTTGATCCAAGCCAAAATTAGCGACTCTTTTCTCTGTGCTGTGTGATGGTGTATCTGCATGTGTCACGTTTTGTGTAACCATTTTGACATTGTCTGTTTCAGGAAAAGCTTTGATAATAGGATGTGCACTGTTGGTCACTACATCGGAATCAAATAAATCTGACATATTTTGCGTACATGGTTCGTCTTCGTTTGAAACATTTATCTGTTCACTGAGTAAATTTCGCAAATCCGGTGTGTTAAACTGGGCAGCGTTCATTGTGTCGGAACTTATCGCGTCAACAATTGTCGTTAAATTTAGTGTGGACATAATTGAATTTGTTTGTTCATCATTTGAAATAAAATCATTGCTGGTGGTCGGCACCCACTGATTGTCTGAAATTGGAGGATTATCATTAAGACACTGAGCTGAGTGTCGCTAGTATTATCAGTCAGATTATTCAAGTCGGCTTTTCACTCATTACGGATCGCGATGTACTGTTGGCAGTTTTTCGCGGCATTTTCACAAGTCATAAGTAGGCACAAAATCAAAGACAAAGCAAAATGGTACAAGTACAATAACAACAAAGAGCAATAAATTGCCGATGATCTGTGAATGAAAGAGCGACAAATTAGTAAATGCGTTGTGCCAGATGCAAACTACATTTAACATTAGGTAGATAAGAGCTGATACATATACAGTATAACTGACGACTTCTCAGGAATTCACAAAAAAATACGATCCTGGCCGATTGTCGAAAAGCGTAACATCCCAACAGTAAAAATAATATGTATAACATTCACATTTAGTTAACCTCCCAACAGTTTACTTTACCATAACCTCGAAATAGTTTATTATTCCGTAACCTCGCAATAATAACGTGACTAACCTCCCAATACAAATTGTGACCTTTCAATAATTAATTGGATTTGAATATAAACTGGTAAATTTGGACGTCAGCAGTGCTGCGTAATGGCCCTGAAAGATCATACCGAATAAATTGAAAATTCTTACCTCAATGAAGTCGCCGGATAACGTGTATACGTTTGCTCCTGTACGAAAGTTTTCTAGCACAGCCCAGTGCAATGCTGGCCGCTAGATTTGTCACGTATAGAAAGAAACAACTGATTTTTCTTTACGATAATCGGGATGACCATGGATTGCAGAAATTAGTAAATTCTTTAAATTCAGATGAATGATTCTTAAACGGTTAATTTTATAAAAAAAGATTATTATTAAAAGATTTTCTGAAACATTCACATGGGACTTGATATAACAATAGTACAAATTTACTTGTAACAAACTACATATGCCCGCGGCTGCTTTTACCTTATACTACACCGCTCACGCACCGCCATCGCTCACCACGACCGGCCCAGCCAACTCCATACACACGACTGCTAGCTGCTACTTACTCCTACTGCTGACACCGCTGTTACTGCAGCCAACACTGCTCTCTGGTCTGAGATTCTCTTATAGCTTACATATCGCAGGCAACGCGTGAGCAATCCATCGAAATTACACCTGCTCGAGTGCGCTAGCAATAAATTCCTTAGTCATGGACCTCTTACATAGTCAAGGACGTCTTACACTATAATGGCTCTGTTTACATGGAATGGTCATACTGAACCGATTATTGACTGGAAACGGTTATGTTTGGCTCCTTGGAGATGGTTTGCAACCACTCATGGACTTCATGTTCCCAAACAACGATCTACATCTACATCTACGTGATTACTCTGCTATTCACAGAAAGTGCCTGGCAGACGGTTCAATGAACCACCTACATGCTATCTCTCAACTGTTCCACTGTCGAACGGCACGCGGGAGAAACTAGCACTTAAATTTTTCTGTGCGAGCCCTGATTTCTCTTATTTTATGGTGACGATCGTTTCTCCCTATATAGGTGGGTTCCAACAGAATGTTTTCACAATCGGAGGAGAAAACTGGTGATTGAAATTTCATAAGAAGATCCCGTCGCAACGAAAATCTCCTTTGTTTTAATGACTGTCACTCCAGTTCACGTATCATGTCTGTGACACTATCTCCCCTATTTCGTGATAATACAAAATGAGCTACCCTTCTTTGTACTTTTTCGATGTCATACGTCAGTTCCAACTGATGCGGATCCCACACCGCGCAGCAATACTCCAGAATAGGGCGGACAAGCGTAGTGTAAGCAGTCTCTTTAGTAGACCTGTTGCACGTTCTACTTGTTCTGCCAATGAATCGCAGTCTTTGGTTTGCTCTACCCACAATATTATCTATGTGATTGTTCCAATTTGGGTTATTTGTAATTGTAATCCCTAAGCATTTAGTTAAATTTACAGCCCTCAGATTTGTGTGACTTATCCCGTAATCAAAATTTAGCTAATTTCTTATAGTACTATGTGAATAACTTCACACTTTTCTTTACTCAGGGTCGATTGCCACTTTTAGCACCATACAGATACCTTATCTAAATCATTTTACAAGTCGTTTCGATCATCTGATGACTTAAAAAGATGGTAAATGACAGCATCATCTGCAAACAATCTAAGACGGCTACTCAGATTGTCTCCTATGTCGTTAATATAGATCAGGAACAATAGAGGGCCTATAACACTTCCTTGGAGAACGCCGGATATTACGTCTGTTTTACTCGATGACTTTCCGTCTTTCACTACGAACTGTGACCTTTCTGACAGAAAACTACGAATTCAGTCTCACAACTGAGGTGATTCTCCGTAGGCACGCAGTTTGGTTAGAAGACGCTTGTGAGGAACGGTGTCGAAAGCCTTCTGGAAATCTAAAAATGTGGAATCAATTTGACATCCCCTGTCAATAGCTCTTATTACTTCATGAGTATAAACAGCTAGTTGTGTTTCACAAGTTTTCTGAAACCGTGCTGACTATGTGTCAATAAATGGTTTTCTTCGAGGTACTTCATAAGGTTCGAATACAGTATATGTTCTAAAACCCTACTGCAAATCGACGTTAGTGATACAGGCCTGTAATTCAGAGGATTACTCCTACTTCCCTTTTTCGGTATTGGTGTGACTTGACCAATTTTCCAGTCTTTAAGTACGATCTTTCTGTGAGCGAGTGGTGGTATATGATTGCTAAATATGGAGCTATTTTATCAGCATACTCTGAGAGGAACCTGACTGGTATACATTCTGGACCGGAGGCCTTGCCTTTATTAAGTGATTTAAGCTGCTTTTTTACACCGAGGATATCTACTTCTATGTTTCTGATCTTGGCAGTTGTTCTTGATTGGAATTCAGGAATATTTACTTCGTCTTCTATGGTGAAGGAGTTTCGGAAAACCGTGATTAATTGCTTTAGTGGCACTGTCACCAGTGACTTCACCGATGTAATTTTTATGGAAGACAATGGGCCAAGCCGGCCGAGGTGGCCGTGCGGTTCTAGGCGCTGCAGTCTGCAACCGCGAGACCGCTACGGTCGCAGGTTCGAATCTTGCCTCGGGCATGGATGTGTGTGATGTCCTTAGGTTAGTTAGGTTTAAGTAGTTCTAAGTTTTAGGGGACTAATGACCTCAGAAGTTGAGTCCCATGGTGCTCAGAGCCATTTGAACCATTTGAACAATGGGCCACATCACCGGCACATAGTTGTTTGCGATTGGTTTGAAGATTGAGGACAATTCGAGCGAATGGTTTGGCCACCCAGATCGCCCGACAATAATCCCGTACAGCATATATGGGACATAATGGAGCGGTCAGTTCGTGCACAAAATCCTGCACCTGCAACACTTCCGCCGTTATGGGCGACCATAGAGGCCGCATGGCTCAATCTTTCTGCAAGGGACTTCCAACTGTTTATTGAGTCCGTGCCGTGTCGAGTTGCTGCAATACGCCGGGAAAATGCAGGTCCGACACATTATTAGGAGGTATCTCCTGACTTTTGCCACCCCAGTGTGAGACGGACACTGGTGACGTTGGTGAGTGCCGGTGTCCAGCCTGCCAAGAGCGTGGCAAACAATTGGCGCCAAGCGTCGCTCTCGGAGAGAACTCGTTCTTCCACTCGAACGCGCGGCCTTCCAGCGGGTGCTCGGCGCCGCCGCCCGCCCTCGCGCTCGCACGTGTCCCCTTCCAGCGGCTCCAGCGGCGGCCGGCGGCGCTCGCAGACGGCAGACCGCGCCGCCCTGACACGGCGGCCGCAGCATCCCGCGTTCAGAAGCAGCTACCCGCACACTCGCTATGGACGCCGGCAGGAAGCGCACGCGCGCCAACCCGCGCAAGACGGCCAACCCGCTGTCCGTGCTCTGCTTCTGGTAAGTCGCCGGCCACCGGCTACCCGGCAGCTGCTCCTCGCAGCTCTCGGCGGTACTGCGCAAATTTCACGCACTATCCGAGACGTGCGCTGCGGCGCCGTTCCCACCTGCACTATAGACGTTCAGCCGTACCATCCGTATTCAAGTGAGCACTTATATTATAGACATACTACGACAAAGGCGTCTGAGGTAAAAATGGTTTCGGAATTCTTCAGATGTCTCTATTAACCGTGCGTGTGAAGTTACCAGCGCTGAACGAAATGAACACGGTGGAAGAAAAAATACAGACCGTCCGTATCCTGTCTCAAAGCTACTGAACTAACTTCGATACTAATAAGTAGAGGATTCGGGAATATCTTGTTAGTATTTAATAGCCTCTTTGTTACATCATTACCCTCCTACAAATCAATAATCAGTAACTGAAATCAAATTAAGAATAAGTAGTATCAAAAACCATTTGCAAAACAAAATCATTTTCAAATGCAAATTATTGACAGCTTACACAAATTATCAATTTCAAGACAAGAAAAACTGATAAGACGTTATAGAAACTAGGTTGCTTTGCAAATATCACGTATTCCGTGGTAGAACTTCTTCCGTACGAACTACTCCTTAACTGTCCACGCGTTACGTAACTACTTCTAAAAGTGTTCTGTAACTTGCTTACCAAAAAACTCTGTAACTAAAAATGAACTATATCCTCCAAATAGCTTTAACATATAATACAGCACTTAAACATGTAGAACTCGTAATATTTACAAGCGCTGCACACAACACAACCTCATCAGCCGCAACAACAAAAACAGTAGATAATGCCGGGAACTGCTTACGGCGGTCCCCATGTGATTCTAAAGTCACCCATTAGACTGAAACACAGTCCAGGAAACATCATGTGTCCCTACGTACAGTGTCCTCCAGGTAAAACACTCTCCCCTACGATATCATCGAATGGGCAGCAAAATACAGTGTGACTTCCACCTCGGTTTTGACACGTGTGCCGCTTCTCGCATCTGTTCCATGACATCTCAAATTACTTTGGCTTTGTTAGTCGACGTTACGTTCACAAAATTGCACCAGAGCAACAATGCATAATTACCAGTGATTTTGGCAGCTAGAAGCTGCGAACATTCGAGCATTGCAGAAACTTTTTCCATCGTACATTGTGGTGCAGTTGGTAAAGACTGGTCTTACATTCGGGAAGAGCAGGGTTCTGGTCGCGTTCGGCAATTTTGATGAAGTTTTTGCCGGCCGGTGTGGCCGTGCGGTTAAAGGCGCTTCAGTCTGGAACCGCGTGACCGCTACGGTCGCAGGTTCGAATCCTGCCTCGGGCATGGATGTGTGTGATGTCCTTAGGTTAATTAGGTTTAAGTAGTTCTAAGTTCTAGGGGACTGATGACCACAGAAGTTAAGTCCCATAGTGCTCAGTGCCATTTGAACCATTTTTGATGAAGTTTTTCGTGCTTCCACAAAGCCGTTTCAGACTGATGCTGGAGTCCTTCGTTGATTTACTCATGTATCCTAGTTCATAAGCGATTGCTTTTTCTCTTCTCTTTTCTTTATTTCTTGTTTACCTATTAAGTTATCTTTCCCACGTGCTAGCCCTGTTTTCTATGTCTTGATGATTGAAGAGCTTCGCACTAGTGTTCGTAGCAGATACAGAATCAGTTCTTCATTTATACTGCGTACTGAGGGAAAAGAATTAAGTGAAATGTCGTCATACTACCAGAAACCATTTGAAACAAAATTGGCAGTGAAGAAATTTAGTGATTAGCGAATGTTGTAGCAGTTCATAATTTGATCGCTAGTATCATCTGAAATATCTCCCATTTTTCCTACAAAAATCTGCCAAATTACATCGATATGCTTTTTAAAGGCTGTACTTACTCTAAGCATTTCTCTGTGGTGGAAATCCCCCGGATGGTTCGAAGTATATGCTCGTATTAAGAGCGTCGGCTTACGCATCCGGGTGTTTCTCTTTATGCCACGTAATGGCCTCAGAACCTGCGATAGAGGCGCCTCATCTACTGGAAAGATTGCGAAGGTCTGGTTACAAAAACTCCAACAGACATTTCCTATACTGCTTGTTAAAATAGATTCCCTTGAGTTTTGGCAAGACTCTTCCGAATTTAGAAACACTTCCAGAGACTATGTCCACTGGCAATCAAGCTCACTAGCGAGTGGCTGATTTATTTATGACTGTCCTACATTGTTACCTACATCCTAAAGCGTAAAAGTTGTTACATTTGTAGCTTGGACGTAACAAAGGTGCGTTTCGTTCGAAAACTCTAACACTATTACATAATTGTTAAGCAGGTCTATATTTATCTCTTTTCAATATTCATTTTTCCTATTTTCTTATGTTACTGGGAGTTCAATACCGTTTTGCCCTCCTTTGGCGAGACAGATAGAGATAGAACACTGTAGATGAATAACATACATAAATGGCAACAGTGGAAAAGTAAGGCTTGCGTTCTGCCGTGCTATGGTACCTTAAATGACTTGATGCTAGGCGATTTTGCGCGTGTAGCATCGTACTAGTATTAACAACAAACCTTGTTAATTCACGTCCGTAATCTTTAGTAACCTTTGGAATGTTAATCTTTTTAACAATTGCTGTATCAACGAATTGGAAATGTCCTCTATATATTAATTACAAAGACATGCTTACACTATTAATGTATTAACTATCACCACTCACGCCCACTTGCTTAAGTGACTTTACAGATGCAACGAACCAAAGGCGCGGAAATATTATAGCACCCGTGATAAAATCGAAACGAAGTTTCATAATAGACACAGCCGACAGTTAAATGAGATCCGACATTATCGACTCAAAACATGCCTCCCTCAAATTGGATTACAAGATGAAAAAATTTAAAATTCTTTAATATGCGTCAAAAATGAAAATTATTTTCCCAGTCATCGTAAAAGAAATAAAATGTCTCAAATAATTATTATAATAATTATTTTGCGTATGCTTCACATTACGTAATTTTATCCTTTGTCTTATATCGCGTAATCCATTTTCTGTAATGTCTCACATTTACAGTTCAGAACATCGAAAACTTGTAAATCAACTTGAATTGAGTGTAAAATTGCAATAAGCCTGAAACAAATAATAACTATTTTCTTACTTCTGCCGGCCGAAGTGGCCGTGCGGTTCTAGGCGCTGCAGTCTGGAACCGCGAGACCGCTACGGTCGCAGGTTCAAATCCTGCCTCGGGCATGGATGTGTGTGATGTCCTTAGGTTAGTTAGGTTTAACTAATTCTAAGTTCTAGGGGACTAATGACCTCAGAAGTTGAGTCCCATAGTGCTCAGAGCCATTTGCACCATTTCTTACTTCTAAAGGAACCCAGAATTTCAGTTATGCTAGACTGTTCAAAACATACTGTACTTTTGTCTATGTGCACAAAAACTGATTACTACTTGAATTTCGGGGAGTTCATTGAAGCAAGGAACATATCCTATTCGTCGTAGTCTCATTGCTTTGCAGTTTCAGTACCGCATTTCTCTTCGCCTAAAAGCTCGGCGCCCGTAAAAGGTTGAACGCAAAGTGCTTCACATTAGTTTTTATTGAAGCATGCTTTCCAATACTAATCTAATCGTTCTCAATCTTTATGCCTTTGTGTAGGTAGTATCGCGAGAAGTTGCTTCGTTACACAACACACCAGCGCGAACCAATAGTCTTAAACGGTTGCGTAAGCACCAGCCAGATCCTTTACGTAAAAATGAAGAAAGCAACTGAGAATTCTGTACCATTCTGCACACTCAGATCCTTATTGGTCTGTTTCGTAAGCCTACTTGCTATTCTGCTATAAACTAGTAGTGCCTAGGTATATGAAGCAAAATTCTTTCATGTTCTTTTTTTTTTTCCACGCAGATTCAGTGTCTGTCCTGCTTGTATCAGGAGCAGTTAACAAAAATTTTAGGAGAAGAACACTTTCTATAAGTTAAGTGTGTGTTCACATTGATTGTAGGCTTTCATTGTGCCTCTCGTCTACTTAAAAAAGCATGGACTAGACAATTTGCACAATCCTTGGAAGAAATAATAATAATAATAAACAACGATATATTCAAGAACAATATGATTAATAAAATCAATAACTGCTGACGTACTGTTGGAAGAGTTGCCAAAACTTCATGTATTTCTTTTATATTTACTGTAACAGTCTCAGCTGCAATGAGTCACACTTGATAACTAGCTTTGCTCAAATGACAGAAGCCACGGAATGTTGTCACAGATATACTTTAGCGCTGTTCATTTCATTTTGGAACTTATGACTACGTTCTTTTTAAAGAATTTTGACCTTTCATAACTCGTGTTTTACACATCAGAAAATTATCATCAGAGGTGACAAACTAGTTATTAAACGTGACTAATAATTACAGCTGAGACTGCTACAATAAATATATTAATAATTATTAGTATCAGTCGAAAAAATAATAGTAATAACATAAAAGCGGCAGTGAATGGAAATAAAGGAGAACGAAAGTAGGATTATCAGATACGGGGATAGTGGTCAGACTGAAAGCCATGTTGAAGAATGAAAGATAGTAAACAGCAGAGGGAAGAAGAAAATTTCGGAGTTTTAAATGTTTTATTCAGTGCGGTGTTGAAGGCAACATAAATTTACTTCTGAACGTACGTACATGCGTAAACTGTTCATTGCCAGATGTCGCAAGAATATACAGGACGAGGTTCGTGTGGTAGGGGGGAGTGCTATACCTGGAGGATAGTGTAGCCAGGAATACATGACGCTTCCTGATCGGTGTTTCAGTCTAGTGACTGATTTTAGCATCACATGAAGGACGTGTTTTGTGACACATGAGATTTTGTTTTGTGCAGCGTTTGTAAATATTACGAGTTCTACACAGTTCAGTGCTGTAATTATTAAAGCTATTTGGAGGATATTTTTAAGTCTTCAGTTACAGAGTTTTATGGTAACTGAAATTATATATTTTTAAAACCAGTTACATAATACGTAAATGCTTAAGCCATACGTCGTGCGCCATCTTGTACCTTAAAACGGAAGAAGATCTTCTACCATGGAACACGTGATATCTGCGAATGAACCTAATTTCTTTAATGTCTTAACAATTTTCCCTGTTTTCAAAATGGAAATTTGTGTCAGTTGACAAATGCTTCTATTTCAGTTTATTTAACTGGTTTTTGATGGCACTTCTTCAGTTGATTTCACTTAATGATTATTTGTGTGTATTGGATCAGTAACGTAACACATAGACTATTAAGTACCGTATTAACAAGATTTTTCTCGATTGCAGTGCTTTTTAATCTCAATAAAAAAAATTTAAAATTCTTCTGGGTCTGCAGCATTATATATGTCTTGTAAGGACATCATGTGTGCATTAAGCCAAAACGCTGCTTTGTGTAACAGTTGTTATTATTGTGACTTTATTTTCATTGGCTATAGGCCTATTTCGGCTCAAAGGCCACTTTCAAGCACTCTGCAACATTTAGATCGTATATCTGTGAGTTTACGTAATAAATAATTATTTTGTACTTTTGACGTAAGACTTACTTCGATATTAGGTTGTTGACGCTCTTGCTGTTATATATCTTACTTGGTTCGTTTTTAAGCAAAGCACAGACGAAATTATAAATATCTCGTTAAGTAATATCTCAGAAATGGAATATTTCTTTGTTGGCCAGTATCGTAAAGATCTTGTTAACATTTTGCAAGTTTGACAGCTTCGATTTGTCACCGATGTTACATGGTTACAGATTTGTTTTTATAAATCTATGGAGTTGTATGGCAGTAAAATCTTTGCAGGTGTATATTGGTGTTCGTTTTATGAAATTATCCGTGGTCAATAATTTCAATAAAATTTTCAAAATAGTTTTTATGTTTTAAATCGGTATGTTCGTTTAAAATTTTTTCTGGATATTTGCGGGTGTGTATACAGATTTCTATCTCTTCCAGAAAGTTCAATATTGCGCCTTTTGGTGTTATGTGGAGAATTTGCATCGACTTTTCAATCTAGTTTATGTTGTGATTTTCAGTTTTTACATGGTTAAATAATGTAGATGGGTTTGTGTCACTGTTTCTGGTATGTTCTCGGTATCTAATTTGGAAATTGCTGCTTGTTTGGCCTATATATTTGTTCCTAGACACAAGATCATGTTGTACCTTGGAACAGTTTGCCACATTTGAAAAATGTATTTTTCCCGGAGTAATTTTTGTATTTCAGAAAAAGACTGCAGCACACTTAAAGCAAATGCTATCGTTTAGAAATGGAATAAGAAGATATATTAAACTTCTGTTCGGGACTGGCTAGAGACAAAAGTCAGAAGGATGACAAAAGACCAAGAGTACCAAGAACCGAGGGCGAAATTTAAAACGTACGCAGAAACTGAAATACATATTTATATAATACTATAATAATTATATCGTGATGCCGATACTGGAGAGGCGATTGACAGGCACAATAAGGATGAAATAGCTTCCACCTTCAGCTCCTCTGCAAAAGGACCTCTGTATTTTGACACGGCGTTTGCAGCGGACGTTGCCTGCACTTGCCGCCTTAGGCAGACCCGCTGCCATGCTTACGTAACTGCTGGCGTGAAAGGTGAGCTGCAGTTTAACGATTCTGTACGCTGCATCACTGACTCATAACGTGTTCCTGCCAGCTGAAGCTCGACATCTCTTCATTCTAGTTTGTTGTAATTTCAAACGAGGCTCCTACAAACTTATATTTCATTTTCGTCTGTGCTTCGCTAGTTCTCTGAGGGGGAAGCGTGCATTACCACTGACGACAGTCTTGGACGGCTTTGGAAGCTGTGTTACGTAACGTATATTCCAAGTTCTTATGGAGTGAGCAAGGGGAAAAACTGAAACGTAAACTGAGACAACTGTTCGTCGAATCGAAACACCAGCTTTTCGGCCGTAATCAAAAAGTCTGTCCTTCTCATTTACAGACATTAAGTGTGACCAAGTTAGTACTTTGTTTGTTTGCTTAAAAAGCAGGTCGGGTGGTCAGAGGCGGCGAAGGTCAATCAATTTGTCAACGGCGTAACACTTCTTGCCAATTTATTCATTTAGTTACGTAATTACAGTTACATAAGAGTGATAATTATTAGTTTCATGGACAAAACTCGTGGGAGATGAACATTGAATATTTCGAACGAAACAGGCTGTCTTATAGATATTCGTGCAAGAACCTGCAATAACTTGCAGTTTTTCGTTCAATTTATCATCATCATGCTGCATCTCAAAACATCGACCAGTTGAAGTGACGCAGTAGTTAACCAGTGGATCTTATTCGCGAGGAATGGGATACACGTTCCCCAAATCACAGCTTAATTTAAACCTTTCAGAACCACTGGCTACAATTGTGTGCATTAAATTTTACTTGATTTAGCTACAAGAAAAATATTTTTCATCGATGGAAACCTGATGCACATGTTTGTGAATTTTTCGTTTTTTCGTAGTGAACAAGTGCTGCCACCTGTTATGCATCAATGTAAAAATATCAGTAAGTGAATATAGTACTGCTCAGCACCTTGTGTTCATCAGAAAACATTTTATTGTTGTTTTTTTACGTGGTAATTATTGAATCATCAGTTTATTTATGATACCACTGATTACTTCAAAATCAATTATTTTAATCCATAAAAATTATATTTTGAAACATAGATACATGTATATGTACAAATATTACTTGTAAAAGCATTAAAACATCATCTATGAGCATGAGAGCTTAAAAAAGAGTTCCCACCCTCCAGCAAAATTTTGGTCTGAAAAGGTTAAGTTTTCCTGGATTTTCATAAATCACTGAAGGCGGTATTGAGATGGATTCCTGAACCAGGCACTGCCTTTTGTTTTCGTCACTTGTTCAGTCCAATATCGGCCGCCTTAAACTCTGCACTTCTGCGCTTCTTTTTCATAACTTCGTGATGATCCGTAACATCTGCACAAATGAAGCGATCTCCAAATGAGAAGGAGAGTGGTAATATATGCCACGTGTATTTCTTAACATCTTGAGAAAAACGTGTAATTTGCAAACTGTTATACTTTCAAAGTTTAAATTCGGCGAATTAATTGTCATTCGTGAACTCCTTAAGTAGCCAGCTTATTCGACGATCTGAAGCCGTTGTCAGTTTTGAAACTCAAAGGGAAGGGAACAGTGAAAAAATACTTTGTAGCGTTTTTATAGCACGTACATCTTTCGTAATTAATAATATAATGCCCTGTCTTATCCTTTGAATTAACAATGTGAGAACGTAAGTGGTTACACAAGTTGAGGCATTATGGTGATGGTCCTTTTCTTTCTTTTACACAAAATCAGTGTTGTGGTTCTTTTCTGCAGGTTTTTGTTCACACATTTCGTCATCCACATCTGTATTCACATGTTGAATCACTTTGCTGTTTCCGATCACATGTCTATAGTAGTGCATACTAGTATCCTTTACCCATTGCGCTCCAAAACGGTTCACCAACGTTTTCTGAACGTCAACCACCTTTGCCTCTGCAACAGGAATGCTAATTGGCAATGGGTTTAGGTGCACAGAAGACTCTGTTTTGGATTTCTCTAGGAAATGGATGCCGAGGTTCTTTCCTCGCGTTGCTTGGGATATGCTTTGCATCAGTTCCCGTACTCTTCATCTTGGCTGTCAACACACACAGTACTCAGAACTACAACTCACAAAACACTGTCTGGCGCCTGCTCTAACATCCTAGAAGCAAAGCAGCGAGAGTGCCGTGACCTGGCACGAAACATTATGACTGGTGCGTACACGATGCAGATTTTGAAACGGGAAAAAAATGGAATAGTTCTGTTCACTTTGTAGGGGTTGAAACTCGTTAATACCGGTTTGTTTCCTTCAATAATAATAATAATAGTCTTATCGCAGCCTCCTCGGTGATCTTTGGGGTCAATACGTGACCAGGGAAAAATCATCTTAATAGTGGTAGTTGTCCGTTCCCATCAGCCTAGTAGATGTATTGTGTAGATGATTACAGTTGGTGCTTGCGTAATGTAGTTTTCTCTGTTGTCATTGACAAGAAGGTCACGATTGAGAAGGAAAAGTGTAGAAACAGTTGTCGACACTTACAGTCTCTCCAGATGAAGTGTGAGGCTTGCGATGAGGGTAGCGTGATCCGCTTCAGAGAGGAACAGATAGGATAATACGTACGACCAAAGGAAAATAAAATCTGACACATTAAATACAAATGTATACGGTATAGCTGTGATAAAATTCAGGAAACACACACAAACTTCACGCACGCACGCACGCACACATGCACGCGCACGCGCTCGCGCGCGCGCGCGCACACACACACACACACACACACACCTACATTTTACTTGGTCGTGCTGTCGGTATCGCCACTCGAAAGAGGAAGTCAATTTAATATTCTCACTCGACGTACGTATCGCCATTAACAACAAAGGAAACGCTAAACGAACGATTTGGTACGTACCTTTCTTCCCCCATCCCAAGAAATTATGCGATATATGTTCCTTGTACCACAAATATTGCGGTCACTTCACCGTCAAGTGGCAAAGAGTCATGACAATTTAGTGACTTTGGCCACAAAAGCGAGTTACTCGTTTCTGTTACTTTCGTGCAGAAGATCAATTACCAGAGTTCATAATTTACGTTTTAAGGCGAATTATCTTTCGCCCCAAGGTACTTGCTTTTCTCACAATTTACACAACGACGAACTCGTAATGGCTGTATATCTGAAAACAGGCGCTGCTGCTGCCCGAAGGCCAGACAGGGCGTGATTCAGACAGCAAAGACGGATTACAATTCCGCAGACGTCTACGGCTGCTATTACACTCGTGAACCCTCCGTTGCTGTCCGCTCGCTTCAGGAGCGGTGCTAACTGGGACAGCAGATTGCTGTGTTTCTCAACAGAAATGCCGCTTCGCTGACTCGTCGCAGATGCACCACCGGTGCGTACAAGGTACGGAAAGGCCTTCAGCGTAAGCGATCTGTGTTAATTAGTACGTGCAACAGCAAAAGCAAGTTCAGTGCTGTTTTTACAGACAGCGGCGTTCACAGTCCACCCCTTTCTAGCCTCTTACGTAGAACATGCCCGAACAGTTATTTACCATTTGAAGTACCTGTGCGGCTGGTCCCGGTGGAGGTTCGAGTCCTCCCTCGGGCATGGGTGTGTGTGTTTGTCCTTAGGATAATTTAGATTAAATAGTGTATAAGCTTAGGGACTGATGACCTTAGCAGTTAAGTCCCATAAGATTTCACACACATTTTTTTTGAAGTACACGCGATTAATACGCTTAAAGATGTCAGCACAAGGTTTTCGACTAGTTTAGCTATGTGACGTGAGGCGTGATTAATGATTACATTTACTGGGATACTATCGGTTTGAAGCGTTCTCGGTAAATTCTCCAAAAGAAGATTACTGTGATACAGTGATTTCTAATGCTTGTTGTGAAATGTGTTGTATAAATATCCTGAACAGAGTAAAAATTGTACGAACAAATGAAACGCAGTTCCAGTCCCGTTAGTCGATATTTATCTGGCCATGAGCTGCAGTGTGTCGCAGCCTTGGCTTTCGCTGTCAGCGCCTGTCCTGAATATTACTTCGAAGTACAATCCAAACATGACATGCAGGGCGTCACTGAACTCATATTTTCAATAGCAAATGAATATTAAAAAAAAGAATTCATAGCCTCATAACAAAACGAAATATCACGGGTGATAAGAATTACGACTTCTGAGTTTTCGAAAATGTAATACTAAGACTAAATATAGCTTTTCTCACTGGTTCATCCAGACTTGTCTAAAACCATGTCTCCATCACCGAGTCATGTCTCTAGAGCAGAGTTTCCCGAACTGTGAAATCTCACGATTGACAAAAACTTCAACTTTTGACTTTTCTGGTATTCCGCGGGAAGTTAATAAGTGTTCCGCGGAAAACTGTTAATAACATGCCCGTTTTTCTGAAATTTTGAGGATACTAATTACCTTTTTAAATTTTATTCTGATTTCTGTGTTATTAATTATAATTTAAAACTGAAGCAATCACTGCGTAAAACACATTTTTATCATTTTCAAAATTTTTTTAACGTTCAAAATAAACAAGGTGAGCTGTCAGTGTAACATGATTCTCGAAGTGTTCCGTCAGAGGTTGGGAACCTCTTCTCTAGAGTCTAGAACGACCAAAACTACTGCAAGTCCGAAAATGGTGGATCTCACTCTGAAATGTTGATCATGTGACTGGTTGCTCCTTTTGTAGACTATAATCGTGGCGTGGGCTCTGTATGTTACACCATACCTCTGGAACGCTAGGAACAATTTCAATTACATTTGTGACTTAGTACCTACACAGAAGAGAGTGAGGGAGAACTATGGAAGTAAGACATCCGTAGTATCCACCGGAGTGTGAAATTTAGTTTACCTCTGACAGAAACAACGGCTCTAAAACACCTGTGTATCGAATAGAAATGTCTTTGGATGACAGATGCAGGTAGATAAGTCCATACAGGTACATGAGAGCCATGTGCTTCAACAATCGCAATGGGCGGGAAGCAATGGCGCAACAATGTTTCGGTATCTTCATCTCAGGGTAGCACTTGCACCCTACGTCCCCAACTAGTTGTTGGATGTATTCTAATCTTTGTCTTTCCCCACACTTTTTACCCTCTGCAGTTCCCTACAATACCATGGAAGTTATTACGTGATGTCTTAACGCATGTCCTATCATCGTGTCTCTTATTCTTATCAGTGTTTTCCATATGTTCCTTCCTTCGTCGATTCGGCGGAGACCCTACCTTATCTTACCAATCCATTTGATTTTCAAAATTCTTCTGCAGCACCACTTTCGAACGCTTTGATTCTCTTCTATTTCGTTTTTGCACATTCTCAGAAATTTCTTCCTCAAAATAATGCAATTGTTTGATATCAGTAGACTCATCTTGGCCAAAAATGTCTTCTTTGCCTGTGTTACTCTGCTTTTTATTCCTCCTAGCTTCGTCCGTCTTGGGTAATTTTGCTTCGAGGATAGCATAATTCCTTAACTTCTCTACTTCGTGGTCCTCAATTTTGATGTTGAGTTGCTCGCTGTTTTATTTCTGCTACATATCAGTACCTTTGCCTTCTTTCGGTTTACTATCAGTTCATATTCTGTGCTCAATGAACTGTTCATTCCATTCAGTGGATTCTGTAATTCTTCTTCATTTTGGACTCGCATTCGGGAGGACGACGTTTCAAACCCTTGTCCGGCCATCTTGATTTAGGTTTTCCGTGATTTCCCTAAATCGATTCAGGAAAATACTGGAATGGTTCCTTTGAATGGGTACGGCCGACTTCCTTCACCATCCTTCCCTAACCCGATGCGACCGATGACCCCTCTGTTAGGTCCCCTCACCCATATCAACCAACCAACCAATCTTATTCACACTCAGCGAGGGTGACAACGTCATCAGTGTATCTCATCACTGAAATCCTTCCACACTGAATTTTAATCCTACTCTCGAACCTTTCTTTTGCGGGAAGTGGCAACCAAACGACTATTCGAGTTGGTGTGTAGAATCTATGAGACTG
This sequence comes from Schistocerca americana, assembly GCF_021461395.2. Taxonomy (NCBI): domain Eukaryota; kingdom Metazoa; phylum Arthropoda; class Insecta; order Orthoptera; family Acrididae; genus Schistocerca; species Schistocerca americana. Next base: position 378,670,289 of record NC_060120.1, on the reverse strand, counting down.
GCGACGTACCAGCAAACTTTCGGATAGATATGATCCACAAAATGCCGAAGATAGCAAGGCCAGATAAGAGTGAGAACTATCGCACAACCAGCTTAACAGCTCATGGATCCAAGTGCTGACAAGAAAAATATGCAGAAGAATGGAAAAAAATTTGATTATCAGTCAGATGACATCAATTTGGCTTTCGGAAAGATATAGGCAGCAGAGAGGCAGTTCTCGCGTTGCGATTGATAACGGAAGCAACACTGAAGAGATATCAGGACCCGTTCATAGGATTTTTCGACCCACAGAAAGGGTTTGACACTGTGACGTAGTGCAAGATGTACGAAATTTTGAGGAAAATGGGAGTAGTCTTTGGGGAAACACAGGAAAAATACAATATGAATGAGAACCAAGAGGGAACAATAAGGTTGGAAGACAAAGAACGAAATGGTCGCATTAAAAAGTATATAAGACAGAAGTGAAGTCTTTCGCCTCTACTGTCCAATCTATACGTCGAGGAGGCAACGACGGGACAAAAAGAAAGGAATTAAAAGAAAGGTAACGCTTTACCGGATGTTTGCAATGGGGAAGAGATCTACAAACTTAATGGCCAGGGCAACAGTCAAACACGTTCTGTGTCGAGACACGTTAGGACAATATGTAGTCTTACGTTATCTTGTTGGAAGATAATGTTACAGAGACTTCGAAGCTAGCGAACAGTCACGGCCTGAACAGGTCGGAAATGTAGCGCCTGCTTTCCAGATTAGCAGCTGGTCGAACCACAGGTGTTCGTATTGTGTACCCAATGACTCGGTGCAGGCCAGTCCATTACAGGGATGTTATTGTCGTGTAACCACTACGCCACAGGCAGTGCATAATGAAAAGGTGCTCGATCGTGTTGAAAGATACAATCGCCATCCCCGAATTGCTCCTCAACAGTGGGACACAAGAAGGTGCTTAAAACATCAATGTAGGCCTGTGCTGTGATAGTGCCACGCAAAACAACAAGGGGTGCAAGTACCTCCATGAAAAACACGACCACACTATAACACCACCGCCTCCGAATTTTACTATTGGCACTACACACGCTGGCAGATGATGTTCACCGGGCATTCGCCATACCCGCACTCTGCCATCGATTCGCCACCACACAACGTTTTTCCACTGTTCAATCGCCCAATGTTTACGCTCCTTACACCAAGCGAGGCGTCGTTTTGCATTTACCGGCGTAATGTGTGGCGTATGAGCAGCCGCTCGACCATGGAATCCAAGTTTTCTCACCTCCCGCCAAACTGTCATAGTTCTTGCAGTGGATCCTGATGCAGTTTGGAATTCCTGTGTGATGGTCTGGATTTATGTCTACCTATTACACAATACAATCCTCTTCAACCGTCGGCGGTCTGTGTCAGTCAACAGACGATTTCGGCCTGTACGCTTTTGTGCTGTAAGTGTCCCTTCACGTACCCACTTCGCTATCGCTGGACGTAGGGATGTTTAGGAGTGTGGAAATCTCGCGCACAGACGTATGATACAGAGACACCCAATCACCTGACCACGTTCGAAGTCCGTGAGTTCCGCGGAGCGCCCCATTCTGCTCTCTCACGATGTCTAATGACTACTGAGGTCGCTGATTTCGAGTACCTGGCAGTAGGTGGCAGCACAGTGCATCTAATATGAAAAACGTATGTTTTTGGGGGTGTCCGGATACTTTTGATCACATAGTGTACATGTAAACACTGAGCTATCTGTGTACACTTGAGCTTCGTCATTTTGTGAGTGACGTAATTGTGTTTGAAATGAAAATTTTGGCAGCTGTATGAGTTGTGGCAGGGTTAATGCTTGTTTACATCGCTGCATAAGGCAAAAAAGAAAATAATAAGAAACGTGTTTGGCTTCGTGAACGGATAAAGAAAGGGCCTCAGCTCGGTTACTCAGCGACCTTGCTTTACGAAATTGACTAGAAGACGTGGAAGTTATTTCAATAATCTATTCTACAATTTGTGAATGGAAAACACTATTGTGACGTTTTGAATAAATTAACCTTGAATGAAGAATTCGTCTTTCCAGATTTCTGTACCCTTTTCTTCTCTCAACTATTTTCCTCGAAAAAGAATCGGCCAACTTGAACCATGGGATTTTAGTCTCGTTGACGTGGCTGTTCCTTGCCTGCATTGTTCTTAATTCATTTGTATATGTACTCCTAACTGAACGAATATTGCTCTAAATCTCAGATATTTTGTACCAATCCATGTTCAGATCACGTGCGACAGCCACGAGCGCGGCAGCACGTCGCTGGTTGCTTTCGTAGTCAAAATCATTAAAATCCCACAAACACCTATGAATAGCGTCGATACCCAAAAAGCGAACAATTTTCTCCCTTCCCCGCATCATGTTCCATTTTTTTCACACACGTGATTTCAATGTTCATGCAATTAGTACAGCCAAAGTTGAAACAAGCCGAAAATGTTTAGTTTCGCCAACGAGTTGCGCAAATGTGCGCCGCGCATGCGCGGTGGCCGGTAGCACAGTTGCGTGCAACTTGGTGTCGTCGTCGAAACTAGGGTTAATGTTCAGCTGTCCTACAGCGTCGCCCCTCATTTGAGTACAGCGCCCGGAGCATTCACGTAATTGTGTGAAACAGTCGAAACTGACGTTCTTTGAGATGCTGTTCAACATTAGCTTGAGCCGATCGTTCGCGTGAATTTCTGCTCGTTGTCGTTTTGTAGTAGCTTCATAATCATAATACCAAGTACCGTCATCCCTTAAAAGTTTTTGCTTTTCAGTCAAGTCGCGGCATGCGACCACGTGTCGCTGTTCTCGCTCAGGAGTCAAGTACTGCGGGACAAACTCTACGGACACTTTTCTCCTCTTTAAACCATTCTGGAGAATGTCTTGAATATCTGATGTAGAAAAGTTGCTCAGTTGCCACGTGTGACACACCGGTGTTGACACTCTACGATCGTACGTCCACTACTTAACACTGTTGCTCATAACTGAATGGTCGAATGCTCACCTGTTGTTTACAACTGTTAGTTCAAACTGCGCTCGTAGTTCCTACGCTGACATAGCTTATACTCCAGAAATAGAATCGGTCTCGGAAGCTTTTGGACGGACGGTGTAGAATGTAGATGATGTTACAAAAACTTAACTCGTGCGGTTGCGCTGAGTGCTATCATTTGCGTGTCCAAGAATGTTGCACACTTTAGACGAAAATTTCAGGCTCTTTGCATGCCGCTTTCATGTTGTCGCTATTTTAATGTCCAACAACATATATTAGTGATGATTACTCCTTCATTTTAAAAAAATCTTGAGAAGTTCCTACGGGACCAAACTGCAGAGGTCATCGGTCCCTAGGCTTACACACTACTTTTTTTACACTCCGTCTTCAAGCCACAAGTGGCCCATCGGTACCATCCGACCGCCATGTCATCCTTAGCTGAGGATGTGGATTGGAGGTGCGTGCGGTCAGCACACCGCTCTCCCGGTCGTTATGATGGTTTTCTGTGACCAGAGCCGCTACTATTCGGTCGAGTAGCTCCTCAATTGGCCTCACGAGGCTCAGTGCTCCCCGAAAAATGGCAAGAACGCACGGCGGCCCGGATGGTCACCCATCCAAGGCAACGCCCGACAGCGCTTAACTTCGCTGATCTGACGGGAACCGGTGTATCCACCGCGGCAAGGCCGTTGTCGTCTTACACACTACTTAATCTTAAGCTAAGGACAACACACACACACACACACACACACACACACACACACACACACACATATGCCCGAGGGAGGACTCGAAACTCAGAAGGAGGAATCGCGCGAAACGTGGCAAGGTGCCTAAGACCGCGCGGCTATGCCGCTCGGCTGTCCGTTCTCACTCACTGTGTCGTGCGGTACTAAAATACCCTCGGCAGCGCAACGGTGGGTTCTTTGAGTTGCTCCGGAAGCAGAATGAGTGGAACTATAACTTATAAAATAACAGTTCACTTCATTACAATACAGATATGAAGATTTACTAACTTTGTATAATTCCACAGGAGTTTCCTGAATATTTACAACTGTCTCTGAATATTGAAGTGCAACCCGATACAGACAAATTTACAAGACTTTTCACTTGCAGAACAACGGAAATAATGTCCACGTTATGTTCTGCCTAAGACATTTAACACACTGGTGGCCTATCTAAGACGATGCTGCAGTCTTGATCATTGACTGCGAACTGGGCTGAGGACGGCGTTCCTCATTGGTGCGGCATGCAGCGACTACGCTCCTCTGTGATTTCGGTGCGAGGTGCCAACATTTCTTCGCACTATCGCACATTGATTATTAGTGATCCCACTCTATAAAATGAAATTGAATTCGGTTGAAGAGAGGCCGTCGAATATTAGTGCAAGTCGCTGTAAGTACTCAGATACTTGCTACACTGGTGGCACGTAGCACATGAGATCGCGCACTCGACTGGAAGGCATGATACTGTCTCATCATACGAACTGTTACGACACAACCATAGTTTCTGAGATTTTCATGTGAGCTAGCTTAGGGAGTGTTACACTCTTAATACCGTTATGTTCCAAATGCTATGAGCAATAAACGCATTCGTGTAACATGTTTGCCCCATATGGTACGCCACGTGTCACTACTTTGAGCGCAACCTTTATACACTACTGGCCACCACGAAGATGACGTGCTACAGACGCGAAATTTAACCGACAGGAAGAAGATGCTGTGATATGCAAATTATTCGCTTTTCATGTTGGCGCCGGTGACAACACATACAACGTGCTGACATGAGGAAAGTTTCCAACCGATTTCTCATACACAAACAGCAGTTGACCGGCGTTGCCTGGAAAAACGTTGTTTTGATGCCTCGTGTAAGAAGAAGAAATGCGTACCATCACGTTTCCTACTTTTATAAAGGTAGGATTGTAGCCTATCGCGATTGCAGTGTATTGCATCGCGACATTGCTAACCACGTTGGTCGAGATCCAATGACTGTTAGCAGAATATGGAATCGGTGGGTTCAGGAGGGTAATACGGAACGCCGTGCTGGATCCCAACCGCCTCGTATCACTAGCAGTCGAGATGACAGGCATCTTATCCGTATGGCTGTAACGGATCGTGCAGCCCCTTCTCGATGCCTCAGTCAACAGATGGGGACGTTTCCAAGACAACAACCATCTGCACGAACAGGTCGATGACGTTTGAAGCAGCATGGATTATCAGTTCGGAGACCATGGCTGCGGTTACCCTTGACGCTGCATCACAGACAGGAGCGCTGCGATGGTGAACTCAACGACGAACCTGGGTGCACGATTGGCAAAACGTCATTTTTTCGGATGAATCCAGGTTCTGTTGACAGCATCATGATGGTCGCATCCGTGTTTGGGACATCGCGGTGAACGCACATTGGAAGCGTGTATTCGTCGTCGCCATACTGGCGTATCACCTGGCGTGATGGTATGGGGTGCCATTGGTTCCACGTCTCGGTCACCTCTTGTTCGCATTGACGGCTCTTTGAACAGTGGACGTTACATTTCGGATGTGTTATGACCCGTGGCTGTACCCTTCATTCGATCCCTGCGAAACCCTACATTTCAGCAGGATAATGCACGACCGCATGTTGCAGGTCCTGTATGGGACTTTCTGGATACAGAAAATGTTCGAATGCTGCCCTGGCCAGCACATTCTCCAGATCTCTCACCAATTGGAAACGTCTGGTCAATGGTGGTCGAGCAACTGGCTCGCCACAATACGCCAGTCACTACTATTGATGAACTGTGGTATTGTGTTGAAGCTTCATGGGCAGCTGTACCTGTACATGCCATCCAAACTCTGGCTCAATGCCCAGGAGTATCAAGGCCGTTATTACGGCCAGAGGTGATTGTTATGGGTACTGATTTCTCCAGATCTATGCACCCAAATTGCGTGAAAATTTGATCACATGTCAGTTGTAGTTCCCTTGTAAGAAGTAGCGGCTCCGGTCACGAAAAATGACGGCGGCCAGAGAGCAGTGTGGCTGTACACATGGCCCTTCACATCTGCGTCCAGTGCGCCTATCGGCTGAGGATGACACGGCGGTCGATCGGCACCATTTACCGTTCCGCAGGCTGTTCGGAAAGAGTTCAAAAAATGAAGCACATTATTGAATGATGCACGAAATCATGTACAACAAATTATGTGCCCACTGAATATTTAAACCTCAGTGTTTTACTTTCAATCTCAGAATTTTAAACACTGCTCGAGGATATTTCTCTCGTGGAATTTCACTCAGTTACGTCACTAAGGTATGAACATATCAGCGGCTGTCCACTGCTTTGATTGTTCAGCAGCGCGTCAAATGTTTCTCTAGTATATTTTGTTCCTTACTTTTAAAGAAATCATTTCGCAAAACGTTTTACCAATTTTTCAATATTGTTTTCCTTTTTCTTGGGGTAATTAATATTTGCAAGCCATACACATGATGTACACTCGTCATGTATTAAATTTAATTCCTGTTATTTGCCATATTCCATTTCATTCATCACACTGTTAAGATACGCCGAGACGTTATCTCTTTGCGAATAAAGTAAATTTAGTTCCAGTATTTTGACCGAAGCAAGACAGTAAAACTGGAGTACAACTTTCTGTCGACGACGAAGTCATTCGGGATGAAGTATACGCTCGGACTGGACCAGGACAGGAATGGAAATCGAAAACGTAATTTTCAAAGCAACCATCTCGAAATTCATTTAACTTGGAAAGAGCAAACTCACAAAAAGTAAATCTGGATGGCCGGACTGTTATTGGAACCCTGTTTCTCCCAATGAGAGTCAGTTTTGAGAGGTCAGAGAACGAGGGCCCATGGGTAATTTTTGTGTGCCACATAACCTTGTCGGCGACGCCTGCGTTCACATCGTCGGATTGTTGTCAGTATTTCTAAAGCTCTGTATATCGTCGCAGTTCGCTGTCGGTGACAATAAAGCGCCTGCGGTGCGGTACTCTACAAAGGAGTGTAGCCAGTGTTTCTCACACTCGATCTAGCTAAGCCGGCCAAACTGTTTCGAAAGCTTTAGGAACGCCCAGAGTTAAACTGGTATCGCTTCTTTACTCATTTCATAAGTTCCGAAAGACATGCAGGTGCCAGGAGGCGCGTTTCTTGCGACTCTCAACGAAGGGGCCACTGTATCCTTTTTATACACCAATCTGGTCGCTAGCTTTCGAAACACAAGGGATTGAAACTGTGGGTCACAGTCACCTGTTTCATCGCGTTCCGAGCGTATTGCCAGTGCTTGTTAAAAGCCTTATAATGTACTGGCGCAAGCGAGACGGGGGGCCTACGACACTACTGTACTTTATTGTTACCGCTGCTCGAGGCATGCCACACACGCTTTCCAGAAGAAAGTGTTATGAGGAGGCAAGGACCCTCCAGAACCTCGAGGAAGTACACCGCCGCCGGCCGCTGTAGCCGAGCGGTTGTAGGCGCTTCAGTCCGGAACTGCGCTGCTGCTACGGTCGCAGGCTGCAATCCTGCCTCGGGCATGGATGTATGTGATGTCCTTAGGTTAGTTAGGTTTAAGTAGTTCTAAGTCGAGTGGAATGATGACCTCAGATGGTAAGTCTCATAGCGCTCAGAGCCATTTGAACCATTTGAACTACGCCTCCCAAGCCTTCACTCGGGATGGCGCGGGCAGTTTGCTGTAAATTTAGAATATAACTCCTTACCCGTTACCAGCAAATTTTAGCTGAGGCATAGAGCAATGCGCTGGTTTCCAGAATGTCCAAAACGTGGGCTCAGCTGATTCGCTAGAGAGACAGTTCGATTGCAAAATAGGGATGTCAGGATGACTTGTTCAGAACTAAGTCCTTTCATAGGATAACATCGCAAACTCGGAAGCTCTTGATTGTAGGTTCGTTTGAGCATTTGCGGGCTCATGTGCATGCACAGAACTGAAGTCGCGTATGAGTAGCACCATCTCTCGCATCTGGCTACTTGAAGCATGGCTGTTAGCTGTATGATAAGCAGTAGCAAGTAGCCAGATGCTACACGGATAAATTTTTCTGACATGCCCAAGCTGACAGATTCGCGCGTGCGCAGATCAGTCTGAGTTGTAGTGGGTGGAAGTTTACAGCTCTCACGTCAAAAGAGAACAAAACTGGCTTCTGTGGCTCGGAGCTATGAACTGAAATCAAACACATTCACATAAACATGAAGGACTAAAATACGTTATTAGTTTAGTTTTCTGATCTTATTTTCTTTTCGCGTTGTTAGCAATCAAGCATTAATCGTCTTGTAGAACAATGAAATTATTTTTGTCGGTTTGCTAAAGAAATTTGGTTCTTATTAATCTGTTCCCCAGAGGTAGTCAATGTATCTGAATCGAAGTGTTTCATTCCACACTCTAGGCTAATTTTAACTGTTCACTCAATTATAAGCGCACACTTTGATTTTCTGGAACGTATGGCACTATACGATAATAAAGAACCAAACATGAGGTAATACAGAACTGATATAAAAATAAAATTGACACCCCGAAAACCGCACTGAAAAGATTAATACCAACTACTTCACTGTACCAGGTTGCGATGCTCCTGGAGTATTCCCTGATGTCTCTTTCTTTTATGGCACAATGTAAGATCTCTTAACGGTGTATGCGTACGAGTCCGCAGCTCGTGGTCATGCGGTAGCGTTCTCGCTTCCCACGCCCGGGTTCCCGGGTTCGATTCCCGGCGAGGTCAGGGATTTTATCTGCATCGTGATGACTGGGTGTCGTGTGCTGTCCTTAGGTTAGTACAGTTTAAGTATTTCTAAGTTCTCGGGGACTGATGACCATAGATGTTAAGTCCCATAGTGGTCAGAGCCATTTTCACCATTTTGTATGCGTACGAACATACGAAAATGTTCTCTTGAGGATGACCATGCAGGCAAATTTGGTCAGTAGTACTGCACAAAATATTTGCTTCAGATATATTGACAACGTTAAAAGAATTTTACAGATCTGCTCTCCGTGAAGCACAATAATTTTCGATCACAAGACACTTGTCTTGTTCCTCATCTAGGCTTGACGTTATTTCCTAATTTATGTTGCTTACGCCTTAAATTTACAGAATGCTATTCTTTAATACATTACAGGCTGGCAGCACACCCTGTTTTGTCATTTTAACTCTCCATACGTCTTTATATTTATTCCTAGAGTAGAATATAACCTGTCAGTTATACAGTTTCTTAGTTTCACAGATTATCTAGTTAATATTTCATACAGTTAGAAATATACATGAAATAACTTATTGCCCTTACTGCTGGTGTATACAAGGAACTACGTTTTTTCAGTAAATTAGTATTCCTTCTTACTAGCTTTTTGCAGTTCTATGTAGATGTAAACCTGATTGGAAGTGCTACGTAGCAGTGCTGCAGAGTACGAATAAAAAAGAGCAGAGCAAACACCAAGCAAGTGTATCCTACGTCATCGTAGTTGCTCACGGGCAGTAACGCTTGTTTTCTGGCGCTCCCTGGCAACTGCTCAAATAAATCTTTGCTTATGTCCATGCCATTGGGCAGAACTTTGTAAAATCATCTGACGGGTGCACTGAAACGCGCACAGACACAGAAGGGATAGTGAGTCTGGAAAGAGAACTGAACTCTACTTCTCCTCCAGGCGCCGAACAGAACACTACTTCTCCGGCCGTCTCACAGGACCCAGTCCGTCGCCTAGGACCTCCGACAGTTCGCTTTCTCTACACCAGCAGCATATCATGACTTCTGCTCCACTACGCTTGGTAAGATGGCACGAGCTCAGGCAGGCGAATGAGGAGACTCGGAAATTATTGGTAGGCGCGGTGTAAGGACTGAGCATAATTTCAGGACTCATTCAGCTTATTTATTATTGTAGTATGCAAGCACCAGATAACCGACATTTTGAAATAATCACGTAGGCACTGGGCTAGCACAGCTATTTCGTGTTTTGTAAACAGGTAGTTTTACAATTCATGGTACACCCTTCTGGAGGTTGTAGAGGGGGACTTAGTAGCTCAAGGTTTACATAGGAACCCAAGTCCGGAAACGGTTTATTTCCTTGTCACAAGGAAAAGAAGAGCTACTCAGTCGCGTGCTAGATGTTTCTTACGCAGTTCGGCGGTTACGGTAGGCTACCCACATTGACAAATGGTACGATGACTCGATGTCACGTGATGTCCTCTGTTTCCGTCTGCGTTGTTTTCATGCTTCATGGTGACGGGTCAGTTGACATGACGGTGACTAGTACTGCAGTAACAGGAAGGCTAAGCACACGTTCGCAGAGTATACCATTATGTTGTTATTTTACGGTGAAAAAATGGTTCAAATGGCTCTGAGCACTATGGGACTCAACTGCTGAGGTCATTAGTCCCCTAGAACTTAGAACTAGTTAAACCTAACTAACCTAAGGAAATCACAAACATCCATGCCCGAGGCAGAATTCGAACTTGCGACCGTAGCGGTCTTGCGGTTCCAGACTGCAGCGCCTTTAACCGCACGGCCACTTCGGCAGGCTATTTTACGGTGAAGCTCGCCGTAATGGAAGAGAAGCCCAACGTCTGTGCCGTGACTACTTTCCAAATCGTGTGACTCCTTTCACTCCATTTTTGCCAGAGTTGAACAACGGCTGCAGGAAAGTGGGAAATTCACAAGCGATACAGAAAACTGTGGTGCTCCAAGAAGGTGGTGCGCTGTCGTTTTGGAAGAGGAAGCACCTCATGAATTCGAAGGGAACCCATCGATGAGTACTTGAGCCATTGCACGTGACTTGCATGTGTCTGGCTTGTTCACATGAGCGTACCACCGTCAAAGGTACACGCCATGCTCCCGGCGGATTTTGTGCCACGTGTCAATTACTGTACTTGGTTTTTACACCAGTGTGTGTATTTTCCTCAGTTTAAAGCGAATTTTGTTCACCAGCGAAGCGCATTTCAACAGGGAAGGAGTTTTTAAAGCTCGAAATAGCCACATTTTGAATCAAAAATATCCCACAGCCACGTGTGCACGAAGATTTCAGCACACCTTCGGCATAAATGTTTTGGCGGGTATCTGCGAAAGTGGTGTGATTGGGCCGTACATCCTTTCTCCCCTCCTAAAGGAACTCGATATTTCTGCAGCAAGTGATGGCGGTGTTTTTGGAAAACGTGCCATTGGACATTCCAGCATGATGACGTGGCAGTACATTCTGCATTTCGCGACCGAAACCATCTGAACGTAGTCTACAGCGACAGGTGTATCGGTCGGAGTGGACCATATGTTTGGCCACCAAGATCCCCAGATTTAACCCATTTGAACTTCTTTTTGTGGGGCCACATGAAGAGTCTTATAAACGTAGGCTTCCGCCGCCATTATCGCGGTCAATTAAACACCCTGAAGAAGTTCCCTTGTAACTGTGAATGAAACGTCAGTAGTTTTACGTTTTAACAATGAAGAGACTTATTTACTGGGCCCTGTCCAGTCTGTGGAAAATCTGGTTGCACGGATCATGGCTATGACAGAAGTGACTAATCACACACGATGTATCTTGGACAGAGTTTATGCGAACTTACTGCGTAGATACACAGTGTGCACAGAACGTGGTGGTCGTCATATCGAACAGCTTTTTTAATACCACAGTAAATAGGTGTAAAATCTATACATCTTGTTTTCCTTGTAACATGGAAACGAACCGTTTCCGGACTTGGGTTCCTATGTAAAATTTGATCTACTAAATCCTCTCTACAGTCTCTAGAAGAGTGTATCATGAATTGTGAAACACACTGTAGATGATTTATGAGACGTTAACCTAATGCACTCCATTTTATTCCTGTCTTTACCAAGACTTTAGTATTGCTCATGTTCAACAGTCACTTAGCCCGTGTACTCGCTACTTCGGATCCTCAATGAGATCCTATGATTAAATTCACGTCAATATTTTCTAACTGCAGTTTGTAACAAATTAATTTGGTTTTGAACTTTATTTCCTTTCTTAATTAGATGAGCTTCTTGGCAGTAATTAAATATACTAATAGGTGGTCAACCCAAGTCTAACGTTTCTAGTGCCAGTTTGTTAAACAAATATATCCGGTTCGCAGAATTCAGTTAATTGTTCAAATGTGTGTGAAATCGTATGGGACTTAACTGCTAAGGTCATCAGTCCCTAAGCTTACACACTACTTAACCTAAATTACCCTAAGGACAAACACACCCATGCCCGAGGGAGGACTCGAACCTCCGCCGGGACCAGCCGCACAGTCCATGACTGCAGCGCCTTAGGCCGCTCGGCTAATCCCGAGCGGAACTTCAGTTAATTCACGTGAGTCTATCACAACCGAGTGATCACTAATAATTGATACGTGAAATTATCTGACGCCCACGCTCAGAGAATGTCAATGCACCCGCCGACAGTTGTCAATAAGGGGGTGGACTCTATCCTGAGTGGATGCACCTCCCAGTTACGTAACTTAGCATCGAGAAAGGTGGCGCTGAGGTTCAGGAAATAGATTTGCAGATTGACGATATACAACCATGATTTACATTTTTTCCATTTTCCCTAAATCAATAAGAGCGAATGTCGGCACTTTGAAAGGGTGCGCGGTTACGCCCTAGCCGGTGGTTCTAAAATTTTAATTTGTCCGACATGCAGCAAAAGCTTGTACCTTCATTGGATGGTTCTAACTCTCTTTAATTATGGTACTGGGCTACCAAGTGCCTCTCGTACCATATACTGAAGTTATGTGTGCGAGGCAATTCATATAATCCCCAAATTAATTTGATAACTTTTGAAGGAAACAATGTGGGCAACGGATAACTATCCTTGCACACAAAAGCAACGCACACTGGGAGAGGCGGTAACCACTTGCTGTAAGAATGCCTGGCCGGCCGAAGTGGCCGTGCGGTTAAAGGCGCTGCAGTCTGGAACCGCAAGACCGCTACGGTCGCAGGTTCGAATCCTGCCTCGGGCATGGATGTTTGTGATGTCCTTAGGTTAGTTAGGTTTAACTAGTTCTAAGTTCTAGGGGACTAATGACCTCAGCAGTTGAGTCCCATAGTGCTCAGAGCCATTTTTTTGTAAGCATGCCTCATCTAGGGATATAACTACTGTCTCAACCTGATACGAATACTGCCTATGACAATTACTACCATTGAACATCTTTTATGGGGACAGTAACTATCTTTCAAGCTCATTGTTGATTATTGAGTAGATTTGCTTAGGAAAGGGGGTATCATTTTCGGTTACAACTTCATAATTTTTACTGTCATAGACCTGACATTTATTCTTTAAACAAAACTCTCGTTCATTTGACTCTACACACAAATCTAAAAGAGCTATGCAAATGGCCTCTAATTTCATATTACTGTGCACCACACTATGCGAAAGTTGGTGGGATGAACATTCTGCTCTCTCTCTCTCTCTCTCTCTCTCTCTCTCTCTCTCTCTCTCTCTCTCTCTCCCTCTCTAACCGGGCCAAATATCTCACGAACTAAGCAACAAATGAAAAAAACTACAAAGAACGAAACTTTTCTAGCTTGAAGGGGGAAACGAGATGGCGCTATGGTTGGCCCGCTAGATGGCGCTGCCATAGGTCAAACGGATATCAACTGCGTTTTTTAAAAATTGGAACCCCATTTTTTATTACATATTCGTGTAGTACGTAAAGAAATATGAATGTTTTAGTTGGACAACTTTTTCGGCTTTGTGACAGATGACGCTGTAATAGTCATAAACATATGGCTCACAATTTTAGACGAACAGTTGGTAACAGGTAGGTTTTTTAAATTAAAATACAGAACATAGGTACGTTTGAACATTTTATTGCGGTTGTTCCAATGTGATATATGTACCTTTGTGAACTTGTCATTTCTGAGAACGCGTGCTGTTACAGCGTGATTACCTGTAAATACCAAATTAATGCAATAAATGCTCAAAATGGTGTCCGTCAACATCAATGCATTTGGCAATACGTGTAACGATTTTCCTCTCAACAGAGCGTAGTTCGCACATACATTGACAGTACGCTGACGCATGTTGTCAGGCGTTGTCAGTGGATCACGATAGCATATATTCTTCAGCTTTCCCCACAGAAAGAAATCCGGGGACGTCAGATCCGATGAACGTGCGGGCCATAGTATGGTGCTTCGACGACCAATCCACCTGTCATGAAATATGCTATTCAATACCGCTTCAACCGCACGTGAGCTATGTGCTGGACACCCATCATGTTGGATGTACATCGCCATTCTGTCATGCAGTGAAACATCTTCTAGTAACATCGGTAAAACATTACGTAGGAAATCAGCCATACATTGCACCATTTAGACTGCCATCGATAAAATGGGGGCCAATTATCCTTCCTCCCATGCTGCCGCACCATACATTAAACCCCCAAGGTCGCTGATGTTCCATTTGTCGCAGCCATCGTGGATTTTCCGTTACCCAATGGTGCATATTATTACCGCTGTTAGTGAATGACGCTTCGTCGCTAAATAGAACGCTTTCAAAAGTCTGTCATCATCCCGTAATTTCTCTTGTGCCCAGTGGCACTATACACGACGTTCACACTCGTCACCATGCAATTCCAGGTGCATAGAAATATGGTACGGGTGCAATCGATGTTGATGTAGCATTCTCAACAGCGACGTTTTTGGGATTCTCGCGCAATTTGTGTGCTACTGATGTGCGGATTAGCCGCGACAGCAGCTAAAACACATACTTGGGCATCATCATTTGTTGCTGGTCGTCGTTGGCGTTTCACACGTGGCTGAACACTTCCTGTTTCCTTAAACAACGTAACTATCCGGCGAACGGTCCGGACACTTGGATGATGTCGTCCAGGATACCGATCAGCATACATAGCACACGCCCGTTGGGCATTTTGATCACAATAGCCATACATCAACACGAAATCGACCTTCTCCGCAATTAGTAAACGGTCCATTTTAACACGGTAATATATTACGAAGCAAATACCGTCCGCACTGGCGGAATGTTGCGTGAAACCACGTACTTATACGTTTGCGACTATTACAGCGCCATCTATCACAAAGCGAAAAAAGTGGTCCAACTAAAACATTCATATTTCTTTACGTACTACACGAATATGTAATAAAAATGGGGGTTCCTATGAAAAAAAAAACGCAGTTGATATCCGTTTGACCTATGGCAGCGCCATCTAGCGGGCGAACCATAGCGTCATGTGGTTTCCCCCTTCAAGCTAGACGAGTTTCGTTCTTTGTAGTAAAGGTAAAGAATCAGGTTCTCCGCAGAGTCGACGAGGAAAGGAATGTATGGAAGACACAGACAAGATTAAGGGACAGGATGATAGGACACTTGGTAAGAAAAAAAAAATGGCTCTGAGCACTATGGGACTCAACTGCTGAGGTCATTAGTCCCCTAGAACTTAGAACTAGTTAAACCTAACTAACCTAAGGACATCACAAACATCCATGCCCGAGGCAGGATTCGAACCTGCGGCCGTAGCGGTCTTGCGGTTCCAGACTGCAGCGCCTTTAACCGCACGGCCACCTCAGCCGGCACTTGGTAAGACATCAGGGAATAACTTCCATAGTACAAGAGGGATCTGAAGAGATTAAGGACTGTAGGGGGGACAGTGTTTGCTGCCGAAGTAGCCGAGCGGTTCTAGGCGCTACAGTCTGGAACCGCGCGACCGCTACGTTCGCCGGTTCGAATCCTGCCTCGGGCATGGATGTGTGTGATGTCCTTAGGTTAGTTAGGTTTAAGTAGTTCTAAGTTCTAGGGGACTGATGACCTCAGAATTTAAGTCCCGTAGTGCTCAGAGACATTTCAACCATTTTTGGGGACGTGCATTGGAATACATCCAGCAAATAATTAAGGACTTCGGTTTCAAGTACTACTTTTCAGACGAAAATGTAGACACAGGAGAGGATTTTGTGGCGGATCGCGTCAAACGAGTCAGAAGACTAATGACTCAGAAAAAAAAATTAAAAAATATAAAAAATGTGCGAGGACAGAAAAAGGAAGAGCCGATTACACAATGGACGTAGGGAAACGGCGAAGGTGTACTCTTATAGCATAATCCATCACAACACAGTCTTTACAGCGTCACTGCGTCAAATTGGAACTGACTGACAGGATAATATAGAAGAAATCTAGTGGCAAGATACGCGGTTAAACAACGACGCTAACGATTATTATAGCAGCTATAATGACGCCATTAATCACGATACTAAACGAGTAGTGAAAAGGAAAATGCAGGTAATAATCTGTTATACTAGATAGTTAAAAAGATGCAAATTATGAGAAACATAATTACTTTTCTTAATTAGCACTGAGATCCTGCTTACTACTTGCTCTGTCGTGATAAGCCGTGTGTCTGACACACAGACTGCACTAGCAGTCTTAGAGATTATTCCACAAAATTCTGGAAAAGATGTCCATAATAAACTCGCATGATACTTCGATGTAGAGTTTTCTACACACATTCCAGAAAAAGACTGACGCAAGTACGAAGTCATCTATATAATACGTTACGTCAAGATCACTCAATAATCACAATGTTCACACTACCGGTTTCGGCGATTGATTTCCAATTTCAGACGCGATTAATCCACTAACAACATCGATATGATATAAAGAGTGATTCAGCGATTATGTTACAATCTTTCACACTTAAACTCAGGCGAAACATCATCGCACTTCTGAGGTCTATGTTATGCTTTGGCCTTACGTTGCACAAATTGTTTCCAGGTGGACATTCATCCGCCAGATCCATATACACTGAAGCGTCAAAGAAACTGGTATAGGCATACCTACTCAAGTACATCGATATGTAAACAGGCAGAATACGGCGCCGCGGTCGGCAACGCCTATGTAAGACAACAAGTGTCTGGCGCAATTGTTAGATCGGTGACTGCTGCTACAATAGCAGGCATAAAGATTTAAATGAGTTTGAACGTGGTGTTATAGTCGGCGCACGAGCGATGGGACACAGAATCTCCGAGGTAGCGATGAAGCGGTTTTCCCTTACCACCTTTTCACGAGTATAACGTGAATATCAGGAATCCGGTAAAATATCAAATCTCCGACATCGCTGCAGGCGGAAAAGGATCCTGCAAGAGCGGGACCAACGACGACTGAAGAGAATCGTTTAACGTGACAAGTGCAACCCTTCCACAGACTGCTGCAGATTTCAATGCTGGGCCTTCAACAAGTGTCAGCGTGCGAAACATTCAACGAAACATATCGATATGGGCTTTCGAAGCCGAAGGCCCACTCGTGCACCCTTGATGACTGCACGACACAAAGCCTTACGCCTCTCCTGGACCCGTCAACACCGACATTGGACTGTTAATGACTAGAAACATGTTGCCTGGTCGGACGAGTCCCGTTTCAAATTATATCGAGCCGATGGAGGCAACCTCATGAATCCTGGGAGCTGCAAGTCAACAGGGGACTGTTCAAGCTGGTGGAGGATCTGCAATGGTGTGGGGCGTGTGCAGTTGGAGTGATATGGGACTCATGATACGTCTAGATACGACTCTGATCGTTAACCCGTACGTAAGGGTCCTGTCTGATCATCTGCATCCATTCATGTCCATAGTGCCTTCCGACGGACTTGGGCACTTCCAGCAGTACAATGCGACACCCCACACGTCCAGAATTGCTATAGAGTGGCTCGAGGAACAGTCTTCGGAGTTTAAACACTTATGCTGGCCACCAAACACCCCCGACATGAACATTATTGAACATATCTGGGATACCTTGCAACGTGCTGTTCAAAAGAAATTTCCACTTCCTCGAATTCTTACGAATTTATGGTAGTGGAGTCCATTACACGTCGTGTTGCGGCACTTGCGCGTGCTCGCAGGGATCCTATACGATATTATGCAGGCGTACCAGTTTCTTTAGCTCTTCAGTGTATAAGCTGACGCACAGCTCCAGTCGTCAGTTAGGCAGTACCTCAGGATAGTAACTTAACAAATGAATCGGGTACAGTCGCCGCCAAACTGGACTTTATACAAGTGATATTAGTCACTGTTCACTAGATGTCCAAGTGAACCTTGATCTATATAGACACGTGTCATGTTCATATTCCAGTTAAGCATGGAAGAACTTTATGTCAATACATCATTGTAAACTGTTACTAATCTGTGATGTCTTCTACTTTTAACAGTCCTGTTGCCTAAGCTTATATGATCATGTGACAAATCTGTGTAGTTGCTGCGTGCAAGCGAGCCATCTTAAAAAAAAAAAAAAAAAAAATCTGTGGGTACCAGTCCCCTAGAACTTAGAACTACTTAAACCTAACTAACCTAAGGACATCACTCACATCCATGCCCAAGGCAGGATTCGAACCTGCGACCGTAGCGGTCACGCGATTCCAGACTGAAGCGCCTAGAACCGCACGCCCACACCGTCCGGCGAGCCACCTTAATATAACAGCCTTTATTCTGTGGTATGGGGCTCTCTTGCGGCCACATTTATAAGTTCGATGTCAAGTACATTTAGTGAATACAACAGGTGCATTATAACGGCTTCCTTCGAAACACTGCGTGTCCATGAACATGTAAAATGTATTTCTTTGCTTATAATTATTTCCTTTTTTTTCGCGTACGGAAGAATCACTTTATCATTAATGAAGCATTTCAGTCGTCAAAGCGCTCGT
This sequence comes from Schistocerca americana, assembly GCF_021461395.2. Taxonomy (NCBI): domain Eukaryota; kingdom Metazoa; phylum Arthropoda; class Insecta; order Orthoptera; family Acrididae; genus Schistocerca; species Schistocerca americana. The sequence continues at coordinate 378,651,701 of NC_060120.1, read as the reverse complement.
GTTAGCGAGACCTCTTCATACAAAGAGTAATCGTAAAGCTTTAGTAAGTAAAGTTACGTAATTATTTATTATTTGTCTGCAGGCACATATAAAGTCTATAATTCCGGTACGCATTAAACTTCCCGCAGCACAGCAGCATAACACGAGGCTGGATGCGCCAAACCAGAATGACGCAGCCCTCCTTCAGTTTGTCAGTGGGCTGTGTAACTTTGTTTCTGGCGCCTCTAGCGCCGTGCTACTGTACTGGGGTTTGGGGATTTGAGTGTGTGCCAGGACTGCAGACATACAATGTACCTGTAAATATACAAATAATTAATTACATTCCTTCATTCTTTGGGGGTGATAAAGTTTTATGATTACCCTCGCAGTGACTGATGAGAATTATTCTTGTCTCCAAAGCAAAGGTGCCGAGCTTTCATTCGTATGATGGAAGACACTATGGATACAGCTCCCTGCGGTATACTTATAAATGTCAGTTCTTGATAGCAATATTACTGTGAACAATAATTTGTAAAGTTGGTAATGAATACTTGATCTTTAAAAAAATGTTATCGTCTATGACGCGGTCTTTGCTCGAGTTAAATCGCAGTGTTTACGAGTGGTTACCATCCATTACGACGGTCCACAGTGGTAATCTAACGTTTTCTTTCGACCTTTTTGTTTTTCCTCACTGTTGATTAATACACTGTAAGTGCTCGCTGCGGTTTACCTTTCGCCAATTGTACACATTGTGGTTTTGCGCTGCCTGAATGTCGCCGAAGTTGTTTACGCCACAAGCGTAGTTCCATGAACAACACTGGTCCCTCAAGTTCCTCACGGAAGTCTGGGTGATCCATTCAGCTGCTTTTGTTGTCATTGTGTTGTTTTGGCATTATTGTCATAATCCATCTAGTAGTGTTACCACGGAATGGTTTCATCGGCATCCTGTACCGTCTCTCGGCATCTCCAAAACTATTTTTTTTTTCATGCAAAGTGTCCTGATGGCTCTTTGTGACACCAACACTTTCACAACATTCCTCTACATCAGTTTAGTTTTTGGTACTCGAATGACAACTATAATGAACCACTAGGAATTCCAAACTGCAGGTTAATTTGATCGTTATTATTTATGTTAATATTATAGATACTTCTTTACTTAAGCTGCAAGAACTTTCGGCGTCTGCTTACTCTTACGCCCTGGTGACATTCACTGCTTCTACTCATAATATAGCGGCTGCTAAGAAGTTTCAGTGCTAATTCCCTCTACTGGTTCTAGCTCATTTGCCGTTGTAACGTTTAATTCGTAATATATTCTTTTGTTTCTCCTTTCTGCGTTGGTGTGGAATCTATTTTTCATTTCATTTTATTACTTCCAGAAACCGTGTTATGTCTTTCTCATGTCAAATACGAAAATTTATGTCATCACCAGACCTCATCTTGTCAATGACTTTGCCATACAATCGTATTCCTATATCTTTCTCTCTTCCAATCCAGCTCCTCTCTCCGTACAAACTAGAGACAAGTGGAAATAATACAGAGCAACATTGCATCCTTTACAATTCCACTGCTACCTCTCACTGCCATTCTTACTTATGCCTTTTGGTTTCCCCGCATGTTGTTTAATGGTTGCGGCATTCGAAGATTCTTCGCAGTTCCAACTATCTGAAATAAATATTGCATGTTTTTACAATCTATAAAACACCGTATTAGCGTAATCATCTCATGTTGTGAAGTGACACCGTAACCCTCCACTGACGAGATTCTGCCAGTTGCCTTTTTCAGTCCCCCATTAATAAACACTTCCAATCTCTTCCGCATATTAGCAAAACTTTTGTGTTATATGTTGAAAATTCCATTGCGCGTCTTTTTTGCGTCTTCTCGGATTTCCTTTAATTCAGGTTTCACATGCTCACTACGAAAAAGAAATTAGTTCATTACATATTATGTGGAGACTAAGTCAAATGCTGCTTTAGATAAATAATTAAAAATTTGTACTGCCATGAAATGGGCTTTTCGTGCCCGCATCTCGTGGTCGTGCGGTAGCGTTCTCGCTTCCCACGCCCGGGTTCCCGGGTTCGATTCCCGGCGGGGTCAGGGATTTTCTCTGCCTCGTGATGGCTGGGTGTTGTGTGCTGTCCTTAGGTTAGTTAGGTTTCAGTAGTTCTAAGTTCTAGGGGACTTATGACCACAGCAGTTGAGTCCCATAGTGCTCAGAGCCATTTTGGGCTTTTCGTATCCTCACCACCGTTTCGCTACAGTCAGATCTTTACTTGTTAGTACAAGAATATAGCCTTCCTCATAGAATATCATGGGCTCCGGAAGCATTTATTGCACAAACTCAGTTTACCTTACACATACAAGCATTACGTGCTCAGTGCCACGGATAAAAGAAAGAAGAAAGATTAAGGCCATCAAGCCCTTTGTTACATCGGCCCAGGTTTTCGCACATGCAGTACCTTTTTCACATGATAATTAACTAACAACTAACGATTTTAATATGACAAACAGTATTAAAATGATTGAGTGTCCATAGCGACAATGTGAGTATATAATACAGAGTACGAACATATGAGTTGGTACTGGCAGTACTTCTGCTACTGCTGCTGCTGCCACTAATAATGTAATAATAATAATAATAATGACAATAATAAAATTAATGATAGCAACAGACTTAAAAAGAACTTATAGGTGTACAACATAGATGTTTTCTGATGTAAGGAAATCGATCATCCCCTTTCAGCCAAGTTAACTCAGCAACTGCCTCAAGTGATTTAGTGAAACTACAGAATGTATGACAAAACTGGGATATGTACCGCAGTCCTCCGATGAATATAAGGAGCTACGTCGACTCCATGTTTCTGGATTTCGAAAATGTTTTGGTTTACTGCTACATTTGCAGCATTTAAAGAAAATAAGTTGCTATGGGATATCTAAACAGGTTTACTATTCTGCTCGAACAGTCCACGGGTGTACTGCCGGTTCATAGTGTCCAACGGGCACAATATTTCGGCGATCAGACATGTCGCCGTCGTCAGGTGCGCTGACGAACTGAGCTCCTGAGCGCGGGCGGCCGTCTTAAATCCCCTCCCCTCGCGAGGCGTTCTCTCCGCGGTCCACGCCCACGCGTCAGCGGTCGGTGAGACGTTAGCGTCGGCGTTTGTGGTGGCGTCGGTGTAATTGCCTCGTCCGCCCCAGTCGCCCGTTCGTTTCCTTTGCTGAGCGTATTTTTAATTAGACTCAATGCTGGTTCCCATGACCTGCTGAGGTTGTAGCCGCAATCTCGGTTGATGAGTCCGTCCCTTCGAAAGCCTCTCTAACGACGCTGTCCCAGTATTTAGATGTCTGTGCCAGGACCCTGGTATGTTGGTAGTGCATTTCGTGGTTTTCGGACAAACAGTGCTCTGCGACCGCCGAATTGTTGGGGTACCGAAGATGAGTGTGCCTCTCATGTTCTCGGCAACGATCTTCGATGGTGCACACTGTCTGTCCAATATAAGTCTTCCCACATTGACACGGAATCTGGTATATGCCTGCCTTCAGCAAACAGAGATTGTCTTTGACAAAAAATGTTCAAATGTGTGTGAAATCTTACGGGACTTAACTGCTAAGGTCATCAGTCGCTAAGCTTACACACTACTTAACCTAAAACATCCTAAGGACAAACACACACACCCATGCTCGAGGGAGGACTCTAACCTCTGCCGGGACCAGCCGCACACGTCTTCGACACTTCCCAATAATGCCGCGTTTTATTTAGTGCGCAAAAGACAGTTCCTATTCGGTGTTTCCTCAATATTCGTCCTATTTTCCCCGATAGTGCGCCAGTGTACGGTATATAGGCAGTGGTTATCTCTTTCTCCGTGCCTTCTTCCGTCTACCCGCTGTACTGTAGAGGTGGGGCGGAGAGCGCGTCTGATCTGCCATTCCGAGTACCCGTTTTTCCGGAATACAGCTTTGAGGTGTTCCAGCTTTTGGGGCAGACTCTGCATCAGACATGGTGCGCGCCCTGTGCACCTGTGTTTCTAGCATCCAATTCCTCTGCGCAGGGTGGTGGCTTGCAAATACATGTCGGCGTGCGTTTTCTTCATACATACCCCGTGGCCCAGGGTGCCATCCGCTCTTCTTTTCACCATGACGTCCAGAAACGGTAATCTTCCTTCTGCTTCGGTCTCCATAGTGAATTTGATGTTCGGATGTATGGAGTTCAGGTGCGTAAGGAGGTCTAGGAGCTTGTCCCTTCCATGGGGCCAGACCACGAACGTGTCATCCACATAACGTAGAAAACAAGTAGGTTTCCATTTGGATGACGCCAAAGCATCCGCCTCGAAGTACTTCATACAGAAATTCGCGACAACATGGGAGAGTGGGCTCCCCATTGCGACTCCTTCTGTTTGTTCATAGTATTCTCCATTAAACAGAAAATACGTGGATGTCAGAACGTGCTAGAAAAGGTCGGTCGTCTTCTCGTAAAATTTCTGTGCAATAAGCTCAACTGACTCTCGAAGAAGCACCCTGGTGAACAATGAAACAACGTCAAAACTCACCGGGATGTCTGAGTCTTTCAGCATGAAGTTGTCGAGACGTTTTACGAAATCCACCGAATTACGAACGTGATGAGGGCATTAACCCACATAAGGGCTTTGTAATTCTGCCAGGTATTTGGCCAGCAAATATGTAGGTGCCCCAATGTTGTTGACAATTGGGCGTAACGGCACCCCTTCTTTGTGGACTCTAGGGAGTCCATAAAGTCTTGGCGGTACAGGTCCTTGAGGTGTCAATTTCTTGGCAACACCATCTGCTAAATCTGCGTCCTTGAGAAGAGCTCTAGTCTTGTTCTCCACTTTCTTTGTGGGGTCAGCGTTGATCTTCCAGTAACATTCGTCATTTAACAGGCTCTGCATCTTCACCATGTAGTCCTTATGGGAAAGAACAACCGTAGCATTGCATCCAACTGCCAACACTACACAAGCGAATATTTCTACAATGAGTCCAACCAGCCACAGACTGCACACAGCAGAGCCAGTGATTTTCATACAGAGCGGTACGTGGCGTTACCAACACAAAAACCTAAACAGGTTACTTACATAGCCCCCATGCTCCAGACAAAAAATTTTACGAATTGTTTTGGGCAGTGTCCAATACTGATTTGAAATTTTTTTTAATGATTACGATAACAAAGATGTCAAATGCACACAGTTATTAATACACTGTTGGTCAAAAGCAAAAAAAGTCCTCACAGTCCATAAAGACAGTCCTGATCATTCATCACAGTAGCAATTGCAGTTTTTTTTCTCAAAGTTTGAGCAGTAAAAGAAAATGGACACGGAAGTTTTCATTCCTGACGATTTAGTTAATAAGCTCATCTGGTACATTCATTTCGGCTACGCACAATTTGTTCCACGAAAATGTTATCATATTCTTCGGACGACTTGTTATTTTAACAATATGGAAAAGAGAATTCGGAGAGCGCTGTCAATTTGTAAACTTTGTCAAAAAGCTAAACCATCTAGCATCTCTCATCGTGCTCCGTTTTTTTCCTATCATTCCTTCTAAATTATAACGTAGAAGCTTACCAGCACAGTCATTCATAATTTTTCTAAGGCGACGATTCAAAGCTAATTAAGTTTCTTGACTATTAACCCATGTTGACACATGTTATGAACGATTATTGTGTATAGTCGTGTATTGTTATGGTTGATTAAGGAAATGAAAGGAAGGGCCATAGTTAACAGCGTAGCATACATACACTATCAGATCAGTAGTATTCGGTCACCTGTTAATGGAAATTAACTTCGGGTGTGTCCGCATTTCCCGTTAAGACTCTGCTGGGGACGCTGTTAGTGGTATATCTAAGTGTCTCTGGATGAACGGCGACCTATTCTTCAAGATTCGAAGCCATCAAATCAAATAATGTTGGACGCTGGGGTCTGGAGAGAATTCAACGTTGTGACTCTCCCCGAAGATGTATCACTGGTTCAGATCGGGACTCGGGGACAGTCCACATCAGGAATGTTACTGTGCACAAGTCATTGCCTCATAAATGTTGCTTCATACTAGGATGCATTGCCATGCTGATATAAGCATCGAATGGTTCAAATGACTCTGAGCACTATGGGACTTTACATCTGAGGTCATCAGGCCCCTAGAACTTAGAATTACTTAAACCTAACTAACCTAAGGACATCACACAGATCCGTGCCCGAAGCAGGATTCGAACCTGCGACCGTAGCAGCCGCGTGGTTCCGGACTGAAGCGTCTAGAACCGCTAAGCCGCAACGTCCGGCTATAAGCGTCATCGGCTCCGAACTGACCCTCTAGTGCACGCAGTACAATGTACTGTAAAATGTATTAATATCCTTCTGCAATCAGCTTTTTCTTAAGCGTAATAAGGGGACCACAGCCTAACCAACAAAGACACGCCAATACCGAAACACCACCTCCTCCGTATACTTCACGGTTGGCACTACACATGAAGGCAGACAACATTCTCCAGGTATTCGCCGAAGCCAAACCCTTCTTACGGATTGCCAGAGGGTACAGCTCTGTTCATCATTCCAAATCACTCCTTTCCAATCATCCACTGTCAAGTGAAGTCGCTCCTTACACCACCTCAAGTATCGCTTAGCATTCATTACAGAAATGTGTGCCTTTTGGAGAGCTGCTCGACCGTTGCACCCTACTCTTTTTTACCTCCCTCCGAGCTGTCAGTTCCTGGCTGAACTGCTGGTAGCTTTTTGGAGCTTCCAAGTTATTCTTTCCGCTGATCTCGTGCGATTTTTACAACCACGCTCGGCAACGTACGACGGTCCCCATCCGTCAGTACACGAGGTTTTTCCTGGACTTGGTTCAGCTGTGTTTGGAAAATTTGGAAATTTGTAGTAAGGTCTTATGAGACCAAACTATTTAGCTCATCTGTCCCTAAGCCTACACACTACTTAATCTAACTTTAACTTACGCTATGGACAACACATACACCCAAGCCCGAGGGAGCACTCGAACCTCCGACGGGGGCAGCCGTACGGACAGCCGTTCGCGTTTCCACCTCACGATCACACCACCAACAGTCAACTCGGGTGTTGTAGAAGGGTTGAAATGTCGCTGATGGAGTTGTTTCGCAGGTGAAATCCAACGCGTAGTCCACGTTCAAAGTCACTGAGCCATACTGACTGACACATTATTTTGTTACTGCGTCTCCATTGGCAGTACAGTACTCCTCGCCTTTTCTTTTATACTGGCGAGTCGGCCACTCGTGACATCTAGTGTTCAACTCCGCATTACACATGGTTGTGCGGATACTTTTCATCAGACAGCGTAGTTCATTTCTCTCCAATAGAACCAAGGCGACCAAGTACACGAGCTGGATCAATATTAGTATTAATACAATGCTAAAATATTGTTGGACAACAGACAGAACTTCGGCGTGCAGTCTCTTAATCAAGAATTGCATCTGAGCCTCCCTATGTTACCTGCCAAACAATGGCAATTAAAAATTTCTTGCATTACCATTTAACTCCGGTGCGAGAGAGAGAATATTAGCATACATTAATGACAGCAATTTTAAGTCATGTTTCTGAAAAATACAGTTAAACAAATAACACCAATAATTCGGTCAAACGTAATTCAACAGTAAAGAGAAATTAGTTATTTCGGCAGCAATCTCACAAAACTACCACGTGTAAACCAGTGGTACTGCAAAGGTTTAGCAGAACGCTCGAATGTCGGGTGGCGACTGTGCGAGAAGGTGAGACGAATAATTAACTTTGGTGAATGACGTCGAAGCGCAATTCATTGGAAGTAGTGCGATGGGGAGCATGTCAGATTAGCTTAGATTAGATTAGATTTACGTTCATTCCAATTGATCCGTAGTGAGGAGGTCCTTAAGGATGTAGAACATGTCAGAAAATAACAATACATAACAAATATTTACAATTCAAACAAATAAGCTAATGTACCATTCCACAGGTCCCAAGTGGAATGATCGTCATTTTTTAATGAACAGCATATGAAAGAATCATTTTACAAATACTAATCCACTGAATTTAAAATAAAAGTTCTTCTTAATTTATTTATAAGGTAGTAAACGTGTAATACAACTACTATAATACTTATTTACAATGAACACATTACTGCACTGAAATGGTACAGAAGTTAGAGTGTACTTGCACACACACACACACACACACACACACACACACACACACACAAACACACTTATTTACAATGAACACATTACTGCACTCAGGTGGTTCTACTGAGAAATTCATCAATGGAGTAGAAGGAGTTGGCCACCAATAAATCCTTTAGGCTTCTCTTAAACTGAATTTCATTGGTTGTTAAGTTTTTTTATAGCTACCAACAAATTATTGAAAATGTGTGTTCCTGAATAATGCACACTTTTTTGTACAAGACTAAGTGACTTTAAATCCTTGTGAAGATTATTCTTATTTATAGTATTGATTCCATAAATTGAGTCCGCAGCTCGTGGTCGTGCGGTAGCGTTCTCGCTTCCCACGCCCGGGTTCCCGGGTTCGATTCCCGGCGGGGTCAGGGATTTTCTCTGCCTCGTGATGACTGGGTGTTGTGTGCTGTTCTTAGGTTAGTTAGGTTTAAGTAGTTCTAAGTTCTAGGGGACTGATGACCATAGATGTTAAGTCCCATAGTGCTCAGAGCCATTTTAACGATAAATTGAGCTGTTGGTTTGAAAAAGTGATATATTTTTAATGACAAATTTCATTAAAAAATAAATATATTGGGAAGCAGTAGTTAGTATCGCTAGTTCCCTAAATAGGCTTCTGCAGGATGTTCTTGAGTTCACACCACATACAACTCTTACTGCACGTTTTTGTGCCCGGAAAACTTTAGCTTGGCTTGATGAATTACCCCAAAAAATACTCCCATATGACATTATGGAATGAAAGTAAGCATAGTATGCCAGCTTTTCCATTTGTATATCCCCTATGTCTGACAAAATTCGCACTGCAAATAGAGATTTGTTAAGATGCTTCAGCAGTTCTGTGGTGTCCTTTTCCCAGTTGAATTTATTATCAGGCTGTAATTCCAAGAATTTAACACTGTCCACTTCTTGTATCTGCTTGTCATCGTATGTTAGGCATATACTCGTGGGACACCCCTTACAAGTTCTGAACTGCATGTAGTGTGTTTTTTCAAAGTTTAGTGACTTAGAAATTGGCTAGGAACCAGTGATTAAAGTCCACAAATATTTTATTAGCTGATTTTTCTAAGACTAAACTTGATTTGCTATTTATTGCAATGTTTGTATCATCGACAAACAAAACGAACTTGGCATCTGGTAATGTTACTGATGAAAGGTCATTGATATACACAAGACAAAGTAAGGGCCCTAAAATGGAACCTTGTGGGACCCCACATGTAATTAGTTCCCAGTTGGATGAGGCCTGATAGCTTGATACATGTCTCTTTCCTAATAACACCCTTTGTTTCCTGCCAGAGATATAAGATTTTAAACATTTTGCAGCATTTCTTTTACACTGTAATATTCTAATTTACTTAAAAGGATATTGTGATTTACACAGTCAAATGGCTTTGACAGATCACAAAATATACCACTACCCTTTAGAAATCCGAACTGTAATTTTGACAGTATGTTATTTGAGATAAGATGGTTATAAAGCCGATTGGACATTACATTTTCTAAAATTTTTGAGAATGCTGGCAAAAGTGAAATTGGACGGGAATTTGATGCTATTTCTTTATCTCCCTTCTTAAACAATGGCTTAACTTCAGCATATTTTAACGATTCAGGAAATATTCCACTGATAAACGACTGGTTACACAGATAGTTTAATATGTTACTTAACTCATAATCACATTCTTTAATTAGCTTTGTTTATATTTCAACAAAGGCAATTCAAAGTCACACCGTTCGTTCTTCTGCTGTCCAAAGATTGCGTTAACAGTAGCTAACCACATTGCACTGTGGGGATTCAAAATGTTCAGCCAGAGAGTGCAAGAACGGCAGCATACTCGTGCACATCAGCGGGAGGACGCTGGCTGGAGCTCCAGGATATTCTCCAGAGGTGCGCTGGTATTCGCAGTTCTATGCTGCGCTGGGAGCTGCGTTGCAAGGAGAAAGGAATTCTCACAATCAACAACACACCTCGTTTGTTCTGCTATCTTGGTGCTCTGGATAATAATAGACTCCTTATCGTTGTTATGTTTGCTATACCAACTGGCACATCTATTTACAACCCACAAAATATATTTTACCTTGTAACAGGAATTCTTGTTCCTGAATCGATCATTGTTTTTATTTATCTACACTGTTTCATGAATTTCAAACTACGGCTAAGTTCCATTAAATTCGTTCTGTAACTTCAAAATATCTTGTCTAGCTGCAATACATTTATTTACGATTCGGACGCGTTTCACGTTTTATTTTAAAGACGCTTTCAGTCCATTTCTTCAGGAAAATAGAGATTTGTTTTTACCTATAGATTTGGGGCAGTTCACACCATAATTTTTGCGTGAATGAAATGTTACTTACCGTTACTCATCCGTATTGCCAAAATATGGTCGTAGGTTTCATTACACTTTTGAAAAATGGGCACATAATCCTTTCAAGATCTTTTGGTTTTGCAGTTTTCATAGCTCGTTTTTCGTAAGGTAAATGATGTGAAAAAAAAAACATCACTGCTGATTTGGTGCGAATTTCGGATTTCTCTCATGAGAACTGCAAATATTATCTTCGTAACATTTCTACTCCTTCCTCCACTCCCCCTCCGCCTAACCATTAAAGGATTTTGGAATCAAAGTCAAAGCTGTGTAAGATTGATAGAAATTTATTTACTCTAATGACTGACAAAAATCATTACAAAAATTAAAAGTCAAACCAAACTGCAAAATAACGCTAACACAATGAGGGGGTACTGAAAGTATGGAAAACTGTATGAAAAAAGTGCAACAAGATCTGCTATTCTGGGACAGCTCGCAAAATCAAAGTTAACGTTACAACAAATGCCACAAATTACGACCAACGTTATCAACACAAGTTTCATGGCAAAACGAGAATATACCAGTTTATGAGTTCCACAGCAATTGCAACACATACATTTCTCCAAAATAAAATCAGCGAACCGTCCAGCCATCAGCATCAAACGACGGCTGGGGGACGGGTGTTCTTCACAGTAGACGGGGATCGATTGACCTTGAAACATCTCTTTCCAGATCTCTCTACTTTCAAAACAAACTATTTGGAGGGAATGACTCAATGCTGTCTCCAGTGTGATAGAGGACGACATCGCTTGTTTCATTAAAAAATGGGGAACGCTGCAGAAACTTCTCACACTTTACGTAAAAAATGCACCTTAACTAATAGGCTGATGGTACCGGTATGGAGCAGTGTCACAACGATTGGTCGGCTTATCCATGCCAAGTATACTCAGTTCGATTGGGTACACCAAATTGTGAATGGAAAGCAACAGACTTTTCCACACTGGTTGGCTGTCATCTCTATGTCTTATCCTTTGATTTCCGAACAGAATAGGCAAGAATGTGAGGCGTCAGTTATCCCCTGGGAATAGTAGTTGCTGCTTCACCTCACGCCTATAGGGCCCGCTGACATTGCTGACAAAGGCACGGAGCAGACCGAAGCCTTACTTTCGCGAATACTACCCGACTCCCAGGGTACATTAGCCCTTCGCAATGAGACTCAGTAGTTGCAGAGAGGACCCAAGACCACACCGGGAGAACGCCTTCCCAATGTAAAACACACAAAGCTGTCCTCCTAGAAAATGTGCCCCGTAAACTCTAAATAAAATTAGCCCCGAAGTGGTGGCAGAAATGAATAATTATCATTTAGCAATATGTCATCATAGTGGCACAATATCTTTATGAGTTACGGAAAATAATGTCATACACTAATCAATAACAACACTGCACTATACGTGAAAATTTCTATAGTGTGCTCACATAAAAGCAAAATCTGTCAACAATCAGAAATAGCCTAGCACTTCGTTCTCGTTTTCCTTTTTTGGCAATATTAGAGTTCTTATCCTAGAAAACAGTGGGTTACCGACTAAGATTTTTTGAATATAATCATATTGCAATTATCATTAACCTGGACACATAAAACATACCTAACAAATTAGCACCATATTATATGCAATAACATGCCAGTGACCATCGACGTTCTTCTCCAGTACACTGAGTCACTGTCCATAGAGTATATCTCAAAGTTTGCCATTATAAACTTCTTGCACAACGTTACTGACAATAGGGATTTACGCTGAAGAAAAATAAATGTCCCATTTAAAATTTGAAAGAGTTGTACTCTCTGATTCAACTCATATAGAGAACATTTCGATATATCTGCACAAAAGCTAGTTTAATTATTGCGTTTGCTTATATGAAATAGAAAAATTGAAAGCAACATTCCTTGAGGCACTGCACTGGTCTGGTTTGTAAATCAAATCAAATTATTTGCACGATATCGCGAATTGTAACTTATTGTAAGTGTTAAATATTTTCCGCGTCTATTACTGCGCCGGGATATAGCATCTAGAATTTCGTGTTTTCTGTCTTGCAAATAGTTTAAAACCAATGCGGCATGCAATATAACGTTTGTATTGTCTGCCTAGTTGCCTGGGCGGTCATTACTCCACGGCCTTCGAGCTCGGCGCCAAGCCGTGCCAATGTCGCGCCCTGCTGCAGAGACATTGCCTTCTTAGACAAGCTGCAAGTAATTTCAAGTACCAGTTCCATGCAAGGCCGTACGGAATGCGGATAACCTTACGCAGTACAATAGCGCTGTGTTTGACGTCCAAGACATTTCTAGACCACACTTTATGACGAAAACAATCCTTAACGTGGACGAAATGTAGTATTATAATGCCTTTCTGATGTAGCTAATTGTTTCTTTTTAGAAGTTTTCGTGGAAGCGGTTACATATTGCAAACATCTGCAATAGCCTGGCTCCCCAGCTAAACTTCTTACAGTCATCTCTTCGTTACTGATTGTTGTACATCTCACATTTGCTTTCCTTCTTTTAGTGGCCATCAGCTCGCCATTCCTTTCATGTGAGCTACTACTCAATAACAAAAAATAGTCTCGTTTCACTTCTTTATCTCCGATAAAACTGCCACTGCCGGCCGCGATGGCCGAGCGGTTCTAGGGGTTTCAGTCTTGAACCGCGTGACTGCTACGGTCGCAGGTTCGAATCCTGCATCGGGCATGGATGTGTGTGATGCCCTTAAGCTAGTTAGGTTTACGTAGTTCTAAGTTCTATGGGACTAATGACCTAATGACCTAATGAACTCCCATAGTGCTCAGAGCCATTTGAACCATTTTTTTTTTTGAACTGCCACTGATGACCTGTGTTTCATTCTTATACGCTCTCATAATTACTTTCCCACTCCTACATATAAGGTCGTCTCATTACCGTCTGTGAAACTGCAGGGTGTCCATAATTAAAGTTCTATTTTCAAAACTCTGTAGAAAGAGAGTTTGAGTAACGAAGATTTTTGTGAGGTAAGTGATTCATGAAAGGTATAGGATATTGTTAGTCAGGGCCATTCTTTTGTAGGGATTTTTGAAAGTCAGTTTGCGTTGCGATAAAAATATTGTGTGTCAGTTTAGTGTTGATCAGAATAAGTAAAGAGAGTAATGTCTGAGTACGTTCAGTTTTGCTCAGCTGTTTGAAAAGCAAATAATGTAAGAGGTTAATCAGCACAGTCATTCATAAATTTTTCTAAGGGGACGTTTCAAGGTCACACCAATAACCAAGAAAGGCAATAGGAGTAATCCACTAAATTACAGGCCCATATCGTTAACGTCGCTATGCAGCAGGATTTTGGAACATATATTGTGTTCGAACATAATGAATTACCACGAATAAAACGGTCTATTGACACACAGTCAACATGGGTTTAGAAAACATCGTTCCTGTGAAACACAACTAGCTCTTTATTCACATGGATTGATGAGTGCTATTGACAAGGGATTTCAGATCGATTCAGTATTTCTGGATTTCCAGAAGGCTTTTGACACTGTACCACACAAGCGGCTCGTAGTGAAATTGTGTGCTTATGGAATATCGTCTCAGTTATGTGACTGGTTCTGTGATTTCCTCTCAGAGAGGTCACAGTTCGTTGTAATTGACGGAAAGTCATCGAGTAAAACAGAAGTGATTTCTGGCGTTCCCCAAGGTAGTGTTATAGGCGCTTTGCTGTTCCTTATCTGTATAAACGATTTGGGACACAATCTAAGCAGCCGTCTTCGGTTGTTTGCAGATGACGCTGCCGTTTATCGACTAATAAAATCATCAGAAGATGAAAACAAACCGCAAAACGATTTAGAAGAAATATCGGACTGGTGCGAAAAGTCGAAGTTGGCCTTAAATAACGAAAAGTGTGAGGTCGTCCACATGAGTGCTAAAACGAACTCGTTAAACTTCAGTTACACGATAAATCAGTCTAATCTAAAATCCGTAAATTCAACTAAATACCTAGGTATTACAATTACGAACATTTTAAATTGGAAGGAACACACAGAAAATGTTGTGGGGAAGGCTAACCAGAGACTGCGTTTTACTGGCAGGACACATAGAAAATGTAACAGCCTACTGAGGAGACTGCCTACACTACGCTTGTCCGTCCACTTTTAGAATACTCTTGCGAGGTGTGGGATCCTTACCAGATAGGACTGACGGAGTACATCGAAAAAGTTCAAAGAAGGGCAGCACATTTTGTATTATCGCGAAATATGGGAGAGAGTATCACAGAAATGATACAGGATTTGGGATGGACATCATTAAAAGAAAGGCGTTTTTCGTTGCGACGGAATCTTCTCCCGAAATTCCAGTCACCAACTTTCTCCTCCGAATGCGAAAATATTGTGTTGGCACCGACTTACATAGGGAGGAACGATCACCAAGATAAAATAACGGAAATCAGAGCTCGTACGGAAAGATATAGGTGTTCATTATTCCCGCGTGCTATACGAGATTGCAAAAATAGAGAATTGTGAAGGTGGTTCAATGAACCCTCTGCCAGGCACTTAAATGTGATTTGCAGAGTATCCATGTAGATGTAGATGTAGATTAGTGTATGTTATACAAATAAAATTATGGTGTCTTAACGACAATCCTTGGAGTCGGTTCCGAAGCCCACAGAGCAGCGGCTCGAGAGCAATGACAAAAAGTATCGTCGACAGTGGAAAACCTTGTCTAACCGATTGCCCCACCATGCCGTTCACTGAGGAGGCGCCTCTGAGTAGTCACATCACGACAGTGACAAATCTTTAGGGGCACTTCATGTGCGTCATCGCTTCCACAAGGTAGGTGTGGCTCACCTTGCCAGAGGCGCAAGCAAAATCTGTCCACACCAATATGCCCCCGAGGCGACACGTTGTTGCCTGTGCAATCACATCAAGGTAGTCGCTGAGTACCGCTTGTATATTGCTATCCCCCCTCAGCTGCGTTTGGTCGAATAACTTCACTTGTCGCAGTGAGAGTTTGAAATGCGCCACAAGTATGCTAATGTAGATCTTGTAGTCGCAATTAAGAATCGCTAGTGGCCGGTAGGCCTTTATCCTGTGCTGCCGGATGGTTCGTGGATGGGGTTGATCATTCCTTCCACAAATGTGGGTGGGAGTGGGTCATTGGGGAACAAATATTCGTGGTACATGGCAGTTCATCGTGGAGTCATGAGATCTTTAAATGTACATCAAAACTCTAACGGAAGCCCATCGGCTCCCTTATCGAATGCTTCCATTATGTCGTCCTCCGTGACTTCCCCCGTTGAATGGTTCAAATGGCTCTGAGCACTATGGCACTTAACATCTGAGGTCATCAGTCCCCCAGAACTTAGAACTACTTAAACCTAACTAACCTAAGCACATCACACACATCCATGCCCGAGGCAGGATTCGAACCTGCGACCGTAGCGGTCGCGCGGTTCCAGACTGTAGCGCCTAGAACCGCTCGGCCACTCCGGCCCGTTAAAATGACTTTGTTCCACGAAGTCATTGGCAATTTCTTTTTCTGGTATCATGTGGCGAACATCTGACAGTACGATCGCCTGTATTAAAGCTCTGCGCCTACGTCGTTTTTCTCTGATAACGTCGTACATCGACGGCGATTCTCCGCAGACTCACTCAAAGACCTTTGCGCGGACTTTGACCACTTCCAGATGGCCCGCCCGGTTAGTCGAGCCGTCTAACGCACGGCTTTCCCGAGTGGGAAGGGGTGCCTGGTCCCCGGCAGGAATCCGCCCGGCGGACTTGAGCCGGGCATCTGTTTTTAGGCGGTTTTCCATCTGCCTCGGCGAATGCGGGCCGGTTCGCCTTATTCCGCCTCAGCTACACTATGTCGGCGCTTGCTGCGCAAACAAGTTCTCAACGTACGCGTACACCATCATTACTCTACCACGCAAACATAAGGGTTACACTCGTCTGGCGTGAGACGTTCCCCGGGGGGGCGGGGGGAGGGGGTTCACCGGGCGCCGAATCGCACAGTAACCCTGGGTTCGATGTGGGGCGGCGGGGGGGGGGGGGGGGTGAAGTGGACTGCGGTAGTCGTCGTGGGGCTGTGGACCACTGCAGCTGCGGCGGGGACGGAGCCTCTCCGTCGTTTCTAGGTCCCAAGTTAACATACAATACCTCCAGATGGGGTCGCGTCAAGGAAATTTTTTAGGCCAGCGTTCGTTTTATGGCAGCACTCAGATCTAGTAAAGGAGCTTGCACAGAAAGTTCGTGGAGCATAACGTAATAAAATTCCATCGTGCGGCACCTCCACGTCATCTGCGTCCTTCCGTATGCAATCAAGCCTCACCGCAATACAGGTTTAACACATTCCAGCCACCATCATCACGTCGACAGGTATGTCGGATGGCGTCGTTCACGCACGTGCCAAGTGTCTTTGACTAAGCATTGCCGGTCACGTTCCCTGAGGTATGCTATACTCAGTTCCCAAGTACTGTGACTCCTCTACACCCATTAACGACGTAGGGAGACCGCGCACGTGTATGCTTTATGATCTGAGAAGGCGAGAGGCCGTAATTCCGCATCGAGGATGGTGGAGTCGAGACTACGTGTGGCATAAACTCAATCGAGGTAACTTGCAGAACGGCTTGTAACATATAGTACAGCCGCGTCTCCCATTTATTGGTTAGATTCATGTCCTGTACCAGTTGCCGCAGCTTCTGGCTTGAATTATAACGTGGGTACTGGTCCTTTGGTGCGAGAAAGCAGTTGAAGTCGCCCCCGAGTAAGAAATGTTCATAGCGGCCTAAGAATAGTGACGCAATCTCCTCTGTGTAAAATCGGAGACGATCGCTCCTTCTGTCGGACTTTGACGGGGTATAGATATTGATGATCTGTATTCCCAGCACTATTAGGGTCAGTCCTCGCTCTGACGGCAGGTACCCCACGTCCTCAGCTACTATGCCTTCGTGTATAAGTATCGCTGTTCCGCTTCCGCCATGTACAGCGGGTGTAATGTATGTATCGTACCCAGACAGGTCGGGAAACTCTACTTCCTGCAGAAGGATGACATGACGTCCGTCGCACGCAGTATGTGCCGTAGTAATCGCAACTTGACTGGCGTTCTAAGGGTATTAATTTTAACAGAGGCTGTTCGATATGCCTGTTGCTACTGCTCAGTGCGTGAAGCGCACATGAACGCTTACGTTGCTGCTGTAATAGTTTGGCGACATTCACCATAAACGATGTGAATGTCTCAACACCTTTACGAGCAAGTTATAGCTACAACATCAAAACACAGACTGATGGGCTTCAAGCGCACTAGTAAACACAAGAACCATAACTGAGTTACGTTTTTGCCTACACTTGATATAAAAGTACTGACGTTTGTGGTACCTTTCCTCCAGATGGAGATTTGGAGCTTGTACTAGGTTCATCTCAGTATCCTGTAGAACCTGACCCCCAAGATCTGGAGTACACACAGTCCGCCGCCTCACTACACGTTCGTCTGTCTGTAAGGTCCTATGAGCACACACAACCGCCCAAAAAGGATTTGAAATATTGTGTGATGTAGTTGCTGTCTCTGAGGGTACTCCTTTTGGTACAGCCGTGCTTCGTCTCTACCGTTTCCATCTGATTAGCTGTGCACAAGCACATCTCGGTCTGTTCCAGACATGAATACCGGATCATTCAGTTGGTTACAATACGGTGCGTCAATCACACTGCCTGCAACACACAAGGAACACCGTTTTCATGGTCAGAGGAACTGTTATTCGTCAGCGTTATCTACTGTGGCAACGATACATTTCCGGACACATGTTCATAGGACCTTTTCTCGTCTATTTCCACTCAGGAATTGGTCCCTGCAGTTTGTTGGTTTTATTAATGTTCACCCTGTATACACAGTTTGTTTCAGATAAAGTGTATGCTTCTGTAACCTGCAAAATAATAGGTGACGGGAATACTTATTGAGATAGGTCCACATAAGAAACGTCACACTTTTTGCGGGTTTATGAATATAGTTATTTATTTTTCAGAGAAGTACAGCAACGAGAAACAATTTTTTAAATAGAAAACTTGTTTTTTTTCTATCATGTAGATGATGTGTTGAGACCATCCGTATACGAATCCATTTAGATTACATTTTTATCACGTTTAGTTTGGGAGCTAGAAACTTTCTATGCTATACGTAATACTCGGCTGTGTGCTGATGAATGTTCAAGTGGAGGTTATTGTTGTTGTTGTTGTCTGCAGTTTGAAGAGTGGTTTGATGCAGCTCTCCATGCTAGTCTATTCTGTGTGAGCCTCTTTACCTCCGAACAACCACTGCAACCTACATCGACCTAAATCTGCTTACTGTGTTCATCTCTTGGTCTCCCTCTACAATTTTTACCCCCACACTTTCCTCCAATACTAAGTTGCTGATCACTTTATACCTCAGAATGTGTCCTATCAACCGATCCCTTCATTCGGTCCAGCTGTGCCACAAATTTCTTGTCTCCCCAATTCTGTTCAGTACCTCCTCATTAGCTAAGTAATCTAGCCATCTAATCTCCAACATTCTTCGTAGCACCACATTTCGAAAGCTTCTATATGCTTTTTGTTTAAACTACTGACCGTTCATGTTTCACTTCCATACATGGCTACACTCCAGACAAGTACTTTCAGAAAAGACTTTTTAGCTCTTAAGTCTGTATACAATGGTAAAAAATTTATGTTCTTCAGAAAAGCTTTTCTTGCCATTGCCAGTTTATGTTTTATATCCTCCCTACTTCGTCCATCATCAGTTATTATGCTGTCCAAATAGCGAAACTGTAGTTTTCTTATCTACTTTCCATTTCGCAGCTCGTGGTCTTGCGGTAGCGTTCTCGCTTCCTGCGCGCGGAGTCCCGGGTTCAATTCCCGGCGGGATTTGGTATTTTTCTCTACCTCTATATCCTCCCTACTTCGTCCATCATCAGTTATTATGCTGTCCAAATAGCGAAACTGTAGTTTTCTTATCTACTTTCCATTTCGCAGCTCGTGGTCTTGCGGTAGCGTTCTCGCTTCCTGCGCGCGGAGTCCCGGGTTCAATTCCCGGCGGGATTTGGTATTTTTCTCTACCTCGTGATGACTGGGTGTTGTGTGTCCTTCATCACCATTTCATCATCATAGACTCGCCAGTCACCGAAATGGCGTCAACTAAAAAGGACTTGGAATACGGCGACCGAACTTCCCCGTATGGGGCCTCCCGGCCAGCAATGCCTTACGATCATTTCATCTAATTCCATTAGCATCACCTGATTTAATTTAACTACATTCCATTTACCTTGTTTTGCTTTTGTTGATGTTCATCTTATATCCTCCTTTCAAGACCATGTGCATTCCGCTCAGCTGTTGTTGTGTTGATGTAAGTGAGGTGTTCAAATGTCTGTCAACTTTCTTGTATGCACAGCGCATTTCGCCTTCTGAGAGACTTGTGGACGAAAATGAAGTCGCCGGTCTCAAGGAGCGACAAGCTTCCTCGATGCGCTGTTAGATGTCATGTTCGATCAGACATGCCGACCTTCGTCTTAGACCGCCTTATACACGGCAGGCCGGACCGCACAAACAAACGGGGTTCAGTGTGCCCAGGACACCGACGTCGAATAAATGTGGCATATTCATCTAGCGAGTACGTCGACGTGTTGTTGATGCTCGGCGAATACTGATTCGATGCCAATGAAGCAGACCTGGCGTATGCCATGAGATATCCTGGTAGAAGAGCTCCGGCAGCCGATTCTTTCTTCCGTGGTGAACAACGGCTTCGTTGAACAAGTAGTCTGAGAAATCACGGCTTAAAAGACAAAGACCAGCAAAAAGTGAGGAGATGGAGGTATTTGTTTTAGCTGTAATACGCCACGGTCCTCAGATTACGAGATGTTGCTGCACTTACCGGTATAAGCCTTACATATGTGTGACTTATAGTATGAGGTCAATTGGAGAGTTACTTTCTGCGAATAGGCCATGCTTAATTTCACTCCGGACACCCTTCAAAGTCTGCAGGCTTTCGTGGCCGTTGTCACTGAATTAATTATGAGAAGTGAAGAGTAATCAAACTTTTAGGAGAAGTTCTTGTCTCGCTATACATAGGTAACGTCTCGACTGGCTGACTCACTCACTGACTTTTCATTGCCCAACCCAAAGCACTAAGAATAGAAACTATAAATTTGCAGACGGTGTTGATCGTATACTGCTGGCATCTTTTAAGAAGGGATGGTTTGAATTTCCACTTCTAAAGGAGTGGAATAGAAGATGAAAGGCTTTTTGAAAAATGTTTCTATTGCTGTTAAGGCAATTTTGAAGTTAGAAGTACGAAAATTAGCATTTGATTTCTCAGTCAGAAATAAAAATAAAAGAAACATGTTTCAGCGTTTTTGGAAATTCATCCACTAGTGGGGTAAAATATTGGATGATTTTTTTAAAAAAATAAATCATTATTAAAAAGCTACTAAAGTACTTTAAATCTACATCTATGAAAATTGGTGTTTGACTTCCCGATTGGAAATTAAAAAAATACGTGTTGCAGTGTTTTTGGAAATTCGACCATCTAAGGAACTGAAATAGGGCATAAAATTTTTTATGAGATTATTTCATTATGGAAGCATTTTCATAGGTAAATCTATGAACATTTGTATTTGGCTTCTCTGTTAGAAATACATGTTACATTTTTTTGGAAATTCAACCCCTGAGGGGATGAAATAGGGGATGAAAATTTTTAAGAAAACATTTCGTTAAATTAAGAAAATTTAAAGCTATATCTATGAAAATTGATATTTCACTTCTCCGTTACATATAAAGAAATGTGTGTTAGAGGTTGAGAGTTTCTGTGGAAATATCACCGTAAGGACGTAAATGGCATGATTAACAGAAACCTTAGACTCTAGGTTCCAGAATCGTTTTTTGGACAGTAGTACTTCGGAAGAGACGTTACCTGTGTGGCCTTAATTAGCGCGATCAACTTTTCGCTTAAGGAGAAAAAAGAAAGATCTGTGCATACCTTGCAGTCTAAGCAACTGAATTCCTGGAGAACATCAATTCCGAATAGAAAGAGAGGGTGGTATAAACACATATATTACAACAGTAAGAAACATCACACAATTCTCGAACCCGTTTCACAGTTTCACGGTGAACGTTGGTGGGTTTTGCTGGTAGCGTTTCTCACCAAAATATCTATAAAGAAGTTATAAGAGAACTGACCTCCGTAGCCGTCGTCCCTACTACACACTTGTGCAGTGACCGTTGGCTCTGGGGTGGTGGAAGAAATTTTCACCGCTTGCATGGGGAGGCGCAAAGTTGCTGACCTGATCACCAGACTTTGCACCAATGTACTGGAATAAATTCCAAACCACTGCGCAGGCGTCTTATGAAGTAAGGGCATGTCACACCGTTGATGGTGATACGTGCGTCGCATGGTGACAAACTCGGTGGAGTAGGCTATGAGCCGGCACTGGATTTTACTCTCTCTCTTCTCTCATCATCTTACAAAACAAACAAACTTGACACCACACTATATACATGCCCTTCACAGACATCTTCACTCATCAGATATAATTAAGACTACTCTTACTCATACACTGCATGGAAAGGGATCATTTAGCCCAGAGTAAAAAAACTGAGACGCCTGCTAAACCCACTGGGCAGAACAGGTAATAGGATTGTGTAAAGAGCCAAAGGTTGAGGTCAGTTTCTCCTTATAATTGTCATTTATTGTAATTTAATAACCTTTACAACCAAAGCGGCACATAGCCGGATCTGTACCGAATGCAACTCTTTCACGGCTGAAGGCCTCCAACAAGAAATCTTAACAAGATAAAAATCCAGACAGCAATAAAATAATTTAAGGAAGCAACATATGCAAGGTGCAATACCAATGGCTGAGGGCCACAATTAAACTTCAAAATTTTAAAATATATTACCATAATTTTTAAAGACAGAAGCCGCAATGTTTAAGCTTGAAATATAATTTTAAAAATTAATTTTGCAAAATTTTAAGAAAACAAAAACAGATAACCATATGCCTAAAATTTAAAGTAGCTGACAACAGACAATTAAACACCGGTGACACTCAAAAAGCCTCCAGGGAGGTCGGTCTGCCCTAGTTCACTTAAGCGAGGCAGGTGGTGAGCCCAACTATACTTGATCCGTCGAAACCCAGCCAAGGGACAGCGACGGACCGACCGACACAACGACTTGCTTCCCATCAATCAGTACATGAGAACTCAAACAGAAAAGGTTACCAACGTGATAATCCACAATGGAGTATGTATTAACTGCCAAAACCTTGGGTAACTGAAAGCACTACTCAACCTTGACGCCCTGGGTCAGTGAACCACGATCGGGGAGCTACACACACGCTCCGACACTGTGCAGGGACCGGCAGCGGACCCAGCCGAGCGCGCCACCAAACGACCGACTCCTCTCAGAACGCCGACAACATCTCAAATGGTCACCAGTGGAAATAACACCAACTACTCACACAACCTGACAAACACTTGCACAAAAACGTGAACGATACGCAACAGTAACTAAACACACACGAAGACACACACACACACACACACACACACACACACACACACACACACACACACACACACAAAGCCGACTCACGAACGATCGGCGAGCCTAAACGCGTCGTCCGGTAGGACGACCGGCCGACGATCCAGCAAGACCGTGGTCCGGCTCAAGTGATGCGTTGCGGCAATGGTCGGTCGAGCCATGTCAACGCAGGCCTCGCTGCTGCTCCAACCCGACTGCCCTAGTGCCACATTGCCACTCCCCGACTAGCAGGTCCGGACTGCGTTCCAGACGCTTTCCAACTGACTGGTAGACCCGAACTCACGACCCGAACTTCAAAAATGGTTCAAATGGCTCTGAGCACTATGGGACTTAACTTCTGAGGTCATCAGTCCCCTAGAACTTAGAACTACTTAAACCTTAGGACATCATACACATCATACACATCCAAGCCCGAGGCAGGATTCGAACCTGGGACCGTAGCGGTCGCGCGGTTCCAGACTGTAGCGCCTAGAACGCTCGGCCACTGCAGCCGGCGCGACCCGAACTCACGACACGAACTGCTCTACGACAGACAACGACCGGGAAGTAATAGCAGGCAAGCAAAGATACGACGAGAGGGGATACATCGATACGCGCCGCTAACGCCGCTCACGGTCAGGCAAAGCAGCAACTCAGTGACAGTAGATATTGAAATTAACGTAGTGAGGTGGAAGTACGTTAAAAGCAGGGTGTAAAATACATGATGGCGGGAACACGAGCCACGCACGGCTCAAAAATGTTTTCCCATAAGCGGCTTTCTGTATTCCAACTAACAACGCCTTAGGAATTTTTTTTTTCTTTTTCAATATGAACGTCACTTGACAAGAAGAAGGGACCTGTTGGTAGGACATGTTCTGAGGCGTCAAGTGATCACTAATTTAGCATTGTAGGGCAGCGTGGAGAGTAAAAATTGTAGAGGGAGACCAAGAGATGAACACACTAAGCAGATTCAGAAGGATGTAGGTTGCAGTAAGTACTGGGAGATGAAGAAGCTTGCACAGGATAGAGTAGCATGGAGAGCTGCATCAAACCAGTCTCAGGACTGAAGACCACAACAACAACAACAATATGAACGTCGTGAAGTCTGCAACAAATCATAAGTATTATGGTGACCGCAACCAGTTTATCTCAATAACTAATGTACAGATTGTTATTCGACTTCTTTTTCGAGAATACAAATTGCTTCTTATTCTACCTAAAGTATTAATTAAATGAGCACGAAAATAATAAATGCAATGTAATTTCAGGTCCTCCAGGGTCGCTGAGCATAACTCTGGATTGTTAATTAAAGACATTAAAGGTGTTACACAGCACTACAATCGTTGCGTTGAGCGATTCAGTAACACTGCATTTTCATGCCACATTTTCTGAGCTTCACTGACAGTCTCGGCGTCTGTTCCAGTTGGACGCTGCCTGTGTTCCGCGAAGGCTACACCCGTGATCTGGAGGTAGAGGATTTGTGCGACCCGCTGGACCAAGACTATTCTGCACCCCTTGGTGACAGCTTAGAAAAGTGAGTATACTGCCTTGACCTTTGGAAAGGCTCTCCACCACATATATTTCTGTGTTCATCGCTCTTACCTTTATCTGTCTCAGGTGTTATTAATCATTTCCTGTTCAATAAACGTCATTAATTTATCTGCTACAGGTATTTTCATTAACAAGAAATTCTGTGAATTTTGTCAACACACTGTTGATTTTTGAAGTTCTTGTTACCGTTTTCACACATAGAGAGGAACAGAGACTTTTTATAAAGTCGGTTTCTTTAAAACACCAAGTAGTCTTCTTTCCTTCTGTTACCCAGCTGATTAACCACCTACGTGCTATATTCAGAGTGTCTTCCTTTATTTCTTCAAATGCATCCTGCATGACTAGTAACAGTAGAGTCAGTAGATGGTAAACATGTTTCACGCGAGAGCTACTGTGCTTTCTTACGTCTTTAAATCCCCCGTTTGCGACACACATAACCGTCTTCTGACTGTGGAACACGTTTTTGATTTCGCAAAATTGACTGTATTTTACACTGTTTCTTACTCCAGAGTACTGTGTGTGGATTATTTTAGTTCGCAGAGATATCCAGTATGTAGAAATTTTTCAACTATGGCGTATGCTTTATTTATGGGAAGACGGTGATGGCGCATTCTGTAAATTTCATTCACGCGTCTGTGAACGACTTAATGTAGAGCTTCTGCTACGTTTTATCGTACCTACCTCACATGAAGAACCTCTTCTCCTTCAGTGACCAGTTGACTGGTTCGAGTAATTTATTTTTCTTGTTGAGTTGCATCAAAAATCGTGTTTTTCGACTGTAATGGCAGCTGATTGGGAACAACAGACAAAGAATAGTCAATGCAGTTCATCGAACACAGAACATCGGATAAGAGTTAACTATCTTATTCACGTTTGGCATAACACTAATGACTGTCTCATTGTCCCGTAAGGCGTATTTTATCCTTGGAGAGATTATCAGGTGTCTATCGTCTAACTTCTGTTATGTCTTGTAACTTCATTTAATTGCATAGAAAGGCTTGAGGTACCTACTACAAATCCGTATTTATACTGAAAATCTACTTCTTTTCTCTTGTTGTCGCTATAATGTCTTAAAGACATTAATTTTAATAAGATTACATGCAACAAGCTTCACAAACCTTTCAGCCTGTTCTCGGAGCTATTTATTAAAAGTCCTATCAACTACTGCCAATGTAAAGAATTGTATCATGTTTAAAAAATGGATGTTCCTTTGTACAAATCCACACTGTGCTACATATATAATATTAGATCCTTATATATGTCAGCAACGGAACACTGATATAACGTGGAACAAATTTCTGTGGAAGCGTTGAGAATCTGAGAGCACGGGACAACAGGCGTTACACAATTAGATTACGTGACTTCGAGTCTTTATTTTCTACAGCATGTTACATTTTTAGGCAGACCGTTCAAGTTTTAACTTTACGTATCTACTGTTCCAGAGAATGGGACAAGAAACACAACCTGTGGATAGCGATTGCAAAATGCTTCTACAAGGATTACATCCGGCTTGGAGTCATGGTCTTCATCTTCGATTGCGTCTTAAGGTACGTCAACCGCGTCCCTCACGGGCACTGCATACATTTTAACTATTCAAACTTCAGATCTAATTTAAGCATACTTTCTATGCATAGCAAAGTTGATACAAAATAGATTAAACGGACACTGATGACTTTATTTGAATCAGAACCTTAGAATTCAGAAAATATAGGTACTAAAACGAGAGTTTTCTTGCGGATAAACAGTAATTCCTCTTATTTCCCTACTTGCAGCATCTCGTCTCCTTTGCCGAGATGACCAAAATAGCAGTGATTCGACAGGCTCCGAAATTAAACTAACCTTTTAAAATTTGTGGTTTTTAGATTACGTATAGACGTCGCTCCTTAATATCTTATGTACAGAGGCTTAGTAATGGCGATTTCTTCCTTGTAGAGGTATCTAACCTAAACGGAACCTGTAGTACTTCTACAGGATTATCTTTTTTCCAATCTCTTTTTTCAGTCCTAACTTCACCTAAACCGACAGGAACAAAACATCGCCGTTACCAAACACTCATGGCAATGATCTTCCCTTTGTGACCTCTGACGTTTTCTCGACGTTAATGAGTGAAGTATTTATTGAGTGTCTTGCCGAAGCGACTATTCCATTCCGTGCATACTCTGGAGTGACTCCAGAACTCTATAAAAGCGTTACGGAGCCTTGCTGGTCGAATGCAGCGGCGTCTCTCCGATGTTTTTACTTCAGTCAATGTCATTAGCAGAGTGGTTCCAATAACACGACTGGGTTCAAAAATGGTTCAAATGCCTCTAAGCACTGTGGGACTCAACATCTGAGGTCATCAGTCCCCTAGACTTAGAACTACTTAAACGTAACTAACCTAAGGACATCACACACATCCATGCCCGAGGCAGGATTCGAACCTGCGACCGTAGCAGCAACGCGGTTCTAGACTGAAGCGCCTAGAACCGCTCGGCCACAGCGGCCGGCCACACGACTAAGCTTATTAAATTTTGCAACCGTAAGAAATACTATACGACTACTGGAAACACATTTAGTGGAACGTTCATCTTTTGCATATTGCGACGGTATGATGCCACATCCGCAAAAGGCCATCCGCCCAGCGAGCTTGTTACACATGCCTCAGAGAACCGAACCGAACCGAAATAATTACAACAGGGAGCCCCTTTTTGATTTCTATCGCAATGAAGTACCTGTGTAATAAGCTGCACGCATTTTCATTGAACCACCAAAAGTAGATTAGAAGTACACGAGTGACACTACCCTCTCCCCCTGACCCCTGATTCTTTTTAAAGAACTAGACTCCCATGTATAAAACTGTTTCAAGCGTCTAATTGCTTCAGAAATGAGTTAATGTGTTAAATACACTACTGGCCACTAAAATTGCTACACCACGAAGATGACGTGCTACAGACGCGAAATTTAACCGACAGGAAGAAGACGCTGTGATATGCAAATGATTGGCTTTTCAGAGCATTCACACAAGGTTGGCGCCGGTGGCGACACCTACAACGTGCATACGTGAGGAAAGTTTCCAACCGATTTCTCATACACAAACAGCAGTTGACCGGAGTTGCCTGGTGAAACGTTGTTGTGATGCCTCGTGTAAGGAGGAGAAATGCATACCATCACGTTTCCGACTTTGATAAAGGTCGGATTGTACCCTATCGCGATTGCTATTTATCGTATCGCGACATTGCTGCTCGCGCTGGTCGAGATCCAATGACTGTTAGCAGAATATGGAATCGGTGGGTTCAGGAGGGTAATACGGAACGCCGTGCTGGATCCCAACGGCCTCGTATCACTAGCAGTCGAGATGACAGGCATCTTATCCGCATGGCTCTAACGGATCGTGCAGCCACGTCTCGATCCCTGAGTCAACAGATGGGGCCGTTTCCAAGGCAACAACCATCTGCACGAACAGTTCGACGACGTTTGAAGCAGCATGGACTATCAGCTCGGAGACCATGGCTGCGGTTACCCTTGACGCTGCATCACAGACAGGAGCGCCTGCGATGGTATACTCAATGACGAACCTGGCTGCACGAATGGCAAAACGTCATTTTTTCGGATGAATCCAGGTTCTGTTTACAGAATCATGATGGTCGCATCCGTGTTTGGCGACATGGCGGTGAACGCACATTGGAAGCGTGTCCACCGGCCGGAGTGGCCGCGCGGTTAAAGGCGGTTCAGTCTGGAACCGCATGACCGCTACGGTCGCAGGTTCGAATCCTGCCTCGGGCATGGATGTGTGTGATGTCCTTAGGTTAGTTAGGTTTAAGTAGTTCTAAGTTCTAGGGGACTTATGACCACAGGAGTTGAGTCCCATAGTGCGCAGAGCCATTTGAACCATTTTTGAAGCGTGTCATCGCCGTACTGGCGTATCACCCGGCGTGATGGTAGGTGGTGGCATTGGTTACACGTCTCGGTCACCTCTTGTTCGCATTGACGGCACTTTGAACAGTGGACGTTACATTTCAGATGAGTTACGACCCGTGGCTCTACCCTTCATTCGATCCCTGCGAAACCCTACATTTCAGCAGGATAATGCGCGACCGCATGTTGCAGGTCCTGTACGGGCCTTTCTGGATACAGAAAATGTTCGACTGCTGCCCTGGTCAGTACATTCTCCAGATTTCTCACCAATTACAAACGTCTGGTCAATGGTGGCCGAGCAACTGGTTTGTCACAATACACCATTCACTACTGTTGATGAACTGTGGTATCGTGTTGAAGCTGCATGGGTAGCTTTACCTGCACACGCCATCCATGCTCTGTTTGACTCAATGCCCAGGCGTATCAGGGCCGTTATTACGGCCAGAAGTGGTTGTTCTGGGTACTGATTTCTCAGGATCTATGCACCCAAATTGCGTGAAAATGTAATCACATGTCAGTTCTTGTATAATATATTTGTCCAATGAATACCCGTTTATCATCTGCATTTATTCTTGGTGTAGCAATTTTAATGGCCAGTAGTGTATTTGACAATAAGCATACAAGTTTAGAAATGGTTTGAAATTATGTATAAAGTTTGTTGGAGCTCACCAAGTGCTCTCACTATGAAACGCTGGATGGATATAGTCTGTGCACTCCGTTTTAAGTAAAAGCTAGTTTTTCAGTATATCAGTGTTAATGACGTCATATCTCCTGAACTATAAGTCGTACAGTTATATAATTTTACGGGTGCTTTCAGTGATATATGGGAATACAGTCTGAAAAATGTCTTAAGAATAGAGTTAGTAGTACAAAAGCAGTAAATTATCATGGATAATGCTGAAGTTTCACTGCATGAACAGTGAAAATATAGTAAACGATCAACTTTCATAGTTTAGGGCGGGGGGGGGGGGGGGTGAGAGAGCGAGGGGTAACGAGAAAATATTTCGTTAACGTTTATAATTATGTGTAACTTTCATTGGAATTCTCAAATACTA
Source organism: Schistocerca americana (assembly GCF_021461395.2). NCBI lineage: Eukaryota > Metazoa > Arthropoda > Insecta > Orthoptera > Acrididae > Schistocerca > Schistocerca americana. Next base: position 378,622,206 of record NC_060120.1, on the reverse strand, counting down.
GATTAATATAATCTGCCTAGTTTGCGCGCTGTGAGGTACACCGCATCGAGACGTACACTGAGGTGACGCGAAGTCATAGGAGAGCTGTATGCAAATGTGCAGATGGGGGCAGTGCGGCGTACACAACGTATAAAGGGGCAGAGCATTGTACTCAGGTGGTTCATATAAAAGGTTTCCGAAGTGATTATGGTCGCACGGAAGGAATTAAAAGACGTTGAACGCGGAATGGTAGTTGCAGCTAGACGCATGGAACATTTCATTTCAAAAATCCTTGGGGGATGCAATGTTCTGCAGATCCGCGGTGTTAAGAGTGTGTAGGGAATACGAAATTTCGCCGGCCGCGGTGGCCGTGCGGTTCTAGGCGCTTCAGTCCGGAACCGCGAGACTACTACGGTCGCAGGTTCGAATCCTGCCTCGGGCATGGATGTGTGTGCTGTCCTTAGGTTAGTTAGGTTTAAGTAGTTCTACGTTCTAGGGGACTGATGACCTCAGATGTTAAGTCCCATAGTGCTCAGAGCCATTTGAACCAATTCGAAATTTCGGGCATTACCTCTCATCACGGGTAACGTGGTGGCCGACGGCCTTCACTTAAGGACCGAGGGAAGGTCTCTTTGCGTAGAGTTGATACTGCTATGCTAACAGACAAGCAACACTGCGTGAAATAACTGCAGAAATCAATGTGGGACGTATTACGAACGTATCCGTTAGGACAGTGGGGCGAAATCTGGCGTTAATGGACTATGGCAGCAAACGAAGGACGCGAGTGCCTTTGCTTACAGCACGACATCGCCTGCAGCGCCTCTCCTTGGCTCGTGACCGTATCCTTTGGACCCTACATGCCTGGAAAAACTGTGATCTGGTCAGATGAATCCCAATTTCAGTTGGTAAGAACTGATGGTATGGTTCGAGTGTGGCGCATCCCCACAAAGCCATGGACCCAAGTTGTCAATAAACCAATCTGCAAACTAGTGGTGGTTCACATAACGGTGTGAGCTGTGTTTACTTGGAATAAACCAGATCCTCTGGTCCAACTGCAACGATAATTGACTGAAAATGGATATATTGGGCTACTTGGAGACAATTTACAGCCATTCAGGGACTTCATGTTCCCAAATAACGACATCATCTCACCGGGGCACGATTGTTCGCTGTTGGTTTGAAGAACGTTTTGGACAATTCCAGCGAATGATTTGGTGACCCAGATCGCCCGGCATGAAACTCATCGAACATTTAGGGGGCACAATCGAGAGGTCATTTCGTGAACAATATCCAGCACCGACAACACTTTCGCAATTAATGACGGCTATAGAGGCAACATTTCTGAATATTTCTGCAGGGCATTTCGTACGACTTGTTGAGTCCCTGCCCCGTCGAGTAGTTGCACTACGCCGGGCGAAAGGAGATCCGACACCATATTAGGAGATATACCACGACTTTTGTCAACTGAGGCTCACAAATGCAGGCACTCCGTAAGAGGAATATGAGAGTAGTTACGCGTGTCGAGGTCCGCTGTTAACTGTGAAGTAGACATATTATAGAACTATCAAACTGAAATTATCAGACAGAGCTAAGAAACTGATACGGCATTCAAAACAGTGTACTGTACGACTGATCGTCTGGTCAACCATTGCAAAGAACTTCTGGTTCACGTCATCTACACCCAAATCTACGCTCCCCAAGTCACTGTACGATGAATACTGGAGGGTCCACGCTCTAGCAGAATCATTTCCTCGCCTTCCTATTCCATTCGTAGATGGCGTGCATAAAGAAACGTTATTGGTACCACACTCAATAACATGAATTTCTATAATATTGCCCTCAAGTTTGAGGAAGTAATATGTTGCTTCGTACTGAGAAATGTATCATCGGAATTTTGAGATTGTGCATGACGAATGAGCTTTGCTTGTAGCCTCCACAGGTAGTAAAGACCTGGCTACCGTACGTCCAGACCAACGTGTCATCATGATCTATCATCTCTCTGTTTGATCATACGATTTCGGCACTTTTTGTTTACTGATGCATTTTACGTTACTTATGCTGAATAAGTACAAGAGACGTATAGGGTTCATAAACCACGTCACGGCTAATAACTGTTGTTAGAGACAAAATTTTCCCTTACGCTTCCCGGCGACGATAGGCGTCTTTTATATCTGATTAATCCCCTGAGGGGCAGCAGGATGTAGGTGTAGGCACTATGCGGTGTTGGAGTGTAATGTGTGTTGCCTATAATCCAGTCATCTGCTTTGCGTGAGAGGTGGTGGAGTGGGGTGGGGGGTAGGCTGACCTTTTAAAATACCTTTCTCCACTTACAGATACTGACCCTTAAGGATTTCTCGTTGAAAATTACTCTGCAATTTTCTGGAGCAGATAGTAGGCTGATACAGCACAACTGGTCTCTAGAACCTGTCAGTTTGATTAACTCTCATCCTTCCAGATTTGGCGAATTCAATTAAACGACGCCTGGGAGCATCAGCGAACATCAATTCTGTATTCTGAGAGGTGGTAGTAAGAACTAAAACAAGAAAAAAAGTGCTTCGTATTCACTCTAGGGCAAAAAAAAAAAAAAAAAAAATCCGCCGCACCACGGAAGAATTATCCGAATTGGACGGAAATCGGTAGATGTGTTGTACATGTACAGAAAAACAAACGATTACAATTTCACAAAAAATTAATAATTTATTCAAGGGAAAGAGCTCCACAAATTGAGCAAGTCACCTCTGGCGCTTACGCAAGCAATTATTCGGCTTGACATTAATTGACAGAGTTATTGGATGTCCACCTGAGGGAGATCGTGCCAAATTCTGCCCAACTGGCTCGAAAACACGCACTTACACAAAAATGCGAAACAGAGAGTAGCGAAAGCCTAAATGTTATTTCGTTCTTGACTTAAACTGTACTTAATTATGTACATAACAAAAAAAAGCCACAAAAACAATCCTTTCTTTTTTCAGACAAGTTGTGATTATTATTATAAAATAAAATGTCGTGTGACGAGGGCCTCCCGTCGGGTAGACCGCTCGCCTGGTGCAAGTCTTTCGATTTGAGGCCACGTCGGCGATTTGCGCGTCGACATTATTATTATTATTCACTATTGTTACTATTGAGAGTGGGTGTAGTTGTATAAATAAGTTGATAAGCATAATGCTATACAGCAGATGCTGTTAATTTCACACTCTCATATTTATCTGAATCTAAAAATTTGTGAACACCCAGAATGTATATTCATGAGCCACCATTGTCTGAGAAGTAACTAAAAAAAGGAATTGGAGGAAGATGCCTTCGTAACTATGAATGGCAACGTGCCCAGGTACTTCTACCGTATATTGGTCCTGCTCGGGAACATCACACCCGCGTAACGACGTCTCAGATGGATCGTGGAGATGGTGGTGGCGTGCAGGAGGGAATGTGAAAGCGAGAGTAGACGCCGGAGGGCGGGATGAGGTGTTTGGCGGGCCCTGCCCAAAATGCTCCAAACGTTCTCCATTAGGGAGTAATCCGGCGATCTTAGTAGTGAAACGTCCCCTTAGAAAAATTTATGAATTACTGTGCTGATAAACCTCTTACATTGTTTGCTTTTCAAACAGCTGAGCAAAACTGAACGTACTCAAACATTCACTAAAGTGACACACAATACTTTTAGCGCAACGCAATCTGACTTTCAATAATCCCTACAAAAGAATGGCCCTGACTAACATTAACCTATACCTTTCACAAATCACTTACCTCACAAAAATCTTCGTTACTCGAACTACTGCAATACAGCGAGCGCCACTACTGCCAGCTAAATAAAAGATTCAAACTACGGAAGGCACTAACTACTGATAGGCATAGTTAGCAAATGAAAGATTTTAATAGAGAACAAACAATGTGTTTACCTTAATAGTCATAATATATATAGCAGTTCATGACATCCAGTCTTACAAATTTCAAAACTCCGCCATTTCTCTCCCCACATCCACCACTGCTGGCGGCTCGCCTCCAACTGCGCAACGCTACGTGCTGTTAACATCCAGCTGCCCAACGCTACAATGGCAGATATTCCAACAACAATGCAAACCAGCCACAGACTGCACACAGCACATACAGAGCGCTACGTGGCGTTACCAATATAAAAACTTAAACAGCCTACTTACAGTAGTCAAGGCAGGGTTTGGGTTTGGCAAAAACGAAGACAAGCAGCAGAAACTCTCGACGTGTACGGGCGGGCGTTATCGTGCTGAAATGTAAGCACAGGATGGCTTGCCATGAAGGGCAATAAAACGGGGTATAGAATATCGTCGACGTGTCGCTGTGATGTAAGGATAAGTCATTGATGGTGCACAGTTCCACGTAACTCCTTTTTTCCCCTTGTCTTGGAGTGTATACCGGCTCTAAGAAGCATACCTTGAGTGCTATGAGCACTTGTTCACCTTTACTATAATGAGACACGTCGCCTCCGCTGCAAGCTCTTTCTCGTTACAAACGACTTACAGAATGCAGTAAACAAGTGACATAACAAATCAGAACACATTATTCCTACACTGTGCAAAAGCACAGCTTATGACGTAATCTCCTTGGTATTAAATACTACCTGTACGTGTGATCCTTCGCTAAAGGAGATTTGCAATTTCCTATGAGGAATAACAGGTTTCGACTATGCTGGTAAGTACAAACATCAACTGTAGTGTAAAAGCATTTCGAAAACTTATCGAAACACAAACTGGTTTCATTAAAACTAACATATGCACTGTGCCTACCCAGAACTGTGAATACGGTTTACGGCAACAGCACTAAGAGATGTTTATTGCATGCTGTATCCACGGACACGTGGAGGAATGTGTCATTTGGTTACTGCGTTCTGTAGGTCGTTCGTTACGGAAAAGACACTGCAGTAGAAGACGTGTCTCACAGCAGTAACGACGAGCAAGTGCTCACAGCTCTTAAGGTATGCATTTTAAACCCAACTTTACTTGACATTTTTGTCTTGTTTTGGTCCATGCTATCACGTACCAAATTATGGAACATATTTTTTGAGACGCTATATACAAGGGCGTGCTGAAAAGTAATGCCTCTTAATTTTTTTATGTGAAACCTCGTAAAGCTTTTTAAATAAAACCAACATTATTAAAATTCTGTACATTTATTCTTCAGGTCTACATATTTATTTCTTCAAATAGTCACCCTGACAACGAATACGTTTCTACCAATTAAAGATCTGTTTGTAGATGTCGTCGCAGTAGATATCTGCTTGCACCGTCTAACAATACCGCTACTTGCAAAGTAGGTTAGAAATCAGATTAATAATGTTGCTCACGCAGCATATGTTCGCTTTATCGGGCAACAACAAAGTTGTTGAATGTGGATGGTACCGTTAGAATGGAAATAATGAAGTAACTGTAAAAAAAGTCATTAATTTTGGCACTTATCTTGAATGGATTCCCACGTAGAGATCCTCGAAGTTGTTATGGCTCATCTTGTTGATTCTAGGGTGATTCCACTTTGACTGCTAGAAGGTCCAGATCTGTATTTTAGCAATATTTGAAGACCTAACAAATGCGTTTTTCAGGAAATTCTTAATGATCAAACAATCCCAGATCAGAACAATGGTATGGCAGAAATAATTTTTGACTCAGTGTTCACGATCCACTTCTTGTAAATTCACATATACTTCTTCTTAATTGTCACATCATCAAGAAAACTGTTTTGTATCAATCTTCATTTATTTAATTTCCACTTTAACCAAACACAAGACTTGACGGTTATTTTACAAAGCGAAATAACAACTTAACATCTGCAAAGTGAAACAAAGACTGCTCTGTGTGCATTCGTGCCAAAACGGTTACAAGTAAGCCAAAGATTATGACAGTCTCGCAGACATGAATACACACAAGAACCATATCACTGTAATATATCGATACATCGGAGTACCTATACATTAATAAAACTAAATTTGAATATTGTCACAAAAATATGTCTGTTACTTCGTAGAAAAGTAGTACGATATTACTGGTATCGAGAACTGGGGTTGGAGCGCCGTAATGGTCACGTAAATAAAGAACTATTACAACCGCCTAATCACTATTCAAGTGAAGTCCTCGAAGGTGTTCTTTAAATGTTGGACACAGATGAAAATTAAATGGGACCAACTCTGGGCTGTATGGAGGTTGATTCATGACAGTGAAGCCAAAATGTCGAATTGTTGCAGATGTCTCGCAGCGCTTGTGTGTGGTCTGGCATTGTCATGCTGAAGGACGGGGTGATCCATACGTGGACGAACTCTCCGAATTCGAAACTCAATTGCAGTACGCTGTTCCTCACGCGTCTTCTTAGTTATATTACACGCTAGCCTGTTACAGGCTGCAACGCGGACGCAGAGGGCTGCAACATGCGTCAGCAAAACGGGAAAGTCGTGCGAGCAATATCCACATGAAACGTGTATAATTCAGAAATGTGGCCAAACCGTACAAATATTTCAGTCCCGCAGCGATCGGTACAATTTCATATGCTAGCTAGCTGAGAAAGTCGGCGTTACTCGGGTAAGAATACATGACATGGGAGAGGGCACGAGTATCATTCTAGATGTGAGATGCATGCAGACGTACATCTCATTAAACATATTCTGAATACAGCTACCTTGTTGGTAAAATGGTTTGGTCGCAGTGCTTGGCAGTGGGTGAGTGTGGTGGGCAAAAATCCGCCTAATATGGGGCAATAAATACTCTTAGACGAAGCTAAATAATACATGACTTACGAACTTTACCGTATGTGTGAAAATGTTGTTATTGTTTCATTCACGATGCAACGTAATGGTGGTGTAACGTGGTGGGTCGATGTGGGTGATCATGGTTGCCACATACCTCAGTATAATGCGTAAAGAGGAACACTTAGTTATCTTAGAAAAATCTGTTTTCTCCGTAACTTTTGAAATTTACCGCATTTGTGAATATACTCGCTTATACGATCCTCACACAGTTCCATCCATACTGGCGGTAACATTATGTTGCACTGACATAGTTAACCACGGGTAACAACACAGGGCCAATTCTGGTTTAGTAGTACTGGCTTAACGTAATGATATTTAAATGAAGCTGGAAAGGAATACTATGTGGTCGAAAGTATCCGGATACCTGGCTCAAAATGACTTACAAGTTCGTGGCGCCCTCCATCGGTAATGCTGGAATTCAGTATGGTGTTGGCCCACCCTTAGCCTTGATGACAGCTTCCACTCCCGCAAGCATACGTTCAGTCAGGTGCTGGGAGGTTTCTTGGGGAATGGCAGCCCATTTTTTACGGCGTGTTGCACTGAGGAGAGGCATCGATGTCGGTCGTGAGGCCTGGCACGAAATCGGCGTTTCAAAACATCTCAAAGGTGTTCTATAGGTTTCAGGTCAGGACTCTGTGCAGGCCAGTGCATTAGAGGGGTGTTATTGTTGTGTAACCACTCCGCCAGAGGCCGTGGATTATGAACAGGTGCTCGATCGTATTGAAAGAAGCAATCGCCATCCCAGAATTGCTCTTCAACAGTGGGAGCAAGAGGGTACTTAAAACATCAATGTAGGCCTGTGCAGTGATAGTGCCACGTAAAATAACAAGACTGCGTGCAAGCCCCCTCCATGAAAAACACGACCACACCATAACACCACCACTACCGAATTTTACTGTTGGCACTGCACACGCTGGCAGATGACGTTTACCGGGCATTCGCCATACCCACACTCTGCCATCATATCGCCACATTGTGTACCGTGATTCGTCACTCCACCAACGTTTTTTAATTGTTCAATCGTCCAGTGTTTACGTTCCTTACGCCAAGCGAGGCGTCGCTTGGTGTTTACCGATGTGATGTGTCACTTATGAGCAGCCGAAACCCAAGTTTTCTCACCTCCCGCCTTACTGTCATAATACTTGCAGTGGACCTGATGCAGTTCGGAATACCTGTGTGATGGTCTGGATTGATGTCTGCCTATTACACATTAGGATCCTCTTCAACTGTCGGCGGTCTCTGTCAGTCAAGAGACGAGGTCGGCCTGTACGCTTTTGTGCTGTACGTGTCCCTTCACTCATACGTCGGAAACAGTGGACCTAGGGATGTAGCGGTGTGGAAATCTCGCGTACAGACGTATGACACAAGTGACACTCAATCACCTGACCACGTTCGAAGTCCGTGAGTTCCGCGGAGCGCCTCATGCTGCTCTCTCACGATGTTTAATGACTACTGAGATGGCTGATATGGACTACCTCGTAGTAGGTGACAGCACAATGCACTTAATATGAAAAACGTATATTTTTGGGGATGTCCGGATACTTTTGATCACATAGTATATATATATATATATATATATATATATATATATATATGTATATATATATATATATTGCGGTCTAGCTGTGTTGGTGAGGCGGTGGATTTCCACAGGGCAGTGACTGCGTCACTGCAATGCACTTTGGAGGTGTGGCGGTGGGGCTTGTGGTCCCGTACCACCCTCTGACGGTGATCGTACTACATGAGTCAGGCAGAAAAGTTTTGCCCAACATGGGCAGGACTTGCAGTGGTTGACGAAAATGTGCTAAATTATGAAACGGATTACACTAACGAAGAATAAGTGAAATGTATATTCGAAATCTCTGTAGTATACCGTTCGATTATTCATTTGTTAGTTACGAGTATTTTTAGTTTTAAGTCTATCTGGATTGTTGTTTTTGTATCTCTGTTGACCGTCGGTAAGTGTGATTGATGTTATTAAAGTCCAAATAACGAAACCGCTCTAACATTGTATTATGTCGGACGAATGGAATGATAAATGTATTTTCACTTGTATGGTAAAGTTTTTAAGTCACGGAGTAATGCTGTTCCGAAAAGCATTTATTGCTCCACATTTCGCAAATTTTTGTTTGCCACACTCACCCACTGCCACGGACCGCGTCCAAACTCACATACTAACAGCATGAGACCAGGAGCTATCTACCACCACAACCAGGAGTGGATGGCAGTGAGTGGTCATGGAGAAAAGTCTGTCAGTACTTACACACCACAGACATATATTACTAGACTGGCAGTACCGTATACAGTGTCATTGGTGTCACAGAAGCCAGCACTTTAGTATAGCAATATGGTGGCGAGCGTAAAGGACGTGCAAACAGCTGTTTATTTACTGATGAAAGAGTCGTAGGAAGCCGGGATAAACTGATATAACTATGTTACCTTTAGAGTTTTGACAAAATGGTTAATACTTGCGTCGTGTCTGGCTGTAATTTCTCGTACAGCGGACGGAAGATACAAGAAAAGGAACATGTCACAATGCAAGAATAACTAGAAACATCTTACGTATTTTTTATTTTGTGCTACATGCAGTCCTAAATAATTATATTAAATATTGTCTTATCTGGAATACCGGCCCTGATTCAATACTTTATGTATATTTTAGGGAGTTTCGTAAATCTAGTATTAACAGACGTAGCTTAATGATGTGTTTTTAACCATTTTGATCAACTTTGGCTTTTCTTAGAATAGTGTGCTCGTTATGAAAGTGCTCTTATAAGAAGAGGGTGGTACTTTTGGGTGATACCGAGTGTCTTTCTTCATTTGAGTGTTCTTACGAAGACTACGGTTGTTTTAATAGCGTGTACATGTAACTTGATTTTCTTCTGATAACACAATACTACAACGTATGTGTTAACCTCAACTAAAGCGCAATTATTTGCTCCACTGCAGAACTTGATTAGACCACCTCATAAAGTGACAGCGTGAATGTGGTTTCAGAAAGTCGTAGTAGTACTGTGTACGAACTTGCTGACATCGCCATCTTACCTCACCAAACGTCAGGCTTCAGTAAAATATGCATCTCTGCCAGTCTAGTATGTATGTAGTACGCACCAAGTCTTTTATACAGAGATATAGTTTTTTTTTGTACCAGGTGGTTATAATTTAAGTGCTGCCACTCACAATTATCCAGTCTGGGTTGTTGTTATCGCATCGCAGCAAAGCTTGGTAAGTGTCTTAATGCGTTAATGGTGAACTGATTTACGCTGGGAAAAAAATTTGTTACAATTTTGGCCACCAGGTGCAAATCTAGCGCTCTGAATTCAAGAAAGACGTACAGAAATGTTTCCTTATCTAATGAATTAGAAACGGGACGTGAGAGGAATAGATCAAACAAGTGACAAAGGCAGAATGTTGATTTTATTATTAACCGCCGCTTACATAATCTGTTCAATATGAACACAATAGAGGTCGAAGAGCTGCTGGATCCGTGAAATGACTTGGTCAACAGTTGCTCGCAGCAGTTCCGTTGGAAACTGAACAACGTGTTCCTGTATATTGGCCTTCAGAAGAGGCACAGACCGAACGTGTCCCTGGTGAACGCGTTCTTTTAGATACCCCCAGAGCCAGAAGTCAGATCCATTTAGGTCAGGTGGTCTTGCAGGCCATTCATCTGGAAAATGTCAGTAGATAACACTTTCTGGTAGGTTGCATTAAGCAGTTCTTTCAGTGGGAGAGTGACGTGAGGTGTTACGTCATACTGTTTTCAAACAGTAGTTTCCAAAGCAGTAATCACATGTTGCACAAGGAGGTCTCGAAAACGCGCAACCGTCACGGTTCGCTTGACAGGCAATCTGAGTGTAATTTCTTCAAAGAACAACGGATCGAGAATAAAAATGCTTGGGTTCAAAAATGGTTCAAATGGCTCTGAGGACTATGGGACTCAACTGCTGAGGTTATTAGTCCCCTAGAACTTAGAACTAGTTAAACCTAACTAACCTAAGGACATGACAAACATCCATGCCCGAGGCAGGATTCGAACCTGCGACCGTAGCGGTCTTGCGGTTCCAGACTGCAACGCCTTTAACCGCACGGCCACTTCGGCCGGCAAAATGCTTGGGAATCCACACCACAGTCACATATGAGGAGTGCAATGGCTCTTCGTGCATAACACGCGGTTTGAGAGTACCCCGAATTCTGCAGTTCTGTGTATTCACTCCATCCTCTAATGTAAAATGTGCCTCGCCAAAACCATAGAATAATACCTGGCCACATGTCAATTTTCGATTCGTGCCAGAAACCAAAAGTAAATTCAAGATAGTTGCTGTGAACGACGCAGTTCCAGTTCCGCACAGTCTGGATCCTGTACAGGTATCAGTGTAAAACAGACTGCAAAAGCTTTCAGTACTGTTGATCATGGGATGGACAATTCTCGTTGCACTGCACGAGCCCTAGCACTACCTGGGGCATGTGCTGTATGGTCAGTTACACCAACAGCGACCTCATCAATATAACTTCCACCGGGATAGGACGCTTCCTCTTGCAGGTTCCACACCAAACTCACCAGTGTTTTCGAATTTCATTATCACCTTCTTTAAATCATCTGATGACACTGGGCCTCTCCCCAGACCTTTCAGTCAGCGACGCTCTCTCAATTGCAGCACTGAAATTGCTTCCGTTCGCATATAACAGTTATCTTTTCGATAGACATACTGTTCATTCGTGCTATGGCTTGTCAAAGGACAGTGTGAATTTCATATCGTTATACAAACAGTGTACAGTGCCAGAATTGAACCTGGTGGCCACAACTGGAACTAATTTGTTTTTGAGCTTAAGTCGGTCCCGTGTTAACGCTTTAGGATATCTACCAAGTTCCACTGCCATACGATAATTGCAGCCCACACGGGACGTCCCTGTGTAGCTACACTTTTATTATACTCACCCAGTATAAAGTGGAGCGTGTCTAATGCGGAAACAGAATGCAAATTTTAAGATTTCATTAATAAGTCATTGTATATTGCGAAATAAAGCTTATACACTACTACTGCATTAGAATATACATTCGTTATTTACATCTCTATAACGACGCTACTTTTAACGCGAAGATTGTACTGTCATGTCGATGCTGTTATGTGAAAGGGGTTAAACATGTAAGTAGGCAATTTAGGTTTTTATGTTGGTAACGCTACGTAATGCTCTGTATGAAAATCGCTGACTGCGCTGTGTGCAGTCTGTGGCTGGTTGAACTCTTGTTGAAATATTCGCTTGTGCAGTATTGGGCAGTTGGATGTGAACAGCGCGTAGTGTTGGGCAGTTGGAGGTGAGCCGCCAGCAGTGGTGGATGTGGGGAGAGAGATACCACAGTTTTGAGCGGACGATCTGGACGTGTGTCCGTCAGAAAAAGGAAATTTGTTCAATTGGATGTCACAAAATTATATATATATATATATATATATATATATATTATTTTTCAATTTTATAACTATGCCTATCAGTAGTTTTATTTAGCTGGCAGTATTGGCGCTCGCTGTATTGCAATAGTTCGAGTAACGATGATTCTTGTGAGATAAGTTATTCATGAAAGGTTATTGTCAGTCAGGGCCATTCTTTTGTAGGGATTATTGAAAGTCAGATTGCGTTGCGCCAGAAATATTGTGTATTAGTTTTTAGTGATGATCAGAATAAGTAAAGAGAAAACTGTCTGAGTTTTGCTCAGCTGTTTGAAAATCAAATAACGTACGAAGTTTACCAGCACAGTCATTTATAATTTTTCAGAGGGGACGTTTCAAACAATGATTCAACCCAGCAGGTCAAGCGACCCAAAAAAAAAAAAAAAGAAAATGTGATTCTTGAGTTTCTTCCGGCGTATTTGATAATCAAAATATCCACGGGTATGCTGCCGGTATAGTTGTGACGACCACGGCGGACAGAGCCATCACACCGACGTCACCTCAGACGCCGTCGCAATCTGTTCCACCGCGCGACCGTGGCGCGGGGCGCGGACGGCGGAGGGAGCGCGCCGCGGGCGGAGGGTATTTAAATCGGCCGCCGCCGCGACCGAACCCAGTTCCCTCTGAGCAGCCATAGCGTACGGATCTCCGTGCCGGCACGTTCACAGGAGCTCAGTCCGTCAGTTCACCTGATGATGGCGACATGTATGATCGCCGAAATATTGTGCCCGTTGGACACTATAGACCGGCAGCATACCCGTGGATATTTTGATTAAAAAAATGGTTCAAATGACTTAACATCTGAGAACTTAGAACTACTTAAATCTAACTAACCTAAGGACATCACACACATCCATGCCCGAGGCAGGATTCGAACCTGCGACCGTAGCAGCCGCGCAGTTCCAGACTGAAGCGCCTAGAACCGCTCGGGCATTCCGGTCGGCAAAGAAATGTACTGCCTGCGTTATTTTCTGCCAGTTTCAGTTTATTTGCAGTACTCTAAATGACAGTCTGATGTCGAATAGGAAGTATACGAGGTATGTCCACAAAGTAAGTTCCGTTTGGTTATATAAAACAAACGTGTACAGACACAGAAAAAATATTTATTGTACAAAAATCTACAACTAACTACTTTTCTATATAGCTTCCGAAATTTTGTAGGCACTTGTCATAGCGTGGCACCAGTTTTTGTATGTCTTCTTCATAGGAGGTTGCCGCCTACGTATTCAACATTGTGATGACATGTTCTTTCAGCTCGTCATCATCATTGAAGTGTTGACCACCAAGGACAGATTTTAGATGTAAGAAGAGATAAAAGTCGCTAGGAGCGCTGTCCTGGCTGTACGGAGGATGATTAAACGCGTCCCAGTGAAATTCCCGTAAGAGTTGTTTGGTCACATTCGCCGTGTGAGGTCGGGCATTATCTTGGAAAAAAACAACACTTTTTGACAATAATCCTCGGCGCTCGTTCTGTATTGCGCGGCGCAATTTCTTAATGGCCTCGCAGTAACCGTGTGCATTGATAGTTTGGCCTCGTGGTAAGAAATCAATCAGCAAAATGCCTTTTCTGTCCCAAAAAAGGGTGCACATGACTTTTCGAGGTGTCAAGATTTGTTTAGGCTTAACCCTCGTTTGGGATGAAGTGTGCCTCAATTCCATTGATTGCCGTTTTGTTTCAGGGTTGTCGTACGATACCAAAGTTTCATCCCCCGTGACTATCCAAGAAAGATACCATCGCCTTCTTCATTGTTACGTGTCAAAAACTGAAGTGCACTGCCCATCCGTTGTTTTTTGTATTGTTCAGTAAGAATTTTGGGTACCCAACGTGAGCAAAGTTTTCGAAATTTGTTTTTCAGTAAGAATTTCATGAATTAGTGATCGGGAGATTCGCGGAATTTTCATAGCAAGGGCACTAAGTGTAAACTTACGATTGTGCTAAATCTTCTCTTCAATTGTGTGAACCAGTTCATCAGTAACCACAGGTGGGCGTCCACTTCGTTCTTCATCGTGCACTTGATCACGTCCTTCATTGAAGAGTCTGACCCATCTTGTAACCATTGAATCACTCATAGCATTTTGTCCGTAAACCTCGTAGCTTTGCCGATGAATTTCCTTTGGTCTAACTTTCTTTGCATTTGGAAAACGAATCACAGATCTGATTTCACACGCAGCGGCATTTTCAATTACAGCTGACATTATAAAGAAGCACTACAAAGCACACGTCGGCAGCAGCGATCTGAAAATGGCGTACATGTCTTCTCCTTGAGCCAGAGTTAACTGCCGCGCATGCTCGGAACTGCGATCATAGCGCTGCTGAGGATAGAAATAGAAACGAAACTTACTTTGTGGATGACCCTCGCATATTGTTAACACTTAATGAAAAGATTAAAGTGATCGAGGCGAATGGGAAATAATGTTGTGTTTCAAATGCGGTAAATCATAAATTTATGAAACTATAGGAAACAAGGATAAGATACGGGATGAATGGGTGAAAGGGAATGAGCAAATGAAAGGACAGGCGAAAAAGACGGGGAATGATGAAATAAACAAGATAGTGTGGGAATGGCTCGTAAGTGCGCGGACGCATGTTGCAGATTGAGGCCCTGAAAGTTGCTAATGAGCTTGGGAATGCGGAGTTTAATGCATCTACAAGATGGCTGGACAGTTTCAAAGCTAGACACAACATTGTGTGGAATGAAGTAGATGAGCAAGTTAAGGATGTGCAGGAAAATTTAGCAACGGAATGTAAGACAATACTGCGGAGCCTAAATACGAATTATGATCCGGAAGACATGTTCAAAGCCTGTGAAATGTGACTGTTTTATCGCTCACTGCCTTCAAAATCTCTAGCAATTCGAAGTGAAAAGTGCATCGGCAAAGAAATATCCCAGGAAAAACTCACAATACCGCCGTGTGGAAAAGTGTAAAGTGAAATAGAGAAGCTACTGACTATTAGAAAGACAGAAAAAAACAGTTGTTTCAAAAACAAAAGTCGGTAGGCTTTGAGTCACAAGCTGAAATAATAAAAAGGCGTGGATGGTGAGTGGTATTATGGAACAGTGACTGGGCTATTTCAATGCCAAAATGAAAAAAAGGAATTCCAGAAGTTCTCTTTTCCTAGACAATGCAATCGCCCACCCGAAAGTATCAAATATGTAATTGGATTAGTTCGCGCCGGTTGCAACCAGCCTCACATGGAGCGCGGGATTATTTACAGATTCAAGTCCCATTACAGGAGATTTTTCATACAGTCTCTTACTCTTAGTGTTGAAGAAGTCTAAAGTGCATTTGCTCATGCAAAGCCAGTTTTTATGGTATCTTGAACGCAGTAAATAAGACTGGACTAGCAGTAAGGGGAATACAGCCCGAAACGGTCACTAAGTGCTCCAACAAAGCGGGGTTTGCAAGTGATGAACAAGGCGCTTCTGTACTCATCAAAACTGAAGAAAATGCAGCAGCAATTGCTGAATTATTTCAAAACAAAACATTTTAAGTGGTCGAAATGACTGTAGTCAAAGTGATGTCTTTCTGTCAACTCACTCTACTTTTACTTTAGCAACAGATCTAACAGAAATCCGCAACGCAGAAGGTGATGAGAAGAACGCAAAGGAAGAAGAAAAGGAGCAAAATGTGTCTGGAAAAATTAATACGCCTGAAGAAGCTATTACATGCGTAAACGATGTTATGCGATTTGTAGGGCCCACACACTCTCCAAAACTGTTGGAACTACGGTACAGTGCAAAACTGCGTAGAAACAACACATCTGAACAGGAAATTCAGATTTCCCTCTTTGATATGTGGCGAAAAAATAAAATGAAAAGCAAATAAACACTGGCACTATATGTATACACCACAACAGACGAATTTACCGCTACAGTAAAAATATAGACATACCGTATTATGTATCAATTATTGTAATTAGTATAATACTCTAGTATTGTATTGTGCAATATACAGGAAGTGAACATCTAGCGTACAGAAGTAAAGATACGTAAATACATGCATAATTAAAAAGTTATACTTTTTTGCATGATGCTAGACAAATTTTATATAGCCTAATGTGTTTTGTTTAGAATAGAAACTTGTTCAATTTGGAAAATTGTTTTAGTATCAAGTGATTCCGTTTTCAACGAGTTTTACTTACGCATACGTTGCCCTGTGATCGTGTCTTGATTGCATGTCGACGATGTGTTACTGTGTCTGACACCTCTCCGAAGTCTTAAGAGTCTGGCTCTTCACCTTTGGATCCAAGTTCTTTTTTTTTCCCCGTGTCTGTGCGGATTATGTGAGAGAATCTTGTTCTCCTCCTAGAAGATCAAAATGTTTGAGGTTAGAATGCGTTCTAGGACCCCACAACAGAAGAACGTCAGCGATACTAATCTGTAATCTGTGTGCACCTGACCCTTTACCAACTTTGTGAGCAGGCGTGACATGCAAATTTTTTTCCAATTTATTCGCTGTGCAAGAGATTGTCGATAAATATGAGCTAGGAGAGGCACTGATTCCGCAACGTAGTCAATGTAAAGCCAAACTGCAATTCCGTCAGAGTCTGGTGCCTTCTTCACTCTGAATATTTTTGAATGTTCAGGGGCCTGATATCCACAGTACTCGTTTTTTAGTCTCTGCAGCGGCAGACTAGGTATACTGTTATCTTCATTCTTAAATATACCCGTCACAGTTTTCGTACGGCTATCTATGGCCAGGAGCGAGATAATGCATGAAACTCTTGATCAGAGTTACGTCGTGCCTGGCTTTCAGAAAGAGTTTACAAAGTGCGAGTTAAAGCCTGATGTTCTAGAGCCGCTTTCAGTCTCGCCTCCCGATCTTCACTGAATTCTTGAGACCGCGTAGTCCTCTGTCTTTTAGCCTTCCTAGTGTATTGAGCAGCACACAGCCATTTCCTAGCGATTTTTACTCGTAACTAAATCAAAATATAATAAGTAGGCACACAAATCACATAGCAGACTCAATAAATTCGTCTTTCCTAGCCAAGAAGTCAAATATAAGAAAACCTATGGCAAGAAGCAAAGCGATTTAGTTAAGTGTTTAAAACAAAAAACGATATCAGTAAATCTGTATAGGCTATCTTAACCAAGTAAAGTCAGTATTAGTTTCTATTCGTATAGGTAAGACTGCAGCTCTTAATTCTGCCGCTGACGTGAACTTCAGAAAGTACTCACGTCGCTGAAGTAAAAAGAAAAACAAATGTACCATCTATTGGTTCTTTCTTGTACTAAGAAACCAACAGTGACATATATTCTTTCTTCCGTTTACTACACCGAACTGCTAAGCTGAACTGACTACTAAAACTTTAAATTAAGACATTTTTTTTCTGTGAGCCGATTTCGATGAAGGAAAGCCTATACGTCGCCCCAAACTACGCTAAAGTTATCCATGAAAACCCCACGAAAATTTGCCAAGTAGTTCCAGAGATTAGCATGTTCAGAGAGACAAAGATTATAAAAATCGTCGTATTGTATTTTGTTGCGCTCCCTACATAATCCACAATCTGTTTTTAACAAATACTTTCAGTGCACAGACACGAAAATTGTATAGTTTTGTTATTGGTATATAGATGCTAATGGAACTCAGTACGTCCTATTGGGCGGCGAATGCTGAACTGAAACGAAACTTACACCCTGTGTGCTCCATAGAAGCACAGTACATCCACTAATCTTCTTAATGTAAGTAAACAATTCGTCAAAATGGTTCAAATGGCTCTGAGCACTATGGGACTTAACATCTATGGTCATCAGTCCCCTAGAACTTAGAACTACTTAAACCTAACTAACCTAAGGACAGCACACAACACCCAGCCATCACGAGGCAGAGAAAATCCCTGACCCCGCCGGGAATCGAACCCGGGAACCCGAGCGTGGGAAGCGAGAACGCTACCGCACGAAAACAATTCGTCAAATGAGGTCATTAGCATTATTACATTCTTAGCTTACGAAGTTACTGCCGGCCGGAGTGGCCGTGCGGTTCTAGGCGCTACAGTCTGGAACCGCGAGACCGCTACGGTCGCAGGTTCGAATCCTGCCTCGGGAATGGATGTGTGTGATGTCCTTAGGTTAGTTAGGTTTAAGTAGTTCTAAGTTCTAGGGGACTGATGACCACAGCAGTTGAGTCCCATAGTGCTCAGAGGCATTTGAACCATTTTTTACGAAGTTACTGTCTACAGGAAAATACACGATTATTCATGAAACGACTGTTGGAATAACTATGGATTTCCGATGGTCTCCGGCAGTGGCCAAATTCTTTATGGAGCAGTCTGAGCAACATACATTAAATTTGGCTCCATTTCGTCCGTCTTCATTTTATCGTTATTTTGACGATACGTTTGTGGTGTAGCCACATGGCTGCTCTTGAGCAGTTTCTTGAAAACATGAATAGCACGCATCCAAGCATCTAGTTCACTGTCGAAGCCGACAGAGAAGGAATGTGGCCATTTTAATCTTCTGTGCAACGAAATCTGATGGGTCTCTCGGCCACTCTGTGTACAGCTGACTGATGCAATTTGATTCATATCTCAGCGCACAGAGTTTCCACCATCCAGTCCAGAAGAGATTGGCTTTAAATACATTGATGTACAGAGCTACAACTGGTTCTGACGAGGACCACTTTGATTCCTAAATTAACCATCCAAAGTATGTTTTCCGAAAGAACGGTTACGGTTATAAGAATCAACAGTAACAACTGTAACCCGACCAGCGGATATAATCTTAGCAGTGCATGCAAGCAGGCAGTAGACGCTGAACAGAAATAGAGAAATTGTGTACGCTCCTACAGGAGATGTGGCGCCACCAGTGCTTTCGTAATTGCTAACCAATCACAAGCCCTCTACGAGATATTTACAGCACAGTAGCAGTAGCCATGACAGTCAGTTGCTCTTGATGAAGAAGATGATGGTAATGGTCGGAAGCTTGTGGTTTTATCCAAAGCTGAAGGGAAGGCCTTCGTTCTGAAACGCAGGAAGACATCGACAAAATTTACACTTTCTGTAATGAATGGCAGCTTTCTTTTAACGTGCATAATTGGAAAACAACACTGACAAGAAAGAGAAATACCTCTATAGCATCCAACTGCGAGATGATTGGTAAATATGTAAGCCCATGACATTCTTTATTTACAAATACAGATACTTTCCATTTTTGAAGAGAAATTTGTTAACATCGAGGATAGATTTAAGTGTCAGGAAGTCATTTTTGAAAATATTTGTATGGAGTGTAGCCATGTATGGAAGTGAAATATGGACGATAAATAGTTTGGACAAGAAGAGAATAGAAGCTTTCGAAATGTGGTGCTACAGAAGAATGCTGAAGATTTGATGGGTAGATCACATAACTAATGAGGAGGTATTGAATAGAATAGGGGAGAAGAGGAGTTTGTGGCACAACTTGACATGAAGAAGGGACCGGTTGGTAGGACGTGCTCTGAGGCATCAAAGGATCACCAGTTTAGTATTGGAGGGCAGCGTGGAGCGTAAAAATCGTAGAGGGAGACCAAGAGATGAATACATTAAGCAGATTCAGAAGGATGTAGGTTGCAGTAAGTACTGGGAGATGAAGAAGCTTGCACAGTATAGAGTAGCATGGAGAGCTGCATCAAACCAGTCTCAGGACGGAAGACCACAACAACAACGAGACCATAAGAAATGCTGAACGGTATAGAAAACTCCTTTCCGTTGTGGTGTTGGAGGAAAGTCCTTAGAATTCCACGGACTGCAAAAAGAACGAATAGGTCAATATTACAGCAAACAAAACCATATCGCTCCTTGGAAAGTGTGGTACTGAAATGGAAACTGATCAACTGTAGATAGGGCACATCATGAGAAGAAAAGATTCGCTGGAAAAGACTTTAATGTTGGAGAAGATCGAAGACACAAGGAGAAGCGGGCGAAAAATGATGAGACGGATCGATGGCATCACAGACGCAATGCATTCCAATCTGCAAAGTATTTGGGAGATTGTACAGGGCGAAAGAAATTGGCGTGGAATCACGGAGAGTCGTAATCGACTAAACAATTAGAGAGAGAGATTGGGGAGGGGAGGGGGGAGAGAGAGAGACTAAAAAACGAAATTGAATGGGACAAACACTAAAATCTGTAGTACGTCACTCTAAAATTTTGAAGGCTTCGATTTGTTGGAAGGGTTCTGTCAAAACCCAATCCATCTGCAAATGAAATCACATATAAAACGGTAGTGCGATTGATTCTAGGGTACTGCTCCAGCTCGTGGATTGATTCTCTAGTAGGCACAACAGTAGACATCGAATGAACGCAGAGATTCATTGCTAAGATCGTAACAGGTCAGCATTGCCCCTAGGAGAGTATCTGCAGGCAACTTAAATGACAATCTTCGGAAAACCGGCGATGTTCATGGGAAAACCGGTTCAGTATATTTACAGGATCGGTATTTGAGGACAACTGTGTCACAGTTCTACTGCTACTATCACGTATCTCTCGTATGGATGATGACAATAAAGTAAGAGAGATTATGATGCGTTCCCGTTGACACTGTTGTGTTCTTCAGTCCAAAGACTGATTTGGTGTAAATGTCTACAGTAGTCTACCCTGTGCAAGCCTCTCCATCTCTGCTAAGTACTGCAATCTGTTTCCATTGGAAGTTGCCACCTGCAGTCAAGCCTTCGTCTCCCTCTTCAAGTTTTACCGCACACAGTTGCCTCCACCACTAAAGTGACAATTTCTTGGTGCGTCAGGATGTGTCCTGTCAACCGATCCTTTCGTTTAGTCAAGTCGCCTCACAAATTTCTACCCTCCCTAATTTGAGTCAATACCTCTTTATTAGTCATCGGATCTACCCATCTAACGCTCAGCCTTCTTCTGTAGCAAAAGATTTCAAAATCTTCTGTTTTCTTCTTGCCTGTACTGCAGATCGTCCACGTTTCACTTTCGTATATGTCTCCATTACAGACAAATTATTTCCTTTTTTTCTTTTACTTGCGCCTTTCTTCCGCATCTGCGCAAGGTCGGCATGCTTATTATCGTATGTCGCATATTTAGTTTATAAGCTAGCCACACGCCCTTTCAGTCTCCAAACCGTTACCTCCACACTGCCCCCCCCCCCCCTCCCCCAGGCACAGAATATAATTATATACCTTAACTGTCTGCCTGCAGTGCAATTGATGAGGAAGTGACGAAATTTTTCTGAGTGTTTGCTTATCTTGTACATGAGGTCGTACTAGGGTACAGCCCGGTATTCAACTAGTGGGATGTGGGAACTGCCTAACATCATATCCAGGGCTGGCCGGCACACCGACCTTCGTCGTTAACCCATCGGTTGCATCCGATCAGGGGCTGGCGCACCTCCCCGCCCGGAAGCGGCGTTTTGACACGCTCGGCTACCCCGACAAGCATGACGCTTCAATTTATATTTGGTGTTAATAAATTTCTGTTTCCTTCGGAAATGCTTTTCTTTAACGCCTGTTTACAGTTCATATCCTCTCTACTTCGTTGATCGTTATTTTTCTGCTCAGTCGCGCAGGGTAACCAACTGGTCTTGGGAGGCTTGTCACGGTCCGTGCGGCTCTCCCCGTCGGAGATTCGAGTCCTCCCTCGGGCATGGGTGTGTGTGTTGTGTCTAACGTAAGTTAGTTTAAGTTAGATTAAGTACTGCGAAAGCTTAAGGACCGATGACCTCAGCAGTTTGGTGCCATACGACCTTACCACAATTTTTTTTCCAAAATTTTGCTGCTCAAGCACCAAAACTCACCAACTAGTATCCCAGTCACATTTCGTTGATTTATTTTCGATTGCATAGTCTTATTTAATTCGACTATACTTCATTACTCTAGATTTACTGTTTCGCACTCATCCTATAACCTTCTTTCAAGATGCCATCCATTCCAATCAAGCGATGATCAAAGTTATTTTGTCTCCTTTCACAATATTACAATTTCATCTGCAAATATTATAGCGTGCATACAGAGGCGAATTGATAATTATTTTTCCCTCACTCAATACGTGAATGAAATAGTACATAAAATTGTAACAAAATAGGCTTTTCCTAGTCTTGTACAATGGGTTCAGAAATCTATGTGTAAATGTGGATATATTTTCGGTTGTATAATGGGCGATAAGAAAGCTTCCATTCGAGGGCTGTACAGTCCGGAATCGGTATGCGAATCAGGCGAAATTGCCGCGAGCACTGAGGCAAGCATCCAACCGGCGGACCAGGATGAAGATACTCATTTGGTAAAACACCTTACCCTGCTGTCTGAAAAAGTCGTAGCTGCCTGCTGTGCATTGTCGTCCGACAGGAATCGTCGATCATTGAAGACCGTTTACAAGGTACCGAAGGCGTGATAATATCGTGGGAAGATATCTAGATTATAGGCTGGTGCTTCAGCGCCTTCCCCTTGAATTGGCGTAACTTCTGCATTACAAAATTTGCGATGTGGTGAGGTGCGTTATTGAACTGGATTGTACTATTGAATGCGTGAATTCCTAAGGGACCTAATTGCTGAGGTCATCGGTCCCTAGACTTACACACTACTTAAACTAATTTATGCTAAGAACAACACACCCACCTATGCCCGAGGGAGGACTCGAATCTCCGACGGGAGGGGCCGTACAATTCGTGACATGGCAAGTCTAACCGTGCACCCACTCCGCGCGGCTGACGTGCGTTATCATGAAGCATCAGCACCAATTGGCGCACGGTACCATAACGATGGTTTTCCGACGGGCTCGTTTCCCCATACACATTCTTCATTCTCTGATAGATGTCTACGGGTGTCTGTCCTCCGGTTGCTAAGAAAAGAACAACAGCACTTTGGTCCTATTTGGCCACATTTAGTAATAACGTCGTCGTAGTTCCCGTTTCCGCATTTCATGCACGCACGTCGGAAAGCCATGAATGCCACACTGATCCCTGGTCTACATGGCGACGCTTATATAGGCGGATTGGGGTCGCGCTGACACTGCAGCAACGCCCACAAAAAGAAACGGTTTGATCACTGCTTATACTTATCCATTTTGAATGCCTATAGGCATACAAACACAATTTTTTGGTTGTTTGATTTGGGGGGAGGGGATCAAACAGCGAAGTCGTCGGTCCCATCGAATTGCGAACGGATGGGGAAGGAAATCGGCCGTGCCCTTTCAAAGGAACCATCTCGGCATTTACCTGAAACGATTTAGGGAAATCACGGAAAACCTATATCAGGATGGCCGGGAGAGGGTTTGAACCGTTGTCCTTCCGAATGCGTGTCCAGTGTGCTAACCACTGCACTATCTCGCGCATCTCGCTCGGTACTTGGTGATGGCCTTCTACAGCGTACGTATCAGCTGTATGTCGCCAAAGGACAAGGAAGAAAAAATTAAAGAGATACAAACTCTTACAAAGTCTTACCCTCGGTCGTTCTTCCCGCGAAGAATTCGCAGCTGGAACAGGAAAATGACGAAGTTACTGTAGTAGAAAAATAGCACGCGCCACATACCCAAGGTGATTCACGGAGTATAGCTGCAGTGAAGGTGAGTAGATATTTGGCCAAAATACAGTGCCACCATGATTTTCTATAGTATTAATTTCTTTTACAAGACATTTGCATCTGCCTTAGTAAAAAAAAAATTCTAAAAATCCATGTGTTACACAATTTTGTTATCAATTTCCACATGGAGTTCAATCTTACAAAACAGTTATTCAGATTTCTCAGCAGTATATACAAGATTGAAAAATTGTTTCAGGGTCTGCCTTGTGACAACAAGTAGACACTAAAAGCGGTGTGAAACTTTCTGGCTAACCAAAACTGTGCGGCTAACCGGTACTCAGACCTGCGACATTTCGCGCGCAAGTGATTTACCGACTAGGCTATCCACTCACGACTTACGATCCGCCCTCGCAGCTTTATTTCCTCCAATACCTCTTCCGCTGCCTTCAGAGAGGTTCTGCATACACTACTGGCTATTAAAATTGCTACACTAAGAAGAAATGCGGATGATAAACGGGTATTCCTTGGGCACATATATTATACTAGAACTGACATGTGATTACATTTTCACGCAATTTGGGTGCATAGATCCTGAGAAATCACTACGCAGAACAACCATCACTGGCCGAAATAACGGCCTTTATACGCCTGGACATTGAGTCAAACAGCGCCTGGATGGTGTGTACAGGTACAGCTGCCCATGCAGCTTCAACACGATACCACAGTTCATCAAGAGTAGTGACTGACATATTGTGACGAGCCAGTTGCTCGGCCACCATTGACCAGACGTTTTGAACTGGTGAGAGACCCGGAGAATGTGCTGGCCAGGGCAGCAGTCGAACACTTTCTGTATCCAGAAAGACCCCTACAGGACCTGCAACATGCGGTCGTGCATTATCCAGCTGAAATGTAGGGTTTCGTAGGGATCTAATGAAGGGTAGAGCCACGGGTCGTAACACATCTGAAATGTAACATCCATTGTTCCAAGTGCTGTCAATGCGAACAAGAGGTGACCGAGACGTGGAACCAGTGGCACCCCATACCATCACGCCGGGTGATACGCCAGTATGGCGATGACGAATACACACTTCCAATGTGCGTTCACCGCGATGTCGCAAAACGCGGATGCGACCATCATGATGCTGTAAACAGAACCTGGATTCATCCGAAAAAATGCCGTTTTGCCATTCGTGCACCGAGGTTCGTCATTGAGTACACCATCGCAGGCGCTCCTGTCTGTGATACAGGGTCAAGGGTAACCGCAGCCATGGTCTCCGAGCTAATAGTCCATGCTGCTGCAAGCGCCGTCGAACTGTTCGTGCAGATGGTTGTTGTCTTGCAAACGTCCCCATCTGTTGACTCAGGGATCGAGACGTGGCTGCACGACCGTTACAGTCATGCGGATAAGATGTCTGTCATGTCGACTGCTAGTGATACGAGGCCGTTGGGATCCAGCACGGCGTTCCGTATTACCCTCCTGAACCCACCGATTCCATATTCTGCTAATAGTCATCGGATTTCGACCAACGCGAGCAGCAATGTCACGAGACGATAAACCACAATCGCGATAGGCTACAATCCGAACTTTATCAAAGTCGGAAACGTGATGATACGCATTTCTCCTCCTTACACGAGGCATCACAACAACGTTTCACCAGGCAACGCCGGTCAACTGTTATTTGTGTACGAGAAATCGGTTGGAAACGTTCCTCATGTCAGCACGTTGTAGGTGTCGCCACCGGCGCCAACCTTGTGTGAATGCTCTGAAAAGCTGATCATTTGCATATCACAGCATCTTCTTCCTGTCGGTTAAATTTCGCGTCTGTAACACGTCATCTTCGTGGTGTAGCAATTTTAATGGCCAGTAGTGTACTTTGCGCGAATGCGTACTCGAATTGTTGAGTTGACAGAGCACTTTCCGCTGTAACGCAAGTGTCCCAGGTTCTAGTCCCGGTGCGGCAGACAGTTTTAATCGGCCATGAAGTTTTAAATCTTCACTGCAGAGTGAAAATTCTATGTGGTGAGTGAGGGCGGTGTCGGTGTGGCAGGATAATGCAGCCGGTGCTGCTGGGGTACCTGCTGGACTACTTCACGCCGCCGCGCACCATGAGCAAGCACGTGGCGGCGCTGTACGCGGGCGGCGTCGTCGCGGCCACCGGCCTCAGCGCGCTGCTCTTCAACCACTACATGCTGGACGCGCTGCGCACCGGCATGCGCGTGCGCACCGCCTGCTGCTCGCTCATCTACAGGAAGGTGAGGCCGCCGCGTCGCGCCGCGCTCTTCTCTGCTTCTGTGCCTTTCTCCCATCACCTAGCGGTTGGCTGCGCACGCGATTTGCTAGCGATCACAGCAACACGGCGCTGAATCCGACCTTGCCCTTATGTCATACACTGATGGGAGGGGTGGGGGGGGGGGGGGGGGGGGGTGGACGAAATTATATGGCATGCTGATCCTATTTATGGACGCTGCCATCGGAGCACAAAAAGGCTCCTGTTTAATGAAAGAGTCTGACTGAAAAGTGAAGTACCAGTTGGCTCAATCTACCTTCTTCACCACCTTTAAATTTTTTTTGCAGAAATATTGGCATGCGGACACATTTAACATGCGCCTCACCTGTCACCCCCACAAGCTGCCCTAATTGTAACTCGCTCACACCCACTAGTCCATCGCTGTAAGTCTCACATGTCCATCCACTCCCAACTGCCCATTGTCTCTAGCTCACTCCGCCCTACTGGTTTTCATTACCTCTGTGTAACTCTCCAGCTTATCACGGTCTCCTGCCTCATAGCGACAGTGACCATAGTTCTGTCCTGCTACTAGTGTCTGTTCTCACTGTCACTGTCTCCTCCTGCTCTCTCGTACTCTTATTATAGTGAAGAGCCAAGGGAACTGCTACACTTGCCTAATATCGTGTAGGCCCACGGCGAGCACGCAGAAGTGCCGCAACACGACTAATGTCTGAAGTAGTGCTGAAGGGAATCGATAATATGAATCCTGCAGCGCTGTCCATAAATCTGTAAGAGTACGCGGGGGTGGAGATCTCTTCTGAACAGTACGTTGCAAGGCACCCAGATATCCTCAATGTTCATGCCTGGAGAGTTTGGTGGCCAGCGGAAACGCTTAAGCCCCGAAGAGCCTGGAGTCACTCTGTAGCATTTCTGGACGTGTGTGGCGTCGTATTGCCCTGCTGGAATTACCCAAGTCCGTTGGAATCCACAATGGACATGAATGGATGCAGGTGACAGTCAGGATGCTTACGTACTTGTCACATGCCACAGTCGTATCTAGACGTATCAGGAGTCCCATATCACTCCAACTGCACACGCCCTACATCATTACTGAGCCGCCACCAGCTTGATCAGTCACCTGCTGACATGCAGGATCTATGGATTCATGAGGTTTTCTTTATACCCATACACGTCCATCCGCTCGATAAAATTTGAAATGGGACTCATCCGACCAGGCAACAACATATTTCCAGTCATCAACAGTCCAGTGACGGTATTGACGGGCCCAGGCGAGGCGTAAAGCTTTATGTCGTGCGGTCATCAGGGGTATACGAGTGGGCTTTAGACTCCGAAAGCCCATATCGATGAGGTTTCGTTGAATGGTTCGCACGCTGACACTTGTTGATGGCCCAGCACTGAAATCTGCAGCAATTTGCGGAAGCGTTGCACTTCTGTCACGTTGATCGATTCTCTTCAGTCGTCGTTGGTCCCTTTCTTGCAGGATCTTTCTCCGGCCTCAGCGATGACGAAGATTTGATGTTTTATCGGATTCCTGATATTCACGGTAGTCTCGTGAAATGGTCGTAAGAGAATATCCCCACCTCATCGGTGCCTCGGAAATGCTGTGTCCCATCGCTCGTGTGCCAACTGTTACACCACGTTCAAACTCGCTTAAATCTTGTAACTACGAAGGCTTTCCCGGCGTAATAATTGATAATATTCTTCTCGGGTATGCAGCCGGATCATAACGTCTTCATGACACAGTATCTCCACCGTCCAACTGGCCGCCGTCTTCAGGTGAGAGTGCTGGTGCACGATCTCGCCGGAACTGACTTCCCAGCGCAAGCGGCGGTCCCTATAAGGCCGCAAAAAAAATGGTTCAAATGGCTCTGAGCACTATGCGACTTAACTTCTAAGGTCATCAGTCGCCTAGAACTTAGAACTACTCAAACCTAACTAACCTAAGGACATCACACACATCCGTGCCCGAGGCAGGATTCGAACCTGCGACCGTAGCGGTCGCTCGGCTCCAGACTGTAGCGCCTAGAACCGCACGGCCACTTCGGCCGGCTATAAGGCCGCAGAAGACCCACAACGCGTGCGCGAGAAGGTGCCGTAACTGCCCTCTAGCGCAGTAAACATACCGCGCCGCCAGTGATGGAAACAGGCGAAATCGAGATATCGCTGTCAAGAATTAAAAAAAAGAAAAAATTTTAAATTTTATTCCGACGATCGAAACACAGACAGTTGTTTTTTAATGTCAGATAACACCGGGTCGCAAATCTTACTTAAAAGATAACGCTTGTCTCTATTAATAAGATTGTCAGATAAACGAATCTCTATGGATTCTTTTAAAACACAATCCCAATAGCGAGATGCAGGGGCAACCATTTGTGTCTCATCATATAGCATTCTGTGTCGCTCGGTGAGACAGTGCTCCGCCACTGCAGATTTCCCAGGTTGAAACAGCCGTGTGTGCCGTTGATGCTCAACACATCGATCCTGAATGGTCCGAATTGTCTGACCAATATAAGCCTTCCCACAGTGGCAAGGGATCTTGTACACTCCGGGCTTCCTCAAATCCAAGTCATTCGTAACAGAGTCAAGAAGCGCTCTAATCTTGGCTGGCGGACGAAAAATACTTTTGATATGATATCTTTTCAGAATTCTTCCTATCTTCGAGGAAATGCTCCCAGCAAAAGGCAGAAAAGGCACCGATTTGCAGGTATCTTCTGGTGGTTCAGGCGAAGGTCCAAACTGGAAAGCACGACGGATCTGTTTGTCTGTATAGCCATTCTGCTTGAACACAACCTTAAGATGGTCCAATTCTTGTGTCAAGCTTTCTACATCTGGAATGGCATAAGCTCTTATCGCCAACGTCCGCAGGACCCCCGTACGCTGGAACGATGGATGACAGCTAGAAGCATGCAGGTAACGGTCCGTGTGCATAGGCTTTCGATAAACACTGTGTCCCAGTGTCCCATCATCCTTTCTGTACACCAGAACATCCAGAAACGGAAGCTTTCCATCACTTTCCACCTCCATGGTAAACTTGATGCTAGGATGCAGGGAATTAAAATGATCTAGGAGGCGGTCAGGAGCTTCCCTCCCATGAGGCCACACGATAAACGTATCGTCAACGTACCTCCAGAAACAGGTTGGTTTTAAGGACGCCGTCTTCAGCGCCATGTATCTCGATTTCGCCTGTTTCCACCACTGGCGGCGCGGTATGATTACTGCGCTAGAGGGCAGTTACGGCACCTTCTCGCGCACTCGTTGTGGGTCTTCTGCGGCCTACATAGGGGCCGCCGCTTGCGCTGGGAAGTCAGTTCCGGCGAGATCGTGCACCAGCACTCTCACCTGAAGATGGCGGCCAGTTGGACCGCGGAAATATTGTGTCATGAAGGCATTATGATCCGGCTGCATACCCGAGAAAAATATTATCGCTTAAATCTTGATAACGTGTCATTGTAGCAGCAGTAACCGATCTAACAACTGCGCCACACACTTGTGTTACATAGGCGTTGCCGACCGCATCGCCGTATTCTGCCTGTTTACATATATCTGTATTTGAATACGCATGCCTATACCAATTTCTTTGGCGCTTCAATGTATATTTTTGCCTCACACCCAATTTTACGTGCGTATTCTACTTGTAGAAGGGGGGGGGGGGGGGGGTAACTTTGTATCTCTGTATCTTGGAAACGGACAAAGCTATCAAGAAAAGTTTTCAAGATTGTTTGAAATCGGGAGCTTACTAATATACCCCAAAAATTTAAGTCATTTTCTGTGCATAGCCATCTCAGAATAAGCGGCTCGGTTTTTGTACCCGAAACGTGTTTTTCGGGCTTTCTCAGGAACTGCCCATGAACTACCTGGTGTCTCCATAAACCCCTTAAGGCGCACCGTAGACCACACCTAATACAAAAAGAACCAACCTGTTTGCTCAGTTTGCCTAAGCCGGAAGAAGTGAAAAATATTCCAAATTTGACCCTGTAATATAGGTTACAGTTAGACTAGCCTTCTGTCTGCTACACAAATGGTCCCTAGACCAAGGGCTGTCCAAAATACCTTTCTACCACTAGTAGAACCCGAGGTTTGAGCTCCGGAAAAAACCGCTTATACGTACGGCATTTTGGAATATATTAGGTAGAGGATGCTGTCACATGCGTACCGATAACACATCAACAGCAAAGATGACAATGCATCAAAACAACTTAGTAACCGGAAATGTCGCAGTATGCCTGAAGAGATGGTGCGAATGGGACTCTTATACTGAAGGAATGGAGGTAAGTGTCCCGTCTGGTTACCCAGATCTGGGTCGTCCCTTGTTTTTCTAAATCATCTAAGACGGATATCAGGATGATTCCTTCGAAAAACACACTACCAATTTCTTTCCCCTTCCTTAAACAATCCCTCTTATTTGTCTCGATTTCAAATGGTTCAAATGGCTCTAATCACTATGGGAGTTAACATCTGAGGTCACCAGTCCCCTAGACTACTTAAACCTAACTAACCTAAGGACATCACACACATCCATGCCCGAGGCAGGATTCGAACCTGCTACAGTAACTGTCGCGCGGTTCCAGACAGTAGCGCCTAGAACCGCTCTACTGCTGCGGACGGCCTCAATTTCACACCTCACCCGTTGTCCATTATCCTGCGGGGGGAACTGTCACGTAGTACGTCCAGGCACACATGGCTCCCTGCCCGATATTGGACGCTCTAGCTGACTTGTTCACAGTTGTTACGTTTTTATAGGTGCCCTTCATACCCTTCTAGGATCACGAGTTTTGCCGCTTATCCAAATGCTAGCTATATAATTCGATACCTGAGGCAACTTGAGGTTATCGCCCTGCATCATCACATCCATATAGGGCCGAATACTACACATGGTGTTCTTGAATCACCTTAACCGGATGTACCCCTGCGAGTGAGTGACAGGATATGTTGATTAGGCATTGATTTCACAACTGACATGCTGCGCTCGTTAGCCCTTAGCTGCTGGCGTCTATTAAACCAGATTAGAGCAGGGCTAAGTGATCACCGTCTTAGGACTCTAGACATGTACCAACGTCTATTTGGCCTCGCGTATTCTCCACGCTGGGCAGACGCATCCGATCCAGCCTGCTGTGGCCCGCCATATGCTGGCGTATTTGGGATCCATTGTTAGTATCGGCATGTTGAGTAAAATCCAGTACGATTCTCTCACCCTCCCAAGGGACAGAGGAGACTTGGGCCTTTTTCATGTTCAGGACGGAGCGAAGGCCCTATTTGTAAGCTATCCCATGAAGATGTGGCGACATTGCCCGCCATGCCTTACAAGCCTGCTGCTGGAATCCTTAGTGCCAATCTCTCTCTCTCTCTCAATCTCTCTCTCTCTTAGGTACTGTTATCGCACATCCCAGCGCCTTTTTCCTACATTGGTCAATTCTTTCTTGAACTAATCCGCACCGCACTGTGGCCCACACGCTTGACATCAGCGAAGGCGATATATACCTATATGTAGTTGAGTAGGACACTGGACGTGACTGAAAATACCCCCCAAATTGAGTGCCGTGTCGTGTAGCTGGCGGTGAGTCTCGTCATACTTGATACAGTCGTTCAGTCCTCTTGGTGCATAACGGTTAATGAGAAGCAGGTGCACCAGTCTCGCCTGCATCAAATGCACCCCGCAAACTCTCCACTGTGTGTCACCTGTGGAGTGATCGATGACCATCGCTTTGTCTGGAGGTCCTCGAAGGATGTTTGGCAGTTGGTGCACCAGGTACTGGCTTTCGTCACACGCGTGACTTCCAATCGGATAAGTGCACAATCGCTCCTCTTCCCGGATGGGATGTATTTGCCGAGATTCTTTGACGGTAAGAAGACAGTCCTCGATTTTTGGCACTGCTTAAATGAACGACGCTGTGCGGTACTACGGAGCCCCTACTACCAGCAATATTTCTCAGGTTTTCTGTGGGTCGCGTTCCATAACCCACCTCGCAGCTGAATTATCCATGACATGAAAGGTTGAAACACGAACTCTTTTTGTTGGGACTGAAGTACCAAAGGCGGCCACATTGCTACAAGAGGACATCCATCGTTAATCTCGCAGCGAGTGATGCCATGGAGATGACCTGTTTTGTTTTTCTTCCTGTTTGGCAGCCGACGAGGATGGGCTTAAATTTACCTTTCCTCGGGTTTATCAGGCATGCAATAGCACGAGCTTATGCAACTCACTGGTGATGGCACAAAAAAATCTTTTCTCATTTTTCTTGATGCATTCTGGCCCCCTTGAATCCTATGGCGTCCATCCTTCTCAGTTCTGATGGGGAGCACGGGAAATTCGTGGTCACTTTGCCCCCCACCTCCTCTCCCTTTTTCGTAAAAAAATAGAGAAGTGCTAAAGTGTCTGGCTGGAAACTGAAATGTAGTGTCGAACCCCGACTGGGTCCCCTTTTTTACATTCTGCTTAGCATTCAGATCTCATTGATGTGGAGATTCACCAGAAACGAAACGTGGTTGCGATTCCACGTTACACTGTAGCTCCCCTTTTCCCAGTTGGATAACTGGTTAGGAACGTGCAAGTGGCCTAAGTGACATCCAGTTGATTCCGATTGTTTCACGATAACTACAAAGAGATGCAAGTCCAGTCGCGAAAGTTATATGAAAGTGATGATATCCATCTACTTCCAAATTGTGCACCCACGAGTGGTAGTTGTCTACTCATGTGCTCTGCAGCAGCGTCGCAAGTGTTCGGGAGTTTATAACTTGAGTAGTGTTTCTGGCTTTATGTGTAGGACATGGTGGTTGTCTCGTCTCGTCCTTCGTTATATGTGTGTCTGACGGCGGTGTAGTCCGCTCCTGTTGTTTGTCATGGCGTCCAAGCGTTCATTTTATAAGCCATTGCCTAAAGTGCAGGCCGGATCTTTCGAAATCCACGACTGATTAGATGATACTTTTCATGTTACCTCGGACCAAGTGGATATCTCCTCTTTTGGCACTGAGATTTATGTGTTCTTGATTAAATTCGTGGATCCCCTTCAAGTAGACTAATACGAATTAAAGCATCGTAATCAGGCTTCCTTCCGGCGTAGAGGTGGTTTGAACACTATGATGCTCCTTGCAGATGTGGTCATTAAATATATCAATGTTCAAATATTCAGTCTTCTTCCGGAGGTGGAGAATTTACCATAAGGAAGTTCGGCGCAATGCAGTGACGCGAGAGGAATTTACTGTGAACGCTGGTGAGGTCAACACAGGCTCGAATGTTGTAGCGTTATAAGTTCGATAGAAATGCAAATCAAAAAGAACAATCCGTCTCATTTGCAGGTTTGTGGATATTCTATTCATATTACATACAGTGGTCACGTGGGGACGTGTTTTCTGTACACCGAAAGTGGAAATCTTCGAATAAAATGCCTGCGGTGAGTTTTTGCTTTACAGTCTTCCTCTGAACAGCGCGGTAAATTAGGGATTATTGACTTCGTATGCCCTGGTAATGAACTTGGAGCTACGTTTTCCCTCGTTTCTGGTGATCATCCAAAAGTTTCCACTATCTCTGCGATTGCTTTTCCACCGTAGTAATCAAAGCCTGACCCCGTACCTGCTACCGCTTGCACGTTGGCGCACTCGATTCATAATAATCGGCGCCGCAATCAGGATGGTGATGATTTAGTTGCTCCTTCTCCTGTCCCATCTTCCCCTGAGCCGTGTTTGTCTGTTACTCGTATAATTGGCGTAGTACCATACAGCTCTGGCGCTCTGGAGATCGGGGAGGGAGTCTCTGGTACTCCTGCTGCCCCTATGGAGCCGCCCCGGAGCTAGTGTGTATCGAAATCGTCTTCTTCGCAACCACCACCACAAGTACAATCAGTAATACAGCAGCGCCCTCGTGTTCCTCTGTCTGCTCTCAACGACGGGGATCGTGATTTGTTGCCTACTGTCACTCCCGTTGCAGAAATTGTTATTCAAGAATTGTCTCCCGCTGCCTCTGAGATCCACACTGATTGCCTCCTTTAGAGAGTGGGCATACCGTGCGTAGTGACTCTTCTGTGAGGCAGGCCTCTAACCCTGGGAAGTCACAGATTGTTATGAAAGTGGTACAAAATCCGCCTGCGCTGCCGACTGCAGTGGCTATTATGCCTCGCAACCGGCGTAAATAACGCGTACAGCAGGAGCGTGCAGCAGCTCGGAAAACAACGAATTGTAAAGATTCAGTTGCCGCCTGTACTAGCCACTCGCTCTCGGATTCGTCACTGGGCTCCACGCTGGACTGTGGCGAGCGACTGATGGAGTAGTCATGCTGCTCTGTCGCTGTTTATGTGTTTTATCTTTTGAATGATGGAATGATTTCTAAGACATATGCACCAGCCACATCAAATGGTTTTTTTTTTGTCATCAGTCTACTGACTGGTTTGATGCGGCCCGCCACGAATTCCTTCACTGTGCTAACCTATTCATCTCAGAGTAGCACTTGCAACCTACGTCCTCAATTATTTGCTTGACGTATTCCAATCTCTGTCTTCCTCTACAGTTTTTGCCCTCTACGCTTCCCTCTAGTACCATGAAAGTCATTCCCTCATGTCTTAGCAGATGTCCTATCATCCTGTCCCTTCTCCTTATCAGTGTTTTCCACATATTCCTTTCCTCTCCGATTCTGCGTAGAACCTCCTCATTCCTTACCTTATCAGTCCACCTAATTTTCAACATTCGTCTATAGCACCACATCTCAAATGCTTCGATTCTCTTCTGTTCCGGTTTTCCCACAGTCCATGTCTCACTACCATACAATGCTGTACTCCAGACGTACATCCCCAGAAATTTCTTCCTCAAATCAAGGCCGATATTTGATATTAGTAGACTTCTTTTGGCCAGAAATGCCTTTTTTGCCATAGCGAGTCTGCTTTTGATGTCCTCCTTGCTCCGTCCGTCATTGGTTATTTTACTGCCTAGGTAGCAGAATTCCTTAACTTAATTGACTTCGTGACCATCAATCCTGATGTTAAGTTTCTCGTTTTTCTCATTTCTACTACTTCTCATTACCTTCGTCTTTCTCCGATTTACTCTCAAACCATTCTGTGTACTCATTAGACTGTTCATTTCGTTCAGCAGATCATTTAATTCTTCTTCACTTTCACTCAGGATAACAATGTCATCAGCGAATCGTATCATTGATATCCTTTCACCTTGTATTTTAATTCCACTCCTGAACCTTTCTTTTATTTCCATCATTGCTTCCTCGATGTAACTGACCCTTAGCATAGACAAATGTAATGTATTGCGAATACATAGAAAGAAGGATCCTTTATTGTATGATTATATGATAGCGGAACAAACACTGGTAGCAGTTACTTCTGTAAAATATCTGGGAGTATGCGTACGGAACGATTTGAAGTGGAATGATCATATAAAACTAATTGTTGGTAAGGCGGGTACCAGGTTGAGATTCATTGGGAGAGTGCTTAGAAAATGTAGTCCATCAACAAAGGAGGTGGCTTACAAAACACTCGTTCGACCTATACTTGAGTATTGCTCATCAGTGTGGGATCCGTACCAGGTCGGGTTGACGGAGGAGGTAGAGAAGATCCAAAGAAGAGCGGCGCGTTTCGTCACTGGGTTATTTGGTAACCGTGATAGCGTTACGGAGATGTTTAATAAACTCAAGTGGCAGACTCTGCAAGAGAGGCGCTCTGCATCGCGATGTAGCTTGCTCGCCAGGTTTCGAGAGGGTGCGTTTCTGGATGAGGTATCGAATATATTGCTTCCCCCTACTTATACTTCCCGAGGAGATCACGAATGTAAAATTAGAGAGATTAGAGCGCGCACGGAGGCTTTCAGACAGTCGTTCTTCCCGCGAACCATACGCGACTGGAACAGTAAAGGGAGGTAATGACAGTGGCACGTAAAGTGCCCTCCGCCACACACCGTTGGGTGGCTTGCGGAGTATCAATGTAGATGTAGATGTAGATGTACAGATTGAAGAGTAGGGGCGAAAGGCTACAGCCTTGTCTTACACCCTTCTTAATACGAGCACTTCGTTCTTGATCGCCCACTCTTATTATTCCCTCTTGGTTGTTGTACATATTGTATATGACCCGTCTCTCCTTATAGCTTACCCCTACTTTTTTCAGAATCTCGAACAGCTTGCACCACTTTATATTGTCGAACGCTTTTTCCAGGTCGACAAATCCTATGAAAGTGTCTTGATTTTTCTTTAGCCTTGCTTCCATTATCAGCCGTAACGTCAGAATTGCCTCTCTCGTCTCTTTACTTTTCCTAAAGCCAAACTGATCGTCACCTAGCGCATTCTCAATTTTCTTTTCCATTCTTCTGTATATTATTCTTGTAAGCAGCTTCGATGCATGAGCTGTCAAGCTGATTGTGCGATAATTCTCGCACTTGTCAGCTCTTGCCGTCTTCGGAATTGTGTGGACGATGCTTTTCCGAAAGTCAGA
This sequence comes from Schistocerca americana, assembly GCF_021461395.2. Lineage (NCBI taxonomy): Eukaryota > Metazoa > Arthropoda > Insecta > Orthoptera > Acrididae > Schistocerca > Schistocerca americana. The sequence goes on along the minus strand of NC_060120.1, from coordinate 378,585,899 downwards.
TGGTATATCGCCAGACTCATATGTTCTACACACCAACGTGAATAGTCCTTTTGTTGCCACTTCCCCCAATGATTTTAGAAATTCTGATGGAATGTTATCCATCCCTTCTGCCTTATTTGACCGTAAGTCCTCCAAAGCTCTTTTAAATTCCGATTCTAATATTGGATCCCCTATCTCTTCTAAATCGATTCCTGTTTCTTCTTCTATCACATCAGACAAATCTTCACCCTCATAGAGGCTTTCAATGTATTCTTTCCACCTGTCTGCTCTCTCCTCTGCATTTAACAGTGGAATTCCCGTTGCACTCTTAATGTTACCACCGTTGGTTTTAATGTCACCAAAAGTTGTTTTGACTTTCCTGTAATCTGAGTCTGTCCTTCCGACAATCATATCTTTTTCGATGTCTTCACATTTTTCCTGCAGCCATTTCGTCTTAGCTTCCCTGCGCTTCCTATTTATTTCATTCCTCATTGACTTGTATTTCTGTATTCCTGATTTTCCCGGAACATGTTTGTACTTCCTCCTTTGATCAATCAACTGAAGTATTTCTTCTGTTACCCATGGTTTCTTCGCAGCTACCATCTTTGTACCTATGTTTTCCTTCCCAACTTCTGTGATGGCCCTTTTTAGAGATGTCCATTCCTCTTCAACTGTACTGTCTACTGCGCTATTCCTTATTGCTGTATCTATAGCGTTAGAGAACTTCAAACGTATCTCGTCATTCCTTAGTACTTCCGTATCCCACTTCTTTGCGTCTTGATTCTTCCTGACTAATGTCTTGAACTTCAGCCTACTCTTCATCACTACTATATTGTGATCTGAGTCTATATCTGCTCCTGGGTACGCCTTACAGTCCGCTACCTGATTTCGGAATCTCTGTCTGACCATGATGTAATCTAATTGAAATGTTCCCGTATCTCCCGGCCTTTTCCAAGTGTACCTCCTCCTCTTGTGATTCTTGAACAGGGTATTCGCTATTACTAGCTGAAACTTGTTACAGAACTCAATTAGTCTTTCTCCTCTTTCATTCCTTGTCCCAAGCCCATATTCTCCTGTAACCTGTTCTTCTACTCCTTCCCCTACAACTGCATTCCAGTCGCCCATGACTATTAGATTTTCGTCTCCCTTTACATACTGCATTATCCTTTCAATATCCTCATACATTTTCTCTATCTGTTCATCTTCAGCTTGCGACGTCGGCATGTACACCTGAACTATCGTTGTCGATATTGGTGTGCTGTCGATTCTGATTAGAACAACCCGGTCACTGAACTGTTCACAGTAACACACCCTCTGCCCTACCTTCCTATTCATAACGAATCCTACACCTGTTATACCATTTTCTGCTGCTGTTGATATTACCCGATACTCATCTGACCAGAAATCCTTGTCTTCCTTCCACTTCACTTCACTGACCCCTACTATATCTAGATTGAGCCTTTGCATTTCCCTTTTCAGATTTTCTAGTTTCCCTGCCACGTTCAAGCTTCTGACATTCCACGCCCCGACTCGTAGAACATTATCCTTTCATTGATTATTCAATCTTTTTCTCTTGGAGAGATCATCATGACACTTCTTCAAATACAGGCCACATGTCCTGTGGATACACGTTACGTGTCCTTAATGCAGTGGTTTCCATTGCCTTCTGCATCCTCATGTCGTTGATCATTGCTGATTCTTCCGCCTTTAGGGGCAATTTCCCACCCCTAGGACAAGAGAGTGCCCTGAACCTCTATCCGCTCCTCCGCCCTCTTTGACAAGGCCGTTGGCAGAATGAGGCTGACTTCTTATGCCGGAAGTCTTCGTCCGCCAATGCTGATTATTTATCAAAATTTAGGCAGTGGCGAGGATCGAACCCGGGACCGAAGGCGTTTTGATTGTGAATCAAAGACGCTACCCCTAGACCACGGGTAACCGAGTGGAATCAGAGCTGCGCCTAGCTACGCTGTGTCGGTTTGTGCCGAAATCGTGTTTCTGCAATAGGTTCTAAGTTGGGCAAGAAAATTAAAATTGTTACTTTTGCGAAACCACATAATTGTCTCCACTGCAATGCGTTTGAAATTTGGGTCAAAGGCGCCTGGAACCTTTACAATCTTCCTCTGAAATGGTGCAAGATCATGGCACCTTGCGACACCATCTTCGTGCTTGACGATACTTGAAACAGCAGTGTCGGCACGTGTGAAAATAGGCCACAGCTCAGAAGTTCATGTAAGCTGTAAGGTGGATTAATGATGTCACATTGGTACCAATTTCACGACAATTTTGACCAGCGTCACAGTGGACGTGTTATACGTTGAGAAGGTCGTCACAGCTCCTCATACCCACATTTCACCCCTTTTTTGATCTCTCTGCGATGGAGATCAGAACCGCGACACTCAGCACTGAAATCGTGCGGTTTTCTTCGGTGGCCGACGAAAACACTCCAGACACACTGCTTATCAGAATCTACAAAAGAAGGTCTCAGGGAGTGGCAGAAAGGGCGTCAATGAAACCACGCCTTCGCAGACATTTCGTGATCGAAAATGACAGTTCGCAGTGCGATGAGCAACACGAAAACGTTCTTCGCGACTTTTGACACTGCTGACGCCCTTGGACGTTTCAAACCTTCTCTTAGGACATCGTGGGGCTGCTTCCCCATTGAACGTGATGGTGCCTCCTTGGGGCGCAGCGCGATCGCAGTTTTTGTTCTCGCGACTAGGGACCGTTCAAAACCATTCGTCGAAGTTTGAAAGTGATCCGAAGCAGCAAAGATTACTTACGCTTTATCAACCCTCCTGTTTTCCGCCCTCGTGTGGCGTGATCATGCAGCATGCGGGAGTGAAACATTAACGCGTGCATGAATAAAATGGCAAAGGCTCCCTCTAAGATAGTTCGGTAACAACCTCGGTGCCACGCAATTTCGTTAACGGTTGGTTGATTGAGTGGGGGGAGGGATCAAAGATCGAGGCCAATGGTCCCATCGGATTTGGGAAGGATGGTAAAGGAAGTCAGCCGTGCCCTTTCAAAGGAGTCACCTCGGGATTTTCCTGAAGCGATTTAGGGAAATCATGAAAGCCTAAATCAGAATGGCCACACATAGGTTTGAACCGTTACCCTCCCGAAAGCGAATCCAGTGTCAACTTTATTGAGCTCGTTACAAATATTCCTATGAGAAAATTTGACACTAAATCAAACTGGCGGCTGCTCTAGCGCCCGAGGATATGCAAACCACACCCAAGGGGTACCGTAGGGGTTGTCTAACCTGCAGGCTCTAGAACAGCCGCCAGGCTGATTTTGTATAGAAATTTCTGAAGGAACATTTCTAAATTAAGCAACAAAGATGCGTGGGTGGCACCAAACGTGTTGCAGAACTAGAGGGTCTGACAGGGACAATTTACCGTTTGATTCAAACACTTGTTAATGTTGCAATCCCATATGTTCGTGCCACAGGAGAGCAGGAAGAAGGAGGTGTGAAAAAGCACAAGTAACAGTTGCTGCTTCGGGTCATGTTCAGACTTCGTCGAACGATTTTTAATGGTGCCTAGTGGTTCCAACCGGTACAGGAGAGCAAAAATTGTGGTCGCACTGCACTCTAAATTATTAACGTTCAAAGGTGGTGCTGCTCCACAATGTCCTTACAGAAGGGTTGGAACCACCGAGGGTGTCAGCAGTGTCAAAGGTTGTCAGGAACGTCTCCCCGTTGTTCATCACACTGCAAACTGTCATTTTAGACCGCGAAATGCGTGGAAATCAACGCCCAGGGTAGGGATGGTCTCATTGATGCCCTTCATGCTACCCCCTGAGACCTTTTCGTGTCGATTTTGAGCGAAGATGCGTTTGAAATGTTTTCGACGGCCACCCATAAGAAAACGGTATTTTCAACGTTGGGTATCGCGGTTCGCACCTCAATAGCAACGACGTCGAAAGAAGGACTGAAATATGTGCGTGAGGGACTGTGACAACCTTCTAACCGTATGACATGTCCACGGTGGCGTTGGTTAGAATTCTAGTGAAGTTCGGCGTCAAAATTACATCATTAATCCACCTTATGACTCGCATGATCTCAAAATCTATGGCCTATTTTTCAAATGTATCGACACCTTGCTGTCTGAAACAGCGCCGAGCCCGAGGGTGATGTCGCAGGGCACCAAGCTTCATTACAGAGGAAGGTTGTAAAGGTTGTAGGCATCTTTGAACCAAATTTCAAACTTATGCCACGCAGTTAGAGGCAATTACGGAGTCCACTGTGGGACCAAACTGCTGAGATCATCGGCCCCTAAGCTTACACACTACTTAATATAACTTAAAACTGACTTACGCTAAGGACAGTACACACACCCATGCCCGAGGGAGGACTCCAACCTCCGACGGGGGAACTGCGCGAACAGTGACAAGGAGCCTCAGATCGTGCGACGGAGTTTCGAAAAAGTGATCGTTAATGCTATTGAACAATGTATTTACCAGTTTTCCTTTCTCTGAATTTCTAGCTGTTCGTAATGTGGTGCCTGAATTGTCGACAGGAACTTCCTTAGTCCTTCGGGAAGGCATTCTCATTGCTGAGGTAGAGGTGCTTGAGTCTGATAGAGGCGTAGGCTATAGACCTTCTGACCTCACCTTGGATGTATTATGTGCTTCGTCTGGTTCTGGTCCCACAGTGGAACGTTCGCTTTTTTATAAGGAGGAGATTATTTATCTGTAACATATGAGTCCTCGGCGTCTATTGTTGGGTGGTGATTTTAACCGTGTTCTGCGTCCTGTTGATCGGTCTCCCCATTTTAATTATTGTCGATATGTAAACGAGTTGATATCTTCAATGCACTTGAAACATATCTTGGAGTGTAAACATCTAATGTTGGTCAAATTTACGCATTTCTTTGTGACTTCTAGTAGCAGAATTGACCGTATTCGTGCAGTCGACGGGATCCCTGCTAGCTTTGCTGATCACTGTGCCTTGGCCGCTAACTCTACAACTTGATCGGCAACCTGTGAAACTATTCCGTTCTTATTGGATGTTATATGTTTCTCACTTGGCAGATCCTTCTCTCGATGATGTGATACACCACGAGTGGGAGCGTTGTCTTCAACCCGCTGGGAGGCACTATGCCACTCTGGAATGGTGGACAGCCCTAGCTAAACAGAAGCTCCGTCAATCTTTGATCACTTATTTTGCTGCGAGGGACTTTCGGAGAACTCAAGAATGTTATTATTCTCTCTTTGCGCTACTTGCATGACTTTGCAGATCGCGCCCCTCTGCAGACAGCAGGTGTAAGAGGCATTAAAGCGAAGTTGTTGCATTGGACCGGCGACAGATGGAAGGGCTGCGGATGCGATATCCAAACCATGATCACTAGTGGCGAAGGAACTTACTTCATTACACCATCTCGTTCGGCGTCAAGCTTGGTGTTGCCGCTCTTGCGTTACCCCCCTTAAGGGGCTCCGGAAAGGCTCAAAATCATGAAAAGTTCAATTTTTACTTTTTTGCGTTTTCTGAATCTGCAGACTATTACCTTTTAAAAGATATATAATTTATTCAATTCCGAAGACTACAACTATTTTTAAATTTTTTTTGAAATGTGTTCTACATGGGCGTGACCCACTGTGGCGCTGTTAAAATAGTGTTATTGTTAACGTCCGTGTTCATCAGGTACATTTTAGTGATGTGTTGTGGCTAACCTGTGATGGTTCAATATATATCGCTGGTGTGATTGTCGATTGTTTCATGTTTATTTACTCTGTCGTTATCTCGAAAATATTGGTAATTAATTCTGTTTCCTGAGTCTCTGTTTTGTTGAAGTATAATAATGAGTAAAAGTAAAGTTATTAGAAATCCTCTGAAGGCTTTTAAGAAAAGGAGAAATGTTGGAAAGCCAAAGGTATGTGTTATTACTGTAAACAATAAAGACGATAACCAAGTGAGTGAACCTAACCTCTCAAGTACACCTGCCCATAGCAGTCAAAGTGGAAAAGAAAATACTTCACAGAAGAAGCTTGGTTCAACGAGTGAAAACTATGAATGTTTTATGGGCGAATCGGATGTGAATGAAATATTTGATATGTCGGTTCTCAAAGGAATTTTTTCAAACTGTGTAAGATGTATTCATTGTAGTGAAGTTGGTCTGGAACTCTCCATAATAAAGCACGTAGGACTTGCTAGTGAAATACAACTGAAATGTGATAAGTGTTCATACATGACCACCTTTTGGAACAGTGTTGCAGTAACTGCAACTGAAGAAAATGGTAGCAAAATCTACGAACACAACAACGAGCGATGCTTGCTTTAGACAAGGAACGCCTTCGGGCTGCAGACAGGGCTGTAAAGAGTCTAGAAATACAAGCAAGAGTAAACAGGAGGAGGTACAAGAGGAAGCTGGAGGAGGAGTTTGCAGAGGATGAAGATAATCCATCCTATGGACCTGGAATGCACTAAAAAGTTATCCAATCTTTGTCGCTCGACTCCCAAAACTTTTATTTTCTCATGCTAATTACATGTTTTCTAAGGATCTTCCAAACATATTTGTTTCAAACTTTCAGTAAATGTTACACAGTACCTTCTGCATAATTTAACACAGCCTTTTCCCAAAAAACTGTATATTTTTGAATATATAAATAAAAAATTGCAAAAAAATGTTGTGAATTTTCATTACAATTGAAAAAAATCATCTTTAATAACTGAACTAAAGTTTTGTAAAATCCCTGTGTTAAGTTGTAGCCCATATTCCAATAAATAATCTGTAAAAAGTTCAACTTCCTTCCTCAAATACTTTGTGAGGAAAGATGTAATTTATAAGCGTTATTTTAACATTGCAAGTATAGGGCGTTCCGGAGCCCCTTAAAGCAGTTCACAGTCATCAGCTGACGGCGGAAGCGGACGTAGTTCACGCCTTACATCAGTACTATGAATCTCTACGATGTGAAAGCACGTAGCGACTTTCCCTTCGACCCAGAAATTCGGACCCTTTCTACGCTGCTCGTGGCCGGACAGAGCACCGAATTCATGGCCACCTTTCGACCGGATGGCGTATATGATCTCACAAATCGTTAGGTAAGGATGGGCTCCCCAAGGAATTTTACGTGCTTTTTTGGCCCTTTATGGGGGTGATACTTATGTCCATGTTGAACGAGGTGATGATGTGAGGGAGGGTGGGGGGAGGGGTGGGTGGGTGGAGTTGTGCTTGCTCCATTCAAGGTGAGGAAAACTGTGTTGATACCTAGACATCCTGTTGAAAATTTTCGTTTCGTCCTCTCCCGTTATTGCGTTTTCATTAGAAGACAGTGGCAAGGGCGGCTAATCACATGATGCGTGCCTTGCTGGGGACTGTCATCGGCCATTGTCAGAGTCGCCTGCCCGGTCGCTATAATCTTACCCCTGTGAACAAACGCCGTGATGTGGTTTCGGTTGCTGCCGTTGCTTCTGTCCATTGTGCTTTTGCCTTTATGGATATCGATAAGGCTTTCGATCGTGCATTCCTGCTTCGGATTTTGGAGATGAACGGGCTGACTGTCGAGGCTCGTATGGTGTTATTGAACTTGTTCGCGGGCATTGCAGCTTCGGTAATTGTCAATGAGCACTTAACGCTCCCGCAGGGGAGCTCGCTCTCGATGTCTTTGTTTGTCTTATCTCTAGAGCCACTGCTTCGGAAGGTTGCGCCCAGCTTCAGGGATTGACACTTTCTGAAAGGACTCTCACTGTTCGCGCGTACGCTGATGATGCTTTGCTTTTTCTCCGTCAACGTGCTGAGATACCTCTGCTGAAGGCGATCAACGATCATCATTGCTGCGCCTCGTGAGCACGAATGAACGAGGGCAAAAGTAAACTTATTAATTTATGGTGTTTCGATGGAACAGTAATTATATGGGTAACAGCTGCAGATCGACATACATCACGATACTGATCGTTGTCCGCTCCATATGGCGACTGTAATTGGAAAACGGTTACTGATAGGATCCAGGGGCAATACTGGAACCTGAACGACGCTGTCGTACCTTTCTTCAGAAGGAACAAATTTTGGATACGTATGTGCTATGCAAGGCATAGTACATCGCGGAACTTTTCCCGCTTTCCTCCATGGTATCCAAAGAACTAAAACAGTTGTCCGGACATCTTTTAATGAAGCGTCACAGCTTCAGATTATGATATGAGATTGTGACGAAGCCTCGTTCTCCCGGCGGACTGACCCTTTCTGGCATTTAAAGAAAGGCGTTCGTCTTATATGTTCAGTGCACTACATTGACGATCACTCAGGAGTGATATACTTTTACGTCTTGGCTGTTCCCCTTAGCACGTCCAGCGAGTCTTGATCCCCTCTTGACGGTGTGTATTGTATTGTTTATTTTACCTAGAAACGGCGGAGAGGCTTCGTCCCGCCATAGCCCTCAGTGGTACACGACCCCACAACAGGCGACAGCAGTCCACCCACCCCAGCGCCGCCCCACACCGAACCCAGCGTTATTGTGCGGTTCGGCCCCCAGTGGACCCCCGTGGCAACGTCTTACACCAGACGAGTGCAACCCCAAATGTTTGCGTGGTAGAGTAATTATGGTGTACGCGAAAGTGGAGACAGAGCTTGCGCAGCAATCGCCGACATAGTGGAACTGAGACGGAATAAGGGGAACCAGCCCGCATTCGTCGAGGCAGATGGAAAACCGCCTTACAAACCATCCGAAGGCTGGCCAGCACACCGGACCTCGACACTAATCCGCCGGGCCGATTGGTGCCGGGAACCTGCTCGCCTTCCCGCTCGGGAAGCAGCTCGTTAGACCGAGTGGCCAGCCGCGCGGGCTCTCTTGACGGTGGTCGTCTGAGTTTTAAACTGCGACACATTCGAGAGTTCCACCTAGCTGTAAACTAGTTGGGGGCTGGCGTATTGCAAAGGCCGGTGCTACGAACAAAATTTTTTTTGGTCCGCTGGGAAGGGATTCCTTGGTCCAATCCCGTTGAACTGTTTTCACCGCGATTCTCCCGTAGAAGTGTGTGGACCAACATCAGCCTTCCGGTTCTATTAATGGCATCGACCTCCTAGTGGTACAGAGTAGTCAACGATTCGATTTCCACCAACGAGCGTCTATACCGTATCGGGATTAGTGACGCAGATGAGTAGGTGTGCGTCCCTAGATACTCTGCAGTTCCAGTTTACTTGTCACGGCCAGCTAGCTAAATGGTCTTGGCTCGGGAAGTAATTGGCTTTCCTTTTCGTCTGTTGAATCTGCATTTTCCACTGACATACCTTTGCGGTCGGCTACTTCTTTTTTTCCGAGGGCAAAGACTAAAATGTTCGAATGTGTGTGAATTCCTAAGGGTCCAGACTGCTTAGGTCATCGGTCCCTAGACTTACACACTACTTAAACTAACTTGCGCTAAGAACAACACTTACACACACCCATGCCCGAGGGAGGACTGGTACCTCCTGCGGAAGGGGCCGCAAAGACTAATACGGTCATGTGGTTGGTTACTCACTTTGTACGTTTTGTCGTTGTTATGAAGGTGATGACCATATGACTTTTCGCCAGTTTATCTTTACGGCTTACTGGACCTGCGTGCAACTGCCACGATTTCGGGAACCGTTTACCAACAGACACTGAATAAATCTGGCAGCAGCTGCTGCCCTCATTGCGCTTTTGTTTTCTTGCATCTGTTTTTGCTATTTATTCTTTCCTTTCGCGCTGTTGGTATTCTTTTTAGGGAAAAAAGAGGCATGTGAGAGAGCAACTCAGTAACAGGGGAGAAAGGGGAGGGGGGGAAACGTCATGGCCAGACCTCGGGATTCGACCCCTGCCCACTTTGTCTCCGCCAGCCTGAAGCTCTGAAGCTGACTGTGCCTACTACTGACTGCTGTTAGCACAATGTATTTCCTGTTTTGCACGAGTACTCAGGTACTTCTGTTGTACTTCTTCTAATTAATTCCTTCATGTCCACGTTTATTTTCTTTATTTCAGTCATCTGTACATGTAGAACACTCAGTAGAGTACTTTTACGGATTTAAAAAAAAATAAAAGAAACCGAAAAGTTGTAGGATCGAATTCCGGCTGGGTCACTTTTTTGTATTCTACCTTTCAACCTAGCATTCACCTCTAGATGATGTGGAGATTCGCCAGAATCGGAACGTGGCTCGGATTCACGTTACACTGTGGCTCCCCTTTTTCCTGTTAGATAACTGGTTAGGGACATGCGAGTAGTATAAGTGATATCCACTTGATTCCAATAGTTTCAGAACAACTACATAGCTGCGAGTCGAATCGCGAAGGTTATAAGAATATGAAGATATCCACTTACTTAACGTTGTTCTCCGAATTTTATTCGAGGCCCCCAAATAAAATACGCTACGGAACGAACCACAAGAGGGCTGAAAATATCATTCTCGTGTTTCGACGCTTACTTGTAAGTTATCGGTCAGCTTTTCTACTCACACGTTCCACGAAGTACATTATCCACCTCTGTCAGTAGCCCAGTCGTAAGGGGTTGCATTTTAAGGATAGAGCTACGTTTTAAGGAAGCTCTTTCATACGAACCAATTCATCCTTGTTTATTACTTTTATCGTGGTCACTTGAGCACCTAAGTAAGAGCACGAAGTGGCAGTTAGAGAGAAAACTGATAATGTTTGGATAATTTAATTCAAGAGAAACACGTAAAATAAAAGGTCAGGGTAGATGTTACCTACCACAAATTGCTCAATACGCATATATTAAAAAGCTGTCGCTGTTGGCTGCCCCTTCGTTGGACTACAAATAGCAGAGCTTGCTGATGACACGGCCTACTTGACCATCTAGGCAATATCAGACAACTGCAAGAACAACTCAACGCCACTGCGACGTGGTACAAGATTAACGAACTACAGTTTAACCGGGCTAAGACGACTGACACTTACTTCAGTAAGAAACGCCCGCAGATGCTTGTTACACTGAGACTGAGTGGACAAGACATTCCATGAAGTACGAGTACTAAGGCACGGCCTTAGGAGTTACCCTGGACAAACAATTCTTCCTCCATAAACATAGATCTTAGAAACAAAGCCACTGGAATGGCTAAAAAACTTTTCCACTTTTTTAAACCTCGGACTTAAGCACTACGAACAAATTACGACTGTATAAATACACAGTCCTTTCAAAAATGCTGTACGGCAGCTCTGTTTGGGGTATGAATAGCCAAACGCAGATCAGTCGCCTAGTGGAACAAAATATGAATCTTCGATGGATACTTGGTGCTGGCGTCACACCAGGGTAGCTGATCTACATAACGAACTCCACACGAACAGGGTAAATGAAGTGATCAGGCAGCGGTCGACGAAATTACATAAGAAAGCAGACAACTTGAGAGGCTCGGTGTATCGTGTACGAACATTAGGGTGGACAATGCCGCTTCCTTGGTACCGTTGTGAAGTACCACCATCATTAGCACAATGAAAATATGAACTGATACAGTAGGTAGAGGTGTCTTACGAACGAACGCAAAGGCTCTGCTAAGTTAACCTCAAAAATTAAAAAAAAAAATAAAGTGAACACACATCCCTACTTGACACCAAGGAGTATAGATCGTCGTTGACTGTGGGACTTCGTTCTACAAGGCGACAATTTTTTTTTTTTTTTTTAATGAGAGATGTTGTCCCTACGTCTTATAGAAAGATATGCCTCCAAACGTCGTACACACTACATGGAATGCACGTCTTGTGTTTTAAAAGCTTATTCAATGACAAATCTAAATAAGTAATTGCCTCAGACGTGTTACAGACAGTTGGTGTCACAGTAACACTATCAAATTTTTTAGTTCAAACAGCGTTTAAATAGTATAATATAAATGTTGAAAACTGAATGTAAATGTTGAAACTGAAGAAATATTACGGACAGTTGCTGTCACAGCAAAAATGTCAAATTTTTTTGTGTAAACAGCGTCTAAACAGTATAATCAGGACATAAATAAAATAAATTATGCTATTATAACTAAACTTCATGTTTTAGAAGACTTTTTTCGTCAGGGACAGAACATGACAGAAAGTCCTTTTGTCGCCCTTCCGTGCTTATTGTAATCGTTTTTGCCTTTCCTTTACGTGTGTTTAGCGGTCAAGGAGTTACAAGGCGGTCGCGCTGTCTTCCAGTGACAAGACTTGTTTCTCGTTCTTTCAGAACCTGTTCACCACTTCTGAGATACTCACGTGTGCACTGGATGAACCGGTCAGAATTCGCAAGGCCCTTTTTTTGCTTTTTTTGTTTTTTTTCTTCCTTTTTTTGTCAAGAGTCGAAAAGTCGACCTTAGAGGCCCCACTATGTGTAGCGAACAGACGATCGTCTGAGGAGATTCATAAACTAAATTAATTTCATTTACTGTCTTCCAAATAATTCAGTTTGTCCGATTAAATCCGGACATTTCACACTGCACTTTTGAATAGTTTTATCGGCTTTCTGACCATTGCAGTGAAGTTCGTTAAATACATTTCAGGTCAGAGAACTCATACTACGATAAAGAATGGGCTTCGTTGCCAGCAGGAAAGAGGTATGGTGCCTCACTTACAAAATCATATTGGACTGCAAGATGTCTTGTGCCAGTGGAATAAAATATCATACACAGTCCAGTCACAATAATGCTACCACCTGTAAAAGCCTGAATAACCACCTTTTGCGGCGCAGGTGTGCAGGAAGGGAGTCAGTGAGGTTCTGGAAGGTATCGATGGGGATGTGGAGACGTGTCGACTCCAGTGCCTTGTCCAGCTGCGCTAGGTTTCCCGGTTAAGGATCCATGGAGTGAATAGCCCGATCGAGATGGTTCCACAGAGTCTCTTTTAAGTTTAAATCTGGAGAGGTTGACAGCCATTAGAGTACGGCAAACTTATCCTAGTGCTCTTCGATCCACGCGCCTACACTGCGAGCTACTTGACATGTTGCATTGTCCTGCTGGTACACTACTGGCCATTAAAATTGCTACACCAAGAATAAATCCAGACGATAAACGGGTATTCATTTCACAAATATATTATACTAGAACTGACGTGTGATTACATTTTCACGCAATTTGGGTGCATAGATCCTGAGAAATCAGTACCCAGAACAACCACCTCTGGCCGTAATAACAGTCTTGATACGCCTGGGAATTGAGTCAAACAGAGCTTGGATGACGTGTACAGGTACAGCTGCCCATGCAGCTTCAACACTATACCACAGTTCATCACGAGTAGTGACTGGCGTATTGTGACGAGCCAGTTGCTCCGCCACCATTGACAAGACGTTTTCAATTGGTGAGAGATCTGGAGAATGTGCTGGTCAGGGCAGCAGTCGAACATTTTCTGCATCCAGAAAGGCCCGTACAGGACCTACAACATGGGGTCGTGCATTATCCCGCTGAAATGAAGGGTTTCGCAGGGATCGAATGAAGGGTAGAGCCACGGGTCGTAACACATCTGAAATGTAACGTCCACTGTTCAACGTGCCGTCAATGCGAACAAGAGGTGACCGAGTCGTGTAACCAATGGCACCCCATACCATCACGACGGGTGATACGCCAGTATGGCGATGACGAACACATGCTTCCAATGTGCGTTCACCGCGATGTCGCCAAACACCGATGCGACCATCATGATGCTGTAAACAGAACCTGGGTTCATCCGAAACAATGACGTTTTGCCATTTGTGTACCCAGGTTCGTCGTTGAGTACACCATCGCAGGCGCTCCTGTTTGCGATGCAGCGTCAAGGGTAACCGCAGCCATGGTCTCCGAGCTGATAGTCCATGCTCCTGCAAACGTCGTCGAACTGTTCGTGCAGATGGTTGTTGTCTTGCAAACGTCCCCATCTGTTGACTCAGGGATCGAGGCGTGGCTGCACGATCCGTTACAGCCATGCGGATAAGATGCCTGTCATCTCGCCTGATAGTGATTCGAGGCCGTTGGGATCCAGCACGGCGTTCCGTATCACCCTCCTGAACTCACCGAATCCATATTGTGCTAAGAGTCACTGGATCTCGACCAACGCGAGCAGCAATGTCGCGATACGATAAACCGCAATCGCGATAGGCTACAATCCGACCTTTATCAAAGTCGGAAACGTGATGGTACGCATTTCTCCTCCTTACACGAGGCATCACAACAGCGTTTCACCAGGCAACGCCGGTTAACTGTTGTTTGTGTATGAGAAATCGGCTGGAAACTCTCCTCATGTCAACACGTTGTAGGTGTCGCCACCGGCACCAACGTTGTGTGAATGTTCTGAAAAGCCAATAATTTGCATATCACAGCATCCTCTTCCTGTCGGTTAAATTTCGCGTCTGTAGCACGTCATCTTCGTGGTGTAGCAATTTTAGTGGCGAGTAGTGTAGATGTCATCGCGCCTAGGAAAACACAAACTGCATGTATGAGTGGACATCGTCCTCAAGGACAGATACATACGAAAACATTCCCTAAATCATGACGTTCCCTCTCTCCGCTGTGGACCCTTCCGACGATTGTTGCAGGGCCGTACACGGCAACGGCCATCTGTCCGATGAAGCATAAAACGGCATTCATCTGAAGAGGCCACTTGTTGCCAGTCAGAGAACGTCCAGTTGTGGTACTGGCGTGCAAATCCGTCGGCGATGAACAGGAGTCAGCATGGGTGCATGATACAGGCGCATGCTGCGGCGAGTCCTTTCTCAGCAACGTTCGCTGAATGGTCGTTGTGGAGACGTTCTTCGCGGCCGCTTGTCTCATCTGAGCGGCCAGTTTTTCAACATTTGCATATCCATTCGTCCGTACACGTTTCCGCAGCCGTGGTACACCACAGTTGCCTCGGCGCCGGCTTTGGACAGAGCCATTTTGCCATGCACAATGTGCTTTAACCACGGCGGCACGCGAACGGTATACAGACTTGGGCGTTTCGCTTGTGCTTTCCCCCATGGGCCGAAATCCAATGATTTTGCCCTTCTGGACGGCAGATAAATCACTCCGTTTCCGCATTACGACAACGACTGAGCAGTTATCCACGTACGCTCGACACGCTTTATACTGAATGGGCCTAAGCTACACTTCTGGCCATCAAAATTGCTACACCACGACGATGACGTGTTACAGACGCGAAGTTTAACTGACAGGAAGAAGATGCTGTGATATGCAAATGGTTAGTTTTTCACAACATTCACACAAGGTTGGCGCTGGTGGCGACACCTACAATGTGCTTACAAGAGGAAAGTTTCCCAGCGATTTCTCATACACAAACAGCAGTTGACCGGCGTTGCCTGGTGAAACGTTGTTTTGATGCCTCGTGTCAGGAGGAGAAGTGTGTACCATCACGTTTCCGTCTTCGATAAAGGTTGAATTGTAGCCTATCGCGATTGCGGTTTATCGTATCGCGACATTGCTGCTCGCGTTGGTCGAGATCCAATAACGCTTAGCACAATATGGAATCGGTGGGTTCAGCCGGGTAATACGGAACGTCGTGCTGGATCCCAATGGCCTCGTATCACTAGCAGGCGAGATGACAGGCATCTTATCCGCATGGTTGTAACGGATCGTGCAGCCACGTCTCGATCCCTGGGTCAACAGATGGGGACGTTTGCAAGACAACAACCATCTGCACGAACAGTTCGACGACGTTTGCAGCAGCATGGACTATCAGCTCGGAGACCATGACTGCGGTTACCCTTGACGCTGCATCGCAAACAGGAGCGCCTGCAATGGTGTACTCAACGACGAACCTGGGTGACGAATGGCAAAACGTCATTTTTTCGGATGAATCCAGGTTCTATTTACAGCATTATGATGGTCGCATCCGTGTTTGGTGACATCGCGGTGAACGCACATTGGAAGTGTGTGTTCGTCATCGCCATACTGGCGTATCACCCGACGTGATGGTGTGGGGTGCCACTGGTTCCACGTCTCGGTCACCTCTTGTTCGCATTGACGGCACGTGGAACAATGGATGTTACATTTCAGATGTGTTACGGCCCGTGGCTCTACCCTTCATTAGATCCCTACGAAACCCTACATTTCAGCTGGATAATGCATGACCGCATGTTGCAGGTCCTGTACGGGCCTTTCTGGATACAGAAAATGTTCGACTGCTGCTCTGGCCAGCACATTCTCCAGATCTCTCACCAACTGAAAATGTCTGGTCAATGGCGGCCGAGCAACTGGCTCGTCACAATACGCCAGTCACTACTCTTGATGAACTGTGGTATAGTGTTGAAGCCGCATGGGCAGCTGTACCTGTACACGCCATCCAAGCGCTGTTCGACTCAATGCCCAGGCGTATCAAGGCCGTTATTACGGCCAGAGGTGGTTGTTCTGGGTACTGATTTCTCAGGATCTATGCACCCAAATTGCGTGAAAATGAAATACATGTCAGTTCTAGTATGATTTGTCCAATGAATACCCGTTTGTCATCCGCATTTCTGCTTGGCGTAACAATTTTAATGGTCAGTAGTGTATATGTCAAAAATTTAACGGCAGGTAGAGGGGACCGAAATAAGCAGATGTATAGGAATGTGTGTGTGGTAATGCCGCCTTGAGCCGGTAGAGAGCGCTAATGACTGAGCGTATAAAAGCTCGTCGCTAGCTGAATTCATCATTTCCCGCGCGGATCGCGACCAGCGTGCATCGTTTCACGAATGCGGAGCTGGCCGACACGCACTTCATGTATGGGACTGCACAAGGAAATGGATAAACTGCTCAAAGGATGTACAGGTAGTGATTCCCGGATAGTAATCAGCTGGATCGCCGAACATTCGAGCGTCTTCATCGGGAGTGACGCACGAGTGGATCGTTTTATGCTTTCTGTCGTGGAACTGGTATTGGAAGATATCGCAGTGGAAGAAAGAATACTAAACACAGTAGAGGATATCGACAAGCTCGAGAGCTGTAGACGTGCGTTAGGTGTGAGCCATCAAAGTCCTCTGAGGACAACGTGAAGGCGGAACGTCCGTATCATTTACAGAGGGTGCGAGCAATGACCCCTGACGATTATCTTCCACGTCTCAACTTTGCTCTTTGGTATCTTCAGCAGACTGCAGCCAAAGAAACCTTCCCTGCAGATGTTTTATTCACTGATAAAGCTACCTTTACGCCGTCGGGTATGTTGAACATCCATGATTTTCATTTGCGGGCTCATGGTAACCCACATGGCACAATAGCACACGCCTACCAAGGGAGGTTTTTTGTAAATATTTGGGCAGGCATTCTGCACAATCAATTAATAGGACTGTATATTCTACCTAGTCGTATAACTGGCCACTCGTACAAAAATATAGGAGGTCTTGCCTGGACTTCTGGGCCGTGTTCCTGCAGCTGTCCGCAGACGAACGTAGTTCTAGCACGATGGAGCCCCATCCATCTCACTTCAGTCGAAACGTCAGGAATAACATGGACGCTGTCTATGGACAGGATAGGACGGGGCAGTCCAGTTCGCTGACCACTGCGTTCTCCCTATTTAGCCTGCACCAAGAAGCCTGGTGTGCGATAGTCCCGTCTGTCTGTTGCTACTGGACATGTGATCGACTTGCCTGACGTCTTTTCTAATGTCCGCCGATCCATGCGCCGTGGCTATGAATCGTGTATCTCTGTTGGTGGTCGCTTTTTCGAGCACCTCTTGTAAACTATTAATAAATTTCTGATTTCATTCGTCTTTACGTGCCTTTTCAGTTTCCTGTGATCGATACTGCTGTACAAGCTAGCGCTGTAATGTGTCATTACCGCATACATATTCCTGTACCAAACCTGCTTAGTTAGGTCCCCTCTACGTGCCTTTACATTTTTGACATATTGTTTAGGACTACCCTGTATAGTCTCCACTGCTACTACTGCCACCGGTCGAATGCGATTGGTTATTTTGTCGTGAATATTGTTGCTAATGTCAATGACTTGTTGCTGAAGACGAACTATAAGAGTTATGCATTTGTGAAAACATCGGGGCTGGGTCGTCTTTCCTGCCGTGTAGCTGGGCTCAGCGTAGATACGTAGTATTTAAACCGTTTCTTTCGAATTGTACATTCTTCGCTTATTTCCACATCTCAGATATCTTACTCTGCGGGAACCATGCAATACGACTAACGTAATGTCATTTGAGTGCTGATTAGTGGGTGGTGTACATAATTGCAATTCATTTCAGAAAACGAGTTTGATATGGAAACTGAAGAAATATCATTTACGAACAGTTAGTTACAGGAGCGCAGGGAACATAAGGAAATAAAAGACTTCGAAGCGAACTTCGTACTTCCAAGATACTGTCTATTTTGTTTCACCAAGAATTCGAATTCTTAGTCTCTATATCAATCTTTTTTCTGCACAGTTCTTTTCGTTCGTACTGTGTCTAGTAGTTTGCACTACAGCTGTAAAGTTTTACTACGACGCTCTACTTGTTTTCTTTCCAATAGATACTTAATATTCTTCTTGCGATAACCATTTCGATTTACTCGGGACACATACATACCCGTATATTCGTAACCACCTATCGCAGTCTCCACTGTATAGCTAAAGCGTATTTTGCGATTCTCGTTCGATTTCTTTATGATAAATATCTTTTCTTTAGGTTTTACTGTGTCTCGTGGTTCCTACTACAGCATCTGTAGGGTCTCTGTTGCGATACTCGATTCGCTTCCAATCCGATAAGGGTTAGAGTTGTTCATTTCATAGTTGTTTCGATTTACTTCTGATACACACATAATATTCGTAACTTTGTACTGAAGCTCCTCTTGAGTAATACAGCTCAAGTGTATGTTGCGATACTAGCTTCGATTTCCGTACGCCAATTTTTTTTTTAAGTTTATACTGTGCGTCGCGATATCAGTTACAGCAGTAGAGTTTCTTTTATGGTATCAGAACTGGGCTCGTATTCTTTTCGATAAACTTTGCTCATTGGAGATGCATCAGACAAGTCTTCAGACAGAAGATAGCAATAATAACAGTAATCTCTGTCACTGACTAGTTGTAGCACGACGTAATTTTTTTCACCGAGGCAGCTAATAAAAACTGTTTTATTTACTTTTCAAACTATGGGTAAAGATATGAAGTTATAGTCCCCATATTATTTGTGTCGTCTGGGAGCGTGTCCACTCCGTCACTGCTCAAAGCCGAATGCTAGTATTGCAATTATCACTTCAATTTTTTGTCACTTTGTGACAATGCCGATTCAGCAGCACTACCCCCTCTTCCCGAAGTCTGAACTGATCCCCTATACATTTGTTTGCTTTTCTAGTGCTACCATCGCTCATTAAATACATCTGTTTCCATTCTGCTATTACTTTGAGACATTACATCAGGATAATCAGTCTTGCTGTTACTTCATACAATGTAAGCTTTCACGGGTAGTACTGACATGACTTAAAACTTCCGGGCTATTAGGCCGTGGTCAATGTATGGCACATTCTGCCATTTTACCTCTGAAGATGTTTCCGGGAGTCTGAGAGGAAACGTTAGGAGAAACTTTTATACATCGACCGCGGCCTAATAGCCCGGAAGTTTTAAGTGATGGCTTGCTGTTAGTGTCTCAACCAACTTAAAAGTTTTTTCATCCATTCCGTCAAGTGACTTGCCTCGTGGGGAATGGTTGATTTCCCCTCATCCAGAGAGACTTTTGAGCAGAGTGGCTTGTTGGTGACGCGAAGATGATTGCCCTTAGCGCCGCCGTGGCCGGAACTTGTCGCAAGCACGGACGGCGTGGCGATGATCAGCTTCAGCAGATGCAACCAGCAACATCTTCCGGAGGCCAGCGGCATCGCCGCGGTGGTACATCTGAATCTGCATCTACATAATTATTCTACAATTCAAATCAGGTGTCTGGCAAAGGGTTCATCGAACCACCTTCAAGCTGTTTCTCTACCGTTCCACTCTCGAACAGCGCGCGGGAAAAACCAACACCTAAATCTTTCTGTGTGAGCTCTGACTTCTCTTATTTTATTGTTATGATCATTCCTCCCTATGTAGGTGGGTGCCAACAAAATATCTTCACACTCTGCGGAGAAAGTTGGTGATTAAAATTTCATGAGAAGATCCTGGCGCAACAAACAATACCTTTCTTTTAATGATTGCAACCTCAGTACACGTACCATTTCCGAGCTGCTCTCTCCCATATTTCGCGATAGTAGAAAACGACCTACCCTTCTTTGAACTTTTACGATGTCCTATGTCGATCCTGTCTGATGCGGATCCTACACCGCACAGCAACACGCAAGAAGAGGACGTACAAGTGTAGTGTAGGCAGTCTCTGTAGTATGGTTCGAATGGCTCTGAGCACTATACGACTTAACTTCTGAGGTCATCAGTCGCCTAAAACTTAGAACTAATTAAATCTAACTGACCTAAGGACATCACACACATCTATGCCCGAGGCAGGATTCCAACCTGCAACCGTAGCGGTCGCTCGGCTCCAGACTGTAGCACCTAGAACCGCACGGCCACTTCGGCCGGCTCTCTGTAGTGCAACTGTTGCATTTTCTCTGCCAACAAATCGTAGTCTTTGGTTTGTTTCGCCCACAATATTACCTACTCGATCGTCCCAACGTAAACTATTCGTAATTGTAATCCCTAAATATGTAGTTGAATTTATAGGCATTAGATTTGTGTGATTTATCGTGTAACCGGAATTTAGCGGATTTCTTTTGGTACTCATGTGGATAACTTCACACGTTTCATTATTTAGAGTCAAATGTTCAAATGCGTGTGAAATCTTATGGGACTTAACTGCTAAGGTCATCAGTCCCTAAGCTTACACACTACTTAACCTAAATTATCCTAAGGACAAACACACACACCCATGCCCGATGGAGGACTCGAACCTCCGCCGGGACCAGCCGCACAGTCCATAACTGTAGCTAATCCCGCGTGACATTTAGAGTCAACTGCCTCTTTTCGTACCATGTAGAAATCTTGTCTAAATCGTTTTGCAGTTTGTTTTCATCACTGGTGACTTTACAACACGGTAAATGTCAGTGTCATCTGCAAAGAATCTAAGAATGGTATTCATATTGTCTCCAAAAATCGTGTATGTAGATCAGCAACTTCCTTGAGAAATGTCAGATATTACTTCTGTTTTACTAAATTACTTTCCATCACTTATTATGAACTGTGATCTTTCTGACAGGAAATCACGAATCCAGTCATAGGCACGCAATTTGATTCTACATCTACATCGATATTCTTCGAATCTCATTTAAGTGCCTAACAGAATGTTCATCGAACCACCTTCACAATTCTCTATTATTCCAATCTCGTATAGCGCGTGGGAAGAACGAACACACACCTATATCTTTCCGTACGGGATCTGATTTCCCTTATTTTATCATGGAGATCATTTCTCCGTATGTAGGTCGCTGTCAACAAAATATTTTTGCATTCGGAAGAGAAAGTTGATGATTGGAATTTCGTGAGAAGATTCATCCGCAACAAGAAACACCTTTGTTTTAATGATGCCAGTCCCAAATCCTGTATCATTTGAGTGACACTCTCTCCTGTATTTCGCGATAAAAGTCGCCTGTGAGGAACGGTGACAAAAGCCTTCTGGAAATTTGAAAATATGGAATCAATTTGACATGTTCTGTCAACAGCACTCATTACTTCGTGAGAATAAAGAGCTAGTTGTGTTTCACAAGAGCTGTACTTTCTGAATTCGTGTGGGCTGTTTGTCAGTAAATCGTTTCCTTCGAGATAACTGACAATGTTCCAACACAGTATTGTTCCAAGATCCTAAAGCAAATCAACGTTAGCGATACGGGTCAGTAATTCAGCGGGTTACTCTTATTTCCTTTCTCGGGTATTGATGTGACTTGTGCAGTTTTCCAGTCTTTAGGTACAGGTCTTTCGTCGAGCGAACGGTTGTATATGATTACTACATATGGAGCTATTGTATCAGCATACTCTGAGGGGAACCTAACGGGTATACAATCAGCTGTTTTGCCACTCTGAGGATATCTACTTGTAAGTCCCTCATGCTGGCAGTTCTTCTTGGTAGCGGCGGACAAGGCTGCGCCGCGTCGCCGTGGACCGGATTGGGGCGTCTGGCGAAGTGTCCGGACCGGCGGGCTGAGCCCGAACGTGTTGGAGAGGTCAGTCGCTCAACAGAGACGAACGAGCGTGCCGGGCAGAGCCAGGGGCGAGGGCCTCGAGAACTGGTCAGCCGGACCTCAGTACGGGCTGCGCCGGGGCCAACGAAATAACGAGATACAGGGGCCCCGACGCTTACGTCACAGCGCGTGACACTGCAGGTCTTACGAGTTGCAGCAACTGTCTCCAGCGAGGAGCGAGTTGTTATTTCAGCCCAGTTTAATGCTTGGTGCCTGCACGTTTAAATACGCTCGCTCTCGTTATAATTTATGTCAAAGTTAAGGATTTTATTTTCATTGACGTCACAAGTTAGTTATGCAGCCCGTATTTCCTGTGGACCCCGGGTCTGCACGGGGTGTCGAACCTGTAGAACCGGATAGACAGCGATCTCAGTGTTGGCTGAGAAAGGGGCTTCTGCATGTCGAGAGGAGCAGTACCCCGACTGTTTTTAGGAGCTGATGAGCTCATGCTGGTGGTTTAATGGTTGATACAATGCACTGTACGGCGTGCGAGTAGTACACTGGGTTTAACTGGTAGCCACCAAATCTGCTCGGAAGTCGGTAGTTGTACAACAAGCTGTTGTTCTTTAGTGGTGTCACACAGTAGTGCGGGTGTGTGCGGTGTAATCGAGGGCAGTTCTACTTGTTAACTGCGTGCTGTGAGTGTGTTTCAGTACCAAAGTGTTTTGTTCCAACTACGTCGTGAGCGTGACTGCATAGAATTCATCTTGTTACTTATTCTATGTGAATAATCAGTTGTTCGTATTACTGTATAAGATTTTGTTAAGATATATGCGTAGGTAATTTGTTAGACACTTGTATGTAGAGTGCTGTGGTAGCTATCTGACGACGGTAGTAGTAGTAGTAGTAGTAGCCAATATGTAGACTGAAAATTGTTTTACCATTTTATGTTTTACTGCTGCAACCTCAACGAACTGTTTTAAATATGTAACATATAAGTGCAAATGATAACGTGTAAGTGAAAACGAAAAAAATGTGTCCTATTTCAGGTCACCCACTGAAGCTGCCTTGTAACCAGGGCGAAACGTGTCTGGATGCACAAAATAAATATAAAAAAAACTTGATGTTCAGCATGCAAAAGCGTTTATCTTTTTAG
Organism: Schistocerca americana; assembly: GCF_021461395.2. Classification (NCBI taxonomy): domain Eukaryota; kingdom Metazoa; phylum Arthropoda; class Insecta; order Orthoptera; family Acrididae; genus Schistocerca; species Schistocerca americana. The sequence goes on along the minus strand of NC_060120.1, from coordinate 378,562,818 downwards.
CTTCGGTAATTTACATTTTTTTATTAATTTCGTGGAGCCGAACTTAAGGATCTTTACGGGCTATAGAAGTATTTTGTTTTGGTGAAAGAGCATTTCTATTCTGTTGCAAAATAAAATAAATGTTAATTTGAGCCTCACGTCTGCACAACCCCCAACCCGAACCTCACTCCACCTAAAGCCTTAGCTAGAGATGAGATACAGTCCATGCTGAATACTTTCGTAATATTTGAACTGAATTTTTGCTCAGATTGTCCAAAAACTGAAAATTACTCTACATTCTAACGCTTCAATTCGTGTGATATCCGCAATATTTTCGACCAGCACACTCTCTTCTCCCTGAAGGCTGCCGAACGCAGTACAAGCACTGAATGAATGAAAATAATAGACGATTGTCCTCCTACCGTACTCTTGTGTCTTAATCCTCCGAAATAATGACTCACACCTTCGATTAAGAACAGTATGAATCCCATCTACCGATTATCTGCAAAAATAAGACACTCTCTAAGTTGCGTTCAACATTAATTGTGGCTTTGTAGGCCTATAGTACATAGTGTACTATCGAAAAATGGCAGAAATTACATCATCCAGAGATGTATTTATCTGAAGGAGTAAACAGAATACGGATGTCATCGAAAATGGTTCAAATGGTTCAAATGGCTCTGAGCACTATGGAACTTAACATCTGAGGTCATCAGTCCCCTAGAACTTAGAACTACTTAAAACTAACCAACCTAAGGACATCACACACATCCATGCCCGAGGCAGGATTCGCACCTGTTACCGTATCGATCGCGTGGTTCCAGACTGAAGCGACTAGAACCGCTCGGCCACTCCGACCGGCACGGATGTCATCGAATGCCGCTCACTGTGATGAAAGAAATGCTCTTGCCGCCGTGTCGCAGCGTGTCCGATCACTACTGGCTCTTAGGCACATGTCTACAGTTAAGGAAATAAATGTTTATGCGTTAATACCGCCAACGTCGAGCGCCTTGAACCCAGTCAATCAGTTTTTGCGCATAGTGACTTCGCCAGATGTGGGACACGAGAGTGTTGCTACCAAAAAAGTCTCGGTGACCCTGCGAGTTGAGAGGTTAGAATTCAGGAAAGCTTTTACTGCAGTAATACACTCTAAGACAAAAAAAGAGACACATCATGAAGTAATTACCCGAATAGGGTGGAAATCCGTAATTATAATGTACATGTACAGACGAACAAATCATTACATTTCATAATTGGATGATTTATTCAAGAGAAAGAGCTTCACAAATTGAGTAACTCAATTACGTGTTGGTCCACCTCTGGTCCTTATGCAAGTAGTTATTCGGCTTGGCATTAATTGATAATGTTGCTGGATGTTTTCTCCTTATGACCATTCTGTCCACTTGGCACTGATACGCTCCCAGACTCTCCCACTACTTCACACACAACACACCACGGACAACAGCGCATTCAGTGGGCTGTTTAAATGGCAGAAAGGCATACTGAGCAAAGACGCTGATTGCAACGGGGTAGGTCGGGCTAGAATAAAACGTCGAAGAGATTGGGTGGGTAAGACACATACGTGCGCGCCAAAAAGACACATATGTCCGCCGAAAAAGAAATGTACATTAAATGTGTCCTATCTCGAAAACCATTCGGAACAAGGTATATGCCCGTATGAGGTATTTTGTTTCAAATGATTGTTCTAGTGATATCCCTGAATACTGACCATTGCTCCTGGGACACCATTCCCACTCAGCATACAATTCCAGTTCACTAAAATTAATAATGTATTAACAACAAATATGCAGATTAGGATTACGGACAAACAAGCATATTTTTGCTAAACGAGTATCCTCACTTCATTAATTATGGTCTCACGGAGCGTTGATTGCCACTGTTTCCTGTCTACTCCGAGCTAAGCATGCTTCTCAAACACCGAAAGGAATCATATTGTCAACATTAACTGAATTCATTGGTGCTTGACAGAACCTGACACTGGTATTAAAAAATAAACCATTTCCTAAGGTTCTCCAACAATAACATCAGGGAAATGTTTCCTTTTTAGTATTTTTTTATTTTAGTACAAAAGTTGTTTGCAATTTCAGTACCTACATGCACCTGACAGCTGTTCTAATATCTCATGGAACGTCGTGTAAGATGAAACATGATAACAGGAAACGCAGTCAGTCTTAAGTAGATTGAAAAGTATGTACCAGCAGCCATACATTACCCTTCTCCATTGACAAAATCGGCAGCACCGACAATCATCCTCTTAACATCCAGCATAGCTGCTTATTTCTCATATTTCGACATGTCTGTATGTTTTGTCGAATAAATTAGGAGTTTCCACATATGTGAAATATTTGGAAAATCATAGCCGAACTGTCAACTTTCGCCCCAACTTAGAGCTAAATATCAGTCTGTCACCACAACGTATATTCCAAAAATTAATATAGACGCAAAACATGTATAGTTAGTGTTCTGTTTGCTTTCTGTCTGCATGTGTATGACGTCACATACCACAACGCTATTACCTTACAGTTCAAAGCCAACGCCGAGTATCGGTAGGTTCAGTTGGGACATATGTGTTTCAGTCGCTGCGCCTGAGCCGCACCGCTATGGGAGAGACAGCGGCTGGCCAAGTGGTCAACCTGCTGTCCAACGACGTCAGTAGGTTCGACCTGCTGTCCGTCTTCATGCACACCATGTGGGTTGCCCCCATCACCGGCCTCATTTGCGCCTACTTCATCTACGTCGAGATCGGTGCTGCTGCTTTTGTCGGGATAGCAATCGTGTTCATCGTGGTACCTACGCAAGGTAAGCAGGAGAATTTCAAGATCTAATAAGAATTTTTGAACTTGCATCGTGTATCCATTTATTTCTTTCTTTGGTATTGCTATAAATTAAATCTTCAGCCTCAAAATTTAACGCAGGTTGTTTAACATACTACTACAGTGTAATAGTGGCAAATACTACAGCATGGATTCATACAATCGTTATACCTTCGATACAGCTAGAATAATCTATGGTAAGAACCCACAACCTAAGCCCTTAAAAGTAAATATCAGGATTATGTAACTCTATCTGATCTAATCCGGACTCCTAATATTGGACACTAAGATGGAGTTTGTTCATCCTTCGCGTTCATGATTGCTTGAACTCTGCTGCGGGCACTTTCAGTGAGGTGTCTGCCGAAACTACAGATGTGGTGAGAGCGAAAACCACAGAAAATAGTGAAATTCGACCCTGGGATATGAAGCGAAGTCGACGTTCTAACTCATCCCAAAGATGTCCCACTGGGTTCATGTCGGAAATGTGGACAAGTCAGTCCATTTCAGGCATGTTATTATCCACAAACCATTGCCTCACTGATTCTGCTGTATAACATGAAGTATTATCAAGCTCATACAATCGTCGTCTCCGAACGGTTCCTCCACCGTATGCAGTACACAATGCCGTAAAATTTTTTCACATCTTTCCGCAGTCAGGGGCTCACATCTATGCACATGATGGCACATAACCTTCTCCAGGCATTCGTCAAACTCAAATCCTTCTATTGGAATGCCACGGGGTAAAGTGTGATTAATCACACCAAATCACTCGTTTTCAATCATCTGGTTCTCCAGTGGTGTCGCTCTTTGCAACACCTTAAGCACCTCTTGGCAGTGATTGCAGATACGTGTGGCTTATGGGGAGCTGCTTCACCACTGCACCCAATTCTTTTAAACTACCTACGCGCGATCATTATGCTAGCTGGATTGCTGACCGGACGTTTAACGGACTGTCCGTCAGCACTTGCGGTCTGTCTGGTCTCCGTTTAGCTCTAGTTGTTTCTTCGCGCTTCCGCTTCATAATTACATCACCAACAGTCGACTTGGGCAGCTCTGCCGGCCGGAGTGGCCGTGCGGTTCTAGGCGCTTCAGTATGGAACCGAGCGACCGCTACGGTCGCAGGTTCGAATCTTGCCTCGGGCGCGGATGTGTGTGATATCCTTAGGTTAGTTAGGTTTAATTAGTTCTAAGTTCTAGGCAACTGATGACCTCAGAAGTTAAGTCCCATAGTGCTCAGAGCCATTTGAACCATTTGGGTAGTTCTTGGAAGGGGTGAAACGTCCCTGATGGACTTGTTACTCAGGTGACACCACATGACGGGTCCATGTTCGAAGTCAAGGAGCTCTCCTGAATGATCCATCCTGCTGTTATTGCTACTCTAATAACAATATCCGTAGCTTCTGGCTCGTGTGACATCTGGTGCTCAATTCCACATTGCATAGGAGTGTCCGAATAATTTTTATGACATAGTTTATGTACAAATTATGACCTAGTATTCATGGAGGAACTGGTCTTCCGACACTTCGCAGCAATACTTAACTATTCAAGGAATACAAGGTATAACTATTCACTGTAATTGCAGAATATATTGCTACAAGCGGACTACACTCTGCCCCCTCTTCCCCAGTTACACTCACAAAAAATTGCCTTGTATTAGTCGTTTGTCTCTGATCTTTCTTAGAGTTTTGACTATCCGCATTGTTCGACAGGTCACGTATTGATCTTCTCATTACTGTTAGTGGTATTTCTCCAACTGCATCAGTCGTTAAAACTTGCTAGTCTGTAATCCCTAGTGACCTGAAAGCCGCTCGGGCTACTTTGCAGATTTCCTCCGTCAAGGTGCAATTTTAAAATTATTAGTAAATGCATGTGAGTGCCACTGAAGGTTTTCCTGAACTGTGTGGTTGTTAGTGGGACCCTCTGCATTCTATTCACGGATGTGTTAGTTTCGCACCTCTCCATAATCATGTCACAGGAGGGCGCGAAGCAGTGGCACTCAAAAAGAGTATGTATCCTTTTTCTGCTTCTGTACATGAGAGCGAAAATTGCGGTCACGCTGCACTCCTAAGAGGTGCGATAACTTTCTTGGGGATGCAGCCCCACAGTGTCTGCAGAGGAGAGTTGAGTCATCTGACGGTGCCAGCGGTGTCACAGATTGAGAAGAAAGTCTTCCCGTTGCGCATCGCACCACGAAATTTGTTGCAATCAACGTCCCTAGGGAAGGGTTGGGTTCATTGACGCTCTTTGTGGCACCCCCTGAGGCCTTTTCATTTCTATTCTGAGCGGCGTTGTGTTTGGAATGCTTTCCTTGGCCAGCCATAAGAAAACTGTTTGATTTCAAAACTTAGCTCGCGGTTCTGATCTACATCGCAGAGGCGTCGAAAGAAGATGTGAAGTGTGGGCAAGAGGGGCTGTGACGACCTGCCTGTCGTGTGACACATCAACGGTAGCGCTGAGCAGAACTGCTGTGAAATTTGGTGCCAGTTCCCATTAATCCACTTTTACACGTCACATGAACTTCTGAGCTGTAGCCTTCTTTCCGTATGTGTCGAGACCTTGCTGTGTGAAGCGTTTTCGCGCCCGAGGCCGATGTCGCAGGGCGCCATGCTTTTGCATCTTCACAGAGGAAGTTTGAAAGCACCTTTGAGCCAAAGTTTCAAACTTATGCGCCGGAGTGGGAGACAATTACGGAGTTTCGAACAAGTGAGTTTTTAATTCTGTAGTGCAGTGTAGTTGCAACGCCAACATTTTATCACTTGAAACTCAGTAATTAAGATGAAAGAAAGAAACACGCCCATTAACAAAGTCGCATCAGCACAAACTTAAATAACGCTTCGCAGTTGCACAAGCCGAAATACACGGTACAGTAATTAGAACAACGAGTGCCAACTACGTAAGTGTGAAATTTCAAACATAAATAGCCAGGTGCAATGTGTCGTGATTTTCATTAATGCGCATCTGAATTCAGAGCCGATAAATATGGGAAGTAGTCCATAGTAACAGTTTTCATGACTGAACAGTTCAAATATAGTTGAAACAATGCGTCATACAAACTACTGTTGTTTGATGCGCAAATTAAAAAGAAAATTTGTTACGTAAGACTTTCCAATTAAATGGGTATATTAGGCACTGTTTCTCAGGACATTTATTCCATAATAAAATTTTTCATCAGTAATATATGTGTCTTTCAAATGAACGGTTAAGTTCGAATTATGTTATTCGTTAGAGCATCAAGCGGCTGCTGCATATGCTGTGGACTATGCTGTATACACCATCAGTTCCTACATACACTTCCTGCCTAAATTGAATACATCGTTCACATTCAACAAATTATGTTGTGATGTGACTATCAATCCACAGTTGTCCGTTCATGTCCTAACCTTATTAATTTTACGTAAATACGCAAGATATGGATCATTTTCTTAAAAGAAAAAAAGACCAGCTCTTTGGAGTGGTTCGTATAATGTGCTTAGTCTTTCGCGGACACTTCGGAAAAACCCATGAACCCGCCGTGCTGAACTTATCACGTCCTAGTCACGTTGCTGTTCGGCAAGCATCCACTGATTTGTTTTTTGGTGCTCGGTCAGCTAAGCCTCGTCCCTTTGCTAGGTTCCTCTGCGTAACCAGTGACAGGCTCCTAGAAACCAAACTTTCATGTCTATGGGGGGAAATATCCAGAAAAGGATGGGGCGCTGTAATGACGACTTTTTATGTGCCTCTGCCCTGACTTAATTTATCTTCACCCTTCTTTCTGGAGCAGCAGGTGGAGAGGAGAATGCGGGCTCATTAAGCACTTATATGACATCATCATATGTCTTCATCCTTTGTAGTTCATGGGGAACGCAAGAAACACCCGGCTGCTCTTACTGTAGTGTTAGATGGAGTTTATCTTGCTCGATATCATTTCCTTGGCATAGATTGGAAGTAGTGCCGCAGTGGTCAAGACATACCATCGGGAATGTGTTCTAATCCGCGTAGGGGCCATCCACATTTAGGCTATCCATGCTTCCTCTCAATCGCCTCAGACAAATGTCGGGAAGGTTCCTTTGGAAATCACACGGCTGATTTCGTGATTCATCTTCCCCTAATCAGAGTTTATGCCCAGTCTCTAATCAACTCGTAGCCGACGGCTGTAAATCTTCTTTCTTTTTCATCCAAACACATTAATTATCAATAGTACTTGCTCTACTACACTTCAGCACATCTGCTCCATTAGTAGCACACCACCTGATAAAAAGTGAAGCGTCCAGAAGACATGGTCGGATGTCAATGTAACTTCGTACACGTACACAACATAGGCGAGTAGAGTTGCAATTCTCTGTGACAGGTAGATCGGCCACCGGAGCGCATTAGCGTTTTCCGTGTTTAGTGTTGTTACGAGGCTTGGTACAGTATATAAGGGGTGGCATCAGATGGTGAGTGATCACTGTGAAGGACACGGATGCTGCGTACTCATGCGAGACACCGTTATCGCCAACTGGCAGAATTCGAAAGAGGTCTCATTGTGGAGGTCCATTTGGCTGGCTGGTCGAATCGTGCATTATCCTCATTTGTAGACCATTTGGATGTGACAGTGGCATGACGTTAAGACTGCATGCGAACGTGAAGGAAGGCATACTCTCATCAAGATTCCGGGCGACCACGTCTGGCTACTACACTCCTGGAAATGGAAAAAAGAACACATTGACACCGGTGTGTCAGACCCACCATACTTGCTCCGGACACTGCGAGAGGGCTGTACAAGCAATGATCACACGCACGGCACAGCGGACACACCAGGAACCGCGGTGTTGGCCGTCGAATGGCGCTAGCTGCGCAGCATTTGTGCACCGCCGCCGCCAGTGTCAGCCAGTTTGCCGTGGCATACGGAGATCCATCCCAGTCTTTAACACTGGTAGCATGCCGCGACAGCGTGGACGTGAACCGTATGTGCAGTTGACGGACTTTGAGCGAGGGCGTATAGTGGGCATGCGGGAGGCCGGGTGGACGTACCGCCGAATTGCTCAACACGTGGGGCGAGAGGTCTCCACAGTACATCGATGTTGTCGCCAGTGGTCGGCGGAAAGTGCACGTGCCCGTCGACCTGGGACCGGACCGCAGCGACGCACGGATGCACGTCAAGACCGTAGGATCCTACGCAGTGCCGTAGGGGACCGCACCGCCACTTCCCAGCAAATTAGGGACACTGTTGCTCCTGGGATATCGGCGAGGACCATTCGCAACCGTCTCCATGAAGCTGGGCTACGGTCCCGCACACCGTTAGGCCGTCTTCCGCTCACGCCCCAACATCGTGCAGCCCGCCTCCAGTGGTGTCGCGACAGGCGTGAATGGAGGGACGAATGGAGACGTGTCGTCTTCAGCGATGAGAGTCGCTTTTGCCTTGGTGCCAATGATGGTCGTATGCGTGTTTGGCGCCGTGCAGGTGAGCGCCACAATCAGGACTGCGTACGACCGAGGCACACAGGGCCAACACCCGGCATCATGGTGTGGGGAGCCACCTCCTACACTGGCCGTACACCACTGGTGATCGTCGAGGGGACACTGAATAGTGCACGGTACATCCAAACCGTCATCGAACCCATCGTTCTACCATTCCTAGACCGGCAAGGGAACTTGCTGTTCCAACAGGACAATGCACGTCCGCATGTATCCCGTGCCACCCAACGTGCTCTAGAAGGTGTAAGTCAATTACCCTGGCCAGCAAGATCTCCGGATCTGTCCCCCATTGAGCATGTTTGGGACTGGATGAAGCATCGTCTCACGCGGTCTGCACGTCCAGCACGAACGCTGGTCCAACTGAGGCGCCAGGTGGAAATGGCATCGCAAGCCGTTCCACAGGACTACATCCAGCATCTCTACGATCGTCTCCATGGGAGAATAGCAGCCTGCATTGCTGCGAAAGGTGGATATACACTGTACTAGTGCCGACATTGTGCATGCTCTGTTGCCTGTGTCTATGTGCCTGTGGTTCTGTCAGTGTGATCATGTGATGTATCTGACCCCAGGAATGTGTCAATAAAGTTTCCCCTTCCTGGGACAATGAATTCACGGTGTTCTTATTTCAATTTCCAGGAGTGTATATATTGGTTCAAACGGCTCTGAGCACTATGGGACTCAACTGCTGAGGTCATTAGTCCCCTAGAACTTAGAACTAGTTAAACCTAACTAATCTAAGGACATCACAAACATCCATGCCCGAGGCAGGATTCGAACCTGCGACCGTAGCGGTCTTGCGGTTCCAGATTGCAGCGCCTTTAACAGTACGGCCACTTCGGCCGGCGTCTGGCTACTACAGATTAGGACTACCATATTGTGCACCAATCAAATTGTAACGTCTTCACACCTGCGTCTGGGCTCTGAAAACAACTAGTGTTCTCCATGCACGTTCTGTGTCATCCCGAATATCGAGGCGATCTGGGGAGAGGTCCCATTCTTCTAGTGTTTCGAAGAGACACAGCCGTGCTACTCCAGGTGTCATGGTGTGGGAAGCCATCGGGATAGAGTATGACTTCAGGTCACAGCTGGTAGTGATTGAGGGAACTGCGACAACTCAACGGTACGTCGCGGACATCCTGTGTCTTCGTGTCTTATCTCTCATGCAACAGGATCGTGGTGCCATTTTTCGGCAGAACAGCGCCCGTCCACACATGGCACGCGTTTCTGTGAACTGTCTGCTTGACACTGAGGTACTCTTGTGGCCAGCAAGATCGTTGGATCTGTCCCCAACAGAACAAGTGTGTGATCAGCTTCGGGGTCAATCCAATACCGGTTCCACTATCCAGGATATCAGGAACCAGTTACAACAGTTGTGGGCCAGCGTGCCCTCGGAGATGCAACGGGTTTATGACACCACTCCCAAACGAATTAGTGCACGCATCCGGGCTGGAAGGGGTACAACGTCCGACAGATACGTGGTCTCATGCCAGATTCTTGACAAATTTGATTCGATTTTCTAATCACTGAAATAACCTCAGATAACCTCTCAACCTGCGAAGTCTCGTTTCGTGCTCTCCTCCGCTTCTGCCTGCTTCACTTTTTTTTGTCAGGCAGTGCGCATTAATAACAAATTAATTTGGAGAACAATACTACCTAAGTAGACGATACTAGCCAGGCCTCCACGCGACTGGTAAAACCATTAAAAATATTGAATACCAAAAGGTAGTTATAAGAGGTATCATGATTACGGAACAGGATTACCGTTAGAATTATCGGTATCGTGTATAATTTGCACAAGGAGAGATACAGTTAAGGCTGAAAAGGAAAATAAATTGGTCCTATTTGTGCGCACTGGTCTGTAGACACACTATATGTCGTTGTGCAAATGGAAATCAATTACACGGTAACTGACCACCGATGTTTAACTACCACATAGGTTCCGAGCTGGAGCATTGTTTTTCGAAGGTACAAAGTCAAGTTTGTCTTCATGTGAAAAACACGTTTATATCACTCGTCGTTCCCATACTCTACAGGAGAGAGAAATTTTACTTCCAACAGAACGGCGTATCAACTAGATGTACGAATTTCGTTCGTTCACAATCTTCCACGATACCCTACTGTATAAGACGAGTAAGCACGACTGAGATCCTCCACCTTCTTCAGATTTGGCATTGTTGGTCTCATACGTGCAGGGGAACCCTATAAGATGTTACGCGACACATATCACCGACTATGCCGGCACACATTCTGCAAACTGTGGAAATGTTCTGTGCAGGAACTGCAGCTGATGTTTTGACAAAATAATGTTGCTCAAGCAACATTCTTTCGTAATCAGAAGTACCTGTACCCTGCTGGTAGTATTTTTATGCAACTGTAGTAACTGTGAAATGCGAACGCCCTCGTTATGTTTTAGTATTCACACAGTTTTTACTCTTCCTAAAATCTGTACCCATTTTGAGAGTGCCTACGTGTTTTCTCTTGTATGCCCAGGTGTTAAAATGCTTCAAATACTAAAATAGATGAAATAAAAGCAGTATCCCTGGTACTTTCTCAAACAAATTTGCCACGGATGTTTATGCATTATTGTTATCGTAATCCTTCAAAACCAACCTTTCTTCATGCCCATTTCCTTTACTACATGAATCACGGCATCATCTCCTGTGCACCATCTTAAGGATCCATAATGGTCTGCTTTTCTTGCAAATAGGTTAAAGGACCATTGAAATCACGTACAGACATTTGTGTTGTTGCTTGTGGTCCAAAATTTAACAACGTCGCCATCCTGATGTTTCTGTGCATTGAAAACCAGTTACTCGTATCCATGTTCCTTCTGCGTGGTTTCTAAAGTCATTTATCCAACCTCCACTTCTCTCTTGGAATCCAGCGAACAAATTCCCTGGCTCATTTACAACCCATTCGATTGGCTACATATCCCTCCCATTCTCTTTATTTTCATTGCAGTCGTCAGATCCGCGATGTTATTTTCACACGTTTCGATTTTTTAGCCACTAGTGTTCTCCTCGCGTTTCACGACCCTGCCGTAACTCCATAACTTCAGCACGAGATATGATACATCTAGCTTCTTGGCTGTACCTATTCGTAACACTAAATCTTTCTCCATCTCCTTCTCTCTTTCAGTTATACGACTCAGGGACAAACTACCCACTCCATTAACCTGCATCTGATCCATAACCGCGCTGCGTAGGTTCAAATGGTTCAAATGGCTCTGAGCACTATGGCACTTAACAGCTGTGGTCATCAGTCCCCTAGAACTTAGAACTACTTAAACCTAACTAACCTAAGGACATCACACACATCCATGCCCGAGGCAGGATTCGAACCTGCGACCGTAGCAGTCGCGCGGTTCCGGACTGAGCGCCTAGAACCGCTAGACCACCGCGTCAGGCCGCTGCGTAGAGATGAAGAGTAAAGCCTTACTTAACTTCTCATGTGATTAATATCTTATGGTTGGGATTCACAGTCATATAATATTTCTTAAAAGACATCATAGTTGCCGTTAACTGTATAAAATATTTATTGTTGCATTCTGTCAGAATATAAAACTATCCGACATCAAAATGCAGCCTTTTGACTGTGAGAGTCCCACAAGATCCTATGAGTACGACACTTATTACATCGTAAAATGTTGTTAAATATATACTTAACTGTCGATGTTATCATCGTTCTAATAATCTATCACACATACAAGTTCAGGTGCACTGACAAATTAAGAAATTAAAGCTTTACTTATTATCATCGGCGTATGTTTCCTACCGGCAGATGTCACCTCTTCTTTCTGTCCAACTGCGAACGAATATTTAATAATAATAATAATAATAATAATAATAATACAGTTTTCCTGATAATACAGTTTTCCTATTTATTTCACTTTTTCCTTTTCATCTCATTTGCAAACTTTAATCCATTATTTCTCTTTTCCCGGGACTAGTCATCAACCTTCTCTCTGTAACAGGTACTGTCCCTTCCGTACTACGGCCGTGAATTTCTACTAGTGTGTCATTACTTGCACTCGACAGGAATGTTATGTCATGAGAAAATTATTAAACTCATTGTTAATAAGACACACATTACTGTACTACCTATTTTGTTACTATAAATTAAATGTACTAAGCATGTCTGATTAAATGTAAGGCAGAGTCTGAAGAACCCAGTTCTGCCGTGTAAGGCAAATTAATAACAAGTCTGCTCTTTCTTAGTTCCCCTGTCTCTTCTTAGTAATATCCGATTTGCGTCTCTCAACTGTTTCCTAAACAAGACTCAGATTTTGAATCGTCCATGACGCAGTACACACAACACGTATTTCCTGATTGACAAATCAGAAGCTTAGTTCAAAACTGAATGACCTGTAGATTAAAACTGAAGAAACTGCAAAAAGGTGGGAATTTAAGGAGATGGGACCTGGATAAACTGAAAGAACCAGAGGTTGTACAGAGTTTCAGGGAGAGAATAAGGGAACAATTGACAGGAATGGGGGAAAGAAATACAGTAGAAGAAGAATGGGTAGCTTTGAGGGATGAAGTAGCGAAGGCAGCAGAGGATCAAGTAGGTAAAAAGACGAGGGCTAGTAGAAATCCTTGGGTAACAGAAGAAATATTGAATTTGATGAAAGGAGAAAATATAAAAATGCAGTAAATGAAGCAGGCAAAAAGGAATACAAACGTCTCAAAAATGAGATTGACAGGAAGTGCAAAATGGCTAAGCAGGGATGGCTAGAGGACAAATGTAAGGATGTAGAGGCCTATTTCACTAGGGGTAAGATAGATACTGCCTACAGGAAAATTAAAGATACCTTTGGAGATGAGAGAACGACTTGTATGAATATCAAGAGCTCAGATGGAAACCCAGTTCTAAGCAAAGAAGGGAAAGCAGAAAGGTGGAAGGAGTATATAGAGGGTCTATACAAGGGCGATGTACTTGAGGACAATATTATGGAAATGGAAGAGGATGTAGATGAAGATGAAATGGGAGATATGATACTGCGTGAAGAGTTTGACAGAGCACTGAAAGACCTGAGTCGAAACAAGGCCCCCGGAGTAGACAACATTCCATTGGAACTACTGACGGCCTTGGGAGAGCCAGTCCTGACAAAACTCTACCATCTGGTGAGCAAGATGTATGAAACAAGCGAAATACCCTCAGACTTCAAGAAGAATATAATAATTCCAATCCCAAAGAAAGCAGGTGTTGACAGATGCGAAAATTACCGAACTATCAGTTTAATAAGTCACAGCTGCAAAATACTAACGCGAATTCTTTACAGACGAATGGAAAAACTAGTAGAAGCCAACCTCGGGAAAGATCAGTTTGGATTCCGTAGAAACACTGGAACACGTGAGGCAATACTGACCTTACGACTTATCTTAGAAGAAAGATTAATGAAAGGCAAACCTACGTTTCTTGCATTTGTAGACTTAGAGAAAGCTTTTGACAATGTTGACTGGAATACTCTCTTTCTAATTCTAAAGGTGGCAGGGGTAAAATACAGGGAGCGAAAGGCTATTTACAATTTGTACAGAAACCAGATGGCAGTTATAAGAGTCGAGGGACATGAAAGTGAAGCAGTGGTTGGGAAGGGAGTAAGACAGGGTTGTAGCCTCTCCCCGATGTTATTCAATCTGTATATTGAGCAAGCAGTAAAGGAAACAAAAGAAAAATTCGGAGTAGGCATTAAAATTCATGGAGAAGAAATAAAAACTTAGAGGTTCACCGATGGCATTGTAATTCTGTCCGAGACAGCAAAGGACTTGGAAGAGCAGTTGAATGGCATGGACAGTGTCTTGAAAGGAGAATATAATATGAACATCAACAAAAGCAATACAAGGATAATTGAATGTAGTCTAATTAAGTCGGGTGATGCTGAGGGAATTAGATTAGGAAATGAGACACTTAAAGTAGTAAAGGAGTTTTGCTATTTGGGGAGCAAAATAACTGATGATGGTCGAAGTAGAGAGGATATGAAATGTAGACTGGCAATGGCAAGGAAAGCGTTTCTGAAGGAGAGAAATTTGTTAACATCGAGTAAAGATGTAAGTGTCAGGAAGTCATTTCTGAAAGTATTTGTATGGAGTGTAGCCATGTATGGAAGTGAAACATGGACGATAAATAGTTTGGACAAGAAGAGAATAGAAGCTTTCGATATGTGGTGCTACAGAAGAATGCTGAAGATTTGATGGGTAGATCACATAACTAATGAGGAAGTATTGAATAGGATTGGGGAGAAGAGAAGTTTGTGGCACAACTTGACCAGAAGAAGGGATCGGTTGGTAGGACATGTTTTGAGGCATCAAGGGATCACCAATTTAGTATTGGAGGGCAGCGTGGAGGGTAAAAATCGTAGAGGGAGACCAAGAGATGAATACACTAAACAGATTCAGAAGGATGTAGGTTGCAGTAGGTACTGGGAGATGAAAAAGCTTGCACAGGATAGAGTAGCATGGAGAGCTGCATCAAACCAGTCTCAAGACTGAAGACCACAACAACACAGTTCAAAAATGGCTCTGAGCACTATGCGTCTTAACTTCTGAGGCATCAGTCCCCTAGAACTTACAACTACTTAAACCTAACCAACCTAAGGTCATCACATATATCCATGCCCGAGGCAGGATTCGAACCTGCGACCGTAGCAGTCGCGCGGTTCCAAAATGTAGCGCCTAGAACCGCTCGGCCAGGAAGCTTAGTTTTGAAACTCCTATTTAAATTACCGAATGCACACCAGGCTGTTTCGCTGTCTCTTCTTAGTAATGTCAGATTTGCATCTGTCAGTTGTTCGCTCAACAACACTCAGATATTGAATCGTCCGTGACCCAATACACACAGCAAATACTTCATGATTGGACGTATTGGGATCTTGGTTTTGAAACCCTATTTAATTACCAAGAACACAACAGGCCGTTTTTACTGTTATGTTTCTTCCTTCAGGTGTCCATTTAGTCATTGTCTTCAGCTGCCCGAATGCAAAAAAATCATCAACTGGGTCCATAGCTACATTCTGTAAACTGCTACTCTTTTCTTTTCGACGTGTTCATTGAACATTATGTTAGTCTTATTACAACAGAATTTCAAATCTACTGTCCAACTTGCTCTATTAAGTTCTTACATTCGTTGACTGAAACCTATCTGCTCACAGGTAACCGGTAAAATATCACCGGATAAACGAATGTGATCCACTTAGGCTTCATTAATCAGTATTCCTTCTTCATTCTCCCAGTTTAACAATCTTAAAAACTCTCTTTGCGTGCGCCGGGTACAGTTAAAGCTTATGGAGACTCGACTCATATTAGTTGATAGTTTCATGATAAACAGACATATGGCAGCTCCAACTCTAATTTCAGGTTCTCACTAATGACATCTTTGTCATGTTGTATGCATGTAAACAGTGGTACGTGCCAAAACAAGGTTGCTAGTAACAGTAACGTGTGCAGTGTTCCGTACCTATCCAACGTTAACGTGAATTTGCGTGACAGAGTAATAGCACAAACTATAAGAGCCGTCCTTAACATTGCGCTGAATCATGTATTCATTTTTTAAGTTGTTATACTTCATTATTTCAAAAATTCGTATTGCCAATCTAACTATCATAAACTGAAACAACGCAGACCTTTAAAATTTTTATTTTTGAGAGGTTTCACATCAATTTTTCATTAACTCGCTATAAACAGTATTGCTGCGACCTTCTGTTATTGTATTAGCTCATATTGCAATGAAGCTCTTACTGCATATGCCCCAACTAACATTTACTGAACAACGTATATTCATCTGTTGCATTTCAGGTTGCTTTTTAAAAAACATTGTTAAATATTACGCTTTAGTAGTACATCTTCTTGTATTTTAATTTTAGTTGTGTGACTTTCAGCGTACATGGGGAAACTGTCGTCTCACTACCGTGAACAGACGGCAGAGAAAACAGATAAGAGAGTGCGTCTTACGGAAGAGGTCATTTCTGGCATGCAAGTTATAAAAATGTATGCCTGGGAGAAACCTTTCGCCAGTCTTATAGAGATGGCAAGAAAGTGAGTATTTCTTTACATTTGTGAGTAGTGTTCCATAATGTAAC
The DNA here is from genome assembly GCF_021461395.2 of Schistocerca americana. NCBI lineage: Eukaryota > Metazoa > Arthropoda > Insecta > Orthoptera > Acrididae > Schistocerca > Schistocerca americana. The sequence goes on along the minus strand of NC_060120.1, from coordinate 378,546,495 downwards.
TGTCCTTAGCAACTAAGATGTCCATTGTTATATGAATGCAGCATCTTTCTTTTAAATTAATAACAAAATTTTGCTGTCGTATCAGCTGGCTTATATGTGGATTTAATGAAGTTAATGCTGTACTGCAAGTATGCGTTGTAATCTGTAGCTAAAAATGCGTCACAGGCTTCAGAAATAAGCCCTGCGGAGCAGAACAAATTTTTGAAACTGAAAGTTATTTTATTTATATGTAACATCCTCAATGTAAAGTTTTATTCTCCCAGATATTCACTATTTCATATGTCAACTTTATATACTCCTTCTACTCTTTTTTGTCAACCTAGATAATCGTCACTTCCTTAAGCGATGTTAGTGGACGAAAAAGGTTTTCTGGATTTTTATAGGATTATCTTGCTGTCCGCTATTTCGGTCTCCTGCCGTTTTTAAGCTACTGCCTGTGTTTCCAGAAAATAATCGTCGACAGAGCCACGTTACTTCCCGAATGGATTTTTCACAACTACTCAGCTTTCCCGCCAAAGTTTCTTGTATTAAATTTATGCTACTGTCTCGATATCATCATATTCCCTTAAACCACATAGATTTTATTTTGGTTTTGGGAGAGAACTCTATAACCTTCACAATCTGTCTGGCGAGGCAGTTAAAGTATTTACGTGACATGTCGTAGTATAGTGTTCACTAATACTGATGTGAAGAACCAAATTTGATACGAAATTTCGCACTCATAGTTCGCATTTATTTCCATCTTACCTCCTTATACAAAATAAATAACAAAAGGATTAATTGGTTTACCAAAAAATCGAAAATATATTTCGTTCTAGCGCATACGTCAAGTTGTCCACAACTTTACAAACATATCTCCATAAGAGCTTAAAACATTGGTCCGAATCAGGACCCGGACACACACCTTTCATCGAGTTCGTGTTCCTGTCTTTCACATGATTTTAAGCTGTCAGGAAGGTTCACAGCCGTTGTCGTTCAGATGCAGATAGAAAGTTTCACGTTGGAAGTTTAACGTCGCGTCGATAGTGATGTCTTCAGAGAAGGTGACGAACTCAGTTTCACAATAAACTGGACAGAAATCAGCCATTGACTTGGAGACATAGGGAAACTATGGAAATCTAGTTAAGTATGGGCATACTAGGATTTTGATGAGGCTAGCGTCACAATCAAGTGAGGTTATTGCTCTGGGCGATTCAGAGGTAGTATAAGTATGTGACATGGAAGATGTCAAAAGTGTAACGTCGCCTTCTGTCCTATGGTCTTACAGATAATGGTATACATGCCGGTATAAATAGCATTCATTTCAGAAGAGCTACTGAAAAAGGACCATGACATTTGAGACAGTCAACGTACACTATGTGATCAAAAGTATCCGGACATCCCCAAAAACATACGTTTTTCATATTAGGTACATCGTATTGCCACCTACTGCCATGTAATCCATATCCGCGACCTCAGTAGTCATTAGACATCGTGAGAGAGCAGAATGGGGCGCTCCGCGGAACTCACTGACTTCGAACGTAGTTGGGTGATTGAGTGTCACTTGTGTCATACGTCTGTACGCAAGATTTCCACGCTCTTAAATATCCCTAGGTTCACTGTTTCTGATGTGTGAATGAAGTGGAAACGTCAAGGGACACGTACAGCACAAAAGCGTACAGGCCGACCTCGTCTGCTCACTGACAGAGACGGCCGACAGTTGAAGAGGGTCGTAATAGGCAGACATGTATCCAGACCATCACACAGGAATTCCAAACTGCATCAGGATCCACTGCAAGTACTATGAAATTTAGGCGGCAGGTGAGAAAACTTGAATTTCATGGTCGAGCGGCTGCTCATGAGCCAAACATCACGTCGGTTAATGCCAAACGACGCTTTACTTGGTGTAAGGAGCGTAAACATTGGACGATTGAACAGGTAAAAATCTTTGCGTGGAGTGTCGAATCACGGTACGCAATGTGGCGATCCGATGGCAGGGTATTGGTATGTCGAATGCCCGGTGAACGTCATCTGCCAGAGTGTGTAGTGCCGACAGTAAAATTCTGTGGCGGTGGTGTTATAGTGTGGTCGTGTCTTATATGGAGGGGGCTTGCATCCCCTGTTGTTTTGCGTGACACTACCACAGCACAGGCCTACATTGATTTGAGCGCCTTCTTGCTTCCCAATGTTGAAGAGCAATTCGGGGATGGCGATTGCATCTTTCAAAACGATCGAGCACCTGTTCGTAATGCACGGTCTGTGGCGGAGTGGTTACACAATAATAACAACTCTGTAATGGATTGGTCTGCGCAGAGTCCTGACCTGTATCCTATAGAACACCTTTGTGCAGCACTGCGTGAAGAATGGGCTGCCATTCCTAAGAAACCCTCCAGCACCTGATTGAACGTATGCCTGTGAGTGTGGAAGCTATCATCAAGAATAAGGGTGGGCCAACACCATATTGAATTCTATCATTACAGAATGGAGGGCGCCACGAACCTGTAAATCATTTTCAGCCAGGTGTACAGATACTTTTGAGCACGTAGTGTATGTCCCAATTAGTGGCTAAAAATCAATTCAGAAATTAAACCATAGAAACTCATACACCATGTACACCCTTGTATCTGCTGTGCTTTAATACCAGCATCAAAGCCTTTTGATGGGTGTAATAAAATCAAACACTATGCATTCTGAAACTGAAAATTATACATATTCTGATTTCTAGCTGAAATCAAGCATTGATTTTAGCCATGGGCGACCTGTTATTTTCATATTACGTATGTAGCAACATATTTTCTGCGAAATAATGAATACTTGGATTATATTTTTAACATTCAGCCAGGTAAAAACATAATCAACAAAGTTGTAAACATTTTATCTGCGTTTATTTCTGTATATAATTTTTACAATCGCCAGAACTACCATTTATTAAATGAATTCCGCTTCTTCAGCAAGCAGGACTGGAAGACAACGTATCAGTTTGCTAGAAATCTGAAAAATACGTGTAAAATACAGAAACAGTTTGGAGAGCAGAAGAAGACCACATGGGAAAAGTTGATTACTAACAAAAATGTTGTAGTGAGTCGTATAATATTACCATTTTATCGCCTCAAAATCTTCGTCATACATATAAGTTTTAGATCTGAGGATCAACATAAATGCTCCTTGTAGTGAGTATTCATACAGATTAACAAAAAAAAAAAAAAAAAAAAAAAAAAAAAATGCTTCAAATGGCACTATGGGACTTAACATCTGTGGTCATCAGTCCCCAAGAACTCAGAACTACTTAAACCTAAGGACATCACACACATCCATGCCCGAGGCAGGATTCGAACCTGCGACCGTAGCAGTCGCATGGCTCCGGACTGAGCGCCTAGAACCGCGAGACCACCGCGGCCGGCCAGGTTAACAAAAATTTGCTACTATGGTCTACAAATGTATACGCCAGCACAGCTACTGATGTTGTACTCTGTGTTGCGTACTATTGTTGTCCTTATAATAGTGGCTCTTATTCAGCTACACTAGCACTCATGCTTTATATGCAAGCCAAACCGAAATCTAGCAATAAAGTTTCAGATGGAATAATACTATAGGTCTAAGCGATTGAAATTTGTACATTACAATTTTCTTTACATTCATATCGAAATAAATACAGGTACAATGCATTTACATTTCAGTGTCCGATGCGGATAAACCTTCATGTCTATTTGTCTGAAATGGAGGTTTTTATTCTTTCTCTTACGTGCCAAACACGAGAAAAATTAAAAATTGGCGGCACATGATCTTTCTTTAGTTTTCTTCCGACAACAGAGACCTCGATTTGAAACATTCAAGCAACAAATGTTTGCTGCAAAGCGTGAAAGGTTTTTTTTTTTTTCGTTGAAAATGTTTCCCTTTCAAGGCAGAGTTTGAAACATTCCTTCGCCCTCACCAGTGGGAAAACTGTTACTGGTGTTAATGGTTACGTAAGAAGAGGTTCGTTTCGTGAACAAAAATTAAACGCACAATAATTAATGTTTAACGAACTTTCGTACGAACTTTTACGAGACTAGTGTATAAACTGTGACCTTTATCAGTAAATTCGCAACCTTTTTGCACAAATACACATTTTTAAATAGAGGACGACATGCATCTCTTCGGTAATAATACCACTCCTAAGTTTCAGCCTATAATTTAAAGCGTTATCGCGAAAATTTTCGCATTTTTAAAACAATCTTGCATACAGAAAGAAATACAGTAATCGGTTCCTTTCTTTAACCGAAAAGATATAAGTTTTATGAAGACCTGAGTTTCATCCGCTACACCACAAACATATTGCCATACACATACGCACGTTACAGTCATTCAAAAAATGGTTCAGATGGCTCTAAGCACTATGGGACTTAACATCTGAGGTCATCAGTCCCCTAGACTTAAAACTACTTAAACCTAACCAAACTAAAGACATCACACACATCCATGCCCGAGGCAGGATTCGAACCTGAGACCGTAGCAGCAGCGCGGTTCAGGACTGAAGGGCCTAGAACCACTCTGCCACAGCGGCCGGTTACAGTGGTTCATTCGCGAAGCGGCCCACTACCAAAGCTGGGGTCGCACGCCTGCATGGTGTCGTTCGACTCTGACGCAGCCGGTTCGAATCCTGACAGTGGATGAAATCTTCACTGCAGGTATTTGGGTGGCGAGGGGAGGAGAGGTGATGGATGAAAGGTCCTGGTCACCAGACTTTGCACCATTGTTCTGAACTGAATTCCATCACACTTCCATTGTGTCCCCTGTAGTGAGGGCATATGACACTGTTAACCGTGATCCGTGTGTCGGATGGGGATGAAAAGTGCGGCGGCCCTCTTGGTGCTATTCGGGAGGAATAGGCTTATATGCCGGTTCCGTATGACATCCTCTCCCTTCTCTCATCATCACACAACAAAATCATTACACCACTGCAGTCACCTACACGCAACAGAGTGATGAGACGGCTCTCGTATACAGAGTGGAAAAATCACTTTGTGCACGGAAGAAGAAAATCCTTTCCTCAGGGTCTCCCATCAAACAATGCGATGCTTTTTTTTTTCTCTCTTTCTTTCTCTATTCCACACTACTCCAGCTTCCCTACAGCGAAACATAACACGTCGTATGCAGGTCAGAGGAAGGTAACGGAAAACCACTACTACTAAAACCTCGGTGAAGGCAGCGGTGTGTGATTCCCGTGTTGTTTCCACCGCATATGTCTTCTGCGTACTAATGAGTGCGTGACCCGCAGAAAAATTCTTATCTGGCAGCAAAAGGACGATTTTGCTCCCATGACGTACATCGGTCTCTTAACGCTCACCATTCCGCTTGCTCCTGTTATAGAATGCTGTTTCACTTGAGGGTACTTCTTCTCCAACACAACGTTATTCAGCTGCCATAGAAAGCACATAATGTGTCGATGTACTGAAGGACGGCATCTCTGCCATTTCAAACTGTCAAACTGATAGCACGTACGGCTTCGCCTAGCTTAATGCCACATATTTAACATAATTTCAGTGTTAACAGGAATCAGTATTTGTCAACTGCGTCATTTCTTTAGCTAGGCAAGATTTTGGTTCGCTTAACAATTCGCTTACCGCAAAGGCATCAATCAGTCACTCCTTGAGTACTGCAACATCTTGATTTTATTTAGAAATGGAAATGGAAATGAAGTCCCATGCTTCCTGACAGAGCGTAGGGGAACGATGCGGGAGACCCGCATCGCCGTACTAGGCTAGGTCCTATTGGAGGTGGTTTGCCGTTGCCTTCCTCAGACCGTAATGGGAATGAATGATGATGATGAAGCGACACAACAACACCCAGTCATGTCGGGGCAGGTGGAAAACCCTGACCCCGCCGGGAATCGAGCCCGGGACCCTGTGCTCGGGAAACGAGAACGCTACCGCGAGACCAGGAGCTGCGGACCATTTAGAAATATTTCGTAAAAATTTAGGTGTGCCATGCCGCGCAGTTAGAAAAACGTTTCAAGTGTAAATTATGTTTTCAAACTATCTGACACTGAAACTGTGTACCAAACCAACAGCCCAAACCAGAGCCTTAACTTTCATCTGCAATACTAATCGGCAAACACGAATCCGCCTCATAGCTTCAATTTTCTCCTTTCCGAACAGCACAGATGCTCTTCTGCGTACCTTTTTGGACTAGCGTTTACGAAAAACAAGTATATCCTATGCTGGTTTAGCCACAGAGGTTGTTTTCTGAATATTCATTTCACTGTATGGTGGATTATATTTCGTCTTCACACTTCCTGACAGTGTTCAACTGTTACAGTTTCAGAACAACATATAAGAGGCAGTAGAATGAAATACCGTTCGCGGATATTCTGTTTGTCTCATCACTCGATCGTACCAAATTTCAGTTATGGAAAAACTGTTCTAAACGTTCAAAAACAAACCGAAGCCAGTGCTGAAGAATACACTCAAGAATTCTAGTATACCGTACCCTCTGGATCCGCTAAATGTTCGCCACTGAAACAGTAATACACTCACGTATGAAAAACAGCCACATGCACACTTCTTCCTTTTCTTGTGCCTTTGTCCCGCATCGGTGCAGGGTCAGCATGGGTATTAATGGATTTGGCATGGTTAGTTTAAGGAGGGGCCAAATGCCCTCCGTGCCGCCAGCCCGTTACCCGTGGAACGGAAATGTGTACCACAAGCGTTGGCGCCAAGTGTTCATGTGAATGTGAGCGAAAGTTTTTTTAAATGTTCGCTAGTGGCATGATCAAGGCAGGTCTTGGGTACCAGCCTGGTATTACCTATTGTGATGTGGGAAACCGAAGCCACACAAACACACACACACACACACACACACACACACACACACACACACACACAAAGGTTTGCGTCTACGCACCTATTCATCCAGCTCAGCAAGTCGTTAGAGGATGAGTGGTTTCAGAGATGTGGTCGGTCGATTATTAATTTTTATGCGATTACTCTCTTTAGCAGATTTGTACCAAATTACCATCTCGTGATTACAGCCCGTCTCATTACTGATTCTACACACGCGCACACACACGCGCACACGCACACACACACACACACACACACACACACACACACACACATACACACACACAGTAACACGGAGTGATTCATTTAATCCGACGACGATGTTTGAGGCGGGACTCGAATCCGCTGTCTCTACTTTCGAGACAGCAACACTGCCCCGAAACCACAGACGCCAGCGACTAGTCGCTTAACCGCTTCTATTAACCAACCCATTGCATTACCGCAAGCAGTTTCTCTCTTTTTCATTTCGGTACCATCACTTATCTCTGCTAACGGTAAATTGTCGCTGTCAGCGACCAAGTGGTATTCATCTTCATGGAAACCGTCACTAATACACCCTTATGCGGTAGCGCTCCAACGGAAAACGTCCAGTTCCATTACCGGTGATGGAAAAAGTATGATCAGTATTTTCCTGTCAGGAGGAGGAAAAGTGAGAGTGTACATTGGGTCAACTCAATGGTTAAGGCTCTGCCCATCCCCAGGCGCGTAAAATGAGATTGAAACTTCATTATAGCTATCCTGTTTACCTCAATCGTTTGAGGCGAACGAATCGTTCACAACGGTGAGACCAATATCATCTCTCGTCTTTATCCGATCTCAAAACTGACGACTCCTTGAACCATATAATCTTGCTTCCAAATTTTTCCGTAGTACTTCATAGACAGGTCACGTCACGTAGTTGACACTGATCACGTTCGTAGCGTCGGAAACTCGGATTTTGCAGCAAGCCCTACATATACTATTTCGGGGAGAACGCGATAGTGTGGTGAAACATCTTAGTTCAGAAGAAGTCTAGAAACACTATTTGTAAATATTAACATGTTACCTCTGTTTAAAACAATGTGTAATCGTGGCTTTTTGTCAAATATTTCCGTATTGTCCAACCACAACTAACACGAATGACTTAAGAAAATCAAGAAGTTCAGGCCTTAGCATGAAAACTCGCCCCTCCTGCCGGATGATCCTTGAATAAAATGAACTGAGCATCCAGCAATGTTAATGTGGTAACAGGTGTCGTTCGCTCTCTTCTCATAGCATCTTGTAATCTCTACACGTATAGCCTATCGTGTTACTGGACGAGTTATCTTACACTGACTGCGAAGCACGTGGACCTTCCATGTCGCTAGCACGAAGTTTCAGCCTATTCCCTTTGTTTACTCATTGCTGCTTCCACCTATTACAAAACTACAACAGTTCTCTGCACGAGACTCATCAGTCATCCAGGAATCAGATTTTAATCGGCAGTCTAGACCCAGGCTAAAAATGGATCCTATTTCAATATTTTACCATGATTCTTTATAGCCCAGGATGATATAGCACAATACTCTTAATTCTAACAGACAAATAGGCTGAGAGAGTACCTTCCCGTGCCAGGACTTCCAAATCCTCTATGACTTTGCAAAATAACTCACATGTTTTAGCGGAGAAGAGGAGTATCACAATTCAGTTTATTGATGTGAAAGGACCGATGAAAGACCCAAATGAAACACACAATTCGCTGCTTAGTGATGCATAGATCCCGATTTCCTTCTTTGAGATGCAAACAGATCTCGTCGTAAATGGAAGTTAAAAAAAGGAAAGAAAAAGCTGACTGCAGTTACACTAATCGTCATAAAACAGTGCTGAACTCAAGACAAGGTGGACTGCCGTCATTGTTTGCAAGCAGGTGCCACACGTACGAAATGATTACACATTTTAAGATTTGAAGGAGCAACATTTATGGCGCTACACACACACACACACACACACACACACACACATATATATATATATATATATATATATATATATATATATATATATATATATATATACGGCGTCGGACCCCATGGTAGTGGATAGATGTTACGGCAGGTCCCGGATGTAGTTCTGTTAGACTCTATCCCATGCTGCTTGGACCTGAACTCACAGTTCCCGCAGATTCGTCGGTAGAGATGCGGTCTTGATTGCATGCTCCTTGGCATCCCGCACATTCTCCAATGGGAAGAGATCTGGCGATGGCAATCCACAGTTGAAATGCAAGCTATGAAGGTGGCAGCAGTATAAGGACTCACGTTATCCTGGTGAAATATGGCAGTGGCGTGAGCGTTCACGAATGATGGAACCACCGGTCATCAGTCCCCTAGAACTTAGAACTACTTAAACCGAACTAACCTAAGGACATCACTCACATCCATGCCCGAGGCAGGATTCGAACCTGCGACCGGAGCGGTCGCGCGGTTCCAGACTGAAGTGCCTAGAGCCGCTCGGCCACAACGGCCGGCAGCGCTGTTGGCAGCCGGGGTGCTCTCAGCCCTTGTGAGGTAAACTGAGGAGATACTTGACTGAGAAGTGGCGCCTCCGGTCACGAAAACTGACAACGGTCAGTAGAGCGGTATGCTGACCACATGCCCATTCATATCCGCATCCAGTGACACCCCTAGGCTGAAGGATGACACGGTAGCCGGTCGGTACCGATGGTCCTTCCAATGGCTACTCGGACGGAGCTTAGTTTAGTTCACATCAACCGATGGACACATATCATGGCCCCACTCACGTTCCCCGAATGCGCTGCCGACCATCCGATAGCACTCACTGACACTGCTGACGCAGTGCAACACACCCACCCGGTCTGCCGTTGATTGGTCGCATCCTTCTGTGTTCATTTCTTTTCAAGACGATCAATATACATATTACACAACACGGCTTCTCTGTAAACGTTCGAGCTCTGCTCTCAAGAAACGTAAGAATAGACTACTTCACTTCTTCCACTCTACTGGATACTAAGCAGCAACACGGAAGATCTTCTGTGCTTTGCTGTTAGTAGCACATAATTTGCCCTATGCCACGAAAGGCTATACTTGTAGACATCACAATACGTACGAAGAAGACACTCGTCATTTAATTTCATTAAAGGATCATTCGCTAGGAGGAATGTGCTTGTATGCTACTGTTTCAAGAATTTCATTTCCTTCCGTCACGGAAGAGCCACGATTTCAGTCTAACAGATAGCGTTTCAATAGCTCTTCCGGGCCAAAATGAACGTGTCACGGTTTCACCACATGATCCCTCCCCCTCGCCGTCAATAGTCTCTGAACGCACAGGACATGTTCCTCCCATTCCATTTCTTTCTGTGCCTCTTTCATATTTCTAATTCTGCCCCTTTGTAGTTGCCCTCTCTGCTAGAAACCTTTCGCAGATCTGAGGAACTTCACTTCTGAGATTTCTCGTTGTCTAAGACATTTCCATCAGGTCCCAAAATTCTGTTCCGTGTGGCAAAGCGGGAATTAGAATTTTCACTGTCATCATTTACCGTTTATCGTTCGTTCGGTTCGTTTTCCAGTGACTAAGATTTCTACAGTATACTGTATGGACACTTTTAGAAAGTTGCCAGTATTTTGCAAAATTACCTGAACAAATTTGTTCTAAGAATTTCCCCTAGCATTATAAACACAATGTTCAACATGATGCACAGTGTGGTGTTTTCTTGCGGTGCCGAAGGCATCCATCATGCTAACGAGTTCTTTGTCGCACGTCTGTTTCGTTACCCCATCATTCAAATAAATGTATAAGCAATAATTAAAGAGTAGTGTTTTCGAGATTTCGAGATCTTTGTGGTCTCTCTGGAGCGCTGCGACTAGTTCTCCAGCTCCGATACAGTTGTCTTTCATTCATCTTTTTTTGTGAGATGAGGGAGGGGGGATGTTCAAAATGTGTTTTCTCATTGGTGTCTCAATTTGGGGGACCGTGTCGACAGGTACCCTCCCTCCCTATCCCACAAATACAACTCACCGACTATATCTACATCTTCATCTGCCATTTACATACATACTCCGCAAGCCACTGTATGGTGCTTGGCGGAGGGTATCTGGCACCACTACTAGTCATTTCCTTCCCTACTCAACTCGCAAACGGAGCGAGGGAAAATCGACTGTCTATATGCCTCCATACGAAACAAATTTCTCGCATCTTATCTTCGTGATCCTTAAGCGAAATGTGAGTTGGAAGCAGTCAGCTTCAAATTCCGGCTCTCTAAATTTTCTCAGTAGTCTTCTGCGAGAAGACTCCATGGATTCCTACAGCAAAATGTCGACACGCGCGAGAAAAGGCCACATCCCTTATGAACTTTAAGGTGGGATAATGTTGTCACATTGGCACTAAATTTCACCACCATTCTGCCCAACACCACTGTGGACGTGTCACGCGATGCGAAGGTCATCACACCCCCTCTTACCAACATTTCACTCCTTCTTTTGACGTCTCTGCGACGGAGGTCAGAACCGCGACACCCAGTTTTGAAATCACGCGATTTTCTTATGAGTGGCCTACGGAACCATTCCACACACACTGCCGCATAGAACCGGCACGGAACGCCCTCAGGAAGCGGCATAAAGGGCGTCAGTGAAACAACACCTTCCCTTGAGGCGTTGATACCCATACACTTCACTTCACAGTCGAAAACGATAGTTTGCGGTGCGTGAACAACAGTTCGGTGTTCTCGACTACGTTCGACACCGATACCGCACCATTGGCGTTTCAGCCCTTGTCTAAGGACATCGTGGGGCCGCAACCCACTGAACGTGACACGGGCTCTTTGGAGTGTAGTGCGACCGCAGTTTTTGCTGTGGAATACAGGGTGGAACTACCAGGATCCGTTCGAAAGCATTCGGCGAAATTTGAAAGTGATCCGAAGCAACACAGAGGTTTATGCTTTTTCAGCGCTTCTGTTTCACTCACTCCTTTAGCGTGATCAAGGGTGGGGGGTGGAGGTTACTACATTATCAAGAACCCCCAGTTCGGCAACACCGTCAAGGCCTCCCACGTACCTTTACCGAGCACTTTAAATGTGTACTTGTCGTAGACAAGCTCCTGAATGTAGGCAACCCCACCTAAAGGTCGTTAGGACAGCCGTGAGACTAAGTTCCTCACACATAGCCGCGCGGGATTAGCCGAGCGGTCTTGGGCGCTGTTGTCATGGGCTGTGCGGCTGGTCCCGGCGGAGGTTCGAGTCCTCCCTCGGGCGTGGGTGTGTGTGTTTGTCCTTAGGATAATTTCGGTTAAGTAGTGTGTAAGCTTAGGGACTGATGACCTTAGCAGTTAAGTCCCATAAGATTTACACACACATTTTTCCTCACACGTACATTCTTAAGTGCTCAACAAATGCGCAGATGCTGCCAAACTGGGACCCTTTGCCATATCATATGATATGGCTACATGATAATGTAGCACTCCCCCGTGGTCACGCCACAGGAGGGCCGAAATGGAAAGCTAAAAAGCATAAATCCCTTGGCTGCTTCGGATCACGATAAAATTTCGTCAGATGGTGTTGAAAGGTCGCTAGTGGTACCAGCCTATACACGAGAGCAAAAAGTGCGATTGCGACCAGCATAAACGAGAGGAAAAAGTGCTATTGCGTTGCGCCCCAAAGGGGTCAGATTACGTTGAATGGGACTGCGGCTCCACGATGTCCTTAGAATAGGTTTGATACGCCCACGGGGCGGCAGCAGAGTCAGACGTAGTCACGAATGTCGTCCTGTTTCTCATCTCACTGTAAACCGTCGCTTTCGATGGTGAAATGTGTGGAAATCAACACACCAAGGGAAAGTGTTGTTTCATTGATGTCGTTTGTGCCACAATCTGAGGTCTTTTTGTGTCGATTCTGAGCGAAATTATGTTTGAAATGTATTCCTCGACCATCCATAAGAAAATCGCGTGATTTCAAAGGTGGGTGCCTCGGTTCTGACCTCCATAGCAGAGGCGTCTAATGGAGGGGTAAAATTTGGTAAAGAGGAGGTATGACGACCTTCCCATCGTGTGACAGGACCACGGTGGCATTGAGCAGAATTGCGATGAAATTTGGCGCCACTGTGTCGTCATTAACCCGCCTCATATCTCACATGAACTTCTGAGCTGTGGCCTTTCTCTCTCATGTGTCGACACTTTACTGTTTGAAGCGTCGCTGAGACAGAGGGTGACGTCGCAGGGCGCCACGGTTTTACACTGCTAAAGGTTGTAGGCATCTTTGTGACAAATTACAAACTTATGCATCGCAATGGGAGACAAATACGGTGTTTGCTAAAAGTGAACCTTTAATTTTGTTGCGGTGTGTAGATAATTCGTCCATCACAGGAATCGATAATCTCGGCGATTTTTGCCTTTTAGTGATGCCGATACTGGCAAGAAATCGGCGCTAGGAATTTCAAGACCGTATCAAAATCTCTAGAGTAGTTACTGAGACTAGCGCGGACATTCATAAAGAATCGAGCAAGGGACTACAGTTTACATGTGTAGAGAGGAAAAATTTTATAAAATATTTTTATTTACTTACTAAAACATGACTGCAACTTACGTTTTATGTTTGCATGCAGTGATATTTTTCTGTTACGGTTCTGAGGATGATGAATGCAATCTAAGTTCTACTAGCAAAAATACAGGTTTCATGTGATATAATTACAACTTAACAATTTTCAGAGTTTTTTTCCATTACTTATACTGTGAAACCTGTCTTCTTGCCAAATGTCATGATTGTAGGTCAATGTGAAGTACCCTGTAGATCCGTGCGACCTAACGCACTGCTTTCCGGGCGGGAAGGCGTGCCGGTCCCCGGCACGTATCCCCCTGGCGGATTAGTGTCGAGGTCCGGTGTGCCGGCCAGTCTGTGGATGGTTTTTAAGGCGGGATTCCATTGGCGAATGGTGGCTGGTTGGTTCAAATGGCTCTGAGCACTATGCGACTTAACTGCTGAGGTCATCAGTCCCCTAGAACTTAGAACTAATTAAACCTAACCAACCTAAGGACATTACACACATCCATGCCCGAGGCAGGATTCGATCCTGCGACCGTAGCAGTCGCGCGGTTCCGGACTGCGCGCCTGGAACCGCTAGACCACCGCGGCCGGCATGGTGGCTGGTTCCCCTTATTCCACCTCAGATACACTAAGTCGGCGATTGCTGCGCAAACACTATCTCCACGTACGCGTACACAATAATTATTCTACCACGCAAACATTGGGGCTGTACTCGTCTGGTGTGAGACGTTCCCAGGGGATCCACTGGGGGCCGAACCGCACAATAACCCTGGGTCGGTGTGGGGCGGTTGTGGGGTGGGTGCACTGCTGTAGCCTGTGTACCACTGACGGCCACGGAAGGGACGAAGCCCCTCCGTCGTTTCTAGGTCCCATGTTCAATATAATACAATACCATACGGTACCCTGTAGATTCTGATGAGTGAATTTGTGAGTACCAAAATACGTGACATATTTGGCCACATCTTTTAATTTCATTGACTTATATCCTTAAACGTTTTAAGCGCCAAGTGACCGTAGATCGTAGAATGTGACGTAAATTTCAGCTTGATGCGTCTACCCTTTCCTGAGAAAATGAGGTTTAAATAGACTGACAAACAGTCGGATAACAATTGACAAATAAGTATTTTTTGTGTGGTATAGTTACAAATCAACAATTTTCGGATTTTTACGTTTACCTGTACCGTAAAACCTTGCTTCTGATTCTAGGTCAACGGGAAGTACCGTATAGGTACAATGAGTCAGTTTGCGAGTATCAAAATGACATACACGTCGGTATCTTTTGATTTCATTGACTTAGAAGCTTCACTGTTTTAACACCACCAAGGGAAAGCACAGCTTCGTACATGACATAAATGTGAATTTGGTACACCTACCAGTTACTCGAAGAAAGATACCTTAAAAGACGGACAGACACCGAACGACAGACGGACAACAAAGCGATCCGGGTTCCATTTTTACCGACTGAGGCACAGCATCCTAAAAGAAGTGGCTGTCTTGTCTTGCCTTACTGTTCTCCCTGTGCTTTATCTTACCGGTTCTACCTGCGTAATCGCGGACTGTCAACTGCTTCAGAGTTGTTCTTGGTAGCAGAAGGTATGGACAGCCAGCGAATGGCAGAGTATACCTGACCGGAATATTTTCTGCAGACGCCCAGGCCGTATCTCACCCACGTGAAGTTGCCCTCGGGAAGCAACTCACGTGTTTCTTATACAATGAAGCGCCAAAGAAACTGGTATAGGCATGTGTAATCAAATACAGAGATACATAAACAGGCAGAATACGGCGCTGAGGTCGACGACGCCTATATAAGGCAACAAGTGACTGGCGAAATTGTTAGATCAGTTATAGCTGCTACAATGGCAGGTTATCAAGATTTAAGTGAGTTTGAACATGATGTTATAGTCGGCGCACGAGCAATGGGACACAGCATCTCCGCGGTAGCGATGAATTAGGGATTTCCCCGTACGACCATTTCACGAGTGTACCATGAATATCAAGAATCCGGTAAAACATCACATCTCCGGCATCACTGCGACCGGAAAAAGATCCTGCAAAAACAGGACCAACGACAACTGAAGAAAATCGTTCAATGTGACAGAAGTGCGACCCCTCCGCAAATTGCTGCAGATTTCAGGGCTGGGCTATCAACAAGTGTCAGCGCGCGAATCGTTCAACGAAACTTCATCGATATGGGCTTTCGGAGCCGAAGGCCCACTCCCATACCCTTGATGACTGCACAACACAAAGCTTTACGCCTCAAAAGGGCCCGTCGTCACCGACATTGCACTGTTGATAACTGGAAACATGTTGCCTGGTCGGACGAGTCTCGTTTCAAATTTTGTCGAGCGGATGGACGCGCACGGGTATGGAGACGACCTCATGAATCCATGGACCCTGCTCGTCAGCAGGGGACTGTTCAAGCAGCTGGAGACTCTGTAATGACGTGTAATGCAATTGAAGTGATAGGGACCCCTCATACTTCTAGATACGACTCTGATAGGTGGCACGTATGTAAGCATCCTGCCTGACCACCTGCATCTATTCATGTCCATTGTGCGTTCCGACAGGCTTGGGCAGTTTCAACAGGACAATGAGACAGCCCACACGTCCAGAATAGTTACAGAGTGACTCCAGGAACACTCTTCTGAGTTTAATCACTTCCGCTGCCCACCAAACTCTCCAGACATGAACATTATTGAGCACATCTAGGATGCCTTCCAATGTGCTGTACAGAAGAGATCTCCACTCCCTCGTACTCCTACGGATTTATAGACAGCTCTGAAGGATTCGTGGTGTCAGTTCCATCCAGTACTACTTCAGACATTAGTCAGACCCATGCCACGTCTGTTGCGACACTTCTGGATGGGGGAGGGGGGGGGGGGGCTACACGGTATTAAACAGGTGTACCAGTTTCTTTGGCTCTTCAGTGTATTAAATATAACTGGTGCTTCTTTTTACATAAATTCTTGCCCGTTTCCAGATCCGTAGTTTTCATGCAACTTTATTCTATATAGGTTGGCTGAAAAACTTGGAAATTGATGCAAGTAAAACTGTAAATCGTTTCAGTAAATTGTTCTTTGGGAGGGGGGAATTCACAGTCATGCATCATTTTAATTTCATTAATTTTGCTTTTATTCACAGCACTGGATACAATCATCAATTCCAGACACATCAGTTGGAATAAGACTTTACTCGTGATTTGGCTGTGTACACTGAATTGCAATCATCTCAAGAATGAACAACATACCGTAGTAAATCTCATGTAAAAACACCTCACCACGAACAAAGGCTTTCTTTTGTCATGGAAGGCATTCCTACCAACGCTAATGACACTGGTCGCATCTGGAAGTACGGACAAAGCGCCACACACGGTGTGGTCGTTTCTTTGTAGGGGATAACGGAATCTGTTGTACCTCGCTTGTGGTCCGCAGCGCAACCGCACGTTTTGCCTGCAAGACGACACAGTACAGTATTTCGAAAGCAAGGAAAACAAGGTCTCGCTAGTGCTTGCGTAAGGTGGATAAAAAGTAAAAGAAAGAAAGAAGCGAATATCTTATTATGTACTCGTTTGCCGTCGAGGAAGAAGCTGTCTGCAACGAAGAATATTATAGTGGAACTTCTGCGGTCCGTAACAGGAGGCACTAATAACATCCGCTGGCAACTTCGCAAAGCTTTTCCACCACGATCTGAGCTCTGCACTTCGTTGCGAAAATGATGATAGAGATAACATGTTATTGTGCATGTAATCGTGTAAGTACCATTATATGCTCTCTCCGAATTATAAACTAAGATTGTTAACTGCTGAATATTGGCCAAACGTTTCAATTTTCTTAAAGATCGTACCCTGAAACATAGTGCTCCTCAAGAGACTATCTACATTTTGTTTACTGAGATTATCGGTATGCACGCGACAGCATTTTTACCAATATGTCCCAAAACGCCGCCCATAGAAACGGAATTTTTCCGGGGTTCAAACCTCGGCTGCTGTTGGTGATGAAAAGGTAGTGTCAAGTGTTTTTGATAGCCCTTGGGCTAGAGACCATTTGTATACCCAAAAGAAGGATCGTCTTAGTGTCACTGTCCCACAGTACAGGGTCACACTTCCTCCTGCTCAGGCAAATGAAGCGAATCGGTTGGTTCTTTCTGCATTTGATGCGGTATACTGTGGCCTTGGTGCGACTTATGGAGGCACTTTTAGTTCATGGTTGGCTTGTCGGAAACCTCCAGAAAAAGTTTTTTTTTACTATATTTTCGCCATCACTAACGGACCAAATCCGAGCCGAGGATTCCAAGATGGCTATGCACAGCAAATGACCGAAATTTTGAGGGTGTATTCCAAAGATCCCGATCTCTAACATCCTTGAAAATTTTCTTGTTATCTTTATCCCTTTCCGAGGTACAGAGGTTCAAAATTACCCTACGCGTACACTTAAAGAATGCACGGAAAAATTAAATAAATCGACTGATGACGAGTACACCCGTACTAAACTCATGATTTCATTAACAAGCGGATATACCCGTGAATAAATGAATGAATAAAGCATTTGCGTAAATTCATGCCAGGTTTCTGAGTAAATCCCCAAAAAAGCATTTTCCACCATTTTTTCGCCGTCAGCAGCGGATCAAACCTGCAACCGTGGATACCAAGACGGCTACGCACAGACAATCGCTGTAATTTTTACAAGATTCCAGTCTCAGACAGCCTTGAAAATATTCTAAATATATTTATCCGTTTCCGAGATGATTGGAAATTTGTGGTGAGATCTTATGGGACCAAACTGCTGAGGTCATCGGTCCCAAAGCTTACGCACTATTTAATCTAACTTAAATTAACTTACTCCAAGGACAACACATACCCATGCCCGAGGGAGGACTCGAACCACCGACGGGGGAAGCTACGCGGTCCGTGACAAGGTGCCCAAGACCGCGCGGTTTCCGAGATACACAGGTTCAAAGTGACCCTACCTCTCCATTAAAATACGCAAGTAAAATGCGGTGTGAGGTGATAACGTGGTTTATAAAGTGACGCAGTACGGAGAAATATGCTGTAAAGTGTCTCCGTTATTACTAGAAGGGTTCTGCGAACTCCACATTGTAGTAGTGAAGCACGTGCAAAATTTTTGTACACATAAAATCCTGTCTGAGATGTGAAATAAGTTTTGCGTAATTTCAGTTTCAGCTAAATTAACTATCAAAATTTTACTGACCCATCAAGTTCTTTTCATGTGAGTGGCAGGTTCTGCTGTGCCAGGAAAAAGAAGAGAACCAGCGGAGAAATGCTCCTACCGCACCACAAAAACGGCAGATATACTGCTCTCCATTAAAACACTCTGATTGCAAAGTGAGGTACCAGCTGCTTAGCTCTACCTTCCTCAGCAAAAATATTGGCATGGGAACGTATTTTTTTATGCTGGGAGAGAAGGAGACAGTAGCAGCTGTTGACATGTTGTTTAAATTCATTTTCTGTGAACAGAATAATATGGAGCTGTAATTTTGTATGAAACTATAAATCAGCGAACTCAAAAATTTTGAAAATGTAATGTGAGGCGTCATGTGTTGAGCGGTAGGTAAGCTTCGTGAACGCTGTAAGTGCACTGTTTTGATTGTAGACAGCACAGTGCATACTGCGTGCAGTGAAATTAGACAAAAATATAATAACACATTTTCATGTCGTGAACTAATATTACGAACAATCTGAGCCGAGAGCGTACGGTGTTCCAACCGCTGCTAGGCAGCTGTGATTGTACGGTGACTTTTGAGCACAACACGGATTATTTAGTGCATACCGCAGACTATCGGTTCAAATTACAAACATATTTACGTTATTTTTTATTGTGGACAGTTGTATTATGAAATGTGCAGAGCCGCGATCGAACTGAAACCCATAAATCTGAAACTGTGACTAGTAACGGCTATCAAACATTATGACGTCGAGATACGTCACGCATTAATTGAATGAAGCGTGCCTTGCATTCTTCGCTGCGTGTGGATGCGCTAAATGAGATAATGCCACAACCATCGCGCGTTCCAGCTGCGTAGCCAATATGTGGCTACGAACAAGACGACGATAATTAATGGACGTCGCCGACTGGCCGACAGCACGAGCTAAGTGGAGACTGACTTTGTAAAACATTGATAATAAGCTCAATTCTCGTGAATTATATCTCTAAATATAGCTGTAAGGACTTCTTACAAGTGTTATTTTCTCACTGTCATTGATTTTACGTAACTGCAAATTACCACACTGAACTGCAGATGTTTTTCGTATCAGTAACATTCAGAATTATACTACAGGCCCCAAATGTTAATTCTGCAAACCAATTAACTTATTGCAAACAACTGCTGTTACTAAAAATGATACTAGAGTTATTCAGCCTATGTGTGTGTGTGTGTGTGTGTGTGTTATTTTCTGGTATTATTTTTTATTTGCAATTTTTTTGCGCTAATTCTCGTATTGATTGTTGTGAATCGAGCAGTGGTGCTGTTTCCGCATTACGTTAGCAAACAGTAGCCGACCACGATTTGTCCAGTGTGTGTGGTAAAATATTTTGCTTCGCTGAAACTCTTTGATTTGGACAGAAGGTGAATGCTCATTATGCTACAGTTTTATGACTCTTGCTTGCGTGGATGAGCGTAATATTCAGTTAATCCTGGAAAGAATAAAATGTTCTTGGCTTCAGTCACCAGTCATAGACCTATAAGTGGGAAATCAGGGGAGGTATCAGGGTTCCTCCATTCTAATTAGGTGAACACGATCATATCTAGTTAGATTAATATCCGAAGGCGTCCTGTTTCGTCACACATGGCCAAATGTTGTGAGAAAACTGACTCACTTACATCACATACGTCGACAATATACAGAACAGTAACACGGCATTATATGGCTGTTATTGAACCACGTAGCGAGAGGACACTGTTGTAGCAGTGACCGCCCCAAACCACGTCCCTACTGCTACAACCGCTGACGCGACACAAATCACGCTAAGGACGCTGGCACAGGCCGTCAGCCCACGTGGGGGACTACTTCGCTGAATAGGGCAATGAAATATTACTCATAGTGTAAAAACTGTGCCACACTATCAATGCATATGTTGTCAAAAATATTTTCTTTAGATTAATTATTGTGAAAATCTTGAAGAATTATTTTTAAAGAATATTATGACATACATCACTTTTGCTCCTTTATTTCCGCTTACAGTCCTAAGGGAATAATCAGTTAGATGAAGCCACTGGCTTTGCTACAGCCATTGTGTTGGTTCTGTTGCCGGTACTGTCAAACTTTAAATTGCCAGTGAAGTTTGTTTTAGGCGTGTTAACAGTTGTACAAGATACACTTTTTTGTTTCTTGAATTATTAATTACACTGCAGAACTGTTGAAGTTGTATATATAATTTTATTGTGTGTCTTTGTGCGTTTCATGTTTATTGTTCTACTAACGTGTCTTACACAGAAACTTTCTGAAATGACTTTTGCAGGCACTAACAAAGATCTCAGTGTACCCCAAAACACAGTGTAACTTGACGTTTTTCTTATTTTCAGATGAGAAAGAAAGATAAGAAAAAGGAAAAAAATCGTAGAATCAGCGGGATTTCAAATCCTAAACCTTTAGCTTAATATCCTTGATCGTAGCCGATTGGGCTACTGAGACACATTTATAAATAAACCATTAATGAGTTATTTATCAAACAGATAGTGCACTACTCCATGGGAACAAACACTAGATGTCGAACTCTCTACAAGTACTATAAACGGCGTCATTCTTTGAGTTACGAACAATTTATTCGTGAATAAATTTGTCTGACTAATCTTCTTATTCGAATATTTTTTTGTAAATGTAGACCTCACTCTATTAATTTGATACCTCATTCGTCTATTTTACATTCTTCGTTTGGCTATGAAAATTTGGATTTTTTTAATCTCAAAACACTAATTAAGATCTTCTTAAGTGGCCCAATTATTCTTAAGCTTTCGAATATTGTTGGCCAAATGTTTTGAGTGCAGCGAGAACAGGACTTACTGCAAATAACACAATGGATTTTTGTCCGAATTTTTCATAGACAAGCTGTGACGAATGTGACTTACTCCTGTCACGAAATTTTGCCATATGTGACGAAAAAGAACCACCCTCCTCTCCTCAAATATTAATCTTTCACCGAGCGAGGTGGCGCAGTGGTTCCACACTGGACTCGCATTCGTGAGGACGACGGTTCAATCCCGCGTCCGGCCATCCTGATTTAGGTTTTCCGTGATTTCCCTAAATCACTCCAGGCAAATGCCGGGATGGTTCCTTTCAAAGGGCACGGCCGACTTCCTTCCCCGTCCTTCCCTAATCCGATGAGACCGATGACCTCGCTGTCTGGTCTCCTTCTCCGAAACAACCAACCAACCTATTAATCTTTCACGTTGAATTAACAGTCTGCAGTATGCACCAAACAATCCGTGCTGTACACAAACGTCATCGTATAAGCACAGCAATCTCGCGGTGGACAGCACGCCGTACATTTCAGGTAAAAGCACGTTCTCAGTTAAAAGTTCTTAATATCAGTCCCTGAGAGGGAAAGGCGTTATCATATTTCTGTTTAATTTCACAGTCCGCGGTATGCACTAAACAGTCTGTGCGGTCTCCAATCAAAACAGTGTATTCAGGTAGATTAGCGGTTAGCACATAACAGTTTTTGTGATTAATGGGCCGAGTAGTAGTTCAGACTAATTAGATTAGATTAGTACTTGTTCCATAGATCATGAATACGACACTTCGTAATGATGTGGAACGTGTCAGGTTAATAACAGGTGTCTATACAAGATACTACATTACACAAAAATTACATGACACTTAATATTTTTAACTTTTTTGTGGGAGTTGGGGAAATTACCCACTTATAATATCCAAAAATTCATCTAATGAGTAGAAGGAGTTGGCATTAAGAAATTCCCTTAATTTCCTTTTAAATGCTATATGGCTATCTGTCAGATTTTTTATGCTATTAGGTAAGTGACCAAAGACTTTTGTGGCAGCATAATTTACCCCGTTCTGAGTCAAAGTTATATTTAACCCTGAGCAGTGAAGATCATCCTTTCTCCTAGTGTTGTAGCGATGAACACTGCTATTACTTTTGAATTCGTTTGATTGTTAATAACAAATTTCATAAGTGAATATATATGTATATTGTGAGGCTACAGTGAAGATCTCTAGCTCTTTAAATAAGTGTCTGCAGGGTGATCTTGGATGAGCTCCAGCAATTATTCTGATTACACGCTTTTGTGCAACGAACACTCTTTTACTCAATGATGAGTTACCCCAGAATGTGATGCCATAGGAAAGCAGAGAATGAAAATAGTCATGGTAAGCTAATTTACTCATATGAATATCGCCAAAATTTGCAATGACCCTAATAGCATAAGTAGCTGAACTCAAACGTTTCAACAGATCCTGAGTGTGTTTTTTCCAGTTCAACCCCTCATCAATGCATACACCTAGAAATTTTGAATACACTACCTTAGCTACCGATTTTTGATCGAAGTCTATATTTATCAATAGTGTCATTCCATTTACTGTGTGGAACTGTATGTACGTACTGTGTTTTGTCAAAGTTTAATGAGAGCCCATTTGCAGAGAACCACTTAATGATTTTCTGAAAAACATCGTTTACAATTTCACCAGTTAATTCTTGTCTGTTGGGTGTGATAGCTCATCAGCAAAAAGTACCAGCTTTGCAACTTTGTGAATATAGAATGGCAAGTCATTAATGTATATTAAGAACAGCAGAGGACCTAAGACCGTACCTTGCGGCACCCCATTCTTGATTGTTCCCCAGTTTGAGAAATCACCAGTGTTTTGCGTATTATGTGAATTGCTTATTTCAACTTTCTGCACTCTTCCAGTTACGTATGATTTAAACCATTTGAGCGCTGTCCCATTCATACCACAGTACTTGAGCTTATCTAGAAGTATTCCATGATTCACACAATCAAAAGCCTTTGAGAGATCACAATAAATCCCAACAGGTGACTTCCGGTTACTCAGAGCATTTAATATTTCATTAGTGAAAGTACATATAGCATTTTCCGTTGAAAAACCTTTCTTGAAACCAAACTTGATGCTTTGTTAAAACTTTATTTTTACAAATTTGTGAAGCTACTCTACAATACATTACTTTTTCAATAATTTTGGATAAGGCTGTCTGAAGAGAGATTGGGCGGTAGTTGTTGACATCAGACGTATCCCCTTTTTACGCAGTAGTTTAACAATGGCATACTTCAGTCTATCTGGGAAAATACCCCTCTTCAGAGAGGTATTACATATGCGGCTAAGAATTCCATTTATCTCTTGGGAACAAGCTAATAAGCAACGAGACACGCAAGTTTATTAATTCCGTGTCCGTGATATACACAGAAATCACAAAACGTATCACAGTCCAAACTTATTTTTACGATGGCCATGGACACAATACACACTAGCACTCTTGCGGCACAACCATCACCTCGTTGGTCTTGCTCCAGACGCGTTGCTCACGCTTTTCTCTCTCGACCTATCAGTATGTTTCTATGTCGCTCAACACATCTCGCTTCACACTACACTTTCAAAATTTCTAAGTACATGGAAAATGAATTTAAATAACATGTTAGTAAATGAGAAAACATGTAGCAAACATGTAGCATCAGAACAAATGAAAACACTAATTATATTCATGACGACTGCGCGACGTAAACAGAAATATGGTTGGACAAAGAAATAAATTTATAGCGGTCTTCCGGAAATAACTCTTTCAATCTATTATGAAAATAACACAGAAAAAAAGGAAAAAGAAACCACAGGAAACAGAAAAAAAATCTCTATCATACTGTAGCGTGATGTTCTCTCGAACCTCATATGATAAAAGTCTAAAACAAATGAAGTCTGTTGTCTGGGTACTGCTTGCATTCCTGTAAGCTTAAAGTACTACTGTCATCTTTTGAGCATATACAAAATTACACGTAAATTATCTTTACAACAGATAGACAATAAGAATTACCTTTTCGTGTCTTTTAAATTATTCTACCAAAAGTACAAGTAAATGACACAGTCTGTTTAAGAACGAATGTCATCTACCCTGCACTGGCGTGCAACAAAACGTAATACAACTGATACTTTGTACGGAACCTTGCTAATCACGTTTTGGCTCTTATTGTGATTAGTCCTTTAGCTACAAGTATTGTGAAATTAATGCTTGTTATTTTGTTTTATGATACACGCGGTCTCTCAAATTATTCCTTATTACTGACCTACGCAATATATTAAAAATTACAGATTTTTACAGATTCCAATTCTATTTACAACATTAAATAAGTCTTTTCCATTGCTATCTTTCCTATTTTATTCTTCAATTTGCATCCTATAGACGAATTTGGAGTAAAAAAATTGAACTATTAGTACATTAACACTCATCATGCTACGAAAAATCATGAAATATCATCTGCCTTAGTTGGCTTTGCAAACTAAAAAATAATAAAACCTCCATATTTGAGTTTAAAAATAAAATTACGTACTTTTTGCACCTCGATTCATTTTCTCTGAACACAGTTAGTTGGAAGATACATCCATGTACGGACAAATTTACAATGCCCTGTCTTATTTGCATTTACCAGTTGTCATCCTGTTGAAATTACTACTCCTGTACGTCTTTTCTAGGGTTCATTTAACTAACCCTTCTTCAATGTCTCTTGATGCACACCATTACAATAATCATCCAATTCTAACATTTTTTACTGATCCAACAAAACATACAGGGTGATTCAAAAAGAATACCACAACTTTAAAAATGTGTATTTAATGAAAGAAACATAATATAACCTTCTGTTATACATCATTACAAAGAGTATTTAAAAAGGGTTTTTTTTCACTCAAAAACAAGTTCAGAGATGTTCAATATGGCCCCCTCCAGACACTCGAGCAATATCAACCCGATACTCCAACTCGTTCCACACTCTCTGTCGCATATCAGGCGTAACAGTTTGGATAGCTGCTGTTATTTCTCGTTTCAAATCATCAATGGTGGCTGGGAGAGGTGGCTGAAACACCATATCCTTAACATACCCCCATACGAAAAAATCGCAGGGGGTAAGATCAGGGCTTCTTGGAGGCCAGTGATGAAGTGCTCTGTCATGGGCTGCCTGCACTTTGCACAAACACCCATTCTCTGTAAACTGTTTATACCAACGTTTAATACACCACCTATCAGGAGGTTTAACACCATACCTCGTTCGAAATGCACGCTGAACAACTGTCGTCGACTAACTTCTGCCGTACTCAATAACACAAAAAGCTTTCTGTTGAGCGGTCACCATCTTAGCATCAACTGACGCTGACGCCTAGTCAACAGCGCCTCAAGCGAACAAATGTACAACTAAATGAAACTTTATAGCTCCCTTAATTCGCCGACTGATAGTGCTTAGCTCTGCCTTTTGTCGTTGCAGAGTTTTAAATTCCTAAAGTTGTGGTATTCTTTTTGAATCACCCTGTATTATCCAATTACTTCCACTCCTTTACTGAATTCATTCACTCCCTCTGCCTACACTACAGCAAAGTCCCTTGCAACTTCGAACTATGATATTTCCTTTTGTTCCTCCTATCTTATTCCTCTTCTTGGCATGACACAGCCAATAGATCGCGAATGATTTTAATTGTTGCATACATTAAAAGCGAAGATCTCAAGCCATGCAATAAGATCACAGGTACGGCATGTATCAAAATATTGAGGTGACAAGTCATGGGATAAAGATATGTCTATCTACAGATGGCGGCAGTATCGCTTACATAAGGCATAAAAGGACAATGCACTGGCGGAGCTGTCATTTGTACTCAGGTGATTCATGTGAAAAGATTTCCAACGTAATTATGGCCGCGCGACGGGAATTAACAGACTTTGAACGCAATATGTCAGTTGGAGCTACACGCATGGGACATTCCAATTCGGGAATAGTTAAGGAATTCAGTATTCGAGATTCACAGTTTCAAGGGTGTGTCGAAAACACCAAATTTCAGGTATTACCTCTCACCACAGACAACACAGAGGCCGTCGGCCTTCACTTAACGACCGAGAGCAGCAGCGTTTGCACAGAGTTATCAGTGCTACCAGACTAACAACACTGCAGAAATCAATATGGGATGTACGACGAATGTATCCGTTAGTAGTGCGGCGAAATTTGTCGTTAATGGGCTATGACAACAGACGACCGACACGAGTGCCTTTGCTAACAGCACGACATCGCCTGCAGCGCCTGTCCTTGGTTGGTGACCATATTGGCTGGACCTAGACGACTGATAATCCTTGGCCTTGTCATATGAGTCCCCATTTCAGTTGGTAAGAGCTGGTGGTAGGTTTCGAGTGTAGCGCGGAACAAGTGGCTCTAAGCACTATGGGACTTAATATCTGAGGTCATCAGTCCCCTAGACTTAGGGTTCCGGATGTTACGTTCCATAGTGCTTAGAGCCATATGAACCATTTTTATAGAGGCAGCATGGCTCAGTATTTCTGCTTCCAAAACTTGTTGACTCCATGCCACTTCGAGTTGATGCACCACGCTGGGCAAAAGGAGGTCCGACACGATATTAAGAGGCATTCCATGACTTTTTGTCACCCCTCTCTCTCTCTCTCTCTTTCTCTCTCTCTCTCTCTCTCTCTCTCTGTCTTTCTCTTTCTCGCTCTCTCTCCCTCTTTCTCTCTCTCGACACACGTTGCTTCATTCGTCTACGAACGAAATACTGGAAGTCGGGTTATGTAAGTAAATATATGTGCGAAATACATGGATTTAGCCTGATCTGATTTCTTAACACCTTCTACACTAGCGTGACAAAGATGTACGCGCTAACAGTAGTTTATCCCAGTAAAAACATCGAAAATCGCGGAGCACAATGAAGGTCATAATCACAGCGGTAGCCGCGGTATCCTGATTTTGATCATGAAACATTTCAGCCGTGGCTTTTCCGACCGTCAAAGGAAGCCGCAGCACTGCTGGAGGCTGGTCGGAAATACCACGGTGCAAAAACTCGTTGGTGTGAACCGTGGACATCTCAACCGGTTTGTAACAGGACCTTCCCTTCTCATTTTCTCCATAGTACTACATAGGCATGTTTAAATTTTTTTATTCATAATCTGATTAAAAACGGAAAGATTAAATTACTGTTAGTGAAAAGAGCAGCAATGACATTTGTGTTCTTGCTTGTCACAAATATTGCATGTTTTTTCCGAAGATGTGGTTAGGCAGGAATCTAAGAGTACAGCTTAAATTGCTCTCGTGAAACAAGCGTCAATGAGATTTAGTCATGTCACAAATATTTGGTTGTTGATTTCTGAATATGTCGCGGTTTGCGAGGATGTCTGTGGTTTCTTGCTGACTGACAAAACAGTTTTGAGTTGTCAGATACAGATGAACTCTTTCTATGTGAACACACCAATAATGAGACACTCGTGCATATTGTAAGATGCTAAGGAGGGCGACTGTAGCATACGTAAATTTTGATATGTACTTTTCGTGCATCTGTAGGTGTGTAAGAGAACACTGCTCAGTTCTTTTGGTTGTTACGCGAGTATAGACAAAAGGAACTCTGAGTCTTATATTGAAAAATAAGGAATCCGGTGTTCTTGTGCTACGAGGAGAAAGAAAGACATGCACAAATAACCAAGTGAAACATGGCGTTTGGTACTAAGAAAAGAATTTCGTACTTATCAGAGTAGCTGTAAAGCTTATCATTTGTCAAAACAATTGTGAAATATCGATGATAGATTTCTTAGATGTGACAAATGTTTGCAATTTTATGAATGGAGTACATTTAACAATATCAAACAATAGGGGCTGCATTTGCGAGGTGATAGACTCCTGAAACTTATCGGAGTTACTGGTAGACATTTCATAAAGCGCTATGGCGAGCGGTGTTACACTATGTGAAAGAAAAACTTTGCTGTTGGCAAAAGGCATGAGCTCCAACCTTATTCATTGCATGGATTCTTCTACCGTGCATGGACTGGAGTGCATGAATGGGTAAATTAGTAGAGTGACACTGTCTGTTCTCAACTGTTCATAGTTACTTATTGCTTAAGCTTCCATATTCTTACACAAAAGCGGAGGCGAGATTCCAGCAGTTCATAGTCTCGTAAATTTGATAAGGCATTGACGGGAAATACTATTTTTGCTCTTACTAAATTATGCTTACAATTTTCTTGAGAAAAAGTCACTTCAGTTTAACCCAATAGATTATTCATTGATGTAAATTGTACAATTAAACTGTTCCGTTTAATTTCTTTGCGCACTTTCCCATCATCTGTTCACTTCCAAGTCACAGTCTAGGTAGAAGACCTCCCAGACATCTCCGAAGCTTGTTTCCACCATAGCATGTTTGGGTGTCACCAAATCATCTTATACCGTAACAAAATTGTACGGCATCCAATTGCGTATAATGACAGATGGTGCTCTAGAGCACACCGTGATGAACGTTGTCCACTGGCCGATATGATATTGGTCAATATTGGGCTGACCTTGCCTCTAACATTATTACGTTATTTTAATTTGACTAACTTAACCCTGAGTTGGTCCCGTGGGATGTCATATATACTCTGACTTATATTTTGTCGTATGCGTTGTATTTCCACATTTCATTTTCTCCTCCCCACTCGTTCTGTAACGAAGATTGCGACAATGAACAGCCAGTCAATCAGCGGCAACCAAGGAAAATATGAAATTATTCAACTATCGTGTATCTCACACCCCGCCACACAAGTTACCCAGACAGACGACAGTGGTAAACTCTTCATTGTAAGATAAGTATTTTTTGTACTTCTAAATTTGTATCTGTTAGTTCTACAAATCTGTTGAACAGCGAGTAATAGTAACGCATGAATCACAGGAAATCTGCATACTGAAACTTCTAGAAGACTGTGAAGGCTAAGCTGATGTTGGGTACGAATGTGATGCATGGCCAGACCATTAGAGTGATAGTGATATATAATACGAATCCTGAAAGCAACGCTGAAGCTGAAACTACTTCAAACTCCGAAGAAGAAAATGAAATTTCAGATTTTTTAATAGAAAAAGAAGGAGTTATTAAACGGAGCACGGAAATAGTCTACCACGCAGAAATAACAGAACAAGTGTTTTTAACATCATAAGAATGCATCTACATTGTGTTAGAAATGAAGCAAAACTCCAGTGAATTGTTTCCAACTATTTTGTACGGTCGATTTGTTGGGGGTTATGGTCGATAACAGTGCCAGTCTACATCGAAAGTACACTGAAAATCATAAAAATAAAGTAAAAAGAAAATACCTATCTGAATTAAAATCTTGTATCTGTCCGATGTAGGGTCTACAACTCTACATAGTCAGTGTAAACAAATGAAACAGACTAATATAGGGAAAATGCTAGGTGTCCAGTGACTTAGTGCTTTAGATTTCTTTTTCAGAGTTATTTGTTTGGTCACAAATTAAACAGAAAAAAACCTAAAACTGTAGCAAGCAAACCAGGAAAGTACAGTATTAAAATTTTTGCCTTTAGCCTTCCATTCACGAAACTTAGATATACACTGCCAAAAAAATTCACACACTCAAAATTTATTGTTGTGACTTTATGTATGGAGAACGTGAAATGATTACATTTACAGATCAATAGCACGAGTGGTCTGAGGTATCAGTTGTTGACTCATTCTGAAACACCCACATAAACACATGTTGTACGAGGGTTGGAACTTTAATAGTGGCAGCTACTTATTCACGGCTCGTAAAAAATAGATACGTGTTTCAAAGTTTTACTGACATTCAGAGTAGTCACCAGCATTGTGTATAACGCATTGCCATCGATGTGGAAGTCGTAGGATACTCTTATCAGTGCCAGTTGTGTTGACAGTTCGAGCGACATGGTCTATTGCCCCGACGGATTTGTGGCAGTCCTGAAGCGAATGCCGTAAAATGTTTCCTTCAGTTCAGAAATCGAGTTGAACTCTCGAGGGCATAAGTCAGGAGACTGCAGTAGGTTGGATTGCACTTAGCAGTCCCCATCAGTCAAACAAATCAGTAACAGCCTGCACTGTACGTGCTTGAGCATTGTTCTGCAAAATGATGGTCAGATCCTGCAGAAAGTGTCATCATTTCTGTCTCTAAGCTGGTCGTAGGTTGTGTTCCAAAAATGGACGGCATAGAGACAGAAGTGATGACACCAATGGCACCAATCGAACTGTGCATGTCGATGCTGTGGCGCGAGTGGATGATGGGCTAGTGGTGTGCGTGCCCGTAATCCCACAGCTAATAACCGGTTCGCAACAGTCCATGTTGACACGACTGCGCTCACAAGCTGTCTTATCTGTGCTGTGGTTGTTGTACGATTCGCTAGTGCTGCCCTTTCAATACGACGAACCTGGTGGGCGTCTGTGCTGTGTGGACATCCAGAACCTTGACTACGGATGTGAGAATGCTCATGTGACCACTGATACTAGCATGGTTGCACCACTGATGCAGCACGTTCAACTTGTGTGGTAGTTCTCCGAAAGGACCATCCTGCCACTCTGAAGATCACAAATTGACCTCTATCAGACTCACTGGGTTGGCTGTGGGAAGCGAGTGTGAGTATGCGTGGCATGGCTGCCTACTTGCGTCACAAGTTTAAACCACACTGAGCCTTCTGGCAGTGACCATTCCCTATTAAAAGGTAGACACAGATGGCATCCTGTAGCTACATCACTACGCTATCAGCACATGTACTGTCCCCCAGGCGGCATATGCCATCATCGGATCAAAATCAACATCATCTTTCCAAATGTACTTTTTGTCAGTGTATATGCAGGGAAGCAACCAGGGTCAACTCGATCATTTTGTGAATGCTGCTGGAAACATGTCATGTCAGCTGCCATAGCTGAAATGACGGCATAACGCATAACTAGTTCAGGAAAGAACACAACCGTAGGTAACTGGATTGTGGGCATATGCGTAGGCAACTGCATTAGATTGGGCGCGCAAGAACGATTTTTCGCTCGGCTAGTCACATTACTTTATCGGAGTACTTGCTTGGACGATGAAAAATCGGACGATAATTAAATCTTCCGCAAGGCACAAAATTATCAGCCGAAGGGGAGATGCCTATATTGTTGGATATAGGGTCGCAGGTGCATTGTTTATAGTCGGTCAATTGTTGTGCTAAGTATGAGTGTTTCAAAGGGAAGTACAATTCAGTACTGATACATAGGTGTTGATTTTCGTGGTAGAATGGAGACACGCGCTTAATGGTGAAAAGTTGAAGAATTACAGCGGCTGGCAATTAAAAAAGAAACTATGACTAGAAATCTCTGAAGCATTGACACTATGTTGATAGAACTAATTTTTGGAGAGAAAATGCAAATAGGCCAATACCACCATTTTGTTCAGCATAACAACTACATATTAACGATATTTATGTATTTATTGGTCAATCTCTTTAAAAAATGGTTCAAAGGGCTCTGAGCACTATGGGACTTAACATCTATGGTCATCAGTCCCCTAGAGCTTAGAACTACTTAAACCTAACTAACCTAAGGACATCACACAACACCAAGTCATCACGAGGCAGAGAAAAGATGAATCTCTTATTACATGACAGTAGTTTATTCATCCACATTCAATGTACGATCATTTTCGTCAGAAAATATGTAGCGTAATGAAATACTAGTGAGTATTGTAGACAAAACAAGGATGCATAGTACCCTACACACTGCGACTCAAAATTGCGTGTAGAACTTTGAATAATTACAAAAATGTATGAAACATTATTTTGCGTGGTATTCGAGTTGACGTTTGCATAAAAATAAATCAGAGATCGAACACTTTTGTTCAAATTAGTCATTAACATTGAAGCAGGCACTTGATTAAACTGCTAGTGACACATGGTACCAGTCCATGAATATGGTTATTTTCCACATATGTATTGCAAACATTCGATTACACTCTGTCTAGAAAGATATCATTGGACAGTATCGAATGACTTCAGTAAGTTTATTCTTATAATACTGCTGTTTCTGTGAAGTCCCATTACGATATTTTCAATGAATTGAGTAATAGCTGATTCCATTGGGCCTACTCTTGACTTCGCAAAAATTGCATTGATTTTCATGCAAGAGACAGAATTTTTCAAGTTAATTTGTAACTATGTTTCATGACTGTCTCTGTTACTTACGACAATACTGTTTATGCAAGACAAGTTGACACTGGACGCAGTGCTTGATGGAAGTGACCGTAAACGCATTTCCCATTAGTGGTCTTAGTTTGAGCATGTAGTACAGATAACAATGTTAATGGTCTACAGTTTCCCACTTCATGTATATCGCCCTTTTCATACAATGGTTTTATTTCTTAAAGTTTTAATCAATTTGAATATTATTTCTGATAATGTATTTCTAATATGTGAGAATGGTTCTGACATGACAGTAGCACACTTAATTATGACAGTATCAGGCATGCAATATACATTTATTTTAGTTACTAAACATTGCAGAAGCTAGTGGTTATTATGGCCATACTGCCACGGAGCAGATCCTTTTAGTGAAGTAAAGTATTCAGAAAAATATTTGTGAATGTCATGTGCCTCTGACACTAGACCATATCCTATTGCTACAGAAACTTGATGGTATTGGTATCAGAGGTATATCTACATCTGCATCTATACTCTGCAAACACTGTGAGGTACATGGCAGAGTGTATGTCCCATTGCACCAGTTATTAGGATGTCTTCCTGTTCCATTCACGTTAGAAGTGTGGGAGGAAGTATTGTTTGAATGACTCTGTGTGTGCAGTAATTATTCTAATCTTATCCTCATGATCCCTCTGTGAGTGATGTAGGGGGTTGTAGTATATCCCTCATATGTATTTCATCAGTAGAGTTTCTCAGCATAGTTTACTTCTATCTTCAGGAGACTTCCAGTCCAGTTCCTTCAGTATCTCTGTGACACTCTCTCACCGATTAAACAAACCTGTTGCTATTTGTACTGCCCTTCTCTGTATTCGTTCAACATTCCCTGTCAGTCCTGTCTGGTACGTGTCCCATAGACATGAGCAATATTCTAGAACCAGTTGCATGAGTGATTTGTAAGCATTAGCAAACTCCTTTGTAGCCTGGGTACATTTCTGTAGTATTCTATCAATAAACTGAAGTCTACCACTTACTTTGAACCTATATGATCATTCCGTTTCGTATCCCTATAAAGTGTTACACCCAGGTATTTTTATGAGTTGGCCAATTCCAACAGTGACTCATTGGTATTAGTCATAGGATACTACAATTTTCGATTTGTGAAGTGCCATTCTGAAAATTTAGAACAGGTTGAGAATCTCTGCACCATGTTGAAATCTTATCAAGATCTGACTGAATATTTATGCAGCTTCTTTCAGATAGTACTTCGTTACAGATAACTGCATCATCTGCAGCAAGCTGATTTTACTATTGATATCGTGTGCAAGATCATTGATATACAATATGAACAGCAAGGATCCCAACACACTTCTTTGGGGCACAAGTAGAGTTACCTCTACATCTGATGATGGCTCTCCATCCATGGTAACATGCTGTGTGCCCCCTACCAAAAAGTCCTCAATCCAGTCACAAATTTCACTTGATACACAATATGATCATACTTCTGACAATAAGCGTAGGTGCTTTTTGGAAATCAATAAATACTGCATTTACCTGTTTACCTTGATCCAAAGCTTTCAGCGTGTCATGTGAGAAAAGTGTGAGTTGGGTTTCATATGATCAATGTTTCCAAAATTGAGAAGGTCATTCTGGTCATTATATTTGAGCTCATAATATGTTCTAAGATTCTACAAAAATCAGTGTCAAGGATATTGGATGGTAGTTTTGTGCATTGCTTCTACTGCCCTTCTTGTAGAGGGGTGTGACCAATGCCTTTTTCCAAGAACTGAGCATGGTTTTTTGTTCGAGTGATCTACAATAGATTAAAGCTAGATGAGGGGCTCGCTCAGCTGCAAATTCAGTATACAATTTGACATGGATTCCATTGAGGCCTTGAGCTTTGTTCAGTTTTAACCACTTCAGCTGTTTCTCAACACCACCAATACTAATACTTATTTCATTCATCTTTTCAGTGGTGCGAGGACTAAAATGGGGCAATTCTGGATTTTCCTTTCCAATGCAACATTTGAAAACGGAGTTGGACACTTCAGCTTTTCAGATTTTGCTTTACTACCCTGAATTTCAGTTCTTGTCTCATTCACTAGGGACTGGACACTGGCTTTGATACCACTAACAGTCATTCCCAAGCAACTGGCTTCGATCATATCTTACTGGCCACAAGCAAGTAGTAGAAAGACAATGAGATATGTTAATAAATCAATCAGACATTATTATGATTACAAAGATGTAAATTATCCTTTTTTTATAGATGAAAATTACCTAGCATTAATCAAACAGTGTCATAGCACTATCCAGTTTGCAGATTACACAAGCCATTTAGTCAGTTGGAAGACACCAGAAATGTTACAGACAACACTATCCGAGACATTAACTAATGTTGTGAACTGCCAAAACAAACTAATAATAAATGAAGGTATAACAGTAGCGTTAAGTTTTCATAATGTTGA
This sequence comes from Schistocerca americana, assembly GCF_021461395.2. Classification (NCBI taxonomy): domain Eukaryota; kingdom Metazoa; phylum Arthropoda; class Insecta; order Orthoptera; family Acrididae; genus Schistocerca; species Schistocerca americana. Next base: position 378,511,600 of record NC_060120.1, on the reverse strand, counting down.
TAGAAACAGTGAAGAGGATATAAAAATGCAGATATCAAACACAGATATTGCAAGTGTAGTGAATACAAAAGTTTTGGGATCTGTCTGCAAGATAACCTTAGATGGCATACTCACATTGATAATATACCATATACTATTTAATAAGAGTGCTTGAAGGACTGTCTAATGATTGTTTATTGTGCTAAACAAATGTAAATATCGTGTGATTAGGGCCTCCCATTGGGTAGACCGTTCGCCGGGTACAAGTCTTTCTATTTGACACTACTTCGGCGACTTATGTGTCGATGGGGATGAAATGATGCTGATTAGGACAACACAAAACCCAGTCCCTGAGCGGAGAAAATCTCTGACCCAACGGGGAATCGAACCCGGGCTCTTAGGATTGACATTCTGTCGCACTGACTACTCAGCTACCAGGGTGGACTGTTGTGCTAATATACCCTTTATTTTGAAGTTTGGGGCCACTTTCTTGGATACTCATCATCCTGCCTAAAACTCTTCTGGATGCATAAAAGGATAGCGAAAATCATAGCTGGAATAAAAAAAAAAGAACAAACCTTGCAGACCACTATTTAAAATGATGAGGATTCTTCCTCTTCCATGTATTTACATCTTTGAAAGTACACTGTTCATTAAGAAATATGCAATAACAAATCCTAATGTGCTCCTCAAAAATGAAAATGTGCATCAACATGATGCAAGGCAGAAAACTAACATGCTCCAAATAAAAACCAATTTGCATCAAAAAAGAACATTACACCTTGGTAAAATTATTTACGATAAGCTGCCAAAAGAAATGAAAGTAATAACTGATCTAAGAAATTTAAAGCTGTATGAAAAGAATGTCTGTTAATGCATTGCTTCTATAGTCTGGAAGAGTTCCTCCAAAACCTTTGAGAGCCTAAAAGAGTTAATGTTACACTTATAAGCCACATTGTTTATCATCTACTAAAACATTGTGCAAATGGGACTATCTGCTTATAGCGTGTAGGCTTAAGACTATAACCATTAATATTAGTTTATTCACATTTTCAGTTGTAATTTTCTAGCTAAAATAGTTTAATTATAAGTTAGAGATGAAAAAATGTATTAATTATTGTAAAAATGAAGATATTTGCACTGAATTGTCCAATATCTGACGTGCTGTGCTCTACATGTTAGATTTACTGGACCAAATAAATACAATAAAATACAATACAGTACGCTTATGGAATACACCATTTTGTTACAGAAGTAGCAAAGGACAGTTTTCTGTGGGAATTTTTTCACCATCTTCTCTTTGTTTACCATCAAGGTGTCTTACAAAATTATGATGCATGCAACATATTTTTGTAATGTTTTCACAAAAATCAAGATTTGTATCAAGAGATTGGTTTAATATGCTCCACAATTACTGTGAAGAATGCCTAAAGAACACCACAATTTGTGAGCTCTACATAGTCTGTTAATGAAAACTTATTTCGCATATGGCAAATTCCTTTTTTGATTAAGGCCTTAACTCAAGTTCTGATAAACTAAATTATTCAGTACCAACACACATATATGGCATTGCTGTTCACTGTGTGTCATCTTGTAAACAACTTATATCAGGACTGTTTAAATAGTTTTGTGAAAATAACATCCAAAAATTTGTGCTTTTAAATGTATACAAAAAGGTTGAAGGTATTTCCACAATTCATCACATATAGCTCTCATTTATCATTGAGTGAGTAAGAAAGCATATTGGTCAAACTCAGCAAAGGAAATATTGATCCTTCAGATTTAAGTCAGCAGGAATAGGAAATAAAAAAAACTACAGTGTGGTGGTAGACTGTAAAAATCATACCACCTTCGTGATTCACACTGGATAAATATCACTGAAATTCGCATGTCCCACCTGCTTGAAATTTAAAAAAAGGGAGGTGTTTTTAATCTCTTCATGTACTTCACTTGTTCTCCATATTCCACGCATAATTCGAGAAGTTAATAAATTCTTTTCTGTGGATAGTAGTTACTATACTCAAATAGTTTCTCATGGATGATCTATGATGAATAAATTTCTAACTAAAGTGTTTGCTACTGCTTCACCATCTTGCACCATAACCTAACACCATCATTGTATTATGGTATGAAGCTTGTACATGGAATCAGTAGGTTCAATTGATTCCCAATACAGGCCTATTGGTTGTCTGCAGTATGAAATATGAAATACAATGGAAACTGTGAAAATGGGACTGTCATTCCAGAAACAAATGGTTAGGAATCTAATAAAGTTACTGTGCTCACAGGAAACTCTTGGTGACACTATTTCATTGAGGTACCATTAAATAAACTGTATAACATTCTGAGTAAAATGTATTTATCAAATCAAGGGCTGCAATAGTGAGTGAGAATTTAAAAATGTGTATTTAGAAAATTTATGTTGCCGTGTCACTATGACTGGTGTATAATCATTCTGAAGTATTCAGAAAAGATTTTCTTTTCCAGGCTGGAGATGATAGTTATCCTGAAAACTTCCTATATTCGAGGTATTTTTATGAGTTTCAATCTATGTACAACTCGGTTGGCCTTGTGTTGTGCGTTGGTCACATTTGTACAGCTGGGAAATGAATTGACTGCAAACAAGGTAATTTCTTTTAATGACCAAACTCAGAATCAATGAAGTTACTTAACATAGTTTTTTTATAGACTAGGGAAGAATTTTTTTGTTTTTCTGAAAGTACCTGTACATCATTTGTATTAAATTTATTATATGCATCAAATACATATACATTAAACAAATGTGACTTGTGTTGTCTTTTCAGATATTTGTTGTTCTCACATACTTCAACATTCTTGCACAGTTAATGTCGATGGTTTTTGTAAGAGGAGTGGCAGAATTAGCTGAAGCTGTAGTTTCTGTCAGACGTATTCAGGTAACAACTTAATTTGTTGTGTTCCTCACAGATTTTAAGCAGATGTAGAAATATTTGTATAAGCTTGTGTCTGCTTCAATGTTTACTTTAATTGTAAATACAACAAAATAACACAAAACAATTAAATGTCTCTCACTGCTCCACACATGTGCAACAGGTTGCAGAAATCTGTAACATACAACACTGCTGCAATCACTCACCTCCAGCATGCCACACGTGAGTGGTTTATCAAGAAAGTTCAACAAATACTATGAACACCACTGTTCCAAGAAATATTTCAAAGGAAAATAAAAATGTGTAGCAGCAGTTGCAGTTGATGTCCATATCCTACAAATATTTGCAAAAATAAATTAAAAAGAAAGGGAATAGGAATTTATTTTGAAACGCTTTTATTGGGAACTGTGGGTTACTTTGCAGAATATATTACATTTTTCACAGACTCCAACTGGGTTGTGTACATCTTGCCAGTGAGCCAATACAATTAGTTTTTCCTTTATTAGTCCTCAGTTGCTTTTTCATTGTTTAGTCTTATACTCCAAGTTTAATGGCAAGTATTTACACAGTTAGGGTAAGGAGTCATTCCAATCCCGGGAGCGGAAAGACTTACCTTAGGGGGAAAAAAGGACAGGTATACACTCGCACACACACACACACACACATATCCATCCGCACATACACAGACACAAGCAGACATTTCAGCTTGTGTCTGTGTATGTGCGGATGGATATGTACCCCCTAAGGTAAGTCTTTCCGCTCCCAGGATTGGAATGACTCCTTACCCTCTCCCTTAAAACCCACATCCTTTCGTCTTTCCCTCTCCTTCCCTCTTTCCTGATGAAGCAACCGTTTGTTGTGAAAGCTTGAATTTTGTGCGTATGTTTGTGTTTGTTTGTGTGTCTATCGACCTGCCAGCCCTTTTGTTTGGTAAGTCAAACACAATGAAAAGTTTGTTAACAAGAAGTCAGAAGTAGAAAACATTTTTAATAATCATTTTTAAGTGTTGTAGAGAAAATAGGTTCCAGCTATTCATTAGAAAATGCAAGGCAGTATATGGAAGAGGCAGTACCTATGCAGTTTGATAGAATTGATATTCAACCCACCTCACCTACTGAAATTAGGAAAATAATAAATTCACTCAAAAGTAAAAGCTCACATGGAATTGATGGCATTTCCAACAGAGTACTAAAAGCTTATTCCCAACAAATAAATAGGATTCCCAGCCACATATGTAGTAGTTCACTGAAACAGGGAATTTTTCCAGATAGACTGAAATATGCTATTGTTAAACCATTGCATAAAAAAGGGGATAGATCTGATGCTAATAACTACTGCCCAATCTCACTTCTGACAGCTTTATCCAAAATTCTTGAAAAAGTAATGTATTCAAGAGTAGCATCACATTTTTGTAAAAATGAAGTACTAACAAAATATCAGTTTGGTTTTCAGAAAGGCTTTTCAACAGAAAATGCTATATATGCTTTCTCTGACCAAATATTAAATGCAATGAATAACCTAACATCACCCATTGGGATATTTTGTGATGTCTCAAATGCTTTTGATTGTGTGAATCATGAAATTCTTCTCTATAAGCTTAAGTATTGTGGTATGAGTGGGACAGTGCACAAATGGTTTAATTCATACTTAACTGGAAGAATGCAGAAGGTTGAAATTAACGGTACAGATAGTCTACAAATACCAGCGGAGTCCTCTGACTGGGGAGGTATCAAGAATGGTCTCCCACAGGGTTCAGTCTTGGGTCCCTTATTGTTCTTAGTATATATTAACGACTTGCCACTCTGTATTCATGAAGATGCAAAGTTAGTTCTTTTTACTGATGATACAAGTATATTAATCATACCCAAGAAGCAAGAATCAGCTGAGGAAATTTTCGAATAATGTATTTCAGAAATTATTAAGTAGTTATCTGCAACTGGACTCTCACTAAATTTTGAGAAAACACAGTTTATACAATTGTGTACAGTAAATGGCATAACACCATTGATAAATATAGACTATGAATGGAAGTCTGTTGCTAAGGCAGAAATACTCAAAATTTCTGGGTGTGTGCATTGATGATAAATTGAATTGGAAGGAACACATCAATGATCTGCTGAAACAGTTAGGTTCAGCTTCTTATGCTATTAGGGTTATTGCAAATTGTGGTGATAAACATATCAGTAAATTAGCCTACTATGTCTATTTTCATTCACTGCTTTCATATGGTGTCATATTTTGGGGCAATTCATCATTAAGAGAGAAAGTATTCATTGCACAAAAGCATGTAATCAGAATAATAGCTGGAGCCCACCCAAGATTACCTTGCAGACATTTATTTAAGGAACTCGGGATATTCACAGTACCTTTGCAATACATATATTCACTTACGAAATTTGTCATTAATAACCCATCCCAATTCAAAAATAACAGCGAAGTGCATAGTTACACCACTAGAAGAAAGGATGATATTCACTATTCCAGATTAAATCTCACTTTGGCACAGAAAGGGGTGAATTATGCTGCTACAAAAATCTGTGGTCATTTGGCAAATATTATTAAAAGTCTGACAGATAGCCAACTAACATTTAAAAGCAAATTAAAAGAATTTCTGAATGACAACTTCTTCTACTCAATAGATCAATTCTTAGATATGAAGTGATAACAGAAAATAATTAATTAATTAGTGCAAAGAAAACTTAGGTTAAAGTGACATATTCCACATCATTATGAAATGTCATATTTATGATCTATGGAACAAGTATTAATGTATGTATGTATGTATCACCCTTTTTGGACAGCTGATAAGGATGAGGCCAAAGGGTATTAGGGATTTCAGTTTATGTGGGATGAGGGAACAGTCTTTGCTCAAACCATAAAGACTTTAAGCGATTTGTTGGTCACTAGTACACTGTGAGGTAGACTTTGCTGTTTAGTCCACATAATTGACAACAGTGGATAATATGAGGTCTGCTTATTTCTTTTCTCATTCAACCAGGGATCGTCTCATGATGATAAATGACTTGTCATCATAATACAATGAAAATAGATAGAACGGAATATGCATTCAAACAGAAAATTATATTTTTATGGGGATAGGGTTGGTGGTTAGCCATGGCCTAACTGAAAGAACTGTCCCAACATTTATCTCAAATGATTTAGGAAACTGTAAATGAAGATGGCCGGGCAGAGCAGACTCCCTCCTCCTGAATATAAGATCAGTGCCATAACAACATGACTTGGCTGGTCCCTGCTGTAATCATTCAACAACATTATTATCTGTAAGAGACTGGTGATGTACTAAATATCTGAGAATTATGAGTTTTTAATTTATAACATGTGCTGTAATAATTGTTTTATAATGACAGAAAGGTAGCAAGTGGAAAAGAATTCACAGTAAATAATGGAAGGTCAAATGATATGAGGATATGGTAAATACACTATGTGATCAAAAGTATCCGGACACCCCCAAAAACGTACGTTTTTTATATTAGTTGCATTTTGCTGCCATCTACTGCCAGGTACTCCATACCAGTGATCTCAGTAGTCATTAGACATCATGAGGGAGCGGAATGGAGCACTCATGGACTTCGAATGTGGTCAGGTGATTGGGTGTCACTTGTGTCATACATCTGTACATGAGATTTCCACACTCCTAAACATCCCTAGGTCCACTGTTTCCGATGTGATAGTGACGTGGAAATGTGAAGGGACATGTACAGCACAAAAGCATACAGGTCGACCACGTCTGTTGATTGACGGAGACTGCCAACAGTTGAAGAGATTGTGATGTGTAATAGGCAGACATCTATCCAGACCATCACACAAGAATTCCAAACTGCATGAGGATCCACTGCAAGTACTATGACATTTAGGCGGGAGGTGAGAAAACTTGGATTTCATGGTCGGGCAGCTGCTCATAAGCCACACATCACGCCGGTAAATGCCAAACAACACTTTACTTGATGTAAGGAGCGTAAACATTGGATGATTAAACAGGTAAAAAACGTTGAGTCGAGTGATGAATCACGGTACACAATGTGGCGATCCGATGGCAGCGTGTTAGTGCCAACAGTAAAATTCGGAGGTGGTGGTGTTATGGTGTGCTCATGTTTTTCATGGAGGGGGCTTGCACACCTTATTGTTTGTGTGGCACTATCACTGCACAGGCCTACATTGATGTTTCAAGCACCTTTTAAGCACTTTTGAAGAGCAATTTGGGCATGGTGACTGCATCTTTCAACACGATCAAGCGCCTGTTCGTGATGGACGACTTGTGGCAGAATGGTTACATGACAATAACATTCCTGTATTGGACTAGTCTACACAGATTCCTGACCTGAATCCTGTAGAACACCTTTGGGATGTTTTGGAATGCTGACTTCTTGCCAGGCCTCATCGACTGACATCAGTACCTCTCCTCAGTGCAGCAATCCATGAAGAATGAACTACCATTCCCCAAGAAACCTTCCAGCACCTGACTGAATGTATGCTTGTGAGTGGAAGTTGTCATCAAGGCTAAAGGTGTGCCAACACCATACTGAATTCCATGATTACCGATGGAGGCCGCCTCAAAGTTGTAAGTCATTTTCAGCCAGGTGTCCGGATACTTTTGATCACATAGTGTATGGGACATGCTCCCTATTATGGAATTGCAGAGTGGGAGAGAGATCTTTCTAGTTTAATTGCTTAAGAGATGTTATTTTTTCTATTAGGCATTCCTTTTGAATGAAGAATTAATTGAGACAAGAACCTCAACCATTTTGGCTGTAAATAATGTGAATCATGAAAATAACAAAGAGTTAAAGGGAGAGATAGCAGTTAGTTTGGAACACGTCTCTGCTAAATGGACGGAAACTCTCACCAACAATACTCTGGATGATGTAAACTTGAGAGTTTATAAGGGTGAACTGCTTGGAGTTGTGGGCCCTGTTGGATCTGGCAAGGTATGTTGGAATTCTGTGCTTTCAATAACAGTAACAGCTAATGATGTTCTGTCTTTACAATTAAAATAGTGAATCCAGTGAATGATCTAATATCTGGTTTAAGGTCTACTGGTTTATTTTTGCTTCACGGAGTTATAGTACTTTTAATGGCCTCAGAATAGTTATTCACAAACCACATATTCCCAACTGTTTGTACTTCATTCACATGCAGTACATACATAGCTGAAGAGTTGTGTACGTATAGTTTTTAGATACCTATTCTGAGATTATGTCCATTGATGACAATGCCATGTATAATTGTGTGTAGGAGATGATGATTTCTATTTTGTACTACTGACAAAGATGATGTGTCCACATCTATGGTGCACATCGGAATGAACACATGCTAGTCTTAACAAAGTTCTTTTGTAAACTAACAACCTTGTGGAAACTTGTGGGAACAACGATTCACAAAAAAGTACAAATAATCTTAGTTGCACGAACTTTGTTGATTCACTAGGAAAACATTTGCGACACATAATGAGGATACACATTACTTCAAAAACAGAGGTACTTCACATTTTCATTTTCAATCTTAGTCTTCAGCTAATCATGTCATTTCTTCTGGAGAGTGGAGCTCCCGGGACAAATGAATATTCTTGCTACATGCCCTGTCTTGGTGCAGACTGGCTATTAAAGGGAAGAAACTGCAAAGATACCTGTGGAGGCTTGTCCAGCAATGGCCTTGTCAGCGGTTGCGTAAGTTGGCATAGGTGTTGGGTGTGCATGTTTATCTGGTGACATTGCAGAGTTAACAGCCTGTGTGTGAAGCAAGATAGGCATCAGTTGATGATGGCTGCCTAACTTTCAATGTCATCCATATAAAGCAAATGGTTGAAGGAAACCTGGGTCGTTTTGAAGTTCACATGTTTTAGTAACAACAAAGAGAATCTCAAGTTGTATTGTTGTTGTGAAACAGGGTAACAGACTGGATCTACCTGTTTATTTGCTGTGTGATCATCATCACAAGTGTCCTGCACTAAAATAAGGGGTGATGCCTGCAGGATGTCAAAATGGGAAATAATCCTTTTCGCATTCTTTCTTTCCTTCACACCAATGTACTGTCTAAACACCCTCATTGTTGATTCAGAGTTGAGTCTCCGTATGGATGTCAATGTGAAAATTATATAGAAAATCTGCTCCAAGAATTGGTTCAGCGACATCCACAATCAGAAAAGTCTGCTGGAAATTCTTCTAGAAACCCAAACTCACCACCTCAATGCATTGTCAAAAAATAGGTATCTTCAAGTTATTAGTAGCAGTGAGCCAGGATGCAGCAGAAGATTGGTCTTCAGACTTTGCCGGTGGATGTAGGCTGATGTCGGATCCCAAGTAGATTAAATATCTTTGGGACACACACACTTTCTGGATGTATAAGTGATGTGGTGTACCAACTTTGTGATCCATGATTTGTCAAGTTGATGTGACAAGAAGAGTCACATGTCTGATAGTAGTAAGGGATTTGTCTTCTTGAGAACAATTGTTATGAGTCAGGAACAATTTTTATGAGCCAATGTCATATCATGTGATATGGTAGATATTTCAGTTGTTGCAGTGGTACAATATCTTTGCACATTATGGTGACCTGTCATGCCTACACTAGCGTGTTGGCAATTACACAAAGGTGTACATTCTGAAGCCAACTGTTCAAAGTGGGAATGATACCAACACTGTCATAAGTGTGTGCTGATATCATGGCAAGCACTGGATTGTGCAATAGGCTCAAGAATACTGGGACTTGCTGGAAGTTGCCTGGAGTGTTATTTGCAGCCACAGCATACTTGACCAGAAAAGGCAGCTGTTTGATCAACAATGATGCTAATGTTGTGTCTGACACTTCAGCTTCAGAATGAGGTTTTCACTCTGCAGCGGAGTGTGCACTGATATGAAACTTCCTGGCAGATTAAAACTGCGTGCCGGACCGAGACTCGAACTCGGGACCTTTGCCTTTCGTGGGCAAGTATTCTACCATCTGAGCTATCCAAGCACAACTCATGCCCTGTCCTGACAGCTTTACTTCCACCAGTACCTCATCTCCTACTTTCCATGTTTCACAGAAGCTCTACTTCAAACCTTTCACATGGTGAAGTGAAAAATTTTCCATGTGGCGTAGAAGATACAAAGCAGTTTTCGCAAAATTGTCCACAAGCTGCAAATCACATATAGTGTCTGGTACTTGTCCCAAATTTATTGCTACTGTTGGAATGGTAGTCACTTTCTCAGAATTACAAACGACTGTCGTGGTGAAGTGGTGTGTATGATGCTGTCCTCACATTTCATGTGTTTTTTTCATCCACCATGCCCTCTGTCAAGTCACTACTTGCGAGAACAATAATCAACATAAATGTTTTAGTTACACACACATTTTAATGATTCACTAGCAAAATTCATGCAACACACAGTTAGGATGCATATTACATGTAGGTGTAAGCTGCAGTTTGATATACCACAGACACTGATATCATTTGAATCCAGAACTGGAGATATTCCACATTTGTGTTTTCTCTTAGTCGTCGACTAATCAAGTTACCACACTTTGTCATTATTAAAATGTTGGTTCAGTTTGGAGATAATTTTTCTATTGATTCTGTGCTACTAAATTTTTTCTTTCAGTTTCATTTGTTCTTTTTTATGAACTTTCTGAATTTTGTGTTCTAAACACTTTTTTTATTTATTCTCATGTCCTCATTATATTTCAAAAACATGTTCTTGATTTTAAATGAAAAAATTAATTAAACTGTCATTTTACCAGAGAAAGTCATTTCCTCACCCATCATGTCAGATTTTGATTGAATTTTGTTTATTTGTTCTACTGATGGAGAAAAATAAATATGACAAGTTTTTAGTATTATTATCACTCACTGTTTCATTTTAAAGTTCTTCAACATTTAAAAGTTTTGTTCTTAACATGGCAATGGCACAAAGCCCTTGCTAATATTTTGAAAATAAACTACTATTTTTTTATCATCCAAACTATGTGAAATTTCATTGTTATTTACAATATAGTGCAAGGATTGGGAGGTATGAGAAAGATGTATCTTACATTTTTTGTATTTTATTTAGTAAAAAACACAGTTCACCATTACATTAAATATCACATAAAGGAAAAAGGATAATCCTTAATATCTTTTTTGCAAAATAATTCTCAGGGCATAGAATGTCACTTGCACTGTGAGGAGTCAAATCTTACCTATAGTCACCTTTTTTAAGTGTTGTCATCTTTTGTTGCCTTTTTTAATTTTTGTCACATTTTTTGACCTTTTTGATCTTTTATGAAAAAAATAAGTTACTTATTTTTTTTGTCCAGTTTCTGTATTCATGTTCATTCATTTAGCTTTTTAAAATGTTCACATGATGAAAGTAGATAAAATCTAACCTGTAGAGCATCTACAATTTGGAATAGACTGTACCTTTTTGATCTTTTGTAATTATTTTGCACAGTTGTTATTACTAGAGTCAAATATTCCTCTACTACAACTGCTTCTATTTTTCTGCCATATTCTAATTTTACTGTAGTAATAAAAGTCATGCTGTGATAGACTGTTCAGTTTTGAAAATAAAGTTTTCGAGTTGTAGAAAATGCAAATTCTGTAGTGACTGGCTTGAAAAGGCAGTCGGTTAGAAAAGAAAAGTATTTGCATGGGGGAAACTGTTAGTGAAGTGAACTATTTTGCATTGTGTGTTTTTGCTGTATTAATTTTGGTAGAAAAGGTTTTCAGGCAATTTTTAACCACTCACTTTTGACAGAACATAGGTGTAACTTTGAGATTAAATGTGGATGACATCAATAATATTTAGAACTTTTAGATCAGACACATGCTTTGTTTGTGTGTCAACAATATGTATGTTTAATACCAAGGATAGTTCTACCATGGCTGAATTTATTTACATTTGCTCTGGATATTTGTAATTATTTTAAGGTCTTTCCTGATAATGTTACAGAACATTTTTTACTTTTGACAAATGAGATAGCTATTCATAAAACTGATGGACTAGTGCCATATTCCTGGAACATATGATAGAAGAAGCATGTTCATAGAATTGATAGAAGAAGCATGTTCATCATATTGCAGATTGAGTTACGATAAAACGACCATTGATAAGGATAAAAAAGAATTACAAACAACCATTACACTTTGGTCAGAGAGTAATTGTTGCATACCAATGTGTCATCTAAGAACATGCTTGTTGGCAAGGCAGATGATGACATGTTAAGTGAGAAATTATGTGAAGTACTTTGTGAAGCCAACTTCTTCCAAAATAACTTCCATCTGATCTTCACATTCATCCAGTGTACTGAGCTTTTCAGTTACTTGCCTGATATCAACTAGACATTCAAGAGGAAGCAGGTACTCCTCAAGCCAAAAATGTTTAAAGTATGTGATCAGATGGGGATCAGATGGACCTAACATCAATAAAAATTGTTCAGGCTTTTAGATACTGATGTCCAGGAGATCTGAGGCAGACAATTTATAGCCACCAGAACTTGTAACATTCATACAATGTGTAATGCCTGTGTAAAGGCTTTGGAGTGGTTATGTGAAGAAGCATCCCAATTTGTGGTCAATATATACTATTATTTTGACAGTTGGCCACTTTGTTGAGAAGAATTTAAAGGAATTCAATCTAATTTTAAGATTCCACGTCTTAAGTTTTTGAGGCATACAACCACAAGGTGCTTTACTTTAGGACCTTCAGCCAAGAGTAGTTTGGAACAGTGGGATGATATTCAGTGTTACTTTCTTAAGCATATACCTCTATAAGCGAATTCTGCTACTGTTTAGTCCAAACCCTACAATCCCTCCCATAAAAGCAGAACTTCATTTCATCTGCAGAAGTATTAAATAAGTTCACATTCAAAGCCAAACACTTTCAGTTCACAAGTTGCATACAGAAACAGAAAACATACTTTAAACATTTTTGGATTGAGGATTACCTGCTTCCTCTTGAACGACTAGTTGATATCAGACAAGTAACTGAAAAGCTTAGTAAACTGGATGAATGTGAAGAGCTGTGGTTTGTAAAGATTACCCAAAAACATTACATTGCCACTCGCAAACATGTGATGGAAAAGACGTGCTTGTGGAGTGCACCACTGAAAAATCTTACGTTATTAGACCACAAAGAAAGAATAAAGACCATAAGCTGTAGTGGAATGTTACAATTTGCAAAAATAATTACTTATTACACAAGTAGACAGCCCTACAGTTTGAAAAAGATGGCCCATCTTTGGATGACAAAGGTATTGACAATTATTGATAGCAGCACATCTCAAAAAGACTTATCATCCATAGATTTAAAAGTATCCAAATGTTTCAAACCTTATTTAGGCTTCTCTTAGTTTGTCCCATGGAAATGTGGACACAGAAAGAAGATATTCCATTCTGAAGCATAAATTAGGAGAAGACAAGACAGCAATGACTGGAAGATTTTTTTAAACAAACAATGGAAACTCTAGGTAGGAATACCAACAATGTAGGAAAAGATGGATTGGTACTTACCATTAAAATGACATGTTAAGTGGCAGACAGATTTTTGAAACTGTGTTTTAACTCTGAGGAATGCTTTGGGATCTTACACCATTTTCTCTCCGTGTCCATTGACTCGCACCACATTCGGTATGCACATGAAGCACATGCAGATTATGCTGCTTATAAGGAAAAATGTGAAAGGGAAAGAAAAACTGAATTAGAAGAAGAGCAAAAAGAGGAACAAAACCAAAGGCATCATGGAAAGAAATTTAAAGATCAATGATGTGAAAAAATCAATTGAGTGTGAGACAGCTGCTCTGAAAGAAAAGAACATTAACTACGTAAGGATCACAAGAACTTATCTCTCAAGCTCTCTATCAAAAATGATTTCAAGGGAGCAAAACTGGCCCTGGGTATGCTTGAGGGCGCACAAGTCATGAAAGTAGAATAAACTTTGAAAGAAAGGAAGGTGGAAACCATTCAAAAAATCTTGAGAAAAGAAAATCTTGTATGATTACTTCATTTTTTGCTAAGATTTCTGAGAAACAGTGGCTCAATAACATTTTGTTGATCTTCTTCCAGTGTAGAATGTCATTAGACTTAAAAAATGTGATGTGGATTTTGTCTGTGAATTATGATTACCAATATCAAATTATCAGTACTGAAATACCAATGTACCTTCATACATTAATGAATTTGTATGAAAGAAAAAGAATGGCCATACCTCATCCTGGAACAAATAGAGAAATTTAACCCTGTGCTTGAGAAAATGAATTTAACAGGATTTCTGCTCTTTTTTTCCCCAAACAGATTATATTTTCAGTTTTTTTTTCTCGGGAACCTGAAGTAAACCACTAAGATTTCAAAGGCACTGAACAAATAAAAGTGATTTGCCATAAAAATGAATCAGAGAGAAATAAAAGCTAAAGTTTTGTATGTTTACTTATCTGCATAGGAAAAAGGAATGAACAAAGTTTCATCTAAATCTGGGATGGTGGATGAGGTGGCCTGGATGACTTGACATGGAATAACCTCGTTGTCAATGCAGAAAACTGTCTTGACATTCAACAGATTTTTTAAATATTTTTATTTCTTAATTTTTGTTTGTAATGTATATATTACTGCAGTAAATAGACACAATTAAAGTCTGATATTTATTGTAACTAGAATTAATGTATTTCTGTTATAGTTTACTGGCCATGTGCCTAGAAAGTAAATTACTGGAACTGTTTTTCACATCTGCTTTTAGTTTGTTGAAGCAGAAAATTATAAATCAGACAATGAATTACATATAATTGCTGTTGGAACTTTTAGTGCCTTCCTCACAGATGAAGATGGATAGCTTGAGACAGTTTGGAAAGGAGACCCCAGGTTGAGAGGGATTCATCTGTTGTGTCTCAAAGTGAGAGTCAAAATTCATGTTTGTGATAGATGCTTAATATGTTCTAGTATTTTAATTCAGTTAAGTACATCCAAAACAAATATATTTGTATGTGAGGTGTGTAACATACTGAAAGGATAGGGTTTTTTCAGTAGAGTTCTATTTAGATGTTACTGCAAAAGAATTCATTACTATTTATATATTTCAGAGTTCTCTTCTGCAAGCAATATTAGGGGAGTTACCTCTAAAGGAGGGATCACTAAATACAACAGGAAAGTTTTCATATGCGTCCCAAGAGCCTTGGGTCTTCGCAGCAACAGTGCGCCAGAATATACTGTTTGGTCTTCCTTATGACAAAGTGCGATACAAACAAGTCATACATGCATGTGCCCTGCAACGTGACTTAGAACTTTTACCTCAAGGAGACCTCACAGTGGTTGGAGAAAGAGGAACCTCGCTCTCAGGAGGACAGAAAGCTCGAGTTAATCTGGCCAGGTAAAATGCTTTGCTCTTATAATCGTCTGCTGATGATGAGTATTAAGTTTAAAACGTAACACTGACCTGTATGAAATGGGATACACATACATATGTGGGTTCTTGTGTATACAGGGTGTTACAAAAACGTACGGCCAAACTTTCAGGAAACATTCCTCACACACAAATAAAGAAAAGATGTTATGTGGACATGTGTCCGGAATCGCTTAATTTCCATGTTAGAGCTCATTTTAGTTTCGTCAGTATGTACTGTACTTCCTCGATTCACCGCCATGATTTCATGCGGGATACTCTACCTGTGCTGCTAGAACATGTGCCTTTACAAGTACGACACAACATGTGGTTCATGCACGATGGAGCTCCTGCACATTTCAGTCGAAGTGTTCGTACGCTTCTCAACAACAGATTTGGTAACCGATGGATTGGTAGAGGCGGACCAATTCGGTGGCCTCCACGCTCTCCTGACCTCAACTCTCTTGACTTTCATTTATGGAGGCATTTGAAAGATCTTGTCTGTGCAACCCCGGTACCAAATGTAGAGATTCTTCGTGCTCGTATTGTGGACGGCTGTGATACAATACATCATTCTCCAGGGCTGCATCAGCCCATCAGGGATGCATGTATCCTCGCTAACGGAGGACATTTTGAGTATTTCCTGTGTTTGAAGTAACGCTGGTATGTTCTGTTGCTGTGTGTTTCCATTCCATGATTAATGTGATTTGAAGAGAAGTAATAAAATGAGCTCTAACATGGAAAGTAAGCGTTTCCGTGCACGTGACCACATAACATATTTTCTTTCTTTGTGTGTGAGGAATGTTTTCGGAAAGTTTGGCTGTACCTTTTTGTAACACCCTGTATATGGAACTCATGGTGAAATTTCAACGCCAAACTTGGTGTACATATGACTTACTGTCTTTACAAAATTTTGATGGGCATAAGAAACTGTTAAGCACTACTATGAGTAGGGATGGGAATGGTTTCCTGTGTAAATAAGCATAGCTAATTAATCCCTGGAGCAGTTGTAATGAAACATAAGGCTTTAACTATCAGTTTTGTGTGCACACTGCTTCATAGTTCAAGATGAAGTTTGTGCTTGATTTGGCCACTAGAGGCCATCCAGCTTGTTAATATGACAGCAGTTATGTGTGCAGCCTCCCAGCTGCACCCCTGTCAGAAACAATGTCTATGAAGGTGGGAGTGCAAGGCTCCTCTAGCCACTTGTGTGTTGCTAATTGTAGTGTACCTTGCCTTCCATGTGTGTGTACTGTTCGAGCAATAAATTATAGTGTTCCTGGGTTAGAACACATAACATACATAAGACTTACTGTATGGAGGAAAAAATGAATTGATGTGGTGTGAGTGATTGGGCATGATAATAACTGCGTACAAAGTATTGGATCTTAATCAAACAAGCTCTCTCTGAAAGGTTTATAATGCTGCTGAACACTCATTTCATTGCATAATTAATTTAAGAATTAAAATTACAGAATGTTGTTGAAGTTTGGTAAAATATGCAAGAATTTAACTAGAAAATGGCTTGGTAGAATTTAAGTTGTAGATTTATTAGTGCCAGTCTGAGGAGCCTGTGTTATTAGAGTAACCCATTGTCTAGTATTTGCTGCTTTATGTGGAATGTGCTTCTCTAATGAATTTTCTGTTAACAAATTACTAATCCATAACCTAGCTTAATGTTGCTAGTATGGACTATTTATCTGTCGTACCTATTATTGTAAAATTAGAAATAAGATGTTGCTTTCCTTCTGTAGGTAACATTCCAGCAATGCTGACAGACAAATTTTCTTGATCATTGTTCTATGATGTTGAGTGCAGGAAAACATTTTACTATTATACTTGTTCAATGTGAGGCTCATTTACCTTTTCATTACATTTTTGTTCTTTTTCTCTGCTTTTCTTGCATACAAACAACTTAATTCTGAGATGATTGTGTTGATAAATAGTGGTTAGGTTTCCAAATAGTACAATTATGATATAGAATATTACACAGTAGAAAATGCCTAACTTTCGTATGAGCTTCTTTTTGTGTGATTTCCTCAATAGAAGCTAAATTACAAAAATAAGGAAATTGTGACTGATTGTGATTTCTCCTGCTCTTGTAGCAATAAAGCTGTTGTTACCCATATGATGTATTCAGTAACGTGTTTCAGGGCAGTATATCGTGAGGTTGACATATATCTTTTGGATGATCCTCTCTCAGCAGTGGATACCCATGTTGGCAAGCATCTATTTGAAGAATGCATCAGCAAATTCTTACGTAATAAAACCCGAATACTGGTCACACATCAAATTCAAAACCTGCCAGACACCGACCGTGTTATCATCATCAATAATGTAAGTTATAATTAAAAATAACATCAGTATGCCATGGCTATTCATGCCAACTGCAGACAATACTAATACATATTTAGTATTTCAGTCATTCCTTTCTAAAGGACATTTACTCATTAATGTATAAAATGTTATGATTCAGAAATGAATATCTCATGTGATGTTTTTAGTGACCCTATCAACCTTTTTCTTCTCCCCCTCCCCTTGCTCCTGCTCCTCTCTCTCTCTCTCTCTCTCTCTCTCTCTCTCTCTCTCTCTCCCCCTGTCTTTTCATTTTATTTTGCTATTATGTGGTGAATTGTACTGAAGTGCATCAAAGTTGCTAGCTCGACATTGCTAAAGTAAGCCTCACCCAGTTATTGTTGGGATTTATCACAAAAGAAGTCAGTGCCATAAAACTGGCTATAATGAAGAAAAGGCAGGCATGTAGAAGATGCATGGTAGTCATTGTTTATTGTCAGCAGCATCCTCTTTTGATACATTACTCACCAGGAGGTTGGACTGTTTTATAATTATTATTATGCACTGGTTCATATATTGTTACATGGAACTGAGAATGGTAAAAATTCAGGTAATAAGGTGTCAGTGTGTTAACTATGTTCTGTGAGAAACCAATGAACTGCTCTACATGTGACAAATGCAGCTGCCTTCTGCAGCTACCAACAAAACAAAGGACATAGTTTTGCACCATCTAAGCTCTTTGGAAACGGTCAGTTGCCCAATGTTACCACAGGAACAAACTACACCTCTTTCCGTTTGCATGTGACTTTTACTTCATCTGCTGTACTCTTGTATTTGGTCATATCCTCATTGCAGATGTTTTGTAAATTATAAATGTTTGAGTACATTAATGCTTATGAGGGAAGTGGCTTGCTCAGCTTCATTGATCGTTGTTTTATGAGGTTGATTGCATAAAGGTGATTTACTCTTTACATTTCTTGCAAACATTTTCTAAGGAAGTACACCACAATACCAACCCTATTTTCTAAGTGTAACTTGTTAATTGCTTCATATGCTGACCTCCATAGAGGAATCATTATAGGGGTACTAATATGTGACCTCACAAATTACATTTTGGGACAGCTAAACAAGAAGATTATTCTGATGACTTATTTTTTGATCTTACCTTCTTTAAAGAAAACATAAGGTAACATTCACAAAATTTCTCCACATGAATGAAACAACTCAAAATTGGGTAATAGTTGTTAAAAAATTCAAGCAAGTAATGAAAAATTCATGCAAAATATAAACTTACGTTGTAATATGCTCTTTACATTTAAAGAAAGGGGAGGGGGCCACAAGTACATGCAATCTTCCACTCAAAAACAGAAGTAAAAGCGTATGTAAAAATAATCAAAACTCAAAATTTTACATTTTTAGAAGAGTGATGTACAAATTTCAAAACTATGCTGAACATTTACAGTCATTCATAAACAAAAACAGAGGAAAAACATAAAAATGATCACAGGATAAGTGGCAAATTAGGTAGAGACCCGAAGATGCAGCTGCAACAAATATTTTATAGCTGTGTCAGATAAATTTACTGCGAGAATGAAAGCAGGTGAAGTGGGCAAAATTCATAAAATTCATTAAGAAACCTATCATATTCACTGAAGTAACATAGGAAGAAATTTCAATGATTCAAATCTAGATGATGATACTTTACATTTCATAAGGCTCCGCAGTAGCAGTCTACCAAATCCACTAACACATGTATTAAATATTGAAACAGGAGAAAATTTTTGCCATATTATTTAAAAGAGAGTACATAATATCCAGTTTTTAACTGTTTCATTCATTCATGTGTTGTGGCCTGTAGATTGCATGAACCTTTTGGGATGTGAAATGAGTCGAATTACACGTCAATTAGCAGAAGCAGTCATTGCAAGCTATTATGGAAAGTATATTAACAACAAACTGCAGCTATTGCTAGTCTACTAACATTGATAATTATGGGACTTACTTCTAAATTACTTTATTGATCACACAGGATTTCACTCTGCATGGTGGTTGATGGGAGTTGCAGAACTAATAAAAGTTGAAGATGGGTTATGACTTTGGACTGATATTCAGTTGTTTTAGGTCTCTGGAAATCTTAGTCTTCAGTACAATGCAGTGTACACTGACAGTAGCAATGTTTGTTTTGTGTGTGCGTAACTCCCCAAGTCATGTCTTCTTTCACAATCAAAAGTAGATGATATGTTATACTCACTGTTGTCTGCTAACAAAGTCAGTAACAAGGGAAAGATATCTGTGCTGGTCAAGTGCCTTCAATTTCTATTGATCCTACTAGCCCCTAGTAGTCACTGTGCTAGATGCATTCAAGTAGTGTGTGAGTAATATATATTATTAGCAGAAAAGCAACTACTCGGAAAATGCCACTGTTCTTCCTCTTGCTTCTCTTTTTATCTGATGCTTCAAACTATGTATGTATCTAACTTACACAAAAAGCTATCTACTGTCTATATAATGGTATGTTTGAAGCCTGCTACTTATAGAAGTATTTGTATTAAGTGGGTATTTATGTCCCAAATGCTAAATGTTATATAATAATAGCAGATACAAATTAGGAAACTTTGAGCCAACAGGGTGATTTCCAAGCTTGGTAAAGTCTTTGAAGTAATGGTAACAAAATTGTTGGTTGTTTTTAAAGTATTAAAATAGTACATTCATCACAACATGGGTTCATGGAAGAAAGGGGTGCCTATTGGCAACAACAGATTTTGCTGACCATAATCTGAACTCATTTGATGACAGTCATAAGAACACAAGAGAAGAATTACGACATTGCAAATTTCTGCATAACAAAAATGAAAAAGATATACAGAAATAAGTAATTACTGTACTCAATAAACAAACACCACAAACCTTAGTAGCTTATATAAATGAGTATATGAATTGTAGCCACTTTCTTTCTAATTTATTCGTTTATATTTAGACAGCTAAGTGTGAATAGCACAAACTAGTTATTGTTAATACAATATACAGATTAACTTTGTATAATTTTTTGTCTTTGACCCATGCCACGTCCCTAAAGGTTCTAGTTCTTGATGGAATGTACAGAATATAATGGATGGATGAATGAATAGTGGAGATGACATAGATAACATGCACAAGAAAGTGAGATTTTCCTGCTGCACTCAATGAAAAAGTTTATTAATGAAAAACGTTGAAGACAGTATATAATATGGACTAAAATTCCCATGACTATTATTTATTTTTTCTCTGTAGAAGTACACAAACATGTTACATAAAAAGAATTTTCACCATCAAAGTAGATCAGATTGGTGTGCTGCTAAGATAAATGTAAACGTCCTTGGAAACATGTTTTTATAAAATTTAAGAATGTGGCAGTGACACCCTCTAAAGAAATCAGACCACGTGTCACTGAGAGACAGCGAAACCCACTTTCTGAGTAAGAACATTCATGAACATGCACTGCTAGGAAAGTTAATTACTGATGATAAAACAAAACATCAAAATGGAAATGGGGGTGCCAAGTGAAATTGGTAGAATGATTTTTCAGCATAGTATCCAACATGTTAAAGAAAATAAAAGAAATAAAGATCTTTGAAGACTATCTTAAAAGGTATCCAATGGAAAAGTGAGTACTGGTAATCTAACCAAAACTAAGATAGGAATGGCATTCTTTGTGTGTAAGCCCTCTAACACACCTTGCTGTAAATGGGGGTTCTTATAATTATTATTGTAAATATACTTTAAATTCACTGAAATTATTACTCTATGTAGTGTAAAGTGATAAATATGGCATTAATTTTGTGAGGTCGTAAGTACTCTACTGACAACATTTTCCATGTTTCAAAAAGTGTGCCATACCCAACAGTTGGTGCTGAAATGGGCAGAATGTGTTCACAGGCAGGATCTAAATAAACAGACAAATAAGTTTTGTATACCCTGTATTATTCTTGAGTGATATAAATAGATTAATGAAGACATGAAAGGACTCTTTGCGGTGACACAAATTTGTTGGTCATAGCTCAAAACTCATCCATATCTAACATGATCAAAACAGTAGCCAACCAGACTCAGTGGAAGAACCATATGGCACATGCAATGTCCCCCCCCCCCCTTCCCCCCACACCCCACCCCCTTGCGGGGCCACCCACATTGCCACCCACACTGCCTCTGCCAGTCATCCTGCATGCTACTCGTTTGTTTCTTTCATCAGTCGACTCGACTGAATTGAGTTATTGAGTAGTTGTACTTTCCTATGTACCACACACGTCCACATCATCGGAATTTATATGTTTCTGTCTGGCACAAAGACTGCTAGCACATACCTACAAGAAAAGACTCAGCCATTCTGGTGATCTTGATACATTATTCTGTCTGGTGTTCTACTGTTTTCTTGTACAGAGAACCTTCGATACATAGCATTATAAATACAGAAAACTGCAATCATAATGCTGATGCTATGACATACTGGAAAAGAATTGTTTTTATTCCAACACTGGACCATGTTATGACTGACATGAGAGAATGTTTTGTTGAAGAAAACATTTATTATTTAAAATTCAACATATTTTTGCCCTCACAACTACTGAAACATGATGGTAATGATCTGTTACCTAAACTGAATCAGTGCTTAACTGAACTGCCAGTCTTTGAAAAGCAAACAAGCATAAACACCCTTAATGATTGTGATTCTGTTATGCAAGCCTTGTCTGTTTGTCCTGGATCTGACCATCCTACTTTTCACATGCTGTACAAAATATTTGCCCGTCTGCCTGCATCTATTGCTACAGTAAAAAGAAGTTTTTCAACACTGCGGTGTATAAAGACATGGGCGAGGTTGACAACAAAGGAGGATTGACGTAGCAGCTTACCTCTGTTGAACACTCGTCCTGACATTGTCCTATTGATGACATAATTAACCAATTTTCTAGGAAGAATAGGTGCACAGATTTCATCATTTAAGGAAGAGAACCACAATTGTAACTTTCTTATATCATAAGTTGGCAAATGTCTTGTATATGTGTATAATCAGTTTAAATAAAAATTTCTTAAACTTTGCATGTGACTTGGTTATTTTTTTATTACAGTAAAAGTAAAGGTAGCTCAAGATATCTTTAGCACCCCCTTCTTGAGGTTTTTCTGACCAGACTTATTACTAGATCACAGCAGTGGTAGCATGTACCAACTGAAATTGGGGGCGTTCGCATGCAAATTCAAAACTGTCCATACATTTGAGAATTCTTTACAAAATTGCTGTGAAACACACCATATTTTACTACAAAATACAACTGTAAATGAAATAAATTAGCACCTGTATATGACAGAAAAGCATGCATATGTGTAGTTATTGAACACTAAGTCTATTCTTTTGTCTTTTTTTAAAACTGAACAACATTGTAATGTTTCCAAATTAAGTACGCTCTGAATCATATTCTTTACTTTGGAGACTATTGCTAATGCACTCAACCTTAGTCTCAGTCATTCTGTTTTTGAAAAGTCTTGATCCTGCTCAGTGTTTAGAAGAATCTGTCAGCCTCAGCAATTGTCATAGATGTCAAGGACACAACTGTCTAAAGTTAGCAGCACATTTCTGTAAACATTGTTGCCATTTATGAATTACGAAATAAACCTCCAGACATTATACACACTAACACAATTTTTAAATATAACAGTTCATGAAATATATACACATATCCACATAAGGCAAAACTGCCACTGCATCACATGTTACATTTGCTATTTCAGTATTATCAAAATCATATTACAAAATTTCAGACAAACAAAAATGACCTGCTGGTACTAGAGATGGACATTACGAAATACAGTTTGTAAACTTTATCTCCAGATGACTAACAGGCTTGATGGAGCCATTTTATATCTGGAGTATTTTTACTAACATAAGGATTCATCCTGATTAGATTTGATTAGATGTATTTTTTGTCCCAGTTGATTTGTAGTGAGGACATCCTCTGGGATGCAGAACACATCAGAAACCAAGAGTACACAATAAATATTTACAAAATAAGAGCAGATATTATGTGTATCTTAAACAGATCCCAAACAAAATTGCCCTTGTGGATGTGGAACTGGTAGAAAAAAAATTAAACATATTTATATTTAAAAGTATATAAAACTTGTCATCAAATATTAAATGTTCAATACACTTAGATGTATATGATAATATATGATAATTCTTAGGATATTGTAGCCACATGTCATCAATGAAAATATTTTAAAAAAATAAATAAACATTTTACACTACTTTCTTACAATGATCACATTATTGCACAATATTTGTGCAGGAAGCCAGATTATATGCAATATTCACATTATGTGATACTGTAACATCTGCTAAGAAATTGATCATTGGAATGGAAGGAGTTGGTCACCGATAGACTCCTCTCAAACTGAACTTTATTATTAGTTAAACTTTTTATGGCTGCTGGCATGTTATTGAAAATGTGTAGTGCTGAATAGAGGACACCTTTCTGCTGAATCAAAGTAAGTGCCTTTAAACCTTTGTGAAAGTAATTCCTATTTCTATTTCTAGTATTGATTCAGTGAACTGAGCTGTTGGTTTGGAGGGGGGAAGGGGGGGGGGGGGGGGGGGGGGGGAATTGAATGAGAAATTTCATTAAGGAGCAAATATATTGGAATAATTCTTATTGCATGTATCTGGTCTTGAAAAACTGTAGCTTGGCTTGTTGAGTTACCCCAGAAAATATAATTCCTAATGACATTATAAAATGAAAGTAAGCATAATATTTTTTTATCGCCTTTGTGAGGTAACATTCACATAGGAAATAGAGATTTGTTTAGGTGCTTCAGCAGTTCTGTTGCATGCTTTTTCCAGTTAAATTTATTATCAAGCTGTAATCTCAAGAATTTACCGGTGTCAACTTCTTCTATGTGCTTGTATTTATATTTTAGGCATATACTGACAGGCAACCTTTTACACGTACTGAACTGCATACAGTATGTTTTTTCAAGGGTTAGTGACAGAGAATTGGCTAGGAACCATTTATTGATAACCATGAAAATTTCATTAGCCAACCTCTCTAAAGCTGTACTTGATTTACTATTTATTGCAATATCTGCATGACCTGCAAACAAAACAAACTTGGCATCTGGTAATGTGACTGTGAAAGGTGATTGATATACACTAGAAAAAGTAAGCACCTTAACATGGAATCTTGATGGACACCATGTTATTGGTTGTTCCCGGTTGGATGGTGCCTGATGATTTAATATATGTTTCATTCCTATTGAAACCTTTTGTTTTCTGTCAGAGATATAGAATTTAAACCATTTTGCAACATTTCCTGTCACACCACAATAACCCAATTAACTTCATAGTATACTGTGATTTACACAGTCAAATGCCTTTGACAGATCACAAAATAAACCAGTAGCCTGTAATTTATTGTGTAACAAATTAACTACATTTTTCACTGTTTAACTACATTTTGCAAGTTGTGATTTGGATAATATTTTATTTGTGTTCAGATGGTTAAGAAGATGACTGTATATTATATTCTCTGAAATATTTGAGATTGTGGGCAAAAGTGAAATTGGGTGGAAGTTTGGTGGTATTTTTTTAACTATTTTCTTATACAAAGTCTTAACTTCAGCACATTTCAACCGTTCAGGAAATGTTCCACTGATACAAGACTGGTTACACAAATAACGTACAATGTCACTAAACTCAGAGACATAGCCACCAGTTTTTGATTTTAAGGATTTTAAGGTGGACATTACTTTCACTGGTGTTGTGATGCTCCACTCATACTATTGTAATCATTTTTAGTGACTTGTCTGAGTTACTCTATGGCAGCATCTACTGAACTCGACACCCCTGTCTTTTCAGTAACATTTATGAAATGCCTATTGAAAAGTTCAGCAACACTGCACACTTTTTTTACCCATGTACAATTTACTCTTAATGCTATGTAAGCCTTTTCATCTCTGGTTCCTCCAGTCTCTTCCTTCACTTTATCCCATTATTTTTTTTTTTTTTTTTTTTTGGGTTATCAGTCTACTGACTGGTTTGATGCAGCCCGCCACGAATTCCTTTCCTGTGCTAACCTCTTCATCTCAGAGTAGCACTTGCAACCTACGTCCTCAATTATTTGCTTGGCGTATTCCAATCTCTTGTCTTCCTCTACAGTTTTTGCCCTCTACAGCTCCATCTAGTACCATGGAAGTCATTCCCTCATGTCTTAGCAGATGTCCTATCATCCTGTCCCTTCTCCTTATCAGTGTTTTCCACATATTCCTTTCCTCTCCGATTCTGCATAGAACCTCCTAATTCCTTACCTTATCAGTCCACCTAATTTTCAACATTCGTCTATAGCACCACATCTCAAATGCTTTGATTCTCTTCTGTTCCGGTTTTCCCACAGTCCATGTTTCACTACCATAAATTGCTGTACTCCAGACGTACATCCTCAGAAATTTCTTCCTCAAATTAAGGCCGGTATTTGATATTAGTAGACTTCTCTTGGCCAGAAATGCCTTCTTTGCCATAGTGAGTCTGCTTTTGATGTCCTCCTTGCTCCGTCCGTCATTGGTTATTTTACTGCCTAGGTAGCAGAATTCCTTAACTTCATTGACTTCGTGACCATCAATCCTGATGTTACGTTTCTCGCTGTTCTCATTTCTGCTACTTCTCATTACCCTCGTCTTTCTCTGATTTACTCTCAAACCATACTGTGTACTCATTAGACTGTTCATTCCATTCAGCAGACCATTTAATTCTTCTTCACTTTCACTCAGGATAGCAATGTCATCAGCGAATTGTGTCATTGATACCCTTTCACCTTGTATTTTAATTCCACTCCTGAACCTTTCTTTTATTTCCATCATTGCTTCCTCGATGTACAGATTGAAGAGCTACAGCCTTGTCTTACACCATTCTTAATACGAGCACTTCGTCCTTGATCATCCACTCTTATTATTCCCTCTTGGTTGTTGTACATATTGTATATGACCCGTCTCTCCCTATAGCTTACCCCTACTTTTTTCAGAATCTCGAACAGCTTGCACCATTTTATATTGTCGAACGCTTTTTCCAGGTCGACAAATCCTATGAAAGTGTCTTGATTTTTCTTTAGCCTTGCTTCCATTATTAGCCGTAACGTCAGAATTGCCTCTCTCATTCCTTTACTTTTCATAAAGCCAAACTGATCTTCACCTAGCGCATTCTCAATTTTCTTTTCCATTCTTCTGTATATTATTCCTGTAAGCAGCTTCGATGCATGAGCTGTTAAGCTGATTGTGCGACAATTCTCGCACTTGTCAGCTCTTGCCGTCTTCGGAATTGTGTGGATGATGCTTTTCCGAAAGTCAGATGGTATGTCGCCAGACTCATATATTCTACACACCATCGTGAATAGTCATTTTGTTGCCACTTCCCCCAATTATTTTAGAAATTCTGATGGAATGTTATCTATCCCCTCTGCCTTATTTGACTGTAAGTCCTCCAAAGCTCTTTTAAATTCCGATTCTAATACTGGATCCCCTATCTCTTCTAAATCAACTCCTGTTTCTTCTTCTATCACATCAGACAAATCTTCACCCTCATAGAGGCTTTCAATGTATTCTTTCCAGCTATCTGCTCTCTCCTCTGCATTTAACAGTGGAATTCCCGTTGCACTCTTAATGTTACCACCGTTCCTTTTAATGTCACCAAAGTTTGTTTTGACTTTCCTGTATGATGAGTCTGTCTTTTTCGATGTCTTCATATTTTTCCTGCAGCCATTTTGTCTTAGCTTCCCTGCACTTCCTATTTATTTCATTCCTCAGCGACTTGTATTTCTGTATTCCTGATTTTCCCGGAACATGTTTGTACTTCCTCCTTTCATCAATCAACTGAAGTATTTCTTCTGTTACCCATGGTTTCTTCGCAGCTACCTTCTTTGTACCTATGTTTTCCTTCCCAACTTCTGTGATGGCCCTTTTTAGAGATGTCCATTCCTCTTCAACTGTACTGTGCTATTCCTTATTGCTGTATCTATAGCGTTAGAGAACATCAAACATATCTCGTCATTCCTTAGTACTTCCGTATCCCACTTCTTTGCGTATTGATTCTTCCTGACTAATGTCTTGAACTTCAGCCTACTCTTCATCACTACTATATTGTGATCTGAGTCTATATCTGCTCCTGGGTATGCCTTACAATCCAGTATCTGATTTCAGAATCTCTGTCTGACCATGATGTAATCTAATTGAAATCTTCCCGTATTTCCCAGCCTTTTCCAAGTATACCTCCTCCTCTTGTGATTCTTGAACAGGGTATTCACTATTACTAGCTGAAACTTGTTACAGAACTCAATTAGTCTTTCTCCTCTTTCATTCCTTGTCCCAAGCCCATATTCGCCTGTAACCTTTTCTTCTACTCCTTCCCCTATAACTGCATTCCAGTCGCCCATGACTATTAGATTTTCGTCCCCCTTTACATACTGCATTACTCTTTCAATATCCTCATACACTTTCTCTATCTGTTCATCTTCAGCTTGCGACGTCGGCATGTATACCTGAACTATCGTTGTCGGTGTTGGTCTGCTGTCGATTCTGATTAGAACAACCCGGTCACTGAACTGGTCACAGTAACACACCCTCTGCCCTACCTTCCTATTCATAATGAATCCTACACCTGTTATACCATTATCTGCTGCTGTTGATATTACCCGATACTCATCTGACCAGAAATCCTTGTCTTCCTTCCACTTCACTTCACTGATCCCTACTATATCTAGATTGAGCCTTTGCATTTCCCTTTTCAGATTTTCTAGTTTCCCTACCACATTCAAGCTTCTGACATTCCATGCCCCGACTCGTAGAACATTATCCTTTCATTGATTATTCAATCTTTTTCTCTTGGTAACCTCCCCCTTGGCAGTCCCCTCCTGGAGATCCGAATGGGGGACTATTCCGGAATCTTTTGCCAATGGAGAGATCATCATGACACTTCTGCAATTACAGGCCACATGTCCTGTGGATACACATTATGTGTCTTTAATGCAGTGGTTTCCATTGCCTTCTGCATCCTCATGTCGTTGATCATTGCTGATTCTTCCGCCTTTAGTGGCAATTTCCCACCCCTAGGACAAGAGTGTGCCCTGAACCTCTATCCGCTCCTCCGCCCTCTTTGACAAGACCGTTGGCAGAATGAGGCTGACTTCTTATGCCGGAAGTCTTCGGCTGCCAATGCTGATTATTTATTAAAATTTAGGCAGTGGCGGGGATCAAACCCGCGACCGAAGATGTTTTGATTATGAATTAAAGACACTACCCCTAGACCACGGGTCATATATCCCATATTGTCTTTATTTTATCTGATGTGACTATCCTTTTCTGATAATGCAGTTGCTTTGATATCTGTATTACTATCTTCGATATTTTGCAGCATGTTTGGTAACTATCTATAGAATTTACATCAAAGCTGTTTCTGACTGACAGATATAGTTTCCTTTTTGGCTTACAGGATACCTTTATTCCTATAGTAATCTTGTAGATTGTAGGATATACAATATGTGATCTTTTAAAGAATACAAGACTCTTTCTTACTTTTAGTTTGTGTCCATATCTGTACTTTCTACCCTATATCCATATTACTGCCTATATTTATGCTGATCTTCTTTGTTACTCCCCATCTTTATTCATAAATATCAATTCAAACGCAACTTTTTTTTTCAAAATTTCATTTTCTGATGGCAACACAGAATTGATTTCCTTTGTATCCATCACATTCATACAGATACGCCAGCACGTTGTAAAATAAACCAGCGTTTTATACTTCAAGGCAATGCTACTTCAATTTCTTGTTTTTGATTCTGTTCTCATTTGTTTATCCTACAGTGTCCCTCTCTAAACTGAGAGTCATGCCTGACCTTCAAATAGAATCACTGAATAGTGCACTCCTTCTTTTTCATGCGTGAAATTTTCTTCAGTGAAAGAAATCCAGAGTCTGAAAGTCTCTCGCCTTCTCCTTGTATGTGTGTATGACACTCCAAGACAGTTGACTTTGTTCCATTTTCATTCATTACAGAAGTATAATTTCATTTCTGCCATTGCCATCAGATTATATCAGTGAAAAGAATGTGTTATCTATGGTATCCAAAAATGTTGATTATCTCTCAACAGAACTGCAAATTGTACATCAGAGGTAATAATTTATTTCATGTTTCTGGAAAATGAATGTCATTATTTCCCAAATTGCCTCTTTTTCCTCAAGCAAAATGCATTCCATTCATCTTGGAACTCATATTTTACTCAGTAGATTACAGACCCTCTTTTATCCTATCCAGCATGTTTCTGGTAGTGCCCCAACAGAAATTTTGTTTTATGCCTGCATGCCGCATCACCGTTACCATCCTCTCAACAAAAAGAAGCTGCAATCGCACTGATACTATCATTCCTCTCTACCCATGGGAGAAGAACACATTTTGAAAACAATAATCAATTCATTGATAGTGTACATACAACAGATTGCTCCATATTTAGTTTTATTCTGTGTCTGCATTTTCTGTAAGCATAGAACCAAATATTTATTGTCATTTTAGGGACGCATTGTGATCCAGAGTACATACGCTTCACTTATTCAAAATCCATCATCTGCTGCTGCACTAGTGTTTATAGAAGATAACAACAATGAGGATCAGCCAGAAGAAGATCAAAATCAAGAGAAGAATTGCAAACAGTTTGTAAGAGGACATAAACAAGCAACTAGAGCATCTATAAGGGTAAGTAAATATTCAGTATACTAATAGAAACTTTTTTATGAAGAATCACTGTTATGTACAATATGATTTTATCTAACTTAGTCATAAATTCACATGCATGTAATGCAGAAACCTACATTATCTGAGTGCATAATGCCATTGTTTTTGAAATGCAATAATAAAAATCCTAAATGATCCATGAATTTCATTAGGACAAAGGTGTATGAAAACCAAGCTGAATCATCTCTATGTAAAAAGCAGAGAATTTGGAACTGTTTGAACACTGCCAACAAACCAGTTTAAGCCTCTTGATTTCTCGGAATTGAAGGAAGCATAATGTCAGACACTTCTAAGAATTTTACTCTCTTAGCAAACGAACACAGTCCTTCATTTAACAGTGTAGAGGAAGTGTTTTGCTACAGTGTTATGACTGTGAATGTTAATTACATCACAGTCAGTTTTATTCTAAATGAACATTTTTAGATGACTGAAAATACACTGACAGTCTTTGTAACTAATCTTCACAAAGTGGTAGGAATGTGATGGCATCATAACTCAAAAATATCTAATTGTAATACATTTTTGAGTAATGACACAGCCACATTTCTCCTACTTTGCTAACCAGAAGAGATTTATTTAGAATGAAACCCATTGTGGTGTAAGAAACATTTCTGAAATACTTTTGTGGTGGTTTTTATTAACATTTACACTATTTGGCTGTGGGGCTCAAAATGATTAATAATGTGATGACTGTTTCACAACAATGTCACAAATAATATTTTTATAGATGAAAAGTCACACATCCTAAGAGAGCAAATGTGAATATCCAGTAGGTTTTGTAATAATGAAATTCAACTACTTATCTAATTGAAATCTGTATTTATACTCTGCATATCATTATAAAATGTGTGGTAGAGTCACATTTGTACTCTTCATGAGATGAAATTAGAGTGAAGATCCTATAAGGGAAATATGAAATAATTTGAAATATGTCATCCATTTGTTCCAAAACTTCACATAGTTGCAAAAATAGCTCTTTTGATAGTCTAATAAAGACAATATTTTCAATCACTGTTGTTAGAGTAGTAACAAATACATGTATCTTGAACCAGGGTGATATTCTGAACAAATGTGTGCTGATGGTTTTGACACTGTAAACCACTCTGATTACTGGCAACACCACTCTGCCAACCCAGAAGATCATGGTACACAGCAGTTGTTGTTTGGCAAGGAAAATAAATTAATAGCTTCTTAAATGTAATTAAGTTATTTATTTGTCCATATAAATCTCTTTTTCAGTACATATATTGTACACAGGATATTGGACAGAAAACCTCTTTAGCTATTGGTTTTTCAAATGTCAAACATACATTATTTAAATTTTTATAACAAATTGGATCTATACAGTTAATAATTACAATTTTTTAAATACTGTATATTTATAACTTACTTCTACAATTAAAGATACAAATTACATTTTTTCTTGCATAAGATACTGTGAGATTGAATAGCAGCAGTCTTCCAGAAGGTAGGCTGTCACAGATGTTTTAAAGCTCTGTAGTTCAGGAGGAGATTTTGTATGTCTTGGTAATCTGTTGTATAGTTTTGTTCCTGCATGATATACATCTTTTTGACATAAAGTGATGTTACAATGATTAACATGTATGTCACTGTCTGTCCTGGTACTGTAATCATAGACACTTTTGTTTTGAGGAAAAAGGTTTTCTTTTCTCAGTATGCTTTTTTTGACATGCGTGACTACTTCCAGTATATAAATGCAGGGAAGGAGTAGGTTCTGTAGATATTTAAAGAAAAATTTTGCATGGTTTTCTGCTGCTCACTTGTTTCATTATTCTCATTTTGTTTCCTGAAAACTATTATGGCCTTGTGTACATTTCCCCAGAAAATGGTACCCTACTTCAGTATTGAATGTACACAATCAAAGTATACAGTCATAATTGTTTCTCCACTAGTATAGTTGCAAAGAATTCTTACTACATAGCTCATTTTTGCTAGTTTTGAATTTAAGGATGTGATATGAGTGCTCCATTTAAGATTTTCCTGGATATGAATCCCAAGAAATTTAGTTTCATTGACAGCACTAATGTTTTCGTTATCTACATATTATGGGTTAAGCTGCATTTTTATTTTGATCAGTGTGGAAATTCATAAGTACCATTTTTAGGGATTAACTATTAGCCTGTTACTAGCAAATCATTCAGACAATCATTTTGTAATATCTTTTGCAGATGCAGTAAGATTTTCTTCTTTATTCCCTTCAGTCAATAAAC
This sequence comes from Schistocerca americana, assembly GCF_021461395.2. NCBI lineage: Eukaryota > Metazoa > Arthropoda > Insecta > Orthoptera > Acrididae > Schistocerca > Schistocerca americana. The sequence goes on along the minus strand of NC_060120.1, from coordinate 378,479,045 downwards.
TAGTGCCATCTGCAAACATTACTGGTTCGGGATCCCTAATGTGCAATGGGAAATCATTAATGTACACAAAAAAAGAAATAGAACTAAAATGGAGCCCTGTGGAACACCATGACTTAGTCCACATGGTTCTGAAAGGTGTAACTGGAGTTCATTTCCTTTCCTTTCATGTACTTAATTTCAGTTACCTGAGAGCAATATTCCAAATATGATTTAATCCACTGATTTGGCACACCTCTTACAACATACTCACTTCATTTACACTGAAACCAATCTCCAGAAGAACTGAGACAGCTTCAATGTGAACTTATGTCTTCCATGACACTTATAATTTGTGTGTGCCATGATTTTAAAGTATAAGTTCCATACATTTAGACATTATTTTTGAAGTGCCTTTTTGTTGTGAAATGGGAGTAATCTCATTTATTCTGCAAAAACATAAAAAAGGATACAATTTTACACCAATCATATCATAGTCTTATTAAGCCTCAGTAAACATTGCCTTACTTATGCTTTACATTCCAATTAATTCTGTCAGAAGGTTGTTACCTAAAATATGAGTAAAGATGTATGTACCACTACTTTTGCAGGATATTAATACTGATGAAGTGATATGCAGTTATAACTGGAAACTGAAGGAGATCAAGAGACAATTGAAAGAAGTAGTTTCATATTTGTAAAAAAACTAGTATTAACAGAATACAAAACTGTATCTTAATACTACAATAACGAAAATTTTATGTTGTAAACAATCAACAGAAGTGAAGAAAAACAACCACTCACTTGCAGCTAATTGATGCATGGCACATAACCACACTATGCACCATCCACCAATCAGCTACATGTGAGTAGTTGTCTTTCCTCATTTTTGTTTATTACAAATATGAGCAACTCAGTGCATCAGGAACTGAGGAGAATGTGAAAGACTTGCACAGTGCAATACATTGTAGGACTTTTACTACAATGAAGAGTATGTTCACATACAGGAAACTGTATAAATTTACAACACAGGTAAACTTTTTACATGTGCATGCTACCATGACAATGAAAGTTGTTTAACTTTTGTTTAGGACTTCTGGTTAGTTTGCCAAGCTTCAGTGGAAAGTTAAATTTGTACACACATTTGTTAATGAAATGTCATGGAGTTTCTGGGGCACTTCCATGTCCTCTTTGCTGTTGATGCAAGAGTCATAATCAAGTCTAACAGAAGTTTAACAACAGGAGGAACAATGAAATTGGCTCACACTTTGTACTTCCATTTATTAATAGCATGAGGGATATTTCTACATGCAGACACAAATTATTCATTGCACAGGAACATACTGTACGGATAATATCTGCCGTCCATCCTCATACCTCATGTTTGCATCTGCTTAAGGAATTATGCACACTGACAACAGCCTCATGGTACATTCAGTCTCTGGTGATGTTTGTTGTAAGGACAGGAGCAAAGTATTCAACCAAAAAAATATTTGACAACCACCATTGTGAGGTAAAGGTTGTGGCAAATTATGCATCTCAGAAACAAATCAGAGTTGTTTCTATTTGACAGCTACTGCTCTTTACCTGTATTTATGAACAGAATAAATGTCTTATGTGGTTGGCTTACATTATTAAATTTTATAGTTAAATTAAATTAAAGTAAAAATTTAATTAAAATGTAGTCATACTGTCACAAAGGAAATGTATTTTGATCTATGAATTTCAGACAGTGTGTTCATAACCATTTTCAGAAACATTATATATCAAGAAATATGCCATGAAAACATGAAGATAAAAAATGTATATTATTTGTAAACCTACTGACACATTGCACAACATACCAAATCATCATAAATATGATTGATGAAACGTGCAAATAAATAACTGTCCATGCAGAATCGAACAACAGAAAATTCAAGATGGAATGCAACAACACAGTGGAACTTCAGTTTTACATTCTGCAGTTTTACATTTTTTGCAATGCTACACCACAAATTCTTAGCCCCTGTGAAAAACCCCAAGGAACAATGCTGAAAATTCCCCAATTTTACATTTCTTCCTGGTAATGTTTACCTTGATTCTAAGTTCTTACTCATCACCTTGCTTGATATCGCCCTGTTTTCTTCCTATTGACATTTGATGTGTCTGAACAAGTTACAAGTGGCTCAAAAGACAAATGGTTTGCACCACAGGCGGTAGTGTAATCAAGGGAATAGTTTGGGCCATTTTGGAGAGAGGAAATTTGAGAAAGGAAATGCTGGCATAAGCCACTATCGGTGTTGCCAACACAACTTGCAACATTTACCTTCACCATGCAGTTATGGTGCAACTACTGCTAAGTTGCCGCAATAATGGAGAAACAGTTGGCACAAAGTGTCCCAGACCAAGCCGATGCATGACGAAGAGGCACAGCCACCACTTTTTCTTGTACCACTTATAACTTAGTCTCATCTTTTTGTACGTATTTCCGATGTGCTATATTCAGCAACAATATCGATTGTTAACATTTTAAATTCAAACACTGAGTCTCAAAGAATATACTTGGTCATAATCAGGGAAACGTAGCCCATTTCTGGCTTGTGAATTCTTATTGGCCGGTAACTTGTTAAGTCACTCAATGGTCAGTGCAGCCACCAGAGCACGCTAACACACATAAAATGAGCTCACCTACTTGATGTGTGGAGAGTGGGAGTTGCCCTTCAGTGATGAGAGTGCAGGTATGGGTGAAAGCACTTTTTGAAGTGGTGAAAATATACTTTTTGTGCAGATGATGTGATATGACAGAGACGTCACATGGAAACAGAACAACGGTTTTGTGATAGTACTCTTTTAAGACTTCCATGTTCAAATCTGACATGATACAGTTGCAACAACTACATACCCATGTATATACGTTGCACCTCACACCCCACACACTGTAGATTGTAAAAATTGGCAGCAATGATAGAGGACATGAAGCAAACTATAGCACCTAAGCTTTCTTTCCAGTTTGCATTTTACACAGTGTACAGAAATTCATTGAGCTGACTTCTAATAAGCTTGTGACGTCATATGGAGAAGTAAACTCATTTGTCATGTCTCTATTTCTCTCATCAAGCCTAAAATAGCACTTAAACGGTGGTGAGCATATAACAGTAATGGTGGCAAAATACGTTATTAAGCAGATGTTCGCATTTATGCTTATGGTTTAACCACTTAGCACTGTGATGTTTGAGATTTAATGCAACATGTGCATCAATTTTTACTTTTTTCTGGGTGAGCACAGAGGATGATTTCTCAAAAATGCGTGTTTTGAATGTATAATTTGTAGTCATAGCATGTCAGAAAACAGCTCAGTTACCTTGTATCCAATTTCAATTTTTTGATGAGTTTTTATGTGACGTTACACATCTGCGCAGATGTTAATTATGTGAAAAGCAACAAGACAAGTTAACTTTAAGTCTAATGCTTATCAAAATGATGACCTTTGATTCATAGTGTATTATTTTTGCTCAGTCTTCCTGAGATCCTTTTACAAAGTTTATTTCAGGATCCATATTTCTTTTATGGCAGCTATACCTGCTTGTGGCTCATAGCTTTAATAACTTTCTTCTCAAACAGCCTCCTAAATATGGAAAATTTTTCTTTGTAGTTATTCTTCTGGCATTCCCAAAGCTGGGTTTATAGGCGGTAGCACCCTGGCTCAGATACTTCCCAGTGCTCCCCTCTCCTCCCTTACCTATGGTTTATTTTTTTACTTTTGCTGTTTTTATTTTTCTCACTTTTTACACTGCTCTGGAAAATTAAATTTTCATGTTGCAAAAAAATGTAGTCAGTGGTGGAATCACTTAAAGGAAACAAGTCATTAATTGCACACTTTTACCTCAATTGGTGTCTTCCTTGTTTCATTCAGTAGTTCATTTCATGTTTTGTATACTAATTAGTATCTTCATGCCTCTCACAGTGTTTGATAGATTACTTTTTAAAAATAATATTAGCTAACATGCACAACAGTGACAAATGACAACAAAAGCAGTTTGTACATAAACCAATGCAAAGCACAAGGACACAGCTGTTGTGACCTGTGACATTAACAATAGCCCTCCAACTGTTCTCAGTGATGAACCAAATGCCACTCTAGTGACAGTGCTGCTGGTTGGCCTTTCATGTTTTCAAATAAAATCGAAATTTTTTTACGTGTGATGAAGCCTACTGAAACTAAAAGCGCCGATCAAGGTCCCTTGGCACTCCCATTTTTCTCTGCATCCTAGCCTGAGTCTACCTGGCCTGTGCATAAACTTGGCCCTCAGTACTGCCAAGATCAGCTGTTGATATTTCCTTGTGGCTTCAGGTTTTTCTCTCTTACTTGGTCTATTAACATACCAAGGTACTTCTTATACTCATTGTCTTCTGTAGGCTTCATGATAATCACTTTGCTCACTGCAGTCCTATCTCTTACAACTGTTTCCTTTTCTCTATTTTTTCACCTTTCCTCTACTTGTACCTCATTCTTTGTGTTTACCATTCTTTTGTCTATTAATAAATGTAGTCAAATAATTATCCATGATTGGTTGGTATCTCTGCATCCATTATACTGAAAGTGATATGTTATAGATAATATATTTCTCTTTATTAAAGAGTGTCTCTTCATACCATGGACCAGCTATTGGTGAGGAAGAGGATGAAGAGGCACCTGATATGATAGAAGCCACAACCAAAGGAGTTGTGAAAACATCACCATACATTGGCTACTTCAGATCAGGAACCAACTACTTTGTCATACTTTTGATGCTCATCTTGTTTGCATTGGCTCAGATACTGGCTAGTGGATCTGACTACTATGTGTCATATTGGTAAGTTTATGTATACCACCAAGTTTATGGTACCTTAAAGAAGGAGATTTAATTATGTGTAATGAACATTAGAAATTAAGTTTCATTTTTTCATTATTTGTAATTACTGAATTAGTTGTTGGTATTCTTAGTGGATAATGATTTATTGTTGCAAGTTATATACTGATATCATTGACACACACCAAGTAGCATGCAACATCTCCTTTCCTCATGATGATGTGGCTGTGCATTACAGTATGGACTACAACGAGTCAGTGAAAGCATTGGGGAACAGTTCTGTTCCATCGCTCATGGATATTGGTTAGAGTTGACTCCAAGGCATGCAAATCTTGCTCAGGGCCAAGCCTAATGTACTTGATGGCACTGATGTCAGATGACATGTGCTGCCACAAATTGCTTTCATGGGTGAGGAATATTCCTGAATCCATTCTGACACAACTTCGGTTCGATGGGGTGGTGTAGTGTCATCACAAGTCACCTGCAGGATGTTGTAAGAGAATAAATGGAAGCAAATTACTAGACAGCGAATTCCTGGCTAAGAGACTATGGCAGATATGTCATTTGCCTCATTGTATCCTTTTGATTAAATACTACAGGAGAATATCTCTGCCACATACCTTAATGGTGTCCTGTTGATAAGCAGCCTCATGTGCTTGTGATGTTGTTACATATAACTGTGTGTTCTGTGACCTGTCAGTTCAAGCAAATTATGTAAAACCTCCAAGATCGGCAATGTTTTACAGTAGCTCAAAGTTTACTGCAAGTGTCAATGCAAAATGTTTTTAATAGTTTCCTCAATTAAACTCTGTCTTGAAATCTGGCAGAAAATCCAAAGAGATTCTGGTGGTATTTAATGTATACCAGTGACAAGATACAATCAGAACCCTCACTGCATGATGTGAATGATAATTTTATCAATGACAGTGTCACTAAAACACAGTTTCTGAACACGGCTTTTCAAAATTCCTTCACCAATGAAGAAGCAATAAATGTTCCTGAATTCAATTCAATAACAGCTGGCAATATCAGTAACTTAGGAGTAAACACCCTCAGTGTAACACATATGCATGGACATACTGTTATCTTTTAAATATGTTATTGTGATGCTGCAACTTCAGACTGATGTATATTGATGAAGTAGCTCCAGTTTTGGCAAATCATATAAAACAGCTTGCTTGATGAAAGATCTGCACCAGAGAAAGTTGTGTGGCCAGCTATAGCACAATAAATCAGTTTGCAATTTATTCTGATTTTCTGATGACTTTAGTAAACAATAGATGATTGCATCATCTGCAATCAATCTAAGAGGGCTCCTCGGATTGTCTCCTATGCCATTTGTATAGATTAGGAGCAGGAGCAACAGAGGCTCTGTAACAGTTCCTTGGGGAATACCAGATATTGCTTCAGCCTCACTCAGCGACTTCCCATCATTTACTATGAACTGTGACCTTTCTGACAGGAAATAATGAATGAAGTCATGCAACTGACATGGTGCTCCATAGGAACACAATCTGATTAGAAGCCACAAATGTGAAATGATCTCAAACAGATTCTGTAAATCTAGAAATATGGAACTTCAAGTATTCTGCTTATAGCACTAGTACTTCATGTGAATAAAAAGCCAGTTGTGTTTCACAAGAATGGTATTTTCTGAATCTGTGCTATATTGCAGCAAATCATTTTCTTTGAGGCATGTCATAATGTTTGAACACAGTATATGTTCCAAAATACCAGTGCAAATCAGTGTCAGTGATTGGGTGTATAATTCAGCAGATTACTTTCAATTGCATACTTGTGTATCAGTACTGTATGTGCAAATTTCCAGTCATTAGGCTTATATGTTTTGTAGAGGATCAGTGAAGTTAGATTCTGGGAGCAGAAAGGAGATGGGTGTGGAGCAGAAAGCAGGTGGAGGTTGAGGCCAGGAGGATGTTTTGGAAGGATATCTCTCATCTACAAGGTCTATGAGAAAAGTAATGAGACAGACAACACTGCAAATGATCTAGCAACATCGTGGTCTTCTACATGTGTAGACCAGTGTGTTCATCCCTTTAAGATGCTCAGTCCAAGTTACAGCTCCATACAGCCATCACATGATTTTGGAGAGTGACATCAGTGCAGTTCTGTCTTTGTTACATGTTACGAAAATGGAACAGCAGAATTTAGAGCAACATTATGCCATCACATTTTGTGTAAAACTTGGGAAATCCATGAGTGTGACATTTGAAGAGTTGAAACAGGCTTGTGGGAAACATTCCTTGTCAAGAGCACAAGTTTCCACTGGCACAAATTATTTTTGGGAGCCTGAGAATACGTTGAAGATGAACCTTGCTCAGGGAGACATACAACTACAAAAACCAGTGAAAATGTCAAACATGTGCATGCTCTTGTGAGGCTGTTCCTTCAGGACAAACTGTCAACCAAATGTTTTACAAAGATGTCCTTGTAAGGCCCAGGAAAAAGGTGAATCGAGTGAGACTGGACATTGCAGGCAAATGAATGCTGCATCATAACAGTGTCTTATGTCACATGGCCACTTCCATCTGGAATTTTTTACCTCAAAAGGCATTTCTGTTCTACAGATAAAAAATCAGTCTGAAGCATATACAAGGTGCGTGAGGAAAGTAATGACTTTTCTCACACAACTTGCATATACTTCAGGAAAGCTTGGGGGGGGGGGGGGGGGGGGGGCTTCAAATGGCATGGGTTGTGAAGAAGCCCCGAAAATTAAGGATGATGTGCTCAGTAGTGTGCCCCACCCATGAGTGGTCATTTCTGTTCTTGGCCACAGTTTGGCCTACGGCCATTTAGTTGGATGCACAGCTTGTTGGTAATAATGTCCACATAAAATGATATAGAGAAATTACAGTAGTGCTGGTGTATGCTATGGCTGCTTTCAGAGGTGATCCTGCCTCCAGTGGGACAGGGTAAGCCTGTCACAAAACTGTGTAAGATGTGCTTGGTGACTTCATCAGACAGTTCTTGCACCTGGATATTCCTCTTGGATTTGACTCCTGTTGGGGTTGGTGGGAGGGTTATGCATGTGTGATGATATAGCATGGGAAATCTGCCTGTGGACTACGTTTAGGGTATAGTGCCTGTTTGTGAAGGCCATAGTAAGACCTGTGGCATACTGGGCAAGGGAATCCTTGTCAGTGCAGAAGTACTGTCCTTCAGTGACCAGATATATGGGACTGATTTTTTGTATGTAGAAGATGACAGCTGTCAAAATAAGTCCACATGTGTCACATGGATGGGAAGACACTGCATAATAAATAAATAATTTTCCTATATTTAATCTCGCCTAAGACAAAGAGTCCTTGCAGGTAATTCAAGATCTACCAAAGACCATGTTATTCTTCATTTGAATAAAATAATGTCAGAAAAGTACAAATAAGCCACTACAAACAGTCTTTATTGTCATTCTAACAAAGAGATAGAGAGGCTGGCCAGTACTTACCTCAGCTCAGTACAGCCGATAGATACACAAAAAACAGAACCGAAAATTTACGTTCGTAGCTTTCGGAACAAATGTTCCTTCATCAGGAAGGAGAGAGGGGAAAGAAAGGGAAGAAGGGAAAGTGGATTCATTTACTCACAACCCAGGTTATGAAGCAACAGGGAAAGGAAAACAGGGAGGGTAGCAAGGATGGAGGCATGGTTGTCAGGGGGAACCCAAAGATATTCTACTGTAAGTACTGTGCCAGCTTCAAACCAAAGATGATGCATACAGAAGTAAAGAGGTATACAGTATAAAGATAAACACAACTATGTAGGATGAAAAGATGTGTGAATGGCTAAAGACAAAAGGGAAAGAGGAGAAGACTGAAGAGTAAATGGGAGTGAGGTTGTTTAACGTAGGTTTAGTCCAGGGGGATGGCGGGATGAAAGGATGTGTTGGAGTGCAAGTTCCCATCTCCGCAGTTCAGAGGGACTGGTGTTGGGTGGGAGAAGCCAAATGGCACATACGGTGTAGCAGGTTCCTAGGTCCCTAGAATTATGCTGGAGGGCATGCTCTGCTACTGGGTATTGGACATCTCCTAGGCAGACAGTTCGTCTGTGTCCGTACATGCGCTCAGCCAGTTTAGTTGTTGTCATACCGATGTAAAAGGCTGTGCAGTGCAGGCATGTCAGCTGATAACTGACATGTGTAGTTACACATGTGGCCCTGCCTTGAATTGTGTATGATTTACCAGCAGCGGGGCTGGAGTAGGTGGTTGTGGGGGGATGCATGGGGCAGGTTTTGCAGCGGGGTCGGTTACAGGGGTAGGAACCGCTGGGTAGAGAAGGTAGTCTGGGAACATTGTAGGGTTTAACAAGGATATTACGGAGGTTAGGGGGGCAACGAAAGGCAACTCTGGGTGGTGTGGGGAGAATTTTGTCAAGGGATGATCTCATTTCAGGGGTTGACTTGAGAAAGTCATATCCCTGGCGGAGTAATTTGTTGATGTATTCAAGGCCAGGATAATATTGGGTGACAAGGGGGATGCTTCTGTGTGGTCTGGGGGTAGGAACATTGTTGTTGGACGGGGAGGAATGTATTGCTCGGGAGATCTGTTTGTGGACAAGGTCTGCAGGATAGTTGCAGGAGAGGAAAGCACTGGTCAGGTTATTGGTGTAATTGTTGAGGGATTCATCACTGGAGCAGATACGTTTGCCATGAATACCTAGGCTGTAGGGAAGGGAACGTTTGATGTGGAATGGATGGCAGCTATCAAAGTGAAGGTACTGTTGTTTGTTTGTGGATTTGATATGGACAGAGGTGTGGATGTGAGCTTCAACAAGATGAAGGTCAACATCCAGGAAGGTGGCTTGGGTTTTGGGGAAGGACCAGGTGAAATTCAGATCCGAAAAGGAGTTGAGGTTATGGAGGAAATTAAGGATTGTTTCTTCACCATGAGTCCAGACCACAAAGATGTCATCTATAAACCTATACCAGGCCAGGGGAAGCAGCTGTTGGGTCTTCAGGAAAGCCTCCTCCATGCGGCCCATGAAGAGGTTAGCATAGGACGGAGCCATCCTGGTTCCCATGGCCGTTCCCCTGATTTGTTTGTAGGTCTGGCCTTCAAAAGTGAAGTAATTATGGGTTAGGATGAAGTTGGTAAGTGTGATAAGGAACGAGGTTTTTGGAAGATCTTTGGGTGGGCGTTGGGAGAGGTAGTGCTCAAGGGCAGAGAGACCATGGGTATGTGGGATGTTTGTGTAAAGGGATGTAGCACCTATGGTGACAAGAAAGGTTTCAGGTGGGAGAGGAGTGGGAATGGATTTGAGGCGTTCTAGGAAGTGGTTTGTGTCTTTGATGTAGGATGGGAGTGTGCGGGTGATAGGTTGGAGGTGTTGGTCTACCAGAGCTGAGATACGTTCTGTTGGGGCTTTGAAGCCTGCTACAATTGGACGGCCAGGATGGTTCTCTTTGTGGATTTTGGGTAATAGGTAGAAGGTAGGAGTACGGGGCTCAGGTGGAGTGAGTAAGTCTATGGAAGCCATTGTGAGGCCTTGTGAGGGACCTTGGATTTTTAGGATTTTCTGCACCTCAGTCTGGATGGAGGGAACAGGATCCTGGGTAACAGCTTTGTAGGTTGAGGTGTCGGAGAGTTGACGCAGTTTCACCTGGTCCTTCTCCAAAACCCAAGCCACCTTCCTGGATGTTGACCTTCATCCTGTTGAAGCTCACATCCACACCTCTGTCCATATCAAATCCACAAACAAACAACAGTGCCTTCACTTTGATAACTGCCATCCATTCCACATCAAACGTTCCCTTCCCTACAGCCTAGGTATTCGTGGCAAACGTATCTGCTCCAGTGATGAATCCCTCAACAATTACACCAATAACCTGACCAGTGCTTTCCTCTCCCGCAACTATCCTGCAGACCTTGTCCACAAACAGATCTCCCAAGCAATACATTCCTCCCCGTCCAACAACAATGTTCCTACCCCCAGACCACACAGAAGCATCCCCCTTGTCACCCAATATTATCCTGGCCTTGAATACATCAACAAATTACTCCGCCAGGGATATGACTTTCTCAAGTCAACCCCTGAAATGACATCATCCCTTGACAAAATTCTCCCCACACCACCCAGAGTTGCCTTTCGTTGCCCCCCTAACCTCCGTAATATCCTTGTTAAACCCTACAATGTTCCCAGACTACCTTCTCTACCCAGCGGTTCCTACCCCTGTAACCAACCCCGCTGCAAAACCTGCCCCATGCATCCCCCCACAACCACCTACTCCAGCCCCGCTACTGGTAAATCATACACAATTCAAGGCAGGGCCACGTGTGAAACTACACATGTCATTTATCAGCTGACATGCCTGCACTGCACAGCCTTTTACATCGGTATGACAACAACTAAACTGGCTGAGCGCATGAACGGACACAGACGAACTGTCCGCCTAGGAGATGTCCAATACCCAGTAGCAGAGCATGCCCTCCAGCATAATTCTAGGGACCTAGGAACCTGCTACACCGTATGTGCCATTTGGCTTCTCCCACCCAACACCAGTCCCTCTGAACTGCGGAGATGGGAACTTGCACTCCAACACATCCTTTCATCCCGCCATCCCCCTGGACTGAACCTACGTTAAACAACCTCACTCCCATTTACTCTTCAGTCTTCTCCTCTTTCCCTTTCATCTTTAGCCATTCACGCATCTTTTCATCTTACATAGTTGTGTTTATCTTTATACTGTATACCTCTTTACTTCTGTATGCATCATCTTTGGTTTGAAGCTGGTACAGTACTTACAGTAGAATATCTTTGGCTTCCCCCTGACAACCATGCCTCCATCCTTGCTACCCTCCCTGTTTTCCTTTCCCTGTTGCTTCATAACCTGGGTTGTGAGTAACTGAATCCACTTTCCCTTCTTCCCTTTCTTTCCCCTCTCTCCTTCCTGATGAAGGAACATTTGTTCCGAAAGCTAGGAACGTAAATTTTCGGTTCTGTTTTTTGTGTATCTATCGGCTGTACTGAACTGAGGTAAGTACTGGCCAGCCTCTCTATCTCTTTGTTAGTATTTGTTTCACATCTTTATATGAGATTTCCCATTAATCATTTATTGTCATTCTGACATATACACGTTTTCATGTAGCAGCTGGAAATCTCAGTTTTTCAGGGAAATGAAAATGCATATTTTACTTATCTTCAGCTTTTTCTTGGTGTTCTGTTTGGGAAAAGTCTTCAGTTCTTTCTGGTTTCATAGACCATTTTTTCTCCAAATTAGGGTTTCACAATATGTCCTTTTTTGGTCTGCTCTTTCTTATTTTTCATGTGTTACCTCTTTTTCTTTTCGAATCTTTTGTTTCTTTAGTTTACCTTCACTTTATTTACATTGCTGTAAACATAAGAGAGATAGTGTTCTAATCTTCAATATTCTAGACAGAGCAGTCAACTGAAAAGTTACTCTTCTCAGGTTACTATGTTGATATATAAGTTCTTCTGTCATTTTCATCTTATTAACGGTCTGGAATTTTTTTCAATTAAAACAAACATCTTCTACCTTTTGAATTATTTAAAAGATAACTTTTGCACAGGAAAAAAAAAAAAAAAAAGACAACACTACAGTTCACATTACAACAGCATTCAACAGTAAGAAACAAATACAATCTGTTGAACACTGACTGACAGAAACATGATGCCAAGAAAATATGAGAACAACTTGGATATTTTAGTGCTCCTGCATAACCAGAGATATACACTGAACTACTTGCAGAGTAGTCCAAATCTGATCTGAGTCAGTGACTGACGTCTGGTGCATCTTCTATAATATTTATAACCTATGTATGTGCACCAGAAACATTGTGGAAATCTCCATTGTCGTATTAATTATTATACTGACATCCAGTTTTCCTATTAGTGAAAATTTAGACTAAATTATATCTTTTCACCTGTAGAAAAATCCAAGAACAAAAATGGTTTCAAGAGATATGTTAAATAATCACAAATTAATGATCAAAGCTTCCAAAATATTACATATGTTAAACATAGTTTATATTTTGCATGTAAGTGATTTTACATTGAATAAAAATGTTTTTTGGAGTGAATTGCAAAAGTGGTTTAGACAATGAATAATAAATGTTAGCTGGGAGCAACCAAAGTAAAATTTCATGGTTTATGTGACATGTGCTATATTTTGAACAAATTGAATTATGGAAAGCTACACTGCTGTCTAAAAACATTTGTCTTGGAAATTACATTCCCACACATATTTATCTGTTTGAAAGTGAAACTGAGGGAATGAGCAGTTTTCTGGAATATCATGCTTATGAGCTGTAACTTTCAAAAATGTTCTCGTTAATGACAAATAAATAAACAAAATATTATTGCTGAAAATACTCCAGTGTATTTATTGTGTATTTCAAAGTGAAAATGGCATCAAAAAATTTAAACATAACAGCAGTAACAAGATGTTCATTTTTATCCAGTTGGCCTAATATTGGTATATTATAAGCTGCAAAAATGACTTTTTTAACATATCATTTTATCATTAAGCTTCAAAACTGCTTCTCTCATATTGTGTCTGGCATATAATGTAATGTAAATTATAAAATGTAGTTTGTTCCTTTAATTTGAAGGAATTTTCTAATTATAGGAATTCAATCTTGTTGGCAGGACTACTCAGGAAGAAAAAAGGAAACTACATATGTTGCCAGATAATAAAGAATTTTATAATGTGAGTGAAGCTTCTCAGGATGAAATAATTATTCACAGTAATGGAACAGCCCAAGCAGGAAATCATGATGAACTGCTGACCACAGAAAATTACATCTCCCTGTATGTTGGGATTATTGTTGCTTTGCTTGTGACAGCATTCATACGTTCACTTGCCTTCTACAAAATCTGTGTCACTTGTTCAAAAAACCTTCACAACAAGATGTTCACTAATCTTATGAAGGCCCCAATGAGATTCTTCCATACAAATCCATCAGGTACGTAAAAATAAAAAACACGTAGTAACAACAACAACAATAATAATAATAATGAATATATTGTATTGACTACTAAGTAGTACTGTTCCTGACTGCTATTTTCATTATACATTGACTGGCTCTTTTGAGGGACAAACACAAAAGTGGTAGTTAGTGACAGGTAAAATGGCTCCCAGGGTGCTTTAATATTGTTAGTGTTTAGTGTTGTTCCCAGGCCTCATAGGGTACATAAGGGTCATGAAGAGTGTCAGATATTGAGTGTTCTCTGTGAAGAATGTGGAGATGCTGTTGTATTTGTGTGAGACAACTCTGTCAACACCGGGTAATATTTGAGTGTGGCCTCATTGTGGATCTCCATGTGACCAGCTGGTTGAATTGTGCAATATCCAGATTTGTGGGTGCATTTTCAGACATGACAGTGCCCCGATGTTAGACTGCATGGGAGTGTAAGGGCATGTACACTTGTCCTGAACGTTGTGGTTGACCATCTCTGATCATCATAAGGGAGTATCACCATATTGTCCACCAAGCATGCTGTAACCTCGTCACATCTGTACCTGCCAAGCAAAGGAGTTGCTGCAACATTCTGTATCATCCTGCACCTCTGATTGGAGATTCGGAGCAGCCATATAGGGAAATACTATACCACCACAGCTGCATTTTGTGTGGTATCATGACTGGAAAGTATGGACTGCTGATGAATGGTAACACATTGTGCTCAGTGATGAATCGTAGTTCTGCTCTATTCCATATGACAGTTTCAGTGAGTATAGTGATGACTTGGAGAGAGGTGCCCTTCTTCCATTGTTTTGGGGTGGCTCAGCAGTGTTACTTCTGATGACAGGCTGTTAGGAACTATTGGGTATGGCTTCAGGTCACAGCTTGTAGTGAGTGAGGGAACCCTGATGCCACAACGGTATGTTATGGACCCATTGCCTCCTCATGTGTTACCTCTCTTATGATAGTATTGTGGTGCCATTGCTCTACAGGACAAACCTTGTCCACACAAGGCACATATCTCCTTGAAGCCTCTGTGTGATGTTGAGGTTTCTCCCATAGCCAGCAAGGCCCCCAGATCTGTCCCGTTAGACATCTGGGGGACTAGTTCGGACATTCCTAGGTCCCAGTGCCAGTATCCAGGATATTAAGGACCAGTTAAAATTGTTGTGTGCCAGCTTGGCTCAGTAGATAATACAAAAGCTTTATGATACCATCCCAACTGAAACAGTGCATGCATCTAGGCCAGTGGGGATGCCTCCTATTGGTAAGTGGGTCATCCAGACAAGTTCTTCGTAAATTTTACTGAAATAACATCACTTACCCTCGATCAATGAACATCTACATGGATACTCTGCAAATCACACTTAAGTACCTGGCAGGGGGTTTACTGAACCACCTTCACAATAATTCTCTCTTTATCCAATCTCATCTCAAAGAGTGCATGGAAAAAATGAACACCTATACCTTTCTGTTTGAGCTCTAATTTCCCTTATTTAATTATGATGATAATTCCTCCCTGTGTAGGTTAGCATCAACAACATATTTTCAAATTTGGAGGAGAAAGTTGGTGATAGAAATTCTGTTGGAAGATTCCACTGTGACAAAAAAAAAATGCCTTTGTTTTAATGATGACCACCTCAAATCCTGTATCATGTCAGTGACACTCTTTGCCTATTTCATGATAATACAAAATATGCTGCTCTTCTTTGAACTTTCACAATGTACTCCAATAATCTTACCTGGTACAGATCTCAGACTGTGCAGCAGAACTCCAGAAGAGGACAGATAAGCATAGTGTAGGCAATCTCTTTAGTAGATCTTCTACATTTTCTAAGTGATCTGCCAATAAAAGACAGTCTTTGGTTTGCCTTTCCCACAGCATCTTTTATGTGTTCTTTCCAATTTAAGTTGTTTGTAATTGCAATCCCTACGTATTTACTTGAATTTACAACCTTTAGATTTGACTGATTTATCCTGTAACCAAAATTTAACAGATTCCTTTTAGCACTCCTGTGGATGAGCTCACACTTTTCACTATTTAGGGTCAACTGCCAATTTTCGCACCATACAGATATCTTTTTTAAATGATTTTGCAATTTGTTTTGATCTTCTGATGAGTTTACTAGATTACTAGATGATAAATGACAGCGTCATCTGTGAACAACCTAAGACAGCTGCTCACATTGTCTCCTAAATCACTTATATAGATAAGGAACCGCAGAGGGCCTATAATGCTACTGTGGGTAATGCCAGAAATCATGCCTGTTTTACTTGAAGACTTTCCATCAGTTACTATGAACTATGACCTACTTGACAGGAAACCATGAATCCAGTCACATAACTCAGATAATATTCCATATGCATGCAATTTCAGTACAAGCGTGGTACAGTGTCAAAAGCCTTCTGGGAATCTGGATCAATTTGAAATCCCTTGTGAAAAGCACTCAGCACTTTGTGTGAGTGAAGAGTTAGGTGTGTTTCACAAGAACAATATTTTCTAAATCTGTGTTGACTGTGTGTCAATAGACCATTCTGTTTAAGGTAATTCATAATGTTCAAACACAATATATTTTCCAAAGTTCACTCCATATCGACAGTAAGTTTCATTTCATTTCCTCTTCCATTTCTGGGTGCTTTGCTTTTTCTTTGTCTGGCAGTGCATATTGTGTTGTAGTTTTGGTAACACATCAATACTGCCAATGACCGTATGAATATCTAGGGAACCCATCAGCTTTCCTTCCATAATACTGCAGTAATTCCCCAGCTTCATTGGACACATGAAAAGAAGGAACAGGAACATACGTTCTGTTCATTATAGTAAATGTGTTGAGCCATTTCTCCTGTAAAGTAATTTTTAGGTCCATTTATTGCATAAAGGGGTTACACATAGTGTAGTAGTGTAGCAATGAATATTTTCATAAACATGACTATTATAATTCTTAAAGATGTCCTAAGAAATCACAATAATGTTGATTCAAATGTGCAGGTCAGTAGAACACTGTCAGGTGTCGATTCTTTTGATTCTTTGAGGGGTGAGATCAACATAAAGTCAACAGTAAAGTGATTGAGCAGCTTCATGTGAAAACTCAGATAATAAAATTTATACAGTGCCGGTTCTATTAAGGTGACACTTCCAAAATGAAGAATGTCTCCAGGAGTTCTCTAACTGGGACTCCAAAGCCCTCTCTTCTGTTCCAGTGTAGGCATTGCATACAATTGGAATTTGCTGGTTCCATGGAGCGAACTGGAGACCATTGGTGTGCCTTCCAGTGATGCAATAGTCCCTTGATCATTGACCTGAAAGAGAGACGTGGGGATATCAGATCCTGTGGATGGATGAGACAGTGCTGCTGATAGCCACAGCTGTGATGGTGTACATTGATGACAATTAATGCAACTGGAGGAGTACTGGCAATGGGAATGTCAGTGGCTGTGGTACGGGTGATGGCTGTCATCAAAGCAGGATGATATTTGGATGTGACAGTGGCAGAGATGTTGTGACAGTCAAGGACAAATATCAAGCCATTGTGGAACAGTACTAACCTGGTGATGTTGCCATAAATACTCAGTGGCACAAGATGGAATGAATTCTCCTACTCTGAAAAAGCTTTGATTGTTTATCACAAAGTTGAACAACATTCAAATACCATTGATTTCAGTTGAATATGTTTTCACTTTTATTTGTATTAAAGCACACTTCAGCAGTGATCATTTCACAAACAACCCTCTTTATATTTTTAACTGTTTGACAGCCAGAATATGATTATTAATGATATTCTGATCAGTCCAGTTTCCTTCAAATGAATACTAAGACAGCAAGTTTGTTATAAGCCATAATAAGGTCCTCACAATGACAATGTGTCTTATACATATTCTCATATTGGTAAAGTAAAGTTTTATGGTATGAAAAGCTGGGAGACCCTGATGGGCATGTTCAGCTGCCTGAATGGAAGTTTGTTTTCCATACTTTGTGGCCAAAGGCAACTTTCCTTCACAAAGTGTAATGTGTTGTGTGTTGTTTAAGTGTAAATGTTAAATGTAGATGACTGTAATTCATGTGTATGTAGTGTGATGTCATGTATGTGATGGATGATAATTAGGGCACATATACTACTACTCTCGATACATAGACTACTCAGTCTGATGGATGGATCACCATCAGTGTCACAAGCCCTCACTTCATGAGAAACTGGGAAGCAGTTTGAAATTTAATCCAGGACATTGGTATTGAGATTGGTGATTAGGGGCTAGATGTAATCATCCATCCTGACCCCTCTGCTGTGTAGGCAAAGCAGGAAACTGCCTACACTGCTTGGTGTACACAGAAGGGCACCCATCCAAATACTGGCCATGCTTGACAGTGTCCATCTTCAGTGATCTGATGGGAACTAGTTTATCCACCACAGCATGGCCATTGACATTCTCATGTTGAAGTCAGATGAAAGCTGAATGGAACTGCTTTTTACATTTTGTTCTTATTATCAGTCCTTCAGACTGAAATACCCGCAGCTCGTGGTCGTGCGGTAGCATTCTCGCTTCCCACGCCCGGGTTCCCGGGTTCGATTCCCGGCGGGGTCAGGGATTTTCTCTGCCTCGTGATGACTGGGTGTTGTGTGCTGTCCTTAGGTTAGTTAGGTTTAAGTAGTTCTAAGTTCTAGGGGACTGCTGACCATAGATGTTAAGTCCCATAGTGCTCACAGCCATTTGATTTTTTTGAATCAGACTGAAATATGATTCAAATTATCTCTAGGCACTATTCTTTTTGCAAATAATGGTGTTGCAAGGATTCCCAATCATGTAATTTTATTACATAGATGTCACTGTCTTGATTGCCATACACAAAACAGTTTCTTCTTGGTAATTACTTGAAGTGACATAGAGATGCTAGCTGGATGATAGCTAGCCACCAACTTTTATACAGAGGTGTTAATGCAGATTTCATCACAGAGATGTTATCTGGCTGATAGCTAAGCATGGACTCTCAGAAGTTCACAAAAGACACTGTTCACTGATATTGGCAGACTGTGACACAAAGTGGTGCGAGCAGAGCAAATGTTACTCACTAAATGATGGATTCATTGAATGAGAGATGTATAAACACAGGCATATGGATAATTGATAAAAACCGTAACAATATTTTACATAACAACAACATAAGGGTGTCATGCTATTGAGTCACACAATAATTTTCATTAACTGTATGTTAAATAATTGCAAAGTTGCTTCTAAGGTTCTTGGGTGTACCACCGGAAGCTGTCATCGAAGGTCTATGATATTTTGGTGAAGCACTGTTCTGCCATCGTCAGGTTGTACTGATGGAATGGGGGGTCTTTGGTGCACTCCTGGTATGTATACCTGTGGTTTCAGAGTTCTGGCCTTGCAGGCTCCGTGCCATGCTCGGTGGTGAGGGGACATGCAGCTGCAGTGCCTGTAACACAGCAGGAAGAATACTTTAAACACCCAAGTACCTTCATTGTAAGATTGTCATGTTTTCACTTAATTACTGTTGTTTTACACTTCACTAACTGATTCATATGCAAGAAACTCACATGCTGTCCCTCTGATTGTCCATGTTGAACCTGAAACTATTTTTAAGTGACTTACTACTTGCAGACAGCAGCCTCCTCACAAATACTAGTTGTTGATGAGTGTATCATTCTAGATTTCTCATATAGTCTTTTAACATTCTTTACTGCATCCTTTAGATTTATTTTTCAGTTTGATGTCAAACTCGATAATTGTTTCAGGACGTATACTAAACCGATTCTCAAAAGATATGGGTGCTGTAGATGAGATTCTTCCCAAGTCATTGTTGGAAGCTATTCAGGTCAGTATTTTATGAATAATATTCTTGTGTACTGGCATGATTAAATAAACATAATAAACATGGCATCAGTAAATAACACTAACATTAAGAATGTAAGACTGTTAAAAAACAAACACCAAGTAAAAAAAGTTTTGGTAGGAGAATATGGAAGTTGTGATTACTTTTCAGTCTATCTTCAGTACAATTTGTTTATTTTTTTGGAGTCTATCAAGACCAACTTTTGTAAACTATTCAGAAAGTTAATTAATTTAATATCATTACAGAACATTGACTTACAAATTACAGTTTGGGACAAGAAAAAAAAATAGTGAGCTTCCTCTGGTTATCTACCATAGAAAGCAATGAGCTATTGGATTCCCACTGGAGAAAACAGAACGGGCATTCATTTCCCCAGCTTAGAATTAATTAATCCATGAAGTAAATTGAAGCTTCTGAGCAGTGCTTATCCTGCAATTATCTACAGTGCTATCAAAGGATACAACAAAGAATTGGATGAGATAGTCATTTGACAAAAGGCAGTGAATAGACAGTGACACTCTGTGTTGTAATATGCTTTACAAGTCATGCAGAGAACATGGGATGTCAAAGTTTATATAGATTCATGGATTCCTCCTTCCCCTCTCTCTGCCCTTCTCCTTATCTTCCCTTTCTCTGTCCATCTCCTACTTTTCCCTCTCTTTCTGTCCATCTCCCCTCCCCCCCTCCCCCCCATTTCTCTCTACATCACCATGTTATCACCCCCATCTCAATAGGAAATTGGTGCTTAATAACTCCACAGTATTTGTTTCCAGATAGCAAATAGTATGTGCACCAAGTTTGGGTGAAATCAATCCAAGGGTTTACACCTATGGCTTCACTCGCATATCCACATGTCACATAAATTTAACATATTCCACAAATATTTAACCTATATCGAACTTTGCCCTGTAGTTCTGTTTTCGTGTAGCTCAGTGTTTATTTACATCATATTTCATGAGCTATGTGTCATACAACAATGTAATTTTGGAGTTACATTTTTCTGTGAAATGTTGGCAAATAGAGTTAATAGTAAAGAAGTAATAAATTAAAATGTCATGCATGATGCATAAATTTTATTGCGTGAACAGTGAAAATGTAGTAGGCACTAAACTAATTTACTTTCACCATTTTGTGTGGTTGTCAGTGAGAAAAAGTTTGAAATTATTTGTAAAATTTGTTGCAAGTCACTAAGTGTTCTCATTCTCAAATACTGGTGAATACAGTCTGTGTGTTTGCACATCATTAGGTACGTTTCATTTTTACACTACCTCACCTCCACTCCTTTGAGAGGAAAGTGGTTCTTACCTCCACAGTGCTTCTTTCCAGACAGTAAGTTGACTGAAATTAATCTAGTGGTTGAGGAGGAGATATGGAACACACAAACAAACACACACACACACACACAGATATATATATATATATATATATATATATATATATATATATATATATATATATATATATATATATATATATAAAAAACAAAGATGAGGTGACTTACCGAACAAAAGCGCTGGCAGGTCGATAGACACACAAACAAACACAAACATACACACAAAATTCAAGCTTTCGCAACAAACTGTTGCCTCATCAGGAAAGAGGGAAGGAGAGGGGAAGACGAAAGGAAGTGGGTTTTAAGGGAGAGGGTAAGGAGTCATTCCAATCCCGGGAGCGGAAAGACTTACCTTAGGGGGAAAAAAGGACAGGTATACACTCGCACACACGCACATATCCTATATATGTGCGTGTGTGCGAGTGTATACCTGTCCTTTTTTCCCCCTAAGGTAAGTCTTTCCGCTCCCGGGATTGGAATGACTCCTTACCCTCTCCCTTAAAACCCACTTCCTTTCGTCTTCCCCTCTCCTTCCCTCTTTCCTGATGAGGCAACAGTTTGTTGCGAAAGCTTGAATTTTGTGTGTATGTTTGTGTTTGTTTGTGTGTCTATCGACCTGCCAGCGCTTTTGTTCGGTAAGTCACCTCATCTTTGTTTTTATATATAATTTTTCCCACGTGGAATGTTTCCTTCCATTACATATATATATATATATTTCAATATGTCTGCTTGTGTCTGTATATGTGTGTATATGTGTGGATGGATATGTGTGTGTGTGCGAGTGTATACCCGTCCTTTTTTTCCCCTAAGGTAAGTCTTTCCGCTCCCGGGATTGGAATGACTCCTTACCCTCTCCCTTAAAACCCACATCCTTTCGTCTTTCCCTCTCCTTCCCTCTTTCCTGATGAGGCAACTGTTTGTTGCGAAAGCTTGAATTTTGTGTGTATGTTTGTGTTTGTTTGTGTGTCTGTCGGCCTGCCAGCACTTTCATTTGGTAAGTCACATCACCTTTGTTTTTAGATATATTTTTCCTATGTGGAATGTTTCCCTCTATTATAATTATTTATATATATATATATATATATATATATATATATATATATATATATATATATTTTTTTTTTTTTTTCAAAAAACAAAGATGATGTGACTTACCAAACGAAAGCACTGGCAGGTCAAAAGACACACAAACATACACACAAAATTCAAGCTTTCGCAACAAACTGTTGCCTCATCAGGAAAGAGGGAAGGAGAGGGAAAGACGAAAGGATGTGGGTTTTAAGGGAGAGGGTAAGGAGTCATTCCAATCCCGGGAGCAGAAAGACTTACCTTAGGGGGAGGGAAAAAGGACGGGTATACGCTCGCACACACACACACACACACACATATCCATCCACACATATACAGACACAAGCATGTCTGCTTAATCCTACTCCCAACATCACCACTGCTGAAGCCCAGGCTATCCGTGATCTGAGGGCTGACCGGTCCATCGTCATTCTTCCGGCGGACAAGGGTTCCACGACCGTGGTACTTGATCATCGGGAGTATGTGGCTGAGGGACTGCGTCAGCTTTCAGACAACACCACATACAAAGTTTCTGAAATTTGAAAGATAATAAACTCTCTCAAGAATAAAAGCTCACATGGAATTGATGGCATTTCCAGCAGGATAATAAAAGCTAGTTCCCAAGAGAGAAGTGGGGTTCTTAGCCACATATGTAATAGTTCTCTGAAGCAGGATATTTTCCCAGATAGACTGAAGTATGCCATTGTTAAACCACTGCATAAAAAAGGGGATACGTGTGATGTCAACAACTACTGCCCAATCTCTCTTCTGACTGCCTTATCCAAAATTCTTGGAAAAGTAATGTATTGTACAGTAGCCTCACACCTTTTAAAAATAAAGTTTTAACAAAATGTCAGTTTGGTATCCAGAAAGGTTTTTCAATGTAAAATGCTATGTATACTTTCACTAATCTATATATATATAAAACAAAGTCAGGTTTGTTACAACACTTATAACTCGAGATCTGCTGGACCAATTTTCATGGTTTTTGATTTGTTGGATTTTTCTCCGCCCCGAATAGCAGAATACATCTTAAAAATAATGAAAAATTGACGAATACTTGAAAAATGCGTTATTTTCCCTAAAAGTTCTTTAGTTTCGGAGCTGTCAAATTTTTTTGTCAAAATCTGTAAGTAATGATTGACGTTTATGCATACATTCATAAACTATTTAAAATGGATGAATAAACTATTATGTGTATTTTTTTAAAAAAAAAGATTGAAAAATACTACGCGTGCGTTCAGAAATGTGTAATGAATACTTAATCTATATATATATAAAAGAAAGTCGTGTTAGTTACACTATTTATAACTGAAGAACGGCTGGACCGATTTGGCTGAAAATTGGTGGAGAGGTAGCTTAGAACCAGGAGACGGGCATAGGATACTTTTTATCCCATTCGACCGCTATAAAACGTAGTATAACAGAAACGCATCTGGCGTGGAATAACAAAATGCAAATTAGATTTAGTAGTTCAAACGAATGTACCCCTGTTGAACCCCCAACAAAAGGAAGTTTATGATACATTAATGAAGGCAATTGATGATGGAAATAGTGGTTTATATTTCCTGGATGCCCCTGGTGGAACTGGCAAGACATTCCTCATGTCAGTAGTTTTAGCCACTGTTCGTGCGAGATCCAACATTGCGGTTGCAGTTGGTTCTTCCGGAATAGCAGACACATTGTTAGAAAGATGCCGTACGGCTCAGTCAGCATTAAAATTACCGTTAAATCTTCAAGCTATTGAATAACAAACGTGTAATATTACAAAAAACTCAGCAGTGGCTGATGTTTTATAAGCATCCAAGATCTGGGACGAATGCACAACGGATCATAAATGAGCATTAGAGGCACTTAACCGAACATTGAAAGATCTACGCAATGACTCGAGATGTTTTGGAGGAGCAATGATTTTACTGTCTAGCGAATTCCGCCAAACACTGCCAGTAGTTCCAAGATCAATGGCTGCAGATGAAATAAATGCTTGCCTCAAATCATCGAATCTATGGCGCTTTGTGAAGAAACTTTAACTGACAACAAACATGAGAGTTGCATTGCTTAATGATACATCTGCTGAAGATTTCTTTGAGCAATTGCTGACTATCGGTAATTGTCGAGTACCTGTCGAAGAATCGAGCGGATTGATTTCATTTCCTCATAATTTCTGTAACTTTGTCTCATCGAAAGACGAACTTATCAACAAAGTATTCCCAAACATCATTACTAACTACAAAAGTAATGAATGGTTGAGTGAGTGAGCAATTTTAGCGGCTAAGAATAAAGATGTAGATGACCTAAACTACATAATTCAGAATGAGATCATTGGTAAAATGCATTCATTCAAATCTATTGACTGTGTAACAAATGACGATGAAGCCACCAACTATCCAATTGAATTTTTAAACTCTTAGGATGTGCCTGACATACCACCACACAATTTATGCCTAAAAGTTGGCTCCGTAGTAATCATGCTTCGAAACATAAACCAACCAAAACTGTGCAACGGTAAACGTTTTGAGGTAAGTAAATTGATGACCAATGTTATTTACGCGATGATACTCAAAGGAAAATTCGAGGGTGAGGAAGTTCTCATTCAGAGGATCCCGATGGTCCCAACCGATGTGCCATTTGAGTTTAAAAGACTTCAATTTCCGATCCGTCTTGCATTCGCCATGACCATTAACAAATCACAAGGCCAATCCTTGAAAGTTTGTGGTTTAAATCTGGAATATCCACATTTTTCAAATGGTCAATTATATGTGGCATGTTCACGGGTCGGAAGACCATATGCGTTGTTTGTTCTTGCGCCTGATAATAAAACAAAAAATGTTGTGTATCACAAGGTACTGAATTGAAGAGTGGAAGCTATGCACCAAAAAACATAAAGAATCATTAAAATACTTAATTTTTATTTGTCCTAATAAAAAATTGAACTTAACATCCAAAATCTGATTATTTATTGGCTTTAAGGCGGAACAGAGTTCGCCGGGTCAGCAAGTGAAATATAAATGCTCTGAGTAACTGGAAGTCACCCACTGGGATTTTTTGTGATCTCTCAAAGGCTTTTGACTGTGTAAATCATGGAATACTTCTAGATAAGCTCAAGTACTGTGTCCCAGTTGGGATAGTGCTCAGATGGTTTAAATCATATCTAACTGGAAGAGAGAAGAAATAAACAGTTCACATAGTATGCAAAAAACTGGTGATTTCTCAAACTGGGGAACAATCAATAATGGGGTGCCGCAAGGTTCGGTGCTGTTCTTTATATATATTAATGACTTACCATTTTATATTCACGCAGATGCAAAACTGGTACTTTTTGCCAATAATAAAAGTATAGCCATCACACCTAACAGACAAGACTTAACTGATGAAATTGTAAATGATGTTTTTCAGAAAATCATTAAGTGGTTCTCTGCAAATGGGCTCTCATTAAACTTTGACAAAACACAGTATATACAGTTCCACACAGTAAATGGAATGACACCATTAATAAATATTGACTTTGATCAGAAATTGGTAGCTAAGGTAGAATATTCAAAATTTATAGGTGTATGCATTGATGAGGGTTGAACTGGAAAAAACACACTGAAGATCTGCTGAGACGTTTGTATTCAGCTACTTATGCTATTAGGGTCATTGCAAATTTTGCCAATATACATCTTAGTAAATTAGCTTACCATGCCTATTTTCATTCTCTGCTTTCGTATGGCATCATATTCTGGGGTAACTCATCATTCAGTAAAAGAGTATTCATTGCACAAAAGTGTGTAATCAGAATAATTGCTGGAGCTCATCCGAGATCATCTTGCAGACACTTATTTAAAGAGCTAGGGATCTTCACTGTAACTTCACAATATATATATATTCACTTATGAAATTTGTTATTAAGAATCTGAACAAATTCAAAAGTAATAGCAGTGTACATGGCTACAACACTAGGAGAAAGGATGATCTTCACTACTCTAGATTAAATCTATCTTTGGCTCAGAAGGGGGTAAATTATGCTGCCACAAAAGTCTTTGGTCACTTACCTAATAGCATCAAAAGTCTGACAGATAGCCACATAGCATTTAAAAGGAAATAAAAAGAATTTCTGAATGGCAACTCCTTCTACCCATTAGATGAATTTTTGGATATAGTAAGTGGGTAATTTCCCCACCCCCCACCCAAAAAAGAAAGAAAAAATATTAAGTGTCATGTAATATTTTGTATAATGTAATATCTTGTATAGACACCTTTTATTAGCCTGACATGTTCCACATCATTACAAAGTGTCGTATTCATGATCTATGGAACAAGTACTAATCTAATCTAATCTGCAACATTTCAAATCATATGCGCTAATACAATCTTTAGTATATATGTAAATACACTTAACAAAAGTAATTTCAGTAAAAATAAATCTCTAAATTACTATAAAATCCAACATTATTCTAAATCCATTACATTAAAAACTGTTAATGCAAGTCTCAAGTAAACAGTAATACCCATTTCTGTTAAATGTGTGGCACTGGTTACTTAGAACAGTGGCCAACAGACAAATCTGCATTTTATCTGTTAGAAACTGAACAAAACTGTTTCAAGAATGTCACTCAACAATTTTTTCTGTTATTTTATTGAAATTTATTATGCTTATGTGTCTACCCCTATGTGTCACTTCTGACTCTTACTTACTTATTTTTGTTTACTGTTTCAGGCATTGATGCTTGTGGTTGGAACATTGTTTGTATCTGTCTCTGTTAACTGGGTATATCTTATACCCATAATAATTATGGGATGTATATTTTGGTGTGTAAGGAAAGTTTACCTCAAATCTTCCAAGAATCTGAAACGACTGGAAGGAATGAGTAAGTTTGAAACAAAATTGTAAAATATATATCAAAATAGTTTAGATCTGTAGAAAAAGTTTTCATCAAGTTCGTGGAAAATGCTGCCTGTGTCACAGAGCAGCATTTTTCAGTGTTTACATGAGAATTGTAACATAGGGAAAATATCATCTGTACACTGCTGCTTGCAAAATATGAATCAATTTTTAAAATATATTATTATGAATTCCGCTGGCAGGTCGATAGACACACAAACAAACACAAACATACACACAAAATTCAAGCTTTCGCAACAAACTGTTGCCTCATCAGGAAAGAGGGAAGGAGAGGGGAAGACGAAAGGAAGTGGGTTTTAAAGGAG
Source organism: Schistocerca americana (assembly GCF_021461395.2). NCBI lineage: Eukaryota > Metazoa > Arthropoda > Insecta > Orthoptera > Acrididae > Schistocerca > Schistocerca americana. Next base: position 378,451,865 of record NC_060120.1, on the reverse strand, counting down.
AGGGTAAGGAGTCATTCCAATCCCGGGAGCGGAAAGACTTACCTTAGGGGGAAAAAAGGACAGGTATACACTCGCACACACACACACACATCCATATGTGTGTGTGTGCGAGTGTATACCTGTCCTTTTTTCCCCCTAAGGTAAGTCTTTCCGCTCCCGGGATTGGAATGACTCCTTACCCTCTCCTTTAAAACCCACTTCCTTTCGTCTTCCCCTCTCCTTCCCTCTTTCCTGATGAGGCAACAGTTTGTTGCGAAAGCTTGAATTTTGTGTGTATGTTTGTGTTTGTTTGTGTGTCTATCGACCTGCCAGCGCTTTTGTTCGGTAAGTCACCTCATCTTTGTTTTTATATATAATTTTTCCCATGTGGAATGTTTCCTTCCATTATATTGTTATTATGAATTCCATGACACATTTATCAAATTCCATGTGTAATCATGAAGTGAAAAAGGAAAGTAAAGTAAAATTTTTGACTATACAATTCAGGTGGAAGTAATTTAAACTAATCTGAGTTGCTTGCACACAAAGTTCTGCACAGTAAGGACCAACAGTAAGCTGCTAAACATGTTGAAAGGCTTTAATTTTTCATTATTATCTACAGTATATAGATAGGATACTATTCTCAATTGACTGGGATTTTCCCCCCGAAGATTCAAAAAGGTTATTATTTTGGTATTCCCCTTATCAATCCAGCAACCAAACAACTGTCACTCAGTAAGGAAGTTACAACCATTGCCTTTCTGACTCCTTCACTCTCTTTAGACCCATAAAAAGTTAATTGATCAAATTTTATGGAATCACTGTGTGTTGTGTGTGTGTGTGTGTGTGTGTGTGTGTGTGTGTGTGTGTGTGTGTGTTTGAGATTATAAGTCTTAAGCTGTTAAAAGTATGAAGTAGAGAGTGTGACAAATGTAAAAAGTATTTTGCACTTATATATTGTCATTTGTTATAAGTTCTTCATCCTCATGGTACAGTCATCATAGCTTAATGTTCCCTTCATGCTAAATCTGCATATATTAAATCAGTAACACTAGGAATGTATTTTCTTTTCAAAATTGATTTATTTTACAATCTGCAATTTCCACAATTTAACAGACTTCGTAACAAAAACTGATAACTTCCAACAGTCTTGCGCCAAAATGTGTACTGACCACTTCAGCCAGTTCAGTTACCGTACAACTTTGTGAGCTATTTCTTTATTCCTTAAAGATGATGACTGTAATACTGTGGTTCAATACAAGCAATAGCTGAACAAGTCTATTGCAAACATGTGAACATATATTGAAAGGGGACAGCATCTCTGTCTGTACACAAGAGATGCAATAACTAATAATGGAGTGGTCGATGCTAATGAGTTCAGTTAATTTGTCATACTAACTTCAACTTTGACTCCCTGTCATATGTAATGAGATGGAATAAACACCGTGATATTTTTGATCTTTTTGTGACCATAATGTGGATCCCTAAATGGCCTGAAATAATGTGGATCCCTATATGGCCTGCCATAACATCGAAGTTCCTCCTAGGACAGAAAGTAACTGACTGCAATGATATCATCACATATTTCTTGTTATTGTCATTAAGGGCGAGGTATTTGGTGCTCTTAGATTTGCGCTAAAGGATGGCAAAAGTGTGTTTTACCATAATGAACTGATTTCTCTGTTTTGAAATATGTGTTTTCTGTTATTAATGATGCATATCTCAACATTGATCATCTTGTACATGAATTCATAATGAATCATGTGATATACGGCCATTATGGTATCCTGTATCAATGAAATCCTTAAATGGTGGACAGAAAAGTGCACTAGAATGGTAAGGACATTTTGTCCAATGAGGATGGCTGTACTTCATACTGAAAGCAAAGCAGAGATGATGTTGGGTCCACCGTGCAAATCAATATGATAATCGCTGGCAATAGTGCTGTTCACATGGGCAATCAACAGATCATACCACTTCAGTCCTGCGTTTATTAAGGCTGATAATGTGGTCGTCAATATTGTGCACCATAACTCATTCAAAGCCATGAAATATGTTCACAAATATGTAGACAAAGTTAATAATCCAGCGGTATTTAATGTGATGAAAGGACAACTCACAGATTGGGAGGAACATAGTTATTCTGTATCAATCATGCCATTACTTGAGCAGAAATGAATCAAGCATATCTTTGCATTCCCTGTAGGTGACAGTCATACATCTCACAATTTATATTTAGAGTGATCAGCATGTGTATTTTAATGAAAACAACATAAAAACTACAAAAAATTGACCACATTCTATCAACTGTGCTATGAATGCCAGTTAGCTGAAACACTGCTGTACCAAGGCAGTCCTCATTATTACACCTGGGTCACCAGAAGGCAGAAATTTAAGCATAATATTCTCTGGGGTCATGTTGATGATCACTCACACAAAACTACTCTTATGTGCGGTGTGTGTGGTCCTACATCATTCTAACACTTGAAAATTGTTGACTGTCACATGTGCAGAACCTGCAGAGAGGCCCACAAGGCTCTACCTATAGTCATAAAGTTTGTTCGATACACCGTATTATAGTGATTTCATTTATGGTGTTCAAGGGATGTAGATTGCAGTAGTTATGCAGAAATGAACAGACTTGCATAAAATATACAAGTGTGAAGCACTGTATCAAGCAAGTATTTTTCCTGACACTACTAAAACTGCATGCAGTGTTTGATATGCATAACGATTTAATAGTAGTAGTAGTAATAGTCATAGTCACAGTAGTGCAGTTGAATAACTGTTTCAAGTATTGACATGCCAGAGAAAATACAATCAAAATTATATTTTGTTTTACTAAAATATTAAAAATTAACTAGACTTCTTTCTAATAATTTTTTATTATTTATTCCACTTTTTCATCCAAGTGGGAGGAGAGCGCTTTGGATGATAATGCAACTGTCCAAAGAGGGGTGGGAGGGGGTGACAGTACTGGCTGTGAGAGCTGAGATGTGTATGATGGTTAAGGTGAGTTGGCAAGGGGAAGGGGTCAGGCTTGGAGGTACTTGCCATAGAGCCCCAGTGACTGTAGCTACACCCCATTAGCTATCCTTATGCAAAATTTCAACTCAAACCATTCTCTTCAAATAACTCTCCCTCCTTTCCCCTCTCCCACAATCTTTCTCTCTCTCTTCATTTTTATGTATTAGGATAGATTAGACAAATGATAAAAAAGATGGAAAAAAGAATAATGCTCTTACTCTTTCTATGTCAAGTTAATGAACAGTTTGTTACAGTACTTGAATGAAACTTTTTACCTCATTTATTTTTCTTTCTACAGCTAAGAGTCCAGTATTTACACATGTAATAGCAACTCTGCAGGGTCTGACAACAATTAGAGCCTATAATGCTGAGGATATTCTCAAAGAAGAATTTGATAAACATCAGGTAACTCATATTTCCCATCTGACTTTTACTTGGAGAGGTTCTTTACAACTGCAATATATTAAATTAGCTGCAGGTCCACTTGACACAATTCCACATTACAGAAGCATGTTAAGACTAAAATGGAAAATGCTCTAATTCCCATATTCAGTCCTAAAAATGGGCTGGGAATTTTTCATCATTTTAAAAGCCCCCTCCACCTTGACATAGCCAGCTGTCAAAGTAAGTGCTTCTCTGAGATCATTGGGTGTTACAGACTGCATCTCCTCTTTGACATTAAAAAAATTTGAAACTGTAATGCACATCTGTCAAAGTGGTGCTGTTGTAAGATGCCATTGCTGCCTGTGTAGCAGAATGCAGCAGTTGGTTGGTGCCATCGCTACTCAGTTTAAGAGATAATAAAAGATGAACTGGTAATCTGAGCAAGATGCAGTTCATCAATAGTCTTTTTGAGTAAACATAGCTCTTTGTTCACAGTAAAAAATCACATTAGATGAAATGTGCAACAGTAATCTGGAATAAGGAACCCTTTAATATGTTGTAAGATCACTACACTGGGCAAATTTCTCTCAAGTAAACCAAATAAAAAAGAATACAATTGCAAAAAATGTGAAAGTCCATTGTGATATGAGATAATAATTCATATCTGTATTAAACTAAATGAACATATTTTTATGAGTGAGGTGGCACAGTGGTTAGCACAGTGAACTCACATTCACGTGGACAATTCTTCCAACTTGCATCCAGACATCCAGATTTAAGTTTTCCATGATTCCCTAAGTCGTCCCAGGCACATGCTGGGATGGTTCCTTTGAATGGGCATGGCCAATTTCCCTACTCATCCTTGACACAATCTGAGCTTGTGCTCTGTCTCTAATGATCTCAATATCAATGGGATGTTAAACCCAATCTTCCTTCCTCCTTCTATGTTTTTACAGTGTATTCAAAACATCAAATTTCATTGTGGAGGTAGCATGTATATTCACAAAAGCTTGTTGTTCCTATGTGTCTCTTCTACCACAGAAAATGATTGGTATGAAGCACAAAATTGCTGGTACTGTTTTCCCACACCTTTCCTCACCTTGTGGCCACCCAAGTTTTCATTCCACCACTCCCAAGTCTCATGTTTATCACCCGAAGGATGCAGAGCTTCATTTTTAGAAATTCTTGAGAGGCAATTGCTTTGGAAGAATTTGTGTCAAAAAGCATATGACTCCATCAACAGCTGAAGTTGTGATTCGCTCAACAAAATGACCAAGCAAGCATTCACAGGCCACAGATTTATTGACAGTACATGGTGGATTACCCCATGGTAAAACTGAAGGGTAGCTTCTTTGCTTCTTTGTTAGTAATATTATGTCAGTCTGTTGCTGTTGAGTAGTCATCTGCTCCATAGACCTGTTTGACAGATATCAATACAAGTCTATAGTCTTCATGGCTACGACATCTTGTTTTCGACTGCTGCCAACAACAACAGTCTAAGAGTTGTTGTAATAAGTGTTACTAGAAGCTTAACTTAATTTCTGATATTGTGATAAAATGAACATGAACATCTCATTCAAGCGCTTTTACAAAACTTATTACTTCCACGTGTTATTTCTGTCATAGTACATTATCAGTGCTTTGTGCCTGACTTGGAAGCAGTGAATATCCCCTCTCTCCCCATCTCTCACACAGCAACGCCAATCAGTTTCCTCAGACCCCTGACTCACGCAAAAGCTTAACGGGTTTATAACAGCTATGAATCTTTATGTGCACAGTGGATCACCAATGAGTAGTATGTGTATAACATGTAGATTTCCCTTTGAATATTCGAATGCTATCAGAAATATTGCATAAGGTTTAAACTGATAATATATCAGTATAGATTGAAATCTTAAAAATTGAAGTTTTTTAATAAAGTTAAAGGTTTTTTTCTTGATTTTGAAAATTCCCAGTTTTTTCTAAGTTTTGAAGATTTACTGAAGACACTGTATTAGTGCATATGTGCCATCTTTGAGTTGTCTTAGATGGTCTGTGTACACAGGATGCCTGATTTTAGCATTTTATGAACACACTGCTACTTAATACCCCACTTCCACCATGTTTGTTTTGGTACGTGTACTGTATGTAGTGTTGCGAACTGTTGTCCTGTATCTTTCTGTTTGTCCTCTGTTTGTGTTATGATATCTGTATGTAGTTTAATACTATTTTGTTTGTTATGTGTGTGTCATTTATTTTATTTATTTTCATTTGTTTATTTATTGGTCTTTTGAAATATTGAGTTATTATATAGTCTGGTTATGTTCTACACTGCTGTTTTCTATTCTTTTAGTATGGTAACTAATGTGATCAATGAGTTGTCACTTTTATTGATTTGGTCAGTTAATATATTCTTGTTCACTGCAGTGGCTGTTTGTATGTGAAAGTTTTTCCATAATTTTAGGAGTTTTCTGTTGTGATTATTCATCCCAACAGTTTTAATATCCTGTTCTAGGTCAGATGGTTCATGTACTCTGATGGTTCATGTCCATAGTATGTAGGAATATATGACAATTTAGTCTCATGAAACTTGTGGTACAGAAAGTTTTTTCCCCACCTAATAACAAAAGAAAAAGAAAAACCTGTAATGTGGTAACAAATATGTCATTTTATATAATATGAATGTACCATTGAAGACACTTCACAAAATAAAGGGAAGTGAAACATGTATGGCACGATACAAACAGCCATTCATTTCATTGCATTAGATGAACCACATCAAAAAAGGATGATCATATAGTTGTCAGATTCAAAAGGGAAAACAGAAGAGGTGCCTGCAGTTTGTACTGAAAAAGTCTTCACAGTATGAAAACTGAAGTGGAATTCAATATGCAATGACCAGTTTTCATGAGTATATTATTGATGACGGAAAAGACTATAATTTTTGTACTCTTTAAATAAATCATCTAAAATCTTTCATTATAATCCTTGTATTGTTAAGTACTGTTAAAAAAATAAACATTCAATTTTTATATAGTTAAAGATACATACAGATTTCATCTTTTTTGTGTTGTTACAGGATCTACACACTTCTTCTTTTTACATGTTCCTAACAACTGCACAAACATTTGGATTTTTACTAGATGTTATGAGCCTTGTTTATATAGCATTTATTGCTTTCAGCTTTCTGTTCCTTGAAGGTGAGTTGTGAATTTGTATATACATGTGTTACTATGAAAACATAGAATGGAAATAGTATTTATTTATTTACTTCCTATGTTATATAGTTTTTGGATGTTAATTTCTTTAACTCTCAATTAGTTAGCATTTCTATGAGTCATAATTATGACCTCTTGTTATGATACAGAACAAGTTAGCTTTACAATTATAATGCAATTTTTCAGTGAATGCTTATTACATGATTGTCTTAAGTGATTTTTTTGTAATATATCGATTTATACTGTGTTCAGTCTCTCTCTCTCTCTCTCTCTCTCTCTCTCTCACACACACACACACACACACACACTCACACATACACACACACACTCACACACACACACACGCACACACACACACACACACACACACACACACACACACAATTTTGTTACACAGTCAGAAATTCTTATATGGTGTATAAGATGGTATCAAGCAGATATGATTGCGTTGTTTGTGTGTGAAGTTGATTTTATTATTTGTTATATTTTTACATTACTGCATAGTTGACCAAAGATTTTTAGTGCTGAATATCTTAACTCCTTTCTGTAATTCACTGTGAAGATGACATGTTGAGCTGCAGACAGGCACAATGCAAAGGCTATTACACACTTAGATTTTGGGGCAGAGAAGAGTGCTGTCTGACAGAGCTGCAGAGGTTATGAAGCAGCCATTACTCAACCTACTGTCACCACACCCTCCACCCAACAGTTTGCACCCTCTCTGTCCTGTCACCTCCTCCCTATTCACATTCCCTCACCCTCATTGTGTGTCACATCTCTGTCAATGCACTCACCCATCTTTCCCCTTCCCTGCTCTTCTGCTTTTCCACTTCTCATTCACCTCCCTAACCACCCCCCCCCCCCCCCCCCCACCACTGTCCCCATCCCATAGGCCCCCAATGCTGTGCCTATTGGCAGTGATGGCAGTTTTGTCACACTTCCTCCTGTCTCTGAATGCTCTGCCAGACAGCACTCTTCCTTCCCCCACCCATACCCTGCTATCCTTTCCCCTTCCCTGTCTCCTTCAGATTGCTGCTTTTGTTCAATGTGGCAATTGCATTTCAGTCTGCACTGCTGGAGATGGTGGTCATGTATGTGTGAGGTGTGTTTGCTTCTGTGACTGAATGTGCATGTGTTTCCTTTCCTGAAGAAGGCTTTGGCCAAAAGCTAAATGTGTAAAAGTCTCTGTGTTGTGCCTGTCTGCAGCTCATTGTATCATCTTTAAGGAGAGTAGCAATCTATTCTTTTCTTTATATTGTTCCCGTTGTTTGATTACTCCTTTCTGTACCACACTAAGGCTGAGTGATGGGTGGTATAAGTCATTGCTCCTTCTAATATCATGTTAATGAATGTTGTTGTTTTTAATCTGTAATTGAGTGTTACAACACACTTCATAAGGGAAAAATGGCAGAGGACATTTGTGTAAAGATTTTGACAGAGAGGGTCAGGTTTTTCACAGTAGGTGGAGCAGGGAACAGCCTTGCTAAAGACAGATATTACAGTTTGAGGGGTGACCTGGATGAAATTGGAGTAGCAACTACACACATAAGTGTGAGCTTTGTGGAGGTCCTACAGCACCATGACTAGCCCTAGATTAATACTGGTGTGAGTCATGTTATTGAGTTAAGCAGGCTGCCGCTGACAGAATTAAATCTCATATGAGGGTAATTGTGTAAGTCATGGCAATTTGGTATATCATGCAAACATGTGGCATCACCAATATTTCAGAAAATATATTCAAAAGCCCGTGGCAAACAGTACCAAAATCAGCCAACAGATGGCAACTGCATGGGAGGATGACTTGGTACCAGCACCTGAAACATTCAGTGTGAGATTTGCCATACTAGAAGATGAATGTAAGCTGAGTGGAACACTGAGCTTACCTTTCTCCCTGGCAGAAATGCTGTTCAGTGTCATGCGGAACAACAAACAGCTGTAGTTGATAGGTCATCAGCCATGAAGGTCATGCTCATTCTGGCATAGGACAGCCACAATATTTTGCAATGTGACATATATTTATGGCAATTCCAGTGGCAAGCAACATCTTCCCCATCATTGGCAACACTTTGTGGATGCAATGGGCAACTATTTTGAAGGAAAGTAGTTGATTTTGATTCATTTTTGTTTTATTTTTACTCGTACACAATAACCTTACACAGAGTTTCAGTGCATGTGTTTCATGTCAACCACTGCTGTGACCTCCTGTACTGGAACCCTGTATTGTTGGCATGCAGATACACACTGCTTTACTGGTTCAATGTACATTGTGGAATTCCCATGTTGTCGCATTATTGCAAGATATACCATAGTTACCATGAGTTACAGAATGCCACTCGTATAAGTTCTGGGACTTTTGCTACAATTTGGAGATAGGGACAGGGATGTACTAGACATGACCTGCACCTGAATAAGAAAGAGAACAATAAATTGGCTAGTGTCTTGCAGAAAATGAACAAATGGCAACCATCACACAAAGCAAGATCTTGTGGGTACTGGTGTCAGAAGGGTACCTTTTTTAGATTAGAATCAGAATCCAGGTGTCCTGTTATTAAATAGGTTAAAATAACAGAAGAACCCCACAAAATGCACAGAAAAGTGCATTACAACATTAGAGGACTGAATAACAAGATGGAAGAGCTTTTCATCTGTTTGCAAACTTTAGAGAGCTCTGTAAAGACTGACATCCTGTGTCTTTCAGAGTACCACATAACCACTGGGTTGGAGAAGTTAAATATATAAGAATACAATCTAGAATCATACTTATCTAGAATTAATATGGGAAGATGAGGAGTTGATACATATTTGACAGAAGTAGATTTTGTACTGATCAGCACATGGAAGTGAGTGCTTGCGAATTAATATTGAAAAATTGTTCACTTTTAATTGTAGCTGTATATAGCTTCTGAATTTTTCATGATCAATTTGAAGTTCTTATTATGCTCTCTGTCAGATAGCAGGAAGCGGTTAAAAGTTAGTGGTGTATTAGGTTGTTGCATTCTTTCATAGCAGTTTTGTTTAGCATGTTGGTATTCCATTTGCCATGGATTTATTCATTGATTGAAATTTCTTATTTGTAGTTCACTGTTGCTATCTGAGTTCACATATTGTCATTTTGTCATTTAGAGGTAGTGGGTGAAGCTATGGACACTATAAAATGGAGTGCCAGGTGAATAAATCGGTATGTTTCTGACATATTCTTCTGTTTGAAGTCAATAGAGGGGTGACAACAGCAGAGGCAGACAACAACATTTGCACGATGTGGTGAAGATTGTTTAAACAAATTAATCCACTATGATTCACATCATTGTACTTGAGAACCAGCAGATGCCATGAACTGTGATCATTTTACCAACGTGTGATATTTGCGTGCAAAATTCAGGTGTATGGGTACCACATGCCGCAGGCCAAAATCACAAGATTAGTGGCTGGCCATATGGGCACCTCTGCTTGCTCATCATCAATTGGCTCATGAACAGCACTGACCATTTCTATCCTTAGTTGTTACCAGTGATGAGAAATTATGTCTTTATCTTAATGTAAGGAAAAGAAAGAAATGGTTGAGCCCAAACAAAGCAGCAGTTTCCCATAGAAAGACCTGTGCACATCCACAAAAGATAATGTTACACATCTGGTGGAAAAGTGACAGAATGGTGTACTATGAATTGCTTCCCCAAGCTGTAACTACCAGTGCTGACATTTATTGTCAACAACCGGGATGTCTTACACATGCAATCCAAGAACAACAACCAGGAATACTGTGTGAAGTGATGTTACTCCATGATAATCCCTGCCCACACTATACTAGACTGACAAAAAGTGTATACAGGAGTTGAGTTGGGAAGTCATTCTGTGCCACCTTATTCATTTGATCCTGCACCCTCAGATTTTCACCTTTTCTGCTCTCTGTCGAACAGCCTTCAAGGAACATCCTTTCTGGAAAAAAGTACACTCTGAACATGGCTTAAAGAGTTCTTTGCTTCAAAATCACGTGATTTCAACAACTGCAGAATCAAGAGTTACCACAGCACTGGCGGACTGTTATAAATAGTGAAGGAGACTATATTATTGATGACTAAAATCTCTGTTATGTGTATCTATTGTGTTTATAAAATGTATGGGAAAACTCTATGGATCTATGCACCAACTTAATATGTTTTCTAGAGTATTCTGATAGGAAATATGATCTGGAAACATTATTTGGATTCTATAATTCATTGTTGGTAATTAAGTTTCTGGCATTGGTGGATAAAGATAATAGGACCCTAATTGATAACATTTTCTTTTATGAAGTTCAGAGCAAGAAAATAGCTTTATGTGTATAACAAATGCTCTCTCTGATCATCATGCACCGTTCGGATAAACAAGATAGTGCCTTGCAGTACTGATACTCCTCAGTGGAAACCAGTTAGAATAATAATGAATGACTCCAGAAAAAGTGTTTTTAAGAATGGCTTACAAGGAGTGACTTGAGATGAATTTTATAGTGAACGAAATGCTGATGTAATATTCAGTCTATTCCATGATATGTTCATATCATATTAGAAAATAGCTTTCTGCATAAGCTAATCAGAAAAGACATTAAAGAGCCAAGTAAAAAACCACACATCACAAGAGGGATTACAGTATCTTCCAAAAAGAAACGGAAAAGGTCATCATGAAGTCATCATAATTGAGTTTTTTGGTTTGTCACATATTCCTGCAGGTTCATTGTAATTGTGCAGTTCTCTGATGATGGTATGATTTATTTATGATTTCAGATTTGTTTGGTGGTGGAATGGGTCTGGCATTGACACAAGCCATGAACCTCACAGGCATGATACAGTTTGCAATGCGATTTACAGCAGAAGCAACAAATCAAATGATGTCAGTAGAGCGTGTACTTGAATACCTGCATTTGGAAGAAGAACCAATGCTGGAATCTCCTCCAGGTAATATTACTGAACACATCCTGAAAGTAGATGAGTTGCACTGTTTTTTTTTTTTTTTTCTTTGTGATTTTATTATGGGAAAAAACTGTTCTTTATATTTTCTCAGTGATTTATGACACACAACCTAAGCAGAACACTCTTTATCTGTTACTTATATATATATAAAGTGAAAACTGCATGTCAAAAGTTCCAACTTCATATCAGTCTGTGAAGTGTGCATGTCTGGTGCACTTGAAAGAAGCTGAAAGAGCTGGTATAGTGGTTAAGATAATGGGGTCTCATTTGGGAGGAAGGCAGTCAAAATCCCCAACCAGCCACCTAGATTTTGATTTTCCATGATACACGCTGGGATAGTTATAGCAAAAGGATGTGGCCAGTTTCCTTCACCAGTACAATCTTGTGCTTCCCTCCACAGACTTTGTCATCAATAGGACATTAAACCTTACTGTGTCTTCCTTCCTTCAAGTGACAGAAAAGTGTTCACAGATGGCTGATGTTCTTATTTGAGGTACAGTGCCCAGTAAAAAGTGCTTACTTGCCACTAAACTTCAATGCTTACTACGTAATCCAAGAGTAAATGAATTATAACTCAGATATAGCCTTTTGTTTCTGTCTCTTGCTTTCTCCCTCAGAATTTTGTATTATATCACAATTTAATTCATTTGTTCACAAAGAAGTTTATGCATTCTACTTGGCAGCTAGACTGGAGAAAGTGAAAATGACATTTTGGACAGTCAGAGAAGCTCAAAGTTTTAAGAAGTTAGTAATGCTTGGTCATTGAAAAGGTGCCATGGAGGACAACAGACCAGTGTAGCATAGAATTAAGAAGTGATGAAATATCAAACAATGGAAAATCCAGGATGGAATAACAACAATAGTATGAAAAGAATAGATTGCCATTCACCATATAATGGAGATGTTGAGTCACAGAGAGGCACAACAAAAAGACTGCTAAATGAGTAAGATTTCAATCAAAAGGCCTTCTTCTGAATTAGACAACATATGCACACACATTCGTGCATACACAATTAAGGAATAAATACACCCAGGAAGAACAGTAGATATAATTGAGTACAAATGGTAATCAAAAGGGCAGTAAATAAGTAGATGACAGAAAGAATGAGAAGAATGGCCAACTCAACATGAGAGTTTTCATAACAAGTAATGTGAGGGCAACTAATAATAGAAAGAGTTAATAAGATCTGTTGAAAATAATCTGAGACACATTCATTTTATATCATAAAAGCTATCTGCTTTAGTGAGTTTCTTGAGCTACCTTCATGGCTTTAATTTTGACATTTCTGTTCTATTTTCTCTTTTATTTCTTGACTGCTGAAGGATTGTGGCTGTTTTACATTGCTCCTGTAAAGCAAGATAGCACAATGGTCAAGACACTGGACTGGTGTTATGGAGAAACAGGTTTAAAATATCCATCTGGCGATCCCCCCCAATCCCCCCCCTCTCCGGCCTCCCTTCCTCACCCTTTAAATAAAATGAAGCAAATGTGATGATAATTCCCTCGATGAGAGTACAGTGTGTTTCTTACCCTACCATTGTTCTACCTGAAACTGTAATCTATCTGTAATGAATATGACTTCTTTTAGATGTGACACTGTAAGTTTCCTCAACTGCTCCTGTAAACCTACAACACTGTACAGGGTGTTTACAGAAGAGTGTGCAAAAATGTAACATGACATAGAGAATGCTCCACTGAACAGGGAACCTGGGGTCAGTGAAGCCAGCTTAAAGAGATATGGAAGTAAACATGTCTACCGCTTTGTCTAGCACCCAGGATGGTGGATCACTCAGCTCGTGGGTCGATGAAGAATGCAGCAAATTGCGCATCGACATGTGAACTGCAGGACACATGAACATTGACATTTCGAATGCACATTGCGAATGCAGCATGCATTCTCAATGGAGAGAAGTCTTCCGAAGTAAGAGCGATTTCAGGTGTGCCGCAGGGGAGTGTCATAGAACTGTTGCTATTCACAATATACATAAATGACCTTGTGGATAACATCAGAAGTTCACTGAGGCTTTTTGCGGATGATGCTGTGGTAAATCGAGAGGTTGTAACAATGGAAAATTGTACTGAAATGCAGGAGGATCTGCAGCGGGGGCAATTGAATCAAAATGTAGACAAGTGTAATGTCCTACAAATACATAGAAAGAAAGGTCCCTTATCATTTAGCTACAATATAGCAAGTCAGCAACTGGAAGCAGTTAATTCCATAAATTATCTGGGAGTAGGCATTAGGAGTGATTTAAAATGGAATGATCATATAAAGTTGATCGTCGGTAAAGCAGATGCCAGACTGAGATTCATTGGAAGAATTCTAAGGAAATGCAATCCGAAAACAAAGAAGTAGGTTACAGTACACTTATTCACCCATTGCTTGAATATTGCTCATCAGTGTGGGATCCGTACCAGATAGGGTTGATAGAAGAGATAGAGAAGATCCAACGGAGAGCAGTGCGCTTTGGTACAGGATAATCGCGAAAGCATTATGGAGATGATAGATAAACTCCAGTGAAAGACTTTGCAGGAGAGATGCTCAGTAGCTCGGTACGGGCTTTTGTTGAAGTTTCGAGAAGATACCTTCACCGAGGAGTCAAGCAGTATATTGTTCCCTCCTACGTCTATTTCTCATGAAGATACCATGAGGATAAAATCAGAGAGATTAGAGACAACACAGAGGCATACTGACAATCTTTCTTTCCACAAACAATACGAGACTGGAATAGAAGGGAGAACCGATAGAGGTACTCAAGGTACCCTCCATCACACACCGTCAGGTGGCTTGCGGAGTATGGATGTAGATGTAGATGTAGATATTTTCTGGTTTATTTGCAACTAACAAGCACACAAGTTTACACATACTGTGCTGTTTATTTACATGTACATTTTTTATTTCCTGCAAGGAAACAGAGAGGACGAGCCTGATTACTAGGAAGATATGATGCAGGTTTTGTTTACATTACTTGTCCATAAGGTGGCTCTGCTGTATCATATTTACATTATCCCATGACAGAACATGGTATGAATCAATGACAGACCCCTCATTACTCAGTGTTACTCAGAGATGTACAATACAATACAGTGGAGTAGTACTGGCAGAGTATCACAGAACTCATTGACATGCACTTTATGTACAGGAAAGTAAGTTTCAATGCTCTTGCTGCTGAAAGTCTGTACAGGGAATGCTTTCCTAACAGGCATTGTCCATCATGATGAGTGTTTATTTCTCTCAAGTGACGAATTTGGGAGACTGGTTCATTGGAAAGAAGAAACAAAGAACCTGACAACATGACTACCATTCACGCACCACAGAGGGTACTCCTGAATGTGGACAGTCACTAATGTCAAAGTGATACAGCTTACAACAAGAAAACCATTTTCTTGCCATGCCCTGTCCAATGGCACATTCATTGAGCCACATCTTCTACCTGGCTACCTGAATGGCCACTTGTACTTGACATTCATGCAAAGAGTTCTACCTAAATTGTTGGATAGTGTACCCTTGGCTGCTTACGAGAGGATGCAGACACAACATGATGGTGCACCACCTCACTTCAGTGTGGATCTCTGCAACCATCTCAGTGCTGTATTTCCTGGTGGCTAGATTGGAAGGGAAGGTCCTATTCCATGGCCTGTGAAGCCTCCTGACCTGGATCTCCTTGATTATTTCCTACGGGAATATCTAAAGTCACTTGTGTGTGGTACCCCAGTGGATATGGAGATGGAATTAGTTGCCAGAATTGTAGCTGCCTGTGATGTGATTCAAAAGTAGCTGCCTATGATGTGATTTTAAACACACCAGGGGTATTTGTTAGGGTGTGTAAGAATCTTGTGCACTGATGTCATGCTTGCACTGAGGTTGATGGCTGTCAGTTTCAGCATATTTTGTAAGATGCAGTACAAATGATACATTCATTTTGTCACTGATGGTAATTGCAGTTAAATGTAACTAATGTGAATAAAAAAGTACTCAGCAATGTGATTTCATTCCTATTAACTCCTTAAGCTGCCTTCTCTGACCCCAGGTTCCCTACCTCAAATTATTCAGGGGGGCATCGTCTACACTCTGATAAATTTTTGCACCCTCTTATGGAAATACTCTGTCTAAATTGTCAGTAAATTGTGTTGAATATCAGTCCTTTTGTGTTTTAAAATATTTTCTTAATTTGCTGAAAAAGTCATTGCTAGTTGAAACTCATTATATTGCTTTAGCTCTTTTGTTTGTGACACTTTGTACCAGTATCCATGGCAAGTTTTCATGCATTCTCACAAATTATTACTTCTTCCTCTTTGCTGTGAAATGATTACTGTTTCTTGCCATTAAGGTTAGCCAATCTTTGAACTTGATTTTTCTAAGCTCATAGATGCAAAAACTGTAGTATCATGTAGGGACCATCTGAAAATTTTGAAATTTATATGTTTGAAATAAATGAGAAAAGTTTCAAACCTGTACAGAAATGTTATTAGCAGAGTAGTAGAATTTTGTGAAGTCTTCACAAACGTATTGTTTTATACATTATTGTAAAAACCTAAAGTTTAATTCTTTCAGTCCAAGTCTGCAATTCATTTTTATTTACCATGGAAGGACAGTATTTAACAAGTTACCATCATCCAATTCTTCATTCTTTGTCCAACCAAAATTGTAGAAATTGGTACATAACCTTGACAAGTTTTGTGCTCTTGTGTATGCCCACAGTTAATAGCAGCAGAGAATATCAGCAGTATCTAGCATTGTCCATATCAGTATACCCCTGCTGTTCATTTGGTATGAGGTACAATCACCCTTAGTGTAAAATGATACTGAGTTGTCTAAATACACAAAAATCAAGAAAGGCAGCCACTCACTTCCAGATAAGGTGGCAGAAGACTATTTAATCTCATTAATTTGTAATTTTCATCTCTTATTGCTGTTTGAATTATCACTACCAAACTGTCACTCTCCGTAGACTTTGCCACCCTATCATTGAACAATTAATTTACAACACCATTGCCTGCTGCAACACAAGTATAATTTAGGTCATCCCACTCCATTCCCTAGTCCAGACTTATGCTAATCAGCATCCTCAACCATCCACTTCCCACCTCCACGCTCTCAGTCTCTGACCTCACTAGTCACTGTCCACCTCATGATCCTCTGTGCCAGCATTGTACTCTTTTTCTCTCTCTTGCTTATGACTGTTTACAGCAGAACTTATGAATCCCCATTTCATCACAACTACTGGAAGCCCTCTCTCTCCCCCTCCTCCACTTTCCAAATCTTTCCAACCTCTTCCTTGCACATGATGTTTTCCTCCTTTCCTGCTGACTTACTCCTTCCATACTATCCTCTACCCCTCCCTGCCTGCCTCCCTCTCAGACACATTTTTGCTTTGTGTCTGTTGTGGGGGGGGGGGGGGGGGGGGCATGCACTCACACACTTGGTGGGCGGGGTTGTGTATTAAAACTGGAACACAGCTGGAAGGATATTTGAGTGGTCTAGAAACATTAACTGTTACAAATCTTGATCACGTTATTCATGTGCGTGCAGCGTCCACAGCCTGAGACATTAATGATTGTATTTCAGCAGAATAATTCATACCACAATTAATAGCATGCACATGACCATTATATCAACAGCTGCTGTCTCATAATGGAACATTTGTGCAGCTAAAAACTTGTAGAGGCTCTAGAATTCATCATCGGTTCTACAGAGAAAGTGTATGAGCTGTAGATATGACTGGGAAAGCACTGAAAGACAGTGGCACAGGTTACCCAAAAGATGTATGTAAAAATATGCATACCTGATTAATTTACATAAATCCAACTAATGAAGGAGGTATAATCCTCCAAAATGCATAGTGGGAACATTAATAAATGTGATTGGTTACAATAAATTTTATTTTCTATTGACATTCATAACAATGTTAGTCATATCTCATCTATCTGGTGTTTAAAGATTGTTTCAGATAAAAATAATTTTGGTGACTACAAATAAATGCTAACATTTTGCATTAGTTTTTCTATTTACCATCTCCAAAACTTAGTCTCTGGGGACTCACCATCAGTGTTTACCCATTATTGAAGTAATAATTTTTTGTAACTACGCTCTTGTTAATTTTGTAATTTGAGTCCTATGAATTCTAAATATATATAGAACTGCCTTTTTTTGCAGACAAAAAACCACCAAATACTTGGCCAGCTAAAGGTGAAATAGAATTTCGACATGTGTATTTGCGTTATGGACCGCAATCTAATCCAGTTCTTATTGATCTCAATCTTCATATTAAAGCAGGCGAGAAGGTAACAAAATAATACATTCACAAAAAAAGACAAGCTTACATCTGTATTATATCATCATTTTACTAACCCTTTTATTCCTTTTTACTGATCAGGTAGGAATAGTAGGTCGAACAGGTGCAGGAAAATCATCTCTGATTTCTGCATTGTTCAGGCTAGCCACTGTAGAAGGTGAACTAATCATTGATGGATTAGACACTGCACATGTTGGGCTGAAAGATCTAAGATCACACATGTCTATTATACCACAAGATCCAGTATTGTTTGCTGGAACATTACGTTTTAATCTTGACCCTTTTGATGAATTCTCTGATGATGTGTTGTGGAGAGCTCTTGATGAGGTACTGTATCAGTCATCATATTTTGATTACTTTCACATATTAATATTTGTCGCAATATAATATCAATATAATGGAAGGAAACATTCCACATGGGAAAAATTATATATAAAAACAAAGATGAGGTGACTTACCGAACAAAAGCACTGGCAGGTCGATAGACACACAAACAAACACAAACATACACACAAAATTCAAGCTTTCACAACAAACTGTTGCCTCATCAGGAAAGAGGGAAGGAGAGGGGAAGACGAAAGGAAGTGGGTTTTAAGGGAGAGGGTAAGGAGTCATTCCAATCCCGGGAGCGGAAAGACTTACCTTAGGGGGAAAAAAGGACAGGTATACACTCGCACACACGCACATATCCATCCACACATACAGACACAAGCAGACTTGTGTCTGTATGTGTGGATGGATATGTGCGTGTGTATACCTGTCCTTTTTCCCCCCTAAGGTAAGTCTTTCCGCTCCCAGGATTGGAATGACTCCTTACCCTCTCCCTTAAAACCCACTTCCTTTCGTCTTCCCCTCTCCTTCCCTCTTTCCTGATGAGGCAACAGTTTGTTGCGAAAGCTTGAATTTTGTGTGTGTGTTTGTGTTTGTTTGTGTGTCTATCGACCTGCCAGCGCTTTTGTTCGGTAAGTCACCTCATCTTTGTTTTCACAATATAATATATTGAACTAACTTGGATTAGTGCACTAAATTGTGTTTTTTCTCTTATTTTGCTTATAAAATAGCAATAAAACACCAAATTTCTTCATATACAGTCCAGTGACATTAATGTGACCACCACCTATTTTGACATAAACATGCAATATCAAATCCCATGAATGGTATATAAAGCATGTCCATGAGTGAGGGGGGGGGGGGGGGGGGTGGAGAGTGGAGATGAACAGATGCCAAGGGTGGAAGCATTTAAAGTATATCTTGCATTTCAAAGTGGCACTATCCAAAAACAGAGCTATGGCAGCTGTTACGCACCACAGGCCGTAGACGAAAGGAGTGAATGACAGCTACGGAGATGCATATAGGTAAATAAATGTGCAAATGTTGAGCTCCTGATCACCTAAATGAAACAAGGCCATTTAGCAAATGTTGCTTGGTATGTATCTCTGCAGCAGACACCTGGTTCCTGCACCAATGCTGACTGCTTTTCATCAGTGACGAAAGCTGGAATTTGCACACTAGCACCACAATTGGATGTCCAGTGTGTGGGAATAGATGGTCTTTCCAGATGAATCATGCTTTATGCTCCATCAGACAGATGGCCACTGTTGTGTATGGTGTGAAACATCTGAAAGCAAGGGGTCAGGAATGGACAAGGGAGCATTATGATCTGGGGAATGTGTTTAGTATGCATCTATCCTTGGGAATCATGTCCACATCTGTATGCAGTTCATTTTTCCTCAGCAAAGTGGAACCTATCAGCAGGTCAATGCACTGTGTCACACAGTTCACAGTGTATGTGCAAGGTTTGAAGAGCATCAGAATGAGTTTATCACTCCCTTGGCCAGCAAACTTCCAGGCTTTTAACTCAATTGAAAATCTGGTGGACCACCTCAATCGGTCTGTTTGTGGCATGGATCCTTAACTGAGAAACCTAATGCAGCTGGCCACAGCACTGGAGTTGGCAAGGCTCTACATCCATGTCAATATCTTCCAAAACCTCATTCTCTCTTCCTCCATATCTTGCAGCAGTCTGTTCTGCAAAAGGTGGTTATTCAGGCTTTTGACAGATGCTCACAGTAATGTGACTGGACAATGTATTAATTATTTTACATGATAACAAGTTAAATGAAATTTGTAAGAATATTGATGGAATGGATATTTTATTCATTAATCATACAATAATATAGGTAGAGCTTCGAGAGATGCTAAATGACAGTCTTGGTTTGGACTCACTTGTGATGGACCAGGGAAGCAACTACAGTGTGGGTCAACGTCAGTTGGTGTGCCTGGCACGTGCAATATTACGAGATAGTCGTGTGTTGATGCTGGATGAAGCCACAGCAAATGTTGATAATTTGTGAGTACATATTACATGCCATTCTGACATAAAATAACAACTCAGTTACAATACACACAAACATAAAACAAAACATTCTGAGTGTCGTAAGGAGATGGCAATTACATCAATTAAATTTTGTTGTTTTTTTTCCTTTTTTTTCCATGTTGTTTAGCAATGTAAAATGAGGGTCATGCATCTTTTTAAAGTAGGTGTAATTTGTGTGTTTCACTTAAATGGATAAAACTAAATGCTGCACTGTTATACAGTTCTTTTTCTTTGAAGTGAAACTCATCATGAATACTTACATTCCACACTGATGATCTACATTATATCAGTTGAAAGAATGTTACACTGTATATGAAAAATTATCTGCAAGAAAACTTGGTGCAGGATGGATAGTAAATTTGTTGAATGTGGACCAAAAGCAAATGTGAACATGAATTTCTCAGTAATACTAAAATGTAGACTTTCACAGCTGGAAATATCATGTCCATTATAATTATCTGGGTTGTTATGCCATGGTCGGTTGATGAATTCTGTGTCAATTCCCAACGTTTTGTCCCCGTCTGCAGAGGATATCTTCAAGGAGGTCTGTAGCTCCAACACACCCAGTAGCAAGCTAGTGGGGGTGTTGGACCTTCCATTGAGCTACAGACCCCCTTGAAGATGTCCTCCACAGACGGGGACGAAACATTGGGAATTGACACAGAATTCATCAACCGACCATGGCATAACTACCTGGATAATTATAATGGACATTTCTCAGTAATGTTAGGTCTATTTTCAAAATTGTGCAAATTTATTACTGTGGATGAGATATGGATCTGCCACTTCATACTAGAACAACAGTCAAAGCAGTGAATGGAAACCACTAGCCCTGTACCAAAAAATATGCAGTCAATGACATCTGTCAGAAACAGTTACCTTATAAAGCATTCAGTGGTAACTAACAAATAACATTCATCTCTTGTGGACCGAATGAACAAAACAGGGCATAGTAGAGGGCTGGCATACATAAGAAAAAACAGTTTTACCTCATGGCGGTGCACTTGATCACAAATCTGCAATGACAATATGTGATATCTTAAGAACTTCTTGACTGGAAAGGCTTTTGAGTCTGAGAAGAGATCATGGCAACAAAATATACATTATACTCCTTCCACAATTCTACTTGTGAAGTAGAATCTACTCACTGCATATTGTGAACTATCTAGTCACAATCTATCTGTAGCAGTGTGTCTGCTGATATGAAACCATAACTATCACAAATATTCCTTTAAGTGAACACTCCTCCATGGTGTGAGAATTTATCTTCTAGATCTACTTTTGATGCAGTGCTCAATCTATTTTCAACCAGAATGTACGTTCCACTACTGAGAAGCTTTTATAACTTTTTATTAAAATTGGTAATATGAATAAGGAAAAAGGAAAGGGGGGGGGGGGGGGGGGTTGAAGGTTTCAGTAAGGCTGTATACTGTGTGCAAATAATGCAGCTCCCAGAGTGATGCTTGTGATATATAGAAATAATTATTTGAGACTGGCTCCAGGACGCACTTTTAATACATGTAGGATCACAATACAGATTTTCTGTTAAAAAATTAAAACGCTAGAGGGGCTACCAACTTTAGAACATTATGCTCTCCATTTGCATTGATTTTCAAAAGATGTAGTATTCCAGATGAGTGCTTCCGTGGTACCTGTAAGTCACCAGAACATTTTAATACAGAAGTTATTGATAGTAAGCTCTTGCTGTCTGGAACAGAACTGGAGGTTGAGAAATGAATGCACACTAAATTGAGAAGGATTAGCAGCTTCCTGTCTCCTACTATAAAACAGGGTAGCAATGATGTAGCCTGGATCTTTCTGCCCCTCCTTGATTTACTCTTGACACCATACTTTATCAGTGAGTATACATTTGTTAAATGGAATCTCCCTTTACCTAGTTCTTACTATTTATATACTTTTTTGGTCTCATTGGACAACTTTAGTTACTCATTTGATGGGCATCTTGTTTGGCCAGTCCATGTTTCATTCCTTCCGAATTGGCCAATATCTTTTCATTCATTCCGATCTTTTCCAGATTTCCTCATCTGTAAATATACTTTTCACTGTGTTTTTTTTTTTTTTTTTTTTTTTTTTTTTTTCCCTGATCATCAAGACTTATCTCTAGTTGCTCCATATACTCTCTGGTTTCCTCAATCTACACTACTTGATGTTTCAAATTTCAGAGTTTCTCTATAATTCCTCTTGTTAATCTTGTTTCTGGTGTCTTCATGATGCTTCCAAAAAAGAAATCCTCTTCTTATGCACAGTATCTGTAATAGGTCCAAGATTACAGTACATCACTTCAGTTGGCACTATCGTACATTGCCCTTCTTTTTGATATTTTTTATTTGTACAGATTCTAGATTTTTTCCTCTTCTTTTATGATTTTTTTGATTCTGTTTTTCTGAGTGACTCTACAAAGAGTTTCACTTGCATATATGACCTCTGAGTGTACCACCATCTTGTAGTGTTTTGATATTGTTTTTATTGAAAGACATTTTCCATTGCATGTAGATCATGTTAGCTTTTTGAGCCTTTATCATTCTATTAGTTCTTTATTGTCAAGCAGGTTTTTCATTTGTGGGAGTGACAAGTTGATAGTCGACAGGACAATGAAACACTCTCTTTGCGAATGAGGTTCTGTGGGGAAAACGACAGTGTTTCGTTTCCCGCATTAATGTACATTTGTATTGTGTTTGTGCGGTATAATAAAACTGATTATTTCTGGTATAAAATCCACACAAGCGTTTTCTCTTATGTAGTTTAATTACCTCTACACATTCAAGTTCTATGTTATAATTTCTGCTAGATATTTAAACTGTTTCATCTTTTTTTGTGATGCTTACTGTTACGTGGTTTATTCATCTCAGTCATTTTTAATTATATCTGGCATTCTATTTTTGTTTTAAATTTTGTAGGCTTATTATTGGATTCCTGGCTTCTTGTATACTGTTAGCTATTAGTGCTAATTCATCTGTAAATCCTAAGCAATTTGAAGTTATTTCATCTTGCTTAATCCCAATTTGTATTTTATTGAGATTTTCATTGTACCATTCTGTCATCAGGTATGCCAGAGTACAGTTGAAGAGTAATGGTGTTGGACAATCAACCTGGTGTTTGTGAGGGTTAAGTTTATCATTTTTATTAATTTGGAATAAAGTCTGAAGTTCCTTTGTATGTCCAACACTGAAGATCTGTGGATACAATCATAAGATTTTTGAAACCTACAAAGGTTATGATTTCTTGTTTTTGTCGTCTTTTGTAGACATCCATTATAAATTTTAAAGTGATAATATGTTCTGAAAATCATCTCCATGGTCTAGATCCTCCTTGGTAGTCTCCTAGTTCCTGTTCAAGTTGATATTTACAGCGACTGTACAAAATTCTTGACAAGACTTTTTACATCTACATCTACATGGTTATTCTGCAATTCACACTTTAGTGCCTGGCAGAGGGTTCATTGAATGGTGTGTGGGAAAAAGGAACACCTAAATCTTTCCATTTGAGTTCTGATTTCTCTTATTTTATTGTGATGATCATTTCTCCCTATGTCGGTGGATGTCAACAAAATATTTTCGCATTTGGAAGAGAAAGTTGGTGATTGAAATTTCGTAAATAGATCTCACTGCAAAGAAAACTACCTTTGTTTCAGTGACTGCCACCCCAACTCGCGTATCATATCAGTGGCACTCTCACCCCTATTGTGCGATAACAAGAAATGAGCTGTCCTTCTTTGCACTTTGTCGATGTCCCCCGTCAATCCTACCAGTTGAGGATCCCATAGTGGGTTTGTCGCATCTTCTAAGTGTTCTGCCAACAAAGCGCAGTCTTTGTTTCGCCTTCCCCACAATATTATCTATGTGGTCTTTCCAATTTAAGTTGCTCGTAATTGTAATTCCTAGGCATTTAGTCAAATTGACAGCACTTAGATTTGTGCGATTTATTGTATACCCAAAATTTATAGGATTTCTTTTAGTACCTATGTGGGTGACCTTGCACTTTTCTTTGTTTAGTGCCAATTGCCACTTTTCGCACCATACAGAAATTGTCTCTAGATCATTTTGTAATTGGAACTGATCGTCTGATGATTTTGCTAGATGGTAAATTACAGCATCATCTGAAAAAGATCTAAGGAGGCTGCTCAGATTATCACCCAGATCGTTTATGTAAATCAGGAACAGCAGAGGGCCTATTACACTACCTTGCAGAATGCCAGATATCACTTCTGTTCTACTTGATGATTTACTGTCTATCACTATGAACTGTGACCTCTCTGAGAGGAAATCATGAATCCAGTCACACAACTGAGATGATACTCCATGTGCATGCAATTTGATTAATAGTCACTTGTGAGGAATGGCGTCAAAAGCCTTCTGGAAATCTAGGAATATGGAATCGATCTTGAGATCCCTTGTCGACAGCACTCATTACTTCATGGGAATAAAGAGCTAGGTGTGTTGCATAAGAATGATATTTTCTGAATGTTTATTGGTTATGTATCAATAAGTCATTTTCTTCAAGGTGATTCATAATGTTCGAGTACAGTATATGCTCCAAAATCCTACTGAAAATTGAGGTCAGTGATATGGGTCTGTAATTCAGTGGGTTACTCCTATTTCCTTTCTTGAATATTGGTGTGACCTGTGCTACTTTCCAGTCTTTAGGAACAGACCTTTTGTCAAGTGAGCGGATGTATATGATTGCTAAGAAAGGGTCTGTTGTGTCTGCATACTCTGGTATACCACTGGACCGGAAGACTTGCCTTTCTTAAGTGATTTGATTTGTTTTGCAACACCTAAGATATCCATGTGCAGTCCAAGAGGAATCCCTCTGTAGTTATATGGATTTGTTTCCCTCCTTTTTTGTGTAATGGTTGTATTGTAGTTGTAGTCCAGTATGGTATTTCTTGATCCAGATTTTCACCATGAGTGGTGTAATGATATCTTCGCTGGTTCTTCTGCATGCTTCCTGAGTTGCACAAACGTTTAATCTTCTCAACATACTTTGTAGTTCCTGAGCTCTCTCAAAACTTTGTAGGCTTCAGAGATTTGTGGTGGGTTTATATTTTCCAGTGGTGTTTTAGTCAGCGTTATTCTGTTTGTTAAAGTGATTAAAATTCATGGCAAAACCTTCAGCTGTCATTTATTTTGCATAGTTTGCTACTAGTTTCAGTCTGTGATCATTATCGAGCTTAGCTGGCATAAACAACAAGAAAGTTATACCACAATTTGCACAAAAGTAACTTACTCTTTTAAGTCCACAAAGGTACATAAAAAATTTCTCATAGTAATAACTGTACAAGATAACTTTCGTGAAGAAGCAAGTCCACATTGACAGCTAGTAGAACGTTGTGTTTGTCTGAACTAGTTCAGGGGCATTTGGATAGTGTAGTAGTTTGTTAAATGTTTCTGCTAAAGTTCTATATTTGCTCTGTTGTTATAAACTCTTACAGTTTTTATCTTTTAGTGTTAGTATTGGAGGATCATACCTTTGAGGTTGTCTGCTGAATGTTTTGTAGTAATCATGTGGGTTTTTCTCACTGTTTGTTCCTGTCATTAAAATATGTCTTTTTGGTACTGGAATTTAAGTCTCATTACTTGTTGGGTTATCTTTCTTTGATTAGTGAGCTTCAAGTGTGATTCTTCTGTTTTTCAACTCTGATATCTTGGCCAGGTTGCTTTTATCACATTAATCATTCCACCATCAGTTTTTTTTCGCCTTGGGTTTGTTAGGGCTGCTAGTTCAGCTGTTTGTTTCAGTTCATGAATTATTTCCTCTAGATCAGTGGTCACCAAACTTTTTTTCCTTGAGAGCCAATACTGCCTTTGTGGGCAGGCACCTCAGGTTTCATATGTACAGGTGTTATAATTAATTGCAATATACATAAATTAGTATGTTAGGAGCCCCTAATAGACTAGTTATGATAAATCTGAGATAAGTTGGCTGTTGACCCCCAAATACTGATCATTAAAAGTCAGCACCATTTGAAACACATTGTGTTGACTGTTCTTTGTTTCAGACTGCTGCTAAGCTTGATGACCCCAAAGTTATGACACTGTAATTGTTTGATAAAGTGTTGTTCTGTTGTCTGTAAGACTGAATAATTAATTGATTAATAACAGTAGTTATAATGACATTTCAATTCATTAAGCAATATGAGCCACAATGACAAATGTTTTCTAAATGTTTTGAATGTCATTTTCCTCTACTCATTGCATTATATTACAATAGCCCTAATTTAGTTTCATATTCCTTGTTACAAAGATATACTCCATTTGAAGATGACCATGTCTATCATGCACGTTTATGAATCCATGTTATTCCATTTGAAATTTACAACCATAGCAGCAGATCAGTTGTGCACACCTGTGAGTAGTCAGTGCTCGAAGACCATCAGTAAAACTTTTTGTCTCTGACATCCTCTAATCCTGCAGTGCCAATGCTACCTGGTATTTGTTGCTCTGCCCCTGAGTCAACATTAGGCCCAGCTAGCTTTTGGGTGAATTCACCTATGTCAGTTAAAATTAAGTGCATCTTACAGTATTAGTGTCTCTGTAAGTAACTTTGTTTGTTACTGAGCAGGAAAACTACACTCTTCAGAAGTCAACTCATTAGTTACATCTTTGGATTTTGCTGTTACTTGTGAGATGCATATTATTATAAAATATGGCTGAGAACCATGAGCCGCACAGATACTTGGTTTGGGCATCATGTGGCTTGTGAACCATTACTTGATTTGGGTAGCATGTGGCCTGTGAACCACAGTTTTTCAACCACTGTTCTTGATTTTATATTCCTAGTTTGTTCTTCATATTCCTACCAGTTTGTAAGACTCATAGGTACTCCTCTTTTTTGGGTGAGATTTTTTCTGCATAAGTGGGGTGAATTTAATTATTATTATTAAAAATGAGCTGGATGAAGACTACACAAAGTTCTTAAAGACATTAGCTGTCTGTTCTCTGTGCTCACATTTCTCTTTATTTGTGCAGTTTTTCCCCACACTTCAAAACTATTTACCGCAGACTTCTGTAGTTTCTGCATATTAATTTGACATCATCATCATATTATTATTATTATATTATTGTTATTAAGAGAATGATAAGTATTCAAAATATTAATAAAAATTATCATCACAATTAAGAATTAAAGTAAAAAAATTAATACTGATGCTATGAATGACATGAGAGTGGTGTTTACTGGTCAACTGGCACAATAGTTGTAGCTAGGATGGTGGTCAACAATGATAGAATCAGTCACATTGTGACTCAGTCAGTCACATTATGTAAAAGTTGAGAACCTGGAAGTAAAAAATACAAAGATTCTGATAGGAGAAAAAAATACTTTTGAAGTTGTAGATTGGAAAAGATGTAAGGCATAGAAAATGGGAAAGTAACAGTTGTGAAACCTGGTGATACAACTGTATCTTTAAGTTTATGTCACTGTCAGTCTTCTGTTAGCTGTTTATGCTTCAGTGGTTGGTAATTATATGCTCCCTTGTCATATATATTGGCAGTGTTATTATTATTATTGTTACTACTACTGCTACTACTACTACTACTACTACAACCACTACCACTATTGTTATTATGTTGATGTTAAAAGTCTTTTCATTGGTGGTTATAGTACCAGTTGGTTAGAATTAAAATGCAGCTACTTACAGTGGTCCACTGTGTGTCATAATTGTCATATGGAAGTGAAACTTGGTAGATGTTCTAATGCATTAATGCAGAACCAGTTTGTACTAGAAAAAATTAATTCCAATTTTGGCCACCAGATGCAAATCTGGTGCTGTGAATGCAAGAACAACATATAGAAAAGTTTCCATATATAATGGACTACAATGGGACATGAGTGATTAGTACTGGGGCTGTCAATCATATGATGTGCAGTGCCAGATTTGGATCTGATAGCTAAAATTGGGACTAAAGTTTTTGCAGTGCCAATCAGTTCTGCATTAATACATTAGCATATCTGCCAAGTTTTACTGTTGTATGATAATTACAGCCCACAGAGTAGCTGCACTTCAATTATCACCCAGTACAACAGCTGTATAGTGTACACAGAATAATGTGGCTGGTAGATGCACAGTCAGCAGGGCTAGTATGGAGAGAATGATAGTGGTGGGGGTTGCGAGCAGGCAGTCAGCATGCTGTAGGGGAAATGCCAAACACTGGAGGGGAAATGCCATTCTAAAGTAAAGTCTGCACTTACATTTTTTGTAAATATTAAGTGAAGCCTTCCCATGTCCACACTAGCATGGCGACCATCCAAAAAGATCTACTGTCATCTCTGCTTTGGTTAATATCTAAAAAGAAATCCACTGAAAATGCAACAAAAGCAGTTATTTATTTTCAACTGACTTGTTAACCATTTGAAACTTACAGAGCAGCATCGTGAGTGGCAAATTTCAGTGATACCTACACTTTACTTGTTGGCATCTTAAAATTTGCTTCGTTTGCCAAAACACAACAAAGCTTACACAGTGTTACCTTACTAACATGTTGTACAGATGCGGTCACAAGAGAATTCTGAAACGGTGGCTTATTAAGTTTATTAAGTAAGGAACTGAGCATCAGCAAGGTCAATAGCTACTGAGAATGAACATCCTCTGTTCAAAAATAAATGTGTAAAGTCTTCTCTGATGTTGTTCCAAAATGCACAGCGTTTTTTCTTTCACCAGTTTTCGATAGCCCTTAAAAGTTACATTCTTTAGTCAAGAAAGTCTGTAGTTAGTGGAATAATATGGTAGATAATGAAGTTTTGCATAATAATCATATGGCAAAATACTCTCCTCATTTTGTGCTATCATTTGTCAAGATCTTGTTTTAATATCACAATTTATGAAATATTCTGAGGATTGTTGTAGAAATTGCTTTATATTGCTGACATACATGTTCACAAATGTGTGTGCAACAGAAGGTAATTTTTTTTAAGCTGGTGACAGACAGCGACCTCTACCCAAGTCTAAAGAAAACTTCAATATGTTAAATAACTTTCATATGCAGTAGCATATAATGTAATATGCCCAAATTGTAAAATCACAGTGATCCCTATTTCTCATTGCAAACTTTTTCAAATTTCACACTCTGTCTTATTTGAATGCAAAGATCACACCTATGATCATTAATAAAATGGTGAACACTTCACCTTGAACCTCATACATAAAGTTGTAAGTTATGCAAACATGAAACTTTTTTCCAAATAGTTTCTGTAAAATCATTGAGAAAGATTACAGGGCATGCACCTCGATTCTGTCATCGTAGCACATTGTCAGTCAGCTGAAAGGAGGCAAGCAATGTCAGCCTCCCCTTCTGAACAAACAAATGAACTTGCCCAGTGCTTTGGACGAAAACTGGTCACTGCACATGTGCTGCTGTATCTTGCATGATGGATCTCTTTTTCTGACGCCTTTAATCCAGTGTCAAATCAATGAAATTTCTCCAGTATTAATTAACATTTAATAAATAAATCACTAGAATGTAATTTTATGTTATTTGTTCTGCAGCACTGACAGCTTGATACAAAGAACTATACGGCTGAGGTTTTCAAAGTGCACTGTTTTGACAGTAGCCCATCGTCTGAATACGATCATGGATTCTGACAAAGTGTTGGTGATGGATGCTGGTCGTGTGGTGGTAAGTGCTTTTCTTTCATTCCTTTTTTTTAATGAGTCTGTTGTTTGTAAATTTTGAATCCTCTCTCTGAATGTTATTTCTAACCTGTTAATTTATTGTCAAAAGACATCTTCTTCAAATAAAGTATTTAAATTCTATTTTGAAACAGTAAAAATAAAATCTTTTCATATGCATATTATAAGATTATTCTTCTGTCAAGACATCATGAACTTCATTTATGATTTCTCTTGAAGGAACTTGAGATGGACATTTGGAAAGCACCAAATACACAGTTCTTGATTAGCATTAATCCATCTACATGATGTATCTGCAGTATTAGTTGTAGTTGGTTTTGTTACTTCTGCCACTTTATACATCTGTAGATTGCTCTATCAAGAATATTGGACATGTCATGGTATTACGGACTAAGAATAAATATAACAGTTAATGTACACAGACATCTTCATGCTTACAGACCAAATTTGACTAGGATAGACAGGTAGGCAGCCATGGCCTATTACTAAGAACCATCCAGGCATTTGCCTCAAGTAATTTAGAGAAACCACAGAAAAATTAAATCAGGATGATTGTATAGGGTTTAGAGCCTTCATCCATCTCCCTCCCCAAGTACAAAGTCTTTCTGTTATTGGTACAACAGCCTCATTTGCTTTATCCTTAATGTAATGTTGTTTTGTTTGTATGTGCATGCAAAGGAGTTATTTCATAATGTAAAAGACTAGTGCTACATTGTTTCTCAAAATGAATTGCTGCACATTTTACACTCATTATCAACTGACAGGACCTTGCCTGAAAAACAGTCATCATTTCTTCATAAAGAGAAAGACTTTGAGCTCGGAAAGAGGATCATATGGTGGCATTATCCATTATAGAGCTTTAGTATCAGGTTTTTCAGAAAAACAAGAAAGTTTTTACACTCAAGCACCAAAGAAACTGGTACAAGTATGTGTATTCAAATACAGAGATATGTAAATGGGCAGAATACAGCACTGTGATCAGCAACACCTATATAAGACAACAAGTGTCTGGCACAGTTGTTAGATCTCTTATTGCTTCTACAATGGCAGGTTATCAAGATTTAAATGAGTTTGAATGTGGTGTTATAATTGGCCCATGAACAATGGGACACAGCATCTCCAGGGTAGCAATGAAGTGGGGATTTTCCTGTACGACCATTTCATGACTGTACAATGAATATCAGGGATCCAGTAAAACATTAAATCTCTGGCATCACTGTGGCTGGAAAAAGATCCTGCAAGAACAGGACCACCAATAACTGAAGAGAATCATTTAATGTGACAGAAGTGCAACCCTTCTGCAAATTAGTGCAGATTTCAATGCTGGACCATCAACAAGTGTCAGCCTGTGAACCATTCAATGGAACATCATCAACATGGGCTTTCAGAGCCAAAGGCTCACTCGTGTACCCTACGTGACTGCATGACACAAAGCTTTATAAAGCTTTATGTCTTGCCTGGGCCCATCAACGCCAACATTGGGCTATTGATGACTGAAAACATATTGCCTGGTTGGGTATGGAGAGAACCTCATAAATCCATGGACCCTGCATGTCACCAGGGGACTGTTCAAGCTGGTGGAGGCTCTGTAGTGATGTGGGGCATGTGCAGTTGGAGTAACATGGGACCCCTGAGTAGATACAACTCTGACAGGTGACATGTATGTAAGCATCCTGTCTGATTACCTGCATCCATTCATGTCCACTGAGCATTCCGACAGTCTTGGGCAATTCCAGCAGGACAATGCAATACCCCACACACCCAGAATTGCTACAGAGTGGCTCCAGGAACACTCTTCTGAGTTTAAACACTTCTGCTGGCCACCAAACTCCCAAGACATGAACATTATTCAGCATATCTGGGCTGCCTTGCAACATACTGTTCAGAAGAGATCTCCACTCCCTCATACTCTTACGTATTTATGGACAGCCCAGAAGGACTCATGGTGTCAATAACCTCCAGCACTAATTCAGACATTATTTGAGCCCATGCCACATCATGTTGTGGCATTTCTGCGTGCTCACAGCGGCCCTACACTGTATTAGGCAGGTGTACCAGTTTCTCTAGCCCTTCAGTGTAATTCAAAAGTGTGTTGTGAAATGTGCAGAGATGTTTAAGTGCTATTTACTTATGTCACCTTTTCTGTCAAACCTGTACAGTGTTTTATCTAAGTAACCTTTCATTGTATAGAACGTAACACTTAACAGATACTTTCTACCTACCTTTTTAAATAATATTATTTTCACAATCTCTTTAGGCAATTTATTTTACAATTTTATTCTTTGGTAGAAAATACTGTTATAGCTTTTATGTTTATTCTTTCTTGGTAAATGTAAGTTCAGTCTAGACCTCCATCCACGGTCATGGACAGAGCAGTTTGTGCAGAAGTATCAAGTTTTGATGTGCATAACTGAATGGTAAATGTATTCATGTTGTGTTGTTAAAAATCTTCAAAATCTGAACAGATCTTTACAATGAGCCCATATCCATTTGTGGTTATTATTCTTATAGATCTTTTCTGTAGTTTGAAAGCTACACTACTGGTGATCTGAATTTAAAATAAAAGTATGTGATGTTTCAACTATGACACACAACTACTAAGTGGTGAATGAACTAAATCTAAAATTTATCACCATAATGTACATATAATCCCTGCATAATAAGACTGACCACAATTAATGTACTATTGACACAGAATAGGGAGTATGTCATGTATTCCACCAACCTACCAGCCTTAAATCAAATGAATGTCAAAAGGGACTATGAAACTGAAGCTAAAAATTATAAGTTCATCTTGGTTATTACTACAAGTTTGCTACAGTTTACCAATCACTATATGGAAACTTTGAATGTTTTGTTAATAAATTGCTGTCATTGTTAAACAAATTAATAAAGTGAAATGTGATTTGATAATTTGTGGATACTTTAACATTAATTTCCTTAGAAAAATTAGCAACAGGTAGGCCATTTTGAACCTCACTACAGTTTAAATGCTGAAGTAAATGCTGCTACCCAAATAACAGACACTCATAAATGAGCTTTAGATCAGTTTCTAGTCAAGGAAAATTTATACAGCATTTCACTAAAGATTTTCAGTGCGGCCTTTAGAGATCATCTAGCTCAAATACTAAGCGTGAAAATAAGAGGCAGTATTGGAAAGAACATGTCTTCAAAAACCATATGTAAATTCTGTAGTCAGGATACCATAAAATATTTCAACAGCTTATTAAATGAAGAATAGTGGTCTCAGGTTTATAAAATTAATGATCTAAATGAAAAAGTTAAAACTTTTATTGATCTGTTAACCCATCACTTCCAAAGTGGATTTCCACAGAAAACTGTGACTATTAGATGTAATTCTAGAACAAACAGTTGGATCAAAAGGGGAATAAGGGTTTCATCTCAGAAGAAGAGACAACAACATAAAATTTGTAATGAATAATTCCTCATGTGAATAACATGTATATTTTAAAAATTTTCCAAAATACTAAGAAAAGTCATAAGATTAGTAAAAATAGTGCATAATGATAAACACATATATATGATGTAAGATACACTCGGACCTCAGCCACAATCGGACACTGAACTAAACCCAATGGTGACAAGTCATAATTCATGCTGGACCGGGACTCGAACCTGAATTTCTCTCTCTGCATGAGCAGCCCCTTAACCACTTGGACCATCTGAGCAAGCTTCCCATCCAACGCAAATTCTCAACTTATCTCCCATACATACCATAGTATAAGTGCCTTCTAAGAACAATGACCCCATCATTGTGGATGTATACTATGGACGAACTTTTGAGGCAATCAGGTGAAGCTGCAAGCAATGAGGATAATTGACACTGGGTGCTACATGTGCAGAGTGTGACAATTTGAGAATTTTGGGTGGGTGGGAAGCTTGTGGTGATAGCTGTATCAGTTAAGGTGATTGCTCACATAAAGTGGAGAATCTAGGGTTGAGTCCTGGTCTGCCACAAATTTTCACTTGCCACCAATGGATTCATTTAAATGGCCAATTGTGGCTGAGGTCTGAGTTCCTCTTATGTCATGTACAATTTATATATGGCCATGGTCAATTTTGGCTGAGGTCTGAGTTCCTCTTACATCAAGTATATGTATGGACACTGCATCAAAAATGGTGTTTGACACTACACACATATACATTCTGTTGTGACTTGGCAAGATAGCCAAGCCACTATGAGGTAGCCGAAAGGCACGCGTTTAAGCTCATGCAAGCTGGCGTGAGGTCTGGAACAGTTAAAGGAGTTGAGTCTAGTAAGAAAAGTACGTAGCTTCTGGAATACTTAACTTTAATCCATAATTGGTGAACATCGGTCTGACAGTACATGCCTCACAAGATAAGCAGCAATTGATAATGGCGCCTTGCTAGGTCATAGCAAATGGCGTAGCTGAAGGCTATGCTAACTATCATCTCAGCAAATGAGAGCGTAATTTGTCAGTGAACCATCGCTAGCAAAGTCAGCTGTACAACTGGGACGAGTGCTAGGAAGTCTCTCTAGACCTGCCATGTGGCGGCGCTCGGTCTGCAATCACTGATAGTGGCGACACGCGGGTCCGACGTATACTAACGGACCGCGGCCGATTTAAAGGCTACCACCTAGCAAGCGTGGTGTCTGGCGGTGACACCACACATTCACAAAATGAAGTGAAGCCCATGTGGATTGTTCTAAAAAAAAAGAAAATGGGGAAAAACAGAGCATCATGTAAAAATATAACACTGCCACAAGAAAACCATGTGTGACAAATGAGGTTGTTGCCACAGTATCCTGTGAAGACTGTAGGTTATGGTTTCATTGGGGCGAATGTAACAGCGAGGAAATAGGAGTAGATAATGAGGCTCTTCCATGGCAATGTAGGTTATGTAGAAAGGACAGAAAAATCGCTGAACAGGAGGCAAAAATTTGTGCCCCTAAAGCTGAATTAGAAAGTGTGAATTTGGAATTATGTAGGTTAAGGGGGGAAAAGGAGACAGGGTGCCAGGAAAAGGTAGCAAGCAAAGGTCAGAAAAAGGGAAATTGTTGAAACAACTTTAGAAATTCAGTTAGTAAATCAGTTTGGCTTGCTATCTGAAGTAGCGGAGGAAGGGCATCATCCAGATGGAGTTGAATGTAGGTTGAAGCAGAATATTAATCAATTCAGAATAGGGAAAGAAGAATTCTGCTTCTAGGTAGCAGACATGGAAGGGGCTTTAGGCCAGCAGCATCAGGTGAAATTAGGTGCTGGGATCCAGCTTTGTGAAACCAAGTGCCAACCTTAGTCAGGCGACAGAAAACTTAGGTCAGCTACGCAGGGAATTTGAGAAGGAAGACCAGGTAATTATAGTTAGGGTAGCAGGAAATAGCCTGGCTATGAATCCAAGATACAGTATTTGCGAGTGACCAAACTGGGTACACAAATGTGGGGCTTGTAGAGGTCTTTCAGCACCATGATTGGCCGTGGGTAAACACTGCTGTAAGGCATGTTAACCCTGAGCTGAACAGGATGGTCCAGACACTGGCAAAATCTCACATAAATGTTGTTCCAGTTGATGCTGTTGGAAGGTGGGGATACACTGCACACGGCCTGCACCTATTTAGGAAGGGGGAAGATAAGTTAGCTCCTTTATTAGCATATAATGTAAGGGGGGGCTACAGTCACACAAGGGATGAGCCCTGTGATTAATGGGACCAGGCAGACAGTTTTTTAGGTTAAAGCCAAAGTCTAGACAGACAACAATCAAGAAAAATAGAATAAAAGAGCTTCGTGTACAGTAAACAGGGATAAAGCTAAGGCTAATATCAATTTCCTTCATCAAAATATCAGGGGAATAAAAAATAAAATAGATGAGCTGTTAGTATGTTCAGCTGATCTCAAAAATAAGAATGAGACTGATATACTTCATCTGTCTGAATGTCATTTAACTGTGGGGATGGAAACTGTCGGTATAAATGGGTACAATATATACAATAGAGCATCTTTCACTTGCAGATCTAGCATGGATAAAGGAGGAGTTGCCATTTATACAAAACAAGGGTATAAATGTAAAACTGTAGAAGTAAGTAAAATTTGTGTCAATTAGCACTTTGAAGTTTGTGAATGTGAACTACAGCTAGGTAATGTAATGTCAGTATTGGCAACAGTATACAGGGCCCCATTGGGAGATTGGGAGCTATTCATAAAAGAGTTTGATTCCCTATTATGCTGCCTATCAGACAAAAAGAAGAAGTGGTGATTTCCATGCTTTATAAGCAATTATTTAGATTAGGTTAGTTTTTCGTTCCATAGATTTGTGCTGAGGAGATCATCGTGGATGTGGAACATGTCAACTTTTTTTTATTTTTTATTTTTTATTAAACTGAAATAACAATACTAATAGTATGAGTATATACAATACATCATTTTCTTAAGCTGAAATATCAATACTAATAGTATGAGTATATACAATACATCATATGTTTCGCCTATGGAGTAGAAGCAGTTGGCCACTAGTAAGTCTTTCAGGCTCCTTTTAAACTGATCTTTATTTGTAACTAAATTTTTTATGTTTGCTGTCAAATTATTGAAGATGAGTGTTCCTGAGTAGTGGACCCCTTTTTGAACTAACGTAAGTGCTTTTAAGTCCTTGTGCAGATCATTTTTGTTCCTGGTATTGTATGTATGAACTGAGCTGTTTGTTGGAAAAAGAGATATATTATTTAGGACAAATTTCATTAAGTAGTAAATATACTGAGAGGCAGTAGTTAGTATACCCAGTTCTTTGAAGAGGTTTCTACAGGTTGTCCGTGAATTTGCTCTACAAATTATATGTATTACATGCTTCTGGACTTTGAAAACTTTTGTTTGACTTGAAGAGTTACCCCAAAATATTATACCACATGACATTATGGAATGAAAGTAGGAAAAGTATGCAAGCTTTTTCATTTTTATGTCGCCTATGTCTGCTAACACTCGAATTGCAAATAAAGATTTGTTAAGGCGTTTCTGCAGTTCTGTGGTGTGCTCCTCCCACCTGAATTTATTATCAGGTTCTAATAGGAAAAGTGAACTAGAAGTGTTATTAATGGCATATAACTTCAGATCAGTGGTCAAGACAGTAGCACTCTAATAGATAATGTATTTGTACAGCAAGAGAATGTAAAAGTAACACATGCTTTCCCTGCGATAAATGGATTATCAGACCATGATGCACAATTGATTAACTTACAAAACCTAGCAAGGTGTACAGTTCAAAAACCATTAAGTAAAAGTGAGGTTGCTCAACCCAGCAGTCAAAGAAAGTGTGCCATTTAAGAGAATGAGGTAGATAATAAAAAATTTAAGCTGAATAAAAACCTTGATTCCTATGTGCATTTCTAATGCACCTAACACTTTTGACAGCATAACGGTTACCATGAAGCTGATCAGTGTAACACGTAACTAACTAACTAACATGTGTTGCAAATAATATGGTAAAGTCAGACATAAATAAGAACATACAAATATAAGGTCAATGTACATCTCCACTGTCACACAAGATGAAGTAGGAAAAGTAATACGAGGACTAAAAAAATCCAACTCTGTAGGCATTGATAATTCCTCTGCAATAGTCTTAAATAAGAGTACTCTAAACGTAATAAAACTACTTACATACTTATTTAAATGCTTACTTCAACCAGGCACTTCCACTGACCTGTTATCTAAATTAAATCTAATAAATAAAAAGGTGGGAGAGATAATGCAGATATCTTCAGGCTCATCAAAACTGTCTTTTGCATTTCAAAACTAACAGATAAAATTAACCCTTAATTGGTATCATACAATTTTGTAAATTAACTGGTATTATGTTGTCTGTTAGAATCCAGAAGTTTCCTATTGTTTTATACAATATTGCCTTAACTTACTAATTGTTCAGGTATTACGTGTGCAAGCATTCAGAACCAAGTTTTCAAATCTTGTCTGTTACAGTCCCCTACAATCAGTCTTTCCTTCTCATCCCCTCTGGTAACTCCCCTTGACCTGCGGTTCTGGGTGACTTTTCTGAACTCTACCCTTTTTCCTAAACCCCACCAGTCCTTTCCCTCCACCTTTCTTTCTTCTCCTTCAACCCTTCTGCCAGAAGATGGTGCCACTGACTCAAAAGCTTGCATACATAATTAATGAACAACACAAACATTTGTGTGTGAACTGTACACTAAGCCTGACAGACAAGAAACAGGATTCACCTGGAGTACTTACCTAATGAAAGCTTTTAGCATGATAGATCATAGGATCCTGCTGTCAGAACTTAAAAAGTATGGTATTCAAGGTCTGTCCAGCAGTTGAGTCAGTTCCTTCTTGAACAATCATAAGCAAACAATTAGTATCAAGCACACTGCCATCCTAAAACTATTTCTGAATACTTGTCAGAGTATAATCTAATTAAATATGGTGTACACAAGTACCAGTAACGGGACCACTTCTGTTCCTTTTATAAATAATTGATCAAAGCTTCAATGTGGATGCCCATAAAATGAACATATTTGCAAATGACAGCACAATTGTGTTAAAATGGGAAAGAAGAAACAGTTGAGGCAATGAACAGTCACAAAACAACTTAGCAACTGGGAACAGAATAATCAGTTTTTAATAAATGGTTGAAAATACTACCACACTAAAATTTCACAACCCTCCGAGCAAGGACATCCCGTTTCTCTCTGTCAGCAATGAACCAATTGATAACAGTACAGAAACCAACTTCTTAGGGTTATGGCTGTGAACAGTATAAAATGTAATAAG
This sequence comes from Schistocerca americana, assembly GCF_021461395.2. NCBI lineage: Eukaryota > Metazoa > Arthropoda > Insecta > Orthoptera > Acrididae > Schistocerca > Schistocerca americana. The sequence goes on along the minus strand of NC_060120.1, from coordinate 378,413,256 downwards.
CATATGGAATATCTTAACACAAAATTGAGCAAGGCCTGCTACTGTATTTGCTCACTAAAATTCTGCTGTGCTGAGAAAACAGTAAAGAGTGCATATCATGCATACTTCCTTTCTCACCTTCAATATGGAGTCACATTTTAATGGAGTCACATTTTAGGAAAACTCAAATGACTATCAGTGCATCCAAACAGAAAAAACCCATTAGATCATATTTGGATGCAAATCTAGAGGCTCCTGTAAAGGTTTGTTTAAAAGTTCTGGTATCCCTCCTATACCATGAATCTATATTACGGAAACCATTACATTCAATAAAATGACAGTTGATTACTTGCTGTAAAAATAAAAACAAATACTGAGGACAAAAGCTTGGGAATTTTTTAAAATTATTTTTACAGTGTCACTGCATTTACTCCATTGAGGAGTATTTAAATGTATAAATCATGTTGTTTAAATATTTAAATGTACAAAATATGTTACATAAATATTTAAATGTATGAAGTGTGTTATTCATAATTTTGAATATGTATCCATAGAAATCATTTTCACTTGTACACATATAAACTAACTTGTCCAACATCTTATGCAGCAGCTGCTTTTGTAGACTTCTTCACCAGTAGCACTACATCCCTTGGTGAGCCTTGGCTTCTTCAACAATCTTCCTCCGCATTGCTTGGTTGTTTGCTGCCCTTTTTCCACCCCCAGGCTCCCATAATGGTGAGATTCACTATTACATCAACAATCCATCTTCTTCTACAGCTCCCTTTTTGTCTAGCTGAATGGATTACACCTTTCATCATTTTCTTTGGAATTCTCCTCTGTCATTTTCTGCACATGCCCTAGCCATTGTATTTGCTGTGATGTCACAAATTTTACTACATCCCTACCTTGTATTAACACTTGTAATTCAGTGTTATGGTGTATTCTCCAGCCTTCTTCCTCCCTTATTGGACCATAGATTTTGTGTAGTATTTTCCACTCAAAGGTTCTTAGTGCATTTTCGTCCTGCTCTGTCAACATCCATATCTCTGACTCTTATGTGACAACTTGGCAGACTAGTGAGTTATATATTAGCAGTTTTGTTTTTCTTGTGACAAGGCTATTTCTGAAAAGTTGCATATTTGCAAAGTAATCTCTGGTTCCTGCTTTCATTCTTTTCTTTATCGTCTTTACAATACTGTTGTAGACTACAGGACCAATAAAAATACAATAAAATACATTTTGTGTTTTGTAGAGATTAGTCTCCAATAGTGTACTGCATAAATTAATGGCAGTATAGTGCTGTTACTTCTAATTTATCAAAATCTGTATCTTCACATTGTGACACACTCCTTATGTACTACTTTTATACAAGATAGCTTCAGACTGGAGTTATGATGTCGAAACTAAACACAAAGAATGAAACATCTATATCAATAATAAAACTGTAAAACCATTGTGTTTGTCTGTTTGAACAAGTTGATCTCCAAAACCACTAGATAAATTTTCATAGGATTTTCAAATTTAACTTGAGTGTAGCTTGGTGCAATATAAAGGCTTTATTTAATCAAAATCATGATAATAAAAGAAAAGATACTGTAATTTAAAATTTTATCTAACATCATCTGCTCAGCTTAGTAGTTGAGATGTTTCATTATTACAGTAGAGTACATCAAAGAACCAGTAGATGGCATTGTTAGTGTTTGTTAGCTGATGACAAATGTATTTTTAGAAGTTTACATCAGTGACAGAATTAAGGTTGCAATCTTGTCTTTATGAATTCAGGCTAATGGTGGATTTACTTGACTAGGATTTATTGATTTTGCTTTGTGTGTTAAAAACTTAATGACATTGCTCGGTTTCTTTTGATATGTTTTATTTATATTCTTTGCTAGGAAAAATGTATTTATTAAGTTGGTTTTTTGATTTGAGTGCCTACTTTGTACATTTTTATTTCATTTCATTTATGAATAAAAATGCCTAGAAAACAAGTCTTTCTAAATACAACAAAAAGGCTAAGAGACTGAGAACTATGCAGTCTCAAGAATCCAGTGAAGGCATGAGTTGAGACTTTTTATGACTTGAGAACATCAGGCTTTACTTGTCTCCAACATAACATCATAGAAGTGGAAGGCCAGACACAGCATGTTGTGGATGTGGACCTTAGTGTTTGTTTGCTTTATCCACAGCCAGCTCTACTTGTCTCTCTCTCTCTCATGTAGGTGAAGTAAACATGCTCTTCATTCGTATCCCCAAGAAGCTTTATAAACCGAAAATAAATTTCATGTGTGTAAAGTCTCAGGCACAGATATAAATAAATTCCTGGGCAATGCCACATTTCTCAGATAATAAGTAAATAAACAAAATTAATGCAAATTTAAGAAAAATATGGATTGCTACTCACCATATAGTTGAGATGTTGAGTCGCAGAGAGGCATAACAAAAAGATTTCTAAACAAGTAAGCTTCCACCTAAAGGCCTTCTTCTAAAGTAGACAACACACACACACACACACACACACACACACACACACACACACACACACACACACCGCCGAGGCCAGACTGCAAGCAGCTGCACAAGATGGGAGCAGTCTGGGTGATGGGGAGGGGGAGGGTGGGGGAGGGGGGTAAGGAGGAGGCTGGGGCAGGGTTAGAAGGATAGGGGTTGGGGGTGGTAAAGTGCTGCTTGTGGGAGCATATTGGGACGTGGTGGAGAGAGGATAGGGCAGCTAGGTGCAGTCAGGAGGTTAGACCTGCACCACCCTGTTATCCCTCTCCCTCCCCATCCCAACCTCCTCCTTACCCCATCATGTTGTAGTTGCTTTCAATCTCATCTTGGCAGCCAGAATCAGTGGTTGTAAGTAGTAGAGTTGTGCTTGCATGAATGCGTGTGTGTTTTCTACTTTAGAAGGTCTTCTGGCCCGAAGCTTACTTGTTTCACAGTCTTTTTCTTGTGTCTGTTTACGATTCAGCATCTCCACTATATGGTGAATAGCAATCTATCCCTTTTTTTAAAATTGTCAGTATTCCATACTGGACTTTCCCATTTGGTTGCACCATTTGGTTTTGGATCCTCTATCAGCTTCCTGTGACACTGTGATTCATGGATTTCACTCTGTATCTGGACTGTAGGTTTCTGGCATTAAGATCAAGTTCATATCTTGTCTGCTTGATCTTAATGCCCGAAACTTGTTTGATTAATCTATTTTTGTCATCAACTTTGTCACCATTCTCTTGGGAGTTGGTGGATGTAGCTATGGGAGCATAACAGCATACTAGTTTGTGCAAGACAACGTCTAAGCAATGTAACAAGTTTGATCGTTTATCTCACGGAAGAACTGACATGGAGAATCATAAGGCCCACAGAACAGTTGTTAATCTCTCCAAACAAGAACCAGATGATGGTTCTATAGCTCAATTTTTCAGCAGTCCCACAACATCTGCCAATTTTGGAGATTATTAGTGGAATAGCGTAGTGCATTTGGCATCTCTTGCACAACACAGTTGAGGATGTTAGACTAACCGCCAGCCAAATACTGTCGAAAGCTAAGCCACCGAAATCAACTATTAGCCAGGAGGAACAACATGGCTTATGCTTATTGCATGAGAACAAAGACTTGGTTACCTTGTCAGCTGACAAAGGAAATGCCACCGTTGCTCTGAAAACTGAAGACTATCACCTGAATGTGCTACATTTACTAGAAGATGACACATACTGGAAGCTTATCATGATTTGACACAGGCCATAGTATGAAAGACAGGGAAGTTATTAAAGGAATCTGGTTTACCAGATGAAGTGGTCAAGAAATTAATACCTCTCGCCACCAGACCTCCCAGGCATAAGGGACTGCTGAAGATACATGAGGAACATGTTCCTCACAGGCCCAGTGTTAGTGCAATCAGATCACTCACCTACAGACTGGCAAAACATCTTGCAGGATTATTAGTGCCAAAACTGGGCCATTGTGAATACCATGTTGTATACTCACAGACATTTGTTGAAATGCTCAAGAAAATGAAAATAGGTTGATACGATGTAATGCTTAGTCTGTAAGTAGGTGTCACTTTTTATGAGAGTGCCAGTACAAGACACGCTGGATATTTTGATCCAACAGTTTCCACCGGAAATCACCAAATTGTTCTGTTATGTTCTAATGACAACATGTTTCTCGTACTGCAACAAGTTTTATGAAATGATGGATGGTACAGCAATGAGCTCACCACCATTTCCTGCAGTCACGAATTTCTTCATGGAGCACTTTGAGGAGCAGGCTCAGAACTCTGCAGTATTGTGTCCATCTTGCTTCCTTAGGTATGTCAATGACACCCTGATATAGCCTCATGGTGAAAATACACTGCAGCAATTTGTGGATCACATGAATGGTATCCATCCCAACATTACATTTACCATCAAGATGGAGAAAGAGGGCAAGCTACTGTTCTTAGACGTTTTAGCTAAGTGGAAGCCAGGGTGCTGGCTTGGTTGTTCAGTGTACAGAAAACTAATGCACACTGATTGATATTTGAGTGCCAGTAGTTTTCACCACCATGTACACAAGAGAGCGGTCCTGAAAACGTTAACACACAGAGCCAAAGTTATTTCTGATGATGACCACCTACAGTCAGAATTGCAGCACTTGAGGCACATGTTCAAGGAGAATGGCTGCAACAAAAGAGACACTGCAAATGCTTTCAGGTGTCACTGAAGAAGGATGCCTTGTAAATCAACAGAAGAAGCCAAGCTGGCAGATTTCCCACCATACTGTGGGACATCAAGCAGCAAGTTAGGATGTGTACTGCATGAACATGGATTAAGACCAGTGTTCTGGCTCGCCCCCAAGATGAAAGACATGTTGCGCCTTGTTAAAGATGTCATAACTCTTCATGCGCCCAGTGTGTATAGTGTCCCTTTCGAGTGTGGGAGGAGGAGGAGGTGGAGAGAGAGAGAAACAGAGAGAGAGAAAGAAAGCAAATGCAGAGATTACTCAGTGTTTTGTTGTTTCCTTTTCTCCACACGTCTCTTTCTCCTCTTGATTGAACTACCTAGTAAGCTTAGAAAAAGTATTAGCAACAGTGATTTGGGTTTTCTTTTATCAGCAGTTACTATTGAGACAATCATCTTAGCTTCACAGAGTATGAGTCTTATGGGTCTTCATTTTTGTCTTTCATTATTTTGAATTTTGTTGTTACAGAGTACTGAATTTAATGCACAAGAAAAAAATTAACTTCATTGACTTCCTTTTATATTAAATCTGTTAAGTTGATAGATATAAATAAGGTATATTTTAAATATCCTTTGCAGGAATTTGGCCACCCATACTCATTGCTCCAGAATAAAGAAGGATATTTTTACAAAATGGTGGAACAGACTGGAAGCTCTATGTCAGAGAAACTTAGGAGTATTGCTGAAGAGGTAAGCACAATGAATTATTCTTTGTTATTTAGAAATTTCCAATTAATTGAGTTTGCAATTTTATGTTTGTAAATGTACATAGTTCTATGAATTAACACAGTTGTTGCATTATTATTGGGTTGGTACATAAGTTTGTAGTGTTTTTCATAAGTTTAATAAATGAACACATACACATAACAAAGACTTTAGTCATCAATAACATATTTTCCTTCATTATTTACAACTGCTGCCAATGTTGGGGTAACTTTTGAACACTGCAACTGTACAAATAAAGTGGTTTTGAGGTGAAGAAATCATCAAGCCACTTTTGGAGTGGACTTTCATCCAGAAAGGAAGTCGCTCTTGAAGGTTGCTAAGCAGAGAGTGGAAAAGATCCAAATCTAAGGGTGCAAGATCAGGTGAATAAGATGTGTGTGGAATGACTTCTCAACCCAAGTCCTGAGTAGTCTTTTTTGTCATTCTAGCAGAATGGAGATGGGCATTCTCATGGATTAACATCACTTCATGCAGTCTTCCTGGTCACTGTTCTTGGCTTGTAATTGCAAGACATATCAGCTGTTGGCAGTAAATATCAGCAGTGATGGTTATACTTCAGGGGAGCAACTCATAGTACACCACACTATTGCTGTTCCACCAGATGCGTAACATTATCTTTTGTGGATGTGCGCAGATCTTTGTATGGTGGGAGGGGGGGGGGGGGGGGGGTTGCTGCTTTGTTTGGGCTCAACAATTCCTTTCTCTTCCTTGTTGTCGTTGTTGTGGTTTGATGCAGCTCTCCATGCTACTCTATCCTGTGCAAGCTTCTTCATCTCCCAGTACCTACTGCAACCTACATCCTTCTGAATCTGTTTAGTGTATTCATCTCTTGGTCTCCCTCTACAATTTTTACCCTCCACACTGCCCTACAATACTAATTGGTGATCCCTTGATGCCTCAAAATATGTCCTATCAAGTGATCCCTTCTTCTAGTCAAGTTGTGCCACAAATTTCTCTTCTCCCCAATTCTGTTCAATACCTCCTCATTAGCTATGTGATCTACCCATCTAATCTTCAGCATTCTTGTGCAGCACCGCATTTCTAAAGCTTCTATTCTCTTCGTGTCTAAACTATTTATCATCCACATTTCACTTCCATACACGGCTACACTCCATACAAATACTTTCAGAAATGACTTCCTGACATTTAAATCTATACTCGATGTTAACAAATTTCTATTCTTCATAAACACTTTCCTTGCCATTGCAAGTCTACATTTTATATCCTCTCTACTTTGACCATCATCAGTTGTTTTGTTCCCCAAATAGAAAAACTCATTTACCACATTAAGCATCTCTTTTCCTTATCTAATTCCCTTAGCATCACCCGATTAGTTCAACTACATTCCATTATCCTTGTTTTGCTTTTGTTGATATCCTTGTGATATCATAAAGACATCATTACTCATCACCAGTAACAATACAGGATGGGAATGGTTGGTGTTGTTCATGAGCCAGTTGATGACAAGCAAGCACACTGACCACCTGCAGATTTTTTTGTCTGCAAATTTTTGAACCCTACCCACTGCATGCAAATGCTGCGCAATGGGGGAATAATTACAGTTCATGACATTTGCTAGTTCTCAAGTGCACTGCTGTGCATCATTGTGGATTAATGCATTTAAATGATTTCATCAAACCCCTAAGGTATTCCTGAACATGGAGAGTCTTTAATTTCAAAACGATCCTCCTTAAAATTAGAAAATCAGTATCTTGCCATGCTCTGTCCTGTGGCATTATCCCCATATATGGTGCAAATGTTCCTGGCTGCCTCCACTTCCGTCTCCCCTCTACTGAACTCAAACAGAAGAATATGTTGGAAATGTTCCGATTTTTCCACTTGGCACTCCATTTCCTAGCATCCACAGCTCCACTCCCTGTCTCCAAATAACAAAATGACAGTATGTAAAATAAAATAGCAACAGTCAAATACAATTAAAAATGTCAATCAGTAAATAAACCCATAACAACCAGAATACCAACATGCAAAACAAAAATGCTACGAACTTATGTACCAACCTAATACATAAAATAATCTTCATTCTATACTTTGTAAGTTTAAATATTCTTCATGACTATATTTCCTGTTTATTTTATCTTAAAATATACTATTGCAATATTTTGTACCTCTAACAACCTGGTGTGGGCATTACTTTCTCTAATGTACATTGGAAGTCGACACTTATTTTTAAAGTGGTTTATTCTCGGTCGATTCTTGTGAAAACTGTTTCTGAGTAAGCCACTAGTTAGTTACAGTATGCCATAAAATTTTGTAGGAAAACTGCTGTGGTAAAGCTGTATAGGGTTGTGTCTCTTGTACACAATAACTTTCATTGTATAATGACCAGGAGATACCACCTTGTGGATTTTCTGGATAAATATATATAAATGCTTTGCTGCTGTTAGTGAAGGAAGCAAGACTTTCTCTTTATGTTTTTGTTAAGACATATCAACAGCAGTGCAGTGCCTGTTTGGGTTGAAGCTGTTGTCAAACTAATTTGTGTAACACTCTGAATGGTAACAAGAGCTCACAGTAATGTAAGTGGGCAGAAAACAAAGCCAGTTGCTTGTGGTTGTGGCTTCTGATGATGCCTACTGAAACCTATCACAACATTAATTTGGTCGGAAGATGTAGACATGTACTACATTTTTGCATTTCATGTGTGATTTTTGATACAAACAGTTAATGATAGCTGATCTGCTAACTACATGAGCCATTCACTCTTGCATCAGTATTACTTAATTTTACATTTGATAAAGAGAATGTGAGTTATTATCAAAACTCTGAATTAGAAGCTTGAACTAATACATCAAAGGCAATGGAAAGATGAAGGTTATTGTGGAAGACTTGTGACTTCAACTTGTTACTTTAAAATATGGTCTTACACACAAAATATATACATATGATGTGGCATTAGCTGCAAGCAGGGAAAATGTGAGTGATTTCTGTTTTAATTCAAGTGGGCTCCACTGTAAACTGAATTATTAAATTCTGTAGATACTCAGATGCAATACCACTACATGCTTAGCCTAATCCCTCAGCACCAGGTGCCTGTTATGCTTTTAAGATTTGCTGCTATTTAGTTTTTCTTTAAATTATGCCCTGAAAACTATGACAAGTGAACTTCCTACGTGGTTACTTCCACAGTACAAAATATCTGTTTCCACATACACAATAAAGGTATAGCTGTCCTGACTGATACAGATGAAGTAATGCTGGCTTTAGGAGCTTTTACAAAGAAGGCCATTACAGATTGATCACAAGTTTGGGTTTTACCTGAATGGGGAATCAAACAATCCTTCTAAAAGAAGTATCATATAATTCTCCTCAACAGATTATAGGAAACTAACGAATATTTCTTTCTCATGAGAAAGTGGGAGAGTTGCCACTCCTTTGGGTACTGGTGTTCTTTTATAGCTGTTAACTGTATTTTGTATTGAAATCAAACATCAACAGTTGCCCATCATATTTTAGGTTTAGTCACAAAAACCATTTTTGACTCAATTACGAGTTGTTCTCCAGTTATTTACTGCTTATTCCAAGGAAATATTTTTGCTGGAGGTGAAAATCAGGCTTGTTGTATAAACTTGCACATCATATATGTGACAATGCTGTATTTCATTTCAGTTTCTATGAAAAACCTATACCTATATGGCCTGACAAGGATTCAACCCTTACTTCTTCATAATTCAAGTCCATTGTATAATTTCCACACCTCTCACTGCAGTCATATCTTTTATATTCAGTTCTTTGCCTCCTTTGTATAACATGTTTTCTTAAGTTAAAGTGACCTAACTCTTCTGCTAAAACAGCTCTTTATTCAGCAAGCTTAAAAAAATTTAGTTCCTCTCCCTTTATGTTTACTTTGCTATACTTCTATAATTTTTGGTGAGTATTCTCACTTTGTTTTACTATGTTTATTTTTCAGTTTTTATCTTTAACTTAATGTTCTTCTTTGTAATTAGCCTTTCATTTATTCTTTCAGTGTTACAGTGAGCAGTGTCACCTTTGAGACTACATTGCTGTGAAGTACAACAATAGAACAAAATACCTCAACTTAGGGTCTTCTACTTGGCTCTTATATCTGAATATTGCCAAAGTTTACAGTGAGCTGTTTTAAAGTTCACTGTTATACTTATGTGTTATACACATCCAGTTACTTTAATTCAAACTGCATGGTAGTTTGCATTAATACCGGAATTTGTACATATGAATAAATGTAAATTAATGTATATATTTACTTTTTGTACAATTTTGTGTTAACTGTAAGTAATTTGTACATAGTGGTAATGTAAAAAGCTAAAATGTCAAATAAAGAGATTGATTTTATAAATGTCTTACTTTACTTGGAGGTCATGACAAAATTAGAAAAAAGGGAAAGTAAAATATCTGAAACATAGTTACATGTGCCAGAAATTTTGCATTTATCTTATTCAGAAAAGTTGCTTGTTCTGCATTCAACCACAGCTTAAGAAATTACTGAGGCCATTTTCACCTGTAATTGGCCTCTTTCTACTCGTTTCTGTAAGTTTTCAATAATTTTTGTTGTTTCAAAACAAAATCTATTTTGTATGAGATGTTTGCTTTGATGTGTGTGATGTATTAAATCAAGTTATTGAAGCATCAGGGCTATATTTTTATACCTGTTGTTGGATTTATTGTAATGTGTCAGACAATTCCTTCAAAGCGAAACTGACAATTAAAATTACCCATATTAAATAACTGAAAATCCAGGATGGAATAATGTCAGTATTTGAAAAGTTAGACAGTTACCCACAGTATAAAGTATATGTTAGTTGAAGACAGGCACAACAAAAAGACTGCTGAATATGTCAGCTTTCAGCCAAAAGGCCCTCTTCTAAAGTAGACAACATACACACATTCATACAAGCACAACTTAAATGATCACTTCCTCTGGCCTCTGAGACCATACTCTACCAAATGCACATTATGGGAGTTGTAGTCTGGATTGTGGGGGTAAGGAGGAGGCTAGAGGAGGGAGGGGAAGGATAACGTGGTAGAGATGGAGGATGGAAAAGTGCTGCTTGTGGGAACATGCATATAAAGTTGGGTAGTTAGATGGGAGGCAGGGGGGTTGGAAAGGAAAGAAGTGGAGGAGGAAAGAAAGGACACTGTGGGTGCTTTGGTGGAACAGAATACTGTATGGTGCTGGCTTACAAGCAGGGAAGGGGATGGGTGAGTGAAAGACAGAGACTAACAAAGATTGAGGCCAGGAGGGTTATGGGAACATAGGATACATATTGCAGGGAGAGTTCACTCCCGTTAAGTTCAGAAAAGCCTGTGTTGGTAGGTAGGATCCAGATGGTGCAGGCTGTGAAGGAGTCATTGGAGTGAAGAACATCGTGTTGGGCGGCATGGTCAACAACTGGGGATCCAGCTGTCTCTTGGTCAGAGTTTGTCAGTGCACATTCCTGCTGACAGACAGGTTGTTGGTTGTCATGCTTATGTAGAACACAGCACAGTGTGGCTTGCAGATCACATTACTGCTTCCACAGGTAGCCATGCCTTTGATGGAATAGGTGATGCTTGTGACAGGACTGGAATTGGTCATTGTGGGAGGATGTATGGGACATGTCTTGCACTTAGGTCTGTTACAGGGATATGAGCGGTAAGGGAAGGCAATGGGAACAGGGGTGGAGTAGATATGGACAAGGATGTTGCCTAGGTTTGGTGGATGACAGAATATCAGTGTGGAAGGAGTGGGAAGGATAGGGGGTAGTATATTCCTCATTTCAGGGTACTATGGGAGGTAGTCGAAACCCTGGCAGAAATGTGACTCAATTGCTCCAGTCATGGGTGGTACTGTCACAAGGAGACTGCTCCTTTGTGGCCATATGGTGGGACTCTGGGAAGTGTTTGTTGGTTGAAGAGATAATTCACAGGAGATCTATTCTTGTACAAGGTTGGAAGTGTGATTTTGATCTGTGGAGGCCTCAGGAAGACACTTAGTATTTTTGGAGAGTGACTGCTTGTCACTAGAAATGTGACATCTGTGGGTGGCTAAGCTGTATTGTAGTGGTTTCTAGGTGTAGAATAGGTGGCAGCTGTTGAAGTGGAGATATTTGTTTGTAGGTAGTGGCTTCAAAGGTGAAGTAATTGTGGGTGAGGGTATAGTTGGTCTTGGTGACCAGAAAGGACATGCAGGTTTGGAATCAGTTGGGCATTGGAAGAGGTAGTGTTCAATAGCAGCAAGACCGAGGGCATTAGGGATATTAGTGTAAATGGAGTTGACATCAATAGTGATGAGCAGGGTGCTGTGTGGTATACGAAGATGACCTGTGGAGAATCAGTTGAGGAAATGGTTGCCGTCTTTTATGTGGAAGGGTAGTTTACAGCTAATAGGCTGAAGGTATAGTTCTACAAGAGCAGGGATTCTCTCAGTGAGGGGCACAGTAATTGGCTATAATGGGGCATGCTGGGTAGCTGAGTTTATGGATGTAAGTAAGCATGTAGAAGGTAAGCATGTGGGAATTGTTAGGAGTGAGGAGAGAGACAGACTCCGGAAAGATGTTCTGGGATGGGGCTAAGGATTTGAGGAGAGATTGGAGATCCTGTTGGTTTTCTGGAATGGGGTCTCTGTGGCAGGGCTGTAAGTGGAAGAATCTGACAGCTGGCGGAGTCCTTCTGCAAGGTACTCCTTGCAGTTTTAGATCACAATGGTGGAGCTTTGTCAGTAGGTAGGATTTTAAGGTCAGGTTCAGTTTTTTGGTTTGTGTAATGCAGTTTTTCCCACAGATGTAAGGTTAGCTTACATCTTGAGGGGTGTGGGGAATGATGATGAGGCAAGGTTAGAGGTTAGGAAATTCTGGAAAGTTAACAGGGGGTGATTTATTTGGGGGCCATGGGTGTGGATCGTGATTGGCAGGGCTACCTTTGAATGCATTCATGTGATGTACAAGCTTAGCTGAAACCACTGTGCTGCATTCTACATTGGCATGACAACCAACAACCTGTCAGTCCACAAGTGGCCACTGACAAACTGTAACTAAGAGGCAGCTGGACCCCTCCAGATGCTGGGCATGCTGCCCAACACAATGTTTTTCACTTCAATAACTGCTTCACAGCCTGTGTCCTCTGTATCCTTCCTGCCAAAACTAGCTTATCTGAACTGTCCAGATGGGAACTCTCCCTGCAATATATGCTACATTCCCACAATGCCCCTGGCCTCAACCTTTGGTAGTTCCTGTCCTTCACCCACCTATCCCCTTCCTTTCTTCCATTCCAGAACTATACAGCCTTCTGTTCCACCAATGCACCCACTGTCTCCTTTTTCCCCTCCTCTATTTCTCTCCTTATTCCCCCCCCCCCCCCTTCTAACTTCTTGACAGTACGTACGTGCTCCCACAAGCAGCACTTTACCATTCCCCACCTCTACCCTGCTATCTCTACCCATCCCCGCTCTAGCTTCCTCCTTACTCCTATCATCCAGTCCACTTCTCCCATCATGTGTACTTGCTTGCATGATGGACTCTGTGGCCAGAGACAATGGTCATGTGTGTGTGAGTTATCTACTTTAGAAGAGTGTCTTTTGGCCAAAAGCTCACATGTTTAGCAGTCTTGTTTTTTGTGCCTGTCTGCAACTCTACATCTCCTCTATATAGTGAGAGTAGTAATCTATTCTTTTCATAACTATCCACATTAGGTTCTTAAAAATTCCTTTTTAGCACATGCTATTTCTTTGTACATGCTTTCATATGCATATTTTATATACTGCATATAATGAATTAGAGCTATTTTTACAGAGTTGAAATCAATAAAGGCTTAATTTGAAGACTGAAATAAGAAGATATGCCTGACAGAAGATATAATACTTTATGAATGGTTTTTATTCTCAGAAAAGTGTGACTGTTATAAATTTATTGCATGGTGAAATGTTGGCTGAGTTGCTTAGACTGTTCTCCACATTCGTTAGTGGGGAGTGTCCGGGGCACATGTCGCATCCTAGATGCATTAATCTTGCACAGGCATGTGATTATCTGTCTGAGTGGGCTTACATAAGCCTTGTTTCTCATAGGGCACTAGTGCAGCTTACTGTTTCAACAGGGCTACAGTTCCAGGTACGGTAATCTCTTTAAAAGGAATCACACAAAGACAACCAAAAAATCTTCTTTAAACTACCCACTTCATCTACATCTACATCTATGTGATTAATCTGCTATTCACAATAAAGTGCCTGGCAGAGGGTTCAATGAACCACCTTCAAGCTGTCTCTCTACGTTTCACTCTCGAACGGTGCGTGGAAACAACGAGCACTTACATTTTTTTGTGGGAGCCTGATTTCTCTTATTTTATCATGATGATCATTTCTCCCTATGTAGGTGGGTGCCAACAGAATGTTTTTGCAGTTGGACTGGAAAACTGGTGATTGAAATTTCATGAGAAGATCCCGTCACAACAAAAAAATGGCTTTGTTTCAATGATTGCCACTCCAATTCACATATCATGTCTGTGGCACTATCTCCCCTATTTTGCAATAATACAAAACAAGCTGCCCTTCTTTGTACGTTTTCAGTGTCATCCATCAGTCCCACCTGATGTGGATCCCACATCGCACAGCAATACTCCAGAATAGGGCAGACAAGCGTGGTGTAAGCAGTCTCTTTAGAAGACTTGTTGCACCTTCTAAGTATTCTTCCAGTGAATTGCAGTTTTTGGTTTGCTCCACCCACAATATTATCTATGTGATTGTTCCAATTTAGGTTATTTGTAATTGTAATCTCTAAGTATTTAGTTGAATTTACAGCCTTCAGATTTGTGTGACTTATAGCGTAATCGAAATTTGGTGGATTTCTTTTAGTACTCATGTGAATAAATTCACACTTTTCATTATTCACGGTCAATTGCCACTTTTCACACCATACGGATATCTTATCTAAATCATTTTGCAATTTGTTTTGGTCATCTGATAATTTTACAAGACTGTAAATGACAGCATCATCTGCAAACATTCTAAGACGGCTACTCAGATTGTCTCCTATGTCGTTAATATAGATAAGGAACAATAGAGGGCCTGTAATACTGCCTAAGGGAATGCCGGATATTACTTGTGTTTTACTCGATGACTTTCCATCTGTTACTACTAACTGTGACCTTTCTGACAGGAAACCATGAATCCAGTCACATAACTGAGGCCGATATTCAATAGGCATGCAGTTTGGTTAGAAGACGCTTGTGAGGAATGGTGTTGAAAGCCTTCTGGAAATCTAAAAATATGGAATCAATTTGACGTCCCCTGTTGATAATATTCATTACTTCATGAGTGTAAAGAGCTAGCTGTGTTTCACAAGAATGATATTTTCTGAATCCATGCTGACCATTTGTCAATAAATCATTTTCTTTGAGGTACTTCATAATGTTCGAATACAGTATATGTTCCAAAACCATACTGTAAATCGACATTAATGATATGGGCCTATAATTCAGCAGATTAATCCTACTTCCCTTTTTGGGTTGTGGTGTGACCTGCGCAGTTTTCCAGTCTTTAGGTACAGATCTTTCTGTGAATAAGCAGTTGTATATAACTGCTAAATATGGAGCTATTGTATCAGCATACTCTGAGAGGAACCTGACTAGTATACAATCTGGACTGGAGGCCTTGGCTTTATTAAGTGATTTAAGCTGCTTTGTTACACTGAGGGTATCTACTTCTGAGTTTCTCATGTTGGCAGTTGTTCTTGATTGGAATTCAGGAATATCTACTTTGTCTTCTTTGGTGAAGGAGTTTTAGAAAACAGTTTTTAATAACTCTGCTTTAGTGGCACTGCCATCAGTGACTTCACCATTGTTATAGCGCAGTGTAGGTATTGATTGCATCTTGCCACTGTTGTGCTTTATGTATGACCAGAATCTCTTTGGGTTTTCTGCTAGATTTTGAGACAGAATTTCGTTGTGGAAATTATTAAAAGCATCTCGCGTTGAAGTATGTGCTATATTTCAAACTTCTGCAAAACTTTGCCAGTCTTGGGAATTTTGCGTTCTTTTAAATATAGCATGCTTTTTCTGCTGCTTCTTCAACAGCAATCTTACCCATTTTGTGCACCAAGGAGGATCAGTACCATCGCTTATTAATTGATGTGGTATATATCTCTCAATTGCTGTCAATACTATCTCTTTGAAATCATTCCACAACTTTTCTATGCTTACATGATCAGATCAGAATGAGACTTGAGATGTCTATGGTATCTAAACTATATTGGTAACAGATCAGATTCTGCAGTGAATAATATATTTATTCTTATTGATATAGGTCAAGCTTTATTTGAAAAACTGACACTTTTCTATATTTGTAAGGAATTATGTGGGGCTGCAGTATCACCAAATTCAATAAAGGGGCTGTTCAAATGAGTTTTACATGCTAAATTAGGAAAGCATGCTGTAAGTTCTGAGCCAAAAATTTTTCTACATTATAGCAATGTGGTAATCACCTGCAAAAATATAATACTTCTAGATAATAAAGAACTGTAACAAAAATGTGAAGATGGTAGTACCCCTGAAGTCAGAAATATTATCAAGAGAGTTAACAGTCAGGCAGAAAAGACTGCCTTCTAATTTACTTTCAATATACACTACTGGCCATTGAAGTAGCAAAACCATGAAGACTGCTTGTGACAGATGCCAAATTAGCATAAAGTGTCATACATGCTTGGATATGCAAATGATAAGCATTTCAGTGCAATCCCTCAATTTAAGTAAGAGTAACACCATCTACATTCTGTATACAAGGGAAGATTATGTAGCAAGTTTCTTATTCAGAAATAACATTTGAATGTAGATCATTTGTGAGAAGATCATGTTATGCCATGGATAGGAAGCAGAAATGTGTAACAGCATGTGTTATAATTCCATAGAGGCAGTATTGTGGTCTATTAAGATTGCTATTTATCAATCCATGATATTACTTTTCAGGTTGGTGGGGTCTCATGCATGACTGTCATGCAAATACAGAGCACCTATGTTCAGGGACAGGGGCACACTCAATACCATGCAACATCTTAGTGTCACATGACTAGTGCCCAAGAGGACAGCTGTATTTTTCACTCATCTGTTCAGCGATGTACAACCATGTCCCATGCCTTGAGTCAGGAAACAGGCTTGTTTGCAGCAAGGCAACTATCCACATGAACAATGTGATGATGAACTGAGCACCATGGACAGTAAGCATGGTGGCATTGTTGCAACTTCCTGGATGTGACAACAAAGAGAATTGGATTGATAGTGATGAAACCAATGGTAACACTAGACACAGGAGTGAGACCACATTGTCTTTTCAGATGAGTCTTGGTTCTGCGTACACCATCACAATGTATGTATCTAAGTATTGGAGGCTCCGAGGAGCACATATGTTACCAGGTTGCATTATCATTGTACAAACCCGGTACCTGGCTAGATGGTATGAGTTGCCATTGGCTACACAACATGATCACCTCTGATTTGCATAGCTGGTAATTTAAGCAGCAGCTGTTATATTTGTAATGTGTTAAGGTCAATTCTGTGCCCTATATTTGAGGTCTTGTGACATTATCTTTCAACCAGATAATGTAGGATCACATGTTGCCTGTGCTATTCTGAGCTATTGCAATAAAGAGGGGTGTTCAAAGATTGATCTGATCAGCACAGTACCCTGATCTCTCACCTACTAAAAAAATCTGGTGATATGTTGCCAAGAGAGTGGTAAGTCACCATTTGCCAGCCACTGTGATTGCTGAACTCTGGCACACAACTAAAGCAGCATGGAATTACATACCAATACCTGCCAACCAAGCTCAGTTTGTTTCAATGTCTAGTTGTTTTACTGGGTTATAGTTGCTGTAGCTACCAGAAGCGGCAACATTGTGTACTAAATTTCCCACCCTATCAACCCTCCAAAATTAAAAAATGTTTCTTCCAGTTGTACCATATACATAAAATTCCATTATTTTCTATTCCTGCTGGTGTTTCAGTTTTAATGACCAGTAGTGTATTAACATTAACAGAGAACATTGCAGCAGACATAATTTACTTGTATGCTGCTTAAAGTATCAGTGTTTTAGGTGTAACACAGTGCATAATGAAAAATAGCAGATGAGATTCAGTTGCCTGTAAAGAAATTAGTCAGTGTACTACTATGCACACATGTGTCAACTGCTCAAAAAAGCATCCTGTTTTGGGAAGAGAATGACTTAATGCCTTTATAAATGAAAAATGATCCCAGGTAACAATGTTTACTGAACATATTTCATATACTGAAGCATAGAAAGCTTTTTAAGCTTTAACAAAAGCTTTTTAGGCATCTACTTTCGCAGTTAATAACTTTGATTGAAAACACTTCATAAGGCATAACAACATTTTGGTTGAAAGCAGCAGACACATACCTTACTAGATTTCACTTGTGCATGTAAATAGGAAGATATATCTTGTTACTTCAAAAAACAAATACTGATTTTTAACAGTTTTTTGTTTGATAAACGTCAGCCACAGTCCATGTCTGTAAAAGTGCTTTGCCTCAGTGTTCTGCAGTTAGTTTTTCAACCACAATCTTTAGGCTCATGTATAAAGAAATTGTGATCTATTGAGGAAGTTGTGTGAATTCTATTGCTGAGGGAAACAGCAAATGAAATATTTAGAACAAACTTACTGGAAAATTTGGTACAAATAATTCACCAAAATTGGTCCACTTTTCTTCCACATTTATTGAAATGATGGTTCCCTGTGATGTTGCTGTGCCATCAGACCTTGACTCACTATCTAAAGTGCCAGAATATACAAAGAACGCTCATGTACCTCACCAGTAATCCAATTGGTGTCAAATTCCTGCATTTAACTATAATCACTTGCTTGGTAGCCACTTTTCCTTTTTCTATTTTAAAATGGCTGGTTACACACTGGCAACACTGCCACCTCCCCTGCCCCCCCCCCCCCTACCCTCCTTCCTCTGAAATCTGTCAGTTACAAAGCAATTTTAATCAGATTGTAACATTTTTGAACCTCAACATCAAGAAGCAGCATATAAGGCAGCATGTGTGGCTATATAATGTAGCACAGAAGATGCACATATTTCTTGAACACCATGTCCCAGCACAAACATATTACTGGCTACATGTATGCATTGTGATATTCTTTGAAAATTTCACTTATTAAATTTCCTATGGATGAATGACAGCATATTTCTCCATTGTAGATCACAAAATCTCAGAGTCCTGGATTTCAGCAGAACCAGCCATTATGTGGCACTGTGGAACAATGCATAGGAACATTTTTCTTTCATGCCCATCAGTTTCAGATTTCAAAATACTCTTTCACATTCCCAACAAGTTAGATTCAGAGAACAGTGACAATGGGTGAAATTTATGTACACCATGATAACAACATCCCCCTGCCATCTGCTGAGAAGTTGGAGCATTACATTGTAGCTACTGTTTCAACCATGAAACATTCCCATGAGGTGCTAGAACCATAAAGACTAAATCTGACCAGAAATCAATATGGTAACACCTCTTAGGAGACTTAGTCTAAAAGTTGATCACAAAAGAGGCTTCCTCCAAAGATCAGTGCAGGTATAAAACTTGAAACATTGCTCTCATACGTAGAGTTGGAATTCTGTGCTACTGGAAGATTAATAGGTGAATGAAGAATTGCACACACAACTTCAGTAGAAAGTAAAGTTCACAAGGCAACAGGCAGACAAGGAGAAACAAAACAGCATGTCTGGTGATATTCGTTCACCACTTTTGTTAAAAGCGAGTGATGCTATTAAGATCAGGAACAAACTTAGAGGATAACCATCTCAAAATTTTAAACAAAAAGACTGTGATACTATGTGGCACATGGATGACTGTATCTAGATGAGTGTATCTACTGCAGATTGATCTTTGTGATGAAGATAAATGATTATGTGATGCCAAATCACTTCTTGTGAAAAAGGATACAGTAAAGTTTGGCTAATGCAGTGTAAGAAATGTGCATATTTTGTTACCAGCATTGTGTTTGTGTGTTGTTTTTGGTGTGGTAATCATGTTTGAGGAAATGTGAAATAAAAGGGGCAGACCCAGGATTCAGGATCCAAACACATCAAGAAAGGAAGCCATACAAGGAGTTGGAAGTGAACTGATCATTTGTTGTGGTAGTTTGGCAATGGCAAACAGTTTGGGCACCACATTGAATGCTCTGATTGGAGGAAATCAGTTCCAACATATAAAGTGTCAGCTAACAAGTAATTATAATTGCATTGTACTCAAGACATGGATGTCATTGGAGAGATCCTAGTGGGGTGAGGGATAGAGACAGAATGAATATCCTTATATCAGTCATTGTGGGACAGAGGTTAAGGCACTGTTGAATGTTAGTATGAGTCTTAAAAAAAATTGAGAGGCTCTTGTGGATCTTATACACAGATCCTCTTACCCATTCCTCCTCTATGAGCAATTTAATTTGGACAATATACTGAAGAGCTCTCTACCAACTGTCTTGAGGTTGATCTGTTGTGATTCCCTTGTTGTCAGAAGATTTTTTTCCTGACCGTGCTTTGCAGCACTGCACTGTGACACAATCATTCTCCAACTTCAGTGTCTTTCAGTGGAACAGGCTCACAATTCCTGATGATTTCAAGTATTAAGAAACTTACAGCTTTTCTGGTGGTGAGAGAAAAATACCATTGTAATACAAAGGAGAGCAGAAAGAGATTATAGTAAGAGTTAACAAAGTCAATCAATTGCACCACTAAATCAATGAAAATATGGAAGGCCATAAGAAGGCTTTCAGAAACTGGTGGACAGTTTTGTATCATTCTGAAATGGGCAATGGGAATCTCCTGACCAGCCAAGGAGACATTTTCCAGATAATGGCATTATTTATATACTCACTTTATGTTTTTACCTAATACTTCAAAGTATTTATGTAGTTTTACACACAGCACTACCAGTTGTCTGCATACTGGCAAAGTCAAAAACAATACACACACATGAGTTAAAAGGTTTACTTATCTTTGTGTCTTGATGAATAAGAAGTCTGCAACACTACTTGTAATATAACACACACACACACACACACACACACACACACACACACACACACACACACACACACACACACACACAAAAGAGACCTCAATGGCTAAGTGCAAATAATCGTATATAAACTTCACAATACATAGCAAATGCAATTTACAATAAGCGTCTGTTCACTTCTAAGAGTTCACTAGACGATTTTCCCTGTCTAAGTCAGCCCCAGACAATGGTCTATAACTAAGTGGGTAAGAGCTGCTCTTCTATCTTCCGAGTAGGCTTCTATCCATTATTGTCAGGTCATTGGTGGATTGTACTCGGCCAACAGTTGACCGAGCCAAAGTTGATATCTTCATCCTCAGCACCACCCATGGCACTGGTGGAACTCACACAAGTGGTGAGTGTCTATGGCACTGGCACCAGCTCGTAT
Source organism: Schistocerca americana (assembly GCF_021461395.2). Classification (NCBI taxonomy): domain Eukaryota; kingdom Metazoa; phylum Arthropoda; class Insecta; order Orthoptera; family Acrididae; genus Schistocerca; species Schistocerca americana. The sequence continues at coordinate 378,392,400 of NC_060120.1, read as the reverse complement.
CTTTGTGCCTGTGGTGCTTTTGCCCTAGCTGTGTCTTGTTCGGACATCACAGCAAGTAATACAATCAGATTGATCATATAGATCAGAGGTACAAGAAGTATATGACAGATATCAGATCTTACAGAGGGGCTGATGTGGACACAGGCCATTACCTACTAATTGGCAAACTACAACTACAGATGTGTTATAAAAGAAAGAACAGCATGGTCAAGAGACAGTTTGATGTTCAGAAGCTTAAGGATCCATAGTTGTGTCACAAGATAGTATCAGAATGCTCAACAAATCTGAATTCCTTTCATGAAATCGCAGTAATGAAGAAGCATTACTGATCAGTGGGAAGATATAAAGACCAATGTAACTGAAGCAGTGAAGGAAATTCTAGGAGAAAAAAAAGCCAATAGGCAAGAAGAAATAGTTCAGCAATAAAAATGTGAACAAGCCATGAAGGTCAAGAAGAGAGCTAGGGAAAAATGCTGAATAGAATGAATCAGGAAGATAAAAATAGAAATGAACAAGATTCTGAGGACAGAGAAAAGCAAATTCATGACCAACATAAGGGATGAAATAAAGAGAACAAATACAGTATCTGAAAACAGAAAAATGTTTCAGGCACTGAAGTGTGTGATGAATGGTCAAAGAAATTATAAGGATGGAACTATGCTAACAGACAAGCAAAGAATTCTGGACAGGTGGAGGGAATATTTTGAGCAGTAGGTGAATGCTGAAGATTCTGAAAATTGTCCCTTCCCAGAAGGAACAACTGCAGAGGTGTAGAGGGAGAATAAACTGAAGTAATTCAGCAGGGTGTAGATAGAGCAATTAGGAAACTGAAGAATAATAAGGAACCAGAAGAAGATAGGATAATGGGAGAGATTTTGAAGACTTAAGAAAGAGTTATACAATGTCATAAGTGAAGTATAGAGAAAGGAGTAGATGTCAGAAGAGTGGAAGACAGCTATCATTATCTCACTGTACTGTAATAAAATGAACTGTACTGGTTATAGGGGTTTTTCTCTACTAAGTGTACCATACAAAGTGTTATTATTAATAATTCTTGAAAAGCTGTAGCCTTTTGCCAGAAATATTGTTGGAGAGTACCAGGTAGTTTTTTGGACAGGAAGATCAACCATAAATCAAATTTTCACACTGGGACACATCTGGGAGAAGTGCTGGGAACTAAACGATTGGTTTCTGGTAATATTTGTTGATTTCTCAATGGAATATGATAGTATAAGATAATGTAAGATTAAGTATGTGCAACATCCTGAGTGAGCTTGGCACACCAAGGAAGTTAATTAATGTTGTGAATGTGTGTACAGCAGAGACAAAAGCAAAGGTGAAATACCAGGTGGAGCTATCAATGGAATTCAACATCAGAACAGGTCTGAAACAAGGTGATGCAATTTCAACATTGCTTTTCAGTCTGGATCTGGAGAAAGTAATTCATGAAATGAAAAGAGGAGATAAATGGTTGAAGCTAAATTGAAGGACACAGTTATTGGGATATGCAGACGACACTGCAGCCATAGTGGAGTCAGAAGAAGAGATGGCAGAAACCATAGAGAACTTAGCATAGAATGCCAGTAAGACTGAGAATTAATACTGAGAAGACTGAAATGATAGCAGAGAAGCCCTTAATAATGCCCCATTTCAGGTTGGAACATGGAATATAACCAGAGAGGAAAATTTTAAATACTTTGGCACCTGGTTCAAATGGCATAATAACCTTAAACAAGAAATTAATCAACATACTGTCAATGGGTCTAAGCCTTATTCAGTCTGAAGCAGATAATACAAGGTGGAATACAAAATTTTTGGGCCTGATGCTACCATCTGGAAAGTAGGAGTAGTAGATCTTTGCATCGCTAGGCAGCGAGAGCTGCATATCTGACGAGTCAGTGTGCAGAGTGGCATTCAGGTGGGAGGACATGTTGCATGTCCATAGTGATTTCTGTAATACTCTGTGTTTGATGTGTGGCAATTTTACAATGGATCCACAAACAGAACAGCATGTGTGTATCATATTCTGCGCAAATCTTGGGAAAAGTGCTATGGAGGCCCTTGCAATGATTCAACAAGTGTTTGGGGGACAGAACATGAGCCATATGTGTGTGTTTGAATGGAAGAGCCTGGGCTCTCCAAGATCCAAAAAGCGAGACAGGTGAAGAGCAAAGTGAAGAGCATGATCATCATTTTCTTTGCTACCAAGGGAATTGTGCACAAAGAATTCATCCCACCCAACCAAACAATGAATTCTAAGTACTACTGTGACATTTTGTGATGGCTCTGTGAAAATGTGTGGTGATGACGGCCTGCACTTTGGCATCAAGGGAACTGGCTGCTGCATCATGACAACATGCCCTGTCGCACGTTCTTGCTCACCAGGACCTTTTTGGCAAAAAACAACATGGAGGTTGTACCCCACCCACTGTCCTTGCCAGATTTGGCACCCTGCAACTTTGTGCTATTCCCAGAACTAAAAGTCAAGTTGAAAGGATGTCAGTTTGACACTCTACAGAGGATTCAAGAAGCATCGCTGACAGTGATAAACACCCTCAAAGAACAGGACTACCAGAAAACCTTTGACCAGTGGCAGAAGTACTGGGACTGGTGTGTATGTGCGGATAGGAACTACTTTGAGGGTGATGGTGAAAAGGTAAGGTTTTCAACAGATGACAGCACCAGTCCCGAAAATTTTGGATTGCACCTTGTATCATGAAAAAATCTCTCAGTTAGGACCAAATTTAAAGCCTTTAATGCAGTTATAGTACCAGTGTATTCATATGGAACATAAATGTCAAGCACCACAAAAAAGACAAAAAGAATCAGCTGATCTTTGAATGGAAAATATGAGAAAAATTTTTGGATCAATCTGCGAAGAAAATGCATGGAGACATAGAAAGAACCAGGAACTGTATGATCTAATGAAACAACTGAACATCATGTAGAAAATAAAAGTGCAGAGAATAAGTCTGGCAGGGCACATTGTTAGGCTAAAGCTGTGTTTATTGGTAATCCTGGTTGAACTTGTCCAGTTGGAAGACCAAGGAAGTGATAGGAGGATGAACTGCAGAAGGACTTTCAGCAGCTGGATGTCCATGAGAACTGGATCCAAAGTGCATAAGATCACCATCTATGGAGGAACATTGTAATGTCGGCACATGATCTTCAGGGTCCATGATTGCTGATGTGTATGTACATCTGTATATGTGAAAATTATTCTAATCTAACTGATAATATCAATACCCACTGGCATCATATTTTTTTTATATTATTGGCTCGACTGAATTACAATACTTAGAGCTATTTATAGTCACTACATTATCATGACAGATCCTGTATCATTATGAGATAATCCCTGGATGAATAAATAAACCAAATTAAAAGTCATTTTTATTTGTTTCGAATTGCATAATATGAGTCTTTGTGAGATTAAGAGAAGCTGTTTATTGTGAACCACTTTTATACCTGTTCTGTTATTCTCTTGACTGTGTCTGTCAATAATGCTGGCCACTGTGGTCGAGCGGCTCTAGGCACTTCACCCCGGAACCGCACAGCTGCTACGGTCGCAGGTTCAAATCCTGCCTCGGGCATGAATGTGTGTCATGTCCTTAGGTTAGTTAGGTTTAAGTAGTTCTAAGTCTAGGGGACTGATGACCTCAGATGTTAAGTCTCATAGTGCTTAGAGCCATTTCGTTTTCTGTCATTAATACATTAGGTCCCTCCATTAATACTTTTGTGTCATCAGCATACATTGTTTAAAGAGTCCTCCACTGTCCTTGATAAATAATTTATATAGGCCAAGAACAAGAGTGGGGCCAAGAATCTGTGGGTTTTGATCAACGCTGATGAGTCTGTTTAGAAACAACCAACATTTACATCAAACATTCTTTATTCATGCACGATCACATGAAAATATAAAACAGCATGCGAAAATAAAACAAAGTCCAAAGTTTTCACTGAGGCTCACTGTATCTGAAAATAGAGCAATCCTTCTTCCAGAATCATAGGCAATTGGTCACCACAGAGCCTTCCCCCACCCCCTCCCTGCTAAAAGGATGGACACACAAAAGAGAAGGTATAGTCCGCCATCTAGTAAGGAGGATGGACTGGTTGACCTGCATGTACAAACTGGACCAGCACATGAGGTGTCAGTGTCAGGGGAGCGGCAAAGAGGGGATGTGTATCTTGGACATCCCATTGGTCCCAAGTTAACTGTTATTATGGCCATATCTGCCTCATCTGGAACAGGGACTGAGCTGAGGATGGTTACATGTGAAGAGGGTGTGGCCTCATACAAAGTGCCCCAGCATGAAGGATGAAGAGTTATCAATCTTGGAGCTGTAAGGAAAGCTTGTCATAAGCGCAACCGGAAGTGTTCATAGAAAAGCAAATGTTATCAATGGTAATCACAGGGGCACTATAGGAGAAGGGTGGGGTGAATATTGTAGCTTGGAAGAAACACTAGAATACACAGAGGTAACAGCAGCTGATAGCACTTGCAATGACGTAATGTCACATGCAATGTGTGGTTGAACCTGAGGAAGTTGACATCACATATAGAATCTGAGTGAGGCAAGGGAGGGGGATCGTCACATCCAGCCATTGAGGGACTGATGGGTATAGACTCAATGTCCACAGGATATGGTTGGTGCACAGGCATAGGGGTGGTATGTGTGGGTTCGGGGCCACCATGTGACAGTGGAGAACTTGACTTGAGAGGTTGTGGGACGGATTCCTCGATCATCCAAGCTGGTTTAACCCACTGAAGTGAATAATTCTAATGTCAGCTGTTGATGAGGACATCCAACAGATTAGCCTCACTTGTCAGTACCTGATGTGGACCAGAGTAAGGTTGCTGTAGTGCCGATTTGACTGTGATCCCACAACATAATAAACTTGCATGAACCCAGGGCCAAGGATGCCAGCTATGTGTGACCAGACATGCTAGTCAAGAGTGGCGAGGTCAGATAGGTCAATGGTTGCAGCACTGTCAACAAACTCAGCTGGGAGGAGTTATGTCTCACCATGCGGGACCTCGGCAAGTGATGCTTGAGATCTGCCTTGTAAGCCATGCAGACTTGTAGCATAACACAGGGAAGGGTATTGAGCCACTCACCACCATGGTACATGAGGGCCACTTTCAGAATCCTGTGCCAATGCTTGATGAGCCCATTGCTCTGAAGGTGGTACACTGTAGTGCAAAATTCATCCACACCACAGAGGATGCAGAGTTTGTTAAATAACAGTGATTTGAACTGCCTACTCTGATCAGTGGTCATGGATGTAGGGCACCCAAATCTTGCTATCTAGGAAGACAGAAATACTTGCACTTTAAAATATGCCATAATCCCCCAAGAGGAACTGCCTCCATACACAGTGTAACACAGTCACTGATGGACAAGATATATCTGAAACCATCAGACACAGGTAACAGTCAAAGAAGGTCAAGGAGCAGATGTCGGAAATGGCCTCTTGGAACATAAAATTTGCTTAGGCGGGGGCTGCGTATGTCTGCCGACTTTGCTGTGCCGACATGGCACAAAGGTGCAAGTCCACAGACAGCAGTCCTTCACACCTGCCCATACAGAGCACTCTGTGACAAGCCATGTATTAGCTTTAGTGCCAAGGTGTGAGAGATTTTGCAGAGTGGCAAACACTTGGATACGTAAAGCGGCCGGCACAATAGGCTGAGTAATGTCCATGGATGTATCACACCGCCATGGCCAGACTGAGCCTGTTAGGTAGCAAGAAACTATCTGTAGGAGAGTCGAAGAGGCCTGACATAGGTTTTGGGGAATGATGTCATTGTCCTGTAAGTGGGACAGTTCATCGAAATTAATAGGAGACAAAATAGCACTGACATGTGACAGATAATCAGCCACCACATTTTCTGAGCCACAGATATACTAGATGTCCATCATGTACTAATAGATGAGATCCATCTGCTGAAACCTGTCTGGGAGATCAGTGGCAGGGCTGTGAACAGAACCTGCAAGGGGACCTTTCTTAAATGTCTGCGTGGAAATATTTGATGGCCTTACACACTGAAAAAAGTTTGTTGTTGAAAGCTGGCCATTTATGGTGAGCTGTAGACAGTTTTTGGAAAAAAGTGGAATGGCTGAGTTGTGTCACCAATGTGCTGTTAAAGAACTGCACCTATTGCAAAATCACTTGCGACCACCATGACAGAGATGCGAGCATCTGGCAAGGGGTGAGAAAGAGTGTTTGCAAGTTATAAAGCTGTTTTGAGATCCTCAAAAGCTTTCATCATACCATCAAACCACTGTAACCAATGATTACTGAAAGATTTTGCCAGCTAATGCATCAGTAAGATGGTCTTGAATAGCTGCCACCATTGGCAGGCTGCACTTGTAAAAATTGATGGCCCTGAAAACCGGTGCAATTTGCGAAAAGTCACTGGGAGTGGCAGACCATGAATGCAGTTGACCCAATCTGGAGGAAGATGTACAGGGTGTTTCATAATGAATATATTGGTTTTAAGGTTTTGTATCATTTATTATATTCAGCTTTCAATTATAAATAATACATCAAACGAAGGAGCAACTCAAATAGTTTTTCTTAGAAGAGTTCAGTCTGAGCACCATTCGTCACCCATCTAGTCGATAGGCGAGTTCTTTGAAACCTTCACAAGTGTGCAATTGTTGCAACAATGCCGTTTCTAAAGTCAAGAAGATCAGCTGGTAGCGGAGGCACAAACCCACAAAAGTAAAAATCGCATGGCGTCAGATCATGTGTGGACATGGAGGTCACACAAAACAAGCTCTGTCATGCGATGTCTTGTAGTCAGTCCTGTCGTCAGGCACAATCACACACTGGGTTACACCAGTGAGGCAGTGCACCATCTTACTGCCAAATCAAGTTCTGTGATTCAACTTCTTCCAATTGAGGAAAGAGCCATAGTTATAGCACTTCAAGATAAGAAACATCAGTTAAAGTTGCTTCACTAAAAAATAAAGGCCCATAAACTTTCTGTCAGAGTATGGCACAAAAAACATTGAATGTTGGGGAGTCTCTTTGCAGCTGTATCATACACAGACACAAGCAGACATATATATGTGTGGATGGATATGTTTGTGTGTGTGAGTGTATACCCGTCCTTTTTTCCCCCTAAGGTAAGTCTTTCCGCTCCCGGGATTGGAATGACTCCTTACCCTCTCCCTTAAAACCCACTTCCTTACGTCTTTCCCTCTCCTTCCCTCTTTCCTGATGAGGCAACAGTTTGTTGCGAAAGCTTGAATTTTGTGTGTATGTATGTGTCTGTTTGTGTTTCTATCGACCTGCCAGCGCTTTCGTATGGTAAGTCACATCATCTTTGTTTTTAAATGCATTCTAGTGGTTATGATAACATATCAACAAAGTTAATGAAAGAGTATTCATGTGAGCTAAGTCACATCTTAAGTTATATGTGTAATCAATCACTTGTCACAGGAACATTCCTGGACTGGCTTAAATATGCTGAAGTTATACCTCTCCACAAGAAAGGGGACAAAGAAATGTCGTCAAATTACTGACCAATCACACTTTGCCAGCTTTTTCAAAAATCTTTGAAAAGGTTATGTTCAAGCATCTACTCAAGCACCTTAGTGAAAATAACACAGTTTGAGTTTCTTAAGGGTTCTGATATTCAGAAAGCTATTTACACGTACAGCAAAAATTTCCTTAATTCATTGGACAACAAATTAGAAGCATCTGGCATATTCTGTGACCTGTCAAAGGCATTTGACTGCATGAATCACAGCATTCTTTTAAGTAAATTAAAATATTATGGCGTCACTGGTAGTGCTGCAAAGTGGTTTCAGTCATATCTTACTAACAGAAAACAAAGGGTGTGATTATGTAACACTTCAGCAGTAGGCAATCAGACATTATCTGACTGGGAAGAAATTACATGTGGTGTTCCCTAAGGTTCCATACTATGTCTACTACTGTTTCTTGTGTATATTAATGACCTGTCATCTGTTACATTACCAGATGCCAAGTTTGTCTTATTTGCAGATGATACAAACATTGCAATAAATAGTAAGTCAAATATAAATTTAGAAAGGGCAGCTAATCAAATTTTTACTGACATTAATAAGTGGTTCATAGGCAATTCACTTCAAAAAGACCCACTATATGCAGTTCAGAACTTCCAAGAGATTTCCTTCTGGTGTGTGTATAAAATATGATGAAATGGAAATAGGAGAAATTGAGAGTGTAAAATTCTTGGCATTACAACTTCATAATAAATTCTGTTGGGAGCAACATACTAACGAACTGCTATAGCACCTAAACAAGTCTGTGTTTGTAATGCAAATGATGTCAGACATAGGAGATATAAATATAAAAAAAACTGGCGTATTTTGCTTATTTTCACTCCATTATGTCATATGGTATCGTATTTTGGGGTAACTTCACAAACAGAGAAAAAAGTTTTAGAGTACAGAAGCGTATAATAAGAGTAATGAGTAGTGTAAATCCAAGAACATCATGTTGAAACCTATTCAAAGAATTGGGCATATTAACCACAGCTTCTCAGTATATTTATTCCTTAATGAAGTTTGTTGTAAATAATACATCTCTTTTTCCAACTAACTGCTTAGCACACAGTATCAATACTAGGAATAACAACAATATACATAAAGATTTAAAAACACTTACTCTTGCCCAAAAAGGAGTTCAGTATTCAGCAACGCATATTTTCAATAAGTTACCAGCAAGCATTAAGAGTTTAGTTTCAGACAAGCCACAATTTAAACATAATTTAAAAGAATTTTTGGTGACCAACTCCTCCTATCCCATTCATGAGTTTCTCAATAAGTGCAGTAGACCATTTTAATGATGCAACCAAGTAACTTCTTACTGTGTGAATGATGGATGTATGTAAAGCAAATGTAAGTCTTAAGTCTGTAAATAGTGGAAGTTTAATTTTAAATCTTGTACATAATCTGACTTTTCTTAACTGAGGATCACTGAAATGAATAATTTACTTTAATTTTTGACAATAGCCAAGAAACTAGCAAATGTCCGAATGATGGATTTAATGAAAGCAGATGTAAGTATTAAACCTGCAAATATTAGAAGTTTAAATTTAATTCACATACATAATTTTACTGTTTATTGACTGAGGATCATTAAAATTAATGAAACTCAAGTTTTTCTAATTACATTTTTGTAATGTGTTTATCTGACATGTTCCACACCCAGGAGGATTCCATCTTTTATGGGTCTATGGAATGAATAATTAATCTAATCTAATCTAATGCCCAGCACTCAAAGGTCATGTGGAGAAGTGGTCTGTATGGCCACACAATGAACACAGGATGGCCAACATGGAAGAATCATAAAACAAGGTGGATGAAATGAAAGCAGGGATGTCGATGTGTGTTGCCAGAGATCCATCATCTGTGTTGTGTGTAGGAGGGGGCAGCATATGACCAAAAGCAAACCCCAATGCAGCAGCATGAAAGGCTGACACATAAGGTGCGAAATCGCGACTGAGTACAGAGTGATGCAGCAGAACCACAGCTGGTACGTCGCCCAAGGTCTGCATGGTGCAATAGATTGGGTAGATTCAGCGGTACACTGGTGCAGTTGACTCAAGTTTTCCATTGTCCGGTGCAAAGATGGGCCCATTAAAGGACAGAGTGTGATCGGTGAGAAAGTCGGTGTTGAAGGTGTATGAAGCATGTAATGGCAGACCACACTGTGGAGGGGGAAGCCTTGTATGTGTCCCCTGAAACTGTACAGCCAAGTAGTCTGTAGTGGAGTGAGGTAGAAACTCTGCAGAGAGGCAGCCAGAATCACGCGCATCCAGACTGAAGCGCCTAGAACCGCTCGGCCATAGGGAGCCGGGCGTTATTAAACCATGGTGTGTCTTTTCCGTCCTTAATCCACTTACTAGGCACAGAATCCTCCAGACCACGATTTACTATGTGCTTAAACTTTGCCCATAATTAATCTACATCCATGTTATTGGAACTAAGTTACGCCAATTCTCTGTCTAAGTGAGATGTTAAGAACTGCTTATCTTCTCTGTCTAGCAGAAACACTCTCCTAGCCTTCTTGTCTGAGATATTAACTTTCGTAACCATAGTTGCAATAATGACGTCATGATCGCTAATTCCTGTTTCTATACTGACATTGGCGATAAGGTCCAGCCTATTTGTAGATACGAGGTCTAAGGTATTTCCATCGCATTTGGGCTGCCGAACTAGCTGCCCAAGTCAGTTTCCAGATAATGTGTTCAAAAGCACTTGGCATGTCTGTCTGTCTGCACCCCCTGGAATGAATCCTCGGTAGGTTAAAGTCGCCTCCAACTACTAATGCATGATTTCGGTATTTACACGCTACTGACCATAGTCAGTTTTTGGATGACTCTAGAACTGTCGAAGCACAATCGGGTGGCCGTTAAAAGCATCCAACAATTAGCTTGGTATCCCCTGGATCTGTTATACGAGACCACATAACTTCACTCTCACTCTCAACTTAGACCTCAATAGTAACAATGTTTTTGTCAACTGCGGTGACTGTGCCCTCCTATGGTCTCTACTCTGTTTTTCTTATATACATCCCATGATTCGCTAAATATCTTAGAGCTTTCCAGTTCGGGTTTCAGCCAGCTCTCGGTTCTGAGAATAATTTGAGCATGAGAACTTTCCCAGATAGTAGTAAATTCGGGAACTTGTTACGAATACTTCGACAATTTACCAATAAAATTTTGACAGTCGAAGTGTTTTTACTCTGAATGTAGTCTCACATCCCTTTCTGTGTATTGACTGGCAATTCTTCATGCAAGTACCTCAAACTATCGTGCAGCCTAAAAAACCATCATGTGCACTCCACAAGTACTCTGCTACCCGAGTAACTGTTCCTTTGTGTAGCGCACCCCTGATCTGTCAAGGGAAGTCCTACAAATCCCAACTGATAAGGTCAGGAAATCTGCAGCCAAGACCGTCACAGAGTCGACGAATCCTTTAGTTGAGACCCTCCACTCGGCTCCAAACCAAACGATTCCGATTCAGAAAATTTATATTGTATGAAAGACAAGTTTCCGACGAGTATTTTGATACATATTATGCATGTATAATTATATAAACTACGAAAAATGCAAGAGGGTCTACTACGGTACTGTTCCCTAACTTAAACCGTCACAGGTGAGACAACTCAATCATATGCTGAGGACCATGGAGCCCAACTTAGACGACAGACAACTTCTGCTATTGGTCATGCAAATTTTTTGCAAAGTGCGACGAGATCACCACGAATTGGTGGAGTGAATTGATTGCCTCAGTTAACATAAACACCTCTTGAATTTAATATAGTTGAGTCAGCATTAGTTCATCCATAACAGTTGCAGCGGACTGGCACGGCAGCTGTTTGTGCCTACCGCAACCAATAAGCCAATAATGTAACGCGATTTTGTAAACGTCTCTCTGGCAGTTCCTCAGTGTTGTCAACGTTCTGTAAACAGCTACTGTTCTCACTGCAGCCGTTAGCACTTTGCAGTAGAAAGCCGGCAATAGTGTCGTGAGCTGCCATGGATCTTCTTACGCCGTATCGACTGTAGTACACTACTAGAATAAGATGGCAGCTGTCAAAAGGAGCATTCGAACTAAGTCTTCGAAACCTGAGCATCTGAGCTTCTCAACACAAGCAGTGGTCTGACTCCAACGAAAGCCCGGAGGAAAAAGTAGTATTCTTTACTACCAACAGTAAGCTGTGCACCACACCATAACAACAGACCAGCAGTGAATCTGCAGAAACATTGAAAAACCTTAAGGGGGGATTCTCCAAACTGCCGAGAGCTACTTTCATTTTCGATGGATCATTGCACAACAAATATAATGATGTGGAACAAGTCATTTGGCATTCACATCCCAAAGTAGTATGTAAATATGGCTATTCCTAAAACAACTCCCGCTCTCCTTGATAACAGTAAATCAACGTAGCTATGAAACGTAGCCTAGTGCTACAAATTCACCCTAAGAACATTACAAAAATACAAATGCAATTCTAGGCCTACTCTATAATTTATTGGCAAGTGAACTAAAGTATTACATTATTTTACCTGTCTCATTGATACTTTTAACTATGGGCATAAAGAAACAGTTTAGCCCTATCTGAAAAAAGATTGTCGCTTTTATCATAGTTGCCTCGAAAATACGTTACTTACCATTATGTGAGGCGTCTGTGACTGTTAGTCTAGCTGAATACAGCTCAGCAATATATTTTTCGCGCCAAAACATTTTGGGAATTGAAAAGACGGGTATCTTGCCTGTCTCAGAGCCATAATAAACGTATCTGACGTACAGGCATTCCATTCGTAAGCCGTGGTACGCTAAGCTGAATCGCTGTTATGAGACGTTTTGGATATATTTCCGTGCAGGACTTATTTTAAATTATCGTTCCACCGGTTTATTCAGTGTTCCAAATTCACAAAAGGCTAGAGACTTCAGTCAAGTGGTCTACAGCTGGTATGGTAATCTTGGAGAAATAATCCGCCGTAAATTGGAATGGATGAGACTGTCGTAATAAGTCCCATTAATTTGCATGCAGAGCCGAGTTAATCGCAGGGGGCGCGCATCTCCGCCAAACAGCTTCGGCCCCCTGTCATGTGGTCAGGTGCTCTCGCGGAGCGTAACCTGTTACGCCCGCCCACACCGCTTCGCTACAGATATAAATTTCCCAGCGACCGACGCACATGTAACAGGTCCGATGAAATACATCTTAATCACTCGGCAGATCTCATGGGGCACTTGGCCCGTTCGCAGTGGCCTTTCTGCGCAGTCTGCACTTTCACGCCACCGCTACAGCTGTTTTTCTTCTTCGTCCTCGACAAGAACCGTTGTGATGAGACGGAAAGCTGAAGTAAACGTAGTAGGGAATACCTCGTCACCCCAAGTACTGATTAAATCAACAATCATTTCGAAAACTTTCTTTTCTCACTCCCATTTTCACACATGTTTTCGAAAGCTCGATAATCACGAAATCAAGTCCATCTTGTTTCGGGGAAGTTAGAATAAAGTTTCTTTCCACACCATTCTAATAACGCTGGAAAGAAGAAAACAGAGCGTTTGTTGTGCTTGTTAGCAGAACGTCTTCTTCCTCTGCACCAGGAGCCGATTTTCGGTATCAATATTAGGACGACAGCTAAATTATTTCTATATTAAGTTGCAAAGATGTTACCCTACTGTGCTGCATCGTTCAAATAACGCATTTAACGCTAGTAAAATTTGAATTTATAATCAGGAAACAGTCTGCAGGGATAATAGGTCAAGACTTCTGTACATAATTTATGCACCCCTTCCCTGGTCGGGCTCAATACCATACGCCAGTGTCGTCCTGTGAAAACCACTTCAAAACCTGATGCCGGAAGAAATTTTCATTTGCAGGATTTGTTTGATACGGGGTGGGCCTTTCAATAGAATAAGTGTATGAGGAACTGCTAGGGGTACCCCTCTGTCTGAGGTTTTTTTTATTAAGGTCGATGGTCCCTTGGTGCCATCCCTCTAGAACTGGCTACAGGACAGCAGCTGTTTTCATCGTCTGCTTTCGTTTCATTCCATACTTGTTCAGAAGAACAAAAAACACTGCGCTATACTGTATATAAAACTCAATACAGTTCGTCCATATGCTGGAGATACACAACTGACACCACCATAGCAGGTCGGATGAAGGCACTGGCAGACCATGTCCATAAGCATGTTGCCCGGTGCTGCAAGCAATACGAGATTTTCATTCCGTCTGTAATGGTCATTGGCAAGAATATGGTTCAAATGGCTCTGAGCACTATGGGACTCAACTGCTGTGGTCATAAGTCCCCTAGAACTTAGAACTACTTAAACCTAACTAACCTAAGGACAGCACACAACACCCAGCCATCACGAGGCAGAGAAAATCCCTGACCCCGCCGGGAATCGAACCCGGGAACCCGGGCGTGGGAAGCGAGAACGCTACCGCACGACCACGAGATGCGGGCTTGGCAAGAATAAAAATGTTTTTGATGTGACATTGTTTTGGTAAAGTACAAACGAAATATGCACGATTGAGTAAAATGTAAGTAGTGTGTTCCATGTCGAATTCAGTAAGACGGTAATGCATGTAGGGAGTTTAGTTTCAGCTGTGCGTAAAAGTGTAAATATGATTGTACAATATCAACAATGACGCTAATGCACTGTTGTGGAAACTGCAGTGTTCCTTTGATGAAGTTCCCCAAACAAATAAGATGTGAAGCATAGACCCAGAGTCTGTGATAACATGGTTTCACAGAGAAGCGACTCTGGAGGTGCTTTCGAATCGCCTACGCGAAAAAACTTTGGTTTAGATAACATTTTTAGTCGCACGCAATATGGATTGCCTGTTCTTCAGGCCGAATTCGTCTAGTCTAGGCACGAGTGAACTGCTGATGTACGTATAAAGAATCGTACTCCAATGTATAAAGCAGCTTAAAAGATCTAATTACTTTACAAATGAATTAATGTCTTAAATATTTGACGTTAAGCACGTAAGCAAGAAGCAGCTTAGCAAATGTTGGAAATTATGTTTAATGTTTGTTGGGAGTCGGGAAGTGTACTCATTACGAAACACTGGATGAGTATACCCTAGGCTAGTGGTTCCCAACCCGGGGTTAATTACCCATAAGAGGTAAAATGAAATTTTCTGAGTGGTAAAAATTAAACGATTTGGTTCTGTTTCAGTCACGAAACTAAATTATTTTCAAAAGACCCTTACTATTGTCACAATTTTGTAAAACTCTAACATTGGTTATATAAGTTATCGATTATTAATTTTTCCCAATTTTTGGCATTAATGAGGTGGAGGTTACAGGTTCCTCACATAGTCTACCCACTACACACATATGTCATGCTTTGTCCCGTACATCGCTGACGACAAAAGTGAGACATATACGTGACAAATGCTAAATAACTCAAGAAAATGTCTTCTCCAAGTTATAGATAGTAACTGCAGTAGTCTAGAAATTGCTTCGTTACTCTCTTCGAGAGAGATAAATGAATTAATTGACAGCAAGACACAGTAGTAACTGCATAAGGACTACTATAGTGCTGTACATAGTTTTATTATTATTGTTATTATTATTATTATAGAGGTTAGACACAAAGCATTAACAGCTTGAAGTCGTCCAATTTTTGCCAATTAGGAAGTAAGAAGTGCAGCAGTCAAGTGATTTACAAGCCGTAAGTACTGTGCACATATATGAATCTGTTTGATTTTAAATGGGACTGCAGTGAGCAGGTCAAACGAGTGCTCACTGGAGAGGAGTAATGCATGGTATTTTGTAACAAGTGTCTGTCCTAACTGTGGATAGTTAGTTTTCTTGCCTGAGCGGGAGTTGTGGGAAGCACTTGTGATGCACCATTAATTGCTTCGTCATTCATTCTCGAACACACACTCAAACTAAATATCATTCCTTTTTCATTATTTTAAAAATAAAACTATTTTATTCTACAATATAGGTAGGTGCTAAAGTTGGTGATAATGTGTGGGATGGATGGGGTGGGGTGGGGGAGGGCAACAGAAGGCAAGGGGGAGGGGTTACTAATTGTACTCAGTGGTAAGGGCCCAAGAAAGATTGGGAACCTCTGGCCTAGGCAATCCACGCTCTGTTTTATGCATAAACCAGTTTTTCACCCATTTCAATGTTTATGACATCGTGCCTCATGAACTGTGTGGCGTACAATGATACAATTTTACAAGCACATCAGTGATATAAGTGGATGCCGTCTGCAAGAAGAATTAGTAGTAGTAAAAAAGTAATAAATTAAAACATTATGCCTGTCATTGAAGTTTTATTGTTGTATGAACGACTTGTCAGCTGTTAGATAGGCAGCCCACAACTGTGACAATGAACTATGATCCATGAATCATGAGCTAGGTCAGCCACTTAGTAATGTAGATCAAAATCAATGAAGAACTCGATATGAAAATCTTACAAGCAATTATTATCTCAGGAAAGCTTCAACAGCACAGGAATTTGACATCTGAAACAACGAATAGATTCTGGCTTTCGCCAAAGCTAAGCATTAACAAAAGTTTATAGGTATTGCATATCACAGGTGTCGTTTGATACTGCTGTTCCTCGTTTTCAGTTGTTACTGCCGATAAATCTCAAACTCAATCAGGAGCGTCTGAAGTTTCAATGTTCCTGAGTCAATAACTTTGTAAACATGTAGTACCCCAAGAACTAATTTCTACATGACATTCACAAAACTGTTCATATCTTAAATGATTGATTTTATCTGCTTAGTATTTAAAGATAGATTACTCTGACACCTAAATAGTAAACATGTTTCAACATACCTGCAAGTAAAGTTGATATGTATCCTACATACAAATAAATTCCACCTATTAATCAATCTAATTCTAACCACAGTACGTTTTCACTGATGTTCCAGCCATATTGAAATCCATTTCATTGCAAAATATTAAATATGGTACCAGCATGTATAAAAATCCATTTTATGAATATAATAGAGGGCAAATAATTTAGTATGTCTATGACGTACAATTGACAGCTGCCTCTCTGCTTCAATTAATATTTCGTCATTTATTATAAATTTTAAAAAATAACGAAATAATACAAGTTATAAGAAATTACAAACACGAGAAACTAATATCAACCACTACGAAACAAGGTATGGAGATCTGTGCGTGGCCATGTACCAAGAGGAAATGAGCTTGGGGGTCCCACGGCCAGCAATGGACAGATATCATCAGCTGTCAAAACGTTCTTCCCGAGTAACCTTGATGGTGCCGGGATGTGACGTGATGGGAAGGGATGTCCAGTCTGGATGCCACCATTTGAAATGCATTGCAGAATGTTTTGACAGGATAGGACGTGATGTGAAGTGACGGCAAGTGTGAATTGGCCTACAAAGTGCAGCAACATGGTACAAACTTTAAAATCAACTCTGATGTGAACTACAACACTGGTTTGCTTACGAAACTTCACAACTAATCATGTTAATGTATTTATTGCATTACTTTCATATGTCCTATTTTTCATTATTGATAGGAATAACTGAACCTGAAGAATTTTTTTTTTTTTTTTTTTCTGACAGCTACCTCTTTTTCGGTTGTTAGATAATGAATCTCCCAGGGCAAGTGTTTGCCTAGATGAGCCTGGGAAACCACCTTCCAATTGCTGAGTACTATTTGTTCACAACTTCCTGAAACTGAGGTCAGTTCACACTAGACGTCAACGGAATGAGACATCACATCAAGTCACGTCACTTCTACGTCGAGATCTATTCACATCAGACATCATGTCACGTAATGTCAATTCGTATAGCCCAATACCGAACAGTGAATGTGAGGTTAAGAGATACCATCTGTGATACAAAAAATCTGAATATAGTATCGTAACTGAGGAGCTAACAACGATAAAATTTAGTAATAGCGAAATCAAACTTCATAAGGTATGTTCTTGATCAGTTTTGTATGCTAAAGTGCTGAAAAGTAAAACAACATTTCAGAACACTGGCATTTATTTTCTAGCGAAAATACATATGAAGAAACACATCAGACAATATTTACAGAGAATAAACTCAGCCTATTTACCTCCATCCGCCCCGATGGCTGAGTGTGTTGTTAGTACTGGGATGTTATTTAAGATCAAATACGACACGTTAACGCTACAGTTCCGGAACGGTGGCCTCAACCTCACAAACGTGCGAAACAAAGCTCTGGCACTTTACATGCGAGCGATGATACGAAATTGGCAACAACGTAAGCATAGCATAACGTCAGCTCTGATAGATGTACTTGTTCCGCCTTCGTACGAACCCCCTATTGCGGTGGGCAATATTTCGCCTTCTCTTGCACACATTGCCTCATTTCTTGTTGATTACAGTGATGTTCGTCTGAAAGTACCTTCGACGAGAATACCCACGACTCGGGAGATCTATAGGTGCTTGATGGATCAACATGGCCGCAACATAATGGAATTCAAATATCCGTCGAGAACGTGGAACCACATTTGGTGTGCAGTGCATACTCCATTACTGTCAACAGCAGCGAAATCGATGTGTTATATTCTTATAAACCGTAAACTTGTGACCAGGAGTCGATTACATACGATTCATATGGTCGATTCTCCTCTTTGCACAAACTGTGGACTGTTAGCAACGGAAAAACATGGTTTAGTGTGTGGCGCAGCGAGGGACGTCTCGACGCTGACGCGTCGAATACTGGCCTTCCTTCGGAGCACTACCTACACAGAAATCACATCGGATGTACTCTTTCTACCGGACAAGACCTTTTTTCCCAAACAAAAGACGTATGCGGTCAATTGGATCGCTGGACATGCGACGAAATATTTGTATTCGTACGATATTAAGTCCGTGATGGATTATTGGATTATTTACAAGAACAACACGAGCTCATACGGAGTCATACGAAATACAGGACTTACTTTTCCAATTTTTTAGGAAGTGTTTTTCACCGTCCCAGAACTGAGAAGACTCCTGCAGCAGAACGACTAGAGACAATACTGTGCGGTTCAATTAAATTGGCACATGGCACACTGAGAAGAAAACTGGTCCCTAACTGTTGGCGCCAGTTATGACTGGATTATGTTCACGTGAAAAAAAAAAAAAAAAAAAAAAAAAAAAAAAAAAAAGAAGATGGTAAACACCGAAACCGCCTCAGATAATGGTCCTTCGAATGGTCAACGCAGGAGAAATACATGCCGCCCACATTGCCAGAGATGGTCAAGATTATATGGCTTGCTGCCAGATTTATGATGCGACACCGCGTGCTGCAGGGATTGTGATGCAGATGATAACTTCATTTTCACTCCCGTCCGTGACTAGGATTGTCATTTACTTTATTCATGTCACAAAAAAGGAGAAACAAGAGGGCGGCCTTTACGTTGATTTTATATTTTATGGTTTTCAAATTGTTTTTGCTATCTCGATACTTTCCCCTAGGACAGCACAATTGTACGAATAAACATTGTTTTTTTACCCTGCATTCCTGTTACAAAAAAAAAAAGTGGTCGTGTTGTTGGACCATAAAGCGAAGGAACCGTGTTTTTATTTTTATTTTACTTTTTCTTTTTTTTTAAAAAAAGCGCGCTAACGCGTTGCTAAATAAAAAAAAAACAAAGTTGGTAGAAAAAAAAGTGGTCAGTGCAGTGGTCTGACATGCCAAGGGGGCGGGGTTCGGTTCTGGGCTGGGTCGGAGATTTTCTCCGCTCAGGAACTGTGTGCTGTGTTGTCCTCATTATCATTTCATCATAATCAGTGGAAGTCAACGGGAAACCATCACTGGAATCACTTCCCTAGCCACTCATGCGGTGGACCTTTCTAAGGAGGCTTCCCCCATGACAAGACCTGCCGTAAGGCAGGACACAAAGTATTATTTACCTCCAGGGCTGGTTTGAGAACATTTTTCCACACAAGCGGCATATTATTTCGCTCCCATTCTTCAACACAAGCGTCATATCATCCCTGACCCTTCCTTTCCGTTCCACCCTCTTACATTACTTCTTCTTTCCTGGGGAATCCTTTAAAAATAAATCCGAATCTGTTGAGCATGGAAATGGGCTGATTTCGCTACTAATTACGGTACAATATGCATCCTATGAGTCCTCGGGCACCCCTCTCATGCTGATGCCCCAACTTACCACTTACCACTTAAATCGCCCTATTTGTCTTATCCATCATCTTTTTATTCTTACTAGTAAATAAAGCCGTAAATAAAAGTATTTTAATCCTTCAATAGAGCTGACTTTTTCACTCGAAAATGTTATTTAACGAACTGCTTCCTCAAATTACGTTCTTATTTATACACAGTGTAAGCGTCAGCTCTGTTCTGTTATTTTGAAATTTACATCATTTTCTGCTTTCAGATATCTGGCCTCGCTTGCAGGAAAAAAATTCAAGTCATGATAGGACATATGCAATTTGCCGCGAAACAATACAAAACTATAAAAATAAATTAAGATTAAGAAGACACAAAATCTGGAAACGTATAGTTCTGGATCAAGGGCAGTCGGTTGACTTTGGCCTTCTGATGTTTGTATCCAGGCACAGCTAACACTGATGATCTAACAATACTGTACCTGTATGTAACCTAGATGTTTGAAGTGACTGTCGTGCTGTGCCATGGCACACCAGTAATAAAATGTGTATTGCTAGAACTGCACGACAAAAGTGCATCTTGTTCCCTTTCACACCGCATCTCTCCCCACAGATGCCAAAGTGCTGGGAGTCAGTAAGCAGGTTTTGTTTCCTGTGCTCCCCGCAAACCCCATGTCGATTCTTAACAGGTCAGGACTGAACCACAGTACTCGTTGTGGCTCTAGTTTGTCAGTAGTCGAAAAATCCTTAATGCAGTGAAGGCAGTTAAGGACAAGAATAGCATGACCATACCACTTCCACCAACAAACACAGCAACTGAAAATTTCCAACAAGAAAATGAAACTGAATCACTGACAACAGGTCCAGCACTAGAATCTCCACTTTCCTCAAAAGCAGCTGAAATAAATGATTCAACTAGGACAGAAGTTTCCAAAGCAGCTTCAGCAGAAGCAGCCACATACTACGCAACTGCATCATTAACAAGAAAAAAAAAACACGTGATGTGCCAGCAGCCAATGACCTTTCATCAGTATTGGCCCCTCCTCACTCTTCAACTGTGAAAGAGTTTTTACCAGCTTCAACATCATCAGCAGTGACAGAAGCAAACAGAAGAAGCATAAGAACCAGGAAACTTACAACTCTGCAGGATTTTTGGTACCCGACCTCAGTTACAAGACTAACATAAGGCAGATACCTTCAGATACACCAACTTCCAAGTCTAACTGGCAACAGACTCACCTCCACTGTCATCAACAGAAGAATAACCACGCCACCAGCTCATCTAAAGGATTTTTTAGCATCAGGTCTAAAGGGAAGGATGCCATCAAGATAAGTGAAAACAAATGCCTAACAGTGCTTCACCAAAACATTCAAGCCATAAAGAACAAAGCACAACAACTAGAAGTAGAATTGGAAACTTTTGATAGCAATATTTTGTGTATCACTGAACACTGGTGCGAAGGGGAAGGAAATTGAACACATTGCATTAGCATCATGTGACCTTGCATGTTACTATAGCAGAATCTCAATGAATGGTGGAGTTTCATGAATCTATGTAAAAAAGGCATGTCATTTAAAGTTAGACATGATTTTTTAGATGTAGGTGAGGACAAACATTTTGAACTTTCCACTGTTGAAATAATAGGACATGGCATAGCAAAAAAATTTGTCATATTTTGTGTGTACCGCTCTCCCAGTGGAGACATTTATGTATTCTTCTCAAAACTGAATCAAAGCTTAGACAAGGCTTCTGGACCAAAAGCAAATGTAATCATCAGGGGTGACTTAAACATTAATATGATGAAGCCTGATAAGGCTAGCAACATATATGTGAATATTCTAAGCTGTTATAGAATATCCTCCCTTGTTAATTGTCCAACTAGAATAATGAAAGAATCTTCCTCATCTATAGATCATGTAGCTACAGATATTGATAGTAAAAAATGTCATATTGTTGTCCAAAACCTGGGCCTATCAGACCACCTCTGCCAGATCTTAAAAACTAACATACATGTAGAAACTCCTCCTAAAGTGTGTACATAAAAAAGGATGATTTCCAAATCAGCCCTGTATGAGTTTAAATCCCAGCTAGAATATGAAGATTGGGGGAAGTCTATGCAGAAACTGATGCAAATCAGAAATTTATCAAGTTCATGTCAATCTTTAAACTCAGATTTGAAGAGATGTTTCCCAAAACTCTTTATCAAATTAAAACTACAAAGAGAAAAAGAAATGGGTGACTACAGGTATCAAAAAATCCTCAGAAACTCTTAGATATCTCAATTCCATAAAAAATAATCAATCTAAACCAGAAGTTCTGCAATTCTACAAAAAGTACAGGAAAATATACAGAAAGGTGCTGTTAGCCGCAAAAAAACTTTCAAACAACAAAATATTACTTCAAGCTGAAAACAAGAGCAAAGCAGCCTGGAACATCGTCAAACTGGAAACATCTAACTCTGCTAAAAAGGACCTCAATTCACATATTAAAAACAAAGATGTACCAGTACGTAACCCTAAAAAATTCTCTGATTTTGTAAACTCATATTTCAGTAGTATTGCAAAAAGATTACAGCAGAAATTTCCAGATATGTATGATTTACCTACTCAGAACCGGCCAACAACCTCAATGGTGCTCTTGCCAACTACAGAAACGAAAGTGGCACTAGTATTACACCAACTAAAAAATAAAACTTCAGTAGGACTTGATGAAATACCAGTCTGCATATTTAAAGAATGTATAGACTCCATAAAGGGCCCATTAACAGACATAATTAATGAATCTTTCGAATCTGGATACTTTCCAGAGTACCTAAAACAAGCAAAAGTTATACCTATCCTTAAAAACAGAGGTGTGGAAAATGCAGAGAACTACAGGCCGATCTCTATACTGTCTATTATTTCTAAAATAATAGAAATACTAGTCAAAAAGAGACTGCTAAATTACCTGAATAAATATAACTTTCTTTCCAATGACCAATTTGGTTTTAGGCCCAGAAAAGTCACACAATCTGCTATAGCACAGTTCACTAAAGTAATTTTAGAAACACTGGACAAAGGTGAAAATGTTAGTGGTATCTTTTTAGACTTGTTTAAGGCCTTTGATACAGTTGACCACAGAATCTTACTTCATAAATTAGGGAAAATAGGAATAAGAGGTGTGACAAAGAAGTGGCTCAAATCATAGTTGGGAAACAGAGTTCAACGAGTTGAGATATCACAAGTTTCAAACAATTCCCTTGTAAAACACCTGTCTGACCCAGAACATGTGAATATAGGCGTCCCACAGGGAAGTGTATTAGGCCCAATATTGTTTCTTATATACATTAACGACTTCCGACAAAGTATCAGACATAGAGAAAAAATACTTTTTGCTGATGACAGCAACATAGTAATAACAGGTGAAAATCCAACACAACTGTCAGAAAGAGCAAACGAGGCTCCCAATGATGTCCACAACTGGTCATTAAAAATAAAGTAACCCTAAATGTAAACAAAACTAACTATATTAACTTCCAATTGAACAAAAAACACAATGCCACTGGAATAAAAGTTAATAATAATGAATTAGAATGTGTAACAAGTACCAAATTCTTAGGGATGAATGTAGACAGCCAACTGAAATGGACAAACCATGTCAACATTTTGGCCAAGAAATTATCCACAGCATGCTACGCTCTTAGAATCCTTGCACCGGTATGCAATAATACCTTTCTTGAAATAACATATTACGGACATCTACACTCAGTACTCAGCTATGGGATCATATTTTGGGGAACAAGTGCCAGTAACATACAAACTGTGTTCAAAGTACAAAAAAGAGCCATAAGGATAGTAACAAACAGCAACAACAAGGCCCACTATCTAGAATTATTTAGAAAGCTAGGCATTCTAACTGTTTCTTGTGAGTATATCTTTCAGAACATAATGTTCATTAAGAAAAATCTCAACATGTATAAAACAAACAGCCTAATACATGACCATCAAACAAGATCTTGTTACCACCTCCACCTAGATAGAAAGAACAAGGCAAAGAAGCAAAAAAGTATATTTTATAATGGGATAAAACTGTATAACAAACTACCACAGGAAATTAAAGAAATAAATGAGCCCCTCACTTTCAGACAAATGCTTAAAATCTTCTTAGTAAGTAAAAGTTGTTATACTGTAAAAGAATATTTAACATAGATGTAGATTATTAGCAACACATAACATTATCACAAAAATATGATGTAATTATAGATGTGTGTATGACTAGCTATAAAAACTACGCAAAATATGAGAAATCTGCTTCATTGTAAATGTAAATGTGTGTTCATGTATTATAAACTGACAACATCCATACAATATATATTGTTCCACGAATGAATAAATAAATAAATAAATGCAATACCAACTAAATTGTAGAATTCGTAGCTCTAAGAGTGCATGTGATGATGCAGTACACCTCACAGGATTAAGAAGTTGCCAGTTTGTGGAAAGGACATACTTCTGACCTTGAACTTACATAATTTTCGCCTTCTTTTCTGGCACAGAAAATTGTATTTTCTGTATCTCAGTGATGCCTTTTGGCCTTTACAGCCACGTGGTGTTCTTCTTCAGTCTACTGCAATAGCTTTGCCATGTAGCACTAAATGGAGGACTAGTAAGTCATCAGGGGACTTTCTTGTCCACAAATACAAATTTCTGTTGTGCAGCAATGGGAAGGGAGTCCTTGGGCAAACTGGAGATGAATGACAGCATGTATACTGCTGCCACATTTATGTTGTGTTTAAATTGATGTTTCATTGTATTGGATCCATCCTTCTCAGTAGTTCCAGTGTGAGCTGTACAATGAAGCGAGCAAGAAAGGTTGAGACTGTGTTCTTAGGACAGTTCTGTAAAAGTCTGCATTCATCTTGACTGCAGAACAACTCTGAAACTACTGCCTTACTGAGGAATCAGGATAATTTCCTGTGAACAGCATGACAACTGAAAACTCCACAGGTAGTGACTACTAAGTCACAGCATTTCCTGTCGCACTCACCACTGTTAAATCTGTGGCTAACTAGAGTTATGAACAGTCATTACTAGAAATCCGAGTGTGTCCTTAATGAATAAAATGCCTTCACACAGTTAGTTTACCTCAAACTATGTGTGGTGATTAATGATCACAGATGTGATATGACCACAGTGAAAAGACATTTTCAACTATGGTAGTTAATTATGCAAAAACAGCTATTGATACCATATTCATGGAAACGTCCAATGAAGAAAATTGCACAACAGAACTAGTATTCAATGGCCTCTCAAGCCATAACATGCACTTACTTTTGTTAAATGTTAATATAATCAGGATACAATGTCTACTAAATCTAATTTTAAGAGGTAGCCAGTAAGTCAAAGTTGATTATTTTAAGAAACTCCTCAACGGCATGAAGTGTAGTGATGTACACAGATCTCATGGTACAAATGAAAAGTGCACCACTTTCATTAATAAATCCCTTACTTATCTGAATGCTGTTATTCCCCAAAATTCAGCTGGATTGGGTCAAACTCTACAAGATGTCCTGGATAACTCAGGAAATGTAAGCAAAAAGAAAATTGTATCTGTCAGTCAGAAACAGCTCTGATGTTTATGCTACAACAAAACAAATGCATTACAAAGAACAGATAATCACATCAAGTAGCAAAATAAAGAAAATATAGGATAAAGCGAAGGATGTGACTAATAGAACCAGAGATGAAGAGGAGGACACAGCATTCAGAGTAAATGATACGCTGGTAACAGATGTGTGCAGTGTTGCAAAACTTTTTAATAATTATTTCATAACTGTTACTAAAAATATGAGATCATCAGGTTCAGTACATGCTGCCCTGGAATACCTCAGACTAGCCATTACAAATTACTTTAATAATATTAATATGATCCTCACTACAGCAGCAGAGATAATCTTCACCATAAAATCTTCAAAAGTAAAAAAATTATGGTTGTTATGATAAAATATCAACAAAGTTAATTAACGTGTTTTCTGCAGAGTATGGTAAATTATTAAGTTATTTGTGTAAACAGTCTTTTGTTGGAACATATTCCAAATGCTTGGCATATGCTGAAGTTAAGACTGTATAAGAGAACAGATTAAGAAATATCATCAAATTTTCATCCAGTTTCAAATTTAACTGCATTCTCGAAAATTTTAGAAAAGAAGTCATACAATTGGCTTTGTAGCTATCTGAGATGCAATAATAAATTTTTGAAGTCACAGCCATCATTTCTAAAGGGTTTGAATACTGAAAAGGCTATTTACATATACAGTGAGACAGTATTTAATTCATCGGACAATAAAATACAAGCTATTAGTATTGTCTGTGATCTCTCGGTCATCTGACTGAGTAAATCACTGTATACTTTTAAGTAAATTACAATATTTGAATGCAACCACAAATGAAGAAAAATTGTTCAACTCATGTCTCACTAACAGGAAACAAAGTGTGTGAACAAAAAAGTCTTGCACTAAGCATGCTGATAACCTCACTGTTGGATGACCACAGATCACAAATACCATATTAAGCTATCAGACATTGTCCAATTGGAAAGTAAGTGAGTGTACCACAAGACTCCATCTTAGGGATCTTACTTTTTCTTGGGTATACCAGTGATCTCTCCTCAGTAATAACAATTAATTTAGAGAGATTCCTTTCAGTTGTACTAATTATTTATTCAAACCATGACCGGTTTCAGGATTTTAAATCCCACCTTCAGGTGTATGAAATTATTGGATTTTGAAACACATAACATGTAGTCGAACCAGTCAGTGCAAGAGCTCTAGATCACTGCATCTTGACTGCCCATCTTCAAGCAGCCGCACAGTGTGACCATCAACTACAACTGAATTGAGTCAGTCATGGTTGGTGTTCATACTGTGTGGCTGCCCAAAGGTGGACAGTTTCTTCCAGGATGCTGTGATTTAGAGCTCTAGCCCTGACTGGCCTGACTGCATTTATAAATCAAACAATGGAAAATCCAGGATGGAATGTAACAGTGTTAGGAAGAGGAAAGTTGCTACGCACCATATAGTGGAGATGCTGGGTCGCAGGTAGGCACAACGGAAAGACTGTCACAAATAAGCTTTTGGCCAACAAGGCATTTGTCAAAAACAGATGACAGGCATGCACACACACACACACACACACACACACACACACACACACACACACACACGACTGCAATCTCTGATAGCTGGACCTACACCAGGTGTGGTTTCAGCTGCCAGAGACTGCTCTCATGTGTGTGTGTGTGTGTGTGTGTGTGTGTGTGTGTGTCTGTGTGTGTGTGTGTGTGTTGTCCATTTTTCACAAAGGCTTTGTTGGCTGAATGCTTATTTGTGACAGTCTTTTTGTTGTGCCTATCTGTGACCCAACATCTCCACTATATGGTGAGCAGCAACTTTCCTTTCCATAATATTGTTAGAAACCTAATAAAGATATTCAAAGCTTAAACAGAACAAAGAAAAAAAATAGACTAATGGCTGGTTGGGATATGGTAACTAAAGCTGACAAAGGCAATAAGCTAATTGTTATTGGAGAGTGTGATTACATTAACAACACCTTACAATTTTTAATTAAAATGATACTCGCAAACTGGCTAAGGACCCCACTAGGTGCTACAGACAAAAATTAGAAAGTTAATAGATAACAATAATTTCTAGTTCTTTCCAAAAGAGGAAGTATATCTGGAAGCAATAAACCCACAGCTGGTCATATTGAGAACTCAACCTAAATTACATAAAAAGGGTACTCCAATTCAACCAGTTGCCAATAACATCAACTCCCTAACTTAAAAACTAAATAAAGAAAATGAATAAACATTCACTATTTAAAAAATGAACAAGCTCATGCAATTTTTAATGATTACCGTCCAGATCTTGCAAAGTTTGCGTCATTACACTTAATCAAACTTAAAACTAACATTCCATTTAAAGATAAAATATATATTTTTAAAGCTAATTATTGAGACACAAAAGGATGAATACTGGAGAATTAGTAAAATTTATAGTTTCACTAGAAACTGCATTAGACATTAACTGTTTTTCTTTCAATAATAAGGTATATTGCCAGTAAGATTGGCTGGCTATGGATGATTCTCTTGCTGGGACAGCTGCAGATATATTCCTGAACCATGTCGAATTTAAATTTTTCAAGGAAAATCCTGAAATTAAAGTTGAAACTATTTACTGCAAAAGATACAATGATGAAACATTAACATTTTACCAAGATTAATAAGATGAAACTCATAAGATTGTGCAAATCCTATGTAACATGCATCCTAAGTTCCTATTCACAGTAAAACATGAGTATGACATGTTAATTAAGTCCCTGGATTTGAGTATCACAAATTGTGGTGGTAGGCGTCAGTTTAACATTTTCAGAAAGCCTGTAACTACTGATGCTGTTATTAGCACCCAATCATGTGATCACTTTAAATATAAGAAGGCTTTTTTACTACAGTGGTTCTTAGAATATTAAAGCTATCTTTGGACCATATTCAGACTGAAAAGAAATTACAATTTTGATACAGATTGCAAGAGAAACAATTACAGTACTGGAAAAGTGGATGCCATTTTGAATAAGGTGAAATGGAGAACTAAAAGAAATCAATTACTGGAAGATCCAGATTTGTCAGTATGGCATACAGGGTGATCAGAAACAATCCGAAAAGCCTGTAAGGGTGTTGCAGGGTAGGTTGTGCTGTGAAATAATTGTTAAGAAAAAAATGGATACATTGTGCCATTTCTAAGTTAATTAGCCTTGAAGTTATCAAATCAGGCTGTTTTTCATGCAAATTCAATGTCACGGAATGTGTTCATCATTTGGCTTCCTAAAAACAAAAAAAAGATTGATATGAAAAGTGGGCATGGTATGATAGTCAGGATCAAACCTGAGCTGTAGGCTGAGCAGTATTGTGCACTGTCATCTATGCTATGAAAACAACTGGCACTACTTGTATCTGGTGAGCCACT
Source organism: Schistocerca americana (assembly GCF_021461395.2). Taxonomy (NCBI): domain Eukaryota; kingdom Metazoa; phylum Arthropoda; class Insecta; order Orthoptera; family Acrididae; genus Schistocerca; species Schistocerca americana. The sequence goes on along the minus strand of NC_060120.1, from coordinate 378,363,794 downwards.
TGAATTGATGCATGAAATGGCCTGATTAGATAATTTCAATACTGATTAACTTGGATATGCAGAAATGTATCACATTTTTTCTTACCAATTATTTTTCAACACAACCTACCGTGCAACACCCCTACAAGCTTTGCAGACTGTTTCTGATGGTCCTGTAAATGAGCCACATTTTGCACAAAATATGGCTTTTAGTTAGAAAGAAAAATAATAATATAAGTTATATGACTGCAGATTCTCTACAAAGGAATTAGAAACTTTCTGTAGATAGCCTCCATAACAAATTTAACTAGTTTGATGTTTACAAAATTATATGTAAATACTCTGATTAGCAATACAAAAGTCATACGGGCCAAAGTTTCAATATCTGCTTCAAAGTAGATACCATTCAATGTGTGTACAGAAATCCATATTTGGTCAGCACCTGTTAAAGTGTGAGCATTCAGTGGACACCATTAATGACCGTATAAAAATTCTGCACTATGCTCCAAAACCAAAACTTCTATTACTCAGTGATCTACAAGAAATATAAATCTATAGTCATTATAATCATTACAGAAGTTGTCCCCAAGATCTACTGAAGAACAGACTGATTAAAAACAAATCTTGTGCACAGATTATAATGTTTTTCTGCAGTGAGATGCTTTTTGCATAATTTTGTTATTATTATTTTGAGAAGGTACAACTACACAGGAATCCTTGGAAAGCAAGTAGTAATACTATGTTTTAGGCCCAGCAGTGTCCCCTTATTGGCCTAATGCTTAGATTTGGGCACAGAAAATCATTGTTTAGGTACTTCAGAGTTTGTTATGGTTACACGGCAACTTAGTTTCTCTGAAAGTGACTTTTTTTTAAATATTTCTTTCATGTCTTGTAATTAATTGACCACCTTTATTTGGATGTAAAAGTTTTGTAATTAAGCCTTATACAACACTGAGCATAAGGTGGAACATGCATTGTTCTACTAGCTGGCCTGCAGGACACAGTACCACTAGGATGGCAGTATTAGCGACTGTGTATTCCCATGACAACCAGTGGTGTCCTGTACCATGTATCTTTGCTTCACTGTTTCTATGACCCATGCTATATTCTTTGGCAACATGTACCTGGTGTTCTATCTACTGCACATTTGTTTTAAATGTTTCACATATAGCCTACCTGTGGACTATAATTAACTTTGGATGATGTTGGTATATACAATATGAAATTTTCCTAATTTTACCCGTGCTGTTTGTGAATTTTACCTCTCATCAGTTTACACTGCCACTCATGCATGAAATGGTGAGTAGAGCTCTCTTTTTACAACCTCTAGCATCCATGTTATGGTCAGCAGCTGCTGACTGGTACTTTTGATACTTACTGCTCATCCATGTATTGGATTTGTGCTTCATTGGGGGTATACAAATAATGTTATTTTTGTAACCATGTTGCCTGTATGTTAGTCTGTAAGGTGAATAGCTATATCATACCATAGATATATTAAGTTCAGAGTAACTGATCTGAAGATAGTCACTTCTGACTGAAATCAGTTATCATAATTAATAAATAAATATTAGCTGCAATCTACAGTAATGTTTCCATAAACTGTTAAACACAGTTGGTGTTGTTGAAACATAACTACTAAAGTTGTACGTTTCTTTTGTCTGCAGATACATCATTGTAATAAATATCAAACCACGTATAATTTTAGAAATTTCAGTTAATGAAACATTCATTGATATTAATAAATTTTTCAAGGCCAATTCTTTGTCATTAAACTTTTAAAGACACACTACATGCAGTTCAGAAGTTGTAAGAAAGTTTCCCTCCAGAATACACCTGAAATACGATGACAAGCAGTTTGAGAGGTTCACAGTTTTAAATTCTTGGGATTACAGCTTGATAATACATTCAATTGGGCAGAGTGTATCCACAGAGTTGCTGAGGTGCCTAAAAAATTCTACATTGACAATGTAGATATGTCAGACATGGATGATATAAAAATAAAAAAGTTTGCCCACTTCATTTTCTTTCATTTCATAGTGTGACGCAGGATAACTTTTTGGGGTAACTCGTCGAACAAAGCTAAGGTTTACTTATTCCAAAATTGTATAGTACAATTTTTTATTTGTTGTGTGAATTCAAGAGCTTCCTGCATAGATCTGTTCAATGAACTGGAGATACTAGCTACTACAGCTTCCTAGTATACTTATTATTTAATGACGTTTGTTGTAAATAATCACTTTTTCAAAACAATAGCTCAGTCCACTGAAACAGAATTAGAATTATGAAAAATCTGTGGTGTCGACAGTTCGTATTGATGACAAAACTTAATATCTGTGAACTCTAAGTGCTCTGTCGAGCCTCCATCTTAACTTTACTTTAGTCAGTTCTTCGTTATACTTCATTCTGTATGGGCACAGTGTGAAGTGTAAATATGTGCTACATCAGTTACAGTTGGGCCATGTTCAATGCCGCCATTACTACAAACTGTGCCATATCCATTACGCTCACGTGGTGTTCCAGTTGTGTCTAATTTACATGCACAATTTAGTGTTTCACTTAACATGGACCCCTTACCTCGCCTCAGTGGCCCGCCACATGCACCACAGGCGTGTTATGCATCAAATAGTTTCCATGCAGGTGGCATTCTCAACCCCCCTGCCCCCCCCCCCCTCCCCACTTGCGGGGGTCCTCGTTTCCGGTCACTCAACTGCCTGCCGCTCCCACAGCACTGCCTGTGTCTGCCATGCCGGTCTCTCTCCTTCTTCTGGAAGTGGATCATTTCCATCCAGCACTCATCACTCACGGTCCAGTTTCCGGGCCTCCCTCATGTGCTGTCCATCCTCCCATTTCCACGGTACTGTCTGTGCCTTCAGTGCCATGTTTTCGTGACACACAGTCAACTATGCCAGCTGCCACTACTACGGATTCGCTCGCCTGGTTTAAATCCAGACCTACTGCGCCGGCCACTGACTTAACCTCAGTTCAGCCGCTACCCCAGGAGACAGCGCAGCTGCCGTCATGGCCCCCTCCTGGTTGCCTGCCAAAGCTACTGCCCTTATATAAGGAAAACCTGGCATCATGGTTAGTGCTCGTTGAGCATCTGTTCGAATTACATCATGTGTCTGGCGACAACTCACAGTTTCTCTGCCTCATCACACACCTCCATGACCACTAGGATTTGATTTGTGACCTGGTCCTTTCGCCGCTGCCTGCACCAAAATCCGAGTTTGCGAAGAAGACATTAATGGAACGACTTCCCTGCTCGCCACAAGAGTTAATAATCAAGATTCTATACGAGGAGCATCTGGGGGAACGCACTGCCTCACAACTCTAGCGCCACTATTGATTGCTCATGAACGAGCATACCATGCCTGACGCCACACTATGGGCTGTGTGGTCTGCCAATCTACAAATCCATCTGTTACCACACTTGTTCGAGTTCATCGGCTCTGCATCGCTGACCAGTTGTGTTCGCGGCTGCGGCAACATCAGCCAGCTCATTCCACACCATTTGTCGGCACAGCCCCCCCCCCTGCATATTGACCTTTGGCCGGCAGAGGCACGGCTCACTTCGCCATCACCTCATCTACTTCACCTGCCATCATCGCCTCAGTCTCTCCGCTTTCCAAGCACTCCAGGATCGCCCACGCACCTTACATACTGGACTATTTACTGGAACAAATCAACGAGGACAAGCCGCCTCTGCTGTTGCAGTCTCCACCCCCTCCTCACCCTGCTCACCCTTTCTGCTAGTACCACAAAGTGTTCGGCGACGACGCCAAGAGGTGCAGGTTGCCATGCAAACACCCAAATGCTGACTGCAGGAGCGAAGAGACGCCGAGTTCTCTGGGGAACCTAACTGGCGTCCTCTTACATTACACTTTGTTCACTCGTCTGCCCAGCCAAGTGGTCGTCTCTATGTGACTGACATTGCATCAGGTCTAGCTTTTCTGCTCAACACTGTTACTGATGTGTCGATCATAACTACTTTGATGGCTCCATCTGCTTCTTCACAGATGAAGTCACTTCTACGAGCTGTCAACGCGTCGACGTTACCTACCTCAGGCTCAGTAAAGGTTATGGTGACCCCACCTCCTTCTCTACGTTTTCTGTGGATGTTCTACATTGTCGACTTCGATGAACCGATCCTCAGTATGGATTTTTTGTCTCATTACGAACTATCTCCGAACATTGTACAGGGTTCAGTGCTCCACCGTCCTATGAATGCTAACATACCGTGTACCCACAACTATGTCCAACGCTCTGTTTCCACCACAACATATGATATCACACGTGAGTGCTCTGCTCTCGTGGGCAACATTGTGACCTGCGTTACCGACCTACTGTTAGAATTCGACTCAGCGACACAACTCCGCCAGGACAATGAGAAGCTGAAACAATGCATCACATCCACTTACAGCGAGCTTTTCATGGCTCGTACCTTGCTTCTGCAACTGCAGTCCACGGTGCAGCCACCTAAACAAGATTGCTCGACCGAACGTAGCTCGAACTCTCACCAGGTTAGCCCACAAACTTTACTTGTGTGTGACGTTCCAACCCCCTCGTCGCGCTCGCCTCATCCAATGCCGTGTGTTTCAAATAGTGCTGCTAATGACAGTTGCACGTGCGATGCCACCACACCCACCTCTCGGACAGCTACAGCGCATGTTGATAAACATTCCCCCTCTCTCACCAGCCACATGACCCAGCAGCCATTGTAGCCCCACGTGCGACGCCAGCGCTGCTCTCGCCCACGCAAGTTGTCCACTACAATGTTAACAGCAGACAGTCGCCGCCTGTTCCCCTTCACTCGGCACTGTGCGTGCACCCACCTGCTCCACACAAGCGCACGCCGCGCTCCCGTAAGAGACGTGTGACTTTGTGCTATCTTTCCCCACTCGCGCTAATGGCTCTGCCCCGTCATGTCTATTCGCCCGAAGACTCGGCGCCAGGATGTTAACCAATCTCATGCGCAATTCTCACTTTCTTCCGTCTATGATGGAACGACACACAAGATAGTTACCAATTCCGGCCCTCCTATTAGGCATAAGGTCCGACGCCTCATCCCTATCAAGATGCACGCGGTCCGGCGGCAGATTAATGAACTTTAGGCGCCAGGTGTTCTGCAACCTTCAGACAGCAACTGGTCTTCACCAATCCATCTCGTCACCAAACACGACGGATCTTTTCAAATGTGTGGCGATTACAGACGCTTAAACGCTTGTACCATCATGGACAATTACCCAGTGCTGAACATCAATGACTTCACTCATATGTTATCGGGTGCCACAATTTTCAGCGTTATTGACTGTAAACGCGCCTACCACCAGATTCCTGTGAAGCCGGAAGCCATTCCTAAGACGGCCATTATCACTCCGTTCGGTTTATTCCAATACCACTTCATGCCATTCGGCCTAAAGAACATGGAGTAAATGTGGCAAAGTTTCATTGACTCTATCTTGTGACAGTGCGAAGTTTGCTTTGCTTATGTGGATGATATTTTCGTTTTCAGCAGCTCAGCGGAGGAACATGAAAATCATCTGTCTGCAGTCCTCCAGACCTCGAACTCCAATGGTGTCGAGGTCAACAAAGACAAGTTTGAGTTGCGTCAGGCGTCAGTCTCCTTCCTAGGTTATACCATCTCCGCTGACGGAATACAGCCTCCGAAATCTCGTGTGCAGGCTATCACGTCTCTGCCGCCCCCGGCTAGTTACAAAGAGCTACGCTGTTTCCTCGGCACCATCAATTACTATCGTCGTCATCTGCCTTCCGCCGCCGCTGTTCAGGCACCCATGATGGACGCGCTATCAGGCAAACAAACTTCCAGTATCAAATCCGTTTTCGATAGAGAGCTCCTTGCTGTTTACGAGGCAATAAAACATTTCCGCCTTAACGTCGAGGGACGTCCGTTTTTCGTCTTCACCGATCACAAACCACTGGCAGAAGCGTTTTGCAACCCACCTGAGGACCCACCGCATCGACGTTACCGCCACTTTGACGTGGTTTCTCAATTCACAACCGGCGTCCGTTACATCGAGGGTGCAGATAACGTCGCTGTGGATTTCTTCTCACGGATCAGTGCTGTTTCCCACATCGTTGATCTTTCCGATCTAGCCTCCCTCCAAGCTTCTGACGAAGATTCTCAGGCTTTGCTACGAGACCCACAAACATTACTAATTTCACAAAGGTTAATTTCCTGTCGTTTCCGACGAGGTGTGGTGTGATTATTTCACTGGCACCCTAAGCCCTTTGTTGCCCCCCCGGGCTGCGCCGACAGTTTTTTGACGGCCTGCATAACCTAGTCCACCTGGGGGGTTGGAGCCACCATACATCTTGTGTCAGTACGTCTTGTTTGGAAGAATATCAAATGGGGTTGTCAAACCTGGGCACGCAGCTGCATTGCTTGCCAGCGCAACAAAATCATCCACCACACCTCTCCGCCTCTGGGCAAGTTCGACATTTCTGCAGGACGATTGTGTCACGTTCATATTGATCTAATGAGGCCTCTTCTTCCTTTGGAGGGCCATAGATGTATCTTATCAACTATCGACCGTTTGTCTCGCTGGGTCGAGGCTGTCCCTCTCCCTAACATTAGTTCTGAGATGGTAGCCCAGGCTTTCATTGGCTTGTGGATCATTCGTTTCGAGTGCCTGACCATTATCACCAACAATCAGGGTCGACAGTTCCAATCATCCCTTTTCACTATCCTCTGCAATATCTGTGGTATTAAAAAAATACACACTACTGCCAAACACCGACAAAGCAATGGGTTGGTGGAGAGATGGCACCGCACCCTGAATGCCATGATTGTCTCTGATCGGAAGCTATCCTTGGTCTACGCTCGACGTATAAACCTGAGCTACAGGGGACTAAATCCGAATTTGTTTACGGTGAGAATCCGGTCCTACCAGGGGAACTTATTCTTCCCCAGGTTAGTGAGGATCTTCCCCCCTCACTAGATTTCATTAGCCAGATGCGACGGCTTATCATCAAACACGTTTGCACCTGCCCATCAGTCACTCACTGCCCAATACTTATGTTCCCACCCCACTCTTCGACTCCTCCCAGGTCATGCTGTATGATGATGCAGTTAGGCAGCCTCTTCAACCTCCTTATCTTGGCCCGTACAAGGTCCTGTGGTGGGGGGACACGAGTTTTGATATTGTGATTAAAGACCGCACACAGACAATTCCTCTGCATCGCCTGAAACTGGCTTTCATCGACCCTGAGGGTCTCACACCGCCACAGACGGACTCTGCAGATGATCCATCCTTGATCAAGAACGAAGATGTACTCCCGCCCGCATCTCGTGGTCGTGCGGTAGCGTTCTCGCTTCCCACGCCCGGGTTCCCGGGTTCGATTCCCGGTGGGGTCAGGGATTTTCTCTGCCTCGTGATGGCTGGGTGTTGTGTGCTGTCCTTAGGTTAGTTAGGTTTAAGTAGTTCTAAGTTCTAGGGGACTGATGACTATAGCTGTTAAGTCCCATAGTGCTCAGAGCCATTTGAACCATTTTTAGCCAAGATGTACTCCCATCAACCTCACCGCACACCTCTTCCACCAAAGACTGTTTGCCACCATCTACTGGTTTCCCGACCTCGTCCCCTGTTTCACCCTGCACAGGTTTCATGCCCTCACCTCCAACGTCGGAGACACGCGCACCTACTATCAGTTTGTCCTGCAGCGTACCACCTTACCGAGTGAACGACTTTTCTATAGTGACGTTCGACGACCGAGGGCTCATTCTTTTGACAGATACCGAGGTCTCGCCCTCAGACGGTCCCTTACACGTCAACATTGCACACAACCTCACACTCCTGCATGAGTGTGACCTAGCATCTGTACGTGATTTCCTTTCTACGAATGGTTCGATCCACTTAAGGGCCACACACGCCTCCACCACACCATCAGCTGCCCCGCCCGCTTACTCCTAGGCCGACTGCCATCTCATCTGGCCACAGTGGCTGACTGACTATGAAGTGGACCTGTATCTCGCTGCTCTGCCTGCACGAGCCACCTCGTTTGAGATGGAAGTACCTGTGGTGCACCTACCTATGTGCACGATTTCCACTAATGTCAACACTTGAACATCTGTAGTATTCCGTACTACAGAGGGGGGGGGGGGGGGGGCTGTGCGGCGGCGATAGTTTGGCTCTGAGCACTGTGGGACTTAACATCTGAGGTCATCCGTCCCCTAGAACTTAAAACTACTTAAACCTAACTAACCTAAGGACATCACAAACATCCATGCCCAAGGCAGGATTCGAACCTGCAACCGTAGCACTCACGCGGTTCCGGACTGAAGCGCCTAGAGCCGCTCGGCCACCGCGGCCGGCTGGTGATAGTTTGTATCGACCACAAAACTTAGTATCTGTCAACTCCAACTGATCTGTCGAGCCTCCATCTTAACTTTACTTTAGGCAGTTCTTTGTTATACTTCATTCTGTACGGATGCAGTGTCAAGTGTAAATATATTCGAGCTATGACATATATGGGAATTAAGTTTTCTATATCCCAATTACTGATCCAATTCCCATATATCTTCATAAAGTTTAAGTCTCTTACTTTGGTCTAGAAAGTTTCCATTTTTCAAGAATACATATTTTATTAAACATGCTGACAGACATAAAAGTTAACTACTTCTGAAATTCAGTTTAAGAAGCACCTAAAGGATTTTTTAGAGGCAATCTCCGTCTACTCCACTGGAAATTTCTTAGTGATTTACTCATATGTATGTATTACCATCAAGAAATCTATTACTTAAAATCGAACTTTCCTACATCTTCAACACAATAATGTGATTGAGGCAAGTAAATGTTATAAAGTGATTTTTCTCTTTGACAATGAGTGGCTACAATAGCTAAGGATTACCATATGCACATCACTGTATTGGACAATAACATCTCTTGTAACACATTTTTTACTGTCATTTAAAATTAAAATATGTTTAACAGCTTTTCACTTATTCCACATCAGTTATGATCATTTCTGTTGGGATTTGATGAAGTTACAATAGCATATCTTTCTTTCTTTCTTTCTACATATATATAATGTATTCTTGTTTTCTGACATGTGCTACATAACTGAGGGTTTCCTCACAATGTCTTTATGTAATTGAAAGAACATCTAACCTAATCTACTGTAGGTGAAGCCATCAGTTTGCACCTGCAACTCAAATATGCAATCAAACATTGTCATAATTCAATGTAATAGTTATACTGCTTTTTTAACTTTTCCATAAATCATGAATGGAGCATACTGTGCGACAAGGTCTGAGGACTGATAAACAGTCACTTGTCACACTTGTCATAAGGTTCTCATCCACAGCTCTGCTCACACCTTGCCGCCTTTTTACACACTTTAACACCACACACTAATGTGGCTTTTTGCCAGAGAAGAAACAAATCAAGTGGCCTATGTAGACACACTTTACCCTGCCTTCAAAGAAGAAGAACACATCTTGAATGTTTTTGACTAGTTAGTTTATGTTAAACACACCTTAACACCACACACTAATGTGGCTTTTTGCCAGAGAAGAAAAAAATCAAGTGGCCTATGTAGACACATTTTATCCTGCCTTCAAAGAAGAAGAACATATCTTGAATGTTTTTGACTAGTTACTCTGTTAGTTTAGTGTTTTTACAATTTGGATGTTGACAGAGTACAAGTGATGAATGTCATGGCACAGTCATGTGTTATCTGGCCCCATGCACTGAATATAACATTAACATGCTAAAAATTAATGAATTTTGCAGACACATTCAACAAACATGAAAGGAAAGGTCTGAATGTGATCTTGTTTGGGACCAGCAGTGTACATGATTTCATAATTGTTGTGCTCACTTGTTTAAAAATATTTTCTGGTAGATTTTTTTCTGCATTCCAGTATTTCTAAAATAATTCTAAACTTCCTCATCTACTAAAATCAGAATAGGCTCCTTCTATGGTTAGGAACTGTCATTTTGTCCTCTCTAAGCACAAACTGGTCATATTTTGTAGTTTTTCTAAATGATATAATTCCTGAAGAATGGTCCACGAAAATTCATTCAGTTGATAGGGAGTGAGAAGGACAATACAACAACAAGAAGTTGTCACAGTTAGCTCCATTTGTGGAGCTCCTATATTACATTTTGCCTCCAAGTAGAGTCACCAACCATCTCAAAGTAAAAACTATTGTCAATAAAGTATTGTCAGCAACCTTAAACTGATAGACTGAGTGACACCTCATGAACCTATACTGGAAACAGCAGAGGAGCTGCCTAGAATCTGAAGCCCTGGATAGGGAACCACGATAGGACCACTGTTGCTCTCTATGTATATAAACTGTCTGACAAATAACATGAACAGCAATCGGAAAATGTTTGCTGATGATGCTGTAGTCTGCAAGAAAAAGTCGTTGTTGAGTGACTTGCAGGATATAGGAATTAGGCAGATTTCATTTTGATGTGATAAATGGCAGCTTACACTAAACTTAGAAAAATGTAAGTTAATGCAGATGAGTAGAAAAACAATACAGTAATGGTCAAATATAGTGTTAGTAAAGTGCTGACTAACACATTCATGTCTGACAAAGTGATATGAAATGTAACAAGCACATAAGGTCAATAGTATGGGAAATGTATGGTCAACTTTGGGTTATTGGGAGATGTCCAGGATAGCATAGTTCAACTATAAAAGAGACTACATAAAGAACGCTTGTGCAATTTGTTCTTGAGTACTTCTCGAGTGTTTGGAATCCCTCTCTGGTTGAATTAAAAGAATACATCAAAACAATTCAGAGCCATCTTGCTAAATTTGTTACTGGCAGTTCCGATCAACAAGTGTGTCTTTTGGAGTTGCATTGTGCGCTCAAATGAGAATCCCTGGGGGCAAGATGACACTCTTTTCACAAAACACTACTGAGGAAATTTGGAAAACAGGCATTTACAACCGACTGCAGAGCAATTCTAGGGTGGAATGTACATTTTGCATAGTAACCGCAAAGACAAAATGTGAGAAATTAGGACTTGTACACAGGCATACAGACCGTTGTTTTTTCGTTGTTCCATTTGTGAGTGGAACAGGAAAGGGAATGACAAATAGTGGCACAAGGTACCCACCGCCATGTACCATATGGTGACTTGTGCGCTATGTATGAAGCTGTAGATGTAGTCAATCACACACTTTTCTGTTTTTTCAACATAATAAGGTTAACACTGTTATAAGTATTGGGTGATGTATCGTGTCCTGATTTCAAGATTTTGGAGTAGTATAAACAGGACTGGGAATGGAAGATTGGTGCAGCTGATTCATGAAAGTATAGGAGGTGGATGTTGGGCCATACATGGTCAAATACCCGTTGTCATAGGTAGGAAAACTAGGTCTTTTCTTGGACAACAGGTTTCCCTGCCTAAAGAGTATCTCAGTCAGTTCAAAAAATACTAAAACAATCACTCACAAGACAGATTTTAACACCTCAAATATCACACATACCAGATGTCACAAAAAAACAAAAACAAAAAAAAAACAATCCATTGGCAAGAATAACATGGGGCATATCACAGACTTAACATCCATCAAAAAATGCAATTATTGAAAAATAAAATACAACTATTAGAATTTGAGCTCCAATCTTTGAACTTCACAGTTGTTTGCATTGCTGAACACTGGTGAAGAGACACAGAAATCCAACATGTAGTATTATCATTGTATGAAAGGGCATACTCCTACTCCAGAACTACTTCAAGGGGTGGAGGATCATGCATTTATATCAGAAAAGGAACACAGTTCAAATAAAGACATGACCTCAGTACAGTAAGTGAAGACAAACACTTTGAAATATCAGCTGTCGAATTAACAGGGCTTGATATCACCAAGAAATTGATCATTTTGTGTGTGTATAGATCTTCCTGTGGTAGTGTGGACACTTTTTTCAATAAGTTAACAGAAGTACTGGATAAAGTCTCAAGTACAAAGGTCAACATAATTCTGTGTGGGGACATTAACATCAGCAGTAATATCATAAATGAATCCAGCAGTACCTTTATAAACTTTAATGACTGCATCAGTAATTGACCACAAGGCCACAAATATGTGATGTAGCTGTAAAAGATGTTGAACTATCAGACCATCTCTGTCAAATGACAACAGTAAAATCAGGCATTGGATCATTCCCTAAACTACAAACCTACAAATGAGATCTATTAGAAATCAAAATAAAAGATTTTTTAAAAGAACTAGGGAAAAAAGCTGGGATGAAGTGTATAAGGAAACCAGTGTGAATATGAAATTCTCTAAATTCTCCACATTTAAAATGAACTTTGAAAGCACACTTTCAAAAGTATGTTTGTCTATATCATCATCTCACAAAAACAGATGGATAACAGTAGGTATTAAGAAGTCCTCCCAAACACTTAAACACATCAGTTCCATGAAAAAGATTTGCAATGATCCAGAATTCTTAAATTTCTATCACAGATACAAGAAGATCTATAGGAAGGTGCTGATTGCTGCAAAAAAGTAATTTAATGAGAAAATAATATATAATGCAGAGAATAAAAGCAAAGCAGTCTGGGATGTTATAAAAACGTAAACGGGGAGAGGCAAACAATCGCAGAATAACATACTTCTAAGGGAGGGGGATAAGGTAATAAATTATCCACAACACTTAGCAAACTACGTAAACGAGAATTTTTCAATTATTGCAGAGAAATTACAGCAAAAATCCCCAAAACAAATATAACACCTGTAAATAATGTTGCACTAATACAATGATGTTACTTCCAACCACAGAGAATGAAGTCAATGAAACTGTTCAAACACTAAAAAATAAAAAGTCAGTAGGCTTAGATGAATTACCAATGTGTGTACTGAAACAATGCACAGGAATTATACAAAGCCCCTTAATAAATATAATAAAACAGGCAAGAGTTGTACCTTTGCTTAAGAAAGGTAATGCAGAAGACCTAGAAATTTACCAGCCATTTCCCTGCTGTCAGCATCCTCAAAAATAATAGCAGCAATTATGAAATACAGATTAATGAATTACCTTATTAAATACTGTCTTTTAAGCAAATCACAGTTTGGTTATAAAGTGGCAAAAATACGAAGTCAGCCAAAGTAGAATTCACAGAAGTTGTACTTGATGCTCTTGACAAAGATGAGTGTGTCACAGGCATATTTTGGATATTTCTAAAGCATTTGATACAGTCGACCACAAGATTTTATTAAATAAATTAGAACCACCAGGAGTAAGAGGAGTAGCTAATGACTGCTTTCGATCATACCTAGCAGATAGGTTAGAAAGAGTAGAGGTAACACTTCTTCAAATAGATCTAAAAATTTACTAAAGCACTTATCAGAACCAAAAAAATGTTAGTATAGGGGTTCTGCAAGGTAGCATATTAGAACCAATACTATTCCTGATATATATCAATGACTTTCTCACTAGTGTTACTCATGGTGAAAAAAAAATCTCTTCGCTGATGACAGCAATATTATAGTCAATGAGAAAACAAGAGAACTCGTTGCCAAGAAAGCAAGTGAAATTCTAAAGGAAGTTTATGATTGGTCAATAAGCAATAAAGTGACACTGAACATAAAGAAAACTAATGCCATGAATTTCAGTTTGAAGGGGAAAAATGACAATGTTAAATGAAATGTAACTGGCACATCTATAGACTGTGTAACAAATGCAAAATTTCTGGAATGAATATTAATTCTCAGTTGAAGTGGTGTGAACACACAAAGGTACTTGCAAATATATTGTCATCAGCATGTTATGCCCTTAGTAACCTATCATCAGTGTGTAACATGCAGTGTGTTTTCGTTACATATTATTCATATGTACACTCAGTTCTTAGCGATGGTATTCTTTTTTGGGGAACGAATGCACAAAATATGAACACAATTTTCGAACTCCAGAAAAGAGCCATAACAATAATAACCAAAAATACTAGTCGAGCTCATTGTCTATTTATTTATTTAATAATACAGTACAATATATACAAGATTATTGGAAATGGTTAGGTCTTTACAAGATAAAATACAGTTTGTATTGCATTCCTAAGGACTAGATATTGAAGTAATTTAGCAAAGAATCATACATACAACAAATATTAGGGGCAACATACAAAGTAGAATATTCATAATGTATCTTTATTTTTGTTGTTTGGTTTCTAGGTACTCTGTCAGACTGTAAAAGCAATGATCAATTAAATATGCCTTTAGTTCAGCCTTAAAACTACTTAGTTTGCTTAATGATTTAATATGGTTGGGCAGATTATTGTAAATTTTTGTCCCAGTATGTAGAGTGCCTTTTTGGCACAATGATGTTCTCGCCTTTTTCATATGCTTTTCAGATTTTTGCCTTGTATTGTATGCATTTATATCTTCATTTTTTAATAATATATCTGGGCGTCTGTCAATATATTGTTTGGTGAAAACTGATGTTTTGTAGATAAAAGTGCAAGAAAGAGGAAGAACTGACAGTTTTTTGATTATGGGTCTGCATGATTTCGTATTGTTTACCCCTTCAATAACTCTTAATATTCTCTTTTGCATCCTGAAAAGTTTAATATTTGTTGTTGCATTGCCTCAGAAGATTATGTCATATTTAATTACAGAATGTGCATATGAGTAGTATACATTTAACAGGCTGGCTTTGCTGCAGGAAGTTTTTAAGATCCTTATCATATAGCAGGTCTTGCTTAGATTTCTTTGCAAGTATTCAGTGTGTACATCCTATTTTGTGTTGTTCTGGAGCCAGAGCTGTCAACACTTTCAAGAACTCTGTCCCTTAGTTCTATTTGTGTGTTTGGGTGGTGTTTTCCTTTTAGATTATAGAAGTTCAGTGATACTGTCTTTTATTTTTTTATAATTGCCTTGTTATAGCTGAACCACTGTTATACACTGTTCGTTGTTTGGATAGTGGAGTCTTTTAGTTTTTCTTCTCTTTTCCCATTAATAAGGAAGCTTGTATCATCTGCAAACTGGAGGGTAGTTTGGCAATACTTGTTGTACATAAGATCATTGACTTAGAGGAGAAACAGAATGGGTCCTAATACTGATCCTTAAGGGACGCCATATTTCACATTTTCACATCATGAATAGTAGTAGCTGATTTTGGTGTGGTCAGTATATAGCACTTCAACCACCTGTTTGCGACCACATAGGTAAATCCTGAGCCACTCATTGGATATACCTCTAATTCCTAATTGATCGCACTTCTGCAGTAGGGCATTATGGTCAATGACATCACAAGCTTTGGATAAATCAAGACATATGCCCATCACAAACTCAGTCGCATCCAGTTTAGTATAGATTTCACTAAGAAATTCAAATATTGCACTTTCAGTTGATAGCCTTTCCTGAAAGCATGCTTTGAGGGAGAGAAAATTTTATTTTTATTTAGGAAATTAGACAATCTCCTATTAAAAAAATTTCTAAAATTTTTGAAAATACAGGCAGTAGGGTATTGGTCAATGATATGAAACACCTTCTGGATTTCCTTTTTTGAGCAGTGGTTCTAGTTTTGCTGTTTTTAAGCATGAAAGGAGGTTCCGGATGCCAGTGAGCTGTTGCACAAGGGTGTCAAAGGTCTAGCTAAGGAAAGACAGCCTTTTTTAATAATTGCATCTGGTATTCCATCAATTCCACATGAGTACCCAGTTTTCAAGGTTTTTATAAGGGATAAATTTTCTTCAGTATTTGTGGTTGAAAGGAACAATGATGTAGACACATTTCTCAAGCTATTGGATGATGGAGGTGATATTTTGTTGTGTTCTTCCATTCCACTCACCAACTGTTCACTTATATTTGCAAAATATTTGTTGACGGTCCCTGCAATTTGTAAAGATCTGTTCAAAATACTCGGGATTTTAACTGCTCCATGTGAATACATTTACCAGTCAGTGATACACATCAAAAATAAATTGGTAATTACTGCACAAACAGCTCTCTCCATGATCATGCAACAAGAGGTAGACCTAACTTACATCTACCAAGAAAAAATGTACATAAAACTCAAAACAGCATTTTCTACCAAGGAATAAAACTGCACAATAAATTACCAAAAGAGATTAAAGAAATCGCAAAAATACACTTGTTTAAAAAGGCAGCTAGTAAGCACTTGTTATGCAATACATTTTATACATTGAAGGATTACTTAGATAAAACAGAGTAGGGGTTTGATAAAAATGTTGTACTAATAAATAATAATAATAATTATTATTATTATTATAAAACATTCCACAACAACATCACTTTATGTTTTTTTCCTTCTTTTTTCCTTTCTAGAAATACTCACCCCCAAGCTGTGCACAGCACAATACTAACACCTCTTCCTCTTTCTGAGCTCAACATTTCACTCATTATGGAGGGATGCTGCCCTAGTTTTCCAGGATAGCAAGTGGGAAGTTGTGGTCCAGAGAAAGAGAGAGAGAGAGAGAGAGAGAGAGAGAGAGAGAGAGAGAGAGAGAGAGAGGGGGAGGGAGAGAGAGAGAGAGAGAGAGAGAGAGAGAGAGAGAGAGAGAGAGAGAGAGTAGTGAGTGAAGTGTTATAAAACAATGTGTGTATAGTTCAAAATGGTTCAAATGGCCCTGAGCACTATGGGACTAAACTTCTGAGGTCATCAGTCCCCTAGAACTTAGAACTACTTAAACTGAAGTAAGCTAATGACATAACACACATCCATGCCAAAGGCAGGATTCGAACCTGTGACCATAGCGGTCGCATGGTTCCAGACTGTAGCACCTAGAATGGCTCCACTACCCCGGACGGCTGTGTGTATAGTGTGTACAGTGACTGATAGTGAGATATGAGTGGTGCCATTACATTATGTAATAAGTTATTTGTAAAAATAGTATTGTATACCAGAAGTAAATCTAATGATTATGTCTAACTAGAACTCTGTAAATATATGTGTATAACAATTAGCTTATTTTAAGTTTGTCTAAACTTGTAAATGTCCTATATCCTATATCCTTGTACAAAGAGATCTACCGATTAAGAAAGCTACTACTACTACTACTGCTGCTGCTACTACTACTACTATTACCACTACTACTACTATATTGTGAGAAACATAAAAATTCTTTCCAGAATGAGATTTTCACTCTGCGGTGGAGTGTATGCTGTTATGAAAATTCCTGGCAGATTAAAAATATATGGCTGATCGGGAGTCGAACTCGGGACCTTTGCCTTTCACGGGCAAGTGCTCTAGCATTTGCCCACAAAAGGCAAAGGTCCCGAGCTCGACTCCCGATCAGCCATATATTTTTAATCTGCCAGGAAGTTTCATAAAAATTCTTTGATTATCTGATACTTATTTGTATTATGCCCTCTCAACGCTAGACAGTGAAAAAAAGAAAGAACAAAATTTAAAATAATAAATGTTCTCAAAAAATGAGGTCTTCTTGTTGGTTTCGAGTTATAATCTCACTCTCCTGAGTCTTTATAAGCTTGTTTTAATCATGTTCATGTTTCCACTAAGCTTAATATATCAAAATTTGAGCATCACACTGTTGTGCACCGTCTATTACTTGTGACATTTTACACTCCTGGAAATTGAAATAAGAACACCGTGAATTCATTGTCCCAGGAAGGGGAAACTTTATTGACACATTCCTGGGGTCAGATACATCACATGATCACACTGACAGAACCACAGGCACATAGACACAGGCAACAGAGCATGCACAATGTCGGCACTAGTACAGTGTATATCCACCTTTCGCAGCAATGCAGGCTGCTATTCTTCCATGGAGACGATCGTAGAGATGCTGGATGTAGTCCTGTGGAACGGCTTGCCATGCCATTTCCACCTGGCGCCTCAGTTGGACCAGCGTTCGTGCTGGACGTGCAGACCGCGCGAGACGACGCTTCATCCAGTCCCAAACATGCTCAATGGGGGACAGATCCGGAGATCTTGCTGGCCAGGGTAGTTGACTTACACCTTCTAGAGCACGTTGGGTGGCATGGGATACATGCGGACGTGCATTGTCCTGTTGGAACAGCAAGTTCCCTTGCCGGTCTAGGAATGGTAGAACGATGGGTTCGATGACGGTTTGGATGTACCGTGCACTATTCAGTGTCCCCTCGACGATCACCAGTGGTGTACGGCCAGTGTAGGAGATCGCTCCCCACACCATGATGCCGGGTGTTGGCCCTGTGTGCCTCGGTCGTATGCAGTCCTGATTGTGGCGCTCACCTGCACGGCGCCAAACACGCATACGACCATCATTGGCACCAAGGCAGAAGCGACTCTCATCGCTGAAGACGACACATCTCCATTCGTCCCTCCATTCACGCCTGTCGCGACACCACTGGAGGCAGGCTGCACGATGTTGGGGCGTGAGCGGAAGACGGCCTAACGGTGTGCGGGACCGTAGCCCAGCTTCATGGAGACGGTTGCGAATGGTCCTCGCCGATACCCCAGGAGCAACAGTGTCCCTAATTTGCTGGGAAGTGGCGGTGCGGTCCCCTACGGCACTGCGTAGGATCCTACGGTCTTGGCGTGCATCCGTGCGTCGCTGCGGTCGGGTCCCAGGTCGACGGGCACGTGCACCTTCCGCCGACCACTGGCGACAACATCGATGTACTGTGGAGACCTCACGCCCCACGTGTTGAGCAATTCGGCGGTACGTCCACCCGGCCTCCCGCATGCCCACTATACGCCCTCGCTCAAAGTCCGTCAACTGCACATACGGTTCACGTCCACGCTGTCGCGGCATGCTACCAGTGTTAAAGACTGCGATGGAGCTCCGTATGCCACGGCAAACTGGCTGACACTGACGGCGGCGGTGCACAAATGCTGCGCAGCTAGCGCCATTCGACGGCCAACACCGCGGTTCCTGGTGTGTCCGCTGTGCCGTGCGTGTGATCATTGCTTGTACAGCCCTCTCGCAGTGTCCGGAGCAAGTATGGTGGGTCTGACACACCGGTGTCAATGTGTTCTTTTTTCCATTTCCAGGAGTGTATATGAAGCTGCTTGAAATGCAACATACGCTTTGCAATTGTGTTGCAACATTTTTAATTCCAAACAGAAAACACACCACAGATCAACAAGTTCTTTTTGTGATTCTTCAATTTCTCCAGGCGTATTTTATGACGATATAAATCTCGGGTGAACAGCCTGTTATGAGTGTGCATAGGACACAATATTTCGGTAATCGACCACGTTGCCATCTTCATATGCGCTGATGTACTAACCAGTGGTAGGCCGGCGCCATGTATATATCGTGACAGTGGTTATATCCTTAGCAAGGTGTGGGAACCCGCGATCACCTGGATTAAGAAGAAAATGGATATTTCCCAGAGTGTACCGTCTTTGGGGGAGGAGGGAAGAATAACGAGAGCAGTGCCGGCAGACCCTCCTGAACGAGAAGACCTAGGACGCGGCGCCCAGACGGCGGGAGAAAGAACGCTGTACTGGACCGAATGCGGGGCGCGGACCGCACCGACTGATAGAAAGCGCCTGAGGGAGGGTGATTGTCCTATATACATGGCGCCGGCCCACCGTCGGTCAGTACATCAGCGTACCTGATGATGGCAATGTGATCGATTGCCGAAATATTCTGTCCTATGCACACTCATACCAGGCTGTTCACCCGAGATTTATTTCGTCAAGTTCTTTTTGTTGTATAAGTATTAAAGTATATTGTGTTATCATCTGTAGGTTCAAAGTGTTCTGCATGTTCAGCACAGTCTTCTCTGTACCTCAGCATTAACTCTCTCACTTCAGTGTCATGAAATAAAATGGAATAGATTTTAAGATATTGCACTGTATTATTACTTTTCACTTTCCAATTACTACTTCAAAAGATACATGCCTAGTGATAGCATAAGCACAATACATAATTGGGGAACACAACACAGGCAAGTGAAACTGTAGACTCTGCAGTCCACTTTCTGCCATATAGCAAGAGAAATTGTGGGAAAAAGGCTTTGCAACAGTAATAACAAATTGCATTACATTTTGCTGACAATCCAAGGGAGAGAACTAGATATGTCAGGTGACACAGTAGATAAATGCATTGATTGCACTCTTGAATAAATACTGAAGTTCAGAAGCATCCATCAAAGGAAACTATTCGAAATTACAAAATTGAAAACATGTTGTATTGACAAATTCATAGTTTAGGGTGAATATAATTATCTGCTGGGTGTGGTGTGGGTGTTGATTAGGGGATTGGGGGTGAGCTGTAGTTCTGTAGTCACTCTAGGATCTGCCGCTGGAATCATATAATTACACACCCACCCACCCACACACACACACACACACACACACACACACACACAGAGAGAGAGAGAGAGAGAGAGAGAGAGAGAGAGAGAGAGAGAGAAGGCATTCGCAATGAAACATGCTACATTTAGAGGCTTGATGGTAGTAAATTACTAAGCAAAAAATATTTATTACACTCTGATTTAGGAGGAAGTGTAATGAAAAACTGATTATTGGAAAGACATTTCTTAGTTTATTAAAACGTTTTAATTTATATTTTAATTTGAAAATGGGTTTCTAATGCTGTTTCTCAAAACAGTAGGCTGATACTGACAACAATTTTCACAGTGAATCAGTTCCATATTGCTTTGTGGTTTAAAAGTCGGCAGGACTCTGTGTTACGTAAGACAGGAAACAAAAAGCGCTAGAGATAGCGTTCACTGATAAGTTTTCAGTGGCGTGTGCTGTGAGCTGCGGTTTTTCATTCAATTTATTAGTATGCTTTCGGTGAGCATCAGTTTCCGACTGATTAAAAGAAACTGAATTCATCCCTTGCTACGTTTAGCTACTCTACTTGACCGTCAAAATATAGACACATAATTGGACATATGTTAGTTTCCGGCTTCTCCCAAGCCTGCCAAAGATGTTATTCCAAAGTTCACAGCTATATTTATCGCTGCACACATGTTTCCGGAGTGCGGTCTCTTTCCGCGGTGAGTTCTTTGGCTAGCGTTCTGGTGTTTACGTCGGCGTGGTCTGCTATCCCAGACAGTGAGTTGTCTTTAAATGCATCGTTGTTTCGTACTGCAATGTGTTGTGTGTGTTATTGTAGTTTTGTCGATGTAATCGTGTGTAACCTTCTTTTACATGCATGATACACAACTGTGCCCTTTTTATGTCCAGAATTTTTTGTAACTTTGTGGAAAGTATCTGAGAAGCTTTAAAAGTCACGTGCGTCTAATGGACTAGAAGATGCAATTCTGATGTTGGAATGTTTTAAATAAAAACTCGAACCAAAATCGTCTGCTGGACGTTTCGTTTTAGGAATTGTAAGAAATATGAAGTCCCATGAACAGACCCGTCACTGAACCGTATTCAGACCATTTGTTTAAAAGTTATTTAAAATATTCCTCACCAAAGTACGAAACTTTGGTTACGTAAGTTTTTGTTTTAATGAATAGCTACAAACTAAACGTTTAACTTTCATGTGTGTGTGCACAATAGCACTATGGAAAGTGCAGTCATGCCTTGTTTAGTATCTGCGTGAAGTCCCGCAAATTTGTTGGCAAAACTAATACTGACAGTATCGTTGTCTTTTGTAAGTAAGTACAATGAATTTAGTGACTCGCGTAATATGCCTAATGTATGTACCCAGAAGCGTAATTTCTGTTTTATTACTGGGATCTCTTAGGTTTTGTTGGCGTAATTAATAATGTGCTTTTGGATGTTGTGGCTGCCACTTGTCTGCGATTTCTTATTAAAATTATATTGCGTCTATGGGTAAGGTGGCATGTCTGTTATCGTGCGCTTTTGCCATTTATGCATTTGGCGAGCTGTGCGTTTCGCATAGTCGTTGTTGATTCTAGATTTCAACGTAATTAGGTTCATCTAGACACTTGATCTATGTGTAGACTTTCAAATTAATCGATTAAAGAGGCAGTGGAGGAAATACGTATATGTCATCTCTTTACTTTCGTTACTGGCATTTCAAGCGTATAATTTATCAACAAAATCATTACGAGTAGTTCATGGTAATGTATTTAGTTACCGGCGTGCCATTTCACTATAAATTTTGGTGATAAACATATCAGGAAATTAGCTTATTATGCCTACTTTCATTCAGTGCTTTCATATGGCATATTTTCGGGCAATTCGTCATTAAGAGAGAAAGTAGTCGTTGCACAAAAGCGTGTAATCAGAATAATAGCTGGACCCACCCAAGATAACCTTGCAGACATTTATTTAAGGAGCTTGGGATATTCACAGCACCTTTGTAATACATTTATTCAGTTATAAAATTTGTTATTAATAACCCATCCAAATCCAAAAATAACAGTGAAGTGCATAACTACAACACTAGAAGAATGGTTGATCTCAACTATTCTGGGTTAAATCTGACTTTGGCACAGCAAGAGGTGAATTATGCTGCCACAAAAATATCTCGTCATATGCCAAATAGCATTAAAAGTCTGACAGATAGCCAACCAACATTTAAAAGCAAATTAAAAGGATTTTTGAATAATAACTCCTTCAACTCAGTAGATGAATTTTTAGATATGTAGTAGTAAAGAAACCTTACGTTAAAATGACACATTCCACATCATTATGAGATGTCATATTCATGATCTATAGAACAAATATTCTACATCCATACGCCGCAAGCCACCTGACGGCGTGTGGCGGAGGATACCTATTCCAGTCTCGTATTGTTCTTGGAAAGGAGGATTGTCGGTATGCCTCTGTGTGGGATCTAATCTCTGATTTTATCCTCACGGTCTCTTCGCGAAATACACGTAGGAGGGAGCAATATACTGCTTGGGACTCCTCGGTGAAGGTATGTTCTCGAAACTTCAACAAAAGCCCATACCGAGCTACTGAGCGTCTCTCCTGCAGAGTCTTCCACTGGAGTTTATCCATCATCTCCGTATCCGTATATCCTGTAACAAAGCGCGCTGCTCTCCGTTGGGTCTTCGATCCCTTCTATCAACCCTATCTGGTACGGATCCCACACTGCTGAGCATTATTCAATCAGTGGGCGAACAAGCGTACTGTATCCTACTTCCTTTGTTTTCGATTTGCATTTCCTTAGGATTCTTCCAATGAATCTGTCTGGCATCTGCTTTACCGACGATCAACTTTATATGATCATTTCATTTTAAATCACTCCTAATGCGTACTCCCAGATAATTTATGGAACTAAATGCTTCCAATTGCTGACCTGCTATATTGTAGCTAAATGATAAGGGATCTTTCTTTCTATGTATTCGTAGCACATTACACTTGAGATTTACAATTGAGATTCAATTGCAATTCTCTGCACCAGGCGTCAATTCGCAGCAGATCCTGCTGCATTTCAGTACAATTTTCCATTGTTACAACCTCTCGATATACCACAGCAATGTAATGTACATTGTATAGGACAAGTCAAACAGATGATCAGAAACCACATATACATTCAATATTGCTACATATAGTATACACCACACAGAAGATATATTAAACATGTATTCTTACTCAATCATTCAGTGTACAGAAGTGAAGTTCGTAATGAAAGATGCTTTCCCAGGCGAGTAATCTTGGGAAGACAAGACCTATAGGTATTAGAATCTAGCATTTTGTGTTGTTGATGTATGTTGTTATTGTTGTCTGCAGTCCAAAGACTGATTTATCCAGCTCACTTCACTTGTCTATCTGGTGAAAGCCTCTAGACTGTAAGTATTACATCAATCCTTGTTCAGGAAATGCCCAGATTCTTACAAAAGTTTCGTGGTGATGATGGCTTTTACATAACTGGTGAAGTTATGTGTTTAATAATAGAAACAGATAGATGGAGTCATTTCATTTTGTGACTCAATTATTAGTTTACTGCAGTGTTCAGTGGTTTGACAACTTCTTATTCTTCAGCACTTGATGGGCCCTGGCCTTCTCAACAATCTTCCTCCATATCTCTCTGTTTTCAGCTTTTTTCTTCCATCCACAGTTTCCCATTTTGGCAAGGTCAGCCAGCACATTGTCCATCCATCTAGCTCTTGGTCTGCCCTTCCTTCTGGTGGAATACACTCTGGCATTCATTATCCATTTTTGACAACAGCGTTAAAGATATTAGGTTTTCTTCTGTTGCATTCCCAGACATCAACTAGTATAGATCAGTATGTCTGTTATCGCTCGAGAAACCATTCTGGTGCTATGTCAGTGTCATTTCTGAGCGTCTTTTCAAATTACCGATACTACTACTATATTACTACTACAGGTTCAACATCTTGAAGTTTAAGGTTCTCCTCAGGCCTGTGACTGATGTAGCCCGCCACCAATTCCTCTCTCGCACTAACCTCTTCATCTTGGAGTAGCATTTGCACCCTATGTGCTCAGTTTTTTGTTGGGTGTATTTCCATCTCCGTCTTTGCCTACAGTTTTTACTCTCTGTCACTGCCTCTAGAAACCATTCTCTGATGTCTAAACATATATTCCTTTCTTCGCTGATTCTGTTCAGTCTACCTAATGTTAAACATCTTTCTGTAGCACCACAGCTCAAATCCTTTGACCCTCTCCTTTTCCGGTTTTTCACAGTCCATGATTGATTACCATAGAATACTATGTTCTAAAGTCTAAACGTACATTCTCAAGAATTTCTTCCTCTAATTAAGGCCTATGTTTTATACTTATAAACTTCTCTTGACCAGAAATGCCCTCTTTGCCTTTGCTAGTCCGCTTATTATGTCGTCATTGCTCCATCCCCATGAAGAAGAATTCTTTAACTTTGTATACTTTTTATTCACATATATTGATAAGTGTTTTTGCTAATCTTATGTCTGCTACTCCTCATTACTTTCGTCTTTCTTCAACTTACTCTCAGTCCAAAGTGTGTGCTCATCGCTTCTTTGATGTATCTTTTGAATGGCAGGGCTGAAGGACAGAATCCCAGTTTCACACTCTTTTTAATCTGAACACTGTATTCTTGGTGTTCCATTCTTGTTGTTTCCTCATACATATCGTACTTATATTAGCCATCTTTCCCTACAGTTTGTTTCCATTTTTCTCGGAATTTGGAACAGCTTGCACTGTTAGACAGTGTTGTGAAATTTTTTCAAGTCAACAAAGCCTACGAAGTGTCTTGATTTTTCTTAAGTCTTCCTACTGTTATCAAGCACAATGTTGGAACTGCCTCTCTGTTGCCTGTACCTTTTCTAAAGCCAAACTTATTGTTATTCGAGATACCTGCTCTTGCTATTTTTGGGATTGTATGGATATTTTTACGAAAGTTTGTGGTATATCTCCAGTTTCATAGATTCTAATACCAAATTGAATAGTTGGTTGGTTGCCACTTCCGTAAGTTATTTTAGATTCCAATGGAATGTTACCCATGGGGCCTGCCTTATTTGATCTCAAGTCTTCTAAACGTCAATAAAACCCTGGCACCAATACTTGATGTTCTGTGTCTCTCATATCGAATCCCATTTCTGCTGTCATGTCCGCCCCCTTATAGAGGTCTTCAGTCTACGCCTTACAAGACGCAAATTAATTTGATATTGGCTGTGAGTGGGCAGTTGATTGAAATCCATGGGGAAAGTAGAAAATTTGTTCTGGACTGGGATTCGAACCTGGGTCTCCTGCTTAGTAGGCAGATGCTCTGAGCACTTAGCCATCGGCGCAGATTAGTCCTTGCATCTACACGGACTATCCTAGCACGCCTACTGTCAGACTCAAATTCTCAAAAAATGGTTCAAATGGCTCTGAGCATTATGGGACTTAACATCTGAAGTCATCAGTCCCCTAGAACTTAGAACTAATTAAACCTAACTAACCTAACGACATCACACATATCCATGCCCGAGGCAGGATTCGAACCTGCGACCGTAGCGGTCCCGCGGTTCCAGAATGAAGCGCCTAGAACTGCTCGGCCACACCGACCGGCTCAAATTCTCAACTTATCTACACACTACTAATTTATTGTCCCTTGCCCATTATCCTTATTACTTGCGGCGTTTCGCAGATTCCCATAAGAGTTTGAGCTAGGTGTGCATATGCACTGAAGAGGTTGTTGGCCGTCTTGCCGACTTGAGCATTTGCCTCGTAAGCAGGAGATCCAGGTCTGAATACTGGTCCGGCAGAAATTTTCAACTTTCCCCATTGATTTCAGTCAATGTCCTGTGTCAGCTAATCTCTGTAATTTCCTTGTGTCTTCATTCATAATGGCTGCTGGATCGAAATGGTGTATGTTCTTTAGGACATGCCCAAAAGAACAGTCACTTAGTGTATACAGGGCGATCATTTTATCTGAAGGCATTAAAGTATCTCGAAGACTACACATCGGATCAAAAAATGTTGTAATTCCAATTTGCCTCGGAGGGGAACATCCATGATACAGTCAAACCTCGATATATCGAACCTCGACATATTCAAGACCTGTCTATATCGAAATTTTTCTTCTTTCCCTTCACTCGGGAGCCCAAAACATTGATATTTCAAAGAAAACCCGCCATTATATCGAAGTTTTTGGAAGATTCACGAATGGCAGACATTACTTCTATAAATCAAAGTTCAGTTGACAAAAACTCTTTATATCAAAGTCACCTCTATATATCAAAATCTTTCATATGGCATCTCTCTCTGCCGAAGTGCATGCAAATAGGAATCCCAGTCCCTCTCCTCCCTGCATGGATGCATCAGCAAGATCTGCGTCATGTAGTTCCCACGCCCTCTGTGCAGGTACGATTTCAGGCAGGTTTTTTTTATTGACGTAAACTGTAACTGTCAGCTATGGTCTCAAAGCGGAAACGTCCGACAGCCGCTGAAAAGCAAAAGTTCACTAATGAAGTTAAAGCAGGAGTGAATAAAAAGACGTAACTACAGAGTTTGGGATTCTAGCAATGATCCACAATGATCGAGAATGAGGACACCTTGATTAACACAGATAAAGGGACAGATTGGAAGCGATAACGAAAGGTTGAGTTTCCAGATTTAGAAGAGTGTTTAGTACAGTTGTTCCGACAACAGAGGTACAATAATGTGACTATTGGTTGACTTATTTTGAAATAAAAGCCAGATTACTTTGCGGCAGCGTTGAGATACGATACATTTTGTGCGAGTGACGTGTGGTTAGAAAATTTCAGGAAAAGACATAGTATTGTTTTTCGAAAAGTGAGTGAGGAAAGAGGCAGTATAGATAAAATTTGTGATGAGTAGAAGGTAGATGTGCATAGGACCCTTCAAGATTACAAAGCAGATGATGTATGCAGATGAACTTTGACAGTTTTCACAAATGTCTTCCAGACAAAACACTGACTTGTCCCGGAGGCAAGCTAAGCAAAGATCGTGTTTCCATTCTGTTAGCAGCAAATATGACTGGCACAGAAAAACACAAACCACTTATGACTGGAAAACATAAGAAACCGCGATGTTTTTCCGGGTGTAAGTCTTCTCTGTGGAACATAATGCGAACAAGAAAGCACGGATGACTTCAGAAGTGTTTTCCAACTGGTTAAAGGCTGTAGATAGGAAAATGACTACTGAAAAACGAAAAGTTGTGTTGTTTGTGGACAACTGCAGTGTGCACAATGCTATCCCTCCGTTGAATCTGTGACAGTACAGTCTTTACCACCTAACACTACGACGAACCTGCAGCCCTTAGAATAAGGAATAAACGCCAAAGAAAAATACAGCTACGAAATTGTCCGAATGACAGTCCGTAATATTGACGATGACAACCCCACAACTGTGATCTATGAGAATGCTGGAAAAGCGTAAAGAAACACGAAGGAACAAACGATCGTCAATTGTTACCGAACATGTGGGTTTTCGACGACAGATGAAAATGAGCAGCTGGTGGGTTTAATACTTAAGCACGTAAAATCATAGTTTGATTCTGACACTGGATTATGGTAATTCTGATTAAAGTTTTTATTTTATACAATACTTAAAGGAGACGTCCCGTATCATTATCCTCGAATCCGATTGGACAAAAGTGGCGACTCGCTTTAGCACCGCTCACGTTTGTTTTGAAGATTTCGTGGATATAAACAACGATGTTGCAGTATCAGGATCGCTGAGAGAAGCCGAAATTGGTGACTCCGTGAAGACAGTAAAGAAAACGACAGACGAAAACGACAGGGAAAGGAGGAGAGAGACGTCGAAAAAGCCAAAGAGGCTCTCGATACAGTCAGGGTGTTCTCAACCGTCGTAATCATAGTCAATGAAATTTACTCACAGGTGATCGAAAGTTTAAAGCAAGTCAAAATTACGGACTACGTTTAAAGCCAATGATTTCTGGAAATTTTTATGTATGTACTGCGTATTCTTTTACTGAATATAATTTTCTTACGATGAAAGAACTTTATTTTAAATTAATAAATTGTTCTCTAATTTATAAGAAATAAAATAATATGCATAACAATGTGATTACTTTTTTGTACTACCTGTACTAAATACAGGCCCACACCTAGACACACGCGAAAAAATCGTGGGTTGTAATTTTTTTTTCCGGGAACCTCGTTATGTCGAACCCTCGATGTATCGAATCTCTAGGGAAGGCAAAATTCATTAGATATACGAGATTTGACTGTACAACACTCGACCCGCCACCCCCCTACCCAACTCCGTGCGTGGGTGGCGGTGGGCAGCTTTGAAATCTTCAGTTTTTTAAGTGCGCATTATGATTCTATAGAAAATCACATACGTTTTGTCTGAAGCATTTTCTTCGTTTCACCACAGATGGCGCAGTAATCTGTGGAACAGAAATGGGTCCACAATCGTAATTTACGACATGCTACGCAACGGCCCTTCAGTATCTAATGGCATGTGGGGCCCCACGTCCATGCTGCGAGGGTTGAACACGCCAGTATTTCATAACTACTAATTGTAGACTCCATTTGCAACGTTGTATTCCTCCGTCATGCCGAACAGGGGACTACTCGACGCCCCACTGTGACCGTGGCTCGAGGCGACTACTCTTCCAGTTAGAGTGTGTTCGAACGTAGTACTGCCAACTTCAATACACTTAGTGATCCTCATTTGAAATGACCGTGCGTAGGACAGAAGCATATCTGCGGGAATGTCAGTACAGAGGTTTCTGATGTCTTCAGGGGCTGTTGGCACTTGCTGGTACGCCTTATCTTTTAAAAATGCCCACAGAAAGAAATCCGGCGACCTAGCGGGCCAATTAATAGAGTCAACTCTGCCGATCCACCGACCAGTGTAAACACGGTCTAATACCTCCCGTTCTTCAGTTGCGAAAGGCTCTGGGCAGCCATCTTGCTGAAGCCACACACATAGACGAACGTCCAGGCTAACATCTTGCAGTAGTACAGTAGTTATTCCAAAAGCGTTCGATATTTGCTTCCATTTAGCGTGCCGTCGGTAAAATACGGACCAGTGAGTTTGTTCCGCTGTATGCCACACCATACGTTAACCGACAAAGAACGTTGATGGTCAAATTGCCGTAATCAGAAGGGTTTTATTATCCGAGGGTTGTGGTGCTCTGCCGCTAATACAGCTATTTCATTAGCTTCCCCTATAACACGTTTGCTTCGATTCCTTTTACCGATCTGCACGCTGCCATGGTTCACGACCTTGTAAAAGAACGAACGAGAGCGTGCTTTCTCTAGAAAATATTATGCACATTAGACAACGGCAGCCTCAACGTTTCTCTTACGCTCTCTGTAAAACAGGATCATTTCAATTTTTTCCTCAGTGGTAGCAATATTCGTCGTCCACTTGAACGTTTGTTCTCTAAATTAAAGGTAGATATGCAGGCAATGAACACTGCGCAAGTATTGAAATGTTTCAAGCCACTATCTGTCCTACCTCTGCACAGTACGTGAGCTCCAGTCGCGGTGTGCTGCCTGTTACAATATGTCATATTTCGCTACGGAGCCATGGTGGTAAGTCAAGTAGTCCCCCTGTTCGATATGTTGGAGGAATACATCGTTAGGAATGGGGTTTTCAATTAGATGTTATGAAATACTAGCCTTTCCTATCCTCGCAGCATGCCACGTGCCATTGGATAATCAAGGGCATTGAGTAGCTTGTCGTAAATTACCATGTCTATTCCTCCGATTACAGCGATATCTGTGGCGAAACGAAGAAAATGCTTCAGGCAAAACATGTAAATTTTGCCGTAGAATCGTAATCTGCAATAAAAAATGGAGGTTCCCGTTGAAGATTTCGAAGTTGCCACCCACTTACAGGGAGATATCGTGCTATATGTCCTCCGCGACAAACAAATCTGAATTATAACTTTTTTCGATCCAGTGTATAGTTTTTGAGACAGTTCAATGTCTTCAGTTAAAATGATCACTCTGTATTCTCCTTACAGTTATGCTCTCTCTCTGTGTTTAACAGCAGAATTCCTGTCGCACTTTTAATGTTGCCCTCCTTGCTTTTAATACAACGCAAGGTTGTTTTGGCTTTTCTATATGCCGAATCAGTCCTTATGACGGCTAGTTCTTTTACGATTTCTTCCCATTTTTCCTGCAACCGCTTTTCTCTTCACTTCCTGTGTATTTCATTCCTAAGTGATGAATTGTGTTGCTGTATGCCTATCATTACTTGAAAGTTTTTGTATTTCCTTCGTTCGTCAATCAACTGAAGTATTTCTTCAGTTACCCAAGATTTCTATGGAGCTGTTTCTCTTGTACCTATATTTGTCCGTCCAACTTTTGTGACTGCCATTTTTAGAGAAGTCCATCCCTCTTCATTTAACTGCCTATTAAGGGTCTCGTTATCGAACTATTTGTAGTCTCAGAGAACTTTAGACTCATCTCATCATTCCTCAGTACTTCAGTATACCACTTCAGTATGCCACTTACAGATGGCAGGCCGGGGTGGCCGAGCGGTTCTAGGCGCTACAGTCTGGAATCGCGCGCCCGCTACGGTCGCAGGTTCGAATCCTGCCTCGGGCATGGGTGTGTGTGTGACGTCCTTAGGTTAGTTAGGTTTACGTAGTTCTAAGTTCTAGGGGACTGATGACCTCAGAAGTTAAGTCCCATAGTGCTCAGAGCCATTTGAACTTTCAGATGATTTTCTTAAACTTCAGTCTGTTCTTCTCTTCACCATTACGAAATTGTGATTTGAGTTTACATTTACGTCTGGGTAAGCCTTAGAACCCAGTATCGGCTTTCTTAATCTTTGTCTGACGATGATGTAATCCATATGGAATCTCTGTGCCTCTTCGAAGTATTCCTCCCCTTGTGATTTTTGAACAGTGCTATTACTAGCTGAAATTTACTGCAGAACTCAATTAGTCTCTCTTTCCTCTCTGATCCCTATTACCAAACCCACACTCTTCTGCTATTCCTCCTCCTACTATTCAGTTCAAATCTGCCATGGTTATTAGATTATCATCTCCGTTTACACACCTAGTTACTCGTTCAATGTCCTCATCCACTTTTTCTGTCTCCTCATATTCTGTTTGTTGCGATATCGTCGAGCGTACCTGAATTATTGTAGTTGCGGTGGTTTGATCTCGATTCTGATAACAACAATCTTATGCTGAATGCAGTAACTCACTCCCTGCTGTACCTTCCTATTCGTAACAAATCATACGTCCCTTCTAATATTTACTGCTGCTGTTGATATTGCCTTATATCCACCTGCCCAGAAATTCTTGTCTTCTTGCTATTTCGCCTTTCCACTGCACCTAGATTGAGCTAGCCTGTACCCAGCCTCTGAACGGGCTCCCGAGGGGAGAAAGAGGACAGTCTGAGGTTAGTACTGCAGGACCAAAAGGGGAGTAGTGCCGCAGACACTCAAGTCTCCGTGTTAGCCAAACACGTATTCACAAGAATGTAGTGATACCCTTTGAGAATCGGTGGTGTCGTTATATACATATAATGAATAAAAAGTAAGAAAACGGGGACTATAATTACGTGAAATAAACACTCAGACACATATGTAAAAGCAATAATATTCCCAAGGATTACCTGTCAGGTGGAACATAAAACTTATTAAGCCTAGAACTTTGCAGATATCGTAATTTGACGTAATTTGGCCCTAGAGAATATCTAAGTATATTGGTAAAAATCTGAAGATCTTTTCAGATTGTGTAATAAGAACTCAATTGTTAATTATGTTGATAAAGTACTATCTTAAATATTTTCTTATATCTTGTCTTGAAGTTAGTGTACTTTATAAAAGTGAGGGGTAAGTTGTAGCCTTGTTACGAATTGCATGTTACAGTTAAAGAATACGTATGGAGCAATTTAGGTGTTCTGTAAGTTGATACAGAAAGACGAAGTTGCTATGACGAGAAATATGTACGAGAAGTTAACTATATTATATTAAGTATTCCTGGATTGGCGAAACTACACCAGTCATTCACTTGGAAATTAGGCTCAGTTCCAGCGTTATTAACAAAAGATGATGAACCGGGTACATCAACAAAACCTATACTGTATTGTAGAAGAGAAGCCCTCTCTTGCAGAAACTGAACGTTAAAGATGATGAGCGTCTTCCTGATTACTGTCTACACATTAAGCATGAAACATGAGAGTGACTAACTGCCCATAATATTTCACACTGGATGTCTTATAATAAAATGGTTTTTAGCAGTGGAGGGTGAACCTTTGACAATGCCAGCCACTCGTACTGGCAAAACGTCAGGAAGATCGTTAAACAGCGGCCGATGATCCCGACACAGAAGCCAGCAGAGCATTACAGTCTTGTGTCCCGCCAGACTTTTGTTTAAAGTACAATGGATTGTGGTGCAATATGTTTGTAGAAAAGTTCAAAACTAAATAGAAAACACCTGATTTTTTTTTTAAAGAGTCGAACTCCCCTGTAGAAAACAGTTTCAAACTTCTAATTGCTTTACAAATACGTTAGTGTGTTCAATGTTTGACGTTAACCTTGTAAGTGAAAACAACGTTTAAAAAGATCTGAAATTACAGTTGCAAGTTTATAAGTGCTCTCAAATACTGGTTGAATATAATCTGTAATCTGGATATTTGCACACTGTGAATTATGGTGCCTCAAGACACATACGCAGATTCCAACAATAATACTTGTCTTATTCTTCATGAGTAGATTGTGGCAGCATTTAAAATTTTTAAATTTGCTCAGTAATTATGCAAGATATTGAAAATCAAATTTTTGTTGCTGCTGAAAGCTGCTACATAGTCAACATGGAACAGGGACTGTGTGGTAAGGCCCATGAGCTTTGAACCAGTACAAACAATTCAGCCAAGATGAGTTATGGAGGGGGTAGGGGGGATAAAAGTGACACAAAAATATTTACAATAAGATTTTAAATACTGTCACAATGTGCTCGTGAACATGTACAATCTTATGTTAAAAGTTTAACACACTGTGACAAATATTATAGTTAGGAACTGTGTATGTCGTGAAAAACGTTAACTCACAGCATGTAGTTATCAAGATTATATTCATCCAGTATTTGAGAACACTTACTAACTTGCAACTAACTTTACACACAATTTCAAACCTTTTCTAAACTTTTTCTCGTTAATGAAAATCACAGAAGATGCTGGAAATGGCCACAGTTTACGTCTTTACAGCGCTGTGCTCGACTCATCAAACTGTGAGACACGCGAAGTAGTTCAGTCTGAACAATACCAGTGTTTCGCTGTAGCTATTCCAATATGTAAGGACTGTTTTGAGTACACCTGACTTTTCAGTTTGCCCCACATGTAAAATCACAGAAAGAGACCAGATGATCCGCGTGGCCAGGAGATCACATTGATGTTGTTGATTGTTCTCTTCTCACTGAACACCTCGAGCACTCGTGACAAGTTTATCAAGGCAGTGTGTGCTGCTGCTGTGCTTGCTGAAAATTTCCCTACAGTCATTCATCTTCTGTGAATTAATTCGCATATGGATTAAACAGTTTCAGGACTTACCGATTAGCATTAACAACTAAGTGCAGGAATCGTGTAACATTCAGGCCACCAGCCATTGTGCACCAAACACCAGTCTTGAGATTACACAAATGCTCTTTAAGGTTTTGTTAGGGATTTTCCGGCGCAAAATGGTGCATGATTTGTGAGTTCACATATCCTCACAGGCTGTCTCAGGTCTCATCCGAAGAAATGAAAACCCACAGATGTGAAAATCCTGAATCCACCTCACGCAGAAACCACCAGCAGAATACAACACACAATACTTCGTTTGGATAATAGCTCAAGCATAGCAGTAAATCTGTGAACACGCTGGTGCAGGTCAGTTTTGATAATGAGATTTTCACTCTGCAGCGGATTGTGCGCTGATATGAAACTTCCTGGCAGATCAAAACTGTGTGCCGGACCGAGACTCTAACTAGGGACCCTTGCCTTCCGCGGGCAAGTACTCTACCAGTTTGGAAGGTAGGAGACGAGGTACTGGGAGAACTGAAGATGTGAGGACGGGTCGTGAGTCGTACTTGGGTAGCTCAGTTGGAAGAGCACTTGCTCGCGAAAGGCAAAGGTCTCGAGTTCGAGTAGCTGTCCGGCACACAGTTTTAATCTGCCAGGAAGTTTCAGTTTTGATAATGTTTGTACATGACACTCTATTAATTCCCAGATAAACGGTGTTCAGATTTTATCAGACTTTGTTCTAAGCTTTCCCCCATTCGAGCCTGTTTTCTGTGTTGGAATTCTTTTAGAATAGTTACGGTTTTTATTCGCTACAGAGCCAGTTTCGCTCCCCTTTTCTAGTAAATTTTGCAGACTTTGCTGGATGTTTTGCCAAGACTCTTCCAGTCTTAAACTCTGGTGCAAACAGGTCTGCACACTTTTTCCATGAACTGTGCTTTGCAGCCGGCCGGAGTAGCCGAGCGGTTCTAGGCGCTACAGTCTGGAACCGCGCGACCGCTGCGGTCGCAGGTTCGAATCCTGCCTCGGGCATGGATGTGTGTGATGTCCTTCGGTTGGTTAGGTCTAAGTAGTTCTGAGTTCTAGGGGACTGATGACCTTAGAAGTTAAGTCCCATAGTGCTCAGAGCCATTTTGTGCTTTGCGTACCACTCGCCAGTGAACAAACGCTGTTTAACATGAGCACCATTTTGCATTGCACTCCAGTGGTCGCTAAACACGCCTTCTCCTTTCACTCACGCAAATGTAATGACACAGGCTAGTACTCGGGACAGAGTTTGTAGGAGATGCGCATGTGCAGACATGTGATGGCAACCGACTGGTGCATCGAAATCACGGTTTCCAGTATTTTCTGTGATGGACAGTTCCCGTGTTCGTTAACAAAGGCTGGTTCAGTGTCAGTCTTATAAATGTTTTTGGACCAGTTTTATTTTGCTCATCCTGCCATATAGCGGTCAGTCGGAATGTTTACCTAATACTCTCAGTTTATAATGACTTTTACATCGTCCCCTAACCACGTGGAACATTCGATTGGAGAAAATCGCTCTTGTATTTGTCCGTTATGTAGATCCTTATAGTGAGTTCGGCCAACAGCTCATCTCTTGCCTTCCTTCCCGGGGGTCTGTTGAGAGGACACGACCCAGGTTACCCAAAACTACCAACTATCGACCCCAGGTTACTATGCCTAGAGTGGACTGCTCTGTTCTACTCGTGAGAACTGACTGTTGTGGCGGGGTCATTGGGCAGTCTTGGCCGTTCTCTTGTGGCTCACCTGTGTTCGTATTCAGGGACCTCAGTTTTACGGGCGGAGCGCGTTTTTGGTCTTCAATGATGGTGCAGAGTACGTGTCAACATTATCAGATTCTGTTGTGATGTGTGCGGCAGTCCAACCATTTAGATGAAAATGTGTAATGACAGCATGAAACTCGGTTTTCTCCATTTTCAATCGCATTCAATACAATGACCAATTCAGACGGCTATCAACAATGAACTGTACACTTTACATCGTTGAAATTCTTTATACGACCCTTGGAATAATCAAGCTTACAAACCATGAAGGCACAACATCCTTTCACGGAAATTTACCAGACTTATTATCAAAGCACCCTCGTATTTTGACTATTGGGCTAATCATCTTCGTCACTTGCTGTAAGCAATGGTTCTGTGTGTAATTACTACCTATTATCCAAAAATCCTAAACATATCATGTAATGTCATTATTAATAGGCAAATATTACTTTCCTTGTAAGAAGGAAAACTCCAATATTATCACTTTCTCGAAACACATTTCATCCGAAAGGCAACGAAACGAGGGAATACTAAAAATGTAAAAGCTATGAATAAAAACAGAAAACTGCAACCAGTCGCTACGTTGAAATATTCATTCATTTCCATAAACTAATTTTCGAACGTTTGGAGGCTCTATTTCAGATATGCCACATGGAAGTTACAAGCCTATTTCCGCAACGTGATGCTGGGTACTGACTCTGTGACAAGAATATGGAGAAACAAGACGTAAATGTATCGCCAAGAGTAATAGTCATAAAGCGAGTTGCACCGAAAATGAATTCTGTTGAAACCTCCATTGGGGTTGCCAACTGGCTTCATGTTACTCATTTTTCATCATGAAATCTACCAGCACCCTGGTGCAAGCCATTCACTCAAAGATACTGTGTGACATTCTTCGTTCAGAGACAATTATGTGCTTCTCTGTGAATTAAATACAATCATTGTATGGGCAAGTACTTCAGTTTAAACTGATATTAACATGAATGACGAAAAATAGTGTTACAATAGTTGCAGATACAGAGAATTCCAGCTATATGCGCTGCCTGACAGCATAAGTGAGCACCTGGGGCGGGGGAGGGGGGGGGGGGGCGTGAGGAGGAGGAGGAACGAAATGAAAATTTGCCTGTTGAGAGAGTACATGGTGTGATTACAAAATCGAGTCAAAATTACAAAGAACTTGCCACTGCGAGCCAATTTAACAGTATGACGTTGCACCCCGTCTGGTCCGGATGGATGCACTGATTCGGTCGGGGCGGACATAATAAAGCCGTTGTTTCCTCTCTTGAAGCAAGCTGGCCCACAACTGATCTTTGATATCTTGGATAACGGCACTGGCGCAGAGTTGATGACAGGGCTGGTTCCACACATGTCGAGGGCAGGTCTGGCGATCTTGCTGGCCACGTGAGTACCACAGCATCATGCAGACAGTTCATAGAGACATGTACCATGTGTGGAGAATCATTTTCTTGTTGAAAAATGACACCACGATACTGTCGCATGAGAGGTAACCTAATTTCGTAAACGGCTGCTATCAAGTACCCTTCCCTATTCGTACTCCAGGTTGGACTATATGAAGACGCAGGACATCCATGAAACAGCGTTGTGCCGTCTCAGTTCCTCAATCACTACCACCGGTGACATGAAGTCAATAGCCGGTAGCTCCTCACACCATGCTGTCTGCAGTAACACCGCCGTGCTTCCCCAAAAATTCCTGGTGCGGCTACTGCAAGTCTGCGACCAGTGGTGCGTGATGATACAGAATGTTGTAGGGAGTCAAGGTCTTATCAGAATAGTAATAAGACCTACCAAAAGCTTCATTAGCTACCTCACCAATACGATTGGTGCTAAAAGCAATCACATTACGAGAATCGAATCTCTCCAGCCCAGCAGCAGCAGGAGCACGGCTGCCAGTT
The DNA here is from genome assembly GCF_021461395.2 of Schistocerca americana. Lineage (NCBI taxonomy): Eukaryota > Metazoa > Arthropoda > Insecta > Orthoptera > Acrididae > Schistocerca > Schistocerca americana. Next base: position 378,326,395 of record NC_060120.1, on the reverse strand, counting down.
GTTACAAGGGCAACAGTAAGCCAGCCGTCAGCATGACTAAATATATCATTATTAACAATATTAAAATTAAAATTACTGCCCACAGATGCTCATGTTCTCAGATGACAGGTGCAAATTTGTGGGAAATACAATGTGCTTGGTGCACAATATGGCTTCCCTCTCTTGTAATGTTCAGCTCTGGTCTAGAGTAACTTTGATGACGAGTAAATCTGCCCTCACGTTCCCATGCAATCTATACTGAAGCACCCAGAAACTGATATAGGCGTGCGTATTCAAACACAGAGATACGTAAAAAGGCACAATACGGCGCGGCGGTCAGCAACGCCTATATAAGACAACAAGAGTCTGGCGCATTTGTTAGCTCGGTCACTGCTGCTACAGTGGCAGGTTATCAAGATTTAAGTGAGTTTGCACGTAGTGTTATAGTCGGCGCACGAGCTATGGAACGCAGCATCTCTGAGGTAGCGATGAAGTGGGAATTTTCCCGTGCCACCATTTCACTAGTGCACCGTGACTATCAGGAATCCCGTAAAACATCAAATCTCCGACATCGCTGCGTCCGGAAATAGATCCTGCAAGAACGGGACCAACAACAACTGAAGAGAATCGTTCAACGTTACAGAAGTGCAACCCTTCCGCAAATTGCTGCAGATTTCAGTGCTGGGCCATCAACAAGTGTCAGCGTGCTAACCATTCTACGAAACATCATCGATATGGGCTTTCGGAGCCGAAGGCCCACTTGTGTCCCCTTAATGACTGCACGACACAAAGCTTTACGCCTCGCCCAGGCCCGTCATCATCGACATGGGACTGTTGATGATCGGAAACATGTTGCCTGGGTTAGACGAATGTAGTTTCAAATTGTATCGAGCGGATGGACGTGTATGGGTACGGAGACAACTTCATGAATCCATGGACCCTGCATGTCAGCAGAGGACTGTTCAAGCTGGTGGAGGCTCTGTGATGGTGTGGGGTGTGTGCATTTGGAATGTTATGACCCCTGATAGTCTAGATACGATTCTGACAGGTAAGCATCATGTCTGATTACCTGCATCCATTCATGTTCATTGCTCAATCTGACGGACTTGGACAATTACAGCAGGACAATGCGACACCCCACCAGTCAAGAATTGCTACAGAGTGGCTTCAGGAATACTGTTCTGAGCTTAAACACTTCCGCTGGCCACCACATTCCCCAGACATGAATATTACTGAGCCTATCTGGGATGCCTTGGAACGTGCTGTTCAGAAGAGGTCTCCACCTCCTCGTACTCATATGGAATTATGGACAGCCCTGCGGGATTCATGGTGTCAGTTCCCTCCAGCGCTACTTCAGACAGTAATCGAGTCCATGCCACGTCGTGTTGCGGCACTTCTGCGTGCTCGCGGGGACCCTACAAGATGATAGGCAGGTGTACCAGTTTCTTTGGTTCTTCATTGTAAAAGGAGACTGTCACAGTCGAATACTCCATAAGTCATGATATTGCACGATTCCACCAGCTGGGCAAATGCAGACCTTCGATGAAGCCCCTGTTCAAACTCTGTCCGGTGCTGACAATGCTTTCTCAAATGAACGCGCGGCATCTCCGACTACTTCACAGTTATCACACCCTCTACATATCCTCCCAGTACTAGTAACAACAATAAACACGAACGACACTAACGCACTTTGGTGGCGTCTACCTGTCACAGACAATTGCAAATATGAGTGGTGTGTTCATGTACAATGTCCCATTGACATTCGACCGTGTACTTCACGTCTTTCATCAGGCTGATGTAACCAGTATTAGTGCAGATACTTCAGTTGGTCGCTGAGGACGGTGTACGTCGGTATTTACGCCATTTGTAGACTAATAATTTCAGCTGTTACAAGTCGTATGTTTTTAGGTTGGGTAGTACCTCCTAGAACATGTGGCAAGAGCAAACCTTTAATGCTTATTTTCCCCTGGACAGCAGATCAGGTATTGAAGGGTGGACACATGGACGCAAAATGGCTAGTCTATACTTATGGGACAGTTAAAACCGTGCGGAAAACATCAGGTAGTAAATTATGGGACATGTCTGTTGGAAGACTGTTCAGCACAGATAAAAAACAAACAACACACTGATGTATGTTCGCATTAAGGTACCGCATATAAGAATATCTGTACTCATAAGTGTTCTTACATTAACATGGTATGGAATTATTAATTATTGTCTTATGATAAACATACATCCGCTTTATTGTAACTAACACAGTAATATGTACATGAGCATTAAACACATTTTTTGAACAATGGAAAGCTTTGTTACTTAGGTACATAGCACAAGAATTATTGTCCGCTAGGTTACTGGGTGTTATTTATAGTGACAGTCATTATATATTTAGGTGCACAGTGAAAAGAGAGTAATCTGCCGTCACCTGGCAAACACATTGGAAACTGCCAGGAGGATACCAACTACAAAGGTGTCCATATTTTCGCAGAGTTCGTTTTTCTATACAGCTCCCCATATAGCTAATTCTCATAGCGATAAATTAAAGTCGTGTTATCCATCTTCTTGTCATGGAGCCAGTACCCAGCATCACGTTACGGGAATAAACATGTAACTTCATATGCTCCATCTGGAGATGAGCCTCAAAGGTTCGGAAAGTAATTTATGGGAATAGACGAATGTTTAAAAGAAAGAGAAAAACCGAGCGATTTCATTTTCAGTGTTATATTCAAAAGATAGTCATGGGTTTTTATAGTCCATTACCTTAAACATTATGTCATCCCGCTCAGTGAGTTCATTACGGAGACAAAACTAGATCAACGTTGTCCTGGCTGAACTAACTATTCCGCCGGCCGTGCGGTTCTAGGCGCTACAGTCTGGAGCCGAGCGACCGCTACGGTCGCAGGTTCGAATCCTGCCTCGGGCATGGATGTGTGTGATGTCGTTAGGTTGGTTAGGTTTAATTAGTTCTAAGTTCTAGGCGACTGATGACCTCAGAAATTAAGTCGCATAGTGCTCAGAGCCATTTGAACCATTTGAACTAACTATTCCGGCATCGCGTAAAGTAACTTACAGAAGCCTCAGACAAAACCAGCCTAGGAGGCCAGATGGGATTTAAACTCAGTTATTATCTAATGAAAACCCAGTACCTTAACCAACGCAGGAGTCCACTTTTTCATAACAACTAATAATTCACCATTTCTGACCTCAAACGCCTGAATTTTTAACACTTAATTTCGTAAGTTCATAATATGCAGAATACCTTACTTTGAGGAGCCAGTCCCATACTCCGTACTGCATATATACCCAAATGCCCCCATATGATGCATGGCGGAGAGTACCTTCTACCACTACTAGACATTTCTTTTCCTGTTACACTCGCAAATGAATGAATCAAAAACAACTGTCTATAAGACACGCTCCGAATTTTATTATTTATTTTGTCTTGTCTCGTATTAGCGGACATTACGCGATGTGTATGTTGGCGGCAACAGAATCTTTTTGCAGTCAGCTGTAAATCCTGGTTCCCTAAATTTTCTCAACAGAGTTTCGGGAAGAGAACTTTGCCTTTTTACGAGGTTCCCATTTAAGTTCACGAAATATCTCCGTAATACTCGTGTGTTGGTCGAACCCATCTGTAGAAAATCTAGCAGGACGACTGAATTGCTTCGACGTCTTTCTTTAGTCCGACCTGTTGGTGATCAACAAACACTCGAACGGTCTTCAAGAACGAGTCGCACTATTGTTCTATACGCAACCTCCTTTATAGCTGAGTTGCACTTTCCTAAAATCCTCTAAGTAGACTGAAGTCGACCACCTACCTTCCCTACAACTGACCTTAGGTGCTCGTTCCATTTCATATCGCTTTTCAAAGTTACAGCTAGATATTTAATCGACCTGATTGTGTAAAGCAGCATACCACTAACACAGTAATAGAGCATCACATGATTGTTTCTCCTACTCACCTACATTTAATTAGAATTTTCCGAATTTAGAGCAAGTTGCCATTAATCACACGAAATTGAAATCTAAGTCATCTCACGTCTTTCTACAGTCACTCAACGACGATACTACCCCTACACTACAGCGCCATCAGCAAGCAGTCGCAGATTACTGCTCATCCTCTCTGTCAGGTCATTTGTGTATACAGAGAACAATAGGGGCCCTATCACACTTCCCTGGAGCACTTCTTACGTTAACCGTGACGAACACTCACCGCCGAGGACAACGTACTGGGTTCTATTACTTAAACTGCCTTGTAGCCACTCAGATAATTGTATGGGGACCTATTCTGTATGCTCGAACCTTCATTAGATGCGTGTGTCCACTAGCAAGTAAACTTCCGCAAGTGGCTTACAGAAGCTACTTCTGCAAGTTCTTTGACGTGAAACACTCCCAGCAAGTCGATTTCTGTAGGTTTCGTTAACTTGCAGAAGTAGCTTCCGCAACTTAGTGGAAACAGTTTCTTGCTTCTTGCTGCAAGTACCTGCCGAACTTGCCACTTCCTGCAAATTTATTGTGTGTGTTCAATAACGCCACGAAAACGTCAGTGTCGAAAACGAGAATGGAGCAAAGCCAGACGGGCGAAAACAAATTTAACGTTGGAGCCCTTGTACATATACCGGGTGTCGCTTCTGTGGGTCATCTCTGGTGTTCGGCAGATATTTGCAATTTAGTGTTTGCATCGTGTAGCTGGCGTCAGACCAAACAAATGCTGCTCATGACGTCTTTCATACGACGGCCAAGCGTCGACGAAAAATGATTTTTAAATAGGAATATTACGTTCCCATTCGAAAAAAAACGGTCCTTTATTGGTCAAGTGCGTTACTCATTCTACCGATGTGTGTGAAAGTGGCAGTATAACAGAAGGAATAACCACGACTCCAGCAGCGCCTGTGTGTGGCGATCGCAGTCAGCGCGGGCCACGATGCTCTCGCTGTTGGAGTTTTCGTGTTTTAATGTCTATGTTAACACTCGTCGATAAAACCAATAGCGTAATAGACTAATTCGAGACCGCTCTGTCGAAGGGCAAGCAAAATTACACTTTAAAAATCATCTTTTTTGTAACAGGGAACAAACTGACGCTCATTATCGAAGCTGGCCATCGCAAGAAAGACGTGATGAGCAGCATTTGTTTGGCCAGACTCCAGCTCGTATTACTGCAAAGTACATTGGTTAAGTCAAGAGGCATACCTGGAACAGTTTTTCGATTTAAAACTCACTGTATTTTTAATTTATGATGGAAAATGGGGTGCAGAAACGAAAATTAGAACATCCAGAATGGATTGCAGACTTCTCATTTCAATGGACTTGGTTGCACACTGCTCCTAGTAAGACATTGCAAGGTAGCTTCGTTCAGACTTCACGGGGATGTAGTAAATAGTGTTGTACAAGGTACACAGTGTGACGAAGTCCAGTTCCCTAAGCTCACTGGCATTAAAGAAAATGCGAGGTTCGAAGAATTCGTATTGGCCTTGAAAGAATTACAAGGATAGTTTTATAAAGGTTTCGGAACACTGTCAGTCTTGCATCTGTTTTCAAGCTTTCTTCGAGATCGTTTGCCGTTTCAGTTTAAAGCGCCCCTGTGCACGGGCAAATGTAATTGATTGACCTGCAAGGTAATTCCAGTTTTAACGAGAAATCTTTTTAATTTAAAATTGTCCAGGACATCTACATTAATTTCCTCAGGTAGAGTTTCAAAGTCTCCCTAATGAGTTCAAATGGCTCTGAGCACTATGCGACTTAACTTCTGAGGTCATCAGTCGCCTAGAACTTAGAACTAATTAAACCTAACTAACCTAAGGACATCACACACATCCATGCCCGAGGCAGGATTCGAACCTGCGACCGTAGCGGTCGCTCGGCTCCAGACTGTAGCGCCTAGAACCGCACGGCCACTCCGGCCGGCCCATAATGAGTGCTACAACATTTCTACACATTTGTGTGAAACACCTTTTCTCGATTATGGAACTAAATATGTCACTATTACGTGGCAACCTGAATGCGAAACTGTGAAATTTTCTGCGTCTGTTTGTATGCCGACAATTTGTACTAGATAAAAATTATATTGTCTTCATCGCTCCGGAAATGATTAAATAACATGAAAATTTGTTTTGTTTGTGGTCTGTGTTGTTGAAAAATGTGAAACATAAAATAAACTCGTACGCAGTGCAACTGCAGTGCCATTTAAATGCGGCGCGTTTGCTGATTTCCTCTCTCCGCCCCCTACCCTCGCCCCCCTCCCTACCCCCCCCCCCCCCCCCCCGCCCCCCCGCCACGCAACCCATCATCCCGTCTTAACGGCTTCAACTGTACGAGCACGCTTTCTGTCCGCTCCAAATTCTCAGCTCATCGTACACTACTACGTTGCTTACGGGCGCTGCATCAAAAGCTGTATTGAATCTGTCTGCTGCCCTTCATCCATGGTTCACGGTATGTCATGTGAGAAAAGGGCAAGGTGAATTTCGCTCGAGAGAAGCCTTTGAAATCCGTACGGATGGATGCATTTCTGTCTCAAGGGGGGGGGGGGGGGGGGAATGTTGCATTATAATCGTAGAATAAGCTCAAGAATTCTGTAGCCAACCGACGTTGATTACGGTTTCTAGCTACAGGACATTGTTTGACGTCGACGCTGCAGACAGACAGAGCTCAATGTTTCTCTGGAGCAGAGGCTTCCCTAACCGGCAGTAGATGGATACAGGGAGAGAGCTGGAGCGCCGTGGCCGGCTGGCTGTCGCTCCAGAGACGGATAGGCGGCGGCGGCCGACACGCACGCCGGAAAATCCGATAGCCACGTCCCGCTTCATCCGCCCCGACACACATCCATTTCCATTCCCAATGTTTGATTCAACAACTTTCACTCACTCCCGGCAACAACAGTTCTCTCTGATTTACGGCTGCCGCCGGACAGCTTCATTAATCCTTCAGTGCGCACCATGAATAGGCAAACGGTCAACCGTTTCCCGATAAACGAGTAACAGCCCTTTACAGCTTCCATCGACAAGTAGTTCTTATTTCGTCCGCCTGCTGCCACCCAAATGTCCTATTAGAGGTAATTTTAAGCTAAGCCCTATCGAAACTCAAATTTGGTGAATTCCATTTAATAATAAACGGACAGAAAAAAATCGCAACACTAATGTAGAGTTAATGCAATTTCGGGAATACATTTGTTTAGGTAACATATTTAAGTAATTAACATTGCAAGATCACAGGTTAATGTAAGTGCGAGTTAAGTCATTGCAAATGTGAAATCCTGTACATCAATAACCGGTGTAACCGCCAGAATGTTGAATGCAAGAATGCGGACATGCATGCATTGTGTTGTATAGAAGCCGGATGTCAGTTTGTGGGACGCAGTTCCATGCCTGTTGTACTTGGTCAATCGTGGGATGGTTGATTCTGTTTGTTGTTGATGTTGAAGTTATTTTCCGGTGATGCCCATATGTGCTCGATTGGTGATCGAGCAGGCCAAGGCAACATATCCATACTTTGTAGAGTATATTGGATTACAACATCGGTATGTGAGCGAGCGTTATCCTGTTGAAAATCACCCCTTGGAAAGCTGTTCATGAATGACAGCACAACAGGTCGAATCACCAGATTGACATACAATTTTGAAGTCAGGTTGCATGGGATAACCACGGGAGTGCTCCTGCTGTCATACGAAATCACACCCAAGACCATAACTCCCGGTGTTGGTCCAGTGACTATCACGCAGACAGGTTCTAACCAACACACGGCCATCACTGGCATTGAGGGAGAATCAGTTTTCATCAGAAAACACAACAGCCCCTCATCCTGACCTCCAGTGAATTCAAAAATAGTGGTGGTTTGGGCTCAGTGGAATGCACGTTACAGGGCGTCTGTCTCGGAGCTGCTATTGAAGTAACCGACTTTTAAGAGTTAGTTGTGTCGCTGTGGTGCCAACTGCCGCTCAAATTATTGCTGCAGATGCAATACATTGGACAGAGCCATACGCCAAACACAATGGTCTTCCCTGCCACCGAACGACTGGTCCCGGCGGAGGTTCGAGTCTTCCCTCGGGCATGGGTGTGTGTGTTTGTCCTTAGGATAATTTAGGTTAGGTGGTGTGTAAGCTTAGGGACTGATGACCTTAGCAGTTAAGTCCCGTAAGATTTCACATACTTTTTTCACCAAGCGAGGTGGTGCAGTGGTAGCACACTGGGGCCCTATTCTATATCGTTAATACCGATCGGTGTAGTAGGTTAGTCTCGGTAGTGACGTCATTTTCGGTTCTATATCGAAATATCCTATTCAGTAAGCTTCTAAGGCCTGTTACTGAACGGTGCTCCCACCGATTTTACGACAATTGTACCGCGAGGTTTTGGATTTCGGTGTGGCCCTGTCGATTGGTGAGCTGTGCTTTATGTACACCTATAATTTGTTATATTAAACATATTTAGCGTTTTTAGCTTTGGATTTAGTGATTGTGTTACTAAAGAATCACCAGAGGACGCATCCGGTTGGAAAGTAAGTTCATAATAGACTATTTTCCTTTGTTAGAAATATGGTTAGTTTAAGTTGTTACGGTGAATGATTACATAAAAAAAAAACGTTTTCGGTCAATATTCTCTCAAAATACGTTTTATTTTTATGCAAATAAGGGTTTAAAGATCATTTAATATCAAGACATCGGCTCTGCTTACGTATATTACATGGGTGTGAACTGACGTAACTAGTGACTTCGTGTACATTTTCCCACAAATGGTTTAGTTAGTAACTATCGAAACGTGTTTACATCTTTCAAGTAACAATGGTAAGCAGTTGTGTGGTGCCTGATATTGGAAACTTTCCAAACTATCACGCATTTATGACTTACGCAGCACCATTTGGCAATGAAGTCAGCCTACGTTCCTACACACAATAGTACGAGAACTGAACCCTGCCTTTCTGTTGCTTGGCGTGGCAAAGTAGATACTGAAGTTATGCGATACTGAAGATCACGGGTTCACGCACGGATGGGAGCAATTTTTTTTTCCTCTTCATGTATGTAACACGTTCTGAGACATTGTTATTCGTGTAAATTAAGATTTTTCTGCAATATTCGTTATTACTTACATGTAAGAGCGCACGTCCTTAGTAATGATTTCGTGACTTCTGTTTAAAAAACGAAATTTGAATTGCTGTGAGTGCAACAACCGACAGTGACCTTTATATTTTTTTTGTCTGAAATAATTCACCATTTTTTCCGAATATGTAGCGCTTTCCGAGTATGCGGTTAGACAGGAATGTAAGAGCACAACCTTTATATTTTTTCTTGTCAGAAATAATTCACCATTTTTTTCGAATATGTAGCGATTTCCGAGTACGCGGTTAGACAAGAATCTAAGAGCACAAATTACTGAGAATGTAACTAGCAGCAGTCATCTTCATAAACTTGCTTGTCACAAGTATTTATCTGCGATCGAATCCTCAACAACAGTAGACGGAGATGGAAGATCTCCGCCGTAATATTTTTAGGCTCTAGCACCATATAAGAAACATTTTCATTCATGAGATGCAGGAGCTCTTGAAAATGCGTTTTTTCAATCTTGTTTTTAAGGCCCAAATCGTTGACGTATCTTATAGGGAAGTGGGCTGCTTAATCATTTGGATCTCTAGGAGCGAGTTATATCCACATTCTGTTTATATTCTTATTCTTTGAAACTCTCGAAATCAAATTTTCGGGTGTTTTTATAGATGTATTAGTACACTATTCATAACTTATTTTCCGAAACGTAAAATCCAAAACACCGTGTCAGTGTGAATGAGAATAAGATGATATAATGCGACAATCTGCAGAATACAGTCAAATACGAAATCGTTATTATACATGCATGGAAACTGTAAAAATTTCTATGCATTTCAGCTGAGATTCGTGGAAATGTATACATTGCGCCTGATACTGTTAAAGAGGAGGCAAGAGCGATGAAGGCAGGCACGTCAGCTCGATGGAATACGGCGTCATTCGTTATGGCAAGGTAAACTAAATTTTCTGTACTTCGAAGAATAGCACGCCTGTGTCGTCTGCTAGCCGCTTTGTGTTCGTGGCGCTGTGCGCGCTGCAGTGCGCATGCCCGGATCTGCGGCCGCTTGCTTTTGATTGCCTTGCGACGCGAACCGACAGCAGCGCTTCGGTTCTCTAGAATAATGCAAGGGCTCTAATTCGAGTACTAGACCGTTCGGTGCTCTTGAGTACCGAAACGATCGGCGGAAGGATACAGAGTAGGCACCCTGGACTCGCATTCGGGAGGACGACGGTTCGAACCCGTCTCTGGCCATCCTGATTTAAGTATTCCCTGATATCCCTAAATCGTTTGAGGCAAATGCGGGGATGGTTCCTTTGAAAGGGCACGGCCGATTTCCTTCCCATTCCCTCGATAATCCGAGCTTGTGCTCCGTCTCTAATGACCTCGTTGTCGACGGGACGTTAAACACAAATCTCCTCCTCCTCTTCCCTCTCAGTAGTGACACGTGGCCGTCCGGAATCCAGTTTTCTTGCGACCGATATTCTTACGTTCTCGTAACCACTCCGGCCAGCAGTCATGTTCAGTGGCTACATTTCAGTCTTTCTGCAGTATCGCAGAACGAACATGCAGCTTCTCTTAGCCCTATTAAACGACCTATTTCAAACTCAGTGAGGTGTCGATAATGGCGTGTTTGTCGCCATAAGGGCATTCTTGATTAACATGAACTCACTACGTCCAATCTCAAAGATAAATATCGTTCACAATCGTTACAGCGCGTGTCTAAAGCATACCTGACGTGCATTCTCATAGTGGCGTTACTAGCACCACTCTAATCTTTCAGATTAGAAACAGGTGTACCAACTTTGGTTTGTGCTGCACAACTTGTTCTTGGTGTTGAGATTTTTTTTTTTTTCGGTGTATTTTGCTATCGTGTCTAAACATCATTCTGGGAAGATAAGTAGCCTGCTAAGCGTGTACATATGCTTGATGAAGAATTTTTGACGTCATCTAATATACAACGGGTTATCCACATAAACACTTGCAGTAGCTTTACAAGAATAAGACCACAGAGCTTCCTTCAACATTAAAGTCTTGTAAGCAATAACATCACGAGGTGGAGTACTGTCCAGAGATGTACACAATGATTTGTCCACAGCAATAGCTGGACTAGCAGAGACGAATACTACCAAACAAATGGTTCAAATGGCTCTGAGCACTATGCGACTTAACTTCTGAGGTCATCAGTCGCCTAGAACTTAGAACTAATTAAACCTAACTAACCTAAGGACATCACACACATCCATGCCCGAGGCAGGATTCGAACCTGCGACCGTAGCGATCACGCGGTTCCAGACTGAAGCGCCTTTAACCGCACGGCCACACCGGCCGGCTATTACCAAACAGTCTTGGATTGCTGGCTGCTATGTAACCGATTTCTTCTTTCCTTTTTAGCTGCAGTACTTGATATTTCGCAAAAAAGCAGCCCAGGCCGCAATATTGGTAAATTATTTATTTCTAACTTCAGTAATCGGTTTAGCTCTACACAATAAACTTCAGGCCGGAGGCGCCAGATGACTCGAGGAGCCGGTTCACAGAGATGCTGTGAGCATCAACTGGTACATGTCACCAGCTGGACTGTCAGTTGGTCATCTCACGTCATCTGGAACCTCTGGTCCGAAACCGGTTGAAATAAATAGTTTGTTGCGATTTGGACTGTTTTGTAACATATGCGTGATTGTAGTTGTGGATTCTACAGCAGACTTAGATCTTCACTTGGGGGATCCAAATCAAAGATCAAAAATGGAGTTTCCCTCTGCGATTTTGGAGAGGAGACGATGGATGACTCACCTGCTGGACAACACCTTTTGCACTCTATAATGCAACGTAGAAGACAACACTGAACGTGGCGCCACTAAATAATGATCTAATTTGCTTTAACAGTTGCCCTTACACAGTAGTGACATGTTCGAGTATAATGACTTTTCTGGAGACTAGAAATCTACTCTGTAGGAATCAGCTTGGGTCTCGAAAAAAACGACCGTGTGAAAGCCAGCGCGCGCTATTCGTCCACGAAACTCAGACGGCCATGGACACGGGTTCCCAGGTAGGTGCCGTGTTTCTTGACTTCCGCAAGGCGTTTGATACAGTTCCTCACAGTCGTTTAATGAACAAAGTAAGAGCGTATGGACTATCAGACCAATTCTGTGATTGGATTGAAAAGTTCCTAGATAACAGAACGCAGTATGTCATTCTCAATGGAGAGAAGTCTTCCGAAGTAAGAGTGATTTCAGGTGTGCCGCAGGGGAGTGTCGTAGGACCGTTGCTATTCACAGTATATATAAATGACCTTGTGGATAACATCGGAAGTTCACTGAGGCTTTTTACGGACGATGCTGTAGTATATCGAGAGGTTGTAACAATGGAAAATTATACTGAAATGCAGGAGGATCTGCAACGAATTGACGCATGGTGCAGGGAATGGCAATTGAATCTCATTGTAGACAAGTGTAATGTGCTGCGAATACGTAGAAAGAAAGATTCTTTATCATTTAGCTACAATATAGCAGGTCAGCAACTAGAAGCAGTTAATTCCATAAATTATCTGGGAGTAGGCATTAGGAGTCATTTAAAGTGGAATGACGATATAAAATTAATCGTCGGTAAAGCAGATGCCAGACTGAGATTCATTGGAAGAATCCTAAGTAAATGCAATCCGAAAACAAAGGAAGTAGTTTACAGTACACTTGTTCGCCCACTTGTGAATACTGCTCACTGGTGTGGGATCCGTACCAGATAGATTTGATAGAAGAGATAGAGAAGATCCAACGGAGAGCAGCGCGCTTCGTTACAGGATCATTTAGTAATCGCGAAAGCGTTAAGGAGATGAAAGATAAACTCCAGTGAAAGACACTGCGAGAGAGACGCTCAGTAGCTCGGTACGAGCTTTTGTTGAAGTTTCGAGAAGATACCTTCACAGAGGAGTCAAGCAGTATATTGCTCCCTCCTACGTATATCTCGCGAAGAGACCATGATGATAAAATCAGAGAGATTAGAGCCCACTCAGAGGCATACCGTCAATCTTTCTTTCCACGAACAATAAGAGACTGGAATAGAAGGGAGAACCGATAGAGATACTCAAGGTGCCCTCCACCATAAACTGTCATGTGGCTTGCGGAGTATGGATGTAGATGTAGTGATAACGTTCGTTCCTAATGTATCCTTACCTGTTTAGTATAATTTGGACCTCTGTACCACCCTTGAGTGATGAAATAGTGAACGCAGCGAAGGATCAAATAGGCAAAAAGACAAAGCCTTGAAGAAATCGTTGAATAACTCACGAGATATTGAATTTAACTGACTAAGGAGAAAATATAAAAGAGAAACGAAGTATGCAAAAGCGAATACACACGTCTAAGGAGTGCAAAATGGCTACCCATGAGTGACTGGACAAGAAATGCAATGACGTAGAAGCATGTAACGAGGGGAAAGGTGGGTGCCGCCTAAAGGAAATTAGAGAGACCTTTGGACAAAAAGAGAAGCACCTGTCTGAATATCAAGAGCTCACATGAAAAACCAGTACCAAGCAAAAATGGGAAAGACAAGAAATGTATTTGTAGTTGCGAATATGAATCCCCTTCGGCTGTATATGGGGATAGCTACAGTGAAAATTTGTGCAGTACAGGGTCTCGAACGCGGATTTCCCGTTTTACGCGAGCGGTCGCCTGAATTGATTCGTCCGTCGGAGCACGAATCTTGCCCAGACGCTAACTTCCACGTGTCGTCGTCCATGTGCCAACCTGTACTCGTACGTTACTTATTTTCCCGTCCAGGAAGGACATTTTTATTGGGAGTCGACGTTCTGGTAATGGCCAATAAATACGAAATGGCAGTGCCTGTGTTACTAAGAAGTACCATGCAATGCGTCATCGGACCTGCTTGCATGTACGTATGTTCGTAAACAACTTGATCTATTTGAACCACTGTGGATGTATGAACCACCTACCTCTACAAAGTGTTGTGAGTAGGGATGAAACAGAAGTGTAACTAATCGCGCGCAAATACTCAAGACTATATTCATCCAGTATTTGAGAATGAGAGGACCTAATGACTTGTATCAAACTTAACACATAATTTCAAATGATTACGAAACTATTTTTCTCTTACACGTCGCACAAAATGATAAAAGGAAAATTTTTATCACTTACTACATTTTCACTGTTCCTGCAGCTAAACAGCCACACGGGGAACAGTGTTATAATTAATTATTTGTTTACTTATTAACTCTATTTGTAACACATTTTTCAGACATTATCCACATATACCTCTGAATGATTGTACGACATATAGTATAGGAGGTAGGACGTCATACAGACCGAGATGCGTGAAAAACTAGGTTTTCTTAAAACTGAACAGAAATTACTCAGCTTATACTTGTCCAGTGCGTGATAATGAGAGCACTTAGCGACTTACAAGAAACTTTTTTTAAGCTAATTTCTCACATTTTGTAAACATTTTCTCGCGTAGATGTCTTCGTAAAATTTTTAACACATTACCCCATTTACAGTGTAATCAGAAGTTTGAAGCTCTTCCGTAGAAAGAGGATCAACTCTATAATAGTATGGGGGTTTACTGTTTACTTACTATGTGCAAAGATCACTGTGGGATTAGGAACCAGCTACATCCTGTCTGGGCGGGAATGGAAAGTAACTCAAAAACATCTGCTTTAATTTCGACCAAATTTGTTAGCTACATGAGAATGAGCTCTGCAACGAGCCAATAATTTTGTCAATGTGTTTTGGGATCTAGGATCAAGCCACGTGGCTAAATAACAAAGATAAGTTTAACATCCCTTCTGGTATTGTGGAAAACATCAGAGAAAATAATTGGCAACCAATGTTGCATAATCGCAATAAAGTCATGAGATGTTCAATTGACTCTTTTATTAGAGCATGTTACGCGTTTCGGGATTACACCCATCTTCAGACATCACAAACTTCAACTCCTTCCTAACCAACTAGGCATACAGCCTTGACATCTCAAAAGTGTCAAATAACATATGACTGCGACACAAGCAGTATACGCTCTAAATGGTTCAAATGGCTCTGAGCACTATGGGACTTAACTTCTGAGGTCATCAGTCGCCTAGAACTTAGAACTAATTAAACCTAACTAACCTAAGGACATCACACACATCCATGCCCGAGGCAGGATTCGAACCTGCGACCATAGCGGTCGCTCGGTTCCAGACTGTAGCGCCTAGAACCGCACGGCCACTCCGGCCGGCAGTATACGCTCTGCTTCAAGACTGCTTGTGTCGCAGTCATATGTTATGACAGTCATATTTGAGTTGTCAAGGCTGTATGCCTAGTTGGTGAGGAAGGAGTTGAAGTTTGTGATGTCTGAAGATGGGTGTAATCCCGAAACGCGTAACATGTTATAATAAAAGAGTCAATTGAACATCTCATGACTTTATTGCGATTGTACAGCATTAGTTGCCAATTATTAACGTATAAATGATCGCAGGCCTCAGATGGGGTTTTATGTCCTGTATATCAAACAACAGAGTTAGCTGCTGGAAAAAGATTAGTACACTTGGTAAGACGACGTCGATTTTGATCTGACGACAACATATGCCAACTCAGGGATAGTAGATGTACAGATAATGGTTTCAGAGAGCCACAATCTGTGTCTACCCTTCAATAGGGAAAGCTCAAACGAGGAAGCTCATAGTGTTGCAAATGTGGGAAGCAAGCAGGCGACCATGTCTTGGAGATGTACTCTTACTTCCTACGGCCAACTGTGCGAGTTTGAAAATGATCAAATTGTGGCCTTCCGAGTGGCGGGATGGTCCTTTCAGAGAACTGCCACACAAGTTGGACGTGATACGTCAGTTGTGCAGTGATGCTGGTATCAATGGTCACGCAAATGTTCTCCCTCCCGTAAGCAAGATCTTCAGGAGCATCGTATTGCGATGCCAGCAGTAGCAGATCGTACAGCTACCACAGCACAGATAAGAGGACTTGTGAGCCCAGACGTGTCTTATTAAGTATTGTGAACAAATTATTACCAGTGGAACTATGGGCTCACTCACCTGTAGCCCATCTTCCACTCACGCCACAGAATCGACGGGCACGGGTCGACTGGTGCCTTAGAGAATCACCTGGTAGTTGGATTAGCGCGCCATGGTCTTCAGCAATGAAAGCAGATACTGCCCCTAAGCAAGTAACGTTCGATAGCATGTACAACGTATACCTGGTGAGCGCTGTCTCTTACAGTGCATTCGTCCAAGACGCAGTGGCCCCACCCAAGCGTTATGTTCTGGGATGTGATAAGCTACACTCTGGTTCTCCTTTGGTGTTCCTGGAAGGGAACCTAATCAGTGCTCGGTATGTCCAGAATGTTGTTAGACCTGCCCTTTTGCCGATCTTGCAACAGGAAGGTGATGTGTTTTTTCAATAGGTTAATGCTCGCCCACACATTCCCCGTGAAACTCACTGTGCTCTGCAAGACGTGCACCGTCTTTCCTGGCCAGCACGATCGCTGACGTATCTCAAGCCGAGCACATGTGGGATATGGTGGGATGAGAAGTGACTCGTGCATCTCGTCAATCAACAACTCTTACAGAACTACGCTAACAATTGGACCACGTGTGGCATAACATATCTCAGGACTCTATTCACCATCTGTACGATCGACTGGATGCCAGAGTCAGCACATGCATTGCTGCCTGTGGACGCTGCAGCACGTACTAATACGGGTGTTTCAACGTGATCGATACCTAGTTCGTCAATACCGCTTGTGCTAGTGATGTGTAAATGTAATCATTTTATGTACTACATATGCATTGTTGGAAACAATAAATCTTGAGTGAATTGGAAACCTCTAAAAGGATGTACTTGTTTTCAGTCAAAGTGTGTCACATACGCGTATGTTCAACATCTTTTAAGCCCTCAGATCGATTTCAGCCAAACAGGGTACACATATTACTTGCTACCTGGAAAAGAATACTGTGGGGGTAAAAACCATGAACCTCCCATTGGTGTGAGGTGGGTTTGATATCAGAATGATGCACGGAGAAAAAGGAAAGAGTTGGAGGAGGTGTACAGAGATGAGAATGAGGTGATGGAGAGAGAGAGAGAGAGAGAGAGAGAGAGAGAGAGAGAGAGAGAGAGAGAGAGATATTTGAGAGGGGGGGGCGGACAGAGGGGGAAGGAGTAAATGGACAAGTAGATGGGGGGGAGGAGATGGACAGGCAGGGGGGATGAACAGAGAGAGGGGGAACAGAAGGTGTATAGAGAGATGGGAGGAAGAAGTGGACAGAGAGTGAGGGGGAGAAGGAGATGACAGAGAGAGCGAGTGGAGGAGATGAACAGAGAGTGGAGTGATGAGGAGATGGACTAATAGAAGACTGGAATAAATAAATACACGGGCAGCACTGTCTTTCTAAGCTAATGTGTAGAAGACCCACCGTAAAATCAATAGACAGCTGTGTCAATAGTATCAGCTCTCTCTCTCTCTCTCTCTCTCTCTCTCTCTCTCTCTCTTTTTATATATATATATATACTCCTGGAAATGGAAAAAAGAACACATTGACACCGGTGTGTCAGACCCACCATACTTGCTCCGGACACTGCGAGAGGGCTGTACAAGCAATGATCACACGCACGGCACAGCGGACACACCAGGAACCGCGGTGTTGGCCGTCGAATGGCGCTAGCTGCGCAGCATTTGTGCACCGCCGCCGTCAGTGTCAGCCAGTTTGCCGTGGCATACGGAGCTCCATCGCAGTCTTTAACACTGGTAGCATGCCGCGACAGCGTGGACGTGAACCGTATGTGCAGTTGACGGACTTTGAGCGAGGGCGTATAGTGGGCATGCGGGAGGCCGGGTGGACGTACCGCCGAATTGCTCAACACGTGGGGCGTGAGGTCTCCACAGTACATCGATGTTGTCGCCAGTGGTCGGCGGAAGGTGCACGTGCCCGTCGACCTGGGACCGGACCGGACCGCAGCGACGCACGGATGCACGCCAAGACCGTAGGATCCTACGCAGTGCCGTAGGGGACCGCACCGCCACTTCCCAGCAAATTAGGGACACTGTTGCTCCTGGGGTATCGGCGAGGACCATTCGCAACCGTCTCCATGAAGCTGGGCTACGGTCCCGCACACCGTTAGGCCGTCTTCCGCTCACGCCCCAACATCGTGCAGCCCGCCTCCAGTGGTGTCGCGACAGGCGTGAATGGAGGGACGAATGGAGACGTGTCGTCTTCAGCGATGAGAGTCGCTTCTGCCTTGGTGCCAATGATGGTCGTATGCGTGTTTGGCGCCGTGCAGGTGAGCGCCACAATCAGGACTGCATACGACCGAGGCACACAGGGCCAACACCCGGCATCATGGTGTGGGGAGCGATCTCCTACACTGGCCATACACCACTGGTGATCGTCGAGGGGACACTGAATAGTGCACGGTACATCCAAACCGTCATCGAACCCATCGTTCTACCATTCCTAGACCGGCAAGGGAACTTGCTGTTCCAACAGGACAATGCACGTCCGCATGTATCCCGTGCCACCCAACGTGCTCTAGAAGGTGTAAGTCAACTACCCTGGCCAGCAAGATCTCCGGATCTGTCCCCCATTGAGCATGTTTGGGACTGGATGAAGCGTCGTCTCACGCGGTCTGCACGTCCAGCACGAACGCTGGTCCAACTGAGGCGCCAGGTGGAAATGGCATGGCAAGCCGTTCCACAGGACTACATCCAGCATCTCTACGATCGTCTCCATGGGAGAATAGCAGCCTGCATTGCTGCGAAAGGTGGATATACACTGTACTAGTGCCGACATTGTGCATGCTCTGTTGGCTGTGTCTATGTGCCTGTGGTTCTGTCAGTGTGATCATGTGATGTATCTGACCCCAGGAATGTGTCAATAAAGTTTCCCCTTCCTGGGACAATGAATTCACGGTGTTCTTATTTCAATTTCCAGGAGTGTATATATATATATATATATATATATATATATATATATATATATATATATTAGGGTTGGAACTTTAATAGTGGCAACTATTTATTTACAGCTTGTACAAAATAGATACGTGTTTCAAGGTTTCATTAACCTTAAAAGTAGTCAACAGCGTTGTGTATAACCCGTTGCCAGCGATGTGGAAGTCGTAGGATACTCTTAGCAGTGCCAGTTGTGGTTGACAATTCGAGCGGCGCGGTCTATTGCCCGACGAATTTGTAGCAGTTGTGAAGTGAATGCCGTGAAGTGCTTCCTTCAGTTTAGAAATCGAGTTGAACTTACGAGGGCTTAAATCAGGGGAGTGCAGTTGATGGTATAGTACTCAGCAGCCCAATCAGTCAAAGAAATCAGTGACAGGTTGCACTGTACGAGCTTGAGAATTGTCCTGCAAAGTGATGGTCAGGTCCTGCAGAAAGTGTCATCGCTTCTGTCTCTATGCTGTCCATTTTTGGAAAACAACCTACGACCAGCTTAGAGACAGAAGTGATGGCACTTTCTGCAGGACCTGACCATCACTTTGCAGGACAATGATCAACAACGTATAGTGCAAACTGTTACCGATTTGTTTGACTGATGGGGTTGCTAAATGCTATACCACCTACTGTACTCCCTTGACTTAAGCCCTCGTAAGTTCAACTCGATTTCTAAACTGAAGCCGGCCGGAGTGGCCGAGCGGTTCTAGGCGCTACAGTCTGGAACCGCGCAACCGCTACGGTTGCAGGTTCGAATCCTGCCTCGGGCATGGATGTGTGTGATGTCCTTAGGTTAGTTAAGTTTAAGTAGTTCTAAGTTCTAGGGGACTGATGACCTTAGAAGTTAAGTCCCATAGTGCTCAGAGCCATTTGAACCATCTAAACTGAAGGGAACACTTACAGCATTCGCTTCAGAACTGCTACAAATTCGTCGGGCAATAGACCGCGCCGCTCGAACTGTCAACACAACTGGCACTGCTAAGAGTATCCTACGACTTCCCATCGCTGGCAACGAGTTATACACAATGCTGGTGACTTCTTTGAAGCTCAGTGAAACTTTGAAGCACGTATCTGTTTTGTACGAGGTGTAAATAAATAGTTGCCACTGTTTATGTACAAATAGACAGCCACTGGCAAACAATGCACTAAGTGCCACTCTGCAGCGACAGAGCATCATTGTGCCACACCTAGACGGAGTAGCGGCCACACACGATTTCCTGAGGTGTGCGGTATAGATGAGAGTAGGCTGCAATCCCCTCGGTCGACTGTCATTGACGAGGACAGGAAACAAAGAAGCCCCGCGGCGCAGCCCTGAATAATGGATCGTGGCCAGCGCAGGCATCGCCACTTGGCCGCGCGGCGCGGCCCCGCCACCGCCAGACAACGCAACATGCAGCCGGCCGCGGTCAGTGGCGTGTACATCTCCCGGCGGGCAGCGCGGCCATCTATTTCTAATGCTGTTCTTGTCGCCGGGCGCTCCGAACCGTGTTCCCCAGTGACCCGCCGCGTCCCCAACCACCGCGGGCACTTTTCCCACTTTCACTAGCGCGCCGATTCGCGAGTGTCGACACTGTTCAGCAACCAATGAAATATTCTCCAGTCAGCGCCAAACATCAAGTAAAAGTCAACTAAAGGCGTAAATTATTTACTTGTGTGGTGTCATCAGTTTTCACTAGGCGTATTTTATTTACAAGCTTCATCAGCCGTAAACCAGTGTCAAACTATTTTTCAATAATATCCCAAACAATTCCTGTTATAACCCGATCACGTGGCCAAAGTAGCTAAGGCATGCCTGTACACTGGCACTCGACTCGGAGATAGCTGGTTTGAATTCTGGTGGGGAAAGAAAGTTTCGTCGCCAGTATTTGGCTAGCAAGGAGAGGAGACCTGGAGGCATAAAGTCAGTGACCATCAGACACTGCGTCATTGTCCTGGATTATATTCCAGATCTCTCCACAGTATGTTATGAAGTGTGGGCATGTGACACCGTCGATGGTGATGGATCGTCCTCCCTCTGACTGATGTATACATCAGGCCCGGCGACCACTTGTGATGTCATCATCCTACAACACAAACACACCTCTACACTGTACACACTCATTACAGTTTCCTATATTCAGTGAATGCACTTCAGACACAACTCTAACCATTTGCCAAGGAAAGAAAAACCAATCCACTTAAGTGGATATACGTGCGTCTTTAGGTGGTCCAAAACTCAACTCAACCACGCCATAGAGTACTCTATTCCTTTTATATGGCCGGCCGGGGTGGCCGAGCGGGTCTAGGCGCTACAGTCTGGAACCGCGCGACCGCTACGGTCGCATGTTCGAATCCTGCCTCGGGCATGGATGTGTGTGATGTCCTTAGGTTAATTAGGTTTAAGTAGTTCTGAGTTCTAGGGGACTGATAGAAGTTAAGTCCCATAGTGCTCAGAGCCATTTGAACCTTTTATATGTAGTAGACGTTGGCTTAAACTTCTTACTTAATTTCATTTGTTACGTAATCGCCTGATCCCTGCATCAACCAAAACTTGTAGCCATTGTTACACAACCATTTTCAGAAACAATCGCGTAATGTATGCAGATTAATAACGAGAGACACATTTCATCAGATTGTTTAACTGACGCCAAGAAATATGATAAACAGCAACACTAGTGACTGTCGTTAACGCCTAATATATCCTTACAATTATTTTACTCTTAATTGGAATTTGCGTGCCTTGTAGAAGTGAGATAATGTTGAAACCATTCTGGACGGTGCAGGGACAGGAAGAGCTGGCAACTAACCTTAGAGCCATTTTGCAGAAGGCCTCCCGAGGGGGAGGCGAGGGTCAGTAGCCCACAGTCAGCCTTTTGTAGTGCCACCCGGAACGTCTAGCTGTATGGTCAAATACGGGTAGGACATCCCATGGCGCAAACCTCAGGCAAAAACATTTTACAACCTGGGAGTGAAGTGAGAAGGAATCCTTTTTAGCAGAAGGCACTATTGTGCTCAAATGTAGAAAGTTGACTTTTTCTATCGAAAGCACTGTCACCAGAGAGAAACATCTCGAAAATGGAATGGGAACTCACAGTTTTAGGCCTTCGGAGACATGAGATACTATTAGTTCTATTGTCTCTATAAAAGAAACAAATGTTTACGCAATGTAAGAATCACAGGGATTGGCCCACATAAATAACGTACAGGTTAAGCAGAGCAGTTAGGCCGTGGCCATGAAGACCGCCTCATTGGTCACAGAGAGAGCTTGAGAGAGAAAGTGAAGCAACAATTTTCTGTAAGATAGTAGGAGGAAGTTTATTGGTTAACCAAATAGAGGAGAGCCCAGGGAAGGGGACTAGCTTGTTCTAAGGAGCATTCTTATTGATCAGCGCTCAGAAGATCCAGGGCCCAGCCAATTTGAACTGAAATAAGAAATGCAAATTTGGCAATGCGTGGTATTCTTGTAGTAAACATTCGAGCAGGCTTCAATTCATCTTGGTCTTCATCTTGAACTACTTCATCTTGTTCAACGACACCACTGGGCCACTAAGAGCCGCTGGTCTGTCGCAGCCAGAGCTGATGTATCGAGAAACTTAGAGAAATTTTTGGCTGATCTATGCTTTATCGTTGGTTCCGTCAGCTGATTTTGCAGGCACTTCAGCTTTCACCTACAACTATTATGAGATCGAGCTGCAGCTGCGAGATGATGGTGTAGAGAAAAGAAACTCGTTTCATAACATTTTGATCACTTCAGCCTTCACTTTGAAGACTTGTATTTCGTATCAGTGAACAGTCTTCTTTCAGCTCCAACAGTAGGTGTTATGTATCCCCTTCTGTAATATTATCCTTTTCCAATTACTATCATGGCAGTGGTGGTGGTTAGTGTTTAACGTCCCCTCGACAACGAGGTCATTAGAGACGGAGCGCAAGCTCGGGTTAGGGAAGGATTGGGAAGGAAATCGGCCGTGCCCTTTCAAAGGAACCATCCCGGCATTTGCCTGAAACGATTTAGGGAAATCACGGAAAACCTAAATCAGGATGGCCGGAGACGGGATTGAACCGTCGTCCTTCCGAATGCGAGTCCAGTGTGCTAACCACTGCGCCACCTCGCTCGGTACTATCATGGCAGTCACTGGGCACTTTGTGACTGTAGTTAATTCACTTGCTCGATTATCAGTATCTTTACTCCCCCCTCACCCCTCTTGTCAGATATGCCTAGGCCTTATTATTCGAATATTACGACTGTTTGTCATTTGTTTTGTCAATAATTTATCGGAATAGATCAGAGTAATTGTGATTCGTGTCTCGTTTAGTAGTCACAGGTTTCCTCATTCATTATTTTGGAGGGCATCCCAATTTTTGCGACGCCTGCCAGGCTTATAGTTCATTTAAACCCAGGTCGCCCCACACCATTTCGTCTAAAATAACTCAACAGACGAAAGGTGATTACATCCAATGGGATACCTGTATATCCTATACAGATTATGTGACATAACTTGTTCCTCTTCTATCACCAACCTATTTTAGGTCCTTGGTCCGACGAAATGGTGTTGCAGCGAAGTATCAGAGGCAGAGCATACCGAAACACTTTGAAATTTTCCCCGCACAGTTGCATATCGTTACACTAGCCACCTACTTAAGTGAACTTCAAGAGATAAAAAACCAAGACGACTGACTAACTGAAACTGCAAGTGGATGTATGTCGCAGAAGATGGTAGTGCACTAAAAAATCTAAAGGCGGTGTTTACCCTGCAGTGGATATCACGTGGCTGATGATAATGACGATGACAATGCAGATGACAAAGAGGAACAAATAGCTGACGCACTACGGTGTCTATAATATAAGATGTTGCATTTGGAAGACAGAAGCAGCAGCATGTTACAGGAAGGGTATGAAATGTCATGACACATGGTTACGGAGTTACTAATGTTTCAAATGGCTCTGAGCACTATGTGACTTAACTTCTGAGGTCATCAGTCGCCTAGAACTTAGAACTAATTAAACCTAACTAACCTAAGGACATCACACACATCCATGCCCGAGGCAGGATTCGAACCTGCGACCGTAGCGGTCACGCGGTTCCAGACTGAAGCGCGGCCGGCTACGAAGTTACAGCTTGTGGATAATCATATACGAGTAAGGGTCTATGGGTTGCACGCAGCCGTATGGTACGAAATACGCGCTCGCCAGCCGGCCTATCTGGAATGCTGACAATTTGCTTGGTCAGTACACGTGTGTTCGGCCGGAGTGTGAGGCAGCTCATAAGCCACTGGCTGATGTCCGCAGTGCGCAGTATTAACTAGCGCGGCCTCGGGCGCGAATATGTCTCTTTTCTTAGCTCACCATGGAGCCTTTCGATACGACCGTAATTAGCCGGTGTTAGCATGTCAGACACACTGATAAAGGGTGCGCGTAGCGTGCGTGTTTTACAATCAGCCTTTGTTAATAAAACTGTTTAAACTTACTTCTCGTGTTCGCGTATTGCTATTCCTCAAGGAGCCACCGCTTACAAATCCTGTTAAGTATTTTGCCTAATTATCATTCGGGGCAACAACTAAAACAACCCCCTTATATATGGTCATTGTACATTTCAACAATCTTACAGGTATTTCCAAAACTGAAGCCCTGCAAGTGTAAGCGAAATCTCATCACATTTGTTCACAAGAGAGACAATAATCAGATTCTTCAACAAAGTGGATATAAAAAAGCTATGTACGTTGATGAACCAAAACATTATGACCAGCGATTCAGCGTGATATGGATTACACAACTTCTTGGTATATTTCCGGAGTTATGTGGCACCTGATGCCTACCCACAGTTTAAGTAATTGCACAGGTCGGATATATATATGGAAATCGAGGTAGTGTCCGACTGTGTTCCAGGTGTGTTCCCCCAGGTTGAAATCAGATGAATTTGGTGGCCAAGACATCAACGTGAATTTACTGCAGTGCAAACCACTGCAGCTCAATTCCAGCTATGTGACAAGAGTTATCCTGCTGGAAGATGACATTGCCGTTGGGCAAGACATCAAGTATGAAATGATGCAGGTTGTTCACAATAATGTTCACAGAATCCGCAGCTGTCGTTGTGTCTTCCTTACTACCGCAGGCCACATGGAAGCCCAAGTTAATGGACATTTTCTGCATAGTATTGCTCTCTCTGGCCTGTATCCGTGGTGTGGTGCATCTTTCGGGCAGACGTTTGCCTCGACGATGGTGTATTTGTAGACTACTATCGACCTGGTGTAACACGAAAGATGACTCATGTGACCAGTCGACACGTGTCCATTGACCTCGAAGATCCCGTGCCAAATTCATTCGTAACTGATGTTGTCGTTAGGTGAACTTGGGAAAACGTAGGGGTCAACTGCTGTGGACGCCTATATTCAACAATGCGCACTGGATGGTCTGCTCTGAAACATTTGTGCCTTCACCAGCATTGTACTCTGTCGTTAGATCTGCCACAGAATGCATCTATCCTGCCTTACATAGCACATAACCCTTTGACCTGTACGCCCTGCAATGAGGGATGAACGTCCAACATCTTGTTGGAAAAACTAAACCTGGGTAGGCGGACAGCAGCACGAACCACCTTACTCCCGAATGGGGGTCCACTGTGCCGCCTCGCTCGGTAATGTAGTTCATAGCTGACTATTTGTGCTAATCGAAATATTAATATAACGTATTTTTACATATGCTGAATCTGCTGACATGGTGTTCGTTTACAGGGTGTGAATTTTGAAATGGAAGTGATCTTGCTGTATGTCAAGAACATCGAACATCGAATAGTTTTCCAACCACAGAGTACAACAAACGTGAGACAAGCAGAGCTCCCAGTTAACATAGATCAGCCTATGGTCGGTAGAATATAGTCCTACGCCAAGCACACAGAGGATTTAAACTCACTTTGGTGTTGCGCTTACGTAAGTGCGGCATACACTGATAAGCCAATACATTACGGCCACTGTCCACCGTGACGTTGGAGGCCGCCTGGTGGCGTTGCGGGCCCGGCGGTGCGGCCACAAAAGTATGATGGCGGAGCAGACACGAACGGGGGGATCGCACGAGCGAAGATATAGTCTACAAACGGGAAATCCATTGCGATAAGAGACATTGACAAAGGGTAGATTATTCTCACGCGCAGCCTGTGAATAATGGGTGTCTCGAAAAGGGCGAAACTGGTTGAATGTTCACATACTTCTGTCGTGACGCTAACGGTAATTTCTGCGACCGTCCACAGAACGTGGGGTCCTGAGGCTTGCCTGCTCTGTAAAGCAGGAGAAATGATGATCTATGGCATCTCTGCCTAAAGAGTACAATGCTGGTGCACACAGAAGTATTTCGGTGCACATCGTTCATCGTACATTGTTGAATATGGATCTCCGCAGCGGAGTACTCCTACGTGTTTACATGTTGACTCAACGATATCGTCAATTATGACTGTTGTGGGCGCAGGACCATCGGGATTTGACCGTCGAACAATGAAAATGTGTCGGCTCTTTGGGCGAATTAAATTTCCGGTACACTAGGTCGACGATCGTCTCCACAAACTTCGTCATCGAGGTGAACGGCGGCTCGAAACGTGCAGCGCGCCACGGGTGCAGGCTGGTGGGAGCAGTATTATGCTACGGGAGACGTTCTCCTGCGCTTGCACGGGACCTGTGGTAGTATTCGAAGACAAGCTGACGGCTGCGAACCAGCTGCGTAGTTTCACGCTTATGTTTTGCCCAACGGCGATGTCATCTTTCAGCAGTACAATTGCCCACGTCTCGGAGCCAGAACCGAGCTACAGTGGTTTGGGGAGCATTAAAATGAACTCTTACGTTGATGTCTCGGCGACCAAATTCGTCTGATCTGAATCCTATGGAAACCATCTGGATCGCTATCGGGCGCCATCACCGCGTAGGCAAAGCAGCGACCCGTTAGTTGCGCGAATTGTATGACCTGTGCGGAGACGTCTAACGCCACATACCTCCACAAACCGACCAACAAACTGTTGGATCCCAGTTACGCAGAATCAGTGATGTATTTCGTTTCAAAGACGGACAAAGAAGCAGTTAAGGAGGTGGTCATAATGTTTTGGCTCATCAGTGTATCTTACCAAATCATGTCATGTACTATTTTGTCAGCAACGCGACCGACATGTTCACGTACGTAATCTCACGGGACGACTTAAATTTCTTCGCTATAACTACTACATTTACATTAATTTTAAATGTACCATTCACGAGCGAAGCTATATTCGCATGTGGTGACTTGAACAACGGCCGCAAATGGTTACGGTAGTGCGATAAAAATCTACAAACTATTAGAGAGACATCATTTGAGCATCGTACCTCCGCAAGTGTCTGAAGCAGTGGGATAAAAGATCGGTTAATTGGGCTTGTTGTCTTATCGAATAGTTTTATAGGACTCAGGTACGAAACTAGAAATTGATCACCTGCTGCTACTGGAAGAGGGACGTTTTGCTAAATGGCTGATCACGTTCTTCCGCCCTTCGAGAATATATTGTCTAAATCTGTAATTCCTTCACCGGTGGATAGCCTGTACTGTTAGAGTCAGTTAGCAACTGCAGTCGTCAGACCTCACGCAACAGATTCTTTTCCGTGGATATTGATGAACAGCATAATTTACAGAGATAAAGTAAACACAAGAAACGAATTAATCGTTCGTATTATCAACAGTAATCCTACTAGCCAAGACATCCTTAAAAACATAATAATAATAATAATAATAATAATAATAATAATAATAATAATCCCCGTGGAGGCCCGGGAAAAGAATAGGCCTCCGGTATGTTCTGCCAGTCGTAAAAGGCGACGAAAAGAACAAACCACTAATAGGGCTAACCCCCCTTTTAGTGTGATTAGTTGGTTCAGGACAGAACTAAAGAAGCCTCGGACAAGCGCCGTCATGATCGGGGACGACGCTTGAACCCTATGCCCGCCCACAATGGTAACGACACTGCTAGCCAACTGGAAAATGATTTAAATCCAAATAGAGGTGTTTTGCAGGATATGCTTCCTGCAACCACCCTAGAAGGAAAACAAAGGCAGAGGATGAGATGCTCAGATGAAGTTAATCGACACCTCATGTTCTGTTATTACCAAGCAACAAACCTAGGAACCAACACAACTGGATACAGATCACAAGTATACACAACATTTATTACCAGATACCCAGAATTAAAATTTTTAACAGAACAACGACTAGCTGATCAGATCTGTGTAATAATAAAAAATAACAGGATACCCCAGTCAGAATTAGAAAACATCAAACAACAAGTACAACAAATACTGGAACAAAATAATGTGCAATCAGAAGAAGAAGAAAATACAGTAATGGACTCAAACATCCCAGAGCAAACAAACAAAGAACAACACGCACCAATTAAACAATCAGAGGAAAACGAAATC
Source organism: Schistocerca americana (assembly GCF_021461395.2). Lineage (NCBI taxonomy): Eukaryota > Metazoa > Arthropoda > Insecta > Orthoptera > Acrididae > Schistocerca > Schistocerca americana. Next base: position 378,298,064 of record NC_060120.1, on the reverse strand, counting down.
TTAAGACAGCCACCAGAACAAGCACAAATAGAACACGAAGTGACACAGATGTTAGATATAGAAGAAAAATTTCAGCTAACATATATAGAATACAAAGACACAAATACAGACATTAGACCATTCTTGCATAGACCACCAAATAACCCACAAGTCGAAACAACAATAAAAACTATCAACACAATCATACACAACAAAATAAATGAAAACACAACTATGGAAGAGTTACAACTACTGGTTTATATAGGAGCACTCACTACACTAAATATACACACTAGGCAGAGATCAGAACCAACCAACACACAGAAGAAACCCACAAAACCAGCATGGCAACACAGGCTACAGATCAAAATAGAAAAACTGAGAAAAGACATCGGACAGCTAACACAATTTATAAGAAATGAAATCTCGGAAAAAAAACGAAAAAGGTTAGGTAAAATCTCACAACAAGAAGCGACAGAGCAATTAGACGAAAAGAAGCAGAAATTACAAGCATTAGCCAAACGACTCAGAAGATACAAAAAAAGTGAAAATAGAAGGAAACAAAACCAAACATTCAACACAAACCAAAAGAAATTTTACCAGACAATAGATAACACACGCATTAAAATAAACAATCCACCAAACATAACAGACATGGAACACTTCTGGAGCAACATATGGTCAAACCCGGTACAACATAACAGGCATGCACGATGGATACAAGCAGAAACAGACACATACAAGATGATACCACAAATGCCTGAAGTGATAATTTTGCAACATGAAGTCACCCAAGCAATTAATTCTACTCACAATTGGAAAGCCCCTGGAAATGATAAAATAGCAAATTTCTCGTTAAAGAAGTTCACCTCAACACATTCACATCTAACTAAATTATTTAACAGTTACATTGCAGACCCATACACATTCCCTGATACACTTACACATGGAATAACATATCTGAAACCTAAAGATCAAGCAGACACAGCGAACCCAGCTAAATATCGCCCCATAACATGCCTACCAACAATATACAAAATATTAACTTCAGTCATTAAACAGAAATTAATGACACATACAACACAGAACAAAATTATAAATGAAGAACAAAAAGGCTGTTGCAAAGGAGCACGAGGATGTACAGAGCAACTGATAATAGATGCAGAGGTGACATATCAAGCTAAAACTAAACAAAGGTCGCTACACTACGTATACATTGATTACCAAAAAGCTTTTGATAGTGTACCCCACTCATGGTTACTACAAATATTGGAAATATACAAATTAGATCCTAAATTGATACAGTTCCTAAACATAGTAATGAAAAATTGGAAAACCACACTTAATATCCAAACAAATTCAAATAATATCACATCACAGCCAATACAGATTAAGCGTGGAATATACCAAGGAGACTCATTAAGTCCTTTCTGGTTCTGCCTTGCTCTGAACCCACTATCCAACATGCTAAATAATACAAATTATGGATACAATATTACTGGAACATACCCACACAAAATCACACATTTGCTATACATGGATGATCTAAAACCACTGGCAGCAACAAATCAACAACTCAACCAATTACTAAAGATAACAGAAGGATTCAGCAATGATATAAATATGGCTTTTGGAACAGACAAATGTAAGAAAAATAGCATAGTCAAGGGAAAACACACTAAACAATAAGATTACATATTGGATAACCACAGCGACTGTATAGAAGCGATGGAAAAAACGGATGCCTATAAATATCTAGGATACAGACAAAAAATAGGAATAGATAATACAAATATTAAAGAAGAACTAAAAGAAAAATATAGACAAAGACTAACAAAAATACTGAAAACAGAATTGACAGCAAGAAACAAGACAAAAGCTATAAATACTTATGCCATACCAATATTGACCTACTCATTTGGAGTAGTGAAATGGAGTAACTTAGACCTAGAAGCACTCAATACACTTACACGATCACAATGCCACAAATATAGAATACATCACATACATTCAGCAACAGAAAGATTCACATTAAGCAGAAAGGAAGGAGGAAGGGGATTTATCGACATAAAAAACCTACATTATGGACAGGTAGACAATTTAAGAAAATTCTTTCTAGAACGAGCAGAATCTAGCAAAATACACAAGGCAATCACTCATATAAATACATCGGCTACACCACTGCAATTTCATAACCACTTCTACAACCCTTTAGATCACATAACATCAACAGATACGAAGAAAGTAAATTGGAAAAAGAAAACACTTCATGGCAAGCACCCGTATCATCTAACACAGCCACACATCGATCAAGACGCATCCAACACATGGCTAAGAAAAGGCAATATATACAGTGAGACAGAAGGATTCATGATTGCAATACAGGATCAAACAATAAACACCAGGTATTACAGCAAGCATATTATTAAAGATCCCAATACCACAACGGATAAATGCAGACTTTGTAAACAACAAATAGAAACAGTAGATCACATCACAAGCGGATGTACAATACTAGCAAATACAGAATACCCCAGAAGACATGACAATGTCGCAAAAATAATACATCAACAGCTTGCCTTACAACATAAACTTTTAAAACAACACGTTCCTACATACAAGTATACACCACAAAATGTTCTGGAGAATGATGAACGCAAATTATACTGGAACAGAACCATTATAACAGATAAAACAACGCCACATAACAAACCTGACATCATACTCACCAATAAAAAGAAGAAATTAACACAACTAATCGAAATATCCATACCCAATACAACAAATATACAAAAGAAAACGGGAGAAAAAATTGAAAAATACATCCAACTGGCTGAGGAAGTCAAAGACATGTGGCATCAGGATAAAGTTGACATCATACCAATTATACTATCAACTACAGGAGTCATACCACACAATATCCACCAGTACATCAATGCAATACAGCTACATCCAAACATATATATACAACTACAGAAATCCGTAATTATTGATACATGTTCAATTACCCGAAAGTTCCTAAATGCAATATAACACATACCGTACAGTTAAAAGGAAGTGACGCTTGATCAAGGTCCGCGTCACTCCATTTTTAACCGGACTTAACGTCTGAGAAAGTGAAGGAAATAATAATAATAATAATAATCCCAGGCTACACATAATGCGAAGAGAGCTGAAGAGTATGTAGGGATCAGTGTTGTACTTAGAGAAGAGTTTCCCTAGAAACGCAAGATGCTTTTTGTTGTTAGTACATCAATCTAGTGACGGATTTTATAATGGCACTAAAGAATGTGTACTACAAACCACCATAATTAGTTTTCATCATTTTCTATAGGTTTAGTTGTAGTTAGATATGAGTTTGGTTTTGTGCAGCATTTATAAACATTTCGAGTTATATATATTTAAGTGCTATGTAATACGTCGGAGATATTTAGAATATACTGTTAATTCTTCAGTTACTGAATTTCATGGTGAGTTAAATGCTATATATTCTTAGAACTATTTACACTGAAGCGACAGAAGTCATGGGACACCCCTTAATATCGTGTCGGACCTCATTTGCCCGGCGTATTGCAACAACTCGACGTGACTTGGGCTCAACAAGCCGTTGGAAGTCTTGTGCAAAAATATTGAGCCATGTTGCCTCTGTAGCCGTCCATAACCGCGAAAGTGTCGCCGGTGAGGGACTTTGTGCCCAATTTGATCTCTCGATTACGATCCATAAATGTTCGATGGGGTTCATTTCGAACGATCCGGGTGGCCTAATCATTCGCTCGAATTGTCCTGAACGTTCCTCAAACCAGTCATGAACAGTTGTGACCCGGTGACATGGCACATTGTCGTCCATAAGTTCAATCATTGTTTGAAAACAAGAAGTCCATGAATGGCTGCGAATGGTCTCCAAGTAGCCAAACACTGCCATTTCCAGTCAGTGATCCATGTAGACACAGCCCACACCATTATGGAACCACCAATAGCGCTGTGTTGCAACTTGGGTCTGTGGTTTCATTGGGTCTGAGCCACATTCGAACTCCACCAACAGCTCTTGCGAATGAAATCAGGACTCATCTGACTACACAATGGCTTTCCAGTCGTCTAGGGCCCAACCGATACGGTCACGAGGCCAGGAGATGCACTGCAGGCAATGTCGTGCTGTTAGCAAAGGCACTCGCATCGGTCGTCTGCTGCCATAGCCAATTAACGTCGTATTTCGCCGCACTATCCTAACGGATATGTTCGTCGTACGTCCCACTTTGTTTTCTGTGTGTACTTCACGCATTGTTGCTTGCCTGTTAGCAATGCCAACTCTAGCAAAAACGCCGGCCGCGGTGGTCTAGCGGTTCTAGGCGCTCAGTCCGGAACGGCGCGACTGCTACGGTCGCAGGTTCGAATCCTGCCTCGGGCATGGATGTGTGTGATGTCCTTAGGTTAGTTACGTTTAAGTAGTTCTAAGTTCTAGGGGACTGATGACCTCAGATGTTAAGTCCCATAGTGCTCAGAGCCATTTGAACCATTTCTAGCAAAAACACCGGTGTTCTCAGTCGTTAAATGTAAGCTCTCGGCCACTGTCTTGTGCTTGGTGAGAAGTAATGCCTGAAATTTCGTATTCTCAGCACATTTTTGACACTGTGGATCTCTGAATACTGAATACCCTAACGATTTCCGAAATGGAAAGTCACATGTGTCTAGCTCCAGCTACCATTCCGCATCGCAAGTCTGTTAAGTCCATCCGTGCTGCCGTAATCACGTCGTAAATCCTTTCAGATCAATCAGCTGAGTACAAATGACAGCTCCGCCAATGCACTGCCCTTTTAGGGATTTTGTACACGATACTACAATCATCTGTATTGGTGCATATTGCTATCGCATGACTTTTGTCACCTTCCTGCGTATCACACGTTGACAGTTACGCCGTATTTCGTCGATCGTGCACCACCTTGTCACCTTGGAACGGAAGGAGGTCTTTCACCGTGGAACACATGATACTTGCAAATGAACTGAGTTTTTAAAGTCTTAACAATTTTACCTGCCTTGAAAATGGAAATTTTTATGAGCTTCCAATAGCTTTTATTTAAAAATGTCTTTAATTTTAATTGCTTATTATAACACTTGTGGTTAATTTGATTGCACTTTGTAATTTTTAGCGTGCAAAAGAGTAGTAATGTAACGGATAGGCGATTAATACAATATTGCCAAGATTTTATCATTTGCTGTGTTTCTAAATTTCAATAGAACATTTATTGTTAGTTACGAGACCATGTTGTACCTTGGAACATGCTTTCACATTTGAAAAATCCTTAATTCAAATGGTTCAAATGGCTCTGAGCACTGTGGGACTTAACATCTGAGGTCATCAGTCCCCTAGAACTTAGAACTACTTAAACCTAACTAACCTAAGGACATCACACATTCATGCCCGAGGCAAGATTCGAACCTGCGACCTTAGCGGTCGCGCGGTTCCAGACTGTAGCGCCTAGAACCGCTCGGCTACTCCCGCCGGCAATCCTTAATTTTACGACGACATTTTTGTAATTTCAGAAAAGGACTACATCACATAACAGTGAATGCCATCATTTAATAATGGGATAAGAAAATATGTTAGTACTATGGGGCTTGCTAGAGTCGAAAGTCGATATAGTGTACCATGGTTCAACGCTACATGTCAATGGCAGATTTTAGAACGTTTAATTAAAAGCTTACGTAAATTATTCATGTATTTTTGTACCAGTAAACTGTTTCATTGAGATTAGTAAATGAAATATGGGGTGTCCATACAGATTTATCCTCTTGTTGTTGTTGTTGTGGTCTTCAGTCCTGAGACTGGTTTGATGCAGCTGTCCATGCTACTCTATCCTGTGCAAGCTTATTCATCTCCCGGTACCTACTGCAACCTACATCCTTCTGAATCTGCTTACTGTATTCATCTCTTGGTCTCCCTCTACGAATTTTACCCTCCACGCTGCCCTCCAATACTAAATTGGTGATCCCTTGATGCCTCAGAACATGTCCTACCAACCGATCCTGTCTTCTAGTCAAGTTGTGCCACAAATTTCTCTTCTCCCCAATTCTATTTAGTACCTTCTCATTAGTTATGTAATCTACCCATCTAATCTTCAGCATTCATCCATAGCAGCACATTTCAAAAGCTTCTATTCTCTTCTTGTCCAAACTATTTATCGTCCATGTTTCACTTCCATAGATGGCTACGCTCCATACAAATACTTTCAGAAACGACTTCCTGACACCTAAATCTATACTCGATGATAACAAATTTCTCTTCTTCAGAAACGCTTTCCTTGCCATTGACAGTCTACATTTTATATTCTCTCTATTTCGACCATCATCAGTTATTTTGCTTCCCAAATAGCGAAACTCATCTACTATTTTAAGTGTCTTATTTCCTAATCTAATTCCCTCAGCATCACACTGATTTAATTGGACAACATTCCATTATTCTCGTTTTGCTTTTGTTGATGTTCATCTTATATCCTCTTTTCAAGAAACTGTCCACTTCGTTCAACTGCTCTTCCGGATCCTTTGCTGACAGAATTACAATGTCATCGGCGAACCTCGAAGTTTTTATTTCTTCTCCATGGATTTTAATTCCTACTCCGAATTTTTCTTTTGTTTCCTTTACTGCTTGCTCAATATACAGATTGAATAACATCAGGGATAGGCTACAACCCTGTCTCCCTCCCTTCCCAACCACTGCTTCCCTTTCATGCCCCTCGACTCTTATAACTTATAGCTTTTCGCTCCCTGTGTTTTACCCCTGACACCTTCAGAATTTGAAAGAGAGTATTCCAGTCAACATTGTCCAAAGCTTTCTCTAAGTCTACAAATGCTATTTGTTTATCCTGATAACAAAACAATTTAACTCTTTATTGGATACTGTAAATGAAACGTGCGTTATACTACATATGCCTCTACTAATTAAGCATTTAATACAGGTAATACATTGTCACACATACTGCAACATTTCTGGCGTAATTGTGCCAGTGGCATCTCTGATGTTTTGTTGCAATGTCACAGTATGAAGAACTGCCGTTTTGTCCAAAGTATCTTTCAAATACCCCCAAAGAAAGAGATCTAAGGAGGTAATGTAAGGTGATCTCAGGGGGTCATGGGTCTGGGTCGTCTCTGCCAGTCCAACTGTTGGGAAAGGTTTCGTTAAGAAAATCGCGTACTTGTAGAGCCCAAAGAGGGGGAGCTCCATCTTGCTGAAAGATGATAGTGTCTTGTACATCCTGTAGCTGGGTGACGGCATAATTCAGGAACACGTCTAGGTACACTTATCCACTTTTATTGCTTTCAGTGAAGAAAATGGGCCAGTCACTCGATCACATATTAACCCACACCACACCTTTGGACTCTCCCAAACGTGTTCTCGTACAACATGAGGATTTTCTGATTCCCTAGACCTGCACCTATTGGCGTTAAATGAGCCACAAACACGATATGCAGCTTCATCGGGTAACTACACACGCCCTCATCCAAACGGTTCAGCATGTCCACCGCAAATTGTTCACGTTTTGGGCAGTCATCTGGTTGTAATGCCTGAACAATTTGGACCTTGCATAAATACAATGTATGCGCTTGAAGCTCCCACGAAACTTGTCTAATCGATTTCTGTGGCGACCCCGTGAACGCGATTTGTACTGCCTGCACCGTCTCATCCGAAACAGACGGTCTGCCGCTGCTTGTCCGTTTCTTAATCGAACTCGTTGCTAAAAAAATTTCCATCCGTGTTATCATTAACTTGACATGAGCTGCTTTCTTTCCGTAATGGGACACAAACTTTCGCAGCACGGTAATCAGTGATGTGATTTCTGATAGCCAAACAGCACAGTGATTGAACTTTATACGGTGTAGCTCACACAGTGCTCCTTGTGGCGAAAGTGTTGAATGAGATACAGCTGTACAGAAACTTCACGGGTTCTCCAGTAGACCTGTGCGAGTCCTCCCTCGGGCATGGGCGTGTGGAAGGAAGTTTGTGGTACGTTCTGTGGGGCCAAACTGCTGAGGTCATCGGTCCCTAGGCTTACACGCAACTTAATCTAACTTAAACTACCTTACACTAAGGACAACACACACATCCATGCCCAAGGGAGGACTTTATCCTCCGACGGGGGGAACCGCGCGAACCGGAGCAAGGCGTCTTAGACCGCACGGCTATCCCGCGCGGCTGGGCGTGTGTGTTTGTCCTTAGGATAATTTAGGTTAAGTAGTGTGTAAGCTTAGGGACTGATGACCTTAGCAGTTAAGTCCCATAAGATTTCACACACATTTGAACACATTTTTTTGCTACGACGAAGATTCCGAGAAGCAACCAGCGGACTGGAATATGGTACGTCTCGATAGTTCATTCACCGCCACCAACTGGCCACTAACAACTCTCGCCGATAATCACCACAAAAGAGGAATACAGTTAAAAGTCAATAGGGAAAGAGTCAGACAAAAACATCACTATTAAAATTTCATGGAAACAAATGAAATTTGTTTCAGTTAATTATAGCCAAATACGTCATTGTTATCCAACACCACCTCTAGCTAGATAATGAATGGTTCCCTGGTCTGCTCCGAAGCCTGTCTCTTTGCAAGTCCGCACTTACTGATTCATAACACTCGCCGAGAAATAACAGGAAAGTACCGGACCCGAATTCCATTCCTGCCTGCGCCTGGGTACGAACTGCGGATTCTGTCTTCCGTCGTGCAACAAGTAACTTGGTTGATCACGAGGGATCACCTACACCCGGAAGACATTTATCCCTCTGGGAAACGTGACGATCAATTCCTTTATCGATTGCTGACGGATCCACAACAGCATACACTCTTGCACTTGTCCGACTGGAACCGACGTCCACGCATATCTTTATTCAGGTCGCCAAATGTGTGAAAATCACGCTGTGAACGGTCCGGGCTGTACGGAAGATGTTGCAGTGATTCCCATCCAAATCGGTGAAGCGTGGCCTTCGTCCAGTTCGCAATGTTGGGGCCAGCGTAGTCATGTAACGGGATAATTCCGTCAGACAGCATTCCTGGACGTTCTGACTTTCGCGTCGTAGTTTCTGCAGAATCATCGAAGCGCTACACATTGATTGTTGTTTCATGCTCGGGGAACTCGACGAGCGGACGGCCCCTGCAGTCGGAAAAGAAGGGCATCATGACCTTACGTAGTTGCCATCATTTAGAGCACGAGAGTGAAAGGCAAGACCAACATTGGACACATCTTCCCCGCCAAACAAATATGAAGCTTGAAACTCCTCTGTGTAAATTAATTTTAAAAGACGTAGGGAAATGTGTGACGTTGCATCTCTGACAGTAATAAAATTCTGATTGAAAAACAAAGAAAAACAAAAATTCGAACAGAAAGTTAGTTAGTCCTCCCACGAGTTATAAAGAAATTAATTCTCATCCGTCTGACTGCGAGTTTTAAAATATCCTCTAACGTCTCCTAACAACTGTTCTGCAATGCTTACGAAAGTAGCAGACAACTTACCTCGTATTCCGCTGCGACTGCGTGATCAGCAACATGCTAAATTATTTCAGAAAGCAGTACTGCGGTCCATGCAGAGTGCAACGCATGGACTAAATGCAACAGTTATTGCCATACTTTTATAGATAGAAACTGAACGATCAGGAGGGGTTTGGTCAACTAACCTTAAACGATGTAAAAAAAATGAAGGAAATCAATAAAAAAACTTTTATTTTTATATTCAGAAAATTGATGATTTAAAGGCTGACAAACTTTACACAGTCTTTTAATTATTCCACAATGTCTGTACTCAATAAACACGTTTCTGGCCACAACAAAGACACGGATATTACTCTGAGTGCACCTATACACATATCTGACAGAATCCCTCCAGTGCGCAAGCAACCCCCAACTACGTGCAGCAAAAAGGCAAATTATCATAAAAATATCAGTTAATACCAAAGTCTCCTCCGGCGCTACTAGCACGATCACGGCAGGTTGCGACCTCTCATGTCGCGCAGCTTCTCTTCACAGCACAATGCGTCCGACCACTTCCGACTCCCCTCGACAAGTGTTCGCTCACTACTACTCGCGATACTAATATCTCAGACTTAGACTTAGTGTATGCACACAGCAGAATCATAGATGTCCAACTTTTAAGCTGTTCATACAGGTTTCGGTAAGATAATAGTTCAAATGGCTCTGAGCACTATGGGACTCAACATCTGTGGTCACCAGTCCCCTAGAAGTTAGAACTACTTAAACCTAACCAACCTAAGGACATCACACATATCCATGCCCGAGGCAGGATTCGAACCTGCGACCGTAGCGGTCGCGCAGTTCCAGACTGAAGCGCCTAGAATTCGGTAAGATAACTATGACCTTCTTTGTCGAGCGCAGGCCCTCTGCTCGTCGAGTTTCTCGAACACTGAACCACAATCAACTTACAGCACTATGGAGAAAATGCGACGTGCTGTGTAGCAGAAACGCGCAGGAATGCTGTCGGATGGAATCATCATGTTGGCCCCATACTGCCAAGCAGACGAAGGCCACGCTTCAGCAATATGGTTGGAAACACTGCAACATCCTCCGTACAGCTCGGTTCGTTCACCGTGTGATTTTCACGTATTTGTCGACCTGAAGTTAGACGTGTGTAGACGTCGGTTTCAGTCGGACGAGGGAGTGCCAAAAGTGGCTGAGGTTGGGGATCCGTCGACGGCCGACCGCGTTCTGTGAAACAGGAATTGATCATCTCGTCTCCCAGTGATACAAGTGTCTTAACGCGTGTGGTGATTATTTTTGAATAGAACCGCTCCACAGTGTCGTCGTGGCGGGAGTTAGTTTTTTATTTGACTGCCCCTCATACACAACGAAAACGCCACTTCCTCCCTGTAGGGCACGCGACTTTTCCACCACACGAGGACTGCTGATCGACTCCTCGATTTCGCTAGTTACAAACCTTCCCAGGAAATTATTTAATATATAGGCCTATCGGCCAGTCAGATTCAGGAGCAGAATTTCGGCACTTCCCTTGACCATCTCCTGCTCCCACTTACAACACTTCTGTAACTTGCTGCTTCCTATGAAGGACTTTTATAAGTTTCTGTGTAACCGGTGGTGGATACAATAACCCTCCTGGGGAAATACTCGACGTTGAACCTACGGCATATGTCCAGACCACTACTCGTTTAGGGAGCTAGGGATAGACCTGTTCACCAACTCTTGAAGAAAGCTTCCTACCCCCAGAAACCGATCTTATCTTAGACAGTGGCCATAGGCACGGCCAGAAAATGAGATGTTACAAGACGACACCACGTTATCTTCGACGTATAAAAAAAAAATTCCAAAACGAAACAAGCACCCTGTGAATGAAACCACAGAAAGGGAGAATCTGCGGGCCAGGCCAGTACACGGGCTCAGGAGAGGAAGCTATGCGTCGTCGCTCAGGTCAGATGAGGGCCGCTATCTCTCTCACAAACCAGGGGGGCTGCGACACCGCCGCGCTGCAATTTACCGCCCGCTGCTGGAGCGCTTTTTGCCGTGCGTCCTGGAGACCTTTCTGCTAGTCACACATCTGCCGCCGGATAATGCAGCTGTTGCCGTTCACATTCCAGAATGAATCTTGTGATACTGTGGCAAACTGGATGTGCTGTTAAATCTAATAACAGACAGCAAACACAAATTATAGAAAAAAGAAAAATATAAATCCACTTGCATTATGAATGTTGGTGTTTTAATCCTTGATAATCAAACTCACGTAAAATTTACGATTGCTGTTAATACCATTTCCCGGTTCCCGCAACCGCACGGGGTAGCCGTGCGGTCTGGGGCGCCTTGCAACGATTCGCGCGGCTCTCCCCGTCGGAGGTTCGAGTCCTCCCTCAGGCATGGTTGTGTGTGTTGTCCTTAGTGTAAGTTAGTTTAAGTTAGATTAACTACTGTGTAAGCCTATGGACCGATGACCTCGGCAGTTTGGTCCCATAGAACTTACCACAAATTTCCGGTTCCCGCCACTTGTCAATATAGGGTATAGAAAATGACTTTTTGTACTTATTCTGTTTTTGATATACGTTTGGACACTTTATAACTGTAATTTACTAGTGCATAAACTATAAATTATGATCATATTAACTGATTCTTCCGTCAATTCTTGGTAGAACAACGTTATAATAAATGAAAATCACTATTTTACTTACGTTCTACGCGAAAAATTTATTGTTTTAACCAGTTCCAAAGGAAGCAGGTTTTGACAGATGTGACTATTACACGAATTCTTTACAGAAGAGTGGAAAGTCTGATAGAGGCCGAACTCGGGGAAGATCATTTCGGATTCCAGAAAAGTATACGGATATGCGAGGCAATACTAATCCTACGCCTTATCTTAGAAGATAGGTTAAGGAAAGGAAAACCTAGGTCTGTAGCATTTGTAGACTTAGAAAAAGGTTTTGAAAATGCTCTCAAGGTAGCAGGTGCAAAATACAGGGAGCGAAAGGCTATGTACAACTTGTTCAGAAACGTGACGTCAGTTACACTGAAGCGCCAAAGAAACTGGCATAGGCATGCGTATTCAAATACAGAGATATGAAAACAGGCAGAATACAGCGCTGCGGTCGGCAACGCCTATATATAAGGCAAATGTCTCGCGCAGTTGTTAGATCGGTTACTATTGCTACAATGGCAAGTAATCAAGATTTAAGTGAGTTTGAACGCGGTGTTATAGTCGGCGCACGAGCGATGGGACACAGCATCTCCGTGGTAGCGATGAAGTGGGAATTTTCCCGTACGACCATTTCACGAGTGTACCGTGAATATCAGGAATCCGTAAAGTATCAAATCTCCGACATTGTTGCGGCTGGAAAAAGATCCTGCAAGAACTGGACCAACGAAGACTGAAGAGAATCGTTCAGCGTGACAGAAATGCAACTCTTCCGCAAATTGCTGCAGTTTTCAATGCTGGGCCATCAACAAGTGTCAGCGTGCAATCCATTCAACGAAACATCATCGATTTGGGCTTTCGGAGCCGAAGGCCCACTCCTGTACCCTTAACGACTGCACGACACAAAGCTTTACGCCTCGCCTGTGCCCTCCAACACTGACATTGGACTCTTGATAATTGGAAACAGCCGGCCGGGGTAGCAGAGCGGTTCTAGGCGCTACAGTCTGGAATCGCGCGACCGCTACGGTCGCAGGTTTGAATCCTGCCTCGGGCATGGATGTGTGTGATGTCCTTAGGTGAAATTAGGTTTAAGTAGTTATAAGTTCTAGGGGACTGATGACCTTAGAAGTTAAGTCCCATAGTGCTCAGAGCCATTTGAACATTATTTTTATTGGGAACAAGTTTCCTGGTCGGACAAGTCTCGTTTCAAATTGTATCGAGCGGATGGATGTGTACGGGTATGGAGACAGCCTCATAAATCCATGGACGCTGCGTGTCAGCAGATGTGTAAAGATGTGGGGCGTGTGCATTTGGAGTGATATGGCACCCTGATATGTCTAGATACGACTCTAACAGGTGACACGTATTTAAGCATCCTGTCTAATCACTTGCATCCATTCGTGTCCATTGTGCATTTGTCTGATAACTCTTAACTGGTTGGCACTGTAGGTAAACTGCAGGAACTGATGAGAACAGCTGAACTGTTGAGAAATGGTGGGGTATCGGTGTGCAGTCGCTTAAATCATGGGCTTGGCGTATGAATGTCATCTTGTGAACCATTTGGCGATACATAAAATCAGAGTAGGATATATTCTAATATACGACGACAAAGGACAAGCTTGTAGATGAACACAGACAAATGCTTCAGCTTCCCTATGATCTGGGACCCTGTCGCTTCGTCATCCAAGTCCAAAGGAAAGGTCAGAGGGACGATATGGCTCCAGCATTTTATATAAATGTGTTCACTGCGGTGTAGCATTTAGGTGAATGAATTTCAGCCCTGTACTGCTTTACAATATGTGTTTAACTGGAATGAAGAGTCGTGCGGCTGTCGTAATGTACGTTATTGCATAGCTCGTCACTAGTTATTAAGTAGTAAAGAAAATTAATATTGCAACTTCGACAGTTTTCTGCAATTTTTAACGTAATTTGAAGAATGTGTTCACTGACATTCCCCAACACGTGTAGATTAACACGTTTTCAGATGATTCGAAGTAATGGAAGAGTACGATACTGTTGACGCGCAGTATTTAAAAAATGTAATACACAATCATTGATTAAGTACATTATATTAGAGTTAGAAACTATCGTCAAGTTAGTATAAGGTGATAACAGTAGAAAACGAGTTCTTTTCTGGGAACTACGCAGAACTTTCTGGGCTGAAAAATCGATGTGAAGATATTCAAATACAAACTGAATTTTAGTTCGTCTTTTTTCTATAGGAATGAGGAGAGAAGAAATCTTTTAATGGCCACGTCGGTCAGAAATTCATCTTATTTTCAGATGAGAAGTCTTCTCGTCACTCGGAAGCGACATCGAAATCTTGCGGCGGAAACACCGCAGTTGCGGACAATTTTAAGTTTAGTGCAGACATAAAAGTCAAGTTCGGCGTTTGCAGGAAGTTTCTTGCACCGCGACGCCGTGCTGCGGTATACAGCTAAAAGCTTCCGGCGTCGCAGCAATTGTTATTAGGGTCTTTAGTTCCGAGGCTGTCGTAATAACAGCGCTGCGACGTATCGGTAACACGGCTCGGCGCGGTGGCCCGAGAGAACGTACAAGCCGCCAACACGTACTGCTGCAGTTTCTCGGCAGTTGCTTCTATTAAAAAATTTATGCACGAAGAACGTGCTGCTCTACTAGCTGCATACTGAATACAAGTATTTTCTAAGAAATGTAAACTGTTAACTGTAAATGGGAGTATTTCATAAACCAGCGGGAAATGCTGCTGTCGGTGCACATAATATGCGAATACCGATGGCAGGCAATGAAAACCTCGTTACTCAATTTTGCTAAATCTTACAAGAGAAGCAAAAACGATTTCAAAAAAAATATATAAAGTGAACCAGATAAAGTTGCTGCATGTGTAACTATATACAATACTGGCCATTAAAATTGCTACACCACGAAGATGACATGCTACAGACGCGAAATTTAACCGACAGGAAGAAGATGCTGTGATAAGCAAATGATTAGCTTTTCAGAGCATTCACACAAGGTTGGCGCCGGTGGCGACACCTACAACGTGCTGACATGAGGAAAGTTTCCAACCGATTTCTCATACACAAACAGCAGTTCATCGGCGTTGCCTGGCGAAAAGTTGTTGTGATGCCTCGTGTAAGGAGGAGAAATGCGTACCATCATGTTTCCGACTTTGATAAAGGTCGGATTGTAGCCTTTCGCGATTGCGGTTTATCGTATCGCGACATTGCTGCTCGCGTTGGTAGAGAT
Source organism: Schistocerca americana (assembly GCF_021461395.2). Taxonomy (NCBI): domain Eukaryota; kingdom Metazoa; phylum Arthropoda; class Insecta; order Orthoptera; family Acrididae; genus Schistocerca; species Schistocerca americana. The sequence continues at coordinate 378,282,726 of NC_060120.1, read as the reverse complement.
CTAATGACTGTTAGCAGAATATGGAATCGGTGGGTTCAGGAGGGTAATACGGAATGCCGTGCTGGATCCCAACGGCTTCGTATCACTAGCAGTCGAGATAACAGGCATTTATGGCTGTAAAGGATCGTGTAGCCACGTCTAGATCCCTCAGTCAACATATGGGGACGTTTGCAAGACAACAACCATCTGCAAGAACAGTACGACGACGTTGGCAGCAGTATGGACTATCAGCTCGGAAACCATGGCTGCGGTTACCCTTGACGCTGCATCACAGACAGGAGCACCTGCGATGGTGTACTCAACGACGAACCTGGGTGCACGAATGGCAAAACGCCATTTTTTCGGATGCATCCAGGTTCTGTTTACAGCATCATGATGGTCGCATCCGTGTTTGGCGACATCGCGGTGAATGCACAGTGGAAGCGTGTATTCGTCATCGCCATACTGGCGTATCACCCGGCGTAATGGTATGGGGTGCCATTGGTTACACGTCTCGGTCACCTCTTGTTCGCATTGACGGCTCTTTGAACAGTGGACGTTACATTTCAGATGTGTTACGACGCGTGGCTCTATCCTTCATTCGATCCCTGCGAAACCCTACATTTCAGCAGGATAATGAACGACCGCAAGTTGCAGGTCCTGTACGGGCCTTTCTGGATACTGAAAATGTTCGAATGCTGCCCTGACCAGCGCATTCTCCGGATCTCTCATCAATTGAATACATCTGGTCAATGGTGACCGAGCAACTGGCTTGTCACAATACGCCAGTTACTACTTTTGATGAACTGTGGTATCGTGTTGAAGTGTAGTAGAAGCTCAGTTATTGATAACATTAGAGAAATTCACGCACTTTCAAATCTCTCTTGGTTAAAGGAGATACTGGTCACTGGAACTGAGGGTTTTCACAGTCAGATGGAGTTACGAGTGTTTTTTTTTTTTTGCCATCGACGTGCTCGTCCAAAGATTCTGACTAAGAAGTGAGCAACTAGCTGCCTTAGTCGTCATTCCGCCTTCCTCGTCAAAAATTTCGGCATGCGAACATCGTCGCGCTCTTTAAATGCAGAACATTCTACATCATTTTACCCAGTCTCTCTTTGTAGTTAAAAGCTGCTACTCAGCAATTCCATCGCACTGCCACTGTCCATATATGTCTCTCTCCCACTGTCTCCTTTCCCTCACAGTGACTTAGAGTACATCCCACTGCCACTGGCATATCTCACTCACACTGTCTCCTTTTGTCTTGACACTCTCACCGCACCTGGGCAACATAAAAATTCTGGGGCGTCCAATTTATTCTATCCCCTGTACCCACGTGTTTAAAATTTCAGTCCAATACTCATTCTCCTTTTTACCTACATGTTAAAGATCGCTGGTGTGGGAGATCCAGACCCCCCCCCCCCCCAATTCTATATATGGTCTCCACTCATCTCTTGTTTGCTCCCACTGCTTCTGTCTCCATAAAATTTTCTTTCTCTTTCACTACTACTGTCTTCTACTGACTATCAATATCACCTTTCTCTTTGGCTCCCACTGCTATTGTCTTCATCGATCTGTCTTGATCTTTCACTGACACTTTCTCTGTCCCACCACTGTCTCCTCTCTTTTCCACCGTCACTGTCTCTCTGCTACTTTCTTTGAGCAAACAAAAGCACGAATATGTTCACATGCCAAAATTGTTTGTGAGGGAGGCGGAATGAGGACTGAAGCTGCTGGTCCCCACTTTTCTCTTTTTAAAGAGCAACAGATTCGCCTTTCTTGTGCTCCAACAGGTGCATTTTTCAGCTGGTTCTCCTCTTTTACCTGGTACAGCAGTGTGCGCGGCTTATACAAAATGAATATGTGGGGTAGTAAACTTTCGCCACCCCCCCTCCCCCCATGAATCATGGACCTTGCTGTTGGTGGTGAGGCTTGTGTGTCTCAGTGATACAGATAGCCGTATCGTAGGTGCAACCGCAACGGAGAGGTATCTGTTGAGAGGCCAGACAAACGTGTGGTTCCTGAAAAGGGGCAGCAGCCTTTTCAGTAGTTGCAGGGGCAACAGTCTGGATGATTCACTGATCTGGCCTTGTAACATTAACCAAAAATGTTCCAATGTGTGTGAAATCTTATGGGACTAAACTGCTAAGGTCATCAGTCCCTAAGCTTACACACTACTTAACCTAAATTATCCTAAGGACAAACACACGCACCCATGCCCGAGTGAGGACTCGAACCTCCGCCCGAACCAGCCGCACAGTCCGTGACTGCAGCGCCCTTAGACCGCTCGGCTAATCCCGCGCGGCGTAACATTAACCAAAACGGCCTTGCTGCGCTGGTACTGCGAACGGCTGAAAGCAAGGGCCAACTACAGCGGTAATTTTTCTCGAGGACATGCAGCTTTTCTGTACGGTTAAATGATGATGGCGTCCTCTTGGGTAAAATATCCGGGAGGTAAAATAGTCTCCCATTCGGATCTCCGGACGGGGAATACTCAGGAGAACGGCGCTATCAGGAGAAAGAAAACAGGCATTCTGCGGATCGGAGCGTGGAATGTCAGATCCCTTAGTCGGGCAGGTAGGTTAGAAAATTTAAAAAGGGAAACCGATAGATTAAAGTTAGATACAGTGGGAATTAGTGAAGTTCCGTGGCAAGAGGAACAAGAATCCTGGTCAGGTGAATACAGGGTTACAAATACAAAATCAAATAGGGGTAATGCAGGAGTAGGTTTAATAATGAATAAAAAAATAGGAGTACGGGTAAGCTACTACAAACAGCATAGTGAAAGGATTATTGTGGCCAAGATAGACACGAAGCCCACACCTACTACAGTAGTACAAGTTTATATGCCAACTATCTCTGCAGATGACGAAGGAATTGATGAAATGTATGATGAGATAAAAGAAATTATTCACGTAGTGAAGGGAGACGAAAATTTAATAGTCATTGGGGACTGGAATTCAGTAGTAGGGAAAGGAAGAGAAGGAAAGAGGTAGTAGGTGAATATGGACTGCGGGTAAGGAATGAAGGAGAAAGCCGTCTGCTAGAATTTTGCACGGAGCGTGACTTAATCATAGCTAACACTTCATATAAGAATCATGAAAGAAGGTTGTACCCGGGGAAGAGGTCTAGAGACACTGGAAGATTTCAGATACATTATATAACCACAATTTATTGGTTATGAACGGTAAACGAAAACTGAAGAAACTGCAAAAAGGTAGGAATTTACGGAGATGGGGCTTGGATAAACTGAAAGAAACAGAGACTGTAGAGAGCTTCAGAGAGAGCATTAGGGAACGATTGACAAGAACAGGGGAAAGAAATACGGTAGAAGAAAAATGGGTAGCTTTGAGAGATGAAATAGTGAAGGCAGCAGAGGATCAAGTAGGCAAAGAAGACGAGGGCAGGTAGAAATCCATGGGTAACAGAAGAGATATTCAATTTAATTGATGAAAATATAAAATATGAAAATGCAGTAAATGAAGCAATCGAAAAGGATTACAAACGTCTCAAAAATGAGATCGATAGGAAGTGCAAAACAGCTAAGCAAGGATGGCTATAGGACAAATGTAAGCATGCAGAGGCATATATCACTAGGGGTAAGATAGGTACTGCATACAGGAAAATAAGGACAGCTTTGGAGAAAATAGAACCACCTGTATGAATACCAAGAGCGCACATGGAAAACCAGTCCTAAGCAAAGAAGGGAAAGCAGAAAGCAGTATGTAGAAGGTCTATACAAGTGCGATATACTTGAGGGCGATATTATGGAAATGGAAGAGGACTTAGATGAAGGTGATACGAGTGATATAATACAGCGTGAAGAATTGACAGAGCACTGAAAGACCTAAGTCAAAAAAAGGCCCCGGGAGTAGACAACATTCCATTAGAACTCCTAATAACCTTGGGAGAGCCAGCCATGACAAAACTCTACCATCTGGTGAGCAAGATGTATGAGACAGGTGAAATACCATCAGATTTCAATCCCAAAGAAAGCGGGTGTCGACAGGTGTGAAAATTACCGAACTATCAGATTAATAAGTCATGGCTGCAAAATACTAACACGAATTACTTACAGACGAATGGAAAAATTTGTAGAAGCCGATCTCGGGGAAGATAAGTTTGGATTACGTAGAGATGTTGGAACATACGAGGCAATACTGACCCTACGACTAATCTTAGATTAAGGAAAGGCAAACTTATGTTTCAAGCATTTGTAGGCTGAGAGAAAGGTTTTGATAATGTTGAATGGAAAACTCTCTTACAAATTCTGAAGGCTACAGGGGTAAAATACAGGGAGCGAGATGCTATTTACGTTTTATACAGAAACTAGATGGCAGATACGAGAGTCGAGGGGCACGAAAGGAAAGCTGTGCGTGAAAAGGGAGTGATACATGGCTGTAGCCTATCCCCGATGTTATTCAATCTGTATATTGAGCAAGCAGTAAAGGAAACAAAAGAAAAATTTGCAGTAGGAATTAAAATCCATGGAGAAGAAATTCTGTCAGAGGCAGCAAAGGACCTGGAAGAGCAGTTGAATGGAATGGACAAAGTGTTGAAAGGAGGATGTAAGATGAACATCAACAAAAATAAAACGAGGATAATGGAATGTATTCAAATTAAATCAGGTGATGCTGAGGTAATTAGATTAGGAAATGAGATAATTAAGATAGTAGATGACTTTTGCTATCTGGGGAGCAAAATAACTGATGATGGTCAAAATAGAGAGAATATAAAATGTAGACTGGCAATGGCAAGGAAAGCGTTTCTGAAGAAGATAAATTTGTTAGCATCGAGTATAGATTTAAGTGTCAGGAAGTCTTTTCTGAAAATATTTGTATGGGGTGTGGCCATGTATGGAACCGAAACGAACGATAAATAGTTTAGACAAGAAGAGAGTAAAAGCTCTCGAAATGTAGTACTACAGAAGAATGCTGAAGATTAGATGGGTAGATCAAGTAACTAATGAGGTGTTGAATAGAATTGGGGAGAAGAAGAATTTGTGGCACAGCCTGAGTAAAAGAAGGGATCGGTTGGTAGGACACGTTCTGAGGTATTAAGGGATCACCAATTTAGGATTAGAGGTAAGCGTGGAGGGTGAAATTCGCAGTGGGGTACTAAGAGATGAATATACTAAGCAGATTCAGAAGAATGTAGGTTGCAGTAGTTACTCGGAGATGAAGAAGCTTGCACAGGATAGAGTAGCATGGAGAGCTGCATCAAACCAGTCTCTGGATTGAAGACCACAACAACAACAGCCGGCTGTGTGGCCGTGCGGTTCTAGGCGCTTCAGTCTGGAACCGCGTGACCGCTACGGTCGCAGGTTCGAATCCTTCCTCGGGCATGGATGTGTGTGATGTCCTTAGGTTAGTTAGGTTTAATTAGTTCTAAGTTCTAGGCGACTGATGACCTCAGAAGTTAAGTCGCATAGTGCCCAGAGCCATTTGATAAGTATCTCATCGATGGCAATTCATCTAAAACGCCCGGTTTATGATTGGTATCTTAAAAAAGTGAAAATGTTATTAGAAATATATTGCTGAATTTGCATTTTTACATAATTTTTGGTAGTCATTTTAAGTATTTTCGGGCATATTAAGACCCTTTTTAGCTCATTTTTTGTCACTGCAGTAACATTTTGGTCATATTTTTACAGGCATAAAGTATCCATTTTACAGACACAGCGCGTTATAAAGTTTTTAGGTGTGTTAATGCTGATTAAAAATATTTTTGGTTACCTCAGAAGCCCTGCGATCCCCCTATAATCTCTACCATATGTTCACTAATTCAATTAGAACTACATTACGTGCCAAAACGGATATTACGTGCATATTTTTATGCATAAGTGCAGTAACTTTAAACCTCTCTATTTCGGTAACGGATAGGGATATCGAAAAAGTTCCAAGCTTCCTCGAGAACATCATCTTAAGAGTACATGATAAAACTTTCGACGATTTTCCATGAATAAAAATTATAGAAGTAGTCATTCGCACAACTGGTTCTTTTGCTAACCAAAACTCAAGGTGTTCGTGTTTATCTTGGTAACGGAAACAGAGTTTCGAAAACGGGAAAATGGGGTAAAAATTTGAGTCATTTGGTATATTAAATTATTTAGATAATTGCGGCCAACCATGCAAAAACTCAAAAAATCTGGTTTTGCAGTTTTTTTGCATAAGCACGGTAACTTTGAACCTCTGGACGTCGGATAATGACACCGGAAAAAGTTTCGAAGTTCTCCAAGAATATTAACTTAGTACCCAAAAATCATGACTTTTCGGGGTTTTCTCAGGAACCGCACGTGAAAAAGTGGTGCTTTTATAAGTCGCCTAACATCCACCCTAACCCACAGTGTAAATCAACCATCCGATTTACTCAATTTGCCTGGGCTGGAGGAAGTGTGTAATGTTGAAATTTTGACCCTGTACTGTGGGATAGTTACAGTACGCCCGTTCTCCCGATAAAGATTCAAATAGTCCCTAGATCAATGGCTTTCCAAGACCCTTGTCACCTTATGCCTGTGATCAATAAAATCCGAGTCCTGAGCCCCTGAAAATTCGCGTTTTCGAGCGCATCTTTTTGGAACGTATTAGTTTCTTTGATACTGATAGAACAACTTAAACGACATTCGTACACAGCAAATATACAAATTCAGCCATTTCTTCTAATCTGTAAAGAGTTCATAAAGTTTCTATGTGAGAGTTCACAGATGGACCTTGTAAATTTCAATGAAATGGCGGAATGTTTTCAAGCGCCATTGGTGTCATTAACCGCGAATCCTTTTGTACTTTTGTCAAACTGTAAAACAGATGCAACGCGCAGTTGATGGTTTGTAGGTGTTTTAAGTGATACGCGTCACATACTTTGTACACATGGATAAAGACGCGCATCGTGCAGTGACAAAACATTTTTGTTTTAAAAGATGAAATATAGTTCAGACATACCTGAAATTAGGGAAATTTAATAACTATTCTGACGAGTATTGGAAAACGCATATCACTGCCTCTCGGATGACAATAGGTAGTGGACCGAAATGGAGTAAAATATACAGCGGATCAGTTACTGGGCGTTTCAGCAGCCCGCCTTGCTCCTTCCCAGTTAGAAGAATGCTTGAGTTCTAATTGGACACTGTTCGCTGAACAAACCCCGGCGAATCGGACTGATTCAACCGTATCGGCTATAGGAATGCGGCAGTCAGGAAAAAACTGGAGCCGTCTCAACTGCGTCAAAACCAGGCATGATAGATTCATAACGTTCCTTGGTAAATGGCGGATCACATACAGCCTTGAATGTGACTGTAGTGCAAAGGAGCAAACAGTAGACCACACTATTCACGAATATGCACTACAAAAATTTAAAGGAGACCGGAACCACATCATAAAGGTCTCTCTCAAGGCAATAGTATGGTTAAGGCCCCTGGTCACAGAGTTATGGAACCGTGAAATTATTGATGTCTCCAAATGTTCATTTTCTGTATTTTTACTGTAATTTGCTAACATTTTCGTGTGTTGTTTTGTATCCTATTTTTACGTTGTACACGTGTCGTATTTTTCTGTAGTTTTGTCATGCTATAAATGATACTAAAAGGTAAGAAAGTAAAATACTGGGTAAGTATGATCATAAGAACACTGTGTTGCAAACAACCGAATGAAGTTTTTTCGGAATTAACGGTCGATAAATGTCGTGGTGTCGTGCTAGGGGACCGTCCACTGTCGCTTTAGGTTTCCTGACTTCTGACTTGGTAAGCAGTTCATGTGATCGGCTGTATAATGTCCTGAATAAAATTCTTAGTCGAAAAATCAACAGTGCGCAATAGCTGCAGCGTTTGTTGGTTCCAGATCAAAAGCACTCGGCGGAGGATATTTGAATGCAGTGTTTGTAAAATATGAATCATAATTTGAAAGATTTCTCGCATTGTTCAGTGGTGACTAAAAGCTAGACGAGCATCCACCGTTACACAAAAAGGCAGAAGTACGGTCGAACAGAGCGCTGGGAGCGAAGTTCCTCGCGACGAAATCCTTGTATGAAGTAGTCTAGGTCAACTTGCGGTGCCAAATTAGAGTCAAAATTAGGACGTAGACGATTACATCCGTCGCCTTTGTAAGGAGCAACTGTTTGTCGTTACTTCCGCTGTGATGGTGAAACTGAAAGTGCTCCGCAGAACGTGATGGCGGCATTATCTCGTGATCCACATGGCGTCATCGTGACTAAGAATTTGTAAAAAGTGGGCGTGTCCACCAGATGGCGCTTCCACCAACGCAGGCTGTCTTCAATCACCCGATTGCCATGTGAAGTTACATAAGCACGACACCAGCCTGACATTTACGTCTAGTGATAGGTTCAGTTTCATTATGATGGATATTCACATCTAGCTCAAGCTGCGTTAATTTACTCCCATTTTTTATTTCCCTCGATTGAAGTCTTGAATGCCGTGCTAGTAGGGGCCTTTTTTCATTTCTACCCAGTATATTTTCCCAACGTGGCACACAGTGACTTCTTCCTCTTTCCTTGGAAGAAGAAAAAATTGCATGGCTACTACTTCTGGAATGTTGACGAGCTGATTCTTGGGGTGAAACGTTTCCTGACTGGCCAAAATGAGATTTCTACAGTCAGAGCCACCGTCAGGTACTCCAATTCTGGGACAAATGTGTCAATTGAAAGGCGAATATGTAGAGAAGGGGTAACACAATAACCAAGTTTCATTGTCCCAGCCTGTTTTTTTTACGTGTTGATTCAAATTGTATGATTGCGCCTCGTAGTTGATTATCTTGATACACAGTCGTCGGCTTCTGCAGCTCACACGCCAACAAAGGTCTCGGACTGTGCTACAGACCAGTCTATTATCCGAGATTCCAGAAAGTAACATAGAAGCAAAATTCTCACCCTCAATGTTTTTTTCAGGAAAAAAAACATTTTAATAGAGCTGGAGACCAAAGTGATTCGTTGTCTGAAGATAATTCATTGTCCGACACACTCGCACTAATGTCCAAATGAAACGACCGATTTCGTCCGACATGGGCCATTCTCAGATCTACATGAATAGTTTTTCAGTAGCCCTCCAGGGGTTTATATTTTCAATCCGGGAACATCCTCGTGTGCGCTGCCTGGCAAAAAAGTGAAGCCCCTAGAAAATATCGTCGGGTGTCAGTGAAGCTTAGTGCGGGTACTCACCATCGGGGAGTATATAAATGATTAGAGTTGCACTTCTCTCTGACTGATAGAATGGCCTGCAGAGTATATTAGCGTCGTTCGTGTTTAGTATTGTTACCAGGCCTGGTACGGTATTTAAGGGAGGTCGATAGCGCCAAATGTTGAGTGATCAGTGTGAAGGACACGAAGATGCTGTGTACTCGTGTGAGACAGCGATATCCACTTCTGACAAAGTTTGAAAGGGGCTAATTGTGTACCTCCATTAGGCCCGCTGGTCGCATCGTACCATATCCAGAGTTGTTGGACATTCAGATGTGGCAGTGGCCCTGTGTTTAGTATTGTTACCAGGCCTGGTACGGTATTTAAGGGAGGTCGATAGCGCCAAATGTTGAGTGATCAGTGTGAAGGACACGAAGATGCTGTGTACTCGTGTGAGACAGCGATATCCACTTCTGACAAAGTTTGAAAGGGGCTAATTGTGTACCTCCATTAGGCCCGCTGGTCGCATCGTACCATATCCAGAGTTGTTGGACATTCAGATGTGGCAGTGGCCCTGTGTTTAGTATTGTTACCAGGCCTGGTACGGTATTTAAGGGAGGTCGATAGCGCCAAATGTTGAGTGATCCGTGTGAAGGACACGAAGATGCTGGGTACTCATGTGAGACAGCGATATCCACTTCTGACAAAGTTTGAAAGGGGCTAATTGTGTACCTCCATTAGGCCCGCTGGTCGCATCGTACCATATCCAGAGTTGTTGGACATTCAGATGTGGCAGTGGCCCTGTGTTTAGTATTGTTACCCGGCCTGGTACGGTATTTAAGGGAGGTCGATAGCGCCAAATGTTGAGTGATCCGTGTGAAGGACACGAAGATGCTGTGTACTCGTGTGAGACAGCGATATCCACTTCTGACAAAGTTTGAAAGGGGCTAATTGTGTACCTCCATTAGGCCCGCTGGTCGCATCGTACCATATCCAGAGTTGTTGGACATTCAGATGTGGCAGTGGCCCTGTGTTTAGTATTGTTACCAGGCCTGGTACGGTATTTAAGGGAGGTCGATAGCGCCAAATGTTGAGTGATCCGTGTGAAGGACACGAAGATGCTGTGTACTCGTGTGAGACAGCGATATCCACTTCTGACAAAGTTTGAAAGGGGCTAATTGTGTACCTCCATTAGGCCCGCTGGTCGCATCGTACCATATCCAGAGTTGTTGGACATTCAGATGTGGCAGTGGCCCTGTGTTTAGTATTGTTACCAGGCCTGGTACGGTATTTAAGGGAGGTCGATAGCGCCAAATGTTGAGTGATCCGTGTGAAGGACACGAAGATGCTGTGTACTCGTGTGAGACAGCGATATCCACTTCTGACAAAGTTTGAAAGGGGCTAATTGTGTACCTCCATTAGGCCCGCTGGTCGCATCGTACCATATCCAGAGTTGTTGGACATTCAGATGTGGCAGTGGCCCTGTGTTTAGTATTGTTACCAGGCCTGGTACGGTATTTAAGGGAGGTCGATAGCGCCAAATGTTGAGTGATCCGTGTGAAGGACACGAAGATGCTGTGTACTCGTGTGAGACAGCGATATCCACTTCTGACAAAGTTTGAAAGGGGCTAATTGTGTACCTCCATTAGGCCCGCTGGTCGCATCGTACCATATCCAGAGTTGTTGGACATTCAGATGTGGCAGTGGCCCTGTGTTTAGTATTGTTACCAGGCCTGTTACGGTATTTAAGGGAGGTCGATAGCGCCAAATGTTGAGTGATCCGTGTGAAGGACACGAAGATGCTGTGTACTCGTGTGAGACAGCGATATCCACTTCTGACAAAGTTTGAAAGGGGCTAATTGTGTACCTCCATTAGGCCCGCTGGTCGCATCGTACCATATCCAGAGTTGTTGGACATTCAGATGTGGCAGTGGCCCTGTGTTTAGTATTGTTACCCGGCCTGGTACGGTATTTAAGGGAGGTCGATAGCGCCAAATGTTGAGTGATCCGTGTGAAGGACACGAAGATGCTGTGTACTCGTGTGAGACAGCGATATCCACTTCTGACAAAGTTTGAAAGGGGCTAATTGTGTACCTCCATTAGGCCCGCTGGTCGCATCGTATCATATCCAGAGTTGTTGGACATTCAGATGTGGCAGTGGCCCTGTGTTTAGTATTGTTACCAGGCCTGGTACGGTATTTAAGGGAGGTCGATAGCGCCAAATGTTGTGTGATCCGTGTGAAGGACACGAAGATGCTGTGTACTCGTGTGAGACAGCGATATCCACTTCTGACAAAGTTTGAAAGGGGCTAATTGTGTACCTCCATTAGGCCCGCTGGTCGCATCGTACCATATCCAGAGTTGTTGGACATTCAGATGTGGCAGTGGCCCTGTGTTTAGTATTGTTACCAGGCCTGGTACGGTATTTAAGGGAGGTCGATAGTGCCAAATGTTGAGTGATCCGTATGAAGGACACGAAGATGCTGTGTACTCGTGTGAGACAGCGATATCCACTTCTGACAAAGTTTGAAAGGGGCTAATTGTGTACCTCCATTAGGCCCGCTGGTCGCATCGTACCATATCCCGAGTTGTTGGACATTCAGATGTGGCAGTGGCCCTGTGTTTAGTATTGTTACCAGGCCTGGTACGGTATTTAAGGGAGGTCGATAGCGCCAAATGTTGAGTGATCAGTGTGAAGGACACGAAGATGCTGTGTACTCGTGTGAGACAGCGATATCCACTTCTGACAAAGTTTGAAAGGGGCTAATTGTGTACCTCCATTAGGCCCGCTGGTCGCATCGTACCATATCCAGAGTTGTTGGACATTCAGATGTGGCAGTGGCCCTGTGTTTAGTATTGTTACCAGGCCTGGTACGGTATTTAAGGGAGGTCGATAGCGCCAAATGTTGAGTGATCAGTGTGAAGGACACGAAGATGCTGTGTACTCGTGTGAGACAGCAATATCCACTTCTGACAAAGTTTGAAAGGGGCTAATTGTGTACCTCCATTAGGCCCGCTGGTCGCATCGTACCATATCCAGAGTTGTTGGACATTCAGATGTGGCAGTGGCCCTGTGTTTAGTATTGTTACCAGGCCTGGTACGGTATTTAAGGGAGGTCGATAGCGCCAAATGTTGAGTGATCCGTGTGAAGGACACGAAGATGCTGTGTACTCGTGTGAGACAGCGATATCCACTTCTGACAAAGTTTGAAAGGGGCTAATTGTGTACCTCCATTAGGCCCGCTGGTCGCATCGTACCATATCCAGAGTTGTTGGACATTCAGATGTGGCAGTGGCCCTGTGTTTAGTATTGTTACTCGGCCTGGTACGGTATTTAAGGGAGGTCGATAGCGCCAAATGTTGAGTGATCTGTGTGAAGGACACGAGGATGCTGTGTACTCGTGTGAGACAGCGATATCCACTTCTGACAAAGTTTGAAAGGGGCTAATTGTGTACCTCCATTAGGCCCGCTGGTCGCATCGTACCATATCCAGAGTTGTTGGACATTCAGATGTGGCAGTGGCCCTGTGTTTAGTATTGTTACCCGGCCTGGTACGGTATTTAAGGGAGGTCGATAGCGCCAAATGTTGAGTGATCCGTGTGAAGGACACGAAGATGCTGTGTACTCGTGTGAGACAGCGATATCCACTTCTGACAAAGTTTGAAAGGGGCTAATTGTGTACCTCCATTAGGCCCGCTGGTCGCATCGTACCATATCCAGAGTTGTTGGACATTCAGATGTGGCAGTGGCCCTGTGTTTAGTATTGTTACCAGGCCTGGTACGGTATTTAAGGGAGGTCGATAGCGCCAAATGTTGAGTGATCCGTGTGAAGGACACGAAGATGCTGTGTACTCGTGTGAGACAGCGATATCCACTTCTGACAAAGTTTGAAAGGGGCTAATTGTGTACCTCCATTAGGCCCGCTGGTCGCATCGTACCATATCCAGAGTTGTTGGACATTCAGATGTGGCAGTGGCCCTGTGTTTAGTATTGTTACCAGGCCTGGTACGGTATTTAAGGGAGGTCGATAGCGCCAAATGTTGAGTGATCCGTGTGAAGGACACGAAGATGCTGTGTACTCGTGTGAGACAGCGATATCCACTTCTGACAAAGTTTGAAAGGGGCTAATTGTGTACCTCCATTAGGCCCGCTGGTCGCATCGTATCATATCCAGAGTTGTTGGACATTCAGATGTGGCAGTGGCCCTGTGTTTAGTATTGTTACCCGGCCTGGTACGGTATTTAAGGGAGGTCGATAGCGCCAAATGTTGAGTGATCAGTGTGAAGGACACGAAGATGCTGTGTACTCGTGTGAGACAGCGATATCCACTTCTGACAAAGTTTGAAAGGGGCTAATTGTGTACCTCCATTAGGCCCGCTGGTCGCATCGTACCATATCCACAGTTGTTGGACATTCAGATGTGGCAGTGGCCCTGTGTTTAGTATTGTTACCAGGCCTGGTACGGTATTTAAGGGAGGTCGATAGCGCCAAATGTTGAGTGATCCGTGTGAAGGACACGAAGATGCTGTGTACTCGTGTGAGACAGCGATATCCACTTCTGACAAAGTTTGAAAGGGGCTAATTGTGTACCTCCATTAGGCCCGCTGGTCGCATCGTACCATATCCAGAGTTGTTGGACATTCAGATGTGGCAGTGGCCCTGTGTTTAGTATTGTTACCCGGCCTGGTACGGTACTTAAGGGAGGTCGATAGCGCCAAATGTTGAGTGATCCGTGTGAAGGACACGAAGATGCTGTGTACTCGTGTGAGACAGCGATATCCACTTCTGACAAAGTTTGAAAGGGGCTAATTGTGTACCTCCATTAGGCCCGCTGGTCGCATCGTACCATATCCACAGTTGTTGGACATTCAGATGTGGCAGTGGCCCTGTGTTTAGTATTGTTACCAGGCCTGGTACGGTATTTAAGGGAGGTCGATAGCGCCAAATGTTGAGTGATCCGTGTGAAGGACACGAAGATGCTGTGTACTCGTGTGAGACAGCGATATCCACTTCTGACAAAGTTTGAAAGGGGCTAATTGTGTACCTCCATTAGGCCCGCTGGTTGCATCGTACCATATCCAGAGTTGTTGGACATTCAGATGTGGCAGTGGCCCTGTGTTTAGTATTGTTACCAGGCCTGGTACGGTATTTAAGGGAGGTCGATAGCGCCAAATGTTGAGTGATCCGTGTGAAGGACACGAAGATGCTGTGTACTCGTGTGAGACAGCGATATCCACTTCTGACAAAGTTTGAAAGGGGCTAATTGTGTACCTCCATTAGGCCCGCTGGTCGCATCGTACCATATCCAGAGTTGTTGGACATTCAGATGTGGCAGTGGCCCTGTGTTTAGTATTGTTACCCGGCCTGGTACGGTATTTAAGGGAAGTCGATAGCGCCAAATGTTGAGTGATCCGTGTGAAGGACACGAAGATGCTGTGTACTCGTGTGAGACAGCGATATCCACTTCTGACAAAGTTTGAAAGGGGCTAATTGTGTACCTCCATTAGGCCCGCTGGTCGCATCGTACCATATCCAGAGTTGTTGGACATTCAGATGTGGCAGTGGCCCTGTGTTTAGTATTGTTACCCGGCCTGGTACGGTATTTAAGGGAGGTCGATAGCGCCAAATGTTGAGTGATCAGTGTGAAGGACACGAAGATGCTGTGTACTCGTGTGAGACAGCGATATCCACTTCTGACAAAGTTTGAAAGGGGCTAATTGTGTACCTCCATTAGGCCCGCTGGTCGCATCGTACCATATCCACAGTTGTTGGACATTCAGATGTGGCAGTGGCCTTGTGTTTAGTATTGTTACCCGGCCTGGTACGGTATTTAAGGGAGGTCGATAGCGCCAAATGTTGAGTGATCAGTGTGAAGGACACGAAGATGCTGTGTACTCGTGTGAGACAGCGATATCCACTTCTGACAAAGTTTGAAAGGGGCTAATTGTGTACCTCCATTAGGCCCGCTGGTCGCATCGTACCATATCCAGAGTTGTTGGACATTCAGATGTGGCAGTGGCCCTGTGTTTAGTATTGTTACCAGGCCTGGTACGGTATTTAAGGGAGGTCGATAGCGCCAAATGTTGAGTGATCCGTGTGAAGGACACGAAGATGCTGTGTACTCGTGTGAGACAGCGATATCCACTTCTGACAAAGTTTGAAAGGGGCTAATTGTGTACCTCCATTAGGCCCGCTGGTCGCATCGTACCATATCCAGAGTTGTTGGACATTCAGATGTGGCAGTGGCCCTGTGTTTAGTATTGTTACCCGGCCTGGTACGGTATTTAAGGGAGGTCGATAGCGCCAAATGTTGAGTGATCCGTGTGAAGGACACGAAGATGCTGTGTACTCGTGTGAGACAGCGATATCCACTTCTGACAAAGTTTGAAAGGGGCTAATTGTGTACCTCCATTAGGCCCGCTGGTCGCATCGTACCATATCCAGAGTTGTTGGACATTCAGATGTGGCAGTGGCCCTGTGTTTAGTATTGTTACCCGGCCTGGTACGGTATTTAAGGGAGGTCGATAGCGCCAAATGTTGAGTGATCCGTGTGAAGGACACGAAGATGCTGTGTACTCGTGTGAGACAGCGATATCCACTTCTGACAAAGTTTGAAAGGGGCTAATTGTGTACCTCCATTAGGCCCGCTGGTCGCATCGTACCATATCCAGAGTTGTTGGACATTCAGATGTGGCAGTGGCCCTGTGCTGGACTGCGTGGGAACGTGAAGTCAGGCATACTCGTCATCAAGGTTCCGATCGACCACGTCTGACCACCACAAGGGAAGATCACCGCGTTGTGAACCAACAACCCCTTAACAACTGTGCCTGCCATCCGAGAACAAGTATTGGACTTCCCGCAGTATTCATCCATCACCATTGGTCTGGGATGAGCAGCAGCTGAACTAGGGAACTACTGTCCCATGTGTAGGCTGCCTTTAACACCACAACACAAACGGCTGCGTTTGGAGTGGTGCCGTGACCAGGAGCACAGAATACTGATGAATGACGTTGGATTGTGTTCAGCGATGAATCGTGGTTGTGGGCTGCTCCATATGACCATCGCCGGCGAGCGTGTCAGCACATGAGGAGAGGTTTCATTCTTCCAGTATTCTGGGGAGGCACATCGGTGTTACTTCTGTTGTTATCGCGTGGGAAATCATCGGCTGTGACTTCAGGGCAGCTGTGGTACTAGTTGACGGACATCCTGCCTCCTCATGTGCTACTTCTCAGCCGACAGTATCGTGGTGCCGTTTTTGGACAGGACAACGCTCGCCCACACATGGTACATGTCTCTGCGAACTGTGTGCATGATGTTGGGGTACTCTCGTGGTCAGCAAGACCCCAGGATCTGTCCCGGGTGAAAAACGTGTGTGGGACCATCTCGGACGTGGAATTTGTCCCTGTGCTGGTATCCAGGATATCAACGGCAAGATAAGACGGGTCATCCTGACGAGTTCTGTGTAAATTTCGCTCTGTTTTCCAATCACTGAAATAAAAAGAAATGACGTACAGTCTCAACCCACGAAGGCGCATTTCCTTTTCTCATCTCTTCTGCGTACTTCACTTTTTTTGTCAGGCCGTATACTCGTATGGTAATTGGCAACGTGGTTTTCACAGTGGGGAGATTGAGTCATGGGATGTATTTTATTATATGATGTCACATTATTTTAGTGTATTTTAATTTTGAGGTAGTATGCATCAGTCCTTGTTTGCCTTATACACAGCCTACTCACATTAGTGTGACTTAATGTGACCTCCAAGTTGGACGCCAAAATGCAAGAACCACTCACAGGCGGCGGGCGACAGCACTAACAGTCGAGCAGTAGAGGGTATGTAAAGCGTGTTGAGGAAGGGGAGGGGGCGACGGGGGTGGAGAGAGACGGGAAACGGTGCAGTCGTTGTCATAATGCGGAAACGGAGCGATTTGTCTGACGTACAAAAGTAAGGGCATGACCATTAGTTTCAGGCCAAGGGTGGAAGCATTTCCGAAACATCTAAGTTTTTAAACTGTTCACGTGCTGCTGTGGTTAAGGTACACCGTGCATGGCAAAATGGCGCTATCCAAAGACTGTGCCGAGACAATTATGGTGCACCATAGAACAAAGAGGACTGCGTGAACGATGTAGCTGTGGAGAGTATGTGCGGGCAAATAGCGAGCAACTGACCGCATCTGACAAGGGAACCTCCCCATCACACCCCCCTCAGATTTAGTTATAAGTTGTCACAGTGGATAGGCCTTGAAAAACTGAACACAGATCAATTGAGAAAACAGGAAGAAGCTTTGTGGAACTGTGAAAAAATAAGCAAAATATACAAACTGAGTAGTCCATGGGCATGATAGGCAACATCATGGATAGCGTGAGCTCGGGAGCGCCGTGGTCCCGTGGTAGCGTGAGCAGCTGCAGAAAAAGAGGTCCTGAGTTCAAGTCTTCCCTCGAGTGAAAAGTTTACTTTCTTTATTCTTGCATAGTTATGATCTGTCCGTTCATTGACGCCTCTGTTCACTGTAATAAGTTTAGTGTCTGTGTTTTGCGACCACATCGCAAAACCGTGCGATTAGTAGATGAAAGGACGTGCCTCTCCAATGGGAACCGAAAACATTTGATCCCAAGGTCATAGGTCAACCGATTCCTCCACAGGAAAACACATCTGATATATTCTATACGACACCGATGACGGCATGTGCGTCACATGACAGGAATATGTTGTCGACCCACCTAACTTGTACACTTGGAGAATGGGTAAACAGATTCTTCTACCTTGCCCGATTTAGGTTTTCTTGTGGATATGATAATCACTCCCAAAAAAGTGATGAAAACATAAGAGTTTGTCACATACACTGCAAATAAAAAATTAAACTTTTCACTCGACGGAAGATTTGAACCAAGGACCTCTCGTTCCGCAGCTCCTCACTTTACCACGGGACCATGGCGCTCCTGAGCTCATACTGTCCTAGACGTTGCCTATCTTCCGCATGGTCTACTCAGTTTGTATATTTTGCTTATTTTTCCACAGTTCCACACAACTTCTTCCTGTTTTCTCAATTGATCTGTGTTCAGTTTTTCAAGGCCTATCCACTGTGCCAACTTATAACTAAATCTGAGGGGGGTGCGATGGGGAGGTTCCCTTGTGAGCAGCCACCTGCTTCATACACCTATGCTGACTGCTGTTCATTGCCGGCCAAGGTGGCCGAGCGGTTCTAGGCGCTTCAGTCCGGAAACACGCGCCTACTACGTCACAGGTTCGAATCCTGCCTCGGGCATGGATGTGAGTGATGTCCTTAGGTTAGTTAGGTTTACTTAGTTCTAAGTCTAGGGGACCGATGACTTCAGATGTTAAGTCCCATAGTGCTTAGAGCCATTTGAACCATTTTTTAAAACCAAATCGAGAACCCATGGGACTACCTCGATTGGGCTGTTCGCTTCATGGATCCTCAACCGAGAAACAGCGCACCTGTCACGGTACTGGAGTTGGCATGGCTGCACATCCATGTCGGTATTACCCAGAAGCTCACTGACCCTCTTCCTATGCGGCTCGCAGCGGTCCGCTCAGCAAAACGTGGTTATTCAGACTTTTGACAGGTGGTCACCATTAACCCTCTGCTGGACACCTGGGGTCTTTTGATATCCCATACCAATTACACTTCGTCCACTTCATTATTTACTGGACCTGCAACGCTCATGGTACCTGACAACTCTCTCTTAGTTCTGATCTAAATGACTGCTATGCAGAAATACCATTAATTAAATATTTCTTTAATCTATGACAGTTTAGGAACCGACGGAAATGGGCACTTGGGGTCTTCAAAGACCTGGCTGGTTTAAATGACTCGGTGTTGCCAGAAAATGGCTGAAGTTGGCACAACTTATTAAGAATGAAGGTTACTCAAATGTTAAGCTTCAGACAGCGTTGTTGATGCGAGGGAAATAGATGATGGCTGGCTTTATTAGGTAAGCACAGTATTTGTTTTTAAATCTTACAGTTTTGCATATATGTCTGATATTATTCATAAAAAGAAAGGAATATCTGTTCACTCTGGGAACTCTAGGAAAAACTATTTTCTTATAACTTAGGTTAGAATTTAAATACAGGATTAATTTTTTGTATAATGCTGACGGAAAACTTCTTTGGGCTGAGGAAGCTGATAATATTTTTCTTCAGGTGTGGGATGATGCTGATGTCGATAATGGAAGTATTTCTGACCTGAATGATGATGAATACTTGCCCTCAGATAGTGAAGAGGAGGGAGGCAGTGATGTAATGGAAGAAGAAGATAATGTAGATGACGTCATTCACAGTGATGATGATGTGACTATGTAATGGCAACACTATGTAATGGTGACTATGTAACTGGAAAAAATAGAGTGATTTGGTACAAAGAGCCTCCAACTAAGTGCCAAACTCCACCTCGTAATATAATTCGTGATGAACCTGGTCCGAATGTGGTACGCTCCAGTCCAATAAAAGAAGCCCTGAAGCTCCTAATTATCCCACAAATAATGTCCGTCGTGGTAAGGGAAACTAACAGAGAGGCTAGGCGAGTGTACAAAAAGTGAATGAAGATTATACCTAAGGTATGGAAGGAACTAGATGCGGAAGAATGAGAGGTGTACATTGGTTTGCTTGTATCTACTGGAGCCAATACGGATCAGGCAGGGAGGGCTTGAGTGAACAGTGGAAGGAAGAACATGGCAGGCCCATTTTCAGAGCAACAATGCGCCTAACAAGGTTTCAAGGAATCACACGTTTTCTCAGATTTGACAATAAGGAAACAAGGGAAGATCGTAGGAGTCATGATGAATTAGCTGCATTTAGAAACATCTGAGATATGTTCATTTCACAGATTTCTTCCATACACAGACCAGGCTTTGACATAACTGCTGATGAACATCTGGTCGCGTTTGGAGGTAAATGTCCATTTCGACAATACATGAAAAGCAAGCCTGCTAAATATGGCATTTCATTGTACTGAAGTTTTCATTTTCTTTCCATTTTTGTTACGATCTCTACAGATATCGCAAAAACTGATAAATAAGAAAATATATCAGTTGTATTCAAAAAGATAAAATAAAACGGTATGTTCTGATAATGTTTAATATGTAAGAATATAAACTGTAAAAAACAAAAAGCAATGTAAAAAAAGAGCGCAAATTATTTAATGATGTATTTTCTGCCATATAATATAAAAAAACAAATTTTCATTTGATGTATATGATCCACTAGTAATAAAAGCAGTGTGGAATATAACAATTTGATGTTATAGCAAGGAAATAATGGCATAAGCCAACAATAAACAAAGTGGTCCAGTCAAACGAATTGGGTCCGCAGCTCATGGTCGTGCGGTAGCGTTCTCGCTTCCCACGCCCGGGTTCCCGGGTTCGATTCCCGGCGGGATTAGGGATTTTCTCTGCCTCGTGATGACTGGGTGTTGTGTGATGTCCTTAGGTTAGTTAGGTTTAAGTAGTTCTAAGTTCTAGGGGACTGATGACCATAGATGTTAAGTCCCATAGTGCTCAGAGCCCCTTCTTCAAACGAATTGGGGTCTTGAAAGAGCCCAAGTGCCAAGTCATGTAACTTTTCCAACGTGCCAGCGGGGGGTTAATTTGAATTGACGGTGTAGATCTCAGGATGGGCGATGTCAGCCAAAACCGGTCGTTTCGGTTGAGATTTGTGTGACTGTATCAGACAATGAGTTATTTTCAGTTTTCTATTTTTTTTTCCTATGTGCATTTGCGCGCACATAACGCACACGGCAAATGCCACTGGTCAAGCCAACGTATGATACAGCTGACTTCAACGCTTCCGCCCTTGCTACCTGCCTGTACCGTTAACGGACAACTTTTACGCCGTTAACTTTTATACCTAGGACAATGAAGTTTTTTACTGATTCCGTATGGTGTGATTTGGTGTTATCTATTGTTAGCATACCGCTTATTAGCGATTTATTTTTAGACCCAACCTGATAAATTCCTCAGATTATTTGTGGGAAATTGGATACTTGTTGACTGCATCTGATGACTAAGATTAGGATTCGGATGGTTTATCGCTGTTTCAACGTTGTCCTCTACTTCTCCATACAGCTTACGGCGAATACTGTGATGTTCTTGCCAGATACGCGTTTCGGTGTTTATGGAGTGTGATGCCGACCTGACGTTAATTATAATTTTTGAGTTTATGGGGTACCATTGTGAGACGTAATCTGCTTGAGACTCTATGCGTATTTGGTCTTGCACCAACACTTTCTTTCATTGTCCTGGGCTACTACGTTACTGGCCATGCCTTATTATTCACTCAAGAGCACATTCTAATGTCATTCCAGTTAATGCACCCTTTTTCTCGCGCAGTCGGCGCCCCTTCGGTGCGCAAGCACGTTACTTACTTAGTGATCTTAAACTTTGATGTTACGTTATTCTTCGCATACTCACCTACTGTTTAGATTTTTCCATACCCCTACTACCTATCGTGACCCAACTTGCTGTGTGCTGGTATTAGTTAGATGGCTTCGTCATTTTATAGATAGATCGTTAGTGTAATGGCTTATACTCCCAGGAAAATAATATGTCATTATCGGCTGAGAACTTGCAGGACTACCCTTAGTTAAGTAGGGTTTGAAATCATTGGTGGTTTGTTTCACCGTGGTTGTGCCGACGTGTTAAAGCGATATAAAGGACACCATATCATATCCTTTTACTTCGATTTGTTGTATAACATAGGCTCACAAGATATTTTTGAACGTAGCGTGCTCTTTGCTTTGCGTTTTTCTCTTAATATGTCGTCTGCCGTTGGCTGTTGCATCAAGTTGTACTTTGATAGCGTGACAATTAATTGTAGCACCGGCTGTGATGGTATCTAGGCCGTAAATATGCACATGATTAGAGTGTTACATTTTACTTTAAATGAGGATATGTCTTCATACGAGGGCAGTTCAATAAGTAATGCAACACATTTTTTTTCTGAAACAGGGGTTGTTTTATGCAGCATTGAAATACACCAGGTTATTCCCCAATCTTTTAGCTACACAACACTATTTTTCAACGTAATCTCCATTCAATGCTACGGCCTTACGCCACCTTGAAATGAGGGCCTGTATGCCTGCACGGTATCATTCCACTGGTCGATGTCGGAGCCAACGTCGTACTGCATCAATAACTTCTTCATCATCCGCGTAGTGCCTCCCACGGATTGAGTCCTTCATTGGGCCAAACATATGGAAATCCGACGGTGCGAGATCGGGGCTGTAGGGTGCATGAGGAAGAACAGTCCACTGAAGTTTTGTGAGCTCCTCTCGGGTGCGAAGACTTGTGTGAGGTCTTGCGTTGTCATGAAGAAGGAGAAGTTCGTTCAGATTTTTGTGCCTACGAACACGCTAAAGTCGTTTCTTCAATTTCTGAAGAGTAGCACAATACACTTCAGAGTTGATCGTTTGACCATGGGGAAGGACATCGAACAGAATAACCCCTTCAGCGTCCCAGAAGACTGTAACCATGACTTTACCGGCTGAGGGTATGGCTTTAAACTTTTTCTTGGTAGGGGAGTGGGTGTGGCGCCACTCCATTGATTGCCGTTTTGTTTCAGGTTCGAAATGATGAACCCATGTTTCATCGCCTGTAACAATCTTTGACAAGAAATTGTCACCCTCAGCCACATGACGAGCAAGCAATTCCGCACAGATGGTTCTCCTTTGCTCTTTATGGTGTTCGGTTAGACAACGAGGGACCCAGCGGGAACAAACCTTTGAATATCCCAACTGGTGAACAATTGTGACAGCACTACCAACAGAGACGTCAAGTTGAGCACTGAGTTGTTTGATGGTGATCCGTCGATCATCTCGAACGAGTGTGTTCGCACGCTCCGCCATTGCAGGAGTCACAGCTGTGCACGGCCGGCCCACACGCGGGAGTTCAGACAGTCTTGCTTGACCTTGCGGCGATGATGACACACGCTTTGCCCAACGACTCACCGTGCTTTTGTCCACTGCCAGATCACCGTAGACATTCTGCAAGCGCCTATGAATATCTGAGATGCCCTGGTTTTCCGCCAAAAGAAACTCGATCACTGCCCATTGTTTGCAACGCACATCCGTTACAGACGCCATTTTAACAGCTCCATACAGCGCTGCCACCTGTCGGAAGTCAATGAAACTATACGAGACGAAGCGGAAATGTTTGAAAATATTCCACAAGAAATTTCCGGTTTTTTCAACCAAAATTGGCCGAGAAAAAAAATGTGTTGCATTACTTATTGAACTGCCCTCGTATATACCAGAGGTTCCTCATCTGTAAGAATCATGTAGAATTTGTATCAAAAAAAAAAAAAAAGATATTGACAAGCTTTGTTCGGCGGTTCTCCTGATTGTATACTGTCTAGTTCTGGTCCTTTAATGTTTTTGCGTGTTCTGTTATAAATCCTTCATATGAAATAGTTTCATGACTGACAAATATGTACACGTGTTTATTCTATTGTGATGGATGTACATAGAGATTTGTTTTACCGCCACTACTTTCGTTTTGTAGCTTTAAATGCTTTTATGATTACCCGTCACTTTCTGTAAAGCTTGACCGAGCGAGGTGGCGCAGTGGTTAGACACTGGACTCGCATTCGGGAGGACGACGGTTCAATCCCACGTCCGGCCATCCAGATTTAGGTTTTCCGTGATTTCCCTAAATCACTCCAGGCATATTCCGGGATGGTTCCTCTGAAAGGGCACGGCCGACTTCCTTCCCGAATTCGATGAGACCGATGACCACGCTGTCTGGTCTCCTTCCCCAAACCAACCAACCAACCTGTAAAGCTTGTTTAGTACACCGTGATATACACTACAAGTGTGCACTTCTATTAGGCAGGGCCTGAAGACGGCACAAAAGAAAGCCGAAATTGGTAGTCAAAATACACTGAAGCGCCAAAGAAACTGGTGAGAGTGGCGCAGTTATTATATCTGTTACTGCTGCTACAAAGGCAGGTTATCAAGATTTAAGTGAGTTTGAACGTGGTGTTATAGTCGGTGCACGAGCGATGGGACACAGCATATCCGATGCAGCTATGAAGTGGGGATATTTCCCGTACGACCGTTTCACAAGTATACCGTGAATATCAGGACTCCTGTAAAACATCAAATCTCCGACATCTCTGCGGCCGGAAAAAGATCGTGCAAGAACTGGACCAACGACGACTGAAGAAGATAGTTCAACGTGACAGAAGTGCAACCCTTCCGCAAATTGCTGCAGATTTCAATGCTGGGCCATCAACAAGTGTCAGCGTGCGAAATATTCAACGAAACTTCATCGATATGGGCTTTCGGAGCCGAAGGCCCACTCGTGCACCGTCGATGACTCCACGACATAACGCCTTACGCCTCGCCTGGGCGCGTCAACACCGACAATGGACTGTTGATGACTGGAAATATATTGCCTGATCGTACGAGTCTCGTTTCAAATTTTGTCGAGCGGATGGACGTGTACGGGTATGGATACAAAGTCCTGAATCCATGGACCCTGCATGTAAGCAGGGGACTGTTCAAGCTGGTGGCGGCTCTGTAATGGTGTAGGGCGTGTGCAGTTGGAGTGACGTGGGACCCCTGATATGTCTAAATATGACTCTGACAGGTGACGCGTACGTAAGCATCCAATCTGATCGCCGTCCGCTGTGGCCGAGCTGTTCTAGGCGTTTCAGTCCGGAACCGCGCTACTGCTACAGTAGCAAGTTCGAATCCTGCCTCGGGCATGGATGTGTGTGGTGTCCTTAGGTTAGTTAGGTTTCAGTAGTTTAACGGGCTGATGACCACAGATGTTAAGTCCCATAGTGCTCAGAGTCATTTGAACCGACGGACTTGTGTAATTCCAGCAGAACAATGCGATACCCCACAGATTCAAATGGTTCAAATGGCTCTGAGCACTATGGGACTTAACATCTGAGGTCATCAGTCCCCTAGAACTTAGAACTACTTAAACCTAACTAACCTAAAGACATCACACACATCCATGCCCGAGGCAGGATTCGAACCTGCGACCGTAGCGGTCGCGCGGTTCCAGAGCGAAGCGCCTAGAACCGCTCAGACACACCGGCCGGCCCCACAGATCCAGAACACTCTTCTGAGTTTAAACACTTCCGCTGGCCACTCAACTCCGCAGACATGAACATTATTGAGCATATCTGGGAGGTCTTGCAACATGCTGTTCAGAAGAGATCTCCACCCTCTTGTAGTCTTCCAGATTTATGGACAGCCTTGCAGGAATCATGGTGTCAATTCCCTGGTGGTGGTGGTTAGTGTTTAACGTCCCGTCGACAACGAGGTCAATAGAGACGGAGCGCAAGCTCCGGTTAGGGAAGGATTGGGAAGGAAATCGGCCGTGCCCTTTCAAAGGAACCATCCCGGCATTTGCCTGAAACGATTTAGGGAAATCACGGAAAACCTAAATCAAGATGGCTGGAGACGGGATTGAACTGTCGTCCTCCCGAATGCGATTCCAGTGTGCTAACCACTGCGCCACCTCGCTCGGTCGTCAATTCCCTCCAGCAGTACTTCAGACATTAGTCGAGTCTATGCCACGTCGTGTTGCGGCACTTCTTCGTGCTCGCGTGGGCCCTACACGTTATTAGGGAGGTGTGCCAGTTTCTTTGGCTCTTCAGTGTAAAATAAAATGCGACCTGAACTATCCGGCTTTTGGTCAATTTCACTGATAATTAACGGATAAGTTCGGCGTACGGACGTCCGTGTCGTGACGTATTCAGTGGAGAATCCCCTACAATAGGTGGTGGCGTGCCGGCAACCGGAGTCGCCAGCCAGCGGCGGTACAAATTATCTGCACCCTTGCAGGGCCGGGCGCCTCTGCAGCCGGCATAATACATCACAGAGCGACGCCGGCAGCAGGCCTGAGAGGCTCCGTGACCGCCACTCGACCGTGAACCTGATAATGAAAGTCGTTACTGATTTAAAACTGCGCCGCGCCGCGCAGCACTCGCTCTATCCGCCCAAAGCACATTTCTCACCCGCGGCCAGAAATTCAGTCACGGCGCCCGGCACAATATTCTGCTCTTCTCTACCCCGGCCGCGCCGCGCCGCTCACTGCAGTCGCTCATCGGCCTTTTCCGTGGAACTCTCGCCGACACAATCCTCAGATTTATGTGCTGCTGATAGATAGGAGCGGACAGCAGCGGACGGGCGACAAAATTAACTGGACTGTTAAAAAAAATTTAAAAAAAGTGAGATACATGTACTGCTGCAACACTCTTTCCCCTGCATCGGTCCCTGGCCGTGAGCAATGTGATATACGTGTTGATGGACGGTTGCTTCCGTTTTCTTTTATGAGCAGAAAAGTTTCCACGAATAATGATGTTAAAACGAGTGCTTACTAGAAACGATAATTTATCCATTAAGACGGTGTTTGAAAACAAAAATTATTAAATAATTGGTAAGACAAGGTGCTCCTTAGAAGGTTGGCCACTGAGGTGACAAATATCACTGGTTGGCGATTTGCGCATGTACGGATGGCGGTAGCATCGCTTACAAAAGATCTCTGCATCATTTGGGATAGCTGTCATTTGTGCTCAGATGATTCATTTGAAAAAGTTTCCGACTTGATTATGACCGCACGACGAGAATTAACAGCCCTGAACGCGGAGTACCAATTGGATCTAGACACATGGGACATTCTGTTTCGGAAATCCTTAAAGGAATTCAGTATTCTGAGACCCTCAGTGTCAAGAACGCGCCTGGAATACCATATTTCAGGCATTATCTTTCACCACGGACAACGCAGCGGCCAACGGCCTTAACAACCGAATGCAGCGGTGTTTGCCAGTGCGAACAAACAAGCAGCACTGCTTGAAATAGCCGCAGAAATCAATGTGGGACGTACGACGAATGTGTGCGTTAGGACAGTGCGGCGAAATGTGGAGTTAACGGGCTATGGCAGCAGACTATCGAATGTAGTGCATTTGCTAGCAGCAGGACATCACCTGCAGCGCCCCCTCTGGGCTCGTGACCATATCGGTTGGATCATAGGCGATTTGAAACCCGTTGCCTGGTCAGATGACCCTCAATTTCAGTTGGTAACAGCTGATGGTAGGGCGCAGAACCCACGAAGCCATGGACCTAAGCTGTCAAAAAGACGCTGTCCAAGATGGTGGTGGCTCCGTAATGGTGTGGGCTGTGATTATATGGAATACACTGTGTCCTCTGGTCCAACTGAACCTATAATGGACTTAAAATGGTTGTGTTCGGCCATTCAGAGACAATTTTTAGCCATTCAGGGACTTCATGTTCCCCAACAACAGTGGAAGTTTTGTGGATGACAATGCGCCATCTCACCGGGCCACAATAGTTTGCGACTGGTTTGAACATTCTGGACATTTCAACCGAATTAGTTGACCAGCCAGATGGCCTGGCATGAATCCCATTGAACATTTATGGGACGTAATCGAGAGGTTAGTCCGTGCAGAAAATCCTGTGCTGGCAACACTTCAGGAATTATGGACGGCTATAGGGGCAGCTTGGCTCAATATTTTTGCAAGGGACTTTCAACGATTTGTTGAGTTGATGCCGTGTATAGTCGCTGCAGTACGCCGGGCAAAAGGAGGTCCGACACGATTTTAGAAGGTACCCTATGACTTTTGTCACCTCAGTGTACGTTAAAAACAGCGCTAGTTAGAATGAGGCTGCCGCGCATACACACTGAGAAACATGTTCACAAACGCCTCCTGTCGTGCAAATCACCGAAGTGAAGCGAGCTAGCGAAATAGTGTCAGAACTGACGGCAGTGAAGCGCAAAACAGAGCAACGCGTTGAAATCAAGTTTTGCTTCAAATTAGAGGAAACGGTGACGGAGATTCATGGTAAAAAGCGCAGGTGACGCCTGTACGTAAGAAGGGTAGAAAGACAGATCCTCAAAATTACAGACCAATATCCTTAACATCGGTTTGTTGCAGGATTCTCGAACATATTCTCAGTTCGAATATAATGAATTTCCTTGAGACAGAGAAGTTGCTGTCCATGCATCAGAACGGTTTTAGAAAGCATCGCTCCTGCGAAACGCAACTCGCCCTTTTTTCACGTGATATCTTGCGAACCATGGATGAAGGTTATCAGACGGATGCCATATTCCTTGACTTCCGGAAAGCGTTTGACTCGGTGCCCCACTGCAGACTCCTAACTAAGGTACGAGCATATGGGATTGGTTCCCAAATATGTGAGTTGCTCGAAGACTTCTTAAGTAATAGAACCCAGTACGTTGTCCTCGATGGTGAGTGTTCATCGGAGGTGAGGGTATCATCTGGAGTGCCCCAGGGAAGTGTGGTAGGTCCGCTGTTGTTTTCTATCTACATAAATGATCTTTTGGATAGGGTGGATAGCAATGTGCGGCTGTTTGCTAATGATGCTGTGATGTACGGGAAGGTGTCGTCGTTGAGTGACTGTAGGAGGATACAAGATGACTTGGACAGGATTTGTGATTGGTGTAAAGAATGGCAGCTAACTCTAAATATAGGTAAATGTAAATTAATGCAGATGAATAGGGAAAAGAATTCCGTAATGTTTGAATACTCCACTAGTAATGTAGCGCTTGACACAGTCACGTCGATTAAATATTTGGGCGTAACATTGCAGAGCGATATGAAGCGGGACGAGCATGTAATGGCAGTTGGGGGGAAGGCGGATAGTCGTCTTCGGTTCATTGGTAGAATTTTGGGAAGATGTGGTTCATCTGTAAAGGAGACCGCTTATAAAACACTAATACGACCTATTCTTGAGTACTGCTCGATCGCTTGGGATCCCTATCAGGTCGGATTGAGGGAGGACATAGTAGCATTTCAGAGGCGGGCTGCTAGATTTGTTACCGGTAGGCTTTATCATCACGCGAGTGTTAACGGAAATGCTTCAGGGCGGGAATCTCTGGAGGAAAAGAGGCGTTGTTTTCGTGAAACGCTACTGAGGAAATTTAGAGAACCAGCATTTCAGGCTGACTGCAGTATAATTTTACTGCCGCCAACCGATATTTCGCGGAATGACAACAAAGATAAGATAAGAGAGATTAGGGCTCGTACAGAGGCATATAGGCAGTCATTTTTCCCGCGTTCTGTTTGGGAGTGGATCAGGGAGAGAAGATGATAGTTGTGGTACGAGGTACCCCCAGCCACGCACCGTTTGGCAGATTGCAGAGTATGTATGTAGATGTAGATATGTTTTTACGGGTGTGCTATGTTGAAGCAGTGAGTAAAATTCGTGGCTATGAGTGGTTTAAACATTTTGGAGACAAAAGGGAAGTGTAGAGGGTAAGTGGCGTTCGGGTCGACCTTCAATAGGCGCAATATGAGGCAACAGCAAACAAGGTGACGGATGCTTGCGGATGGTTGGCGGCGGTCTTTGAGAATGGTAGCAGAAGATTTGAAGATGAACAAAGACATGTAAGCACTGTTGTTCATGAACATTTGAAAAGCTGAAAGAGCTGTGTTCGATTTGTGCCGCACACGCTGACACACGAAGAGAAGCAAACTAGTATGGAAACGTTTGGAGATTTCATCGACGTGTCTGACTGGAATCCACAGTTTTTGAAAACCGTCATTACAGAGATGAGGCCTGCTGCTACCAATACGATGAGAATACCGAGGGCCAGTCAGTGGCATTTTGTTCATAGTGTTCCCCACCTCCCAGAAGAAGTCGGCTGACAAAATCCAGATTAACCCTTGTGGTATCAAGGGGAGGGGGGAGGGACGTACTCTGTGCCCACTTTTTGAAAATACTGTAATATACTCAGCTACTGTATGTCATAAAATTTTGAAAAGTATTTATAGTTTCTAATGAAGTCATCCACCAGATTCCAAAAATATTGTGATTTTTTTCAGTTACATCTAACCCATAAATTTAATCCCATCAGTAGACGTGAATTTTCACGTTGAACGTCTCATTCAAATTTTCGTGTTCAGGACTCTAAACATCGGTATCTCTTTAAAAAGTATGTTGCCAAAGAAAGTTAATAATGAAGGTGTTGTGGCGTAACAAGACAGCTACGCCACACTGAAGTAGCCGAAAGGCACGCGTTATTTCAAGGAGGCTAGAGAGAGGTCTGAAACAGGATACTTATTAATGTTATAAAGAAAAGTATGTAGCTACTAGAACACTTAACTTTTTATATAGTCCTTTGGTATACAGCATTCTTGGTGATACAAGTGAGACTCTATCTTGAGGTACATGCAAGGTTACAAATGGCGCCATGCTAGGTCGTAGTCATGGACTTAGCTGAAGGCTATTCTAACTGTCTGCTCGGCTAATGAGCAATGCATGCTAACTATCTGCTCGGCTAATGAGCGATGCTTCGTCCGTATAGTCGCTAGCAATGTCGTCCGTACAACTGGGGCGAGTGCTCGTCCGTATCTCGAGACCTGCCTTGTGGTGGCGCTCGGTCTGCGATCACACAGTGGCGACACGCGGGTCCGACATGTACTAAATGGACCGCGGCCGATTTAAGCTACCACCTAGCAAGTGTGGTGTCTGGCGGTGACACCACATTCCTCCCCCGCAAATCGGCGAACGGTCGTGTTATAAGGCTTCCGCCCGCCGTGGGGAGGACCCCATGTTGACGTATGCGATGAGGTGGGGAGCCTAACAACAGGCGAGGCTGTGCCACCCGCACCCGGCCATTCGGTCTGAGGGGAGCTAGGAAACGCCTGAAAACCTAGTCCAGGGTGCACGTCAACATGCGGTGTATGCGCCCGGAAAGAAACAGGAGGGGCCGAAGGGTCGACCTCCATTGCGTCGGGGTACCCGACGCGCGAAGACGCCATGTGGTCCGGAGCGGGCAATAGTTCCATGGCGGAGGACAGCTGGGCACGGGAAGCGATCGGCGGCGCGTGACCCAGGGAGGCGCTTGGCGGCTGCAGCGAAGCGTCGAATGCGGGCGGCGCCGGCGGGAGAACAGGCGGCGGCGGCGGCGGCGGCGGCGGCTGCGGCGGCGCGTCGCCATGGGGCAAAATGGAAGGCATCGTTGGTAACACCTGGGGATGAGGCGAGCCAGTAGATGGGTCCCCAGGGCGCTGACCGGATGGCACCGTCGCTGAAAGCAGACGGGGAGCGGCAGAACCCGTGCGATGACAGAGGCGCAGCTGATTGAGATGCCGACGCACCTCACCAGTGGCCCCCAAAACCAAATACATCGCGCGGCCGAGGCAGCGAAGAATGCGCCCTGCGAGCCAACGCCGTGAACCTCGATAGTCGCGATAAAATACAACGTCGCCTGGAGCAAAAGCAGAAGTCTGCCGCTGCACTGGAACCTGATGCGGCGGATGCAGCAAAGACATCAAGGTTCGATGAGGACGACCATGGAGCAACTCAGCCGGCGAGCGACCATCTCGGGGCTGAGAGCGATACGATGACAAAAAGAGCAACAACGCGTCCTCCCGAGAATGCGACTCTTTCAATTTCAACATCTGTGACTTGAAAGTTCGGACCAATCGTTCAGCGGCACCGTTTGACTGAGGCAAAAACGGCGCGGATGTCAGATGTTGAATACCATTGGCCTGGCAGAATGACTGAAATTCTGCGGACATGAATTGTGGTCCATTGTCGGAAACAATAGTCTGCGGAAGACCTTCAATGCAAAAGATAGCAGACAACGCTTGGATGGTGGCAGAGGACGTCGTGGAAGACATCCGGACAACAAAAGGAAAATTACTGAAGGTATCTACCAGAACCAACCATCGAGCATTCCAGAATGGACCAGCAAAATCGATGTGCAAGCATTGCCAAGGGGAAGTGGCTTTTGGCCATGCAAAGACTTTCCGCAGCGGTGGGGATTGTTGTTCGGCACACGCCATGCAAGAAGAACACATATTCGTAATCGCAGCATCGATTCCGAACCAAGTACAGTACTGACGAGCAAGTTGTTTCGTTCGCACTATACCCCAATGTCCTTGGTGAAGAAGCCGTAAAACAGAGGACTGTAACGAACGTGGGACCACGACTCTGGACTGATCATTATCAGAACGCAACAACAAAACACCACGTCGAACAAAAAGTCTCTCCTTGTGAGCAAAAATTCGGCGAACCAACGGAGCCTCGATCCGTGACTTTGACAAGGGCCATTGCGTAGCAACAAAACGCAAAACGGTAGCAAGGACAGGGTCAGCAGCTGTGGCTGTAGCTACACGACGCAAATCAATAGAAAACGATTCGACCACTTCATCTGTTTCCGAATCAATGAACATGCAAGCAAGTTCGGAAGAATCGAATGCTTTATCCGCAGCAATAGGCAAACGGGACAACGCATCGGCGTTTCCGTGCTTAGCAGTGGACCGATACAAGATATCGTAGCGGTACTGCGAGAGGAAAAGAGACCAGTGAATGAATTTCTGCGCTGTACGCGGAGGTACAGGCTTGTGCGGATGAAAAAGTGACGTCAAAGGTTTGTGGTCTGTGATGATGGTAAAGTGACGACCATACAAGAAATCATGGAACTTAGTAACACCAAACACGAGAGCTAAAGCTTCTTTCTCTATCTGTGAATAATTTCTTTGCACAGATGAGAGCAATTTGGACGCAAAGGCAATAGGGCGATCATGCGAGCCAACTTTGTGCGCAAGCACAGCACCGATCCCGAAATCCGATGCATCTACCATTAACAAAAGGGGTTTCTGGGGATCGAATGGCGTAAGGCAAGTATTAGAAAGCAACGCCAATTTCAACTGGCGAAAGGCGCGTTCGCATTCCGTCGTCCAGACGAACGGAACACCTGTACGGCGTAAGCGATGAAGCGGAGCTGAAATGGAAAAGGCAATGCGCACATTCACTCACACCTTGTGATTCGAAATCGTGTAATGTTCTTGCGACCGCATCACGCAATGCGTGAGGAACATTGCGCGCTCTGAAAAATGTCGGTTGCACGTTGACTTTCAGTTCCAAATGTGCTTCATAGTTCTTAGCGCAACCAAGGCCCGGTGCAAAAATGTCTGCAAATTCTTCACACAGACGAGAAACACTGTCTGAAGGCACAGTCTGATTCACTGATAGGACCTGATTTACTATAGACATGTTAAACAACTGAAATAAATCTAAGCCAAACAAGTTCACTGCAGTAGAAGAACGAAGAATGTAAAATGACACAAGTTTTGTTTGTCCCTTGTATGTTGCCAGAAGGCTGCACTGTCCTAACACAGGGATCTGCTGTCCAGAATATGGTTTTAACTGAACATTTGCGGAACGCAACGGAGGTTTGCCCAGTTGTTTGTACGTGTCATGATTGAGCAATGAAACTGCAGCTCCAGTATCGAGCTGGAATGGTATGACCTTGCCATTAAAGTTCAAATCTACAAAAAGTTTATTGTCCTGCTGACGACAAGAGCGACTGTCTCGTGCAATTTGAACTGATACAGGTACAGCATCACTTGCTAATTGACGTGATTTCCGGCGACGTCGACGCACAGTATTTGTGGGACGAACACAGTCACAGTTAGAGACAGTGGCACTGGACGAAGTGGAATTAACTACATGAATGTCCATGGGTGAAGGTCCACGAGCCTGATTGTTCTTGGTTCGATTCCGGCGCGAAGCAAAGGGCCTGGAATGATTGTGAGTGTCTGATCTGAGCTTTTTCTGGCAAACATTTTGAACATGTCCTTTCTTATTACAGAAAAAGCAAATATCTCGGCGTGACGGGCAATTGTCACGTGAATGTCTAGTAGCACACCGTGGGCATGATTTCACTGCATTTGTATGCTGGCGCGGCACACCTGGTTTAGAGCGTGGCGGCAGCTGCATTGATGTGCGCGAGGGCAGTTGACCGGGCCGCGCAGCGCGCCCGGCGGGCCGGTTAATGTTACACACGGCTGGCGAAGTTGCAAATGAGTCTTGAGCACAGTCAAGTGTGTCTTGCCTATCCCATCCTCGTCGCCAACTGTTGTGGCGTAACAAGACAGCTATGCCACACTGAAGTAGCCGAAAGGCACGCGTTATTTCAAGGAGGCTAGATAGAGGTCTGAAACAGGATACTTATTAATGTTATAAAGAAAAGTATGTAGCTACTAGAACACTTAACTTTTTATATAGTCCTTTGGTATACAGCATTCTTGGTGATACAAGTGAGACTCTATCTTGAGGTACATGCAAGGTTACAAATGGCGCCTTGCTAGGTCGTAGCCATGGACTTAGCTGAAGGCTATTCTAACTGTCTGCTCGGCTAATGAGCAATGCATGCTAACTATCTGCTCGGCTAATGAGCGATGCTTCGTCCGTGTAGTCGCTAGCAATGTCGTCCGTACAACTGGGGTGAGTGCTCGTCCGTATCTCGAGACCTGCCTTGTGGTGGCGCTCGGTCTGCGATCACACAGTGGCGACACGCGGGTCCGACATGTACTAAATGGACCGCGGCCGATTTAAGCTTCCACCTAGCAAGTGTGGTGTCTGGCGGTGACACCACAGAAGGAAGTTTGTACTTTAAAATTTATTTTTTCGTGGTCATCAACTAACCCCCCCCCTTTTCCACTCAGTCCCCCCTGATAGTACGCGTAAGTTCTGGAGTGCACTTGCGCATCAGTTCATCGTTTAAAGTCTTTTGTTAGTGTAAGCCAACAACAATTAACAAATTTTCTTTTTTTAAGGTGGCAGAAGGTACCTCTCACCCCCTGTAAAACATGTTACTGAAAATGCGCCGGTATTCTGGGGTTTAGAGGATGTTGATCGCCTTCTTCAACAGTAAGGGTTTGCTGCATCATGAATTTCCATCCGAAGGTCAGACTGTGAAGTTTAAGAGGAATTTCTGAAAGGGCTGCTGCAGCGCATGCCGCTGGGTTCAGTCAGAGCTGTACCGTAGTGGACAGTGGAATTTTCTCCACAACGGCCATCTGATTTGCGTGCTCGACTTCCTCGCTCAACGCAAGGTGACTGTTCTTCAGCGCCCTCCTTATTCTCCAGATTTGGCGCCGGCAGACTTCTTTTTGTTTCCGCGCCTTAAATTAGGACCTGAAATGTTTACGCTTTGCAGAGGTAATGGATATCCCACAACATGTGACTACGGACCTCCGAGCGATTCCACAAGACGCCTTTGCAGACTGATTCCAACAGCTTTACAGCCGATGTTAGAACTGTGTTGTAACAAATGGTGATTAATTCGAAGACAAGTAAACGTATTTTGTTTGCAACTCTTGCTTCCGTTAGTTTCTGAGGCCATTCACAGGATTTTTCAGATTCGCCCCTTACCATAGGGCTTCCTTCAAATTCACGCAGTAGGTAAGATGCACACATTAACATTGACATTTGTTTCAATTTCAAGCGAGCTGAAATACTAAACATATTTGTTGTTTTGCGTTTTGGGACGAAAACGTTACCGTAAGCTACATTGTGGAAAAAGAGATTGGCGGGTTGATAGTCGAATTTCCTCTCACTTTCTCTTTTCAGAGACTATCAATTATATTTTAGTAATATGTTAAACTTTCCAGGTTTTGACGAAACTGCGGGAACGCAGTGGTATTATAAGCTCAGAGTAAGACTGAATTTACCACAGAAGAAAAGTTCATCACTTATTTCCCGACGGATTTTGTGCTATCATAGAGGGATGTGATTTATCTGCAACCAATGTCTTTGTCGCCTCCTGCATATCTTTGAGGATAGATTCTCACAATGATAAGAGCAATCCTCATAATGACACACGAAACCATCGTCTAGCGCCTGCTGCTTGCGTTTAATGAATGCATCACCATTGCTCACATGTGTTGACTATACACACCAGTTTTTTTTTTTTTTGTTTTTTTTTTTCCTTTTGGCGTCCTACTCCCCAGCAGTTGCTCCAGTCAGCAAGAATCATTTCTCTGTAACAGCCCAACGAAAGTTCCAGAAGCCCCACATGGCGTTCCTTTTGTTCTGAAGAAACGCTTAAAGTCAGAACGCCAACTCAGGTTCCTGTAATAACTCCATTAGAGTCGAAGGATGGGATGGCGCGAGTGGAGGTGGGAGGTGTCTTTCGATTTGACATCAGTAGCCTGACTTGCGTGCCATTGTTGCTGCTTATTTAATGGGACCACAAAAAGTGGTGTGAATATAACATTTTGATTTTATTTTTTTGTGGAAAGTTGTTGTTTGAAGTTTTCTATTTAATTTGATCTATGTTTCGTTGATTCTGGATGACTGTAAGTGTTTTTAATTCATTTTAAAATACTTTACTGCACAACTAATACCTACTACAGGTTTCATGAGCACTTGCTCACGAACCATATCTCGGGAATCGTTTGTTCTGGAAGGCGGTGATTTATGTTGATTTGCTGCTGCATAGGTTTGCTGCATTGATTGCTGTGATATTACTTATAATGCAGGGTATCATCCACATTTTTTAAGGAGCATTACACCTTTTGGTACGAATATTTGGATTTGTTACTCACTGATTGTGAGTATCTTGCAGTTGGTGGGGAGGCTTGCGTGCCTCACCAATACAGATAACCGTACCGTAGGTGCAACCACAATGGAGGGGTATCTGCTGAGATGCCAGACAAACGTGTGGTTCCCGAAGATGGGCAGCAGGCTTTCAGTAGTTGCAGTGGCAACAGTCTGGATGATTCACTGATCGGGCCTTGTAACAATAACCAAAACGGCCTTGCTGTGCTGGTACTACGAGTGGCTGAAAGCAAGGGGAAACTACAGCCGTAGTTTTTTTCGAGAGCATGCAGCTTTTACTATTTGGTTAAATGATGATGGCGTCCTCTTGGGTAAAATATTACGGAGGTAAAATAGTCCCCCATTCGGATCTCCGGAAGGGGACTACTCACGAGAACGTCGTTATCAGGAGAAAGAAAACTGGCGTTCTACGGATCGGAGCGTGGAATGTCAGATCCCTTAATCGGGCAGGCAACAAACTAAACTTAAAAAGAGAAATGCGTAGGTTAAAGTTAGATATAGTGGAAATTAATGAAGTTCGGCTGCAGGTGGAACAAAACTTCTGGTCAGGTAGGATTATAAATACAAAATCAAATAATGTTAATGGAGGAGTAAGTGTAATAATGACTAAAAAATAGGAGCGCAGGTAAGCTACTACAAACAGCATAGTGAACGCATTATTGTAGCCAAGATAGACACGAAGCCCACGCCTACCACAGTAGTACAAGTTTATATGCCAACTAGCTCTGCAGATGATGAAGAGATTGAAGAAATGTATGATGCAATAAAAGAAATTACTCAGGTAATTAATCGAGACCAAAGTTTGATAGTCATGAGGAACTGGAATTCGATATAGGAGAAAGAAGAGAAGGAAAAGTAGTAGGTGAAGGAAAAGTAGTAGGTGAATATGGACTGGGGGTAAGGAATGAAAGAGGAAACTGCCTGGTAGAATTTTGCACAGAGCATAACAATCATCGCTAACACTTGGTTTAAGAATCATGAAAGAAGACTGAATACGTGGAAGAGACCTGGGGACACCGGAAGGTTCCACATTGATTTTAAAATGGTAAGACAGAGATTTAGGAACCAGGTTTTAAAATGTAAGACATTTCCAGGGGCGGATGTGGAGTCTGACCACAATTAATCAGTTATGAACTGTAAATTAAAACAGAAAAAGCTTCAAAAAGGTAGGGATTTAAGGAGATGGGACCTGGATAAACTGAAAGACCAGAGGTTGTAGAGAGTCACAGAGAGAGCATTAGGGAACTATTGACAAGAACAGGGGAAAGAAATACAGTAGAAGAAGACTGGGTAGCTTTGAGAGATGAAATAGTGAAGGCAGCAGAGCATCAAGTAGGTAAAAAGAGGAGAGCAAGTGGAAATCCTTGGGTAACACAAGAGGTCATTGAATTAATTGATGAAAAGAGAAAATGTAAAAATGCAGTAAATGAAGTAGGCGAAAAGGAATACAAACGTCTCAAAAATGAGATCGACAGGAAGTGCAAAATGGCTAAGCAGGGATGGCTAGAGGACAAATGTAACGATGTAGAGGCTTATCTCACTAGGGGTAAGATAGATACTGCCTACAAGAAAATTAAAGAGACCTTTTGAGAAAAGAGAACCACCTCTCAGGTTTGAAGAGAGGAATATAATAATCGCAGTCCCAAAGAAAGCAGGTGTCGACAGAGGTGATAATTACTGAACTACCAGTTTAATAAGGCATGGCTGCAAAATACTAACACGAATTCTTTACAGGCGAATGGAAAAACTGGTAGAAGCGGAACTCGGGGAAGATACTGATCTCCGTGGCAATGGTGGAACACGCGATGCAATATTGACCCTACGACTTGTGTTAGAAGACAGATTAAGGGAAGGCAGCCTTCTTTTCTAGCATTTGTAGACTTAGAGAAAGCTTTTGACAGTGTTGACTGGAATACTCTCTTTCAAATTCTGAAGGCCGCAGGGTAAATTCAGGGAGTTATAAGAATAGAGGGCATGAAAGCGAAGCAGTGGTTGAGAAGGGAGTGAGATAGGGTTGTATCCTGTCACCGATGTTATTGAACCTGTATATTGAGTAAGCAGTGAAGGAAACAAAAGAAAAATTTGGAATACGAATTAAAATCCATGGAGAAGAAATACGAATTTCGATGTTTGCCGATGGCACTGTAATTCAGTCAGAGACAGCAAAGGACCTGAAAGAGGAGCTGAACGGAATGGACAGTGTCTTGAAAGGAGAGAATAATATGAAAATCAACAAATGCAAATCGAGGATATTGGAATGTAGTCGACTTACATCAGATGATGCTGAGGGAATTAGATTAGGAAATGAGACACTTAAAGTAGTAGATGAGTTTTGCTATTTGGGGAGCAAAATAACGGATGATGACCGAAGTAGGGAGGATATAAAGTGTAGACTGGCCATGGTAACAAAAAGCGTTTCTGAGAAAGCGATATTTGTTAACATCGAGTGTAGATTCGATTCGCATAGGGTCCAAGCGATATTGTCATGAGTCTAGGAGAAGCGCTGCAGGCGATGTCCTGCTGCTAGCAAAGGGACTCACGTCGATCGTCTGCTGCCATGGCCCATTAACGCCAAATTTCACCTCACTGTTCTGATGGATACGTTCGTCGTACGTCCCACATTGATTTATGGGGTTATTTGACACAGTATTGCTTGTCTGTTAGCATTGACAACTCTAAGTTGCTGCTCTCGGTCGTTATGTGTATTCCGTCGGTCATTGCGGTGGCCGTCATGAGAGGTAATGTCTGAAATTTGGTTTCTCGGCACAATCTTGACACTGTGGATCTCGAAATATTGAATTCCCTTACAATTTACGAAATGGAATGTCGTATGCATGTATCTCTAATTACTATTCATCGTTTGAAGTCTGTTAATTATCGCTGTGTGGCCGTAGTCACCTGAGTCCAAA
Organism: Schistocerca americana; assembly: GCF_021461395.2. Lineage (NCBI taxonomy): Eukaryota > Metazoa > Arthropoda > Insecta > Orthoptera > Acrididae > Schistocerca > Schistocerca americana. The sequence goes on along the minus strand of NC_060120.1, from coordinate 378,243,348 downwards.
TGACGGATATGCGAAAGCGCTTCTCTTTTGTACATTGTGTACGCGGTCTGCCGCCATATGTGCGTGTCGCTATCCCATGACTCTCGTCAAGCCAGTGTATGCTTTATATTTGAGCTTTAACCAGATAGTGATGTAATTAATATTAAAAGACAGTCCTACGTCACAGAAAGCTCTGTATTAGGTCAAAAACGACAATTTTCAGCCGGGTGGGGCACCATAGCATTATCTGGAAGTACAATCAAAAATGTACATAATTCCTTTCGTGATTTACTATACTCAACAGCGAGAACTAGAAACGTAAATGTGTAAGTTGTAAAGGGGAAGCAAGTGAAAAACATTTGTCAAATACGCCTAAATTAGCAGGTCGACGAATATGAAAACCATCGTAATAGATGATATAAAAGCCACGAAGAATAAACGTACAGAGGGATACCTCGTGCAAAGTGGGTCATCAGTCATAACGGCGAAGAGTAAGGCCACTCCCAAAAACTGTAAATATGGCCCCGGAGCAAATTGTTGGTGGCTGACCGGTGTTCACACAGTGTATACATTGAAGCGACTGATAGCGCTAGTTAAGATAACCGTCAATACGTAGCGCCAAATGCAAATACAAAGCCGTCAATGAAAAATCATTATAGTAGAGAGAAATAAATTTTCATGGGGTAAACCGACGGTTACACTTTTTAAGCAATCCTTTGTACGTTTATTCTTATAGCGTCTGTACTCTGTACCATCTCTTACGGTGTTTTTCGCTTTCGTTTACCGGCTATTTTGGGCATAATTGACAAATGCTTCTTTGCAGTAATCATAACATTTTTTAAATGCTTCCCTCACCTTTATGCCCCACATATTTACATTTCTGGGTTTCGTTGTTGGGTATAGTAGCTCAGGACAGGACCACGCCAGGTTATTTACCATGTCTGTTTTTCATTGTACTTCGAGAAATCCTGATGATTTCCTACGTGGGTACCGGCCGCTGTGGTCGAGCGGTTCTAGGCTCTTCAGTTCGGAACGCGCTGCTGCTACGGTCGCAGGTTCGAATCCTGCCTCGGGCTTGGATGTGTGTGATGTCCTTATGTTAGTTAGGTTTAAGTAGGGGACTGATGACCTCAGATGTTAAGTCCCATAGTGCTTAGAGCCATTTGAACCTTCGTGGGTGAAATGCATCGTTTGTTAGCCAGTGAAGAGATTTCTGCAACCAACAACCGCCTTTTAACATTAATCCCAGTAGATCTACATCTACATCTACATGGATACTCTGCAAATCACATTCAAGTGCCTGGCAGAGGGTTCATCGAACCATCACAATAGAAGTTTGATGTGTCACCGCGCCACAACGGATTGGAATAAATTTTTGAATGTGATTTATTTTTGTAATTCACCGTTATTTCCGTTATTTATACTCGAATCAATTCTGATACCTCATAGTTCCCTTTCATTAACATACTAGCTGTTAACCACGACTTTTCTCGCATATCGATAGTTTTTTATGATGAATGATGGTAAGTAAATTACTGTTCGTGCAGTAGAATCAGCTGCCGTCACGTGTCTGCTCGTTTGGGTAAGCATGGTTCTCGATGTGTGCCTCGCTGTCCCCACTCATGCTGTTCCAATGCACGACGCGTTGGCATCGCTGCCGAGCGCTGCATTCGTAGGAGCATAAAGATTGTATAAGCACTGTATTCATTACTTCGAATCGTATCAACCAATAAAACTATTTTCACAAATACGATAAAGATCAAATGCCAAAGAGCAAATAGCTTTTTCAAAGAGCAAATATTTCCCATAATTTGCGTAATATTCTTCTAATGAATAAGTATCTTCTGCTACACACTTTCTGAAGTTGCTTATGTTCTTCGTAATGGTTCAAGCGATCACCATACCTAATTTCATCGAGATCGGTTCAGCTCGTTTGTCGTGAAAACGTATTAGAGTTACTTTCGCATTTGTAATATTGACATAGATGAAAGTTTCAATTATGATATAATTTTTCCCATGATCCGATTTTTATGAAATAATGTGTGCTCAAGTTACCTGCGAAAACCCCTTGCAAGCTCGTCTAGTAGTTTTGGAGATTAGTGTGCTTTCTTTCGGTGATCCGATTATATATATATATATATATATATATATATATATATATATATATATATATATATATATATATATATATGTGTGTGTGTGTGTGTGTGTGTGTGTGTGTGTGTGTGTATGTATGTATATGTATATACAGGGTTGTACATTGATAGTGACCGGGCCAAATATCTCACGAAATAAGCATCAAACGAAAAAACTACAAAGAACGAAACTCGTCTAGCTTGAAGGGGAAAACCAGATGGCGCTATGGTTGGCCCGCTAGATGACGCTGCGGTTTTTTTTTAATGGGAACCCCCATTTTTTATTACATATTCGTGTAGTACGTAAAGAAATATGAATGTATGAATGTTTTAGTTGGACCACTTTTTTCGCTTTGTGATAGACGGCGCTGTAGTAGTCACAAACGTATAAGTACGTGATATCACGTAACATTCCGCCAGTGCGGACGGTATTTGTTTCGTGATACATTACCCGTGTTAAAATGGACCGTTTACCAATTGCGGAAAAGGCCGATATCGTGTTGATGTATGGCTATTGTGATCAAAATGCCCAACGGGCGTCTGCTATGCATGCTGCTCAGTATCCTGGACGACAAATGGTTCAAATGGCTCTGAGCACTATGGGACTCAACTTCTGAGGTCATCAGTCCCCTAGAACTTAGAACTACTTAAACCTAACTAACCTAAGGACATCACACACACCCATGCCCGAGGCAGGATTCGAACCTGCGACCGTAGCGGTCTCGCGGTTCCAGACTGTAGCGCCTAGAACCGCACGGCCACTCCGGTCGGCCCTGGACGACATAATCCATGTGTTCGGACCGTTCGCCGGATAGTTACGTTATTTAAGGAAACAGGAAGTATTCAGCCACAGGTGAAACGTTTCCCACGACCTGCAACAAATAATGATGCCCAAGTAGGTGTTTTAGCTGTTGTCGCGGCTAGTCCGCACATCAGTAGCAGACAAACTGCGCGAGAAGCGGGAATCTCAAAAACGCCGGTGTTGAGAATGCTACATCAACAATGATTGCACCCGTACCATATTTCTATGCACCAGGAATTGCATGGCGACGTCTTTGAACGTCGTTTACGGTTCTGCCACTGGGCACAAGAGAAATTACGGGACGATGACAGATTTTTTGCACGCATTCTATTTAGCGACGAAGCGTCATTCACCAACAGCGGTAACACAAACTGGCATAATATGCACTTTTGGGCAACGGAAAATCCACGATGGCTGCGACAAGTGGAACATCAGCGACCTCGGCGGGTTAATGTATGGTGCGGCATTATGGGAGGAAGGATAATTGGCCCCCATTTTATCGATGGCAATTTAAATGGTGCAATGTATGCTGATTTCCTACGTAATGTTCTACTGATGTTACTACAAGTTGTTTCACTGCGTGACAGAATGGCGATGTACTTCGAACATGATGGATGTCCGGCACATAGCTCGCTTGCTGTTGAAGCCGTATTGAATAACATATTTCGTGACAGATGGATTGGTCGTCGAAGCACCATACCATGGCCCGCACGTTCACCGGATCTGACGCCCTCGGATTTCTTTCTGTGGGGAAAGTTGAAGAATATTTGCTATCGTCATCCATCGACAACGTCCGACAACGTCAGCGTATTGTCAATACATGTACGAACGTTACGGAAGGCGAACTACTCGCTGTTGAGGGGAATGTCGTTACACGTATTGCCAAATGCATTGAGGTTGACGGACATAATTTTGAGCATTTATTGCATTAATGTGGTATTTACAGGTAATCACGCTGTAACAACATGCGTTCTCAGAAATGATAAGTTCACAAAGGTACATGTATCACATTGGAACAACCGAAATAAAATGTTCAAACGTACCTACGTTCTGTATTTTAATTTTAAAAACCTACCTGTTACCAATTGTTCGTCTAAAATTGTTATCCATATGTTTGTGACTATTACAGCGCCATCTATCACAAAGCGAAAAAAGTGGTCCAACTAAAACATTCATATTTCTTTACGTACTACGTGAATATGCGCTAAAAAATGGGGGTTCCTATTTTAAAAAAACCAGTTGATATCCGTTTGACTTATGGCAGCGCCATGTAGCTGGCCAACCATAGCGCCATCTGGTGTCCCCCTTCAAGCTAGACAAATTTCGTTCCTTGTATGTAGTTTTTTCGTTTGTATAGAGAGAGAGAGAGAGAGAGAGAGAGAAGCGTGTTCCAACGGACAAAGACACGACAGTTTTACAAATTTGTTATTAGTATCGATAGATATTCTCTTTAGATAGATATTAGTGTAGATAGATATTCTCCGGATCCTGTACCGGTTATCTGTGAAACGTCTATTCTGTCGTGTTTTAGACTCTGGCGGGATTGTCCAAAATTGTGCCGGATTTAAATTGAAATCTCCGTCCCTTTTTATTAGATTTTCCGACACTCTTATTCCGAAAGACTCCTTCATTACGCTAACCCAGACACCAATTACTCCGGCCCAGAAACTTGGAGCCTGCACGTCGGTACTGCTGTGGTCGTACCTCATTGCGTGATTATATGCCAACTCGTCTCAGTGAAATTTAATTCGCCTGTATGCTTCAGTTGGGCGTGTCACGGATGTTTCTTGCACGTCTCCTCGACTGTTTTAGTACACTGAACCACGCTGATAAGGAAGAGTGTGCGCAACTATTTTTCATAAGTCAAGATCGTCTGAAAGCTTATGAAGCGGGAAAATTATTAAAAGAATCTAAGCCGCAAAATACATAGCAGAGAAGCCGGACATGTGAAACGCAAGACGTGATTTACCCTCTATAAATGAAATGAAATCTGCTAGCATAAACATCGTCGGTGTCTGTTATAAGAAGGCATAGCGAGAAGTCAAGATACTGCTCTATTAGACTGGAGATTCTGTGTGCATCCAAAGCACCAAGCCAGACACACAAGTGGTGGTGGTGGTAGTTAGTGTTTAACGTCCCGTCGACAGCGAGGTCATTAGAGACGGAGCGCAAGCTCGGGTTAGGGAAGGATTGGGAAGGAAATCGGCCGTGCCCTTTCAAAGGAACCATCCCGGCATTTGCCTGAAACGATTTAGGGAAATCACGGAAAACCTAAATCAGGATGGCCGGAGACGGGATTGAACCGTCGTCCTCCCGAATACGAGTCCAGTGTGCTAATCACTGCGACACCTCGCTCGATGTGACACACAAGTTCCGACAAGAGAACTTGAAAAGTTCGAACGAAGCATTGGTCAGGAGACCTGTGGATCAGTTGAAAACGAGAATGGAGCTTTACGAATAATGATGAGGTGTATAAAAGGTCGAGAAAGGTAACAGGCTTTATTGGGAAACGTTGGATGCTGACCCTCCTTCAGTTACGTCCTCTGTATAACAGTAGGCTGATAAAAATATCACAGATGAGTAAGTGAATTGAAACTGAAGATGTGAACAGTACAGTATTCAAGTTACAATACCGATTTTTTTCTCACAAACTAATCATACGAAAACTGCTAAGTTTGTGTCACTTCTCAACGTAATCTAGTGCGCTGATACACGTTTTTCACATGTCGACGCCATGATTCCCTGCCCGCTGCGAACGCTTCTTTATGGCTCTAATTTCACCACTGGAAAAACGATGACACAATAGCGGCACGGTTTATAAACATTTCAAAGAAAATATCAGATCTACAACTTCGCTTCCGCCGTTTCGCAATAGACAGCAGTAGCGGCAAGTGGGGTTCAGGTGGTTGGTCATAGGTGTAATACAGTAAGCTTAGGCGTCTGTAAACATAATGCCATAAAAATATTACTCGATTTGTGATTGCATCATAACGTTATTCTCGATTAAGTACGTCAACTTACGTATGCATTTCTCGCCATTTGCGGAAAGTTTTAATTTTCTGCTTTAACATGAAGGAATGTGCGGCTGTGGCTCTTAAAATGTTGGGTAATACCAATGGTGAGGGAACTCTTAGTGGAAGAATGTGCAGAGAATGTTTTGAACGCCTTAAGAACGGTGATTTTGATGTCGAAGACCGGTATGGCTGTGGAAAACAGAACGTTTTCATAGCTACTGAAACAGACGAAGACAGTCACAGGACATCATTATCGAAAGCAACTGATGCTTTCGAGCCCAGCACTGAAACACAAACGGCCACAATACAGCGACAGACACGTAAAGGTAATTTTGTAGCAGGTCAGTGCTCGACCCCATGTCGCAAAAACAGTCCAAATATACGTGGAAACGTTGAAATGAGAAGCCCTATCCCTCCAGCCGTATTCGCCATACCTTGTTCCCTCTCACTATCACCTTTTTCGATCAGTGACGTGGCTGACCAGCACTTCCGATCAAAAGAACAAGAGCAAAATTGAATCGATTCATGGATACCCACAAAAGACGCGCAGTTCTTCCGCCACGGGATTCGTATGCTATCCGAAAGGTGGGAGAATGTAGTGGCCAGCGATGAGCGACACTATGAATCATAATTCTTTTTTTTTTGCAAGTTTTTCACAGTAAAGCCCCGAACTTCGAGTAAAAACGGCGGAAGCAAAATTGTAGACCCATTAACAGTTAACAACTAGTGGTCTCAAAGATAACGTCAGCGTCAACAGATAACGATGAATGACTGAAAAGAATATTTATGTAGGGAATGAAGAATTTGTGGGCAAGGATGTTCACACATGGAGGAGCGAAAATAATCGAATCAGGATGTGTATTAGCAAACTGCGAATACGGGACCACCGCAACAGTATAATTTAGGGGAAACAAATCAAAATTTTTGCTGGACCAGGAATCGAACGCGGATTCCCCACTTTACGCAGCCGCCTTATTCGCTTCGGCTATCTGAGCGCGCTTCACGGAAGGACCTAAATTTCCATATTTCCTAGAGTCTTCTGCCCATAGTAGTCGCACAGTGACGTGATGCCTGCACAGGCAGAGACTTCAAATATTCTCGTCAGATCGCCTTGGCTTTGGCATGAAATACATTAGTGAAGTGCCTGTATTTGAAGCTTTTCGTAAAGTTCGGTGCAGTATTCCTTCGTGCAAGCATGGTTTTGTTTCCAGTGAATTGTATAACTGTGACGGCCCCGTACACATTTCCCGAATAAATTTCGTGATTTAATAAAGCTTTAAATCGTCAGCAGTGTCCGAAGGAATATTGCATCGAAATTTACAGATACTGTCAAATATAAACACTGCACTAATGTAAAATTATTGAACATGAAACTTTGAAGATGAAAAGTATGTTGCAGTTAGTTTGTTACGTCAAAATATTAGAAGAGCATAAATTAACATTAATCTCAGAATAATTCAGATGAAGTGCATCTTACAAATCATATTGATGTATTGCACTACTACGATCATCGTTTTACCATCGAAGGAAGAATACTGATTATTGATGGATATTTTTTAGCATTCAGATGTAGGAAAAGGAGAAATTTCCACTTCCATAAGGCTGGGAAGTGGTAACGCAAGTATAAAAATGAGGTTATTCTGAGGTGATTACCACTTAGAAGCTTTTATTATACATACAGAAATTTATAGGAAGTTCAAAAAATGGCTCTGAGCACTATGGGACTCAACTGCTGAGGTCATTAGTCCCCTAGAACTTAGAACTAGTTAAACCTAACTAACCTAAGGACATCACAAACATCCATGCCCGAGGCAGGATTCGAACCTGCGACCGTAGCGGCCTCGTGGTTCCAGACTGCAGCGCCTTTAACCGCACGGCCACTTCGGCCGGCTATAGGAAGTTAATGGTAATGATTATTACACTACTGGCCATTAAAATTGCTACACCAAGAAGAAATACAGATGATAAACTGGTATTCGTTGGACAAATATATAATACTAGGACTCACACGTGATTACATTTTCACGCAATTTGAGTGCATAGATCATGAGAAATCAGTACCCAGAACAACCACCTCTGACCGTAATAACGGCCTTGATACGCCTGGGCATTGAGTCAAACTGAGCTTGGATGGCGTGTACAGGTACAGCTACCCATGCAGCTTCAACACGATACCACAGATCATCAAGAGTAGTGACTGGCTTATTGTGACGAGCCAGTTGCTCGGCCACCATTGACCAGACGTTTTCAATTGGTGAGAGATCTTGAGAATGTGCACGCCAGGGCAGCAGTCGAACATTTTCTGTATCCAGAAAGGCCCGTACAGGACCTGCAACATGCGGTCGTGCATTATCGTGCTGAAATGTAGGATTTCGCAGGGATCGAATGAAGGGTAGAGCCACAGGTCGTAACACATCTGAAATGTAACGTCCACTGTTGAAAGTGCCGTCAATGCGAACAAGAGGTGAACGAGACGTGTAACCAATGGCACCCCCTACTATCACTCCGGGTGATACACCAGTATGGCGTGACGAATACACGCTAACAATGTGCGTTCACCGCGATGTCGCCAAACACGGATGCGACCATCATGATGCTGTAAACACAACCTGTATCCATCGGAAAAAATGACGTTCTGCCATTCGTGCACCCAGGTTCATCATTGAGTACACCACCACAGGCGCTCCTGTCTGTAATGCAGCGTCAAGGGTAACCGCAGCCATGGTCTCCGAGCTGATAATCCATGCTGCTGCAAACGTCGTCGAACTGTTCGTGCAGATGGTTGCTGTCTTGCAAACGTCCCCATCTGTTGACTCAGGGATCGAGACTTGGCTGCACGATCCGTTACAGCCATGCGGATAAGATGCCTGTCATCTCGACTGCTAGTGATACGAGGCCGTTGGGATCCAGAACGGCGTTCCGTATTACCCTCCCGAACCCACCGATTCCATATTTTGCTAACAGTCATTGGATCTCGACCAACGCGTGCAGCTATGTCGGGATACGATAAACCGCAATCGCGATAGGCTACAATCCGACCTTTATCAAAGTCGGAAATGTGATGGTACGCATTTCTCCTCCTTACACGAGGCATCACAACAACGTTTCACCAGGCAACGCCGGTCAACTGCTGTTTGTATATGAGAAATCGGTTGGAAACTTTCCTCATGTCAGCACTTTGTAGGTGTCGCCACCGGCGCCAGCCTTGTGTGAATGCTCTGAAAAGCTAATCATTTGCTTATCACAGCATCTTCTTCCTGTCTGTTAAATTTCGCGTCTGTAGCACGTCATCTTCGTAGTGTAGCAATTTTAATGGCCAGTAGTATATTTCAAACCTGAGGGATTTTTTCCTTTCTTATTCTTTAACATCTATACAGAATAGCAGTAATACTTGGTGAGAAATTATTAAATAATATTTGCAGTGATTATAATGAAATCAGTGGTAAAATAATGAGATGTTGCTCAGCAGAGTTTTGTAGCATAGTAAGCTACTTACATAATGAATCTCTTCGCAGAGCTTTTTTTTTCTTTTTTTTTCTTTTTCCCACGGATGCTTAAATGTTATCTAGCAGTTTCACGAAAAGAAGGTAAAACGATAGTAACGAACTACTAACCGACCTCAATATTGTTTGTATTTTCAAAAGATTTTAGAAATATGTACAATAAATTTTGTAAACAATTAGTAGTGCTGAAAATCTTGGTCAGTATGAATCTTGTAATTTTTCGACATACTGACAACTCGATGATCGTGAATGCAGCATATCGGTGTTAACTACCACACACACACACACACACACACATTACTTCACCTGGGCACGTACTACACATCTTCACAAGACTGACATCGGCTCTCTCGTGACGTGGCGGTAAGCGACTAGCGTTTCCAGTTGTCAAACGTCATCGAGAACTTCCTCAGTGTTAAATAATTTGGATATTACAGAAAACTGACAACTAAACAGCGTATATTCACCGTGGCACGTATTGAAATGAGGAATTTTTACAAATTTGGTTATATTGTGACTTAGCTAAGGCTTTTGATTGTAAGAACTGTGACAACGTGCAAGATTTTAACCTTACCTACACTAGAAAAAGTAGTGTGTCGCTGTCGTCCATCCCGCTCCGTAAACTCTCTGTATTCGGAACATTCACAGAGTTCTGTCTTGTATCCGTTGTTGTTTCAAACCTACATCAGTAACATCTGGTTTGAGTATAACAGGATGCATATTCTGTCCTCTTTTACAGATGAAGCAAATACGGATATAAATAACAGCACTGTTACCGAGAAGACGTGTAGTGTAATACGAGGTACATTCTTGTCATAACACCTCTAATTTTTTTCTCACTGCTGGAAACACGCGGTTTGTTTTAAAATACACGTGAACGTGTGAATCGGTGACAAAGACAGCAGCACCGTACACAGAACTGTGTCAGCAGCGGGGGAAATTCCATTACAAGAACAGCGTGTAACACTCGTTTTCTCCGTTTGTGTGGTATGACACCTATTATAATTCGTTACCAGTGGAGTGAGACATGTGGTTATGGTGGCATGGATGTGTGTAAAGTGCATTCTTGAGTGCGGCAGTTCAAAGAAGGCAGAACGTCGTGCGATAACAAACCAGGGCAATCTCGGCCATGCATCAGCCTGTCTAACAACACGATCGAGCGAGCAGAGAAAGTTGTTTTGTTGGATCTCCGAATGAATGTGGAATACATCGCCTCCAAAGCTGTCATTTCCGCGGAACATGAGCTCGCAATCCTGCATGAGAAACTGAAGATGCGAGAAGTGTCCTCCAGATGGGCGCCACGAATGTTGATGGACGACCACAAGGATTCTGGTGTGGCATGTTGCCAGGCTGTGTTTACGCGTGATGACGGCGTGAAAGGCGTCTTCGTTTCATCGATTGTTAAGCCTAGTTTACACAACGACATTGGGTTGCGCCACTGGTTGCGTGGAATGAGTTGGACGCAAGTGGTTTCATATACGACTGTAGAGACGGCGACACCAGTATACACTTCAGTTTTGTAGTTTCGTGGGTCCTTGAATCGTGTCTGAAATGAAAGTTTTGGCAGCTGCACGTCGCAGATGTTGTGATGGAGTTAAAGCTTGTTGCGTGGAAACGTTGCATAAGAAAAAAAAAAGAAACGTGTTTCGATTCGTGACTGGATGAAGAAAAGACGTCAGCTCGGTTGCTGAGCATCCTTGCTGAAATAATTTATAACGGAAGATCCAAGAAGTTCTTTTAATTATCTTAGAATGTCACCAGAACTGTTCACGTTTCTTCTGAATAGAGTTAATTATGCAATAAGGAATAAAGGTACTGTAATGCATCAAGTACTGTCGCCAGAACTGAAATTACATATCATATTGCGTGCATTACAATCGAGAACACTCGGCATGCTATAAGATACGGTTTTAGTTGTTGATGACGCTGTTTCATTAGCACCAATAATTATTAACATTAAGAGTAATAATTATCAACATTGATGTTGTTGTGGTCTTCAGTCCTGAGACTGTTTTGATGCAGCTCTCCATACTACTCTATCCTGTGCAAGCTTTTTCATCTCCCAGTACCTACTGCAACTTACATCCCTCGGAATCTGCTTAGTGTATTCATCTCTTGGTCTCTCTCTACGATTTTTACCCTCCACGCTGCCCTCCAATACTAAATTGGTGATCCCTTGATGCCTCAGAACATGTCCTACCTACCGATACCTTCTTCTGGTCAAGTTGTGCCACAAACTTCTCTTCTCCCCAATCCTATTCAATACTTCCTCATTAGTTATGTGATCTACCCATCTAATCTTCAGCTTTCTTCTGTAGCACCACATTTCGAAAGCTTCTATTCTCTTCTTGTCCAAACTATTTATCGTCCATGTTTCACTTCCATACATGGCTACACTCCATACGAATACTTTCAGGAATGACTTCATGACACTCAAATCAATACTGGATGTTAACAAATTTCTCTTCTTCAGAAACGCTTTCCTTGCCATTGCCAGTCTACATTTTATATCCTCTCTACTTCGACCATCATCAGTTATTTTGCTCCCCAAATAGCAAAACTCCTTTACTACTTTAAGTGTCTCATTTCCTAATCTAATTCCCTCAGCATCACCCGACTTAATTAGACTACATTCCATTATCCTTGTTTTGCTTTTGTTGATGTTCATCTTATATTCTCCTTTCAAGACACTGTCCATTCCATTCAACTGCTCTTCCAAGTTCTTTGCTGTCTCTGACAGAATTACAATGTCATCGGCGAACCTCAAAGTTTTTATTTCTTCTCCATGAATTTTAATACCTACTCCGAATTTTTCTTTTGTTTCCTTTACTGCTTGCTCAATATACAGATTGAACAACATCGGGGAGAGGCTAAAACCCTGTCTTACTCCCTTCCCAACCACTGCTTCCCTTTCATGTCCCTCGACTCTTATAACTGCCATCTGGTTTCTGTACAAATTGTAAATAGATTTTCCCTCCCTGTATTTTGCCCCTGCCACCTTTAGAATTTGAAAGAGAGTATTCCAGTCAACATTGTCAAAAGCTTTCTCTAAGTCTACAAATGCTAGAAACGTAGCTTTGCCTTTCCTTAATCTTTCTTCTAAGATAAGTCGTAAGGTCAGTATTGCCTCACGTGTTCCAGTGTTTCTACGGAATCCAAACTGATCTTCCCCGAGGTTGGCTTCTACTAGTTTTTCCATTCGTCTGTAAAGAATTCGTATTAGTATTTTGCAGCTGTGACTTATTAAACTGATAGTTCGGTAATTTTCATATCTGTCAACACCTGCTTTCTTTGGGATGGTAAATATTATATTCTTCTTGAAGTCTGAGGGTATTTCGCCTGTTTCATACATCTTGCTCACCAGATGGTAGAGTTTTGTCAGGACTGGCTCTCCCAAGGCCGTCAGTAGTTCCAATGGAATGTTGTCTACTCCGGGGGCCTTGTTTCGACTCAGGTCTTTCAGTGCTCTGTCAAACTCTTCACGCAGTATCATATCTCCCATTTCATCTTCATCTACATCCTCTTCCATTTCCATAATATTGTCCTCAAGTACATCGCCCTTCTATAGACCCTCTATATACTCCTTCCACCTTTCTGCTTTCTCTTCTTTGCTTAGAACTGGGTTTCCATCTGAGCTCTTGATATGCATACAAGTCGTTCTCTTATCTGCAAAGGTCTCTTTAATTTTCCTGTAGGCAGTATCTATCTTACTCCTAGTGAGATAGGCCTCTACATCCTTACATTTGTCCTCTAACCATCCCTGCTTAGCCATTTTGCACTTCCTGTCGATCTCATTTTTGAGACGTTTATATTCTTTTTTGCCTGCTTCATTTACTGCATTTTTATATTTTCTCCTTTCATCAATTAAATTCAATATTTCTTCTGTTACCCAAGGATTTCTACTAGCCCTCGTCTTTTTACCTACCTGATCCTCTGCTGCCTTCACTACTTCATCCCTCAAAGCTACCCATTCTTCTTCTACTGTATTTCTTTCCCCCATTCCTGTCAATTGCTCCCTTATGCTCTCCCTGAAACTCTGTACAACCTCTGGTTTAGTCAGTTTATCCAGGTCCCATATCCTTAAATTCCCACCTTTTTGTAGTTTCTTCAGTTTTAATCTACAGTTCATAACCAATAGATTGTGGTCAGAGTCCACATCTGCCCCTGGAAATGTCTTACAATTTAAAACCTGGTTCCTAAATCTGTGTCTTACCATTATATAATCTATCTGATACCTTCTGGTATATCCAGGATTCCTCCATGTATACAATCTTATTTTATGATTCTTGAACCAAGTGTTAGCTATGATTAAGTTATGCTCTGTGCAAAATTCTACCAGGGGGCTTCCTCTTTCATTTCTTACCCCCAATCCATATTCACCTACTATGTTTCCTTCTCTCCCTTTTCCTACTACCGAATTCCAGTCCCCCATGACTATTAAATTTTGGTCTCCCTTCACTACCTGAATAATTTCTTTTATTTCATCATACATTTCTACAATTTCTTCGTCATCTGCGGAGCTAGTTGGCATATAAACTTGTACTACTGTAGTAGGCGTGGGATTCGTGTCTATCTTGGCCACAATAATGCGTTCACTATGCTGTTTGTAGTAGCTTACCCGCATTCCTATTTTTTTATTCATTATTAAACCTACTCCTGCATTACCCCTATTTCCTCGCTTATGCCAGTGGATTTCCCATGTGCGGCCCGTATCGTCGCTACAATGATTCCCCCTTCGTCTTTGGTCCACTTATGAACTTTCCTTGTCGCGTCACGTGTACACAGTGCCACCAAACGGTGTTCAGTCTTGCGATGTCCAGCATTCATAATGTTTTAGCTCGTAATTGTATGAATTTAACTGCCATTCAGCACGTAAATTTCATGTAGGTAATATAGTTGAGTTTAAGGGTGGGTTAAGGGATTTTCTCTTTCCGTTTCGTTTTATCCGTGAGGATAATTCCGTACGGATTCGCTGGACTCGCATCCTGGATGACGACGACTCAGACACGCGTCCCGCCATCCTGATTTGGCTTTTCCGTGATTTCCCTAAACAACTTCAGGCAAATGCCGGGATGGTTCCTCTGAAAGGGCACGGCCGATTTTCTTCCCCATCCTTCCTTAATCCGAGCTTGTGCTCCGTGTTTAACGACCTCGTTGTGGACAGAACGTTAAACACTAATCTCCTCCTCCTCCATAAGGATTCTTACAAGAAATGTATTAGTTATCATATATTTGTATATTAGCAGTATAATATTATAATACTAGTGTCTCAAACCTTTTGGGTGAAGTTAAAACAGGTGGAAAAGGACCACAATTGATTGTATTGAGACAGAGAACCAGTGGCTGGCCGGCCGTTGTGGCCGAGCGGTTCTAGGCGCTTCAGTCAGGAACCACGTGGCTGCTACGGTCTCAGGTTCGAATCCTGCCTCGGGCATGGATGTGTATGATGTCCTTAGGTTAGTTAGGTTTAAGTAGTTCTAAGTCTATGGGACTGATGACCTCAGATGTTAAGTCCCATAGCGTTTAGAGCCATTTGAACCATTTTGAACCACTGGCTGGAAATGAATATTTATTGTATTTGGACATAAATACTACACATCGTATAACAAAAAAGTTGCTCATAGTAATTGTTCAAAGCGACGACCGCCAGTCTCAGTGCATATACTGCAACGTGTCCAAGCAGTGGAACCAACGAATTTTGAGTCCCGCATTCACTTCTGTCAATGGATTACCGACTGCAATGCTGTATTGCGGAACTTTGTACAATTGGTATTGCTCGCGGTTGATGCCTCATTCATCCGTCATTGTGTTTTCAACAGCCGCAACAACCATGTCTGGCTTGAGGACAATCCTCATGTCACACACATCGATGGCCACCGGCAACGATTTTCTGTCAACATGTGGGTTGCCATTCTCCGAGATCACCCAACAGGACCTTGTATGTATCTATTGAACTGGGGACCTGGAAACGACGGGGAGGCTCCGTCTCCGCCGTAGGCCTCAATGGTACACAACCCCACTACAGGCTGCAGCAGTCCTCTCACCCCACCGCCGCCCCACACCGAACCCAGAATTATTCAACAGGACCTTACTTGCTGCCTCCCCATTTGACTGATCCACGTTACCTTGTGTTCCTCGAGATACGCTGCCACAGTTCTTGGAGACTGTCCCCTTGTCGTCCGCGAAAGGAAGTGGTTTAACACGACGGTGTACCAGCTCATTTCGATGTTGATGTCCGCGAGCACCTGAACAACACGTAACCTCATCGTTGGATTGGAAGGGGGGGGTCTTGTCCCATGACTAGCGCGATCACCGGATCTTCTGCATTTGGACGTTTTCCTCTCGTTACATCAAGGTGTTGGTGTATCGAAGTCCTGCAGAAACGGAAGAAGACGTGCTTGCTGGGGTCCAAGTTGCCTGTCTCCCTGGTTCCAGGGACGCCTGAGAGAGTGTGGCAGTACTTCATGCGGCGTTGCCACGCATACGTTGAGACTGGCGGTAGCCAATTTTGACAGTTTCTGTGAGCTTCGTTGTTGTTATGCGGTGTACGCTGTGTATGTTCATAACACAATAAATATGCCTCTCCGATTATTGATTCCCTGTCTCAATATAATCGGTTGTGGACCCGCCATCGTCAGTTTCAGTTTGACCCAAAAGGTCTGAAACACTCTGTTTTTCTTAAATGTACCAGTAAGTCATACTGTTAGTGCTTGACTTCCATACACAATTGAGAGAGTTCTACCTGCGTTATCCACAGTATAC
Organism: Schistocerca americana; assembly: GCF_021461395.2. Taxonomy (NCBI): domain Eukaryota; kingdom Metazoa; phylum Arthropoda; class Insecta; order Orthoptera; family Acrididae; genus Schistocerca; species Schistocerca americana. The sequence goes on along the minus strand of NC_060120.1, from coordinate 378,227,153 downwards.
GATTTATGTAACGTAGAAGTAATGTGAAAGCTGTTGTTCGGCGAAGGCCCGTCGATGTCATTGTATCGACGTCTCCTAGTGTGAAGTACAGTGGATACCATGTTGCTTTGTAATATTATTGACGATCATCAGCAAGATGTATACCATTTTATCTGCTGATTTGGTACCACAAATTTAGGGGCCGACTGTAGGAACATTTGAAGAGTTGTACACCGAACATCGCCGTCGCACCTGATTCAGTCAACAGAATGAGTTATCGAATAGCCCAGCCTGGCGTTAATTGCGATGAGATAGGAGAATATCAGTGTTGCGCTACAGGATCCAAGCTTCTGAGGTACTTAAATGAGGAGTCAATCGTAATAAGATAGTCAGGAAACCCAATAAACAGCGACTTAGATTTATGTTCCATTAGAGCTTGGTATCCTCCACTTTCTGAGATCTTGCAGACTACCTCTTGCGTCAAAATAGAAAACGCGGAGGGTTGGTAAGTTTCACTTGACACTAGCACGGGCGCCGGGAAACGAATAAGCATCAACAGACGCATCGAACGCCTGGATAACTTCCGGGTCTAAATAGAGGAGGAGGAGGTCGACAACGAGTTCATTAGAGACAGAGCACAAACTCGTATTAGGGAAGGAAATCGACCGTGCCCTTTCAAAGAAACAGTCCCGGCGTTTCCCTGATGCGATCTGGGGTAATCACGGAAAACCTAAATCAGGATGGCCGAACGCGGGGTTTAACCGTCGTACTCCCGAATGCGAGTTCAGTGTGCTAACCACTGCGCCACCTCGCTCGGTCGTAAAGCGACGTACGAGGATGGAAAGTCAAGACAATTGAGATGAAATTCTCGTAGTATATCAGTAGCAGACAGTTAAAATTGTCGCTAGCAACTCTGGAATAAGACGAAAACTAAGTGCGCAAAATACCAAACGTAAGGATGAAATTAGTAAGACAGCAGGCACAGCAAAATACACTCCTGGAAATTGAAATAAGAACACCATGAATTCATTGTCCCAGGAAGGGGAAACTTTATTGACACATTCCTGGGGTCAGATACATCACATGATCACACTGACAGAACCACAGGCACATAGACACAGGCAACAGAGCATGCACAATGTCGCCACTAGTACAGTGTATATCCACCTTTCGCAGCAATGCAGGCTGCTATTCTCCCATGGAGACGATCGTAGAGATGCTGGATGTAGTCCTGTGGAACGGCTTGCCATGCCATTTCCACCTGGCGCCTCAGTTGGACCAGCGTTCATGCTGGACGTGCAGACCGCGTGAGACGACGCTTCGTCCAGTCCCAAACATGCTCAATGGGGGACAGATCCGGAGATCTTGCTGGCCAGGGTAGTTGACTTACACCTTCTAGAGCACGTTGGGTGGCACGGGATACATGCGGACGTGCATTGTCCTGTTGGAACAGCAAGTTCCCTTGCCGGTCTAGGAATGGTAGAACGATGGGTTCGATGACGGTTTGGATGTACCGTGCTCTATTCAGTGTCCCCTCGACGATCACCAGTGGTGTACGGCCAGTGTAGGAGATCGCTCCCCACACCATGATGCCGGTGTTGGCCCTGTGTGCCTCGGTCGTATGCAGTCCTGATTGTGGCGCTCACCTGCACGGCGCCAAACACGCATACGACCATCATTGGCACCAAGGCAGAAGCGACTCTCATCGCTGAAGAAGACACGTCTCCATTCGTCCCTCCATTCACGCCTGTCGCGACACCACTGGAGGCGGGCTGCACGATGTTGGGGCGTGAGCGGAAGACGGCCTAACAGTGTGCGGGACCGTAGCCCAGCTTCATGGAGACGGTTGCGAATGGTCCTCGCCGATACCCCAGGAGCAACAGTGTCCCTAATTTGCTGGGAAGTGGCGGTGCGGTCCCCTACGGCACTGCGTAGGATCCTACGGTCTTGGCATGCATCCGTGCATCGCTGCGGTCCGGTCCCAGGTCGACGGGCACGTGCACCTTCCGCCGACCACTGGCGACAACATCGATGTACTGTGGAGACCTCACGCCCCACGTGTTGAGCAATTCGGCGGTACGTCCACCCGGCCTCCCGCATGCCCACTATACGCCCTCGCTCAAAGTCCGTCAACTGCACATACGGTTCACGTCCACGCTGTCGCGGCATGCTACCAGTGTTAAAGACTGCGATGGAGCTCCGTATGCCACGGCAAACTGGCTGACACTGACGGCGGCGGTGCACAAATGCTGCGCAGCTAGCGACATTCGACGGCCAACACCGCGGTTCCTGGTGTGTCCGCTGTGCCGTGCGTGTGATCATTGCTTGTACAGCCCTCTCGCAGTGTCAGGAGCAAGTATGGTGGGTCTGACACACCGGTGTCAATGTGTTCTTTTTTCCATTTCCAGGAGTGTACATTGCGCAGCAACTGCGCCGGCAAAAGCTCAGATATCAGTTCTGCTCCACAGTAACGCGCTTAGTATATAACAATAGCCTTCTTTGTTTTTAAATTTATGAAAATAGTTTTAGTGGTGGCGAAGTAAGGTTAATACTTGTACGTGAAAAGGGGAAATATACTCGTAAATTATCGATGGATACCTACAGCTCAAAGCCTACCACTAATATTTAATCGCGAGAAGAGGCATCTGCAAGAGAAAAAAATTGGCCATTTGCGAGCAGCATTCGCGCATTGAGGGCTCAGTGCAAACTGATCATACATATTTTATATTTACGTAGTAAAACAGTACTGCAAATCAGATTTTATGTTTACTTGCAGTAATGTTCGTCTATTATGCTTTTGACGGACTATGAACGCAGTGTATGTTCTAATGATGAAAATATATTTTTATGTGATATGATTACAATTTATCAATTCAAAAATTAACAATTTTAACATTTTTTCCTCTAATTGTACTGTGAAACTTGGTTTCTTGCTAAGTTTCATGATTCTACGTCAACGGCAAGTGCCCTATAGGTTTCGATGAGTGAGTTTTCAAGTATCAAAACATGTGACGTGGAAGGCCGAATCTTTTGCTTGCATTGACTTAGAAGAATGAAATTTTTACACCGCCAAGAAACTATAGACCGCTTTACGTGACACGGATTTTCCAGTGCGTTCAAGAGAAAGAGAGACCTTAACAGACAGACAGACAGACAGATGGATAAGAAGATAACGAAAAAAATATTTTCTAGTGTTATGTAGTTACAAATCAAAAATTTTCATATTTTTTACTTTACTTGTACTGTGAAACCTTGCTTCTTGCCAAATTTCATGATTCTAGGATAACGCGAAACCCTATGGGTTTTGATGAGTGAGTTTTCGAATATAAAAAAATGTGACATAAATGGTAGTATCTTTTAATTGCACTGACTTAAAGCTTAAAATTTTCACACTGGCTACGGACCATAGTCGTTACTATATGACATGAATTTTAAGTGGATACGTGTATCCGTTCCTGAGGAAAAAAGGTTGTTAACTGCCGGAGAGACAGACTGACAGACGGACGGACGCAATGGACGGACAACAATTGTGTTCCGTGTTTAGAGTTTGAGGCACGGCACTCTAAAAACCACCTTCTTTATCGCTTTTTTGTCTACAGTTTTTATAATTTACTAATTATTTAGTGTCAAGTTAGCGTTATGTTGATTGTTGATGTAAGGCACAGTTCCTTTAAATATACTTCTGGCGAAGTAATGCGCCAGGCAGCTTATTAATGTCGTGAGAAATGTTCTGTTGTTTCATTTCCGCTGCCTTAACTTTTCTCTTATTAATGTTGTGAGTAATGTTCTGTTGTTTCATTGTCGATACCTTAACTTTTCTCTACAACTCCAGATAGCACAGTCGGTGCGAGAGCCACGTAACAAACTAGGAGAAGGCTGGACAAGTATTGGATGGAATTAACACAAATTCTGGATATTCCAGTGAAACTACTCTCAATTAATGACACAAGAATTTGTTGAATGGATCTTCCAGTTGTTCACTTTCCTGTACTTTGTAGACTGGAAAAGCGTAATTGCCGCTCTTAAGTTCTTTGATATATGCCGAACTGTAAATCTAAGTGAAAAAGCAGAAACGAAACGAGTTCGAGAAGAAACAGTGACTTAAGAGGAGAATGTACCTTCTGTCTCCGTCATGTTAAATTCATCATTTTCTGTACGTTCCCTCAGGACGTTTTAACAATAGAACATTGAATTTTTCCACATACTTTTCACTGTGTGCTGATAAACTGACATTTTTTTTAAGACAAGTATTCTAAACTGTAATTTTGAAATGTTTTTATAGTGACCCGTTGTTCGGTCAAATTTTTAAGATAAACAAGATCGATGGTTCCTTTATAATAAAGCTAGATAGATTAAAAAAAGTCATTGCATGCACGTTTGCTCTGGGATAACTGGTTTCAGAGAAAAGGAACATTAGGCTAGAAAAAACAAACGTTTTGGGAAATTGAGTTTTAGATGTTATTACTGCATATGCAGATTCTTTAATACATTGCCGCTATGCACTCATCATTTACATTCACAGCTTCTTTAACTGCATCTCTCATAAATTATTGTCACAGGGATTTGCCAGCGGCATGCAATAAAGAATGGCATTTCTGAAATTGTGTAGGATAGCTTGCTAAGTTCGTAACAGCACATAATGTTTCCTTGCTGTTAACCCATTTCCAACAGTACGCATGCTGTGGACAAACCTAACATTATTTTCATGATTTTCACTATTTTCTTTCCCCAGACCTTTTGTTGCCAGATCTGGAGGTCGATCTCGGCATTTCCTTGCTCAGAAAAAAAGAAACTGTTACGTTATTGTTATAAGAAACAACTAAATGCAAGACAACAAACGATGTAGCTAATAGTTGAAAGCAACGGTAATAAATGTTCTTGGCTTATGAGTTCCAAGAAGAGAAGTCACAGAACAACCAGTGGGTGTGTATGACTCTGCAAGCTGCCATCTGAACTGACATTTCAGACCTTTGTATATTATATATTTGGTCTAAAAACTTCTGTATTCGCACAAAGAATACTTCAAACCATCATAATCACCAATAAAAACAAATTTCATATTTTCATCATTTTCAAGGTATCATCTGCTCATAAGCGATATCGCCACACGTCATATCATGTTGATGTAATGGGTTTTGAAAAGATCTAAAGCCTTCCACCCACTAGAACGACAAGCAAATCAATGGCTCCTGGTTGAACAAAGTTGCACAAAGCGGTAGGCCGGTAAAATTTTGTTTGCGCGCAAATGTGTTGTTTTCTTTGATGTTGAAATGAATAATCCTGGTCACGTCAAGCCCCCAGCCGAGAATATATACATATGTGCTCGTGTAGAGCTTAAATTGATGGTCACCTGACCACTATCGACACCCTTTATTTAAGCTTCGCTACCTGTCACTACTCCACACGCGTGTGTTTTGTCGCCAATGTATGTGAAAAGGGCTATGGAAGAGATTCTCTGTACCATTACATTACTGAAATCAAATTACAGGTCTAGCATGATTAAAATAAGGTCTCTATTCTCGTGAGGTTTACCGTAAACTAGTGTCTTTTCGTAATTAGATTTACTTTTAATTAAATGTTTGCAAGTTTATGGAAAAGTACCAAACTTTACTGGTTCATTAATTTGAGAATAAGTGCCATGTAAGGCAGACTTAGTGAAGAAGAGTAAAAGTTTTTAAAATTTTGTCTGTTAAATTACCGCAATATCGTATATATTAAAAAAAATGGAAGCCAACGAAGTCTTCATATTCTTGGATATTACGACGTGGACGACTCATCATTTAAGCACCCTAAAACCATGATAGTAATCAACCTCATCATATCTGGCAATAAGGTAATGTAACTCCTAAGACATCAATGATTCCAAAATATAGTTCATGTTTCCGTGCGTCTACCATATTGCCTAATGATTTACATCAGTGTCGTAAAGGGAAAAAAACTATTGAACGACCTGTGGGCGTCGAGGTCAGTAGAGGCAGAGCACAAACTTGAATTCGACAAGATGTGCCAGAAAAACAAACGTGTCAATTTCAGAAGAACCCTCCCTAGATTCATGTTGAGTGATTTAGAACATCCGCGCGGAAAACCTGAACGTGGATGCGTGGACGGGTATCTGGGTCTCACACTACATCAACATCCATGCTCTGCAAATCACTGTGGAGTGCATGTCAGAGACTAGCTCCCATAGTAACACATCTTAGTGTTTGTTCCCATTCCATTGCCGATGGTCTTCGACAGTCTGCCAGGTTAGGTGTTTCAACATCTCATTGACGCTTGGATCAAGCAAACTTGTGACCATTCGTGTTGCTGTGCTTTGTGTACGCTCAATATCTTTTCTTTGTTTTATTTGATATGCTTCCACAAATTTGAAAAATAATCTAGGATGTGTGGCACGAGTGTTTTGTAAACAATCTCGTTTGTAGATTACCAAATTTCCCAGTATCCTACCAGTGGACCGAATTCTGCCACTTGTTTTACCTACGAATGACCATCCCATTTCATAGCCCTACAGATTTTTACGTACATGTATTTATATAAGCTGTCTGATTCTAGTTAAGACTCGTTGATACTGTTATAATAGGATACTAGTTCTCAGCGTTGTATAAACTGCACAATTATACGTTTCTAAGAATTGTTATTCTTTGCACAACTTTGAAATCTAACAAAGCTCCGACTGGATATTTGGGCCGTTTTTTTCAGCTGGTACTTCATTATAAATAACTGCGTCACCTGCAGATAGCCTGCCAGGTGTTTAATATACAAAATGAACAGCAAGAGTCTCATCACACTTCCAAAGGGCGCGCCTGCAGTTACTTCTACATCTGTCGTCGTCTCTTCATCCATGCTGCATCTTCCTTGCCACGAGATCTTCCACCAGATGGAAGTCAAAGGCCGGCCGGTGTGGCCGTGCGGTTCTAGGCGCTTCAGTCTGGCACCGCGTGACCGCTACGGTCGCAGGTTCGAATCCTGCCTGGGGCATGGATGTGTGTGATGTCCTTAGGTTAGTTAGGTTTAAGTAGTTCTAAGTTCTAGGGGACTGATGACCTCAGATGTTAAGTCCCATAGTGCTCAGAGCCATTTGAATTTGGAAGTCAAAGACATTGGAAGATAGTTTAATGGATCATTTCTGCTACCCTTCGTGCAAATGAGTGTGACTTTTGATTTCTTCGAACCACCCCATTAAACTTCCTGGCAGATTAAAACTGTGTACCGAACCTATACTCGAACTGGGGACCTGTGCCTAAGAAGAACGAAAATTTCATTCCCGAAACATTCCCCAGGCTGTGGCTAAGCCATGTCCCCGCTATATCCTTTTTTGAGGAGAGCCGGTCCTGTAAGTTTCGCAGGAGAACTTCTGTGAAGTTTGGAAGGTTGGAGACGAGGTGCTACCGTAAGTAAATCTATGAGGACGGGTTGTGTGTCGTACTTGGGTAACTCAGTCGCTAGAGCACTCGTCCGCGAAAGGCAAAGTTACCAAGTCCGAATGTCGGCCTGGCACTTAGTTTTAATCTGGCAGGAAGTGTCAGCACAGTGACAAAGTGAAAATTTCATTGTGGACCCATTATCCATGTTTCGTTAAATGTTCATCTCGTAGCTTCAAGGCACTAACTATAATATTCAGCTGCGTACCTAGTCCTTTGCCGCCTCTGACATAATCGCAGTGTAATTGGCAAAACTTAAAGTTTTTATTTCGTCTTCATCCAACTTTCCTCTTAATCTCCTTTGCCGATTGCTTAACATAAGTTTGAATAACGTGGGGAACAGGCTAAAACGCTGTCTCACTTCCTTGTGTATTACGAGGTCCATTTCACATCCGTAGAATCTTCTAACTGCAGTCTGGTTCCTCTATAAGTTGCTGATAATTTTTCGCTGACTGTATTTCATCAATAACAACTCCACATTTCGAAAGAGAGTATTAAAGTCCATTGAAGTCAACACTGTCAAAAGCTTTTTGTAAAGCTACACATGCTATAGCTGTCCGTTAGCCCATCTTCCGTCTCTTCTAAAATAAGTCGCAGGGCTAGTATTGACTCGCGTGTTCCTACTTTTCTCCGAGTTGCTGATATTGCGTAACGCGCTGGCTCTCAGGGCAGGGAGGTGAGCCAGACTGGGATGGAATCTGCGCACATAGGACAGCCTGAGTGTGGTTTTTTGGCGGTTTCGCACACTCGTTTCGGCAAATTCTGGGCTGGTTCCCAACTTCTGCTTCAGAGAATACTATGTATAAATAGATAAAGTACAATAACGAACAGAAAAATGTTTTCACAATTCGCAGACAAGTTGCGCACACGTCTTCCCTTTCTTAGCTTACCTCAACGACTGTGGCGTAAGGAAGAGCATCCAGCCACAAAATAAAATTTCCAAGTTCTGAAACAGCGGACCCCGTACCAGACGGGATAAACGCTACAGAAAAGAAGAAGAAAATTAAGGTCCTACATCTCTATCGAACCGAAACTGATCTTCTTGGAGGTTGGCTTCTAACAGCTTCTCCGTTCGTCTGTAGGTAATTCGTGTCATTATTTTGCAACGATGACTTCTTAAGTAAATGTGCTTGGGTATTGGATATGTTTTCTGTCACAGTGTGACTACTGTACTATAAGTACTCTCGAAGATTACTTTTATTCACAAACTCCGTGTTTTTATTTTAAAGCTGGCTTTGTTGCGTTTCTTCATGCTATCATCTTTCGTCTTAGTGTTGGTCGAGAGCCGGCGGGAGGCCATTCACAGCTTTGAGTGTTCGTTCTTGGATGTAAGAGAATTGTTAAATGATATGGAAATCGTTTGGTAAAATTTGGCAATATCGTGGGATGTTACACAACGTTACCCTTGGTACTTGTACAATAAAAGACGTTGGGATTCAATTTGTCTGCTTCCTTTTTAGTACCAATGACTGCCCGAGAGAATAAACAGCATAATGCAGCTGAGTCTAAATAGGAACCTTGGCTGTTTAGAAAAGCTCCCTTCTCCAAAACTAGACCAGATTACTAAGGCCAAGAAGCTGTCAGATACTTTGTGTGGGTATTTTAAACCGGTTGTTGTAGTTTAAGTAATTAAAGCGGTATTGTTTGAAGACTGGACCTGTTATGCGCGGAGCAGAAAGCTTGGGAGGGGGGCTTGGCCTTACTTCTCGCACAATAGAGGTCTCCTTCCGCGATTACGAGAAAGCCGCACTGCGGCACAGCTCTGGTAGCATTACTGAATAACACGCAGCAGCAGCCTATGTAGCAGCTTTCCCCACTTTTGTGATTGTTTTCTGTACATTTTATTGTTATTTACTTCACATAAATAAATTATGTAGCATTTTATGTGGTGTTTGCAAAGTACGATGAAGTTTTTGGACGAACATTGTTTCTTAGTCGATCAGTGCAACGCAATTCAAAGTGAATTTTATTTATTTTCGAGAGACTACGTCCATTGGGGCATTACTCTGGTGTTATCTCTGTTACGAAATGAAATGCGAGTGTTAGGTGTAATGGAAAAAATGACGATAACCATGTGGCCGTGTCTTGGAATTAAGGCCGTTAGATCCACGGATTTACAAAAACAGAATAAACACACTGAAGTAGTTTCGACATATGTTTAATTGCTCGCCGATACGATGTTTCAAGTATTAATTCTCTGAAATTATAGCCACATTCAGTTGAAAATGAGTACACTGTTGCACTTTATGCCGTAAGATACTCCGTAGGTAACTGTGAAAGTCAAAGTATTATTTTGATTTACCTTAATGTACGAGCTTGATCTTAGGGTTTGACATCCGGCCAGGGTGGTTCAAATGGCTCTGAGCACTATGGGACTTAACATCTATGGTCATCAGTCCCCTAGAACTTAGGACTACTTAAACCTAACTAACCTAAGGACAACACACAACACCCAGTCATCACGAGGCAGAGAAAATCCCTGACCCCGCCGGGAATCGAACCCGGGAACCCGGGCGCCGGAAGCTAGAACGCTACCGCACGACCACGAGCTGCGGACCCGGCCAGGGTGGCCGAGCGGTTCTAGGCGGTACAGTCTGGAACCGCGCTGCTGCTACGATCGCAGGTTCGAATCCTGCCTCGGGCATGGATGTGTGTGATGTGCTTAAGTTAGTTAGGTTTAAGTAGTTCTAAGTTCTAGGGGACTTATGACCTCAGAAGTTAAGTCCCATAGTGCTCAGAGCCATTATTATATTAGGGTTTGACAGATAGTTTTCCATTGCCAGTTTTGTTACAGTTTATAAAATAAGAGGGTATCATCGACTTATCGATAGCAATGATAATGTTAGTGATGGCAGTGCCACTAAAGCAGAGTTACTGAACACGGTTTTTCGAAATTGTTCTGCCGAAGAAGACCAAGTAAATATTCCAGAATCCGAATCAAGAACAGCTCCCAGCACGAGTAACGTAGATATCCTCGGCATAGCGATGCAGATACAACCGCTCTCTCGCAGAAAGATCCGTATCTAAAGACCGGAAAGTTGCACAGGTGTCAGCGGTACTGAAGAAAGTAAATGGAAGTAATCCGTTGGCTTAGAGACCCGTATGTATCAACCCGTATCACTCGCTCTGCGCCAAGTCGTGCATGAGTTAAGTGTCTACGTCTCTGCCAGTATTGCTTCGACGAAGTTAAGTTTTACCACTTTTCATCGAGGAAGCGCGAATATTCACATAAAATTTTGTCAAAAGCCGTGATTGTCTAGCAGGGTCAGTTGACACAGAGCGAATGGCAGTGAATCGATGCCTAGCAAAAATGAGAGTTTAGCATTTTATTTACCTACAGCTGAGCCTCTTTGATAGTTCCACTTCATACTTCGACGCATACGAATATTTTTGTAAATGTAATTGCTCTTGCTTCCAAAGCTAATGTGTTAAAGATTCTTGCCGTTTCTGCCTCAGATGTAGCCACAATATTGTGGAAATGGTTTCGTCTGGGTCGGGAAACAGTTTTATTGCTCTTGATGTTTTATTATCACGTCTGCGTGGTTTTCCTTTCAGCTACATGTGTGGAGGGTTATTTGGTATCTTTCTGCGTATGGTCGGGTCTTCTGGTTTCTACTAGTAATTTTTTTGTTCTTCAAGGAAAACGACATGCTTCAGTAAATATCTATACGTTGCAAGATAATCATAAAGAAACTGTCCTGTAATGTGCCGTAAATTTTCTACCTCCCATGACCATTAGGAAACTAAAGACAGACAAATGGCCTGTGATATTTTAGTTACTGTCGATTTTTATGGCGCTACATACGCTCCCTACTATAAAAACTATGTTACAAGTCAATACAAAGTATACTATTCGCTTTAATTCGATATCGTATACGGAAATGTAGCTTACTGGACGTTTGGCACACTGCATCGGTATGGCTAACGAAAACCAGACGGAGTGTCGTGACTGTTGTGTAAGACTGTGGTAAAACCAACTGCTCATGAATAATGTGTGATTATGTCTGAGGCTGTGTATTTGCATCTGTTCCATGCAGTTTTGAAATCACTCTGTTACGTCGTCTGTGATGCTTGTTCTGTGGCGTGCAAATGATAGCAATTTATCCAGAGGCACAGAAATCGGTTGTCGTCTCAGAGAAATGTTATATGGGCTAGTACGGGTTATGTTACATGTTACCAATCTAACAATTAATGTCAGTTGCAATTGCGTGGATGATGTGGCTACTTATGAGGAAATGTTGTACAGTAAAACTGAAGTATTATTCCGTTACATTTTGGCGAAACGTCGGCCTAATATAGAGACTGGCAGCACGCTCTTTAGATAATGATATGTGAAGTCAGTCTGCAAATTATGTCATAAATATGCGTGGAAATATGAAGTGAAACTGACAAAGAGACTCACCTCTAGGTAAATAAAATGCTAAGCTCTCATTATTGTCAAGTCAATTACGATAGGCATCGATTCACTGCCAAGTCTATTACTGATTCGTTCTATGGGATAGCAGAAATCGACTTCCACTGAGATGGAGCACATCACGTACCCCTACTACTTCCTCATCAGTAATAATGAAAGGCTACGAAATCGGACGCCATCATTCACTTAAGCACAGCCAGTTAGCATCAACCCTTGTCAATGGTATGATGTCTTTATGCACAGTGCTAGGATTCGAAACCATCATCGCTCTCTTGGTAGTTGTCATTTATTATACTGCCCATGCTGTAGCTGTCCCTATAGTCGTAGTAACTTCTTTAAACTCTACTGTGCCGTTTGCCTGCGTTTATAACTTATTAGCCGTCTTCATATCCCTCGCTTTTTTTTCCTTACCTCGTTCCATCAACCGGATTTATTTATTTTCATTTGTCGTATACTCGTTCATTTCACTCAGCTTGTTTTAACTATTGTTAAGCCCAGTAAAATGAAGCTGTCCATTTTGGAACTGTCTGTTAGTTCAGTGAGTTAAAGCATAAGGCCAGTGGGATCTTTTGTCTGTGAGAGAGAGTAATTTCAAAATACCTTAATGCTACCTAAGGTCCGTAATAGGTTGTACATCCCGTTAACGACTATGCCATTACAGGCGGAGCAGAATCTCGAATTGAGGAAGGGTGGAGAAGGAAATCGGGCATGTCCTTTTCAAAGAAACCGTCCCAGCTTTCACCTTAACCGGTTTAGGGAAACTCCTGAAATCTAAGGCTGGATGGGCGGATGGGGATATGAACTAGTGTCTTCCCAAATGCAAGTCCAATGTCTCATGACCGTTCCACCTTGTTTGATCAAGGGACGAGTGTTATAGGACCATAATTTTTCACAATATGTGTATGACCTAGTAGATAACGTCGAAAGTTGCATGAAGCGTTTCGCAGGTGATGCTGTTGTACAGAGAGAAGTCGCAAAATTAGAAGAATTGTAGCGAAATGCAGGGAGGTCTGCAGAGGGTCGACACTTGGACCAGGGAGTGGCAATTGACCGCAACATAAACAAATGTAACCTAATGCGAATACGTAGACAGAAAGACCGTTTATTGCATGATTACAAAATCGTAGAACAATACTGGAGCCAGTTACTTCCATAAAATATCTAGAAGTATGCATACGGAGCGATCTGAAGTGGAACGAGGACATAAAATAAATTGGCGATAAGGTAGATGCCAGACTGAGATTCACTGGAGGAATCCCCAAGGAATGTAGCCCATCAACAAAGAAAGTACCTCACAAAACACTTGCTCAACCAATACTTGAATATTGTTTGTCAATATGGGCCCGTACGAAATAGATCTGACACAGGGTATAGAGAAGATCCAAAGAAGATCAGCATCTTTCGTTATAGGTTCGTTTAGCAAGAGCGAAAGCGTCGCGGTGATGCTCAGCCAACCCCAGGGGCAGACGCTGCTAGACAGGCGTTCTGCATCACGTTACGGTCTACTGTTAAAATTTCCGAGGGAGTAATCTCCTAGAAGAGGTTTCCTCCTATGTGTATCTCGCGAAAACACCATGAATATAAAATTAGACAGATTCGAGCCCACACGGAGGCTTATTAGTAATCGTTTCTACCGCGGACCATATGCGACTGGAACAGGAAAAGGAGGAGGTTACACTGGTGCACGAAGTAGCCTCCACCACTCATCGTAAAGTGGCTTTCGGAGTATAGATGTAGATGCATATATAAAATGAGTGGGCACAACAAGGAACAGCGAAAGTGTACAAAGAAGAGCATCGCCTATGGTCACAGACTTATTTGGTTGTCGAAAAACTAAAAGAAATGTTATAAGATCGGACCAGGTAACCACACGGGAGAGAGGGCTAGTGTCTCGCGTAAACTTCAAGATCTGGTTTTCATGAGAAAAGCTACAAGTAGTCTGCAGCCCCCGCACAGTTAGAGGCCGCGAAGATAAAAAAAAATAGTCATGTAAAACCTTTTTCTTTGTTGTTGCTTCAGCCTCCTAGTCTATTGAGGGCAGAGCGGTACAACATCGCAGTTTTCACTCAATAGGTTTTAAATATATACACTACTGGCCATTAAAATTGCTACACCAAGAAGAAATGCAGATGACAAACGGGTATTCATTGAACAAATATATTATACTAGAACTGACATGTGATTACATTTTCACGCAGTTTGGGTGCATAGATCCTGAAAAATCAGAACAACCACCTCTGGCCGTAATAACGGCCTTGATACGCCTGGGCATTGAGTAGAATAGAGCTTGGATGGCGTGTACAGGTACAGCTGCCCATGCAGCTTCAACACGATACCACAGTTCATCAAGAGTAGTGAGTGGCGTATTGTGACGAGCTAGGTGCTCGACCACCATTGACCAGACGTTTTCAGTTGGTGAGAGATCTAGAGAATGTGTTGGCCAGGGCAGTAGTCGAACATTTTCTGTATCCAGAAAGGCCCGTACAGGACCAGCAACATGCGGTCGTGCATTATCCTGCTGAAATGTAGGGTTTCACAGAGATCGAATGAAGGGTAGAGCCACGGGTCGTAACACATCTGAAATGTAACGTCCACTGTTCAAAGTGCTGTCAATGCGAACAAGAGGTGACCGAGACGTGTAACCAATGGCACCCCATACCATCACGCCGGGTGATACGCCAGTATGGCGATGACGAATACACGCTTCCAATGTGCGTTCACCGTGATGTCGCCAAACACGGAAGCGACCATCATGATGGTGTAAACATAACCTGGATTCATCCGAACAGGCGCTCCTGTCTGTGATGCAGCGTCAAGGGTAATCGCAGCCATGGTCTCCGAGCTGATAGTCCATGCTGCTGCAAACGTCGTCTAACTGTTCGTGCAGATGGTTGTTGTCTTTCAAACGTCCCCATCTGTTGACTGAGGAATCGAGACGTGGCTGCACGACCCGTTACAGCCATGCGGATAAGATGCCTGTCATCTCGACTGCTAGTGACACGAGGCCGTTGGGATCCAGCACAGCTTTCCGTATTACCCTCCTGAACCCACCGATTCCATATTCTGCTAACAGTCATTGGATCTCGACCAACGCGAGCAGCAATGTCGCGATACGATAAACCGCAATCGCGATAGGCTACAATCCGACCTTTATCAAAGTCGGAAACGTGATGCTACGCATTTCTCCTCCTTACACGAGGCATCGCAACAGCGTTTCACCAGGCAACGCTGGTCAACTGCTGTTTGTGTATGAGAAATATTCAAATGTATGTGAAATCTTATGGGACTTAACTGCTAAATTCATCAGTCCCTAAGCTTACAAACTACTTAACCTAAATTATTCTGAGGTCAAACAGACACACCCCTGCCAGAGGGAGCACTCGAACCTCCGCCGGGACCAGCTGCACGTATGAAAAATCGGTTGGAAACTTTCCTCATGTCAGCACGTTGTAGGTGTCGCCGCCGGCGCCAACCTTGTGTGAATGCTCTGTAAAGCTAATCATTTGCATATCACAGCATCTTCTTCCTGTCGGTTAAATTTCGCGTCTGTAGCACGTCATCTTCGTGGTGTAGCAATTGAAATGGCCAGTCGTGTAGAACCAAATGAACGTAAGACGAGGTACTTAATTTTTGTAAATGGTCAAAAACATGTTCGCATTTATGGCATTAAAAGCAGTTGAATTTTTTCGTTTTAAATTTGGAAAAAAATGAAAATAAAAGAAAATATGGCACAGAAAGGTGAAGACATTAAAATGAAGCAAAGCGTATTTGCTGACAGTTGAAATATGTGCACTAGGAAAGGTAGTAAAGAGAGAGAAGAGTGGACGTTCTGTTGGGCCATAGCGTAAGGGTGTATATATATAAAAGCAGTAGAAAGAGCTCTAACTGGAAGATGATAGCAGGGCTAGGGTGGGGAAAGGGTACGGCGCAGAGATATGTTCAAATGTGTGTGAAATCTTATGAGACTTAACTGCTAAAGTCATCTGTCTCTAAGGTTACACACTACTTAACCTAAATTATCCTAAGAACAAACACACACACACACACACACCTATGCCCGAGGGAGGACTCGAACCTCTGCCGGGACCGGCCGCACAGTCCATGACTGCAGTGCCATAGACCGCTCGGCTAATCCCGCGCGGCGGCGCAGGGATAGAACAGGGTCATGGGGTGTGGGTGCGGAATGGTATGAAGAAGAAAGGGAATAGGAAAAGATGGAGAGTGACGAGAGGAGCTCTAGAGGGGCGTGAGATAGGGAACAAGAGACTTCAGTTAATAGAATGGATAAATATCAGAATGACGCTCATTGTCTGGTAGAGGGTGTCGGTTCAGGTTTTGTCGGGAAAGTATATGGAGTGCGTGTTGGTGTAAGATCAGTGAGATGTGTACGTGTAGGCGCGACGCCGCGCCTGGATTAGACATTAGAGGAGAGACAATGGGGTTGTTGGAGTCTTGAAAGAGCTGGGTCGGAGGCACAAACACAGCTAGTCTTTCCACGTACCATCCGAGAACGGAACGCTAAGAAACCTTGGTAGTCTATGGCACACAATAAAAGGCGTCCTCTCCGGCAGATTTCATGGTGCTCTGCAGAGTACAGGTGCTGCTACAGACCCCGCTGGTGGGCGCGTCGTAAGCGCTCGGGCCGTGTTGGACGCCTCGCCTTCCGTTGGAGACCGCCGTGTTCTCTGCCCGGCCTGGCCCGCTATCATCTGTATCCCTTACGGCGTCCGCGGGCGCGATCTTTTACCGACCTCGGCCGCTCGTTGCGGCCGGGAAATTGCGAGTGAGGGGGCTCTCTGGCAGCGAATAGGGACGAATGAAACCGCGCGCCGGACTGAGTGCCCATTAAAGGCCGCTTCCTGGTTAGTGACGACGCCCTATACGTCTTTATCCTGTCGGCGCCAACGAGGCTGTACAGCGAACTGGCCACATTGTTTCATCCGGACCTGTCCCTCGGAACGTATGTTCTAATTTTCTCGGTTATTGCGTCAGCTGCGGTTGTTGCGTTTAAACGGAACCACGTA
This sequence comes from Schistocerca americana, assembly GCF_021461395.2. Taxonomy (NCBI): domain Eukaryota; kingdom Metazoa; phylum Arthropoda; class Insecta; order Orthoptera; family Acrididae; genus Schistocerca; species Schistocerca americana. Next base: position 378,210,315 of record NC_060120.1, on the reverse strand, counting down.
ATTTGAGATAAAACTAATTGCATGTTGTGCTTTACCGTAGTGAAAGAACCGAAACAACATTTTCTCACAGAGGCCATTGGTTTTGGGCGTCGCGAACTGTCAGATTCGTGATGTTTTTGGAGATATGTTCCCAAAAGAAGAGCGATGAAAAAGTTTCCGTTTGGAGGCCCTACAGTCCAGAATCGGTATGCCAATGAGGCAAAATCACCGTGAGCATTCACTCATCATCCGTCGGACGCACCGCGTTGAAGAAACTCATTTTATAAAACACCATGTCCTGTTGCGGGAAGAAGTCTATAACTGCCTGCTGCGCATTCTAAAATGGTTCAAATGGCTCTGAGCACTATAGGACTTAACTTCTGAGGTCATCAGTCCCCTAGAACTTAGAACTACTTAAACCTAACTAACCTAAGGACATCACACACATCCAGACTGTAGCGCCTAGAACCGCTCGGCCACTCCGGCCGGCTGCACATTCTCGTCCGGCAGGAATCCTCGACCCTTCACGACCGTCTTTAAGGAACCGAATTTGTGGTAATCGCATGGGGAGAGATCAGGACTATAGGGCGGGTGCTCGAGTCTCTCCCGCTTGAGTAAGTGTAACTTCTGCGTTACGACAGTTGCGATATGCGATCAAATCTCGACCAGCACGGAACTTGACGCACCATTCCTTAACAGATATTCCACAGACATGCCACTCTATACATATTTTTCACTCTCCGATGGACGTCGACCGGTGTCTGCCCTTCGGCAATCCCAGAAAAGTTAGTTCAGTTTAGGCGGATGTCGTAATAACAACCGTATACCGCAAGCGCGTCGGAAAGACACGAATGCCACACTAATCGATTGTCTACAAGTTGGCGCTTATGTAACCGCAGTCGCAGTACGTTGCATGTACACTTCATCAAAGCCCACGAACAAAAAGTTTTTGAGCACCCCTTACATTAACCACCCTCTTAAAACAGCACAGTATTTACCTCGTCGCGCTGTAGATACTGCAGAAATGACCCTCCAACGCTGACAAGTCATGTGCGTGAAGTGGTGCGTATGCACCTCTCGGTACAGTTAGGAGGACGCGGAGACGTGATACAACGGCAGAAAAGAGCTATTGTACAGTGACGGCAAAAGAATCGCAACACCAAGAAGGAGTTGGGCCACCTGAAAGATGATATTTATTCAGACTTCGCGCCAGTTGCATAAAGTGCCGCTGGTAGCGCCACTATGAGGATGCAAATCAAGTTTGCTTTTAATACACACTGTAATGGTCGTGAGCGCTAATTGCCTTTGAGACTGGATGTGGTGAGTTGATGCTAGTGAAGGAAGCCTTTAAGGGGCTCCGGAACGCCCTATACTTGCAATGTTAAAATAACGCTTATAAATTACATCTTTCCTCACAAAGTATTTGAGGTAGGAAGTTGAACTTTTTACAGATTATTTATTGGAATATGGGCTACAACTTAACACAGGGATTTTACAAAATTTTAGTTCAGTTATTAAAGATGATTTTTTTTTAATTGTAATGAAAATTCACAACATTTTTTTGCAATTTTTTATTCATATATATTCAAAAATATACAGTTTTTTTTTGGAAAAAGGCTGTGTTAAATTATGCAGAAGGTACTGTGTAACATTTACTGAAAGTTTGAAACAAATATGTTTGGAAGATCCTTGGAAAACATGTAATTAGTATGAGAAAATAAAAGTTTTGGGAATCGAGCGACAAAGATTGGATTAACTTTTTAGTGCATTCCAGGTTCATAGGATGGATTATCTTCATCCTCTGCAAACTCCTCCTCCAGCTTCCTCTTGTTCCTCCTCCTGTTTATTCTTGCTTGTATTTCTAGACTCTTTACAGCCCTGTCTGCAGCCCGGAGGCGTTCCTTGTCTAAAGCAAGCATCGCTCGTTGTTGTGTTTGTAGATTTTGCTACCATTTTCTTCAGTTGCAGTTACTGCAACACTGTTCCAGAAGGTGGTCATGTATGAACACTTACCACATTTCAGTTGTATTTCACTAGCAAGTCCTACGTGCTTTATTATGGAGAGTTCCAGACCAACTTCACTACAATGAATACATCGTACACAGTTTGAAAAGATTCCTTTGAGAACCGACATATCAAATATTTCATTCACATCCGATTCGCCCATAAAACATTCATAGTTTTCACTCATTGAACCAAGCTTCTTCTGTGAAGTATTTTCTTTCCCACTTTGACTGCTATGGGCAGGTGTACTTGAGAGGTTTGGTTCACTCACTTGGTTATCGTCTTTATTGTTTACAGTAATAACACATACCTTTGGCTTTCCCACATTTCTCCTTTTCTTAAAAGCCTTCAGAGGATTTCTAATAACTTTACTTTTACTCATTATTATACTTCAACAAAACAGAGACTCAAGAAACAGAATTAATTACGAATATTTTCGAGATAACGACAGAGTAAATAAACATGAAACAATCGACAATCACACCAGCGATATATATTGAACCATCACAGGTTAGCCACAACACATACTTTATCTCACATCACTAAAATGTACCTGATGAACACGGACGTTAATAATAACACCATTTGACAGTAGTTTAACAGCGCCACAGTGGGTCACGCCCATGTAGAACACATTTCAAAAAAAAAATTAAAAATAGTTGTAGTCTTCGGAATTGAATAAATTGTATATCTATTAAAAGGTAATAGTCTGCAGATTCAGAAAACACAAAAAAGTAAAAATTGAACTTTTCATGATTTTGAGCCTTTCCGGAGCCCCTTAAGGCGACGAAGACGCCATTACCAACACGTCACTGAGTTACAACGAGGTCGTGAAATGGATCTACAAGAAGCTGCATGCTCCTTCTGCGATACTACAGAAAGACTTGGCAGGAATGTAGCCAAGGCTGGCAGAGGTCGTTACGGGAATGTACGGTCGCAAGCAGACCGGGCTCCCAACTGCCACCTGGCACTGCCGAGAGGGAAGAACATCGTGTTCGGCGTATGACTCTGCTGCATCATACTGATTTCTGCAACAGCAGTTTTGAGCAGCAGTTAAGACCACAGTCACAACGAACTGTTACAAATCGGTTACTTCAAGGACAGCTTCGAGCGAGACGCCATGCAGCATACGTTCCACTGACCACAAACCGCTGCCATTTGCGGCTTCGGTGTTGTCAAGCAAGTGCTCATTGGGAGGCAGGGTGAATGCCTGTTGCATTTTCTGATGAAACATGGTTTTGCCTAGCTGCCAGTGATGGTCGTGAATTGGTCAGAAGGAGGCTAGTTGAGGCCCTGCAACCAACCGGTCTGCGTGCTAGGCACACTGCACCTACACCTGGAGTTAGGGTCTGGGGTGTGATTTCGTATAACAGCAGGAGCCCTCTCGTGCTCATCCCACACGCTCTGACGGCCAATTTGTACGTCAGTCTGGTAAATGAAATGATCGTATGGCACTGTTGGCTGGGAGGTCCCATGCGGGTTCGGCCACCAAGTGCAAGTTTTATTTCAGTCGGCGCCACATCGGGCGAGTTGCGGCCGACGATGAGGATGAAATGATGATGAGGACAACAACACCCAGTCCTCGAACCGAGAAAATCTCCAACCCGGGCCCAGTGCATCTGAGGCAAGCACGTTAACACCCAGCTAAGAAGGCGGACTCGTCGGTCTGGTGATTCGATCTGTTGTGCTGCCATTCATGAACAGCGTTCCAGGGGGTATTTTCCAACAGGATAACGGTCGCCCTCATACCGCTGTTGTAACCCAACAAGCTATACAAGGTGTCGACATGTTGCCTTGGCCTTTCCGTTCACCGGATCTGCCTACAACATCATCGTCATTCACAAACGGCATTAACCGTCCCTTTATTGACCAACCAAGTGCAACAGGCATGGAACTCCATCCCACAAACTGACATATGGCGCCTGTACAGCACAATGTATGCACGTTTGCATTTTTGCATTCAACAGTCTGGCGGTTACACCGGTTATAAATCTACCAGCATTTCACATTGGCAATGGCGTATCTCGCGCTTACATGAACCTCTGATCTGGCGATGTTAATCTTTTAAATATGCTATCTGGACAAAAGTATTACCGAAATTTTATTACTGTAAATTAATTATTTCTTCGTATTGCTATATTTTTTCCGTTAATGTATTTGTACGCGCCAGTGACAACACCGAGAATGAAGTTGCTGAACTTGTTGGTGCATGAACGTGGATGGTCTAGCGTGTCTACAAGCCACTCGTAGCCATGTAAGACTGCTAACAACAGTGGTCGAAAAAAGATCTCAACTAACTGGGACTGGGGTCTTGTCAATGACAATCGGATTGAAACTCGACAGAACGCAGGGCCAGCTCAACAAGTTTCCAGCAGACATTCAAAGGCAATTGCGTGCTATGGACATTTCGCGTCGATTAGCTCGCAAAAGACCATTGCTCACAATGACACTTAGAGCTGCACGTGTAAATCGACCAAACAGCACAGAAACTGGATAGTGCCCGGCTGGAGGCCTGTACTGTGGGCTGACAAATCATACTTTTCCTGTTTTCACATGATGTCCGGTGTTTCGTGATAAAATCTGAAGGTTAGTGAAGAGAGTGAATTTCCTTTTAAAACTGATATTTATTATTTCAGAACAGTTCTGCTATACACTTCTTTTCCAGTATTATGCACCTTAGTATTTACGTTGGAATCAAAATCATTGTAGAATTAATCAACAATTGCTGTCTCTATAATATATTTACAACAATCATATCTACTACATGTAAACGACGAAAATTACATAACATCTGTTGAAAAAATAAGCTGTTGTTTATAATTATTTACACATCTCCTGTCAAATCACTGGGAGTCACGTTAGCGCAGCTTCTTCCTCAACAACTTTTATACATTGTTGTGCAATTTTCACACACTTGCATTTTCTTCCGTAATCTTGAGCGGAGCCGCATGTAATCAGTAGCAGTATCTTGCCTGGAGCTGCTGTCGTTTCATGTGAATTGGAGAGGGATGAATTTGATTCTCTCCACCCCAGTTTCTAGGATCCAAGCACTTCCCCAACTATAGCTGGACTGTTTTCGGTAGGCATGGTGGCAAACTGCGTCAGTAGCGGGTGGCAGACGAGAGTGTGCGACAGCATTGCTTGCCTGACCCGCAAGTACATTGAATTCTGATATCATTTAAAGGATCATCAAATTTACTCTTTCCTGTTTTTGTGAAGAGAGAGAGAGAGAGAGAGAGAGAGAGGGAGGGAGAGAGAGAGAGAGAGAGAGAGAGAGAGAGAGAGAGAGAGAGGATGAATTTTCCTACTGCTTCTGCAGTGGCCCCAGGAGACAAAGCTGTATCGATGAATATTCGTGAAATGTTATGAAGATGAGGGAATTAATGGAATAGTTTAGAAAGCCTGCATCTTCCCTTCAGCAGACAAGGCTGAAATTGTGTCGCAACCACATACTGAAAGAAGAAATAGGATTGATTCCTTGCGATCGTGGACGAGCGAGGAGTTACGCATATCTTTAGAACTGTAACAGCTCGTCCTGATGCTGCCTTTAGCTTCCTTCATAATGGTAATGTTTTTGGCGTCTGGGGCAAGAGCTGTAAGTAGCTTGAGAAGTTCAACAGCTTGGCCGACAGTAGGCAGGAAGTGGTTATATGTTGTGAGTGTTGGTCATACCATTACTTGAGTCTAGTCGTTCAGGTTACCAACATCACCCACGATATACATATGTCAACCTTCTCGTTGTCCAAATATTGACTTTTCTTGTATATCTTCATGATGGGATGGTTGAGTATGCTGTGGACACACCTAAGAAGACAACATCCGTGTTCAAAGGGCCATACGCATACGTTTTTGGTTTGATGAACACTAAGACACCGTTTTGCACCTCGACTGACCCGTTAAATCAACCCATAGAAAATTTCAGCGGCTGTTTGGGGCAATGGGTGAAACATAGCAGTCAGCATCCTCACAGTTTGGTAGGTCTTCGGGACCAGTCATTGATTAACGGCTTGAGCTGTATAACTAAAGAAGCCTTAGTGACTGCCTTAACCAGGAGACTGAGGCTGGAGATGATATTGCACTAAATCAGGGGATGAGGTGCTTTTGGCTTGTGTTGCAAACGGTGTTATCGAGCGAGAAGACGCAGTGGTTGAAACAATGGGCTCACATTGGAAGATCGACATTTCAGATTTCCATTCGGCCATCCAGGTTTAGGTATTCCGTAGTTTCCACAGTGATTGTGACAGTCTACTGGGTAGAGCACGAGACCAGCCTTGTAAGTCCCAGGTTCAGTCTCGGATAGTGGCGGAGGTTTTTCCTCGTTCCAATCCCTCCAGGATGGCCCCAGGACTACTCAAGCTGCTATCAGATCAGTACTGGGGATTTTCCCAACGGTTGAAACACAGCCATGGAGATAGGCCCTCCCCTTCCCCCTCCCCCTCTTAGTGCCGCGCCGAAGAAAGGCTGTACTCTGCCTGCAGTCGACCAATAGCCACATGCTTTACCTTACCTACGATTTCCAAAAGTCAATTAAGACGAATATCAGGATTATATCTTTGAAAGGGCACGGCCAGTTTCCTCCCCAATCCTAACTAACTTGTGCTCCGTCTCTAATGTCTGCCCCATCGACGTGGCATCAAACCCTGACCATCCTTACTTTCTACCTTTTACAGTTAAAATTATTTATAGCTTTTGATTTTATGCGCACAGGCAACGAAGCAGCCTCAAATTAGTATGGAGCGATATCCAGAACAGGGATACTTATTGACAGTGGGAAAAAAAACACATTACTTGGAAGTTTCAGGAGCAACTGAAGCCTGCTGCATGCAATGCTATACTGTCATATACACTCGTGAGCGACTGAGTTAGATACAACTGCTAGTGTTGGATGTGGGATGTTCAGCGTGTCACGCCAGTTTGACCTACATGGTAAGGTCTGATACAGTGAATTCAGTAGTACACTGGACAGACTACTTAAATGCTACTTCGCCTAGAAAACTTTGACGGATTTTGGTGTAGACCCCGTGTTAGCGAGGATCATTCGGAGTTGTTAGTAGTTCGTGTGCTTGGGACTTTCGAAGGAGTGTCATTCAGTGAAGTGCTAATGTAAACTAATCTAAGACTCCTCACGTTATATCAGCAATTCGTTTTTCCTGTTTAGCAGAACAGTGTGGCAGCTGGACCTTATCTAACATGGCGACAGTGACGTCACGCGTCGCGGCTTTGCTTCGTAGAGTAGTTTCTGCAGTTCAGTATTTATTAGCCTCACTGGTTTCGCGCTGGATGCGGTCGTGACAGTCGGTCGGTGCATGGGCTAGATACACCACGTCAGACTTCTTTTACACTGCAGTTAATGGATATGAGCACAAGCGAACGAGCATTCGCAGACAGTTTGGCAGTGTTCCCGGGTTCGATTCCCGGCGGGGTCAGGGATTTTCTCTGCCTCGTGATGGCTGGGTGTTGTGTGCTGTCCTTAGGTTAGTTAGGTTTAAGTAGTTCTAAGTTCTAGGGGACTGATGACCATAGATGTTAAGTCCCATAGTGCTCAGAGCCATTTTGGCAGTGTTCATTACTGTTCAGTTGTACCTGTGAAGACTGGCGGCAACGGACGAGAACACGCTGCCTTATTGTTTTCTTGGCGCTAATGGTCGTCATATCGGTTTCGCTCGATTATAACACTACTTGTAGCCACGATGCAAAACTTTGATACTCGTATAGGATTATTTTACGTGGCGAGCGCGCTGTTTTCGAGAAAGCAAGCAAAGTGGCGTAGCGAAAGAACCATGTGGGGGTTTAATTTGTACGTAAGCAAGAAACGCATGGAGGGAGTGCATTTAATATTGGAATGAAGATCCAGCCTCCCTTCGCATTATCCCAGATCCTTGCACATCCGTTAACGGAGTCTTTTCGCTGGCTTCTCATTACAGTTGTCAAGGAAATGTAGAAGTGGAAAGGTTCAAATGGCTCTGAGCACTATGGGACTTAACTTCTGAGGTCATCAGTCCCCTAGAACTTAGAACTACTTAAACCTAACTAACCTAAGGACATCACACACATCCATGCCCGAGGCAGGATTCGAACCTGCGACCGTAGCGGTCGCGCGGTTCCAGACTGTAGCGCCTAGAACCGCTCGGCCACTCCGGCCGGCTGTAGAAGTAGAACACTGATTACCAAAAACACACTGGTGTGCGAAACTTAAGGTACCCTGAGTCTCACACTCCACCTTTCTGTTAAGTAATCCACTCCTTACAAGGAAATACAGACCATCTATGTAACATAGCATGCCTGATATACCACAAGGCCACTATTAACAAACCTTCCTTCGGTAACTGTAAATGACATAATAAAATACAAAAATGTATTCATAACTTAATACTTCACTTATATACTCGTTCATTTTCGTATGGTATTATTAGGGCTATATTTTTCCAAGTCTGATCGACCGCGAAATTTAAATCACAGCGAAAACCCAGTGAAGCTTTGCGCAAATATGTTTAGCAGTGTCTCTGGTATGCTCTATATCATGTCATGTCGCACTATTCAGTTCTGAGCACACAGTGGGCGAATAAGGATGCCTAGAATAGTGTCTCCCGCCAAGCGTGGATGTCTACTGAGGGATTTAACCTGATTTACATGCATATGGTAACTGTCATTTGTTTCCTTCTTCCTGACCTTTCTCGGCCGCACACTGCAAGTGCTATGAGGACTCTCCAGCAGTGTTTCCAGTGGGAAGTGTTTGATCGCCCACGATACAGCCCGGGCGTGGTTCCCTCTGATTTTTCATCTCTTTGCTCATACGAACAGCCAGCTATGAGGACAGCATTTTGGCACAGGCAGGGAGTTGCCGACCAGCATAGGGACCTGGCCCTTCTATTACGAGGGTATCGGCAAGTCGCTACAATATGTGAGGGAGCAGGCATTCGGATTTAGGTGGTCAAATGATCAACAAGAAATTAACTGCCGAAAACCTGACTCCCGAAAGAGGGTGTACATTGGTGCGTAGAGAAGTGGAGAGGCGATCATAGGAAATCAAAGTACAGCTCGTAGGAGTCATGGCATGGGGGAGCGAAAAAGGAGTGTGAACAGGACAAGCGCCGGTGGACACGAGAGCGTTTCGACTTCGCGCAGTCACTTGTGCGTCCGCTCCTGAGGCGCTACATGACTTCTCTTACGCCACCTCATTGGCCCCGCTGAACAACGTTCACTGAAGGCGTCCTTCGTTCAGTAGACACACTATGAGAGCTTTAACATGTCAGCATCACAAGCTGAAAGCGTGAGGCCGTGGGCAGCTGCCCAGCGTCCAAACTAGGTACTCAATAAAGAGATTTTTAAAAAAATTTCCTATGAATATATCATGCCTGTCTTCTCAAATTCGGAGGTATCTCCACAAATATCACTATTAATCTTTACTGTTTTACGATCATCCCGTTGACTGTACATTGTTTTGTCTTACTGTAGTTGATATTCAAGCCTACGGTCATACTTGCACTGTTCAGTTCGTCCATTCTGTGCTGAATTTCCTCTGAATCCTAAACAAACGGATGTCATCCTCTAACTGAAGATGGCGCAGGTGATATCCGTTTGTGCTTATTCATTCTTCATCCCAGTTTAGTTGTTTGAAGACCCCCTTTTTCTGCGTCATTAGTCTTCTGACTGGTTTCATGCTGCCCGTCACGAATTCCTCTGCTGTGCCAACATCTTCACCTCAGAGTAGCATTTATAACGTACGTCCACAATTACTTCCTGGATGTATTCCAATCTCTGTCTTCCTCTGGAGTTTTTACCTTCTTTTTACCCCTTAGATGGAGACAAAAAATAATTTTGGTGAAATGGAGTCGCATTGCCTGAGTCTTTCTCAATTATAAACTTCATACTCTCCTGGTACAGCCATCATTTCAGCAACAAGAAGCTCTTCTTAGAGCAGCCTATAATATATCCTAAGAATTTTATGTTGTTTAGTAGTGGAATGGGGTCAGGTCAGCAGATCATCAAAAAATTAAAAACCTTAGACACAATTTACTGAAGATGCTTTTAGAAATTCACCCAGATTGATGTAAAATACTGGTGCAAGAGACGGAGAAACAAAAAAATAAGATCAAAGAATAGCACATGAAAAGGAAATCCAGACACTACTGAATTATTTCAATAGATGACTTCACTCGACTTTCACTTTTTGCGATGCGTATCCTTAGGCTGAAATCCAGAAGTAATTACAAGGTTTTATGGTGAGGCAGCGAACGCACTATATGATTTCCCGTTCTTAAGTACGCATTTACTTGTATTTTTTATGGTTATTGTGGTCCAATACGATATACAGTATACGGAAAGAAATGTACATCCCAAGAAAATTGTGTATAGATTTTAATTTCTTTCCTGTATACCATGCGTTATTAGCAACAATAACCCTTTTCGATCTAAATTATTTTATTCTATGTCTTCTCACTCACAGCTACGTTGTAACTTCATGATAGGAATCAGGAAATGAAACTCATAGCACGCAATGTAACACCAAATATACCTGTATATTACCGTTGCATATTTAAAGAATTAATCCCATAGTTACTTTTAAAATCTGTGAAGAGAAACATCACTTCCTGTTCGACAAAACTCTTCTGTGGACCGTAATTAATCGTGTCATTGGTGCATAAACCGCGCAGCGGTTGTTAGAATTAATTATTTACTGGTTTAAGAGTGCTGTATGAATAACTCTGGCCTTTGAGATTACGGAGCGCCGCTGCGGAGAAAAATGAAAGTCAGAGGTACAGGGTCGGCTTCGGGCATACGTTTTAAGCTCTCAGAATGCCACTAGTGTGTATCTATGATCAGTAATTGTTAAATTAGTGTCAAAGGTAATATGTGTGTGCACGTGATGTTAGTTGCAGGCTCAGGACGACAGGTTGTAGGAGACGGAAATATTTGAGGAAAATATCAGAGCTGAAGACAAGCGATTCCAAGGCGGTCAGCAGGGCCAGAAATATATATTTCTGTAAACACGGGTGCGGAGGTGCGGTATCACTCTACTATACACCGTAATGTAGATTTGACCAATGTCAGGATTGCGAGTCTTGTTTTCAGTAATGCTGGACGAGGCGAATAGTTCAGAGAGGTTACTTGTCGCATTTAAAACATTTTACGGCATTTTAAATTTTTGTCAAAGTTTTTACTGAATGAGTCGCCCGGATTGGCCGAGCGGTTCTAGGCGCTACAGTCTGGAACCGCGCGACCGCTACGGTAGCAGGTTCGAATACTGCCTCGGGCATAGATGTGTGTGATGTCCTTAGGTCAGTTAGGTTTAAGTACGAGGTGTGGCTAGAAAAAAACCGGACTAGTACTGGTGAAACAATAAAGCGAATGCAATAAGGCTGAAAGTCGCGTGGCCTGTCATGTGACTCTCGCTCCGCCTACTGCTCGAGTTTCATCTGCCTCCTGCACTCAGTCTGCCCGTGGCGTCTGTTTTAAGTAGTTGACGTTTTGTCTGTGCGTCGGAAAATGTTGAGTGTACAGAAAGAACAGCGTGTTAACATCAAATTTTGTTTCAAACTAGGAAAATCTGCAAGTGAAACGTTTGTAATGTTACAACAAGTGTACGGCGATGATTGTTTATATCGCGAGCACAAGTGTTTGAGTGGTTTAAACGATTTAAAGATGGCCGCGAAGACACCAGTGATGACACTCGCACTGGCAGACCATTGTCAGCAAAAACTGATGCAAACATTGAAAAAATCGGTAAACTTGTTCGACAAGATCGCCGTTTAACAATCAGAGCAGTGTCTGAGTTAACAGGAGTTGACAAGGAAAGTATTAGGCAGATTCTTCACGAAAGTTTCAAAGTGTCTCACAATTGAACAGAAGGAACGCCGAAGAATGATTTGTTCTGACATCCTGGAAAACATTGAAAGTGATCCCACCTTCTTACAAAATGTTATTACTTGCGATGAATCGTGGTTTTTTACTTACGATCCCGAAACTAAACGCCAATCGATGCATTGGAAAACTCCTGGTTCTCCACGACAAAAAAAAGCACGAATGTCAAAATCGAAATTCAAGGCAATGATGATTGTTTTTTTTTTGACATCAAAGGGATTGTGCACATTGATTGGGTACCAGAGGGACAAACAGTGAATCAGCATTACTACATTAGCGTCCTGGCTACCCTACGTGAGCGAGTACGGAGAAAACGGAACGATTTGTGGAGAAAAAAGTCATGGATCCTTCACCAAGACAATGCCCCAGCTCACAGTGCGTTGTCAGTGAAGACGTTTTTGGCAAAACACAACATTCCCATCTTAGATCATCCACCCTACTCACCTGATTTGGCTCCCTGTGACTTTTTTCTTTTCCCTAAAGTCAAGTCAGCTTTGAAAGGAACTAGATTTGAGACTGTTGAAGCAGTAAAAGAAAAAGCGACGGAAGTAATGTATGGACTTACCGAAAATGATCTGCAGCATTGCTATGAACAGTGGAAAATTCGTATGGAGCGGTGTAGAGACCGAGGAGGAGAGTACATTGAAGGAGATAACATGAAATTGTAAATAATTGTAAATAAATGTTTTTTCCAGCATCAGTCCAGTTTTTTTCTAGCCGCACCTCGTAGTTCTAAGTTCTAGGGGACTGATGACCTCAGCAGTTAAGTCCCATAGTGCTCAGAGACTTTTTTTTTAGTGGGTAATTCCACAAATGCCGTTGGTAGGCGCAAGCAGTATGACCGGAGAAATTCCTGTAAGTTTTGGCAGTAAATTTCTGGTTTCAGTAGTGTAGTGTGTTGCAACATGCTAAAAGGCCACATACCTTTCATCAGTAGTGTGTTTTTGGATTTAACGTCATGTCGTAGGCGATTTTACGAGAGACAGAAGAGGTAATCAGTCTGTCCTCTGAAGAAAGGAGCGGTCTCGACGAGGACTAGTCCACTGTTGTGAAACGAATATCGCGAGTAACAGTGCTTGCCTCTTGGCAGGCCGCCAGCCGATTACGCTTGGAACTGCGGCGTGTGGCCTACCTAATCCCTTGTCTGTAAGGCGTGCGAAGGCAGTAATCAGGTGCTGTAGAGGTGATGCTAAAGCGTCGTCGGCAAAGAGATTTTAACACCAGTACTCTGCAACCCTAAGGCAACAATAAAGAAAAATGACTATAGCGACCGCCAAATTCTACGTAAATTCGCAACACTACCAACATCCGAGGAGGGTATTTCCACAGTGAAGTGTGGTCCCATATGTCTGCAACATATCGAGAAAAATTGGCAAAATGTTTCGCCAACACGACATCAAGTGTTTGTACCGCTAAGACTGAATCCCTGCTAGGGTCAGTAAAAGAAGAACTGGGAATGTCTGGCTTGTAGCACACACTGTGTGAGTGGGGAAAAGCATACTTCAGACGAAACGTTTGTACGATTGAAGAAAAATGGACGAACATAAACGTCACGCCAACCTCCAGCAGGCAACGAAATTCACAGTCAGTGAATATTGGCTAGAAACAAACTATACAATGAGAAATGGAGAGACAAAAGTCTTGAAAACAATACTCTTTACGGATTATGTATGCATAGAGTTTATCGAAATCCAGCTGCAGAAGAACCTAATCAATAAAGACTATAGATTTCATCGTAGCCAAGCGTGGCATCCGGCACAGAAGTTGCTCCAAAGGCAACACAGGCAGCACACCGAGCAGGATAAAGGCCGAGTGCTGACTGACGTCCACCTCTCGACTCCCGAAAGCGAGCTACCACAACCACCGCCACGGTCGTCGCGTCGCAAGGGCAACGCCCTGAGTGCTTCAGGAAGGGCGAGGGGGGAGATGTTGTAGAGAAATTATGTATGCTCTTCTTTTTTATGAGGGTTTTGAGGTCCGTGGTCGTAGAAAATCTGTAAGCCCCTGGTGTAAACGACAGTCGGAGAAGCGCATATGACAAATGTGTTGGTTCTGGGCTATATCGAAAGACTGCAGTAACTATAATAAGTACATTATCGGCCAAACCGGCAGTTCCTGTAATGCAAGGTCTAAGAAGCATTTGCAACAACGTAATAAAACTGTCTTGGGATTTTGCTGAGCAGCGACCGAACGTACTACGAGTAGCATTTGAGAATAGTACGCGTATTATCCACATAGAGCCAAAAGACGTGCTCTCAGTTTGTTGGAAGAGCTTGATGTTTATACACTGAAGAGGAAAGAAACTGGTACACCTGCCTAATATCGTGTAGAGCCCCCGCGAACACGCACAAGTACCGCAACACGACGTGGTATGGACTTGACAAATGTCTGAAGTAGTGCTGGAGAGAATTGATACAATGATTCCTGCAGGGCTGTCCATAAATCCGTAAGAGTACGAGGGGGTGGAGATCTCATCTGAACAGTACGTTGCAAGGCATCCGAGATACGCTCAATAATGTTCATGTCTGGGGAGTTTGGTGGCCAGCTGAAGTGTTTAAACTCAGATGAGTGTTCCTGGAGCCACTCTGTAGCAATTGTGGACGTGTGACGGTGTCGCATTGTCCTGCTGTAACTGCCCAAGTTCGTCGGAATGCACAATGAACATGAATCGATGCAGATGATCAGACAGGACCCTTACTTACGGGTTAACGATCAGAGTCGTTCCCAGACGTATCGAGGGACCCATATCACTCCAACTGCACACGCCCCACACCATTACAGAGCGTCCACCAGCTTGTACAGTCCCCTGCTGACATGCAGGGTCACTAATCATGAGCTTGTCTCCATACCCATACATGTCCATCCGCTCGATGCAATTTGAAACGAGATTCGTACGACCAGGCCACATGTTTAGAATCATCAACAGTCCAATGTCAGTCTTGACTGGCCCAGGCGAGGCGTAAAGCTTTGTGTCGTGCAGTCATCAAGAGTACACGAGTGGGCCTTCGGCTCCGAAAACCCATATCGATGGTGTTTCGTTGAATGGTTCGCACGCTGACACTTGTTGATGGCTCAGCATTGAAATCTGCAACAATTTGCGGAGGGGCTGCACTTCTATCACGTTTAACGATTCTCTTCAGTCGTCATTGGTACTGTTCTTAAAGGATGTTATTCTAGCCGCAGCGATGTTGGAGATTTGATGTTTTACCGTACTCCTGGTATTCACGGCACACTCGTGAAATGGTCGTACGGGAAAATCCCCATTTCATCGCTGCCTTGGAGATGCTATGTCCCATCGCTCGTGCGCCGTCTATAACACTACGTTCAAACTCACTTAAATCTTGATAACCTGCCATTGTAGCAGCAGTAACCGATCTAACAACTGCGCCAGACCCTTGTCTTACATGGACTTTGCCGACCGCAGCGCCTTATTCAGCCTATTTACATATCTCTGTATTTGAATACGCATGCCCATACCTGTTTCTTTGGATCTTCAGTGTTCAAAAATTTCATTTGTTTCCTATTTACCTTAAATGTAATACTGAGATGGTCTACCGTTTAAAGATTTACTTTTCATTTATTTAGATGTCTGTAACAATCGTTTATGTGTTTATGTATATTTTTTTAGTCCCTGTTTGACTTGAATTATACCTGTACTTGTTCCTCACGGATAGTTTTCTGAAACTGCACTGTTATCTACCATGGTAGACAAGTCGACTAAATCATTACCACCGCGAAATTGCTATTAAAAAAGACTTGATAATGTTTTAACATGAGAAAAAATAATAGACCATGTCCTTTAGTGCCCAGATAAACAAAAAGCGTTTTTTGCCCTCAGAATATGAGCGAAATAGCAGTATATTTATTCATGAATGTCTTCACACAACACATTTAAACAAATGAAAAACCTTGTTACTCAGATTAAATTTCTTGAATCGTATTTAATGCAAAATTCCTCGCTGGTTTAAATCCATGTAGAAAAAATTATATTTAACACTTATGAATGTGGTTAATGAATTATTCTCTTGCTTTCGTCTTAATTTTTTAGCTTTTCAAGTTAAATCGCAGCAGTACTGCACAGTGCAGCCGCCGAAAACTGTTTCCACTTCGAACAGTACATTGTATTTTTAGGTAACTAATAGTGTGTTAAATTCACGCCAGTCTCACGAAAGTATCAAAAATGATTAAGGAATGTGGACATGCGCCAATAGCAATAATTAGTGGCTGATCGAAATCTATAGATGTATACCGTCAAATATTTTATCCCTCTTTGTTTATACAGGGTGCGGCAGAAACGGTGACCTGCTCGAAATTGCGCGCCATTATTGAACACGACCATTATCTGGCAAAAGTGGTGTCTGCAAATCTCTGTCAAACCCAGCTGTTCGCATATCGACGGCATTCCTCGTTACCCCTCCCCCCACCCCCCACCCCTCTTTTTCAGATGGACCGCTATTTCATGAGTTTAGCTCTCTCCAGCACATTCATATTTAAGGGGCTAGTCAAATACTTTCGGTAATTATAAGTACATGTTGATTCCTGCATTCATTTATTGCTCTCTCTGTATGAGTTGCTTTGACTAGCCATTGAAGGTTGACCTCGGCCATATACGAGTATATACAAATTCTAGTAGAATATTTCCTATTTCTAAGCTATAATCTTTTTTAATTAGTGTTGAATACCAGTCCACATCGCTCAGTCTCCTAATTAATTGGTATCTGTGGTGTCACCGCCAGACACCACACTTGTTAGGTGGTAGCCTTTAAATCGACCGCGGTCCGTCAGTATACGTCGGACCTGCGTGTCGCCACTATCAGTGATTGCAGACCGAGCGCCGCCACACGGCAGGTCTAGTCTAGAGAGACTCCCGAGCATTTGCCCCAATTGGAGAGCCGACTTTGCTAGCGATGATTCACTGTTACATACGCTCTCATTTGCCGAGACGACAGTTTAGCATAGCCTTCAGCTACGTCATTTGCTACGACCTAGCAAGGCGCCATATTCAGTTACTATTCTGAAAAGATAATATTGTGAATCATGTACCGTCAAGAGCAGAGGAGGAGGAGATTAGTGTTTAACGTCCCGACGACAACGAGGTCATTAGAGACGGAGCACAAGCTCGGAATAGGGAAGGATGGGGAAGGAAATCGGCCGTGCCCTTTCAAAGGAACCATCCCAGCATTTGCCTGAAGTGATCTAGGGAAATCACGAAAAACCTAAATCAGGATAGCCGGACGTGGGATTGAACCGTCGTCCTCCCGAATGCGAGTCCCGTGTGTTCGTCAAGAGCGACGTTCATCATTAATGGATTAAAGTTAAGTATCAAACTAATTACGTCCGCTTTCTGAATTCTAATTCCTTGTCATGTTCCAGACCTCACGTGAATATAGTTCTTCCTCCTCACGCCAGCCTGCGTGAGCTAAAACGCGTGCATTTCGGCCTCCTGTAGTAACACGGTGTTGGCTCTTCGGCCAACACAATAGTATCCTATGCAGTTGGGATAGGTGTTGATTGCCTTCCGCGGTCCAGACTGTTGTGCGCTAGCTCTCCATTAAATTCCTGGCAGCTTGCAAATTTTCCACCCCAAAAAGTATAGCCAGGTGTAACGGCTTGAAAATCCTGTGCCAAGCTGTTTACGACCGGTTTCCTGGCGATTGGGAAACAGCAGAGGGAGGGCTAAGGGTGAGGAACAAAGCTCTTATTGTAACTGATGGGCGCTAACTTAATTTTTCAGATGCCCGCCACTCGCGCTTGAAAAAGTCTCGTACTGGACGAGCTTGAAGCAGTACACGTCAGATAATGTAGGTTGTTACGATAACAACATGACTTGCCTCTGTAACTGAGAAAGATATTTCTGTAAGTATCTTGTGGCGGTCTGTAGACTGCGGGCCGATGGAGCGGGTATTGTTCCAAGTGCGTGGCTCTCCGCTCGTCTCCTGTTCCGCGGAGTCGATCTGGAGGCGGAGCGGGGGCGGAGCTGCGCCTCGGCGCGGCCCGCCGCCTCTGGTTACCGCTCTTGTCCGTCGCTAATTAGGCAGCTCTGTCAGCCCATCTCCCGCGGTTACAAAAGGCGGCGCGTGCTGAGGGAAGCCGCTCTGAGGAGCCGCCGCCCCTATTGTGGCGCCGCAGATGCGGCCCCGGGGATTCGTTTCTACCTCTGGCGGCTTAGTCGCCCGCTGTTCGCAGAATTACCAGACACCCGCCGCCGCCTTTGGAGCGCTCGCGGATCGTCTCGCGGCTCAGCGGGAGCAGCCGCGCCTCGGATTTCCTCAGAAATTAGCTAATTCAGTCGTGATCCGCGCGACAACACAGTTTCCAAAAAGTGTCTAGTCATTCATTTGTTCGTCTTCTGTACTGTCGTGGCCGGTTTCAAGGCGAAACTAAAGCCGCTAATTGGGGTTGGCGATCCACAAATAGTCCCAGAAATTCACTTTACATCGAGGTCCCTATTTGCACACTGTACTGTTCATGGCGGGGGTTTCTTAGTGTGTCACCTGGACACAGATCAACACGGGTTTAGACGTGTTTAGGAAGTATCCAACGTGCTATGCTCAGCTTGCCCTTTCCTCGCACGATATACTGCAAAACATACGAGGGTCACTCCAAAAGAAATGCACACAATTAAAAAAAAATCCATCTTTTATTCTACATGTCTGAAAGTTTTACAGTGTGTAGATACATTCTTTAGGAACAATATTTTCATTTCTCAACATAATTTCCTTTCCTCTCAACTGCGTTACGCCATCTTGGAACCAACGCCTGTATACCCGCACGATAAAATTCTGGACCAACCTGCTGGAGCCACTGTTTGGCAGCGTGCACAAGGGTGTCATCATCTTCAAACCTTGTTCCACGAAGAGAGTCTTTCAATTTCGCAAAGAGATGATAGTCACATGGAGCCAGGTCAGTGATTCAGTGTTGTCCATCCGAGTTTTGTGATCGCTTCCATGGTTTTTTGACTGACATGTGGCCGTGCATTGTCGTGCAACAGCAAAACATCCTGCTTTTGCCGATGTAGTCGAACACGACTCAGTCGAACTTGAAGTTTCTTCAGTGTCGTCACATATGCATCATAATTTATGGTGGTTCCACTTGGCATGATGTCAACAAGCAAGAGTCCTTCGGGATCGAAAAACACCGTAGCCACAACTTTTCCAGCAGTAGGTGTGGGTTTGAATTTTTTTTCTTGGGTGAATTTACATGACGCCACTCCATTGATTACCTCTTGTCTCTGGTGAAAAATGATGGAGCCATGCTTCATCACCTGTCACAATTCTTCCAAGAAATTCACTCCATCATTACCGTACTGCTCCAAAAGTTCGCTGCATACCGTTTTCCTTGTTTCTTTATGAGCCACTGTCAACATCCTGGAAACCCACCTGGCACAAACCTTTTTTAGCGCCAACACTTTCTGTATTCTACAAACACTTCCTTTCCCTATCCCAACGTAGCGTGACATTTCGTTCACTGTGATGCGTCTGTCAGCAGTCACCAATTCGTTAACTCTCTGCACATTGGAGTGTGTGCAGTACGAGGCCTGCCGCTGCGAGGACAGTTCTCAATATTGCCGTGCCCGCTTTCATCACTTAACCTGCTTGCCCACCGAATAACTGTACTGCGATCGAGAGCAGCATCTCCATACACCTTTTTCAACCTCTTGTGGCTGTTTCCCACTGTCTCGTTTACACAGCACAGGAATTCTATGACAGCACGTTGCTTCTGACGAACGTCAAGTGTGGCAGCCATCTTGAAGACATGCTGTGACCTCACCACTCACGGGAACAGGTTGAACTAAGTTTGAAAACAAGCGGGAAGGATGTACCTACACACCGTAAAACCTTCACACACGAAAACACGTGAAAACTGTATTTTTACAAAAATAGTGTGCATTTCTTTTGGAGTGACCCTCGTTAGATGAAGGACAACAGGCGGATTCCATGTTCCTAGATATTGCAGACTGTTAAAGAAGGCCCGAGCATACGCAATAACACAGCGCAACAAGACCACCTTTTTTTTTTTTTCAATATACATCAACGACCTGACGGATACGGTGGGCGGCAGTCTACAATTGTTTGATGATGACGTTGTAGTGTACGGGAAAGCATTGTCTTTCAGTGACTGTAGGAAGTTACAGAATGACTTGTATAGAATTTCTATTTGGTATGATGAATGGAAATTGCTGTAAATGAGAGAAAATGTTAAGTTAATGCAAGTGAGTAGCAAGAACGACACTGTGATGTCGAATGCAGCAATAGTAAAGTGCTTCTTCAGAGGGTCACGGCGATTAAATATACAGGGTGATTCACGAAGATATGGAAATATTTTAATACACTCCTGGAAATGGAAAAAAGAACACATTGACACCGGTGTGTCAGACCCACCATACTTGCTCCGGACACTGCGAGAGGGCTGTACAAGCAATGATCACACGCACGGCACAGCGGACACACCAGGAACCGCGGTGTTGGCCGTCGAATGGCGCTAGCTGCGCAGCATTTGTGCACCGCCGCCGTCAGTGTCAGCCAGTTTGCCGTGGCATACGGAGCTCCATCGCAGTCTTTAACACTGGTAGCATGCCGCGACAGCGTGGACGTGAACCGTATGTGCAGTTGACGGACTTTGAGCGAGGGCGTATAATGGGCATGCGGGAGGCCGGGTGGACGTACCGCCGAATTGCTCAACACGTGGGGCGTGAGGTCTCCACAGTACATCGATGTTGTCGCCAGTGGTCGGTGGAAGGTGCACGTGCCCATCGACCTGGGACCGGACCTTTAACGAAATCGTCGCAATTTCGTTAAAGAAGAATAATAAATTTTATCTTTTGCTTTTAAGTTAATTTTCTTTCGTGCGAACTTTGTTGTAGAACCACTCTCTTATTCTCATGTGGTAATAAAATTTTTACTTTCTTAAGAATTACGTACATTTAAAGAAAAATAATATTTACGTGAACTCATATGAACTGGTTAAGAATATTAGGTTGAGAATTGAGTCCTTTAAATCTTTCGGCCTTGGCATACACTTCCCAGATGCAGTGGGTTTTTTGTTAAATATTTTTACTGAATTTTATCCCGGCACTAGCCATAGAACACAAGATTACCTCTATTAGCAGAAGAAGTTTTAATTATTGCCAAGCCGATATTTATCACTGATCGAACCTATTTCATTATACATTTAAGATATTTTGAAAGAACCAAACTGTTTAAATTTCAATGTTAACTAACGTTAACTATCCGCCTACGAATGCACAAACGTATAATTAATTCAAATTTTATCAGCCACAGGATCACTGAAAAGGAAAAACAATTTCTTAATTCACTATTGATTTTTATGCATCTGTTCCCGATTTACGGGTTTGATAATTTGTTTTTAAATATGCCGCCGCTGCTATTGTTGGTCGCGACACAGCCCAGCAACACCGCTAGAAAATGCTGAAAAATTCTTAAAGAAATTTTATAGATGACGTGGGCAAGCTAATTTACATAAATAATTCACACATTTGGTAAACCCTAATATATTTAGATCAAACAGTAGTACAACTCACATTAATTCGTATCGCATCGTCTAATGGCGGCTAAGTCCAGACAGAGACAAAAGAAGTCTACACATTCGTAAAAAACTCTTTCACAGTGTCCTACCGCAATGACTTCTGAACAGAGAAGACCAAAGAATACATAATGCATTGTGCTTAAATAGTATTGCTGACTATTAACATTTCTTTGCAAATTGACGATATTATTCTCTTCTGGCAACATTTTATATCTCTGCTATCGCAAATACTGACACATTTTACAATCACATAATAAATACAGAAAAATTCCTATCCTAAATACAGAGAAATATTACAACAAAAAATATAAGGAGAATAACGAATGTCTTTTACACCACATTCAGTAATATTTTTGTTCAATAATTACGATATATACAACTTGCCCAGAGCGGCGTATATGGTACAAATAAACTCTTGTTCTTTAATAACGTGAGTTTGCCAGGGAATGTTACATTGCCCCCTGGCAGCATTTGGCAAAGAGTTTTTAGACTTTGACACAATGGTGCCAGTAACGTTCTTTACACTTGTATATTTTACGGAATGGCTCTTTTATTTAGTCCCAGGGTTATATAAGTTCATGGCTCCCCCATTTGGGCGTAGTCAAACAGGAAACCTGGGCAAAACTGTGCCGGAGCCCAGCCATCCCAGTTGGTTCATGGTCAATATTGTCTCTTTAGCAGTTATTCATTTGAATTAAATTAGCAGTTCGTCACAAACGGTTACACAATTACACAATATCACAGTCACATACAGTTCGACGGAAGATTTTTGTGTGTGATACTATTATTCATGTGATACACTACAAGGTCACTTGTCCTAGGATATATCACTTACGGACATACATAGTAAATGTTCAATGTTTATCGAAATGAAGTCATTGACATGTTATTCAGTTTATGTGAACATTTCAAAAAAAGTCAATAATGCTGTATTTGGTGAGCGGTGCGGAGTGATTGTTGAGCGGCGCTCGGCGCGGCGCGCTGACTCCGTGTAGGTCACCGCCCCCGGCGTTGACAGCTACGGCGCGGAGGGGCGTGGCTGTCTGTCTGGTCTGCTACGGGCTGCTGCGGCCGCTGCATAGCTGATGTAGCCGGATGCGCGTTGGCGACGTCTTCTTGCAGTGCTCCAGGAAACATGCAACAAGTTCAGAAACAGTGTACTATCCTTATAGGCATTTTTCCTGCTGTGGGAAAGAACGCACACAGTTAGTGGCAGTTATTACTCAGTAGGCCTTCACTAGTCTGGTTTGCACAATGTTTCGTTGTCACAGTAACACGTTTTATGGGCATACAATATTTTTCACCATGTCATGACTTGTCATTAGTCACACGCAAGTTTTCACCTTTGGACAAAATGTATCTCTGTAGTCAATGCGCTTTCCTAGCGTCCCTTGACACACAAAGAGTTAAAGTTTGACACTAACTTGATCCACCGTCCGTTATCGGTTCACTGTTCGTGTCGTGCTAGTTCCTTGTCCATTTGCGCACACGGCGATGATACAGTTTTTTATCACTTATACACAACTACTCCGTGACGTATTGCTGCAGGTTTAACAGTCACTGTCTGTCTCTGCCGCACAATACTGCACTTTTGTTTAAGTTCCTTTATTTTTATTTACAATGTCCGCTGTGCAATATTTTTTTTTTTTGTAATAGCACATTCGTAACTCTTTACCAAGGTGTGATATTTGCGTACATGGTAACAAAATATTAAAATTTGGTATTAGTTTGCCCAAAAGTCATCTATATTCGTGTTCGAGTAGATTTTATTTGTGCATTCCAGCCGGATTCAGGCATATTGTTCAATAACTCCTTTGAACTCATGTCACACTTTACTATCAACGTCCTACGTAACTACAGTGTAGTCTCTGTAGGCAAAAATTGACTTGGACTGTATCTGGCTAGCTCTTTTTTACTGTTTGAATCTGCACATGCTTCAATTGAAGCTTCTTTGTGCGTAACCTTGCACTATTTAAATTTGCAACAAGTTTGCCTCCCGTGGTGCCCTCGGGTCACTACTGGGTGCATTATTTTCTCTAGTAACATTGGTGAGATAATAAAGTTCTCAGGGCCTCATATTATTGATATTATTCTGGGTTCGAATCTGTCAATCTGACAGCTACACATATATACACACATACACATAATAGAAAAGATTGTGCCAAGAAATATTTCAAATTTGGGGACATAGAAAATTATGTAGTACACTAACTAATCATTACTAAAATGTTCTTTTTGATTGAACTCTGTCACAGCTTAACACTACAAATAATTGCACTAATCAGATTATCTGTGCAAACATTTAGAGCATGTTCTAGATAACACAAATTAAAAGAGTACATAACACAAATATCCATACACATGAGAAAGTCAATCATATTCTTATAACTAAACACTTCTACATTAGTACATTATCTCTAAAGATCACACATCATTAATGTTCATTATTTACAAACGAATGGTGTCCACATATGACTATTAGTCTTGTACTGTAGGAATGCTTTTACATCCTTACACGGATACAGTCCCCGTACTCTCCCTGAGTGGGGATCTGCTAAGAGATAGCTACACTCATGTGGCACACTTACTACTCTAAAAGGTCCATTGTACACCAATTGCCACTTGCTATTCTGTTTCAAGGATCTTTAGCTACCACTTCCTTCTTGGACCAAGGAATGGAGTATGAGGCTCGACAGTAGGTTTTGTGAGGCTTCACCTCGATATTGTACTGATATCCCTTAACAATTCCTGGTCGTTCTGAAAATACGTTTGCATAATTAGATAATAACTGTACCAAATCCTGCTGTTGCATAGAGTTCAAATTTTCGGACTGTGATACTTTGTTCACAAGTGCGTCCACATTTGCTTTTAATTGATCACCTTGTACGTCAGGGTAATAGAGATTCTGTCCTAGACAATGATTGTCTAAATGTAGTATCGACTGATTCGTACACTTTATGTTAATAGCATTACAATTAGGTACAGGTACCTCTTCAGAGCTGAGCATGGACAATTCTATTCTCCTACCAGCATTCATCAAACTTAATTCTCCCCGAGAAAGGTCGATTATTGCGTCCCTTTCTCTTAAAAAATCTACCCCCAAAATGCAGGCTACCTTTAAACTCTTTACTACCAGGAATGAGCACGCTATGGCTTCATCCCCTAAATACATCTCTACCCGCACTTGGAGTTTAATTATTTGTCGCTGTGCACTTATGGCTCCAGTGACTTTACAATTATTCACGGGAAAAGTCAGCATACGCCTTTCCTTCCCCAGTACTTTGAATAAGTCCATACTCATAACACTGACAGTAGCACCTGTATCTACGACCGCTTGCACATCAATATTGTTAATTTTGATCTCTATTATCGCTTGTACTTTGTCTTTGTGCTCCTTTATGCACGTGGATGGTCCAGTTATTAATTCATCTCCCATCTGTACCCCGTCATTATACCTAAGGATACAGATGTTGTTCGGTGTTTTGTTCTGTGTCGGGCTGCTCTCACTCCAAACCTCAGCCGACGATGGAGAGCGTAATCTCGGCTGCATCTAGTTTGTTGAATTATTGCTAGTGGATGGGCGTGGCTGCTCTGTGTCACTGACCTCCACTATGTGCACGTTGTGTTGCGTCGGCCGCCACGGTTGCGCAATTGGCGCATTTTGTGGTGGCGGTCGGTTATTGTCATATCTATCACTGTTTTGCCGGTCCGGACTGGGCCTCTGGTTCTGCGGCCAAGTTCGGTTTGCATCATTATAAGTATTAGTGTTGCTCGGCCCCCTGGCATTTTTCCATCTATTATTGCTTGGTGGGCCTGTTTCATACCGGTCATCGAACCTCCTTTTCCGGTCATTATTCACCGGCGGACTATTGCCGTTCCGGTCTCTACCTCTATTTCCGTTTTGTGCATACCCTTGTCTCCTATTATTACCTCCGCCGTTTCCATTACTTGGTGGAGGCGTGTTATTTCTACCATTTCTATAACCATATCCGTTACTTCTAGCCTGTTCAGAGGCTGCCTTAACGTCCTCCTGAATCAGGTCAATTGAGTCCAGAACAGACAAGAAATGTTCCATATCATTTTCGGGCACGTGTATAAGTTTTTCCTTTACATGTATCGGCAAGTGTGATTTCAAAAGTCTGATCAAATCCCGGGATGAAATCTGTTCGTCCCAGTAACGGGTCTTATTAATGTACTTCTCGAAATATTTTCGCAAATTGCCTAGTCGTGGAGAATACGGCTCTGGATTATATACCTCCTTCCGTAATCTCTCCTGGATACATGTTGACCAATATTTGGCCAAGAATGCTTTTTCAAATTGCTCATATGTATCGCAACTATCAGCTGCTTCGGTTGCCCATAATGCAGCACCTCCTTGTATGTAAGACATAACGAACTGTATTTTCTGGGTATGACTCCAAACGCTAGGCAAAATGTTTCTAAATCCCTAGATAAACACTACAGGGTGAACAGATTTCTTCTCCGTTGCAAAGATCTGAAACTGTCGGTTCCTAATCAAGATTTCTTCAATCACTACTTTGGAATGACATTTATTTGTTTCGCTTACATTGGTTGCCTGTTCTGTCTCGCAGTCGCAATTTTTTACTGCAGTATTTATATGCCTATCATTGTTGGACCTGGCTGGCGTGACATACGCCCCTGCCTCGTCATGCCGCAAGCTAAGCTCCATCTCGGCAAGACGACGGTCCACACTCCGCTGCCACAGCGGAATGTCTTTGTGCACTATCTTTGTTAGATCCTGCACATCCGCACTTGAGCCCACATCTCTGGCCTCAATTGCGGCGTGCACTTTCTGATCTATTTCTTTTATGACTTCATTTTCTACTTTGTGCACTTGTTCGATCACTTTGTCCTCAATTACTTGAGTTGTGTCAATTTCCAATTGCTCGACTCTGTTAGTCAGGACACTAATTTCCTCTACGATATTGGCGTTAGCCACTTGAATACTGTCTACTCTTTCGCTTAATTCATGCACTGTTTTGGGTATGGTTTCATATTTTTGTTTCAAACTAACAAGCTCACTTTGCATAACTTCTAAAGTTTGCATTAACTGCAAGTCCCTCTCATCCAGGCGTCGGTCACGCTCTGCTTGTTTAGCATCACGTTCTTTATAACGCTCTGCTTGTTTAGCATCACGTTCTTTATCGCGTTCTGCTTGCATACATGCAAATTCAGCTACCAATCTCTGGTCACGCTCTGCTTGCATATGTACAAATTCAGCTTGGAAATTGAGCATGCGCTCGAACATAACTCTTAATGATTGCACTTCTGACATCACACCACTCTCTGGTCCGTGTCCAGTGCTTGCGGATGGTACAGTATTTCCGCTATCAACTGAATCACTGGGTGGCAGTGGCAACATTTCTTGTCCTTCTGCCCCCAGATTCTCACATTGTACTTCCTGAACTACGTCACTAACATTACTTTGTGTCCCACTTTCCAACTCGGTATCACTACTTACTGACTGTTGCTCATTATCCATGTTGATATCTTTCTGACTACGCAATCTAACCATAGTAAACAAAAGAAATAAAATCTGAACCAAATATCCTAACACTCAGGTTTCACTGACATAATCACACAAGAAATGGACATTAACTAATACACACTTACTATATACTACAATGACTAACTACCTAAATGTCCTGTTATTTTGAAACAAAGTACTAACAACAAGCTCACCACTAATGATCCCAGAACACTGCACTGAGGCTACTTTACTACCCACAGGACAACTACACTGTAGCTTTACCTTTTGGTGATCTATCTTGGGTGCAGCTGCCCCCTGATATTGTGGTAGGTAATTAATTTTTCGAAATATTGAGCTCTCTTCTTCAGCTTGCCTCTGGGTACATAGTGTTCTCATGCAAAAAATCATACACAGGTATTACCACACAATATTGGTTATGCAATACATACAATACATAGAAAAATTATTAAATGTTCTGCAACAAAGTTCGACTATATTAATTCCCTAGTTATCTCACGGGTATTTAGTGGCCACTGCATATTCGTGCCCCACGCTGGGCGCAAATTCAACGAAATCGTCGCAATTTCGTTAAAGAAGAATAATAAATTTTATCTTTTGCTTTTAAGTTAATTTTCTTTCGTGCGAACTTTGTTGTAGAACCACTCTCTTATTCTCGTGTGGTAATAAAATTTTTACTTTCTTAAGAATTACGTACATTTAAAGAAAAAATAATATTTACGTGAACTCATATGAACTGGTTAAGAATATTAGGTTGAGAATTGAGTCCTTTAAATCTTTCGGCCTTGGCATACACTTCCCAGATGCAGTGGGTTTTTTGTTAAATATTTTTACTGAATTTTATCCCGGCACTAGCCATAGAACACAAGATTACCTCTATTAGCAGAAGAAGTTTTAATTATTGCCAAGCCGATATTTATCACTGATCGAACCTATTTCATTATACATTTAAGATATTTTGAAAGAACCAAACTGTTTAAATTTCAATGTTAACTAACGTTAACTATCCGCCTACGAATGCACAAACGTATAATTAATTCAAATTTTATCAGCCACAGGATCACTGAAAAGGAAGAACAATTTCTTAATTCACTATTGATTTTTATGCATCTGTTCCCGATTTACGGGTTTGATAATTTTTTTTTTAAATATGCCGCCGCTACTATTGTTGGTCGCGGCACAGCCCAGCAACACCGCTAAAAAATGCTGAAAAATTCTTAAAGAAATTTTATAGATGACGTGGGCAAGCTAATTTACATAAATAATTCACACATTTGATAAACCCTAATATATTTAGATCAAACAGTAGTACAACTCACATTAATTCGTATCGCATCGTCTAATGGCGGCTAAGTCCAGACAGAGACAAAAGAAGTCTACACATTCGTAAAAAACTCTTTCACAGTGTCCTACCGCAATGACTTCTGAACAGAGAAGACCAAAGAATACATAATGCATTGTGCTTAAATAGTATTGCTGACTATTAACATTTCCTTGCAAATTGACGATATTATTCTCTTCTGGCAACATTTTATATCTCTGCTATCGCAAATACTGACACATTTTACAATCACATAATAAATACAGAAAAATTCCTATCCTAAATACAGAGAAATATTACAACAAAAAATATAAGGAGAATAACGAATGTCTTTTACACCACATTCAGTAATATTTTTGTTCAATAATTACGATATATACAACTTGCCCAGAGCGGCGTATATGGTACAAATAAACTCTTGTTCTTTAATAACGTGAGTTTGCCAGGGAACGTTACAGACCGCAGCGACGCACGGATGCACGCCAAGACCGTAGGATCCGACGCAGTGCCGTAGGGGACCGCACCGCCACTTCCCAGCAAATTAGGGACACTGTTGCTCCTGGGGTATCGGCGAGGACCATTCGCAACCGTCTCCATGAAGCTGGGCTACAATCCCGCACACCGTTAGGCCGTCTTCCGCTCACGCCCCAACATCGTGCAGCCCGCCTCCAGTAGTGTCGCGACAGGCGTGAATGGAGGGACGAATGGAGACGTGTCGACTTCAGCGATGAGAGTCGCTTCTGCCTTGGTGCCAATGATGGTCGTATGCGTGTTTGGCGCCGTGCAGGTGAGCGCCACAATCAGGACTGCATACGACCGAGGCACACAGGGCCAACAACCAGCATCATGGTGTGGGGAGCGATCTCCTACACTGGCCGTACACCACTGGTGATCGTCGAGGGGACACTGAATAGTGCACGGTACATCCAAACCGTCATCGAACCAATCGTTCTACCATTCCTAGACCGGCAAGGGAACTTGCTGTTCCAACAGGACAATGCACCTCCGCATGTATCCCGTGCCACCCAACGTGCTCTAGAAGGTGTAAGTCAACTACCCTGGCCAGCAGGATCTCTGGATCTGTCCCCCATTGAGCATGTTTGGGACTGGATGAAGCGTCGTCTCACGCGGTCTGCACGTCCAGCACGAACGCTGGTCCAACTGAGGCGCCAGGTGGAAATGGCATGGCAAGCCGTTCCACAGGACTACATCCAGCATCTCTACGATCGTCTCCATGGGAGAATAGCAGCCTGCATTGCTGCGAAAGGTGGATATACACTGTACTAGTGCCGACATTGTGCATGCTCTGTTGCCTGTGTCTATGTGCCTGTGGTTCTGTCAGTGTGATCATGTGATGTATCTGACCCCAGGAATGTGTCAATAAAGTTTCCCCTTCCTGGGACAATGAATTCACGGTGTTCTTATTTCAATTTCCAGGAGTGTATTATTCTACAAGTAAAACTAAAGAAGAAAGATTATATAAACGTAGGTCCCCAAATGATTAGTTACGGAGTTACAGCTAATAAGTTTTTGCCTGAAATTTAGCAACTTCGCCAATATGAAGCCATCGCAGAAGTGTACTAGGTTAAATAAATCACAATTTCCATTTATTTTGTGGCTGTTGGTCTGGTGAATGTAAAAAAAAAAACATGTCCCAGACGTGTATCTACAGTAGTTTTCCAGAACATCCCGAGAAGCAAAGATTATTATACGAGGGTGAGTCAAATGAAAACCTTAAATTTGTAATAACAAATCGAAATTTCGCGCTGTTATCCTGTAAGCTAATAAGCGTGCTACAAACAGCGTGTAGAATGGCCTAAAGGTGGCAACATAGTGCAGATGCACACATATCGTCGCCGTATCAGAATAAAGATGGTCGCCCCACTTGCGCCTTGCACCGGGGAAGAACAGCGTTCTGTTATTCGGTTTTTGCGTAGTGAAGGTGTGAAAGCTATTGAAATCCATCGACGAATGAAGGTTCAGTATGGTGATGCATGTTTGTCACAGCAGCAAGTCTACGAATGGAGTAGGAAGTTCGTAAGTGGCATGACTTCAGTGGAAGATGCTTCTCGTCCAGGTCAAGCACAACGAGTTGTGACTCCACAGAACATTGCAGGAGTTGAAGCCATAGTGAAGGAAAACCGCTGAGTAACACTGAATGACATTGCAGCATGTTTACAGATTAGTCGTGGGTCAGCACACCACATTGTGCACGATGTGCTCCAGTTTCACAAAGTGTCTGCAAGATGGGTGCCACGGCAGCTGACTCCTGAAATGAGAGAACGACGTGTTGATGCTTGTGAAGAACTTCTTCGGCGCTTTGAACGAGAAGGTGATTGCTTCCTTGCAAGAATCGTTACTGGGGACGAAGCCTGGGTTCACTTCCACCAACCGGAAACGAAGAGAGCGAGCAAGTAATGGCGCCATTCCTCATCACCAAAACCAGAGAAGTTTCGAACAGAACCACTAGCAGGGAAGGTTATGCTGACTCTCTCTTTTAGAACGAAAAAGGCGTCATTTTGGGGCATTACATGCCTAGAGGGACCACTGTCACCAGAGCATCATACACAGATCTCCTAAAAAATCATCTGCGGCCAGCAATCAAATCAGAGCGACGTGGATTGCTGTCAGCAGGTTTCCTTTTGCAACATGAAAATGCAAGGCCCCACGCTGCCCGTACAACAGTTGCAACAATCACAGACTTGCATTTTGAGTGTCTTCCTCATCCTCCATACGCACCAGACCTTGCTCCAAGTGATTTCCATATGTTTGGACCACTCAAAGACGCAATGGGAGGAAAGAAGTTCCGTTCTAATGAAGAGGTATGCCACGCGGTGCATGAGTGCTTGCGCGGACTACCAAAAGAATTTTTTTCTAAAGGAATTTATGCACTTTGTAAGCGCTGGAGGACTTACATTGAGCGTGGGGGAGATTATGTTGTAAAGTGATACGGCTTTGTACCACTTCTGCACAATAAATAATATTTAAAAAAATATTTAAGGTTTTCATTTGACTCACCCTCGTACAAGTAAATCTGTTTACTTTCCATTAAGAATGTAACAACTGTTATGTAATTGTTGGCAACCGTTAGTGAGTTGTTTCAGCCGTTTCCTAAACTTGACACGAATTAGTTTTCTCTATTGTTCAGTGAAACAACACAATAACAACAGTGTATTTAAGTTAAACCACATAGTAACTGTTGAAGTTTGTCGATTATTTATGAAACATGGATGCCTTTTAATTTACGACACAGGAATACACCGATGTTGTGTTTATTTATGGCAAATGTGATGGTAATGCTAAGGCTGCAGTTGACGAATATCGCGTACGTTATCCAACTCGGGGGATTCCGAACGCACGAACCATTAGCGTAGTATTTCTAATGTTACGGGAGACAGGTTCCCTATCTAGCGTTCATAATCAGTACGAGCTCTCGAGACGTGGAGACGATGATGAGGATATTATCGATGCTGTTCAACGTAGCCCGGGTACCGTACACGATGTATCGCTCAATGATTAGGCATTTCACAATCTAAGGTATGGCGTACACTGAAGTACAATAATCTGTATCCTTACCATAAACAAAAAGTGCATCATTTACATCTGGGACATCCTGCCCTTCGTTTGGAGTTGTGCAACTGGTTAAATACTAATCGGCAGTTACACAAATACATTTTATCTACTGATGAGGCACTGTTTACTCGAGATAGTGTAAGCAATTTACGTAACGAGCACATATAGTCTGAAGCAAACCCACATACAACAGTGCAACGCAATTTCCAGCAGCGATTTAGCATAAATGTGTGGTGTGGTATAGACAACACACACTTTATTGGACCATTCATTTTCCCAGGACGTCCAACTGGGGGGGCGTACCCTCAATTCCTTCAAGAAGAAATGCCTCGCTTACTCGAAGATGTTACACTTGCTACGCGATTGCAAATGTATTTTCAACATGATGGCGGGCCTCCACATTTCACCAACGCCTTTACTACACATTTAAATCAACATTTTCCTCAGAAATGAATTCAAATGGTTCAAATGGCTCTGAGCACTATGGGACTTAACATCTGTGGTCATCAGTCCCCTAGAACTTAGAACTACTTAAACCTAACTAACCTAAGGACATCACACACATCCATGCCCGAGGCAGGATTCGAACCTGCGACCGTAGCAGTAGAAATGAATTGGTCGTGGTGCTACGCGTCTGAGGCCACCCAGATCGCCCGATTTAACCCCAATGGATTTTTGTGTACAGGGATGGATGAAAGACATACTTTATGAGGGCAGAGTCAATACACGTGAGGCATTACTTGCTCGTGTTATGAGTGCAATAGACGAAATTAAGAACAACCCTGTGAAACTGAAACGAGCAACAAAATCTGTTCATACACTTGCAGCTAAATGCATTGAACTCGGTAGAGACATTTTTGAACATTTATTGTGAATGTATTGTTAAATTGTATGTACACTGTACAACTTCCTTAACACTGAGCTTTGTTTTTTCCGGTTTAACATGAATTCACGTGTGCTACGGTATTAATAAAAGCAGATTATCTGACACATTCATACAGTTTCAGTTAACGTTAGTACCATCATTTTTCCAAAATTAAATTCGCTACAACTTCTGTTGACAACTTTGTGCAATTGTCTGGAATTAAAAAAAAAAAAAACTGGGCCAAGTAGTTAATAAATCAAGAACTTTACGAAATTACGTCTTTGCTTCTCTTGATGTTCTGGAAAACTACTGCAGATACACATCTGGGACATGTTTTAGTAGGTTCACCAGTCCAATAACAACAAAATAAATGAAAATCGTGCTTTACTTTAACTTCATGCAGTTTTGCGATGCCTTCATATTAGCGAAGTTACTAAATTTCAGGCAAAATCTTTTATTAGCCCTAACTACGTAACTAAAAATTTGCGGACCTATGTTTATATGAACTTTTTTCTTTCGTTTTACTTGTAGAATAACATATTAAAATATTTGCATATCGTTGTGAATCATCTTGTATAGGCGTAACGTAGGAAAGATGCATGGAACAGAACGAATATGTAAGGTCCAATGTAAGAAAGGGAACTGGTCGACTTTGATTTACTGTGAGAATCATACAAAACTATACCACACCTACAAAGGAGACTGCGTACAGAACACCTGTGCGACCCGTTCTATCGTGCTGCTCGTGTGATACTGAAATGCTCCGTGAACTCAAATAGGAATCCATGGGGGGAAAACGAAGTTCTTGTCACGAAACACCAATGAGAAAGTTTAGAGAGTTGTCGTAGATAGACTGCTACCAACATACATCTCGCATAACGAGCGCGGGGACAAGATGAGAGAAATCGGTGCTCGTGTGGAAGCATATTGACATTTGTTTTCTACTATCTACATCTGCGAGTGGAACGGGAAAGGGAATAACTAATCGCAGCAATGGGTAACATCAACCTTGCAATGTATGGTGGCTTCCGGAGTATGTGTATGTAAATGCAGATGTATCATTTTTACCTCTTCCTTTCCCATTCGTGGCCGTGGTGGTCTATCTGGTAAAGCGCTATACTCCGGCCCTGGAGGTCCTGCGTTCTATCGCAGGCAGGAGTGGGGTCATGGGTTCAGTCCCAGGCAGTCCATTCATACTGTCATCAAATGAGTACCGGGGATTTTTCCCGGGGGTAGAAGTCGGCCAAAGCGATGGGCCCGCCACCCTTGCCCCCCTATGTCACGGCACTCGACCTGCAGCCAGGCTAATGACCCGGTCACGGTTTTGGGTCTTACCTTTTCCATTCGCAAATGGTCCAGAATAAAAAATAATGGTGCCCTGCTGTATGAGCAGAAATCTTTTAATTTTGGCGTCGTGGTCGTTACTCCAGGTTTATGTTGGAGGAATTAATGTATCTTCATGCACTTTGAAACTAGGGTTCTTGAAATTTTGCGAGTAATGAATAACTTCTTTCGTCTAACGTTCTTTGAGCATTTCTGCGATACTCTCACGCTGACTGAAACCAAAGTGCTTCTTTGAATCTCTTTTACCTCTTGTTGTTGTTGTTGTTGTTGTTGTGGTCTTCAGTCCTGAGACTGGTTTGATGCAGCTCTCCATGCTAATCTATCCTATGCAAGCTCCTTCATCTCCCAGTACCTACTGCAACCTACATCCTTCTGAATCTGCTTAGAGTATTCATCTCTTGGTCGCCCTCTACGATTTTTACCCTCCACGCTGCCCTCCAATACTAAATTGGTGAACCCTCGATGTCTCAGAACATGTCCTACCAACCGATCCCTTCTTCTAGTCAAGTTGTGCCACAAACTTCTCTCCTCTCCAATCCTATTCAATACCTCCTCATTAGTTACGTGATCTACCCACCTAATCTTCAACATTTTTCTGTAGCACCACATTTCGAAAGCTTCTATTCTCTTCTTGTCCAAACTATTTATTGTCCACGTTTCACTTCCATACATGGTTACACTCCATACAAATACCTTCAGAAATGACTTCCTGACACTTAAATCTATGCTCGATGTTAACAAATTTCTCTTCTTCAGAAACGCTTTCCTTGCCATTGCCAGTCTACATTTGATATCCTCTCTACTTCGACCATCATCAGTTATTTTGCTCCCCAAATAGCAAAACTCATTTACTACTTTAAGTGTCTCATTTTCTAATCTAATTCCCTCAGCATCACCCGACTTAATTAGACTACATTCCATAATCCTCGTTTTGCTTTTGTTGATGTTCATCTTATATCCTCCCTTCAAGACACTATCCATTCCGTTCAACTGCTCTTCCAAGTCCTTTGCTGTCTCTGACAAAATTACAATGTCATCGGCGAACCTCAAAATTTTTACTTCTTCTCCATGGATTTTAATTCCTACTCCGAATTTTTCTTTTGTTTCCTTCACTGCTTGCTCAATATACAGATTGAATAACATCGGGGAGAGGCTACAACCCTGTCTCACCCCCTTCCCAACCAGTGCTTCCCTTTCATGTCCCTCGACTCTTATAACTGCCATCTGGTTTCTGTACAAATTGTAAATAGCCTTTCGCTCCCTGTATTTTACCCCTGCCACCTGTAGAATTTGAAAGAGGGTATTCCAGTCAACATTGTCAAAATCTTTCTTTAAGTCTACAAATGCTAGAAACGTAGGTTTGCCTTTCCTTAATCTTTCTTCTAAGATAAGTCGTAAGGTCAGTATTGCCTCACGTGTTCCAACATTTCTACGGAATCCAAACTGATCTTCCCCGAAGTCGGCTTCTACCAGTTTTTCCATTCGTCTGTAAATAATTTGCGTTAGTATTTTGCAGCTGTGACTTATTAAACTGATAGTTCGGTAATTTTCACATCTGTCAACACCTGCTTTCTTTGGGATTGGAATTATTATATTCTTCTTGAAGTCTGAGGGTATTTCGCCTGTCTCGTACATCTTGCTCACTAGATGGTAGAGTTTTGTCAGGACTGGCTCTCCCAAGGCCGTCAGTAGTTCTAATGGAATGTTGTCTACTCCCGGGGCCTTGTTTCGACTTAGGTCTTTCAGTGCTCTGTCAAACTCTTCACGCAGTATCGTAACTCCCATTTCATCT
This sequence comes from Schistocerca americana, assembly GCF_021461395.2. Lineage (NCBI taxonomy): Eukaryota > Metazoa > Arthropoda > Insecta > Orthoptera > Acrididae > Schistocerca > Schistocerca americana. The sequence goes on along the minus strand of NC_060120.1, from coordinate 378,174,521 downwards.
TCATCTACATTCTCTTCCATTTCCATAATATTGTCCTCAAGATCATCGCCCTTGTATAGACCCTCTATATACTCCTTCCATCTTTCTGCCTTCCCTTCTTTGCTTAGAACTGGGTTTCCATCTGAGCTCTTGATATTCATACAAGTGGCTCTCTTTTCTCCAAAGGTCTCTTTAATTTTCCTGTAGGCTGTATCTATCTTACCCCTAGTGAGATAAGCCTCTACATCCCTACATTTGTCCTCTAGCCACCCCTGCTTAGCCATTTTGCACTTCCTGTCGATCTCATTTTTGAGACGTTTGTATTCCTTTTTGCCTGCTTCATTTACTGCATTTTTATATTTTCTCCTTTTATCAATTAAATTCAGTATATCTTCTGTTACCCAAGGATTTCGACTAGCCCTCGTCTTTTTACCTACTTGATCCTCTGCTGCCTTCACTACTTCATCCCTCAGAGATACCCATTCGTCTTCTACTGTATTTCTTTCCCCCATTCCTGTAAATTGTACCCTTATGCTGTCCCTGAAACTCTGTACAACCTCTGGTTTAGTCAATTTATCCAAGTTCCATCTACATAAATTCCCACCTTTTTGCAATTTCTTCAGTTTTAATTTACAATTCATAACCAATAGATTGTGGTCAGAGTCCACATCTGCCCCTGGAAATGTCCTACAATTTAAAACCTGGTTCCTAAATCTCTGTCTTACCATTATACAATCTATCTGGTACCTTTTAGTATCTCCAGGATTCTTCCATGTATACAACCTTCTTTTATGATTCTTGAACCAAGTGTTAGCTATGATTAAGTGATGCTCTGTGCAAAATTCTACCAGACGGCTTCCTCTTTCATTTCTTAGCCCCAATCCGTATTCACCTACTATGTTTCCTTCTCTCCTTTATCCTACTGTCGAATTCCAGTCCCCCATGACTATTAAATTTTCGTCTCCCTTCACTACCTGAATAATTTCTTTTATCTCATCATACATTTCTTCAATTTCTTCGTCATCTGCAGAGCTAGTTGGCATATGAACTTGTACTACTGTAGTAGGCATGAGTTTCGTGTCTATCTTGGCCACTATAACACGTTCACTAAGCTGTTTGTAGTAGCTTACCCGCACTCCTATTTTTTTATTCATTATTAAACCTACTTCTGCATTACCCCTATTTGATTTTGTATTTATAACCCTGTATTCACCAGACCAGAAGTCTTGTTCCTCCTGCCACCGAACTTCACTAATTCCCACTATATCTAACTTTAACCTATCCATTTCCCTTTTTAAATTTTCTAATCTACCTGCCCGGTTAAGGGATCTGACATTCCACGCTCCGATCCGTAGAACGCCAGTTTTGGTTGGTTTTGGGGGAAGAGACCAAACAGCGAGGTCATCGGTCTCATCTCGATTAGGGAAGGACAGGGAAGGAAGTCGGCCGTGCCCTGTCAGAGGAACCATCCCGGCATTTGCCTGGAGCGGTGTAGGGAAATCACGGAAAACCTAAATCAGGGTGGCCGGACGCGGGATTGAACCGTCGTCCTCCCGAATGCGAGTCCAGTGTGCTAACCACTGCGCCACCTCGCTCGGTGAGAACGCCAGTTTTTTTTTTTTCCTGATAACGACGTCCTCTTGAGTAGCCCCCGCCAGAGATCCGAATGGGGGACTATTTTACCTCCGGAATTTTTAGCAAAGAGGACGCCATCATCATTTAACCATACAGTAAAGCTGCATGCCCTCGGGAAAAATTACGGCTGTAGTTTCCCCTTGCTTTCAGCCGTTCGCAGTACCACAACAGCAAGGCCGTTTTGGTTACTGTTACAAGGCCAGATCAGTCAATCATCCAGACTGTTGCCCCTGCAACTACTGAAAAGGCTGCTGCCCCTCTTCAGGAACCACACGTTTGTCTGGCCTCTCAACAGATACCCCTCCGTTGTGGTTGCACCTACGGTACGGGTATCTGTATCGTTGAGGCACGCAAGCCTCCCCACCAACGGCAAGGTCCGTGGTTCATGGGGGATTTTACCTCTTAGGTTAAACTAACTTGATAACGGTCCTAGACTGACGACAGTACTCAATAATTGCTGGAACGAGTATTGTGTACGTGGCTTCTTTCATGTGTGAATTGCGCTTTCTTACGATTCTTCGAATAAATCTGAGTCGTGCATGTGGTTTCACCACTGGTAAATTACATGGTGTTAAATACTCTGAACTGAAGCTCCTGTCGGCCTGCAGGATGAACCCGAACTCCATCGACAAATTTTCTGAGGTTGTTCAGGGATGCATTCTGATTACTTTGATATAAGGGAACAGTGGTCTTCCGCAGCTCCTTGGAGAGGGGTTACGTTTAGTTTGATTTTTACCCCCATTTATCTTTGTATCTGTATTGTACTGAAAAATATCTGTACAGCAGAACAGATGTTGGCGATATGAACTGTGAGTCTTATTTCTAAATAAACATTTTCCGTACGGTCATAGTTCTTGCCGTTGATAACAGTGAAGCCCAATTTAATTTCTGCCGTTAAGCTTGCATTCAGTAATGCCGTTATTATCTCGGATTTGTTTTCCCACCAGTGTTAGTTAATTGTACGGTGACTGTGATACGCAGCAGTGTGGATAGGTTGTCTGGTTAAGAAATAACCGATTAGCAACTAGCGTATGCGTTCATTGAATGCATTGGAAGATCAGCACAACGATGCTATGCTCAAAAGTTCCCACAGCTACATAACACACACCAGCCTGGTATTCACCTAGAAGGACGTGGGAAACTTCCTATAAACCACATGCAGGCTGGCCGGCACGCCGACCCTCGTTGTTAATTCGCCGGGTGGATTCGATCCGGTGTCGCCGCGTCTTCTCGTGCCCCAGAATCGGAATTTTAATGCATTCTACTTAAAGTGAAACTAACATGGAAGTGTGTCTTTGTCACTTCATTAGGTATGTGACATGGTTGTGGGGTCCCGTACGGCAAAACGAACAATGTAACAATATTTACGACCCCTCGAGTACTAGTCGCGTGACGCCGTTGAGACCCTGTACAGCGTTGAGCATGGCCATGTACCCGTCGATCCCGTATTCGGCAGACGCTCGGTGGATGTCGACAAATGGGAGCAGAAATGTCGCGGAACGAGAAACCACGGTCTCGATTGGAAACTGTTCTGTCACTGTCGACAGAAAGTTTCTCCTTCCTACACAGGAACAACCAACATTCAATGGATATTTCCAAATGAGAAACGCGTTAGCTAATCTTTGGTTATCCTCCTCAGTCGTGACTTTATGTTTTATGGATGGAAGGTTTTATTGGTTCTCAGTGCACTGTCGTAGAACAAATCAGATTAAAATCTAAATTTTAAAAAACCTAGAGTAGTTCCCAAAATTTTAGAATACGTTCAAAATTAATACTATTCATTTACTTTATTTATTTCTCTGGCGCCATCATGGCCGTGCTAAGTCTTGTTACACTTGGCAGTGACCTCTCCTTTCTTTGAAGCCTAGATTTCCTTCATGCTTTGTGAGTGGGCTTGCTTAGGCTCCTTCATCCAAGAGGCACCTGCGTGTTCTGTTAGATTGTTCGTCTCGGTGTAGCCCGTTCCTTGTTGCGGAAGAGATCCTTGTTACAGGCTTCTTCAGGTTTGCTTTGTAGGAGTTTCAGGTCTTCTGTAGTATTTCTAAACCATGGCATTCTGGTTTTTGGATTTGAATAAAAAGTGGAAAAACATATTGTTCATCTTGGTTCCGTCAATTCGCTTGAGGTGATCGTACAGTTGTAGAGTTTTTTACGGACTATGCCTAAAATTTTATGTCATTTGTCGTAGACTTCCTTGTTGGAACACTCTGGACAGTCAGTATTAAACACCTCGAAGGTTTGGAAACAGTGTCATTGGAAATGTGAATGTGTACTCGTAGGTCGTTGGCGAATGTAGTCCCAGAGCTACATCCAAGAAAGACCTCACTGTATTGTGATGAAATAAAAAGTCGCTTATTGCATAGTGTAGGGTATATTAACTACACCACGTTCTAGGCCCATTCTAGTCCAAATTTACTAAAAACTAGCAGAGATTATCCTCATTTCTCGAAGATATGTTGACACTGCCATAACGTTTTTTTAATCGCATGCTGCCATCTACTGGGAGCATGGAGAAACTAAAAAATGTAACGTTCTCAAAGCACATGGTATTAAGTACCGGATGGTTGTAATTAAACTTTCGCTACTTTTGTTAGTGTAGTAGCCGGCCGGAGTGACCGAGCGGTTCTAGGCGCTTCAGTCTGGGCCCGCGCGACCGCTGCGGTCGCAGGTTCGAATCCTGCCTCGGGCATGGATGTGTGTGATGTCCTTATGTTAGTTACGTTTAAGTAGTTCTAAGTTCTAGGGGACTGATGACCTCAGAAGTTAAGTCCCAGTGCTCAGAGCCATTTGAACCATTTAGTGTAGTAGAAAAACATTATAGGAATGATGTTTACATTGCGCACTGTAGGATTTTTATTGTTTGTAAATTTAGAGTCATGACTTGCCGTTACGTGCCGGTACTGGTACGGCGATGTAGGGTTGAAACACAAGCTTCAGTCTGCTTTATAGTCAACATTGATCTGGACAAAGTGGGAACTGCTCATGGGAGAGGCCGACTGCCAATTGCACCACAGATTGTTGAAGAAGTTACTGTTGCCAAAATTGAACATGGTGGACGCAGTGTGCCATATACAAGCAGTGTCACTACAGCTGGAAACTCTAATTTCTGCATCTACATTTATACTCGGCAAGCCACCCAACAGTGTGTGGCGGAGGGTACTTTACGTGCCGCTGTCATTACCTCCCTTTCCTGTTACAGTCGCGTATGGTTCACAGGAAGAAAGACTGCCGGAAAACCTCCGTGCGCGCTCGAATCTCTCTAATTTTACATTCGTGATCTCCTCGGGAGGTATAAGTAGGGGGAAGCAATATATTCGATACCTCGTCCAGAAACGCACCATCTCGAAACCTGGACAGCAAGCTACACCGCGATGCAGAGCGCCTCTCTTGTACAGTCTGACACTTGAGTTTGCTAAACATCTCCGTAACGCTGTCACGCTTACGAAATAACCCTGTGACGAAACGCGCCGCTCTTCTTAGGATCTTCTCTATCTCCTCTGTCAACCAGACCTGGTACGGCTACTGTTCGAAAAGTGCTCCGAACAGTTGTGAAATAGTGTTTCTAGTGCGGCTCCCAGCTGTCATGCATGCAGATGGTCGTTACATTGAGCAACTTTTGTAACCTGGAACGTAAACATAGTACGCAATTAAAAAATGTTACGCTGTCATGGAAATTAAAATGTGCTTCTTTCAGTGATTTATTCATATTTGTCTTTTGCATGTCCTTACAAATGTTTCCACAAAGTTACATTCTCCTACGAGCACTCGTTTGTCATAGTGTCCCTCTCGAGTAGCGAATGTTTAATTATAACGACCCTGTATGTGCCAAAATCAAGCACAGCGAGTTCTGTTCGTTACTTGCGCTAGGGGGGAAAAACCACCTTGGAACCTTGGATGTAGCGTAATGTGCTAGGTGAGGGCTTGAAGAGGCTGTATATAGAATGTGGGTGGCGTGACTCCTATGTACTGTGAACGCTTGCGCTGAAATGCTTTAATGCCATGCGGTGTGTTCATGTTTAGTACTGGTGAAAACACAACATTGCGAGAACTAGTCCTAAGTGCCTTGAAGTCATCCGGTAGTAGTGTGATTGCGGCTACCGGTACGTAGATGTCCGCTTTTGACCGTGTAGTGTGGAGTGGCCGGCACACACGTGCCCCATCGCGGCCCGCCCCCACTGCTGCCCCCGGCCGGCGCGTCGCATTGCGGCCGCTCCGCCGAAATGTGCGCCAAGGGGGCCGTGCGCTGTGTGTGCTGGAGCCAGTTTGGCTGCGCGTGTCCGCCAACTCAACCACAGCAGAGCGCAGCGCAGCGCAGCACGCCGCTGCAGACTGCCGTGCTGCACTCGGCCCCTGGCATCTCCACTGTCTACTGGAGATGGGCGAACTCTTCCACCTTTATCAACTACACTACTGGACATTAAAATTAATACACCAAGAGGAAATACAGATGATAAACGGGTATTCATTGGACAAATATATTATACTAGAACTGACATGTGATCATATTTTCACGCAATTCGGGTGCATAGATCCTGAGAAATCAGTACCCAGAACAACCACCTCTGGCCGTAATAACGGCCTTGATACGCCTCGGCATTGAGTCAAACAGAGCTTGGATGACGTGTACAGGTACAGCTGCCCATGCAGCTTCAACACGATACCACAGTTCATCAAGAGTAGTGACTGGCGTATTGTGACGAGCCAGTTACTCGGCCACCATTGACCAAACGTCGAACATTTCCTGTATCCAGAAAGGCCCGTACAGGACCTGCAACACGCGGTCGTGCAATATTCTGCTGAAATGTACGGATTCGAAGGGATCGAGTGAAGGGTAGAGCCACGGGTCGTAACACATCTGAAATGTAACGTCCACTGTTGAAAGTGCCGTCAATGCGAACAAGAGCTGACCGAGACGCGTAACCAATGGCACCCCATACCATCATCCCGGGTGATACGCCAGTATGGCGATGACGAATACACGCTTCCAATGTGCGTTCACCGCGATGTCGCCAAACACGGATGCGACCATCATGATCCTGTAAATAGAACCTGGATTCATCGGAAAAAATGACGTTTTGCCATTCGTGCACCCAGGTTCGTCTTTGAGTACACCATCGCAGGCGCTCCTGTCTGTGATGCAGCGTCAAGGGTAACCGCAGCCATGGTCTCAGAGCTGATAGTCCATGCTGCTGCAAACGTCGTCGAACTGTACCTGCAGGTGGTTGTTGTCATGAATACGTCCCCATCTGTTGACTCAGGGATCGAGACGTGGCTGCACGATCCGTTACACCCATGCGGATAAGATGCCTGTCATCTCGACTGCTAGTGATACGAGGCCGTTGGGATCCAGCACGGCGTTCCGTATTACCCTCCTGAACCCACCGATTCCATATTCTGCTAACAGTCATTGGATCTCGACCAACGCGAGCAGCAATGTCGCGATACGATAAACCACAATGGCGATAGGTTACAATCCGACCTTTATCAAAGTCGGATACGTAATGGTACGCATTTCTTCTCCTTACACGAGGCATCACAACAACGTTCCACCAGGCAACGCCGGTCAACTGCTGTTTGTGTATGAGAAATCGGTTGGAAACTTTCCTCATGTCAGCACGTTGTAGGTGTCGCCACCGGTGCCAACCTTGTGTCAATGCTCTGAAAAGTTAATCATTTGCGTATCACATCATCTTCTTCCTGTCGGTTAAATTTCGCATCCGTAGCACGTCATCTTCGTGGTGTAGCAATTTTAATGGCCAGTAGTGTAGTTCACCCTTGCGCTGTCGTTTTTGGGACCTGTTCGTTTCCACTCATTCAGCGTTCCTTTTTTTTATCTACACCGTTTGTCAAAATGAAATGTCCAGAAGGGGAGAAGGAAACGAAATGAAACTTCACGGGTTGAGAGGGTATTTGAGGTTACTTCAGTGATTACAAAATCGAAGCAAATTTACAAAATGGCTCTGAACACTATGGGACTTAACATCAGAGGTCATCAGTCCCCTAGAACTTAGAACTACTTAAACCTAACTAACCTAAGGACATCACACACATCCATGCCCGAGGCAGGATTCGAACGTGCGACCGTAGTGGTCGCGCGGTTCCAGACTGAAGCGCCTAGAACCGCTCGGCCACACCGGCCGGGAAAAAAAAACTTGTCTGTATAACCACATTTATGAGTGTGACGTTGCACCCTGTCTGGCCTGGATTCGTGCAATGATTTGGTTAAAAAGGGTCTGATGAGACCGTAGTACCCTCTCCTTAAACAAGTTGGCCTACAAATGTTGTAAGTACATTAAATGTATTCACAATTGGGAATAAGGGCAACCATTAGCTGTAGAATCGAATGACGACAATGAAAATTTGTACTGGACCGGAACGCATGGTTGATGACATATGGAAGTTTCTATGAATATGAAGATGATATCTGTTCTTTCGGACATGTCCGAAAGAACAAATACCATCTTCATATAATTAAGGCTAACCAGCCATTGACCTTCTTCTGTGCTGGATGCACACGCATTGCCCGAACTCTTACGGGACTCGGTAAGATTTTCTGCCGCGAGTAATGAGTGTAATGGGCAGGGGCACTACGAATGTAGTGTGTGGACATTAAGTTGGGAATGTGGGTCTCACGGAGAGTGTGCAAGGGATAAAGCCCTGCAGTCGCACTATCCTCTGTGCCCTCGGTGGCTCAGATGGATGGAGCGTCTGCTATGTAAGCAGTAGGTCCCGGGTTCGAGTCCCGGTCGGGACACACATTTTCAACTGTCCCCGTTGATGTACACTTCTGGCCATTAAAATTGCTACACCACAAATATGACGTGCTACAGACGCGAAATTTAACCGACAGGAAGAAGATGCTGTGATATGCAAATGAGTAGCTTTTCAGAGCATTCACACAAGGTTGGCACCGGTGGCGACACCTACAACGTGCTGACATGGGGAAAGTTTCCAACCGATTTCCCATACACAAACAGCAGTTGACCGGCGTTATCTGGTGAAACGTTGTTGTGATGCCTCGTGTAAGGAGGAGAAATGCGTACCATCACGTTTCCGACTTTGATAAATGTCGGACTGTAGCCTATCGCGATAGCGGTTTATCGTATCGCGACATTGCTGCTCGCGTTGGTCGAGATCCAATGACTGTTAGCAGAATATGGAATCGGTGGGTTCAGGATGGTATTACGGAACGCCGTGCTGGATCCCAACGGCCTCGTATCACTAGCAGTCGAGATGACAGGCATCTTGTCCGCATGGCTGTAACGGATCGTGCAGCCACGTCTCGATCCCTGAGTCAACAGATGGGAACGTTTGCAAGACAACAACCATCTGCACGAACAGTTCGACGACATTTGCAGCAGTATGGACATCAGCTCGGAGACCATGGCTGCGATTACCCTTGACGCTGCATCACAGACAGGAGCGCCTGCGATGGTGCACTGAACGACGAACCTGGGTGCACGAATGGCAAAACGTCATTTTTTGGGATGAATCCAGGTTCTGTTTACAGAATCATGATGGTCGCATCCGTGTTTGGCGACATCGCGGTGAACGCACATTGGAAGTGTGTATGCGTCATCGCCATACTGGCGTATCACCCGGCGTGATGGTATGGGGTGCCATTGGTTACACGTCTCGGTCACCTCTTGTTCGCGTTGACGGCACTTTGAACAGTGAACGTTACATTTCAGATGTGTTACGACCCGTGGCTCTACCCTTCATTCGATCCCTGCGAAACCCTACATTTCAGCTGGATAATAGACGACCGCATGTTGCAGGTCCTGTACCGGCCTTTCTGCATACATAAAATGTTCGACTTATGCCTTGGCCAGCCCATTCTCCAGATCTCTCACCAATTGAAAACGTCTGGTCAATGTTGGCCGAGCAACAGGCTCATTTGTGAAGAGTTTAGGATATTCTTGACGCACAATACGGCGATCCTGCCTCGTTGTAGTCAGACGTAGTCGACCGGAACGTTGACGATGAGTATTCCTGCACTCACATTGCCATGGTGTCCGACATCGGAACACTGTCACATCCGAATGCCCCAAAAAATTGGGTATTGCACGAGTGGACCAGCAGACCCACAACAGGCCCCTTTTCAAACCCTGTCAGTTGTCGATATGGTGTCTCACACGAGTACATGGCATCTCCATGTCTTTCTCAGTGATCCTCAGACCCCATATATACCCTACCAGGTTTAACAACAAAACTAAACACGGATAACACTAATGCAATCTGGCCGCCGTTCGATCTGTCACAGTGAGTTGTAACTCGTAATGGCTTGCACACCCACCAATGGTGTGTACTTGTATTTAGTTACATTGACAGCCGACTAGGTAGTTCACGGTTGTTGTCCGACTGTGTGATTGTGTAACGCTGTATGGGTTTTAAAAATGCCAGTATGAAAAATCAGAAGTACTGTACCCGATAAGAAAATACACAGGAGCTCGATGATGAGGGGAGAAAGCGGGGCGGGGAAGAGGGGGTGTGTGTGTGTGTGTGTGTATAAAACTCATATTGGTTTCGCAGTGATTGGCGATATAGTTTGCGCTGTGAATGGTTTTCGGTACACTTGCTTCTAGTCAGTGTCCATTGGATGGTCTGCCTTCCGCCTTACTTCAAACTGATACTTAATTGATACGCCTGTGAGCGTGGCGGGTCAGAATGCAAGCTCGGTTTTGCGAAGATAAATTTGCTTCTAGTGTAGCTGCAACGCCCGCCCCCCTCTCTCTACCTTCCACACACTACTGATTCGCTGACGCATTCATGGCGTATAACAGCTACGTTATTATAGCAGAAAATAAAAAAAAAACAATAAAATGCTTCTATCGAAAACATTTTCTGTCATGGCATATATCCCATTCCAATAAAAAGCAACTACACATAGACAATAAAACAGTTGTCATTTCAAAAATTTAAATATGTGGATATGTTTAGTATATACGACGCATTCCGCTAGGGTAAGAAATTTTCGAGGTTCTAACTAAGAAATTTGGTGACCGGAGTTAACAGAACTGAAATTAATATGGACTCCAGGTAGTCCGATTACCTTTTAATTTCTTCATAGAATTAACAACTGTGCCTCAGAAAGTGAGAGTACTGTTTTGAGAAATTTATTTAACTTCATTTAAAAAAATTTTTACAACTCATATGCCGTTGACAATTTTTTTTGTGAAAGTTAAAATGGAAATTATGGGTACTTTTTTCTCAAGAATACGGAGTAGCACATCGAAAAGAGAGTCCCTGCGAATCGGAACATTTTACACAGAGGTTAAAGATAAGTTCTAAATTTCAGTTTATCCATGATAAATGGTACAAATTGCTTCCACGCGAAACATTTGGGGAGTGGTGGGGGATACGAAAACACTACTAAATTTATGTGCTAAAATTTAACACTGTTGCAGGAAACACTTCGCATCTGATATATGGCATATTTTCGGAATAGTGCACATAATTTCAACACTTTCGTGGTGCTATCCGCTAGGAACTTCAGGAATCAGCCACACACATACCGAGTTTGTGAGTAAAGGATACAGGATGAATTCTGGCGTCAGTACAGCATTACGCTACAATATAGTGTGCCACATAGGAACACAAGTGCTGCGTACCGACTGAGGTGTTCACTGAACTGCTAGCATGGAATGCATGTGAAACAGAGTGATCGTTTTTCCTTTACAGAGACAATTTTCTTAATGATCGGATGCACTCGTAATAAAAATTGGATATCGTGATGATTAATTGTCCGTTAGTAGTAACAACGCATATCAAGCAGAGAAACCTTCAGAGCGAAGCATAATGCAAGAGCCTCTGTTGCTTTTGTTTAGTGGCATGTGTTTCATAGTTACTGTGTTCTGAGAAAGTATTGTTTGAACACGTTTCCGTGTTGTAAAATTGATTACTAGAGTACTGGACCTAGTTAAGGGGTCATTGATGAACATTATAATTTTATACAGTCCGCCTCCGGTAGCTGAGTGGCAGCGCGACAGAATGTCAATCCTAAGGAGCCGGGTTCGATTCCCGGCTGGGTCGGAGATTTTCTTCGCTCAGGGACTGGGTGTTGTGTTCTCCTAATCATCATCATTTCATCACCTTCGACGCGCAAGTCGCCGCAGTGGCGTCAAATCGGAAGACCTGCACCCGGTGAACGGTCTACCCGACGGGAGGCCCTAGTCACACGACATTTATTATTTTATTTTATAAACAAGCGACACCTTCTCAATGTTTTTTAAAAGTAACGATTAAGAAATTCAGTGATGTTGTCAGAAACGTAATACATGAAACCAAGGTAGCGGTGAGAAGGCTCCCAAACTATGTATGAGCAGCCTTATAAATTAGGATGGTGTTTCATTATAATTTAAGCCTGTATTCTTTTAATTAAATACTATATCCAGAAAGTGTTGTAGTGAACCCTTACAGATTCCAGCTGTACAGAGTAATATGAACTCTCTCCTTCGGTTGCAGCTCATACATGTAGATTACGTAATTGTTTATAAAATGGGTTCTTGATAGGGTTTTAGCGTGTTCTAAGTTGGTTACTCATAACGTTGATAAGAGATTGCACATGGTTATAACGAAGGAAATTCCACTATCAGATTGACAGGACGGTTTGATGACTACTTCTCTCATTAAAAGTTGCTTGTATTGCACGAAAGTTTCAGTTTCAAGTGATGCAAACCACACGGAATAATCACAAAAGAAGCCATTTTAATTTCACAGATCTGAAAGATGCCTCTTAAGAGAAGATACCAATTAGGGGTACTAGAGGCAGAGACAGCAGGCTTCCAGTTTGTCGGGAAGTATATTGATTTTCATAAAAATGACACCGAGATGGAGGAACAACATCATAGAAAAGTGATTACCTCTTTTGTGTGTACAAAAGCTTGTAGGAAAACGTTTTATATGCATTGGTAAAGCAATGGCGCGCATTTTAGAAGAATACATCAGCTTAATATTAGTCAATATATTCCAAAGTGACAAACTCAACAGTAAAACTTGAGAAGTAAAAATAGAGACACTCAATAACAACATGTACGAGGTCGTTTGAAGCGCAAATACGTGTAGGTTCTTTAAGTGAAGTAGCTCTGCAATTAAACAGTGTGAATCGGAGACTATCCTATGCACATGTTAGAGAATAAAAACTATGAACTGAAGATAACTAGCAAAATTCCAGATGTACGTGGTAAAAACACTCTTTCGAGGCAACGCAGCCTTCTTAACATATATCACCATTTTTGTTGCTGCTTTGAGAAGCCGTATTCCTCATGCTAATGCGTGTTTTTTCTAATGTAGGTGACTGGCGCTGCCACGACTAATAATTGTTGTCTGCTATTGCACGTGCTAGAAAAGAGCCGCTACTGTATTCTCATCCGTTTCCCAAGTATAGGTGAGTACAGTATTACATTATGTCTATACTATGCAAATCACTGCAACGGAGCTCACGTTGCGGAATACTGTGTATTAAGTGTTCCTCCATTCCATACACGGATGTATCTTGTAAAGTATTGTTACTGGTATTCACCGTCTCTTCTAGGTTACCACCATGAAAAACTGTTCTAGTAATTTTCTAAGCTTTCCCAAGATTAACTCAGTCGAATAATATATTGTTTCATGTGCGAAACTGCTGCCTTTCCACACAACTATACAGAGAGAGAAAAAAATCCGGATAAGTAAGAATAGCACTCACGCACCGAGGGTTCCATACAAACTTAACTTTGTGGATAGATAGTTCATCCATCTCTGGAATCTAGAATTTCAACGTTCTTTGCCTGTTATCTATGCGATATTGGCAAGGTATCAAAATATGTGACATAAATGGCAATATCTTTTGATTGCGTCGATGTAGAAACTTAAATGTTTTCCACCGCCAAGGACCATAGCCAAAGTGTGCAATATAAATTTCAGCTTGATACGTCTGCTTGTTCCTGAGAGAAGGGTCTTAACAGACAGACAGACAACCAGTCGCCTAACATGACAAAAAATATTTGTTTCGCGTGATATAATTACAGATAAACAGTTTTATAATTTTTCCCTTGCTTCTACCGTGGAACCTTGTTTCCTGCAAAATTTCGTGATTCTAGGTTAATGCGGAGTACCCTATGGGTTTTGATGAGTGAGTTTTCGGATATCAAAATGCATAATTAATCGTATATTATGACTGCATTGGCTTAGAAGGTTAAATGTCTTAAGTCGCAAAGGGAAAGTAAACCTTAACATGTAACGTAAATTTCAATTTCATACGTCTTCCTGCTCCTGAGAAAAAGGGGTCTTAACAACGGACAGACAGAGGGATAGCAAATTCAAAAAAGGTTTTTTTTTCTTTTGATGTTATTACAAATTAACGATTTTAGAATCTCTTCCTGTACTTGTACTTCGGTACCTAGCTTCTTGCGAAATTTCGTGATTGTAGGTCAACGGGAAGTACCCTATAGATTTTGATGAGTGGGTTTGTGAGTATTTCATTGACATACAACTGTAAATTTTTTACACCGGCGAGGAAGACCTTAGTATTTGATATAAATTTCAATTTTATACGTCTACCCGATCCTGAGAAAAAGGTTTCTGAACCGTCGCACTAACTGACTGACAGACCGACAGACGGACAACAAAGCGAATGTATAAGGGTTCCGTTTTTACCATTCGACTTACGGAACCCTATGAAAAGGCACGAACTCACATAATCATCATTTGATTACAGGATCACATAAATAAACTCTAGCGAACAAAACTTTGGTACCGTGGACTTTCCGACCATAACTTTGCAATCAGTAACGTCATGGTGTTTTCGACCATAAATGTTTTAGCCGTGGGTTTGTTGACCGTCGAAGGAAGCTGCAACAGTGGCGGAAGCTCTGGTCGGAAACGCAATGGTACAAAACGTTGGTCAGAAGAGCCACGGGTGCCTGCTGCACCTGCAGAAGGGTCGGGAACGCCGTCGTCGGAAAATCCACCGAGCCAAACTTTTGCCGTGTTTTGGATCAAGAAAGGTGTTTAGTGCTGCAAGCGAAGGTGAAAATAGCCCAAAAATACCGATGCTGAATGCAGGAGTACCTAGAAAATGTGCCAACAGTGGACACTTCAGGATGTAAGGGGAAATCAAAAATGCTACCGTCACTGCCCATGTTGTAGCTGAAAGAAACGAAAGTCGAATGATAAAAGAAATATGCAATTTTTAATAGTAGTTTGCAAAGACACGTTTAAAACCTTTTAATAATTCGAAGCTACTGCGGACACAAGAGCCACACATAGGAAGAAAATACGAGTACAGGGTGTTCGACTATTGTAGAGGCGAGTAGAGGATAATGAAAAATGCAAGTAATGCTTATAAACATAGGTCCGGAAACCAGTGGTTTCCCTGAAACGACATATGCACAATGCAATCGTGGCAATGTTACAACACTGTTAATATCCAAGGCTACATTTATTTCGAAACACCACAAGTGAGGCGTGAATTACGAAATGGCAAGCTGCTATCGTTTGATTTTATCATCATTCCGGTTACATATGAGTACCGATAAATAGCGTTTCGACAACAAGTGTATAGGTCATGGTTCGCCAGTACCATGGCCTCCCAGGTTCTGCTACTTGAATAAGTTCGATATTTTTGTGGGGTTATTTAAGAGGCTTGGTGTATTACAGCCCATTAGATGGAGTCGATAAACTCGAGCAACCTTTTGTAGATCGTTATCAGTGCATTCTGATAACGCCTGGGTATTTAAATGTACAGGGACACCGATGAGAAAGCATACTGAAGCCTTCCTCCACATGAAAGGCGGCAATGTGGAGAACTTACTGTAACGTGTTGTCCCGAGTGCACATCTGATTATATTATAAGGCGTTCAAGCACTCAGCAGTCGTAATATATACTACGAGGTGCATTCAAGTTCTAAGGCCTCCGATTTTTTTTCTCCGGACTGGAAAGAGATAGAAACATGCGCATTGTTTTAAAATGAGGCCGCGTTCATTGTCAATACGTCCTAGAGATGGCAGCACCGTACGGCAGATGGAATTTTACCGCCAGCGGCGAGAATGAGAATTGTTTTAAATACTTAAAATGGCGACGTTTTCCTTATTTGAACAGCGTGCAATCATTCGTTTTCTGAATTTGCGTGGTGTGAAACCAATTGAAATTCATCGACAGTTGAAGGAGACAAGTGGTGATGGAGTTATGTATGTGTAAAAAGTGCGTTCGTGGGTGCGACAGTTTAATGAAGGCAGAACATCGTGTGACAACAAACCGAAACAACCTCGGCCTCGCACAAGCCGGTCTGACATGATCGAGAAAGTGGAGAGAATTGTTTTGGGGGATCGCCGAATGACTGTTGAACAGATCGCCTCCAGAGTTGGCATTTCTGTGGGTTCTGTGCACACAATCCTGCATGACGACCTGAAAATGCGAAAAGTGTCATCCAGGTGGGTGCCACGAATGCTGATGGACGTCCACATGGCTGCCCGTGTGGCATGTTGCCAAGCAATGCTGACGCGCAACGACAGCATGAATGGGACTTTCTTTTCGTCGGTTGTGACAATGAATGAGACGTGGATGCCATTTTTCAATCCAGAAACAAAGCGCCAGTCAGCTCAATGGATGCACACAGATTCACCGCCACCAAAAAAATTTTGGGTAACCGCCAGTGCTGAAAAAATGATAGTGTCCATGTTCTGGGACAGCAAGGGCGTAATCCTTACCCATTGCGTTCCAAAGGGCACTACGGTAACAGGTGCATCCTACGAAAATGTTTTGAAGAACAAATTCCTTCCTGCACTGCAACAAAAACGTCCGGGAAGGGCTGCGCGTGTGCCGTTTCACCAAGACAACGCATCCGCACATCGAGCTAACGTTACGCAACAGTTTCTTCGTGATAACAACTTTGAAGTGATTCCTCATGCTCCCTACTCATCTGACCTGGCTCCTAGTGACTTTTGGCTTTTTCCAACAACGAAAGACACTCTCTGTGGCCGCACATTCACCAGCCGTGCTGCTATTGCCTCAGCGATTTTCCAGTGGTCAAAACAGACTCCTAAAGAAGCCTTCGCCGCTGCCATGGAATCATGGCGTCAGCGTTGTGAAAAATGTGTACGTCTGCAGGGCGATTACGTCGAGAAGTAACGGCAGTTTCATCGATTTCGGGTGAGTAGTTAAGTAGAAAAAAAATCGGAGGCCTTAGAACTTGAATGCACCTCGTATACTGCAGTGCCTGTGTTGCTCAGAATTGTAATGCAAAGTGTGAGGTGACATGCTTTGGGGGGGGGGGGGGGGGCGGCGGATGTGAAGACTGCAGTTTCTGTAGTAAAAATCGCGGCAAAGTGGCAGTCGAGAATCTGGCGTGTTTTCTCCTAAGATGGGTGTGTCGGCAGTCTTGACAGCAGCAGAATCGTCCTAGTTTCGGCACTGACCGACAGATGGCGGTAATTTAAAATGAATACGCTCAGTTTGGCGTCTAACCACGTGACGGGGAAACTCAACGGTCGGCACGCTGGCTCATGGCGGGCTTCCTCTGGGCCGCTTTTAGCATAGAGCTAAAGTGAATGTATGATGTAGAAATAAATAAAAACCGATCCCAACGTGGCACAAAGGAGCTTGTAGGCTCATTTTAAAGCAGAAAAATGGCCGGTTGTGGTTATATAATAGCGCCTCCAGTCGCCTTGGTAGTTTTTGAATTATAATAAATTGAATATTTTACTAAGTCAGATTGTAAAGAATTGGACATCTTGGAGACGCATTGACAAAATTTTACGAACGATGTGTCAAATGAAAGGTCTGAATGAGTAGTATCAATATATCTATAAAACGTTTTTTATATATTTTATCAAATGAGGAGCCGGAATGCTGTTTTCGTGATTAAAAACGCAGAATTTTGATAAATAAAAAATAGGAACTATAAAGATAGCGGCAGTACGGAAAAATAGACATAAGGAAATAGGTAATACAATAATAATATCAGTTATTTATGCACTGGAAGTATTTCAAATAATGAAAAGTTCTATAAGAATATTTTCGTACCGCGAAGTCGTGTCGAACATTAATTCTGAACAACCGCTGGGGGACATAGCGGTTTCAGCTTGCAGTTGGAATTCGGATTGTGTTTGGTTTATTATTGTTTTTTCGAGAAGTATTCTCCACTCGGAACTTTGTTCATCTTGGGGTTTCAGCTATTTAAAAAGAAACATTAAGTGAATAATTGCTAAATGATTGTGATTAGTATTTGAGTGACGCTGTTTAACTAACTTGGTAAATATCTTAGGTCTAATCAATAACACTTAACAGTATTTCGGTCAAATCTGTCCTGAACAAGTCAAAATAAACTCCAGTTAGTTAAAACGGTGTTGTGTTCACTAAAAATTATTCCTGCCTGCTAACATGTGTTCTTATAAACTTGGCATTGATTTAAAATTACTGGGGATAGTGCAGCGTATGTGGTTGGCACCCCTCACACGTAACGTAGCCAATTTAGTTAATAAGTCCAACCACATTTTAGGGAACCCCAAGGGGATGCATGCTATGTAGGTGCTTGGGTGATAATTGTTCTTTTTTGTTTTTTCATGCAGAAGCACGTGGGGGCTCGAGCCATTTAGTTTTACTAGATGATTGACTTTGAACTAAAATTATTGTGATTACCCAGTGCGTTTCTCCCGGTCTCGCGCATACAGGAAAAAGCCGTAGCACGTCGCAAATGGTTTTCTCGATCCAGCAAAGTTCGCAAATGGGTATTTCTCGTCCGTAGTAGCTCTCATGTGTTCTTTCAGACATGAATGCATGCCCAAAGGAAAAGGAACTGCGGCAGGGTTCGAGTCCCGATCTGGCACAAATTTTGTTATCATTCCATTATACGGCCCATGGTTGTCCATATTCGCAAATTCGAATACACTTCATGTATTTCATAACGCAGTGCCTGTTCCTGTGGACATGCATGCCCCTCCGAAGGAGTATTGAATCATAATTCTGAACAACAGAGGCATTGCAATATCGTATTTATTCGCCGACACCATGCAAGCGCCTTTCATTTAAGATGTCTCCCCTGTGCGGGAATATACGTAATGAATGTACGAGTGCAGGCTGTAGACACATGGTTGACGGCATATGGAAGTTTGTGTGTGGCTGTAGAGAGTGCTCGGATAGCCTAGTCGTAAGGCGACCGTTCACGATAAGCGGAAAATACGTGTTCGAGACAGTTTTCATTGTCGTCATTCCATTGTAGAGTTGATGGTTGTCCACATTTGCAACTGGGAATACGTTTCATGTATATCACTCCTAATACATCGCACTGGGGAAACCATTGGTTTCCAGACCTTTGTTTATTAGAGCTTTTAGCTTATTGCTTTGTTCTCTACTCACCACTTTCGTTTGTCCTTAGAATAGTCAAACACCCTGTATGTGCTAATAGAATCGGTGTGCTCCCACAGTTTCAATCCAGTTGCATTACAACATAGATGCAGTTTGTTTGAATGATGGCCCCATGTTGATTACAGTGTCTTGCGTTTGTAGTTTTACGTAACTGATTCATACAGGGTTGTACGAAATAAATAAAACGATGACTACAAGTTGAGCCGATACAAATCTAGAGAGAACTAAACTTGTTTCGGATTAGACTACTTAGCTCTCCCTACACTGCCTAGTTATTGCTAAAATACGGAAATTTTATTTGGCATTTGGTGAAGTTAACTGTGCGGTGCCACAACATTTGTGGACATTGGAAATTTGCGGTAAGGTCTTATGGGACCAAACTGCTGAGGTCATCGGTCCATAAGCCTACTCACTACTCAATCTAACTTATGCTAAGGACAAAACACACACACACACACACACACACACACACACACACACACACACACATGCTCGAAGAAGGAATCGAACCTTCTACGGGGGTAGCCTCACGGACCGTGCAAGATGCCCTAGACCGCGTGGCTACCCCGCGCGGCAGCATCAGTGGTTCTTTCTTTTTGTCATCAATATTGAAATAATTGAAATGAATGTCAACATAGCTTCGTGAATTGCGTCACAACATTGGTTTTAGATTTTAATGATCACATTCTCCAACTGTCCGTTTAATGGGCTTAGTGTTGCAAAGTAGGAATGGTTGTAGCTTTCCGTGACAGTGCTGCATTTAATGACTAAATACGTTTTATCTTTCTTCACAGCCTCTTTGAACACGGTTTCAGTAAATGTCCATACTGTAACTTCTTGATGATATGATATACAATTTTGTTTACCACTTTCGTAATGTTTTTGACTCCTGCTGAGGAAGGACAAAATGATAAGTAGCTCTTCTTGTGTTATGCACGAGCTGTTGTTGGCTATCATGGGAGACATAGTATTGTAACGCTCCTGTTCAGTGTGTCAGGAAACGACCTACATGTACTCATTTCCACAGTACTTTCATCGCTACGACAATAGCCGCAAAGAAAGTGTTAAAAATATTCGCATTTCAGCACATTAACCGAAATCTTCCTCGAGTGGCTTATGTCGTTCATACTGGATAACAGCAAATGGGAAATTAATGCAAACCTACGTTAACACATTTTCTTAAAGAATCTGCAGGATATTTTGTTATCAAATGGTGACGTAGGTAAAACACTTGTGCGTGATATTGTAGCAGCGGGACTTTTCACTTGAGTTCACTTGGCTGGATTCATCTGGAAATGCCAGAAATCCCTTTGACTATACAACCAACGGTTTCTCCTTTCAACAACGAGAAAAAATATATTCCAAAGGAAAACGCGACGGCAGCAGCAAAATATAAACGTATTTGTTCTTATCGGTCACCTGCACAGCTCGTCACGTGTGAAAACAAATGCAGCCACCAGCTTTGACCTGACCCCGCTTAATACCACGTTGAGGGAGACGGCAGTCTGTTCCTGAAACGCTAATGAAAGCTGACGGACTTACACGTTGTGAATGAAATATCTAGTGATTGTGGCAAAGCGGCAGTTTAAAATAACATCGTCTGAGGTTTAGTAAACACGTTTCGCGCGCCCTTCTCGCACTTGCAGTGGCGCCCCGGTGCGCTCAGTGAGGCGTCTGTTGTGGAATTTAATCCATTTGAACATGGCGTTAAAAAATAAAAGAAAAAAAAATACCGAGAGGCGCGCAGGCGGAACACAAGCTGTAGCGAAAGTCCTGCAGCTGCCACGCGAGGGCACAATTAATCGTAACTACTATTTGTTGCAATGGGTCCCGAGAGATGTTTTATTATTGAGTGAATGGTACCGGTCGCCGCTTCACATTTACGACGCGATGCGTTTCAGCGAAATCTGGCCGCAAATTCGCCGTAACTGTTCAAACCGAAACAGTTTAAGCTTCTCTAACACTCGCACAGTCAACAGCTCGAACATTACAAGCAAAATTTCAAAGTTTAGAACGACGTTTATTGTGGCCTTCCCACTCACGTTACTATGACCATCTCCTAGAAGAAAGATCTAGTGTCAAGTAGGTAATAATGTACGTCACAATATACACTTCGACGATGTAAGTGTATAACGGAACTGATAGGCACAGTGCTCTTGTATCATACAAAAAGCAGTTCTGGTTGAAGCCGCCATGTGTTGCATTAAAAATTCCTACACTGAATCAAGAAAACTGTGAACTAGTTTGTGGTTAATGTTATTTGCAATTGCTTCTCTCTGAATGAAGGCAGTGTTTCTATAAATGAGCTCTTTGGCTAATGCATATCCGCTCCTCAGAGAAGTAATCAAAGGTAACATTTGTTGTCTACAATTTTCTGAATTAGCTGTTGCTTTAATAGTATCCACAACTCGCAGTAACTGGAATTTATATGTGGTGGTGGCTAACCTGATCACAATATAAATTCACTTGTTGCCGCACTGAATAGTTCATCCTTGGTCATTTTCCTTTTTATTTGTGTTGGAAGTACTAAACAAAACAGATGTTTAATACAAAGAGTATGAACTATACAAGGATAAGTTTGACATAACTGACAATTTAGAAACAAAGAATTTGGAACAGAAGGCTATAAAATACTACACAGAACATAAATGGACAAAATAAAGTATTTATACTATATAAAATATTTATACAAGTTGTGACCAGTGTTTGGCTACACTGGCGGCATTGCTTGTAGCGAGTACGAATCCCCATCCTGTTCACGAATCCGTATAGAGGCGGCATGTCATGAAGTGACCCGCACATTGAGTCTCTATCGTGCTCGGTGTCCCGTTTATTGAGGTTACCCTTGGAGCTTGCAACACCTGTGCGCAGTCTGTTTGACTTCCACATACACCATCTCACTGCGTGACCACGTAGCAATTCTTCAATTTTGATAGTTCGGATGAAATGTGAACTTCGTAGTTCAACCCTGACGTTTCCGGGGTCTGATTGAAGTGGAGCAGAAGACTGAAAGAAACTTTTCTTGACTTCGGACGAGAGTATGGCGGCTGATTTTCGTGAAGCAGATGGACTGAGAATTAACAGGTCTTTGCCACTTCACGTTTGAATCAGGCGGGGCTATACCTGCAAGCAAATACAACTTCTGCGCCGGGGATGGTTTCAAACAGTCTTCGGGTTTCATTCAGGGCCATAACGATTTTCTTTGCATGAGATGGTTTGTACCACACAGGGCAAGCAGAGTAGCAGAGTATTACGGCAGTTGTCCTTACTGTCTGAGCCGCGTGGTCTGGGGCGCCTTGCCATGGTTCGCGCGGCTCCCCCCGTCGGAGGTTCGAGTCCTTCCTCGGGCATGGGTGTGTGTGTTGTGCTTACCATAAGTTAGTTTAAATTAGTTTAAGTAGTGTGTAAGTCTAGGGACCGATGACCTCTACAGTTTGGTCCCTTAGAAATTCACACACATTTGAACATTTGAAAAAAAAAAGAACGTTAAACGCTACTCTAGAGTCCATAATGCTGTATATAATACTCACATGGGACTTTAGCCCTGAGTAAATCTAATATCAAGCGTGGTTTAAATATTGTTTATGTTTTATGTCACTCTCATATTTCCTTCAAAGTGATAGCAATATTCAGACACTGTGGTGCACAAAGAAATCAGACTTGGTGTTATCACCAGATGAAATTACTTTACAATCATCCAGCCATAACTGTGAGTTCTTTGATTGCTGTGCTTTATTACATGGATGAATGAAAATATTTAGTTAACTCGAAACAATACTTTGTCGCAGGAGTGCTTGACAATTTACATCTTTCACTGAGTATTAACAAACTGTTCTCTTGAAGTACAGTGCCCACAATTTACGAAAGTACATTTCCGTCTGAGACTTGAATAACTATTTAATCTTGCTTGATGGTGTTGGCTGCTTCAGGTGAGGTTACGAGCTGGGGACTGAGTGCTTCCGGGCTCGGGTCCATATTGACCTCTGTGTGAGGGCGCTACTGTGTTGAGAGACAGGTGTGGTCCTCAGGAGCGCCTCTCTTTCGTTGTTGCGGATTGCAGTTCAACTTGGCCGGCCGCGATGGTCTCGCGGTTCTAGGCGCGCAGTCCGGAACCGTGCGACTGCTACGGTCGCAGGTTCGAATCCTGCCTCGGGCATGGATGTGTGTGATGTCCTTAGGTTAGTTAGGTTTAAGTAGTTCGAAGTTCTAGGGGACTGATAACCACAGCAGTTGAGTCCCATAGTGTTCAGAGCCATTTGAACCATTTGAATTCATTTCTGAGGAAAATGTTGATTTAAATGTGTAGTAAAGGCGTTGGTGAAATGTGGAGGCCCGCCATCATGTTGAAAATACATTTGCAATCGCGTAGCAAGTGTAACATCTTCGAGAAAGCGAGGCATTTCTTCTTGAAGGAATTGAGGATACGCTCCGCCAGTTGGACGTCCTGTGAAAATGAATGGTCCAATAAAGTGTGTGTTAACTATACCACACCACACATTTATGCTAAATCGCTGCTGGAAATTGCGTTGCACTGTTGCATGTGGGTTTGCTTCAGACTATATGTTCTCGTTACGTAAATTGCTTACACTATCTCGAGTAAACAGTGCCTCATCAGTAGATATTCGCTGGAATTCTAAGACTGTGTTCTATACGGAGGTGTGTCATCAGACACTACTAAAACCAAGAAATAACGCACGGTATCTGTATAGTGAAATATGACATTGCAGTATGATAATGATATTATGTTGCTTGTCCAGAAAGTAACAGACGTTTCGAAGTAAAAAATTAACAATATGGAAAACAAGTTTTGTTATATATTTTTGTTATATATAGAATTTGTTATATGTATTCCGCAG
Organism: Schistocerca americana; assembly: GCF_021461395.2. Lineage (NCBI taxonomy): Eukaryota > Metazoa > Arthropoda > Insecta > Orthoptera > Acrididae > Schistocerca > Schistocerca americana. Next base: position 378,150,707 of record NC_060120.1, on the reverse strand, counting down.
CTCGTGGTCTCGCGGTCGCGTTCTCGCTTCCCCAGCACAGGGCTCCGGGTTCGATTCCCGGCGGGCTGACCTGGTGTTGTTGTGTCGTCTTCATCATCATCATTCATCACCATTACGGTCGGAGGAAGGCAATGGCAAGCCACCTCCACTAGGACCTTGCCTAGTACGGTGCTGCGGGTCTCCCGCATCGTCCCCTACGCTCTGTTACGGAGTATGGGACTTCATCATCATATTTTACAAGTACACTCTTAAGCTATTATCTACATAATTGCCAATCAAATTGAGCCACTTTTTATACCGTGGCACAGGTTTTTCAATACCGTCTCTGTAGAAATTTGTGGCGTGCCATTGCAACCACTGGTTTATAACTGCATGCAGTTCGGTATCAGTTTCAATGCGTTGTTAGCGGACCATGTCTTCGTGGCTGGGAAGAGACGGTAGTCGTTAGATGCCAAATTTGGGCTGTATGGTGGACGATCGAACTCCTCCCATCGGAACCCCGTAGGCGCTCTCGGGTACGTTTGGCCGTGTGTTGTCGAGAAATAACAAAAATTTTGCACTACTTTTTCCCAGACGCTTGTTTTGTATCGCCCGCCCCTCTGAATCAGCTGTTGTGCCAAGTTCAAGGAAATCACCGAGAATCACTCCTTAGAGTTCCAAAACTTAATAGCCATGACCTTTCTTGCTTACAGCGTTTGCAAACACTTTCTTGGTTTCTTGAGAGAATCTGTGTGTTCCTATTCCATCAACTGCCTTTTTGTTTCACGGTTGCTATGCTTCACCCAAGTCTTGTCCCCAGTTACCATACGATCAATAACCTTGTTACCATTTTCTCGTAATCTACGAGGAAGGTCTCTTCTTCAACCAGTCTCTGTTTTTTTGGTGTCTTACGTTAGGATTTTGGGAACACAGGTACCACAGAATTTGTGGTAACCAAGCTTCTTCGCAGGAATTTCATTCGCCAAATTCCGTGAAATTTTGGGAAAATGTTACGAAATTTCTCTGATAGTGAAACAACGATTTTCACGATTTTTGTGGTTGATTTTCATCGCTAGTTCGTCAGTCAAGGACGACCACTGAAGTCTTCATCGTGAGCACTGGTACGGCCATTTTTAAAATTAATGCATCATTGTCTTACTTGGCTTTCAACGATTTTTCTTTTACCGAACGCATCACAAAGATCGCGATAAATTTCAAGCGGTTTGCATTTTTTTTTTCCAACAAAATCCTAATCACAGAACGTACCTCACAAGTGGCGGAATTTTCTATTGTAGCGCTAGTTTTACCACGTCACAGAAAGTAAAGTAGCTGAGGGACAGGCCTCGCGCTACCACCGCTGGATGCGTACTGAGTGCAGGAACGTTTTGACACCAAGACGGCGGCTGTGCCCCGCCCACCGCGACGACAGAACAAAACATTTGGTACTTTCCGTATACCCCTCGTAAGTGCGTAGAAAAAGTGTGAAATGAAAATTTATTAAATGGAATAGTGGTGAAATGAAGACGAGGAATCCTATTGTTACCAGAAGGCACAAGTGTACGGGAAGTACGCCAAGTCATATGCGCGTTAGAATCTTTCCACGTACTGATTCATGTGTGCACTACCAAATAGGAGTCAGGTATTGCTTACATTCTCGCACCTTGGAAGACTCCTGCGGGCAGAAACTGTATTTGGAAAGAGTGGTAAAGAAGTATTCTTAACAGCGAAGAACGTTTTATTTAACGAGATTTCCTGCATAAATTACAGCATCTGGGACAGGAAAACGTAGCTGAATAACGGCTATGTTGTGGCAGAAGAGTCTTTCTCACATCAGTTTTTTATGTTTTTCTTCTCTGAGGTTACTAAATTGTAGCTGTGATTCTCATCTTACGCGATGGTACCCTCTACACATACAAATACTATGCATACAGCTCGTACGTATTGATATCTACGACCAGTGCATGTAAAGAGCAGACTCTGCCTCCCGTTCCTGCTCTCCAATTTTATTAAAATCACGGACTCAGCAGTGTAAATACGTCATTACGCGTAACTTTTAAAATAAATGTATCAAACATTACGGCGTCATTTGATATTTAAACAGCGCCTAATTGGAAGTATCATCTCATTTGTTTGCAGGTCACAGACACCCGTTGCCGAGAATATTTGCTTTACGTGTTAAAATTTGTTTTGTTCATTCAGGCACCATTTGCATAAATCAACGTATTTTGAATAACAATGAAAAGTGCCCGCGTTCTGTCGATGACTTTCGGTTTGCCAACAGCTTTTTGGAGCGTGAGAAAAGGATTTAAAAAATAGGAAAAAGGGTAACAAAAACTTAGCTCGATTACGTGCTTGTAATACAATGACAGGAATTGAGCAGTTCTTGCTGATAGCATGAATGAAGACTGACGAGCAAATAAGGCGTGCCGGCCGGGGTGGCCGAGCGGTTCTAGGTGCTACAGTCTGGAACCGCGCTACCGCTACGGTCGCAGGTTCGAATCCTGCCTCGGGCATGGATGTGTGTGATGTCCTTAGGTTAGTTAGGCTGAAATAGTTCTAAGTTCTAGGGGACTGATGACCTCAGAAGTTAAGTCCCATAGTGCTCAGAGCCATTTGAACCATTTGAAATAAGGTGGAAGTGATGGTTGTACTTCATGGAAAATATCTACAATAACTGAGGGCACAGACAACCAAACAACTATTCAAGTTAGTTTTTAGAAACTGAGAGACTCGAGACATATTATCAGACTTCCGGTAAAAAATGATTCATACAATCGCGAAGACAGCAAGAGTAGATAAGTGCGAGAACTACCGCAGAATCAGTTAAAAGCTCAAGCAGCCAGGCTTCTGAAAAAAAATGGTTCAAATGGCTCTGAGCACTATGGGACTTAACATCTATGGTCATCAGTCCCCTAGAACTTAGAACTACTTAAACCTAACTAACCTAAGGACATCACACAACACCCAGCCATCACGAGACAGAGAAAATCCCTGACCCCGCCGGGAATCGAACCCGGGAACCCGGGCGTGGGAAGCGAGAACGCTACCGCACGACCACGAGCTGCGGGCCAGGCTTCTGACAAGGGTAATATATAGAAGAATGGAAAAGAAAGTTGAGAATCTGTTATACGACCTTCAGTGTAGTTTAGGAAATGTAAAGATACTAGAAAGATAATGGAAGCAAGACTGATGAGAAATCAAGACTCGTCTATTGGATATGTCGATCTTGACAATGCGAAATGGTGCAAGATGTTTGAAATTTCGAGAAAAATAGGAGTAAGCTGTAGGGAAAGACGTACAATATACAGTATGTACAAAAACTGAGAGGGAGCAATAAGACTGGAAGACCAAAAATGAAGTGCTCCGATTAAAAAGGGCAGATTAAAACTGTGTGCCGGACCGAGACTCGAACTCGGGACGTTTGCCTTTCGCGGGGAAGTGCTCTACCAACTGAGCTACCCAAGCACGACTCACGCCCCGTCCTCACAGCTTTACTTCTGCCAGTACCTAGTCTCCTACCTTCGAAACTTTACATAAGCTCTCCTGCGAACCTTGCAGGACTAGCACCCCTGAAAGAAAGGACTCTGGAAAGGATGTAGTCTGTCGCCGCTATTGCTCGATCTATTCGCCGAAACGCTATGCCGGAAATGAAAGAAAGGGTCAGGAGTGGGATTATAATACAGGGAGAAAGGATATCTGTGATGAGATACGCTGATGGCATGTGCCAGAGAAAATGAGGAAGAATTACGGGACTGATTTGTCGAGGATATCGGTTGAGAGTGATCCGAAGAAAGAGAGGTAATGGGGATTAGGAGAAATGAGATTAGCACTAGACGTGGCATTAAAGTTGGTGACCATGAAGCAGATGAAGCTAAGGTATTCTGCTACTTTGGGAGCAGAATGACACATGATGAACAAGCAAGGAAGACGTAAAAAGCTGACTAGCGCCGCCGAAGGAGACGTTCCTAAGCAAAAAAGTCTAGTAGTGTCGAACATCAGCCTTTATTTCAGGAAGAATGTTCGTTTAGAGCAAAGCGTTCTCTGGAAGTGAATCGAGGATATTGGGAAAGCCGGAAGAGAGCAGTGTGTAACATATGGGCGACACTGGCAAGAAGAAGCGACGCGATAATAAGACATTCTTCAAAATGAAATTCAGTCGTCAGTTGCACAGATATCTTTATTTCGCTTTACCGGTTTCAAAAAGTTAACTGTTAATGTGGATGTTTTTCAAAAGCGTTTTATATAACTTCATTGTATTCCTTAGTTATACTTTTTATCTGCATTTATTTACGTTCCTTGCTGCTGACACAACAGCTTTCCCTGTACATACATATGATTCATTTACTGTAAATTATCAATTATCAATGCGTTTTTATGATAATCACATACAATATGTGCAGTTTTAGACATGTCACAGCATTATGCTTGTGTGAAGAAGATACTGACATGTGCAAAACCAACAGTAAGTAAGTTTCTGTAATACGCCTTTTATACTTAACGTAAATGTATGGCCTTGCTCTAATGATTTATAATAATCGTAATTTTGTAGGCTTCCGGAGATGACACATTAATTTGTTGATACCGGTAAGGCGAAATAAACATACATATTCAACTAAGGACTGAATTTTATTCTGGAAAGTGTACTACAGTTGCTGAAAAAGCAACAGGTATGAAAAATTTCTTTTCCAGTGGGTCCGCAGCATATTCTTTTATAAGTACAAGTTTTCTGCTGCACTATTTGCCTATTTACTTTAGTGATATAAATTACACGACGAGCTCGTTTCAGCGATTTGCCATTATCAAGTGTACGTCTTAGTTGGTATGACGTAGTCCATATGGCATCCTGGGGCGTAAATGTCAGTTGTCTTTTTGGCATCGATCACGTTATTTGTATGTTTTACTTTGTATTTGCGTGATCTATTACAGTTATTTTTTGACATCTGTCAGAAAAATTGTCAAAAAATGACGTTATAAGATCACACAAATAAAAAGAAAAGTTATAAATGGCGTGATTGTATCATAACAAAAAGATAACCGACAGGATGCCATATGGACCACGTCATACCAGCTAAGACGTACACTTGATAATACCAAATCGCCGTAACGAGCTCGTCGTGTAACTTGTATCACAGAAAACTTGTACTTAAAAGATATGAACAAAATAATAAAATGATAGGTTATGCGTTTAGGTATCAGGAAATAACTTCCATTGTACTAGAGGGAGCTGTAGAGCGTAGAAACTGTACGGGAAAACAGAGACTGGAATATATACAACAATTGAGGACATTGTGCGCACGTGTTACTTTGAGAGGAAGAGGTCAGCACAATAGAGGAATTCGTGGCTTGCCACATCAAACCAGTCAGAAGACTGATGACTTAAAAAAAAAAAAAAAAAAAACAAGCTTTTGAAGGAACTGAGATACCCAGGTATGTGTTGAAGCTTTTCTTTTAGGTTCCTCTACTCTCCACATCAACAATACTACACTACACAAGACCGGATACTGTATCCGGGCTTGTGTAGTGTAGTATTGTTGATGTGGAGAGAAGAGGAACCTAAAAGAAAAACTTCAACACATTCCTTGTTATCTCAGTTCCCTCAAAGACTTGTATGATAGATAGGTTCACTTAGGACGCAGCACTGACGCAACCGAAGAATGGGTACCATACGACTCTACTTTTTCTTAGCACACTGCAGTACCGAAATGGAAGTCAGAACGATACGAATTATTTCCAAGGCGAGAGAGCTGGACCTTGCCGCTTGCCTGGCTCTTTGACTAGCTTGCGCGGCAGCCGACGAGCTTATCTCAGTGAAACTGGAAGTTACCTGAAAGAAAGTTCCTCGTGAAATTCATTTTATTTACTAGCTACGAGTTTATTTCTTCTCGTCGGGTACTTCATAACTTCTGCGTCCCATCATCGCTCTGAGACGCGGTAATGAAGACTTCATTGGCGGACTAAGCAGCTCTTTGCCGTACTCGGTGCATTATTAAACTCGGTATGACAATTGGGCATATTAAAAGACCAGTCGTACGCCTGTTTGATGGCTCGCATCCTAATGTACCTTCCTAGTAGAACAGGGAGCTGCGCAATTTAGATCATAACTATTTTTCCGATAGTTGCGTCGTTAGAGTAATGGCTACTTCTATAACCTTTTTTCGTGTTTTATTTGCATTCAAGAGCAGTTTCCCCTCCTTGCGAGCCTCTATTACGTTTCCTTCATAGCAGTATTTTATATCTCTTCTGTCGATTCGTAGTGAACGCAAATATTTTTACATCCAGCTGATGGGTTGTCGTAGGTGACGAATTAACAGACTTAAATCTCATTTGTACCGAGTGTTTTTACCTGAATGTAGATTCTAAGACCAAAAATAAATAAATAAATAAAGTAAAAAGAAAGACGCACCATGGAAGAATTATCCGACCAGGACGGAAATCGGTAGATGTGACATGCATGTACAGACAAACAAATGATTACAGACTCAGAAATATCGTATGGTTTATCCAACAGAAAGAGTTTCAGAAATCGAGCAAGTCAATAACGCGTGGGCCACCTCTGGCCATTAAGCAAGCCGTTAGCATTGGATGACAGAGTTGTCGGATGTCCTCCTCAGGGATTTCATGCAAAATTGTGTCCAGTTGGCGCGTTTACAACAAGATCCCGAGCTGGTTGGAGGATCCTGTCCATAATGCTCCTAACTTTCTCAATTGGGAAGAGATCCGGCCAGTTTTCTGACGAATGTAGGGTTTGGTAAGCACGAAGACAAGCAGTAGAAACACTCGCCGTGTGTGGGTGGGCGTTATCTTGCTGAAATGTTAGCCCAGGATGGCTTGCCGTGAAGGGCAACAAAACGGAGCGTAGAATATCGTTGACATACCACTGTGCTGCAGGGGTACCTCGGATGACAACCAAATGGGTCCTGCTATGTAAAGAAATGGTACCATTGTGTCAGTGTGAATTAAATGGTAGACAGTTTTGCTAATGAGGCCAATCACGTTGGAGAAAGTTGTCGTTATGGAAGCACAGTTACGAATATCCTACGCGTTAGGGCGTTCAACCAGAGAAATGTGGAACAGAGAACGACTAGAATTCCTCAGAAGCGGGGGAAGAGCTTAACAACAAGCGCACCTTTCGCTACCAGAGCGATGTTCAAGTAGCTTTAGAACTGCCACCGCACTCTGAGTATTCAATCGCGTCTGCGTCAAGAAACGTGCTTCGCTCGTACATCGCCCCCGCTACGTTTCTGAAGTAAACAAGAAATACCAACTATCGTATTCGGTTGTATAAATCGGAGTGATTCCACAAATGATCTATTTCGGGAGCTGCTAAAGTACCGATGCCCGTTGCTGCTTTTGCTAATGTCACCATTGTCAGGAAAGCAGCTTATTTTTGTTTCCCTTGACAAGCGCCTTTAGTAGTAAGCTAGCTACCAGTGAAGCACTTTAAATTGTATTAAACTGATAAGTTGTAAACTTTTTACCACTCTGCGCTGTATTATTATTTATCAGTCTAATAGTTACGCCACAAATATGTGTACATCGACAGCTGCTGCCTTATGTTACTGCCACAAGTGCACGAAATCCACATTCCCGAACGATGTATTCCGATCGTAATTTCTCAAACTGTCATAGTCTGACTCATCCCACTTACAGTGAGAGTTCCGAGTGAATTGTTGATGTTCACTGCAGCGTAGTAGTCGAGTCAACCATGCTGAAGTATGTGGACGTAACGATCTTACGTCGTAAAACGTCTACCTCTACATCTACATATATACTCCGCTATCCACCAAGTGGTGTGTGGAGGAGGGCACTATTTGCGCCAAAGTCATTCTCCCCCCCCCTCCCCCTCTGTTCCACTCGCGGATCGCGCAAGGGATAAACGACTGTCTGAACGCCTCAGTACGAACTCTAATTTCCCTTACCTTTGAATGATGATCATTGCGCGATATGAAAGTTGGCGGTAATAATATATGCTCTACATGCTCTTCGAAGATCGGATTTTGGAATTTAGTGAGCAGCCTTTTCCGTTTAGCGCGTCGTCTATCTGCAAGTGTGTCTCACTTCAAACTTTCTATGGGATTTGTAACGCTCTCGCGATGGCTAAATGTACAGGGTGTTTCAAAAATGACCGGTATATTTGAAACGGCAATAAAAACTAAACGAGCAGCGATAGAAATACACCGTTTGTTGCAATATGCTTGGGACAACAGTACATTTTCAGGCGGACAAACTGTCGAAATTACAGTAGTTACAATTTTCAACAACAGATGGCGCTTCAAGTGATGTGAAAGATATAGAAGACAACGCAGTCTGTGGGTGCGCCATTCTTTACGTCGTCTTTCTGCTGTAAGCGTGTGCTGTTCACAACGTGCAAGTGTGCTTTAGACAACATGGTTTATTCCTTAGAACAGAGGATTTTTCTGGTGTTGGAATTCCACCGTCCAGAACACAGTGTTGTTGCAACAAGACGAAGTTTTCAACGGAGGTTTAATGTAACCAAAGGACCGAAAAGCGATACAATAAAGGATCTGTTTGAAAAATTTCAACGGACTGGGAACGTGACGGATGAACGTGCTGGAAAGGTAGGGCGACCGCGTACGGCAACCGCAGAGGGCAACGCGAAGCTAGTGCAGCAGGTGATCCAACAGCGGCCTCGGGTTTCCGTTCGCCGTGTTGCAGCTGCGGTCCAAATGACGCCAACGTCCACGTATCGTCTCATGCGCCAGAGTTTACACCTCTATCCATACGAAATTTAAACGCGGCAACCCCTCAGCGCCGCTACCATTGCTGCACGAGAGACATTCGCTAACGATATAGTGCACAGGATTGATGACGGCGATATGCATGTGGGCAGCATTTGGTTTACTGACGAAGCTTATTTTTACCTGGACGGCTTCGTCAATAAACAGAACTGGCGCATATGGGGAACCGAAAAGCCCCATGTTGCAGTCTCAAAAAGTACTGGTCTGGGCTGCCATTTCTCCCAAAGGAATCATTGGCCCATTTTTCAGATCCGAAACGATTACTGCATCACGCTATCTGGACATTATTCGTGAATTTGTGGCGGTACAAACTGCCTTAGACGACACTGCGAACACCTCGTGGTTTATGCAAGATGGTGCCCGGCCACATCGCACGGCCGACGTCGTTAATTTCCTGAATGAATATTTCGATGATCGTGTGATTGCTTTGGGCTATCCGAAACATACAGGAGGCGGCGTGGATTGGCCTCCCTATTCGCCAGACATGAACCCCTGTGACTTCTTTCTGTGGGGACACTTGAAAGACCAGGTGTACCGCCAGAATCCAGAAACAATTGAACAGCTGAAGCAGTACATCTCATCTGCATGTGAAGCCATTCCGCCAGACACGTTGTCAAAGGTTTCGGGTAATTTCATTCAGAGACTACGCCATATTATTGCTACGCATGGTGGATATGTGGAAAATATCGTACTATAGAGTTTCCCAGACCGCAGCGCCATCTGTTGTTGAAAATTGTAACTACTGTAATTTCGAAAGTTTGTCTGCCTGAAAATGTACTGTTGTCCCAAGCATATTGCAACAAACGGTGTATTTCTATCGCTGCTCGTTTAGTTTTTATTGCCGTTTCAAATATACCGGTCATTTTTGAAACACCCTGGACCAGTCACGAATGTTGCCGCTCTTCTTTGGACTGTCTCAATCTCTTGAATCAGATCCGACTGGTAACGGTCCCAAACAAACGAACAATACTCTAAGACTAGACGAACTAAAGTATTGTAAGCAATTTCCTTTTTTGAAGGATTGCATCGCTTCAGGATTCTACCAATAAACCGCAATCTAGAGTTCGCCTTACCCGTTACTTGTATAATCTGACCGTTCCATTCAAATGACTCTGAGCACTATGGGACTTAAAATATGTGGTCATCAGTACTCTACAACTTAGAACTACTTAAACCTAACTAACCTAAGGACATCACACACATCCATGCACGAGGCAGGATTCGATCCTGCGACCGTAGCGGTCACGCGGTTCCAGACTGAAGCGCCTAGATTCGCACGGCCACACCGGCCGGCAATCTGACGGTTCCATTTGAGACCATTTCGAATAGTCGCACCCATATACTTGACGGATGTTACCGCTTCCAAAGACTGGGCATTTATTTTGTACTCGTACATTAATGGGGATTTCCGCTTTGCTATACACAGTAGGTTACAGCTACTAATATTGAGAGATAACTGCCAGTTATTACACCACGCATTTATTTTCTGCAAATCCACACTGATTTGTTCACAACTTTCGTGTGATACTGCTTCCCTGCAGACTACAGCATCATCGACAAACAGTCTAATGCCGCTGTCAATACCATCAACCAGATCGTTTATGTAAATTGTAAAAAGCAGCGGACCAATTACGCTGCCCTGGAACACACCTGATGTTACGCTTGTTTCTGTTGAAGTCTTCCCATTCAGGACGACATACTGCTGTCTGTCTGTTAGAAAACTTTCTATCCAACCGCATATGTCATCGGGTAGACCGTAAGTGCACACTTTTTGGAGCAAGCGACAGTGCGGAACTGAGTCGAACGCCTTTCGAAAGTCGAGGAATTTGGCATCAACCTGGGAGCCGGTATCTAGAGCCTGTTGTATATCATGCACAAAGAGTGTCTCCCATGACCGCTGTTTCCTGAAACCGTGCTGGTTTCTGCAGATGAACTTCTCAGAATACAAAATATGTTCCATGATTCTACAACAAATCGACGTCAGAAAAATTGGCCGGTAATTATGTGCATCCGATTTTCTAACCTTTTTATAGATTGCTATGACCTGGGCCAGTCCCGTGGAACTTATCGCTGTTCCAATGATCTCTGATAGATGATCGGTAAGAATTGTGCTACATTTGTAGCACAGTCAACATAATATCTTACGGGGATACCGTCTGGCCCAGATGCCTGGCGTCTAAGGATCTTAACTGTTTTACAATCCCAGACACACTAAACACTATGTCATCAATCCTTGCGTTTGTTCGATAATTGTAAGGGGGAATGGTGCTGCAGTCCTCTACCGTAAACGAGTTTTTGAAAGCTAGGTTTAGAATTTCGGCCTTCTGTTAATCATCATCCGTTACATTACCCGTACTGTCAGCAAGAGAAGGTGTTGAATTAATTGTAGCGTTCATAGATTTTACGTACGACCAAAATTTTTGGGTGTTATTTTTAGAATCTGCAGATAAAATATTGCTTTAAAAGATTGTCTCATTGACCTTATGACAACTGCTTTCATTTCGCATAATTTCTGTTTGTCAGCGGGGCAATGACTACGTTTAAGACGATGCATGGGGGCTTAATTATTATTTTGAAAATAATTTTTATTTTTCGTCGCTGTATGTCCGATTACGCTGTGTCTCGTAAACGGTTGGCCCTGACTAGTATTATTACGCAATCTGACTGCATAGAACAACAACAAAGAATGAAATGAAAATTTTCGTTAACACAATTAATTAATTAAGTTCCCAGCAACTATAAAACCTACGAAACCAAAACACAAGTGTAACTGTTCTGTGTGTGGAAGTATGACTCAACGTACACATCTGGCACGGTTCTTCTTCAATAAGACAAGAAATTTCAAATACCATTTATACTGACATGATAAAAAAAATTAGAAATACTATAATTGCGCAAGAAAACCAGAATTACATTCTAATACAAGAACACAAGCCAGATGCTTTGTTGACTGAACCTGTAATGACGCATTATTTAAGACATTGAGATAATAAAAAGAAAAGGAAAAAAATTTTTTCTTTTACCTTCATATATTGACGAAAAGCACTCTAATCATTACAATATCTCCACACCGACTCGCTACTACCACATCTCAACAAGAACTGAGTACTGCCACATCTCGACAAGCACTCTTCACTACGACTTCTCAGCAAGCACTCTCTGCTGCGAGTTCTCAACAAGCACTCACTACTACGAGTTCTCCCCAAACACTGCCAGTGGAGGCGGCTGAATAATACTCTTGGGCGCAATCTCTGGCGCTGTGGCTCAGTGTAGCCACCTTTCATATGCCCCTCATCCACGGGCCAGAATTTGATGGTATTTTTGCCAGCATTGGTGGTGAAAATACCACCAAATTCGTCCACAAAAATACAGACAAAAATAAAAGATAATATTAATACCTAAATATCACATAATTAGTTAAAATTTTGGCTTTGCACTGACCTTTCAGTAACCTAATATATAAAATACAGTAGGCAATACAAATTCTTTCATGCATGTGGCTTTACATAATAGTTTACACAATACACAAAAAATCAGTTTATACAAATGTTCACATAAAATGCTTTGAATGATTAAAAAAAACAACTAGTTAATAGTTCCAGCAGTAGCACCCAGCAATGGTCAACAGGTGCAAATACCAACAAGTGACATCATTTTAGTAGAATCAGTCCATTAGTGGCACCTAGCAATGTTGAACAGGTGTAGACACCAACAAGTGACATCATTTAAGTAGAATCAGTCCGTCAGTGGCACCCAGTAATGTTGAACAGGTGCAGACACCAACAAGTGACATTATTTCAGTATAAGCAGTTCCATCTGTGGCACCCAGCAATGTTGAACAGGTGCAGACACCAACAAGTGACATTATTTCAGTATAAGCAGTTCCATCAGTGGCACCCAGCAATGTTGAACAGGTGCAGACACCAACAAGTGACATTATTTCAGTAGAGGCTGTTCCATCTGTGGCACCCAGCAATGTTGAAGAGGTACACACAGCAACAAGTCACATTTCTCAGCAGAAGCAGTTCCATTAGTGACACCCAGCATTGTTGAACAGGTGCAGACACCAACAAGTGACTTCATTTCAGTAGAAGCAGTCCATCAGTTGCACCTAGCAATGATGAGCAGATCCAGATAGCAGTCCATAATATTCACTATCACTGATCACACTGTTCATCAGAGTTTATAAGCAGAAATTAAACATGTCCTAGTGGCACCAATCATGTAGAAAAAGTACAAGTAACAGTCCATAATATTCACTATCCTAATCACACAGCTCATCAGCAGAAATTAATCATTTCTAAGTGGCACCCATTATGTTGAAAAAGTGCAGGTAACAGTTCATAATATTCACCATCACTAATCAGACAGTTCAGGCATGAACAATAGTTTGAATCCACATACAAATGCTTTCACACTAAACATACAAATCATAACAAACACACAAATGATGTCAGATAATTGTCATATTAACTATTACAAATACACAAATATCAGTAAACCTATAATATTTATGGGTGTCAGTGCAAGCCACTACAAACAAATAAAATAATATTTACGAGATAGGTGGGTAGGATTAGGAAAGGAAAACACACAAAACACACTCACTCATCTTTCATCCACATTAAGTACTACTGTGTAATTGAATAGTGTTAACTGTGTAAATGCAATTCTGTCAAAATTTGATGTTCATCATGTGTATCAAGTAGTAGTGGCAGCAATGTATAACAGTCAATAATAGTTAAGTCAACGTCATAGTTATCATGTCAAGACCAATGTTTGCCAAGCCAGATCAAAATGTACGGTTGTTGAACAACTGTCAGTGAGCCAAGATATGCAATTACTTCCTCTCTCCAAAAAAAAATATGTACTGCTTATTGATTTAACAAAGTGTGTGTAGACAATCTTCCTTCTACTTGTGTGTTCTAGTCTGCTATCTTCATCCTCTTTGTTCCATATAGACCAACAAAAAAAAAATATGCTCCTCACTTACTTTACCTCTTATACACCAAAACTCCAATAATCATCAGCATCACATAATCTCAATACTTCAATAATACCTATTACGTCGATACATATAAACCTTATCATTAATAGCATTTACCTTACCTCATGTCCACCAAAACTCCAATAATCATCAACTTCATATAATCTCAATAATACCTCAATAATACCTCTTCAATACGTCGATACATATAAACCTTATTCCCAATATCTTTTCACTTCCATAACAACTCTTTCCTCTAGTCAGTCTCATCGAACAAGTACAGATAAAATCCTAATGCAAACCTCATCATCCCATACAATCCGAAGACACACTGTCAACACACAACCTCTGTGTAATCCGTCTGACCCAAATCTTCTACTCATTATAAATTATAAACAAAAGAAATGCATACATGACCTCTAACAGACTTAGTTCGAATAACTCTCAGTAATTAAGTACGATTACGGAGTGTGAATGATCATAATATTTCACAGTGTGTACACCACTTCAAGAATTATGGCAAACAGAAGCAAACATGTGGAGTATTTCTTGTGTCAAGTGTCACTTCCTATTTCAATTGCTCACGAAAAATGCAGTGTAATAACTGTCAATGGTCTAAACCTAGGTTTGGTATGTCATGTCGTTAGCTTCCTTCCTATTAGCATACATTTATACAGCTTTCATAAAACCTCCAGCTCATGTGACTTCTATGAAGTTTCTTGTACTAATGTCGTTTGTCGGATTATAGCAGTTCATTTTCCTATCTTAAAAAATATAAGGCACTGAGCGTAAGCAAAACATGCAATAGCGAGTAAATATACCAGTGGAGAACAGAATGTCAACAAGTGGATGCAGCACAATTCTTACAACGAGGCTCTGCCAAGCGAACAATCTATAATTAATACAATAGTGTGACCTAAACTCTATGTTCATACACAGTATATCAGCATTTCTATATACCAAATTAAAGAGTAGTTATGACAACAAAACAGAAATGTGTAAATATGCAATCCATAAGCAAGGCAGCAAATATGTTATCTAACATAATAAACAGGTCATTAGCATCATATCCGCATAAGCAAATAAATGTTCATATGTAATCTTAATAAGTAAACATGAAGGCGCAAGCAGATAAATCACAAAGTATAACTTACATACATAATCACAGTCAGCACAATTAATCAGGTGACAATTATAATTTAAATAAATAAGCACAGCAGGCACATAATAAAAAAAATATGACATCAGTGAAAAAGCAGTGCAGCCAAGCGATGCATAATATATACAAATAACAACCCTGTTCATTAATAAAACATTGACAAAAATCAGCAAATGTACGCAAGCACGTCGCTTCACAAGTAATTTCATAGAACATGAAATTTAGCACAAAGTATAAATCACGTAACCGCGAGCAGCAAATTACGTCTAAAGTACGTACCTAAGTGGAAATATGTTACCTGAAAAATAAACTCAATTAATAGTTACCTTTTTACTTTATTAGTTTCTTCTTGGAAATTACATTCTTTCTGAAATTTTCTCGATAGGAAGTCCTCTTAACGTCGGAGACACACAGAATTTACCTGAAGTTCTTAAATATTTTATACAACCGTATCCTGAAAAATACTGAATGTTAATAACATAATTCATCAAGACACTATAGCTTTATACTGAATTTAATCGGAGAAATTAGACTGTGTATTTGTTTACGGCTGTCGGTGCATTCGCACTGAGCGCTCGATCAGCTGTAGGCGCGTGACGTAGGAAGCAATTGTTTGCGGTCAACGACTGCCTTGTGCGGCGCGCAGACTTGACTGTTGGTTTGAGTATATGCCGCCGCCAAAACACAGGGCGGTATCCTTGTACTCTCTGCGTGTTTACATGTAGCTGTTAGTTTCTCACAAGTATGTCATTCCACGAAAATTTTAACGTTTGATAAGTGATGTATTCCCTTAGAGCGCCGAGATTTAAGAGTTTCTACTTCGACAGTGTTATCATGAATAATTTTGCGAATTCTATATGGACCGTTATAAAGCAGAAAAAATTTGCGACACAAGCCTTTTCCTTTGTGAGACAAACGATGAGACTTAATTAACACCTTCTGACCAACTGACAAAATTTTTAAACGACCAGGAAACAACGGTGCTCTGTGAGAAATTGTTGGCGGCTTAGCCTTTTGACATAATTTGCATTTGGCCAGAACAGATCGAATACGTTTTCCATATTACTGAAGTAGCAATTTTCCCGTAATTTATGAAAGCATTTTCTGGGACCAAAGTGTGCATTACTGAAATGCGTATACCAAATCAGCTTATTAACCCACTCATCAGGGATACAAACTAACCAAACAGAGTTGTCGACCGATTTTCGTTTAAAAAGAATGTCATTGCGAACTAAATAATGCTGTCTAATCGCTACGCTTTCCTTTCTCCTCCACTTCTCCTTAATGTCCTTCCAGATTGGATCCTTATTTTGCTCCTTAGCGATGTCCTGGAGCGAAGACGAAATAAAGTTCTCAAACGCAACACCTTGAATATACATCAAACAATAATTGTTTTCTATGCAGCCCTCTTCAGCACTTTGTTTCAAACCCACAGGTGCACGTGATAAGGCATCAGCAACAATATTTGAAGAACCCTGTATGTAAACAATACTAAAATCAAATTCCTGTAGGTACAACGCCCATCGTGACAATCTGCCATGAGTTAATTTTGTCGACATAAGAAATTCCAGAGCTCGATGATCGGTGTAAACCTTAGTATGTCTGCCAAACAAAAATGTGCGAAATTTTGTGAAAGCCCATACAACAGCCAAAGCTTCAAGTTCCGTAATCGAATAATTCTTTTCTGATTTAGAGAGAACACGACTTCCAAATGCAATAGTCTTTTGTACTACAACGCCGTCTTCCTCTATCTCTTGAAATAAGTGTGCCCCTAGGCCCTTGTATGATGAGTCCGTCGCCAAACAAAAATCTTTAGATAAATCCGGATGTGAAAGAAGTGGAGCAGCAACTAAAGCATCACGAAACTGTTCAAATTCTGACTGAGCTTCCTCATCCCAACACAATTAGATTTCTTTCCAGATAGTTCACAAAATGGTTCAAATGGCTCTGAGCTCTATGGGACTTAACTTCTATGGTCATCAGTCCCCTAGAACTTAGAACTACTTAAACCTAACTAACCTGACATCACACAACACCCAGCCATCACGAGGCAGAGAAAATCCCTGACCCCGCCGGGAATCCAACCCGGGAACCCGGGCGTGGGAAGCGAGAACGCTACCGCACGACCAGCGGGCGATAGTTCACATAAACGAGGTGTGGCCAAATTGTCCAATCTAACAAAGCGTCTAAGAAAATTACAGACACCAAGGAAACTACGAACATCACGTTTTGTGGTAGGAACAACATAGTTACGAATAGCGTCTAATTTCTCTGGATCAGGCAGAATACCTTCTGTAGAAATAATGTGACCGAGAAATTTCACCTGAGAACGACCAAATTCAGATTTTTCTAAGTTCACTGTAATGCCAACTCTTGCAAAGATACGTAATAATGAATCCAAAATTTTGTTGTGCTCACTCCAACAACGTTTAGCAATAAGAATATCGTCAACATATGAAGTAATATTGTCACGAAGATAAACAGGTAAAATTTCGTTTAGGCTACGAATGAATGCTGCTGAAGATACAGTAAGTCCAAACGGTAATTTCCGAAACTGGTAACAGTTACCAAAGGCTAAAAAGGCAGTATATTTTCTACAATCAGGGTGGAGTTCTATTTGCCAAAAACTTGCGCGCATATCAATCGTGGATAAAACTTTAATTCCATGGAAATGTTGAAGAAGTTCATCTAAATTTTGTGGGCGGTCAGTTTCAGGAATGATGATATTATTTATCTGTCTGGAATCCAGAACCAAACGAATTGACCCATCCTTTTTAAGAACAACGTGTAATGGGCTAGTATAAGGACTGACTGCAGGCTCAATAATGCCCTGATCTAACATGTATTGAAGTTCATTCTTAACCTTGTCTCTGTAAGCCAAATGAATAGCGTACGTTTTCCCCCGAAATGGTGTGTGTTCTTTTACTTTAAATAAATATTGTAAGCCTTGTATAGTTCCTGTGTGATGACTAAATACTGTAGCATGTGAAGTCAAAATTTGGTGCAGCTCTTCTCTTGCAACGTCATCTGGCACTTCAGCTTTCTTAACCTTTTCATTAATTAATTCTTCGCTATTAATTATATCATCCATTGCGTCGCTGTATCTATTGTCATTGTCATGAATAAACACACTGTCTTCATAATGCTCAACGAAAACATCAGAAGTAAGAAACCTTAAACATTTTGTATCTGACTCAGATCTTGTTAAACACTCGAAAAATTTCAAACATTTCGGCATTCCGGCAACAGTCAAATTCACACTTCCTTCTTTAAAGTTCAAAATTGCCTTATGTGTGTTAAGAAACTCCATAACTAATATAATTTGTGTACTGAGTAATGGAACAATAATAAAATTAGCAGAAAATTCGTATCCTTGACAATTGAAATTTAGGTCGGTCTGTTGTTTGACTTCCACACTTTTTCCAGAAATCGCTCCTCGAATTGTTGTTTTAGAAACAGGTAACACAGGACAGGCAATAGTTCTTTCACATATACGAAAAACTGATTCACTAATGACGTTCAATGGGCTCCCAGAATCTAAAACTGCAGTGAACTTATTATTACCCACACATACTTCAATAACAGGATGTAAAAATGCGTCTACATTATTTTCCTTTTCGTCTAGCAAAATGTCTCTCATGTCTTCCAGGCGTACGTAGTGTAAAGTCGTAGTGTCATTACTTTCTGAACCGTCTATATTGCTGCCAGAAGCCGAAGCTGCAAGTCATTGTCGATTGTTTGCGTCACGTCTTTGATTATTCGCGATATTTCGCGGATCAATTTCTACGATTTGCACTTGTCTCTCTGAAGTTCTGTCACGTGGAGGATGCCAATTAGGTCCTTCCTGTCTGTTAGATGCAAATTCTTGGTTGTGTCTGTTATTAAAATTTCTGTTTTCCTGTCTGTCTGCATAACTACTTCTTGTGTAATTTCGACTGTTACTTCTGAAATTATTGTTGTATCTACTACCCTGGTTATTTCTGAAGTAAGAATTTCTATTATTGTATGAATAATTTCTGTCTTGATGATATCGATTACTGTTTCCGTATGATTGATCATTCCGGTACGAATTACCGTTATTATAATTGTCTGTGTAATTTCTGTTAGAACGTCTGTTATTGTCATAAGGCTGGTATCTATTGTCCTGTCTGTTACGTCTGTCATTCTCAAAGTTACCCATATAACGCCCGTTCCGATCACTATCTCTTTTCTCTGAAAGTCTATTGTAAATACTGTTACTGAAAAAGTTACAAGAAGTCCCGTCGTCGTTGTCATACTCAAGTTCTTGCAACAAAGTCTTAAAAGTCTCAATGTCGTCTTTACATCTTCCGGCTAAAGCAATTTGTCTTATGGATTGTGGCAGCTTAGTTAAACAAATGCGAATTAATTCAGTCGGGCTATAAGGGTTGGAAAGGAACTGATTCCTTCGAATCATGTCTTCAAAATATTCTGCTGGCGTGCGGAACTCAGACTGTTTGAAATTACGCTGCATAATAAGACTGTGTTTGACTCTGTTTTGCGTGTTTTCGGACCAATATGCCGATAGAAATGCATGATAAAAATCATTCAGATTATTACAATCTCTAATTAGTGCGCGCATCCGCGTCGCTGGTTCGTTTTCTAAATATCCACACATAAATTCCAGTTTGTGACTTAGTGGCCAATTTGGTGGGAGTGCGTACATAAATTGATCTAACCATGAACATGGATGTATGTCATTCTTAGAATTGCGGAAGATCTTAAATTTCCGAACAGTCAAAAAGTGTTTATAGTCAAAGTTTTCGCCTCGTGGCGACAAAGACCTACCGCGTCTGTCCCAGTCATAATGACGATTATTGTTAAATTCACGCGCCTGGCGCTCTCTTGTTGCATCCCGTAAATGAAATAAATTACTTTCTTCAAACCCCTCTGCTATCTGTGATTCTAAATTTCTTATACTGTCTTTTCCTACAATTTCGCCTTCGATTTGTTTGACTTGCTTTCGTAATGCCTCAACCTCCTTTTTAACGCGTTCATTAAATTTTCCCTGATTTTCAACATGTTTATTTATGTTCTGGTACTCTTCGGTTTCTGCAAATGGCAATGGTGCTGTATCATCTGAATCTCTGTCCCCATTTAAACTAAGACTTGTCAATTTATCTGAAATCTCCTCAACTCTTTCCGATAAATCACCTATTTGTTCTTTCTGTTTATTTACGTCTTCCGTAAGTGTCGTGACTCGGGTTTCAGTATTAACACATTTGGTAGTTAGCTGTTCATATTGTTGTGTTAGGTTATTTAATCTGTCATTTGGTACGGATTCCTCGATTCTCTCAAATATTTCTTCCTTATCGTGTGCACGTTGTAAATTTAACTCTGAAAATTTTTGTACTATCACACGATCTCTTTCTTCCTGTTCTCTATCCTGTTCCTTTTGTCTAATCTCTACTGCAATTAATCTATTATTGTGAGAATTCAAAATCGGTTGTACTTCTTCTCTGATTTCTTTCTTTAATTCATCTTTCATGTTTTTGAAACATGTCCCTATTCGTGAATCTAACCGTGTTTCCATTGTTTCCATCTCTGTTTTAAATTTAGATCCCAACTGTGATCCCAGTGAGTCTAACCGTGTTTCCATTGTTCCCATACCAGTTTTAATTGTTCCTATTTGTGATCCCAGTGAGTCTAACCGTGTTTCCATTGTTCCCATACCAGTTTTAATTGTTCCTATTTGTGATCCCAAATTTAATATTGCACCCATCAACTGCTCCATATTAACTTGTTCGAAATTCTTTTCCCCCCTAACATTTCCCGCAAAACCAGTTTCCTTCGTCATAGCTGTAAAGCTATCTGTGTTCGATACTATTCCAGAATCTTCTATCGTTAATCTCGTATTCTGTGAATTTTCTGATTGAGAAAAATTTAGAAAAGGTTCCGGACTATCTTCTCGACTTATTAAATTGTTTTCAACTTCATCATTCATCATACTGTTCTCCTGTGTTGGCGAGTTCGCCATGTCAACAATTTCGTCATTCTGACTATCCGTCATTTTTGCCTTTTTCATCGATCGCGTAATCATTTACAAAATATACAAAACTCGTCACTGTACGAAAATTATACACAATGACTCTTTATCTCCAACAATACCATTTACACGAAATGATTCCTTCAAACACGATTAACGAACAATTGAAATAATTGCACTAAATTGTCAAACCCATAGACAAGACAACAAAATTAAATTCTGAAAAAAAATACCATTAGAAGAATGACAATTACCAAATCTACACATGCAAAATAGACTACAATTACTAAACTACAAATTACTACAGCAATACTACTATCTACTATTTTTACAATCAGAAGAATTCCAAGGAACGATCCGAAGCAGCGGTCTCCACGTGCATGGGGGCTTAATTATTATTTTTGAAAATAATTTTTATTTTTCGTCGCTGTATGTCCGATTACGCTGTGTCTCGTAAACGGTTGGCCCTGACTAGTATTATTACGCAATCTGACTGCATAGAACAACAACAAAGAATGAAATGAAAATTTTCGTTAACACAATTAATTAATTAAGTCCCCAGCAACTATAAAACCTACGAAACCAAAACACAAGTGTAAGTGTTCTGTGTGTGGAAGTATGACTCAACGTACACATCTGGCACGGTTCTTCTTCAATAAGACAAGAAATTTCAAATACCATTTATACTGACATGATAAAAAAAATTAGAAATACTATAATTGCGCAAGAAAACCAGAATTACATTCTAATACAAGAACACAAGCCAGATGCTTTGTTGACTGAACCTGTAATGACGCATTATTTAAGACATTGAGATAATAAAAAGAAAAGGAAAAAATTTTTCTTTTACCTTCATATATTGACGAAAAGCACTCTAATCATTACAATATCTCCACACCGACTCGCTACTACCACATCTCAACAAGAACTGAGTACTGCCACATCTCGACAAGCACTCTTCACTACGACATCTCAGCAAGCACTCTCTGCTACGAGTTCTCAACAAGCACTCACTACTACGAGTTCTCCCCAAACACTGCCAGTGGAGGCGGCTGAATAATACTCTTTGGCGCAATCTCTGGCGCTGTGGCTCAGTGTAGCCACCTTTCAACGACTATGCAAAATTCTCTGCTTTCTCAGCATTTTCCTAATATCTTGATGAACCAAGAAGGATCCTTTCCGTCCCCTATATTTTTGCTAGGCACATACTTCTCTATCACGTGGCGGACAGTCCCTTTAAATTCCATCCAAAAATGCTCAATATCTTTGTGTCCCGTGGTGAATGCTTGGAGCTGACTTTGAAGATATTCATTAACGACACTTTTATTTGCTTTCCCAAACAAGAAAACTCTACGCTGTTTTTTTTCCCAACTGCCACTGACATAGAAGCCACAACGACATTATGGTCGCTAATATCTTCTTCTAGATTAACCTCCTCAAAACGATCAGGTCTGTTTGTCGCCAAGATATCTAATATGTTCCCATCTCGAGTTGGTTTTCTAACTAATTGCTCAAGGTTGTCTTTTGAGAGCGCTCCTTGAGTAACTTCACACGAGTTTTTGCTTCTGTCGGTACCATTTTGCAGCCCGCCTACGAAGCTGTTTCCTAGCCCACGTGCTGGGTATGTATTTTGCTATTCACTGGCTATTTGCTATTCACGGCCAGCACATGGCAACCATGGGAAGCATCTGAAATACATTGTACCTTTTACAGCAATTATGTGGGAACAACTACGAGCCCGGACAGCCGAGCGCGCTCCAGTTACACGATTCGCTAACATTTCGAAAACTTCCGCACACTTTCACGTGGTATAACACGATGCAGACAAATGGGGTACACCAAAAATATGTCTCTAATTTTGATCAAAATACACCATTGGCAGCGGACATGTTACAAGTTGTTTTTTTGAAGACAATTAAATTCTCTACCCCCTATGGCCGCAGTTGCTAATGCATGCCTGTGTGGTGGCGCTCGACCCAGGGTAAGTGATTCGAATCCTGGTGGTCGAAAAAATTTTTACCGCCAGTATTTCGCCAGTGGGGAGAGGAGAGGTGGGGTCAAAGTTCCTGACCATCAGACTTCGAGCCAACGTCCTGGTTTAAACACCAAAGCGCTCTGCAGTGTCTCGTGAAGTGAGGGCACGTGTTGATGGTTATCCGTCTGTCGGAGGGCAACGTTAAGTTTGGCGGCCCCCTTCGTGAGGAGTGAGCAACGGGCTATGTGCCGGCACTGGAGTTCACCATCTCCCTTCTCTCATCATTATCATCACTATCAGCATTATTATCATCACATCTACATCTACATCTACGTGGTTACTCTGCTATTCACAATAAAGTGCCTGGCAGAGGGTTCAACGAACCACCTTCAAGCTGTCTCTCTACCGTTCCATTCTCAAACGGCGCGCGGGAGAAACGAGCACTTAAATTTTTCCGTGCGAGCCCTGATTTCTCTTATTTTATCGTGATGATCATTTCTCCCTATGTAGGTGGGTGCCAACAGAATGTTTTCGCAATGGAAGGAGAAAACTGGTGATTGAATTTCATGAGAAGATCCCGTCGTAACGAAAAACGCCTTTGTTTTATGATTGCCCCTCCAATTCAGGTATCATGTCCGTGACACTATCTCCCCTATTTCGCGGTAATACAAAACGAGCTGCCCTTCTTTGTTCTTATTCGATGTCATTTGTCAGTCCTAACTGATGTGGATCCCACACCGCACAGCAGTACTCCAGAATAGAGCGGACAAGTGTAATGTAAGCAGTCTCTGTAGTAGATCTGTTGCACCTTCTAAGTGTTCTGCCAATGAATCGCAGTCTTTGATTTGCTCTACCCAAAACATTATCTATGTGATCATTTCAATTTAGGTTATTTGTAATTGTAATCCCTAAGTATTTAGTTGAATTTACAGCTTTCAGATTTGTATGACTTGTCGCATACCCAAAACCTAGTGGATTTCTTTTTGTACTCATGTGAATAGCTTCACACTTTTCTTTATTCAGGGTCAATTGCCACTTTTCGCACCAAACACATATCTAAATCATTTATATCTTATCTAATATATTTTGCAATTCGTTTTGGTCATCTGATGACTTTACAAGATGGTAAATGACAGCATCATCTGCAAAAAATCTAAGAGGACTACTCAGATTGTCCCCTGTGTCGTTAATATAGATCAGGAACAATAGATGGTCTATAACACTTCCTTGGGGGGCGCCGGATATTACTTCTGTTTTGCTCGATGACTTTCAGTGTATTATTACGAATTGTGACCTTTCTAACAGGAAATCACGAATCCAGTCTCAGAACTGAGGCGATATTCTATAGGCTCGCAGTTTGGTTAGAACACGCTCGTAAGGAACGTTGTCGAAAGCCTCCTGGAAATCTAAAAATATGGAATGAATTTGACATTTGACATTTGCGTTCCGCAAGAACGATACTTTCTGAATCCGTGCTATCTGCCAATAAATCGTTTTCTTCGAGGTACTTCATAATGTTCGAATTCAGTATATGTTTCAAAACCCTACTGAAAATCGACCTTAGTGATATGGGCCTGTAATTCAGCGGATTACTCCTATTTCCCTCTCTGCGTATTGGTGTGACTTGAGCAACTTTCCAATCTTTAGGAACTGAACTTTCTGTGAGCGAGCGGTTGGATATAATTGCTAAATATGGAGCAATTGCATCTGCGGACTCTGAAAGGAACCTGACTGGAATACCATCTGAACCGGAGGCCTAGCCTTTATTAAGTGATTTAAGCTGCTCTGCTACACCGAGGATATCTACTTCTGTGTTCCTCATCTTGACAGTTGTTCTTGATTGGAATTCAGGAATACTTACTTCGTATTCTTTAGTGAAGGAGTTTCGGAAAACCATGTTTAATAACTCTGCTATAGTGGTACCTCCATTAGTGACTTCACCTTTGTTATCGTGCAGTGAAGGTATTGATTGCGTCTTCTGGTCATACATAAAGCACACCAGTGGGCCGGCCGCATTTAAGTCCCGAACCGCGCTGCTGTTACGGTCGCAGGTTCGAATCCTGCCGCGGGCATGGATGTGTATGATGTCCTTAGGTTAGTTGGGTTTAAGTAGTTCTAAGTCTAGGGGACTGATGACCTCAGATGTTAAGTCCCATAGTGCTTAGAGCCGTTTGACCATTTAGGTAGACGTCCTTTCTGTGGTTTCCTGGGACCCTCTAACCTAGAAAACCTCCCCCCCATGTAGTCGCTTCCTGTGTTTAGTGGACTCCTGACCTATTTAGCAGAACCCAGAAACCCACCACCTGATGGCGCAAGTCAAGGAATCCGCAGCCTACACGGTCACAGAACCGCCTGAGCCTCTGATTCAGACCCTCCGCTCGGCTCTGCACCAAAGGACTACAGTCCGTTCTGTCGATGATATGGAGATGGTGAGCTCCGCCTTGATCTCGGAATCAAGACTGGCAGTCTTCACCAATTCTGCTAGCCACTCGAAATCAGAGAGAACATCCTTTGATCCAAAGTGGCACACGTCATTGGTACCAACATGGGCCACCTGCAGTTGGTTGCACCTTGTACTCTTCATGACATCTGGAAGCGCCTTTCCACATCAGAATGACTCCCCCCAGTATGCACACGGAGTGCACACTGGCTTCCTTCCCTCCTTGGCAGCCATGTTCCTAAGGGGCCCTATTAGGCGCCTAATGTTGGAGCTTCCAACTACCAGCAACCCTCTGTGAATGGCCAGACCTTGCGGGCTGAGAAGTTTCCTCTGGAACAGGCTGGACGACTGCATCTAGCTCAGAGACTTCGTCAGCCACAGATAACACCTGTAACCTGTTCATGAAACGAACTGGGGAGGCCCTATGGTCAGCCCCACAGAAAGTCTTTCGCTGCCTGCCAGACTTCGGAATGATCTCCCACTTGACCAGGGGTGAGGGGTGAATTTCAGTGCAGGCAGTACCCGGGATAGCCACAGCAGTAGATCGATTGGGGGACACATGGAACGTGCTCAACATCCCTCACATCTCCGCGTCGACTCCCGCCAGTGATGCCCCTTGGCAGCAGCCTCAAGCTGTGTGATGGAAGCCAACATTGCCTGGAGCTGTGAGTGAAGGGTCACCAATTCATCTCACATCTGTACACAGCATTCAACAGAAATATTAGACTACACACACACACACACACACACACACACACACACACACACACACACACACACACACACACACACCAAATACGTACTTTTAGTATTACAAATACTGTAATGGAGCATGTTCTAAGTAAATAAACGAAAATGATTCTAAATTTTACAATGCTCTGCAGCTGGCAAATGCAGTAATATACCAACAGCCACCTCTTGATGGTGCCATCAATAATTTTCACAAATAGGTATAGTAGAAAGATTTGATATCAATGACAGCATGCAATTATGAAAATTGTATACATGGAAGAACCCTGGAGATACTAAAAGGTATCAGATAGATTATATTATGGTAAGACAGATTTAGGAACCAGGTTTTAAATTGTAAGACATTTCCAAGGGCAGATGTGGACTCTGACCACAATCTATTAGTTATGAACTGTAGATTAAAACTGAAGAAACTGCAAAAAGATGGGAATTTAAGATGGGACCTAGATAAACTGAAAAAACCAGAGGCTTTACAGAGTTTCAGGGAGAGCATAAGGGAACCATTGACAGGAATGGGGGAAAGAAATACAGTAGAAGAAGAATGGGTAGCTTTGAGGGATGAAATAGTGAAGGCAGCAGAGGATCAAATAGGTGAAAAGACGAGGGCTAGTAGAAACCCTTGGGTAACAGAAGAAATATTAAATTTAATTGATGAAAGGAGAAAATATAAAAATGCAGTAAATGAAGCAGGCAAAAAGGAATACAAACGTCTCAAAAATGAGATCGACAGGAAGTGCAAAATGGCTAAGCAGGGATGGCTAGAGGACAAATGTAAGGATGTAGAGGCTTATATCACTAGGGGTAAGATGGATACTGCCTACAGGAAAATTAAAGAGACCTTTGGAGAAAGGAGAACCACTTCCATGAATATCAAGAGCTCAGATGGAAACCCAGTTCTAAGCAAAGAAGGGAAAGCAGGAAGGTGGAAGGAGTATGTAGAGGGCCTATACAAGGGTGATGTACTTGAGGACAATATTATGGAATTGGAAGGGGATGTAGATGAAGATGAAATGGGAGATATGATACTGCTTGAAGAGTTTGACAGAGCACTGAAAGACCTGAGTCGGAACACGGCCCCCGGAGTAGACAACATTCCATTGGAACTACTGACGGCCTTGGGAGAGCCAGTCCTGACAAAACTCTACCATCTGGTGAGCAAGATGTATGAGACAGGCGAAATTCCCTCCGACTTCAAGAAGAATATAATACAGGGTGATTCAAAACGAATACCACAACTTTAAAAATGTGTATTTAATGAAAGAAACATAATATAACCTTCTGTTATACATCATTACAAAGAGTATTTAAAAAGGTTTTTTTTCACTCAAAAACAAGTTCAGAGATGTTCAATATGGCCCCCTCCAGACACACGAGCAATATCAACCCGATACTCCAACTCGTTCCACACTCTCTGTAGCATATCAGGCGTAACAGTTTGGATAGCTGCTGTTATTTCTCGTTTCAAATCATCAATGGTGGCTGGGAGAGGTGGCCGAAACACCATATCCTTAACATACCCCCATAAGAAAAAATCGCAGGGGGTAAGATCAGGTCTTCTTGGAGGCCAGTGATGAAGTGCTCTGTCACGGGCTGCCTGGCGGCCGATCCATCGCCTCGGGTAGTCGACGTTCAGGTAGTTACGGACAAGTAAGTGCCAATGTGGTGGTGCTCCATCCTGCTGAAATATGAATTGTTGTGCTTCTTGTTCGAGCTGAGGGAACAGCCAATTCTGTAACATCTCCAGATACTGTAGTCCAGTTACAGTAGCACCTTCGAAGAAAAAGGGACCAAAAACTTTATTGGCTGAAATGGCACAGAAAACGTTCACCTTAGGCGAGTCACGTTCATACTGAGTTGTTTCCCGCGGATTCTCAGTGCCCCATATACAGACATTGTGACGGTTGACTTTCCCGTTAGTGTGGAAAGTTACTTCATCACTAAACACAATCTTTGAAACGAAAGATTCATCTGTTTCCATTTGAGCAAGGATAAAATCACAGAAATCGATTCTTTTAATCTTATCAGCTGCAGACAGTGCTTGAACCAATTTCAGACGATAAGGTTTCATAACTAACCTTTTTAGTAGGACTCTCCATACAGTTGATTGTGGAATTTGCAGCTCTCTGCTAGCTCTGCGAGTCGATTTTCCTGGGCTGCGAACAAATGCTCGCTGGATGCGTGCTACATTTTCATCACTCGTTCTCGGCCGTCCAGAACTTTTCCCTTTGCACAAACACCCATTCTCTGTAAACTGTTTATACCAACGTTTAATACTCCACCTATCAGGACGTTTAACACCATACTTCGTTCGAAATGCACGCTGAACAACTGTCGTCGATTCACTTCTGCCGTACTCAATAACACAAAAAGCTTTCTGTTGAGCGGTCGCCTTCTTAGCATCAACTGACGCTGACGCCTAGTCAACAGCGCCTCAAGCGAACAAATGTACAACTAAATGAAACTTTATAGCTCCCTTAATTCGCCGACAGATAGTGCTTAGCTCTGCCTTTTGTCGTTGCAGAGTTTTACATTCCTAAAGTTGTGGTATTCTTTTTGTATCACCCTGTAATTCCAATCCCAAAGAATGCAGGTGTTGACAGATGTGAAAATTACCGAACTATCAGTTTAATAAGTCACAGCTGCAAAATACTAACGCGAATTCTTTACAGACGAATGGAAAAACTGATAGAAGCCGAACTCGGGGAAGATCAGTTTGGATTCCGTAGAAATGTTGGAACACGTGAGGCAATACTAACCCTACGACTTATCTTAGAAGAAAGATTAAGGAAACCTACGTTTCTAGCATTTGTAGACTTAGAGAAAGCTGTTGACAATGTTGATTGGAATACTCTCTTTCAAATTCTGAAGGTGGCAGGTGTAAAATACAGGGAGCGAAAGGCTATTTACAATTTGTACAGAAACCAGATGGCGGTTATAAGAGTCGAGGGGTATTAAAGGGAAGCACTGGTTGGGAAGGGAGTGAGACAGGGTTGTAGCCTATCCCCGATGTTATTCAATCTGTATATTGAGCAAGCAGTAAAGGAAACAAAAGAAAAATTCGGAGTAGGTATTAAAATTCATGGAGAAGAAATAAAAACTTTGAGGTTCGCCGATGACATTGTAATTCTGTCAGAGACAGCAAAGGACTTGGAAGAGCAGTTGAACGGAATGGAAAGTGTCTTGAAAGGAGGGTATAAGATGAACACCAACAAAAGCAAAACGAGGATAATGGAATGTAGTCGAATTAAGTCGGGTGATGCTGAGGGAATTAGATTAGGAAATGAGACACTTAAAGTAGTAAAGGAGTTTTGCTATTTGGGGAGCAAAATAACTGATGATGGTCGAAGTAGAGAGGATATAAAATGTAGACTGGCAATGGCAAGGAAAGCGTTTCTGAAGAAGAAAAATTTGTTAACATCGGGTATAGATTTAAATTTCAGGAAGTCGTTTCTGAAAGTATTCGTATGGAGTGTAGCCATGTATGGAAGTGAAACGTGGACGATAAATAGTTTAGACAAAAAGAGAATAGAAGCTTTCGAAATGTGGTGGTACAGAAGAATGCTGAAGATTAGATGTGTAGATCACATAACTAATGAGAAGGTGTTGAATAGAATTGGGGAGATGAGGAGCTCGTGGCACAACTTGACTAGAAGAAGGGATCGGTTGGTAGGACATGTTCTGAGACATCGAGGGTTCACCAATTTAGTATTGGAGGGCAGCGTGGAGGGTAAAAATCGTAGAGGGAGACCAAGAGATGAATACACTAAGCAGATTCAGAAGGATGTAGGCTGCAGTAGGTACTGGGAGATGAAGAAGTTTGCACAGGATAGAGTAGCATGGAGAGCTGCATCAAACCAGTCTCAGGACTGAACACCACAACAACAACAACACCAGTCATTGATGTGATTAAGAAAGTGATATAACTAACTTTGAGCACTACTAGATATCACTATCTGTGAGCACAGTAGTGAAATTAAATAGAACAAGAGAGAGACAAAAAGACATGCAACTTGACAATAGCACGAGAGCCGAGCACACTCAAATGAAGGATAACAGTAAAAAACTTATAATTAAAGTGCGTACATGAATTTAGCTGGTAGCTGTTTTACAAAGATATTCATATAAGATACGTCTCTCCAATGATGTATAAAGAGTTAAACAAAATCCTAAGGTGCCTCTTGTTCTGCCTCTTCCCCCTCCCCCCCCCCCTCCCCTCCTTTCTGTTTTGAATTTGCTGTGAAATTAGTTCCGTTGGAGGTACACAGGGCAATACTGCAAGGCTTGCTGCCAGGCATACAAGACTGGCAAGCACAAGAAATACAATAGCCAAGGAATTTTTACTCCAATTGTTCAAAGTCACAGCATCCCATACGGTATAAAAACGTGGAACTTGTACAGACACTACCAATCCACATCACTCAGCAGTACGACAATATAATGTCAAAGTTTCCAATACAAGCGCTTACACGCTCCGCAATTTATCATACCAGCTGCTGGAAAATCACTCACAAACTAGAAAGATAATCAGGTTGCCTGGGATCACAACAGTTGTTTATCAAATTCAAAATTGCTGTACATAGCTGGAAATGGGTGCTCATCATAAAATCCACAGACCTAAGTTGAGACAGATTCCCGAGCCAAATTTGCTTCCCCCAAAAGTTGAGTGGTTTACCGTATGAATTCCAGCCGACATCTCGGTGGCAACAACGTACACCCCAAGTCAGGCTGCCAACTTCACGCGAAGTTCAACCCACAGGGGTGTCAAGACTTATAATGCATCACCGGACTATACAGTTCTGCCAACAGGACCTGAGTATGCTGTGCGTGTCCATATATTGCCGCTCGACGCAGCCACACTGTCCGCTGGCGGGAGGCAACATCGACTCAAAGGAAGGCCTTGGCGCTTGTTCGTGACGTCACGTCAGCTAGGCACGGCGAACGCCAGGTCTGTTGCAGTCATACTCGTAATGGTGGTGTCTCCCTCTCTGACGCAGGAAAATGTGAAACTATTGGCGGTAGGTGGCCAACACACGTTGTTCTCAGAGATTCCTGCAATCAATTAATTGTGCAATTCATTACACTTCTTAACAAATAGTGTACTCCTGAACATAAATTTCCACCCGTTTTAAGGATTGACGTACAAAAACAACTTCATGGTTCAGCAACAACAGAATTCGTGCTTCTTTACCTTATTTGTAAATCTGAGGAAGTTACGTTTGTACTGGGTTGCTTTTACAAGAAACTGTGAACATATTGGTGCTCCTCTTTAGGTGTCTTGGTTGACTATGGGGTGAAGAGCACTGAATGTTAATGAAATATTTTGCGATTGTACACGTTGGGGGAGGGGGTGGACGACAGAAGAATAGGCAAAAGAGAGATACTTGTTTAATCAAATAAAAAAATTTTATCTTATAAAGTTTCTCCTTTCAGTTGCAAGAGGGGAATATTTATCTTTTCTAATGTGCATGCTTAAAAAAATTTAAGCTCAGCGATGTCAAACGAAAATAAATAAATGAATAAAAGAAACGAGTTCATTGTAAGGGGGTTGGGGTAAGTTTCGATAGCAAAACGGATCAAGTAAATATAGTTACTTGAATGTAAAATTTCCGAAGCTTGCAATGGGGCAAAGCATCTTCTCATATTGATCTACGTTTGTTTCGACAGGATTCAGTAATGCAGAACTATGATCTTCATTTGTAGCTTTACGATAGTAAGAAAATCTTTCATCTAAATAAAACTGCAGAATCCAAGAGATTCACAGTGATAAGAACGTCCAGGCGTTTCTGCCTGCAACAGACCTGGCGTTCGCCGTGCCTAGCTGACGTGACGTCACCAACAAGCGCCGAGGCCTTCCTTTGAGTCGGTGTTGCGGGAGGGCGTCCTGGTCAGACACATTCGCCGTGAACGGCTACTATCGATACGACCCGAATATGGAATGCGCATGACATGATATCAGAATAGATAGCGGAAACTGCACTGTGGTACAGGTCAGAGTCTTTCACGCAGATGGTGCTACATTGCAATAGTAACACTTAGTTTTGGATAAATAATTCATAGCAAATTGTCTTAGGGCAGGGGGTTCTCTAATTAATACAAATACTTACGTTCTTGCTGTTTGTTGGTGCCTGTGGTCCTCTTACTACACAGAGCTTGATTCTGACTGGTGTAAAGGCCGATCTCCCCTTCATCACCCCATTTCCTTCCCTCCCATTCCCTCGTCTCCCCTCCCCCTCCCTGTGTCGCCAGTGACCTTGAATAGGGCATTCACAATTGCATCGGCTGTAATATGACATCATGCGTCATGTGAAGGTTTTCTGTTATGCCCACTGTCATACGCTAGTGAGTACATCATTGGGCATCCAGGAGCATGTCCTCATGCTATACACTGAGAAATGGGTTGCAAATAGCAGTTGAGGATTGAAGATTGATGTAACCTGAACTGATGACATGCCTGTGTCTCTACTTATTCATTCTTTCTTAATTGGCCCAACGTGATTGCATCTTTTTGCCAGTTCTATTTTAACGATGTGTGACAGAGTTCCTGTTGAGGACACTGACAAAGCCGAAGGATTTGTTGTGTTATTTGAGGCAAAGAGAAGAAGTAATGACCTTTAAAATCGTGAGGTGCTACAAACTAGATGGCGCCAGTTGGTCCGCATCTCTTACCCCGGCACGCAAGGAGAGGGACAGGCCGGCGCTCGTGGCAGAACTTGGCCAGGCGAGCCGCAAGTTCCGCTGTCAGCGAGATAGCAGCGCTCAAAGTGGGCGGCCGCTCCTCAAATATTTGTCCGCACTCTGGCCGCCTCGGCTCGCCTCACAAGGGCGCGGCTGCGGTCGCATTGCTAATTAACTGAGCCAACTCCCGCCCAGTAATTACTCTGAGTATGCGACGCTCCACTCACAAGGCTGTCGGCTGGTCACACACCATGCGGTCCGCTGCTCGCTTGGTCATTACGTTTCATTCCCCGCAAGTCTCGGCGTGTGACAGCCGCTAAGGGTTACCCGCTTCAGCCCCTTACCCGGAAGGTTCGTGTGTGCCTTCTCTTACTTGCTACCGGGATGATATTGGCTAATTTGTGGGCGTGTTCGTGTTGATCCATTTTCTTCACATTTGCTCCATCACGGTGCCTCAGTTTCCTACCTTCTGCCCTTGCCGAACGAGGTGGCGCAGCTGTTACAGGCACTGGACGCATGTTGTAGAGAACATAGCTTCATATCGGTTCCCAGCTGTTCTGATTTAGGTTTCCAGTAATCTACATCTACATACATACTCCGCAATCCACCATACGGTGCGTGGCGGAGGGTATCTCGTACCACAACTAGCATCTTCTCTCCCTGTTCCACTCCCAAATAGAACGCGGGAAAAATGACTGCCTATATGCCTCTGTACGAGCCCTAATCTCTCTTATCTTATCTTTGTGGTCTCTCCGCGAAATGTAAGTTGACGGCAGTAAAATTGTACTGCAGTCAACCTCAAATGCTGGTTCTCTAAATTTCCCCAGTAGCGATTCACGAAAAGAACTCCTCCTTTCCTCTAGAGACTCCCACCCGAGTTCCTGAAGCATTTCCTTAACACTCGCGTGATGATCAAACCTACCAGTAACAAATCTAGCAGCCCGCCTCTGAATTGCTTCTATGTCCTCCCTCAATCCGATCTGACAGGAATCCCAAACGCTCGAGCAGTACTCAAGAATAGGTCGTATTAGTGTTTTATAAGCGGTCTCCTTTACAGATGAACCACATCTTCCCAAAATTCTACCAATGAACCGAAGACGACTATCCGCCTTCCCCACAAGTGTCATTACATGCTTGTCCCACTTCATATCGCTCTGCAATGTTACGCCCAAATATTTAATCAACGAGACTGTGTCAAGCGCTACATTATATTACGGGAGTCTTTTTCCTATTCATCTACATTAATTTACATTTATCTATTTTATAGTTAGCTGCCATTCTTTACACCAATCACAAATCCTGTCCAAGTCATCTTGTATCCTCCTACAGTCAATCTGTATTCCATTCCGGGAGAGTACACATTAGAAGAGTGTAATCACTGCCTTCTTATGGCCGACAAGCGTGATGTTCTGCTGGACGTGTGATGTGTGTATATGTCACGACTTCTTGTGAAATATGGTTCAGTCTTTATGTTGCTCTTGTTGAGTTCACAAGTGGCTCTTGTCGAGTTTGCAAATGGAAGGGAAATTAAAGTCAGTTTATGTCGAAGAACAGCAATGGATCCCTGTTTGTATGGCACTCCCAGTCCGTACTATACTTGTGATAAATTCGGAGGTCACTCGATGATATCGGTCAGCGACCCGTTGAATGGAAAGGAAGGGTGACTGGGATTAAAAGTCTCGTGGATTCGAGCTCGTTCGACACCAAAAACAAGCTCACACCGGATAAGTGTAGAAGAAGAGGAAATAAACTTTGGCCTTTTTGCAGGAACCATTCCATAATTCTTCGTAAGTGATCCAGGGAAACTATTGGAAACCTGCATCTCGCATGTATCGTAGACGAAAATAGCCTCGTGTATTACATGGTGCCGTACTTTATTAGTTTGTGGCGTTTCAAGACTCATTTCTGCAAAATGGTTTTTAAATGCCGGCCGCTGTGGCCGAGCGGTTCTAGGCGCTTCAGTTTGGAACCGCGCGACCGCTACGGTCGCAGGTTCGAATCCTGCCTAGGGCATGGATGTGTGTGATGTCCTTAGGTTGGTTAGGTATAAGTACACTACTGACCATTAAAACTGCTACACCAGGAAAATGACGTGCTACAGACACGAAATTGAACCGACGGGAAGAAGATGCTGTGATATGCAAATGAATAGCTTTTCAGAGCATTCACACAAGGTTGGCGCCGGTGGGGACACCTAAAACGTGCTGACGTGAGGAAAGTTTCCAACCGATTTCTCATACACAAACAGCAGTTGACCGGCGTTGCCCGGTGAAACATTGTTGTGATGCCTCGTGTAAGGAGGAGAAATGCGTAGCATCACGTTTCCGACTTTGATAAAGGTCAGATTGTAGCCTATCGCGATTGCGGTTTATCCTATTGCGACATTGTTGCTCGCGATCCAATTGCTGTTAGCAGAATATGGAATCGGTGGGTTCAGGAGGGTAATACGGAACGCCGTGCTGGATCCCAACGGCCTCGTATCACTAGCACTCGAGATGACAGGCATCTTATCCGCATGGCTGCAACGGATCGTGCAGCCACGTCTCGATCACTGAGTTAACAGATGGGGACGTTTGCAAGACAATAACCATCTGCACGAACAGTTCGACGACGTTTGCAGCAGCATGGCCTATCAGCTCGGAGACGATGGCTGTGGTTACCCTTGACGCTGCATCACAGACAGGAGCGCCTGCGATGGTGAACGCAACGACGAACCTAGTGCACGAATGGCAAAACGTCATTTTTTCGGATGAATCCAGGTATTGTTTACAGCATCATGATGGTCGCATCCGTGTTTGGCGACATTACGGTGAACGCACATTGGAAGCGTGTATTCGCCATCGCCATACTGGCGTAGCACCCGGAGTGATGGTATCGGGTGCCATTGGTTACACGTCTCGGTCACCTCTTGTTCGCATTGACGGCACTTTGAACAGTGGACGTTACATTTCAGTTGTGTTACAACCCGTGGCTCTACCCTTCATTCGATGCCTGCGAAACCCTACGTTTCAGTAGGATAATGCACGACCGCATGTTGCAGGTCCTGTACAGGCCTTTTCTGGATACAGAAAATGTTCGACAGCTGCCCTAGCCAGCACATTCTCCAGATCTCTCACCAATTGAAAACGACTGGTCAATGGTGGCCGAGCAACTGGCTTGTCACAATACGCCAGTAACTACTCTTGATGAACTGTGGTATCGTGTTGAAGCTGCATACGCAGCTGTACCTGTACACGCCATCCAGGCTGTGTTTGACTCAATGCCGAGGCGTATCAAGGCCGTTATTACGGCCAGAGGTGGTTGTTCTGGGTACTGATTTCTCAGGATCTATGCACCCAAATTGCATGAAAATGTAATAACATGTCAGTTCTAGTATAATATATTTTTCCAATGAATACCCGTTTATGATCCGCATTTCTTTTATGTGTAGCAATTTTAATGGCCAGTAGTGTAGTTCTAAGTTCTGGGAGACCGATGACCTCAGATGTTAAGTCCCTTAGTGCTCAGAGCCATTTGAACAATCTCTTGCTTATTAGATGGATGGAATGGTTGTAAGGTCGACAAGGACGACAAGTATCAATTTCTGTTCAGCTTTCAGCTTTCCAGAACGTGTTTACCATAATTAAATATGTAGATTTCTCCGAGACTCCTTCTTAGTAGTTCGAGATTTGCTTCCCGCTGTGATAGTGTTTTAAGTGGCTGCACATTGATCTTAACGCATTCGGTAGGTAAATCTGCTGTTGGATTGGACAATAGTTCACAGTTGTGGTATCTTACGTTTCTTTCATTAGCATGTGGCTTTTCTTATTTTAGAATAGAGCGAGACGGCGCAGTGATTAAGACGCAGGACTCGGGTTCGGAAAGAGGGAGATAAAATCTCAGTCCGGACATCCAGATTTACGTTTCTCGTGCTTTCTCTAAATGTATTGCGGTGGATGTGTGAACGGTCTCTTTTTTACGTGGTACAATGTATTTCCTTTCCAGTGAAAGGAAAAAAAAAGTTAAATTCACAATTTTAATATTCCGTATGTAGAACTATGTATATTTACTTATCGTCACCCATTATCAGAAATTATGATAGCAAATTTTGTGGAAGGTGATAGACACACGCAGTTTTCGTAGCCCTGCATTTTACCCATAGCTGTGTCTTGTGGGTCCATGGGACATCTCTTGAATTATTTTGATACGGAAATCTTGGTGATGAGGAAGTTCATTGAGATTCGATTATCAAGGAATCTTTGGAAATATATATAGCGGAACCACTTGTTGACCAGCAAGGCGCCTTTCAATTGGTGAAAAGCATGTGACATGGTCTTTTCTGTGACTTTTTCGGGCAGACAAAATTTTACGCTTCTTGCCAGGTTCAGCGACAGGTGAATTTATAAATTTGATGACCGTGCCTCAACTCCTCGGGCGCACAGTTCAACAGAGAGTGTGAGTGTACTCTGACCGTTATGCATGCGCCGGCGCGCCTCAAATGGGGGGAAAGGTAAACGCGGGTGGTTCCCCTGCACGTTACAGGGTGGTTTCCCATGAATGTAAGTCAAATGGCGGAACTGGTAAGTCTACTAACATCTCACCTGATATTTGGCTGAAAGGTACTGATCCGTATCTCGAAAAATCCGTCTGTCCATAGAAACACGAAATGATTATTGACAAAAAAAGAAGACAGATTACGGTCATACAGCTGAGACATATGCGGATGCGTCACGACACCAATTACTGGTGTAAGTGTACCGACCTATACCATTAATCTGTAGTCGTAAAATTCATCTAGAGATTGCTGCCTGGTTGTCAGCTGGAAAATTAAAGAAAAAAGTCGACGTCTACATATATACTCCGCAAACCAGTGAAGAGTACCTTGTGCCGTTGTTAATTATTGTCTTTCGTGTAGTACTCGCAAACGGTGCGATAGGAAAGCGAGCGTTTACGCGCTTCTTTACGCTTCCTGACGTCTTTTGTGTTCGCGGTTGTTACGCGCGATGTACATTGATTGCAGTAGAATCTTTCTGCTGTTTCTGGTAAATGACAATTTTCTAATCTTCCCCAATAGTATTTCCCGCAAAGATAGCTTCGTCCCTCGAGGAATAGACATTTGACTCGATGGAGCATCTCTGTAATTATCGCGTATTGATTGGAGCTATCAGTAATAAATATAGTAGAACACCTCTGAATTGCTCGTTTTTTCTGTGATCCGACTTGGTGAGAATCCGAAACATTCGAGCAGGTCTCAAGAATGGGCCTCGCAGATGTTCTGTATACGATCTCCTTTAACGATAAATTAGACTATCCTAGAATTACCCCTATAAACCAAAATCTAGCATTTGGCTTTTCTACGACCAAAATTACGTCCTCGTTCCACTGCTGGAGCTTTGCAACATATAATAGCGCGATTTAGTGAAATGCGGTGGAAGAAATAACAGGAGTTATGCTCAGGTCGTTACAGGGTTATCTACAGAAAATTGAATAGCAGTAATGCAGGAGTAGGCCGAATAATGAATAAGAAAATACAAATGTGGGTAAACTACAAAGAACAGAATAGAGAACGCATTGTCGTAGCCAAGACAGACATAACGTCGACACTTATTATAGTAGTACGAGTTCATACGCCAACTACCTCCATAGATTCTGAAGAGAGTGAATGAATGTATGATGAGATAAAGAAGACGAAAGTTGGTGGTTGCTGACTGGATTAGGTTGTACGAAAATGAAAGGAAAGAAAAATAGTGGGAGAACATGGACTGAGGGAAAAGAATGAAAGTGGAAGCCGCCTGGTAGAATTTTGCACAGAGCATAAATTAATCGTCGCTAACGCCTGATTTTATAATTATGAAAGAAGTTTGTATACGAGAAAGAAACCTGAGGACACTGGATGTTTTCATACTGATTTTATAGTGTTAAGACACAGATTTAAAATCTATATTTTAGACTCCAAAATATTTCCACTTGCAGATGTGGACTCTGACATAAGTTAATGACTATGAAATATAGATTAAAACTGAATAAATTGCGAAAAGGTAGGAATTTAAGGAGATAGGATCCGGATAAACTGAAACAACTAGAGGTGTTTGAATGTTTCAGAGCGAGCATTTGGCAACTTTGGACTGAAACAGGGGAAAGGAATACAATAGAAGTGGAATGGGGAGCCTTGAGAGATGAAATAGGGAAGGCAACAGAGGCTGTTATTAGAAGTCATTGGATAATTCAGGAGATATTGAATTCAACTCGAGAAAGGAAGAAATATAAAAATGTAGCAACTGAACCACGCATAGCGAAAACAGACATCTAAAAATTAGATATGACGGAAAGTGCAAAGTAGTTAAGCAGGAATAGTTAGGGAGCAAATGCTAGATTGTAGAGGCATGCATAACTAGGGGCAGGCTAGAAGTTGCCTACAAGAAAATTAAAGAGACATTTGAAGGAAAGAGCAGCAGATGTGTGAATATCAAAAGCCCAGATCGCAAGCCAGTACTAAGCAAAGACGGGGAAGCTGAAAGATGGAAGGAGTATATATAAGGTTTGCACAAGGAAGATGAACCTAAAGGCAGTGTTATAGAAATGGAAGAGGACGTAGATGAAGATAAGATGGTAGGTATGGCACTGCAAGTAGAATATGACAAAACACCAAAAGGCTTAAGTAGAAAGTAAGGCCTCTAAAGTAGACGAGATACCCTCAAAATTATTGATATACTTAGGAGACCCACCCATGGCAAAATTATTTCATCTGGTGTGCGAAATATCCTCACACTTCAAGAAGAATGTGATAGTTCCTATTCCAAAGAAGAAAGGGTCTGGCAGGTATAAATACTACCAAACTGTCAGTTGGATAAACCATGCTTGCAAAATATTGACATGAATTGTTTCGAGGAGACTGGAGGAAACTGATAGAAGCCAACATTGAGGGAGATCAGTTTGGTCCCCGGGAAATACAATGCAATGCAACACTGAGCCCACGACTTATCCTAGAAGAAATTGAGAGATGTAACTTACGTTCATAGCATCTACAGTTTTAGGGTAAGTTTTGACACATGTTGACAGTCTTTGAAATTTTGAAGGTAGCAGGGATTAAATCCAGAGAGTGAAAAGTTATTTACAGCTTGTACAGAAACCAGAGAGCAGTTATAAGAGTCGAAGGGTGTGAAAGGGAAGCCATAGTTGGGAAGGTAATGACAAGGTTGTAGCCTATACCCGATGTTATTCAATTTGTACATTGAAGAAGCAGTGAAGCAAACCAAGGAGAGATCTGGACAAGCATTAACGTTCAGGGAGAAGAAATAAGAACTTCAACATTTTCAAATGACAGTGTAATTCTGGCAGAGACAGAAAAGGACTTGGAAGAGCAGATGAATGGAATAGACAGTGCTAATACAGTACGGAATAGTATGGGTAGAAATTAGCAAATTTTATTAAAACTCACTGACATTGCCCCAGGCAAACTCAAGTCATGCCAGAGACAGAGGTGGCAGCAGGAAGCGGGCAGTATGTTGCAACCTCGGTCAGGTCGACAACACATTTCAACACTATCTGCTGAGGAGTACATGCGTTCAGCAAAAGGGAGGCTCCGATAGAAGACCAAAGGAAGTGAGACAGGCGTATTTATTAGCTTGTAAGGCATGTTGCAAGGAACCCTGCCTCTCTGACAAGCGCACACAGCGAGGAACTGACACAGCAGTTAACAGCCTGTTAAGTGGATGTAGCAGAATAAGGACACATGCGGTCATTATGAACGGAGTCTCGTATCCTAGCCCCACTCTTGTCCCCTTTAAACATTCCAGCTCTCCAACTCTCGTCATGAGTTGATCATTGGGCTCGATCCACTCGATTCCATAGTTATGATGCTATAGTGAATCCATGTCATAGATACTCTAGCACAGTCTGTGAACTCGACAAATATGTACTCGAGATGATGATCTACACCTGGTCTACTTTATGCTGCCCCCTGCCTACCATCTACTGATGGAAAAACTGACTGTCTTCCGGCAACGCCATATCGCATGGTGGTGCCAGCACTGAACATCAACACAGAAGCCAGCAACAGGGCCACTTGAGGTCCACGTACCTGTTCAATACCTAGGCACCTCTGGGTACTGATGCCTACCAGGGGCATGGAGGAGATCAACCAACCACATGACCTCTGACACGAGGTACATTACAGATGGGTCATCAAAGGTCACAGTAGAATTTGGATTGGGACCGAGGACGCTTCAACATTTAGCTTCAGACTTCACGCTGGGCAATGGCCGCGCCTACTCGCTGGCAAGCCGTCGTGGCATGAGAGTCACTAAAACTCACATGGGCGTGCAGCCGGGGAGTTGGCGGGACAAACGTCAGTTGGAATCCAAGATGCAGCTGAATGAGCAATAGCCAAGACTGGTGCCGATGAACGACGACGTGTAGCCGTTGAGAATAAATGACTGAATTCTAATAATGTTTTACAAGCGTCGTTGATGCTTCACAGGTTCTCAATAGCTATCCTGATTTCACGCAGAGGTCTCTCAGCTTGGCCTTCTGTAGAGCCTTGAAAAAATTTTATGAGATGAACTTCAACAAAAGCAAAGCAAGGGTAATGGAATATAGTCGAAATAAATCAGGCGATGGATTAGGAAATGAGACACTAAAAGTACAACATGAGTTATTTGTTCAGCAAAACATCTGATGATGGCTGAAATCGAAAGAATATAAAATGGAGACCGACAGTAGTAAGAAAAACATTTCTGAAAAAGGGCATGTTGTTAACATCTAATAATTATCAGTTTAAATGTTGTGGAGTCTTTTCTTAAGGTATTTGTATGGAGTGTAGCCTTGTTCGGAAGTGAACCATGGATGGTAAGTAATTCTGACAAGAAAAGAATAGAAGTACTTGAAACATGGTACTGCAGAAGAATACCGAAGATCAGATGAGTAGATGGAAAAACAAATGAAGAGGTATTGAAGTGAATCAGGGA
Source organism: Schistocerca americana (assembly GCF_021461395.2). Lineage (NCBI taxonomy): Eukaryota > Metazoa > Arthropoda > Insecta > Orthoptera > Acrididae > Schistocerca > Schistocerca americana. The sequence goes on along the minus strand of NC_060120.1, from coordinate 378,109,034 downwards.
AAAAAGGAAATTTATGACACAGCTTGACTAAGAGAAGAAATCAGCTAGGAGGTGTGCTGAGGCGTCAGAGAATTGTCAGCTTGGTAATGGAAGGAAGTTTGGAGCGTAATAGTTGATGATAGAGACCAAGACTGAAGTACAGTTAGCAGGATCATCCGGATGTAGGCTGCAGTAATTATACAGAACTGAAGAGGCTTGCACAGGATAGACTAGCACGGAAAGCTGCATAAAGGCCGTAGGCAAAAGGGGGAGGGGGGGGGGATCTCCAGGGGGTCCAAACCTCCCCTATCACCTGAATGAAATTATTCATGAAGTAGTTGCTGTGTAGTGAAATTGAAACATATTTTGATTTTCAATCATACGACGAAAAAGATTAATCACTATCGAGAGTCAGCTAGGCCAACGATAGATTTAAACTATTTATACATCTATAGTACTATCGGCTATCGCCCATCTTGTTTGAGCACAGCAGTTGTTTTGTTAATGTAAGTACTACCGTTTATTGTTTTTGTGCTGTGTGCTGTTGTGATACTTTCTATTTGTGATTAAGTTCGTAACAAGAAGGAAGAGGAAAATGATTTTGATTCATTCGCTTGTATTACGGTAAGTTAAAAGTATTTATGCATTACTATAATAGTCCAATTACCTATCTACAGCAGTTTATTGTCACAATGCTGCGGAGCGGTAAATATATTTATAAATAACGTTAAATTAAAATCAGTGCATAAAAATGCGCTTGGATTTGCCTGTGTCGTTGATCAACAAAAATATCGCCCAAACGGCGGTCGTTGCATTGCTTTAAAAAAAGTTTACTCAATAGCCTATCGTTAGTAGGAGGCCAAAGGGCAAAATATCGCCCAATGTGGTCGCCTGCGTGGTACTCAGTTATGAAAATCAGTTCCGATACTAAATGATGGGGTTTGGTATAACAGCACATTCTATATTTCGTTCGTTTCTAAAAGATTTTTTCAGCGGGCTGCTTGAATTCGTCCGAGTCGACTGCGCTCTGCATCGCTCCCTCCCTCTTTCGTCCAAAATCTATTTTCCCCCTCGTGATGCTGTTATAACTAAAGTCAGTAATTCCACACACAATTAAATCTTAAAATATGCAGGCATTCATGCACTATCAGATTACTAGACATGCACATTTAAAGGAAAAACATGCAATGTCAAAATTCAGTCTCTTGTTGTGATGCATTTTATTTTAAAACTACGGACAACAACCAGTTTTTCCAAAGTCTCCACCTACTTTGGGAAACTCTGCATGTTGGGCCACTGAGCCAGCAATCCCTGGATTCGGGAGGCAAGGTGGTTTGAATGCATTCTCCAATAATCTTGAAAATGGTTTTCTATGGTTCCCATATTCAATTTAGGCAAATGCCGGGGTTGATACCTTACCAAAGGCTACAGCTAATTCCGTCTGAATACCTTCTTTTCCTGAAAGTTTCCAGTTCCCTAAAGGTGCAGCCCCTCTGCTTGACTGAAAAGAGCTACATCCAGGGCGAGCCGAACATCTCTTTGGAGACTCCCGGCACTAAAAGCCATATGATAAATAAATAATAATCAAAGTTCTCCACATTATACTCAAGCATTTGTCTGTCGGGACGTTCTTTAATGCAGAAAATGATTTTTCGTACATTGCAAGAAATGCGAGATGCATACTTAAATGAGGAAACTTGGGAAAGTATAAAGCTGAATAACTCCAGATCCTTTGCATTTTCGCCACCAAAAATTATTCTAGATTGTCTGTCGAACAAAGACCTCTTTATTTCAAAATCCCTACCGGTAATAATCACGGTGTCTCTGATCACTTCATCAGCTCAAATCCAGACTGAAAGAAGAAGAGTGTAAAATGCCCTTTTAGAGTGAAACTGCTTCTTAGTGGTTTGCTAAAATACAGCACTCCTAGGTTAGGAGATTACATCTCCACTTTATGAAAACCTGACATCGTTGTCGAATAAAATGATTTATCTTTCTTTATGCAAATTTTAAGAATAACTGAAAAACACAAGAATCTTTAAGGTCGTCTTTAACAAATCAGACCCTCCACCCCACTTTGACGAAGTCCTGGCTACGTCCTTGGCTGCATCAAAGTAGACTTTGGACTGAATACCGCAACAGTACGTTAGAATCCTTCACTTAGATGTTAAATCGAGTGACTGTGTCAGGCAGTGCCCTATTAATACTTTATTCGAACATTAAAGGTTTTCCCCGTATGCATCTGCATTAAATTTAATATATCCACATTTAGGACAATCTGTTCATCACCCGCCTACAATCCCGAAATCTCTTGGAGTAGCACGATAATCGTCAATAAAAATGACAATCACTGCCAAATTATCATATCTACATACATTGTGCGCAAGCCATACGGTACGTGGCGGAGGGCACCGAGTACCATTACCAGTCATTTCCTTTCGTATTCGACTCGGTAAAAGAGCGAGAGAAAACGACTACCTATGTTCCTCCGTATGAGCCCAAATTTCTCGTATCTTATCTTCGTGGCCCTTACCGAAATGTACGTTGACGACCGTAGAATCGTTCTGCAGTCAACTTCAAGTGCTAATTCTCTAAATTTTCTCAGTTAGTGCTCCTCGAAAAGAATGTCACCTTTCCCCCAGGGATTCCAAATTGAGTATCCAAAGTACCTCCATAACATTTGCGTTTTGTTCGAACCTGTCGGTAATACACTCCTGGAAATGGAAAAAAGAACACATTGACACCGGTGTGTCAGACCCACCATACTTGCTCCGGACACTGCGAGAGGGCTGTACAAGCAATGATCACACGCACGGCACAGCGGACACACCAGGAACCGCGGTGTTGGCCGTCGAATGGGGCTAGCTGCGCAGCATTTGTGCACCGCCGCCGTCAGTGTCAGCCAGTTTGCTGTGGCATATGGAGCTCCATCGCAGTCTTTAACACTGGTAGCATGCCGCGACAGCGTGGACGTGAACCGTATGTGCAGTTGACGGACTTTGAGCGAGGGCGTATAGTGGGCATGCGGGAGGCCGGGTGGACGTACCGCCGAATTGCTCAACACGTGGGGCGTGAGGTCTCCACAGTACATCGATGTTGTCGCCAGTGATCGGCGGAAGGTGCACGTGCCCGTCGACCTGGGACCGGACCGCAGCGACGCACGGACGCACGCCAAGACCGTAGGATCCTACGCAGTGCCGTAGGGGACCGCACCGCCACTTCCCAGCAAATTAGGGACACTGTTGCTCCTGGGGTATCGGCGAGGACCATTCGCAACCGTCTCCATGAAGCTGGGCTACGGTCCCGCACACCGTTAGGCCGTCTTCCGCTCACGCCCCAACATCGTGCAGCCCGCCTCCAGTGGTGTAGCGACAGGCGTGAATGGAGGGACGAATGGAGACGTGTCGTCTTCAGCGACGAGAGTCGCTTCTGCCTTGGTGCCAATGATGGTCGTATGCGTGTTTGGCGCCGTGCAGGTGAGCGCCACAATCAGGACTGCATACGACCGAGGCACACAGGGCCAACACCCGGCATCATGGTGTGGGGAGCGATCTCCTACACTGGCCGTACACCACTGGTGATCGTCGAGGGGACACTGAATAGTGCACGGTACATCCAAACCGTCATCGAACCCATCGTTCTACCATTCCTAGACCGGCAAGGGAACTTGCTGTTCCAACAGGACAATGCACGTCCGCATGTATCCCGTGCCACCCAACGTGCTCTAGAAGGTGTAAGTCAACTACCCTGGCCAGCAAGATCTCCGGATCTGTCCCCCATTGAGCATGTTTGGGACTGGATGAAGCGTCGTCTCACGCGGTCTGCACGTCCAGCACGAACGCTGGTCCAACTGAGGCGCCAGGTGGAAATGACATGGCAAGCCGTTCCACAGGACTACATCCAGCATCTCTACGATCGTCTCCATGGGAGAATAGCAGCCTGCATTGCTGCGAAAGGTGGATATACACTGTACTAGTGCCGACATTGTGCATGCTCTGTTGCCTGTGTCTATGTGCCTGTGGTTCTGTCAGTGTGATCATGTGATGTATCTGACCCCAGGAATGTGTCAATAAAGTTTCCCCTTCCTGGGACAATGAATTCACGTTGTTCTTATTTCAATTTCCAGGAGTGTAAATATAGCTCTCCGCCCCTGAATTACTTCGATGACTTCGTATAATCCGACCTGGCGTGGCCCCAAAGACTCGAGCAGTATTCAAGAGTAGATTGCACTTGCGTCCTATTCGCGGTCGCCTTTACGGATGAACCGCATTTTCCCAAAATTCTCCCAATAAACCGAAGTCGACCACTCGCCATCCCTACCACAATTCTCATATGCTCATTTCATTCCCTATGTTTCTGCAGCGTGCCGGCCGCGGTGGTCTAGCGGTTCTAGGCGCTCAGTCCGCAACCACGCGACTACTACGGTCGCAGGTTCGAATCCTGCCTCGGGCATGGATGTGTGTGATGTCCTTAGGTTAGTTAGGTTTAAGTAGTTCTAAGTTCTAGGGGACTGATGAACACAGGTGTTAAGTCCCATAGTGCTCAGAGCCATTTCTGCAGCGTTACGCTCAGATATTTAAATGACGTGATTGAGTCAGGCAGGATACTACTAATGCTGTATCCGAACATTATGCGTTTGTTTTTCCTGCTCATCCGCATTAACTTACATTTTTCTGCCCTTCCCTGTGGCACTCCTGAAGATACACTAGTCTCTGGTGAACACCTATCGTCGAGGGTATCATAGTGGGTTTTGTTACTTAGGAAGTCTACGAGCTACTTACATATCTGGGAACCTACAATCGGACACCGTGTCAAAACGCTTTTCTGAAACCAAGGAATATGAAATCTGCCTGTTGCCCTCCATCGATGGTTCGCAGCCTGTCATATGAGAAAAGGGCAAGCTGAGTTTCTCATGAGCGATGCTTTCTAAAACCATACTGATTCGTAGACTTAAACTTCGAGGACTAAAAAAAAATGTGTTCTTACTTAGAAAATGATCAAAGATTCTGCAGCAAACCGATGTTGGGGATAGTGGTCTGTAATTTTGCGAATCCGTTCTTTTGCAGTTCTTATAAAGGATGATATAAGATGAACTTCAACAAAAGCAAAACGAGGATGATGGAATGTAGTCGAATTAAATCGGGTGATACTGAGGGTTTTAGATTAGGAAATGAGACACTTAAAGTATTGAAGGAGTTTTGCTATTTGGGGAACAAAATAACTAATGATGGTCGAAGTAGAGAGGATGTAAAATGTAGACTGGCAATGGCAAGGAAAGCGTTTCTGAAGAAGAGAAATTAGTTAACATCGAGTATAGATTTAAGTGCCAGGAAATCGTTTCTGAAAGTATGTAGCCATGTATGGAAGTGAAACATGGACGATAAATAGTTTGGACAATAAGAGAATAGAAGCTTTCGAAATGTGGTGCTACAGAATAATGCTGAAGATTAGATGGGTATATCACATAACTAATGAGGAGGTATTGAATAGAATTGGCGAGAAGAGGAGTTTGTGGCACAACTTGACAAGAAGAAGGCATCGGTTGGTAGGACACGTTCTGAGGCATGAAGGTGTAACCTCCCCCTCACTTATTAAACAGTGAAAAATTAAACCACGTGCACCTAATGGAAATTTGGGAAAAGCAATCGTCACCGAAGTTAATTTGTCGGTAAAGAGGGAGGAAAGGTTACATCTAAATGAAAGGAAAAATGCAAATGAAATTGGTGGAATTAATTTTGAGAGAAGGGTAAAATTAATAAAGAAAGTAAAGGTGCGGTCGTTACGTTAACAATTAATTAGCGTTAATTAGATTTTGAGATTTGGGGAAAATTACGGTCGCCAGTCCTATGGACAACTACTATAATAACTGAAAATGAAAGATTAATGCACATATAATTAGCACTAAAGGCGTGGCAACTGAAGGTTGACACGTGCTGTGTGAAAACTGAATGTTTGTGAGAAGTAATAAATTTCGCTACACTCTGACTTAATTTAGCAAAAGAATTAATAAAACCGGAAAATTGAAAGTTAATTTAGTGACTGAAATTAATAGTGAGCTTTGTTTCTGAAGCACTACGAAATTCAATAAAATAAGGTTAGTCTTGGGCTACATCAACATCATTTCAAAAGATACTTGAATCTACGCAATTTAGAAATAAGACATTTAACTTTGAACTTGAATTAAGTGATTCTGAACAATGAACAATAGCAAAATTTAGTACGTACCAAGCTGAACTGCAGTCACAGGTAAGCTAAAATATGGTAACAAAACTCGCACTCTGCTTGTGTAATCTACATATTGTAGCCAGCTATGAATACTTTAACTGAACTTTGAAATTAAAGCAGTGAAATGGAATGATATTACTTTAATGCTGGCGTATGAATTTCAACGACACTCGGGCTCATTCCAGAAAAGGAAGGGACCCTGCTTGGTAATGCAATTGGGACAATGAGCAACAAAGGTTCATGCTAAGTTTCTGTAATTTTGTGATGTAACAGTTTGAAAAGCTGACGTCTGCCATACAGTTCAAAAACTTTACATGCTTTTAGTCTTCCCTGTTGGTTGATTGAAGGTTTGCAGTCGTCGATCGGAGAGGTGGCGACAGTCACTCATTGTCGACCGTCGCTGTTGCAGAAGCTGGATGTTGGCGCGCCTTCTTCTCGACACGGTCACCAGGCGAAACGGGCTCTTGATGTGCGCCAGCTAATGCTTCCCTTCCGCGACACTGTGTCAGAAACTATCATAGCAAGTCGAGCGCAATTACATGCTGCCAAACCCCGAAATCGCGGCAACTCGCGGGAGTGTCACACAACACACCTACTCCACCGCCCTACTCCCGCCAGACTCTCCTCTGCCCGCGCTCCACGCGGCCAAGTTCACACTACCAAAGATCCTAAACACTTTGGTTCTCCACACGACCTATCGATGTAATCGTTCGATAGCATAGCTTTCCCTAGGCAAGACCCAGCGTAAAAATACAAATAGTATTTACAAAACAAACCAATTATACATCGACATAAATGCATAAATAAATATATATACAAATAGTAACACAATTACAATATATAAAGACACAGAAATGTCATATCTTCAGGTAACAAAATAAGGAAAAAATTTATCGTACAATAGATGGAAATAGGAGGATTTGCATTTCCGGCGTTACAAAGGGATCACCAATTTAGTAATGGAAGGCAGCGTGGAGGGTAAAAATCGTAGAGGGAGTCCAAGAGACGAATACACTGAGCAGATTCCGAAGGATGTATGTTGCAGTAGGTATTGGGAGACGAAGAAGCTTGGACAGGATAGAGTAGCATGGAGAGCTGCATCAAACCATTCGCAGGACTGAAGACCACAACAACAACATATAAGGATGTCACCTGTCCTTTTTTTTCAGTCGCTAAAACTACGCTCGGAAGCCCAGGCAACACCCAGTGACGGCAGAATTACTTTTTTGGCTGCGACGTCACTGTGCTTTCCTCCCCGAACTCCGTTCCACATCCTATAATGCCATTGACTTCACCCACTGTGGTGGCAACCACGGAAGGGGAATGTATTCAGCATGGGGAGCATGTTGCCAGCTCGAGCAACAGCAGCAGCAGCAGCAGCAGCAGCAGCGGCGGCGGAGTTTTGCGCCGCGCCGGCCCGGCTCGTGGCCAATATTTCAGAGCGGCAGGGCGCAGAGCGCAGGACGGTGCGTTCGTGCGCTGGCGGGCTGCCTGCCACGGGCACGGCCTCCGCCCTGCTGACCGGCCCGGTCCCTCTGATTTAGGGCGCGCACAGTAGTTTAGCCGCTCGAGCGCCGCCGCCAGGCCACTTGCTGCCGGTCTCGTTGGCCCGACTCCAGTCGCTCAGGCGTTAGCCCTAAACTCTGAAAAATGACCACCGCACATCGTCCACTGCGTGTTACACAAACGCTTCCCAGACTTTCCTTTTTTTTTTTAAAAAAAATTTTCCTCCCTGCTCATGTTTCTCGCAGTTGCAGTGATGTTTACACAAATGTGGCTAACTGGGCACGTCTTCACATATACATTTCAGTCACGCGTGGTACAAAAGTCTGTGTCAGTATCTTACGGCACGATAAAGTAGCCTACAAAGACCACATCCACCAGTATTTCCTTATGTTACATTTACCGAACCTCCTTAAAATACGAGAGGCGTTCAATAAGTAATGCAACATACACTACTGGCCATTAAAATTGCTACACCACGAAGATGACGTGCTACAGACGCGACATTTAACCGACAGGAAGAAGATGCTTTGATATGCAAATGATTAGCTTTTCAGAGCATTGACACAAGGTTGGCACCGGTGGCGACACCTACAATGTGCTGACGTGAGGAAAGTTACCAACCGATTTCTCATACACAAACAACAGTTCACCGGCGTTGCCTGGTCAAACATTGTTCTGATGCCTCGTGTAAGGAGGAGAGATGCATACCGTCACTTTTCCGGCTTTGATAAAGGTCGAATTGTAGCCTATCGCGATTGTGGTTTGTCGTACCGCGACATTTGCGACATTGCGACATTGTTGCTCGCGTTCGTCGAGATCCAGTGACTGTTAGCAGAATATGGCATCAGTGGGTTCAGGAGGGTAATAGGGAATGCCGTGCTGGATCCCAACGGCCTCGTATCACTAGCAGTCGAGATGACAGGCATCTTATCCGCATGTCTGTAACGGATCGTGCAGCCATGTCTCGATCCCTGAGTCAACAAATGGGGATGTTTGGAAGACGACAACCATCTGCACGAACAGTTCGACGACGTTTGCAGCAGCATGGACTATCAGCTCGGAGACCACGGCTGCGGTTACCCTTCACGCTGCATCACAGATAGGAGCGCCTGCGATGGTGAACTCAACGACAAACCTGGGTGCATGAACGGCAAAACGTCATTTTTTGGGATGAATCCAGGTTATGTTTACAGCATCATGACGGTCGTATCCGTGTTTGGCGACATCGCGGTGAACGCACATTGGAAGCGTGTATTCGTCATCGCCATACTGGCGTATCACCCGGAGTGATGGTATCGGGTGCCATTGGTTACACGTCTCGGTCACCTCTTGTTCGCATTGACGGCACTTTGAACAGTAAACGTTACATTTCAGATGTGTTACGACCCGTGGCTCTACCCTTCATTCGATTCCTGCGAAACCATACATTTCAGCAGGATAACGCACCACCGCATGTTGCAGGTCCTGTACCGGCCTTTCTGGATACAGAAAATGTTCGACTGCTGGCCAACACATTCTCCAGATCTCTCACCAATTGAAAATGCCTGGTCAATAGTGGCCGAGCAACTGGCTCGTCACAATACGCCAGGCACTACTCTTGATGAACTGTGGTGTCGTGTTGAAGCTGCATGGGCAGCTGTACCTGTACACGCCATCCAAGCTCTGTTTGACTCAATGCCCAGGTGTATCAAAGCCGTTATTACGGCCAGAGGTGGTTGTTCTTGGTACTGATTTCTCAGGATCTATACACCCAAATTGCGTGAAAATGTAATCTCATGTCAGTTCTAGTATAATATATTTGTCCAATGAATATCCGTTTATCATCTGCATTTCTTCTTGGTGTAGCAATTTTAGTGGCCAGTAGTGTATTTTCCTTCTGTAAGCAGGTTGGCTTTATTCAGGATCCCAGTACACCATGTTTTCCCCCACTCTTGTGGTTACGTAATCTCCGTTCAAAGAGATGACCTTATGCCACCTTACTGGCAGGACCACTATCCCCACATGGTACCACTCTACTATTCGACGTAGGAGCCAACGCCTTGCTGCCATCACCATCATCATCTAGGTACTGCTTCCCGCAGGGTGCATCCTTCAGGAGCTTTTGTCACTTATCACCTGGTTTACCTCTGGCAATGAACAACTAAGGTGAAAAGTGCGTAGTTTCACCCCGTGGTTCGGAGTCAACGCTTTAAACGGTGGGTCGCCTTATAACTGTCTTACAACATATCACCAGTGATTTCAGCATATATCAAGGGGTCGGCGTTGAATTCGTGGGCACTGAGTCCGAAATCAGTATGAATGAACAAAGAAGATCTACAACAAAGGAAATACCAAAACAAAATGAAATTACTTTTAAGTGACAATGTCGGTGTTTTTTTATCCGGTGGCCGGTTGCCACTAAAGCTCAGAATATCTATTCATATTTGTGCAATTTGCATGTATGTCTTCGGTGGCTATATTTCTCAGCACTAGAACAGTCACTTTTATCTCAACCTATCAAATTCCTTCTGAACGTCAGTGGAACCATTGAAGGGTTTCTTCCTCTTCGTTTACTGTGGTTCATTTTAGTCTTGATTGTAGTCCCTCTATCCTTTATGAAGCTGAAATGATGTTCAGAAAGTATTTTTCCACTCCAGTTTTAGTTGTTCTTCGGACTGTTAATATCATCGAGGCTTACAATACCAAATGTTCGGTACTGCGTACAGTTACCTGCCGACGATTATCTTGTACGACGAGTGCGATTAAACACTTTCAAAAATTCTGTTAATCCTGGACGATGTCATACTGTAATACCAGGATCATGTCAAAGAAAGCGTAAATGTTGTGTGTATGGTTTCCAATCATATTCAGCACAGAAACTTTCGTTGTTTAGTGCTTGGATTTCACCTTTCCCAGAGAAATTCTGTCGCCTACATATACGAAATTTGCTTCGGATAACCAAGAATAAGCAAAATACAAGTTAGTTTAATTTGTTCTAATAGCTGCTGTCTTGACTAGATGATATATGTGCCGAACAATAATAATATCAGTACTGATAATTAGAACAGTATAATGAAACAGAAGCCTAGATGTTCTTAGAACTTTCCAAAACCAGATAGCAGAGCAATCTTTTTTGAAATGTCACTAGCGTCGGTGCTAGTTTTTATATTTGCATCGCCCCTTTATACCTGAGTATTAATGCTATAGTTCACCCTGTCAAATATTTTGTCCATTCATTTGTGTGTGACTTCTGCTTTGTCAATAATCTGAATTCATTACTTATTCTGCAGCTTCGCTAATGAGAGTTGTCAGCGAACATTAACATTATGTCTCCTTCGCACTTTCACTATTGTTAAGATGAAATTTTAATTCACTCGCTTCATTACTTCGTAAAAATATGCAATAACCAGTAGCTGCACTCCTGAATTACTCTCTCTTCAGTAAGCCCTTACCTTTTTACGTCTTCATTACTGTCACTCGTGTTAATGTGGGAATCACTTTCTTTGCGGATACAACAGCTCTAATATCCTGATAATTGTAAAAACTTTATTTTACAGTACACTGTTACAGAAATTGTTTATTTACATCTGCTGTAAGTTATATGCGCTCGTCCTACGCTTTTTTTAGATCGTGTATGTTATCAATGTACAATATATTACATTCAGCCAATAATTTGAGCTATGTGAACAAGTAGTGTCACAAAAAACTGATAAGTATCGTATTCTGAGAGGCGTTTTTTTTTTTTTTTTAAATTGCTTTCTCCCAGAATTGGTATGTTTGTCAGCGAAAAGGCCATTTTACTTGACGTCGCTTACATGAATTGGAAATTAATATAGTAGCAGGAAATGAAAACTGAACACACTTTACCAAGTTTTTCACATATTATACAGACTGTACACTATGTACTGTCATAAATGGTTCAAATGGCTCTGAGCACTATGGGACTTAACTTCTGTGGTCATCAGTCCCCTAGAACTTAGAACTACTTAAACCTAACTAACCTAAGGACATCACACACATCCATGCCCGAGGCAGGATTCGAACCTGCGACCGTAGCAGTCGCGCGGTTCCGGACTGAGCGCCTTAACCGCGAGACCACCGCGGCCAGCTGTACTGTCATAATCACTGGGCCAGATGAATGAAAAAGGATTGACAGACAGTAACAGTATCTTGTACTGTCACCTCTGGCTACAGTGTTGTTCTACATTCGTGTACAGAGACGTGCGGGAAACTATTTTGGGAGCTGTTATTCCACGCTACTTCCACCAGTTATAGTGACTGTACAAGGGACGTTGTCGGCAAAGCAAGCCACGCCAGACACTGTCGCAGCATATCCCACACATGCTTAACAGATGGTACGATGGTGTAATGGAAAGTAAAGCCTTCGAATTTTTTATATGAAAAGTCTAAGACGTTTTTCAAATAAAATAAACAATATTAACATTTTACATATTTATTCATCATTTCTACAGATTTATTTCTCAACAGAGTCGTCCTGGCGATGAACTCATTTCTCCCAACGAGAGACCAGTTTATTGATACTATATCCCACACATATAGTATTAGGAAATGAAAACTGAACACACTTTACCAAGTTTTTCACATATTATACAGACTGTACACTATGTACTGTCATAAATGGTTCAAATGGCTCTGAGCACTATGGGACTTAACTTCTGTGGTCATCAGTCCCCTAGAACTTGGAACTACAGCCCCAACTCTGCTTGCACCGCTTCATCACCATCAAAGTTAAGTTCTCGAAGGTGTTTTCTTAAGTTTTTGAAACAGATGAAAATCGTATTGGATCAAGTTGAGGTTAGCAGCACTGTTGCCGTCATTAGGAACTGAACTACCCAATATCGCACGTTACTAATGTCGATACAATCATCAGCGTACAAAACTTTTATTATTCTACGGATTTCAATTGGATTACGTTTTCGGCGGTTAGAAACTCGATACAGCACACTGTTTCTCACACAGCAACGTAGGTAAGTTACACACCACCTTGATACACACAACATTTCGGAGCCCTCTAGCGGAAGAAGTTGTAACTTACGTCAGCGAAGCGGGAAAGTTTACTGAGTAACATGCATGACATGTAACTCCTCAACCGATGTTGAGAACAGAATAAAAAGTTCGGAAGCATTACTTTTCAGCATGCCCTCGTAATTCTGATGACTGTGCTGTCCAGGAGAGTTTGACGAACGTGTTGGAGAGTTTTTGTATGTCCATCCTTTTAGCAAGAGGTCTCTGGGACGACGGCCGTTACTATCTTGACAAAAAATAAAAGCATCTACAGCTGTCCTTATGATTTTATTTTATTTTGTCGCTACCAGTTTCAGCGCTTCATTGTGTCATCTTCAGGCTGTTTTGATGCGGTACAGGTTGATACGATCCACATGCATAACCCATCAGTTTCCAGCATTACTGGATTCGTGTTGGCAGTTGATGGTTTCAGTGCTGACACATTATCTGCGAATGCAGTAATGCTGGCAACTGATGGGTTATGCATGGGGATCGTGTCAACCTGTACCGCATCAAAACAGCCTGAGTATGACACAATTAATCGTTGAAACTGGTAGCGACAAAATAAAATAAAATCATAAGGACGGCTGTAGGTGTTTTTATTATTTGTCTTGTTGGAGAGCTGGTTGGTTAACGTGAGCTTACCTCACAGGTGTTTCAGGAACGGCGACTGAAATAGCTGGATAATGTTCTGGACGTATCTTGCGTAGTTCTGGGTCATTTACAACAAACAGCAGAAGCTTACTGCTTAGTAATCCGTACGAATTAGGTTGGTCTTGTACTCACATATCGCTGTAGTTTTTTAATAGTCGAAATAGCTTATTTGATGTGGCAGTTTTTTACGTTACGTTCTCAGGCTTGATCTGTTTTCATTTTTCACTAGTACAGTACTAAAACGAATACAACCGAGCACATCGTGTCTGTGCAAGGGAAAATAAGACAGACATGCATTTGACACATGGGTCACAATGTGCACGTTTTATCCTTAACTACAATACGATCAACAAAAGATGTTTTCTATTTACAGTTTTGCAAGTAGGTCATTCTTAACGACACATGTTCGTGGATGTAATGTCGTTTTGAGCTAATCGATGAAAAATTGTTAATTAAAAACGAATACATCTAGCTGCTTTCTTGCTGAGGGGATTAAGTTGAATTTTCTACACAACTGATACAGCGTAAATCCTAATAGATCTTATACTGATTTATTTTCTACGGGATTTAGTTTAAGAATCAATTATCTCTTTTTGTTTATCCAGGTTTCTCCTTCTTATAAGCAGAAGTACTGAAGTCCCTGAAGCACTCTGGCACGCCGGAACATCAGCAAACGTGCTTGATTCTCTCCGAAGGTAAGTCCAAATCGACTACAGCCAGTTGTGTTAACATTATCCATCTTTTTAGATTTCCAGAAGGCCTTTGATGTGATTCCTCACAATGGGAATAAACAAATTACGTGCCTGGGGATTATCGTTGCAATTGTGTTACAGGATTCGTGATTACTTTCTGTTATATAAGTCACTGTTTGTAGTAACTGACGGAGTCATCCAGTAAAACACAAGTGATACCTGACGTTAGACAAGGAAGTGTTACAGGCCCCTTGCTCTTCATAACATATATAAAGGCTTCAGCACACAACTCGTATGAGCAGCCCTCTTAAATTGTTTCCAGTTGATCTTGTCGTTTTCCACATAGAAAAGTCATCAGAAAATCAAAACAAACTGCAAAATGGTTTAGACAAGATATATGCATGGTGCAGAAAGTAGTAAGTTGCACTAAACAAGAAAGTATATGAGGTCATACACATGAGTTCTAAAAGGAATCATTTAAATTTCGCTTACACACTATGTCGTACAAATTTAAGGGCTGTCGATTAAATTAAATACCTAGGAATTACAATTATGAACATCTTGAACTGGAATGATCACATAGAAAACTTAAGCCAAACGAAAGACTGCGTTTTAGTATCAGAGCACTTAGAAGACGCAACTGATCTACTAAATAGACTGTCTACACTGCACTTGAAACATCCTGGCAGATTAAAACTGTGTGCCGGACCGAGACTCGAACTCGGGAACTTTGCTTTTCGCAGGCAAGTGCTCTACCGACTGAGCTACCCAAACACGACTCACACCCCGTACTCACAGCCTTAATTCCGCCAATACCTAGTCTCCTACCTTCCAAACTTTACAGAAGCTCTCCTGTGAACCTTGCAGAACTAGCACTCCTGAAAGAAAGGATACTGCGGAGACATGGCTTAGCCGCAGCCTGGGGGATGTTTCCAGAATGAGATTTTCACTCTGCAGCGGAGTGTGCGCTGATATGAAACTTCCTGGCAGATTAAAACTGTGTGCCCGACCGAGACTCTAACTCGGGACCTTTGCCTTTCGCGGTCAAGTGCTCTACCAACTGAGCTACCGAAGCACGACTCACGTCCGGTCCTCACAGCTTTACTTCTGCCAGTATCTCGTCTCCTACCTTCAAAACTTTACAGAAGCTCTCCTGCGAACCTTGCAGAACTAGCACTCCTGAAAGAAAGGATACTGCGGAGTCATGGCTTAGCCACAGCCTGGGGGATGTTTCCAGAATGAGATTTTCACTCTGCAGCGGAGTGTGCGCTGATGTGAAACTTCCTGGCAGATTAAAACTGTGTGCCGGACCGAGACTCGAACTCGGGACCTTTGCCTTTCGCGGGCAAGTGCTCTACTAACTGAGCTACCGAAGCACGACTCACGCCCGGTCCTCACAGCTTTACTTCTGCCAGTATCTCGTCTTCTACCTTCCAAACTTTACAGAAGCTCTCCTGCGAACCTTGCAGAACTAGCACTCCTGAAAGAATGGATACTGCGGAGACATGGCTGAGCCACAGCCTGGGGGATGTTTCCAGAATGAGATTTTCACTCTGCAGCGGAGTGTGCGCTGATATGAAACTTCCTGGCAGATTAAAACTGTGTGCCCGACCGAGACTCGAACTCGGGACCTTTGCCTTTCGCGGGCAAGTGCTCTACCAACTGATCTACCGAAGCACGACGAGATACTGGCAGAAGTAAAGCTGTGAGGACCGGGCGTGAGTCGTGCTTCGGTAGCTCAGTTGGTAGAGCACTTGCCCGCGAAAGGCAAAGGTCCCGAGTTCGAGTCACGGTCGGGCACACAGTTTTAATCTGCCAGGAAGTTTCATATCAGCGCACACTCCGCTGCAGAGTGAAAATCTCATTCTGGAAATATCCCCAGATTATCGAAGAATGTGATAATTCCAATCTGAAAGAATGCAGGTGCTGACAGATGTGTATATTACGGAACTATCAGTTTAATTAACCATGGTTGCAACATACTAACACGAATCCTTTACAGAAGAATGGAAAAACTGATAGAAGCCGACATCGAGGAACATCAATTTGGATTCCTGAGCAAAGTAGGAACACGCGAGGGAATACTGACCCTTAGAAGACAGGCGAAGGAAAGGCAAACCTACATTTATAGCATTTCTAGACTTAGAGAAAGTTTTTGGCAGTGTTGAGTGGAATTCTGTCTTTGAACTTCTGAAGGTTGCAGGGGTAAACTACAGGGAGCGAAAGGCTGCCGACAACCTGTACAGTAATAGGCAAGCAGTTGTAAAAGTTGATGGACGTGTATGGGAGGTAGTGGACGAAATTGGTGTGAGACAGGTTTGTAGCCTATCCCCGATTTTATTCAATGTGTTCGTTGATCAAGCAATAAAGGAAACGAAAGAAAAATTTGGAGTAGGAATTAAAGCTCAGGGAGAAGAAGTGAAAACTTTGAGGTTTGCCTGTGACATTGTACTTCTGTCAGAGACTGTAAAGGGCCTGGAAGAGCAGTTGAAGGGAATGGACAAGGTCTTGGAAGGTGGGAATAAGATGAACATCAGCAAAAGCAAAACAAGGGTAATGGAATGAAGTCGAATTAAATCAGGTGATGTTAAGGGAATCAGAGTAGGAAACGAGACGGGTGATGGTGCTTCTCAGTCAAGTAGCTCCTCAATTGGCCTCACAAGGGCTGAGTGCACCGTCCCTGCTTACCAACTGCACTCGGCAGGACCGGACGCTAGCCCATCAAAGTGCTAGTCAAGCCTGGCAGTGCTTGCTTAACGCTGGTGATCTGACGGGAACCGGTGTTATCAGGACGGCAAGACGACATTTGTAAAGTACCTCTTCAAGTTTCTACGTAGCAATGGGAGTTTCCTCCTCGGCCCACCTAATAAAATGGAGGCTATAACAACATATTAGTATTTTTTGTTGTTTTTTCTGTGCTGGGAAAATAACTGTTTCTTTTTATAAATATAATGAGCTAATTATCTCTTTGGCACTGATTATAAAGAAAAGAGTCTTTTATTTTAAACAGAATCTATAGTGTTTCAAAATTTAGAAGCATATGTCGTAATTACGATATCTTTGTGAAGTAATACCTGACATTCTTCTTTTGTTACTTTCTTTGTTTCTTTTCTCCTATTGACCATGGTGTATCAGTATGTTCCCAAGTGGAAATGTGGGTGAAAAGTGGTTCAAATTGCTCTGAGCACTATGGGACTTAACATCTGAGGTCATCAGTCCCCTAGAACTTAGAACCACTTAAACCTAAGTAACCTAAAGACATCACACACATCCATACCCGAGGCAGGATTCGAACCTGCGATTTAGCGGTCGCGCGGTTCCATACTGAAGCGCCTAGAACCGCTTGGCCACACCGGCCGGCGAAATGTGGGTGAATCGTGTTGTGAACGCAAATAAGCGGCTTGGGCGATATCTGTTTAGCCGCCATGGGGCCATCTCACCGAAATAGATAAGATTTGTAGTAATTGCTTAGAATCTGCATATCATGTAATTAAAAATTCCTGATTGCCTAGTGGGAATCAAAATTAGCGCATTTAAAATTTTCCAACCTTTCGACGTCGCGAAAATACGAAGCCAAACCAGTTATTCCTCTAACAATATTTCTTGCACATTTAGTATTTCGCATTGTTCGTCCGTTTAACTGTCAGGGTTTGGAGAGTTGAAAGGTGACATTTGTAACTTACTTCTGTGAAGTCCCTAGTAGCAACGGAAGTTTATTCGTGGGCCCACATCATGACATGTAGACGAAAAGGGCTCCAGCACGCTGTTAATTTCTGTTATTGGGTCTTGACGTAATTTTGCACGAAAGTGAAGAGTTTTTCTTCACCAGTATCAAATTTTCACCACTCAGCCTATGCATTGTAGCTTACCGCAATGAAACTGTATGCTGGACCGAAAGCGGATCTTTGCTTTTTGCTATTACAGTTCTAAGGTCTAACATAGCATCCGCATTTGTTGCGTACATTAGTACAACAATACATATCTGGAAAAGATCTCTGAGTAAAATGAGCCTCGTGGTATCGAGTGAAAAACTTGTGAGGAATTAATGTTACCCAGAGTGACGGCCTTTTGCTAATGCTTCTCTGTAGTAAAAGTAATGCTATCAACTGTGAGCACACTGGACAAAAAATTAGTCACTCTAAGGAGACGTCTAACACTGCCTCTGACCTTGCTGATGGCCGCGATTCGGCGAGGAAGAGAATCCACGAGAATATTCAGATATGCCATTTCCAGCTGAAACCAATCACTGATGATTAGATTCCTTATAGCGTACCAGATTTAAAGAGATGTTCATTGCTATGTTTTACCTGCTGTTTGAAACTGTCCTACGAATTTTCCATAGGTTTCCATAGCTTTCTTGCAAGATGGGACTGTCCTGAACATACTCATCAAGATAAGGCCGAGAATGTTGACATAAGCATCTTGGTTCATGTTAACAGTTACCTGAATGCAAGCCCCAGCTATGGTGTGGAAAACGCTCCACAAACATCACAGAATCACCTCCGTTCTGAACTACACAATGCACACTGTGGCTCATTTGCCATCAGGCACCGGCACCTTTCATCAGTTGAAACGAAGCAAAATGGCGATTCGTTGGACTACATTACACGCCACCAATCAGCTATTGTCTAGCGTCTGTGTTGTTTTTCCCTCTGAAATCGTGCAGCTTTATGTGTGCTCACAGCAACGTTCTTTTGTGACTCCAAAAGTCAATTGGACGCAACTCCCTCCCGAATGTTCGCTCGAAAATTGGTTCAGATGGGCGACTCCCATTGACAAAGCATGACACTCGTTTCCTTGCCCTGTCGGTTAGGATTTTTTTACAAGCACTGTTCTTACTTCATTTTACATAGCTGCGAGTAACACACCATTAGTTGCAGACACCTTAGAAAGTCCACGATTATACATCAACAAATCGGGTAACTTCTTTCACGGCTTGGTCTCGAACTCGTCCATACACTGCAGCTGCTTTCTGCCATATTGCCACGTCTCAGGGTCAACCCCTCTTACTGCAGTGATTCCATATACGTGATTGACATATACACACACAAAGCTTCACTGCCGTGCCTCACGTCAGAGGCGGAGGGTGATATGACTGCCTTGCACTAATTTTGTACCATTTACAGCACACCAAAGGGACCAGTGTGCTCTTTTGAGGGGATTAATTTTTTAATGTATTGTTTTCAGAGTTCTTCCTGGAAATAAATAACATTTACCCAGAAATTTATATTCAAAGATGATAGTCGTGGCAATTCAAATAACCTGAATCAGTGCTGTTGGAGGAATGTCCTCGGAGCGTCTGTAGTACAGGGTGCGGCAGAACCGACTAAGCAGTTTCTATAGATCACCGCTGGGACTGTGTTGGGGGTAGGCAGTTGCACGTGGTCTGCCTTTGTTCAGTCGTTGACCCCATTTCAGTAGCCAACATGGTCTGGACCGGTGCACATCGTGGTTTTACCGTTCGCGCTAATTATGAAAACAACAGACCTGTGATCGCTACACAACGAGCTTTTCGGCGACAGTTCAACATTCCACGCAACAATGCCGTTTCTAATGCAAACACAATTCGGTCCTGGGTTCGGCAGTTGGAGGAAACTGGTAGCACACTAAGAATAGATATACAAGGTTGACGCAAATCCATCAGAACGACAGAAAATGTGTAGCGGGTGAGAACAGCAGTTCAACAATTGTCGCAACGTTCTGCACGACGACATGCTATTGTATTGGGGATTTCAGACCGCAGTTTGAGAAGGATCCTGCAATGCGATTTGAAGTTCCATTCTTTCAAAATAACGATTGCTCAAGAATTACGCCCAGCAGACTACGCCAGCCGTCAAAATCTGTGTGAACAAATGCTTGCTCAGATCCCTCCGAATGCAGCTTTCTTCAGTAGTGACGAGGCACATTTTCATCTTAGTGGGTGCGTCAATAAGCATAACTTTCGCTACTGGGCTGAAAATAGCCTCCGAATTATTCACGAAAGACCGCAACATTCTCATAAAGTGACAGTGTTGTGTGCCATATCACAATCTGGTGTGGTAGGCCATTACTTTTTTGAGGAGGAAGGAGTGACCGTGACAGTGATTCCCACACGTTATATTTCAATGTTGCAAAATTTTCTGCCACCCAGAATGGACGAGATTGGTGAAGAATATGGACTGAGTGACTTGTGCTTCCAACAGGATGGAGCTACTGCTCGCACAGCTCAAATTTCACTTGATGTTTTGAGAGAAACGTTTCCGGGACGCCTCGTCTCTTTGAGGGGTGATGTCGGGTGGCCTGCGCGGTCACCAGATTTCAGCATTTGTGACTACTTTCTTTGGGGATATCTGAAGGTTTTCAAAAGCCACCCTCACGCCCTACCAGAGTTAAAAGAGCGGATTATTGACGAAGTGAATGTCATATCCCACGATGTGTGTGCAAGAGCTGCTCGAAACTTGAGGGATCGTCTACAACAATGTATTGGTGCTAACGGCCTCCATCTTGTGGACATTATTTTCAAAACTAAATGAATGTAAAATGGTATATTGTTAGGATTGGGGAGAAGAGAAGGTTGTGGCACAACTTGACTAGAAGAAGGGATCGGTTAGTAGGACATGTTCTGAGGCATAAAGGGATCACCAATTTAGTATTGGAGGGCAGCATGGAGGGTAAAAATCGTAGAGAGAGACCAAGAGATGAATACACTAAGCAGATTCAGAAGGATGTAGGTTGCGGTAGGTACTGGGAGATGAAGAGGCTTGTACAGGATAGAGTAGCATGGAGAGCTGCATCAAACCAGTCTCAGGACTGAAGACCACAACAACAACAACAACAACAACAACATCCATATTTACAGTTTATTGCTCAGTCGGTTCTGCCGCACCCTATATAGTCGGCAATCGAAAAGTTTCCGTTGGAAGGCCGTACTGGGCCCAGACTCGGTGTACCAATCATGCAATGAAGCAGTCATCTCATTAACGCACCAGGTCGAAGATACTCGTTTGGTAAAACACCGTGTCCTGCAGAAGATGTCCGTTTTAGCCCGCTGCATATCCTCATCCGACAGGGAAAGTCTACCTTTCAACGCCTCCTGTAATGGACCGAAGGCGTGATAACAGCTCTGGGAGAGATCACGACTATAAAGCAGGTGCTTGAGTGTCTCCCAATTGGGATGGCGTAAATTCGGCGTTACATTTGCAATATGGGGACGTGCGTTAACTGGAGCAGCAGCACGCCTTGTCGCACGGAACTTGATGCACTATTCCACAACGCTGGTTTTCGGCAGACTTGCTGCCTCATACACATTCTTCATTCTCCGATGGATATCTGCCGCTGTTTGTCCATTGGCAGCCAAGAAAAGGATAGCAGCATGTTGGTTCTATCTGAACTCTTTGTTTATGTTTCCTCGTCAGAAAGACACGAATGCCACATTAATTCCTTGCCTATATGTCGGTGCTTACATAGCCGCACCGGAATCATGCTACGTTGCATATTCGCTGCAGCAAGTCCTCAAACGGAAATTTTTTGACCGCCCCACATATACGAACGACTAACAGAAAAGGCACTCCTGTTTATTATTTGCCAACAGCGTGGATTATTAATGTCAGGATTAACTGCTGTAAGGAAGTTGATCAACCAATCGTTCTCAACCAGTCTTGGAAATCTGACCGAGCGAGTCCGCGCGGGGATTTGCACACTGGACGCGCATTCTGGAGGACGATCGTTCTGATTTAGGTTTTACCATTCTGATTTAGGTTTTACACGATTTCCCTAAATGGCTCCTGGCAACTGCTGCGATAGTTCCTTTGAAAGAATATAGTCAATTTCCTTTCCCATTCTTGAAACATTTCAAGCTTGTGCACTGACTCTAATGATCTCGATGTCGACGTGACCTGACATGACTGTAATAGTTCTTCCTTCCTTTATTCTTGGAAATCTGTCACGATTCTGGTGTGTAAAGCGTGTGGTTACCGCTGGTGATGGAATGATGACCTTCGAAACACATAGTGGACGCATAGCTCAGTATAGAAATTTCATTTGAATCTGATGCCATTACATATTATTTTTGTTATTATTGTTATTATTGTATGGGAATTTAGTGTACAAAGCATATTAGTAATAGTTAACGAATTAAAAACGATGTATGAGACAGGCGAAATTCCCTCAGACTTCAAGAAGAATATAATAATTCCAGTCCCAAAGAAAGCAGGTGTTGACAGATGTGAAAATTACCGAACTATCAGTTTAATAAGTCACAGCTGCAAAATACTAACGCGAATTCTTTACAGACGAATGGATAAACTGGTAGAAGCCGACCTCGGGGAAGATCAGTTTGGATTCCGTAGAAATGTTGGAACACGTGAGGCAATACTGACCCTACGACTCATCTTAGAAAATAGATTAAGGAAAGGCAAACCTACGTTTCTAGCATTTTTAGACTTAGAGAAAGCTTTTGACAATGTTGACTGGAATACTCTCTTTCAAATTCAGAAGGTGCCAGAGGTAAAATACAGGGAGCGAAAGGCTATTTACAATTTGTACAGAAACCAGATGGCAGTTATAAGAGTCGAGAGGCATGAAAGGGAAGCAGTGGTTGGGAAGGGAGTGAGACAGGGTTGTAGCCTCTCCCCGATGCTATTCAATCCGTATATTGAGCAAGCAGTAAAGGAAATAAAAGAAAAGTTCAGAGTAGGTATTAAAATCCATAGAGAAGAAATAAAAACTATGAGGTTCGTCGATGACATAGTAATTCTGTCAGAGACAGCAAAGGACTTGGAAGAGCAGTTGAACGGAGTGGACAGTGTCTTGAAAAGACGGTATAAGATGAACATCAACAAAAGCAAAACGGGGAGAATGGAATGTAGTCGAATTAAGTCAGGTGATGCTAAGGGAATTAGATTAGGAAATGAGACGCTTAAAATAGTAGATGAGTTTTGCTATTTGGGGAGCAAAATAACTGATGATGGTCGAAGTAGAGAGGATATAAAATGTAGACTGGCAATGGCAAGGAAAGCGTTTCTGAAGAAGAGAAATTTGTTAACATCGAGCATAGATTTAAGTGTCAGGAAGTCGTTTCTGAAGGTATTTGTATGGAGTGTAGCCATGTATGGAAGTGAAACGTGGACGATAAATAGTTTAGACAAGAAGAGAATAGAAGCTTTCGAAATGTGGTGCTACAGAAGAATGCTGAAGATTAGATGGGTAGATCACATAACTAATGGTTCAAATGGCTCTGAGCACTATGGGACTCAACTTCTGAGATCATTAGTCCCCTAGAACTTAGAACTAGTTAAACCTAACTAACCTAGGTACATCACACACATCCATGCCTGAGGCAGGATTCGAACCTGCGACCGTAGCGGTTTCGCGGTTCCAGACTGCAGCGCGTAGAACCGCACGGCCACTTCGGCCGGCACACAACTAACTAATGATGAGGTATTGAATAGAATTGGGAAGAAGAGGAGTTTCTGTCACAACTTGACTAGAAGAAGGGATCGGTTGGTAGGACATGTTCTGAGGCATCAAGGGATCACCAATTTAGTGCTGGAGGGCAGCGTGGAGGGTAAAAATCGTAGAGGGAGACCAAGAGATGAATACACTAAGCAGATTCAGAATGATGTAGGCTGCAGTAGGTACAGGGAGATGAAGAAGCTTGCACGGGATAGAGTAGCATGGAGAGCTGCATCAAACCAGTCTCAGGACTGAAGACCACAACAACAACAACGAATTAAATAAATAATATTTGTAAGTAGGCTGTTTATGTTTTCTCTATGTAAGTAGGCTGTTTATGTTTTCTCTATGTAAGTAGGCTGTTTAGGATTTCTTATTGGTAACGCCACCTCTGTATGACAATCACTGGCTGTGCTGTGTGCAGTCTGTGGCTGCTTTGCATTGTTGTAATACTCGCCATTGTAGTGTTAGGCAGCTGGCTGTGAACAGCACGTAGCGTTGCGCAGTTGGAGGTGAGCCGCCAGCAGTGGTGGATGTGGGGAGAGAGATGGCGGAGGTTTCTAATTTGTCATGAACTGATATATATATTATGACTTGTGATGATATTAAGGTAAATACATTGTTTGCTCTCTATTAATATCTTTCATTTGCTAACTATCCCTATCAGTAGTTAGTGCCTTCAGTAGTTTGAATCTTCTATTTAGCTGGCAGTAGTGGCGCTCGCTGTATTGCAGTAGCTTGAGCAGCGAAGATTTTTGTGAGGTGATTTGTGAAAGGTATAGTTTAATGTTAGTCAGGGCCATTCTTTTGTAGGGATCTTTGATAGTCAGATTGCGTTGCGCTAACAAAGTATTGTGTGTCAGGTTAAGCACAGTCTCGTGTAGAATTGTTCAAAGGGGACGTTTCATATGTCGACCCTTAGCCTAGGATACCTCACTGGAATCTTCTGATTTTTCTTGTAGTTTGTGTATTTAGTGTAGCTTTTGTTTATTGCTAGCGCGTAATTGTAGAGAGAATCTCCTTTGTAGTTGTAGCCTTTCATTGTTGTACAGTAAAACAGTTGTGGCATGCATATAGATTTGCACCAAGTATTTCGCAGCTGAAATTAACTAGATATTATTTTCAGTGTTATGTTAATGTGTTCTCTTATTTTTGCTCTTCAAATTGTGTTTTTCTGTGTTGTCGTGTGAAATACTGTGACAATAATGGCGTGTGAAAAACGTAACACTAGGCTCCAAAGTAAACTGAGAAATGACAGTGAAAATGAAAGCAGTGTGTTAGCGCCACCGAGTAATGAATTAACTGATGTTCAAAGTAGTAATTTGGTAATCGTGCATAGGGAAATGGAGCGGGCTGCAAACAATGGTGTAGACAGTGAAACAGGTAGTGAACAGGGAAGCATTATCGATCGATCGGTCGGCAACAGCTCGCCTCAGGAATCCGAAATGACAGGACACAATTTCGCAAATACTGTAGATTCAGGTTTTGGGTCATCACCGTTTTCTCAAATAAGTCAAGACGCATTTTCTGCTTGTCAAAATGTGAATGTTGCCGGTGCAAATGCACTGCCGAAAAGCGTAGAGAAACAGATTCCAGACACTAATACATTATTATTGCAATTAATGCAACAAATGGAACAAAATCAGAGACAAACACAGCAAAAGCTTGAAAAGTTAGACACAATGGAACAAAATCTTCAAAAGTTAGACACAATGGAACAACACCAGAGACAAACACAGCAACAGTTAGACACAATGGAACAAAATCTTCAAAAGTTAGACACCACACTTGAACAAACACGTGAAGATTTAACTATTGAGTTGCATAAAATCGAATCGAAATGTCAAAAAGTCTGTAACGACGTAAAAACACAAATTTGTGAGCATTTTCAACCTATTTTTTCGCGGCATGAAAATGCATTACAGAATCACGAAGCAGCCATAAAAGAACTGCAAATTATTGTTCATGAAAATCATGAGACCTTGCAAGCTAAAATTGACTCAGTTGCATCTACCGATTCGGTTACGCAACTTGCAAAAACTCAGGAAAACTTAAAGGACACAGTAGAAAGACACATGGAGGAAATTAGTTCATTATCAGAGAAAGTAGTTGAACTTTCGGATCAGCTAAATAATTTATCTACGAAGGTAGATGATAATCTGAATGACACAAAACCGGTAGTCTTTAATAACACAGAAGAGAGCGAACAAATTAGGAAACTGAAACAAAATCTGAATCAAATTGATACGCAACACCAAAGAGAAATCCGGGAAGTACAAGATCAGCTAACACAGGTAATACAAGAATTACGTATTTCAGAGGACACTCGCGCTCCAACACGGGAAGAGGGACTTAGAAACACGGAAAAGCTGCAAAATAATAACACAGGGCATTTCGGAAGTAATGAAAGAAATTGGGAATGTGCACCGAATTTTGAGATGGAACCGCCGAAGCGACGTAACAATGACCGACATGCGACTCGCCGACATGATGATTTTGACTATAAGCTGTTCATTACTACACGTAAATTCAAAACATTTAAGAATTCTGCCAACGACATTCATCCACAAGCATGGCTCCATCAATTCTCTCATTGTTTTCCTCCCAACTGGTCGTTGGAACACAGATTAGAATTTATGTGTGGCTACTTAGAGAATGAACCAGCTGTAAGAATGCGATCGGTAATTCACGATTGCCACAGTGAAGGAGAGTTTTACCATGCCTTCCTCTCAGCATATTGGTCTCAAGCCACACAAGACCGTGTAAAACATAGCATCATAATGATGAAACGTTTCGAACAATCTGAATTCTCCAGTCTTGTGAAATATTTTGAAGACATGTTGCATAAGAATCAGTATCTTTCAAACCCATACAGCCCCTCAGAACTCATCCGCATTTGCTTAATCAAACTGCCTGAACATTTACGACATATTATTTTGGCAGGACGTTGCAAAGACGACATTGAAGCATTTCAGGGACTGTTACAAGAATTAGAAATTGACACTGACAATCGCGGAACGCGAAACCAGGAACACACCAATCACAGGTCACATCCGTCGCAATTCCGCGATGAAAGAAGTAATAACTTTACACGACAAGGCTATTCTCACAACACATATCGTGACCAAAACAGACACCACCCGTATGACAAGCGTTGGCAGAGTAGTAATAATTACAGGGAAAGATCACCTCTCCGTGGTAATGACTATCACAGAGACAATAAGAGAAACAGACAATATGGGAACCAGAATAATTATTATCACGGGAGACAGAATAACTTCAGACGCAACAGTCAAGCGCGCAGTTACGGTTCAGGGAGAAATTCTCCACCATGTGACCGACAAGAAAGAAACTATGGAATCTACCGACATGACGACAGACGATATGATCGTAACGACAGACCTGAATTGCATCAGAACTGGCGGGATTCGAACAGAGCAGGGCCTTCTCGTCAGAGTGAATTTGTAGAAGTTAGGTCTCCTAATCCCAATAACGACGCGCGCCAACAAAGAGACAGACAATGACTCGCACAGCAGGCAGCTGCGTGCGGCCGCTGGCTCAGAGAAAAATAACATTGACGCTAACCTTGAGCAAAATTCCAGTATTCTTTACCGACGTATACGACATGATAATTCCGTTGAAGCTCGAGCTTTGCATAGTAGGAAGAGTAAAGGTTTACACCACATTTCACATGTAAAACCGTTTATTGAAAGATAATCAGCTTTTTAACTTTGTCTTTGCCATAAAACGTTTCACTTCACGTTACTAGTATGCTTTAGAAACTGTTACCATGCAACAATGTTTGAAGTGAAATATCCAGTCAAGAACCAAGAGAACTTATTTAAACAGAAATTACGAATGCATTGTTATTGCGAACAGACGACACAGTGTAATTGTGTGTGTACATTCTTGCTTGTTAGTTGTACTTAGAACATTTACCAGTACTGCTAATGAGATTTTAAGGCAACATTTTGGTTGACCTGAAAATGTATTCTGGATTTAAAGTACTTTCTGTGAGATACCAGATGACACAGTGTTACTTTATGTAACAGTTACACGATTTTATCACGACGCTACTAATGAGTGACAATTTACAATGTTGCTTTTGCAGTGTATCTGTTTTATATCTGCACAGTTTTCTGAATTCTTCTGGAAATCAAAACATGTTTTATTAGTAACTTTTGTGGCATAGCTACAAGGAGACAGCCTTTTCCATAGCACAACAATACGTTACAGCACAGTACTTTCATCATCACAACAATAAGCGTAATAACTAAGATATCTCTACGCAAAGCATTTCACTTTTGTTTATCATGAGGTAAGTACATTGGCTTCTGCAGAACTTAGCTTTTGGAGGAAAATAACTACGACACTTTCACAGAGATTATCTTACAACAATATGCACATTTAGCGCTACAGGACACGCATTTCAGTGATTAATTTTGTACTTAAAACATTTATTTTTAAAGATTTTTGAATTACAAAGAAAGTTTTCAGTGATACATTTCATTTCATTGCTGTAATCTGTAACACCTGAGGGTATAATTACATTAATCCTCAGGGGGGTACACACCTACTTTGTGTACCATGTGTGAGGCAAGCACAAGGAACCCTAGCTAATATGGTATTTGCTTATACAACATTACACATCGGTACCATATTTCTCTAACACACAAATTACACAGCTATCTGATCATTTAACTGAGAGATAAACATTTTTTTACTACATCAGTGACAGATGTTTACGCAATACACAGTTGGGTAACTTTATACTTATGAAACTGTATTTTGTCTGTGCATTGTAAACTGTTCATATTTTTTCGGAACCATTGTGATACTATGAGAGCTTTGAATGATGTATTTGGTAAAGGGATTATGATTTTTAAAGTACGTTTGAGGCAGATGACACTTTTGACATGAGCAGAGAATTTTTTTAATTATTGGAGGAAGTTACGACGATTTTAAGATTTGACTGAAGTGTTATGAGGTTATTTTTACGACGACGATGTGTATTATGCTGCTGAGGTATGTTTACGATTAATAGGCTGAGGCTACTACATGAGTTATTTGATTATGCTTCATATTTATAATGACGAAATATTGACGAGTGTCGATGGATACGTATATGTGTAATAAGGTAAGGAGTAATGAATAGTGGGTAGGGACTCTTGACTTGTGAAAAAGGATGTTGGAAACCAAGAATCGTACTTTAAGAGTTATGACATGTGTGAATCATGTGTGAATGTATCACAATGCCACTGAACATTTTTTTGACACTTATATTCATAGGATTTTGTTTCTACAGAATTGCAACGCTAATTCTTGACCTGTGAAGTATTTTTATGTGAGACTGTCACTTCAGCGAAAATTGCTGTCGTAAATGTTTCCGTACGAAAGTTAAGTGACCACCTGCACGTAATGCGTCGCGGGCACCCAGCTGTGTCAGACGCCTGGAGAAAAAGTCATTAGCGCGTGCCTTTCAGAGCACAGGAAGAAAGAAAAAAAAAGAAAGGGAAGGCCATTATCCTGGCCATTGTCATCCCTTTAGAGAAAGCATCGCAAAAACGACACGGTCGAACTTGAAAACATATGATTACACTAGCTCTTAATTTACGATATTTACTGAAATGCCTAATAAAATGACAAGAAATATTTTTACATCTGCACACCTGATTACGACAAGTGTCTTTCTACGAGAGTTGAGAGCTACTAACTTATGAAATGTCACATGACTACTGAATGATATTTTTATGCTTTGCTTTTCATAGTTGCTTATTTCATTTGACACCTGTTTTTCAGCTGTGTTGCAGCATTGCTTTTATAAAATAAAATGCATTTGCTAATGTGAACACTTTCTGTCAACAGATCTATTAAATAATTATTTTATGATCCACATTCTTTAAAAAAAGGAGCACTTGGAAAGGAAAGAACAATAAGAAGGAAGTAGTAACAGTAACACATAATTTTCTTTTCAAGTACATGGTAATATTTCTTTTTACAATCAGTTGTTGTGGTGCACCACTTTAATTACATAGATATTAAGATGAGAATACACATTTCCCTTATCTGCATTGTTGTTTTTACTGTAATATTTTTTCTGCTTGCGCTATGTCATGTTTAGGTATAAGTTGCTGCTGTTTGCCAGGCATAGTGTTATTGAATTTGACTTTTGCTAATTTATACTGTAGCTTGCTTTGCAATTTTCCATTTTTTTCATTGCTGTTTATATTAATTGTTTTGTGCTGCTGCATTGCCTCGTTCCTTAGTTTAGCATCTGAGCTCAGTAGATTTAAGTTTGCTTAAGAGGGGTAGACTATATGAGAAACTGACTATGGAGAATAGGTAAAGAATGCATTGCGAAGTTATATAAAAAGGATTTGGGCCCAAATGAGTATTGTACAATCAGAAATAATTATTTTGAAAGAAATATGAACAGAATACAGAAAGCATGCTTGGATAGGATTTTTTTGGTGGAAACAAAGGATGAAATAAGAGGAAAGATATATGAAGTTTTGGGTTGGACTGCAGTACCAAATGTTACACTGAAAACGAACCCTGTCCTTTCCTATTGGTGTTATCCCACTATGTGTGTGTGTACCCTTGTGTATTTGTTTTCTTCCTGTCTCTGTGTAATTTCATAGAATTTTTTCTTTTAATATTAAGCTACATTCACTATGATGAGGAATACTGTTATCCTCAAATACAATTGGCATTAATAATGTGTTATTTACTTTGTAAAGATGTTTAGACATTGTTTATTGTTTTGTTTTAATGCTCATGTGTAAAGTTGATGTTTCAATAATTATTCTGATCTATGTATGTACTTATGTCATAATTCCTGTAACATTGATGTATATGTTTATTTCTACTCTTTTGTAAAGCCTGTTTTACTACAAATGTTATCTGTATTGTTATGTTTTTAATAATGTATTTTGTACCTTTGTTATTGTATTCTTATGTTATAAAATTGTAATTGTCACCAGTTCATGATATTATTAACATGTAAGTAACATTTCACTGCACACGTTTCTGTTGGTCATAGTACATGGACAATATGTGAGAAGTAGGGACTGATAGTGTTTGCACGTGTGTTAATGATTCAGCAAGGGACTGGATAACAGCATTGCTGGATCTAAGGACAATTCCAAAAACTTTGTGAGTGCACAAGTGGTGGTTTATGGACTTGCTATATTCTCCGCAAGACTCTTCAATGGTGATTGTGCACCTGCACAGTCGCAACAGATGGCTGCTGGCCATTTCTACAAGGACTGCAGTGGGTCTGCACCTCTGGTGGCCCACCAATACCGTTATCTCTACAAGGACTACAGTGGGTCTGTTCTGTGATGACCTACCTATCAATACTCTTCAAAATTTCGACTGACTCTGCTGTGGGTTTGCTCTGTTGTGGCCCATTACCTGTCTGCATGTCGAGAGTCAGCACTGTCTTTCCATTGGAAGGACAACACTACTTCTTCAAGACTGCATGGAAATCCACTACTTCTATGTGCATTTTCTTTTACTGCTTGGACTTTGAGAAAAATGTGGACTGTCTTTATGGACTGTGAGAAATTTTGATCTTTTGACCAACATAATATTAATAAGTGTGTGCATTTTATATCTTTGTTACTGTAATTGTGAAAAATTTTTGTCAAATCTGTATTGGCCAGTGCCCAACACCATTTGTAAAAATTTTTGTGGGGAGCATGGGGGCTATGTAAGTAGGCTGTTTATGTTTTCTCTATGTAAGTAGGCTGTTTATGTTTTCTCTATGTAAGTAGGCTGTTTAGGATTTCTTATTGGTAACGCCACCTCTGTATGACAATCACTGGCTGTGCTGTGTGCAGTCTGTGGCTGCTTTGCATTGTTGTAATACTCGCCATTGTAGTGTTAGGCAGCTGGCTGTGAACAGCACGTAGCGTTGCGCAGTTGGAGGTGAGCCGCCAGCAGTGGTGGATGTGGGGAGAGAGATGGCGGAGGTTTCTAATTTGTCATGAACTGATATATATATTATGACTTGTGATGATATTAAGGTAAATACATTGTTTGCTCTCTATTAATATCTTTCATTTGCTAACTATCCCTATCAGTAGTTAGTGCCTTCAGTAGTTTGAATCTTCTATTTAGCTGGCAGTAGTGGCGCTCGCTGTATTGCAGTAGCTTGAGCAGCGAAGATTTTTGTGAGGTAAGTGATTTGTGAAAGGTATAGTTTAATGTTAGTCAGGGCCATTCTTTTGTAGGGATCTTTGATAGTCAGATTGCGTTGCGCTAACAAAGTATTGTGTGTCAGGTTAAGCACAGTCTCGTGTAGAATTGTTCAAAGGGGACGTTTCATATTTATAAATTATAGTTTAATGATAGTCTACAACCTTGCTTCCCCCGTTTTTCACGAAGTTCGGGTATTTATTGTGAAATACTTACAAAAAATTATGATTGCCCATCGCTGGCCACTACATTCTCCCATCTTTCGGATAGCATACGAATTCCGTGGCGGAGTGGAGCTGGGCCTCTTTTGTGGGGATCCATGAATCAATTCAGTTTTGCACTATGATCGGAAGTGCTGGTCAGCCAGACTGTATGCCACTGATCGAAAAAGGCGGTAGTCAGAGAGAGCAACGTATGGAGAATACGGCGGGCGGGATAGGACTTCTCATTTAAACGTTTCCACGTATATTTCGACTGTTTTTGCGACATGGGGTCGAGCACTGACGTGCTGCAAAATTACCTTTACGTGTCTATCGCTGTATTGTGGCCGTTTGTGTTTCAGTGCTGGGCTCGATCGTATCAACTGCTTTCGATAATGACGTCCTGTGACTGTCTCCGTCTGTTTCATTAGCTACGAAAACTGTCTCTATTCCACCGCCATGCCGGTCTTCGACATCAAGATCACCGTTCTTAAGGCGTTGAAAACTTTGTCTGCACTTTCTTCCACTAGTAGTTCCCCCACCATTGGTCTTACCCAGCATTTTAAGAGCCACAGCCGCAGATTTCCATGTTATAGCAGAAAATTGAAACTTCCCGCAAATGGCGAGAAATGGTTACGTAAATTGACGTACTTAATCGAGAATAACCTTATGATGCAATCACAAATCGACTAATATTTTTGTGGCATTATGTTTACAGATGCCTAAGCTTATTGTATTACACCTATGACCAACCACCCGAACCCCACTTGCCGCTACTGCCGTATACAGCAAAACGGCGGAAGCAAAGTTGACCTAACAATAATGCACAGTAAGTTCTTAGCCGCTCTCTGCTCTAGAATGTGCATTCTCTTGCTCTGGGGCATGAAAGGCAGCGCAATACTGAAATCACGCCCATTATCACAATTACGTGTCTGACAGAGCTCTTGGGCCTTGAATCAGATCGATGTTATGGAGTCCTTGGGCATGTCGGTGCAGGCTGTTTTCCAAACTTTCCACTGGAAATGGTTCTGTCGGCATAATTGCTACATTTGGCTTGACCCAATCGGTAAGATTTATTGTCATGACTAGATTTGTGTTTGTTGTGTTGGAATAAGAACGTTGACATGTATTGCCCGTCATATTCTCTTTCTCGCATTCTGCCTCCTTGTGTTGGATGTGACGAAGTCTTCTGACCTTTGTCACTTCTTCTAGTTGCGCGCTTTAAAACTTACATAAACTTTCTGTGAATTAAATTTTGTTATGTTCTACGTAAGTGTTTCTTGTCAACCGCTTTTAGTAACTGTAACGCTTTTGTAATTAATTTAAAATATCTCGTGGTGAGGAACATACTTGATTTTAAATTTTGCGGTAGAACTTTGTACGTTTATCTCGCTAACTCATATCGCGGCTTTGAAGTACGTCGTAGCTCTGTCATGTTGTTTACAGGACTCGTTTTGCTCACACCACATAAAGTGTCATAAGAAAAGGGTAGTTCAGTAAAGTGACAAATATTATATCTTGCTGTTAGCAGCCACATGTAATGAAACTGCTGAGCGTCATATTCTCTGCCATGGGCTAAAAGAAAAATCTTAATTTCTTTGAACTTTACACTCATTCCGAACAGCGCGCGCGTGCTGCTGGAACGAGTGTTGCGAATACACTTTTTTTTATTGCCGCCATTCTTTTGCGAGGAGACATCTCGCGAGAGGAAATTGCATTCTGTGTTCTGATTTAGGGAGCGTGAATTGAAAAAAATGAGGCAACCTGCAGTGGAGGACGCAATAAGTCATTTCGAAGAATGACATTTTCGAATCGTGCTGCTGTGCAAAACAACTAGTCGTGCAAGCTGCTATTGCGGTCACAAACTTTCTAGTACTAGCTGTTCAGATTTTGTTTCCGGTTCTGAGACTTCCATAATTCATGGTGCCACTTTATTTTGTGAAGGGAGTGCTGGTATGATATATCGTGTGCTGTGCTCCCTGTCTCCCAATGCTTCGAAACTAAATGGTTCTGTCTCGTAAAGTTATCATCATCATTATCATCATCATCATCATCATTACCGCCGTCAACAACAACAACAACAACAACAACAACACCTTCTTCTTCTTCTTCTTCTTCTTCTTCTTCTACTACTACTACTACTGTAGTAATACTGCTAGTTCGTCCATTGCTTATTGACTGCCTCCTTTAGACTTCACCTTATGAAATCAACTCCAGTTTTACGCATCCACCTATGTTGCACATAGTTTCTGGTGTCGTATTCTTCTACTAAGTCCCTATATTTCTATTAAGCCCAAGGGTAGATCGTTTCTGATGATGAATTTCTCAGAAAAGTTTTCTTAGTCATCTCTATAATGTCCTCATCTCCTTTATTGTATCTTACACATTTATTCATCTCTGTTTTCTTATTACTCCCAACATATCTCTCACAGCTTTTGAATGGATATCACAATTGCGTAACGTGTATCACTGTTGTAAGTTAAAACCAGTAGCAGCCGTTAAAGAATTACGATTGCAAGCAAGATGATAATTATGTTTGTGTATGGCAGCGTACACTGAGGTGTCAAGAACCATGGAATAGGATTATGTACATACAAACGTGGCGGTAGCATCGCGTACACAAAGTATAAAAGCGCAGTGCGTTACGGGGGCTGCCATTTGTACTCATGTGATTCATGTCAAACGGATTCCGACGCGATTATGGTTGCACGACGGGAATTGACATAGTTTGAATGCGAAATGGTAGTTGGAGCTAGACACAGGCAACATTCCGTTTCGAAAATCGTTGTGGAATTCAGTATACCGGAATCCACAATGTGAAGAGTGTGCTGAGAATACCACCTTTCACCACAGATAACGCAGTGGTCGACGGCCGTCACTTAACGACCGAGAGCAGCGGCGTTTGCGTAGAGTTGTCAGTGCTAACAGACAAGCAACGCTGCGTGAAATAACCGCAGATATCAATGTGGAACGTACGACGAACGTATCCGTTAGGAAAGTGCGGTGATATTTGGTGTCAGTGGGCTATGGCAGCAGACATCCGACGCGAGTGGCTCTGCTAACAGCATGACATCGCCTGCAGCGCCTCTGCTGGGCTCGTGACCATGTCAATTGGACAGCAGACGACTGGAAAGACGTGGCCTGGTCAGATGAGTCACCATTTCAGTTGGTAGAGCTGATGGCAAGGTTCGAGTGCTGCACAGACCCCACGAAGCCATGGCTCCAAGCTCTAGCCAAGGTACTGTGCAACCAGGTGGTGGCTCCGTAATGTTGTGGGCTGTGTTTTCATGGAATGGACTAGGTCCTCTGGCCCAATCGAAGCGGCCGTTGATTCGAAATTGTTATGTTCGGTTACTTGGAGACTAAAAATGGTTCAAATGGATCTGAGCACTATGGGACTTAACTTCTGAGGTCATCAGTCCCCTAGAACTTAGAACTACTTAAACCTAACTAACCTAAGGGCAGCACACACATCCATGCCCGAGGCAGGATTCGAACCTGCGACCGTAGCGGTCGCACGGTACCAGACTGTAGCGCCTAGAACCGCTCGGTCACCACGGCCGGCTTACTTGGAGACTATTTGCAACCATTCATTGACTTCATGTTCCAAAACAACCATGGTATTTTTATGCACGACAATGTACCATGTCGCCGGGCCACACCTGCTCGTGATTGGCTTGAAGAACATTCTGGACAATTCGAGCGAATGATTTTCCCACCGAGATCGACCGACATGAATCTTGTCGAACATTTACGGGACATAAGCGAGAGGTCATTTCGTGCACAAAATTGTGCGCCTGCAACTTTTTCGCAATTATGGACGTCTATAGAGGCAGAATGGCTCAAGATTTCTGCAGGATACTTCTGAGTACGTATTGAGTCCATTCCACGTCGAGTTTCTGCACTACGCCACGCAAAAGGATGTCCGACACGATATCAAGAAGTATCACATGACTATTCTCGCCTCAGTGTAAGTACCTAATGATCTCAAAGTCATATTGGTCTGCTGTTTACTTCTTATTGTCCATCCATTGGTCATTTTTATTTGCCGTAAGTAAATGATTTTGTTGACTGTTTCAATAACGCCGGATCGATGAAACTACGTGAATATTTCTTTAACTGTTAGATACAATTAGGAAATAAATGCTGAAATTTTCTGTTGTGTGTACTTCAACACTGTCTTTGTTTGTGGTTGTGACGCTAGTAGATAATTCTCAGATCTGCCATTTTAGATGACCACCCTAAGATAATACCTGCATTTATAAAAAGGTAAAGTAAAGTCTGTGGTGCAAACGATGACTAGGCTATCGGCCTCTCTGCTAGTCGAGTGTTGTCGTTCTTCGCCGCGGCAGTGGGACGGAAATGGTGGCGGAACCATCGCCCTGGCCGATTTTAACCCGCGGGAAAGATCCCCAGTACTCATTGGATAGCATGCTGGGTGGTCTTGGGTCCGTCCTGGAAGGATCGGAACGAGGAAAATATCTCTACTCCTATCCGGGGCCCGCAGCTCGTGGTCGTGCGGTAGCGTTCTCGCTTCCCGCGCCCGGGTTCCCGGGTTCGATTCCCGGCGGGGTCAGGGATTTTCTCTGCCTCGTGATGGCTGGGTGTTGTGTGATGTCCTTAGGTTAGTTAGGTTTAAGTAGTTCTAAGTTCTAGGGGACTGATGACCATAGATGTTAAGTCCCATAGTGCTCAGAGCCATTTGAACCATCCTATCCGGGATTGAACGTGGGACTTTCAGGACTGGTACTTTAACGACTAGGCGACCATGGCCACCATCTACATATATGTGCCGTGTGATTCATAAGTACCTATGTGATTTCAGAAGACGAAACCACAAGAAATCCAGGAAATAGACGCATGTCAGTGGATAGAACATGTCTCCAACTCGCAGTGCAGGTGATCAGTGTAGGCACGATTGTGGCGCGGTAACATCAGTACCATAGTCAAACTATTGCCTTATATGCGAACTTTCAGCATGCTGGACTAACTTGGGCCAGCAACTTCTGTTAATCAATAGAACGAAAACCCAATCCAAGTTGCAAATATTTTACTTTCCTTTCGATGACTAGTTTCGGATCGAGACCCATTTTAGAATCAACCTAACAAAGTCGAAAACGGCATTTCCGAAGATGTGAACAAAATGTATAATGTACATTCAGAGTTCCGTAGACTTCCCAACACATCGTGGTCGATATTAGCAACTGCATTGAATACCATTCCTTGGTACTATTCCAAATGAAGTACCAGTAGAGTCCGGAACACGGGATGTATAACATAACCCCACAAAGAAGAAAACGCATGGAATTAAGTCAGATGACCATGGAATTCACTGAAGAAGAGAAGAGAAGAGTCATGATGGCAAGCGTATTCAATCAAACGGTGAGGCAGTTTAGCCTTGAGATAACCTTGAACGTGTGGAAGAAAGTGTTGTGGACCGTTGTCGCGCTGCAAAATGAAGTCTCCACTGTCTTTCTGTAACTGTGCCATAAGTCATTACTGCAGCATGTCCAGCTTGACGAAATCCGTCACGGTTCTCTCCGTAACGAAAAATAGTGCATAAACTTTTGAAGAGGACATGGCACAAAAAAAGTGAACTTCAGATGAACCACGAATGTGCCCCACACATGCATGTTCAGACGATTCACCTTTCCAGACATGTGAAACGTGTTTTCGTCACTGCAAACCAGCTTCTGTCGAAAACCCTCTTCCTCCAATACCCACTGGAAGTTATTGCAGAAGTCAGAACAATGCTTCTTGCCTGAATTTTTAGCGCACGTAATTACTACATCCGGTTTGGCTTTACATACAGACGTTTGTGAAGAATGCACTAGGCAGTGGATTGCGGTATCGTTTGTTTGGACTTCTGACGAATGATTCCCACGCACACTCCATCTTTTGTGCTTACGGTCCACGTCAGCTTTTTTTTTTTTTTTTTTTTTTTTTTTCACACCACATGAGCAGCCAGTCTTAAGTGTTGTACAACCCGTGGATTGTTATGTGCGTTGGAGCTTGTGCCCGATATTTGGAAATTATCGCTGAAACTTCACAAATGACTCGGATTTGGCGAATTCATGGACACAAAACACGCACATCAATCGACTATAAGCCATGTTCTTACACACTTACACTTCGCAGCCTCACCACGGTGCATATTACGAATTGAAACTTGGAGACATGCTCTATGCCAGGGCTGGTCATAGTGTGCTAAATCGCACGCGAGCCAGATTTGTGGGCCACGTGCATGCCGTGGCTCGGCCTGTCTCGGCTTTGCTCGGTTCTTTTCGGAAGTACCCGGTAGAGTGCGACATTTCAGTTAGTATTGCGGCGTGGCATTTTCCAGTCGACACACCTCTCTTCAGTTCGGCAGAATCGTGGTGTCAGCCCTGCTTACCTTTCGCTATTTGTTCGTGGTATGAAGGACGTTCACAGGTCCAGTGACTGTTTACACAAAAGGAGGTAACACAAGTCTTTAAAAATGAATGGGAATGACAGAAGAGAGGCATGAGAATTCTCAGTATCTATTAGGCAATTACGTAATAGTCGGATGCTGCGAATTTCCTATGAAGCGACGTTATAAAGCCATTCAGGAAGAATTTAGACGTTTAATACAAAATTATAACTGTTGTCACTTACAGCAGACGGTACGCCGTATGCGGTTGAAATCGCTCAGTTTTTAAATCGCGTGGAGCTATCAGATTGGGAGGCTACTGATTGTTGCCTCTCATCCACTCTTGCAAACAGCCCCCGACAAAAATGGGAATGAGCGTATGCCATTGTTGGCCGGGTGCCCCATCCGGGGAAGTTCGGCCGCCAAGTGCAAGTCTGGTTCAGTCGACGCCACATTGGGCGACTTGCGTGCCTGTAATGAGTATGAAATGATGAGAACAGCACAACACATAGTGCATGAGCGGAGAAAATCTCCAGCCTGGCCGGGATTCGAACTCGGGGCCCCCTTGCATGGGAGGCAAGCACGTTACCATCCAGCTAAGCAGGTGGACAGCCCCACACGTTTTCTTTAGTGTTAAGATCGGTTGCCACAGTCGATCAGTGATAGGGTGCCTATGGTTCGTCAAAGCATGAACGTATAGTTGCAGCCTTGTTGACATGCCTGTTTTCACGTTGTTTGGCGAATGTGTCCATAGCATATTCATCATGACAAAGTTGAATAAAGGATGACACTTGCACACCAAGATTGTTGAAATAAACCTCTTGGTTCCTGTTTACGATAGCCTCAATGAGTGGGCCTTGTCATGGTACGAGAAACGCCCCTAAAATATCACAGAAGCTCGTGCAGCCTCAACTACTCCCTCCATGTATTGCGGTTTAAATACTTCAATGGGTCGTCGGTGCCCTCGATGCTTAATATTATCTGAAAAGACGCAAAATCGAGACTCGTCAGACCGCACAACACGTAAGGTAGCTATTTCATGTTCCATGGATCATTTGCGATGTGGAACGAGTCATTTTACATTCACGTCACAAATTAATTGGTAAATATGGTTGCATTCTGAACATTGATAAGTTTTTTCGAAAAATTAGCATTATTAAATATGCAGATGTGGGTTAGTAATGTTTACCCACCAGCTTTTACACATTGCATGACAGACATTCTTCTTTGTAATAGAAGGAATTGTCAAGGCGAAACTTTTTCACTTTATTTTCAAATTTTACTTTGCTGTCTGTCAGTGTAAGTGGTCAAAACTTTTAGTTGCGACATTGTATAACCTTTTCTTTGCTAAAGACTGTCTTAATGAGTAGTAATTAACGTCGTGACATAATGAATGAAAATAAGCAAAATATGCCAACACACTGATGGGTCTCACGTCAAAATTTGGAATGTTTCTAGGTGAAATTTGCCCGGACTACATTGTTTTAAGAGTTCCAAAATACGCTTTCTCTAGTTTAAATTATCATCAGTATTGACACCTAAGAATTTTGAAGTTTCCACACTATTTATTATTTCCTCGCCATGAGTTACACTTATCATTGGTGTAGTGCCTGTAGATGTACAGAACTGAATATATTGTGTCTTTTTAAGACTGAGGGTGAGGCTATTGGCAGAAAACCAGCCATTGATACTTAAAAGAACCTTGTTTACTATTTCATCTGTTGCTGTATGGAAGCTTGGATTGATTGCTGCAGTAGTGTCATCTCAAAAAACAACTATTTCTGCTTGTCGTGCGTTAGACGAAAGATTCCTTTACATATATGATGAACAATAGCGGAGTAACATTAAGCGTTGGGTAAACCCATATGGTATTTGTCCACGGTCAGATCCCGGACCACATTGGTTGAATTACTAAGTACAAGTTTCGGCATTCTTTTGGTTAGGTATGACATTATCCGTTGGTTGGCTATACCATCAGCCCCATAGAACTTCAGTTTGTCTAGGGAAATATTGTGCTTCTCGCAGTCAGATACCACAGATAGGTCGCAGAAAACACTCTCTATCGCTATTTTGTTATTTAATGCTTGTAAAATTTGGGGAGTGAAAATGTAAATATTCTTAGTACAGCAATGTAAACAGCTCAAATATAAACTGCAATTTTCTGGGGATATTATTGTTGCTCAGGTTAGATACTATTTTAGAATATATCACCTGCTCGAAAATTGTGGAAAATGATGTCTGCAATGGAACGGGTCGGTTGTTATTGGCATCTCTGTTAACACCTTTCTTAAAAAGGTGTTTAATAACGGCATATTTCAGTCTCTGTGGAAAATTGCCTTGAGTTAGTGATGCATTAAACTGCATTACACATCGTTCAGCTACTGCCCAGTTTCTTTGGTATTCCCAGCTGAAGACGTGTCAGTGCGAGCAACGGCCTTTTTCGAGGTACCCGACTGCAAATGTAAATTGCATGGAGTTCCCTTCGCAATTTTATCCCGAAAAGTGGTTGAGGTATACCTACATTCAGTAACAGCAGCAACTGCTGTCGGCTTTGAAACCGATAGTTGTTGGCAAAGCGTGGCAGTCATCCCCGCTCCCTTGCTGGTTAGGATGGTTTTACGAGCGCGTTTCTTACTCCGTGTTACATGGTACAGGCAACTTCATTCACGATGTTGTTATACGGGCACTTTCAAACACGATAGCCCGTTCCTGCCACGCTCTTATATTGTCCTGCGCGATGTAACCGCGAATATTGGCGATAGTTTCATAAAAAAATCAGTAGGCTGTTCTTTTATTTTGAAATAAACATTGTATTCCATTATTTAGTAGTTACATAATTCCAACCCCTACATTATAATAAAAACTGGTGTGCTTACCACATGTTATGATACACATAGCAGGATGGGGTAAAGCAGTATGAGATTCCGTCCCCAATAAGTGTTTCGCACAGTCATGTTTGAAAAGTAATGCCTCCGAATCGTTTATGTTAATGCTGTTAAGAATTTTTAAATAAAGCAAACATTATTAACATTCTACATCTTTATTTTTCATGTCTCCATATTTGCAACGCTCTGCCTCTAGAGGAATCCGAATTGTAGCGTGTAGCTTGACGGTCTGCAATGCAACTATATCGGTGCGTGAGACACAGCATGCCGTAATCGAGTTTCGAATCCGATGAGTTCGTCCACACATGCAGCACACACTCTTTCAATATGACACTGCCAGGCCACAAGCGAGAACTGCGACATTATTCACTGTCATCGATTATCTTCCATGGAGTCCCGACTTGGCCCCATCCTATTTTCGTCTGTTTCCAAAACTTAAAGAACACTTCGACGACTTTCTTTTGATAGTGATGAAGCGGTGCAAGCAAAAGTGAAGTGGTGGCTCCGTCAACAGTTGCAAACACTCTACAATGACGGTATCAACAAACTGGTCTCTCGTTTGGAGAACTGTTTTCGTCATCAGGGTGACTTTGTTGAGGAATAAATATCTAGATTCAAGAGTAAACATGTACTCGTATAATGTTAAATAACATTTGTATTATTTAAAAAGCCTTAAGAATTTTCACATAAAAAATCGGAGGTAATATTTTTCAGCACGCCCTCGTACATATGTTAAATGGGAAAACCTCAGCCCTTGAGAGGGTTTTGTCACCGTACCAGCATACATAATACATTAAAATACGTTAGCCTAACTGTTGAAGTGGAAGGACATGGCGCGGTGAACGTCTTAAAATCAAATGTGATATTTTATTTTAAAACATTGACCACCCCACGTGTCTTTCCACGTGGCTTTTGGTAAAATTATGTACATAGTAGGGTACTTACATTTCTTGCCGTGCTATGTGTTAATTGTTCGATTTATAAACGGTTTGATACCTCTTCTCTAGGGGCAACTGATGAAAAATGAACCATTCACGAGTTTTATTATGTGTTTTTCAGTTAACATTGTACGTTTTCTTATCTCCCCCTTTTTTATTGACGTTTACATTGATTCTTAAATACTCGCACTCTGCATCGCTCCAAGCGTACACTGAAAGTGTTTTTACGGAAGATATCATCCTTCGTGCCTCTCTACTTTCCGTTTATATGTCTTGCGCTGAGCTCGCCGTGTACATATCAGGTATTTCAGCAACATTGTAAGCATAAAACTGTCCTTTGCCCCGTTGTGGTTCACAAAGGGTAAGAACTGCTCTAACATAGTTTGAGTTCCTTTCCACTGTGCTAGTATTCCGATTTTAAATTTGAAGTTGCTGGTTACCGTTTGAAGACCTGTTTCCTCAACATAGAACTTAGTTTTCGCATGTATGACTTTTTTGCCATAGTTCAGAATTGTCTTATACCGTGCAGTTGAAACAATATGCCAAAAACATTCCCGCCCACATGTTTCCAAGGTCGTTTCGAGTTCGCTGCAGAAGTTTGTTTGGGAATCGCGTACACATGCTCGATACAATCTCGACATAGTCCAAGCGATTTCCATATTTATGGACCCCTGAAGAAAGACATTCGAGGCCATCGATTTGCTTTGGACGAAGAGGCGCACGCTTGAATGCTATCATGGTTCCGTAGGCAGCCGCAAACGTTTTTCCATGAAGGCACTGACCGACTTGTCTTACAGTGAGATAAATGTATTAACCGATATGACGACTACTTTTGAAATGATAGATAGTTTCTTAGTTTTCCTATCTATCTGGTTTTCATTTTCCGACGTACTTTTAAATCGTTTGAGTCGAATGTTTAAATAGTTTCTTCGAAAACTCGACGATAACTTTTTTGTCCCGCACTTGTGCCATTGATCGGTCTTATTGACCTCGTTGCCAATGGGTCATTGAAACCTTATCATCTTTCTTCCTTCTAATCTCCTAGTGATAATTTCTCATAGTTCGGTGAAAGAGGCCCTAACACCATTTGGGCAAATATCAGGAGCTCAACTGTGTCAGGCAATCATGCAGCACACTCTGCTGCAGGTGAGAGATCCGTTCTGGAAACAAACCTTAGAGCGTGGATACGACATTTCATACGTTATGTTTTCTCGCTGAAGTGACAATTCAGCCAAGAAAGCAGCAGAATCTCCGGTTTGGAATGTAGCTCGAGGTGAGTCGTGCCCCGAAAGCCCAGTTGACAGCATTGATAACAAAGGGTAATAAAATTCTAGGATCTAATCTTACGCTGGTACACATAGTTTCTGAACAGTTCCATCTTCGATGCTGAGTGAAAGATTTACTCCGGATGCAGTTGTCTGCTGTGAGCTCATAGGCTCCTAAGGCCTGTTGATAAAGTATCGACTTACCTATATTTTTTCCGGAAATAATTCGCGTGGCTGTGTGAATAGAATAACTAGATTTCCGACATGAAGAAATAGCACACCAGTTGCGTTAAAAACAATTTTTGTACGTAACTGCTGCGCTATTTCTTCACATCAGCACTCTTGAAAAACAACTGCTTAAAATGATGAACAAAAATCTAAGTCTTGTGATTGGTCTTTGCGGTGGGTGGAGGCGTGTGAAGGGAAATGCTGACGTAAACGGTGCTTGGCGCCAGTAATAGAAACAGC
Source organism: Schistocerca americana (assembly GCF_021461395.2). Classification (NCBI taxonomy): domain Eukaryota; kingdom Metazoa; phylum Arthropoda; class Insecta; order Orthoptera; family Acrididae; genus Schistocerca; species Schistocerca americana. The sequence continues at coordinate 378,065,193 of NC_060120.1, read as the reverse complement.
AATGTTTAACTTCATCACGCACTATTGACCCTGCAATTGCTAGGTCGCTGGTGTTTGCAGAAATGAAGAAACAGCGAAGGCCGCGCGGTGTGGCCCGCCGTTTGAGGCGCCACGCCACGGATTGCTCGGCCCCTCACGGCGGAGGTTCGAGTCCTCCCTCGGGCATGGGTGTGTGTGTGTGTTGTTCTTAGAATAAGTTAGTTAAAGTAGTGTGTAAGTCTAGGGACCGATGACCTCAGCAGATTGGTTCCTCAGGCATTCACACACTTTTGAACATTTGAACAAACAGGGACGTCGACATGAAGGATTCCGGATAAATCCGATATGTGACGAAATTGAACGACTGACCCATCGGACACATTTTATTGCGCCACTTACTTGCAGGTACCATTGTTAGCAAAGTGGCTATCGCAAGGCGTGAAAGTGCATCGATTGCCTTTCAATTCTTGCTCTAACGGGTTTAAGCAGGCTGCTAATTTGTTGATATACGGAATATCTAATAATAAATCAATACTTAAATATACAGTTCTAAAACTGGCAGTACATTTACAATGTGCAGCCGATGTTGTTGTAGGGCGGTGCGTCGGTATTATTTCGTCGATGTAACGATATTTCATTCTTTCCTTCTTTCTTTTCTAAATACGTGGAAAAGAAATCTTCCTGGAAAAGCCTGGAGGGTGGGGGGACAAAAACACAGATTTCCTCTCATCTTCACTGTTACCTTTCTCTGTGAGTGTCATGATGCTGAAGTTCATCCTTCAGTTCTAGAATAACATTTTATTTTTTAAACTCCCGTGTATGAAACAGCTTCAAACATGTGACTGATTTACAAATGAGTTAATGTGTTAAATATTTGACTTTAAGCATGTAAGTGACAAAAAGTTCAGAAAAGTTTTGAAACTCCATTGAAAATTTGTTGGAAGTCACTAAGTGCTCTCACTACGAAATAGTGGATGAATGTAGCGTAAGTAATTTGTGCTCCGTTTTAAAGAGAAGCTAGTTTTCCACCCATCTCAATGTTTATAAAGTCATACGTCCTGAACTGCGTATCGTGCAGTGATATATTTGTGCAGGTTGACGTCAATACTATCTGCAAACTGTGTTGCGAATAGAAGTAATAAATTAAAACATCATGCCTGATGCTGAAGTCTGACTGCAAAAACAGCGAAAATGTAGTAAGCGACGAACTTTCTTCCTTTCTTCATATTATAAGGGTGGGGGGAGTGGGGTGGCAACGACAGAAAGTTTTTTGAAGTTTTTAAATTACGTGTAAAATTTGTCGGACGTCGCTAAGTGGTCTCATTCACAAATAGTGGGTGAATATAGACTGGATATTTGAGCGCCCGTCACTTGAGCTGTCTCGAGACAAACACGCAGTTTCTACCTGTGACACTTTTCTTAACGTGTAGAACATTCAACATAAGATTTTACCTTTTCATGAGTAGATTATGAGAACATTTTAAATTTTTAAATTTAGTTAATAATGAATACTGAAAATCAAAAATTTGTTACTCCAGTGAGCCCTTAGAGCTGTCTCGCGACAGGAATGGGTTCCGCGATAGCGGCTTAGTAGTATAGATTTTTAAATACGTATCAAACATGAATTTTCTGTAGTTGCTAGAAAATAATTTAATAATGTGCAAAGTTTGCAGTTTCATTTTTTATGTTGTATACCTCATGGCGAAGAAAAGGAGACGAAAATTTAATAGTCATGGGGGACTGGAATTCGATAGTAGGAAAAGAAAGAGAAGGAAAAGTAGTAGGTGAATATTGTAACACTCCGGTTTGATCTTACTGACTTATCCCGCTCGATCGGGATCTGATAGCAGCCCAAATAGATAATAACTAATGTGACCGTGTACCTAATGGAGCTGGCAATCGGATTGGACTGCTACGGAGTTGTTACATTCCATTTTGTCCTTCTCGAATGCTGTAATAAAGAAATGTCTGGTGCCAAGAAGAACGACAACACAGCTTCATTAATCAGCGACCTATATTCTTCACAAAAACACAAAGTAAAGAGACAGCCACTGCCTTCGTCATACAGAATTAATAACGGCTAATCTCAGCACAGGCCCTTTAATTATTCATTATCGTCACACGCAATTTCAATCATTGTAATTCACCACTACAATCCAACACTGCAATCCAACACTGCAATCCAAATGATGCCGGCGCGGTAGACGCGTAATTACAATATCGGCACAAAAATGTCACTGAATCACACTAGTAATTATACTTTTTCACTTTCCCGTATATTTCTAACACAAAGGGGTTAAACCACGGCGATGGCCACTCCCTTTGTCGGTACGGTCTTGCATTCCAGCAACAGACCTCCACCCGGCTCGGCCCGCAGCGCGTACCACACTACTGTCTCAACACTCGCTCTCGCTCTCGCCACCCGACGCACACTATCGACTGTTTGTCCTGTCGACCTGTGCTGTCGCAAAACTTATAGTAAGGGCCTACGGACCCCTTACAATATGGACTGGGGGTAAGGAATGAAGAAGGAAGCAACCTGGTAGAATTTTGCGCAGAGCATAACTTAATCATAACTAACACTTGGTTTAAGAATCTTGAAAGAAGGTTGTATACTTGTAAAAGTCCTGGGGACAGTCGAAGGTTTCAGTTAGATTATATAATGGTAAGACAGAGATTTAGGGACTAGATTTTAAGTTGTAGGACATTTCCAGGAGCTGATGTGGACACTGACCACAATCTATTGGTTACGAACTGTAGATTAAAACAGAAGAAACTGCAAAATTCTGGGAATTTAAGGAGATGGAACCTGGATAAACTGAGATAACCACATTTTATAGAGAGTTTCTGAGAGAGTATTAGAGAACGATTGACAAGAACAGGGGAAAGATAGTAGAAGAAGAATGGATAGCTTTGAGAGATGAAATAATGAAGGCAGCAGAGGATCAAGTAGATAAAAAGACGAGGGCTTGTAGAAATCCTTGGGTAAGATAAGAGTTACTGAATTTAATTGATGAAAGGAGAAAATAAAAAAATGCAGTAAGCAAAGCTGGCGTGAAAGAATACAAACGTTTCAAAAATGAGATCGACAGGAAGTGCAAAATGTATGAGCAAGGATGGCTAGTGGACAAATGTAAGGATGTAGAGTCATATCTCACTAGGGTTAAAATAGATACTGCCTACAGGAAAATTAAACAGAACTTTTGAGAAAAGAGACCCACTTGTATGAATATCAAGAGCTCAGATGGTAAACCAGTATTAAGCAAAGAAGGGAAAGCAGAAACGCGGAAGGCGTATATAGAGGGCGATGTACTTGAGGGCAATATTATGGAAATGGAAGAGGACTTAGATGAAGATGATATGGAAGATATGATACTGTGTGAAGAATTTGACAAAGTCAAAAAAAAAAAGGCTCCGGGAGTAGACAACATTCCATTAGAACTACTGATAGCCTTGGGAGAGCCAGCCATGACAAAACTCTACTATCTGGTGAGTAAGATATAGGAGACAGGCGAAATATCCTCAGACTTCAAGAAGAAAATGCTAATTCCAATCCCAAAGAAAGCAAGAGTTGACGGGTGTGAAAATTACCAAACTATAAGTTTAATAAGTCACGGCTGCAAAATACCGACACTTACTGTACGACTTATATTAGAAGATAGACTGAGGAAAGGCAAACCTATGTTTCTAGCATTTGTAGAGTTAGAGAAAGCTTTTGACTATGTTGACTGGAATACTCTCTTTAAAATTCTGAAGGTGGCAGGGTTAAAATATAGGTAGCGAAAGGCGATTTACAATTTATACAGGAACCAGACTGCAGTTTATAAGAGTCGAGGGCCATGAAAGTGAGGCAGTGGTTGGGTAGCGAGTGAGACACGACTGTAGCCTATCTCCGATGTTATTCAACCTGTATATTGAGCAAACAGTAAGGAAACAAAAGAAAAATTTGGAGTAGGAATTAAAATCCATAGAGAAGAAATAAAAACTTTGAGGTTTGCCGATGACATTGTAATTCTGTGAGAGACAGCAAAGGACCTGGAAGAGCAGTTGAACGAAGTGGACAGTGTCTTGAAAAGAGGATATAAGATGAACACCAACAAAAGCAAAACGAGAATAATGGAATGTTATCGAATTAAATCAGTGTGATGCTGAGGGAATTAGATTAGGAAATAAGACGCTTAAAATAGTAGATGAGTTTTGCTATTTGGGGAGTAGAATAACTGATGATGGTCGAAGTAGAGAGGATATAAAATGTAGACCGACAATGGCAAGGAAAGTGTTTCTGAAGAGGATAATTTTGTTAGCATCGAGTGTAGATTTAAATGTCAGGAAATCATTTCCGAAAGTATTTGTATGGAGTGTAGCCATGTATGGAATTGAAACGTGGACGATCAATAGATTACACAAGAAGAGAATAGAAGCTTTCGAAATGTGGTGCTACAGAAGAATGCTGAAGATTAGATGAGCAGATCACGTAACTAATGAGGGGGTACTGAATAGAACTGGGTAGAAGAGGACTTTGTGGCACAACCTGCCTAAAAGAAGGGACCGATTGGTAGTACATGTTCTGAGGTATCAAGGGATCACCAATTTAGTATTGGAGGGAAGCGTGGAGGGTAAAAATCGTAGAGGGAGACCAAGAGATGAATACACTAAGCAGGTTCAGAAGGATTTAGTTCGCAATAGTTACCCGGAGATGAAGAGGCTTGGGCAGGATAATATAGCATGGAGAGCTGCATCAAACCAGTCTCTGGACTGAAGTCCACAACAACAACAACAACAACAACCTTATGGCAACCTTAACCTGAAGTGAAGTGAAGCAATAAACGAAACCAGAGGACCCGTGTAAAACTTTTGCAATTTTATAGTTTCAAATACTGACAGTATTTGGAATAAGTGTAATCTTTGGGGTAAGGGTAGTCGTGGGAATGAAGAACAAACATCTTTAAAAATGAAACGAACGACGCGAAATAATAATCATGTTTTATGACACGTCCTTGTTTATACATTTCCGTGCAGATAATTTTGAACAAAATTCTTTACAGAGCATTACAATATCTCGGTGTAAAAGAGATTTGACGTAAGAATGTTATCTTCATGTAAGTTTCGTTTTTCTTTATTTTAGTGGATAAGAATGTTGTTGATTTAGTCACCACTGCATAGGTTACGTACAACTGTCCATGTGTAAAGACGGGATTTGGTAAATACTGTCCTGCTCTTCGAAGAGTTTGTGCTTGCGGCCTGTTGATAGTGTTCGCAAATGCCATTTTAATAGGCAACTGTCTTCTTGTCAGTTGAAAAGGCATGCTTGGATCAGATCCTGTTAAGTTTTTCCATGGTATTACAACAGTTTTGTCGGTATCAATCAGGTGAGCATTAATTGTAAATAGGTGACCTGAGCTGAAATTTTGCACTTTTATATTTCTAAATAATGACAGTATTTGGAATAAGTGTAGTCGTTGGGGTAAGGGTAGTTGTGGGAATGAAGAGGCAATATCTTTAAAAATTAACCGAATGACTTGAAATAATGATATTGGATTTATAATGCATCCTTTTATATACATTTTCCAGCACGTAATTTTGAACTAAATTTTGTTACTGCAAGCACGTTAGGTCGTAGTAGCAATAGGTAAATCACATTTCGCCGGCCGCTGCGGCCGAGCGGTTCTAGGCGCTTCACTCCGGAACCGGTCTGCTGTTACTGTCGCAGGTTCGAATCCTGCCTCTGGCATGGATGTGTGTGATGTCCTTAGAATAGTTAGGCTCAAGTAGTTCTAAGTCTAGGGGACTGATGACCTCAGATGTTAAGTCTCATAGTGCTTAGAACCATTTTAAATCACATTTTATGGCGACAATGACAAATACGTGATTTCGGAACGTATATTCGTTCAGAAAAGTCAGCTTTTACGACAGGCAGAGATAATGGAGTACCGTAGTGGTCACGGCCGTTATCTATGACAATGCTGTAAAAATTTTCCCTCGCACTTAGTACTTCAAAACAAATAAAATCGTGTTTATTATAAGATAATACGAAAATGGAGTCTCTTATTCGTGATTAATAGGTTAGCTTCGTAAAGTACAGGTATGAGAAGCTGGAGTATCCATGATGCCATTTTGCTTATGATAGTTAAAAAGTCTCTTTTATGTTAAAATTTTCCACAAATAGTAAGTGTTAGTGCAAAATCGGCACGCAGTGTCAGAAACTGATTAAGAAACTTTTCAGTCGATTCCTCATTCATCCCTGTACGAGTAGAATGTGTTGACTAAAAAGGAATGTTGACTTGAGAAACAATATGCATGATAAGATAAAATAAAATATGTACGTGATGAGTAACTGAAACCCTCAGCTGCCGACAGGTGTTGTTGATATACCTCGATGTGGACAGCTGAAAATGTGTGCCCCGACCGGGACTCGAACCCGGGATCTCCTGCTTACATGGCAGACGCTCTATCCATCTCAGCAACCGAGGACACAGATGAATAGCGCGACTGCAGGGACTTATCCCTTGCACGCTTCTCGTGAGATGGATAGAGCGTCTTCCATGTAAGCAGGAGATCCCGGATTCGAGTCCCGGTCGGGGCACACATTTTCAGCTGTCCACATCGAGGTATATCAACAACAGCTGTCGGCAGCTGAGGGTTTGAGTTAATCATCATTTATTCCAGTGAAAAGCTGCACGGTCATCAACAGTATCTCTTCTTTCGAGAACAGTTACTGTCTTCAAAAGATATACAGTGCATGCAAGCGTATGCAGTAATGCTCTAATAATTCACCCGACTTCCGCATTTGCTGCCTCATAATAGAATGTAAACTGAATGCTGCTTTTATAGGTTTCTATTGAAGTTTTTGGTAATACTTTATTCTCTATAATCCATCTGATTTCGTCCATGACAAAAGCACCTATAGTTATTTCGTCCCAGTACACATGTAAGAAAACGACCTAAACGTCTTTGAGATGACTCTTGAAGCCTTGGAAGTAACTGTGCGGTCGTGGAGGCACGGCCTAAGTAATTAGATATTCTTGTGTCTGAAACACAGAGGCAGCGAAGCGCCGAGTTAGCGCAGTGAGTTTGGGAGAGCACGGCGGAGCACTTGGCGGTTGCCTGGCAACTGGCAGTGGGGGGATGCGGCCCGCCCGCGACAGAAGACGCCGACCACAGCTGCTTAAGCCCTCCTCCGTCCCGTCGTCGCCCGCAGACCTGCTAGCCAACTGTTCCCGCCCTTAGTCGGACGCCGAGACGCCAAGACGCCGAGACACAAATAATTGATCCGAGCTGAGAACAAGGCGCGGCCGCCTCTTGTTACCCAAAGTGACGTCATTAATCTCGGCAAGTTTTAATGGCTGCCGCTCAACAGCGCATTGTGCAATCCCGCCGCGGAGCAGTGTCGCGCCAGAAATGCTGGTCGCCTGTTATACCTACTCTAGTGGCGTCCCGCGGCGCGGCCCGCTGATTTCCATGTCCTCTGCAACAACAGAGGCCCCCATCGCCTGCGCAAAAAATATTAGAGACTGGTATGTTTCGCGCACATCGGAAACACGAACAGAGGAGTTTCTGGCTGCTGAAATACGAGATGTGTGAGGAAAATATTTTTAGTGATTTTTTATCTACCGAAGGTTTTACGAGATCACTCCAAAAGAAATGCACACTATTTTTGGAAAAATACCGTCTTCATTCTGCATGTGTGAAAGTTTTACAGTGTGTGGATACATCCTTCCTGCTTGTTTTCAAACTTAGTTCAACCTGTTAGCCGTGAGTGGCTCCGTCACATCACGTCTTCAAGATGGCTGCTACACTTGACGTTCGTCAGAAGCAACGTGCTGTCATAGAATTCACGCGCTGTGAAAACGAGGCAGTGGGAAACATCCACAAGAGGTTGAAAATGGCGTATGGAGATGCTGCTGTCGATCGCAGTACAGTTAGTCGGTGGGCAAGCAGCTTACGTGATGAAAGAGGGCACGGCAATTTTGAAGATTGTCCTCGCACCAGCAGGCCTCGTACTTCACACACTCCAGACAATGTGCAGAGAGTTAACGAACTGGTGACTGCTGACAGACGCATCACAGTGAACGAATTGTCACGCAACGTTGGGATAGGAGAAGGATGTGTTTGCAGAATACTGAAAGTGTTGGCGTTAGAAAAGGTTTGTGCCAGGTGGGTTCCCAGGATGTTGACATTGGCTCAGAAAGAAACACGAAAAACGGTATTCAGCGAACTTTTGGAACAGTACGATAATGGTGGAGATGAATTTCTTGGAAGAATTGTCACAGGTGATGAAACATGGCTCCATCATTTTTCACCAGAGACGAAGAGGCAATCAATGGAGTGGCATCATGCAAATTCACCCAAGAAAAAAAAAAAATTCAAAACCACACCTACATCTGGAAAAGTTGTGGCTACGGTGTTTTTCGATTCCGAAGGACTCTTGCATGTGGACAACATGCCAAGTGGAACCACCATAAATTCTGATGCATATGTGACGACATTGAAGAAATTTCAAGCTCGACTGAGTCTTGTTCGACCATATCGGCAAAAGCAGGATGTTTTGCTGTTGCACGACAATGCACGGCCACATGTCAGTCAAATAACCATGGAAGCGATCACAAAACTCGGATGGACAACACTGAAACACCCGCCTTACAGTCCTGACCTGGCTCCATGTGACTATCATCTATTTGGGAAACTGAAAGACTCTCTTCGTGGAACAAGGTTTGAAGATGATCACTCCCTAGTGCACGCTGCCAAGCAGTGGCTCCAACAGGTTGGTCCAGAATTTTACCGTGCGGGTATACAGGCGCTGGTTGCAAGTTGGCGTAAGGCAGTTGAGAGGGATGGAAATTATGTGGAGAAATGAAAATATTGTTCCTAAAGGATGTATCTACGCACTGTAAAACTTCCAAACATGTAGAATAAAAGATGAATTTAAAAAAATATATAGTTTGCATTTCTTTTGGAGTGACCCTCGTACTTTTTTCAATTGCAATTGTCCCCTTCAAAGTAGTTCCCTTCGGAGTCTGTCTTGGTAGCAGCGGTGAAAGGCTTCCACTGGTATGGCCTTTAGCATGTCGGTCACATTCTTTTGAATGTTCTCAAGAGCCACAAACTGACGTCCTTTTAAGACAATTTTTCAATTTTAGGAAAAGAAAAAGTGACAAGGACTCAGATCAGATGATTAGGGGGGCTGTAGAGCAACAGGAAAGCCGTTTGAGGTCAAAAATTCCGTGATGGAAGTGGCCCGTGACATAGTGTGTTGCCATGATGCAGCATCCACTTGTCTGTAAGGTTTGGTCACACTCCGTTCTCCCTTTTCCTGAGCTTTGCAATGCCATCTTTGTAAAACACTTGGTTGACATTCTGTCCTGGAGGAATAAATTCTTTATGCACGATATATTATCTACTGTCCAAAAAGCAAATCAGCATTGTTTTTAAGTTTGATTTGCTCATTAAAGCTTTCTTCCGTCGAGGAGATGTCCCAGTGTGCCACTTCTCACTTTGCCGCTTTGTCTCAGGATCGCACTTAAAAATCCAGGATTAATCACTTTTGGTCACCCGACTGAACCATTCGTGATCATTGGCAGTCCTCTTGAGAAGATCAACGTGCACATTTCTCCGATTGTACCTCTGCTGAGTTGTGAGGTTTCTCGGCACAAACCTTTCGCCTGTGCAAACTGTCGGTCAAAATTTATTGTACAGCCAAAATGTGTAACAGGTCATCCATCATCCTTACTCAAAAACGTCGGTCTGATCTCACAAAGTCCGCAGCTCGTGGTCGTGCGGTAGCGTTCTCGCTTCCCGCGTCCGGGTTCCTGGGTTCGATTCCCGGCGGGGTCAGGGATTTTCTCTGCCTCGTGATGACTCGGTGTTCTACATCTACATCTACATCTACATCCATACTCCGCAAGCCACCTGACGGTGTGTGGCGGAGGGTACCTTGAGTACCTCTATCGGTTCTCCCTTCTATTCCAGTCTCGTATTGTTCGTGGAAAGAAGGATTGTCGGTATGCCTCTGTGCGGGCTCTAATCTCTCTGATTTTAATCTCATGGTCTCTTCGCGAGATATACGTAGGAGGGAGCAATATACTGCTTGACTCTTCGGTGAAGGTATGTTCTCGAAACTTTGACAAAAGCCCGTACCGAGCTACTGAGCGTCTCTCCTGCAGAGTCTTCCACTGGAGTTTATCTATGATCTCCGTAATGCTTTCGCGATTACTAAATGTTCCTGTAACAAAGCGCGCTGCTCTCCGTTGGATCTTCTCTATCTCTTCAATCAACCCTATCTGGTACGGATCCCACACTGCTGAGCAGTATTCAAGCAGTGGGCGAACAAGCGTACTGTAACCTACTTCCTTTGTTTTCGGATTGCATTTCCTTAGGATTCTTCCAATGAATCTCAGTCTGGCATCTGCTTTACCGACGATCAACATTATATGATCATTCCATTTTAAATCACTCCTAATGCTTCCAGTTGCTGACCTGCTATTTTGTAGCTAATGATAAAGGATCTATCTTTCTGTGTATTCGCAGCACATTACACTTGTCTACATTGAGATTCAATTGCCATTCCCTGCACCATGCGTCAATTCGCTGCAGATCCTCCTGCATTTCAGTACAATTTTCCATTGTTACAACCTCTCGATACACCACAGCATCATCCGCAAAAAGCCTCAGTGAACTTCCGATGTCATCCACAAGGTCATTTATGTATATTGTGAATAGCAACGGTCCTATGACACTCCCCTGCGGCACACCTGAAATCACTCTTACTTCGGAAGACTTCTCTCCATTGAGAATGACATGCTGCGTCCTGTTATCTAGGAACTCCTCAATCCAATCACACAATTGGTCTGATAGTCCATATGGTCTTACTTTGTTCATTAAACGACTGTGGGGAACTGTATCGAACGCCTTGCGGAAGTCAAGAAACACGGCATCTACCTGTGAACCCGTGTCTATGGCCCTCTGAGACTCGTGGACGAATAGCGCGAGCTGGGTTTCACATGACCGTCTTTTTCGAAACCCATGCTGATTCCTACAGAGTAGATTTCTTGTCTCCAGAAAAGTCATTATACTCGAACACAGTACGTGTTCCAAAATTCTACAACTGATCGACGTTAGAGATATAGGTCTATAGTTCTGCACATCTGCTCGACGTCCCTTCTTGAAAACGGGGATGACCTGTGCCCTTTTCCAATCCTTTGGAACGCTACGCTCTTCTAGAGACCTACGGTACACCGCTGCAAGAAGGGGGGCAAGTTCCTTCGCGTACTCTGTGTAAAATTGAACTGGTATCCCATCAGGTCCAGAGGCCTTTCCTCTTTTGAGCGATTTTAATTGTTTCTCTATCCCTCTGTCGTCTATTTCGATATCTACCATTTTGTCATCTGTGCGACAATCTAGAGAAGGAACTACAGTGCAATCTTCCTGTGTGAAACAACTTTGGAAAAAGACATTTAGTATTTCGGCCTTTAGTCTGTCATCCTCTGTTTCAGTACCATTTTGGTCACAGAGTGTCTGGACATTTTGTTTTGACCCACCTACCGCTTTGACATAAGACCAAAATTTCTTAGGATTTTCTGCCAAGTCAGTACATAGAACTTTACTTTCGAATTCATTGAACGCCTCTCGCATAGCCCTCCTCACACTACATTTCGCTTCGCGTAATTTTTGTTTGTCTGCAAGGCTTTGGCGATGTTTATGTTTGCTGTGAAGTTCCCTTTGCTTCCGCAGCAGTTTTCTAACTCGGTTGTTGTACCACGGTGTCTCTTTTCCATCTCTTACGATCTTGCTTGGCACATACTCATCTAACGCATTATGTACGACGGTTTTGAACTTTGTCCACTGATCCTCAACACTATCTGTACTTGAGACAAAACTTTTGTGTTGTGCCAACAGGTACTCTGAAATCTGCTTTTTGTCACTTTTTCTAAACAGAAAAACCTTCCTACCCTTTTTAATACTCCTATTTACGGCTGAAATCATCGATGCCGTAACCGCTTTATGTTCGCTGATTCCCTGTTCTGCGTTAAGTTTTTCAAATAGTTCGGGTCTGTTTGTCACCAGAAGGTCTAATATGTTATCGCCACGAGTCGGTTCTCTGTTTAACTGCTCAAGGTAGTTTTTAGATAAAGCACTTAAAAAAATTTCACTGGATTCTTTGTCCCTGCCACCCGTTATGAACGTCTGAGTCTCCCAGTCTATATCCGGCAAATTAAAATATCCACCTAGAACTATAACAGGGTGGGGAAATCTACTCGAAATATTTTCCAAATTATCCTTCAGGTGCTCTGCCACAACAGCTGCTGAGCCAGGGGGCCTATAGAGACATCCAATTACCATGTCTGAGCCTGCTTTAACCGTGACCTTCACCCAAATCATTTCACATTTCGGATCTCCGTCAATTTCCTTCGATACTATTGCACTTCTTATCGCTATAAACACGCCTCCCCCTTCACTGTCCAGCCTGTCTCTGCGGTATACATTCCAATCTGAGTTTAGGATTTCATTACTGTTTACGTCTGGTTTCAGCCAACTTTCTGTCCCTAGTACTATATGGGCGTTGTGACTGTTTATTAATGAGAGCAGTTCTGGGACCTTTCTGTAGACGCTCCTGCAGTTTACTATTAGCACATTAATATTGTTATTCCCTGTTGCATTTTGCCTACTCCTACCTTGCCGCGTCTCAGGAGGCGTCTTGTCGGGCCGAGGGAGGGAAGTGATGTCCTTAGGTTAGTTAGGTTTAAGTAGGTCTAAGTTCTAGGGGACTGATGACCATTGATGTTAAGTCCCGTAGTACTCAGAGCCATTTGAACCATTTTTTGATCTCACAAAAGCACGCACACGTTCGACATTTTCGGCGGTTTCTGAAGTCGAAGGTCTCCCTGTGCGCATTTTATGTTCAACGTGTTCTCTGCTTTCCAAAAATGATTTTTGCCGGCGAAAAACTTGTGCTCTTGCCACGAAATGTTCCCGACAGGCCTGTTTATACTTTTCAAAGGTCACGTTCGCGGATTCCCCAAATTTAAGAGAACATTTTATGGCATAACGTTGCTCTACATTCCACTGTTCCATTTTCGTAACACGCAGCAAAAACACATCTTCACTGATGGCGCTCTCAAAAATAACTTGATGGCTGTACTGAGCATCTGGAAGGGATGAACACACTGGTCCACACAAGTGGACCAACACGGCGTTGCCACATCGCCCGCGGTGTTCTCAGTCTCATTATTTATGTCACACACCTCGTATGCCCGTACGTCTCGTCTTCTGTCTCTGTGTCACGAATTCTCGCTCGTAAAGGCAAGTGTTTAGGCTGACTCCTAATTTTCAGGTGTGAGATCGAAACGCAACTCCAGTAATGACACACTTCCATGCCGTAACCGATAATTTTAATTGAATCTACATATGCTTGGTCGTGCACGTACTGGGGCTATTTCCACTTCGACAAACTTCAATCTTATCGAAATCGAATGAGTTTTCCATTATAAGTAACATCAATTGTCTCTGGTGTTAGAACGCTGCTGGTAAAATTAATAATGCGCGGTTAGTAAAATTTTGTTCAGCAATTCTATTTTTCTTTTTTTCATCAATACTTTGACTAGTCTGATGAGGTTCCCCACAAATTCCTCTCCTGTGCTAACTTCTTCACGTCAATGTAGCAATTGCACCGTATGTGGGATGTATTACAATCTCTAACTTCCCGTACAGTTTTTACCCTCTATAGCTTCCTTTAGAACTATTGACGTTATTCCTTGACGCCTAAACACATGTATTATCGTCCTGTCACTTCTTCTTGTCAGTGTTTTCACATACTAGTTTCTTCTCAGATTCTGCGGAGAACGTCCACATATCTTGTTCACTTAATAAGCTTCCGTCTGTAGCACGACATCTCAAAAGTTTTAATTCTCTTCTTTTCCGATTTCTGCACAATCCAAGTTCCACATCCATGCACTGCTGTGCTATAAATGTAAATTCTCCAAAAAATTTCCTCTCTGTTTAATATTAGCATACTTCTTTCGGCCAGAGGTGCTCCATTCGCTTGTGGTAGTCTGTTTCTCATTGTCTTTTCCGCCATTCACTGTTTTGCCGATTTCACCCTCTACGTGCTCCACAGTTTTGGTGTGTGAATGGTTACTAATGTCATTTCTCCTATACCTCTGTAGTTTCGTATTTCTGCTGTTTATTGTCAGCTCATATTCTGTGATCTGAGCTGTTCATTCCGTCCAGTAGAGCTTGTAATTGTTCGTTATTTCCACACAGGATAACAATGTCATCAACAAATCTTATCACTGATATCCTTTGACACTGAACTGTAATCTCAGTCGTGGAACATCCTTTTATTAGTTTCTTTGCTCTTTCGGTGTAAAGATCGCGGCTTACCTCTTTTTGGATCCAGGTACTTCTCGCTAGGTCTTACATTGTATTTTTGTTCTGTTCGTTCTTGTGTATATTGTATATTCCTCGTTACCTATGGCGTATACCTAATTTCCTGAGGATTTATTAGACTCTGCGCTATTTTACACTGCCGACCGCTTTTTGTCGGTTGAAAACTCTGAAAGTATCTTGCTTCCACAGTCAAGTGCAACGTCAGAACTGCCTCTCCAGTGCCTTGAACTTAACTGAAACCAAATTGATCGTTGTCTACCATATCGTCAGTTTTCTTTCCCATTCTCTACATCTACATCTACATCTACGTGATTACTCTGTTATTCACAATAAAGTGCCTGGCATAGGGTTCAATGAACCACCTTCAAACTGTCTCTACCGTTCCACTCTCGAATGGCACGCGGGAAAAACGAGCACTTAAATTTTTGTGTGCGAGCCCTGATTTCTCTTATTTTATCGTGATGATCATTTCTCCCTATGTAGGTGGATGTCAACAAAATGTTTTCGCAGTCGGAGGAGAAAACTGGTGATTGAAATTTCATGAGAAGATCCCGTCGCAACGAAAAACGCCTTTGTTTTAATGATTGCCACTCCAATTCAAGTATCTTGTCTGTGACACTATCTCCCCTATTTCGCGATAATACAAAACCAGCTGCCCTTCTTTGTACTTTTTCGATGTCATCCGTCAGTCCCTCCTCATGCGGATCCAACACCGCACAGCAGCACTCCAGAATAGGGCGGACAAGCGTGGTGTAAGCAGTCTCTTTAGTAGACCTGTTGCACCTTCTAAGTGTTCTGCCAATGAATCGCAGTCTTTTGTTTGCTCTACCCACAATATTATCTTTGTGGTCGTTCCAATTTAGGTTGTTTGTAATTGTAATCCCTAAGTATTTAGTTGAATTTACAGCCTTCAGATTTGTGTGACTTATCGCGTCATCGAAATTTAGCTGATTTCTTTTAGTACTCATGTGAATAACTTCACACTTTCCCTTATTCAGGGTCAATTGCCACTTTTCGCACTATACAGATATCTTATCTAAATCATTTTTCAAATCGTTTTTATCATCTGATGACTTTACAAGACGGTAAATGACAGCATCACCTGCAAACAATCTAAGACGGTTACTCAGATTGTCCCCTATGTCGTTAATATAGATCAGGAACAATAGAGGGCCTTTCACACTTCCTTGGGGAACGCCAGATATTACTTCTGTTTTACTCGATGACTTTCCGTCTATTACTACGAACTGTAACCTTTCTGAAAGGGAATCACGGATCCAGTCGTACAACTGAGGCGATATTCCATAGGCACACCGTTTGATTAGAAGACGCTTCTGAGGAACGGTGTGGAGAGCCTTCTGAAAATCTAAAAATATGGAATGGATTTGACATCCCCTGTCGATAGCACTTATTACTTCACGAGTATAAAGAGCCGTTTGTGTTTCACAAAAACGATATTTTCTGAAACCGTTCTGACTATGTGTCAATAAATCGTTTTCTTCGAGGTACTTCATAATGTTCGAATACAGTATATATTCCAAAACCCTACTGCAAATCGAGGTTAGTGATATGGACCTGTAATTTAACGGATTACTCCTACTTCCCTTTTTGGGTATTGGTGTGACTTGAGCAATTTTCCAGTCTTTAGGTACGGATGTTTCCGTGAGCGAGTGGTGGTATATAATTGTTAAATATGGAGGTGTTTTATGAGCATACTCTGAGAGGAACCTGACTGGTATACAATCTGGACCGGATGCCTTGCCTTTATTAAGTGATTTAAGCTGCTTCGTTACACCGAGGATATGTACTTCTATGTTTCTCATCTTGGCAGTTGTTCTCGATTGGAATTCAGGAATATTTACATCGTCTTCTTTGGTGAAAGAGTTCCGGAAAACCGTGTTTAATAACTCTGCTTTAGTGGCACTGTCATCAGTGACTTCACCGTCGTTATCGTGCAGTGAAGGTATTGATTGCGTCGTGCCACTGGTGTGCTTTATGTATGACCAGAGTCTCTTTGGGTTTTCTGCCAGATTTCGAACCAGAATTTCGTCGTGGAAATTATTAAAAGCATCTCATATTGAAGTACGCGCTATATTTAACTTCTGTAAAACTTCGCCAGTCTTGGGGATTTTGCGTTCTTTTAAATTTGGCATGTTTTTTTCGTTGCTTCTGCAACAACGATGTGACCAGTTATATGTACCATGGGGGTTCAGTACCATCACTTATTAATTTATGTGGTATATGTCTCTCAATTGCTGTCGATACTATCTCTTTGAAAACATTCCACAAGTTTTCTACACTTACATGATCAGATCGGAAGGAGTGAAGACTGTCTGTTAAAAAGGCGTTAAGAGCATTTTTATCAGCTTTTTTTAAATAGATATACTGTGCGTTTCTTTTTGATGGTTGTAGGTGTCACGGTATTCAGCCTAGCGGCAACTGCCTTGCGGTCGCTAATCCCTGTATGCGTCACAATACTCACTATTTGTCCAGGATTATTTGTTGCTAAAAGGTCAGGTATGTCCTTTGGTTAGTTAGGTTTAAGTAGTTCTAAGTTCTAGGGAACTGATGACCTCAGATGTTTAGTCCCATGTGCTTAGAGCCATTTGAACCATTTTTAACTGCGTCGTCTGCAACTGGTTCGGCATTCCTCGGTGGTGTGTTGTCGCCATCTGTTGATAGATCCGGGAAACTCAACCACACTGTAGTGGCGTCGTCTGCTGGCATGGCTTTGTCGATTAGCTGTTGCCGTTTGCTTTTTGCTTCGTGTTTACTTCCCCTGGCAGACATAGTTCCTTGTTTACCGTGACTTGAGAGAGATTACTCACGGCGTAAACACTGTAATGTGACGGTAGTGTCATTCTGTACCGTGTATGAGTGTGTTCCTCTGGAATACATTTATTAACAGTGACGATGAGTGTGATATACTTTGAAGTGACATGGAATACCTCTTAATATCTTGTCGGACCTCAACTCAATGTGGCATGAACATGAAACGTTGTTGGAAGTCCCGTGCAGAAATACGAGTATTTAGCAATGCTGCATCTGTAGGCGTCCATAATAGCGGAAGTGTCTCCGGTGTAGGATTTTTTGTACGAACTGACCTCTCAATTAAGTCCCATCATTGTTCGAAGGGATTCATATCGGGCGATCTGGGTGGCCAAATTCGCTCGAACTGTCCAGAATGTCCTTCAAACCCACCGCAAACAACTGTTGCCCAGTGACATGGCACATTGCCATCCATAAAAATTCCATCGTTGTTTGGGAACATGAAGTCCATAAATGACTGAAAATGATCTCCAAGTAGCCGAACATCCAGAGGGCCCAGTCCATTCCATGTAAACACTGAACACGTTATTATCGAGCCACCACCAGCTTGCACAGTGCCTTGTTGACAACTTGGGTCCATGGCTTCGGGGGTCTGCGCTACAGTCGAACCCTGGCATCAGCTCTCACCAACTGACCAGGCCATGCTTTTCCAGTCGTCTACGGTCTAACCGATATGGTCACAAGCCCAGAAGAAGCGCTGCAGGCGCTGTCGTGCTGTTAGCAAAGGCGGCCGTCCGCTGCGATTGCGTATTAACGTCAAATTTCGCCGCACTGTTCTAACGGATACGTTAGTTCCACGCTCCAGATTGATTTATGCGGTTATTTGGCGCAGTGCTGCTTGTCTGTTAGTGCTGGCAACGCTACGCAGACGCCGCTGCTCTCGGTCGTTCAGTTAAGGCCGTCGGCCACTGCGTTGTCCGTGTTCAGAGATAATACCTGCAATTTAGTATTCTCGGCACACTCTTGACACTGTGCATCTCTGAATATTGAATTCCGTAACGATTTCCGAAATGGATTGTCCCACTAAGTGTAGCTCCTACCATCCCGCGTTCAGAGTCCGTTAACTCCCGTCATGCGTCCATAATCACGTCGTACATCTTTTTAAATGAATCACTTGAGTACAACTGACAGCTCCGGCAATGCACTGCCCATTTATACCTTTTACTCTATACTACCTCAATCTGTGTACAGGGTGGTCCAATGATCGTGACCGGGCCAAATATCTCACGAAATAAGCATCAAACGAAAGAACTACAAAGAACGAAACTCGTCTAGGGAAACCAGATGGCGCTATGGTTGGCCCGCTAAATGACGCTGCCATAGGCCAAACGCATATCAACTGCATTTTTTTTAAAATAGGTTTGTTTATTACATATTCGTGTAGTACGTAAAGAAATATGAGTGTTTTAGTTGAACCACAGATTTCGCCATGTGATAGATGGCGCTGTAATAGTCACAAACGTATAAGTACGTGGTATCACGTAACATTCCGCCAGTGCGGACGGTATTTACTTCGTGATACATTACCCGTGTTAAAATGGACCGTTTACCAATTGCGGAAAAGGTCGATATCATGTTGATGTATGGCTATTGTGATCAAAATGCCCAACGGGCGTGTGCTATGTATTCTGATCGGTATCCTGGACGGCATCATCCAAATGTCCGGACCGTTCGCCGGATAGTCACGTTACTTAAGGAAACAGGAAGAGTTTAGCCACATGTGAAACGTCAACCACGACCTGCAACAAATGATGATGCCCAAGTAGTTGTTTTAGCTGCTGTCGCGGCTAATCCGCATATCAGTAGCAGAAAAACTGCGCGAGAATCGGGAATCTCAAAAACGTCGGTGTTGAGAATGCTACATCAACATCGGTTGCACCCTTACCATATTTCTATGCATCAGGAATTGCATGGTGACGACTTTGAACGTCGTGTACAGTTCTGCCACTGGGCACAAGAGGAATTACGGGACGATGACAGATTTTTTGCACGCGTTCTATTTAGCGACGAAGCGTCATTCACCAACAGCGGTAACGTAAACCGGCGTAATATGCGCTATTCGGCAACGGAAAATCCACGATGGCTGCGACAAGTGGAACATCAGCTATCTTGGCTGGTTAATGTATGAGAGGAAGGATAACTGGCCCCCATTTTATCGATGACAATGTAAATGGTGCAATGTATGCTGATTTCCTACGTAATGTTCTACCGATGTTACTATAAGATGCTTCACTGCATGACAGATTGGCGATGTACTTCCAACATGAGATGGATGTCAGGCACATAGCTCGCGTGCGGTTGAAGCGGTATTGAATATCATATTTCATGACAGATGGATCGGTCGTCGAAGCACCATACCATGGGCCGCACGTTCACCGGATCTGACGTCCCCTGATTTCTTTCTGTGGGGAAAGTTGAAGGATATTTGCTATCGTGATCCACCGACAACGCCTGACAACATGCGTCAGCGCATTGTCAATGCATGTGCGAACATTACGGAAGGCGAAATACTCGCTGTTGAGAGGAATGTCGTTACACGTATTGCCAAATACATTGAGCATTTATTGCATTAATGTGGTATTTACAGGTAATCACGCTGTAACAGCATGCGTTCTCAGAAATGATATGTTCACAAAGGTACATGAATCACATTGGAACAACCGAAATAAAATGTTCAAACGTACCTACGTTCTGTATTTTAATTTAAAAAACCTACCTGTTACCAACTGTTCGTCTAAAATTGTGAGCCATATGTTTGTGACTATTACAGCGCCATCTATCACAAAGCGAAAAAAGTGGTCGAACGAAAACATTCATATTTCTTTACGTAATACATAATACGTAATAAAAAATGGGGGTTCCTATTTAAAAAAACGGAGTCGATATCCGTTTGACCTATGGCAGCGCCATCTAGCGGGCCAACCATAGCGCCATCTGGTTTCCCCCTTCAAGCTAGACAAATTTCGTTCTTTGTAGTTTTTTCGTTTGACGCTTATTTCGTGGGATATTTGGCCCGATCACGATCAATGGACCACTCTGTATTTTCATAACGCTATCCCAAGCCTTTTGTCACCTCAGTGTAATTAAAGCACCTACCTCTATTCAGATCTCAATATGCGATCCCACAGTTTAAAATTGCAACAAATCATGACAGTTGGCGTTTCTTGCATGTCCTCTTGATGGTGTTGAAGTAGTAATGGCCAACAGTGAAAAAAAAAAAAAAACCTGGATAGCAACAGTGTCGTAAGAATCTGGTATTTATAGCAGTACACCAGCAAGCCTGCCTCTATTCGAGACCTATATGTGAAATTATCGTGGAACATGTGCACTATGAACTGGGAGAGCACTTGGCCCTGGGAAGTGGCTGGCTAGCCGCAAGCTGTTTTGCGTCGTGTGTCGGGCCGCTCCTCGGCAAGCTGAGCAGGCGCCGTAGAGCGCCCCTGGGAGTGGCTGCTACCAGTGTTGCATCTGTGCGCCGCGGGATGCTGCGGGCACCACCCTGATTCTAGTAGGCCAGCGCTCTCTGACGGCCGAGAGCCGTGATTTACACTGTTGGGCCGAGAAGCACAAGCCGCTAAGGGGCCACCGAGGGAAAATGAAGAACGGTGTAGTAAGGTTGCTTTTGTTATGCTTGTTGTAAAATGTAAACAACCTGGCTCGCTACTGACTGCATCAAAACTCCGTTTACAGGTGCTCCTGTGCTGTGACGTCACACGTTTTGAATACCAGTTGGCCGTTCTCAGTCGCCATCGTACGCTGCTACTATCGTCACGTGATGAAACACTGGGACACATCTTCTTCAGGACTGGGATACAATTGTCATTAAGTTTCACGCCCTCCTCCTTCCTGTTGAAATTCTTGGGTTGTTTAACAATCTCTATTGCTTATCCGTAAAGCTTTTCATGGTATCTGCTTGTGGCTGCCAGTACTTGCGTCCCATCAAAATGAATGTGGTGGTCTCGTACCTGCAAAGCATGTTTCACAGCAGCTGATCTGTCAATTTTCCACCCTTCTGCAATTGCCCTCGAAGTCTTCTAGTCACTTTTTGACCGTTCTGTTTGTAGTAGCCACGTATATCTCGCCACAACTACACGGAATACTATAAATTCAAATTTTTTCCAGCGGTTTGCGAGCATCCTAGGTAAATTTTAGATCTTTTATCTTCTGGGTAGGTTTGTAGATTACTGCGATGTTCGTTTTTTCAAGATTTTTCCTATGCCGTCAGTAACGTCCTTAATGAAGGGCAGGAAAACTTTCGATTTCACAGGCGCTTGTGCATCGCCATGATTACCGCGTGGTGGTCTTAACACTCCATTTATCTCAGCGAGGAGGTGTACGTGGTTACTACAATAAGAACGGTCAAAAAATGACTAGAAGAGCACAACGGTAATTGCAGAACAGGGGAGACTGACAGATCAGCTATTGCGGAACATGCTTCGCAATCGGGGGACCACCACATTCAGTTTTATAGGAGTCGAGTACTGTCAAGCACTAGTGGCTACCAAGGAAGGCTGTACAAAGAATTCGTAGAGATTTTTAAACACCCCAGGAATTTCAGTAGTAAGGAGTAGTGCGTGGAATTAAATGCCCTGTGTACCAGTCTTCCAGCATGGGGTAGTAATCGAGAACGGCCAGTTGCGCTCTGGTATTTAAAACACGTGAGGTCACGCCACTGCGCGGGTGAATGCGTAAACGTAATTTGCTGCAGTCGGCAACGAGCCAGGGTGTGAATCGGACACTCAAAGAAAATACGATTCCCCTTAAAAATATCCTCCGAAGATAGGGGGACGAAACTTTGGGTATGAATGTGAAATCCATTCGACCACGGCATAATAGCCCGGAACATTTTATTAGTTGTGAGGATGCTTGTTGTCACACTCCGACGCGTTTCTTTTCGAGCTGTACCTGCAAATCGCGAAGTGTTCGGCAAATTCACGACGAAATAGCTACAGGAACAAAGCTGTGAAAACTGATGAAAATACTTGAACGAACATTTATTTTTTAAATTATGCGTGCGGAAAGTTCTTCACGCGTCCGTACTGTTGTGACCAGGTCGAGCGTTTTAAATACATCATAATATTACGTGATGAAGAGAGGCCTGGGAGACTTTCGATACCGACTATCACCATGTGCAGAGTGTTCGTTCGCCGGAGAACAGTCCGAGGGGCTGAGAACTAAGCGCTCATCTGCTCACACAATTTAACCGGTAAACTCCACACGAAGCGTTGCACTGCAAAATTCGCTCCAGATTGCTGACGGAGGAGTAGAAAGGCGGTCACATATCTGCTAGTAAGGAGGTGTCGTGAAAATAAAAACGCGACGAGAACATTCTGAAACTTATTTTGGCAGGAGGCGAGACGTTGATCTACGAATAAGACGTGGAAATGAAAATGCAGACCTCACAGTGGGCTCAGAATCAGCTCCATCCAGAATGTGGGTGCTTCGCTTATAAAAGTCCCTAATGCTATCATTCAGTACGGCAATGACACCCGTCTTATATGGTGGCAATAGGCATAAAAAATTAATTCTTTTAGAAAAATTAATTCTCTTAGACTTTAATTTGAATAATCTGAGCGATTACATTTGATGTATGCAGCAGGTTCATATATCATCAAAATAAAAGGTAGCCTGAGTAGCGAGTATGAAATTCGGTTCTTCCGGATGGAAATGGAAATGAGCGTTTGGCGTCATTGGCCGGGAGGCCCCTTGCAGGGCTGGCCGGCCGCCTTGGTGCAGGTCTTATTACATTCGACGCCACATTGGGCGACCTGCGCGCCGGACGGGGATGAAATGA
Source organism: Schistocerca americana (assembly GCF_021461395.2). NCBI lineage: Eukaryota > Metazoa > Arthropoda > Insecta > Orthoptera > Acrididae > Schistocerca > Schistocerca americana. Next base: position 378,042,209 of record NC_060120.1, on the reverse strand, counting down.
TGATGAAGACAACACAACACCCAGTCCCTGAGCGGAGAAAATCTCCGACCCAGCCGGGAATCAAACCTGAACACGTAGGACGGCAATCCGTCACGCTGACCACTCAGCTATCGAGGCGGACGGTTCTCCCAGATAAGATCACGAAACTGCACTTGATATTTAATTTAGACGAGATTTTAACTCTTTTCCTCGCTTCAGTAATTTAGTGATGAGGATAAATAAATAATTCACAGCTATAGTTTATAGCAATTATCTTTGGCTTTATTGACATTAGACGTATGTCACTTAGAATGCAGTCCGCATAGGTACACTGCAAAAATAAACTAAACTTTTGACTTGAAACAGTTCTCGAGGCATATACTATCTGATCGATGGAATAAACTTTAATGTTGAAGTAAGGCCTAAACGAAATCTGTTGCAGAAGTGATACTCATAAAATGGCGGCTATGTCTTTTAAATTTTGCCGGCCGGCGTGGCCGAGCGTTTCTAGGCGCTGCAGTCTGGAACCGCGCGACCGCTACGGTTGCAGGTTCGAATCCTGCCTCGGGCATGGATGTGTGTATGTCCTTTGGTTAGTTAGGTTTAAGTAGTTCTAAGTTCTAGGGGACTGATGACCTCAGCAGTTAAGTCCCATAGTTCTCAGAGCCATTTGAACCATTTTTAAATTTTCTAGTAGTCAGCAAGTAGAAAGAAAATAACTACAGTGTGGTTTGAAATACGCACGCAAGAGTGTCTGGGATCTAACCTGACTGACAGTTAAACATAAGGAAAAAGCGTAAAAATGACTCAATTTATATGTTATAAATTGATGTTCAGTACTGTCACAGACGGTAGAAAGCGATCAAATCGCTGTAAGTTCGTGTAATTATTGGACAAAAAGAGAAGAAAATTAGCAAGTGTTCTTCCATTTTTAACTAATAAAATATGTAGAAAAAGTATAGAAAACGTTTAGTCTGAAATACACGAGTATCGGAGTATTATGATTCGAGTAAGGAAAGTATTTCACTCACTCATATTAGCGAAACACGATAATGAAGATCAAACACAGAAGGCTTAAAACGTAAAAAATAATTTTGAACATAGGAACGACTGTACGAAGGTAAACAATGATTCATCTGAAGCATTTTGTCTAAGAGGTATCAGCTCACCAAGAACATTCTACGACGTCAATATCTGGTTCATTCTCAAGGCCAGCGATGATTTTTTCCAGTGTTATACGTTACGCAGAATAACACATCTTTCATCAAGGAGAAGTACTCAGATGATATACGTAACTAAGCGTGGATGCTGTAGTACACATGGTGTTCGAAACAAACACAAAAAAATATAGAAGTGCGAAACAGCTTTTAGTCTACAGGGAAATGATAATGTATTGTCACGCGCTTTTATAATGCGCTGGTGTGCTTCGTATGCCAGCACGTGCATTAATTAAAACAGGAGATTCTAAAATCTCCCGAGGCCCAGGGCCGCAACATAATTAATGGCGGACTTGGTATAGTCACGTAAATAAGGTGACGGGATAATATATTATTCGCCCCTTTAAAGAGTACCTATTCGATATGGAGTGCTGTAGATAATGTGAGCATCTATCACTGACGCAAGTCATGGAAGAGAAATGGTGTGTATATGCCAGTGGATTGTACGGAATCAACTTCAGTAAGAGGCGTCGGAGCTATAGGGTTTGGACGTTTGCATGACTACACCGTGAATGAATTGGCCCAATTTGCTACAGTATAAACGAGGACTGTCTAGCATGATACAGGGAATGGTGTGCCACTCAGGGCCATATGGCATGGCGTAAGAAAATTGATGATAAAAAAAATCCTAAGGGACAGAGACCGGAAACGAGTGTAACGCGTTGTCAACTGCAGTTGCTTTCAAACCCGACATCAGTTCTGCTATCAGTGAACGGAGGCCCATATCGATCGGTTCCCGAGTGGCCATTGCGAAGGAAAGGGAAGCTCATCAGTGGACATTTGGAGTCGGATACCTTACAGAAGTGCGTCGCTCGCAGCGGCACACAAAGCTTCACGTCTTCAGTGGGTCAAACAACACAGAAATGGGACAGTATCCGAAAGGAGTAGTCCGAGGGGCGAGTCGCGATAGTACTTCTTTGCAAATGATGCAAGGCATCTTAGAGATAGCTCAATGAGGCGTTTGACTTGTAGTAAGTGGAGCATGTAGTTCAGGCCGGAGGTGGTTCTGTGATGTTCATGGGACAGTTTTTTGTACCTTGGCGTAGGCTCACTCATTCAAATTACCATTCTGGCCCGTTCAGTCACGTGATGTTAATCACATAGAAAATGTCTGCGACTGGTTGGTACACCGGGTGAAAACTAGTAATCACCCCCAGTTTGGTAGCTCTACCTGACCTAATCATCAGTGAGTGACTTCAGGTTGATTCAGCGAACCTGCATGATATCTCCTGGCCGTAATTAAATTTTTGTCCTGTGTATTTACTATCTTAGCGGAAATGAGTTGAGACTGCGCACATAATTAAGAAACTATCTCGGCATATCAATCGTTAAATAGCAGGAGAGGACCATAGGCGATAGGAATATTACAATTTCCGACACTATTGTCAGCTATAATTTCATTATCAATTTATTGGCAAACGGTTTAGGCGATACACATCATCTGGCCATTTAAATATATAGTGGCTGAATTTTCCAGAAAGACATCAATCAAAAAGTCCCACCTGAAAATAACCTGTAAGTATAGTAAGCAATCACACGTGGTGAGACTGCAAACCTTTGGTGTGTGGTTTCTTCCTAAAACAGCTGATAAGGATACCGGTAATTTTCAGGTGGGACATCTTGCCTAATGTCTCTCCAGAAAATTCAGCCGCTATATACCTACAGGGCCTGCTGATGAAGAAATGTATCGTCGAAATCGGTTGTAAGTAAATTGATAATGAAATTACAACTGACAGTAGTGCTGGATATTGTGATAAGCAACTATCTGACGTGACGTATTAGTATGCGACTGTTTCACGACCTTGAGCTGTGTTTTCCGCTTTAACAAGTTTCAAAAAAATGAATTTCCTTAGTGAGAATGGACAATCAGTGTATTGTAGACCTGTTCCTTTGTTTCGGCCTTATAAAATCGAGTAGGAGGTCTGCACAAAAGAAGCAAGACTCAATCCTGCTAATTGGTGTTCGTACCCAACATTTTCAATTACTGGTACTTTTGTTCCAAGTAAGACCTATTTCGATGAACATACTTTTCCATTCGTTCGTTCAACTGCTGTATATAATTTTCCATGAGAACCGACATGTTTACTATCCACCCGAGCGCATAAAAAAAAATCACTGGTTCGCTTTAGTAGCCCGCAACAAGTAGTTCTTTATGATCAGAGAAGTCTCATTTTTGTGCCAGAGTAGCATTCTTTTCATTTATGTAATAGTTACTGTTCATCGGCAAATTTATAGAAAAGGAAATAATGTGTGAACACACTAATAGAACTCGCTGTACTGAGTGAAACGAGATAAGCTATTTGATTTTGACGGCTTTTTTTTGGAAAGCAAGGAGCAGATGCTTTCTTAGCAGTCGATGTTTCAGCTCGTAATCCTGTTATAATTTTTTTTGGTGGGAAATGTCTCGTTGGATGTGAATTATTGATTTCCTAATCATGTTAAGAATTCTCAGTGCGTCAGCGAGGCGTTATGAAAACAGCAGAAGAGATCTACAGTTATCAATACTTATACAGCCAGAAATACGTTACGAAGTTATGCATGAAGAGAGATTTTTAAATCTAATTGGTGAGATTTCAAAATTACAACAATTAAATTTACGTGAAATTCGGGCAGTGGAATAACGTCGTATACGCTTCGCTGCTTTTCGTTTCTGCAGTGTGCTGTTCATCGTCCTCACACGTCTTCAAGGAGGGAGCTCTTTTTCATTTCACAGTTCGTCGGTAGAATTACGCGTGAAATATACGAAGTGAAAATAAAATGTGGAACGCAAACCGACATATATGATTGTATTCGGCGAGGCAAGATATGTTTCTCAGATTATTACTCGTAAGAGTATTGAGACTGCGACTGTCGCACTATAGCAAAACATTTCTGTTGTAGTTTTCGATCAGGGCACTGAACGATGAAAATGTGTACGTGGTTAAAGAAACGTTATTGGGTACTGTGCGGAAGCACCGAAGACTGACTTTAGCGTAGGCGCTTATACAGTTTTCTTTTCAAGAAAAATTAGTAATTTAACCGTTCATAATTCTTCTCTAAAAAAATGTTATGGTTTCATCACACCTGCAAGAAAATTTAAGCTCAGGAAGAGGAAATGAAAAGTTTAAAGTTTGTGAAGTGCTGAAGACACAGCAATTCTGTCAGACACGGCAGTGGACTCCGAAGATCAGTTGAACGGATTGAATTATGCCTTGTAAAGAGGCTTTAAGATGACCATAAATAAAAGAAAAACAAGAGTAATGAGGAAAGTTTAGAATTTAACGTTCTGTTGCTAACAAGGTCATTAGAGACTACTGAATACAAGCTCGTATATGGGATGGATAAGGTAGGGAATCGGCCGTGCCATTTCAAAAGAACCAACGAGGCATTCGCCTTAAGTAATTTAGAGAAATCATGACAGAGCCTCAATCAGGATGGTTCGACGGGAAATGCAAGGCTACTATCTCAACCACTAAGTCATACACGGTGCAGTAACGTTAATGTGACCACTGCCAGTCTTCGACATCATCGTATAATAACCACTCAAGACTGCTGCTGGCAGCATTAGAAGTGGAGGGTATAAAATGGTTCAAATGGCTCTGAGCACTATGGGACTCAACTGCTGAGGTCATTAGTCCCCTAGAACTTAGAACTAGTTGAACCTAACTAACCTAAGGACATCACAAACACCCATGCCCGAGGCAGGATTCGAACCTGCGACCGTAGCGGTCTTGCGGTTCCAGACTGCAGCGCCTTTAACCGCACGGCCACTTCGGCCGGCTGTGGAGGGTATACACAGCGTGTCGCGGAGACGGAGAAAACGACGGCGTCGTTGCCGTAATGAGGAAACGGAGGGATTTATGTGACGTCCAAAAGGCCTTGATCACTGGCTTTCGCAACAAGGTTGGCAGCGTTTCCGAAACGGCTAAGTCTGGAAAGTGATCGCGTGCCGCCGTGGTTAAAGTACATCCTGCATGTCAAAATGGCTCTGTCAGAATCGGGACCTAGGCAGCTGTGGTGGGCCACAGGACATAGACGACGGGTGTGAAGGCTGCGGAGGTGTGTGCGGGTGGATAGAAAAAATGTTCAAATGTGTGTGAAACCTTATGGGACTTAACTGCTAAGGTCATCAATCCCTAAGCTTACACACTACTTAACCTAAATTACCCTAAGGACAAACACACACACCCATGCCCGAGGGAGGACTCGAACCTCCGCCGGGACCAACAGCACAGTCCATGACTGCAGCGCCCACGACCGCTCGGCTAGCCCCGCGCGGCGGGTGAATAGACGTGCAACTGTTGTGCAGCTGAGTGCCCAGATGAACTAAGGGATTATCAACCGTGTCTCTTCAACGACTGCTCACCGAATTTTGCGACGTATGGGCCTCCGCAGCAGGTGCCTGATTCATGCGCCCATGCTGATTGCTGTTTATTATCGGTGAGAAGACTGGAATTTGCACGCCACTACCGCAACTGGACAGCCACTGAGCGACGACAGATGGCCTTTCCAGATGAATCACGTTTTATGAAACGTCAGACAGATGACGCTGGTGTGTACGGGATGACCGTCTGAAACCAAACGAGGAGTCGGTGTTATGGTGTGCGGAATGTATTCGTGGAATACCTGGGTGATCTGGTCATTCTTAAAGGCACTGTGGATCAAAATAAGTATGTTTCTATCCTCTAGAACTATGTCCACTCCTACATATAGATTGTTTTTCCTTGGCACGATGGCACCTACCAGCAGAACAATGCAACGTCTCCCACTGCTCAAAATGTGCACGCGTGGCTCGAACAGCACCGGCCACCAAACTCCCTAGATTTAAACACAGTCGAGGATCTGTGGGACTGCCTTCCTAGGGTTGTTCGCATCATGGATCTTCAATCCAAAAACCTAGCGCAGCTGGCCACGGCATTGGAGTCGGCAAGGCTACACATTCCAGTCGGTACCTTCCAGAAACTCACGGACACTCTTCCCGCGTGTCCCACAGCTGTCTGCTCTGGAAAAGGTGCTTATTCATATTTTTGACAGGTGCTTACAGCAATGTGACTGGACAGTGTAAAATAAGGGTAATGAGAATTATATTAGGAAATAACAGGCTGGAGGTACAAGGCAAGTTTGACAATATGGTCAGAAAAATAACTGACGACTGGCAAAAGAAAGAAAAGTTTTCCTTAAAACGAGAAATATGTTGTCATCTAAAACAAATTTAAGTATTATGAAGTCTTATGTGAACAGCCGTTTCTAGAGTGTGGGCTTGTGTGGATATGGAACGTGGGCTGTGGCCAGATAAGGATAGAATAGCTTCTGAAGTGTACTATAACAGAAGGATGCTGAAGATTATATGGGTGGATCGAGTTTATTGGACACGTGTGGGATCATCAAGGAATAGGTAGTTTGGTAATGGAGAGACGTTTGGTTGGATAGAAATTGTCGAGGACTTGTATACAGTAAACATGTCAAAATACTCTGATGTGTAGGGGTCAGTCGTTATGCAGAAATTAAGATACTTGCACTGGACAGAGAAGCATGGAAAACTGCAAATGCCGGCCGGGGTGGCCGAGCGATTCTAGGCGCTACAGTCTGGAACCGCGCGACCGCTACGGTCGCAGGTTCGAATCCTGCCTCGGGCATGGTTGTGTGTGATGTCCTTAGGTTAGTTAGGTTTAATTAGGTCTAAGTTATAGGGGACTGATGACCTTAGAAGTTAAGTCCCATAGTACTCAGAGCCATTTGAACCAAAACTGCAAATCACTCCTCGTACTAATGATTACAGTAACAATAAAATTCAAGGGAACGAGTGTTTAATGTAATTACTGACGTAGCCACTCACACAGTGTATTAGTTTGCCGTTGTCTTGACTTCACATTTGCAGACAACCTGGTGTAAATTTATGTCGTACAGTGTCGTTTAGGTAGCGCAAATATCTTCGCCGGTTTGGATGATTATTGCTCGGTTACACTGCTTCTCTTCTTCGTAGAACTGAGCTGTTCTTGGGTATTAATAAGGTTTTCTTGTGTTTTGTGAGGGAATTTCAGCTCTGTGTGAAGCTGATTAAGTCTGTCGCGTTAGCAGTTGTTACGTACATTTGAACCGGGAGCGATTCAGGCTAAACCTACCATTCTGTAGTTTGAAAGGACTTCATACAATGTGCCGTGGACATTTCTCGTAAGATTAAGATATAATTAAATGCCCAGTTACATTCATTAAGTTCCTGGTAATATTGTAAATACAGGAGGATGAGTATCTTTTGTATCAACTGTACCACCGAAATAAACTGATGTAAATAACATCTAGCCTAACTGACTTGACATATTCCAAGGTGTCTAGCCTGCTTGGCAGTTCCATTCTTCTACACGATATTGTGATGATTGATGTAACCAACATAAAAAGCAAGGGTTTAGAATCTGTTGTATGTTTATCCAATCGCGCCACAGTGGCACACAGAATACAAGGTATTACACTTTAATACGATTTAGACCTTCTAAGACTGGGTACGTACCGCAAACAGTGTGACTGTAGTAAGCTGTATGTGTGGCAAACCACTAGGTTAGTTGCGTAGATTTACAAGACACGTCGATTGGGCATTGCATCACATTAAACCATGGAAATAAACTAACTACCATCGTGGTTAATCAAGATTTCGGAAATACCATGAACAAGGACTGAATGTTCAATTCAAACAATGTTTGGAATCCGATACTCAATTTATTAAACTCTCGCCTGCCCTCTGAGTCTTCATAACGAGGAACTAACGTGTTCCGGAGCTCCATCGCCGAGGGAAAAAAAAACCGTCCGAAAAAGCCTTGAAGGCCCAAAGTTAGCGACGACCGGCCGCCGTGTCATCCTCAGCCCTTGTGTCACCGTATACGGAATGGCATGTGATCAGTGCACTACTCTCCCGGCCGTTTTCAGTTTTCGTGACCGGTGTCGCTATTACTCAGTCATATAGCTCCTTATTTGGCGTCAGAAGCGCTGAGTGCATCCCGCTTGCCAACAGCATTTGGCAGATCCGGACGGTGATCTATCAAAATGCTAGCCAAGCCCGACAGCTCTTAATTTCGGTGATCTGACGGGAATCGGTGTTAGCACTGCGGCAAGTCCGTTGGCGCCGTTGAAGATGTTTGGTTTATGGGGCACTCAACTGCGTGGTTATCAGCGCCCACACAAAGTCCCAATTTTGACACAGTCCAATTTTTACAGAATCCAATTTAGCTACTGTCACAAATGATGATGATGAAATGATGAGGACAACACAAAAGCCCAGTCCCCGGGCAGATAAAATCCCCAGTTCGGCCGGGCATCCAACCCGGGACCCCGTGATCGAGAGGCAGCAACGTTAGTCACTAGACCTCGAGCTGCGGACTCCGTTTCCGCCGAGGAACAAGGGCGCGTTTAAAATAAACGTCATAAGGCTGGTTCCTGATATGGAACTTTGGTATTAATAGCGACTAACTGCCAGCAATAACTCACACTCTGAATTTCAAACAGCAAGCCTAGGAGAATCACTGTCATCAGACGACAAAGAAGATTACATCACTCGTTATAATTTACAGATCAGTGGGATCTTCAATGCCACTGAAAGTGGAAGTACGAGGGCTGTTCGTTTTTCCTCCGAGGTCCGATCGGTCGCTAAATGAAAACCACTGTGAAAACCAAAAATAGTTTTTTGCAACATTTAACTACACCTTCGGAGTTAGACATTTGTCGTAAGGTTGCAGCAACTTCGCAAATTCCGCGTCATAGAAGGTACCCGCCTGTGCTTTCCGCCAATTCTCTACGCTAGTCTGCAGCTCCTTGTGTTTGGCAAAATGATATCCTCATAGCCAGCGGTTCATGTGAGCAAAGAGATGAAAATCTCGGGGAGCCAAGCCCGCGCTATATGGTGGGTGATCAAACACTTATCAAAAACCCATCTTTGTCGCACCTTCAGTGTGCAGCCCACCTGAAGTGTGCGGCGGAGCATTGTCAGAAGGACAATTCTTGTGGCAACACTCCTCTTCGCTTGTCCTGAGATGTCCTTGATAGACGAGTTTCTCGAATCACCTATTCCTCTGGCTGAACCAGATCATCGTTTGACAATCGCTTCCTGCTCTGACCGTCTGCATCGTCTGTGCGTTTTGCTTCAAAGCACCTGCACCATTGCCGCAATTTGCTGCCACGCGTGACAGTTACGTTATATAGGCGTAATAAAATCAGAGAACCCCTCAGCATGAAGAAATCGAATGACAAAATGCACTTGACACTTGGCAGGAAACTACACTCCTGGAAATTGAAATAAGAACACCGTGAATTCATTGTCCCAGGAAGGGGAAACTTTATTGACATATTCCTGGGGTCAGATACATCACATGATCACACTGACAGAACCACAGGCACATAGACACAGGCAACAGAGCATGCACAATGTCGGCACTAGTACAGTGTATATCCACCTTTCGCAGCAATGCAGGCTGCTATTCTCCCATGGAGACGATCGTAGAGATGCTGGATGTAGTCCTGTGGAACGGCTTGCCATGCCATTTCCACCTGGCGCCTCAGTTGGACCAGCGTTCGTGCTGGACATGCAGACCGCGTGAGACGACGCTTCATCCAGTCCCAAACATGCTCAATGGGGGACAGATCCGGAGATCTTGCTGGCCAGGGTAGTTGACTTACACCTTCTAGAGCACGTTGGGTGGCACGGGATACATGCGGACGTGCATTGTCCTGTTGGAACAGCAAGTTCCCTTGCCGGTCTACGAATGGTAGAACGATGGGTTCGATGACGGTTTGGATGTACCGTGCACTATTCAGTGTCCCCTCGACGATCACCAGTGGTGTACGGCCAGTGTAGGAGATCGCTCCCCACACCATGATGCCGGGTGTTGGCCCTGTGTGCCTCGGTCGTATGCAGTCCTGATTGTGGCGCTCACCTGCACGGCGCCAAACACGCATACGACCATCATTGGCACCAAGGCAGAAGCGACTCTCATCGCTGAAGACGACACGTCTCCATTCGTCCCTCCATTCACGCCTGTCGCGACACCACTGGAGGCGGGCTGCACGATGTTGGGGCGTGAGCGGAAGATGGCCTAACGGTGTGCGGGACCGTAGCCCAGCTTCATGGAGACGGTTGCGAATGGTCCTCGCCGATACCCCAGGAGCAACAGTGTCCCTAATTTGCTGGGAAGTGGCGGTGCGGTCCCCTACGGCACTGCGTAGGATCCTACGGTCTTGGCGTGCATCCGTGCGTCGCTGCGGTCCGGTCCCAGGTCGACGGGCACGTGCACCTTCCGCCGACCACTGGCGACAACATCGATGCACTGTGGAGACCTCACGCCCCACGTGTTGAGCAATTCGGCGGTACGTCCACCCGGCCTCCCGCATGCCCACTATACGCCCTCGCTCAAAGTCCGTCAACTGCACATACGGTTCACGTCCACGCTGTCGCGGCATGCTACCAGTGTTAAAGATTGCGATGGAGCTCCGTATGCCACGGCAAACTGGCTGACACTGACGGCGGCGGTGCACAAATGCTGCGCAGCTAGCGCCATTCGACGGCCAACCCCGCGGTTCCTGGTGTGTCCGCTGTGCCGTGCGTGTGATCATTGCTTGTACAGCCCTCTCGCAGTGTCCGGAGCAAGTATGGTGGGTCTGACACACCGGTGTCAATGTGTTCTTTTTTCCATTTCCAGGAGTGTATATCGTGCTAGACAGCTGTACGTGCCCACTACGTACTCAGAACTGAAAAGTGCGACGTAACGCGATCGATGGGCGTACTAGAGACACTGCACAACACATTTGTGGTTTTAATCGCGCCACATGTGATACTTGATAACAAAAAACTTGCCCTCGTAGTAGTTACAGTCGTGATAGTGACAATTTTGAAATCGATGTATCAGAGGAACAGCGAGTTCGGCATACGTTATTAGACTCATATTGGGGAGGATGAAGGTTCAAATCCGTGTCCCGTCATTCTGATTTATGTTTTTCGTGAGTGCCATAAATTTCTTGAGGCAAATTTGAAAGTGCACATCCGATTTCCTTCGCCGCCCTTTCAAAATCCATGTTTATGATCTCTATGACGTCGTCATCGTTGGGACGTTAAATTCTAATCTTCCTTTATATTTGTATTCTGCTCATACTTCTCACAGATTTCCATTTATCTCCTCATTTACCATATCTTTTATATTATTCGTTTTTAGCAATCCCCTTTCCCTTCGTTTTAAGATTTTTAGACTTTGCTCAATTTTCAATGCAAAGTAGTAATATGTACTCTTTGGTCCAGAGTGATAATCCAAATATGCAAAGTATTTGTTTACGCTTCTACAAACAAACAAAAAATGCAAATTGATGAAGAAATCACCGAGAGAGTATAATACTGATGCATTTCGTTATTGACCTTAGTATAAAAAGAAGATCACGGCTCCAGAATAGTGCGACCACAGAATAGGACTTGTGAAGGTAAGTTGACGTGAAGTAAGAGCTCGTTCAGGTAACGTAAGGAAGCAAAGAGACCTTTCGATGCTTTTCTGAGAATTTTTCCGACACATTATTTCCGTACAAGTCCTCATTTCAGGTACACTCACCTACGAGAATCTGCTCAGAGACCATCTCAGAGTGACTTTAGGCATAACATTTTCTATCGGTGACGTCCCAGAGTAGTGAATCAATAGGAAAGTAGTCTGGAAACCGAAGACAAAGTTTAACGTCTTGTCGACAGAGTAGTGAATCAATAGACAAGTAGTCTGGAAACCGAAGACAAAGTTTAACGTCTTGTCGACAGCGTGGCCATTAGAGACGGAGCATTAGCTCTACTCTCCAACGTTGAAGGAATGAAGTGGCGATGTCCTGCTTTAACGAACTATTTCAGCAGGCATCGTGATGTGGGTAAATAATGAGAAACTAAACGAGAATGGGCCATTTGAACCTACCCCTCGGAAATTCGAGTCCAATGTTTTAACAACTCCGACATCTCTCTCAGACATTGCGCAGTGAAACCGAGGAGAATATACGGCAAATCTGGTGTATGATGGCTACCTTATTGGACGTAATTTTGGTCAAACATTTTCTTCCGGAAGTCAGCACTACGGAATTTTAGACTCAGATCGAAAGAGCTTAGTAGGTGATAGAAACCTGTCAAGCGCCATTCCTACAGGCGGGATTTGGCATCATATTATACCAACTTTTTGAAACTAAAGTAGTTGTCTTAAATGTAGCCTCATTAGTTTAATGGCACCAGGATGTGGCATACAAAATGGTTCAAATGGCTCTGAGCACTATGGGACTCAACTGCTGAGGTCATTAGTCCCCTAGAACTTAGAACTAGTTAAACCTAACTAACCTAAGGACTTCGCAAACATCCATGCCCGAGGCAGGATTCGAACCTGCGACCGTAGCGGTCTTGCGGTTCCAGACTGCAGCGCCTTTAACCGCACGGCCAGATGTGGCATACGTAATGTGGTTTTCAAACAATTCCTTTGCGGCACAGAAGCTCGTTTTGTCCAGCAATGTACAGATTATTCATTTCCTAGACTCATCTCTCTTACAGAAAGGAATGGTCAGACAATTTTCTTCTACTTTTTTCCTTTCGTTAACGACGTTTGCCAGTGTTCCTGTGACGCATTGTTCTCTGCTGTCACCTACCTGACTCGTTCCATGCATAGTGCACTCCTTTGGCGCTATACGTGGTTCACCTTCGTAGCGTAGTGGTTTATGCTCTGGACTTTCGTTTTGAATGAGGCGATGGAGAGGCAGGGGTGAAGGATGGGCTAGAAATCAAATCCTTCTTGAGCCATTCACACAGAGATATCTGGGACCTCACCAAAGATAAAAAGTCAGTCGTTAGCTGTAAAAGAAAACCTTTGTTTGGTTCACTTAACCGCTCTCGACAGTTTAAACTGTCATCTCCAGAAGTGAAATAGGCTTAAATCATTGGTAAAGCCAATGTCAAAAGAAGAATCAGACGGTTGTGTCCTACAAGGAATTGGAAAAAATAAATATATGAAGCAAGTATGTTAAAAGCATATGTATAAAGATTGAACAGCAAAAGTAAAAAAAGGTTTGTTAAAACAGATGTAAAATAGTTAAGCTTAAGATCCACAACATAACTTTACTACAGAGTCAATAAAAATACATGATACGTGCGATGAGTGTCAAATTTCACATCGAACATAGTATGTGCGAGAGAAGTCAACCACCAAACTAATGACATGGAGGGCATTGAACCCGTTTATGTACGACGTGGGAACACTAGTGTTCATACAAACTGTAATATATTCTGCGATAGTTGAAGCGCAAGTAAGCATTAAATCTTATAAAACTCTATAAAATCTTTAGCAAAAGACGGTAATCCATGGACCAAGTATTAAGCAAACAGACATATAAAAATAACGCCATTACTATGTAAAGGGATAAACGAAGGAAGGTAAGCTGTTCAGATTTTATCATCATTTAATGGTGGCGCCATGAGCCATTGGAACAACGGCGATACGTTGAACTGATTCAGTATCCTGGAGACGAGACGGGCTGCTGGACGGGCGTTAGCAGGAAACACAAATAAGTGAGCTGCAGTCTGGCTTCTGCAGAAGGAAGTGGTCGCCGCTTAGTCGAAGGCATGGCGGGGGCCCCAGCACGTGTTTACAAGTTGACTTGTGCGGAAACGTGTCTATAGCGTATGTAGATGCTAAGTAAAACTTGGTGTGTGGGAAATAATAAACCTTGGTAGGCGACTATGAGCATAACCATGTTTCGGATCCTTCATTACGCACAATTTTTCGTCGAATTGAAATGAAGCTCCGTCTCTAATGACTACATTGTCGAATGGAAGTTAAGTTCAGGTCTGTTATCTGTTAATCGCAGGACGTACAGTAAGGATAGAGAGTTTTATTTTATTAAATTACTTATAATAATCAAGGTGAATCGGTAGTTTGCATTATCATTAGAAATCAATGTGAAGGACGTGGAGCGGCGTGGGTGAACATGGGAAGGGAGGTGGCGAAATACGAAAGTCACTCCAAAAGAAATGCACACTATTTTTTTTTAAATCCATCTTTTATTCTACATGTTTGAAAGTGTTACAGTGTGTGGATACATCCTTTAGGAACAATATTTTCATTTCTCCACATAATTTCCATCCCTCTCAACTGCCTTACGCCATCTTGCAACCAGCGCCTGTATACCCGCATGATAAAATTCTGGACCAACCTGTTGGAGCCACTGTTTGGCAGCGTGCACAAGGGAGTCATCATCTTCAAACCTTGTCCCATGAAGAGAGTCTTTCAGTTTCCCAAAGAGATGATATTCACATGGAGTCAGGTCAGGACTGTAAGGCGGGTGTTTCAGTGTTGTCCATCCCAGTTTTGTGATCGCTTCCATGGTTTTTTGACTGACATGTGGTCGTGCATTGTCGTGCAACAGCAAAACAACCCGCTTTTGCCGATGTGGTCGAACACGACTCAGACACAAATCAACAAAATTTAAACGGTTATTAAAATACAAGATTGCCTAGTAAATGCAGTAATGCTGCTACAGAGCTTGAAGTTTCTTCATTGTCGTCATATATTCATCAGAATTTATGGTGGTTCCACTTGGAATGATGTCCACAAGCAAGAGTCCTTCGGAATCGAAAAACACTGTAGCCTTAACGTTTCCAGCAGGGGGTGTGGTCTTGAATTTTTTTTTCTTGGGTGAATTTGCATGATGCCATTCCATTGATTGCTTCTTCGTCTCTGGTGAAAAATGATGGAGCCATGTTTCATCACCTGTCACAATTCTTCCAAGAAATTCATCTCCACCATTCTCGTACTGTTCAAAAAGTTCGCTGCACTCCGTTTTTCTTGTTTCTTTTTGAGCCACTGTCAATACTGGGAATCCACCTGGCACAAACCTTTTTTAACGCCAACATTTTCAGTATTCTGCAAACACATCCTTCCCCTATCCCAACGTTGCGTGACAATTCGTTCACTGTGATGCGTCTGTCAGCAGTCACCAATTCGTTAACTCTCTGCACATTGTCTGGAGTGTGTGAAGTACGAGGCCTGCTGCTGCGAGGACAATCTTCAAAATTGCCGTGCCCTCTTTCATCACGTAAGCTGCTTGCCCACCGACTAAATGTACTGCGGCATCTCCATACACCTTTTTTAACCTTTTGTGTATGTTTCCCATTGTCGCGTTTTCACAGCACAGGAATTGTATGACGTTGCTTCTGACGATGGCCAAGTGTAGCAGCCATTTTGAAGACATGCTGTGACGGCGCCACTCACGGGAACAGGTTGAACTAAGGTTGAAAACAAGCGGGAAGGGTGTATCTACACACTGTGAAACTTTCACACATGCAGAATGAAAACGGTATTTTTACAAAAAAGTATGCATTTCTTTTGGAGTGACCCTCGTAAAAGAGAAAAGTAAAGAAAACGAGGTCTACATTCTTGGTGCTTGGAATAAAGAAAGGGCTAGCCCAGGGGGCGGAGGTGAAGGTTGACTGCCAGTGTAGGAGTTTGGACAAAGAAATGAGCGGAATAAGAAACGGGACGTTCGTGTGCATGGTGGCAGATCCCGGTGAGCAGGACCAGCGGCAAAAGGCGAGAGCCCTCCGCTCTTGCTGACGTCCGCAGGACGGGAGAGAGGCGGAACTGCAGCCGAGACCCTGCAGCGACCACACACGCACCAACCTGCTTCCTATGTTTCGTTTTGGTTAACAGGTTGGCGTGGGTATGCTAGTTTATTCAGCAAGACGCTGTAAAGGGTGGCGTGACATTGACTACAGCAACTAACAGAAAATGTGGCATCATGGTAGCTCTGCGATTTTCAGGCATGTTCGTACTGTTGAAACTGGGATGGGGGAGTATTTGAAAAACTTGGTGGAAAGACAGAGTTGGAAATTGGATTTTTGCATGAAAATCGTAAATATTCCCAGACTGGCTGGCCATCCTGTAATATAACAATATCCAGGAGATATTTTATACAGCGTGCATCGTAACTGATTGCGACACTCTGCCGATTCATTCTACTGTCTAGAATAAAGCATGTTATACCGACGATTAATGTGAAAGGGATGAGTAACGTCTCGTGAAACGTCAGTGTGTGTGAAACGTCAGTGTGTATGATGTATTCTGAGTGGTAGGCTGCGCATAGTAAATGATGAATTCCCAAATAGATTATAAGTAACACACCACAGGGAAAAAAGTTCAACACAAGGTAGCTTCTGAATGGTAGAACTGAAAGGATCCACCTGATCTCACATGCATATTTAGAAGTCAAGAGGAAGTCAAGAAGAATACCAGGTCCGGTGACATCTCCGGGAAGGCCAGTGTCAGAGGAGACGAAGAGTTCGAGGTGGATTATTTTGCGTATCTTCGGTGGACAGCCGCTGAGGTATCGAGTCTGCGGAAGGCCAGCGTCGGACGCGAAGGCTCCAAAAGCGACGGCTGGCGGAACGCCACAGCGCAGCTGATGTGAGCTCTGAATGATGGACCGGGAAGGCCAGCGTTAAGCCCGGAGCGTTGGCTTGTGTGCTGCTGCCTGCCTGCTTTGTTTTTGTTTATGGTTATTTCATCCACCCGTGTCTCATATGGCAGGTCGGGTGGGCTGTCAGCGGTACAGGCAACTCGTTTTCCAGCCAACTGACAATAAAAAATTAAACAAGACGAAAAAAAAAAAGAAACAGATAGGAGATATATTTACACTGAGTTTAAGACTTTTGAAAGGTGAAAAATGAAATGGAAGTTTTTGGTATACGATAGATGACTTCTTGCACTGATAGTTAAAAATAATCATGATGAAAGATAAAGCCGGCCGCGGTGGTCTAGCGGTTCTAGGCGCTCAGTCCGGAGCCGCGCGACTGCTACGGTCGCAGGTTCGAATCCTGCCTCGGGCATGGATGTGTGTGATGTCCTTAGGTTAGTTAGGTTTAAGTAGTTCTAAGTTCTAAGGGATTGATGACCATAGATGTTAAGTCCCATAGTGCTCAGAGCCATTTTTTTGACAAAAGATAAAATGAAACACAATAAGCATCCTTTAAAACATCTAAAACATGTTGCGAAAGTACTTCCGTGGTACTAGAAACTGGGAGGACCTGCAATGGCATAGCGATTCCGTTATTGAAGGGGAAAAAGGTTGGCCGGTGATGAGGGTAGGGATGTGGTGGTCTAAGGATGGGGGATTGGTGCTTAGCGGCGGCGGAGTAGTAGTGGCTGTTGGGACAGATGAGGAGGTGAAGTGGAGGGTCGAATTGGTGACACTAATACTTGTTGGGAATAGAAGGGCAGATGAGGAAAAAAGGAGGTAAGGAAATGCGGGGAGAGAGGGATATGACGATGATGATGATGATGATGATGATGTTTGGTTGGTAGAGCGCTCAACTGTGCGGTCGTCAGCGCCCGTACAAAGTACGAATTTTTACACAGTCCAATTGTTTTCACAGGCTAGGCTACCCACTGTCACAAATTATGATGATGATGATGATGAAGTGATAAGGACAACACAAACACCCAGTCCCCGGGCAGAGAGAATCTCCAACCTGGCCGGGAATCGAACCCGGGACCTCCGTGATCTAGAGGCAGCAACGCTACGAAAGAGGGAGATGACTCATGGAGTGGACTTACAGCTGGTAGTATGGATAAGTGTCGGGGCGGAGTTCATGATATGGGTGGCGGAGATGATTCATATTTCTTTGGGAAAGCTTGTGGACAGTGTATAGTTGGAAGATTGGTGGGAGTAGTTGATAAAAGTTCGGCAGCATATGAGGATTGGAAAGTAGAGAGTAAAGGATAGGATAACGAGTGTCGAGTTTTCGGATGGTGTCGATTGTTCGGATTGTTCAATGTGATTGAGGAGAGGTGAGAACTTGATGGGTTGGTAATAGATCCTTGTTGGGGAAGGTAAACGGATGAGCCTCCCTGCGACTGAGCGGCGTCTAAAGGCAGCGGACGAAAGGACAGCGGACGGAAGGATGTTGTGCGGCCCTCGGCGAGCACTTGGCGCGGGCGCAACGTAGTTCCAGCGAAGGCAGCGCTGCTGTCGCCGGTGCGTGCTCTGCTGGAGAGCGAGGCTGGCATCCCCAGCGGCACCTGCTAGAGGTCGTCGTGTCAACAGGCGTACTATGGTTTGTTTACAGTAACGTTTCCGCGGTGTACCAACGATGCTCTACGCGTGACAGTCTGCGGTGCAGGAGCGCCTGCGGTAGTGGAGTAGACTACCGGTCATCGCGGTCGGTATACGGGAAGTAGATGTGACCGGCGTGTGGCCCGGTATATGGTTACCGCTGAAACAACCGGTTTCCGGTTTTATCAAAACCGCTCATTGTAACTGCTTTCTGAAATAACCGATTTCGGTTTATTATTCGTATTATTTCCTGTAATAAACCCAGAAATAAAAGAAATTAAAAATTTTGGCTCTCTCTGTTTCATCATATATAGAGTCAAAATATCAGAATAATTCATAAATAAAAGAAAACTTCATTCGCACACAGTTCACAGCTTTTCTCGAAAAGTGATGCTTGGTTGAATACGATAAAAAAATCATCAGTATTCCTGCGCTGATTCTGGTGTTTTGAAAATCTGCCAAAAATGATGCTGTATTCAGAGATCATACTACTACGTGGTAATTACGATTAATCAGTGCTAAAGAGTGCAAACTGAGGTTGAAAAACTCTGTTTTTCGTGTTAATATGTCCGTTCTCAGTGGCTAGAAGCAGATAATGGCGTATTACGTACACAAAGGCAGCAGATCAGATACTTTATATTTCTTGTACACTATGAATCAATTGTTGTTCAGTTTTTAATTTGTTACTGTTACCGTAACTTTTTCCCTCTCTTATTATATCATAGAAATGGCTTAATCTTTTAAAGGAAATAACGTATTGTACTTAATTGCGTGTGAAGTGCCAAGAGCAAAATTCGGAGGTGGTGGTGTTAGGGTGTGGTCGTGTTTTTCATGGAGGGGGTCTGCACCCCTTGTTGTTTTGCGTGGCACTATCACAGCACAGGCCTACATTGATGTTTAAAGCACCTTCTTGCTTCCCACTGTTGAAGAGCAATTCGGGGATGGCGATTGCATCTCCCAGTACGATCGAGCACCAGTTCATAACTCACCGCCTGTGATGAAGTGGTTACACGACAATAATATCCCTGTAATGGACTGGCCTGCACGGAGTCCTGACCTAAATCCTATAGAACACCTTTGGGATGTTTTGGAACGCCGACTTCGTGCCAGGCCTCACCGACCGATATCGATACCTCTACTCAGCGCAGCACTCCGTGAAGAATGGGCTGCCATTCCCCAAGAAACCTTCCAGCATCTGATTGAACTTATGACTGCGAGAGTGGAAGCTGTTATCAAGGCTAAGGGTGGGCCAACACCATATTGAATTCCAGCTTTTCGGATGGATGGCGCCACGAACTTGTAAGTAATTTTCAACCAGGTATCCGGATACTTTCGATCACATAGTGTAGCTATTGATATATTTTTATTGTCTACTCCTAAATGTATATTTTTTTTACTATTTGTAATAATAATGTGTATTTTATGTATGAGGAAACTGATGGTTCTGTTACTGATTCATGCATAAGGATCGACACGCAGAAAGGTATTACTAGGGAAGAAAAATCTGGGGAAGTCCCTCCGTGTGCAGGAGACGGTGAGCACTCCAAGAGGAACGGCCAACAGTCACTCGCTGACCTTTAAACTGTCAGCCTCGTGTAGTGGAAGCAACACTGAATTATCTACAATTTTACTGGAAATGAGCCTCGGCTGGACCCAGTAGATACTTTCTGCTCTATGGACCGCCGCACAGTTCGTCGCATTTTCACATCCAGCCATTGCACTGGTTCCGTGTTGAAGAATCTGTAGCTCCTTTACTGTGACCCAATACATTTGTGAAATTAGATGTTCATGTATTACGAAACAGTTATTGACCTTGGTCACGTAACCTGTGCGAGAATCTTATTCCCAGTTCCTAAAGTTATCTGAGTGGCCATGATGTTGAAACTATTTATAAAAGGGTCGTGTGATTCTGTTAATAATGATAATAACTGAAATGTTTAAAATGCGAGTAAAATCACTTGTCAGTTACAAGAAAGATCGCATTTCTTAGACTGAATAATCTAAACTGAAAATTTACTTGTTGAATAAAGTAACTAACATGCTATTCCATTTTAGTTTTAAATCGTTCTTGAATAAACAGTTCAAACAAATATTAAATTTTGTGTAATACATGTTACTGTTTTAAGAGAATTCGAAAGAAATGTCGTATGTTATGGTAATGCGAGGATCACCATACTCTTGAAGTAGGTTTGCTCATTACTTGAATATATATCGCAACAGTCTTTCAAAGTTAGACATTTCATTTCGCAAACGTTATTACGAGGGAGAGATTTGCTAATTTTACAGTATTTCGTGGAAGTGAACTACAGATGTTGACAAATACATGGAAACACCTCGACAAATGCATGTTTGAATATGAACGCAGATGCTAGCCAAGCCTATAAGTTGCGCTCTTCTATTCGAACTACAGCCTTGCAGTGTCCTCTGTAAGTTACAATTGTCAGTCGGGGTCCGAACAAAGTTTGGAGCAGTTGTGTGTGCATTATGTCGGAGCCAAGTGAAATCTAAAGTGAAAAAAATGTTGGTACTCCTACGGTGGATGCTTCCGTAACCAAGGTAACCGAAGTGTTTGTTGTTTCAAGGACCACCGTATCGAAGATTTGTACTGCGTAAGGGTAAAGCAGAAAACATCATCGATTAAGTCACAACGCGGACGAGATTGTGTGTTGAGCGATCGTAACAGACGCTCATAGAAGAGGATTGTGATGAAAAATAAGAAGAAGACAGTCGCAAGAGTCAATGCAGAGGTACAAATACTTCAGATGGCTACATTTATTGTAGCATAGCGTCATATTCGTCGGTCGACAGCGTGTCATCTGCTCCAGTTCAAAAATGTCCAAATGTGTGTGAAATCTTATCGGACTTAACTGCTAAGGTCATCAGTCGCTAAGCTTACACACTACTTAACCTAAATTATCCTAAGGACAAACACACACACCCATGCCCGAGGGAGGACTCTAACCTCCGCCGGGACCAGCCATCTGCTCCAGTACTGCGTAGGGGTATTTAAGAAGTTAACGCCACTTTATATACCGTATAAATGACTTCTACAATGAAGGAAAAAAATCGCAACACCAAAAAATAATTAATGTAGAGAAATGAAACTGCGGGAATACATTTGCCTAGGTAACATATTTAAGTGATTGACATTGGAAGATCACGTGCATGCATTGTACTGTACAGGAGCCGGATGTCTGTTTGAGGGATGCCGTTGGATGCCTGTTGCACTTGGTCGGTCAATGCAGGGACGGTTGATGCTGTTTGTGGTTGACATTGGAGTTGTCACCCGATATTCCCCATAAAAATGTGCTCGATTGGGGACTGGCAACAAGTTGACACTCTGTAGAGCCCGTTGGGTTACAACAACAGTATGTGGGGGATCGTTATCGTGTTGGAAAACATCCACTGGAATGCTGTTCATCAAAGGCAGCACTACAGGTCTAATCACAAGATTGGCGTGCAGATTCGCAGTCAGGGTGCTTGGGATAACCGGGAAAGTGCTTCTACTGTGATATGAAATTGCACCCTAGATCGTAACTGCCCCGCTGACAAACAGAAATTATTATGCGAAATGAAAGTAACTGTCAAAAGGTCAACGAGATATTCTTTTAACGAATTTGAAAGCAATATTTTATCTGTAGATTCTAAAAACAACCACAAAAAATTTTGGTCGTACGTAATATATCTGAACGCTACAAATAATTCAGTACCTTCTCTTGCTGATAGTACGGGTAATGTAACGGATGGTGAAAACAGAAGACCGAAATTCTAAACCTAGCTTTAAAATACACGTTTACGGTAGAGGACTGCAGCACCATTACCCCTTTCATTTATCGAACAAACGCAAGGATGGCTGACATAGTGTTCAGTGTATCTGGGACTGTAAAACAGTTAAGATCCTTAGACGCCAGGAAGGCATCTGGCCCAGACGGTATCCCCGTAATATATTATGTTGACTATGCTACAAATGTAGCACCATTCATATCCATCATCTATCAGAGATCATTGGAACAGCGGAAAGTTCCACGGGATTGGAACAAGGCCCAGGTCATAGCAATCTGTAAAAAGGGGAGAAAATCGGATGCATATAATTACCGGCCAAATTCACTGATATCGATTTGTTGTAGAATCATGGAACATATTTTGCGTTCAGACATTATGACCTTTATAGACTCTGAGAAGCTCATCTTCAGAAACCAGCACGGTTTTAGGAAACAGCGGTCCTGCGAGACTCAGCAGGCCCTCTTTGTGCATGATATACAACAGGCTCTAGATAGTGGCTCCCAGGTTGATGCCATATTTCTAGACTTTCGAAAGGCGCTCGACTCAGTTCCGAACTGTCGCTTGCTCCAAAAAGTGCACGCATAAGGTCTATCCGATGACATATGCGGTTAGATAGAAAGTTTTCTAACAGGCAGGGAGCAGTTTGTCGTTCTGAACTGGGTGACTTCAACAGAAACAAGCGTAACTTGAGGTGTGCCCCATGGCAGCGTAATAGGTCCGCTGCTTTTTACGATTTACATAAACGATCTTGTTGGTGCTATTGACAGCGGAATTAGACTGTTTGCCGATGATGCTGTAGTCTACAAAAGCAGTATCACACGAAAGTTGTGAACAAATCAATGAGGATTTGCAGAAAATAAAGGCTTGGTTTAATGACTGGCAGTTATTTCTCAATATCAGTAAGCGTAACCTACTGCGTATAACAAGGCGAAAATCCCTATTAATCTACGAGTACCAAATAAATGCCCAGTCTATGGAAGCGGTAACATCCGTCAAGTATCTGGGTGTGACTATCCGAAATGATAAAATGGAATGATCAGATTACACAAGTAGCGCGTAAGGCAAACTCTAGATTGCGGTTTATTGGTAGAATCCTGAAGTGATGCAGTCCTTCAACAAAGGAAATAGCTTACAATACCTTAGTTCGTTCAGTCTTAGAGTACTGTTCGTCTGTATGGGACCCTTACCAGTTGAGTCTGATTCAAGAGATTGAGAAGGTCCAAAGAAGAGCGGCAAGATTCATGACTGGTATATTTAGCCATCGCGACAGCGTTACAAATATCATAGAAAGTTTGAAGTGGGACACACTTGCAGATAGACGGCGCGCTAAACGGAAGTGGCTGCTCACTAAATTCCGAAATCCGATCTTCACCGAGGATGTAGAGCATATATTATTACCATCAACTTTCAAATCGCGCAATGATCACCATTCAGAGATAAGGGGCATTAGAGCTCGTACTGAGGCGTTCAGACAGTCTTTTTTCCCTCGCGCGATCCGCGTGTGGAACAGAGGTGGGGAAATATGACTTTTGCGTGGATTGTGCCCTCCGCCACACACCGCTTGGTGGCTAGCGGACTTATATATAGATGTAGATAACTCCAAGTGTAGGTCCAGGGTGTCTAGTACGCAGACAGGTTGGTTGCATGCTCTCAATTTGCTTCCTTCTGACCACCTAGTGGCCAACACTGACACTAAGGCAGAACCGACTTTCCTCAGAGAATACAACAGACCTTCACCCAGCCTTCCAGTGAGCTCTCGCTTGACACCACTGAAGTCGCCAAATGGTGGTGGTTTGGAGTCAGTGGAATGCATGCTACAGGGCGTCTGGTTCGGAGCTGTCCTTGAAGTAACCGTTCGTTGTGTCACCGTGCTGCGAACAGCTTCGCAAATGGCTGCTGCAGACTTCAGTATGATGCGGCAGAGTCATCCGCCGAACTCGATGGTCTTCCCTCTCGGTAGAGCCACTTGGTCGTCCAGAGCCCGGTTTTCTTGCGACCGTACATTCCTGTGACCACCACTGCCATCTGTCATGTACAGTGGCTACATTCCTGCCAAGTGTTTCTTCAATATCGCTGAAGAAACATATGGCTTCTCGTAGCCCTATTACATGACCTTATTCAAACTGAATGAGGTGTTGATAATCGCCTCTTCGTCGCCTTAAAGGCTTTCTTGGCTAAAATCAACTCAATGCGTCCAATCCCAAAGATAACTGACGCTCATGACTGTTACAGCGTGTATTTATGGCAAACCGGATCTGCAACCTCATAGTGGCGCTAATAGCGCAACTCTTATTCGAGTGGTGCGAAATCGGAGTAGACATCATCTTTCACACGTAGAAACTTGCCTACCGTCTTTCGTTTGTGTCTTACAACTCCTTCTTGGAGTTCTGCCGGCCGCGGAGGCCGAGCGGTTCTAGGCGCGCAGTCCGGAACCGCGCGACTGCTACGGTCGCAGGTTCGAATCCTGCCTCGGACATGGATGTCTGTGATGTCCTTCGGTTAGTTAGGTGTAAGTAGTTCTGAGTTCTAGGGGACTGATGAGCACAGCTGTTAAGTCCCATAGTGCTCAGAGCCATTTGAACAATTTGGAGTTGCAATTTTTTTTCGTTTGTGTGTAAGGAATGTGTATGCAATTGAAAACATGTAAAGTGAATGAGTTATGTGCACTTACATTTGTTCCAGTGGATGTTTTTTGTCTCGTTTTGCTCATGCATTTCTGGAAGGAAGCACAAAATTTCAAGTGCAAACGCACTCACATAATCCACTGTCGCTCACAGCGTTTGATAATATACTGCATGATAGTTGCAGCTTCCGACATGTGCTTTACACGCAATGTTTTCGTTTACAGGCAAAGATTTTCCATCAGTCAAAGACGTCACTGATATCCTGGAAAATGTCATGCCTTATGTCATGCATAGAATATGTGTGGGAGGTACAAATTAATAGCAGAGTTGTGTATTTCTTGTTGTTGTGTACTACTTCGTACACAACGGTCAGCAGAGAGGAGCAGCAGCTCTCGTCGTAGGGAAGCTTGACAGGAGCAGAAACATGTAGCAAACACGTAAATACAGCAAAGAGAAACTTTACTTGACTTGACTTGTAGACTTTTCCAAGCGTTGCAAAGAAACTTTACAAAAGAATAAACAGCAAGAAAGTGCAGCCATTACAAGTAGCAAAGAGCATCGTGCAGTGTGATGCTCCCACTATTAATACACAGTCGAATTGTCGAAGGCTGATTAAGACTGAAAACTATCGAACACTGTGAATGAGACTGGACCATGTAGGTGGCATCGGCCATCATCAGCCACTCTATATCGCTGCGGCAGAGAGCGCTCGTAGTCGGAGCCACTGAAGGCATGGCTCATTGGGCGCGCGTCATTGGATCCATCGGGTATTGAGTCCATTCACCAGTGGGTCAAAACATTATGACCACCTGTGACTCTTCAAGCTTTCCCGGCGGATGTGTTGTAAATAGTCTTCACGGGTTTGCCGCCGGATCATGTTGTGCAAATTCTATAATATTTCCTCGGGGCAACTGTCTGACATCTTCAGGAGGTTCAACTTTTCCACCAGCAAGGTTGAACCACTTGAAGATGTCGGACAGTTGCTCCGAGGAAATATTGTGGAATTTGCATAACGTGATCCGGCGGCAAACCCGTGAAGACTATTATGGCCATTTGTTTAATAGCGTGTTGTTTCCCTTCCCAAACACAGTACAACGGAGATTCTGCTTGGCATGGATTCTGCAAGTCCCTGATAGTATTCCAGAAGTTTGTGGCACCAGATGTCTACCTATAGGCCAAGCAATTGCCTGAAATTACGGGATGGTATGTTACGGGCACGCAGCTGGCATGCGATATGTGTTCCAATGGGTACAGATCAGGTACATTTGCTGGACAAGACATCAATGTGAGTTCACTATAATGCCCCTCAAACACCTGTAGCACGATTCTAACATTGCAACGTGGACACCTATCCTGTTGGAAGATGTCATCGCTGTAGGGGGAGACTTCAAGAATGATGCAATGCAGGTGGTCCGCAATAATGTTCACGTAGTTCACTGCCATCATGATATCTTCGATTACCACCACAGATCTCATGGAAGCCCAACTCACTGCACCCCTAACATAATTCTGACCTCACCGGCCTGATTCTGTAAGTGCGGTGCATGTTCGTGTAGCCATTCTTCTGGATGATGGCATGTAAGGACTCAACCATCGACGTGATTTAATAAGAAATGCATTCATTCTACAGGCGACACGTTTCTATCGATCCACGGTGAAAAAGTGATATTGTGCCCACTGAAATTATAGCTTACGATGTTATTGGGTCAACAGAGGAACTTGTAGGGGTCGTGTGATGTAGAGCTCCATGTTCAAAGGTGGCCTTTGAACAGTGTGCTCCAAAACACTTGTGCCTGCACCTGCGTTGTGCTCTATTGTCAGACCTATCACAGATCGCATTTCTCCTCCTTATACGAGGCATCACAACAACGTTTCGCCTGGCAACACCGGTCAACTGCTGTTTGTGTATGAAAAATAGGTTGGAAACTTTCCTCATGTCAGCACGTTGTAGGTGTCGCCACCGGCGCCAACCTTGTGTGAGTGCTCTGAAAAGCTAATCATTTGCATATCACAGCATCTTCTTCCTGTCGGTTAAAAGTCGCGTCTGTAGCACGTCATCTTCGTGGTGTTGCAATTTTAATGGCCAGCAGTGTAACAGTCGAAATACGCTAAGAGCTATACGGGCCAAAATGCACCGTCCGAAAATCATGTACCTTGCAGGAGATGCTGCTGACAGAATGCTCGTTCTACGCTTCCGAATGCTCACTCCATAGATATTTGTACTCTATAGCGCCACCGCGGGATCGCTGTCGGTGACATGCGACGTTTCCAAGTGTGAGACACCGGTGAGGGCGGTGTCTATCAGTGATAGCATACTTGTAAATGTGCTTTGTATGGTTGGCGTGTCTCGTTGGCACGAGTATACGTCGCACGGCGTGTTCTCGTTTTCTCGAACTCCCGGCGGCGGGCTCAGCTGCTGAGCTTGCCGATTAATCACTCGTCGCTCGCGGCCGGCGCACGGCCACCCTTATCCCCGCATCGTCTCCGAGGCTCAGGCCGGGCGCCCCAAGAAAAAGCGCGCCTCGTCCCGAGACTTATGACGTGCTTGCGGACGAGGGGACAGGCGGCGGTAATTCCGGCCGGCTAACTGTGCGGCTCTTTCGACTGCGGGCTGCGGGGTCATTACAGATAGCCATCACGCGCGCCGCTGCGCCGCTACACCTAATTCATCGCGTTACTTGCCCGAGCGGGCAGCGCCGCCCCGGACGTGAGCTCATTATACACAGAATTGTACCCGCTACGTGATCGGACCACGGCCTGTTTGTGTGCCGGCTACTGAGCTCTGCTGTTTAAAGGCCGCAGGGTGGGGGGCGGGCCGCAGCGGGGGCGTAATCCCTACTGTGTGTGTGTATCTCTGTGTGTGCGCTCCTGCCTCCCAGTATCTTTTTCAATTTGCAGTGGGCCGTTCACTACCCTCTCACGGAAGGAGGGGGCGGTCGCCGAGCCGGGGCACACAACACAAGACGACGCCAGATCTCTACCCTGCTCGTCGGGGGCCGAGCCGCCTTTATAATTGCGTCTCGAGAGGAGAAAAATCGGACGGCATTAGGCAGTCGTCTGTCTGCCGCTCTTCTCGAACAGATTCCGCCCATTTCTTGTCCAAATCGGCGAACCAGAAGAACAGCAATCCGTAGCTTTAGGACTGAGGGAAAATTTCACTGCATTAAGGAACGCGAGAGATAGGTGGGTAGATAAACCGATACAGAGTTAGGAAGGAAGAAAAAGGGGAACACGACATAAAGTCTGAATTGGATCGAGATCGAGAGAACAAATACGTAAATTACGTCGATCTGTAGTGCAATTTGCTCGTATAGCGTAACGTGTTCTGTGCTGGCTAGCGAGACTGGGGAATGAGTCAGACTCGAACTGACGCCAGTTAAATCATCCAGGCAGAGTGCGGTTTTTAGGCTGTTTTCCATACTCGTTAATGCAAATACCTAGTATGTTCCTGACAGAAACAGTGACAAACAAAGCAGTAAAATGCAAATATACACAGACCAAACCTTGATCCTTATTAGTCATATGACCCACATGAGTTTTATCCGAAGGATAACTGTCCAGTGTGTATATAAAGAAGTCTACTCATATGTGTACTTTTGCTGCTAGATTTAGGAAGTAATTGTTAAAAGTACTTTCAGCTTATGAATTATCAGTCTTAGCATTCTACTTTGGTTTGTTATGGTATCTGCGTCACTGACTGGCTACCCCGTCTCCGGTTTGACAATATCCCATATACTTTTAATCTTATTGTCTGCATTATTAATTTCTGTCAGGACGTGCATACGTAATGTTTTAATGACTTTCCTTTCATTGTAACAGTATTTTTGTAGTATGCAAGTAATGTCGGATCTTGACTTATTCTGGCCTTTATACTTGTCTAAATTTCCCTCTTCCTCTTACACAAAATTTTAAACCCCTTTTTTATTCATTGCTTACTTATTTTTAATGGATTTTCTGGATAGCTTTTTAGGAAAGCTGGTTTCAAATATTAAGCCAAATTTATTGTGGAAGAAATTCTACATCTACAGTGGTTTTGATATCAGCGTCTCTTTGTTTATACAAATCATGCCATACTACCTGTTACTCCTTCAGGCGCAAGCAGCTGTCTACCAGTGTCTACACTTCCTGTGATGGAGGTGCACTTTCCTGATAAAGAACGTACGCTGAGACCAATACCACTTCCTTTGTTCTCTCTTCCTTTCGCTGTTTCCTTCCGGCAACAAAAGGTCATCATCTGCATAAATGAAATTTAATTTTAAACATTTGCATGTTCTGGTGTTTTGTAGATTCCTCGCGTCAAATCAGCTTAAGTCCAGTTCCTCCGAAGATGCACCCCATTTATACACGTAGTGTTCTTGGATCTTGACCACATTCTCCTCCTGCCTCCCCAGAAGGCAACATTCAGCCGCCAACTTGCGCAATTGGCCCTGAATAAGGAAAAGTGTGAAGTTATTCACATAAGTACTAAAAGAAATTAGCTAAATTTCTATTACGCGATAACTCACACAAATCAGAGGGCTGTAAATTAAACTAAATACTTAGAGATTACAATTACAAATAACCTAAATTGGAACGACTATATAGATAATATTGTGGGAAGAGCAAACCAAAGACTGCGATTCATTGGCAGAACACTTAGAAGGTGCTACAGGTCTACTAAAGAGACTGCTTACACCACGCTTGTCGGCCCAATAGGGCGGAGTATTGCTGTGCGGTGTGGGATCCGCATCTGGTGAGACTGACGGATGACATCGAAAAAGTACAAAGAAGGGAGATAGTGTCACAGACATGATACGTGAATTGTAGTGGCAATCATTAAAACAAAGGCATTTTTCATTGCGACGGGATCTTCTCATGAAATTTCAATCACGAGTTTTCTCCTCTGATTGCGAAAACATTCTGTTGGCACACACCTACGTAGGGAGAAATGATCATGACGATAAAATAAGAGAAATCAGGGCTCTCACTGAAAAATTAAAGTGCTCGTTTTACCCGCGTGCCGTTCGAGAGCGGAACGGTAGAGAGACAGCTTGAAGGTAGTTAATTGAACCCTCTGCGAGGCAGTTAATTGTGAATAGCAGAGTAATAATGTCTGTAATCATCTTGACACTCACCTGCGATAACAGTTTTAGGTCTTGCTCTCCCATTGCCTTCAGGTATTTCTCTCCGACTTCCAAAACGGTTGGGCTGTCAGTTCCAACTTACAGTTAATGATCCTTTAGTCCTCTGCCGAGACTTTCTGGTTCTGAACCCGTAGTTTCTGTTGGAGCATCTCGGAGGGGAGAGGGGGGGGGGGGAGAGGAAACTAAAGAATTTTCTTAGCAGAATTAATGATGCCTTAGCGGTCTTCAATAGTTCTGTTGCTTTCTTGACCAGCAGCTTCATCCCACTTAGATGTCTTAGGTACCTTCAGCCAGTCCTCTGTCTCCATCTGACAGATAGAGCACCATTATGCAATTAAACCCTTGAATTTAGGACCTTGACTTGTGTCCTCCCCAGTTTTTTAAAGGAGGGCGTTATGGACTAGCTCCTCTATCTTTAATGCAATATTGACATGAGGGTAGTCTTGTTGCATACATGCCGTCCTAACAACCGAGACTGCAATACTATAGGCTGACTTTTTGTTTCTGTCTCCATTCGTTCTGGATGCTTTTCTCTTGTGAACAGGAAGTAACACACTTCTCCATCTTTCTCTTGCTTCGTCTTGAGAAATAGATGGTGTCTGTTTACTCCCTTCACGTTGAAACGTCTTTTCTTGGAGGATATTCGGTTCAAGACCTTTTATTTCCCTCCATTTGTTCTTAGAAACACATTCGTTTCTTCCTCCGTGTCACAGACAGGGCTTTAACCTTGAACTGATCCCGTTTGTCGGCAAGTTTTTCTACTGCGGAACTGGTTGCGTCCTATCGACCTGCAGAAATAGCTTCTATCGGCTCAGCACCCCATGTTTGAACGTTTGAGGTATCTTGAACACAGAGCCCCTCAATTTTTTTCTGCTGTACTCTCCATTTTGTTCTCGCG
Source organism: Schistocerca americana (assembly GCF_021461395.2). Taxonomy (NCBI): domain Eukaryota; kingdom Metazoa; phylum Arthropoda; class Insecta; order Orthoptera; family Acrididae; genus Schistocerca; species Schistocerca americana. The sequence continues at coordinate 378,011,518 of NC_060120.1, read as the reverse complement.
AATATAGGAGATATACAGTTGGTCCACACCAGCGGAGACCAGTACTGATGTAAGGCAAATTACTCAGGGAGGTTGCCCAGTATCCCTGAGTCTCCATTAATGTACAACATTCCTATGTGCCACACACCCCTCGGGACAGATCGGGTTCCACCTTCGGTTGGGCGAATGCTTTCGTTTCGTCTCACTTATTCGATACGACACATATTTTCATGTGAATCGGATACTCCAAGGGCAAGTACTTACCCGCCTTATCTCTTAGAAGATCTAATTTTGCATAGAATCAAGTTCTCTAGAAAGAAGCAGGAGCACACAAGAGGGTATGAATACAGTAAGCTTCAGTTCACCCATGTTTTCACCTAACAGAAGAATATCCACTTCGCGTCGCATTATGAACCTAAGACAGTGTTTTTCATTATTTGTGACACATTTGCCTATTCAAAGTAGAGAGTAAAGCAAGGAAGACTAGGTCCTAAACTCCGATGAAGTCAGTATAAATAGAGCTCACGCTACGAGTGGATAAGGATCAAGAAAGAAAGCAGCCTTCTCGTTCCCAAAGAGAGCATTCTGGCATTTGTCTGTTATGATTTAGGAAAACCGCTATAAAGCCTGATCTTGATGACCAGATTGTGATTTGAACCTTATTTTTCCTATATCGAATCCAGTTTATTAATCACTCGCTGGGTCCCAAGGGAGCACACCTTTCTTATATAGATAATTTAATGTTTATTTTAGTGCATAAAATTACAACAGCGGATTTGCATATTGCCTGGAAGCGTGTAAAGAAGTCTGACGTCTATTCACTAATTTTCTAAGAATTAACTAAGTTAGATTAAGGTAAAACAAGTTTCTTCGTATGTATCCTTAAAGTTACGATCATTATTTAATTATTTACGTTTTTTGACTGAGGAATAGTGTTAGGAAATATGCCTGACTAATTTCATACTACGATCGAAATGTGACTGGATTCAGCTAGTATTTAATGCACTATGCAAGTGTCAACAGTTTTCGTGGAGATCGTTAGCTACTCGTACGTACATTTTGAGATGAGTCATAATAATAATGATAATAATAATAATGCTCTTTTCATTAAATATAAGCAGATCCCATTCACCTCATCCACTTATTCTAAGTTTCAATCAACAGCCTTTTGATATGTTTCCGGTACAGTGTATTAGGTTGCAAACTGACTTCATCTGTTTGGTAATATCAGAGAGGGAATAAGTAGCGGAGACACGTTGGATTCTGGAGAGTAATAGTCTACATCTACATCTGCATCTGCATTTACATCTACATACATAGTCCTTAAGCCACCGTATGGTGCGTGGCGGAGGGTACCCTAGGCATTTTATTTCGCGTTCCACTCGCATAAAGTGCGAGGGAAAACGACTACTGCCTATATGCGTCCGTATGAAACCTAATTTCTCGTATCTTATCTTTATGGTCCTTACGCGAGATGTATTTGACGGCAGTAGAATCGTTCTGCAGCCAGCTTCAAATGCCGATGTTTTTTTTTTAATTTTTTTGTCAATAGGGTTCCGCGAAAAGAACGTCTGGAAGCCTCACCGTAATACTCGCATGTTGACTGAAACTACCAGCAAAAGATATAGCACCCCTCCCCCCGCTCCCCGCCTATGAATTGCTTCGATGTCTTACTTTAATCCGACCCGGCGATACTCATGAATGGATCGCTCTAGTGTTCTGTATGCTGTCTCCTTTTGTCTCCTTTACAGATGAGTCACACTTTCCTAAAATGCTCCCAGTAAAAAAGAAGTGGACCAGTGGCCTTCCCCACTACAAGCGTTACATGCTCATCCCATTTCAGATTTCTTTTCAACGTTAAACCTAGATGTTTAACTGACCTGACTGAGTCAAGCACCTCACTACCGGTACTGTATTCGAACATTACGCGATTATTTTCCCTGTTTACGTGCACTAAGTTACACTTAGAGGCAGCTGCCATTTATCGCACGAAATATAAATTTTGTCTAAGTCTTGTTGTATCCTCCTATAGCTACTCAATGATGGTACCTTCACGTTCACCACATAGTCATCAGGAAACAACCGGAGATAGCTGCTCATCCTTTGGGGGTCAGACCATGTATATACAGAGAGAATAATAGCGACACTATCACACTTCCCTGGGACACTCTTGACGGTACCCTTATCCCTAATTAACACTCGCCGTCGAGGACAACGTACTGGGATATATTACTGAAAAAGTGTTCGAGCCACTCTCGTATCTGGGAACCTATTCCGTATGCTCGTATCTTCGTTAAAAGTCTGCAGTGGGGCACCGTGTCAAACGCTTTCCGGAAATCTAGAAACAAGGAATTTACCTGTTGCTCTTCATCGATGGTTCGCGGATACAAGTTTCGCGCGAGCGATTCTTCCTAAATTTGTACTGATTTGTGGACAGATGATTTTCTGACTCCAGGAAGTTTATTCTATTCGAACTCAGGATATGTTCAAGAATGCTGTAGCAGACCGATTTTAGGGATGCTGGTCTGTAATTTTGCGAGTTCGTTCTTTTTTTTGAACGTGACTTGTTGGTCTTTTCCAGCTTTAATCCACCGGGCGCTGTGCACTGTCAGCACTGTACACCTCGCAGCGAGTATTGTCACTGTTACATACCGAGCATCTATCCGTCGACTGAGAACAAGTAAAATCCTTAGTGCTAATTTAATTTTGTTTCAGTGACAACGACCTATACATGTCCATTTATGGTGATGCCATCGTGAGTCATTAGAAGAGGTTAGGCTACAGCGGCATGCCCCGTAATGGAGCTAAGTAACCAGGCTAGGCGGATGAGATCGATGAGAACTATGTTCTGCCATTGGAGTGGCATGGGAAACAGCCATTGAATTGGCATGGAGGACCCCGTACTTTAGTGTAATGGCTGTCAAGGAAACGACGATGACCAGTATCCTACTTGAAACATGGTGATTTTTCAACTCTAATACTTCTTTTTTTTGTCGTTGAACATTCATACGCTTGAACAAAGAAAATATAGATCTAATTTTTGCAGTCATGTCTCGAGACGCAAACAGCTACAAGAATACCATTGTACCATTTGGGTTTAATACGATTCGAGGGTTTTCAGGACAAAAGCCGGTTTATTTTATTTGGAACATTTTTAGTATGAGAACAAGACAGAAGGGACTTAGGATATTGTTGTCGAGATAGAGCAGAGCGAAGTCCTGTTCCGAATGGGTCTCTGCAAGAGAGGCCATTTGCGGTGGTAGCGACGCAACCGCTTGAGTTAACTGCCTCTTCGGAAGGCCATTCCGGCTCCTTTATTTCTGGCAAGCGAACATAAAACGATTTACGTGCCAGTTTCCTGAAGTGGGCAATACGTCAACTTGCAGTTGAAACTCTCAGCGATAACTGTACTTAAGGGAGTATGCTCAGAACTACTGAATAAATGCTTTCCGTTACGTTGACCCAAAGCTGCATAGAGATTTTTCAGTTAATCCTGTTTGTTTTTCTATGGAACTCATAATTTTGGGGAAACTGTGCACCTCGCATGTTAAGTGGAAAGAGCAGTTTTAAGCTCATTTTCATCTAAATAATTCTGTCTTGGTGTAATGTGTGCGGAAGGAAACATCGGTCGGCTTCTGATCGAGCATGCAGAATGTCTGGGAAACTAGAGAGGCGGCAGACAGAAGCGGTTCAGATGTGTACAATGCGATTCGCGTTCTCTGTGTTGACTGTAGGCCGCTATGGAAATACAGAGTGCTCTGAAATGTAGATCAGTTCCCGGAACAACCGTCGTCCTCATCTCGAGAAATATCGATAATATAACTCGACGTCCGCAATCTCCGCGAGGACTGCAGGATTCCCTATTTCCTTATATGTGTGGCGGTGGCCTAGTGCTCCTGCGGCTTGTGGAGGATGTCTTGAGAGATGTCTTCCTATTTGAGTCAACTATTACTCTGAGCCGGCCGGTGTGGCCGTGCGGTTCTAAGCGCTTCAGTTTGGAACCGCGTGTCCGCTACGGTCGCAGGTTCGAATCCTGCCTCGGGCATGGATGTGTGTGATGTTCTTAGGTTAGTTAGGTTTAAGTAGTTCTAAGTTCTAGGGGACTGATGACCTCAGTAGTTAAGTCCCATAGTGCTCAGAGCCATTTGAACCATATTACTCTGAAGCTAAAAGAGTGGTGCGATTACTTATAATGAATGTATCTCGTAAATATTTGTTTACGGCGCAGAGACGCCAGTGTGTGAGCCTGAGAACACGTTTGCGATGATTCGATTCTTCTTTAGCAGCATAGCAACACTGATAGACGGGGCAGTTTAAATTATATTCATTAGAGTGATAACAAAATTCAGGCAAGAAAATCCGCGCTCACAGTCCGTGAGACACACTACAACAGGAAATAGTAAATAATTCTGTGGTGTGCGTACTGTAAGACCTTCTGTACACACACCATCAGATTATTTGACTTGTCGCTCCAATGCAGTAGGCGAGTGTCAGCAATATGTCTCTTGGTCTTATTGTGGCGTGTTTATCTTCTGCCGTTAGGTCAGACGATAGAAATGCCACTTGCACGCTTAGAGTAGCAGATTGACGGTAACCAGCTTTAAACAGAACTTGATTAATTTTCACACACATTTATTAAAATAAATAAAAGCATAGATATCACGTAACTTGATTCTGGATGCTGTTTACAATTGACAACCTGAAGTTCCTTTGGTCTTGGTACGTTAATCTTATTCTCAGATGTGTCTGATACTTGACAAAGTGTCTATACATTTCTCTTCATGGCTATGTGCAGGAATGTGATAATCTTATTAGGCGCAGACTGAAACTTGACTATAGACTGGTACAGACAAATGCAGACTAATGCAGACAGGTACAGACAGGTGCAGATAAATGCAGACTGACTAATCGGAGGTCTGTACATTCGTTATAATACCTCGCGCGTTCAGGTATCACTGCGCGAGTGTGATCCGCGAGGACAAAAGGTTCTACGTTAGCAGCAATCTCATTGGCTGCGTGACATATTAATACGCGGATCGGCGGAAGCAGAATTTGTTCCGTCTCTAAGACAGCGCCATCTCGTAGTGCGGAGACGGACGAGCGCTGCGCCTGCGCTGTTGTGCTTAGCGGGGCGCGCTCTAGTGGGAAAGTTGTGTTCGCGCTGACTACGCGGAACTATGTACACAACAGATTCCTACCTAGTGTGGTGGACAGGAGTTGATATAGTTTATCTACTCTTCAAGGAAATATGTGTATCTCGACCTCTAGAGACACTGAGTAAATCGCTGTGGTGTTGCACCATCATGCTGAAAAATTATGCACTGCTCTTGTTTCCTCCAAGTGGTGGATCATGTGCACTTGAGGTACGTTGTAGGAAACGCCATCTGTAACTGTATAAATAAAGTAATTCCGCGATGAGGCCCAGCGGACCATACGATGACAACTGGCCGCCATATGATCCCTTGTCAAATGTTGTTATTCGGATGGCAAATGGTGTCGTTCATATATCAATTGCTATCATTTTGATATCATATGGTGTCATTCGCATGTCATATGGTGTCATTAGAATGTCAAATGGTGTCATTTGAATGCCAAATGGAGTCATGTGGACGTCAAATGGAGTCATTCGGATGCGGTATGGAGGAACACGGGGTCAATACTCCTCTATCCCAGCTGTTCTCTGTTTTCCAGACCTAGGATCAGATATTTTCATTCATTCAGTTGGCCTCACGAGTCAGCCCTGTTGCAGTCCGCCCACCAAGCAAAAATTCCAGGCATTAGATGAAGCTGATCCATTATGAATATTTTAGAACCTTGGTTCCTAAATTTTTCTACCTGGCTCCCCGTTTTATTACCCCAGAACATTTCGTCCCCCCCCCCCCCCCCCCCTCCCAATGTTTATTTATTTTTGCTTCTTTCGAAGAACTTTGTTTGACAATGCTCTGTAATACACACTTTAGTAAAAGAGGGTTATCAAATGCAGAGCAATACGAAACTATAATGTTTCAAAGTTGTAGGTAGTATGTTTCTAGTTTCTGAGCTGTCTGTGTATGGAACCACTGTCCTAGAGCAGTGACTGTGTATTGAATATAAATATAGAAAATTGCAACCAGTCACTTCCGAACTATTTCTTTATTCCCAAATACTAATTTTCGGGTCTTTTGGCGCATCTTCAGATGGGGCATACGAAAGTTACAGTTTTATTGTCTTTGCGGGATGCAGGGTACTGGATTTCAACATTGTTGCTAGTATCCAGCAGGTAGCTTCCGTTTTAATTGGCTATTGGACAAACGTTAATCTCTTTTCGCTATGAATATAAATACTGATCGTCATCCTATATCCGCCAGCAACCAGAATAAACACAAAATTTCAAAAGTGACGGAGTGCAGTTTTCTATTTTTATATTTGAACAGAAGCCCTGGCAATACTGTGAACTGAACTAGGGTTCTGTGCACGTGAGTCAGACATTGGCTGCCCCGCTACGTAGGCGGAAGTAACAAAGCTTAGAAGGAAAGGAAATGGACCTCTCACTCTCTTACCCAATAGACCACGGGAACATTCGAATTTAGGTCAACTAGAATGCTTTCCTGAGCACCAAAAGTGGCAAGAGGTCATCTTATGTGAACGTCATGCACTGGCTGCATCTCTAGGAACGTGGAAAATGTCTTCGTCAGGAAAGTCAGATTTTGCAGGCATCAGTAATCTTCGACAAGCGAATACAGAAAGTAACATGTAGTCTTCCACAGGAAAAGGCAGCTGCTTGCAGTGCTTGAATTATTTGCACTTTATAGGCACGGTACAGTGTTTTGCACTGTAGGTGTGTCTCTATAGGAGGGCTGCTGAGAGGGAAAGCGAATGGCTGTTGGCTTTGATGTGAAGAAACATAAGAATTTAGGCTGATGTGCTTAGAATATATTCGTGTGGGAACACAATTCGACATTAAAAATTAATTTTAATTATGAATGGGTGTATACGAGGTGTGATTGAAATGTAACGGGGATTTTTGTTTTTCTTAAAGAATATTTATTCATAAATATCAACCTTGTGCCCTTTAAAGTAATCCCCCTCAGATATAGTACTCTTGTTCCACCGCTTTTTCCAATCTTGAAAGCACAGCTGGAACTCACTTTTTGTTATGGTGTTCAGCTCCTTTAGCGTTTCTATTTTTATAATGTCAGTGGTCAAAAAACGACGTTATTTCATGGTTCTCAGCCTCGGGAACTGAAAGAAGTCGCAGGTAGCAATGTCCGGTGAACACGATGGCAAGGACAATATAACGTTTTTTTGTGAAAAAAATCACGATCAAGCATTCAGGTGTGACTGGGAGCATTATCATCCTGCAATTTCCACTAGTGGTTTTGCCACAATCCTGGTCTTTTTTTCGGATTGCTTCACGCAAACGGCGCATATATTACAGTTGCTATTCCTTATTGACCGTACGACTATAAGGCAGGAGCTCATGATGCTCTATACTATTGTAAGCGTAGAAAACAGAAGAACCTTCACATTTGATCGAAACTGTTGAATTTGTTTCTGTCTTGGCTCTTTAGGCAGTTTCCATTGAGACGATTAGGCCTTGTTTTCGACGTCACTTGTTATAACTTTCTTCAGAAGTTCTGGATCGTTGTCGACTTCATTTAGCAGTTCCTGGACGATGTCTACGCGACGTTGTTTGTGCTCTAAATTCAACAGTTTCGGAACAAACTTTATTGCTACACGTTTCATGCCCAAAACATCCTAAAAAATTGCTTCACATGAGCCAAAGTATATGCCGATATCATCACCAACAACTGTAATGATGATTCGGCGATTCTCCAGAAAGACTTTCTTTACTTCTTCTACATTGTCGTCAGTAATTGATGTGCTGGGGCGACCAGGATGGTCATCGTCTTCAACGTCTTCTCGACCCTCTTTGAAACGTGTATAGCACTTTGCCAAAAGCTACTGTCAACATTTTCATTGAGGTGATGCAGTTTATACCATTTTTCAAGCAAATTGTGATGCGTGTACAAACATATAGACAGACAGATAGACAAAGAAACAAACAAAAATTCTAAAAATTATTGTTTGGGCTTCTGTTGCTGTTATAAAGAGTCCTCATTCTAAGTTTTCTTAAATATCTCGAATGTACGGACATCGGTGAGTTAAATTTTATTATATGTATAGATATAAATAGTATGTATATAAATAGTAAGCGTAAAACAGGTCTAATCAACAAATAGCGTGGCTAAGACAGTTTGAAATTTGATTTCAGCATGGCCGCAGAATTGATTTGTTAATACTGTTGTCGTAGTAATAAAGGAATTAGCAGGGGAAAAAAATGCCTCCGGGCAGCACGTTAAAAGAGCACACTGGTCGCTCTAGAGTTCTGTAGATGTCATAGAACTGGTACGAGACGGTCTCGTGACTCTCCACTGTCAAGTCATTAGCATGAGCTAATCGTGCGTATGGAATCACGTTGGACATGAGTCGATTTGGAAACGTGACAGAATGTCATATTGGAGCCACCATGTCTGGTCGTGCTCAAGATCATACTGCGAATGAAGTCTGTCCAAACTGTTGGTGTACCAGCACGGATTGTTGAACGTGTCTAGAAGGAATGGTGCACCGTTCGTAACCAAGTAGCACGGCGTAAGAACAATGGTGGTAAAAAGATCGTAACGGTCGGGGAAAGCAGACAAGGGTACGCTGTCAACGGTAACCAGTTTAAAACTCGACTAGAATTACTGCTGTTAGTAAATTCAAGTCCATCTCAACTGGTTTTAGAGCGAAAACTGCGAAGGGAACTACATGTAATAGTCATTTCATCTACACCTACATCTACATTGATACCCTACAAATCACACTTAGGAGCCTGGTAGAGGGTTCATCGAGCGACCTTCACAGTAATTCTCTGTTATTCAAATCTGGAACAGCGCGCGAAAAAACCGGACACCTACGAGTATGTCTTTCCGTGTGAGTTCTGATTTTCTTTGTTTTATTATGATGATCGCTTCTCCCTACGTAGGTCGACGTTAACAAAATATTCTCGCATTCGGAGGGGAAAGCTGGTGATTGAAATTTCGTGAGAAAATTCCGCCGCAACGAGAGACGCCTTTGTTTCAGTTATGTCCACCACAAATCATGTCAGTGATACTCGCTCCCGTATATCTCGATAATACAAAACGTGCTGCTCTTCTTTGAACTTTCTCGGTGTACACCTTTAATTATATCTGGTAAGGATTCCACACCGCGCAGCAGTACCAAAAGAGGGCGAACAAGCGTAGTGTAGGCAGTGTCTTTAATGGATCTGTTGCATCATCTATGTTCTGCCAATAAAGCGCAGTCTTTAGTTCGTCTTCCTCACAACATTTTCTGTGTATTCTTTCCAATTTAAGTTGTTCATAATAGTAATTCTTAGGTACTTAGTTGAATTTATGACCTTTATATTTGACTTTTTTATCCTGTAACCGAAGTTTAACGGATTTCTTTTGGTTCAAATGGTTCAGATGGCTCTGAGCACTATGGGACTTAACATTGGAGCTCATCAGTCCCCTAGAACTTAGAACTACTTAAACCTAACTTACCTAAGGACATCACACACATCCATGCCCGAGGCAGGATTCGAACCTGCGACCGTAGTAGTCACGCAGTTCCAGACCAAAGCGCCTAGAACCGCTCGACCACCCCGGCCGGCGATTCCTTTTGGCACTCATGTTGATGACCTCACACATTTCACTATTTTTTGTCAATTGGCAATTTTCACAACATGCAAATATCGTTTCTAAATCGCTTTGCAGTTTGTTTTGATCTTCTGATGACTTTACTAGACCATAAACGACAGCGTCATCTGCAACAAAGCCGCGCGGGGTAGCCGCGCTGTCTGGACATCTTGTCCCGGTCCGCGCGGTTCTCCCCTTCGGAGGTTTGAGTCCTCCCTCGAGCATGAGTGTGTGTGTCGTCCTTAGCGTAAGTTAGTTTTAGATTTAGTGTGTAAGCTTAGGGACCGATGACCTCAGCAATTTGGTCCCATAAGACCTTACCACAAATTTCCAATTTCCAAATCTGCGACAACCTATCACGGCTGCTCGGATTGTCTTCTAAATAGCTTATATAGACAAGGAACAATAGAGGGCCTATAACGCTACCCTGGCGAACGCCAGAAATCGCTTTTGTTTTATTCGATGTCTTTCCGTCAATTACTACGAATTATGACTCCTCTGACAGGAAATCGCGAATCCATTCACATAATTGAGACGATATTCCGTAAGCACGCAATTTGACTACAAGCCGCTTGTGAGGTACAGTTTCAAAATCCTTCCGAAAATATAGAAATAAGGAATCAATCTGAAATCCCTTGTCAGTAACACTCAACATTAAAGAGCTAGTTGTGTTTCATAAGAACGACGCTTCCTAAATCCGTATTGACTGTGTGTCAATAGACCGTTCTCTTCGAGCTAATTCATAATGTGTGGAATGATGTACCTCTTAAAACACATCGCACTCAACGACATATAAAGCTGCACGTTGTCAATGCGCCGAACAACACGAAAACTGGACAGTAGTGAATCGCCGCGAGTAGTGTGGTCCAAGTCACGATATCGCTTTTCAGGGATCGCTGTATGCAAGCGTCAAGTACTACGACGGGTCTCCGATGCCTTCAAATCGCAGTTATGGAACCTGCAGTTCAGGCGAGTGGTTGATCTTTTACGTATTGGGTATTTTTCGTAGCATGACTTAGACCGCATCATTGAGGTTACCGTGGTTATGAACCATGATGTTTATTTCAGTTCTGTCGATTTTCGGTAGCCAACTGTTTGCCTGTCTTCTACACGTCCACGACGGGGTATGCTGTGGCAGCAGCCGTGTTCCCAGGACTGCACGACCACGTTCCTTTTTTGACGAACTCTCAGGCATCCAGTCGCTCCTCGACTTTCTCGCCAGATCAGCTAATTTATACGTGCGGTGTCTGTTCTTTTTGACATGTCGGAAATAACAGACACCACGCACATAAAAACGGGGGAGGACCTGAAAGTGAAGCACAATAATTGTTATCTCCAGTGGTATTGCGGCTGGACTGTTGAAATTTCACGACGTTATCGTTTGAAGTTCGTGCTACAGAGAGTATTTTGTTTCAATGTACAGCTCTAGTGAGACAGGCCTGAACTCCTAAATAAAAATAGAGCGTATGTTACTGTCGTCAACTTGTGAAGAGCAGCTAAGCGTAGTTCGATATTCGTCATCCGAAGGACATAAACCGAGTGCAATTCCCAGGAGCATGAGTGGCGTGAGTAGGAATCATTGTGTGGACGGTAGCAATGTCTCCAGGTGGTGTGCGTTCTGCCAAGACGGCCATGTGAACATTATGGCTCTGAGCACTATGGGACTTAACAGCTGTGGTCATCAGTCCCCTAGAACTTAGAACTACTTAAACCTAACTAACCTAAGGACATCACACACATCCATGCCCGAGGCAGGATTCGAACCTGCGACCGTAGCAGTCGCGCGGTTCCGGACTGCGCGCCTAGAACCGCGAGACCACCGCGGCCGGCATGTGAACATTAGTGATAGCCATGCCCCGGGCGGCCGGCAACAGTTACAACCGTACAGTATGTCGGAGCCAGTGCGACAGCAATTTTGAACGACTGGCATGTGGAACTGAGAAACTTATCGCGGAAGCTCATTATTTCTTATGGTGCGGTCTACGATATTTTCCGTGACGCTGTAAAATTTCGTAAAGTTAGTGCTCGCTGGGTGCCTAAGAGCCTGACACACAACAAAAAGGGCCAAATTTGGGTGGGAGGTGCTTCACCATCCACCATACCTCGCACTGTTGGACTTCCACCTGTTTGCTCCCACGAAGAAATTACTGGCCGGCCAGCGATTTGAGAAAGATACGGAAGTGAAATCAGCCGACTGCAGATAGCTATACTCCAATCTAATGGACTTCTACCAACAGTGGATATTCACACTGCTACCACGATGTGAGAAATGTGTTGAGCGCGTTGGTGACTATGTAGAAAAGCAGGTAAAAGATGTAAGTGCATTTGCTTTTTTGTTTTGTTACCTATTAAACATTTTAATAATAAAGTTATTATGAGTTACTTCCCTCGTATATGCGCCTTGACGGCAAATAACATCGTCAGTGCGGATGCACTCTTCGTTCGACCTCTTGCAGGAATCAGTTGAGGTCGCGGGTCATGAGAATAACGGACAGGGGACACTACGTATTTAGTGTGTCATTTATGGGAATTTGGGCTGAACGGGAAGCGTGTTGGCATAACCAAAGTTGTTAAGACAATCGCTCACGACAAGCAGGAAGCCCCGGTTCGGGTCCCGGTCTGGTATAAATTTGATTTATGTCAGTGTCCAGTTGCACCTGATGTTGGAATTTCTGTTTTGTCATGTCATATCACTCAATCCTAAACCGCAGAAAATATCTAATACAATTTGGAACTGCAGGTGAAACCAAGCGCTCCGTATCCCCGTAATTATGTAGCTCTGTAGGAGTTAATCACCAGTGAATGGCTTCAACTGGACATGGCATTCTTGAAGAAACGGTTAGACTCTCTTCCTTGGCGAACTGAGATGACTATCAAGGTTGGACGCTGCGTTACATGCCATTAGACTGATGTGCCCTGAGCAGAGTAGTTCTTTTGCCTGGCGTGCTTGTTTCGTTGAATACAGTATGTAAAATAAAAAATAAGATTTGTTAGATATGAATATAATGTTCAGGTGAACTAAAGATTCCTCAGCTGAAGACTTCTACGTGCTTCAGCGACCACACTGTCGCAACACTCTGTGTCATATCGATCGGAGGTCTCCGCGCTGCTGCCTAAATTGGTTGGAAAATTGAGTATCAGTATGACCTGCGTTAGGGGCGCAAGAGTATTGAGGCAGTCTTTAGTGTTTAAATTCTAGTATCGATTCTGTTGCACGTTAGTTGTGTTAGCCTCGTACAGATTATCAGGAGGGATTAACCTTCGCGATTCTCTCTCTCTCTCTCTCTCTCTCTCTCGAAGAGTCAAAATTTTGCGTTCTCAAACCCATAGCATTCCACCGAATGGGTATACCAGATTCCAAATAGAGGAAAAATTTCAGTTGAGAGTAACATTAAAAAAAACTCGTTATAATCATGTATATGACAACAACATGGCTGAAACTGCAGAGTAGCTTTTGTTGTTTTCAAGACAGAAGAGAGGTCAATTGGAAATTTACTATTTTTATATATCTACATTGAACTGGAACCAGTCACTAAGACACGATAGAGGTAAAACGATTTCAGAAAGAAGTTTCCTGTTTTAGGCAGGTGCACTACTACTGTAGTGTTTAACATCCACTTTTTTTAAAAAAAATTATGTCGTTACCTGCACGGAAATAACTGATATAGACAATAAAGTAACTGATGTGTTGAATGAAACCCACCATTTGTTTTCATCTTGAACGGATCTGTTTTCCTTCAGAACATAACGAAAAGTTCCATCTACTCGAAATTAGACCTTATGTACCACATCCTTTGAGTTAGTTTAAATGTCAGATATGAGGAGATAAAGCTGCTTTTGATATATGATGAAGTTACGTGTGGTAAGTGCGGATTATCAACCAAAAAAGTACAATCGTGCCTCCTTATACACATGTGTTAACTATTCAGCTTTCGTACACTGTGAAGCAGAGAAGAAGGCGACATGTAAACCTCTTAGGCCGGATAAGGCTAAAAAGACGATCTCTAAGGCAAATTCAAAAATGTCTACCGCTGTTTCGTCTAATAAGGAGAATTACTTACAAAGAAAAAAATTAGAACCATTAAAATATTGACTTAGTAACTTAAGTGAAGCCCACTCGGTTGGCCGTGCGGTCTAACGCACGGCTTTCCGGGCGGGAAGGAGCGCCGGTCTCCAGCAATAATCCGCCCGGCGGATTCGTGTCGAGATCCGGTGAGCCGGCCAGTCTGTGGATGGCTTTTAGGCGGTTTTCCATCTGCCTTGGCAAATGCGGGCTCGTTCCCCTCATTCCGCCTCAGCTACACTATGTCGGCGATTGCTGCGCAGACATGTTCTCCACGTACGCGTACACCACCCTTACTCCACCACGCTTACACTCGTCTGGTGTGAGACGTCCCCTGGGGGGTCCACCGGGGGCCGAACCGCACAATAACCCTGGGTTCGGTGTGGGGCGGCGGAGGGGTGAAGTGGACTGTGGTAGTCGTCGTGGGGTTGCGGACCACTGCGTCTGCGGCGGGGACGGAGCATCTCCGTAGTTTCTAGGTCCCCGGTTAACATAACACAAGTGAACTTTAAAATTTAGAAATTAATATTTAGCCTAGCATTTCCCTTAGTGCTGTCGTTCGTGACACCATAGCACTGAGTGAAAAAAAAAAGACAAATAACACACACAGGTAGCTTTGATACTGGCACTTGTTCGTTTGGAATCTCTTTGTCGTGCCAGTTTCGTCACCCGTCGTACATACTTCCCAGTACCTGCGTCGTTTTCACCGTGTTCAGGCGGTTGCGTGTTGTTGAAAGCACCATATTGGCAGTGAAACTGGCCTCATATACTAAATGCTGCCACAGCACTCACAATATTATAACACGCACACTGCATTCTCCTGAGGGCTTCCGTCTTCATATGAACTTTTGGTCAGTCCATGGGTAATAAAGCTTAGTGACAGCGTGTGTAAACGGTCTGCAGTTGCTGTAATTTTGGTAACACGATCACTCCTTACCAGACAGTTGGCTGCTCTGATGCGTTTTATCCCTACAACTCATGACTGCAGTCTTCACTAATAATCTCTACTGAAAGAAACGTTATGCTCTGCCATCTATCTGTGAACAGTGTGGCCATTATTCTCTGACTGCTATCTTTTGGTTATTTCAGGATACGTGTCTCAGGTGACAGTTGAGTATAGCCACGACAGTTGTTATCGTGGCTACAAGAAACTGCTATAGCAGATAAATGAATAAAAGAAACAAAAGAAAAGAGGAGAAATAATGTTCTGTGCTCGTTGTTCTGATGTTGTGGGTAACTGTGCAGAGTGCAACGCGTTCCCCAACACAAAAATCATGCAGTTAAACCATTCATATGCTGACAGTTTATGGCGCTTACAAAATCAGCCAGACGTGAAACACACAAAAAATCGTCGTTACTCTTCGTTTTATGATGTACACGCTATTAATTTTCAGAGTACGACGGAAGAACCGAGATATTTTGTTACCTGGTATATACGCATTTATTGCTGTACGGCTTTTTCAGAATATTCCATACCAATATAATGTGATGTTCATTGTCTCTCGTTGCAGGTCAAGGCGTTGTGGATTCACAAACTGAAATGGTAGTCGTTCTGTTACATTACGAGATAAATTTCATTTTTCACGAAAAAATTTACCCTGGGTTTCTTGGCTTAGTCAGGACCATTTATCTGAAACCGACATATAAATGATATTAACACAGTTTTCTTTCCGTTGCACGATATAACTTTCATACGTTATGTACTTGGGAAAAGAAGCGTTTTCCTTAGTATAGTCCTTTCTTTATGCAAAGGAACACTGTAGACTATTGATATTTCATGTCTTTGTCATAATGCAGAGCTCTGTGAATCTTATCCCGCTTTGAGCCACCATTAATCTCTCATACGTGTCTCCACTACCCTGAAATTTCTTTGCGTATTTACCATATAAATATCGCAGTATGAATCATTTTCACGAGAGTATATTGGAAGCTGTTTGCTGCGATAACGTCTGGCATGATCCAAGATGTACAGAAACAGAATACCGTTTAGAGTGATATCGTGATACACCCGTAGAGAATAAATATCAGTTGAGTGAGCATTCGGATGTGCAGAATGAGACTGACGTCCGCACAGCTCAAGTCCCGTGCTTTTGGGACGGTGCACTATATCCCGTATAGCGCTTAGCGCACCTTGATTGTAATTACTTCGTTGCTACAGATAGATCACCTTCAGGTGTACAGTGAAACTTTGTGTACGCCTTTTACAGACATCTTAACAATTTGATGCCAGGAACTGAAATTGGCTTAAAGATGTGAAGAGCAGTGGCATCGTGCTTTTTCGCCGCAGTATCATAGCTTACATTCCACTTTATTTACGTTTTCTCGGTAACGAGATCGTGAGTGAGAGCCAACAATGTTTTTTACGTTTTCTATTGCACTGTTCTATTGTTCTAATTCTGTTGTTCTAATTAATTACGTTACAATGACACTGCAGGGGGCGCCGAAATGTCACGAATTTAACGATGCGTTTGGAACTGTGAAATTGTTACAGCAAACACAGGAAGCGATTTGCACCACCTGCTTGTGCATTACTACATTAAATTTTTCTTTATTTACGCTTCTGTTTTTTGTAGACAAGTAAAATACCTAGAACATTTTTTTGCCATCTCATCAGAAAAGTAAAAACATACACTATGCATAAAAAACAAAAAATAAATCAAAATTAGAGCTTGAATTTTGGGCTAATAAAAGGAGTGAGGGCCAAATATATATGTATGGAAAACTATTTCCTGCAGAAATACTTAGATACTGACAAGAGCCTGAGAACCTAATAGACTGAATGACGTTAATCAGACTGTCATGTATAAATTTCATCTGCGTGTTAACGTAGCACCGATATGTATACGCTGACTGGCAGTTTACCCAAACGCACTTACAAATTTATCTGGCACTTGTCTCGTAAACACATGACCATAAAATCGCAGAAATTATCTGTACGGTAGAAGTCTTTATAATACCGTGTCTCGATATTTTTCAGCACGTAAAGATATTTGTTGTATATACCTATGTAAATTAACTGGTCCTTTTCTCACATACTTCTCTTCACATCCGTGGCAACGAAAAAATCGTACCATAGCTGTTAGTGAAGCTCATACGTTCAGAAACGTATATAAAACAGGCGAATACGTTTAATGTCCAAAATTAGCTATTACGGCAAATTGTAGACAAGCAGCAAAGTCCAAAAATCACTTGACTAGACCGGTTTGATTTTGAGAACGTGAGCGGTAGGCTATGCTCACCCCATATAGGGACACAGCCAGTGAACATATCAAAATTCACTTGGTATTAATCTGATTTTTTACACATTAATCAAGGTGACATTTTGTTGCTCGCTATCAGTGAAGACAACATTCTTATTACGGAAGCTCAATAAAATGTTTCTGTTTTAATTGCTGATTTTCTGTCACAGGGGTTAAAGCATCTGACACTCGCTGGAGAGAAAGTGAAGACCGAATCGGATTGACAGCAGGAAGAAGTTACACTGTTCTCCCGACAGCTTTCAGAGGTATGTCGATTGGTGTCCAACACTGCCTGTTCATTAGTTGTGTTTTTTGTCTTGTTTACAACTACTTTTCTACTCTCCTTCCTCCCCATCCCCCTCCCCCGTCCTAGAACCTTACACTTATTAAGTTAGCGATCATGATTTAATTCGGGACCAAGTGTGCCGTTGTACAGGATGCTTTTCGCAGAGGACCACTATGACCAGGTGGTTGAGCGGCATACATACAATATGCTGGTGCGGCAGGTTTAGTCTCACCCCTGAGTGCCTTTACAACGACAGTCTTTGCGCTGACGCGAACGGGAACGACGGCTTGCACTCAGTTGATGATATTATTACCTGTTTGACGACAGGAAACACTATGACAATGTACTTTTCTACAACTGACTCTCACTGGGCGGTTTTATCGTTTATGAAAGTGTTTCTAAACTGTTTGTATATCAGTTTTACGGACGACAACTTCTCTTAAGTTACAGATTTTCGCGCCCTATACTGGTGGCTAGCCATCTTGGTGACCTGTCCTTACGCACGTAAACTATCGCTTGAAGATAGCGTAGCATCCGAAACCGGCCAGTCGTGTGAAATAAACAAGAATTACAGCCTGTGGCTGAAATGCTGTTGTTTCAGAAATTTTGTGTGGCTGTGGTACCTGACTGTTAAGAAAAGCAGCTTTCTATGGAGCCCATTAGTACCTTCATCAATGGCGGCAGCCACCACTGTATGTTGTCAAGTGCAATTCGAGATAACTGAAGTGTGTCTGAACGGTATTTGTGGTATATCAAAGAGACAAGTCAGTCTGCACATTTCAGTCATAATCTTTATCTCGCAGTGAGTTTTCTAATCACATCTTAATTGTACCGTTTCACGCCCCTACGCTTTCGTCGAGTTTTATCGAATTCGACACTTAACCCAGTAATCTTTATGTTTGTGGTTTCCCTTGGATTTGCAGACACCATCTTACTTCAGTAATCCAGCGGCGACCTCAGATGCAATGAAATGACCATCCCCGTGGCTAGCTGCATGAGTTCCGTAATCATCGTTCATGCGAAACACAACACGCTCTCTTATCGCATGATGCCTCTGGAGGAGTATCATGGATACACGCAACTCAGTAGATTCAGTTTTATAAACTTTCCACACGATACCAGTCGACACTATTAAAAGAATATGCTTGTATGTAATGTGTAAACACATCTGCGACTGATTTGATAAAATCTTTGAGAAGCAAATCGCAGAAAGTTGTTATCGATGGAGAACTGTTGTCAGACAGAAGAAATAGCGTTCCAAGGGAGGTGTAATAGTGCCATTGCTGGTAATGTTATCTACATATCTATTACTAATAATAAAACTGTAAAATCGCCGTGTCTGTCTGAAAACAGTATCTCCAAAACTACGAGGGTTGCCCAGAAAGTAATGGACCGCATTTTTTTCTTCAATAGTTCTTTATTAAACATAATGAGAATTACACATACGAAAGAATAGTGTTTTATCTACACATCATATTTTTCCACGTAATCTTCATCCCGTTCTATGGCCTTCCTCCAGTGCGATACAAGGGCGTGTATATCCCTTGTCCTGGTGGCGGAGCCAGTGCTGCATTGCGTGAATCGCTTCCTCATCGCCTTCAAAATGTCTTCCACAAATGGTGTCCTTTAAAGACCCAAACAACTGGAAGTTCGAGGGGGCTAGGTCAGGTGTGACAGCCGTGGAGGGTCTCCCCGACCGCTGCAAATCGTGGAGCCCCGTCGAACCGCCTTCTGATGACCTCATCCTCCGTGCCCAGTGATTAACTGTACTTTTGTCGACAGCAGATGCTCCATAGACTTTGCACAAGCGTTTGTGAATATTTACCACAGTTTCTTTCTCTGCAGTGAGAAATTCAATGACGGCACGTTGCTTGTAACGTACATCACTTACAGACGCAATTTTGAAACTGTCCTGCAGCTACTGTATCTGTCGGAAGTGGCGGAAACGTGGCGCACTCACTCAGTAGACTTCAAATCATACATACGTAACGTTTTGCATTCGTAGCATTGTTATCGGCACAGAAAAAAAAAGTGGTGCATTAGTTTTTGAGTAACCCTCGTACTTCACGCAATTACATGGGGTTTCCACAGGTAACGTGACAGTAACTTGGGGCAAGGTACAGGCGTTACTTCATCAAAATCGATTCGCGAAAAACTACCATAATTTAATGTTTTATCTAAAATCGTCGTGTCTGTCTGTTTGAACACTCTAATCTCTAACCCGTGGTCTATGGGTAGCGTCTTTGATTCGTAATCAAAACGTCTTCGGCCCCGGATTCGAATCCCGCCGCTGCTTAAATTCTGATTAATAATCGACATTGGCGGCCGAAGACTTCTGGCATAAGAAGTCACCCCTCATTCTGGCAACGGGCTTGTCATAGAGGGCGGAGGAGCCAACGGAGGTTTAGGATACTCTCTTGTGCTAGGGTTGGTAAACTGCTCCTAAAGACGGAAAAATAAGCAATGATCAATGGCATGAGGATGCAGAAGGCAAAGGAAACCACTGCATTAAAGACAGGTAACGTGTATCCACAGGACATGTAGCCTGTAATTGAAGAAGTGTCATGATGATTTCTCCATTGATAAAAGATTCCGGAATATTCCCCCATTCGGATCTCCGGGAGGAGATTGCCAAAGGGGAGGTTACAATGAGAAAAAGATTGAATAACCAATGGAAGGATAATATGCCACGAGTCTGGGGTGGAATGTCAGAAGCTTGAACGTGGTAGGGAAACTAGAAAATCTGAAAAGGGAAATGCAAAGGCTCAGTCTAGGTATAGTAGGGTTCTGTGAAGTGGAAAGAAGACAAGGATTTCTGGTCAGATGAATATAGGGTAATATCAACAGCAGCTGAAAATGGTATAACGGGACTAGGATTCGTTATGAATAGGAAGGTAGGGTAGAGGGTGTGTCACTGTGAACAATTCAGTGATAGGGTTGTTCTTATCAGAATCGACAGCAAACCAACACCGAGAACGATAGTTCAGGTATACATGCCGACGTCGCAATCGGAAGATGAAGAGATAGAGAAAGTGTATGAGGATATTGAAAGGGTAATACAGTATGTAAAGGGATATGAAAATCTAATAGTCGTGGGAAACTGAAGCGCAGTTGTATGGGAAGCAGTAGAAGAAAGGGTCACAGGAGAATATAGACTTGGGACAAGGAATGAGAGAGGAGAAAGACTAATTGAGTTCTGTAACAAGTTTCAGCTAGTAATAGTGAATACTCTGTTCAAGAACCACAAGCTGAGGAGGTATACTTGGAAAAGGCCGGGTGATACGGGAAGATTTCAATTAGATTACATCATGGTCAGACAGAGATTCCGAAATCAGATACTGGATTTAAGGCTCACCCAGGAGCAGATATAGGCTCAGATCACGATGTAGTAGCGATGAAGAGTAGGCTGAAGTTTAATACATTAGTCACGAAGAATCAATACGCAAACAAGTGGGATACAGAAGTACTAAGGAGTGACAAGATACGCCTGAAGTTCTCTAACACTGTACATACAGCAATAAGGAATAGTTTAGTAGCCAGTACAGTTGAAGAGGAATGGACATCTCTAAAAAGGACCATCACAGAAGTTCGGAAGGAATACATAGGTACAAAGAAGGAAACTGCAAAGAAACTATGGGTAACAGAAGAAATACTTCAATTGATCGATGAAAGGAGGAAGTACAGAAATGTTCCGGGAAACTCAGTAATAGACAAATAAAAGTCACTGTAGGACGAAATAAATAGGAAGTGCATGGAAGCTAAGACGAAATGACCGCAGAAAAAATCTGAAGACTTCGAAAAAGAAATGATTGTCGGAAAGTCAAAACAACGTTTGGTGACATTAAAAGCAAGGGTGATAACATTAAGAGAACAACGGGAATTCCTCTGTTGAATGCAGAGGAAAGAGCGGATAGGTGGAAAGAAAACATTGAAATCCTCTCTGAGGGGGAAGATTTGTTTGACGTAATAGAAGAAGAAACAGGAGTCGATTTAGAAGATATAGGCGATTCAGTATTAGAATGTCCGCCTCTGGTAGCTGAGTGGTCAGCGCGACGGAATGTCATGCCTAACGGCCCGGGTTCGATTCGCGGCTGGGTCGGAGATTTTTTCAGCTCAGGGACTGGGTGTTGTGTTGCCCTTATGATCATCATTTCATCCCCATCGACACGCAAGTCGCTGCAGTGGCGTCAACTCGAAAGACTTGCACCAGGCGACGGGTCTACCCGACGGGAGGTCCTAGCCACACGGCATTTCCATTTCCAGTATTAGAATCAGAATTTAAAAGAGCTTTTAGGGACTTAAGATCAAATATGGCAGAAGGGGTTGATAATATTCCATTAGAATTTATGAAATCATTGGGAGAAGTGGCAACAAAACGATTATTCACATTGGTGTGTAGAATATATGAGTCTGGCGACATACCATGTGACTTTCGGAAAAACATTATGCGCACAATTCCGAAGACGGAAAGACCTGATAAGTGCGAGAATTAGCGCACAACCAGCTTAACAGCTCATGCATCCAAGGTGCTTACAAGAATAATATACAGAGGAATAGGAAAGAAAATTGAGGATGCGCTAGATGACTATCAGTTTGGCTTTAGGAAAGGTAGACTAAAGAAAAATGAAGACACGTTCAAAGGATTTGTCGACCTGGAAAAAGTATTCGACACTGTAAAATGTTGCAAGATGTTCGAAGTTCTGAGAAAAGTAGGGTAAGCTATAGTGAGAGACGAGTGATATACAATATGTACAACACCCAAGAGGGAATAATAAAGCCGCGCGGGATTGGCCGAGCGGTCTAGGGCGCTGCAGTCATGGACTCTGCAGCTGGTCCCGGCGGAAGTTCGAGTCCCGGAAGGGCATGGGTGTGTGTGTTTGTCCTTAGGGTAATTTAGGTTAAGTAGTGTGTAAGCTTAGGGACTGATGACCTTAGCAGTTAAGACCCATAAGATTTCACACACATTTGGAATAATAAAGAGTGGACGACCAAGAACGAAGTGCTCGTATTAAAAAGGGTGTAAGACAAGGATGTAGCCTTTCGCCCCTACTGTTCGATCTGTACATAGAGGAAGCAATGATGGAAATAAAAGAAAAGTCAAGGAGTGGAATTAAAATTCGAGGTGAAAGGATATCAATGATACGATTCGCTGATGGCATTGCTATCCTGAGTGAAAGTGAAGAAGAATTACATGATCTGCTGAACGGAATGAACAGTCTAATGAGTATAGAGTATGGACTGAGAGTAAATCGAAGAAAGACGGAGGTAAGGGGAAGTAGTAGAAATGAGAACATCAGGGTTGATGGTCACGAAGAAGATGAAGTTAAGGAATTCTGCTACCGCCGGCCGGTGTGGCCGTGCGGTTAAAGGCGCTTCAGTCTGGAACCGCGTGACCGCTACGGTCGCAGGTTCGAATCCTGCCTCGGGCATGGATGTGTGTGATGTCCTTAGGTTAGTTAGGTTTAATTAGTTCTAAGTTCTAGGCGACTGATGACCTCAGCAGTTGAGTCGCATAGTGCTCAGAGCCATTTGAACCATTTTTTTGAATTCTGCTACCTAGGCAGGAAAATAACCAATTACGGACGGAGAAAGGAGGACATCAAAAGCAGACTAGCAATGTCAAAAAGGGCATTTCTGATCAAGAGAGGTCCACTAATATCAAATATCGGCATTAATTTGAGGAGGAAATTTCTGATAACGTACGTGTGGAGTACAGCACTGCATGGTAGTGAAACATGGACTGTGGGAAAACCGGAACAGAAGAGAATCGAAGCATTTGAGATGTGGTGCTACAGACGAATGTTCAAAATTATGTGGACTGATAAGGTAAGGAATGAGGAGGTTGTGCGCAGAATCGGAGAGGAAAGGAATGTGTGGAAAACACTGATAAAGAGAAGGGACAGGATGAGAGAACATCTGTTAAGACATGAGGGAATGGCTTCCATGGTACTATAGTTCAATTCTTTTATCTTGGCGGCTCGCGCATGCCCGCCCAGACGCGGGAGATTGCTGCGTTGCCAGTTGAACACGACGCACGCGCCAATAGAAGCAGCGCCATAGTATAGCATAGTTCACAAGCTTACGTCTAGAGGGGAGCGCGCAGTTCATGAAGTAAAGCCACCACGGCCGCATTAACCCTTTCGCTGCTACAAGAAAGACGTGCTCTCTGCATTCCGCGCTGTGCGCGATTTTGTCACTGCACTGCTCGCCTGTGCAGACACATCGTGTTCCGACTGCTTTGACACTCTTATCAATCGATTCCACAAAAACTATTTGGCCCAAAAATTAAATTTTTACACATCTTCTTGACTGACACCTTCCCCCCATAAATGACTTAATTTTGTTTCGATGTTCAGCGCAGTTATTATGCAGCATTAAATATAGTAAACCATTGCGCGAAATTTTGAAGAGTTTGCAGAGGTAAAAGTCCATAGAGTATACTTTCAGTATGGTCGATTTTAGTTGCCACAATGTTGAGAATGAAATGTGGACAAGATAAGTAAATTTCATATAAAATTTACTGTATAACAATAGCTCATTTAAGTACGACATAGGTGTCGTATTATGTAATGTTGAGAAATATTCCGTCTTTCGCGACTGTAACAAAAGTTTTATTTACACTGAGCACGTTTGGCTTTATTTTAAAGCACTTCAATCAATCAAAAGGAAGTAGACAAAATACATTAAACAAAACTGTGGACTTACAAAAACATTAGGACTTGAATATACCGTCTATCAGTGAAGTGCTCTGAGCTATGTTAAATATTTTTGCGTGTGGCACACACAAACATCATTTATTTGCTAAAACACTGATCTGCCAACACAAACGTTGAATATTGTGTTACCGCAGAACAAAACTACGAAAGATGACTTGGCAATTGAGGAGACAAAATACTGTCCTGTGAAGATGCTTCAAAAGAGAGAAACGCGTCTGGTCTAAATAAGCCCCTTATTACAGTTGCAGAAGAGGAATATATTTCAGTACCATTGGTAAAACTGGGACTGTGGAACAAAAACAAGAAAGAGAACATGAGTACCATTGTGTACGTGCCATACCTTTCCTTGATTGAAGTGCTTTAAAATAAAGCCAAACGCGTCCGGTGTAAATAATACTGTTATTACAGTCGCGAAAGACGGAATATTTCCAGTCGCGAAAGACGGAATATTTCTCAATATTACATACAACACCTATGTTGTACTTAAATTAAATGAGATATTGTTATACAGTAAATTTTATATGAAATTTAGGTATCTTGTCCACATTTCATTCTCAACATTGTGGCAACTAAAATCGACCATACGGAAAGTATACGCTATGGACTTCTACCTCTGTAAACTCTTCAAAATTTCGTGCAATGGTTTACTACATTTAATGCTGCATAATAACTGCGTTGAACATCGAAACAAAATTAAGTCATTTATGGGGGGAAGGTATCAGTCAAGAAGACGTGTAAAAATCAAATTTTTGGGCCGAATAGTTTTTGTGAAATCGAATGATAAGTGTGTCAAAGCAGTGGGAACACCATGTGTCTGCACAGGCGAGCAGTGCAATGATGACAAAATCGCGCACAGCGCGGAATGCGGCGAGCACGTGTCTGCAGCAGCGAAAGGGTTAATGAAAAGACAAAGCACTAGAAATTTCAAAAAATTGCATTCAAACGAATATAATTCATGAAGTAAGGCACTTCGATATTGTTTTTAAATAATGAAAATATTAAGCACCACACAAGGTTTGAACTCATAACCTTTCGCGTAGCAGCCCAACTCCTTATCCGTTACGCTAACGCACCTCGTCCGACTACATAACGACATGAGGACTATAACACATCACGCAAAATACTGATAAACACTGTTGGTATGACTATGAATTACTCACACTTCGTCGAAGTACAATAGGAAATAAACAATTACCGCTGTTCTTTATTGCGAAAAACTGGTTCGTGAGAGTGATACAAACACCTTTCCTTGCCATCCCCTGAATTAGGAGTCTTATTGCTTGTTTGGTTTAATTAATTAATAGAATATGAAGCAATTGGTATAAAGAATGCTTTTTCCAAACTTTCTATAAAAGAAAGTCTGCTATCAAGACATTGCTTTTGTTCTATTACTTAATTTATGACTGAACGTTTCTAAAACTGAAGACACTCGTCCATGCTCTGCACTGCAGTCGAGATGTGGCAACGTCGTTCCCTGTTCATTGGCTGACTGCGTTTTGTGACGTCAGATGCGCAGAACGAATCTAAACTCGGCCGCCAACATAAATGACGCGCACTTTAGAGGGAGCTGTAGAGGGCTAAAACTGTGGAGGTAGACAGAGATTGGAATACATCCAGCAAATAATTGAGGACGTAGGTTGCAAGTGCTACTCTGAGACGAAGAGGTTAGCAGAGGAGAGGAATTCGTGGCTAGCCGCGTCAAACCATTCAGAAGACTGAGGGGAAAAAAAACCTCCAAAACTACATCTGCTGTAGGTGACTGTGGTGAACCACGGCTGCGGAGATGTGTACAGGGGAACAGACGTGCAACTGTTGAGCAACTGACCGCCCAGACGAACCAAGGGGCTACTAACAGTATCTTCTTAACTAACGCTCAGCGAACGTTATGGCTTATGGGCTTCCGCAGCATAGTTCATGCACCCATGCTGACTGCTGTTCATTGGTGACGAAGGATGGAATTTTCACGCCAATATCACACTACCGAGCTAAGTGGCACAGAGGTTAGTACACTAGACAGGCATTCGGAAGAACGATTGTTCAAACCCGCATCCGGCCATTCTGATTCAAGTTTTCCCTGATTTCCCTAAATCGCTTCAGGCAAATGCCGGGATGGTTCCTTTGGAAGAGCACCTCCGACTTTCTTCCCCATCCTTCCGTAATCCGATGGGAATGGGCAATATCAGAACTTGGCGTCCACTGAGTGGCGACAGGTGACCTTTCCAGGTGGATCACATTTTACAGCGTGTAACGTCTGAAGGAAAACACACTACATCAATCGTCTGATGGATCCAAGCCGGAGGAGGGAGCATTATGGTTTGGGGATCTTCTCGCGGCATTCCCTGGGTGGTCTCGTCATTCTGGAAGGCACAAAGAATCAACACAAGTATGCATCTATCCATGGGGACCATGTCTAACCCTGCATGTGGTTAGTTTTTCCTCGTCACGATGGCATCTACCAGAAGGACAATGCAACGTGTCTCACAGCTCGCAATATACGTGCGTGCGGTGTTCGAAGAACACCAGGATGAGATTACCGTACTCCCTGGCCACCAAACTCCCTGGACTAAAACCCAGTCGAGAATGTGTGGGGCCACTTCGATCGGGCTGTTCGCACCATGGACATTCAACCGAGAAACCTAGCGCATCTGACCACGGCACTGCAATCGGCGTGACTTCACAGAACCTTCTAGAACCTCACTGACTATCTTTCTGCATGTCTCGGAGCGGGCCGCACTGCTAAAGGTTAGCTAGGACTTTGACAGATGGTCACATCACTGCGACAGGACAGTGTATTAGCCGGTGTCTCAGACTTTTCACACGCATATACATCATAGCATGTTACCGATAGATGTTGTACTAATATTAAATGAGCTGTGCACTAAAATCAACCTTCCATATGACTCATCGCAAAATGCTGTTAATATAGAGATAAGTTGTCCACTTTCGTAACCTAAGATATGTGGTTGCGTCTGAATATGAGACTGAGTCATTGCTGGATTCAGTCAGATTATACTATCTTGGAATAGCAAACTTTGGTTATGTGAAGTGGAATCATCGTACAGATGAATCAGCCAGCATGCTTTCATTATTTGGCAGAATAACGGAAAACTAAATTTTGTGTGTGGAAATACAAAACAGTTTTGCAATTTACAGTGAAATGTGGTAATGTACATGGGTCTCGGTTTGATTAACGGAAAGGAAAGGAGGGCTGCAGCACTGTTAGGAGGCCGGCCGAAGTGGCCGTGCGGTTCTAGGCGCTGCAGTCTGGAACCGCGCGACCGCTACGGTCGTAGGTTCGAATCCTGCCTCGGGCATGGATGTGTGTGATGTCCTTAGGTTGGTTAGGTTTAACTAGTTCTAAGTTCTAGGGGACTAATGACCTCAGAAGTTGAGTCCCATAGTGCTCAGAGCCATTTGAACCACTGTTAGGATTGCTTATACCCTTGGAGGATGCAGCAGAAACGCCGCAAAATATATGACGATAGACACTTAAAAGAGAGGCGCCGATTATCTCGCAGAAACTTGGTTGGGCTATTCCAAGATTAGGGTAGAACCTCGATATATTTTTATCTTCCTACTTAAAGTTGTTATGGAACCTTGAATATAAAAGTAAAGTAATAGTAAGAACAAACATGCAATAATTCAAAGAGCTGTTCCTGAATGGATCAGCAGAAAAAAACTAAATTTGCGGTACTTAAGTTCTGTCTCACACACTTTATAGTTATTCGCAGAACATGCAGGGTGTTCCAAAATAGGGAACTAGCGCCGTAGGTGAACATTTCGTTTCCATTGATAAAAATTACACGTTCCTTGTAGCAATGATAAAAAATGTTTGAAATGATGTCCGTCAGCCAGAATGCATGCATTTCAGCGCCGCATAAAATTATCCCGCAATGTCTCAAATTTTTATGTTGCCCGTTACACAGTGTGATAGGCAGAAAAGACCTTGCCAGAATGAGATTTTCACTCTGCAGCGGAGTGTGCGCTGATATGAAACTTCCTGGCAGATTAAACCTGTGTGCCGGACCGAGGTTCCTCGGGACCTCTGCCTTTCACGGGCAAGTGCTCTACCAACTGAGTTACCCAAGCACGACTCACGCCCCGTGAGTCGTGCTTGGGTAACTCAGTTGGTAGAGCACTTGCCCGTGAAAGGCAGAGGTCCCGAGTTCGAGTCTCGGTCCGGCACACAGTTTTAATCTGCCAGGAAATTTCAGAAAAGATCTTGTTAATCAGTTTCTTATCAGTTTCTATTTCGCCGTCATACAGTAACAATTTATGTGATCGTAAAGAGAAAACACTGCAGGAGTGAGATCCGGCGAATGCTCTCACCATGCGACACGATCATTTTGTCTAATCCGACGATGAGCGCATCAGTGGTGAAGGTGGTCACGAACATTAATTTTGAAGTGGTGTGGTGCTTAAATCACGTTCTCTCTGTCCAAATATTTTGGCCAATATCTCGGACTAACACTAGCTAATGCGCACCAAAAAAACCAGAGCTACAAGTTTTCTTGCAACTCTTGTACTCTGTCCACAAGCAGATGCAGTTTACCATGGATGAAAAGGGGCCTGCAAGTTCGACACGCCTTCGGACAGAAGACGACACCACAACAAACACCTGAAGGGAATAAACCCACAACGACAAAAAAGTGGCAGGATTTTGGGGCGACGAAAGATCAAGTGAACGTTTCGCCCGCCGGTCAGTACTAAATCTCTTGCAGGTTCAGTAAAGTATGAAACCTGGCGTCTACCAGATAACGCGTGGGTGCTGAAAGGCGTACTTCGAACAGACCATTCTCAACGTTGAAAGAAAGAGCACCGAACTAAGACGGCACACCGATCTCCAACAGCCAACGAAATCAGCAACTGCTGCAAACTGCATAATCCGTAAAGTGAGGCATGAAGCCACAAAAATTTTGAAAACTATGTCCTTCTTTTGTGACTGTCTTAATAAAGAGACCATCGAAATTGGTCTACAAAGAACATAATCCACAAGAATAATGGATTTAAATTGATTGAAGTGCAGAACGCACGGTCTACATCTACATCAATATCTACATACTCTGGAAATCACACTTAAGTGTCTGGCAAAGGCTTCATCGAACTTGGAAGAGAAAGTTGGTTACTGAAATTTTGTGAGAAGATTCCGCCGCAACGAAAAACGCTTTTGTTTTAATAATGTCCTCCCAGAATCCTGTATCATGTCAGTGACACTCTCTCCCCTATTTCGCGATAATACAAAACGGAATTGGTAGCGGGGGAGCGGGCGAGGGAGAGAGAAAAAATTTATATGACTCAGGACCTCAGTCAGCAGCAGTTATCTGATGATGATGGCACGCTACGCCGTCGAAATTTCGTTCTATAACGGGCAAATCAACCGGCTGTATGTCTGAGAGACTTTCAAGAAAGGTCACGTTAGGTGACCTTTTAAAATTCCAGTCCACAAGCTGACAGAGAATCGTTGCTCGTGAACTGAGATGAGCGTGACTTAGTCATTTTCATGACTTTTTTTTACAAAATAAGCGTCGATTAAACTGGCTGCACTTCTTTACATTAATGATTCAGCATCCAATAACAGAAATTCCACAAAGAATGCCTATAACGCTGTCACCCAGCTGATAGGTATGACGTGTTTCCAAGAGTTTTATCCGATGTCGCAAGACCATAGGATCTACATCAGGGCCGTCCAGTCATGTGCGGAGTTACTGCAACATGTGCAACTTCCTGATCACAGTGTGCACACTTACTAGACATGTAAACAGGCATACAGAACCGTCACCGCTCATTTAGTGTATGTTTCTAAGCACAGATGTCGCAGCTTCACTTTATCCACTAACTAGTATACACTGTACTCTGAGAACACTCGTGTTCTTTTCACTGTGTGCAATGCAGTCATGCAATGCAATGCAGTCAAAGTTATCGTGTTATTCCATCGCCCTATCAACAAACGCCGCGGTTCTACAACAAAACATAAAAACAGATGGTGCATAAATACGCCGGATTGCCTTTACGCCCACGGTAGGCACCTAAATATCCTTCAAGGCAAGGGTATCGACCATCTCTCTTAATAATTAAAGGATAATTTTGAAGCACATAAGTATATCGTGAACAAACGATTCGATATCAGATTTTTCAGTTAACAGTGTGCAGGGTGAGGAACACTTACTGAATAATAATTTTAAATTAGAAAAGAAAGAAATCTGAAACATGATTGTCATTGGTGATGTGAAACGATAAAGTTTACATCGGGTACAAGAGCACGGTACTTTGTTAAACGCAAGCAGCCGCAAAGATTTTCGTCATTTATACGAGATCGATACCTTGATTTATTCATTTTGCATTATGGAGAAAAATCTTTCGCACACATAAGTAGATCCGAATATGGGCTTAACTCTCGCAGCTTCGTGATGCAGGCATGGAAGTTCTTGCTGCGGAAAGTTTTTGTAGAATTCGTTGTGCTTCGTACTGCAAAGAACTTGTCTCTCAGCCGTGTATTGCACTGCAGATCGATCAGGCCTATCTGTGGAGGATTCGGACCATGTTCAACTGATACTGGAAACGGCCCTGCACAGCAACGAATGGTGGGAGACACACTCGCAACATTTACAAATCGTGCTCGAAATTGCTCCTTAATTTTTGCAATTATTGACACATCTTTTTGAAATCTAGCACTTAAGTGGACAAATAAAGAGTAGGGAAATGTGCAGTGTTTTCAAACAATAGTTGGGTCTTCCAAAGAGCAAGCTTGGTTTAAAAATCATTTACTTTTTCCAACTTGTCAAAAATAAATTATTTTCAACTTGCAAACTATCGCTTAGGCTGGTCACGTGAGACGTAATGTGCACGAGAAATCCAAGGTCTGATATCCAGCAACAGTCTTCCAATTTCGGTTCACTCTTTCCATTCTCATGTAGGAAATGTACTACGACTAAATGTAAATCAAAAAATCTTTTCAGCATTTTACCTCGACTGAGCCAGCGTACTTCGGTATAAAAGGTACAATATGTGATCAGAAGTAACCGGACACCCCCAAAACCATACGTTTCTCATATTAGGTGCATGGTGCTGCTACTTTCTGCCACGTACTCCATATCAGCGACCTCAGTAGTTATTAGACATCGTGATTGAGCAGAATGGGGCGCTTCGCGGAACTCACGGACATCGAACATGGTCAGGTGATTGGGTGTCACTTGTGTCATACGTCTGTACGCGGGATTTCCACACTCCTAAACATCGCTAGGTCCACTGTTTCCGATCTGAAAGTGAAGTGGAAACGTGAAGGGATACGTTCATCACAAAAATGTACATTCCGACCTCGTCTGTTTTCTGACAGAGACCGCCGAGAGTTGAATAGGGTCGTAATGTGTTAGGCAGACATCCATCCAGACCATCACACAGGAATTCCAAACTGCATCAGGATCCACTGCAAGTACTACGACAGTTAGGCGGCAGGTGAGAAAACTTGGATTTCATGGTCGAACGGCTGCTCATAAGCCACACATCACGCCGGTAAATGCCAAACGACGTCTCACTTGGTGTAAGGAGCGTAAACATTCGACGATTGAACGGTGGAAAAACGTTGAGTGGAGTGATGAATGTGGTACATGTTCACATACGTGTGTGAAGTCCTACGTGATCAAAATGCTGAGGTCATCGATCCCTTGACTTACAAACTACTTAAACGAACTTAACCTAACTTATGCTAAGAACAACACACGCACACCCATGTCTGAGGAAGGACTCGAACCTCCGGTGGGAGAGGCCGCGCAATCCGTGACAGGGCGCTCTAAACAGCGCGGCCACTCACAAGGTGGCGATCCGATGGCAGGGTGTGGGTATGGCGAATGCCCCATGATCGTCATCTGCCAGCCTTGGTGTTGTGGTGTGGACGTGTTTTTCATGGAGGGGGCCTGCACCCCTTGTTGTTTTGCGAGGCACTATCCCAGCACAGGCCTACATTGATGTTTTAAGCACTTGTTGCTTCCCACTGTTGAAGAGCAATTAGGGAATGGCAATTGCATTTTTCAACACGATCGAGCATCTGTTCATAATGCACGGCCTGTGGCGGAGTGGTTGCACGTCGATAACATCTCTGTAATGGACTGGCCTGCACAGAGTCCTGACCTGTATCCTATAGAACGCCTTTGAGATGTTTTGGAATGCCGACTTCGTGCCAAGCCTCACCGACCGACATCGGTGCCTCTCCTCAATGCAGCACTCCGTGAAGAATGAGCTACCATTCCCCAAGAAACCTTCCAGCACCTGATTGCACGTATGCCTGCGAGAGTGGAAGCTGTGATTAAGGCTAAGGGTGGGCCAACACCATATTGAATTCCAGCATTACCGATGGAGGGCGCCACGAACTTGTAAGTCATTTTGAGCCAGGCGTTCGGATACTTTTGATCACATAGTGTATGTCGGCGTACTCTTCTCCTAATTCCTCCAAGAACAGCCGAAACTGGCCATGGATAAGCTGTTTTCAGATACTTCAGAATATGCAGAACAATGTCCATAATTTTTCTAACGTTAGTGATTTTGCTCAAAGCGCCTCTCGATGTGGAATGCAGTGAAATCCATACAACGTCTCTTCTGTGCCGCCCTAGATCATTGCGCATCGGCGCTGTGAGTCCTCTGATGGCCCCGCATTGTCTGTGCTCCATCCGTGGCTACTGAGATTAACTAATTCCAGTGTTTACCGACACCATCAATGTCTTGCTCGACAGCTTTGAGTAAGTCTACACCTGTCATAGTCCCTTTCGGAGGCACTAAATCCAAGACGTCCTCTGGTACATGCAGAGCGTTTTCGATACCTCGTGGAGTATATCACTACCTGAGCTGTATCTGTAAGATACAGTCCTTAGTCTCATTTACCAACTGTCTGTGCACATCGCCGACCATAACACTTATACGTCGTGTCAGTATTTGGAAATACCGATTTCTTGAAACGTGCTAACGTACGTGGGACACAAAAGTTGTACATCATCAGTGAAATAGTCTTGTACAAAACCCCCTTCGAAAACGATTTCCCGGGTCTTGCTGATCTTAATGCAGTTTTGAAATTTGCTCGCAGTGCAGGTGTACTGTGATTGTCATTCTGGAAAATTGAGAACAGTATGTTGTACATTAAAATAGATGCAAATGTAACGCAAGAAACGTGCCGACGTTGGCAAGTTGAAGAGGTAGCAATTATTATGACTTGAATTATAAACCCGTTGATGTGCCTCATCCATTTTCTTAAGCGCACTTAATTTGGCTTGCCGTTCTTCACCGTTCAGTACACGAAACTCATCTGTATGAAATGAGCTGTAGTGTCTTTCAGTCGTGAACTTGTACTGGCCGCTATTGTTCGGTGGCACAACAAACACTGAGAGTTTTCACCTACTGCTGTGTTGAAGTTCCCAGTCGTGTTAGCGACTGAGACACAGCTGATGATGATGTTGTCGTTTGGTTTGTGGGGCGGTGAATAGTGCGGTCATCAGCGCCCGTGCAAAGTCCCAATTTTTTCATAGTCCAAGTTTTTTTACACAGTCCAACCTAGCCGCTGTCATGGATAATAATAATGATGATGATGATATGATGAGGAAAACACAAACATCCAATCCCCGGGCAGAGAAAATCCATCACCCGGCCGGGAATCGAACCCCGGACCCCGTAATCCAGAGGCAGCAACGCTAGCCACTAGACCACGAGCACTGAAACGGAGATCTCCCGTGGGTTGTCTTTTTGCCACATTCGCCAATTCTCTGTACATCCCTCGGAAGGCTACAGTCGCCAGAGGGAAGCTAGGCTGGGTGTGCTTCGGTCCTCCTTGTACCGCGTAAATAAGGAAGCGGAACTGTCGCCGCTCATTTGGTGTACGTGTCTAGTCACAGATGTCGCTGTTCCGCTTTTCCCGCTGGCGGGCGCACCTATGGCGCACTTCCGCACTTCTTCACAGTCTGCAACATTTGGCCGGCCGTGATTTACATGAATGAAGTTATAAACTTGGACTGCAAAGTTTTTATTTTCAAATGAACCATCCGATTTTACATAGATACATCTTTAACAACATGCACATGCCACGTAGGAGTACTTTTACAATTACATTTAGGATCGAAGTTTGTATTTACCTTTCACAACTGTAAAATGTGACCCCCCCCTCCCCCGCGACGCACGAGATAAATCCGGATGATTGTGAAATTCATCTCATATTTTTACGATCTGGAGCTACTGGGTCGTCGCATTCACCCAAGGTTTTTGGAAGGAGACCCTCAACATTCCCGCCCCCACCTCCATCCCAAAAAATAAATAAATCCCACCCCCATCCCACAAAAATAAATAAATCGCATACTCTCAGATCAGGCGACCAGTGGTGCAGTGCGACATCTGTACGCTCCACACAGTTGATCCAACTTTGAGGCGAGCGTATGGAGCCGTAGTTTCGACGAAAATCACGCTGCATAGTTGTTAGTGAATTTCAGAGGTTCGAAAGGAGAACTCAGAATGCCTACTGTTCCTGTGTTATCGCTGCCTCTCTATCTCGACTCACATTGGCTAATGAACGAGTGAGCAACCCAGCTGTACTAACGAATCCCCTACCGGCAACACCTGAGCCTGCTGATTTCAACAGGCGCCGTGGTAAATTTTAGTTTCGATACGTAAATTAAAATCGATTCAACGTTACATGTAGAAGATGAAGACTTGTGACATCAGATCAGTCTTTTTAAAACACGTTGTGTTTTCAATAACATGGACATTATGGTTCTTTGGGCGTTTGTCAGCTATGGACAGCTAGTGTGCCAGATCATTATGACCACTGACCACTGCGAGACTGAATGCCTCTTGTGGCTGTGACTATTGGGAAATCATTATACCAACGATACAGACCGCAAAATAACCAAACTAAAAGATATCATAATAACTTTCATGTCGGGTAGCAGTATTTCTGTTTTGCCTACTGGAGTACTAGGGATGTCACCCCGAGACGAAATTAATTTGATAACATCACCAAGTGTATTACGTATTTTACTGTCAGGTAATGCAAAATAAAAGTTTTTATTGCAATTACCGACCGTTCTACTGTTGATATTTACTGTTCTACAATACGGTAGTTACGTATATATCTGCTTCATATATGCATGTTCCTTACAGTGAATGCACTGAATGTAGTTTACTTAGGGTCGGCTTTTTCTTTCACACACAACACAATTATTATATTCAGCAGTCGATTTTGCTTTCCCCGTCGTTTTTGAGTTCATGGACTTTTTCTTCTCGTGTCAGCCCTTTTCTGTTGCTTTACTTTCAAACTTTGTAGCGTTTTGTGGTCTGTCAACACCACTGAGTTTTCTTCCTCCTTTTCTCTGGCGTTCCCAAAGTTCGTGTCGGTGCAATATTCCCAAACGAGGCAGAGATCCCTGCTTTGGCTGCATCACTTGTGTTAGATGCAATTTCTGCGCTTACGGATTCATTAGGACTCTTGGTTTCTGAGCTTCCAGGTCCACCAACAGCGTTGGTTCCATGAGAATATTTTTCCGTAATTGCTAGGCATCATCTACCTGTAAAAAGAAAGGTACTATGAGCTACCGTCTTGCCCCAAAGAAAATGTGGCGTTTTCCCAGGTATCGGGGTGAAATGCAAGTTGAAATATGTATTTCATTATAGCGGAAAAAGGTGTAGTAACTGGACACACACATAGTTCCACACAAAGGATACAATAGGTAAAAATCTATAGAAATCACCATTATTGACTTTAAATGTATCTGCGATTATTTTACAGCGTGAATTTTAATACATACCACAGTCTTTTAGCTCTCAGCGACGAAAAATAACCATTACAACAACACAGTGCAGACGGATAGGACAATATTACTCTGTGGGGGACGTTTACCTGAGTTTCCATAGGATCTGTGGAGGTAATGGAAGGCACTATGATAGCTGTGGACAACGTGCACATCATTGCAAACGAACTGCATCCCCTTATTCTTGATATCTTCCCCTACCCAATCCATAATCCATAATCGAGCTGCAGTTCTTTAAGGAGCATAATAGTGAACTCACGTTGTTGACTTGATCACAAAATTCGTCTGATTCTAGCTCATTTGGACGCATCTGCGACACGGTCGAGCTCCAGCTTCGCGCCCACAAACGACTCTGAAGTAGACGATATCCAGGCTATAACAAGTTTATTGAATACCCCCCTCCCACACGCACACACACAAAATGTCCAATGTTATGGAAATAAAGGTGAACAGTAAAGTAACAAAAATAATACAATAGGTACAAAATAACTGTGGATTACAATAAGGTCGGACTGCATCTAAACGCCGAAGGAAACTAAGTTCACAGAGAAGACGCTGGCGGAATGCTCCGTTCGGTACAGGAGGAGGAACAGATTAAAGTTTAACGTCCCGTCGACAACGAGGTCATTAGAGACGGAGCGTACGCTCGGATTAGGGAGGATGGAGAAGTAAAGTGGCAGTGCCCTTTCTAAGGAACCATCCCGGCATTTGCCTTAAGCGATTTAGAGAAATCGCGGATAATCTAAATCAGGATGCCCGGACGCGGGTTTGAGCCGTCACTACCCGAACGCGAGTCCAGTGTGCTAACCACTGTGCTATCCCGTTCGGTCGTTCGGAACTAGACAGTGCCTGGAGCCAAATCGGGTATGAGTACTTTCTGGACGCTACGTTCGGCGAAGATAACTGACTGGATGCAAAGTCCGTATCCTTTAAATCTGAGTCCTAGGGTGACGACTCGTCTTGTTTATGTCCACTAAGAAAGGACTTAAGGACTGAAGGTCGGAACGTCTAATTCAGAATAACTTCAATAATAATTGACACACTGTGCTTCTTCAGAAACTAACGTTCCTGAACATCAGCCGGTGTGTGCCCGGAAGAAGAATCGATAATGACTTCTGACAGTGGCGTTTGTCTCTTACGATGGACTTTGAGATCAGTGCTGTTTGATGGGTTGTGTACCTTGATCATGTCATGATATAATGGTGTTGCTAGGTGACACACAAAAAAATTGTGATGAAGGTGCGGTGATTATTATGACTGTGGACCCCTGTAGAACCGCAGGTAGCGACTAGAGGGCAGCAAGGTAAATCAAGGGAGCAGGAGAAAATTAGAGGACGGTGTGGGGGGCGCGTTGCGATTAGGGTTGGAAAGAGTGGTGTATCTCGGGACGGATTTTATCGTTGAGGAATGGAAGTTTGTTAAAATTCCGGTGGGAGAGAACGGATAAGGCATGGGGGTGCATGGAAGGCGGAATATGGATGTAGTGGCGCGGCAGGGTATTTGGATTGGTGAAGAGTGGTTGGGAAATTGGTACTCAGATGGGGTTTTGTGATTGATGAATTGGATCCGAAGGTGCTCTAGGAAAGCTGGTGCTGTCCTGTTCCCGGCTTATACAGGGCGTATCATAATTAAAGGCCTAAACCTTTACAGTTGAAAGTACACGATACTAGAAGCAAAAAAGGCTCAGTAAACATATGGCCGAAAATGCATACCTTAAAAGCTACGAGCAATTTTACATCTTAGATACTGTGAAACAAATCTCTTCTACGTAAGTTATTTGCTTTCCACATTTTGGGAAGTAGTAATATGGACCAAAATAAGAAAAAAATGTCTGGCAAACATGTGCTATAAAAAGCATACCTTAAAAGTTTCGAGCACTTAATCATTAGAAGAGTTGTGTTTCCAGGTGGCTAAGATGAAAACGTGCTCATAGCTCTTACGGAATGCATTTTAGAGCAAATGTTTACTGGACCTTTTTTTGTTGTTTTTGTCCGTTCTACCAGTTCCCAAAATATGCTCGTAGCTCTTAAGGTATGCATTTTCGACCCTATGTTTACTGAGATTTTTTTGCTTCTAGTATCGTGTAGTTTCAAGTGTGTGCATTACGCCTTTAAATATGATACACCCTGTCTAGCTGCCTGCGTCAGAATATTGTTGGAGCTATTTCCCTGTCACGTAGCGCAGGGACGCGAGTAGGTCCCTTGTTGGTGGCGCTCTGCAGGCACCTGCTTCGCCACCTGATGACGGGTGTTGACGGCGTCGTGATATCGAGGCGTGCAGAGGCAGTGCCGGCTACCAGCGTGATACAGCTGCCCGAAGGGTTGCCGATCTAGTAGACGAGAACCTCCGGCATGGCACACTGGTAAGTACACTACTGGCCATTAAAATTGCTACACCACGAAGATGACGTGTTACAGACGCGAAGTTTAACAGACACGATGAAGATGCTGTGATATGCAAATGATTAGCTTTTCAGATCATTCACACAAGGTTGGCGCCGGTGGCACTACCTACAACGTGCTGACATGAGGAAAGTTTCCAACCGATTTCTCATACTCAAACAGCAGTTGACCGGCATTGCCTTGTGAAACGTTGTTGTGATGCCTCGTGTAAGGAGGAGAAATGCGTACCATCACGTTTCCGACTCTGATAGAGGTCGGATTGTAGCCTATTGCGATTGCGGTTTATCGTATCGCGACATTGCTGTTCGCGTTGGTCGAGATCCAATGACTGTTAGCAGAATATGGAATCGGAGGGTTCAGGAGGGTAATACGGAACGCCGTGCTGGATCCCAACGGCCTCGTATCACTAACAGTCGGGATGACAGGCATCTTATCCGCATGGCTGTAACGGATCGTGCAGCCACGTCTCGATCCCTGAGTCAACAGATGGGGACGTTTGCAAGACAAGAACCATCTGCACGAACAGTTCGACGACGTTTGCAGCAGCACGGACTATCAGCTCGGAGACCATGGCTGCGGTTGCCCTTGACGCAGCATCACAGACAGGAGCGCCTGCGATAGTGTACTCAACGACGAACCTGTGTGCACGAATGGCAAAACATTTTTTCGGATGAATCCATGTTCTGTTTACAGCATCATGATG
Organism: Schistocerca americana; assembly: GCF_021461395.2. Classification (NCBI taxonomy): domain Eukaryota; kingdom Metazoa; phylum Arthropoda; class Insecta; order Orthoptera; family Acrididae; genus Schistocerca; species Schistocerca americana. Next base: position 377,972,652 of record NC_060120.1, on the reverse strand, counting down.
GTCGCATTCGTGTTTGGCGACATCGCGGTGAACGCACATTGGAAGCGTGTATTCGTCATTGCCATACTGGCGTATCACCCGACCTGATGGTGTGGGGTTGCCATTGATTACACGTTCGGTCACCTCTTGTTCGCTCTTACGGCACTTTGAACAGTGGACGTTACATTTCAGATGTGTTACGACCCGTGGCTCTACCCTTCATTCGATCCCTGCGACACCCTACTTTTCAGCAGGATAATGCACGACCGCCTTTCTGGATACAGGAAATGTTCGACTGCTGCCGTGGCCAGCACATTCTCCAGATCTCTCACCAATTGAAAACGTCTCGTCAATGGTGGCCGAGCAACTGGCTCGTCACAATACACCAGTCACTACTCTTGATGAACTGTGGTATCGTGTTGAAGCTACATGTGTAGCTGTACCTGCACACGCCATCCAAGCTCTGTTTGACTCAATACCCAGGCGTATCAAGGCCGTTATTACGGCCAGAGATGGTTGTTCTGGGTACTGATTTCTCAGTATCTATGCACCCAAATTGCGTGAAAATGTAATTACATGTCAGTGCTAGTATGATATATGTGTCCAGTGAATACCCGTTTATCGTCTGCATTTCTTCTAGGTGTAAGAATTTTAATGGCCAGTAGTGTAATTAACGGGAAATGCGTGACCTGTTACGTAGAAATCTGGTGCTAGATACCTCTGGAAATCTACCAAGGCTTTGTCGAAACCATGTATTGCGTTCCAAAGGTGGACCATCAAGACATTAAGCATATGGCCACATTGTTTTGGAACATCGATGTATTCCGAGGTGAAAATATGTCGGAACTGATCTGGAACGCAACACACAGGTCTCTCATTCGGGACAATCCGTGGTTCCTGTTTGTCGCTTAAGGCAAATGACAGAATGATTCTTGTGAAAAAGAACTTGAGCTCTGTTCTAGTGCAGACGAAACGAAAAACCGTAACCCTCCTTTTCGTTTCTAGCGCTACACGCACGGTGTTGCGCTTCTAGCCTACCGTAACCGCTATTCCCGTGACAACGGCACGCTGAGCTCTGCTCGCCAGCAGCGGCGAACAAGCTGCAGGGTGGGGGGCCTCGCCATTCAGCGGAGCGCGCTCGCTCTCGCGGCAGTGGCCCCCGTATTCTGCGCCCGCACACCGGTGGGACGGCGCGCCGCGGCGCGCGGGTCGCTTTCCTATTGTTAGCGCCGCCGCACTTCTGTTTGTCTACGAGTCATATCCTAGCGCACGAAAAATTACACCCACTGCTACAATGGCGCCGTACAAAAAGCGACAATGGCGGCGGCAAACATTTCTTTCCGGCGCGGCCACCGTTGTGGCGTGCTGCTTGCGGTGCCCGATTACGGCGAATTGTGTGTCACGTACAAGAGAGCGAATGTGGCAGTGAAAGCACTCGCGCGGAGAGTGCAGAGACAGCAGTAAAATGTCCGTATACGTGTGAAAATGTAGTAATTCTAGTGACACGGTTACGGTAACTCATTTTTAAAGGATTAAACTTCGGATTTTACCTCTCTTACGTTACCTCTGAAAAATATCGTTTTATTTACTTTCCTACTATTCTGGGCGGAATATCAGACTCAGTTTTCCGTGCCATAGGCTAACATTTCGTTACACTACATTATATTCCGTGAACATGAATCCATTGCCCAAGTGGAGATTTTGCTGGCGGGTGGATGGGGGGCTGGCGGGGTCTGTCTTTTTATTTGGTTCTGATTTTCGGTTTGGGCAATGGAAAGTTTCTTAATAGTTCAGCAAAACATAACCTAACAACGGCTAGTTTGCTTTACACGATGGTTCTCCAGTGTCTAAAGTTTTTATTGGTCACCCATACAACAAGGACCTACAGCCCACTCGAATAGGTAACCTGAAAATAGTCTTAAAGCTTTACCTGTCATCCTTAGTATACTTGTAGGCATGTCTCCACCATCTGCTGAAAAAAAAATCTGCCTCCAGTATGGTAACTAATAGAAAGATAAGCATGTAAAGTAGAATCTGCTGCAGTTCCTATCACGTTCCCGAGTTGAAAGTCTGATGCTGTTCCAATGTTCAACTCTACAGATTGAAATAACCGCGGGCCGGTCAGAAGTAAATTTGCTGGTCCTGGAAATTGAAAGTTCCACTGCTACACTTGCAGCGAGGAATCTGAGATATGTTAATCTGGAAATCATTCTTTCTCTACTTATAAAAATATTACTTGCAACTCTCAATGTCTTAAACACCTATTAGATACTCACATTTTCGTTTGCACAAAAACACAGTTTAAAGAAAAGTTGAGGCATGCGGTTATAATTTTTATAACGACAGCCACGTACTGACTAGCACGGACTGAGTACACAGACTAATGTTCTAATGTAGGTGAGTTCTTAAGGGACCGAACTGCAGAGGTCATCGTTCCCTAGGCTTACACACTACTTAAACTAAACTATGCTAAGAACAACACACACACACACACACACACCCACCCACACACACACACACACACACACACACACACATGTCCGAGAGAGGACTCGACCCACCGACGGGAAGAGCCGTGCAGCCAGTGACATGACGCCTTTAACCGCGCGGCCACTCCGCGCGGCAGTACACAGACTGCTCACCATAGACTAGCCACATAGACTACAAACACCGCCAGAACGATGGGTAGATTGAACAGAAGGGGTGAAATACTGCTTCTCTACGTTACCCAGTTTTTAATCCTAGCACTTCGTTAATAGTCTTCCCTCTTGGTTTCTGTACATGTTGTATATTGCGCATCCATCCCAATAATTTTGTGTTACGCCATTTTACATTCTCGAGCGCTTTTTTACGTCGACAGATCCTATGAATGTGCCGTAAGTTTTCGTAAGTCTTGGGTCCTTACCGAGTGCGTCAGATCTGTGTCTCCGATGTCTTTACCCTCCCAGAGGCCAAACTGATCGTCATATAACAGATCCTCAATTTTCTTTTCCATTCTTCTGTACATTATTCTTGTTAGTAACTGCGTTGCATGAGCTATTAGTCTTCGCACTTACCTGCTGTTACTACCTTGGGAATCGTGTGGATAATATTTATCCGAAGTTTGGTGATATGTCTCCAGTATCATTGATTCTACACACCAACTTCAGTAGTCGTTTGGTTGCGACTTCCACAATGATTTCCTGGAAATGGAAAAAAGAACACATTGACACCGGTGTGTCAGACCCACCATACTTGCTCCGGACACTGCGAGAGGGCTGTACAAGCAATGATCACACGCACGGCACAGCGGACACACCAGGAACCGCGGTGTTGGCCGTCGAATGGCGCTAGCTGCGCAGCATTTGTGCACCGCCGCCGTCAGTGTCAGCCAGTTCGCCGTGGCATACGGAGCTCCATCGCAGTCTTTAACACTGGTAGCATGCCGCGACAGCGTGGACGTGAACCGTATGTGCAGTTGACAGACTTTGAGCGAGGGCGTATAGTGGGCATGCGGGAGGCCGGGTTGACGTACCGCCGAATTGCTCAACACGTGGGGCGTGAGGTCTCCACAGTACATCGATGTTGTCGCCAGTGGTCGGCGGAAGGTGCACGTGCCCGTCGACCTGGGACCGGACCGCAGCGACGCACGGATGCACGCCAAGACCGTAGGATCCTACGCAGTGCCGTAGGGGACCGCACCGCCACTTCCCAGCAAATTAGGGACACTGTTGCTCCTGGGGTATCGGCGAGGACCATTCGCAACCGTCTCCATGAAGCTGGGCTACGGTCCCGCACACCGTTAGGCCGTCTTCCGCTCACGCCCCAACATCGTGCAGTCCGCCTCCAGTGGTGTCGCGACAGGCGTGAATGGAGGGACGAATGGAGACGTGTCGTCTTCAGCGATGAGAGTCGCTTCTGCCTTGGTGCCAATGATGGTCGTATGCGTGTTTGGCGCCGTGCAGGTGAGCGCCACAATCAGGACTGCATACGACCGAGGCACACAGGGCCAACACCCGGCATCATGGTGTGGGGAGCGATCTCCTACACTGGCCGTACACCACTGGTGATCGTCGAGGGGACACTGAATAGTGCACGGTACATCCAAACCGTCATCGAACCCATCGTTCTACCATTCCTAGACCGGCAAGGGAACTTGCTGTTCCAACAGGACAATGCACGTCCGCATGTATCCCGTGCCACCCAACGTGCTCTAGAAGGTGTAAGTCAACTACCCTGGCCAGCAAGATCTCCGGATCTGTCCCCCCATTGAGCATGTTTGGGACTGGATGAAGCGTCGTCTCACGCGGTCTGCACGTCCAGCACGAACGCTGGTCCAACTGAGGCGCCAGGTGGAAATGGCATGGCAAGCCGTTCCACAGGACTACATCCAGCATCTCTACGATCGTCTCCATGGGAGAATAGCAGCCTGCATTGCTGCGAAAGGTGGATATACACTGTACTAGTGCCGACATTGTGTATGCTCTGTTGCCTGTGTCTATGTGCCTGTGGTTCTGTCAGTGTGATCATGTGATGTATCTGACCCCAGGAATGTGTCAATAAAGTTTCCCCTTCCTGGGACAATGAATTCACGGTGTTCTTATATCAATTTCCAGGAGTGTATATGCCTTCCGCCTTGTTTGATCACATACTTTCCAAAGCTATGTAAAACTCCTATTCTAATACTGAATTACTCATATCTTCGATATCGGTTCCTATTTTTTCTTCTACCACGCCGTCACAGTTCCTTGTCCTAATAGCGGCCTCCATTGTGTCCTTTACTTCTGTCAGATCTATCCTCTGCATTAACGTGGAATTACTGTTACCCTCTTAATGTTAACGCCTTTGCTTTTAATGTTTAAGTTTATTTTGACTTTTCTGTATGGTGAATCTGTCCTTTCGACGACCATTTATTTTTCCATTTCTTAACGTTTTTCCTGCATCCTTTGCGGTTTACTTCCCTACGCTTCCTATTTATTTCATTGCTAAGTGATATATACTGCTGTGTTTCTACCTGTCACTAAGCATTTCTGTACTTCCCTCTTTCGTCGGTCAGTTATAGTATTATTTCTGTCACCGAAAGTTTCTTTGTAGTTACCTCCCTGGTACGTATACTTGCCCCTCTAACTTTTGTTGTTACCATTTCTACAGATGTCCATTTCTCTTCAACTGCACTTCCTACTGTCGTATTCGTTATTAGAACATCTATAGCCCTAGAGAACTTCAAACGCACCTCATCGCTCCTCATTAATTTGGTATCCCACATCTGTCCATATAGATTCTTCCGGATGGTTCGCCTAAATCTCAGTCTGCTTTTCATCATTAGAAATTGTGATCCGAATCTATATCTGCTCCTGGGTACGCTTTATAATCCACTATCTGATTTCGGAATGTTTGTCTCATCATCATGTAATACAGCTGGAATCTTCTCGTGACTCTAGGCCGTTTCCAAGTATATCTCCTTCTCTTCCGACTTTTGAGCATCGATCCTCCTCATGTGATTTTTGAACAGTGATCATAAGTACAAACACAAAGTCATCGATTACATATTTTTAATAAGTCAGGAAAAATGAACAATATGTATCCATCGAGGCAAAAGTTGGTAGTTGCCAAGGAAAAAAACTTGTTTGGGTATGATATTATGGGATTCGTTATTAACAGGCTTCAGGCTTTGAAAATTCCTCTTGAAAATTTTTGCAGCGCGGAAATATACATCTTCCTAAATGTTAGACATGATTATTGTTCTCGCATGTAGGTAGATCCTCTAAAGTGCGGTCATGTAATACACACAGCCCTTACACCTGTGCGTGTTATTAGCAGACACCACGAGAAAGGCGGTGCATTGTTGCATTAATTTAGGTATTCCGAGATCATTACATTTGGAAATCATGATTAAAAATCGGAGCACAGATTAGTCCCTGGTGAAGAACCTCAGTAATCAGGGTCAGCTTGGCATTGATGATTCAAAAGGTCCCAGTGGCATATTACCTGCGTGTACAGTTGGCAAACCTGGCAATAGACGTTTAATGGAACCGTAAATTATATTTTCTGTTTGCTTTCTGCTGTTGGAGTTTTGCTCTGAGGCCAATAAATAGCAGCGAGGGTGGGCGAGGTACACTCAAGTGTGGGGTAAGGGCGACCTGCTAACAGAGCAATAAGGCAGCGCCGCCACCTTAGGCTGACGTCGAGAGAGACTGGATCCAATTAAAGCGTCGTGAAGGGGCACGGGCAGGCGAGCAGAGGAAACTAACGTCCTCACGTAAGGGAGGCAGCCTCCGGAAAAGAACAGGTCGCGAGCCAAATGCAGCCTCTAAATAAGGGTACCTACTGTGAAGCTCAGAATACCGAGCACAAAAAACATTTTTTCAACATGACATCTTTCTCTTGATTTTCGTCTTGTATGCCACATTGATCCACAGTGATTTTTTTTTTTTTTTTTTTTTTTTTTGCAGAAACCGAAATAGAAGGTCTTTATAGATTTCGTTGCGCTGAACTCGAAAATCACGGTTGAAATTGTCGTCTAGCCCAGGGTTATAAGTAAGTAGGGACTTAACATATATTGCTACTGTAACCAATAGGGTATATAGATTAACTGAACTTACCTAGTTTATTTGCGCCGTTTCACTGCATTCCTCTTTTGGGTGGTGTGTGGAGCACCTCTCTGTAGCATCCATCAGAAATCAGCCTATGTAGCAGTAATCTACCGTCCTGTATACCTCTGGCCCATGAAGGAAATGTCCTGGTGGAAACGCTCGCCAAGCTCATCACTGAATACACCACCGTTCTCCGGGCACGCATGGAGGTGGGAGCAAAAGATCTTTAGGGTCATGTTGCAGCCAATGACCTTATAAGGACAATAAAAACTTTGTAAACCCAAGATCACATAAAAATTTTCTTTATTTGTAAATAACCTGTTTCGAAAGACTTTGCTATCATCTTCATGTCTTCATAAATTTTTATTATAAAATGTGTTCCTCCTGAGGTGAACCTCACTCCAAGTTGTCATGCAGATAAAATGTAGCACATTATATAAATGTTTGTCATAAATAAACCATTTAAAATCAAAAGGCGCCTTGTGCACATGGCCATGTCCATCTATGGCTCGCTCAACACATGATTGTTACGTCATAGAAAACACAGTACACAATAATGTGCACGGTGGTACAACTGTTTATCATTTACCTTAGAGGGCGTATAAGTACGAATGAGTTAGTCCACAAGGTCCCTGTGATACACGGCTCTCCCGTTTCCCAAGAACCATGTTGTCACGTTACGAATACAATGCAACACATGCAGCTGATGAGGGGTTAGAATGGACACAAAGTGTGTGCCCACCAATAGTTGGCTTGTCTGTGGACCAAGGAATATCCCCTTTGTGATTTTCACTGTGCTGAATCGTGAGAACTTCTTACACAAGTTCAAATAGTTCAAATGACTCTGAGCACTATGGAACTTAGCATCTAAGGTCATTAGTCCCCTAGAACTTAGAACTACTTAAACTTAACTAACCTAAGGACATCACACACATCCATGCCCGAGGCAGGATCCGAACCTGCGACCGAAGCAGTCGCGCGGTTTCGAACTGAAGCGCCTAGAACCGCTCGGCCTCAGCGGTCGGTTCTTACACAAGTACTGAAATGCTGCTTCATTCCTTACACTGCCTTAACAAATGCTGTCAAGAGTCCCAACTTAATGTACAATGACTGCAGAACAATTTTGTTCGGATTCACTAGAGGTTCTTCGCCAATATTTTTTGACCCCAGCACAAGAACTGTTCGTGAAGGCCATTTCTTGTGTGTATAGTTTTTTCTCTTGTCCGACTGTCTGTCTGACGAGGTAGCGGCAGTACTTAGTATAATTCTTTTGCAAACCCAACACTATCGCAATGAGTTTGAAATCACATACCATTCATTCATGCTTACTGTAATTAACACAATTTGCATTGGCTTTCAACGTGGTATACCTTCTTTTAGCTAAGGCGGCATGTGCGATAGGTGTGGATGGTCTTTTATTACTGCCTTCGGGGCTCTTTTTGAGAAGTCTGTAAAGAGTCTCCACTCGTCTTATTTGTAGGAAATGTTCAGGTCTCCCAGCAAATCGTCAATGTCATTGCATAATTTAATGTCGCCGTCAGTACTCAAAAGACAATCAAGTCGTTTTTGTGTCAGCAGAGAGATTCTACCACTGCAGTAGTGAGGCCAAGAGTTCGGCTTTACGCTTTGGAAGATCGAACTCCCTGAGTCCACACTGTTTAATTTTGTGTGCTTCTCCAGAAGACGATGGTGGTGTAAATGTAAGGTCAGTGTCATTGGTTGTACGCGTCGGTTTAGCATCATCGCTATCAATGCTGGATGGTGGTACATGTGTGGGAACAGAAACTGGCTGTTCTTCGACCACAGGGCTGATAATAGATGGGATGTCAGAGTGTTGACTATTCTTCTTCTTCTGCTTGGTATTGACTCCTTTTCTCATGGGAGGTACCACACAAAACTAGCAATTTGATGGATGATTTGCGTGTTTGCGCCAAATAACAGGCACACCAAACTTCGTGGAGACGTTTTTACCATGCATCCAAGCATTCAGTGTGAATGAACATGCGGTGCGACACACATATGAAGTCTACGATTTATCTTGGTCTGCAACTCGAAACCTGAAATAGAAGGCCTTGCTTGTTTCACTGCTTTATTCAGTGGTCGCCTTCATGAAAGCCTCAAAGCTTAGCAGGTATTTTACTACAAGTGTGTTGCATTTCTGTGAAAGCGTACACATGCGCAACAACACAATTTTTCAGTTTCAACTCTTCACCTCAGATATAGTCACCACCAACCGCCACGACACTGGTTCCAGTAACAAAAGAACTAATGCAGCGCAAGAAACCACAGCCGTAACAAACGACGATTAAAATTTAGTCTGGTTTGTACATTCGAAAATGTTCACGTGCTAGGATAGTGCTGGTGTGAAGCAGAGGTGCCAAACCGTACTGGAAGTGTCCACCTCAGTCACTTACCGCAGAGGAATCCCTGTCACAGGGTCTTTGCATGTAGCTCTTATAAGGCCCATATGTTTGACTGTAGAACGTAAACAACTTACTTACTTTTAACCCTGAGCTAAGAGACAACTTTAACCTTGATATTCGTGTTCAGTGCGTCTAAATGTATAAAGCACCTCTACTTTCTTTTCTTGAAATAATAAAAATTGAAAATTTGTTTAGCAGTGTTATTGTAAAATTGACCTGCAAAACATAGTGGATCAACAAAAGCGGCAGATAGGTGTGAGGAGAAGATGCCAGTGGTGGGGAAGATGGTGATCAGCATTGTGCTTTGCGGACTTTTTTGTTACTTTTGGGTGGATTGAACTACCGATATCGAAAGTCGTCATTGACTCATGAGGTAGTGATGTTATGGGACGTGAAGTCATATGTGCCCATCCAGAGGTAGAAAAGAAAACTGACATTTTTTTATTTTGATGGTAAAATTTTCTGAGTTGTTGGTATTACTCTGGAAACTTCTCTACTGCTTGATGTTTTGATCCTTCTGCTGAGATCTTCTTCAGGATTTCACTGATATCCTCGAATTGCTGAAGAGTAATGTGATGTATGCCAACAAATGTTCAGACTTCACGAGAAATGACAATGGCCACAAAAGCCTGCTGACGTATATTTGTATTTACTTTCTTTCTAGTTCACATAAATATAGTGTTGCACTACGAACACCTTGACCGAATGCTACCAGACCTGTAATACAGTATTTCTGCTATGTCCCTGCTAATGCCTACCAATACAGTTACCAGACAGACACCTGTAGTTAGCTGCCATGCTCCATTTGTCCTCTGGAACCAGCTGGTAATCCTTACTGGCCACCACATGGACCATTACGACCAAAAATACGAACTTGTCTCCTGCAGCCGCCACGAGAGGCACCAGCCTCGCTGCCAGCAACATGTGCATCAGCAACTGTGGCACTGCGATCATGGCAATAGGTTTCATCCAATTCACATGCTCCACTTGCTTATCCTTCTGCCTTCCTGTTTAAGAAGGCACTTAATGACTAGCAGACAGCATTTCCCCTGTGCATGTTCTCGGCTTTACACCAGCCACAGCCAGTGGCACATCCATCAGACCTTATCCTCAACATCCGAGCATTTGCTCAGTCCATGCTCCTTGCTTTATGCTGGCCACACGCAACAACCCATCTGTTGGTACTTGCGCTCAGTTTCTGAGCATTCGCTCGATGCACACTTTGAGCTTTATAACAGCCATACCCAGCGGCTCATCTGCCAGGACTCGCTTTCGATCCATGAGATATGCACATGTAATCAGATATACTTGGAGCTGCAACAATCTTTGTCCTTCCTACACTGAGACTTGGCCTCCCAATGCTCGGCCAATCCAGTATTTGGCAAATCAGCTTGTTACTGTCGCTGTGTTCAGAGACTGTCGTCTCATTTTGTGGTCCAAACTATTTGTGTTCTTATTAATCAATGCTATAGTACAGAGAAGAGGGAATTTACATTACTAATAAACAATATTGCTTGTTGTCTGTGTGGGGTTAAGTTGTTCTTCATCAAGCCCCATGTTCGACTCATCAGTGTCCATACCTGTCAGATATGTTGATTAAACTTTCATCCTTAATTGAGCTTATCCTTTCAGTACCGAAGAAAGCTATTCCTGCAGAGAGAATGGTATGAGTATGTGATGATTATTGGTTGTGCCTAACTTTACTGGAAGATAGCAAAGAGAGGTCTCAACACAGAAAGCCTAGAGGGCATGTGAGTGCAGCTTCTCACTATCTCTTAGAGTTAAAGAATGGTGAAATCACTGACATGAGGGTCACAGGAGCTCAGATAGCATAGACAGCAGACCATAGCACAACTACTGCAAATGAGTGGTGACAAGACGGATTCAGGGTGACAATGTGGCAAGGAGAATAGGCACAGCTTCTTCCAGAAGGACTACACCATGAGAAGAAAGTAATATTGTTCCACTGGCTGTACACAATAGACCAATGACAATAGCCAGTCAGAGAATTACAGACAGAGTGTTCAGAACAGATTTATGGAATACAATTGTATTTGTGTTGTGATTACAGCGTTGCTGAATTTTTTGAATGACATCCTGCTCGCCACTGTACTATCTGTCATATATATACAGCAGAGTGTATGTGTGTCTGTCTGTGATCTCCTCCCCAACAAATGCATCAATTTCTGCCAAATGTCGCATAAAAGCCCGCATCTCGTGGTCGTGCGGTAGCGTTCTCGCTTCCCACGCCCGGGTTCCCGGGTTCGATTCCCGGCGGGGTCAGGGATTTTCTCTGCTTCGTGATGGCTGGGTGTTGTGTGCTGTCCTTAGGTTAGTTAGGTTTGAGTAGTTCTAAGTTCTAGGGGACTGATGACCATAGATGTTAAGTCCCATAGTGCTCAGAGCCATTTTTTTGTCGCATAAAAACAGTGGGCCTCAGCAGTATCAGCAATGTAATGCTTATGACCACTTAGATCCAATAGGAGTAAAACGTCAGCCCCTGAGAATAGGCTGCCCTGAACAACAGGCATGTTGTGTGGGAACGTTACTGGTCTGCCAAATCAACCTGATTGTCAGGGCAGCCTACGTGTGAGGGAATGAAATGGTTTTCTGGGCCCTGACATATAGAGTGCCCTTCATGATGAACGTGGTATGCTTGAGCAATATCAGCCTGCCTTATCGACCTGCTTTGCATGGCAGACTTTACGTCAGAGGCAAATAAATGATTTTCAAGCACCTGGTGTGTAGACTGGCATGCATGGCAGTCATGTACTGGCAGTAGTACTGGCCTGCTTAGGGAACTGTATTGTAAGGGCTACATGCTGATGAGTGTGCTTGAAGACAGGTTAGATGAGTGGAGAAGAGGATGGATGCAGTGAGAAGGGGTGGAAACAGAGAGAGAGAGAGAGAGAGAGAGAGAGAAGATGCATATGGCAGGCTGGTGTAGAGGGGTAAGGGGCAGCTGGAAATGAAGAGGGGGAGGTGGAGATGGAAGGAGAAGGGAGCAGGAGGGAGGGAGAGGAAGATACAGTCTGAGAGAGAGGCTGGAGGAAATTTACAAAGAGAGGGACGAGGAGATGAAGAGAGGAGTAGGAACGAGAAAACGACAGATAGATGTGTAACGATGAGATGGAAAGATAGAGGGAGGAAGAGGCTGACACAGAGAGGGGAGCAAGAGTTGTATTCCATATCTGTGTCACACTCATACACAGTTGAAGCCATGGAAAAAGGGCCAGTTTATTATAATTTTCACAACGGCAATTGCAACCTTTAGTCATTGTCAAGTGCCAAAGGTATTGAAAACAAAGCAACTGTCGACATTATTAAAACATGTAAAACCAATGTAGGATCATATCCTTTTTAAATATTTTATGTAATATTGACAACTGCAATGTTTCTAGCACCTTAACCACTTGAAAATGAATCAAGGTCAAAACTGAAACTTTGGTAATTGTAATATACAGTCGATGTTTAACATTTTGCTCTATTTAAAATAGATCTGGAAGCAGAGATCTCGAATTGTCATGCGTGGTTTACTGCTAACACTATGCCGCAGACTGGGACATTAAGCTGGATTCTGTGGTGTTCAGCAATGAGTCTTGCATCCTTTTGTAGTGGTCAGATATACACTAACAAGTCCGTAGGCAACCTCGTGAAATGTCGCAGGAAGCATGCCTCTTCAACTCCTGGAACTAGACGCTCTTTGGACATAACTGGATTAATTTCGTAACTGTTGAAGAGACGTTGATTGTTCGCCAGAATGTGACATGAATGGTAGATCCTGCTGTCAGTAGAATACCGAATGGCCTGTTCCAGCGAGATAACGCACTCTGCAGATCACAGCGCAGTCACCTGATTTGTCACCTATAGAGCAGAGCAGACGTATGCTTTCATACCAGCCTCCAAACAGTGATCTTCATTAGCTGACGCAGCCAGTGACTTAGGCATAAACATTTTCACAAAGATTGGTAAATATTGGACTGCTGCTTCATGGGGTAACACTTTCCATATCCGTCTCTGTATATTATTATTATTTGGAACGTAGCCCCATGTCTAGGTTACGTTGGAAGGTGACAGTTCGTTTGTGTGTTGGCGAAGCCAGTGAATGTGACTACAAAATCTAGAGTGTTGAGACATAATCATCTACAAATTTGTTCGAGGTCAAAGTTATTTCCAAAGGTGATGATTCAGTTGTGAGTTGGCGAAGTCAGTGAATAAGATAACTATAATTCTTGTTGTGGTGCATATTGTATGAGGGCTATATTTTTTCCAAGGTATGGTTGGTCGCGATATTAAAATCGCAGTATATTCTTTGTAGCTTTGAGCAGATGTGTTGCGCAGTGTCTTTAGTACGCCCGTCGACCACCGTAACATCGCACTTTCCGGTTCTGTGCGCACAGTGAGTACGTTAAGATGCCGAGAGCAATAGTATTTCCCGCCAAGTATGAAGTGCGTGATGTCATTCTATTTATTGATGGTGAGGGGTTTAGTCTGATTTCATGCATCCCACATAACGTAACTGTCAGGTACGACAGCATAGTGCGGCAGTTGTGCAGGAACTTCTGAGCAAGGTATACAGACGTTCATGGTGCAAGAGATCAGAGAAGGAAGCGAGTGTCAACCGATGATGGGATCAGACAATGGATCAGGCGATTCGATAAAATCATCTACAGAGAACAATTTAGAACAAGCGGAGTGGAATGTAATCATCAGGCATTGTTCTTCTTCATGAGAGTGCTCGGCCACACGCTTTATCTACAGCAAAAATGCTCCTGCAGCATTTTCGATCGGAGTGTTTGATCACCCAACGTATAGTCCGGACTTGGCTCCTTCTGATTTTCATCTGTTTGCTCACGTGAGCCGCTGTCTATGAGGACCAGGTCGAGTTGATAGAGGAGATAGAGAAGATCCAAAGAAGAGCTGCGCGTTTCGACGCAGGGTTATTTGGTAAGCATGATAGCGTTACGGAGATGTTTAGCAAACTCAAGTGGCAGACTCTGCAAGAGAGGCGCTCTGCATCGCGGTGTAGCTCGCTTTCCAGGTTTCGAGAGGGTGCGTTTCTGGATGAGGTATCGAATATATTGCTCCCTCCCCCTACTTATACCTCCCGAGGAGATCACGAATATAAAATTAGAGAGTTTCGAGCGCGCACGGAGGCTTTCTGGCAGTCGTTCTTCCCGCGAACCACACGCGACTGGGACAGGAAAGGGAGGTAATGACAGCGGCACGTTAAGTGCCCTCCGCCACTCACCGTTGGGTGGCTTGCGGAATATAAATGTAGATGTAGATGTAGACGCAGACAAGAAGTTGCACCAGCACAACGAATTGACGCAAAGCACAGACGGCTGCCTTCTATGACGAGGGTATTGTGAAGCTGGTACACCATGTAGAGAAGCAGTTGGAAAGTGTAGTTAATGTTGCAATTAAAGTATTTTCGATTTTCATTGCTCAACGCATTTCCCGACCAATCGGACCCTGAAAAAACGAAAAACCTCTAATTTTGATGAATGGTTTATGTGCGCCATTTTGATGGTACCATTAGTCAAAGAAGGCCGATGGAATTGCTAAGTTCAGTATTTACGTATTTTCTAGAAAGTATTCTTAACGTGGAAGGTGCTCTTGAGCGTTGTAGTTACGAATCAGTCATACATGATCATTGTCTTCTTTCAGGAGGCAGAGACTTTACAAAAAGGTGATGTAACGTGTCAAACCGGTTGACGTATTCCTAAAATAGCTAGAAAAATATTTATAAAGCGCTAATACGCCTGCAGTTTCCACAGGTTGTAAGCCAGTTCTCGGAGTACTGGATCCCTGTGTTTACTGTCTACCCTCCATCACCCCTACTTCCAATAGGGCAGACATTATGACCACAGAAATTTGTGTATATGTAAAACCATTTAAATGACTGATTCTCAGTTGTTTAGCTGCTGTGTATATATCAAGAGACGATTATTCAGCAACAACAAATGGTCATCATAATGATCGTGTATATACACAAGCAAACGTTTTAATCTGTCACAAATAAATAAATAAAAAAAACGTACCTTGCAATAGACGGTGAATACAAAAGCACTTTTCTGTTTGGTTTTCAATTCACTATCACTGTGTATGTTCACTGATGACCGGATATTTAGCGAGTATCTATGCGAACTTCACCACTCCCCAGCCACTTCTCACATCAGTTGTGTATAACTTTTTCAATCACAGGTTACTTGCCGTTTGATATGTGATTCTTTTAGCAGTTTTCGACTGATAAGAGTATATAACATTTCCTTTGTCTTTGACATACAAACGATCCATTAAACGTCTCCATCCTGCATTGTTCGCGTGCTATACTCCAGCTACCGTAGCGTTATCGAGAACAACACGTAGAAAAACTAGCAATTGTATCTACCTCGGAGTCAAGCAAGTACTTAATGAAAACCACGAATTCAGCGCGATGGATGCTGTGGGCAAAAACTAAAATTCGTGCGAAACAGCAACCTAACAAATGAAGCAGGTAATATAGGACTGTGTAACCCATTATTCGGGTTGCCGCAGTCATTTATTGCTGTTTTTGCGACTGAGCCATATTAATACCTGCTGCTATCGATACGGGATGCGCAGCGCTACATTGGCGTATCTCTTCGGAACTAGCGCCAGAGCGCACAGTGATTCGGCCTCTGATTGCAGCTTTTCACGGTTTTGAGACTTACTCTAAGTAAATAGCGATGCGACTTGTGAGGCCGAGGAGTACAGATCACATTCCTTTTGCTACCCGTCCAGACCTGAGCGAGATGTTTTTTAGTTATGTCACTGCTGGTAACACGTTAAGTCTAAAAGTATCTGACAATCGATCTAGGGTGATAACACTGTGCGCAAGATATCCGCGTCAGCCTATGTGGAGGAAACTCGCAACCTTTCTGAAAGCTATTTTTATCTTTCAGCTCCTCACGGCATATTTTCCAAAATAGCTCTACTCTTCTGCCTGACAGCTGTTAACAGCTCGTATGTGCGTGAAGTCGTAATTTTATTTTCACGGCATTTCAGTTTCGTGTGGAGGTATATTAGTTCGATGTCATGCTAACACGCGTAGTCAACTGGTATAGACACAGTAAACATTATATAAAAAAAATGGAAAAAACTTACAAATAAACATTTTACTGATAGAAATTGAGTTATTGTAACCTGCCTTTTTAGGAGATTTTAAGCTGTATTATTTCTTGTGAATGGCATACCTCCATATGTAGTCTTTTGTCCAATTTGCCGTTAATTGTCTACATTGTTCTTGCAGCATCTCACATCTGAGGCCATATGGAACTCACTGTTAATTTATGCTGTCGATGTTCTTGTAAGATGTTGCTCCACAACTGTAATACACTATCCGATAAAACAATCTTCACAATACTATATAATGCGGAACTGACAACTCTGTCTCACGAGAGACAGTGTAAAAGAGGTGGGCAGTGTTGTGTCATTGGTGAAGAAGCAATAACAACAGAGTGGTTGGTCAGGAGAGCTCACTGACTTCGAAGGTGTAGTAATCGTCGGGTGTTACCCGCGTAACAAAGTTGTCAGAGAGGATTAAACACTTCTAAAGCTGCTCACGTCGACTGTGATTGTGAAGTGGAAACGCAAAAGAATAACCAGAGCTATCGAACATTGCGGACAGTGATTGTAAAAAATCGCACGAAATCAGCGTAAGGAACCACTCGTGACTTGAAAAGTCCTCCCAGCGGCGTAATCACCACGATGACTGTGCGTAGGTAATTATAAAGAATTGGTTGCAATGGTCGAACAGCTCCACATAAGCAACTTGTCTCTGAAATCAGTGCTGAACGAGACTTGAGGTGGTGTAAAGAGCGATACCACTGGACGCCGGATGACTGGAAACGAGTGATTTGGAGTGAATAATCACACTGTACCCTGTGACATTCCAGTGGAAGGCTTTGAATTTGGCGAATGGCTGGAGAACGTTGTGTGCCTTCGTGTGTATTGCCAACAGTGAACTGCAAAGGAGGTAGTGTTACATTGTGGATGTGTTTGCGTGGTTAGGGTGTGGTCCTCTTTTTTGTGGCTAACAAAACGCTAAATAGAGAGTTTGAACACATTTTACAGCAGTGTACTACGTACAGTAGAGGAACATTTCGGAGACGATATTATTTGTATCACGACAATGCACCCTGTCGGCTTTATCATTCCTCACAATCCCAGCTTGCGGGCCCCTTGGTCTGTACAAATAGTGCCTCCGCAAGTTTCTTCGTAGCTCTGATACAGCAGTATCTATTAAGTATGGTAAGCAGCAACTCGATTTTCCTGTGACATGCACTATATTAAATGGTTCAGCGTCCGGTGTTTTATTCGACTGGCTACCACGACTTCTAACAGCTCGTCTTCTTTCGCGTGGAATATGCCTGGACCACCGTGCACAAGGCATGTCGAGAAGTTGTTTGGAAATCGAAAAATCAGTATACTCATGAAAAATTTATAAAAACTCAGATGCAAGTCGCTTTCGTTGTCAAAGCACTTAGTGAGCCGTGTGAAGAACGTTCTGATCCCTCCGTCAAAAATGTTTCCCTCCGCCGGCGTGGTGGCATGTTTATGGACACTCTCCGTCACATCGTCGACAGAAAACTTTTTTCACCTGCAAACAATTTGAGGAAGATGAAAAGATGAAAATCTGAGCGGGCCAGGTAAGGGCTGTGACCGGGATGGTTAACGATGTCCCAACCGAAGGAATCCAAAAGCTGCCTTTTCGGCGTTGGCTGTGCGGGGACATGGATTGTGATGGGAGAAGCACACTGTATTTTTCAACATTCGTCTTCTTTTGTCCTGCATCGCACTCTGTAGTTTTTTTAGTGTTCCACAGAACTGCACACCATTGATTCTTTATCCCGGGGGCAAAAATTTTGAGAGGAGAATCCCTTTACGTTTCCAAAAGAAAGAGACTCTGATTTATGGGCCGAAACAACGAGTCTGAACTTATCGTTGATGGTGTGGAGGGATGTCAACAGTGCATACATTGATTGTAGTTGCGTCATATGACACCACAAGAAAAAGAATCCACCGTGGTTAAATCGGGAAAACTCGGTGGACCGCCCTGTCCTGTTTACTGCTGGCCACAGACAGCGTCTAGATGTTTGCTAACGATGTGTGTGTTTGTGTGTGGAGGGTGCACTCCAAACAAAATTATTAATCGCCTAACAAAAAGCACAAAGATTTCAAGAAAATAAAAGAAGAACAGTCAAATGGAAATTAAAAAAAAAAAAAAAACGCAGGCCTATTATGACCACAGCTGATAGGCGTCACATAACAGTTAATCATCTCTAGTCGAGTTGCTTCTGAAGTAGCAACACTGTCTCGAAAGTTGGTTGCACTGCATTTTATGGGATAGCTCATTGCAACTGTGTGCTCGTGCGTCAGTTGTGAGAAGCTCGCATTGTTGAATTGTTACAGCAATGGGGCAGTTTGCATTAGAACAGCGAAATGATATTGTGGAATGTTATATGAAGGCAGGCTTCATCAAGGAATGTAAAGAAATGTTTCAAGCGAAGTATGCTGGTAGGAAACCACCTCACGACCAGCACTCTTCAAGATCCATACAAGAAATGGAGGCCTGTAGGATCCGTTTAGAATATCCAGAGGAATAGGTGATCGTCAGTGAGGACTCCCGAAACTATAAGCAGAATTCACATGGATATTGCGAAAAATTCCCGCAGCAGGTTGGTGTATTTCGTACATACTGTCATCGTGTACTAAAAGATATGAAATTAAAAGCCGGCCGGGGTGGCCGTGCGGTTCTAGGCGCTTCAGTCTGGAACCGGGCGACCACTACGGTCGCAGGTTCGAATCCTGCCTCGGGCATGGATGTGTGTGATGTCCTTAGGTTAGTTAGGTTTAAATAGTTCTAAGTTCTAGGGGACTGATGACCTCCGCTGTTAAGTCCCATAGTGCTCAGAGCCATTTGAACCTTTTTTTTTTAAATTAAAAGCCTATCGTGTGAGTGTGGTGCAAGAGTTGAAATTTCAGGATCAGGAAAAAAAAAAAGAGTTCATTAGTGTAACTGGCCGTTAACATGAGTTGCTAACAGTTTTGTGGATCACTTGCTTTTGTTCATGCCAGACGAGGCGTGGTTTCTTTTGTCAGGTTATGTAAACTCCTAGAATTGTAAATACTAGTCGCAGGACAACCAACATAAACTACTTGAAGAACCTCCCCACTCAGGGAAGATAGATGTTTGGTGTGCGTTGTCCAGCGTGCGCTTTATTGGCCCCATATTGTTCAATTACATATTAAACAATACTCGATGTCCGAAAATCTGTGACTCTTTCTATGCAGAAGTAACAGAGACAGAGAAGCTGTATGCAATATTCCAACAAGGTGGAAGAACCGCTCACACATCCAACCAAAGTATGGCCACATCACCAATGTGTTCCCTCAAAACAGACTTGTCAATAGAGGCCTCTGGCCCCCACGGTTCCCATACTTAACATCGAGTGATTTTTATTTATGGAGTACAGTAGAAAGCAAATTGCACGCTGAGAATCCTCGCACAATATATGATCTTAAACGGAGCATAACTAGAAAAATTAACATCATCACGCCTCCAGAATTACACCATGTTGCTGGTAATATAATTACACAAAGGCAGCGATTCCTGGATGCCCGTGGATACCACTTCCAGAATCCCTTACAAACAGGTAACTATATGTTTCGTAACGTTACTATTATTTATTCTCTTTGAGTTAGTTCATTGTTACTTGAATTTCGGATATAAGGCGTCCCAGTTTTATGTGGGACAGCCTTTATAATTAAAACTAGACGACCAATGATCTCTCCAGTGTAGATGCACACGAGGCCCCAACTCGTACGGGAATGAGCGAAACCGGCCGCAGTGGCCGAGCGCTTCTAGGCGCTTCAGTCTGTAACCGCGCGACCGCTACGGTCGCAGGTTCGAATCCTGCCTCGGGCATAGATGTGTGTGATGTCCTTAGATTAGTTAGGTTTAAGTAGTTCTAAGTCTAGGGGACTGATGACCTCAGATGTTAAGTCCCATAGAGCTCAGAGCCATTTGAACCATTTGAATCGGCGAATTGCTACGAGTAATGAGGATAATAGGCATGGGGTAGTGTATTTGTGGTGTGTAGGTAAGTGCGAATTTGAATCTGACGGGAGGCATGCTAGGGTAATCCGTGCAGTTGCGACGACGACTGTGTCTGGATGGTGCAGTGTTCAGTGCATCTACGTAGTAAGCAGTAGATCCGGGTTCGGTTCCCAGTCTGGCACATGTTTTCAACTTTCACCATTGATTTAAATCAATGGCTGCTCTCAGTCAGTGTCTGTAATTTCTTTGTGTCTCATGAAATATATGCTGTTTAACACATCTGTCATTTTTATGAAAAATAAACTTCTTGTTTCTAATTGCGTGTTTCACACAAAAATCTAGTTTTAATTGCAAACGCAAATTCTCAGTTACAGATCTTTCATAAAACATTATTTATCAGGAATGTTAAAATTAGAAAAGTGCAAATTAAAATTTTTTCCGTCTTTACGTATTTTACGCATCACGAAAATCTCCGTAGAACGCGCGCGTCCAAATTCTCAGGCGAGCACCCTGCCGTGCTGCCACGCTGTTTGTCGAAATAACGACCCTGCTTTGGCCTATGGCCGAAAAACTTCAAAGACGGGTGTATATAGAATTGTTAGAGTTGCATCGAAATGACTGATTGACTGATATTTGTATTTTGAACTTCAGGTACCATAAATACAAATAAAAATAAAAATGAAAAACCAATTAGAGGGGTCACCTTGTCAGTACTGTGTATATTTTTGGTCATGCCTTGTACACGTTGGTTCAAATGTCTCTGAGCACTATGGAACTTAACATCTGTGGTCATCAGTCCCGTAGAACTTAGAACTACTTAAAACAAACTAACCTAAGGACATCACACACATCCATGCCCGAGGCAGGATTCGAACGTGCGACCGTAGCAGTCGCCGGGTTCCGGACTGAGCGCCTAGAACCGCGAGACCACCGCGGCCGGCCCTTGTACACGTGTCGTTCGTCTGAGTCACATTATAATTTGTATGTTTTTAAAAAGAGAAGCAGAAGTGGGTGATTGATGCAGTATCATTGCCACAGATACTACTACAACGCCGCGCTAACACAAAGTTGGCGGCCCGTCGTCTGCCGAGCACAGCGCACTCTAGCGGGCTGTGCAGCTCCACGGAACTGGAGTGTGCCTCGTTCACTTCTTAGCTAGATTTCAACCTAGGCAGACGCACTTCCATAATCGGCCCTCAGCCAGTTCTGTGATGTTTGCCTTGATTCTCTGAGGAGGGGCCATCAGGCTTAGTCCCTGAGAATATGTTGTGTTAGTTATAGCCGTCGCTGCAATCCTACAAACTACTAAAGATAAGTAATTTTGATTGTACTATGTTTTTCTTGAATAATAATCCTTCTCTCTCACAGTGTGCCGTACCGCATATTATTGCAACCCGGACTCCTTCAGCTCCTATCAACTCGACCTCCTACTTATTTGCATTTAGTAACGAGCTGAAAACACCCACGCGTTTTGTGCCTCTAAACAGTTGTTGTTGTTGTGGTCTTCAGTCCTGAGACTGGTTTGATGCAGCTCTCCATGCTACTCTATCCTGTGCAAGTTTCTTCATCTCCCAGTACCTACTGCAGCCTACATCCTTCTGAATCTGCTTAGTGTATTCATCTCTTGGTCTCCCTCTACGATTTTTACCCTCCACGCTGCCCTCCAATACTAAATAGGTGATCCCTCGATGTCTCAGAACATGTCCTACCAACCGATCCCTTCTTCTAGTCAAGTTGTGCCACAAGCTCTTCTTCTCCCCAATTCTATTCAATACCTCCTCATTAGTTATGTGATCTACCGATCTAATCTTCAGCATTCTTCTGTAGCACCACATTTCGAAAGCTTCTATTCTCTTCTTGTCTAAACTATTTATCGTCCACGTTTCACTTTCATACATGGCTACACTCCATACAAATACTTTCAGAAACGACTTCCTGACATTTAAATCTATACTCGATGTTAACAAATTTTTCTTCTTCAGAAACGCTTTCCTTGCCATTGCCAGTTTACATTTTATATCCTCTCTACTTCGACCGTCATCAGTTATTTTGCTCCCCAAATAGCAAAACTCCTTTACTACTTTAAGTGTCTCATTTCCTAATGTAATTCCGTCAGCATCACCCGACTTAATTCGAATAAATGATATTCGCTACGATGACTTTTCGCACATCGATATCCTCATATTATTCGTTCTCACCATTTAGAACGAACGATTAACCGTCGTGAATTTCTGAACCTTCAGCTGTGGTACTGAGGCCGGCAGTGTGACTTACCTCAGTAGGACACTTCGCGGAGGCGGAAAAAAGAGAAAGGAATGCTTTTAGTTACTAGGATTCGGCACCCGCCTGCCGCGGGATTCCTGGCAGGCACAAAAAGACGAAATAAAGCCGGGAGGCAGCCGGATGAAAGCAAAGTTATGCCTGCCGCCGCAATATCGGCCCGCGGCGGTCGGGCGCCGGCGGTAAGCGGCAGACGAGCCGGCGTGTCGCAGCCAGCAGCCAGTAGCCGGGGCCACGGCGAGGCTGCGGGATCCGGGCCGGGAGGAGACTGGCGGCGCGGCGGCCAATATCGCCGCGTTATGCCGCCTGCCGACAAAATACTCGCAGCCAGCCAGCCGCCTCGGCTGCTGCTGCCGCTAGTGTCTGACAACCACCGGCCCGCCACGATCCACGGCGGGACTCGCGCCCTCGACACGCCAGCCACGCGGTCGGAATTTAGGCCCACCGTTGCACCAAAGCACACTGTTCCCGCAGTCTCTCCATAGACATTTAAGACAGCCGTATTTACTGTAGGAGATTAGTAAACAACATTCAAAACTAGTACTTTCTCTCTCCTAGTATTTCCGACTCCACTATCGTCTGTCCGATTACTGTAGTGACTGTAGAGCCAACACTGCTTTTTGGCATCTACACCACTGGCCATTAAAATTGCTACACCACGAAGGTGACGTGCTACAGACGCGAAATTTAACCGACAGGAAGAAGATGCTGTGATATGCAAATGATTAGCTTTGCAGAGCATTCACACAAGGTTGGCGCCGGTGGCGACACCTTCAACGTGCTGACATGAGGAAAGTTTCCAACCGATTTCTCATACACAAACAGCAGTTGACCGGCGTTGCCTGGTGAAACGCTGTTGTGATGCCTCGTGTAAGGAGAAGAAATGCGTACCGTCACGTTTCCGACTTTGATGAAGGTCGGGTTGTAGCTTGTCGCGATTGCGGTTTATCGTATCCCGACATTGCTGCTCGCGTTGGTCGAGATACAATGACTGTTAGCAGAATATGGAATCGGTGGGTTCAGGAGGGCAATACGGAACGCCGTGCTGGATCCCAACGGCCTCTTATCACTAGCAGTCAAGATGACAGGCATATTATACGCATGCCTGTAAAGGATCATGCAGCCACGTCTCGATCCCTGAGTCAACAGATGGGGACGTTTTCAAGACAACAACCACCTGCAGGTACAGTTCGACGACGTTTGCAGCAGCATGGCCTATCAGCTCGGAGACCGTGGCTGCGGCTACCCTTGACGCTCCATCACAGACAGGAGCGCTTGCAATGGTATACTCAACGACGAACCTGGGTGCACGAATGGCAAAACGTCGTTTTTTCGGATGAATCCATGTTCTATTTACAGTATCATGATGGTCGCATCCGTGTTTGGCGAAATCGCGGTGAACGCACATTGGAACTGTGTATTCGTGATCGCCATACTGACGTATCACCCGGCGTGATGGTATGGGGTGCCATTAGTTACACGTCTCGGTCACCTCTTGTTCGCATTGATGGCACTTTGAACAGTGGACGTTACATATCAGGTGTGTTACGACCCGTGGCTCTACCCTTCATTCAATCCCTGCGAAACCCTACATTTCAGCAGGATGATGCACGACCGCATGTTGCAGGTCCTGTACGGGCCTTTCTGGATACAGAAAATGTTCGACTGCTGCCCTGTCCAGCACATTCTCCAGATCTCTCACCAATTGTAAACATCTGGTCAATGGTGGCCGAGCAACTGGCTCGTCACAATACGCCAGTCACTACTCTTGATGAACTGTGGTATCGCGTTGAAGCTGCATGCGCAGTTGTACCTGTACACGTCATCCAAGCTCTGTTTGACTCAATGGTCAGGCGTCTCAAGGCCGTTATTACGGCCAGAGGTGGTTGTTCTGGGTGTTGATTCTCAGGATCTATGCACCCAAATTGCGTGAAAATATAATCACATGTCAGTTCTAGTGTAATATATTTGTCCAACGAGTACCCGTTTATCATCTGCATTTCTTCTTGGTGTAGCAGTTTTAATGGCCAGTAGTGTATGAAGAAATGCAGTCGCAGCTAATGCAAGAGGCCAGGTTAGCGGCTCAGGTCGGAGCTGATACAGCCACTCACAACTGGACCTTTCTTTTCAAGTCATCAGTGTTGTGACTGTTTTGATGTAGCCCACCACGAATTCCTCTTCATCTCAGAATATCAGTTGTAGCCTACGTTGTCAGTTATTTACTGGATGTAATCCAATCTCTGTCTTCCTACACAGTTTTTAACCCCTATATCTCCCTCTAGTACCATGGAAGTTATTCCGTGATGTCTTAACAAATGTCCTACCTTCCTGTCGCTTCTTCTTGTCAGTGGTTTCCATATATTCCTTTCCTCACCAATTCTGTGGAGAAGCTCCTCATTCGTACCTTATCAGTCCACCTTGCAACATTCATCTGTAGCACCACATCTGAAATGCTTCGATTCTCTTCTGTCACGGGTTTCCTACAATCCATGTTTCACTACCATGCAATGCTGTACTCCAAACTTACATTCTCAGAAATTTCTTCCTCAAATTAAGGCCCTTGTTTGATACTAATCTCTATCTCTTCACCATAGATATTCTATTTGTCAAGGCTAGTCTGCTTTTTGTGTTGTCTTCACTCCGTCCATCATGGTTCATTTTACAAAATTGTTAAGGCTTTCGTGCCCTCTTGTTGACAGACAGCCTGTTGGCTTCTGATTCTTCGCCCGATGTTTCTTTCATGATTTTCCTGAGGTTACGCCAGCACGAGTGACTACCATTCTCAAAGCTTCACCTTCCATTGCTGCTGGTGGTGAAGCTTTGTCAACGCCACCCACTGATACAGAATGAGATTTTTCACTCTGCAGCGGAGTGTGCGCTGATATGAAACTTCCTGGCAGATTACAACTGTGTGCCGGACCGAGACTCGAACTCGGGACCTCCCCCAGGCTGTGGCTAAGCCATGTCTCCGCAATATCCTTTCTTCCAGGAGTGCTAGTTCTGCAAGATCCGCAGGAGGTCTTCTGTGAAGCTTGGAAGGTAGGAGACGGGGTACTGGCGGAATTGGAGCTGTAAGGACGGGTCGTTAGTCGTGCTTCGGTAGCTCAGTTGTAGAGCATTTGCCCGCGAAAGGCAAAGGTCCCGAGTTCGAGTCTCAGTCCGGCACACAGTTTTAATCTGCTAGGAAGTTCCACCTACTAATGCTGGCGAAAAGTCAAAAACATCATGAAACAAACGTCGGACGAAGAACCGGAGACTGAAGTCAACAGCCATATTGCCGTGTGTTATTTTGCTGCATAGGCAGCAGAATTTCCTAACTTAGTGCATTTTGTGATCTCCAATTCTGATGTTAAGTTTCTGCCTCTTCTCATTTCTGCTACTTCTCATTACTTTCGCCTTTCTTGGATCAACTCTCAGTCCATAACCTCTACTCGTTACACTGTTCATTCTTTTCAGCAGATTCTGTGATACTTCTTCACTCTCATCGAGGATAGCTTTGTTATCAGCGAATATTATCGTTGGTATCTTTCCACCTTGGATTTCTAATTCCACTCATGAACGTTTCTTTTGTTTACGTCATTGCTTCTTCGATGCATGGACTGAACAGTAGGGAGGAAAGACTACATTCATGTGTGCACCATTTTTAATCCGAGTTCTTCGTTCTTGGTTCTTCCAGTCGTATTGTTCTTTCTTGGTTCCTCTGCTTACCGTATATCGTCCGACTTTCCCTGTAGCTTACTACTATTTTTCTCAGAATGTCGAACATCTTGCAGGTCGAAAATTCTATGAGCGTGTCTTGGTTTTTCTTCAGCCTTGCATCCATTATCAAAGGCAACGTCAGAACTGCGTCTCTAGAGCCTGAAATGATCGTCACCTAATACATTCTAAATTTCATTTTCTCTCCTTCTGAATATTATTCTCATCAGCAACTTGCATGCATGAGCTGTTAAGCTGATTGTGCCAGAATTCAGGGGCTACGTACTTATAAGGCAAGTCGTGTCTTCAAGAAGTCGTGTCGATTACTACTCGCTGCAACAGAGCGGAAGCACCAAAGGCGCAAAACATTGATGCAGCAGAAAGATAGAATCACTGTGGCCTGGGAGACCTAGATGCTTCACAACGTCCGAGCCATCGTTTGTTGTGGCTTGTGTGATAGAAATCGATGCAGTAGCAAAAACAAGGATGGGCCAAGTCCATATAAATACTCGTCATTTTTAGTCAAAGGTGTTGCATGAGTCAGCGCGTCTGGTCTCTGCGGCTGCTAGCTACTGCCCTGCCGCTGGGGCCAATGCTATGGACTTACCGCCCTCCAACGGACAGGCAGCCTGGGGGGCTGCTGGGGCTGCTGCTGGCCTCCTACGCTGGTGGTCTAATGTTCGATCCTGGGGCCGGGAAGCAATTCAGCCACCGTCTCTAGCGAAGGACTCTTACGTGTCGTGTCGTGGGTGCAGACGTAGTAGGTACAAACAGGTTTCTTTAATAGACATAACGGCGCTAGTTAGTCACCGTCTCTATGTATAGGATTGGTCTTTCGTGGATACAACTCATTTAGAGTCAGTGTTTGCTGAATAAAGTCAGAAATTTTAAAACGATTTTCGTCGTTCACTACAAATTCCATTTCTTACCTTTCGTAATAACGGAGTTTTAACCACCTAGTCAGACTCCCTCTCATTAGGCCAAACGACTATTTCCGTTTTTCTCCAAACACTGTCGCCCACTCCCAAGCAAAACTCACGTTTGAGATGCGACGCAACGTCCCAGAGCTCAGTTTGGTCATGAAGACCTGTGTCAGACGTTCCCTGAATTTTGGAAGGAAGATGACATCCTGTTTCTGTTTCATGGGCAGCTCTTCCACATGCTATGACCTCAAGTAGTTTCTTCTTGTCAAGCATGTGAAAAGTTTTGTGTGCGAGACACCTTTCAACACTGCCGAGGCTCACCTGCCAAGAATTCTCGTTGCCTCTGACATTATTCGATCAATACAAGGTTGTTAGAATGTGTGTGAACAAACTTCGTGCAACAAGATTATGCTTCAGTAGCAGCTGGGTATGCCACTTTAAACACCTCTCATGAACGTAGCATCCTGTGCCATCTATGCAGATAAATAAAGTTGGTTTCACAAATATATTTATTTGTGTTCCTATCGTCTTCGAACTAATGGTGAATTTCTTATTTTACCACTTTCGCTTATGATTTCAGATTCTATGTGTTGAATCCTGCCTAGTCGTCGACAATGGGGTGTCTAAAAAATCTGCTTTGTCGGATCGCTAGGCAATATTGAAACAAATCGTATTAATGAATTTTGTTTGCAGAGGAAATGATTACAATACATAACTTGGTATTTACATAGATGTGTTGCAAGCGAAGGGCGATAGACAAACTAAACAATGTCCTTCAGTATATGCAATTCCCAAGTCGCTGGTTTTGAGGTGCCAAATCTTGATGCTGCAGTAGAAGTGGTCCGTGGCCTGTCGGGCGCGGCACCTACGTTCTCTTCGCATAGAGGTCGCTGCTGTCGCGTTGTCGTCCTGGAGAGAGGTCGGTTAAGCCGTCGGCACACGGACCGTGCATCTGAGCGTTGAGCGTGCCGAGTTTCTGACGTCATAGCGTGGAATAGCACGCTCTAGAGTCTTTCCGAACGTGCAGAGCAATATCTGGCATGTCAGATCTTCTGAGTGTGCGCCTGAGCGTTGACCAATGAGATAGCACAACGCCACCTACGTCACACGCACGCCGTCTTCCTTCAGTACAGAGTGGTGAGGCGCCATATTGGCATTCATTTCAAGCCTATAAAGATGTATGCCGTTTCTGAGCACCAGCCAATTTAGAATCAGTGGAAAACCCGTTGTTAACTTTGTGATTCGTTCCAATAAAGTAATGAGAAACATCATATTCGTGGCAAAAGAATTATTGTAACTTGCGTATTATGAGAGTAGGCTATTTGAAGGCAGCGACACACTGAAGATCCACCCAAAACGCATTGTTCTTGGTACAATTTGTTATAATTAAATTTCAATTAGTAACATATTACGATTAAGGTTTTCAGGAGGCCGTAACATAGTAAGAGTAGATTCAAGGATTGTGTTGTTGGTTTAGCGTAGTGAGTAGCATCCCTATCCTATACAGAGTCGTTTGTTGGGGCGGTGGTTCGCGGCGTGGAATTTCCAAAAAAAATTTTCTGACATTCACGTTTTTATTAGGTTCAAATGGCTCTGAGCACTATGGGACTCAACATCTTAGGTCATCAGTCCCCTAGAACTTAGAACTACTTAAACCTAACCAACCTAAGGACATCACACACATCCATGCCCGAGGCAGGATTCGAACCTGCGACCGTAGCAGTCCCGCGGTTCCGGACTGCAGCGCCTAGAACCGCAAGACCACCGCGGCCGGCGTTTTTATTAGGTTCTCATACTTTATTATTAGTTTAATATAAGGATATACTATAATATTTGATGTTATGTAAATATAAGTTCAGCTTTTTTTTTAGGAGTGACTTTGTTCGATTGGCTTAATCTACAGGACAGCTTGCGCTGGTTGTATAAAGATATTTTGCTCCTTTTTCTTTTACGCTTCGTAATTCACATGTTGCAAAGATTCTGCTACTGGGTAGGAACAGTGATCAAGTAAGACTGGGTTTTACTAAAATGTGGGAATGATGAAACAATGTTTATCTTATGCGGAGAAATATTCCAAATTTGTACCGCACTGTTTGTAATGGAACTTTTATAAGCCTGAGTCCTTATTGATTGGACATGGTACTTTACTTTTCGTGGACGATGGAGGAAATGTGCGTTTTAATAGAGCTAACGTGGGAATTTTACGCGCACCCGTTGAGTAAACTGTGTGATTTACGTACTAGAAACATCCCTAAACTGCCGCTGGAGTGCGTTGCGATCGCTTATACCACGTTGAGGACCATATACCGTATGCACAAGTCGCATCGTTCCTGAGCGTTCAGCAGCACGTTGAACTTGGCACGCTGAACGTTAACGTACGGCAGCACGGTCCGTGTGCCGACGGCTTTAGCGTGCAACTGGCCGACGTCGTCTCACAGCTCTCTCTGCTCTTACGTTCCCGACTGGCGTGCGGGCGCTTGAGTTTACGCCGTAACACTATGGTTCCCTATTACTTATTCTCCCGCATCATCTCTGAATGTTTGTCCTATAATTAAGGAAACAACGTCTATATGAAAAACAGAAGGAAAAAGAAAACCAATGGAACAGGAACACAACCCTGCATCACGCGCTTACTAAGTCTGAAGAATCAGATCTGAAACTTTTCTAATTTGTTTTAAATCAAGTCACGTCGTGTTGATACTAGGACATAGCCTACTGGTTCATGGTTACGTGTTTCGAAAGTGACTACTGATGGGCATCTGCAATATTCCAAGTGATGTATAGTTATGTCTTTTCCACAGACAAAAGCTTTTATTTATTTTTTTCTTCTACCTGGCCCTTGCGGAACTTCATACGCAAAGTGTTTTCAGAGTCTTACGTAACATGAAATCATCACGTACGCGATGGATTCACGATAAATAGGTGACTGGCGATGAACAGATGATCTGTCAGGCATGTGAGCCGTCTTCTAGAGCCGTCTTCTCCTGCCACGAGAGCCTTAAAACGGGCAGGGAGCGGGAACGTGTGGAGTATGAGGCTTTGCGGGTCATAAATAAAACATCGGGCTGTGCTTGGCAGACATATTTGTTTCAGATTTCCATGCGCGGCGGGAGCGGCACGCGCAGAGATTACGAGCGGACAGCAGGTGCGGCTGCCGTCGCAGAGCCCGCGGTCGGCATTATTGAATCCGGCAGGGCGGGGGTGGGTTTTGCGGTGGGGGTGGGGTCGGGGGTGAGGTCTGCGTGCCTGACTTATGAGCACCTCCGGCGGGCTGACCAGACACCTTCTGTCGCGGCCTCCTCACGCTCTTCGTGCTTCTGGTATCACCTCTCCATTCAGTGTATCTCATGGCGCTGCTAAACTCCTGACATACATTTACAACAGCAGAACACTGAAGAGCGTGGCAGAGAGCATTTCCCATTGTACCAAATTTTAGGCTTCCTCTTTGTTCCATTCACGTGTGGAGCATGGGTAGAGTAATTCTTTAAAGCATCTGAGCTCGCTGTAGTTATTGTAGTCCTGTTTTCGCAGTCCTTGCGTGAGCGATTAGTTCTTGAAACTTTGTGAGCAGGCTGTCACGGGATAGTTGTTTATCTTCAGACATCTGCCAGCTCAGGTTTTCCAGCATTCCTGTCACGCACTCTCATGGATGAAACATACCTGTGACGATCTGTGTTGCCCTTTTCTGTAAATGTTCTGTATTCCCTCACCTTCCTCATCCCCTCCTCCGCAAAATCTCTGTAGTTCCGTTTGGTATGGGTCCTATGCACTTGAGGTACAGTTTGGGATGCCAACGGCCTTGCCGCAGTGGTAACACCGGTTTCCTTCAGATCACCGAAGTTAAGCACAGTCGGGCTGGGCTAGATCTTGGATGGGTGACCATCCGGTCTGCCAAGCGCTGTTGGCAAGCTGGGTGCACTCAGCGCTTGTGAGGCAAACTGAGGAGATACTTGATTCAGATGTAGCGGCTCCGGTCACGGAAACTGACATACGGCTGGGAGTGCGTTGTGCTGACCACATGCCCCTCCATATCCGCATCCAGTGGCGCCTGTGGGCTGAGGATGACACGGCGGACGGTCGGTACCGTTGGGCCTTCCAAGGCCTGTTCGGACCGAGTTTACTGTAGTACAATTTGGGATGTATCTCACGAGTGTTTTGTAAGAAATCTCCCAGTACCCTATCAATGAACCGAAGTCTGCTTTACCTACGATCAAGCCATTGAATATCTCTACAAGTTTTCATATCCAGGTATTTGGATGAGATGACTTTTCCATTTGTGTCTATCTTTTTCGATTTTTCGGGCCCTCAATGGTGCCCTTATCAACGCCCTGTTCCATTTGTGTTTAAGTGATATTGTAGGACAGGATCCCACGTTTCTGTTTTCTGTCAAATGTACAGTTTTAAATATTCAGCATTTACAGAAAGTTGCCACTCGTCTCCCTGCTTTTAAATCTTATCAACATCTGACTGAATATTTATGCATCTTTTTTCGGAAATTACTTAATTATGGATAACTGCATCATCTGCATAAAGCCTGAGTTAACCATTGATATTGTCTACAAGGTCACTAACTTACAACTCGAACAACAAGGGTCGCAATACATTTACCCGGGGCACGCCTGGAGTTACTCCTACTTCTGTCGATGAGTCTCCATCCAAGATAACATGCTGCCTTCTCCCTACTGATAAATCCTCAGTACAACCACAAATGCTGTTTGATATACTGTGTAATCGTCCATTTGTTAATAAACGATTGTGTGGTGCAATTTTCGGAAGTCAGGAAATACTGCATCTATCTAGTTGCTTCGGGATGTCATGTGAGGATAAGCGCGAGTTGCGTTTTTCATGACACATGTTTTCGGAATCGATGCTTATTGGGATGGAGGCGGTTGTTCTGATCAAGATAACGCATTGTGTTTAAACTAAGACTTCTGCAACAGATGGACATCAGTGGCACTAGATGGTAACTATATCGATAGTTTCAAAATCAAACCATTTGCTGAAGTTCTTCTGTGAAAGACCCTGCACGCGTTGAAGACGGTACGGATACGTGAGTCGTCCTTGGAATATCCTTCCAATATCACGTGCTAACTGACGCGTCTTGTGCTAAATGTACTTCGTGCGTGCTTTATAGTCAGGTGGACGCGCAAGAGTTGACCATCTTTACTATTTTTGATGCTATGGATCGCGCATCAGCAACGCCACATTGAACGCTGCAGAGGTCAGATGAATGGACTGTCCCCTGTCTGGAAGCTCGTTCCGAAACACCCTTTAAACATAATGCCCATAACCACTTGTATGGCCATACATTAAAAATCATATCTTCCTGCTCATGAAATGAATATTCTGCTATGGTTAACTGGAACTCTTGGTAGGTGGACTAATTCAGTAGCCGGCCGGTGTGGCCGAGCAGTTCTAGGCGCTTCAGTCTGGAACCGCGGGACCGCTACGGTCGCAGGTTAGAATCCTGCCTAGGGCATGGATGTGTGTGATGTTCTTAGGTTAGTTAGGTTTAAGTATTCTAAGTTCTGGGGGACTGATGACCTCAGATGTTAAGTCGAATAGTGCTCAGAGCCATTTGAACCATTTGAACTAATTCAGTGCTGCTACATAAGTCACACACTCAGGCCTCAAACTTACGCAAGCATCAAATATAAACGTGTCACCGTAATAACATAACGCCATTGCGGATACATTTAATGCATCAACAAACTGACTAGTTCGATTTATCACCAGCGTATGCAACAGAATGAACTATGATTATTGGTGACAAACTAAGTTTGTTGAATTTCACCTTCAATGCATTGATCTTAAATTTACATTGTATCTCAAAAACTAAGGATTTTGGGACATTATTTACACTGACTTTATTTCTTGTTTTGGAGTGAGGGGTATGCCCTCGAAATATGTAATGGTAATTGCGAGAAATCGTGTGGATTGCGTGACAGTTCAATAAGTTTATTATCCACGTATGAGTACCTATCAGTGACAATTTGACATCTTATTTTTGTTGATGTCCACCAGTGTCATCTCAGTCGTTCTTATGTTCTTCTATTTCAAATTGTTTTCTGTGTCAGCAATGTATCTATATGAATAAAAACATCCATTGTGAACATTTTCGTAGTTTATTTTTCAGCTCGTGAATAATTTTGTTGGATACTTGCTACATTTATTTATGTAAATATGTACAAGGACGTGCTGAAAACTACTGTCTCCGAATTTTCTACGTGAAAGATTTGTAAGCTTTTTAAATAAAAGAAACGTTAATAACATTTTTCATCTGTATTGTTCATGTCTACATATTTAAGCCCTTTGCCACTAGATGGCTCCGAACTGTAGCGTGTAACATAGCGGTGTGTAACATAACTATGTCGGTCTGCGAGAAACAGTTCGTTCACATATCGAGCATCCTATCCTTTAGCATGACATTGCCATCTCCAAAACTTAAATAACACCTTCGAGGACTTCACTTTGACAATATTTAATCGGTGCAAGCAGAGGTGAGGCTGTGGCTCCGTCTACAGGGTGAAATATTCTACAGTGACCACATCAACAAACTGGTCTCTCGTTCTGAGAAATGTGTTCCTCGCCAGAATGTGTCGGGAAATAAATGTGTAAACGTGAAGAATAAGGATGTGGGATGTTAATAACTTTTGTTTTATAGAAACCTTTAAAGCGTTTTTCAGATGAAGATTTAGGATGCACTGCTTTTGAGCACGCCCTCGTAATTTGCGATGATTACGTTAAAAAGTAACTCCAATAATCCTATTACTATTATAACTAATAACGTATCTTAAAAGTGTCTGACTCATTTATATACAAAATGAAAGTTTTATGATGTATCTCGCTTTTTAACATGAGGCGAATGCCATGATAGACCAAGCCCTATTTTCAACCAATTCTTAGTCTGCACTGAGTTTGGAAGATATTGACGGGCTCTTTGAATCCGGGGTTGCGATATTGCATTTGGCTTGAAGAGCGGGGACGCAGTGTAGAAGACGGGTAAGGCTGAATGCAATGCATGCAATCCGCAATTTTATACTGCACCATGTAGCTCGCGTTTCACAACCTTTGCAGCGAACGCTGTTCAGTAGAGCTCAATGTTATGCCACCCACAACCCTCAAAGCGAACGAAAGTTGGTCTTCAAAAACGAAATAACAAACAAAACGTTGTATTTCATTTCGAGTGTCCACACCAACGACAAAGCGAAAGGGAATAACATGAGCGTGAAAATTCGCAGTAGATTCCGATTTGATATTCTGTTGATGTCGCCGGCACGGAGAGCGCGGCGGAAGCAAATAAAACAGCGACGGCCAATTTGTAAGGGAATGAGAGTGAACAATGAAAGCGCCATCAATCAATCAGGCCGGCTCAGATCCATATTTCAGGCGCGCCGCGGCGAAAGAGCGGAGCCGTCAGTCTTGTCCCGCTCTTACGGAAGGGGGCGAGGCGGTGCGTATCTGTTGCTAGCCAACCAGGGAAAGCGTCGGACAGCTAAGAGAACGGACAAATTGTTATTATTTCGACAGGCTGTATTCGAATGAGTCGTATAACGTTACAATTTTTTCGTCCTAATGGCACTGAATGTCTGCAGACTTCTTCGATAGTTTCGTGGTTGCTGCTATAAAAATTGTCATCCTTCGTTTCTGTATTTGTTACCGTGTCTCCGATCCTACGGTCGATAGCATATGGCGAACTTTGACAAAATGAAGTCAGATCTATACATGCGCGATGAGAGGTGCGAGGTAGGCTGACTGAAACTTCTCATAGTAAAATGCGTGTGTTTAGGAACTTCGCATCCGCATGTAATTCCCAAAATGAAGTATCTCTCACTACCAACTTTTATATGAATCTCTCTAACTTCAGTTCATTATTTCGTTGCTTGTTTGGTTATCATTACATTGTTTTATTGTATTAGATTTACATTAAATATGTTTTCTTTGGTGCTGTGTAATTTATTTGTTGCTTTCATCAAGCCGACAGATTTATCTATGTTGTAACGAGATAGTGATCTACGTCCATTCACGTCTTCTTTGTACTCTTACGTCTAGGTTGACTGAGCTGTGTTTTCTAATGAAGATCGACATACTATATCCACCTGCTACGTCATACCTAAACAGGAGGTTAAATGAGGTGTCAGATTAATACCAGGATATATAAACATAAATACTCTACTCTTTGCTGATCACCAAATAATTATTCAGAAAATAAAATGACCTTCAGTTTGTGATACACTGCCTGTGTCATGTATGTAAGGATACAATCCCTCATTTCGTTTAGTAAACTGTACTATTGTTTGAAGTGAATATAGAAGTCAGAATAGAGAAAGGGCGATTATAATGATGAGACCAGTGATGAAAATCGGCGAAGCCTGTGTTGTAGGCCTGTCTGCAACATGATGATGCGTGACCGTGGTAAGATGATTAATCAGTTTTGTGTCAGAATTAACTTTGCAGTAAAAAAAACGCTCACGAATCGGATCAGATTTTGTTAACATGTAATTAAATGAAGAAAGGTTCGGTTTATGGAATGTGCTGTGACTATTTAAGGCGTGACAATGGCCGCCAATCCGTTGCACCATCGTATTAAGACGACCAACGAGTATTTGCTGAAAAAATATTAAGAATTACAAAATGGAGACAAGGAGTAAACTGTATAATACAAATCAATACGATAAAAATTTAAATTATTCCAGCTCAGTTTATCGAAATTACCATCGTGAGACACAACCTCTTACTTCATCCGGTCACTAAGCCGCCTATGACAGAAGAGAACAGTACAAGACAATGCTGAGACACTTAACATTTTTCATATAACAAAATAATATCGTAAATAAGTCACAGAACTTCTCTGAGATCAGCGGGGTGTGATAATACTAACTGTGGAATTACAAGGACTACCATCTAAAACTTTCGGTAAGAAACTAAAATAATAGCCTTCAAAGGGGAATTTTCGTCCGTTTCAAATTAGTTCGGACGAGAAGAGGAGACCAGTTTACAAACATCTTGAAGCACTAAGGAATCGTCAATTTGATAACGGAGGGAAGTGTGTGCCGGGTGGATGTGGCAGGGCGTTTTGGAGACTAAAGCCAGACTAGAGTTAGAAAGTGCAAATACAGGATGACGCAAAAGTCCGTTAACATTTGAAAATTCAATACTTCAGGGAATAATGTAGCTAGAGAGGCGAAAATAGACACACGAGCTCGAAATTAGGTAAGGTTTTATGAAAACCGAAAAAAGTGCACAATATGACCAACAGATGGCGCTTTATATATAGAGAAGCAATGATTAGCATAACAACTGATTTTTAGCTATGAAAATGTTCTTTATAGCAAATGCTGTATATGTAGGCTGTCATTCATCAACAATACCTGTAGCCGAAAGACAATGTTTTGAACAGCACTGTACAGCGTATTAGTAGGCACGGTGAGAAACTGCTGTCGGATGTTGTATTTTAAGAGCCGTAATGTGGTCGGACGATCTCGGTAGACTTGCGACATCAGGTAACCCGACAACCAGTAATCACACGGATTGAGGTCTGGGAACCTGGGAGACTAAAAACGATGGCAGAGGTGGCTCAGCACGCAATCCTCACCAAATGATGTCCGCGAGGGATTTTTCACACGTGTAGCAGTATGGGGTGGAGCACCATCCTGCGTAACGGGTATTTATCAGCCAGGCTGGGGATGATGTAATCCTGCAACGTGTCGGCCTACCTCGCACCAGTCTCGCTGACGGTTTGAAATGCAGCGCTGTTCATTTCCTCGAAGATTGCGCCAACTGTTGGCCAGTTTTTGCAGTCGCTTTTTGGTTTCAATAAAATACCGTGTCATTTCAGGCACCTGTGTCAAGTTTTACCTCTCTACCTACATTATTCCGTAAATTAGTGTATTTTCAAATATTTACGGACTTCTGCGTCACCCTATAGATATAGGTTGCAGTAGACACGCAGAGACGAAGATTCTTGCACAGAATCGACTACTACAGACAGCTGCATCAAACCAGTCTTTGGAATGAATTTATTATACGCAAGAAAGTATTTATTGTTAAAGAATACAAATACTTCATGCCAACGAAGCGGTAATATGCTTGTCGTTAGTGATACCGTAGGAGTCAAACGCAAGCTACATCTACGTGATTACTCTGCTATTCACAATAAAGTGCCTGGCAGAGGGTTCAATGAACCACCTTCATGCTATCTCTCTACCATTCCACTCTCGAACGGCACGCGGGAAAAACGAGCCGTGCGAGCCCTGACTTCTCTTATTTTATCGTGATGATTGTTTCTCCCTATGTAGGTGGGTGCCAACAGAATGTTTTCGCAATCGGAGGAGAAAACTGCTGATTGAAATTTCATGAGATGATCCCGTCGCAACGAAAAACGCCGTTGTTTTAATGGTTGCCACTCCAATTCACGTATCATGTCTGTGACACTGTCTCCCCTATTTCGCGATAATACAAAACGAGCTGCCCTTCTTTGTACTTTTTTATGTGATCCGTCAGTCCCACCTGATGCGGATCCCACACCGCACAGCAGTACTCCAGAATAGGGCGGACAAGCGTAGTGTAAGCAGTCTCTTTGGTAGGCCTGTTGCATCTTCTAAGTGTTCTGCCAATGAATCGCAGTATTTGGTTTGCTCTACT
The DNA here is from genome assembly GCF_021461395.2 of Schistocerca americana. NCBI lineage: Eukaryota > Metazoa > Arthropoda > Insecta > Orthoptera > Acrididae > Schistocerca > Schistocerca americana. Next base: position 377,935,052 of record NC_060120.1, on the reverse strand, counting down.
CACAATATTATCTATGTGATCGTTCCAATTTAGGTTATTTGTAATTGTAATCCCTAAGTATTTAGTTGAATTTACAGCCGTCAGATTTGTGTGAGTTATCGCGTAATCGAAATTTAGCTGATTTCTTTTAGTACTCATGTGAATAACTTCGCACTTTTCTTTATTCAGGATCAATTGCCGCTTTTCGCACCATACATATATCTTATCTAAATCATTTTGCAAGTCGTTTTGATTATCTGATGACTTAACAAGACGGTAAATGACAGCATCATCTGCAAACAATCTAAGACGGCTACTCAGATTGTCTCCTATGTCGTTAACATAGATCAGGAACAATAGAGGGCCTATAACACTTCCTTGGGGGACGCCGGATATTACTTGTGTTTTACTCGATGACTTTCCCTCTATTACTACGAACTGTGACCTTTCTGACAGGAAATCACGAATCCAATCGCACAACTGAGGCGATACTCCGTAGGCAAGCAGTGTGGTTAGAAGACGCTTGTGAGGAACGGTGTCGAGAGCCTTCTGGAAATCGAAAAATGTGGAATCAATTTGACATCCCCTGTCGATAGCACTTATTACTTCATGAGCTAGTTGTGTTTCACAAGAACGATATTTTCTGAATCCGTGCTGACTATATGTCAATAAATCGTTTTCTTTGAGGTACTTCATAATGTTCGAATGCAGTATATGTTCTAAAACCCTACTGCAAATCGAAGTACAAATTACGTCTGAGTCTTTTCTATGTGATATAAGCCTGTAATTCCGCGGATTACTCCTACTTCCCTTTTTGGGTATTGGTGTAACTTGGGCAATTTTCCAGTCTTTATGTACGTATCTTTCTGTGAGCGAGTGGTTGTTTATAATTGCTAAATATGGAGCTATTTTATCAGCATACTCGAGAGGTACCTGACTGGTATACAACCTGGACCGGAGGCCTTGCCTTTATTAATTAATTTAAGCTGCTTTGCTACACCGAGGATACCTACTTCTATATTTCTCATCTTGGCAGTTGTTCTTGATTGGAATTCAAGAATATTTACTTCGTCCTCTTCGGTGAAGGAGTTTCGGAAAACCTTGTTTAATAACTCTGCTTTAGTGGCAGTCATCAGTGACTTCACCGTTGTTATCGCGCAGTGAAGGTATAGATTGTGTCTTGCCACTGGTGTGCTTATGTATGACTAAAATATCTTTGGGTTTTCTGCCAGATTTCGAGACAGAATTTCGTTGTGGAAATTATTAAAAGCATCTCGCATTGAAGTACGCGCCGTATTTCGAACTTCTGTAAAACTTTGCCAATCTTGGGGATTTTGCGTTCTTTTAAATTTGGCATGCTTTTTTCGTTGCTTCTGCAACAACGATCTGACCCGTTTTGTGTACCACGGGGAATCAGTACCATCACTTCTCTATGACATAAAAGTTTTCTGCGCGTCGTACTGCGTCAAAGCGTAAACATCTTTACTGGAGAAACCAGCGTTTCGGCCACGGTTACTGTGGCCTTCTTCTGGGTCTACTGATGTGCTTGCTTTAGCTGTAGAGAGTCGCTCATATCTTGTAATTGTCACTCACTGAGCAGAACGTTACGTGATAATTTCGAATGATCATAGTTGTGAGGCGGAAGGAGCGGGAACTCTATTATAATAGCCTGCTACGGTGAACGGAGTGGGGACGTGCTGTTGTCTATTGCTTCTTGCATTGTGTACTATGGTTGGTGCTTATTGGCGAATGAGGCGTGGGCCCCTGTTTTCCTCTTGCTGTGCGCAAGTGGCAATTACTCGCAGGTAGCGCCCACGTCAGGGGTTGTTGGTGCGGCTTATTGGATTCTGAGGGCTGGCAGCCAGGATGGGGCAAGCTTGTATCCATCGTCTCTGTTCACGTTGTAAAGATGTTTTTATTATTTCTATGGCATCTCTGATCTTGCGTTGCGTCAAAGCTGGTTGCTTGGCCAGTACACCAGTTTCGTCACACATGGTTTCCTTGTCGCAATCTTGTCGGTGTTCGGCCACTGCAGACTTGCTGTGCTGCCCCAGAAGAATGTAACAGTCGCGTTTTCGGTTGTGCATTGCTATCGGTGTACCCGTCTCACTTCTAACAGGAGGAAGACAGGAGCCCACGCCTCATTCACCGATGAGGACCAAACATACAAACCATGCAAGGAGAAAGAGACAACACGTAATTTGGACCTGTAATTCCGCCCACCGTCGTAACCTATTATAATAAAGTTCCCACTCCTTCCACCTCTAGTGACCAATCACAACGACGACCTTTCGAAATTATGACGTAACGTCATGCTCAGTAAATGGAAATGACAAAATATAAGCGTCTCCCCACAGCTAAAGCACGTCAGTAGACCCAGAAGAAGGCCACAGTAAACGTGGCCGAAACGTTGGTTCTCCAGCAAAGTTTTTTCATTATGACGCGGTACGATACTCAGAAAACTTTTGTGTCAGCTGACTCTGGCCGCGGTAACCTACGAAGCTTGTCTAGTCTGGATCGAACTAACAGCCATTCAACCTGTCCGACGTCAGTTCCCAATAATTAAAGGTAGATACCATGCAGAAGTGGAATACTAACGCGTTCGTTAAAGGTACAAATTACATGTGAGTCTGTCCCGTGCGAAACAAGTATGTCGGTTTAATTAAGTGAATGAGAACACTAACGTATGTTCTACTTCGCTTTTTCGACGGCCAGGAAGTTTCTCCAGATTGTAAAGAGCGAGAGAGAAAGGGGGGGGGGGAGGAAGAGAGAGAAAAACCGTAGCATGCCGGGCAGGACCGAAATTACAAAGCGACGCGCCAAATCAGCGAACGCACAAAGCACACATTAGTGCCGGGGAGCTTTGTGCAGTGTGATGAGAAGGCCGCATAATGATAAGCTTCAATTCAATGCCGCACGCCGCTGCCGACGGACTCTTGCCATTGTCTCAATGTGGGTTTTGTACAACAAATTTTTGTTACGTGCTGTACACTGCTGAAAAGAGCTCTAAAACACACACACACACACACACACACACACACACACACACACACACACACAACGAAATCGATATTCACGCTTCCGTGTTAAAGGACTGGGATGGTCCACACAAAATTAAAATCTAATCAACCAGCACAAACTTGAGGTTAAGGTCACGCTAGAACCCTTTCCTTGTTCGTTGCACATATCAAAATGCACATATCAAAAACACACCAAAGAAGAAGAAGGACACCTTCCCATTGTTGAACAGCCGAACTGATGTTGCTCCGGTTCTGGAACCACAATACAACCCACTGCGAAACGTTCCACCCTACGTTTTCTCAAAATTTGGCGAAACAATAATTTGATATTAATGTATATAATTCATCACGCATGAAATATGAGCTAAAGGAATTGACAATCATACATCAAAGAGAACAGTACCAATAATGGAACCTCATATAGACAGGGAACACGAATCTAAAGGTTTACTCGCGACTGAAATTAAATACTGCTCCGGTGGAAGTAGGATCGCGCGCTGAGGGTCCCGTACAAACTTAATTTTGTATAGAAGGTAATTTTTTTCCACCGTGTACAAACTCTTGCGATTGACCGTTGAGAGGATACGAAACAAAAAAGGTCTAATGAACTTATGTAAGGAAACGCATGGTTTCAATACTAGAGACAATTTATTCGTCACACATACGCGCTGTACCATGCTGCCACAGTTACAATATGCACGGTTTCCTCCGAGGGTGGTATTGTTCCTCGTACGGCATGCTCTTGTGTTCTCTCCTGCCATAGTAATTGGTAATTTTGTGTCCAATTCACTTCTCTTACTGACTCACCTTGTAGTGGATGTGATGCAGCGTTGTACACAATGGTTTCGTATTCGAATCGAGAGCTTGCCGGCATGGTGTTTACTCATGGAAAGGTAAATGGTGACGTGCAGCAAGGAGACCTATCCCCGCCGATAAGAACCACAACATTCAATGTTTGCAACTGTCTTTCGCCGTTTGTCTGAGACAGGGTCGTTTCAGGGAGCAGGAAATCGTGAAGGACGTCCCCGAAATGTTCGGACACCAGGCTTGGAGGAAAATGGGATTAACACTGTGGAAGGCGGCCGTTGTGCCAGTGCCAGGCAGTTGGCCCGCCAGAACAGAGCAAGCCAGAAGACCGTCTGGAACATTCTGCATGACAATTGTTACTATCCTTATCACTTACTTTGTGTGCGGGGCTTACTATGGACAGACTTTCCACATAGGGAGCAATTTTGGCACTGGTTTCTTCATCAGGCAACTACGATCCCGGGATTTGTTCATCCATCCTATTCACCGATTAGGCCACCTTTACGCGGAGTTGTATCTTCAACTTTCGTAACAATCGTCTGTGGAATAGTATGCAGAACTCCCATGGTATGGTGGCAGCTAATCATCAGCATCGGTGCAGCCGGAATGTGTGGGCCAGATTAGTTGGGAGCCGTATTTTGGGACCAGTCCTCCTTTCATGTCCCTTAGCAGGTCGGAATTATCGGCGTTTCTTGCCGATGACTTTTCCTCCCCTGCCTGAAGAAGTGACATTGACGATTCGATGGGTTATGTGGATGCTACATGATGATGCTCCAGCCCACTTCACCGATAACGTTCTGACGCTTCTCAATCGTGTTTTCCCCAGTCAATTGATGGGACGAGGGGGTCTAGTTCCATGGCTGCTCTTTCATCGGATCTCAATTCTTGCGATTTCTGCTAATGGGGCCATCTCAGAAGTATCGTGTGTGCAGAGCCCATTCCAGAAGTTTGAGACCTCTGAGCAGCGTATTCATGCTGCCTTTGACACTGTTCGGATGCAGCCTGGCTGATGTGAACGTGTGAGACAGAACTTGTTACGGCGCTTACACGCATGCGTTGATTCACTTGGAAACCATATTCAACACACACTGTAACCGTGGCTGCATGGTACAGCGCGTATTAGATCGCAGTCTTTGTAACAGTGTACGATTGAATAAATGGTCTAGCATGGAAACCATGCATTTACGGACATAAGTTCATCGTTCCGTATCCTCTCATCGATCAGTCCCTAGAGTTTGTACATTGTGGAAAAAATAAACCAGTATAGATAATTCATCGATTCTGGAAATCAAGAATCTCGACAATTTTTCTTGCTATCGACATTGATACTGGCAAAATGTTGGTCCCAGGGATTTCAAGATTTACGAGAATATTTTAAGTTCAATAATATAAATGTAATATAAAGTCACGCAGGAGGCAGATGACCATTGTTATTATTATCACCAGCTCTTTATTCAGGCTGTTTGGGTCGCAAAGGTAAAATATTTCTGGCAAGGAACGATTTTATTGCTCACATGACGCCTTTCGGAATTTATCCATCATCAGATATCCAGAAGAAGACTAGTCTGCATGTTTGTTTCACATACAACTTGAAACTCCATATCTGCGTACAGTAATCGCTCATGGATATCAGGTGACGGATAAATATCGAAACGCATCATCTGAGAAATGAAGTTATTCCTCGCCTGAGGTCTGATGTTGCCATTACGAAGCATCAACCTGAATGCAGAACTGCTGACTGTTTTAATTTCAAGTATGACGTCGGACAACAAATGAAAAAAGAATTATTTTTTCACGTTATGTGATAACAAATTATCAATTTTCGGATTTTTTGTTTTACTTGTACTATGAAACCTAGCTTCTTGATAAACATCGTGATTCTAGGTCAACGGCAAATACGTATTGGTTGTGGTGAGTGAGTTTGCGAGTACATGTGACGTACGTGACCGTGTCTTGTGATTGCAGTGACATAGAAGCTTCAGCGTTTTACATCGCCAAGGGACCATACGCCTCAGTATGCGTTTAAATTTCAACTTGATATATCCACCCAATTCTGAGAAAAAGGCTTTTTAACAGTCGGACAGACAGACAGACAGTCTGACGGACAACAAATCGATCCTATTCCGTTTGTACTAACACTTTTTGAGTGCAGCATGTACGTAATTTTACAGTGTAACCTTTTCTCTATTTTACTTTTTTATTGTTATGTATCCAACTGTTTGATCAGTTGTGCCCATGAGCAGTAGCGAAGACGGAAATGACCTCCGAACTGCTATGATGAAAATCTTATAATTGCGAAACTCAATATTAAATGAAATTTAGATTAACGTCTTTCCTGTTAAGCTTATTGATTTCAAGTTTTCATGATAGCTAGGTCAAATTAGTTCAACTTATGGAAATGAATAAAGTTTAACTCTCTTTGCTTTTAGTTGTGGAGCTTCCTCTATTAAAGGTGAAATAAAGGTTTGTGAAATTTGTTTCAAATTAGATTTTTGGCGGCCTCGTAGCTTACACTCACTTCAGTCCCAGCTAATAGTTTCATCACTCTCAAAATATTATTTCGTGTTTGGTCTATAAGGGTATATCTTTTAATTTTCTTCAAAAATTTCATTTCAGCCAACTGTATTCTTCTTCTGTCTTTCGTGGATAATGTCCAAGCTTCGCTTCCTTACATAGGGGTGTGTTGTAGTGACAACGTGTTGACTATTGCATTGTTAACGTTGAGGCTTTAGGAAGCCAGCGAGGGCACTCTTAAGACAAGAACCAGAGACAAAATGCAGAGGGCTAACGCATTTCTTAGCATTTAGGTCACATGAGGTTTGCAGACGCTCCGGCAGCTGTCTCAGGGCAGAAGTTTGAGCTCAGAGAATTTGCTGAAAGCTCCATACACCGTTTAGACCAGTGGTTCCAAACCTGGGGGTAACTACCGCTTGAAGGGTAAAGTGAAATTTTCTGAGGGCTAAAAACTAAACGATTCGGTTCTGTTTCAGTTATGAAACTAAATTATTTTTAAAAATCATTACTATTTTCACAATTTTGTAAGACTCAAATATGGATTATATAAGATATCAGTAATTAACTTTGGCCGGCCGAGGTGGCCGAGCGGTTCTAGGCGCTACAGTCTGGAACCGCGTGACCGCTACGGTCGCAGGTTCGAGTCCTGCCTCGGGCATGGATGTGTGTGATGTCCTTAGGTTAGTCAGGTTTAAGTAGTTCTAAGTTCTAGGGGACTGATGACCTCAGAAGTCTCATAGTGCTCAGAGCCATTTGAACCAAATAATTACCTTTTCTCAGTTAGTAACCTTAATGAAGTGGAGACTACAGGTTCCACCATAGTCGACCCACAACACACATATGTTATGCTTTGTCCCGTACATCGCTAATGACAAAAGTGAGACATATGCGTAACAATGCTAAATGCCGCAAGAAGATGACTTCTCCAAGTTGTAGATAGTACCTGTAGTAGTCCAGAGATTGCTTCATTACTCTATTCAAAGTGAATAAATGAATTAATTGGCAGCAGAACACAGCAGTAACTACATAAGGGCTACTATAGTGCTGTACAGAGTATTATTATTATTATTATTGTTATTATTATTATTAGAGTGGTTAGACAAAAAGTATTAACATTCTCAAGTCGTGCAATTTCTGCCAGTTCAGAAGTAAGTAGCGCTGCAATGAAGTGATTTACGAACAGTAAGTATACCGCATACATTTGAACTAGTTTGATTTTAAATGGGGTTGCGGTGTGCAGGTCAAGCAAGTGCCGCAATGGTGTGGAGTAATGCAGGGAAGCGTGTTTTATAACAAGTGTGTACTCTCCCCGTGGATAATTAGCTTTCTTTCCTGAGAAGTAGTTGTGGCGGGTTGCACTTGCGATGCACGACGAATTCTTTCGTCATTCATTCCAACGCGCGCGCACACACACACACACACACACACACACACACACACACACACACACAAAATATCATTCATCTTCTTTCATCATTTTAAAAATAAAAGTGTTCCAAGAAAAGCCTTTCATTCTACAGTTTATTTAGGTGGTGAAATTGGTTATAATGGGGTGGACGGGGGAGGGGAAGTTCTAAGTTCTAAGTTCTTCGGTCAGTCTGACGTGTGACTAGGCACCTCTCTCTCTCTCTCTCTGAAGTGAGGACCGATGTTCCAACAGTTTTATTCATATCCCATCTAACTCCTAACCTTTATGAATCCATTGACGTTGCTGTTCTCAGGAGCAAGTGTTAAGCTTGCTGCATATATTAAGACACGCCTCTACAGGGGCATCTTACAACAGTGTACAGACCTCTGTTTTCCAATCTTTCTTAGACCATTACCCCTGAGTGCAATCAGACATTACCTAGTACCCCAGTCCTCCTCGCCCTATCCCCTGCGTTCCGTGTACTGTACCACATATTATGGTTCAAATGGCTCTGATCACTATGGGACTTAACTTCTGAGGTCATCAGTCCGCTAGAACTTAGAACCGCTCGGCCACACCGGCCGGCGACCGCATATTATCTGAAACTTGTATGGTTCATTACTGACGTAACTTTGATAGTGATAGCAAATATTGTAGCCTAACAAGTGAAATGAAACAAGTGAAATGTGTGACATATTTTCGTTTAGTAGGCCATTCAACTGTTACAGTCTACCTTTGGTCAGAATCACTTATGTCATCGGATGTAACTATGTGCGGCCTGTAACGTCGGCATAGTGATTTCCCATTCCTCTCTGCTCCATTTATACAATTTCCCTACGATCTTACATGCGTGCAACCCCACGAAGCAGCATTGAGTCACACGGAGGCCAGTGGTCATAATATTTCGGCTCATCAGTTTACTTCTGTTAATCCATGAAACTTATTTTCGATAATGGAAAACATACTATCGTGGCAGATGCTGCAAATGTATGTTATCCAAAAATATTTATAGTCACAGTTCCGATTACAAATTTTAACATATGATTAGCACGAGGCATTTTTTTAAGTAAGTACCGTTTTTAAATAAAAATAAAACAAGTAGACTTTTGTTAGCAATTTTAGTTTTACATGAAAGCCGGTAATCTATTCTGACTTTCAAGGAATTTATGGTATCGTTAAACCAGCTTTTGAATTCCATCCTCCTAGAAATCTGGTTGCTCGTTTTGACATCTTCATCGCCGTCGTGGCGCTGCCCACTCAGATGGTTCTTCAAATGTAGGCACGTGACAGTCGCTGGGCACTAGACTGCGCCTGTACGGAGTGTGATCAAATTGTTCCTGGCCAAATTATTTGATGAGCTTTTGATTTTGACAGGCCACGTCTTGACGGGCATTTCCATGAAGCAAAACGATACCCGTACCACGCCTTTTATTTTGGTTTGCATGGCGCAGTTTCTTAAGATTTATTGTGGTAGAATTTATGGTGTCACCACGAGACAAAAAATTCAATAGCAGCGCCGCCTTCATGTCCCAAAAAACAGGAGTCACGATTTTCTGGACTGAAATTGTTTGCTTGAACTAGCCATTCTTGGGTGATGTTGAATGGCGCCATTCCATGGATTTCAACGTAAGGACCATGTTTCGTCACCTCCGACAAATGGCTCGTCACCTTCCCCACTGTACAGCTCTACGAAAGTAAAGAAGAAAATGGCTAAGCGTTTGCTTTTCTCCATCTCAGTCAGCATTTTCAGTATCCGGTATAAGAATAACTTTCGATAATTTGAACGTTCTGGAACAACTACATAAAGAACACTTCTTGAAACATGAATAAACTCATCAAATAACGTCGAAATCGTAAAGCGTCTATTCTCTCTCCTTTTTCGTCAACTTTCTGCACCGAACTGTCAGTAGTGACTGAAGGTCGCCCTATTCGTTCTTCGTCATGCGTATTCGTACGGCTATCTTTAAAATTTCTCACCTATTTACTAGCATTCCACCATTCACAATGTTTTCTCCATAATTCACTGATCTGACGATCGATTTTATCTTCTTTCACGCCTTTAGCACTAAGAAAACGAGCCATAGAGCGTATTCCACAGTCAGTGGGCTTCTAAATCGGAGCAGGCATTTCAGCTACTCGCGAACAAACTTTTGAATGGCGTCTGTGTCTGATAACACGGTGCGGTACACGGCACACATGCGCGAAATGCCGACTGCGGCGCTGCAGCGGTGAAATTCCAAAACGGTACTTACTTTGAAAACACCCCTTACATTTTCAATAGCTTAATTTTCATATTCAGATCTGATTAATCATGTTGTTGTTGTTGTGGTCTTCAGTCCAGAGACTGGTTTGATGCAGTTCTCCATGCTACGCTATCCTGTGCAAGCATCTTCATCTCTCAGTATCTACTGCAGCCTACATCCTTCTGAATATGCTTAGTGTATTCAGTCCTTGGTCTCCCTCTACGATTTTTACCCTCCACGTTGCCCTCCAATACTAAATTGGCGATCCCTTGATGCCTCAGAACGTGCCCTATCAACCGATCCCTTCTTCTAGTCAAGTGGTGCCACAAATTCCTCTTCTCCCCAATTCTATTCGGTACCTCTTCATTAGTTACGTGATCTTCCAATCTGATCTTCAGCATTCTTCTGTGGCACCACATTTTGAAAGTTTCTATTCTCTTCTTGTCTAAACCATTTATCGCCCACGTTTTACTTCCATACATGGCTACACTCCGTACAAATACTTTCAGAAACGACTTCCTGACACTTAAATCTGTACTCGATGTCCCGGGTTCGATTCCCGGCGGGGTCAGGGACTTTCTCTGCCTCGTGATGACTGGGTGTTGTGTGATGCCCTTAGGTTAGTTAGGTTTAAGTAGTTCTAAGTTCTAGGGGACTGTTGACCATAGATTTTAAGTCCCATAGTGCTCAGAGCCATTTGAACCATTTTTGTACTCGATGTTTACAAATTTCTCATTTTCAGAAACGCTTTCCTTGCCATTGCCAGTCTACATTTAATATCCTCTTTACTTTCACCATCATCAGTTATTTTGCTCCCCTAACAGCAAAACTCCTTTAGCACTTTAAGCATCTCTTTTCCTAATCTAATTGTCTCAGCGTCACCCGACTTAATTCGACTACATTCCATTATTGTTTTGCTTTTGTTGATGTTCATCTTATATCCTCCTTTCAAGACACTGTCCATTCTGTTCAACTGCTCTTCCAAGTCCTTTGCTGTCTGTGACAGAATTACAATGTCATCGGCGAACCTCAAAGTTTTTATTTCTTCTCCATGGATTTTAATACCTATTCCGAATTTTTCTTTTGTTTCCTTCACTGCTTGCTCAATATACAGATTGAATAGCATCGGGGAGAGACTACAAACCTGTCTCACTCCCTTCCCAACCACTGCTTCCCTTTCATGCCCCTCGACTCTTATAACTGTCATCTGGTTTCTGTACAAATTGTAAATAGCCTTTCACTCCCTGTACTTTACCCCTGCCACCTTCAGAATTTGAAAGAGAGTATTTGATTAATGATGAGTTCTGTAAGTACAAAAGTTTTGCGAAAGAACTTAGTCATAAGCTGTGAAGTTAAAGGAATATGTTATACGAGGCTTGTACCAGCATTCAGTGGTATGTAAAAGATAAGTAATTCTATTCATCGTTGTACATAGCGATGTATCACCGATGATCCGTCACACATAGATTTTATGACTGATTTCATTTACAGAAATTTTGTCCTTTCAAAACTCATGATTAATCAGACCTGAAGATGGACGTTAAGTGATGGAAACTAGTAATCATTTGTGATAGTCTGCAAATGAGATTGTTAAAATTAATATTTTCAAAATAATTTCAGAACTACAGAAACCTATGTGAAGAATGTGTCAAAATATTCCAACATATAGGATCCGTACTGCCTTAGTTTGGTGTTAGGTTCTAATCTCCATGACACGATCATTTGTGCTTTTATTTAGTGAGTATATATTTTAAGGAACGCAGTCCCACCTTTCGGCAAACCTTTGTCTGTGAATGACTCCTAGACTGCCGCCATAGAATTACCTGGCGTTTGCATTGACTGAAGAGCTTCCTTAACGACGCCAGCGCGGCGAGAATAAAAGTCGCGCCCTCTAAAGTCGAAGATATAGTGGTAACATTCATTTCGCCACGACCTTCCTTGTTAAAGCGGACGACGACGCCTTTTTAATTTCTAATGGAATTTAAATAGGACTCCATTGTCCTTAATGAAAACTATCTAATTACTTCCACACACTCTGGCTTAAGCTCCTTGAAATTTAATTTCTGCCTTCTCGCCAGGACTGAGAGAAGAATAAAAAAACAGCGGGAAGCCAAAAAAAGAAAAGAGAGAGAGGAGGAGGAAAGCGCTGCACGAAATTGCACGGACGGAGTGGGAGGGGTTGGAGGCAAACAGGCAAGCAAGGCGTGCTGTCGCCGGCCGTGCTCACCGTCAGAGTTTTATTTTCGAGGGGCCAGTGGGCAGAAGAGCAGCCGCCTCCCGCCTGCCGCCGCGTGGCTGAACGCTGCCGCGCTTTGCTGGACGCCAGCCGCCGCCGCCGCTGCTATTCCTACGCCTGCCGCCCACGAAGCCCCTCCAACGACACTGCATTGTTTTGCCTATCGACGAGGCGTTTCGGTAGCGTAGTACAGCGGTCGTCAAACTTTTTTGCTTAAGAGCGACACGTCCGGCCGCGTGGGAAGGTCTCACCGGGGGGTTAAAGTGACCACTCAAAGAGAAATTGAATTTTTACGAAACTATGGTTATTCATAGACGCTTACCACTTACACATTTTGATTCTACTTATTTTACGGTATCACGGCCGAATTCACCAACATCAATTAAAATTAAGCATATTTTAAAATATTACTGTCGCGGTAAGTATTTTTAAATGAAAATGATATTTTGAGAAAAACACGTTTTTTTCTGAGAGTTTACACAGTGACCAATTTTCCGTACCTAAGCGGCTACTGTGGCCAGTGCCATCGCAACAGGACCCCACGTTTGTTTTTCTTATTTCCTAGGCGTCTTCACGCCCTACTATCTGAAATAGCACCAAGCGGCTGCAGCAGACCGTTTTACAGTCGACCTCTTCTACTCGAATTGGCCAAATTTAACATAACAGAGACAGTTTTAATTAATATAGCTTCATTAATTCAAAATTGCCACAAAGGTATAAGTACCGGTATATAAAAGGTGTTATGCATGTCTTTCTGGAAGTAACTAACTATTATGGGGGTGAACAATTAAACCATTTTTTCCGACGAGTAGTGTGGCAACTTTTCCCAACAGGACGCCATGTCGGCATTAGTGATCCACAGAAAAAGCTATCAAACTGAAATAAATAAAAAGGAACCATATTTGTAGACCAAAAGAAGTTATTTAAAAATTGATATTGTAATAAATTATTATTCTCCATAAAAGTGAGGTACCAGGCTCAGTAATAATATAAATGACTTACCTTACATCAGACGACTCAAAAACAAAAAAGTTTGTACTAAAAAATAACAGAACAAGCTTCCTCTGTCAGTCTTATTGACACCAATGGCGATGTATATCAGAATTAGTCCGACCACTTCTCGGCAGGCAGCAGCGCTGAACAGCGCCAAAATATACGCACTGGACACTTTTTCCGTCCTGGCCACGATACCACACCGTTGTCCGCGCCCGGTAGCTGGGTGGTCAGCGCGACAGAATGCCAATCTTAAGGGCCTGGGTTCGATTCCCGGCTGGGTCGGAGATTTTCTCCGCTCAGGGACTGGGTGTTGTCCTAATCATCATCATTTCATCCACATCGACGTGCAAGTCGCCGAAGTAGCGTCAAATCGAAAAACTTACACCCGGCGAACGGTCTACTCGACGGGAGGCGCTAGTTCAAAATGGTTCAAATGGCTCTGAGCACTATGGGACTTAACAGCTGAGGTCATCAGTCCCCTAGAACTTAGAACTACTTTAACCTAATTAACCTAAGGAGACCACACACATGCATGCCCTAGGCAGGATTCGAACCTGCGACCGTAGCCGTCACGCGGTTCCAGACTGAAGCGCCTAGAACCGCTCGGCGGAGGCCCTAGTCACACGACATTTATTATTACCACACCGTTCCCTAGCGGTCTTACTCTTAGTTGATAACCTACATAAATTAATAAATTATTTTAATTAATAACAGTAACGACAATGTGAGACTTAGTCACAAATGTTTACTTAGTGTTTTGAATGCCATTTTTCTTTCACTCATTGCACTGTACTACAACATCCTTGATTTCATTTCATATTAATTCCACATTTGAAAATAACCGTCCCTACAATGCGCATGTTACTACCTTCGACGGTTATCTCATAGCAGCTGATAGGTGCTAGTTGCGCACGCTCGTGAGTTGTAAGCAGTGGAAGACAAAGAAAATATCTCCCCTTCTCACTTCTATTTACCCCGCAAGCCCCGGTACCTACCACTTTGCCTATGACGTAAGCGGCAACTTAATGTATGAGGGTGGTTTGAAAAGTTCTTAGAACGGAATAAAAAAAATGTGCTTACATCACAGAAACTTTTTTAATTTTTCAATGTAGTCTCCTAGTCTCGGTCCAACGATGTTGCAGTGCAGTGGTCCTAACTCGAAAATGAGTTTCCTTCAGGTCTGCAAAATAGTTGTCAACTCCGGCTATTAATTCTTCGTTTGAAGTTAATCTTCGTCTACCAAGAAAAATTTTCAGGATTGGGAAGAGAGTCTGACGGAGGCATATCAGGTGAATAAGGCGAGTGTGCCAACAATTCATACCTTAGTTCGTGTTATTCTGCCATGGCGACGGCACATATATGCGGGCCCGCATTGTCTTGATGGAAGATGACATTGTTCCTTGCCTTTTTTCGCGTATCTTTTGTTGCAATTTGTCCATGAGGTTAGAATAGTATTCTCCAGTAATTGTTTGGCCAGTGGGGAGATAATCTACAAACAGAATCCCCTACGCATCCCACTACATTGATGCCATGACCTTTCCCGCCGAAGGAATTGTCTTTGCTTCTTTTGGTGGCGGAGAATCAGCAGGTTTTCAATGCTTTGACTGTTGTTTTGTCTGTGGGGTGTAGTAGTGCACCCAAGTTTCATCTGTGGTCACAAACTGGCTGATACGCCCGGTAAACGCGCTGGGCAGAATAGGTAATTACGATTGTGGAAAGGGGCAAATAAGGATGGGGTCAGTTTCACCTGCTAATTGTAATTTATTGTAATTTAATAACACATTTACAACCAAAGCGACACATAGCCGAACCTTTACCGAATGCAACTCTTTCAGGGCTGAAGGCCTCCAAGAAAGAAATCTTAACAAATCAACAAGATAAAAATCCAATTAAGATAGCAATAAAATAATTTAAAAAAGCATCATAGCTAGGTGGAAAGCCTCAAAGCAAAGTAGATAGAACAAACATTTGCAAGGTGCAATACCAATGGCTGAAGGCCACAATTAAGTTTCAAAATTTTAAAATATACCACCATAATCTTTTATAGGCAGAAGGCCGCATTGTTTAAGATTGAAAGATAATTTTAAGAATATGTTTGCAAGACTGAAAGCCCCCAATTTTGCAAAATTTTTAAGAAAAAAGAAAAAAATAACTATAAGCCTTAAATTTTAAGTAGCTGAAAACAGATAATTAACCACCGGTGGGAAAGACAATGAAGACAACGGCACTCAGAAGTCTCCAGGCGGTCGGTCTGCCCTCGTTCACTTAGGTGAGACAGGTGGTGAGCCCAACTACACTTGATCCGTCAGAACCCAACCAGGGGACAACCACGGACGACCGACACAACGACTTGCTTGCCATCAATCAGTACATGAGAACTCAAACAAAAAAGGTTACCAAAGGATAATCCACAATAATAATGCCTGTATTAGCCATCAAAATTACACACCATCTCGGACAGCGACAACAGGTGGGGAAAGGACGCTGCCTGAAATTACGTTAGAGGCCAGGGCAGGTAATCGGAACACTAATGGCCACAAGGCAGAATCGTGATGACTGGGTGTTGTGTGCTGTTCTTAGGTTAGTTAGGTTTAAGTAGTTCTAAGTTCTAGGGGACTGATGACCATAGATGTTAAGTCCCATAGTGCTCAGAGCCACAAGGCAGAAAATTCCGCTGGTACGCTTGACTTTGCCTGGTCCGCAGCAACCGACCGACTCCATCAGAATGCAGACAACATCTAAAATAGTCGTCAGTGGAAATCACGCCAATTACGCACACAACCTGACAAACACTTGCACGAAGACCTGAACGATACCCAACAGTCACTAATCACGCACGAAGACAAATCGGGAGTCGATGCACACATACACAGCCAACTCAAGAACGATCGGCGAGCCAAAACACGTCGTCCAGTAGGACGAGCGACCGACGATCCATTAAGACCGTGGCCCGGCTCAAGTGATGCATGACAGCAATGGTCGGGCGAGCGATGTCGACGCAGACCTCACTGCTGCTCCACCCGACTGCACTAGTGCCGCATTGCAACTCCCCGATTTGCAGGTCCGGACTGCGTTCCACACGCGTTCCAACTGACTGGCAGACCTGAACTCGCCAGCCGAAATGGCAACCCGAACTGATTTACGACACACAACGACCGGGAAGTAATAGCAGTCGAGCAAAGATATTACGAGAGGAAATATATCGATACAAGCTGCTAACGCCACTCACGGTCAGGCAAAGCAGCAACTCAGTGACAGTAGTAATTTAAATTAACGTAGTGAGGTGGAAGTACCTTGAAAACAGGATGTAAAATACATGAGGGCGGGAACAAGAGCCACGCACGGCTCATCGGCACAACAAAATTTTTTTCGTTTCTCAGAAAACGGGCCAAACATTGTTCCGATATGTCCATTCTCATGAGTTTTTGATCCAGCATCAAAAGTCACGGCACCCATTTTGCAGAAAATTTTGCATTTATAATTCTGCAATTAAAATGTGATATACTCTTTCAGATGACATCTGGAAAGCGTGAGCAATTTCACGCACTTTCAATCGACGATCCTCCATGACCATTTTGTGCACTTTTGCAGTGATTTCTGGAGCAGTGACATATCTTGGCCGATCACTGCGCGGATCAACTAAGCTCTCCGAACTAAATTTAAATTCATTTGTCCACTTGGCAACAGTTGAATATGAAGGAGCAGAGTCCCCCAGCGTATTGTGGAAATCGGCGTGAAAGTCCTTTCTTTACGAAGTACTTAATCACTGCTCGGATCTAGATTTTTTTTCCATGTTCGCAAATCGCTACACGGGAACAACAACAGAGCCACGCCAGCGCCACAGCTCTCTTCCAAGAGCTCTGACGTGGCACGTGTTTGTAGGCAATAGTCAGATGAATATGACGTGAACAACTGGTTGCGCTAACGCTGACATGTGGTGGTGATTCCGAGAACTTTCCAAACCACCGTCGTAGCTCACGGCGAATTCACCAAAGTCAATTAAAACTAAGCACATTTTAAAATATTACCGTCACGGTAAGTATTTTTGTTTCTTAGTGAGCAAGAAAAAATACACTTACGATGGTTGACCTTTTCGATTCTGCTATTTGTTGCTGGACGCATATTATTATTAAATACGGCTGAATACCGCGGGCAGCACGAACATTTGATTCCTGCCGCACTTTGACGACCACTGGTTTAGTAACTAGAGTGTAGTTTTCTGCGAGACAATACAGAATGTGGACAGAAATGTGGAAACACCAAAACGCAACATATTACCATGCCTAATTCGGTGTGACCGAGCGGGGTGGCGCAGTAGTTAGACACTGGACTCGCATTCGGGAGGACGACGGTTCAATCCAGCGTCCGGCCATCCTGATTTAGGTTTTCCGTGATTTCCCTAAATCGCTCCAGGCAAATGCCGGGATGGTTCCTCTGAAAGGGCACGGCCGACTTCCTTCCCCATCCTTCCCTAATCCGATGAGACCGATGACCACGCTGTCTGGTCTCCTTCCCCAAACCAACCAACCAACCAACCAACCTAATTCGGTGTAGCAAAACCGTTGCTATTTAGAACAACGTCCCGATGTCTCGGAATGGATAAATGCAGGTCCTGTATGGTTTTCAAAGGAATCTTATGTCATCATTCCTGCAAAATAGTGGCACGTTCAGGTAAAGAGGATAGAGGTGGTTAGTGATCACTCACACTTCTCTCTAAAGTAAACCACGAATTCTCAGTGATATTGAGATCCGGTGACTGTGGAAGAGAGATACAATTCATCCTCGTGCTCATGAAACCAGTCCTGGACGATGCAAGGTGTGTAAACGGGGGCGCTGTCGTTTTGGAGCGCGCAATCACCTTAGGAAAACAAATATTGTAAGATGGTATGGACCGGATCAGCCTAAATGTTCACATATTCCTTTGTCGTAATGCAACCTTGCCAAGAATCATGGGGCTCCTGGAATGCTACGAGATGGCTGCCCAAATCATTACGGAACCCCCGCCATGATTCACTTTAGGGACATAAACTCGGCCAGAAGTTGGAAACAGTGTGGGTCAAGACTCCTCCAACCAAACGACTTTCTTCCTTTGCTCCATAGTCCACATTTTATTACTTCGGCTCCATACTTTCCTATTACGGGTATTCGGTGAATGCCTGTGTGCGGTATATCTGCAACGTCCGTCAGTTCGACCATTTCAGTGTTCCATAGGCCCAGTTATATTGGTTGCGGCGCGAGAAATCACGTGATTACCATGTGCTGTGTTTACTTCATCGGCTCCTCACTGAGTATGCAGCCAAAAACGTGGCATCAGAGATCAAATACTGAAACACAATCTCTCATTTATCCACTGTCCTAACTTTGCCCATCGATAATACGGAATTATTTACATCCTCGTCTGTCGCTGCTGTCAAACTCTGGGACAAGCTGCCCTGCGCTCTTCGCAAAATTCAATGCGCTGTTGCTTTTAACAAAGAGCTGTAGCACTTCCTTTTGTCGGCTCATAACGTTTCTCTAAAAATTAAAATAGGTGCACAGTTTTCTCTCTAACACCAAAACGAAGACTCCCATCTCACTCCAGTTACGTTCCTCTCACTTTTCCTTTCTCTGTGAGTCTAGCCACTTTCTTTTCCCTTACCTCCATTAATAGTGTTTATCTACCCCCGCCCCCTTCCACCCCTGCTCTTATGTCCATTGCTGCTGGCGTTTACAGTTTATGTCTACCTGCTTCTAATTTGTATTTATTGTTTCATTTCTCTTGAAGGAATCTACACGTTTTTTTCTACACTATAGTGATCTCTAGACAATGTGTTCTACGTTAGATGTAACTTATAATACGCTTATTATAATGAACATAATGTAAAATATCTGGAGTGCCTGGTGAAATGTAATTGAGGGCCTGATGGCAGTAATTATGCCATGGTAAATAACTAGACGCTGTTTTCGACATCATTGCAACTGTCGAGACCGCTTGTTAAAATTATTTGTTTCGTCGTAGGCAGCACTGCCGATTTTCAATTACGTTTACATTTTGGATCACTTTATGTACTTTAATTTTTCGGTTGTGTGGGACTGACACAAAAAAGGCTGAAGATGAAGCAGCATCATTTCGAAATCGATCATGTGAGCTAAATATCATCAATAAAACAGTAGAGTGCACCATCTAATTACACTATATTAATGAAAACAGCAAAACGTGCCTAAAAGTCAATCCATGAAGATGAATCAAACCAAAATGAATTTATTGTACTGACTTTCGTAGTAATAGCCTGTCGCCTATCGATAGATTAAACCGAAGTACATCTAATACGGTTATAATTAGGTGTCCTGGGAAGTTTATACGGGCATCCTTACCTCTGTAGCGTGTTCCACAAATCGTTCTGACAATATGAGAGCGATATGGCTGTGCATTATCATTAGATACTTGTCATCAGTAGCGTAGTTTTGCCGTAGTGGGCGCCTATGTATGCGCAATATGTTAATTTGTTTACGTTCATGGTCAACTGCCAATTCCTGCACCATCCATCAGTCCTCTGGAGATCCTTCTGCAAATTAGTACAGTCTTCTGGCATTCATACTTTCTCATAGGCAACCGCATCATCTGCGAATAGTCTTAAAGCGCTTCCGACGCTTTCTACTTGATCATTTATGAGCACTGTAAATAGTAACGGTCCTATCACAGTTCCTCGGGGTACTCTGAAAATTACCATTACATCTGTCGAATATGTTTCGTTAAGAGTGACATCTTATAAAACAGTGAAATTACTAAAATGTACCGAGGTTTAGCCGAGTTGTAGCGGCCTTCTTCAGGGGAGGGCCAAATAGTTGTTGGGAGAGCGCTCCTGAGACAGCGAAAGCTATACTTCGGCGTGAGAATCAAGCTAAGTGGGCAGGAGGTGTGATATCAAGCCTGTGATTGCGTTGATATCTTGGTATCCATTTCCGAGGTACTGGGCAGTGGCTGGGCTTTTCACTTTATCAAGGATGTACAGTGAGTGCATCTATTCGGAGAAAACTGCTGCTGACAATGTCAGCTACTGTGGACAACACAGTATTTTTGACGAGGGTCGCCGTCGACTATAGTGTATTGTAACAGGGTGTAATGTAGACAAACCGTAATGCGGTAAATCGCGGTGAATTTAACATTTAGGCGTGTTAGACCACTGAGTCAGCTTCCATTATTCTTTCTTTCTGGATCACGTCTGAAGATCGCGCGCTCACTGAGGTGCATCGTTTGCGATGGGGTTAAGGTAATTTTTTTTTTTTCTGTTGAGTCTGTATTTATTTGCTCATTTGAAGAACGCCAAGAGTGTAGTTACTTAAAATCTCGAAATGGGGAATAGATGCGAGGGTTCCAGAATGAAATTTTCACTCTGCAGCGGAGTGTGCGCTGATATGAAACTTCCTGGCAGATTAAAACTGTGTGCCGGACCGAGGCTCGAACTCGGGACCTTTGCCTTTCGCCCCCAAGTGCTCTACCAACTGAGCTACCCAAGCACGACTCACGACCCGTCCTCACAGCTCTAATTCCGCCAGTATCTCGTCTCCTACATTCCAAACTTCGCAGAAGATCTCCTGCATACCTTGCAGAACTAGTGCTCCTGGAAGAAAGGATATTGCGTGAAAGGCAAAGGTCCCGAGTTCGAGTCTCGGTCCGGCACACAGTTTTAATCTGCCAGGAAGTTTCATAGGTGCGAGGGTGTTGGGGGGAGAACCCAGCGCCGTTAAGCTTCGTGAACTGCAGCTTCAGTTACTCATACTGGAAGGTTAAGTCCGCCAGCACCAGAGAGTCGGAAATCGAACCGACGCCGCGTGTCCTTGCGCTTCCGCGGCCAGTTGGTGGGATACCTCGCAGTGGCAGGCGGCTTGACAGTCGAGCGCACGATGGACGTGACACAGGATGTCAGGACATTCGATCACGGCAGGACCGCGGCTGCCCGACACCACATGCGCATTAAAATCATGTGTTGACAGTAGCTATCATTACAGTTTACTAGGTGTTGACGTTTCAATTGAATCAAATACATCTGGTCACACATTTTAGACTGCTTTTGCTGTCTTATTCGTCCTTAATGTCGATTGCAAAGAAAACATTGCGATTCTTTGCTATAGTTTTTTAAACTGCGCTTCATGCCTAAGATAAACCAATTTACAGGTAGCATACTCATGCTGGTAGTTGAGAAATCGCCAGTGTTTCTACAGTAAACCTCCCGTCGTCTTCCAGCGTTCAGGAAACTAACAATATTAATTTGTCGTTGAGAAATAATCTATTGAGCTGATTGCATTGATTGCTCAAAGGCGTGGAAAGAACTGCTGAATGCTATCTTCTGGTGGCACCTATTATAACTTTAGCTACAATTACCAAGCAATCTGTTTTGTGATGAAACTGAATTAGAATTGTATTGCTTCTATGTGTACTGGCAATATACATACGTGCCACCTACCAACATGATAAACATGTAAAATAAATGGTTACTTCGTAATTTAAAATAATCTTTCGAAAAGTCTCATAAAGTTTCAGATTCCTAAATAGATTTAAATGAATAATCGAAGAGTGAACGTCAACGTCTCGATTGGTTTTATCGTCAGATACATACTTACGTATTACACCACACTAGTACTTTTAAAGTTGACCATGATACAGAGGAAAAACATACATTAAAAATAATTTACTCTGGTCATTGAAATAATAGGAATGTTCGTTAATTTTTCTACCTCACAGACCAAGATGAGTTATTTATTATTGTCAATCTGCATTTCTAGCCTACACACGTGCCAGTCGTAAAAGCATCTAGCCTCTAATTCTTCAAGACATAATGAACATTTTTCTCAGACAAAATTTGCTTTTATTGTTCTCATATTGGAGCGAGGGAAAAAAGAAAACTGACAAAGGTTATAAACTCGCGCACAGACCGTCTATGGATTATTGCGATCGCTACCGCATAGGTTATCATTATCGCAAGATTCCGACGTTACGCTCAAGTAGTATTGCACATGTTAATGGTGTTTCCATTGGCAGATCAGATTAACTTCTAACAACGAGTGACTTAACTATAGATATTCTGCTTCCATTTCGCTATAATAGGAGTCGTGTTTCTACTTCCAGGTACAGCCTCAGTTCACAAGTGATTGTCATGGTTGAAGATAAATAGTTGGAGCCAAACAGTGAAAGTGACTTCGGATTTGATAGGTATCAGAAGTGTTACCTCTTAGTTCAATACATAGCGAAATGGAGCCATTGTCAGCAGCGAGTTTATTCTCCAGAAGTCTCGAAGAACGCCGTGACAGCGGTATAATAACATTTGTATCCAGTAAGACCCAGCATATACTTAAAATTGGCATCCTATTAACGTCATCTCCATCGGCTAGCGAAAATGTGCGATTGCAGTTCATAGTAATTTTTGACAGACAGAGTCGTTTTCTGACCACAGATCCAAATATTTGACACATATTCTCCCTAGACAGAAAAACCAGAAAGTGAACTGCATTTCACCAAATGTAGACACCCATAATAGATAGCTGTTGTCCTTTTGAACAGACGTCATTTATCTTGGTGGATAACTAAAAGGCAGAGATTTTAAGGACTAAACATTTTATTGTATTGCAGCTATGAACGGTTTGAGTCGCGGGCTAGTACATATATTAGTTACATTTCCACGAACGCATCATATACCCTAAAAACAATAAAACGATCATGACTTTCCTTAATCATGATTTTAAGTTTTTTGGCTGCACCCTCTCTTGAGTTCTATTTATCTTAAGGGACCTTAACCGAGCTATATAATGTGTTGCTGTAGCTGATGCAAATAATTGTTCCATAACAATTCGTTAAGTTATTCATGCATTAATAGCCTCCGAAACAAATGTGGGTTAATGTATAATTTTATGTATTTAGACTGACGTCTGTTGTTAAGACAGCTTTAAGATTCTTGTGCGCGTGACGGTAACATTACCAGACATTCAAAAAAATGTTCAAATGTGTCTGAAATCTTATGGGACTTAACTGCTAAGGTCATCAGTCTCGAAGCTTACACAGTACTTAACCTGAATTACCCTAAGGACAAAAACACACACACACACACACACACACACACACACACACACACACACACACATACAATCCCGAGGGAGGGCTCGAACCTCCGCCGGGACCAGCCGCACAGTCCATGACTGCAGTATCAGACTTTAATGTTGTTTCCTAATACTAGGCTGCTGATAGCAGATGACGCAGCTGACAACTAGAGAAGCTTACGTGCAACATTGCTATTCATTCGCTCAGTCGAAAAGTCAAGCGCAGCTCGTGGTCGTGCGGTAGCGTTCTCGCTTCCCACGCCCGGGTTCGATTCCCGGCGGGGTCAGGGATTTTCTCTGCCTCGTGATAACTGGGTGTTGTGTGATGTCCTTAGGTTAGTTAGGTTTAAGTAGTTCTAAGTTCTAGGGGATTTATGACCTAAGATGTTAAGTCCCATAGTGCTCAGAGCCATTTGAACCATTTGAGCCAAAAGTCAAGCAATTTAAACAATAAACGTCGGCCGTAAAGCTCAAAACATAAATCTGGGGATAAATTTTAGTGTAGTTGTGGTTTTTACGTATTCTGACCAAAGCTTTCGGAATACATTGGTATCAGACTGCAACTACTTGATAGTTGCATAAGTTTAACTTCATTTGTTGCTTGTTCTGTGAATAACATGCGCGGCCGTTCATTATGATGTGAAACAGGGTAGCAAGGCACAAACTCATTGTATGTGAGATACTGCCAGCAAGTGATTTGTAGTTGTACAGTGGTCATTTAGACACTTGCACTTAGGATTCTTTTGCTGTGGTCGTAATGAATTCGATTTACCTAAAAAAAAAAACAAAAAAAAAAAAAAGCAAACTCAGTTTATGGCATTGCCCTCGTGTACTGCTGGTAATCTGAAAGTTAGTTCTTGGGCAACACAGAATTCAGTGTTCTGTATTTCAGCCATGATTAGTTACACTCAGTTAATAACTGTCCTGAAAATTTCGTAACCTTTGGTCGTCATCAAATATAATATCTGTTGTCAGCAAAAATAAGTATTACTGATTTCTGAATTTCTCCAGATTTATATATAACTGAAATGAAAATGCTATCAGTGATTTCTGCGCACTCTGAAGATGTAATTTCAATATTCACACTACTAGAAATCCGTAATAGAATTCTCTGCATTCTGTTAGCACAGTGAAATGCAAACCAATATACCCACTTACCTACAAAAAATTACCAAGTTTGACCTTTGGTATCTAGGTTTCCCTAGGATTATGCACTGCGTTGGAAAGAAGACCAGCAGTATCTCATCTTGTCCTTACCTCTCTTTCTTCCTCCATAGCTCTTTCTTGCCCCATACCTCTTTCTTGCCCCAATGACTTTTAGTGCCTCCGCTATTACGAAGGTAAAATGTTGGCCTGCACAAATTGGAAGTCGAGGGAGCATTAGTTTCTTGCCAAAGAAAGTAATGTTGATTAAGTGAAGTTCTGTGTTTCGAACCAATTAGAAAAGAGCTCCGAAGCTGTTTTTTTCTCCTCTAAGCTTAATTTACCGGTTGTCGGAACGACCAAGCGAGAGAGGGTGCTCCCGCTGTAACTTCGGCACGGTCAATTCCTTCCGCTAAGCGCTAAGCTGTGAAATTTAAGGACCTAATGCAGCACAAATGCTTTCTTTCGTGAAATAATAATCCAATACGTAAAGCGTTTACTGTGATTGGAAATAAAAATTTCATGTCTGTTGGGAGTGGTTTCTGTGAAGCAATAACAACTAATTTCAACATTGTCGAATGGAGCTCTGAAAATACCGTTGTTGACTGTGAACTTGAATAATAAATATATGAGACATACGTGTCTTTCTAATCCGACCTAAACCTACTTGGGAAAGAGTTGACGAAAACTCTATTCTCTCGCGTGCAGATGTTCAAAATTTTTCCAGCCAGAGTTATTAACACCACACACCCAGTATAGACTCGAATGAGAACGTCGTTCTGGATAAGAAACATGATTTTTCCAACTAACTTATGTAAGGTAGGCTTGTGAGATGGCGGGTTCAAATGGCTCTGAACACTATGGGACTTAACCTCTATGGTCATCAGTCCCCTAGAACTTAGAACTACTTAAACCTAACTAACCTAAGGACATCACACACATCCATGCCCGAGGCAGGACTCGAACCTGCGACCGCAGCGGTCGCGCGGTTTCAGACTGAAGCGCCTAGAACCGCTCGGCCACAATGGCAGGCGCTTGTGAGATGATTGCCGGCCGCGGTGGCCGTGCGGTTCTGGCGCTGCAGTCCGGAACCGCGGGACCGCTACGGTCGCAGGTTCGAATCCTGCCTCGGGCATGGGTGTGTGTGATGTCCTTAGGTTAGTTAGGTTTAGGTAGTTCTAAGTTCTAGGGGACTTATGACCTAAGATGTTGCATCCCATAGTCCTCAGAGCCATTTGAACCATTTGTGAGATGATTGGTTCACTTTCTCAAGTCGAGTTACAGAGTATGCTCAGGTCTTAAATCACTTTCAGCATTATTTCTCGTTCGCTTAGTCTCTGCGTTTCTTTTGTGGAGATGTAGTGCATTTTCATTCAACAGTCGATCCCCTTTAGCTGAGTTGTCAGCGAGTCTTACTCCCATGCAGCGGACCCGAGCTCGATTCTCTGCCGGGTCAGAGATTTTTTCCGCTCGGGGACGGTTGTCTTGTTGCCCTTCTCATCATTTCATCATCATCGATACGCAAGTTGCTCGACGTGGAGTAACTGAAAAGACTTGGAACTCGGCGGCCGCGCTTCCCCAGGCAGGGACTCCAGGCCGTCAGTGCTTTATGATCATTTCATTTTCATTTTTTCAGTCCACAGACTAGTATTTGCTTTTTGTGTTTTTTTTGCGAGAGACAGTGTCATAATGTTGTATATAACGTCATTCTCTCTTCATTATTTCACTACAAAAAGAAACGTCTCCGCACTATGGAGAGACAAATGGCACTGTTGCTAAAAAGAGTACAATCCGCATTTATTCTCGATTTCCTCTCATACAACTCCAACCCGTTCCCATCTTAGTGTGCTCCAATACTTTCTCCCGTTCCCATCTTAGTGTGCTCCAATACTTTCTCTTCTTCTTCTTCTTCTTCTTCTACTACTACTACTACCACTACTACTAGTACTACTACTTCTTCACCGTCCCACTTCATACTCTCTTACCCTGTTCTTTCCTGTTTTTAGTTTATTGACTTTCGCAGTAATGCGCCCCGTGGAAACAGCGCCCAACCAAAGCGCCCCAGCTGGTGTGCCCTCGCTGTCACTGCGTGTTATATATCTGCAGAGGCTCACTCGTGTATTCCGTGCTTCTAGTTTTAATTTTCCACACTTTCAAAATCTGTCTATGACTATGTAGGCAAGTTTGTGATGTTGGCAATGAAAATAATCAGGTGTTCATAGCTACTATGTTCTCAGAAGACAATTAGCTTACTTCAACGAAACTCCACATCCGGTGGGAAGATAACCAGAAAGGTGACTTGTAGCATGGCGAAGTAAACTGGTGAGTCAAAACATCCTCATCACTTCCTTAATAGCGTGTGGGTCCACCCTTGGAATGCAGTAAGAAGCGATTGTGTGTGGCACGAATTCGACAAGTCCTTGGAAGTTTTCCGGCAATCTGTAGCACCGGATGTCTGGGGACAAGTCATGCAGTTACCGTAACTCACGGGCCGATGAGCGAGGAACTGCCGCCCGAAAGCGTGCCAGATGTGTTCCATTGGGTTCAGACAAGCATAATTTAGTAGCCAAGATATCAACGTGTCTTCATTAACATGCGCCTCGAGAACAGGACGATTCTGTCCTTTTGTACGGTCAGTTATCCTGCTGGAATATTCCATTGCCGTCGCGGAAGCTAGGAAGCATGAAGGGATGAAGATGGTTCGCAATAATGTTCATGCAGTCCACAAATCTGGTGCCTTCGAAAAGGAAAGGGAGGTCAGAGTTTAACGACCCGTCGACAGTGCGGTCATTAGAGATGGAGCACAAGCTCGGATTACGAAAGGATAGGTATAGAAATCGACCATGCCCTTTGGAAGGACCGGTCCTGGTATTTACCTGGAGTGATTTAGGGAAATCACAGAAAACCTACATCTGGACGGGGATTTGAACTTTCGTGCTCCTAAATGCAAGTCCAGTGTGCTAAACAAAGCGCCACGTCACTCGTTGATGGTGCCCTCGATTACTATGACAGGTTCCGTGGAGATCCAGGTGAATATCCCCCAGAACATGACCAATGGAACAATGGTATCTGTCTTCCTCAGTACCTTTAAAAATATTCCCAAGAATTTTGGCATTCGCGCTCTTTTTAACTGCATGATGACTCATTTCAAACTCCTACGAGCACCCCTAACTGTAACTCGCTCACTCCCACTAGTCCATAGCTGTAAGTCGCTCATAACCATCCACTCCCACTTGTCCATTCTCACTCATTGAGCCAAACCATTGAAATTACCTCTTTATGTCTCTCTGACTGTCACTGTCTCCTGTCTTACAGTCACAGTGTCCTTCTTTCTGTCCTGTTACTGCTGTCTCCTCTCAGTCTCCCTCTTGCTCTCTCTTACTGCTACTATCTCATTCCTTCCCACTGCTGCTGTCTCTTCAAACTGTCACTATCTCTCTCCTCCTCGTCGTCACCGTCATGGACTCTGTCTCTCAGTGTCACTGGCTCTCAGCCACGTCCTTTTCCTCCTTCTCTTTATTCGTCTCCCATTGGCACTGTCTCCGTCGCTCTCTTCCTAGCACTGTTTTATCACTGTCTACTATTTCCCACTACCATTGTGTCCCTCTCTTTTTCTCACACTACCATTGTCCCTTTCGCTTTCTCCATATCACAACTACTGTCTATTGTTTCTCAGTGTTTGTTACTTTCCGTCTCTTTCCGACTGCCACTGTCAGCACAGAAAACCGCAAACATGTTCGTCTGCCAAAATTTTTGAGAAAATTTGTAAAGGTGCTGAGGAAGGTAGAATGAGGCAGCTGATACCACGCTTTTCAGTCAAAGTCTTTTAATGAACGGCAGCATATTCGCCTTTTTTGTGTTCCGACAGGAGCGTTTTTTCGGTGGCCCCTTCTTTTCCATGTTACAACAGGGTATGTCACTCATATGAAAAGAACTGAAATTGAAATGAGGCAAAACTATATAATTTTACACCTGAGACCGAATTTTGTGTGCACAAAAATTTTGCATGTGCTTCATTACTACAGCATGGGCTTTCCAGGACCCTTCTCATGATAATAGAGACACTTTACAGCACATTTATCCGTGCTACGTTTACGTCTCGATGCGGATTTTGGGTGCGTGTTTTACGTGTACAGGTAGGTTAACTTTGAACCTCTGGACATCGGAAACGGATGAAGGTGCCCAGATAATTTGGAGGACTGTACTTTAGGAGTGTATCGTAAAAATTTCAGGTATTTTCTGTGCATAACCATCTTTGAATCCACGGCTTGGATTTGGTACCCCAAAAACCATGTTTCCCGGGTTTTCTCAGCAACAGCCTATCAACCAAATGGTGCCTCCGTAAGCCCCTTCAGATGACCTTAGGCTACATCTAATGTGAAAAGAATCAACCATTTGCGCAAGCTAGAAGAAGTGTATAATACTCGAGCTTTGATCCTGCACTGTAGGATAGTTACAGTAAGGTGATCCTTCTCATGGGTATACAAATGGTCCCTAGCCGAAGGATATTTAAAACACTTGATGCAAAACTAATTGACCATGTCGCTGGCTCAAATGGGAACACGAAGGGATCGTCTACTGCCGAGCCCCATGTTCAACAATATGCGCTGAACGGTGTGTTCGTAAACTCCTGTGCCTGTACTAGCGTTGTAGTCTCCCGTCAGATATGCCACAGATACTTCGTAGTATCACGTCGAGAGAATTTGATATTTCATTGTATTCTCCTGTCTAACGACGCGTGTGCGGACGTGATTAAAGTGTCAACAAAGTAGAAATGATTTCATTTTTGGTAAAAGCTGGTAGAGGCCAAATATTTTGAAATGTATTGCATAATCATTTTACGTACGATCTGGACAGACTAAAAATGCTACACATTGTTTTATATGTGAAAAGAAAAGAAAAAAACCAACGACGGTAATATAGACACTCAAAGATATAGTCGCGCGAGTGGCAGCAGCGATACTAAAGAGACTGTTGTACATTGTATCCTGGCTTTGGTTGCCGACTTGGATGTAATTTCTATTTTTTTTTTTTTTGTGTTGTCTTCCTAACGGGAGTAGAGAGATGTATACAGGGTGGTCCATTGATCGTGACCGGGCCAAATATTCACGAAATAAGCGTCAAACGAAAACACTACAAAGAACGGAACTTGTCTAGCTTGAAGGGGGAAACCAGATGGCGCTATGATTGGCCCGCTAGATGGCGCTGCCATAGGTCAAACGGATATCAGATGCGTTTTTTAAAATAGGCACCCCCCATTTTTATTACATATTCGTGTAGTGCGTAAAGAAATATGAATGTTTCAGTTGGACCACTTTTTTCGCTTTGTGATAGACGGCGCTGTAATAGTGTAAGGGGTCCGTAGGCCCTTACTATAAGTTTTGCGACAGCACAGGTCGACAGGACAAACAATCGATAGTGTGCGTCGGGTGGCGAGAGCGAGAGCGAGTGCGAGTGTTGAGACAGTAGTGTGGTACGCGCTGCGGGCCGTGCCGGGTGGAGGTCTGTTGCTGGAGTGCAAGACCGTACCGACATAGGGAGTGGCCATCGCCGTGGTTTAACCCCTTTGTGTTAGAAATATACGGGAAAGTGAAAAAGTATAATTACTAGTATGATTCAGTGACATTTTTGTGCCGATATTGTAATTACGCGTCTACCGCGCCAGCATCATTTGGATTGCAGTGTTGGATTGTAGTGGTGAATTACAATGATTGAAATTGCGTGTGACGATAATGAATAACGAAAGGGCCTGTGCTGAGATTAGCCGTTATTAATTCTGTACGACGAAGGCAGTTGCTGTCTCCTTACTTTGTGTTTTTGTGATGAATATAAGTTGTTGATTAATGAAGCTGTGTTGTCGTTCTTCTTGGCACCAGACATTTCTTTATTACAGCATTTGAGAAGGACAAAATGGAATGTAACATCTCCGTAGCAGTCCAATCCGATTGCCAGCCCATTAGGTACACGGTCACATTAATTAATGTCTGTTTTGGGCTGCTATCAGATCTCGATCGAGCGGGATATGTAAGTAGAATAAACCGGAGTGTTACACCCTTGGCTTACCGTGAAAGGACAAGTGCAATTTTCGGACGAATCGCAAAGAACAATAGGTAATTTTATCTTATTTAACGCGAAGAAAATATTTTCCAGTGTTGAATCGGCACAGAGCATAAACTTTAAAATCGCGACAAGAAACAGTGCATTTTGAACAATACGAAGTAATAGCACCTTACGATTGTGACTAAACTTTTTTCTTGCCATATTAGATGAAAATAATAGTGTCAACAAACTGTGTTATAATGTGCAAATGCGTAAATCCGAACGAAAAACTGTGAAAAGTGAACACTAAAGAAAGACACGTGTGAACATTATCACGACAAACGGGCCAAGAATTCGTCACGAAAGCTTTTAAAGAAGTGTTTAGTGGTAATATTTTGACTGAAATTGCCTTTTGAATAGTGAAAATCGGGCAGCTTCATGTGGATCCATAAACTGTTATGCAGGCGACAATTTATGTAGCAACGCAATTGTTGAGTGACGTCACGCAGACCCTTGTAGCAGCTGCGCCAAAGAGCTTCGATCTGCGAGGTGATTTCACACATCATCCCAACTACCTGTGCAAGGAGTAGTTCAAGCACAGACGCACTACACCGAGCGCCGTCCCGACATCTAGCAGCCGAACTACAAACTACGCCCGCCTGCAGCGCCACGGAGCGGCCGGCTGAGAACTACGACGTCCCACCACAGAGAGACCTCACGCGGTTCCGGCAGCAGTACAGCGCCACGCCCACTTCAAACGTCAAAACATCGCGACTCGTGGTAATGTCGGTTGGTGAGTGGAGATGACTGGTTGACATAACATTAAATTGCAACGTGCAGTTTTTGCGGTAAATAAACGTTTGTAAACTGACTTGCGTGTTAGGAAAAGTGCCCAATTGCAGTAATTTCCGAAAAGTTTGCGATAAATACTCTGAAATTGAGCATACTTATTTATGCATACTGCGCGGTCTAAATGATAATTATACAGATATGCTTATTGTTTTTGGGGGATTTTATATGTATAGATTTTGTGAATGGTATGAGTTATCTTATTTAAAACATTTTACATAAGCTGTGTATGTGAAAATTGATATTTGAAGTGATTAGGTTTTGAGAGTTGTTATGTTCGATGCTCCTGCATATTGTATCAATTTAGGGATTAATTGAATAATACTTCAGGTACTGTTTGTTTAGTTTCATGGTAATTAGGAGTGTTTTGGGTTACTAGAGGTTATTCTATATTACTTACCTGTGCATTAAAAATAAACAAACATGTCTACTGAAGATAAGCAGATTTGTGAGGCAGTAGTTGAAAGGAAAGGGATAGGACAGGAAGACAGAGATGATTCAGGAATCAGTGATTATGGAGTGTCTTTAGATAGCCCATTAGCACATTCAACCAGTTATCCCGAGACACCGGGACAAACGATGAGAAATAAGCCAGTTTCAGAGGGTGCAGATATACGGTCGATGTTGGCAGCCTTGCTAAAAGAAAACAACGCATCACTAAAGGAAGATTTACGAGAAAGGGAAGAAAAATTCCACAAATCAGTAGAGAAAGGTTTACAAGAAACAAGAGAATCACTAAAGAGTTTACAAGAAAATAACGCATCATTAGAGAAAAGTTTACGAGAAAACAATGCATCACTAAAGGAAGATTTACGAAAATCATTAAGGGAAGATTTACAAGAAACTATAGCACAAGAGATCAAAGCATCGCAGATGAAGATGGAATGTAGTCTGAAGAAGGAAATGCAGGCGTTACAAGAGCGACTGAAGATGGACGTCGACGAGAGAGAGAGGAAGCTACAGAAGAGCATAGACCAAGTCCAGGGAGACGTGGAGAAGATGGAACGAAAGTTAACAAAAAGGATGGAAGACGATATTGAAGAAACGAAAGCCGAATTGTGAGAAAGAATCAACGAAGTGGAAACAAATTGCAATCATCGAATCTCCGAGGTGACGCAAATGCAGAAACAATGTAATGATGCGGTTAAGGGGATAGGAGATAGGCAAAACCAACTGGCTGTCAATCTGAGAAATGCTATAGCCTTGCAACGAGAAGAGGTTAACAAGAGGGCTGCAATGGAGGTCAGGCAATTACAACAGGGAGTGCAGCAATTGGAGAGCAAGACAGAAGAAATTGATAAACGAATTAGCAATGCCACTTTAACTGTTGGGGAAGGTAGAGTAGTTACCTTGATGAGCAGTGATAACCGGTACTTCCAAAATAATACAGGGCAGAAATTTAGACCGAAAGGAGGGTTGCACCCAATGATATTTATGAAATGGTTAAAAGGAGTTTTCCCAGCACATCTTAAAGACTCAGACAAGATTCAATTTGCAATAGATAGAATGGAAGGTGAGGCCTTCACTTGGGGAGTCAGGAAAAAGGAAGGGACTACTAGTTATGATCAGTTTGAAGAAGAATTCTTGAAGAAATACTGGTCCAAAAGTCATCAGTGTGCAGCAATTGAGGACCTACTCCACCGCAAGTCACTTAATACATGGAGAGGAACGTTGAGAGAGTTTGCCGAACATTTGTGGGAATTGAACGAGACCTTGGAACAACCCCTGAGTGATGACGTAATGATATCAGCAATAAAAAGAAGAATGAGCCGGAGAATGCAGGAAACTGTATCCGGGAGCCTAATTAAAGATAGGGAAGCCTTGATGGAAATACTGGAACAGTTGGAATCTGTTCGATCACAGGAACACAATCAAGCTAATGATCAGAACCAAGATGGACATAATTACCATCGAATTCGTTTTAATGGCCCACCAAATTACAGAGGAAGAGGTGGTGGCCATAGGTATAGGAACCATGGCAATGGTCAACAGTTTCACCACAATCATGGGAGAGATGATGATGATGATAATGACAGGAATTATGAGAGAATAGGTGATAGACAAAGGGATCAAGAGGTACGAATTGAAGAAAGCCAGGTGTAGGGAGCTAGCAACTCTTTTGCTGGTATACCAAGTGGCGACTGGTACACTCTCAGCTGGGTGAGACTTTATTTCTAATTTCAAGTGTCACTCCTCTACCATCTTTCTCTATCCTTAGGTTAAGAAAGTTAGTGAGTAGTAGTTAGGATTGGTAGTGGTCATCCAAGTAATTCAGTCAGGAACCATGTAGTAAATTTATAGTTGACTTAAAATAAGGATAAGTAGTTACTGTTGATGTAGTGTGTGAGGTGTCAAAGAATCAATAAGTTGAAAGCTCAGTTTAGTGTGAGTACATTACAAATGAATAGTGCCAGAAGTAATAAAATGAGAACCAGATAAGGAAGCTAATGTATACAAAATGTCGTGGGAAGCTAATTGGTCAAACAAGATTTTGTGTAATCTTATAGAGTTGTTTTATGAGACATGAAAAGGTCAACTGTGGTAAGAAAATTGAAGTAGTGTATCAGCTTGTAAGTAGATGAACATATAAAGAAACAAATACATGGGGAGATAGTTGTTCGAATAAATGATGTGAAATAATGATGTATATTGAGTATGAGATGTTTGAAGTATTGAAGTATATGGAGGATTGATATAGGTTGAAGATATATATGTATTTGCAGTTGAAGTTGGTGTTAAGTTATGTGTAATGAAGAGTATGGAGTATGAGATGTTTGAAATATTGAAGTATGTCATTTAGCACATGAGCAACATCTGTTTGCAAGTTATTTGTAGGTATACATGTTTATCTGAAGTATGCTGATAAAACAAAGTGTAACTAATGAATAATTAGTAATTCATGTATCCAATTAGCTATCAGAGTCAATTATGGTTATACGTAGGTCAAGCTTTAGAAGCAGGATTCTGGCACTGAGTAATGAATGACAAATATCCATATAGTGGATTTGAATTAACGTGAATATAACCGGAAATATTGTACCTCTCATCTAAGCTTTCTTGATAACAATTCACATATGGCAGTAATGCTTGGCAAAATGAAATGATCAGTAGTTTAAAATTTTTCATTGGGTGACCACATTAGTTGTAGTGTTGCAAATAATTATGCAAGACATGGTTAGCGGTACAATGTAGCATTTAAATTTATGGAATCTGTAATGAACAAGTTGTGAATTTATTCCTTAATTTTTATAAGTGTTGGCCAAGTGAGTTATAAATTAGAGTGATAGTAGTATGGACGGCACAAACCCCGCTGAAAGGACGGCATACCAAAGGGGTAGCTGGCATTCAACTAGTTTCTTTTCTTGTCTTTGCTATAGCAAGTTATAACAGATATGCAGTTAATGACTCGTACAAACCTTTGAAAGTGAAGAGTTTTTGGAAATTTTTGGTAAGATAGGTTTATAAAAAAATATTTACCATGCTATGTTAAGTAAGTAGGATTGATGCTGTGTGTTATTTGGACAATGCCATATTTTTGAGATGTAATAACTTTTTGTAGAATATTATTGTAGAGGCAGCCCACTACCGGAGTCAAGGATTTTCTTGGTGATTGTAATTTCATTACTTATTTGCACTGTGTGTTTTGTTCATATGTAGTGATGTCTAATTACCTAACCGATTCTTTTACACCTGTGGCTTCAAAGAAGTTTTCGAGGGCGGGGATGTAAGGGGTCCGTAGGCCCTTACTATAAGTTTTGCGACAGCACAGGTCGACAGGACAAACAATCGATAGTGTGCGTCGGGTGGCGAGAGCGAGAGCGAGTGTTGAGACAGTAGTGTGGTACGCGCTGCGGGCCGAGCCGGGTGGAGATCTGTTGCTGGAGTGCAAGACCGTACCGACATAGGGAGTGGCCATCGCCGTGGTTTAACCCCTTTGTGTTAGAAATATACGGGAAAGTGAAAAAGTATAATTACTAGTATGATTCAGTGACATTTTTGTGCCGATATTGTAATTACGCGTCTACCGCGCCGGCATCATTTGGATTGCAGCGTTGGATTGCAGTGTTGGATTGTAGTGGTGAATTACAATGATTGAAATTGCGTGTGACGATAATGAATAACGAAAGGGCCTGTGCTGAGATTAGCCGTTATTAATTCTGTACGACGAAGGCAGTTGCTGTCTCCTTACTTTGTGTTTTTGTGATGAATATAAGTTGTTGATTAATGAAGCTGTGTTGTCGTTCTTCTTGGCACCAGACATTTCTTTATTACAGCATTTGAGAAGGACAAAATGGAATGTAACATCTCCGTAGCAGTCCAATCCGATTGCCAGCCCATTAGGTACACGGTCACATTAATTAATGTCTGTTTTGGGCTGCTATCAGATCTCGATCGAGCGGGATAAGTAAGTAGAATAAACCGGAGTGTTACAATAGTCACAAACATATGGCTCACAATTTTAGACCAACAGTTGGTAACAGGTAGGTTTTTAAAATTAAAATTCAGAACGTAGGTACGTTTGAACATTTTATTTCGGTTGTTCCAATGTGATACGCGTACCTTTGTGAACTTATCATTTCTGAGAACGCATGCTGTTACAGCCTGATTACCTGTTGAAACGTCGCCTTAGAAAAATTATACATGACTGTGCTTAAACTGACACACAGTACTTTTAGCGCAACGCAATCTGACTTTCAATAATCCCTACAAAAGAATGGCCCTGACTAACAATAACCTATACCTTTCACGAATCACCTACCTCACAAAAATCGTCGTTACTCGAACTACTGCAAAACAGCGAGCGCCAATACTGCTAGCCAAATAAATGATTCTAACTACTGAAGGCACTAACTACTGATAGGCACTCTAAGCAAATGAAAGATTTTGATAGAGAACAAACAATGTATTTACCTTAATAGTGTTCAGACGTCATAATATATAAATTAGTTCATGATATCCAGTATTACAAATTTACTCTTTCTGGCGGACACAGGTCCAGATCGTCCGCTCTTAAAATTCTGCCATCTCTCTCCCCACATCCACCACTGCTGGCGGCTCACCTCCAACTGCGCAACGCTACGCGCTGTTAACATCCAGCTGCCCAACACTACAATAGCCAACAACAATGCAAACCAGCCACAGACTGCACACAGCACAGCTAGTGATTTTCATACAGAGCGCTACGTGGCGTTACCAATAAAAAAACCTTAACAGCCTACTTACACTGTAAATACCACATTAATGCAATAAATGCTCAAAAAATGTCCGTCAACCTCAATGCATTTGGCAATACGTGTAACGACATTCCTCTCAACAGCGAGTAGTTCGCCTTCCGTAATGTTCGCTAATGCATTGACAATGCGCTGACGCATATTGTCAGGCGATGTCGGTGGACCACGACGGCAAATATCCTTCAGCTTTCCACACAGAACGAAATCCGGTGACGTCAGATCCGGTGAACGTGCGGGCCATGGTATGGTGCTTCGACGACCAATCCACCTGTCATGAAATTTGCTATTTAGTACCGCTCCAATCGCATGCGAGCTATGTGCCGGGCATCCATCATGTTGGAAGTACATCGCCATTCTGTCATGCAGTGAAACATCTTGACTAACATCGGTAGAACATTGCTTAGGAAATCAACATACATTGCACCATTTAGATTGCCATTGATAAAATGTGGCCAATTATCCTTCCTCCCATAATGCCGCATAATACATTAACCCGCCAAGGTCACTGATGTTCCACGTCTCGCAGCCATCGTGGATTATTCCCTTGCCTAATAGTGCATGTTACCGGTTTGCGATACCGCTGTTAATGAATGACGCTCCGCTAAATAGAACGCGTGCAAAAAATCTGTCATCGTCCAGTAATTTCTCTTGTGCCCAGCGGCAGAACTGTACACGACGTTCAAAGTCGTCGCCATGCAATCCCTGGTGCATAGGAATATGGTACGGGTGCAATCGATGTTGATGTAGCATTCTCAAAACCGAAGTTTTTGAGATTTCCGATTCTCGCACAATTTGTCTGTTACTGATGTGCGGATTAGGCGCGACAGCAGCTAAAACACCTACTTGGGCATCATCATTTGTTGCAGGTGGTGGTTGACGTTTCACATGTGGCTGAACACTTCCTGTTTCCTTAAATAACGTAACTATCCGGCGAACGCTCCGGACACTTGGATGATGTCGTCCAGGATACCGAGCAGCATACATAGCACATGCCCGTTGGGCATTTTGATCACAATAGCCATCATCAACACGATATCGACCTTTTCCGCAATTGGTAAACGGTCCATTTTAACACGGGTGATGTATCACGAAGCAAACACCGTCCGCACTGGCGGAATGTTACGTGATACCACGTACTTATACGTTTGTGACTATTACAGCGCCATCTATCACAAAGCGAAAAAAGTGGTCCAACTAAAACATTCATATTTC
The DNA here is from genome assembly GCF_021461395.2 of Schistocerca americana. NCBI lineage: Eukaryota > Metazoa > Arthropoda > Insecta > Orthoptera > Acrididae > Schistocerca > Schistocerca americana. The sequence continues at coordinate 377,897,304 of NC_060120.1, read as the reverse complement.
TTTACGTACTACACGAATATGTAATAAAATGGGGGTTCCTATTTTAAAAAAACGCGGTTGATATCCGTATGACCTAAGGCAGCGCCATCTAGCGGGCCAACTGTAGCGCCATCTGGTTTCCCCCTTCAAGCTAGACGAGTTTCGTTCTTTGTAGTTTCTTCGTTTGATGCTTATTTCGTGAGATACTTGGCCCGGTCACTATCGATGGACCACCTGGTATATTGTCGCTCCTCTTGGTGAATAGACGGCGAATGTAATCATCGTCAAAGGCAACAAAACAGGAAAAGGTAATACATTCTTTTAAGCACCCGACAGTGGACATGATATATGTTTAAGTTTTACCAACAAGATTTACATTCTGTGGCGGAAATAATCTCAAGAGCCTGCATCGAATTTATAATAACACAGATCAAAACCAGCGACGAGCTACATTGCCATCTTTTCTCAAAAGTAATATTCAATATCCCGGATGTGGATTTAGTCTCGCTACAACGATCAAGGATCTGCTGCCATTTTCATTCCTCTCCCGGTTTTCTTTGAGCCTGTGCGGAACCATGAATACTAAATCGTAGTCTGCCCCGATAGCTCAGTGGTCAACGTGACGGATTGCCGTCCTACGGGCCCGGGATTTTTTCCGCTCAAGTTCTGGGTGTTGTCTTCATTTCACCCCCATACGGCGCTCAGGTCGCCCAATGTGGCGTCGAATGTAATAAGACCTGCACCAAGGCGGCCGGACCTGCTACGTAAGGGGCCTCCTGGCCAATAACGCCAAACTCTCTTTTCCAGTTTTCCAATAATAAATCGTAGATCGCCGCGATTGTGGAGCACCGGGATCGACATCGCCGAGATTCCGAACAAGAATTCTCCCTCCAGCGAATCTATATCCTGGAGATGCAATAATAATAATAATAATAATAATAATAATAACAATAACAGACATGAAGAAAGTAAATTGGAAAAAGAAAACACTACATGGCAAGCACCCGTATCATCTAACACAGCCACACATCGATCAAGACGCATCCAACACATGGCTAAGAAAAGGCAATATATACAGTGAGACAGAAGGATTCATGATTGCAATACAGGATCAAACAATAAACACCAGGTATTACAGCAAGCATATTATTAAAGATCCCAATACCACAACGGATAAATGCAGACTTTGTAAACAACAAATAGAAACAGTAGATCACATCACAAGCGGATGTACAATACTAGCAAATACAGAATACCCCAGAAGACATGACAATGTCGCAAAAATAATACATCAACAGCTTGCCTTACAACATAAACTTTTAAAACAACACGTTCCTACATACAAGTATACACCACAGAATGTACTGGAGAATCATGAATACAAATTATACTGGAACAGAACCATTATAACAGATAAAACAACGCCACGTAACAAACCTGACATCATACTCACCAATAAAAAGAAGAAATTAACACAACTAATCGAAATATCTATACCCAATACAACAAATATACAAAAGAAAACAGGAGAAAAAATTGAAAAATACATCCAACTGGCTGAGGAAGTCAAAGACATGTGGCATCAGGATAAAGTTGACATCATACCAATTATACTATCAACTACAGGAGTCATACCACACAATATCCACCAGTACATCAATGCAATACAGCTACATCCAAACATATATATACATCTACAGAAATCCGTAATTATTGATACATGTTCAATTACCCGAAAGTTCCTAAATGCAATATAACACATACCGTACAGTTAAAAGGAAGTGACGATTGATCAAGGTCCGTGTCACTCCATTTTTAACCGGACTTAACGTCTGAGAAAGTGAAGGAAATAACAATAATGATAATAATAATTATTAATATTTTCAGAGAATCTTCAAGATTTTTGCTAAGAAAATCCCTGTAATTAACTTCACAAACATTGATAATATTCTTGTTTTTCTTTTCATTTTTTTATCTGCATAGTCGCTCAGTACAGTACATTCAAGAGAGAATTATTACATTATTGCAATTAACCTGGGGAAGGGATATTATAACTTCCAGGTTGCGTGATGAGACGTTGACGCCCGTCACCTTGCCACCTCGTCTTTCAGTCACTTCCTGTAGATGCTCACGGCAACAGAATGCGAGCAGCCGTCAAGCTTTGCCGTTTCGCAGGTGCTCGTTCGCAGACAGCGCCGCATACCAGTCTGCCCTTTGTCAATGTCGTATCCGCCTGGTACTCGGTTCCTCCGCACACGAGGCAGGCCGTGCGGGCAGCAGCCTCGCCAGCAGAACGTGGGTAAGTGGCTCCCATCATCACCGGGATTACTTTGTACAGGCAGGTCTGTTCACTCCGGAGTAACACGTCGCCTACAGAGCGTCTGTGGCGCCATCCTCGCAGACAGGCAGCGTACCCGTCGCAGCAGAGAGCGCTGTCCGCAGGTCACTATTTTGCTACGCCAGGTCACGTGCCCTTGCAGCGCCACGCTGATATCCATCCGCTCCCGACTATTTAGGTTACCGCCGGATCGTGCAAAGTCAGTTTCGCCGTACGTCTCAAGTCTGCGGTGCCAGCAGTTTCGTCCGGCCGCATCGGCAGTTTAGTCTTAGCACTACAAGATGACAATACTATAGTTGAAGTAAAAAACGATGGCGATCGAGTTGAGACTAGTTCTGCGCACTTACGTTACACATTCTCTGACAGCCATTGAGCGTTCAGCAGTGTTCTCAGGGCTCTGCTATGAATGCTGCACGCGATGGTAGCGAGTTACTCAGTGCATTTTTATTCCATTTGTTGCGAGTTGTCATGATTAATGATGGTGGTGAGCGACAAGTTCTACTCAGACAAGTGTGAGACGTAATATGCAGGATACCCGCTTGCATCAAGTGCAAAGAACGTGTTTGCGCGTACCGGAACCGTCGCTTGGAACCTGCAAGAATACAATCCCCGTCTGTTTCTCGACCTGCGCGAACCGCCATCTTTCGTTGATCGGACTATAGCAGTTTCGTCCCAGTGCTCCAACTGGCCCAATTCGCAGCGGTTTCTACCAGCAGCATGTCAGCCTTCACACGCCGGCAGTACCGGCCTAATAAGACCCAGGTCTTCAGGCCGCCACGTACCACGACCCTGGGGTTCGTCGTTTAGGCACATCACAGACAAAGTCACGGGAGAGATATTGCTGTTGTATGTACGTATGCTGACAGTTACCCAAGGACATTAAAATTGAGTTTGTTTTTGTTTATAAACATTCTTTTAAATTGTCTTCGATCACTCCTCAGTCCGAGGATGTTTTAGTCAAATTCTCTTGTCTCATCTAATTTCCCCATATACGGTCCGTATCGATGCTAGAATGATTTCCCGTTCGCCTCAGTTACACATACGTACTTTCCTTTCAACGCCGCGCGGAGTGGCAGCTTGGTTTGAGGCGCCATGTCACGGATTGCGCGGCCCCTCCTGCCGGAGGGTCGAGTCCTCCCTCGGGCATGGTGTGTGTGTTGTTGTTAGCATAAGTTAATTTAGCACTGTGTTAGTTTATAACCGATGACCTCAGAAGCTTGGTCCCTTAGGAGTCCACAAACATTTGAACATTTTTCCTTTCCGCGTCACCTGCCCGCAACCAATCGGACAGCATTCATTGTCGCTGTGTGGTGTGGTCAGAATATTGTGACTCATCAGTGCATCTCCGCACAGAGTCGTTCGATGTTAAATCCAAGTCTTTTCGCGACCCGTTCTGCTCCACTGCTGAGTAAACTCAGGTGACTGAATTCGTTAATTTTTTTCACCACTGGGACCTCAAACACCTATTATTAGTCGGGTGAATCGTTATTAGCTGTAGTTATTTGTACAGGCAACATAAGATGCCAGGTTAGGACAGATGTGGGAGTTACGTGTTGTTTGCTATAGGTATAGCCCTTATGGGACCTTAGAATTAATTGAAGTGGTGATTTACTTCTCAGATCCAGAGGGTTCAGAACTGTCCTTTCAATGTGAAGAAGCAAGGAAATACTAGAAGAGCTTAGAAAATGCCACTATTCTTACCGCATTTTTAAAAAGGAAATCTCGTGGAGTTTGCGACAACTGTCTGGGAAAACCAGTGATTTCTATTACAGATAAAATTCGCGGCATAACTTTGCTTTAACATATTCAGGTTGTCACCGAGGGCATATTTCCTCCCACTGGAGCATTGTTTTGAATAGCCAGGGACACGACTGATGCGATTTTGTATGCAGTAAAAATAAAATGGTAGAGAATAGGAAGTTTCTCTTTACTTAGTATTTCGTGAAGAGCTCATCTTGTAAGGCAGAAGCAATTGCGCAAGTCCATTTTGTGAACTGAAGAAACGATACAGTAGTTACCGAATCAACAAACTTTTATTGCATACACGACTGGTTTCGGAACAGTTATAGTTTCATAATCTAGTACAAAAAATAAAATCACTTGTTATATGAGTTTATCCTCTCCCCATTGTTGTCATGGAACAAAAGTTCTGTGTCAAAGGAGTAAAAGGAGGAACATAAATTCCATGAAAACCGTTACCTCCGTTCCGCCAGATCGAGAACACTAACAGAAAAATAGTCTTCCATGACATAGAGAATATATACTGGATTGAACCTCGAGACCTGTGGGCTGTACTTGGCGTCTTAGGTATTCGCAGCATTTCATTGAACTAGTTCAGGTTTAGTCAGTGGCGTTTAGTAGTCGCAGACGGTCTCCGTCCACTATGACGCACGGTATATGAATAGCTATACGCTGACATACGTGCCGTTACCGTCCTCACACCAGATGTGCTCAAAGACGTAATGAACCATTGCGTGGAAGCGTATGGTCGATATGTTTTCACCATTGATGTTCGTAATTCTGAGCTAATAAAACAACTTGCACTATAAACAATTCTCCCAGGTAAATGTATGTCTGATATAACAGATACAGCACTAAAGTAGGTGACTTCCTTCCGTACATTATCTAAGCACAGTACTTGTGGACAAGACGCGGAGAAGAGGATTTATAAAATCCGTGCTGTCTTTCGAAAAGTAACGCATTGAGTCTTCAGTAATTATACTCTGACTGCGCCCTCAAATTTGCAATCAGAAAACTATAAAATACGAGAAAAATATTTTGTTTTGCTCACAGAAACACAAATACTTTTACATAAGTGATAGGAAAAAAAATATTGAAAAAAATCACATCTGTGTTATAGTGTTACATGCGCCGATTCATTTTAACGCTACCGTACTTCTGTAAAACTTGGATTCTCGGTCCCTGGGACAACCAGAACCTTGAGCACTTCCACAAGCCCTATCTTGCCCTTTTTATGAAAAGCAAGTGGAGTATATCACCGACACTGAAGCGTTACAAAGAGTTTATGTCGACAGCACTGAAGTGATGTTACTGGACTTCTCGTGAGATCCAGAATGAGGTTTTTACTCTGCAGCGGAGTGTGTGCTGATATGAAACTTCCTGGCAGATTAAAACTGTGTGCCGGACCGACGCTCGAACTCGGGACCTTTGCCTTTTGCGGGCAAGTGCTCTACCGACTGAGCCACCCAAGCACGACTCACGACCCTTCCTCACAGATTCAGTTCTGCCAGAAGCTTCGTCCCGAGTTCGAGTCTCGGTCCGGCACACAATTTTAGTCCGCCAGGAAGTTTCTCGTGAGATGGTTGTCACGTGTTCGCTTCACAATTCGTACATGTCTCTTTCCCCAAATACTTTACGGTTAATTAAAATGTTCTCAGGTTGAAGATACTGTGGACATGCTCATAGATACTACAACGACAACCTTAAGCATATAATGAATATGACAGTATCAGCTCAGATATATAGAAGAAGCTGCACAGTGTCGCCGTGCGGGCACTAAATAGTCTGGAGGGCTGATGATATTTTCGAATACAAAAGTCACATACTTGAAGAAACAACCGATTGAAACCCAATATTCGCTAGGCTCTACGACGGCAAACCGTAGTCACTAAATGCGCTATCACCGCAAGTTTGATTCCTAAATCAGAGTTCATAGCCGCAAAGAACATGCACACAACTCAAATCTAATGAAAGATTGAAAACATTTGTTCTTGGGAATATGATTGTTTGACCCTAACGATACGAGTCGATAGCTTTGAGTCGTGGAGTAATGCTTCCATGGCGTGTGGCTTGAAAACGAGCGCAAGAAGAGATAGATCAGGACGATTACGAAATTTCTTTCGCTCTTATGTCACTTTTTTAAATGCCTTACTTGTAATGTAGCTCGATGTCTACGTTAGGCTGAGAGGTTACAGTTCGTTCGAGATGTGGCATGTCCAACGATTGTGTACACGAAAATTTAGTTGTGATGACATGCTGTTTTCTAGCGTAACTGCTGCGGATGTTTTACGTTGAATTACGTTATATCCGCCATCCAACGTAAGTTATCAGTGTGCCCATGGTGATAGGTGCATATGTGCAGTCTGTGTGGGGATCGCAGTTGTATCTTAAAGCATCAGAAATGATCGCTAAATTCTGTAAATTGTACTGACCTCGTTTCTTCACTCCAAGTAGTTGTCGCAGAGCTGATATTTAGTCTCAGGAAAGTTATTAAGTGACGTGATCGAGATTTCAGAAGTCATTACAAAGCTGTGTGGTTACATCGATAGGCGGTCCACAGGCAATAAAATCCAAACGTATCATAAATATTTTTTCATACACTAATGAACAGCAGATAAAAAAAATTGCTAAGATGTAACTGGTCTGCTTAGCTCACAGTCTAATGGCACGAAGTACATTTCTACAAACTGCCGAACCAAATCTGAAATCTGAGTGCCGTCTTTCGCCAGCAATTGCAGTGAGGCGGTAACCCTAGTAACCTTACTGGCTGCCAGTTACTCTCATGGGGAATCATCATAACAACAGTGCACGAACTGATTCGGACTGTTCATGACTTTCACATTGATTGATATGTTAATTATTTCATTAGTACATCCTAATGACTGCACTGACGAAAGATCCTTCATACTTACGTAAATTCCTGTTTGAATTTCTATTTGATAAATAATGAAGCTATTAATTTCAGCGCTCATGCTGTATCTCAGCAACCTTGAGAGCATGGGATCGCCACGCCGGAGCCAAGCCAGCTAAATAAAAACGCCTACTTATCTATGATGCCGCGTGCAAACAACACGTGTTCCTTGTTCGGGTACACTGATCAGTAGTTTCTAATGTCGACAGCTGACTGTTAGAGAACGCAGTATGGTTCGTTGATAAATAAAGAAAGGTTGCAAGAGCCAGAAATGTTGCACTAGATTATGTTAACAGCTAACTAATTTTCAGCTGGTGAAACTCTTGTTGTGGCTCGTATTTGACACAAACTGGATTTCTATGAGTGGGTTTATTCTACATTTTGTTGATGTCGTGGGTCAATGACGACATATAGTACCGGTCATTTAAATATTTCCGGAAAGTGTGTAAAAGCCGACCAACATACAGTATGAAGTACATATCACATCACCGTTGCTGTATCACGGCGTTACCGAACTGCAGCCTCTGAACGCACGTCACCGTCAAAGATTCTATAGATCTGCTCTCCCAGTTATGTGACGACACTGTTGTAGATTTATTGAAGCACACTCTGACGTCATCATATTTTTATATGATGGAGACTCTTTTAACCAGACGGACGGCGTTGCAAAGGGGAGCCCATCACCTCCAGTTATAGCCAGTCTGCGTATGGAGTGTTTTGAGGACGTCGCTCTGGACACGGCTCGTGCAAAACGTAGTTGCTTTTATCGTTACGGCTACGACACATTCGTTGTCTGGTCTCAGCGATGTGAAAATTTGGAAGATTTCGCGGACCACATGGACAGTATCCATGAAAACGTCAGGTCTACGATGGAGGTACAGACAGGTGTGCCTTGCCGCTCCTTGAAGTCCTCGACTGCCGCAAAGCAAAAGGGTGTCTCAGCCACAGTGTTTACCGGAAACCCACCCACATGGACAGGTATCTGCATGCTAAAAGCGTTCACCATCCGTCGCAGAAACGTTCTGTTCTGAGGATCTAGGCGCAACGATCGGAAGCCGTTTCAGACGCTAAAAACCTGCCGAAGGAACTGAGCCACTTGCGGAAAGTACTCAAGAAAAACGTCTACAACAACCGTCAGATTTCGCAAGCCATCTTGCTGAAAACACGTAAGCAGAAGGATCACGAGGAAGACACGAAGAAGATTGCGTTTTTGCCGTTGTGTGTCTCAGTAACGGAAAGGTTGGCCGGCTCCTAAGGAGGCATAAAATCGATTCGATCTTCAGGGCTCCAGCAAAAAGTTCGACAACTCAAGGGGCCTACGAAAGATAATGTAGAAGTCACAACGTCAGGAGTATGTAAGATACGTGTGGGTGTGACAGTTTGAAATCGGGCGGACAATCCATATTACTGGACAGCACTGTGAGGAACACTAGATGTGTTTTTGCCTTCGATACCCTAAGAAATCAGCGGTAGTAGAGCATCCTCAAGAAAACCGTATTACATACGACGAGACATCTGTGATTACACGGAGTAATATACCGAAGAAGCTGTTACACCTGCCTAATATCGTGTAGGGCCCCCGCGAGCCCGCACAAGTGCGGCAACATGACGTGGTACGGACTCGCCTAATATCTGAAGTAGTACTGGAGGGAACTGGCACTTTGAATCCTGAAGGGCTGTCCATAAATCCGTAAGAGTACGAGGGCTAGAGATCTCTTTTGAACAGCACATTGAAACGCTTCCCAGATATGCTCAATAATGTTCATGTCGGCGGAGTTTGGTGCCCAGCAGAAGTGTTTAGACACGGAAGTGTGTTTCTGGAGCCACTCTATAGCATCCTGAACGTTTGGGGTGTCGCATTGTCCTGCTGGAATTGCCCAAGTCCGTCGGAATGCACAATGGATAAGAATGGATGCAGGTAATCAGACAGGATGCTTACGTACGTGCCACCTGTCAGGGTTGTTTCTAAACATATCATGAGTGCCGTATCACTTCATGTACTCACGCCCCACGCCATTACAGAGCCTCCACGAGCTTGAATAGTCCCCTGCTGACATGCAGGACCCGTGGATTCATGAGGTTGTCTCCATACCCGTACACGTCCATCCGCTCGATACAATTTGAAACGAGATTCAGCCGACCAGGCATGTTTCCAGTCATCAACAGTTCAATGTCGGTGTTGACGGGCGCAGGCGAGGCGTACGGCTTTGTATCGTGCAGTCATTAAGGATACACGAGTGGGCTTCGACGGCGAAAGCCCATATCGATGATGTTTCGTTGGATGGTCCGCACGCTGACAATTGTTGATGGTCCAACATTGGAATCTGCAGAAATTTGCGAAAGAGTTGCACTTCTATCACACTGAACGATTCTCTTCAGTCGTCGTTAGTCCAATTCTTGCAGGATCTTTTTCCGGCCGCAGTCATCTCGGAGATTTGAAGTTTTATCGGATTCCTGATATTCACAGTACACTTGTGAAATGGTCGTATGGGAAAATCCCCACTTCATCGCTACCTCGGAGATGCTGTGCCCCATCGCTCATGCGCCGGCTATACTACCACGTTCAAAGTCACTTAAATTTTGATAAACTGCCATTGTAGCAGGAGTAACCGATCTAACAATTGTGCCAGACACTTGTCGTCTTATATAGGCGTTGTCGATGGAATCACCGTCTTCTGCCTGTTTGCATATCTCTGTATTTGAATACGTATGCCTATACCAGTTTCTTTGGGCGTCAGTGTAGTCTCTGGGATAAAACAATAAAAGAAGCGATCGAGATATGAATTTGTGTCAACGCGGCGGCCAGCAGCTAAGCACGGCTTGGCGCCCGACCATCGGAAGGCTGAAGCGAGCGCGGCGGGCGCGCGACGAAAACGTTAAAATAAGGCCGGTTCCCACTAGAGCGCGGCAGCGCGTCGTGCGGCAACGGCAGCGGCAGCGGCAAGCGTTTTCCGCTTTGACGCGGCGGCTCGCGGAATTGGTGTTCCCATCTGGAAGCGGCAGACGCTATCGGTAGCCAATGACAGACAGCCACTGAGATATGGGCCGGGACCCACTGAAACGCCCGTGCGATTGATTAACTATATCTTACACCTACATGAAGGAAAGACGAAGTTGGGTGAAGACATAACAGTTTTTCATTTTCTGTACAATGTACTCTTTCACATATTTCATTATTGATGTTTTCTCATTTCACCATAAACAGATTTCATAACTACCGTTCATGATTATTTACTATCTCCTAACACATTGAAACAATGTACGATAAAAGAGATTATTCCGATAGTTAAGGGAGACAAAAATTTAAAATGTGATACGGTAGCAGGTACACGAAAACAGTAAGAACACAAAGGCTAGGAGGAAGGGATGAAAGTGGAAGCCACCTAATAGAATTTCCCACAGAGCATAATGTAATCATCACCAGCGCCTTGATTAAGAATCACGAAATAATAATATACATTTGGAACAGAGTTTTCGAAACCAGATTTTAAATTGTAAGACTTTGACGGTGCAGACGCACATATACAATAATTTATTGGTTATGAACTGCAGTTTACAACTAAAGAGACAATACACGGTAGCAAATTAAGGACACAAGATTATCTACAACTTGTACAGAAACCAAACTGCATTTCTAAGACTTCAATGACTTGAAAGGCAGAAGTAGAGAGGATATAAAATGAAGACTGTCAATAGCAAGAAAAGCGTTCTGAAAAAGAAAATTTGTTCACATCGAATATAAATTCTAATGGTTGGATACTATTTTACAAAGTGCAGCCTTGTATGTAAGTGAAATGTGGACGATGAACAGTTCTCTCAAGAAGACAATGGACGCTTTCAAAACGTGGTGATCAATAAAAATGCTGAAGATTAGATACGAGGATCGTGTAACTAAAGAAGAGGTGCGGAATTAAATAGAGGAGGAAGAGGAAATTACGGCACAACTTTTGGCTACAAGTGGGGTAAGTTGACAGGACGTATTATGAGGCGTCAAAGAGTGAGGGCAAAGGGGTTGGGTGATAGTATTCTGATAATAATCATCCGTTGAAATCCTATTCTACTATTTTATCTATTAATGTAAGCAGTGAATTTACTCTTCCATGCACTCCTCCACAAAGCATTTAAACCAAAACTGAAATCAGCTGAACACCAAATCTTTCAACCACTGTCTGACAACTACTGCATTCACTTTCAACTTTCTACAACTATCACTGGCTAGCCACACATACATACAGATATAAGGAGAACAGAAATAAACAAACATTAGTTTTCAGCATATAATTCTTTAGGTTGGCAACATGTACATAAACAAACAAAACAGGAAGGGACATGAGGTGAACACACTGTAGTTACGACTTCAAATCAAAGTTTTCAGTAAAATGTCTACAGCTAGTGACAGAAGAAAAAAGAGCGAACATGAAAATGTGCTTACGTTAGTTCAACCTCCAGCATGTGACCAGGTGAGGGGAAACGTATATGTCCGCCAAAAACTCGATTCACTGTAAGAAAACAGCTATTCACGTAAAAAAAAGATGTGAACTGTTTTATAATCTGCAAGTATCACATATCAAAACAAAACTGAATCATTCTAGATTCCACCAAAGATGCATTAAAGTAAAAGGCGAAACGCATCTTGAACCAATAAAGTATACTGGATCAAGAAAAAAACATTTGTTACTTACCAAAGGAAATAATCAATAGCTGTAGATACATAGCAAATTACATCTTATGAAATACCAGCAAATTAGTTTCGGCTTAACTTCTAATTCCACATGCTATTAAATGCCGTTTAAAAAATTGATCTATCCCTTTTGAAAAACTTTAGTTACTTTCATATCTCGGTAGATAAACAGATTTTGGAACTTTATCATGCGACGAAATACATGACTTTTTACAAGTTATCGTTTGCAAAAACACACGTTTCGATTTCTTGAACCGTTTACGAAATTTGCGGTTGATACAACCAGATGGTTTACGACGAGCAGGACGAAGTATCGGTCGCGTCGCGAGCGACCTGCGCGAGGTCACCGCACAGCCCGTCCGCCGACATATCATTCAATATCTGGAGAATGGTGATAGCTATCGTTCTGCTCTCAGCTTTAAAAACAATTTCGATATGTTGACTAAATTTCATACGCAATAATGTATTACCTAAAATGAACTGTACGCAAAATCCACGCAATGCGTTTTTACCTCTGCACACTCATTAAAATTTCGTGTAAAGGTTTACGTAAATGCGATACAGCAAGTAACCACGACGAATAACGAAATGAAATTCGGTCTTTTATCGAGAAAAGATATCTGGCTGTAACATGCCCAAGAATCAAATTTTTCTACCGGATAGTTTCCTTGGAATCGGGTGGTAAGTATTTCATAGCTGCCACCGCGTCAACGCTAGCGGTTCGGCGAAAGTTCGTGTGGCCCGGGGTTCCGTACCTGACGTCACGCTCAGCGCGTTCTGTGATTGGCGGCGTGCACCTGGAGCGCGGCACGCGGCAGCGGAAGCGGTTCGACATGGTCAAAAGGCCGGTTCCCACTAGGGCTGCCGCGCGTCAAAACCGCGCGTCAGCGGCGTGGTTGCCATGGAAACGGCCTCAGCGGCACGGCGCGGCGAGCTCTGCGTCGCGGTTTGCCCATGTCGAACCGCTTCCGCTGCCGCGTGCCGCGCGTCGTAAACCATGTCCACGCCGCCAATCACAGAACGCGCTGAGCGTGACGTCAGGTACGGAACCCCCGGCCACACGAACTTTCGCCGAACCGCTGGCGCGGACGCAGCGGCAGCTATGAAATACTTATCATCCGATTACAAGGAAACTATTCGGTAGAAAAATTTGATTCTTGGGCATGTTACAGCCAGATATCTTCTCTCGATAAAGGACCGAATATCTTTTCGTTATTCGTCGTGGTTATTTGCTGTATCGCATTTACGTAAACCATCACACGAAATTTTAATGAGTGTGCAGAGGTAAAAACGCTTTGCGTGGACTTTGCGTACAGTTCATTTTAGGTAATACATTATTGCGTACAAAATTTAGTCAACATATCGAAATTGTTTTTAAAGCTGAGAGCAGAACGATAGCTATCACCGTTCTCGAGATATTGAATCATATGTCGGCGGACAGGCTGTGCCGTGACCGCGCGCGGGTTGCTCGCAACGCGACCGATATTTCGTCCTGCTCGTCGTAAACCATGTGGTTGTATCAACTGCACATTTCGTAAACGGTTCAAGAAATCGAAAAGTGTTTCTTTGCAAACGATAACTTGTAAAAAGTCATGTATTTCGTCACATGATAAATATCCTAAATCTGTTTATCTACCGAGATATGAAAGAAACTACAGTTTTTTCGGAAGGGATAGATGAATTTTTTAAACAGCATTTAATAGCATGTGGAATGAGAAGTTAAACCGAGATTAATTTACTGGTATATCATAAGATGTAATTTGCTAAGTATCTACAGCTATTGATCATTTCCTTTGGAAGTAACAAACGTTTTTTTCTTTATCCAATGTACTTTATTGGTTCAAGACGCGTTTCGCCTTTTACTTTAAGGCATCTTCGGTGGAATCTAGAATGATTCAGTTTTGTTTTGATATGTGATACTTGCAGATTATAAAACAGTTCACATCTTTTTTTACGTGAATAACTGATTACTTACAGTGAATCAAGTTTTTGGCGGACATATACGTTTCCCCTCACCTGGTCACATGCTGGAGGTTGAACTAAAACTTAGATTATGGAACATAAGCACATTTTCATGTTCTTTTTTTTTTCTTCTGTCACTAGCTGTAGACATTTTACCGAAAACTCTGATTTGAAGTCGAAACTACAGTGTGTTCACCTCATGTCCTTTCCTGTTTGGTTTGTTTATCTACATGTTGCCAACCTAAAGAATTATATGCTGAAAACTAATGTTTGTTTATTTCTGTTCTCCTTATATCTGTATGTGTGTGTGTCTAGCCAGTGATAGTTATAGAAAGTTGAAAGTGAATGCAGTAGTTGTCAGACAGTGGCTGAAAGATTTGGTGTTCAGCTGATTTCAGTTTTGGTTTAAATGTTTTGTGGAGGAGTGCATGGAAGAGTAAATTCACTGCTTACATTAATAGATAAAATAGTAGAATAGCATTTCAACAGATGATTATTATCAGAATACTATCACCCAACCCCTTTGTCCTCAATCTTTGATGCCTCATAATATGTCCTGTCAACTTACCCCTCTTGTAGTCAAAGTTGTGCCATAATTTCCTCTTCCTCCTCTATTTAATTCTGTACCTCTTCTTTCCCGGGTTCGATTCCTGGCGGGGTCAGGGATTTTCACCTGCCTCGAGATGACTGGGTGTTGTTGTGTCGTCTTCATCATCATCATTCATCCCCATTATGGTCGGAGGAAGGCAATGGCAAACCACCTCCACTAGGAACTTGCCTAGTACGGCGGTGCGGGTCTCCCGCATCGTTCCCCTACGCTCTGTCAAGGAGTATGGGACTTCATCATCATCATCATCATCACCTCTTCTTTAGTTACACGATCCTCATATATAATCTTCAGCATTCTTATTTATCACCACGTTTTGAAAGCGTCAATTGTCTTCTTCACAGAACTGTTCATCGCCCACGTTTCACTTACATACAAGGCTGCACTCCACACAAATACCGCACTCCACACAAATACCTTTGTAAAATAGTACCCAGTCATTAGAATTTATATTCGATGTGAAGAAATTTTCTTTTTCAGAACGCTTTCGTTGCTATTCACAGTCTTCATTTTATATCCTCTCTACTTCTGCCTTCTCAATTACTGCTTCCATTTCAAGTCATTGAAGTCTTAGAAATGCAGGTTGGTTTCTGTGCAAGTTGTAGATAATCTTGTGCCCCTGTGTTTTATCGATGACATCTCCAGAGTTTCAAAGAATGTTTTAATTAAGATTGTCAAAACCTTTCTCTAAACATGCAAATGCTATAAACACAGTTTCGCAGTTCTTCAGTGTGTCTACTTAGCTAAGTGGTAGGATCAGTATTGCCTTGCGTGTTCAGACATCTCACAGGAATCTAACATTGTGCCTATGTTAGTTTGTACAACCCCTCCCCCTCTCCTCTCTGTATATTCCTTCCACTTTCTAGCCTTCTCTCATTTGCTTAGTTCTGGCTTTGCCAAATGAGTTCTTGACATTTGCTTCTCCTTTGAGCAAAGTTTTCTTTGTTCTTTCTCATTTTCATTCCCCTATGTTTTCCATGAGCAAAATTGCATTGCAATTTTGGACTTTCTGTTAACGTCATGTTTAGACTTTCTATTTCCGTTGGCCTACTTTATTTGCTACATTTTTATATTTTTCCCTCGTGTCAAATTTAATATATCACGTTTTATCTAAAGATTTTTACTGTACCTTCTTCCCGTTCACATACTCTGCTGCTTTCACCACTTCTTCTCTCAAAGATATCCATTCGTATTCTAGCGGATTCCTTCCTCTGTTTCTGTGAGTCGTTGCATTACGGTAACTTTAAGGTTATCGAAAAACTGTGGGTCTTGACTTATTCAAGTTCCATTTCCTTAATTTGCTACCATTTACTGTCTCTTTAGTTTTAAACTGCAGCTCGTAACCAATAAATTATTGTAGGTTTGCGTCTGCACCAGGAAATGTCTTATAATTTAAAATCTGGTTTCGAAAACTTTGTTCCAAAAATATATTACTCTTTCGTGATTCTTAAGCAAGGTGCTGGCGATGATTACATTATGCTGTGTGGGAAATTCTATCAGGTGGCTTCCACTTTCATCCCTTCCACCTAGCCTTTGTGCTCTTACTGTTTTCGTGTTCCTGCTACCGTATCACGTTTTCAATTTTTGTCTCGCTTAACTATCTGAATAATCTCTTTTATCGTACATTGTTTCAATGTGTTAGGAGATAATGAACAATCATGAACGGTAGTCATGAAATCTGTTTATGTTGAAATGAGAAAACATGTATAATGAAATATGCGAAAGAGTACATTGTACAGAAAATGAAAAATTGGTATGTCTTCACCCAACTTCGTCTTTACTTCATGTTGGTGTAAGATATAGTTAATCAAACGCACCGAGCGTTTCAGTGGGTCCTGCGCCGTACCTCAGTGGCTGTCCGTCATTGGCTACTGCTAGCGTCTGCCGCTTCCAGATGGGAACGCCAATTCCGCGAGCCGCCGCGTCAAAGCGGAAAACGCTTGCCGCTGCCGTTGCCGCACGCCGCGCTGCCACGCTCTAGTGGGAACCGGCCTAAACCGCGACGCAGAGCCCGCCGCGCCATGCCGCTGACGCCGTTTCCATGACAACCACGCCGCTGACGCGCGGTTTTGACGCGCGACAGCCCTAGTGGGAACCGGCCTTAACTCATATGGCGCTGGAGCGAGCACCAGTGACGTCACAGAAAGCAACGCTGCTATATAAGGATGGCAACAGCAACCAATAGTCAATCACCACTTGATAATGGTCGAGGAGCACTCTGCCAAAAGCTTGTGGATTTTTCACTTGATGCTGCTGGTAGCTAGAGAGAATTTTATCAGCATCTAAACCAGTTTTCTAGCGTCTCACAATCAAATATCTGCTTTATCCTAGCAAATGTTGACAATGCCTTGAAATAGCTCACAGTTCTTTCGTAGTCGAACTACTTTTAGTTCAGCTCACAGAAGTGCGCTCACTGCTGAACAGCAGAGACTTTCGACGCAAGTTTATACTCATTTGCCGTGTAGCACGGCCCTTGCTCATATGTTGTCAAGTGAAACCAATCTCCAGTAATGAGTACGGTGCTTCTCATACTCCAGCAAGTGCTGTGAGGAGGTAACCCCAATAACTGAGGCCCAAGCCATGTTCTGTTTTTCTCGTTCGCAGTGCAAACCATTTCTGGCAAACAACATTCCAGTCGCAGCAGTTGGTGCGTGGGTCGAATCTCATTTTAAGTGGAGCGCGGCCCGTATATATAAGATAAAAAGAAAGGGCGGAAAAAGAGCTCGCGGAAAGGAGCGTCGGACGTGCGACGTGAGCGCTGCGGCCGCAGAACGGGTGGTCGCCCGCTCCGCTCCGCAATATGTGTTGAGGGGAGCAACGCGGCGAATAGCGAGCAGCAGTGGCGACAGCGGTGCGACGCGGTAACTTATCATAATTGAGCAGTCACGTAGAGGCCGGCGGCCGTCTGAAATATGCGGCGGGCCAGGATTCTCATTACCCGCGCGCCGCATTCCTTGATTAGTGGCGACAGCACCGGGCCCACAGCGAGCGGCCGCTGACACTTTGCGCTGGCCCGCGCTCCACGCAAGCCACACCCACAGGAGACCGTCGTGCCTCATGTCAAAATTTGGGTCCTCCCGTATCTCAGAACATCTCTTATTACACACAGCCCACCAGCATTCGGTCGGACTTTCAGCCTTCAAAACAACTGTCAACGATAAAATCATTAGGGGTACAGTTCCATTCTACCAAAACTACGGTTCTGTAGTTTTGGTACACTATATGCACTGAAGAGTCAAAGAATCTGGGACATCTGCCTGATATCGTGTAGGACCCCCGAGAGCACGCACAAGTGCCGCAACACGACGTGGCTTGGACTGGACTGATGTCTGAAGTAATGCTGGAGGGAACTGACACCATGATTCCTGCAGTGAGAGTACGAGGGGACTGGAGATATCTTCTGAACAGTACATTGCAAGGATCCCAGTTATCCTCAATAATGTTCGTGTTTGGGGAGTTTGGTGGTCAGCGGAAGTGTTTAAACTCAGAAGAGTGTTCCTGGAGCCACTCTGGAGCAATTCTGGACGTGTGAGGTGTCGCATTGTCCTGGTGGAATTGCCCAAGTCCGTCGGAACGCACAGTGGACATGAATGGATGCAGGTGATCAGACAGGATGCTTACGTACGTGTTACCTGTTAGAGTCGTATCTAGACGTATGAGGGATCCCATATCACTAAATGCAAACGCCCCACACCATTAAGAGCCTCCACCAGCTTGAACAGTCCCCTGCAGATATGCAGGGTCCATGGATTCATGAGGTTGTCTCCATACCCGTATACGTCCGTCCACTCGATACAATTTGAAACGAAACTCGTCCGATCAGGCAACATGTTTCCAATCATCAACAGTCCAATGTCAGTCTTGACTGGTCCGGGCGAGACGTAAAGCTTTGTGTCGTGCAGTCACCAAGGATACACGAGTGGGCCTTCGGCTCCGAAAGCCCATATCAATGATGTTTCGTTGAATGGGTTGGACGGTTGCATTTATTGATGGTCCAGCATTGAAATCGCAGCAATTTGCGGAAGGGTTGCACTTCTATCAAGTTGAACATTTCTCTTCAGTCGTCGTTGGTTCCGTTCTTGCAACATCTTTTCCAGCCGCAGCGATGTTTTACCAGATTCCTGATATTTATGGTATACTCGTGAAATGATCGTACCGGAAAATCCCCCCTTCATCGGTACCTCGGAGATGCTGTGTCCCATCGCTCGTGCGCTGACTATAACGCCACGTACAAATTCACTTAAATTTTGATAACCTGCCAATGTAGCAGCTGTAACCGGTCTAACAACTGCGCCAGACACTTGTTGTCTCATATAGGCGTTGCCGACCGCAGCTCCGTATTCTACCTGCTTGCGTATAACTGTAGTTGAATACGCGTGCCTGTACCAGTTTGTTTGGCGCCTCAGTGTAAATGACATAGTAAATGGTAGGATTACCGGTAGTACTTCTTGGCATTGGTAAGGAAAGAAAAATAAATGACAGTTTGAGAGATAAACTGGGGGGCCCATGTTTTCGCTTTGTTTTTTGCACATAATTATAATCGCACATTCACTGTTAGTTCATTGAGTATTTTATGTCTTTACAGCATATAAAAAGAATTTTATAAGTAATAAAAATTAGTTAATTGACTAACTTATGCACTTTGATGTAAGCAGAGCAATTACTTTTGATGCAAGCACGGTCTATATGCACAAATGTAAAAAAAATCATGTTATTATTGTTGCTCGTTTGACGCAATAGTACGTTCTTCACGATCAGTGCAAGGGTTTCCTGTTATTATTGATATATGCGAAAGTAGTTTATGGATAACAGGTACACTGTAAGTTCGGCGATGTACTGAAGCGATGTTCGATATATTTTTGTTTTTAATTTTACCTTTTTGTTGAGGAATTAAGTTTTCTAGCACTCTATGATAAACCTGTATTCTTTTCTTTATTTTTACTACTACATTCCTCCGTGTCATGTTACAGATCAACAGTTTTAGAATTAAACGTTGAAAGTATCAGTTTCGCAGTTAATACTGTTTATTTTTAAATAACAGACAGGAGGATAATTACGTAGAACAAAAATGTTCCGTATATTATGCAGCCTTTTATATGTATCCTCAATCAATTTCTAGACAATTCACCCCTTCCGGTTTCTAGGGTAATCCAGTAAGACACTGATGGCATATGTAAAGAAAGCAATCAAATGGTTCAAATGGCTCTGAGCACTATGGGACTTAACAGCTATGGTCGTCAGTCCCCTAGAACTTAGAACTACTTAAACCTAACTAACCTAAGGACATCACACACATCCATGCCCGAGGCAGGACTCGAACCTGCGACCGTAGCAGTCGCGTGGTTCCGGACTGAGCGCCTAGAACCGCTAGACCACCGCGGCCGGCAGAAAGCAATAGTTACCAGGTTACACACGATACGTATGCAAAACATCTACCATACAGGTAATGCCGGTACAACGTTAACTTACCAAAGCTACTAGGAAAACTACCGTAGTCTACGCTTGCTTGTAATTGTCTACGGTAGCCTATGGTAGTTTCACAACTCTTTATAGTATTTCCTGACAAAAACAGCGTCCTATAATAACCATCTATGGGTTTCCATTAAGTGGTTTATTTGTTCTCCCACTGAGGCGGAGATTACCTATTACAAGGGCAGTACTTAACAATACGCTGAAACCTTCCTTATACATTTTTACTGCTCGATAAACCTCATAGGTTCAAGTAGAGCAGCCTATACGCATCCGTAGGTAGGTCCAAGCGCGTCACGGTCGAAAGTACACTTCTGGCCATAGTTTTACGTGTTGTGCGTATAGAGTTCAGTAGAGAGAGTACCTGATTAAATGTGTCATTTAGAGGTGTGCATGGTGTGAAATGTAGTAAGCAGCTTTACTAACACTGGTATCCCTAGTGGTTTTCGGTCGGTCTGGAGAAACTGATAGACAGGGAAACACGCCGGGTTGCGTTATCTTGTTCAAACGGCCTCGAAGGTAAGGCAAAGCTACCGACCGCAATTCGAGGGCCATTCAGTAAGTAATGCAAAACATTTTTTCTTCTGGAAGCAGGTTGGTTTTATTCAATACACCGTATTACTGCCCACTGTTTTGGTTACAACACCGTATACAACTTTTTAGCATAGCCTCCGTTCAATGCGACGCCTCACGCTACCTTACTGGGACGGCCTGTATGCCCTCATGGTACCACTATATGGACGATATCGGAGCTAACATCCTGCTGCGCTAGTAACCTCTCCAACATCCACGTACTGCTTTCCACGGAGTCATCATTCGTTGGAGCAGACGGATGGAAGTCGGAAGGTGCGAGATACGAGCAGTAGGGTGGATGAGGAAGAACAGTCCAATGAAGTTTCATGAAATCCTCTCGGGTGCGAAGGTTTATGTGAGGCTTTGCTTTGTCCTCTGGAAGGAGAAGTTAGTTTGAATTTTTGTGGCAACGAATACACTGGTGTTCAACATCGCAGGAGTCACAGCTGTGTGCAGCCGGCCGGCACATGGAAATCAGACAGGTTTGCGCGACCTTCTTCTAATGTTGACAGACACCTCGCCCAACGACTCACCGCGCTTTTGTTCACTGCCAAGTCTCCTTAGACATTCTCCAAGCGCCTGTGAATATATGCTATGCTCTGTTTTTTCGCCAAAATAAACTCAATGACATCTTTCTGCTTGGAATTTACCTCCGTTACTGACGCCATTTTGAAGGCTATGTATAGCGGCACCACATATTTGAACTTCATGAAACTACAGAAGCATTCCACGACGTCCCACAACAAATTCTACCTTATTTCAACTGAAATTTGGCGAGTTGAACGGCCCTGGTACATTATGCAAACCATTTACACCCTGTGCCATCAAGCAAGGTGTTGGGCTTGCAGGATGATGACGAAGATAGTCTCGCAACATTCAGTTTCCTCAGATACTCTGTATATGGATAGGACCATCATGATGCTCTGCACAGAACTGGGACATGTGTTAAAGTACCATGTGCTGCCATTCCTGTGTCCAATTATGTCGTTGGGCGCCAGCGGTCAGTGCACTTCTCTCTGGTGCTATGTCAGAGAAAGCCGCGACAATCATCACTGTGCTGACAATCCGTGATGCCTCGGAAGTTACTGCACTATTCGTGTAGGTACTTGTCATGCTGGAAACTAGCCCGTTTCCTGATTCAAACTGCATAATATAGATGTATGATACTGTACCGCTGAGCGAAACCTGTGTGTGTCCTCTCGGGCGCTAGTCGCGTGGGACCCTACAGATCCTAAATGGCGTTGAGTATGGCTCTCTTGAACCTACAGATTCCGTGTTTGCGCAACTGTCAGAGGATTCTGACTAACGATACCAACAATTTCGGGGAATGGTATGCAACAGTCTAGGTGGGTCATGATCCTGCCGCGGCCGCCTTCTGTGGGCACGAAGGTGAAAAATGAATTGTTAATTATCCCTCAAAACAACCTAAAGGTGAGAAATAATGAGAGTTCCATTAACAGAGAGAGTGAGAGATCGGAATGGGGGTGGAGTGAAGGAGAAATGCAAAAGGGGGAAGAAGGAACAGAGATCTTGTCCTCCACTGGGTAAAGCATTACCTTATAGTGCGTACATGTAAGGATCTTGCCATTCACTGTATTTAGTTTGTAGAGCGAAGGAAAAAATGTTTTCTCCTCCCTCCCCCCTCTCCCAACCCCTCCTGATTCTTAAACGCCAGTCTTTCAATGATTTCAAGCACAGAATCTCCCTACTTGTATGAGAGCAAGTGTAGTTCAAGCGAAGGGAAAGCACGAGTGGTGAGCCGATTTTTACTCGGAGAGGCTTAGAAGACAGGGCGTCATCCTCAGGTATTGCACAAGACGAGATCCTGATGCGCGAGGCAGTTGCCGTGTCGCTAGGCGCGGCTTAGACGGCGAACAAGGGTTTCCACTCGTCTCGTGCCTGACACTGAGAAAGCATCCGGTAAGCCGCTGCAGCTGACGAGCCCACGGCGCACGGCGATCCGTGCAGAGGCAGCCATTAGCGTCGTGCTAGCGGCTCGTCTGCAGCGATCCTAATCGAAATGAAGCATTTCACGGACACACGGAGCCACAAGACTAAGCTGTGACAGTGGAGATGCAAGTGTGGAAAGTCGCCTGTGCTCCGTCTACTCGGACCATTTGTTTGATTCAAGTGCTAAATGGTATGCTATCGCCAGCAAGAGGTAATAGTTTATTTAGAACTTAAACATTTTGTCGGCAGTTGACATGTCATTATACTCTGTGAACCAGAACTTCACCGAAAGACGTTCAGAGTTGGCAGTAAGGACAAAACCCAGAAAAATGTCCAGTTAACATGGGCTCCAAAAAGCATATTTTAAGAGCTAGGAGCACTTGTTCATCTTCGCTACTGTGAAACGTATTTCTTCCACTGAAGAAACACTCATAGTTCTTAAAGTACGAATTTTAGAGCCTATCTTTAGTAGTCGTTTTTCCGTGTTTTGATCCACACTACAACCCCTGCATGTTTGTTGGGGGAGTTATGGTTCAGATGCAGGTGTAGGCTGTAGACTATTACTTCTACTACACATCCAGCCATACTCCGTAGTGATATTGTTCCTCATTTAAAATTTTCCTTTCTCCTCCGTTATTATTGTGTATTGCTCTTTAATAAGTGACTGAGGGTGTTATTTAACGGTTACTTTCGTAATGTAGACTCGTACATTAAAATGAAGCCAGATGTAAACACACAGCACAAAAACTTTTCACTTCCAGCACGCGTGACCTAATACTGTGTAGCACCACATGTAACCTTGAACATGAGCTCACTTTGGCGAGGAATAGTGTACACAAGGTTCTTCAGGTGTTCTATATCCAGCTGAGACCACTCATTGATGCCTCCATCCCTCAGAGTTACCAAATTTCTGGGATGCTTCACCCACTACTCCAAACAGTCCAAGTAATCTACAACTACATCCGTACTCCGCAAGCCACCTGACGGTGTGTGGCGGAGGGTACTTTGAGTACCTTTATCGGTTCTCCTTTCTATTCCAGTCTCGTATTGTTCGTGGAAAGAAAGATTGTCGGTATCCCTCTGTGTGTGCTCCAATCTCTCTGATTTTATCCTCATGGTCTCTTCGCGAGATGTACGTAGGAGGGAGCAATATACTGATTGACTCCTCCGTGCCGGCCGTTGTGGCCGTGCGGTTCTAGGCGCTTGAGTCTGGAACCGCGTGACCGCAACGGTCGCAGGTTCGAATCCTGCCTCGGGCATGGATGTGTGTGATGTCCTTAGGTTAGTTAGATTTAAGTAGTTCTAAGTACTAGGGGACTGATGACCACAGATGTTAAGTCCCATAGTGCTCAGAGCCATTTGAACCATTTTGACTCCTCCGTGAAGGTATGTTCTCAAAACTTCAACCGAGCTACTGAGCGCCTCTCTTGCAGAGTCTTCCACTGGAGTTTATCTATCATCTCCGTAACGCTTTCGCGATTACTAAATGATCCTGCAACGAAGCGCGCTGCTCTCCGTTGTATCTTCTCTATCTCTTCTATCAACCCTATCTGGTACGGATCCCACACCGGAGAGCAGTATTCAAGCAGTGGGTGAACAATTTCACTGTAACCTACTTCCTTTGTTTTCGGACTGCATTTCCTTAGGATTCTTCCAATGAACCTCAGTCTGGCACCTGCTTTACCGACGATTGATTTTATATGGTCATTCTATTTTAAATCACTTCTAACGCCTACTCCCAGATAATTTACGTAATTAACTGCTTTCAATTGCTGACCTGCTATATTGTAGCTAAATGATAAAGGATCTTTCTCCCTATGTATTCGCAGCACATTTCACTTGTCTACATTGAAATTCAATTGCCATTCCCTACACCATGCGTCAATTCGTTGCAGATCCTCCTGCATTTCAGTACAGTTTTCCATTGTTCCAACCTCTCGGTATACTACAGCATCATCCGTAAAAAGCGTCAGTGAATTTCCGATGTTATGCAAAAGGTCATTTATATATATTGTGAATAGCAACGGTCCTACGACACTCCCCTGCGGCACACCTGAAATGACTCTTACTTCGGAAGACTTTTCTCCATTGAGAATGACATGCCGCGTTCTGTTATCTAGGAACTCTTCAATCCAATTACACAATTTGTCTGATAGTCCATATGCTCTTACTTTGTTCATTAAATGACTGTGGGGAACTGTATCAAACGCCTTGCGGAAGTCAAGAAACACGGCATCTACCTGGGAACCCGTGTCTATGGCCCTCTGAGTCTCGTGGACGAATAGCGCGAGCTGGGTTTCACACGATCGTCTTTTTCGAAACCCATGCTGATTCCTACAGAGTAGATTTCTAGTCTCCAGAAAAGTCATTATACTCGAACATAATACGTGTTCCAAAATTCTACAACTGATCGACGTTAGAGATATAGGTCTATAGTTCTGCACATCTGTTTGACGGCCCTTCTGCAAAACGGGGATGACCTGTGCCCTTTTCCAATCTTTTGGAACGCTACGCTCTTCTAGAGACGTTCGGTACACCGCTGCAAGAAGGGAGGAAGTTCCTTCGCGCACTCTGTTTAAAATCGATCTGGTATCTCATCAGGCCCAGCGGCCTTTCCGCTTTTGAGCGGTTTTAATTGTTTTTCTGTTCCTCTGCATCTATTTCGATATCTACCACTTTGTCATCTGTGCGACAATCTAGAGAAGGAACAACAGTGCAGTCTATGGGAATCAAGATCGAGCGATTTAGCTGGCCAATCGACGTGCGGTAGGGTTCCTTGGTGTTCGTTATACGAATAAAATACGCATGCAGTCCTCTGAACACTGATGTTGTCACTTGGGAAGACTGGAGGGTCCGCAGCACCCCGATGTAGAAGAACAAGCAACACCTGGTCGGCGAAAATGTTGAACAAAGGATCCTGTTTCATGTTCACGATAGCCAGAATGAGTGTGCCCAAGTCATGCTACGAGAAATACCCTAGAAACACCACTGAACCACCCCCACTCCGAACTACATCCTCCAAACACTCCAGGTTAAACCTCTCACTGGGTCGTCGAGTGCACTTGGATCATTTGAGATGAGTCAAAACCGCAACTCATCGATGCACACTCTACTCCTCCAGACAGCCACGCCCTGGTTTCTGTATTGCTTGGCTCACTGAAGATGTGCAGTTTTATGTGCCATTGTGAGCAGTGGCTTTTTGTGAAGTACATGGAATCAAATGTCAGTTGCATAAAGTTCCCTTCGCAATATTCGCTCGGACACTGGTTACGATGAACCTACATTCACTGACAGAAGCAGTTAGTCCCCATCGTTCAGTCTTTTTAGAACCATTGTTGTTACATCGTGTTACGTGGCTGCGAGTGAAGTGATCATGAGCATATTCAAACATGATTGCTTATTTCTTCCATTTTGTTGTGATACACGTCGACCTAATTTACTGTGCTGATTTCATGCAAAGCTCTCACACCTCTCCACTGCCATGATTTACATCAACTCTCCAAATTGACCAATGTACAATTTTAAATGGGTGACTAATATTTTGTCTGGTGAGCTTATATATTCGTGCGTCTGTTTATCAATCAAGTACAAACTTCTAAAGCAATGTTATAGAAATTTTTTGTTACTGTAGCTTGTGTGTGTGGTTCACTCAGAAGGATATCGCAGTACTGAAGTTTTTCTCCATTTTAAGATATAGGTTGTTTATACTACGTTGTGCGAACTTTTCACTAAAGCATGTCATCTGCTGTGGCTAACAGTCAAGCACGAAGTCCATAGTGCAAGATGGCAGTAGTGCAAGGTGGCGCTCCTTTTGTGTTGAATGGTCTGAGAAATGTCACTGCTGCACTGGACAAACACCTAGACAGCAACTTTTTTTTCCTTAATGTTTCACAAATAGACGGCAATTGCTTTTATGTTTCCTCATTGTTTCTAGTTTTACGTTGCTACACCATATGAGCTACACACATTAACAGGTATGGCTGTGTGTTTGTCTGACAATTATTTTGCGTCAACATCTTCCTAACACCTTGCTGGGGAGGCATTATGCAAGCCACCAACCTAGCTCAGTGAAGTGCTGGTTACCTCGTGCTGCACTGTCATGGCCCCTCTGTGTGTCTAGAAATGCGCCTTATTGTAACAGAACCTGACTGATCAAGTAAAAATACTGCCTGCTCTGGCGTACCTGTATTCAACTGCTGTGTCGAGAGCTACTCCATGCCGGCTGTCGAGCCGATGTGGATCATCCAGCCTCGTCTACAACTAACTCGCGCCTCCGCTAGCTGTGGTCTGTGGTCTCCACCTAGACTTCATGCTACTGGGGCTTGAACTGGCGCCATCCATCTGGGGCCTCCTGCGGCCTGCTATCAGCTAACTCCTGGTTGTCGCCAAAGGGTCCTAGGTTTGCAGTCTGTGCCTAGGCGCACCTGCACGTGACCTCCTACGAGCAGCAGCCTGACTCTCACACATGCGCTCTGCTATGGGCGGAACACCTGATGTAGGCACAAGCTGCTTCCTCATCCGCTGAGGTAACGCTGTTCAGGGTCAACACTTACCATCGAGGCGCTGCCTTCAGTGGCTTTATGGGTACTTGCTGAATACAATATGTTGTTGATACTACTACATTTATGATTACATAAATGCTGAGGAACTTATTCTCTGCACCCTTCATCTGCTCGCTATTCTTAAATGTCTTCCAGACATTTCACAGTATCAATAATCGTGACACTATACTATCTGGTGTCAGGAGTGCCCATTGAATTTGAGTAATGTCGTGGGTTAGTGTACGTAATCACCAGCGCAGCATGGTGAGTGGAAATAAATTGTCTTTGCTGGTTGTTCTCCTTTCGAGTGTTGTACAGTGGCTAAGCACATGAATTAGCAGTTTGGTTTTTGAGTGCAGTTTGTTGCAGCAGACTCAGACGTTGATTTGAGTGAATTTAGACTAAACTCAGAAAGCTCATGTTAGTTTGCACCCAATTAATGTGCCTGGCTGTCATGACCACAAATGGTTCAAATGGCTCTGAGCACTATGGGACTGAACCTATGAGGTGATCAGTCCCCTTAGCGGTCGCGCGGTTCCAGACTGAAGCGCCTAGAACCGCTCGGTCACACCGGCCGGCGTCATGACCACTGTTTGTGTTAAATGTAGAAGGTATGGGCATTAAGCCAGGAAGTTCAAATTGTGTGCACCACTCAGACATAAATATTAAATAGTAGTGAATGTGTTATAGTATTTCTAATACAGATAGCCTCCTTTTTTTTGTTCTACTATGTTTTGTCCTAGTGTGGTAGATACAGATCTTACAGTGAGTCAATCAGAGAAACAGATGATTACTAGTTAAGAACCAGTTCAGTCTTTTTTAGGTCAAGTAGCTAAAATGAGGCTGGTTAATGCATGGGCAGTTGGAAGGAGGACAGTTCCTCGTTAGTTTTTGGCACCCATCCTGGCTGCTAGTTCCACTGGACTAATTGATCCTTTTCCAGGTAAGGCAGGGGACTATGTGTTAGTATTTGTGGACAGTTTGTTGACAGCGCAAATCCGGATTTTTAGACAGATATACAATTTTATGTATATCAAATTAAACTTAATAGATGAAGTTTCATGGATAAGAAAACTCAATGTTAATATCTATGAATTAATGGAATGTGGCAGCACAAATAGGCTATTGCTGCAAGAAGAACAGCAGTGGGAATTAGACGAGTTTTTATGGGTGTTATGACCTGACGTATCAAGGAAAGTATGCACAGATTTCCGAAGCACTTAGTCGGAACCATAGGGCTAGCAATGGCTTTTGAAGAAACTGATGCTTTAACCTGAGTCCATGACACAAGAAGTATTTTTCCTCTGTCCACAAACTTTTGTGGGCATCATACCCTGAATGTGCTGTCAGGGAGAGTGTGGAAAATGTGGGAAAGTTGGACACTGAGAGTGGGTCTGTAGGCAAAATAGGGGGCATACTGAGAATAAACGAAATGGAAATGACGAACCCTTAAACGGCAGAGGGAGCTCCAGAACTCCTGAGTAGTGTTCCCAGTGAATTGTAGCATGACTGAAACGTGTATGGGGGCAGAATTTTACTGGACTAGCGACGTAGTGGATGGAAGGGAATGAAGCTTTTTTTTATTAGGCACAGGTGTCAAACCATGATGCACGTGCCTTTCCACAACAACAGCAATAATAACAAGAATTTCTCAGCGATGTGACTGTGTTCTAGCGAACCAGTTAACAGGAATTCATGGAAGGGCTCCACGTTATGACGTCATTCATTATTTGCTAAGTGATTCACATTTATTAAACAATTTTCTTCTTTAAAAGATGGCAATAATAGTAAAACACAATGGAATAATCTTTCAGAAATAGCAAAATGATACCAGACTAACAAAATGCTTTTAAATTAGAGAACGAAGATTTAAAGCGGCCCTGCCAAATTTAAAGCAAAGTTTTTGGTCAACCGTATTGTAACAATGACTTGCACAAATTTAATAACAGGTAAAGTGTTTAAACAAATTTAAATGTCCGAAGCTAACAG
Organism: Schistocerca americana; assembly: GCF_021461395.2. Lineage (NCBI taxonomy): Eukaryota > Metazoa > Arthropoda > Insecta > Orthoptera > Acrididae > Schistocerca > Schistocerca americana. The sequence continues at coordinate 377,868,564 of NC_060120.1, read as the reverse complement.
AATGGCTTTAATTGCAGAACAAAATTTTGAAGGTCAAATGTATCAACGACTAGCAGAAATTTAATAACAGGTAAAAAGGTTTAAACAGATTTAAATGTCTCAAAGTGACTGAATGGTTTTAATCTACAAATCAAGATTTAACACGTTGTTTTGAGAGAGCTGACAAATTTAAGTGACTCAAGGGCCAGCAAATGACTCGGCTGACTAGGGAAAACTTAATACAGAAAGGGCAAGGCGCCAAAGGAATTCAAGCCAAAAGACAAAATACACAAACGCAGGTCAATTAGTACGATAACACACTTTCAGCAAAATGTGTAGCTAAACAAACAATCCAGAATGACGTACAACCACCCCGGCAAACGCCTATTAACGCATTACACAAAGAATTTCAAGAATAGTACAGTTTAAACACTGGCAAGGACCAAGAATAAGCTTATTAACATGTTGTCGTTGTTGTTGTGGTCTTCAGTCCTGAGATTGGTTTGATGCAGCTCTCCATGCTACTCTATCCTGTGCAAGCTTCTTCATCTCCCGGTAACTACTGCAACCTACATCCTTCTGAATCTGCTTAGTGTATTAATTCCCACTATGTCTAACTTTAACCTATCCATTTCCCTTTTTAAATTTTCTAGCCTACCTGCCCGATTAAGGAATCTGACATTCCACGCTCCGATCCGTAGAACGCCAGTTTTCTTTCTCCTGGTACGACGTCCTTTTGAGTAGTCCCCGCCCGGAGATCCGAATGGGGGACTATTTTACATCCGGAATATTTTACCCAAGAGGACGCCATCATCATTTAACCATACAGTAAAGCTGCATGCCCTCGCGAAAAATTACGGCCTTAGTTTCCCCTTGCTTTCAGCCGTTCGCAGTACCAGCACAGCAAGGCCGTTTTGGTTATGTCGCAAGGCCACATCAGTCAATCATCGAGACTGAACCAAACTAAAAACGTGGCTGAAGTAGTTTTTAAACGACCATATGAACTTCCCTTCCGGATTGAAATGCTGGTTCCATTAATAGCATAACAATCAGATACCAGTACAAGGCGGTCGGCGGACCCAATCAGGCTCCAAGAAACAGGTAAGAAAACTCGCTTTACGATACCTGAGGGTCCCAGCACAGAAAATTTCACAATTCTATGGCAGCGCACGCACTATACTAATAGATCTGGCCAGATCAGAATCTAAAACGATTAATAGAGCACATCAATCGTAAATGTTCATGACAGAACCAGTAGCATCTGCGACCGCTGTCACATTCCCCCCACTTCCACAGACGGTGACAATAATAATGCTAGGCATCTTTTGGCAAGGAGAAACACTATTAAAAAGAAAGAATAAAAACTATTACCACAATCTTCACATCCAGGGATCGCAGCTAAGTTACTTTTCAGGAAAGCAACACAGGGCGCTCAGCGAACACAGAGGTTGGTAGGCTGTTGTGTAAGCGATACAGATCACATTAGGTCAGATCCAAACTTCCCGGAAGACACACAGAATCACTACTCAGGGAAGAATCATAAAGGGCAGGGCGGTAACAACAGAGCTTGCTAACGCCACCAAAGTAGATCACACAACGCGGTCCGACAAGAGGAAAGAGGTGTCCCTTTAGAGCACCAGAATCAGCTAATGATAATCAAAGTCGTTCCCGTTGCAAGAATTTCCTCAGGGCGAATCGGTCAAGACACCGACCACGGTGCGTGACAACACACGTTTCCTCGTCGTCCCCGCTGACTGTCCATTCCACCACTCGCTCGTTTCGCAAACACGCAAACATTTCAGACAGGAATTAGAATTATATATTAATATCTTCAGCTGCTGACGGACGTTGATATATATCAACGGCGACAGGTGAAAATGTGTGCCCCGACCGGGATTCGAACCCGGGATCTCCTACTTACATGGCAGACGCTCTATCCGAGGGCACAGAGGCTAGTGCGACTGCAGGGACTCTTTCGCGCACGCCTCCCGCGAGACCCACATTCTCACCTTGTATGTCCACACACTACATTCGTAGTGTACCTACCCAACACACTCATTACTCGTGGAAGACATTCTTACCAAGCCCCGTAAGAGTTCGGGTAATATGTGTGCATCCGCACAGTAGAAGGTCATGGCCGGTATTGCCAGAACGATATACTTACATGGATATGGTGTCTGTTGTTTCGGACATGTCCGAAGGAACAGGCACCGTATCCATATATTTCAGACAGGAAGACGGAGGGCAAGAACGCCGCCCAGCGACCAGAGGGGAAACGAATGCCAGTTTATCACCAAAACTCGTATAGTCAGAGAAAGATACACGTAACTTGTTGCAGGGTGTTCGAAGAGGAAGCTCCATAGTTGGCATTTTATCTTAACGATTTGTGGTTGTGTAATGGATGCTCTTTTTAGCTGAACCTAATTTTCCATAGATTCTATTATACGACTCCAGTATGCGAAAGTATTTTAAGTGACCGATTAGAACAGGGAAAAAATGTCACAGAGCTCGTGCTGCGCCCAGTAATAGAGAAAGCAGCTGTAATTGTTCTTGGAAAGTACGCTGTGCTGTATGGCTGTAGCACAGCACCGCTACTCGTGATCACTGTCAGACAGGTGTCGCTGGTGTCTTTCAGTTCCTGGAGTTAGTCTTTGGGACGGCTAGATATGCCCTGATACTGTTAATCTCTTCTAGTCAAAAACAGAAAATGACTGTCATGAACTTGTGGTTATTTTCTTACGCAGGTGTCTTTGCAGAAGATAAACAGGGTGTATTCCATGATCTTGTACTGCAGGCTTTTCATAGTGGTTGTAGGGGATGTCTGAACAAGAACAAGATTTTCAGAAAGCCGGGGCGAAATTACTTTCTCTGTGCAACGAGAAGAAACGGTTACGACGCTGGCGCAAGTTAGGTCGGCGTCAACAAATTCTTATCTGCTTCTCTCGTAGTTACCTGTAACGTTGGATGCTGTCTTACGCGGGAAGTTATCTGAAGGCGCGGATTTTCTCGAAGTATTTTCTTGTTCTGCCGAGAACAGACTTACGACTGCAGCTGGAAAATAAATTGGCGTGAAACTGAAGTTTGGTTCGTTTTTATAATATGTATGCCTAGCATCACCGGATACACTAGTTGGTGTACTTTTTCGAAACATGGATCCGGTTTCACGGTTCCCTTGTTCCTTCTTTGTGAATGTTTGCAAATATTAAGTAGTTTTAATTCAAACATTGCTGCTGTAATTGCAGGTTTAGTTACACAGAAGAGCGTGTAAAGTCTATAAAACAGCGATTTATTTGCTCATGAAACTTCAGTGCCGTAAGAAACTAAGTACAGTTATTTATTGACCCTTAAAAAAAAAAAAAGCTCCTGATTTTCTTATGCGGCTTTAAATATTTCTCTTGTACCCCTCATCTTATATACTGTAAACTAACAGTCGTTTTCTTATTTTCTTACGTCGATCTGTATTAAGTCTTTGTTTTTCTTTGTATATAATAAGTGTGTCTGTGTATTACGTCATAGGGCTGTAAGCTTTCGTATTTGCTTCAATCCCAGATAGGGGCGGGGATTTTTCCTCGTCCGGGACGGTCCCGGATTCACTCTGCCTGCTCTCAAACCGAGCGAGGTGGCGCAGTGGTTAGCACGCTGGACTCGCATTCGGGAGGACGACGGTTCAAACCCGCGTCCGGCCATCCTTATTTGAGTTTTCCCTGATTTCCCTAAATCGCTTCAGGCAAACGCCGAGATGGTTCCTTTGAAAGGGCACGGCAGACTTCCTTCTCCATCCTTCCCTAATCCGATGGGACTGAAGACCTCGCTCTTTGGTCTGTTCCGCAAAACCAACCAACCAACCAACCAACCAACCAACCAACCTGCTCCCAAATGAGTGCGGGGTATCTTTCCAGGGGCTAAAAGAGGGCCAGGGCGAGGGGCTCGCCACCCTCCTCCTCCTAGTGCCGCAGCGAGTACAAAGAGCAGTCACAGGCTTGCGCCACAAATTTATCCTTTATCTTTTACATTTAGTGAATGCTCTGTCGAAGATAAAGACTACGAAAGTGTTGTGACAGACAATTCGCAATTTTTTACCTAACACAACTTTTATTGATGTAGGTTCACAAGGTTGATGACTGAACAACAAACGAAAGGTAACAAAAACGATGCCAGTAAAAGTCTCCTAATTGAGGCATACAAAAGTTCACTTCTAATTTTCCACAAAGGTTCGTGGTAACACACACACACTAGCAACAGTGCAATTCAGGGACGAAGACGTAATCTTCAATGGTCGCAGTACACGACGTCGGCATCCGGCGTGAACTGAACTTCGGGGCTGGTTCTAGCCCCTAAATGGCTGTCTCTAGCCAGTTAGTTTTTGGCGTAGTGATACTTCCTGCAGGCCGTGGCTCGAGCTCCCCCTGCAGGAAGTAGTGCTCGGAATGTATGTAAATAGCCAGTGTTTACCAAGGTGCTTTTGGTACGCCTTGTGGATAGACAGCATCGTCCTCTATGGTGTAACATGGGTTGCCAGCCCTCAGGGTGTAACGTCCCCACAGAAAATACCTTCTACCACGCACCAATTAATCATTGTCAATCAAACCATCCACATTCATTCATTTTGGAAAAGTATCTGATCTGATTTTCTCGTAACATATGCGGCGACAGCTAGACGACGCCAAAGTATTTTCTAGCGCGTTTATTCTTTGAAATAACAGAGATGCATGTATGCATTCTCCATGGTTATTAGAGTGGTAACTAGGACAGCTTCTGGAGTAGGGATCGAGGGATTGACGTATTTCTGAGAATTGCATATTCTGATTTTCTTCTCGCTAAATCGAGCGACTTTTGTGCCACTAGCGGTTTGTTTGAATAGAAAGAGTGTGTAAACGGAAAATAATTAAGACGTGGAATCACCGGAGATCTGGACATGTAACGGAGATGGATTTAATACACAATTCCTTCATAAATAATGTTTGTGACTTTTTGTTCCGGAGTGAATGAACGAATGAGTTTTTTCTGAACCATTTGATGATCACGTTGGCCCTGTAATTAGTGGGGAAGTTTCAGCTGTGTCGAAGAGAGCCTGCAATCACTGAGTCTGTGTTAAATCGTCCAAAAAGGCTTCGTACACATCTGGAATTCGCAATCTTTCGTAAAAGGAACAAATTGTCCACACGATTGATTCTCCCTACTGAATACAGTGTTTAACAGTAATAATAAATGTAAAGATCTCTTACAGCAAGCCAGCCGCTGATTACCAAGACGAAGGACTCCACCAAAGATCCTATTTGGCTGATTTCACGTAATGAAATATTATAATAAAAACTGTACATAGATAAAGGAGAGAAAGAGAGAGAGCGAATGAAAATAGAGATAATATTAATAATCCTCCATTAGTATAACTTTTCGCCTGTCTTATCATGGATCAGCCAAGACACGGGAGGCCCTTACATTACTGTATAGATTTCTGTGTGAAGGTGAAAGGGTCTTAAAGGCAACAGATACACGTCTATACAGACAAGACATTACACAAAGTTAGCGGCTAGCTGCATTCATCATCTATTCATAGAAGAAGAGACAACTTCTTATTATCTTGTTAAAAGGGGCTACCTTGGCTCCGGTATAACACAAAGTTTTATTAACATTGGACACAACCCCTTTTAAACCTGTAGCGCATCTGACCAACCTAATATCTAAATTCTTAAAATTCGCGTTTTCCACTTCACCTACTTTACTTTTCTGGAATACTACAGCGTCCTGTCACATTTATGTGACCACTTGTCAAAAGACTCAATAACCAACTTTTTCAGCGCGGAACACTGCGAAAAGTGCGGGATGAGAGTGTATGAGGTTCTTGAAGATACCGACAGGGATGTGAAGCCATGCCGGCTTCAGTGCCGTGACCAGCTGTGCTACGTTTCTAGGTTGAGGATCCATGACGCGTACAGCCCAACCGAGCTTGTGCCACAAATTCTTGATCTTGTTGAAAAACGGGGACTTTTATGGTCAGGCGAGTACGGTAAACTCGTCCTAGTGATCTTCGAGCCACGCACGTACACTACGAGCTGTGTGATACGTTGCAGTGACCTGATGGTAGATGCATCGTGCCGTGAAAAACAAATTACATGTAGGGATTGACATGGTCCCAAGGGTAGGTACATAGTTGTGTTGATCCATTGTGCCTTCCAATTCCAAAATGACGTGATCACTCAAGGAATGTCACGAAAACAATGCTCAGACCATAACGCGTGCCGGGTGTTTGCTTTGACATGATTTACGCCGTACGCGCCGACGGACAACAACGTGAGTCATCTGCAACGGCCACCTGTCGCTACTCAGTGGACGTCGAATTGTGGTACTGGCGTGCAAATTCCAGTCTTCGTCGCCCATGAACAGCAGTTAGCATGGGTGCATGAACTCAGCGCCTGCTGCAGAGGCCCACATCTACATTTACATATATACTCCGTTAGCCACCAAGCGGTGTGTGGTGGAGGGCACAATTCGCGCCAAAGTCATATTTATTCTCTTTATTCTCCCCCCCCCCCCCCGCCCCCCTCTGTTCCACTCGCGGATCGCGCGGGTGAAAAACGACTGTCTCGTCGTCTCAGTACGAGCTCTAATTTCCCATCTTTGAATGGTGATCATTGTACGATTTGAAAGTAATAATATATGCTCTACATCCTCGGTGATTCCAGACCCCTTCCGTTTAGCGCGCCGTCTATCTCCAGCTGTGTCCCACTTCAAACTTTCTATGAGATTTGTAACGCTCTCACGATGGCTAAATGTACCAGTTACGTATCTTGCCGCTCTTCTTTGGACCTTCTCAATCTCTTGAATTAGACCCAACTGGTAAGGGTCCCATACAGACGAACAATGCTCTAAGACTGGACGAACTAACGTATTTTGAGCCATTTCCTTTGTTGAAGGACTGCATCGCTTCAGGATTCTACCAATAAACTGCAATCTAGAGTTCGCCTTACCCGTTACTTGTGTAATCTGATCATTCCATTTTATCATTTCGGATAGTCAGACCCAGATACTTCACGGATGTTACCGCTTCCAAAGACTGGGCATTTATTTGGTACTCGTAGATTAACAGGGATTTTCGCCTTGTTATATGCAGTAGGCTACACTTGAGAGATAATTGCCAGTCATTACACCAAGCCTTTATTTTCTGCAAATCCTAATTGATTTGTTCAGAACTTTCGTGTGATACTACTTTCCCGTAGACTACAGCATCATCGGCAAACAGTCTAATGCCGCTGTCAATACCATCAACCAGATCGTTTATGTAAATCGCAAAAAGCAGCCGACATGTTACGCTGACCTGGAGCACACATGAAGTTAGGCTTGTTTCTGTTGAAGTCACCCCGTTCAGGACGACATACTGCTCCCTGTCTGTCAGAAAACTTTCTATCCAACTGCATATGTCATCGGATAGACCTAAGGGCGCACTTTTTGGAGCAAGCGACAGTGCGGAACTGAGTCGAACGCCTTTCGACAGTCGAGGAATATGGCATCAACCTGGGAGCCGGTATCTAGAGCCTGTTGTATATCATTCACGAAGAGGGCCAGCTGTGTCTCACAGCCGGCCAGTGTGGCCGAGCGGTTCTAGGCGCTTCAGTCTGGAACCGCGCGACCGCTACGGTTGCAGGTTCGAATCCTGCCTCGGGCGTGGGTGTGTGTGGCGTCCTTAGGTTAGTTAGGTTTACGCAGTTCTACGTTCTAGGGGACTGATGGCCTCAGATGTTGAGTCCCATAGTGCTCAGAGCCATTTGAACCATTTTTTGTGTCTCACATGACCGCTGTTTTCTAAAACCGTGCTGGTTTCTGCAGATGAGATTCTCAGGATCTAGCAAGTTCATTGTGTCTAAACAAAAAATATGTTCCATGATTCCACAACAAGTCGATGCAATACTGGCTGATCAGTCGTTGAGGAGACACTGTTGACAGCCAGTTGGTTCATCTGGGTAGTCAGCTGCTCGACACTTGCACGTCCATCTGCCTGTACACATCTCCTCAGCCGTCGGTCACCCTGTCTTCTATGGCTCATGGTCCACCGCAGTTGCCTCTCCGCTGGTTTCGGATAGCGCAGTTTTGCCATGCACGATGTGCTTTAACCACTGCGGTAGGCGAACACTGTACAAGCTTAGGCGTTTCGGAAGTGCTTCCACCCTTGGTCCGAAAGCCAGTGATCATGCCGTTTTTGATGTAAGATAAACCGCTCTCTTTCCGCATTACGACAATGATTGCACTGTTTCCCGCGCCCCCCTCCAAATTGCTTCAAATGGCTCTGAGCACTATGGGACTTAACATCTGAGGCCATCAGTCCCCTAGAACTTAGAACCACTTAAACCTAACTAACTTAAGGACATCACACACATCCGCGCCCGAAGCAGGATTCGAACCTGCAACCGTAGCAGTCACGCGGTTCCGGACTGAAGCGCCTAGAACCACTCGGTCACAACGGCCGGCCGTCCCCCTCCCCCTCCCCGCCCCCGACATGCTTCTTTATATGCACTCTTCTGCTAGTGCTGCCACTTGCCGTCCGTGAGTGGTTATTGCACGTTGACGTCGAACATAGGCAGAGGTCGCATTAATATGTATTATGAAAAATACATCTCTGAATGTGGCTGAATTGCTTTTCTAAGTTCATGAAAATTAAAAACTTCGACTCGATTCAATAAATGTATACAGAATGTTCAAATGTGTGTGAAATCTTATGGAACTTAACTGCTAAGGTCATCAGTCCCTAAGCTTACACAGTACTTAACCTAAATTATCCTAAGGACAAACACACACGCACCAATGCCCGAGGGAGGACTCGAACCTCCGCCAGGATCAGCCCACAGTCCATGACTGCAGCACCTAAGACCGCTCGGCTAATCCCGCGCGGCTAAATGTGTTCATCTATAGATCAAGAAATGTTACGAATTGAAAGCTCTCTGAAGATGATATGATGCATGTGTTCTGCAAAACCACTACGTACAAATTATTTGTTCCAAAACTCACAAAAATACATGTAGTTCAAATACAACACCAGTGAATCAGTCCCGGCTGGGAACTAAGGTCCGTAAATGAACTGTCACATCCAGGAGTAAAGAGCCATTCAGAGACAAAGTCAGTTACTACGTCGCTGCTCAATTTGTGATGGTCCCTATCCTCGCTGTTACTTGTTGGCGGCGATTCTGAGCCGGTGTAAATTTCTTCCGACTGTTGCTAACGTAAGTTCCTGTGTGCGTATCTGATGCCCTCTGACCGAGAACTGGTGAAGACTGACTCCTGATTGCCGATGATAAATTGCTGGTCGTTCACTAATGCTAAACTCTTGGCTCTGTCGACGATAAACTGTGCTAAAGTCCTGATGAACGGTGCCGATAAACTCCTCGCTAGGTTGCAAACTATGAAGCCACGCGGATTACAGCACTGAATCCACGCGATTGAGTGGTGCTGCAGACGAGAACGTGCACCTCGCTCGTGGTACTGCAAGCGAAGTGAAGTTATCGTTGTGCGCGATTGGTGCGCGTAACGAGGCACGGAGAAATGGTGCGGTCGGCACCTGTGGCATCTGGGGACAGCCGCCAAAGTCTTCGCCAGTATTGGTCCCGCCTCAGCGTAGGCACACCGATATGCCGTTGCGTCAGGGAGGTGGACTACGCGGAGGGGTAGCGATGTGGGATACAGCTGAAGACGTAAAGTCATACTGACTTGTTGAACAGCATTCCTGGATAGCACTGCCAGTAAGACCATTACTCATGAAATGCAGAGGTCTGGTATCGCGTCCCATTTTCGCTCAAGACACACTTTGTAACGCTACCGCCCTCATTGGACGTACGTTAGCTCTATAAAGCGTGTACTGTAATAAGTTCACGGGCTTCACCTTATAAATAAGGATTTTAGTACATAAGTTGACCGCGTGTACCTAATAGAAGCAAGATCGGACTTATATTCAGTCAATAACTTCAGTGATGCATCAAGCAAATGTAAAGTATAACTACTCGTTCGCATGGACAAGAAGTACACACAGTAGATGCTACCTATAATTAACAATTCGGTCGCCAGCCTACTTAGGCAATGAGTGAGTTTTTCCTTGTACAAGTGGGTGCATGTACAAGCATAGTAACTCGTAGTAATGAAGCGTTATATGGCAAAGTTTGGAACCGGAAAAATCCACTGAACTAAAGTTTTCTCCTTTAGCACTAATTTGGACGAGCTAAATTTACACAACACCACACAGTAATGATTACTACGAACTGCATTTGGTATATTGATCAGACCGAAATCGGGCATAGATTGCCCTAGCATCGACAATCTTGAAAGTACACACACAATGTCACTATTAAGGATGGAAAAACACTAGTACACTTAGGATTAATATATAATTTAGCTTTACTGGTCAAATCTGATCAACACATTTCAAGGTTTGAAAGAATGGACAAGAGAAGGGGGGGGGGGGGGGGGGCTGAAACTGTGATGGTCGTTATACTGAGACTATTAAGTACTGAAGGCAAATTAACACTCAAAATTATCAATCTCTGGATAACTACTCTTTTGCCTCACTTCTGAATTATTTAACTGTCATTATTTCTGTCTCAGATTAATTAAATAACATCGCTAACTCAATCCAACAAAAACTCTCTTCCAATTTAGTCACACTTTTGTTCTTTCTCAACATTTGCAATAACACATAGAAATTTAAGGCTCCTTTATGGCATAGATTAATCTACTGATAATTTTCATTAACACTAACATTAAACTTTCAGTTCAGGATACTCGGGTTGCACAATACGAGGTAAGGATCCTGTCTAGGTCAGTGATCAGGATAAGTCATGGCTGAAGCAATTCTGGTAAAAGTCACGTTATTATTGAACAGTTAGAAACATTTTCGACACTGGTCCACACAGATACACTTCTAAAGATGAAATAAATGTTTGACCTGTGCAAGTCGGTGCGGCGGTTGGCGGGTAGCGAGATAGCGGGCAGCACGGCACACATACAAGCACGGCTAAGGCTCACACAACATCGGCACTTTCCATCTTCTTAGCGTCGTAATCTTTCCAATTTCGTGCCTCAGAATATAGCCATGCCAAGTAGTCGTCGGAATCGGTTCATCCGAGGCTCAATGGAATCCACTTCTCCTGGGTAGCGTCCTCGGTACAGTACGTGTACTTCCGACTGTTGCTCGCCTCCGACTGTTATACTGTGCCCGTTGTGCCGAACCGCGCCAGTGTGCGTTTTCCCGCCTCGCCTGCCTCCACCTTTTCCCGCTCCCCTACAGGTAGGGTATTCACCACAGGTTTTCTACTACACATATCCTAATGCATTACCTACGTATGGACCAAGTGTATAAATTACAATTTTCACATCTTGCAATAGTTTTAACATTAAATACACTTTCCTTTGATTACCACATTATTTGAAATCTAACATAAATAATATTCATTTCAAAAGTTGCTCACAGTCTCTTTAACATAACGATACGAACCGAAACATAAGTTCAAAATATTGCTTAAATTAATTTATCTAAATTCATAAAGAAAAAAATTATTGTATGTACAGTTGTCGTTACAACTTCACCACCCCTCGAAGTTTGCCATAGCATTTCTGGGACACTCTGTATACTAAGCGGTGGAAACATTCCTCAGAAGATTACATACTGTTATATGGTTGCACCTTTTGAGTATGTGGAGACTTTTAGCCTGGTAGTATATCTGGAATTGCTTCCCTCAGGAAACTTTGTTAGCGGCACGGCTGCGCACGAGGTGTATAAATGAGTTGTATTTATTTATAGCAAAATTAAATCATAATTATAATTTATTTACTGCTGTCATTTTTTGTGGTGACACGTTTAGCTCAGCGATTTCCACAGCCCACGACAAGCTTTTGATTCCTTCTGTAGAAACATCGCCGATTCGTAGTAGATACATAGGCCCTATTGGCAGAAAAAAGCCTTCTGCTTTACGTCGTTGATACTTTCTTTAATCTAGTACGAATGCAAAAGCGGTTTGAGGCGTTGCTGTTACAAACAGCGCTGTGTAACGGGCATTCTACGAGACTAGAGGCGCTGATTCGGTATCCGCTTAGACATTTGTCATACACATGTTTTAGGAGGGGCGTTTGAAAAGTCCGTGCAAAAATGAAAACTACGGTACTTACGTATTTGGGGTAAAACTCTTTATTTTTCGACATAGTCTCCTTTTAGACTTATACACTTCTGCCAACGCTGTTATAATTTGTTGATCCCTTCCGTATAATAGGAATTGTCTGCAAAATAGCTATTAGTTGCTGTAATCACCTCCTCGTTTGAATAAAATCTTTGTCCTGCCAGCCATTTCTTCAAATTAGGGAACAAATAGTAGTCCGAGGAAGCCAAGCTTGGAGAATAGGGGGAATGTGAAACGAGTTGGAATCTTATTTCCATTAATTTTGCAACCACAACTGCTGAGGTGTGTGCTGGTGCAATGTCGTGATGGAAAAGGACCTTTTTGTGGTCGAATCGCCGGCGTTTTTCTTGCAGCTCGGTTTTCAAACGGTCCAATAATAATGAATAATATGCACCTGTAATAGTTTTACCCTTTTCCAGATAGTCGATGAGGATTATCGATTATCCCTTGCGAAACCCAAAAGACAGTCGCCATAAACTAGCTTGAAATTCTTACGAAATGTTACTGGACTCTTTTCACAGTGCGTAGAAGTTAATTCTATATCATTGACACCATATAGTTTACTTTAATATAACTGCTCAGAAGCAATAATGAGATGGTAAGAATGCGGAGATCCGGGAGTGGTAAGCTACCATGCCCGCTTTCAGCAAAATGAATTTTCAAAATTTATTTCGCAGCAACAGTTTTACAGTACGGAAAATCTTGCGGTCTATTTCACACTAGAAACAGTACAAGATCCAGACGGTGCGGCGACTGAAATTTTGGAAATTTGTGGTAAGTTCCTGTGGGTCCAAACTGCCGAGGTCATCGGTCCCTAGGTTTACACACTACTTCAAAAATGGTTCAAATGGTTCTGAGCACTATGGGACTTAACATCTGTGGTCATCAGTCCCCTAGAACTTAGAACTACTTAAACCTAACTAACCTAAGAACATCACACATATCCATGCCCGAGGCAGGATTCGAACCTGCGACCGTAGCAGTCGCGCGGTTCCGGACTGCGCGCCTAGAACCGCTAGACCACCGCGGCCGGCACACTACTTAATCTAACTAAAACTAACTTACGATAAACACAACACACGCACCCATGCCCAAGGAGGACTCGAACCTCCGACGGGTGGGAGCCGCACGAACCGTGACAAGACGCCCCTAGACCGCGCGGCTACTGCTGAAATCTCATGAGCCGCAGGAACGTTGTGAATATGCTCTTCTGTTTCTGGCACTTATCGAAGTTGATGACATGTGGCTGGGCAATATTCTATAGAGCTAAGGGGCACATTTTACAGTGCAGGGTGCAGTAAATACACACAACTGCCGAATATGGCGTAATGTTAACCTCGTGTTGTGCACGAATAGCCATTACACTCGCCATATGTGACTGTGTGGTATGGATTCACAAGCACCTTTATTCTCGGTCCGTTCTTCTTTGAAGAGAATACACCCATAGAGCCTGACAGGTGTACCGTGACACCTGCACTTTATCGAAACCTTCCTGTGCAGCATGCGATTCTTGCTTTGGAAGAACGAAACTCTGTGGAAATGGCTGTGTTTACGGGAGATGGCGCAACACCTGATGTCGCTAATCCAGTGCAACCTTCCACGAGCTCGCTATCTCCAAAGGTTTTCCAAATGCATGGCATGACCTCATCAGAATCCATGTTGGTTTTCGATCTGGGGAAATCTAAAAGAACGTGTTTAGCAGGGACACGTTGCTAGCAGCTGTTAATCACGTCGTTTTACGGATGCAGCATCTCCTTACGTCCTCCGCTGCTCATATTGAACGAATATTGTAGGCGCCCGTTAATAATAAAATCAACATTATGTATTTCTCACTTGTTTGAACTAGTCTGCCCGCGTTCCCCTAATCCATTGAACATGGAAACTTTTCTGTACGCCTTTCTTGCGTTCACAGCGCCAGATTTGCACCTGGTGGCGAAAATTGGAACTAATATTTTTCCAGTGTAAATCGGTTCTTCATTAACGCATTAGCATACTTTTGAAATTTCGATGCCATATGATAATTACAGCCCAGACTGTACTCTCGTGCGTAACTGCACTTTAATTATAACCAACGGTTACTTGCAAAGCCCACTGTCGGTACCGCGCTTGTGCAGTTTTAAAACCAAGCACCATAAGTCAAGAAGCTGGCGCTAGCTTACATTATATCGATACCAAAGTATCAAATAATTTTCCGTGGCATGGACAAAAATACATACTTCTTTGTTCTTCATTTAATGACTTTTCTGACTCTCACTGACGCATACATTTTCCCTACTCTTCACAATTTATATAAATAAATACGTAAATATTCGTGTGTTCAAAAGCGTTATCTCCGAAAGTTCTTCAACGATTGCTTTGAAATTTTGATATAACTTTGCATTTGGATACACGCTTATGTCTATACACCTACTGGAGCGTCTTATGGCATATAAATATGTAAATTTTAAATTATACGTAAAGGGGATACATTGTTTATAAAAACCTTATGTTCTATTGTTCAAAGTCTTAAATTACCGAAGTTCGTCACCGATTCATTTGAAATTTTGACGCAATGTTGCATTTGAACATGTGGGTGTTTTTATGTTTTTACTTGAGCACCTCTATATATAGTAAATGTTCATTTGCTCAAAAACTTAAATCTCTGAAAAATCTACACCGATTGCTTCGAAATTTTGATACAACATTGCATTCAAACACGCCCGTATTTTTACATAGCTATTTTTAAACATATATAATACAGGAATAAATGTGAGTATATAAACGGGAAACGTATTACCAATCATCTCAAGACGTTCTTTACTAATTTACTTCAAATGTTTACCTAATACTCGAAAGAACATTCGGACATAGACTATACATTTTAATATATATAATAGCGAAACGTTGTTGGGAAATAGAAAAGTTGAGTTTATGGCTTACCGCTTATTATTAGATCCGGAAGAGGGGTGGAAGAGGAGATGGAGATAGGGGTGAGAGGGGATGGGCATAGAAAGCGGAAAGGAAGAAATGGACAGAGAGATGGAGCAGGACGAGAGAGAGAGAGAGAGAGAGAGAGAGAGAGAGAGGTGGATAAGACGGACGTAGACCAGGGGGAAGGAGGTGATGGACAGAGAGAGGGGGAGAGAGAATTGGCGTGAGGTGATGTTGAGAGAGAGAAGTTGGACAGAGAGAGGGGGAGGAGGTGATGGAAAAAGAGAGGGAGAATTAGGATGAGATGAGAAGAAACTTGGGAGGTATGTTCAACGCCCTTACATAGGAAATACGCGTGCGTTGTCTTTTCTTTCTTTTCCATTTAAGCAGACTAAGCCACAGCAACCCGTTTAAATACAAAAGCCGTCAGCAGTAATTCGCACTCTCGTACCCTAGACACACAAACACGAGAATTTGTGAAGATTATTGCATGCAAAGGTATCAATCGCCTTCTAACGGAAGCTGAAGGCAGTCAGTGTGATCCATCTGTTTCAGCTACCCGCGCTTCCTGTTGAACTGGAGAAAGTCGGAAAATCCTAGTGGCGCAAAACTCTGAGTCGTTACCAATACTACCCCACATCTACCCCTACATCGTCATAGTATACACTCCGCAAGCTACTGGATATTGCATGGCCTTGGGTACATCGTACCAACATTAACGATATTCTATTCTCTTCTATTCGTGTACCGAGCGAGGGAAATATGTCAGCCTATATGATCCTTTAGGTACCGTATTATCTCTCTTATTCTCATGGTCATTACGATATAGTGTATATACGACGGTGAAAGCACAGTGGTCGCACCGTCATCTTCGAATACAGGTTCCCTAAAATTCATCTAGCAACAATTCGCGACAACTACATCGTCGTTCTTCCAAGGATTCCCGAGGATTTCTTTTACACTTTCTGGTGGACTATACCGACCTGTTACGACGCAAACAGCGCATCTCTGACTTCATTCAGTCCCTGTTGTCACGCCTCGTTGAAAAGGACTCCAGACAGTAGAACAATATTCTAGACTTGGCTTCAGTAGCGTCTTGTTGAGATTCCCCTTACAGACGCCTCGCATTTTCCCAGAACCCTTTCAGAAATTAAAACCTTCCACTCGCCTTCCCTTATATTGATTACACATGTGACGGTTCCATTTCATATCGCTTTTTAGTGTTACCCCTAAATATATAATTAAACTCTCGCTTCTTGAGAGGGGCCCCCATGAAAAGAGAGTGATAGTATTACATTGAAACTGTGTCGAAACATTTGTAAGGACATGAGGAAGAAAGATTACGAATAAACCATTGCAAAAAACATATTTCAATTTGCACATGAGAGTGTAAAATTTGTTCATTGTGTACCATGTGTACGTTCTGAGTTAAAAACGTTGCTCAATGTGACGACCATCTGCAACCACGACAGCCTGGAATCGCACTTTAGATACCATTACACAATTGTTCGCGGAACTTTTCGAACGGTGGACCATAGTATATTCATGTCGTGACACAGCTCGTGCGCTGCATGAATACCACAGCATTCTCAGCCGTGGCAACAGTGACTTCTTCGACAATTTGCGGCAAAATTGGCCATTGGTCTCTCCGTGGAGCTATTCCCAAATCGCCAGTTAACTCCAACTTCCGAATCACGTTCTTTAAACCTGGTGAGGAAAACGAACCTCTCCGCACTCATTTAATGCGTCGACACTCGCGAATAAAAGCAACACTAATGTTGTTGTTTTGATAAAACGACTTTACGAGTAAATCTTTACTCACCTAGTCAGACCCGTGTTGACTGTCTGCAACTGTGATGCACACTGATGCTTGTGTTTCAACCATAGGTCGCTGCACTAGTACGGACACCTTACAGCAAGTCATGGTACTAACACCACTAAGAATGCAAATTTTACAGCGCTCAGTGTTAACACCATTTCTATAAAGTTGGGTACTCATACGATAAATAGTTTTCCGTCTACAATGTCTCAGGTTGCGAAAGTTGCATCATAACCACTCTGTAATTATATAAGCTGACGTGCTGAAGATGTCCAACGACGATACTTTCCTATAGACAACAGCGTCGTCAACGAACTACCTTACAGTGCTGATATTGTCTGACAAATTGCATATCTGTATGGGGTGTGTAGAAACATGTGTCAGGAACTTAAGGGTTTTATTCTTGACATCAAAATATTACAAATAATTCTTATGAACAAGGGCTCGAAAAACTTTCTAATTACTTGGAAAGTAAGGAACGATCGGTCGCGAAATGGAAACCACAGTGAAAATCAAAACTGTTTTCTTTGCGTATTTAGCTATACCTTCCAGGAACTTCTCTACATAGTCGCCGCTCAAAGTTAGACATTTGTCGGAGCGTTATACCAAATTTCCAACACCATCGTCACAGAAGGCAGCCGCCTGTGCTTTCCGATAGTTCTCTACGCTGGTCTATAGTGCGTGGTCTGTGCCCAAGTGTTCTCTTCGTATCCAGCGTTTCATGTGAACAGAGATGACACTCAGGACGGGCCAAATAGGACTGTGTTGTGGGTGATCGAACACCTCCCATCGAAACGGCTGCAGGAGCGTCTTCACTGCCCCTGCAGAGTGCGGCTGAGAATTGCTGTGAAGAAGGAAGTGTGTGGCAGTTGTGTTAGGTGGGCTGCATCCATTAAGGCGAAGCCTCTCAGCAGGACCTACTACTTGGTGGGAGACATTGTTGTTCTAGGCACCTCACAGTGCGCTCACAACTGAAAAGAGCGGCTTGGTGCGATCGACGGGCATACTAGAGAACCTGGCCAAAACGTCTATGCAAAGCCTCGTCGGATTTTCACATTGGTTTCCATTTCGCGACCGATCGCTCCTCACTTTCCGAATAGCCCTCGTGTATTTACCAAACACATTTATAAGTATCAAAGAATTTATTATTCATGGGACTAAAATGATACAATTAACGAACACATTTACAAAAATTTCTCGAAATGACTACCAGCTGCTTCTGTACATCCTCCGATTCCGCGTTCCATACTTTGCCATACATTGTGGAAAAACTCCTGGTGTGTTCCGTATTTGGTCGAATTAATTTCGGATACTGTCCCTCAAAACATCGATATTGCGTGCAGCAGTTGAATACACCAAGACTTTTAAATGTCTCCAAAAGAAAAAAAATCCAGTGGATTCAAATCTGGTGATCAAGCGGGTCATGCAGTGGATCCCCCTCGACCAATCCGACTGTTCGGAAACTTGTTATCGAGATACTGGCGAACTAGTCGTGTAAAGTGTGGTGGAGTACCATAGTGGGTAAAACACATTCGTTGGATGACGTCTAGAGGTACATCATAAAGTAAATGAAGCAACTCATGCATAGAAACTGTAGATATGTTTGTCCAGGAATACGTCGGGGAAAGAAGTGGGCGATGACCATGAATGATTCCACTTGACACGTTGAAGCTGAACTTCTCTTGATGTCTGTCTTGTCGCACTTCATGAGGGGTAGGGTAATGGTAATTGAAGATCTCATTACGTGGAAAGCCATCGACATCATTGCCTAAGGTAGTTACTAAGAACTGCAGGTACGCAGCAGATGGACATGCGTTGACAGAAGGCGTTCTTGGCTGGAAGTCTACTTTATTTAGTCCTTGCACCCGTTGACGGTGATGCTGGTACAGAAGAATTTTATGCAGAATGCTCCAGATATTAATATAATTAACGCTTTCCCTCTGGTAATAGTCCTTGTAATAGTTGACCGTCTTTCATCCAAAGCACGAAGAATACGTTCTTCAAGTTGAAGCGTTCGTACACCTGCTACTCGTTTCTCAATTAAGCCTGTCTTTCGCTAGCGTTGGTGGAGTCGTACAAACGGTCCTGCACAAGGTAAACACCTCCCGGGGTAACAAAACTGACGTGCTGCGTCCGCTTTACCTTCTATCTGCTAGTCCGTACATGTTGAGCATGTTATTCATTTCAGACACAGAATTCATCGTCGTGGTGTGTTGTGATAGAAGTTAGTCTAAAGCAGAACAAACGATGACCATACAAAACAAAGTAAATGCCATGACATCTGTAAACAAGATAGGGAGCAAACATTTGAGATACATTATACAACCAGGAGTCGCTGCAGGGGATTCCTTTCATACCTCCTTCGTATCGAAAGATTTTCGGAACATGTTCATATAAACTTTCTATGATTTTTTGATGTGAAGAATAAGTTCCTTAAGTTCCTGCACATGCTTTTATACAACTCTGTATATAAAATATTACAGGTCGTATTACGCTTCGCTCGCCCGCATAGCTGTGCGCGTTAAAAGCGCGCGCCTTGGAATAGGGAAACGCGTCGACCCCGTTTCGAATCCGTCCGGCGGATTAACAAGATGGACAGTTGTACTGGTCAGCCTAGATGTGGTTCTTAAGCACACATCCCACTGCGTGGACACTGGGCTGGTACCCATCCCCTGTCTCAAATGGACTCCAAACAAACATTTAGAAAACTTTCTCACACTTATACATAGAATTTACTCTAGACGCAGACACCGACTCCGTCCTGCAGAATGAAAAGGACACTGATGACTTTAAATATTTAGTATCCTCAAACAATAATCAGCATCAGCAGCCTATTATGATTCCTTGGGGGACAGCCGATATTAAGAGGGACGTTCCGAAAGTAAATTTCGTCATTGTTTTTCACACGCAAATCTTTTTGCCAAAATCAAATACCACGCATCACACGTTGCAATATGTTTCTTCATAGTCGCAACCGACGCTGAGACATTTGTCGAAGCGTGCAGTCAGTTTGAAGAAACTACTCTGCTAAAAGTCAGTGCCCTGTGAAACAAGGAGCTGTCGTACGCTGCGAAACAAGGAATTGTCGTATGGCCGGCTCCACCTCAGCACTGGTTTAGGAGTGACGTCCCGAGAGTGCGGATTTCAATGCAGGGAACGGGTGAAAGTCAGGTAGGCCAAGATTGGGGCTGTATGCCGGGTGATCCAATCTCTGTCATCCGGAGCGACTGATGTAATGCCGTATGAGCCTCCCTTTGTGTGGTTTTGCGTTGTCGTCAAAGAGCGCAACGATTTTACTGAAGTTCGCTGGTCTTTTTCGTCGAATGGCGGACCTGAGTTTGGTGAGGGTGTCACAGTAACGTGCCACATTAATGGTCCCTTACTGGAAGAAATCAAGCAGTTTCACGTCTTTTGCGTCATTGATCACTGTGGCCGTAACCTTTCCTGTGGAGGGTGACAATTTCAAGTTTTTCTCACCGGTGAACTGGTGGAGTCGCTGAGGCGGGCTTGGATTATGGTGTGCAGTGGTGAATTCTGAACAAGAGCTCACTTCTCTCGCGCGCATATCGCATCGTGTGATCGAGGCTAATTGCCGTTCTTGCACTCTTGTGATCAGGGATCAGGTTTGTCGGCACCCGTCTTGCAGACAGTTTTCGGTAACCCAACACACAAGGAGCATATGATGGGCCTGCGTACGGCAGATTCGCAGTGTGGACGCCACGTCTGACACCATTATGCGCCAGTCCACTAACACCATGTCCTGTACTCTAGCAATGTTGCTCTCATCCATGGATGTAGAGGGGCGCCCACTTCGGCCTTCATCCTCCACACTCTGCCTTCCTTCGAACATGCAACACGAGCGACCGACCATTTGTTGAAAATGGTTCAAATGGCTCTGAGCACTATGGGACATAACTTCTGAGGTAATGTCCCCTAGAACTTAGAACTACTTAAACCTAACTAACCTAAGGACATCACACACATCCATGCCCGAGGCAGGATTCGAACCTGCGACAGTAGCGGTCGCGCGGTTCCAGACTGTAGCGCCTAGAACCGCTCGACCACTGCGGCCGGCCCATTTGTTGACACATGACCTCTTCACCATACATTGGTGAATGACACACTAATCACACGTTCCCATTACTACCTGATAATAGCATACACTTCCACTGCCGACCGCGTGGTCAATACATGTCCATCTGCTATCCTGACGTGTACTCGAGTAATCTTGGGCACGTTGGTTTGCTGCCACTCTCTCTTTTTTCGGCGCTCTGTGCAAGCGTCATTCCTCCTCCGCTGACGCCTCTTCCATCGCTGAACCAGCGATGGGTGTCGATTCATAAGGCGTATGTTTGTGTCCCCTGGTGTACCATCTTCTGGTTTTTTTTTTTTTTTTTTTTTTTTTTTTTTTTTTTTTTTTTTTTTTTTTTTACGAATGTTACTTTTGGAACGTTCCTCGTAGATTTGCTTCTGTGGAATATTTGACCTCCAATAGAACGTACTCGGTTCTACACATACCTGTTAATATACCTGCCCGGCGTAGTGCAGCAACTCGACATGGGGTGGACTCAGCAAGTCACTGGAAGTCCGTGTGGAAATACTGAACCATTCTACCTCTGTAGCCGACCGTAACAGCGAAAGAGTTACCGGTAGAGGATTCTGTGCTCGAACAGCCCTGTCAATTGTGTCTCATAAATGTTTGATGAGATTCATGTCGTTCAATCTGGTGGTCAAATCATTCGCTCTAACTGTCCAGAATGTTCTTCAAACCAAACACGAATAATTGTTGGTGCGGTGACATGGCGCATTGCCATCCACAAAAGTTCCACGGTTGCTTGGGAAGATGAAGCCCATTTATAGTTTACGAATGGTCTCTAAGTAGCGAAAAACAACCATTTCCAGTTAATGATGTAGTCCTGTCACCGTAAACACTGTCCAGACCATTATGGAGGCGTCACCATCTTGGACAGTGCCTTGTTGACACCCTGCGTCCATGGCTGCCTGGGATCTACGCCATACTCTGTCCCTGCCAGTCAGCTCTTAGCTGCTGGAGTCGGGACTCACCTGACCAGGTCACGGTTTTCCAATCGTCTGGGTTCCAATCGATGTGGTCACGAGCTGAGGAGAAGCTTTAGAGGCGGTGTCGTGCTGTTAGCAAAGGCACTCGGGTCGGCATCTGCTACCTTAGCCCGTTAACGCCAAATTCGCCACGCTGCTCTAACGGATATGTTCGCCCTACGTCCCACATTGATTTCTGCTGTTGTTTCACGCAATGTTGTTTGTCTGTTAGTACTGGCAACTCTACGCAAACACCGCTACTCTGTCTCGTTAAGTGAAAGCCGTCGGTCACTGTGTTGGCCGTGATGAGAGGTAATGCCAGAAATTTGGTATTCTCGACACATTCTTGATACTGTGGACATTTCTAAACGGAATGTTCCATGTGTCTATCTCCAACTAAAATTGCGCGTTCAAAGTCTGTTAATTACCGTTGTGTCGCGTAATCACTTCGGAAACCTTCCCACATGAATCACCTGAGTACAAATGACCGTTCCGCCAGTGGACTGTCGTTTTACATCAACCTGCGTGCATACGGAGTATCGTCTCAGATGTGTGACTGGATTCGTGATTTCCTCTCAGAGAGGTCACAGTTAGTAGTGATGGACGGTAAATCATAGAGTAGAACGGAAGTGATATCTGGCGTTCCGCAAGGTAGTGTCATGGGCCCTCTGCTTTTCCTGATTTATATAAATGATCTAGGTGATAATCTGAGCAGACCCCTTAGATTGTTTTTAGATGACGCTGTAATTTACCGTCTAGTAAAATCATCAGACGATCAGGTCCAATTACAAAATGATCTAGAGAGAATTTCTGTATGGTGCGGAAAGTGACAATTAGCACTAAAGAAAGAAAAGTGCGAGGTCATCCACATGGGTGCTAAAAGAAATCCCATAAATTTGGGGTATGCGATAAATAGCACATATATAAGGGCTGTCAGTTCGACTAAAGACCTAGGAACTACAATTACGAGCAACTTAAATTGGAAAGACTACTTAGAAAATATTGTGGGGAAGGTGAAACAAAGACTGCACTTTGTTGGCAGAACACTTAGAAGATAGAACAAACCCACTAAAGAGACAGCCTACATTACACTTGTCCGTTCTCTGCTGGAATATTGCTTCGCGGTATGGGATCCTTACCAGGTAGAATTGACGGAGGACATCGAAAAAGTGCAAAGAAGGGCAGCTCGTTCCGTGTTGTCGCACAATAGCGGTGAGAGTGTCACTGATATGATTCGAGAGTTGGGGTAGCAGTCACTGAAACAAAGGCTGTTTTCCTTGCGGCGAGATCCATTTACGAAATTTCAATCACCACGTTTCTCTTCCGAATGCGTAAATACACCCACCTGCGTAGGGAGAAGTGATCATCATTATAAAATAAGAGAAATCAGAGCTCGAACGGAAAGATTTAGGTGTTTCTTTTTCCCACGCGCCATTCGAAGTGGAATGGTAGAGAAGTAGTATGAAAATGGTTCGATGAACACTCTGCCAGGTACTTATGTGTGAATTGCAGAGTAACCCTGTAGATGTAGATGTAGACGTACAACTCGTGTCCGCCATCGGTATATGTGCGTATCGCTATCCAATGAATCAAATGGCTTTGAGCACTATGGGACTTAACTTCTAAGGTCATCAGTCCCCTAGAACTTAGAACTACTTAACCCTAACTAAACTAAGAACATCACACACATCAATACCCGAGGCAGGATTCGAATCTGCGACCGTAGCGGTCGCGCGGTTCCAGACTGTAGCGCCTAGAACCGCTCGGCCACCCGGCCGGCTATGACTTTTGTCACCTAAGTGTATTAGTCAGATATTAATCGAATCAATAACGTATTTTGCGACACTCTCGGCATGACTGTATCTAGGTTAGTAGTCGAGGACGTGGTTCTCAGTGTGGAATGCCTTTCGGAAATCTAGGGAGACGGAATCTACCTGTGCACCGGCATCTTTTATTTGCAAGATGCCGTGTACGAGTGAAGCAAACTGTGTTCCACTGGAGTGTTTTTTCCTGAATCCGCGCTAATGCTAGACTTGCTTTCATCCGCTAAGGTCATGATGTTTGAGCTTAGAACATGCTGTGGGATCCTGCATTAGACGGACGTGAGCGACATTGGCCTGCATTTCAGTGTGCACCCCGCCGAAATAGCTCTTGCAGGGCAGTTCTGCATCTACATCTACATCCATACTCCTCAAGCCACCTGACGGTGTGTAGCGGAGGGTACTTTGGGTACGTCTGTCGGTTCTCCCTTCTATTCCAGTCTCGTATTGTTCGTGGAAAGAAAGATTGTCGGTATGCCTCTGCGTGGGCTTTAATCTCTCTGATTTTATCCTCATGGTCTCTTCGCAAGATATGCGTAGAAGGGAGCAATATACTGCTTGACTCCTCGTTGAAAGTATGTTCTCAAAACTTCTACAAAAGCACGTAATGATCCTGTAACGAAGCGCGCTGCTCTCTGTTGGACCTTCTCTATCTCATCAACCCTATCTGGTACGGATCCCACACTGCTGAGCAGTATTGAAGCAGTGGGTGAACAAGCGTACTGTAACCTACTTCCTTTGTTTTCGGATTGCATTTCCTTAGGATTCTTCCAATGAATCTCAGTCTGGCATCTGCTTTAGCGACGATCAACTTTATATGATCATTCCATTTTAAATCACTCCTAATGCGTACTCCCAGATAATTTATTGAATTAACTGCTTCCAGTTGCTGACCTGCTATTTTGTAGCTAAATGATAAGGGATCTATCTTTCTATGTATTCCCAGCACATTGCACTTGTTTACATTGAGATTCAATTGCCATTCCGTGCACCATGCATCAATTCGTTACAGATCCTCCTGCATTTCAGTACAATTTTCCATTGTTACAACCTCTCAATATGCTACAGTATCATCCGCAAAAAGCCTCAGTGAACTGGCGATGTTGCCGGCCGGTGTGGCCGTGCGGTTCTAGGCGGTACAGTTTGGAACCGCGTGGCCGCTACGGTCGCAGGTTCGAATCCTGCCTAGGGTGTGGATGTGTGTGATGTCCTTAGGTTAGTTAGGTTTAAGTAGTTCTAAATTCTAGGGGACTGATGACCTCAGATGTTAAGTCCCATAGTGCTCAGAGCCATTTGAACCATTTTTTGAACTGGCGATGTTACCCACAAGGTCATTTATGTATACTGTCAACAGCAACGGTCCTACGACACTCCCGTGCGGCACACCTGAAATCACTCTTACTACGGAAAACTTTTCTCCATTGAGAATGATATGCTGCGTTCTGTTATCTAGTGACTCTTCAATCACACAATTGGTTTGATAGTCCATGTGCTCTTGCTTTGTTCATTAAACGACTGTGGAGAACTGTATCGAACGCCTTGCGGAAGTCAAGAAACACGGCGTCTACCTGGCCGTCTGAGTCTCGTGGACGAATAGCGCGAGCTGGGTTTCAGACGATCGTCTTTTTCGAAACCCATGCTGATTCCTACAGAGTACATTTCTAGTCTCCAGAAAAGTCATTATCCTCGAACATAATACGTGTTGAAAATTATACAACTGATAGACGTTAGAGATATATGTCTATAGTTCTGCACATCTGTCCGACGTTCCGTCTTGAAAACGGGGATGACCTGTGCCCTTTTCCAATCCTTTGGAATGCTACGCTCTTCTAGAGACCTACGGTACACCGCTGCAAGAAGGGAGGGAAGGGTGGGGGGCATGTTCACGGCAACCTTCTGCTCGAGGCGTTGCTACCGCAAACAGTCGCCGCTGCCTCGCTCTGGTCGGCCAGTATTGCGCTAAACAGGTCGTGGGGGCGCGAAGGGTCCGCAGGGGCTCGGCCGCTCCGCCGAGCGACAGCCAGACGTTTACGGCGTAATTTATCGCGAGGCGCGGCCCGCCGCCCGTAAATCCCCCGTGTTTTGACGAGCCGCGCCTAATAAATTCCGCGGCCGCTATCCTCCGCAGGTGGCTAGCCGGCGCGGCGCCGGCAGATGGATGGCTCGTCGGGCAGAAGCCGCAGCCGCAGCCGCAGCCGTAGCCGTAGGCGCGCGAGCGCTCGCTCAGGGATCGACTCTGCAATCGATTCCGACTGCCGAGGGGCGCGCTCGTTCGGTTGTTTCTGAACGGCGAGGGGGACGGGTGGGAGAGTGGCTTATGCGGCTGGGGGTGGCCGTGGCAGCAGGAAGGCACGCTGCGTGTGCTGAGCCAGAGGCGCGCGGTATCGGGACAAACGGAAGCGGAGGACTCGGAAACAGATTAGGCACGCTGCCGCCCCTGCCGGGACTCCCGCCCGCAGATACAAATATATCTCCGGGGCGCGCCTCTCGCAGATCGTCGTGTCCTCCTGTCGATACGTGGGCGCGCGCGTTGCCAACAGACCGAATGGACTAAGAGTCGCGTCGTCTTTTTTTCTCTCTCTCCATCTCGTAGGCGGCCCGTTGCCAATTCGATACGCGCAGCTGGCTACGTTGTGTCGCTTCATCGAAAGCTGGCCTTTTATGTGACGCGCATATTTCTATAGTAGGGCTCTTTCCCATTGTGCTAACGATCCTCGAAGACGGAATGTGTGTTGAAAGATATTCACTATAAGTCGTCGGCGGATCGCGTCGGTGTGTTAACAAAAGATTTAGCTTAATTAAAGGAGGGAAACAACGTCATCCGTGGTTGTAAACGCACGCTAGTGCAGCAGTGCTTCTTCTGGAGGTCGTCCTTTCGATGCGTGGTGATTGCAGAAATTATTATATATTCGCACATGGACATGTATGATTAGCTGTTTCCGCGACTATTTAAAATGCATGCTAATTTTGTAAATGCGAAAGTACAAGTGACAATTATTGAACTACATTAAGTAAAATCGTCATAACCTCTGAATGGTTTGCATTAGGACGTTCAAACTGCACGATTGGCCGCGGGGCATGATGGAAAGAAGTATGCGCATGCGCACGCGCACGCGCCTTGTTGTCGGCCATTTGACGTGAAAATAAGCAAAACTAGCGCATAACTGGCGGATGACTGTGTGATGTGCACTGTCTAGTCACGGAATAATCAGTGCAATATTCCTTGATGGCACGGTGACTACCGAGTGGTACGTGAAGGATTCGGAAGATGATTTCATCTCCATTATCCAAAGTTACCACGATTTCGACAAGATGTGGTTCGTGCAAGACAGAGCTCGACACCATCGAAGCAGGAGAGTGTTTAATGTCCTGGAGGAGCAGAGTCCACAGGCATGGGCCTCGATTGGCCGCCATATTATACGAATCTGAACACATGCGGCTCCTTTTTGTTGGTCTGTATTGAAGGCAAGGTGTACAGCACTAACCTCAAAACTACTGTTGAGATGAAACCAGCCATTCAGGAGGTCATCGACTGCATCGCTTTTCCGACACTTCAGCGGATCATACAGAAAGTCGCCATTCGTCTACGCCACGTCATCACCAATGATGGCAGGCGCATCGAACATGTCATAACCTAAATCCGAGTACCGGTAGTGACGTTTACTTGCTTAATAAAGAGTGTGCTCGCCGTAATTTGTAACTAATTTGCGGTTTGTTTTCGTATAGTTCAATAACTGTCACCCTGTAAATATGTTACGCTTTTATGACTAAACCGTTGAACCGATTTTGATGAAATTCGGCATGGAGATAGCTTGAGCGCTGAGGAAGAGAAGAGGTTGCTGTAGAAAGTGTAAAGTACAACATATTTATTGATTTTAATTATATAATGCGAAATATGGAATAATAATTACTCTTTGGAGAAGCTATTTACTCTTTCACTTTTGAACATTATCGCACGTGTGAAAATGCTTTAATTGTTTCACATTTTCTACATAATACGATTCAACGTAAGGAATACAATGCTTATACAATACTCTTCGTGTTTAATCCTTACTTTCATACTAATATCAGTCACAGGCCCGTCGCATTTTAGCCGCTGAGCGTCACTTGTCTTTTAGAACTTCTAAAATGCGTTCCGATTTACGTGAACAGCTCTTGCTCATGTGGTTATTTGCCATTGGATCATGTATCGGAATGTTTCCGCTCGCGGCTGGGTGTGCATGTTGTCCGCACCCATGCTTATACAATCCTCAACGTTTTTAATCCATACTAATCCATACTTCCATACTAATATTATAAGTGACAAAGTAATTCTGTCTGAACCGATGTCGATCAAATTTGCTGCGAGATAGCTTAAACCCGCAGGAAGGTTACTTCACAAATATGTAGTACAAGATATTTATTGATTTGAAGAATATTACGCCAATTGGGTAAAATATTTCTTCTCTTTCACTTTCGAACTTTATCATATTTGTGGAAAAATGCTTTTATTGCCTGATATGTTATACGTAATGTGGTTCAACGTAATCAGTACTGTTCTTATAAAATTCTCAACGTGTTTCATTCATACTTCTTTACTAATATCAATAGTATTAAATGCGAAAGTAACTATCACGTTTTAACGGCTCTATCGCTGAACCAGTCCCGATGAAATTTGGTTATGGAAATAGCTTGAATCCTGAGGGAGACCATAGGCTACTTTACAAAGGTGTGTTATATTCCTAAGTTGTATTAACAGTTTTAAATAAGGCATTCGTGAGTGGGTTGCAGGCGACGCTGATGCGATAGGCTGCGACACTTAGCGCTTGTAGATTGTTCCGTAACAGTGCGAATCCGATGTTACTGTGCGCGTTGGTTTATGATAGTTGCTGCACCACCTGGCATAGCTGGAGAGTTTTTGTGGAGATACAACAATAAAACACGATGGTGAGCCCGAGAACCACACGAGAACCACATTTAAAACTATTACTAAGTGCGTTGAAAATGTAACTCTGATGTAGTGCATAGATCAAAGACAGCTCGCGTTGCGATAGTTACGCCAACGCAACATATCTCGGAGCAATCTCAGGTCTGCCGTAACTTGGATGCAGTACGTCAGGTGGCCTTAATAACTACAGAGATGGTAGAACAGTCACATTCCCGTCGGTTCTTATACGTTGCTCGACACGTGTCTCTTAAAGCTTCCAAGACGCTTGAAGAGCCGGCCGGATTGGCCGAGCGGTTCTAGGCGCTTCAGTCTGGAACCGCGTGACCGCTACGGTCGCAGGTTCGAATCCTTCCTCGGGCATGGATGTGTGTGATGTCCTTAGGTTAGTTAGGTTTAAGTAGTTATTCGTTGTAGGGGACTGATGACCTCAGATGTTAAGTCCCATAGTGCTCAGAGCGATTTTTTTGAACGCCTTAAGACTCACAGCGACAGTCATTTAAAGGCTGTACAATAAACGTAGATACGTCGCACTTTTACATGTGGAGCGTGTGAGGTTTTTTGTGGGACTGCTTTTGATTACTATCTGTTAATTGACTATTTTAATCATAAATTAGTCATATTAGGGGGATGGATAAAACTGCAGGCAGTATAATGCATTGAAATGGAAGAAGAAACGATTGGTATTAGTTACTGTGGTGTGCAAAATCTTATATCCACTACTGTGTGAGCCAGTGGAATCTCTAAAAGCGGTTCTTCTGTAAGAATATAATGAATCGAGCATTTTTAAATATAATTAGGAAATACAATGCACGCTTTCAGATTCGACATACTGCCAGGTAACAGAAACACATATATTAAGCACCTATATACCAGCACTGCACATTTTTTGACACATACGCCTTTATACCACTATATACACAGTCGTTTATAAATTATTTTTGTACTGACTCACCGTCACTGATCATAACAAAAAATACTGAAATGCGAGTACAGCCGCAGGTAGCAGGTAGTATATATAATATATAAACAAAACGTACCCAGACACTAGACGTAAAGCTTGTTTGTTTTTTCTCTTACAATACTGTTCGGAGATTTTTCTCTGTCGTCAGGTGACAGTTCTGGTGCTTCGATGTGTACTTTCATCGAGAGCAGTGCATTTGGACTTAACACGTAACTGCTTACGAGCTGTTATTAGTGAATATGCATATTTCTACACACATTGTGTCTGTGAGGATCGTTACCACAATGGCTTCTAAACGCTAAGACTTCCTTAGATGCTCTCTCGTTTTTCTTGATCGTGTCGTAAAGATCCGGTTACCTCAAGAACTCCCTGCATTCTGTGCAGAAGCATACCTGATCTTGAGGGCCCGGGACACGTGTGATGTATTTCGACTCCTAAATTCTTTATCTGTTTCGAATCCTTGAGTGTCCTTCCTCTCTACAACGCTTGTACCCAGTAGATAAAGTAGTCCAGAATATTCAGGTCACCCCCTCCACCTGCAAAGGCTGGGGACGGTGGTGTCTTTCTGCTGCGTCCCAGGCCACGTGGGTTTTAGAGGAAACGAATTAATAAATGCAGTAGCGAAGGAGGCTTGTAGAGATAATTAGTTTAGTTCACCATCCCCGTAAGTGCTACCACTTCGCTGTTGAGGCACCGAGTCATGCGTAGATGGGTAGAAGAATGTTTGAAAGTGATGGACAATAAGTTGCGCCTAGTAAAGTCAACAGCTGGGACTTAGGCATACATCCTTCCAGCCTCACAGACGAAATGAGGCCCTCCTCAATCGTCATCCAATGACGCACGGCTTCTTGCTCCAGTGAGAGGATCCTCCAATGTGTGAAGCTTATAAGGCATGGATCTCCGTGCGCCACATTTTTGTAGAGTGCGGGCAGAAACTAATTTACTGACTGATTTGCCCTCTGTTTAACTGACAATGACGCGACTGTGCTACTACCTTTAACGTTCCGTGAAATGTCCGACATAGTTTTAGAGAAATGTTTTTAATGAGTCGTTCGGGTGGCTGGCTCCTTCATGTATTTTGTAAGTTATTAGCCAATCAAATATCCCTGTGTAGTTATTGTAGCTTACCTCCTATATTATTTATGTTTTAATTGAAATTGAAAGACCATTGGGCAATATTTACTGTATCGTAAAGGATGTGAGATAGTATGATTATGCGGTTCATCGGTAGTGGGATTGAGGGCAGTTTTATCTGAATCGTGTCTTACCTCTTTCATAACGTATTGGACATTTTAACCACATTCATTTCTGCTAATTATAGTAAGGATGCTATCACCTCGTCGTCAAGCGCCCATGAACTCCGCCAAAGAAGAAGAAAGAAGATGAAGAAAAAGTGAAGGACATTTATTTCTAAGTTGCAGTGTCACTCGTGATCCATTTGTAGAGGTATCGCAGTTTTGCTAGTGCGAAAGACGAGAGAATGTGGAATATAACATCGCGCTGGATCAATGTTATTAGAGGCAGAGCACTAGTTCTGCTGCGAAATGAACCATACAGGTCTCGTCCAAAGAACTATCCTCAGATGTATCCGAAATAATGTTTATTTTAATCTTTCATCTTTCCCGTGGCTGCTTGCAGTGACGTTTCAAGAATAATTCTACAATCCTCCCTCCCCCCCCCCCTCAAAGTTCCAGTACGGAATAAGGGACTTATTGATAAGCTGTTTGATGTTACCGGCCTACTTCTTGTTGTCAGGCATGTCTTCCTATCATCTTCTTTCCCATTGTTCCAGTCTTTCACAAGATTTGTCCAAAACACTAATGCAGAAAATAGACGAGAATATTTTTGTGTACTTCATAAGATTACCATTGAACTGAACTTGTGAATAACAGAGGCTCCCGAACACTATCTGTGCTATTTTGCGTTGGAATACGCAGCAGTCTCGAATGCATTTTTTGCGCCATACAAGTGTGATGTGAGAGCTCCCGCCTAATGGATCGGCAACCCTTCAGGCAGCTCCATCACGCAGGCATCCAGGACTGCCCCGTGCACGCCTCAGCATCACAAGTGCAACACGGCGCTGTAAGACTGGCCTCCAGGAGGCGAAGCCGGCACCTACGGAGGGCGCTGCAAACACGGCACCTAGTCGAGTCCGCGCGCCACATGACACGGAAACAGTTCCAACAATACTCCGCCGCAGGAAGCTACATTAGCCGGCGACAGGATAGCACCTGTCAGTCAGACTTCCGTGGACCATGAGACGGCTGCTACTCACCCCATCAAGTTGAAGTCTATCGTTAGGGACAACGGTCGCTACCAAAAGTCTTAGTTGGGTTTTCTCTCGGACTTTCATGCTGGCCGATATCCAGGACCGAGCGAGGTGGCGCAGTGGTTAGCACACTGGACTCGCATTCGGGAGGACGACGGTTCAATCCCGCGTCCGGCCATCCAGATTTAGGTTTTCCGTGATTTCCCTAAATCGCTCCAGGCAAATGCCGGGATGGTTCCTTTGAAAGGGCACGGCCGACTACCTTCCCCGTCCTTCCCTAATTCGATGAGACCGATGACCTCGCTGTTTGGTCTCTTCCCCCAAACAACCCAACCCCCAACCCCAATATCCAGGAACATTAGCTTCTGTAGCCGCGCAATATATTCATCATTAGTGACGTAATTCTGAATAGGACTCAAGCTCTAAGTGTTATGTATTTGAACCTAAAACCCGGGCAGTCGTCGACCTCGGACTCACTTACCGGCTACGGACTTAACATCCAGCCAAAGATACTGTCCAACATAGCGTCCAGCAAGTGCTCACACCCAGTTTGACTCCAGGCAGTGCTTTTCTCGATGAACTTTGTCTGCAATCAGTGCCTTCGCGATCTCAGTGCCAGTCTGGCCTTATTGTGATTCACAGTTATTTTTACCTATTGTGTTACACTTGTTACTGTGTTCTTGGATTCTAATGCCCTACCGTCGAAGCAGACTTTTTTGTTTTTGTTCAGTAAACTTGTTATGTCGTATCGCGAAGATATTTTTTATCATTTGTCTATACGAGTTTGGTGAACGTGAGAAGATGTTTTTCATCTGATACAGTGTAGTGTGATGATGACCCTTTGATTCGATCAGACAGACTTCTCATTGCGATTTTCTTACATTTCCAGTTTCAGTTCTTGGCGTGTTTCGGTCAGAGCCGCCTCTGTAGCTGAATACAGCACTCAGCGTTGATGTCCCCGGAGCGGAAGGACCCAGGTTTGATTACCGGTACCTCCTCAGATTTTTTATGACGTATGGAGGTCCAGAACTGGGTGCAGTCGGCCTCGTGGGGCTAAATGAAGAGCTGCTCCAATAAAGAAGCCGCGACATTATCAGGATTCAACTACAGGCAGTAAGGGCTGGAGGGCTTGGCGACATGCTGATATCGTAACCCACAATCGTTGATGGCTCCCTGTACTGTCTTGTAGGCAGCAATTGGGCAGTCGAAAGGCGTAATCTTCCAATGTTGTTTATGTTTTTCGTTTACAATAAGAGCTGGCGATAATCTGCGGGATCCTGCTTCGCAGTGGCTGGAACTTCTTCGAGATGCTTATGTGTTCTCCACTGCCAACAAACCAATTCATTTTGAAAAAGCCCAGTAATTTCACTAACAGCCAATTACGCTTAAGGAGCTTGATCATCACGTAGAAGGTCGAGCAACCTTCGCTGCGAGTTCTGATAATTTACTTGCAGAAACTTAATCTGCTATCTTTTTACGGAGCTGCCTAGTCACTCTTTTGAGTGTTCTGGCCTCCTATAGAGATTTTACTATCCTAACTCTCAACATGGTAGCGAACATAAAAGTAACATTTTTTGCGATGTTACGAGGGGTTTCTGGAAAGTAATGCTTTCGATGTTTTTACGTGAAAACTCTTAAAGCGTTTTAAGTAAAGCAAACTTTATTAACATCCTATACATTTATTCTTCGTACCTGCATATCTGCATGCCTCTCCGAACTCTTGCGTCTAACATGGTGATGTCTAACTTAAATATGTCGGTGCGTGAGAAACGGTGTGCTGTAATTGAAATTAGAATTCTAAGAGTTCGTCCACACCCTATCCTTCAGCGTGACACTGGCAGACCACACACTAATGCTGCGACATTTGCTACAGTTCGACGCCTTGTGTTCACTGTCATCGATCATCCTCTATACAGTCTCGACTTGGCCCCATACGATTTTAATCTGTTTGCAAAATTTAAAGAGCACCTTCGAAACTTCACGTTGATAATGATGATGTTCTGTAAGCAGAGATGAAGTCTGCAGCTGCCTCAAAAAAAAAACAGACATTCTATAGTGCCTTTATAAACAAACTGTTCTCTCGTGTGTTCATTGCGAGGGTGCCTATGTTGAAAAGTAAATGTGTAAACATGAAGAATAAATATGTACATTGTTTTATTTTAAAAGCTTTTTATGACTTTTCACATAAAAAATACGGAGGCTTTACTTTTCAGCATTCCCTAGTAGTTTTGATTTTCGCACTTTGCGGCATTTGTTGATGCCACTTAACTGTCCTTGGAAGAAAAGGAGAAAATAAAGAAAAGTTAAGATATGCCCGTATCGTCGGCGTATAGGTCGCTCTCTCTATCCACTGACTTTGACATATCATTTTGTTTCATCACCCTCATCGTCATCAGAAGATTCTTCGACAGTAGTGTTAGATATCCTATTCACTGCGTACACTATTGCCTATCGTAAACTTACCGACACAGCTTAATCGTGGTCTATTTCTTAGTCATTTTGCGTTCATATACGATTCTATTATTACATTATTCACTTCCAGTGGACATCCAATATGTTGTATTCGCGTAGTTACAGTGGATTTCCACAATCTTCACCTTAAGCTATTCTTCGAAGTACATCTTTATTCATAACTTTTTACAGTGTATTTGCTTCCCTCCTCTTCGGCTCTAGAAGTTCAGCTTTCTTAACCTTACTCAGAAATATTTTCATTCATACCTTTTTTGAATATTTTTCCTAGTACCAAGCCCATTACTTCGAGACATTGAACTCCTTTTTTTTCTTGGCAGTAACATTTTTGGCGAGTAATTCTACGCCGTAATTTGCTGTGGCTATCCCTAAGGGTATTTTACTGAAAGTAAGGAAGAGATGCGCTTGTATAGTGTGTATGTGTGTGTCTGAAATATGAGACGAAGATTGGAATGTTAGTGCCTAAAAATTGCTCATGGATTTCCCAGCTGTGGTGTCACCCAGAGATTGTAACGCCACACCAAAGTCAGCTGCACATTTCGATACCACAGACATAAGCGATGTCTCGCTGTAATCCTCTACGATGTCTCGCTGCAATCCTCTACGACGAATGGGAGAGGCTGAAGAAGAGACGCCCTTTCTCTCAGCACAGCAGTGTCCTTGCACGGAGGTCAATATAGAGATTGTACTTCGAGATGGTGGGTTGGTCGATCGGATTAGGGAAGGACGGGGAAGGAAGTCGGCCGTGCCCTTTCAAAGGAATCAGCCCGGCATTTGCCCGAAGCGAGTTGGGGAAATCACAGAAAACGTAAATCAGGATGGCTGGGTGGGGATTTGAACCGTCGTCCTCGCGAATGCGAGCCCAGTGTGCTATACTTCAAGAGAACAGTTCGTTAACTCATGCATGAAGTGATACTTTAACTGTGACAGTTGTTGAAACACCCCCTAAGAAAAAGTTATGAATTACTGTGCTGTTAACCTCTTACGTTACTTGATTATCAAACAGCTGAGCGGAACTGAACGTACTCAGATGTTTCTCTCTTTACTTATTCTGATCAACACCAAACTGACACACAATATTTTGAGCGCAACGCAATCTAACTTTCAATAATCCCTACAAAAGAATGGCCCTGACTAACAATAACCCATACCATTCATGAATGACCTACCTCACAAAAATCTTCGTTACTCGAACTACTGCAATACATCGATCGCCAATACTGCCAGCTAAATAAAGGATTTTAACTACTCAAGGCACTAGCCACTGATTGGCATAGTTGGCAAATGAAAGATTTTGATAGAGAACAAACAATGTATTTACCTTAATAATGTTCAAAAGTCATCATATATATATATATATATATATATATATATATATATATATATATATATATATATATATATATATATCAGTTCATGATATCCAGTATTACAACTTTACTCTTTCTGATGGACACACGTCCAGATCGTCCGCTCTCAAAATTCTGCAATCTTTCTCCCCACATCCACCACTGCTGGCGGCTCACCTCCAACTGCGCAACGCTACGCGCTGTTCACATTCAGCTACCCAACACTACAGTAGCAAATATTCCAACAATGCAAACCAGTTACAGACTGCACACAGCACAGTCAGTGGTTTTCATACAGAGCGCTACGTGGCGTTACCAACATAAAAACCTAAACAGCCTGCTTACATTGTAAATTATCAAGAACTCCTGTGGCAAGGGATTGCATCAAGTTAATAAATCGTTTTGTCATTCTTGTAATAAAGTGAAGTAATATTTCATATGTTGTAGCTCCAGTGAACCATCTCCCAGAGCAATCAAAGACCACACTGTTACGGTCGAACGATTGTAATCTTAACACCAGCCATATATTCCACACAATTTTAGTCTGGCTGTGTGTGTGTGTGTGTGTGTGTGTGTGTGTGTGTGTGTGTGTGTGTTGAAGTTCGCAGCGGTATGTTTGTTAGCATGTGTGTCGTTGAACTCAGAGATGTGACTCTGTATTGGGTGGAGTTTCGTCGCAGCTGCACGGAACCTACCCCTGGGACCAGACTGGAATCTACAGTGGCGGCGGTTCCTGCATCGGTGAACCGCCGGACTGGTCAGACGTTGGGGCCGTCCTTCCGGTATTTGTGCGCCTTCGTGACCGTCCGGCTGGGGCAGATACTGTATCTGGCCGCTATTCCGAGCGGCGGTAACTCACACCCGGCGCCGCATTAGGTACGGAGCACTCGCGATTAATGACGCGAGCCCGGCGCTCCTCGGCCGTGCCCTGGCCGCTGTTAACAAACGACCGGCTCACGTGTAGCTCCCGTGGGCCGCGTCCGTGTCCGTGGTCGTGCCCCGTCCAAATGAGAATCGCCGCCGTCTATATGCGCGCCCGTTTGCCTTCCTCGCGGCACGTGCGCCACATCGATTCCTTCGGTCGCTATCAACGCTTCCCTCATCTCTTTTTTTTTACTGGTCGTCCCAGACAGCAATCGGCTGTGCCTGACGCGAAGTGTCTCTGTTTTCGGGAAGATCACTGTGGGTGGAGACGGCTGCTGTTTCATGCGTACCTGTACTTGGCACCAGTGTCTTCAGCTCTCCTTTTTTATTCCGAAAGGCAAGAAACGTTGTGCCAGGCGACAGAAACACAGTATAATACGCGTGCGGAATATCGAAGCTGATATCTGATTGGAATGAAGCAATTAGAGCTCTTCTTTTGTAGAAAATAGTTTGCGAATTCCAACTGTGCAATAGACTGTTTCAGCCGGTCGCGGTGGCCGTGCGGTTCAAGGCGCTTCAGTCCGTAACCGCGCGACTGCTACGGGCGCAGGTTCGAATCCTGCCTCGGGCATGGATGTGTGTGATGTCCTTAGGTTAGGTTTAAGTAGTTCTAAGTTCTAGGGGACTGATGACTTCATATGTGGAGTCCCATAGTGCTCAGAGCCATTTAAACTATTTGAATAGACTGTTTCCTTCATTCATACATGTTTCAGCATATTTTGTGCTATCTTCGTTGGGTTTCTAATTAGTTTTTCTGTCCTACGTGAAACTAACTTCTATCTTGGGTTGACAGTGTTACAAGATGTGCATTTCCACATACTACCATACTCTTCGTATGTACGTAATGTGACACACGTAATCCTGAATAACATCATTACGCATGTGAGCTCTGAAAAGGAACCGTCACAGTGCGTAGAACATGTGTCAATAAACAGCAAATATATACACAACCAATCACAAAGCACTCAAAACGTTAACAGCATGCAGAAATATTTAATCTGTCACACTCTCAACCCAAAACAGTAGTTAGTTTTATATATGACGTAGTAAACCACACAGTTTCAATATCGAAAAACATAGCTCATTACGTCGTTATGTTTATACTACATTATTACAAAAGACACTAGGGTTTGCAGGTGGTCAGCGCATAGTGCAGTGACTGTACGAGGGCGAAATGTACTCAAATGGTTCAAATGGCTGTGAGCACTATGGGACTTAACTTCTGAGGTCATCAGTCCCCTAGAACTTAGAACTACTTAAACCTAACTAACCTAAGGACGTCACACACATTCATGCCCGAGGCAGGATTCGAACCTGCGACCGTAGCGGTCGCGCGGTTCCAGACTGTAGCACCTAGAACCGCCCGGTCACCCCGGCCGGCCCCGAAATGTATTGCCACGATGGATTGGAAGAGGAAATTCGCTAAGCACGTCCAACGTGCTGCTGATAAAATTCCTATTTAGACAACTAGTTTCGGTCGACTGATCATCAGCAGGTTCACAAAAATATTCACAGTATCATGATAGGTGGATTATAAAACCGTTAATATCACATGATAAAAATCATGAATTAGACGCTCTTATCATATCATAAAATAGATTACATCGACAATCTACAAAAAATTGTGCTACGAATGCTAAGTAGTGCTCTCATCCATGTTAAAACTGCAGTCGCATCTAACGCTGTGAAAAGAGGCGTCAGCCTATGGAGTAGTAGATCTTTCATCCCGTACTCTATGGTGCCTTGGAGTTCATTCTCGAGCGTAGAAAAAAAAAAAAGGGATTGCTTATAAACCTCTGTGATATTACTAATCTCTGTGATGTTACTAGTTCTATTTTTCTGAACGATCTCTGCGGAATCAATACGTTAAGGGATCAAGAAAATTCGTAATTTTGACCAGAGAAATATATGGATGCGGTAGTTTCTCTTGTTTCTCTCTTTTTTTCTTTTTATACATTGGCTTGTTTATTTGAGTCTCTTCCATACAAGGTCTTCAGAATTACTGTTACACTTTTACTACACCTGAACAAGCCTACCAGCTGATGAACGGCCTGCGTGTATCAAGAAGTACTGTCCGCCTGCTTGCCTGAATGGCAACGTGCGTGCCTGCCACACAGCGAGCCCGAGTTCGATTCCCGGCCGGATTGGGAATTTTCTCCGCTCGTGGACTGTGTGTTGTGTCGTCCTCATCATCCTTTCATCATTATCACCGACGCGCAAGTCGCCCAATGTGGCGTCGACTGAAATAAGACTTGCACCCGGCGGCCGAACTTCCCCGGTTGGAGTCTACCGCCAACAATGCCACACCATCATTTAAATTCATTTCATCAAGGAGTACTGCGTAAGTCGATAATGTAAAAGAAAATCAATTGTAACTTGGCACGGAGACCTTAAGTGTAACAAACATGCAAGCTGCGTTTACAGTGCACTGTGTGAATATTTCGGCAGCCACGCTTATAAACAGCAAGGAGAAAATTCGAATGATGAGAGTCGATATTACGTATGGTATATACTTTATTTAATAACTACGAATGTGCATCTGTCATAATTGGCTTTGAAAGTTGCGACGGGGTGGTAAATAAAGTGCGATTGAAAAGTTCACACGAATGTGCATATACAAATGTTGGTTAAAAAATGTTATTGCAAATTTTGGCTCTCTCGTAAGTCTCAGGGGATGATTTCCACACTTGATGCATTAGTACACTGTTCCACACCCGCGCATTAGTTATAATTTTTTGAATTAATTATTCGCTCAGACATGAGTGCAGTTTATGCTAGGGAACAAAAATCTGGCGATTATTATAGCAAAATCAGTTTTCACGACACAGTTCAATCACTATTTATTGGCGGTGTCCCTTCCTTTCACACAATGAAATTAGCACTGGTGAGACGGTTTACAGTTTTACTTTAATAGTAATTTGACTCCGAGCCCCCAGTAGCAGTAATGTAGGCTGCTATAAACGAAAATTACTCACTCAATTCGAACAGAACCACAAGTCCCACTGTCTTTGTTCTAGCAGTTTTGGCGCGAAATCATAGATCGCCACATGTTCACTTACAGCGATGTATACCTCGTAATTCGTATTCACACAAATAATCGTAGCTCTTTCAGTTCACCAAATATATGCATGCACACTTGCACTATTAAACAGTATTCTTTGTCGAAATAAATCGGCCTGAAAAATATTCTTACTCAAACGACCACATGGGCCTCCTAAAAGCGGGGCTTGCTCGCCACCCACTGGCTCCCCGACTGCCGAACGACTGACCAACGACCGACCAACGACTGACCCCTGGCCAAGCTGGCCGCTCGCTTATATAGGCTCGGATGTCTACCTCCCTGGTTATGCAAGTACCAATCTCACCAGTTATGGTTACAAATTTTGATACATACATTCCTCGACAGAAATAAGTACATCATCGGAACCGCGATAAAAAGCACATCTTATTTACTATGTTACATTAATTTCTAGGATTATTCTATCGCCCGTAAATCAAGTTTTAGTTTTTGCAAAATTCGCCACTTAGCGCAAATTTGTTTGTTTACATTTGTGCTGCATAGTTTTAATATAGAACTGCATATAGCACCGTTTTTAGACGTAATCTATAGCGATCTACACATTGCGCTGCTCAAAATATTCGTATCTATAATAACTAATTAATTATGGGCGACAAATGTTAATAATATTTTGCAAATAATGAAAACTATTGCAAGTTAAGTGTATAGTATAGCTTAACTAGTTTAAAATACGTGTGATGCCGTTCTTTACGTCATGAATTTTCTATTGAATTTTATAAACAATTTCCCCTCAAACTTTGTTTATTGCTCTTTACGGCCTTAATTATTTATGAATCTTAACATATGACTACGGCACTCGATCCGCTATGACGAAAAGTTTTTAATGAGTGCTCGCTCATTCCTGTAAGTTGTTATTTACTACTTTTATTAATCTTTCAGTATTCGCGATATTAACCGATTTTGAGGTTACTCTAACTTTTGCGTCTCGTGACTTGAAATCGATCTTT
Source organism: Schistocerca americana (assembly GCF_021461395.2). Classification (NCBI taxonomy): domain Eukaryota; kingdom Metazoa; phylum Arthropoda; class Insecta; order Orthoptera; family Acrididae; genus Schistocerca; species Schistocerca americana. The sequence continues at coordinate 377,827,901 of NC_060120.1, read as the reverse complement.
CAGAAGGTGCTTATTGCTGACCACAATCCACTGCCGCATCGCTCTTCACCGTAAGTTACATAGTTTTCGCTTAATGCGCGAAAACCAAACAATGGCCCAAGTTGCGGGTCACGTGGCCGCCCGGCGGCGGGGACATCCCACCGACCGTTGCAAATCTCGCGCGGACGCTCCTGCGAATCGCGCACCACGTCGCGCGCTCGCTCTCTACAAAGCAATCCTTGCATACAAGACCTATTCATCTAGTAACGGGGGTTTGTACCGTCATAAACTACACTATATGATCAAAAGTATACGGATAACTGTTGTTGTTTGTTGTTGTTGTCTTCAGTCCTCAGACTGGTTTGATGCAGCTCTCCATGCTACTCTATCCTGTGCAAGCTTCTTCATCTCCCCGTACTTACTGCAATCTACATCCTTCTGAACCTACTTAGTGTATTCATCTCTTGGTCTCCCTCCACGCTGCCCTCCAATGCTAAATTTGTGATCCCTTGATGCCTCAGAACATGTCCTAACAACCGGTCCCTTCTTCTTGTCAAGTTGTGCCACAAACTCCTCTTCTCCCCAATTCTATTCAACCTTCAGCATTCTTCTGTAGCACCACATTTCGAAAGCTTCTATTCTCTTCTTGTCCAAACTATTTATCGTCCATGTTTCACTTCCATACATGGCTACACTCCATACAAATACTTTCAGAAACGACTTCCTGACACTTAAATCTATACTCGATGTTAACAAATTTCTCTTCTTCAGAAACGCTTTCCTTGCCATTGTCAGTCTACATTTTATATCCTGTCTACTTTGACCATCGTCAGTTATTTTGCTCCCCAAATAGCAAAACTCCTTTACTACTTTAAGTGTCTCATTTCCTAATCTAATTCCCTCAGCATCACCCAACTTAATTCGACTACATTCCATTATCCTCGTTTTGCTTTTGTTGATGTTCATCTTATATCCTCCTTTCAAGACACTGTCCATTCCGTTCAACTGCTCTTCCAAGTTCTTTGCTGTCTCTGACAGAATTACAATGTCATCGGCGAACCTCAAAGTCTTTATTTCTTCTCCGTGGACTTTAATGCCTACTCTGAATTTTTCTTTTGTTTCCTTTACTGCTTGCTCAATATATAGATTGAATAACATCGGGGACAGGCTACAACCCTGTCTCACTCCTTTCTCAACCACTGCTTCCCTTTCATGCCCCTCGACTCTTATAACTGCCATTTGGTTTCTGTACAAATTGTAAATAGCCTTTCGCTCCCTGTATTTTACCCCCGCCAACTTTAGAATTTGAAAGAGAGTATTCCAGTCAACATTGTCAAAAGCTTTCTCTAAGTCTACAAATGCTAGCAACGTAGGTTTGCCTTTCCTTAATCTATTTTCTAAGATAAGTCGTAGAGTCAGTATTGCCTCACGTGTTCCAACATTTCTGCGGAATCCAAACTGATCTTCGCCGAGGTCGGCTTCTACTAGTTTTTTTTCCATTCGTCTGTACAGAATTCGCATTAGTATTTTGCAGCTGTGACTTATTAAACTGATAGTTCGGTAATTTTCACATCTGTCAACACCTGCTTTCTTTGGGATTGGAATTATTATATTCTTCTTGAAGTCTGAGGGTATTTCACCTGTCTCATACATCTTGCTCACCAGATGGTAGAGTTTTGTCATGACTGGCTCTCCCAAGGCCGTCAGTAGTTCTAATGGAATGTTGTCTACTCCCGGGGCCTTGATTCGACTCAGGTCTTTCAGTGCTCTGTCAAACTCTTCACGCAGTATCGTATCTCCCATTTCATCTTCATCTACATCCTCTTCCATTTCCATAATATTGTCCTCGAGTACATCGCCCTTGTATAGACCCTCTATATACTCCTTCCACCTTACTGCTGTCCCTTCTTTGCTTAGAACTGGGTTTCCATCTGAGCTCTTGATATTCGTACAAGTGGCTCTCTTTTCTCCAAAGGTCTCTTTAATTTTCCTGTAGGCAGTATCTATCTTACCCCTAGTTACATAAGCCTCTACATCCTTACATTTGTCCTCTAGCAATCCCTGCTTAGCCATTTTGCACTTCCTGTCGATCTCATTTTTGAGACGTTTGTATTCCTTTTTGCCTGCTTCATTTACTGCGTTTTTATATTTTCTCCTTTCATCAATTAAATTCAATATTTCTTCTGTTACCCAACGATTTCTACTAGCCCTCGTCTTTTTACCTACCTGATCCTCTGCTGCCTTCACCACTTCATCCCTCAAAGCTACTCATTCTTTTTCTACTGTATTTCTTTCCCCCATTCCTGTCAATTGTTCCCTTATGCTCTCCCTGAAACTCTGTACAACCTCTGGTTTAGTCAGTTTATCCAAGTCCCATCTCGTTAAATTCCCACCTTTTTGCAGTTTCTTTAGTTTTAATCTACAGTTCATAACCAACAGATTGTGGTCAGAGTCCACATCTGCCCCTGGAACTGTCCTACAATTTAAAACCTGGTTCCTAAATCTCTGTCTTACCATTATATAATCTATCTGATACCTTCTAGTATCTCCAGGATTCTTCCATGTATACAACCTTCTTTTATGATTCTTGAACCAAGTGTTAGCTATGATTATGTTATCCTCTGTGCAAAATTCTACCAGACGGCTTCCTCTTTTATTTCTGTCCCCCAATCCATATTCACCCACTTTGTTTCCTTCTCTCCCTTTCCCTACTATTGAATTCCAGTCACCCATGACTATTAAATTTTCGTCTCCCTTCACTACCTGAATAATTTTTTTTATCTCATCATACATTTCATCAATTTCTTCGTCATCTGCAGAGCTGGCTGGCATATAAACTTGTACTACTGTAGTAGGCGTGGGCTTCGTGTCTATCTTGGCCACAACAATGCGTTCACTATGCTGTTTGTAGTAGCTTACCCATACTCCTATTTTTTTGTTTACTATTAAACCTACTCCTGCATTACCCCTCTTTGATTTTGTATTTATAACCCTGTATTCACCTGCCCAAAAGTCTTGTTCCTCCTGCCACCGAACTTCACTAATTCCCACTATATCTAACATCAATCTATCCATTTGCCTTTTTAAATTTTCTAACCTACCTGCCCGGTTAAGGGATCTGACATTCCACGCTCCGAACAGTAGAACGCCAGTTTTCTTTCTCCTGATAACGACGTTCTCTTGAGTAGTCCCCACCCGGAGATCCGAATGGGGGACTATTTTACCTCCGGAATATTTTACCCAAGACGACGCCATCATCATTTAACCATACAGTAAAGCTGCATGCCCTCGGGAAAAATTACGGCTGTAGTTTTCCCTTGCTTTCAGCCGTTCGCAGTACCAGCACAGCAAGGCTGTTTTGGTTCAAATGGCTCTGAGCACTATGGGACTCAACTGCTGAGCTCATTAGTCCCCTAGAACTTAGAACTAGTTAAACCTAACGAACCTAAGGACATCACAAACATCCATGCCCGAGGCAGGATTCGAACCTGCGACCGTAGCGGTCTTGCGGTTCCAGACTGCAGCGCCTTTAACGGCTCAAGGCCGTTTTGGTTAGTGTCGCAAGGCCAGATCAGTCAATCATCCAGACTATTGCCCCTGCAACTAGTGAAAAGACTGCTGCCCCTCTTCAGGAACCACACGTTTGTCTGGCCTCTCAACAGATACCCCTCCGTTGTGGTTGCACCTACGTTACGGCCATCTGTATCGCCGAGGCACGCAAGCCTCCCCACCAACGGCAAGGTCCATGGTTACTGAACAATAATATGGTTGTGTCTCCCCATGACGTTTACGACGGTTTTAATTTTGTTGGGACACTTTCAGCGAGGCATCCGAATGTCTGTGGAGGAATAGCAGCCCAGTCTTCCTCAAGAGCCGAAAACAGTGATGGTAGTCTGGGCCAAGATTGACGTCCCAGGCGTTGTAACTCATCCCAAAGGTGATCCACTGGGTTTCGGACAGTCCATTTCTGGAATGTTTTTGTACACAAACCATTGCCTCACAGATATTGCTTTATGACAGGGTGCTGATACAGTCAGTCATCGCCTCAGAGCTTTTTATGCGCTGTTCACAGTACTCAATGCTCAAAAATGTGATCGTATCCTTCCGCATTTAGCGTTTTCATAAGAAGAATAAGGGGATCCCATCCTAACCACGAGAACCATCCCCATATCGGAACGCCACGTCCCATGTACTTCATTATTGACAGGACACGTGATGGCAGGTAAGACTCTCCAGGAATTCGCCAGTCCCAAACCCTTCCATCGGATTGCCAGAAGACACAGAGTGGCTCATCACTCTAATCATTCGTTTGCAGTCAGTCACTAACCTAACCTAACCTAACCTAACCTAACTTAACCTAACCTAACCTAACCTAACCCTCCATTGTCGCGTAGCTGTGCTGCAGAAATGTATTGTTTATGAGGAGCTGTTCGACCATTGTGCCCCATCCCTTTCAACTCGCTACGCACAGCCTCTGTACTAGCCGGACTGCTGGTCGCAGATTGGAACTCACGAGGGACTCCTTCCTCTGCGACTTTTTAGAGCCACTCTCCGAAACACTCGACGTTCTCCACCTGGTCTCGGTTTAGCTGTGGCTATTCCTTCGCGTTTCCACTTCACAGTCACATCACTAACCTGAGCAGCTTTTGAAGGCTGCAACGCCGGTGGTGAATCTGTTACTCAGGTGACGTCCCAGACTAATCCACGTTCGAAGCCACTGAGCTCTTCTGATACATCCAGTCTGCTGTTACTGCTTCTCTCCTGACAACGCAGCACTCCTCGCCTTCTTTTATACTGGCGGGTCCGCCTCTCGTGACAAGTGTCGGGATAATTTTGACCCGATAGTGTACCGGAAATCTATAAAGCACAATAAAATAAATTTGATAACATGAATACTGACTGTTTGCTGGAAATATTTCGTCGGTAATATTAGAGTCACATACGCTTTAATCCGTTATGAAACAGAACAACTCTGTATGCATTTGCACCAACTTCTTTCTATGCACTATGTGATCAAAAGTATCCGGACACGTGGCTGAAAATGACTTACAAGTTCGTGGCACCTCCATCGGTAATGCTGGAATTGAATATGGTGTTGGCCCGCCCTTAGCCTTGATGACAGCTTCCACTCTCGCAGACATACGTTCAATCAGGTGCTGGAAGGTTTCTTGAGGAATGGCATCCCATTCTTCACGGAGTGCTGCACGATATTTATCGATGTCGGTCGGCGAGGTCTGGCACGAAGTCGGCGTTCCAAAGCATCCCAAATGTGTTCTATAGGATTCAGGTCAGGACTCTGAGCAGGCCAGACCGTTACAGGGATGTTATTGCCGTGTAACGAGTCCGCCACAGGCCGTGCATTATGAATAGGTGCTGGAACGTGTTGAAAGCTGCAGTCGCCATCTCCAAATTGCTCTTCATCGCGGGAAGCAAGAAGGGCTTAAAACATCAATGTAGGCCTGTGCTGTGATAGTTCCACGCAGAACAAACAATGGGTGCAAGTACCCTCCATGAAAAACACAATCACACTATAACATCACCGCCTCCGAATTTTACTGTTGGCACTACACACTCTGGCAGATGGCGATCACCGGTCATTCGCCATACTCACACCCTGCCATCGGATCGCCACATTGTTTACCGTGATTTGTCTCTCCACACAACGTTTTTCCACTGTTCAATCGTCCAATGTTTACGCACCGTACACCAAAGAGGCGTCGTTTGCATTTACTGGCGTGATGTGTGACTTATGAGCAGCCTCTGGGCCATGAAATCCAAGTTTTCTCACCTCCCGCCTAACTGTCATAGCACTTGCAGTGGATCCTGTTGTAGTTTAGAATTCCTATGTGATAGTCTGGATAGATGTCTGCCTATTACACATTACGACGCTCTTCGACTGTCGGCGGTCTCTGTCAGTCAACAGACGAGGTCGGCCTGTACGCTTTTGTGCTGTACGTGTCCCTTCAGGTTTCCACTTTACTATCACATCGGAAACCGTGGACTTAGGAATGTTTAGGAGTGTCGAGATTTTGCGCACAGACATATGACACAAGTGACACCCAATCACCTGACGCAGTCGATGTCCGTGAGTTCCACGGAGCGCCCCATTCTGCTCTCTCACGATGTCTAATGGCTACTCAGGTCGCTGATATGGAGTAGCTGGCAGTAGGTGGCAGCACAATGCAACTAATATGAAAAACGTATGTTTTTGGGAGTGTCCGGATACTTTTGATCACATAGTGTATGTTCGATACCCGTTCAGTTAGGTGTGCTCCCCTCATAAATAAACAGTATTTCAGAGATAAACTACTCTTTCTCAATTTACTAATTACCTGCTGATAAACAGAAGACTGCTCGTGGCGCGCCTCCGGGTCATCACAATCCTCCCTCGGTCAAACTCAAGTTGATCGCGTGGCTTCCCCATTCTACACACGGAAATCACGCTCACTGATACGACATACACAGTGCTTGTGTCTGACTAGCAGTCGTTTCTCGCCAGGTGACGCTGCTATAGCTTGGACGGTTTGTATCGATAGTAGGTCGTTGGTCATAATGTTCTTGTTAATCAGTGTGAATATGTACACAGGGAGAATAAAAGCTTAGGATGTTTATAACTTTCGTTTTATTTAAAAAGCTTTAAGACGTTTGACGCTAAAAGTTAGGAGGCAACACTTTTCAGCACGCCCTCATAACAGACGATCCTTGTAACAGGATTACAATTTGTCGAGAGCTGTCTGGATATTGCTAGGAAATGTGTTATCGGAGAATACTTCCTCATCTGCAGAAAGCAGTCTCGCATTACGGTGCAAACCCCAGTTGCGCTCCCACGCTCCTCTCTCTTTCCTTACATCCGTGCAGCTAACATCATGGCAGACTGTGCCCTATAAAGTCCGCAGCGTGGCGGCTCACCCATACACTGGTCTTCCACAGCGGGACCCGGTCTGCAACAAGGGCGATGACCGCCGACCTCAGGGGTGTCAAACTTCCCCGGGCTGGGTTGTGACTAACCACGGCCCCAGAGACTAGTTTCTCTGGCGATTGCTCTTCTGCCGGTGTCTTCCGCTAACTTCGCAGGCACCTGCGTCCGACGTCGCATGCGCGTGGTACGCTTCCCGCCGTGTTGCCTCATGCAGTGCTTGCTCAAAAACATCCGGACAACCACTGTTGTTCTCTCAAAGCGTTAAACATTTCAATATAATTATTTCGCTCCAACCTAGTGCCGGCCGGAGTGGCCGAGCGGTTCTAGGCGCTACAGTCTGGATCCGCGCGACCGCTACGGTCGCACTTTCGAATCCTGCGTCGGGCATGGATGTGTGTGATGTCATTAGGTTAGTTAGGTTTAAGTAGTTCTAAGTTCTAGGGGACTGATGACCTCAGATGTTAAGTCCCATAGTGCTCAGAGCCATTTGAACCAACCTAATTGTACGTAATTAATTTGAGGTGTGATATTTTATGTAGCAAATAAGGTAGTAATATGAAACTTCCTGGCAGATTAATACTGTGTGCCCGACCGAGACTCGAACTCGGGACCATTGCCTTTCGCGGGCATCTGCCCGTGAGTCGTGCTTGGGTAGCTCAGTTGGTAGAGCACTGGCACGCGAAAGGCAAAAGGTCTCGAGTTCCAGTCTCGGTGTGGCACACAGTATTAATCTGTCAGGAAGTTTCCTATCATTGCGCATTCCGCTGCACAGTGAAAATTTCATTCAGGTATTAATATATTGAAAAATATTATGGAATGAAATAGAGAGAGACAGACAGAAAATAAATAATATTTTCGCTAGTGTGTAAGTACTTTTAGGTGATCCTAATTTTTAGACGTAACGCCTCTCCAGTTACGATTACTGATTGCCACAGTGATGGCAGAGACCATTAGATATGTTCTTAATATAAAGAAGAGGTCGCGGTTGCGAGGGTATCTTGCGCTGCGAAGTAGTAAGCGGTTAGTACCAACTACGCCATGGCAAACTAAGAGAGCCGTTGGTTTCCTTCAGAACTAGCTGCTTAAGTACACCTCATTCAGTGATGGAATGCATTCTTAGAGTAATAATAGGAAATATTGTCGACCAAGACAGTGTAGTGTTTTCGTTAAACAGGGCCCTGTTGGGTCGTTCAGCTCCAAAATAGGCAGAATTTATCATAGTTAGTGGTATAAAAGCAGACTGTTTCCCCACAATCCGTGCCAGTGAACTGCACGCCAGTATTTATGTTTGCTGTGTCTCAAACGGCCGGCCGATGTGGCCGAGCGTTTCTAGGCGCTTCAGTCTGGAACTGCGCGGCCGCGACGGTCGCAGGTTCGAATCCTTCCTCGGGCATGGATGTGTGTGATGTCATTAGGCTACTTAGGTTTAAGTAGTTCTAAGTTCTAGGGGACTGATGACCTCAGATGTTGAGTCCCATTGTGCTCAGAGCCATTTGAACCATTTTTTTTTTTTTTTTGTTTCAAACGGTGCCCATATTGTGCACCTGTATTTTGACTTCAAAATCTTGGAGAGATGCTCTGCCCACTGACATGTATATATTTTCTATATCTCTGTATTTTAGAGATGTGAAACAAATCTCTTCTACTGCATGCTCTCTGCTTTTCATATTTGAGATGAGGTGTCTGGACAAAAGCAAGAAAAAATTGTCGTGTCAACACTGGCTCTAAAGTGCATATCTTAAAAGGTATGAGCTCTTGCTCAATAAAAGAGCTGGTTTCACATTTGCGAAAGTCAAGCTCATAGATCTTAAGGTATGGCTTTTAGAGCCAATTTTTACTGAGATATTTTTGCTGCTAATATCGTGTTCTTCCAGCTGTATGCGTTAATTAATTGTGATACACCCTGTGCTAGGGGCACTTAAATGAAAACGAGACAGATGGAAAAAAAGTAAGCAGACTATTTATTATTTGAAAAATAATCACTATAACTGTTAATATATTTATCCAGTTGTGAGACAAGACTGTCAATGCATTGATGAAAACATTTTCGTGGTTTGCTACGGAACCATGATTGCACACAGCCGTGCACCTCTTCATCCGATGCAAATCGACGACGACGATTGGCTCTCTTCAGAGGTTCAGTAACATGGACAGAGATCGGGACTGTATGAAGGACGTCTAAGGGCTTCCCAACGAAACTTCTGCAGCGTGGTCGAAACAACAACAACAACAGGCACGCTAGCTCCGAAAAAGCCATGATGACACCTTGACTGCAAGGGCCCGCTGCTCACTGATTTCCTGGTATACGGTGCGACAGCACTTGGGCACTTCGCAAAAATCGAAGCGTGTTATTAAGTCCAGACGCCTAGGAATACTGACGGTTGGCATCATTCTATTGCAGGGTAATGACTGCGCACATGTTGCTGCCAAGGCTGTTTCGACCACGCTGCCGGAGTTTCGCTTGGAAGCCCTTACGCATCCTTCGTACTGTCACGATCTCTTTCCACGCAGTTTCAAAATTTTTGGAGCCCAGAAGAAAGACATTTGTGGTCATGATTTGCTTTGAACGAAGAGGTGCACGCCTGCTCATACTCATGGTTCCGTAGGTAATTGCAAACATTTTTTCGTGAAGGCACTGAGTCTCGTCTCGCACTGGGATAGTATATTAACAGTTGTGGCGATTGATTTTGAAATAATAAACAGTTTGCTTGCTTACTTTATTTCTGCTTGTCTCGTTTTCATTTGACTGCTCCTTATATCCGAGTACCGAGCGAAGTGGCGTAGTGGTTAGCACTGAGGACTCGCATTTGGTAGGACAACTCTTCCAATGCCCGTTTGGTCATCTAGATTTAGGTTTTCCTTGATTTCTCTAAATAATTCCACGCAAATGCCGGGATGTTTCCTTTGAAAAGGGCACGGCCGATTTACTTTCGCACCCTTTCGTAATCGGAGATTATGCTCCATCTCTAATGACCACACTGTCGACTGGACGCTAAACTTAAAACACATATTTCTTTCTTTGGTCTTATATATGTGTATTGAACCAAATCGTGTAGGTGACGAAAGGTCAAATTCCTTCCATAATTAGAGCGGCACGTGGATTGTCGTCAAGGAAATGTTGTGTAATCGTACCACTAACATTGATACGTATGTATCCCACGATAGGTTATCGCAAGACGAGCGGGAATTTGCTGTATGTTATTACTACGTATCGATGTCCCACTGTTAAAGTGGAGCCAGTGAATGGTTTCCAGAGTTCCTATAATTACAGATTGTACGCTGTTCGAGAGTGGAACGGTAGAAAAAAAAAATGGTTCAAATGGCTCGGAGCACTATGGGACTTAACTCCTGAGGTCATCAGTCCCCTAGAACTTAGAACTACTTAAACCTAACTAACCTAAGGACATCACATACATCCATGCCTGAGGCAGGATTCGAACCTGCGACCGTAGCGCCTAGAACCGCTCGGTCACCCCGGCCGGCGGAACGGTAGAGAAATAGCTTTAAGGTGGTTCAATAAGCCCTCTGCCACACACTTAATTGTCAATTGTAGAGTAATCACGTAGACGTAGTTGAAGATGCAGGTTGTGCTGTCTTCAAATTTCATTGTTAACGCTCTGCTCGCTAGATCCCCGTACTGATGTATCAAAATAGTTCGCGTCTGGTTATAGGCAACTAATGGAAAAATTTGCAAAGCGTGGTGCTGCCACGCCTTCCAGGACAATACATCCCACGCACGTATTTGAGTCTGCTGTACTACAAACGGTGTGCATATTGAGCACCGGTATTATGAGTTTAATATCTTAGAGAGACACTCTGTCCACTGACATGTGTCTATTTCCTGCATGTCTCGTAGTTCTTGCGCTGTCGACTTCTGAAACCTAGAATGCACTTATGAATAACCCTGTACGTCCCACCCACTCCCAACGATGAAAAATGAAGAAGGGAGATTTTTTTTTTTTTTCTTATGGCTACTTCTGACAGTGACACGAAGAGGTGGCGCAGTGGTTAGCACACTGGACTCGCATTCAGGAGGACGACGGTTCAATCCCGCGTCCGGCCATCCTGATTTAGATTTTGCGTGATTTCCCTGAATCGCTACAGGTAACCAAGTAATTAAATTAACGATACATTAACATATTTCACTACATAAGAAAACACTGTCACTACAGAAAAAACTGATAGTGTGTTAAGATAGGACCTTAATTCCAAAAGTGAGGCTTAATACCGAGGGATCCCTCTCGAAATGGGAGTGGAATGAAGGAATGCGTAGAAGACACATTTCAGCAGGTGCCACGGGAGAGTCAGAATTGAAGTGTAATCTCGAGTGGAAGAGGGAAGGCTTGGATGAGGCTGGTTTGCCAAGCCGGAGGGCGTCGATCGGCACGTGTCTGCGTCGGTGCGCGGCATCCAGCCTGCTCGGGCAGGCGCCGCACGTAGGCACGCCGCGGAACTAATAACGACGCCTTACAAATAGCGCCGGCACCGCGCCACTGGCTGCTGCTGCTGCTGCTGGTGCTGCGGACCACCGACAACAGATGCTGCCCGCTCGCCCGCCGTCTCCTTCCACCGTCTTTCTACTTTCCTACGTGGCCATATTTTTCAAGAACCTTTGGAGCAGAGTTTTCGCTGAGCGTAGCTATAGGTTATCCGGAAACTGAGTCGTCTCTGTGCTTCAACATTGATCAGCCAGAACGTTATGACCACCTACCTAAAAGCTGGTATGTCAACCTTCGGCACGGATAACAGCGGCGCCGCATCTTGTCATGTAAGCAGCGAGGCCTTGGTAGGTCGCTGGAGGAAGCTGACTCACACAAATCACCTAATTCTCGTGAGTTGCGGGAAAGGGGGGCGGTGATCTCTGGCGCCACGTTCAGTCAGATGTGTTCGATCGGGTTCAGATCTGGTGAGTTTAGGGCTCAGTGTATCAACTGGAACTCGCCACTGTGTTCCTCGAACCACTCCATCACACTCCTGGCCTTGTGACATATTGCATTATCGTGTTGAACAATGTCACTGCCGTCGGGAAACACGATCGTCATGAACGACTGTACGTGGTCTGCAACCAGTGTACGATACTCCTCGGCCGTTATGGTGCCTGCAAGTGCTCCAGTGGATCCGTGGATGCCCATTTGGATGTTGCCCAGAGCATAATAGATCAGCCGCCAGTTTGTCCTCGTACCGCTGTACATGTGTCAAGGAGCTATTCCCCAGCAAGACGACTCAGTTTCGCCCTCCTATCGGCAAGATAAAGAAGGTATCGGGATTTATCAGCGCATGCAACGTCCTGCCACTGCGCCAGCGTCCAGTGACGATAGTTACGTGCCCATTTCTGTCGTCGTTATCGACGTCGTGGTGTTAACGTTGGTACGTGAATGGCTCGTCAGCTGCGGAGACTCACCATTGGGAGTGTTCGGTGCACTGTGTGTTCAGACACACTTGTACTCTGCCCAGCATTAAAATTTGATGCTAGTTCCACCACAGTTCACTACATATCCTGTTTTAGCAGTCCGCCCAGCCTACGACTTCCGACATCTGTAATGTGGGGTGGATACCCAACCCCAAAACGTCTGGTCGTCGTTTCATCTAGGTTTCGCCACTTCTTGAAGACACTCACCATAGCACTCCTCGAACACCCTACAAGTTATCAATTTCGGAAATGCTCTCGCCGAGGCTCCGGGCCATATCTCAATCGCGCGCCTTCCTCACTCTACACACGGACCACGCGATTATTGATACCACATGCACGACGCATGTGGCTCACTAGCAGTCATTCCTCACCAGGTGACGTTGCTATCGCCTGGACAGGTTTATGTCGATAGTAGGTTGGTGGTTGTCATGTTCTGGCTGGTCGTGTATGCCAATGTGTTGTTGTTGTGGTCTTCAGTCCAAAGATTGGTTTGATGTAACCCTCCACTCTAGTCTATTGTTTGCAAGCCCCTTCATTTCTAGGATCTCTACTTACGGTAGTTTGCTGCAAAATGCCCCAGAGCGCGCTACTCTCCTTTCTTATTTCTAGGCGCTGCCCTACCTCCTGCTGTGATTTATCGTGGTAAATATTTACAAGTGTGTTTTTTTTTAGCACTACAGGTTGAATCATCAGCCGGGTAATCGAAGTAGGTGCTTCAGCGCGTTGACCATTTTGGTAGCTCACACTTTAATGTTTTTTGTGCGAGAAACAAAAATAATTTCAATAAAATAATGTACAGTTGAGTTAACATCCAAATTTTGCTACTTACATTTATCCCATAATTGCTACATGTACATCCTATGAAGTGTTAGAGGCTGTGATTGATCTAGTGAGGTCGTCGTTTGTAAGGGGCTTCACTAGTTTGGCACTACAGGCTAACTTAATTGTGAAACAGCTACTTATGATAATTAAGGATAAATATAATTACTAATCTTTTCAGTAATATTCCTTGTTAACTCTAGTTATAATAACGTTAAAATGCACCTCTTTTTAATATGTTTTTATTAGATCGCTTTCTTGTCTGTCTGTCCGTTTGATACCAATTTTGCAGTTGATTTTGCATTAACTTTGCGATTAGCTAGAGACTTGAAATTTTAAACAAAGCTCAGAATTGGATGACACTGAAGTATAAACTCGATTTTTGTCTGTCTGATCCTCCTGTCTGTTGGGAACGTGGGTGAAAAGGGTTGGCAGCACCTGACAGCTAGGTTGCTCTGAAGGATCAGCGTGTTCTGTAGATACTATCGCAATGCGTTACAGGTAGTATGTGCGAAACTGGGTAACCGCCACTAGATGGTACTGCTACATCTGCAAGCTGTAGTATCGCCTCTTTAGCACTGGCCTCAAGGCGCCGCAGGACCAAGCCCACCTTGCCATCCAATTAGTGCCTGTGGCCGCGCCATAAAGATAGCCGTGCTGCACCTCAGCTGTGTATTCACCGTTATCTCCTACTGTTCTCGTTACAGACTACTGATTTAACCTCAAATTTCTCTATGCCCTAGGTTTTCGGTCTTTGATTACTCCCCTCGTTATTGTACCATGCCATCTCTGTAGTAGTTTTTCCTCTTGTTGTCGACCTCCCGTTCACATTTGCCTGATCTCTGTTGATGGCCCCTGGCCGGTCGAAAAGTCTCTGGTGGTTAAGCGGTTCTACAGTCATTTTTATCTGCTTTTCCTCTCCTGTGCCAGCCTCTTTATGTCTTATAGTTCAATTCTTTTACCTTGGCGGCTCGCGCATGCCCGCCCAGACGCGGGAGATTGCTGCGTTGCCAGTTACACGCGCCAAGAGAAGCAGCGCCGTAGTATAGTTCGCAAACTTAACGTTTAGGGAGGAGCGCGCAGTTTATGAAGTAAAGCCACCACGGGCGCATTAACCCTTTCGCTGCTACAGAGACGTGCGCGATTTTGTCATCACTGCACTGCTCGCCTGTGCAGACACATGGTGTTTCGACTGCTTTGACACATTTTATCATTCGATTTCACAAAAACTATTTGGCCCAAAAATTTGATTTTTACACATCTTCTTGACTGATACCTTTCCTCCCCCCCCCCTCCATAAATGACTTAGTTTTGTTTCGATGTTCAACGCAAAAAATGGTTCAAATGGCTCTGAGCACTATGGGATGTAACTTCTGAGGTCATCAGTCCCCTAGAACTTAGAACTACTTAAACCTAACTAACCTAAGAACATCACACACATCCATGCCCGAGGCAGGATTCGAACCTGCGACCGTAGCGTTCGCGCGGATCCAGACTGTAGCGCCTAGAACCGCTCGGCCACTCCGGCCGGCTTGTTCAACGCAGTTGTTGTGCAGCATTAGATGTAGTAAACCATTGCACGAAATTTTGAGGAGTTTGCAGAGGTAAAAGTCCACAGCGTATACTTTCCGTATGGTCGATTTTAGTTGCCACTAGAAATTTCAAAAAATCACATTCAAACGAATAAAATTCATGAAGTAAGACACTTCGATATTGTTTTTAAATAAAGAAATATTAAGCAGCGAACAAGGTTTGAACTCAGAACCATTCGCTTAGCGGCCAAACACCTTAACCATTACGCTAACGCAGCTCGTCATTCAATTGTCCTCTCGGAGGACTTTAAAAAATCACGCAAAATACCGACTAACACTGTTGGTATGACTATGAATTACTCATTTCTCGTCGAAATACAATAGGAAATAAACAATTACCGCTGTTCTTTATTGCGAAAAAGCGGTTAGTGAGAATGATACAAACACCTTTCCTTGCTATCGCCTGAATTAGGAGGCATATTGCTTGTTTGGTTTAACTAATTAATATAATATGAAGCAATTGGTATAAAGAATGCTTTTTCCAAACTTTCTATAAAATAAAGTCTGCTATCAAGAAATTCCTTTTGTTCAATTACTTTATCTATGACTGAACGTTTCTAAAACTGAAGACACCCGTCTGTGCTCTGCACTGCAGTCGAGCTCTAGCAACGGCGTTCTCTGTTCATTGGCTGACTGTTTTTTGTGATGTCAGATGCGTAGAACGAACCTAAACTCGGCCGGTGTCGTAAATGACGCGCACTTCAGTAGCACCTACATCTTCAATTATTCGCTGGATGTAGTTCAATCTCTGCCTTCCTCTTTTTACCATCTACAGTTAGCTATAGTACCATGGAAGTTAAATATTTTCAACGTTTCGCGGTCCTGTCAGCAACTGTATCAATATTAATTTTAATTTTAAAAACCAACAGCCTCGGTTGCAAAGTTCACCTAGATTTACCTAGGTTTCAGTCGGGATAACCCAACCTTCTTCAGAATAAAAGTAACTGCCGCTTATCCATAGTGGACATCGTGAAGCTAAAACTACAAATCCATAAATTATCGTAAGACTGTAAAAACTTATCTGAAACTGCCCCGGCCCCACTTCGCGATGAGGCAGCCACGAGTGCTGTACTGGAATTGACCGTAGCGTCACGAGGCCCGCCTAGGCGACGCAATACCTTGCGCCTGCGCGTAAACTCTGTGATGAGTACTTGTTGGGACAATAAGCGAACCTATCTCGGAGAACGTACTTAGATCGACTGTCTTAACATTTATGAAGTATTAGTTGGTCATGATGAGGTGGCCGAGCGGTTCTAGGCGCTACAGTCTGGAACCGCGCGACCGCTACGGTCGCAGGTTCGAATCCTGCCTCGGGCATGGATGTGTGTGATGTCCTTAGGGTAGTTAGGTTTAAGTAGTTCTAAGTTCTAGGGGACTGATGACCTGAGAAGTTAAGTCCCATGGTGCTCAGAGCCATTTGAACCATTTTGAACCATGATGTGAGGAAGACATCACGTGCTTACAACGTATGGCCTGTCTAGGAAAAATTTGTGCTTAAGCACGAAGTTTAATCACCTAAAAAGAACTTAGGAGTGGGAAGGATAATATAAAGCCAACATCGTCCTTATTATGACTAGGTCTAAAAAGTTTTTGAGACGTAAATGTTAAGCATTTGCTTAGCTATAGTTACAACGCATGAACATCCTATTGACTTAGCACACAAATGGTCATGAATGAACTTATGAACAAGTCTACATCTAATCTGTAACATCCGGCAATACGGGCCATATAAAATATTTCAAGTTTAGTATATTTGACCTGAAATGGTCTAGAATCAAGTCAAAATAAACTAATGCACGTGCCTGATTGAGCTTCATGGCGAAGTTATAGTTATGAGTTACAGAAAACACTAAAGTAGGGTATAATGTGGCGGCAATGGGGTATTCAATTTGTCTTCATGGAGCTGATCCAACACATACCACACATACTGTAAAAAATGTGTGTGGAACACTGCCATCATGATTCGGACCTGTTGACCACTGCCATTGAACTTAGGGAATGACAGCGGAATTATTTTGAATGCTAAAGTGTGACTTGGCGAGCATCGCTCCAGTCATCACGCTTAAAACTATTGACATGACAAAAACAACCTTCTTAACGACCAACTGCAGCTGCGAAATTGAAGCTTCTTTGAAGGTTTACAGCCATTATTTCATCCACCGTAATGTTTATGCGGTCCGCAGCTCGTGGTCGTGCGGTAGCGTTCTCGCTTCCCGCGCCTGGTTCCCGGGTTCGATTTCCGGCGGGGTCAGGGATTTTCGCTGCCTCGTGATGACTGGGTGTTGTGTGATGTCCTTAGGCTAGTTAGATTTAAGTAGTTCTAAGTTCGAGGGGACTGATGACCATAGATGTTAAGTCCCATAGTGCTCAGAGCCAATGTTAAAGCGGCATATGCTTTACCCTTGCGAATACCATGGAAATCATTACCTGATGCCTTAAGAGATATTCTACCATCCTGTCCCTTCTTATTGTTTTTCGTGTATTCCTTTCCTCTCCGATTCTACGCAGAACCTCCACACTCCGTACCTTATCAGTCCACCTAATTTTCAACCTTCGTCTGTAGCGCTACATATCAAATGCTACGATTTTCTTCTATTCCGGTTTTCCCACAATCCATGTTTCACTATCACACAATGCCGTGCACCAAACGTACATGTGCTTCTGTAGCCGCCCATAATTGCGAAAGTGTTGTCAGTGGAGGATTTTGTGCCCGAACTGACCTCTGGATTATGTCCCATAAATGTTCGATGGGAATTATGTCGTGCGATCTGGGTGGCCAGATCATT
Source organism: Schistocerca americana (assembly GCF_021461395.2). NCBI lineage: Eukaryota > Metazoa > Arthropoda > Insecta > Orthoptera > Acrididae > Schistocerca > Schistocerca americana. Next base: position 377,810,396 of record NC_060120.1, on the reverse strand, counting down.
CCCTCGTACTCTTCAAACTAGTCGTGAACAATTGTAGCCTGTTGACAACGCACTGTCATCTGTAACAATTCCATCGTTGTTTGGGAACATGAAATCCATGAATGGCTGCAGATGGTCTCCAAGTAGTCGAACGTAACCATTTTCAGTCAATGATGTGTTCAGCTGGACCAGAGGACCCAGTCCGTTCCATGTAAAAACAGCACACAGCATTATGGAGCCTCCACCAACTTGCACAGTGCATCGGTGACAACTTGGGTCCGTGGCGTCGTGGGGTCTGCACCATGCTCGAACCCTACCAACAGCTCTTACCAAATGAAATCGGGACTCATCTCACCAGCTCACGGTTTTCCAGTCTTCTAGGGTCCAACCGATATGGTTACGAGCCCAGAAGAGGCGCTGCAAGCGATGTAGTGCTCTTAGCAAACGCACTCGCGTCGGTCGTCTGCTGCGATAGCCCATTAATGCCACATTTCGCCGCACAGCGCTGACGGATACGTTCGTCCTACTTTCTACGTTGATTTCTGCGGTCATTTCACGCAGTGTTGCTTGTCTGTTAGCGCTGAGAACTCTAACCTAATGCTGCTGCTCCCGGTCGTTAAGTGAAGGCTGTCGGCTACTGCGTGGTCATGGTGAGAGCCAGTGCCTGATATGTGGTATTCTCGGCACACTCTTGACACTGTGGATCTCAGAATATTGAATTCCCTAAAGATTTCCGAATTGTAATGCCCCTTGCGTCTGTCTCCAACTACCATTCCGCATTCAGAGTCTGTTGATTCCCGTCGTGCAGCCACAATCACATCGGACATCTTTCCATGTGAATCACCTGCGTACACATGACAGCTCCACCAATGCACTGACATTTATACCTTGCATACGCGATACTGCCGCCATCTGAATGTGTGCATATCGCTATCCGATGACTTTTGTCACCTCATTGTACATATGCTTTTTTTATGACTGTCGTCGTCTTACACTTCTCGGCTTCCATAGTTTCTTATATCTGTCCCATCTTTTTCCTAAAGCCCGTTGAATTCATCGCATCTCTAACATCAAGCATCCATTTTCTAGGTGGACTTCCGCGTTCCCTTCGTTCAGCTGGTGTCCATCCACAGATTCTTTTTGCTCATTGGTTACCAAGTTAATATGTTTCTGTCTATGGCATCGAGAATAGTGTCTCTTTCACCTTTAATTTCTCGTATTCTATAATTTCTGATGTTTTAAAATATGGGAATGGGACAACTTCTTAGCAAAAAATTCATCTTAAAGGACAAGAGTGAAACGTACAATTATGGATAAAGGGATGTAAGGCTAAAGGTTAGGGCCCATGTACCATTATGTGTTATTTGCTGTTACTACCTTCTTGACGTAATAAGGCTGACCGTGTTTGCGTGCAACAACACGACAACTTTCAAAAGCAGTTTCGATTGTCTCCTCCGAATCGTCTTCTGCAATCGTTCCAACGTGGCGATTGGAAGAAAGCACAGGTCATTCCCGTTTTTGAGAAGTCCCGTAGGACAGATGCGCACAATTATAAATGGTTCAAATGGCTCTGAGCACTATGGGACTTAACATCTGTGGTTATCAGTCCCCTAGAACGTAGAACTACTTAAACCTAACCAACCTAAGGACATCAGAAACATCCATGCGCGAGGCAGTATTCGAACCTGCGACCATAGCGGTCACGCGGTTCCAGACTGAAGCGCCTAGAACCGCGCACAAATATACCCTATGTCGTTGACGTCAATCTGTTTTAGAATTAAGGAACATGTTTTATGCTCAAGAATTATTCTTGGAGAATGGAAATTCTGTTTATAAAAATCAACAAGGATTCCGCAAACATAAGTCGTGTGAAACTCAGTTCGCTTTGTTCCTCCATGAGATCCACTGTGCCGTAGACAATGGAGCTCAGGTTGACGCCGAATTCCTTGACCTCGGGAAGGCATTTGACACTGTCCCGCACTGCCATTTAGTGAAAAAATGCGAGATTACCGAGTATCGGCGCAGATTTGCGACTGCTTTCAAGACTTGCTTGCAGACAGAACTCAACACGTCGCTCTAAACGGAACAAAATGGACAGATGATAAGGTAATTTCCGGTGTACCCAAAGGAAGTGCGTCAGACCGTTATTGTTTACAGTATATGTAAATGGTCCAGTAGAAAGTGTCGGATGCTCACTAAGGCTGTTAGCAGATGATGCGTTTGTCTATAACAAAATAGCAACGCCAGAAGATAGTGACGCTTTGCAGAATGACCTCCAGACAGTTGATGAACGGTACAGGCTCTAGCATTTGACCCTGAACATAAATTTAACTTATTGCGCATACATAGGAAAAGAAATCCACTACTGTGTAGCTTCACTATTGATGAGAAACCGCTGGAAACAGTATCTGGCGGAAAATATCTAGGAGTAACTATCCAGAGCTACCTTAAGAGGAAAGACCATATAAAACAAATAGTAGGAAAAGCAGATGTAGACTCAGATTCATAGGAAGAATCTTAAGGAAATGTAATCCTCGAAGGAAGTGGCTTATAAGGCGCTTGTTCGACCCATTCTTCAGTATTGTTCATCTATCTGGGATCCTACCAAGATAGGACTGATAGAAGAGATAAAGAAGATCAAACGAAGAACGGCACGTTTCGTCACGGGATCATTTAGTTGGCACGAGTGCGTTACGGTGATTCTCAACGAACTGCATTGGCAGACGTTACAAGAGAGCCGTTGTGCATCACGGAGAGATTTACTACTAAAATTTCGATAGAGCACTTTGCGGGAAGAGCCGGAGAACCTATTATTTCCCCCTACGAACGTCTCGCGTAATGACCATGAGGTGAAAATTCGAGAAATTATGGTTCAAATGGCTCTGAGCACTATGGGACTTAACAGCTGTGGTCATCAGTCCCCTAGAACTTAGAACTACTTAAACGTAACTAACCTAAGGACATCACACACATCCATGCCCGAGGCAGGATTCGAACCTGCGACCGTAGCAGTCGCGCGGTTCCGGACTGAGCGCCTAGAACCGCTAGACCACCGCGGCCGGCTCGAGAAATTAGAGCCAATATAGAGGCTTACCGACAATCGTTCTGCCCACGCGCTATTCGCGAGTTGAACAGAGTTGGTGGGCTCAGTTAATGGTACAAAAAGTACCCTCCGCCGCACACCATTAGGTGGCTTGCAGCGTGTGATGTAGATGTGCCCTCTGAACAAGTTGATTCGGTTTTCGAGTTTTCCATACGACGCATAAAACCCAGAGTGATTTGGAACACAAGAACGCGGTGAGGAAATTAGCTAACAGCACAGGTGGCTTATAAAAAAATGCAACCATTACTTTCATCGCATTTAGCGTTGTTTTGTTCGTATGGGAAGTGTGGGGGGAACAGTGGGTGCCTCCATGACACTGGTGCTTCCTTCATACTCAGATGTCACATGATACACACAAGTCTCGTCGCCTGTGACGATACTGAGTGGGAATGGAACAACCTGCCACTAATTCAGCGTTAATTACTGGAGAGAAAACCTCATTTGTTTGGCTTTATTCCTGTCTGAGAGTTGCTGCGGTATCCAGGGGAAGACGTCTTCCAGTAATCCGAGTAATTACGCTAATTGATTTGCTGAATTCGTGTGCCGTATGCCTCACATGAATGCGACAGTTGGCTTGAATCGCCCGTTGGGCAGGGCACACGACTTCATCTGAGGCGTACGTGCTTGGGCGACATGACCTTTGCTCGTCTCGTACATCTGTTCTGCCTTTATCAATATGCTGAGGTCAAAATCACATTTATCTGCCTGACATTACACAAGTTCTGTAAAGTTCCTCTAGTTGACAGACGTTTTCTTTAACGTAAAATCCTTGTTACGTTTCGCTCTTTAATCACCGACAATGTGTGCGTCAACTCCTCCGTCTGGATACTATACAGGACTACAAAGGGTGTCCGAGGAGTAATGGTCAGTATTGAAGGAATGACAGGAATGGTCATTTGAAACAAAAGAGTTTATTAGACATAGGCTCCAAAATCCGTACATTAAGAGCTATGAGCACCTCTTAGTTGCTGTGAAACAAATCTCTTCTAATACAACTGTGTAGGCTTCCGCGGCTCGAATCAGTTGACACAAAAGTTTTATAAGTATCTTACCGCGTCATAATGTAAAAAACTGTATCGAAGAAATCAATGTTTCGGCCTCGTCTACAATGGTCTTCTTCTGGCTCTACTGACTTGTAGACCCAAAGAAAGGTCACTGTAACCGTGGTCGAAACGTCAGTTCCTCCAGTACAGTTTTTTACATTATTATGCGTTACAATACTTAAAATAGTTTTAATGTCTAATCTCTTCTTCTGTAACCTCTGTGCTCTCCATATTTTGAGAGTCGATAGTATGGATAAAACAAGAAAAAAAAGTCAGTGCACATGGACTTTGAAGTGCAAATTTCAAGAGGTATGAGTACTTAATAATGTCCGGTACTGTGAAAAACAGCTCCTCTACTGAAACGTGCTCATAGCGCTTAAGGTATCCATTTTAGAGCCCATGTTTACTAGACTTCTTCGTTTCGAACAATGCTTCCAGTCATATCCCTCAATACTGACCGTTCCTCGTGGGACACTATACAATTAGAAGCGAAACGGCACAGTTACTTCCATCTACGGGCGGTAGTCGAGAACACCATCGTCTCTTCTGCGGGGACATGATGAAAAGTAATGCCTCCGAAGTTTTAGGTAAAAACTCTTAAAACTTTTTAAATAAAACGAGCGTCATTAACATTCCACATCATTATTCCTCTTATGTGCAATTTATTTCTCAACGTAATCACCCTGGTGACGAACACATTTCTATCGATGGGAGACCAGTTTGTTGATACCGACACAGTAAAATGTTTGACTATCCTCACGGAGCCACAATCTCACTTCTGCTTTCACCGCTTCATCACTGTCAAAGTGAAGTCCTCGGAGGTGTTCTTTTTGAATTTTGGAAACAGATAAAACTCGGATGATGCCAAGTCGAGACTGTATGGAAGATGATCGATGATAGTGAACTGAAGCTATGGCCAGGCCACACACGAGCGCTGCGACAGGAGAGGGTGCTCCATATGTGCCTGAAATCTTCCAATTCGAAGCTAGATTACAGCATGCTGTTTCTCACGCACTGACATAGTTACGTTACACACCGCCATGTTACACGTTACAATTCGGAGCCATCTAGCGACAGAGGGCTGCCTATTTGTAGACACAGAGACTGCGGATGTAAAAGCGTTTTTACGTACAAATTTGGAGGCATTGCTTTTCTGCACACCTCTTGTCTAGACATGGAATGTATTTTTTTCTTTATTGTTATTTCACTCCCCAAAATATAGCGGGCTGGCAGTGGCACAATACGCTCTTTCAGCCAAGAGAATTACAGAAACAACAGAGTCAAATGAGAAATGAACACACAACAGAGAACGGTATAAAGTGATGAAAAAAAAAGAAACAAGAACTAAAATAGATGAGTATAAACTGTAGATTTATGAACAACATAGACGAGAGGCACACACACATACGAAGAATGAACACTGTAAGTCGACACGAAAAACAAAGAAACACCAGTGGGAACACATATGGATGATGCTGGCGACACTGTTGGTGCTGCTGGAACGGAGCACTGCACACGGCACTGGAGTAACACTGACACCACAACGAAAACGTTAAAATTCACTGCACTGAAGAGGACCTACCACTTGGTGAAGGGAGGAGGGGGGGAAGAAAAGGGAGGGGGAGACATGGTAGGGGGAAACCAGGAGAGGGGTAGGAGGGGGGCTGTGGGGGGGGGGGGGGTGAATAGGAGAAAGAAGGTGTTCGGCAGGAGAAAAGGAGGAAGAAAGGAAGGGGGAGAGGGAGGGAGAGAGGGAGCCCTGAGGAGGAGGGATTAGGTCTGGTAGGAGGGTAGATGGAGGGCACGAGGAAATCATCCGGGAGAGGGAGTTGGCGGAAGACACCTTGGACGAGGGTTTGAAGTGTGTGGAGTTGGAGGCCAGGCGGGATACTGTGGTACAGGAGCAGCAATGGGCTAGGATGGGAGAGGATGGGGGGAACCAAAGGATGGGAGGGGGGGGGGGATCCAGTTTGTGGGAGACGTATAGGATCTGTATTCGTTTGAGGAACAGGAGGAGATGGGGAAGGGAATCAGATTATAAAGGATCCACATGGCTGATGCGAGATGGATGCAATAAGCGAGGTGGAGTGCATGATGCTCAAGGATTTGGAGGGAGTTTTAGTAGTTGGGGGGCGGTGGGGGGGGGGGGGGCATAGATCCATGGAATGTAATTCACACACGGTTTTTATACAACTGTGAAAGCTCTTGTTATTATACTTATTGAACCACCATCGTATGTCGTATGTGGACGAATCTGGACGCTGACAGAGTGGCAGTACTCTGTGGGAGTTAAGTTAGCAACCACTGTTAAAGGCGAACGGAAAAATTACATCTTCAAGAGACATTCACTGCATACCAACCACTACTTTCAATCAGCGTGGCTGGCCTTGTGACCGAGCGGTTCTAGGCGCCTCAGCCTGGAACCGTGCAACCGTTACGGTCGCAGGTTCAAATCCTGCCTCGGGCATGGATGTGTGTGATGTCCTTAGGTTAGTTAGGTTTAAGTAGTTCTAAGTTCTAGGGGACTGATGAGCTCAGATGTTAAGTCCCATAGTGCTCAGAGCCATTTGAACCAATCAGCGTCAATAAAAGGTTCTGCACATTTTAATAATAATAATAATAATAATAATAATAATAATAATAATAATAATGCAATATAATAATGCAATATAACAATGCAATATAACATATACCGTACAGTTAAAAGGAAGTGACGCTTGATCAAGGTCCGCGTCACGTCCCATTTTTAACCAGACTTAACGTCTGAGAAAGTAAAGAAATAATAATAATAAATAGTAACAATAATAAAAAAGCACAATACGTCATTCTCATTCTAACTTCTTAACTCGAGAACAAAAGTATGTAAGAAGTTACGTAACTGACGTCCAGGGTTCTTTGTTGAGTCTATGTAGAGCGTACTAAGAATTGAGGAAACGCCCATATTCTATTTCTTTAATGAAATAGCAGTATTTTTATATAACTCGTTATTAAAAGTTGGTGGCGCTGTTTACAGAATAACTCATGGTTTCTATATACCATGTGTTGGTAAACATCCTCACACTGAGTTACCAACAGAAGAACATTTCATTTTATGTAAATGTTGTAATGAAGCATTAGTTGATTAGTGGCTTTGGAGTGCAGCGGATTTCTTATTTTTTCAGGTAGTGATGGGATCTGAAGATTGTGCTGCTTCGACGACACCCAGCGATGAACCAACCGGTGACGGAACAACCTCGGTCTCGGATAAGCCACCAGTGATCCCCCACCCGATACCGGTTTTAGGACAAAATGTGTTAGAAAGCGCACCTCCACTTGTCGACGTTTATGTCGATCTCATCGAGAACCGCAAGCTGACGGGCAAAGTGATCAAGAACCTCTGCGCGGTGAACCCAATCCCGTCGCTGCACCACCTAAAGCGCGTGAGGAACTTCTACATCATCCTGGACTACGTGAAGGACGACACGGCCGAGTCGTGCCTGCGCGGCCTGCGGGCCAGGGGCCTGGACACGGAGGGCCTGCGCTGCCGGCCGGAGGTGCGCCAGGTGCCCCGGCAGCCGCCCAAGACGCGCACCCAGTTCCGCGCCGCGAACGCGCTCTGGCCCTGCAACTTCCGCGAGGACAAGCAGCTCGAGGCGGTGCTGGCGCAGAGCGCCTTCAGCGACGACGAGCTGCGCCACATGGTGCGCCTCATGGAGCGCTGCCTCGACGCGGCGGAGGTCGGTATCTACTGCGTTTACTTACACTACTGGCCATTGCAATTGCTACACCCAGAAGAAATGCAGATGATAAACGAGTATTCATTGGACAAATATATTATACTACAACTGACATGTGATTAGATTACATTTTCACGCAATTTGGGTGCATAGATCCTGAGAAATCAGTACCCAGAACAACCACCTCTCGCCGTAATAACGGCCTTGATACGCCTGGGCATTGAGTCAAACAGAGCATGGATGGCATGTGCAGGTACGGCTGCCTATGCAGCTTCAACACGATACCACAGTTCATCAAGCGTAGTGACTGGCGTATTGTGACGAGCCAGTTGCTCGGCCACCATTGACCAGACGTTTACAATTGGTGAGAGACCTGGAGAATGTGCTGGCCAGGGCAGCAGTCGAACATTTTCTGTATCCAGAAAGGCCCGTACAGGACCTACAACATGAGGTCGTGCATTATTCTGCTGAAATGTAGGGTTTCGCAGGTATCGAATGAAGGGTCGTAACACATCTGAAATGTAACGTCCACTGTTCAAAGTGCAGTCAATGCGAACAAGAGGTGACCGAGACGTCCAACCAATGGCACCCCATACCATCACGCCAGATGATATGCCAGTATGGCGATGACGAATACACGCTCCCAATGTGCGTTCACCTCGACGCCGCCAAACACGGATGCGACCGTCATGATGCTGTAAACAGAACCTGGATTCATCGGAAAAAATGACGTTTTGCCATTCGTGCTCCCAGGTTCGTCGTTGAGTACACCATCGCAGGTGTTCCTGTCTTTGATGGAGCGTCAAGGGTAACAGCAGCCATGCTGCTGATACTCCATGTTGCTGCAAACGTCGTCGAACTGTTCGTGCAGATGGTTGTTGTCTTGCAAACGTCCCCATTGTTGACTCAGGGATCGAGACGTGGCTGTTTGTGTATGAGAAATCGGTTGGAAACTTTCCTCATGGTGGCACATTGTAGGTGTCGCCACCGGCGGCAACCTTGTGTGAATGCTCTGAAAAGCTAATCATTTGCATATCACAGGATCTTGTTCCTGTCGGGTAATTTCGCGTCTGTAGCACGTTATCTTCGTGATGTAGCAATTCTAATGGCCAGTACTGTATTAACTGCTATTTTTACACTTTAAAACGCTCCTCCTCGTACGTCATGTCGGATTTCCTGTAGCGTTTGGTGAACTTCCACTAGCCGTCGCGGCTTGAATCCACGAACTCTTACAATGGACCCTACGTACATCCTCTCGCCGATTTAATTCGTACTGACTGGGTGTATAGTGCAGACTAGGACTCCAATATGTGTATTTAGGAAGACGCGACTATCAATCATTTTCGAGAAAATTGAGTTTGGAAACTTTAGGTGTACATGTATACTTCGTATGGTCGCTAATATGCAGTCTGCAGCTGAACGAGTAAGCGCTTGGTTTCGTAAACACAAGGTCTCTAGATCGAATCTCACTGTCGGTACTACTTCCTCTTGAGATTGCACCAATATTAGGTGCTGTGCTTCGATACGTGTGGTGCTCCGCGAAACTGTATGACGACCGAGAACGTTTCATGGTTCAAAAATGGTTCAAATGGCTCTGAGCACTATGGGAATTAACGTCTGAGGTCATCAGTCCCCCAGAACTTAGAACTACTTAAACCTAACTAACCTAAGGACATCGCACACATGCCCGAGGCAGGATTCGAACCTGCGACCGTAGCGGTCGCGCAGTACCAGACTGCAGCGCCTAGAACCGCCCGGCCACCCCGGCCGGCAACGTTTCATGAAAGTAAACAAGTTTATTTTGCAATAAACGCATTAAAAAAACTATGGACGTGCAGAACTTCGGCGTTCATTACATCTGTTGTACGACGCGATGATTATATTTTACCATGTTCGTATGATCAGCATCATCCTGAGCCTTGCAGCGCTGGATATGTTACACATTACACTTCTCACAAATGTGGAAACATAATAAAATAAAATAACTATGCTTATTTTATTGAAAGTTATCGTGTATCACTTTTTCGTTTCCACCCACCTTAAGAAAAAAAATTCTCTCTTTTTCCATATTAAAGATTAGGAAAATAGCAAATGAATGATAAAATACTGATACTTTGAACGATCATAACAAATCTGTTGTTACAGTAGCATGGGAAAGAAAAATGAAAATGCCAGCGAGATTCGATCCAGAGACCTCGCGCTTTTGGAACTAAGTACTTACTAACTCTGCTGCGGACTCCTTAAACAGTAGTGGCCCTACAAAGATTACAGTACAAGCATTCCATTCATTTTCTGACTCGATTTTCTCATCTAATTTCGTCCATTATAAATGCGTTTTTGAAATGCTACGACCTGTGAAAACAGTGCATTTTTTTTTTTTTGTAAATAACTTTTTGCCATCAGTCACGATTTTCTTTTATTTGTGTTTTACGCGGCGCGTTTCGGGAAAAGATTCCTATTTACAAGTGTGCATTTCTTTGTATTATGCCATTATTTCGTAATGTTTTCGATATGTAAGGTTCTGCTTTGTTTTGTTGACTTCAGGTTTTCTTATGATCCATTTGTGCAGAATGTGTGTGATCCTGGCGTGACGCAAAGAAATACACACTTGAAAATGATAATCATTTCCGGAAATGCGTCCTGTAAAAAATAAATAAAAGAAAATCGTGACTGGCAGCGGAAAGTCAATTCTTTCAGAAACGGTTGAGAGTTCCGTCTGCCTTCTTACATATATTATAGTCCTAGTCGTGCCTACATACCAATATGAATCAAAGCGGTGAGAGGAAGTTCGAATGGTCCACTTGTTAGCGCTGTGCGGTGAGCGAGAGTAACCACTCATTATATTGCTCCGTAACTTCCTCCAAAGCTTTTGTTGGCGTACCTGGATAATTCCTATGCACTGCTTCACCAATGCTATGAAACTTCGTTTCCTCTGTACGACTAATGAGTGCCCTGTAGCCGTCTGACTACTTTCAACAGCTGCCACGTCCGACCACTGGACTGGATAACAACACCCCGTCACCAACTGGTTTCCCCTATCTGTTCTATAAAGAACAGAGGATTATAGTCTATGGTTAAACAGGATAAGAACTTACACTAGAATTCGACAGTCCAAATTTCCATTGAATCAAAACGCAGTTCATTCTCTTCTAATATCCTCCGTCAACTCCGCTTATTTCGTTACACAACGATCCACGCTCTATTAGGCGACCTCTTCCTAAACAGTTCATGTGCACTCCCTAAACAGCAGCATCCACTTCAGCAACAAGCAGTAGCCACGGTTCCAATATCCGTGCTAGATGACGCACTTCCAGACACTTTCTTAACTATCCACACGTAAAAAACAAAATTACTAATCCCTGGATATACAATTCTGAAATACTCCTCGACATAACCTGCTCCCCAGAGGACTCAAAAACTCGCCTCCTCCACCCAGCTGGGACCGCCGACCGACTCTTATTCTTCCCGAGCTGCTCACACCTTCACGACATTCATCTACAGCCATATTCCTCAAGCCACCTGACTTTGTTTGGCGGAGGGTACCTTGAGAACCTCTATCGGTTCTCTCTTCTATTCCAGTCTCGTATTGTTCGTGGTAAGAAAGATTGTCGGTATGCCTCTGTGTGGGCTGTAATCTCTCTGATTTTATCCTCATGCTCTCTTCGCGAAATATACGTAGGAGCGAGCAATATCCTGCTTGACAACTCGGTGAAGGTATGTTCTCGAAACTTCAACAAAAGCCCGCACCGAGCTACTGAGCGTCTCTCTTGCAGAGTCTTCCACTGGAGTTTATCTATCATCTCCGTAACGCTTTCGCGATTACTAAATGATCCTGTAACGAAACGCGCTGCTTTCCGTTGGAGCTTCTATATCTCTTCTGTCAACCCTCTCTGGTACGCATCGCACACTGCTGAACAGTATTCAAGCAGTGGGCAAACAAGTGTACTGTAACCTATTTCCTTTGTTTTCGGATTGCACTTCCTTAGGATTCTTCCAATGAATCTGTCTGGCATCTGCTTTACCGACGATTAATTTTATTTGGTCATACCATTTTAGATCACTCCTAATGCGTACTCCCATATAATGTATGGAATTAACTGCTTCCAGTTGCTGACCTGCTGTATTGTCGCTAAATGATAAAGGATCTTTCTTTGCATGTATTCGCAGCACATTACACTTGTCTACATTGAGATTCAATTGCCATTCCCTGCACCATGCGTCAATTCGTTGCAGATCCTTCTGCTTTTCAGTACAATTTTCCATTGTTACAACCTCTCGATATACTACAGCATCACCCGCAAAGAGCCTCAGTGAACTTCCGATGTTATCCACAAGGTCATTTATATATATTGTGAATAGCAACCGTCCTACGACACTCCCCTGCACGACACTTTTCACGTGCAGACGTTCCGGGCAAGCTGTCTCCAGATCAAAAAATAGGCACTGCGATTCGCCATATCCTGCTGACGCTCAAAATACTACCGTAAAGTGCTGCTGCCTGCCGACTTTTTCAGGAGTTTGTCTCCCAAAGTTTACTAGGAAACGACTGCCATTCCTTAGGTAACACACTCGCCTTTGAAGATCACCAGCCCTTAGCCGGATTATGGTACTCCTCCCTGTCGGAATAGACTTCGGAACGCCCAACGGTATCGACCGACCGCTCCTTCAACCTCAGCCAATAGGCATCACTGGCTGCTCATATGGAGGGGCATGTGGTCAGCACACAGCTCTTCCGACTGTTGTCAGTTTCCGTGACCGGAGTCGCTACTTCTGTGTTAAGTAGCTCTTCAATTGGCCTCACAAGGGCTGAGTGTATCTGCCGTATGGGAACCCAGTCCTTTACCTTCAGACCGGAGAATAGAGGCAGTCCTTCGGACATCGGGAAGCCAACGCTGTCGCTCACAACAGTGCCAAGCAGGCTATAACAAACTGCAGGCCGTGTCTCAGTGTTATTATTATTAGTAGTAGTATTCTTATTATAGTTACAGTGAAGCAGTCAAAGTAGTCCAACGCTCAGGGCGCAGATGCAGGAAACCTGCACTGCCGTCCTAGGAAATGTCCTGGTGCACGTGGTGTGTCATTGCCTTCCTCTGACCTTCCATGAAGTATCAAATGTGTGCGAAAACCCCACATAATATTAATCATGGGTAAGACAGATGCCAGACTGAGTTTCGTTAGAAATGTAGTCCACCAACAAAGGAATTAGCTTGCGAAATGTTCGTTCCCACCTACTTGAATGTTGCTGGGGTCGATACCAGTTAGGATTAATAGAGGAAAGAGAGAAGATCCAAAGAATAGCAGCAAGTTTCGTTTGAGGCTCATTTCGTAACCGTGAAAGCGTCACTGAGGTGCTTAACGAACGACAGTGGCAGACGCTGCAAGACATCCACTCTGCATCACGATGTGGTTCACTGCAAAAGTTCCGAGAGCATACGTTGCTGGAAGAGTCAGCCAATATATTGCTTCCTCTTATGTATATCTCGCGGGAAAACCATTAAGATAAAATTAGAGAGATTCGAGCCCACACGGAGGCTTGCCAGCAGTCTCTCTCCCCACGAACCATTCGCGACTGAACAGGAAATATGTCGTGTGACTGACTGTGATGAGCCCTTGTACGAGGCTCGTTTGAAAAGACCGTGCAAAGTCTGAGAGATGGCACCACCGGCGCGTATCGAGGTTATGTTTGGTTAATAGCATCTTTGGAAAGAACGCACACAAAATTTAAGCCATATTGGACTATTTCTTTGTGTTTGGCATTCGTGTGAATCAAAAAATGGACGAAAAAGAATTTCTTGTGGTGATTCAACATTACTTTATGAAAGGCAAAACGCCTCAGGAGACGAAAGAGAAACTTGATAAACATTACGGTGACTCTGCACCGTCGAATAGAACTGCTTATAAGTGGTTTCAAAATTTTCGAAGTTGCCATATGGGCACAAGTGATGCTGAACGTTCTGGACGCCCTGTGGAGGTTATGACTCCAGAAATCATTGATAAAATCCATCATATGGTGATGGATGACAGAAGAGTTAACGTGCGTGAGATTGCTAGCGCAGTGGGCATTTCGGATGAACGGGTACATAATATTTTGCATAAACATTTGGACATGAGAAAGCTATCCGCAAGATGGGTTCCGCGATTGCTCACGCTTGACCAAGAACGGAATCGTGTGAAGCGTTTGCAACTGTTCAGGAAGAATCCGAAGAATTTTAAATATCGTTTTGTCACTGCGGATGAAACATGGATACATTACTACACTCCTGAGACCAAACAACAATCTAAACAATGGGTTACCAAAGAAGAATCTGCACCAAAAAAGTCGAAGACCATTCCTTCGCCGGCCGAAGTGGCCGTGCGGTTAAAGGCGCTGCAGTCTGGAACCGCAAGATCGCTACGGTCGCAGGTTCGAATCCTGCCTCGGGCATGGATGTTTGTGATGTCCTTAGGTTAGTTAGGTTTAACTAGTTCTAAGATCTAGGGGACTAATGACCTCAGCAGTTGAGTCCCATAGTGCTCAGAGCCATTTGAACCACTCCTTCGGCCGGAAAGGTTATGGTGACTGTCTTTCGGGATTCGCAAGGGATAATTCTCATAGACTATCTGGAAAAAGGTAAAACTATTACTGGTGCATATTATTCATCGTTATTGAACTGTTTGAAAACCGAGCTGCAAGAAAAAGCCGGCGATTGGACCGCAAGAAAGTAATTTTGCATCACGACAATGCACCAGCACACACCTCAGAAGTTGTGGTTGCAAAAGTAATGCAAATAGGATTCCAACTCGTTTCACATCCCCCCTATTCGCCAGACTTGGCTCCCTCGGACTACTATTTGTTCCCCAATTTCAAGAAAAACCTGTCGGGACAAAGATTTTATTCAAACAAGGAGGTGATTGCAGCAACTAATAGCTATTTTGCAGACTTGGACAATTCCTATTATTCGAAAGGGATCAACAAATTCGAACAGCGTTGGACGAAGTGTATAAGTCCAAAAGGAGACAATGTCGAAAAATAAAAAAGATTTACCCCAAAGACGTAAGCAGTTTTTATTTTTGCACGGACTTTTGAAACGCCCCTAGTACAGTGCAGTGTCGGGTTTGCGTTGTTGTGGGGTGCCGGCTCATATCCTACACCTCTGGAACAGCACCAACGGGCCCACCGAGTACCTCCGACGGACGGATCAGTATCAACAGTGTCACGTGTGCTCACTTCATGAAACAATATGGAGAGGTATGGAATTTAATCCAGGCCCTTAGTTCAAAGACTAGTAATAACTTCACGTCACCTTCTCTCCTCCCTATGCTGTCCAAATACTAGTAGTGTAAAAAAATTCACACCACCAGAATTCGAACCGGTATACATCCGACTCGAACGCTACCACACAGGCGAGCGTTATCGCCCTGGCTGCGGAGGCGGTTGCAATCTGTAGTAAATTAATAAAATTATCCCTTCGTTTATAAACATTTATCAGTACAGCTCCAAAGTAAACACCTCATTGGACTTCCGAACTAACTAAAAAGAAGAAAAGCAATAAGTAACAAAGTGAGGCACAGAGATGGAAAGACAGAGAGAAGGAGAGAAAGAGATTGAAATTACTATGTAGCTACAAACAGACGTTAAAAATGATGAAAAAGAATAGCGGTAATGGTTAAAAATGCTGATATTGTTTCATCTGCACTTGATGAAGGGAAATCCACCAGTCGCAGTACATGAGCCTGTATCCGGAGCGCTGCCGCACCTCCGGTACTCGGAAAACATGACATCCTTTATCCTTGCAGATGTTCACATTGGTCTTTAAGATTTTGGCCCGTGCTGTGTCGTCCATCATATCTGTCCGGAACTGTAGCTCCTGCTGCCAGGACATACTGTATTCCGCTGGTTCAAAATGGTTCAAATGGCTCTGAGCACTATGGGACTTAACATCTGAGGTCATCAGTCCCCTAGAACTTGGAACTACTCAAACCTAACTCTCAATGGAGAGAAGTCTTCCGAAGTAAGAGTGATTTCAGGTGTGCCGCAGGGGAGCGTCATAGGACCGTTGCTATTCACAATATACATAAATGACCTTGTGGATGACATCGGAAGTTCACTGAGGCTTTTTGCATATGATGCTGTGGTGTATCGAGAGGTTGTAACAATGGAGCCGGCCGAAGTGGCCGTGCGGTTAAAGGCGCTGCAGTCTGGAACCGCAAGACCGCTACGGTCGCAGGTTCGAATCCTGCCTCGGGCATGGATGTTTGTGATGTCCTTAGGTTTAACTAGTTCTAAGTTCTAGGGGACTAATGACCTCAGAAGTTGAGTCCCATAGTGCTCAGAGCCATTTTTTTTGTAACAATGGAAAATTGTACTGAAATGCAGGAGGATCTGCAGCGAATTGACGCATGGTGCAGGGAATGGCAATTCAATCTCAATGTAGACAAGTGTAATGTGCTGCGAATACATAGAAAGATAGATCCCTTATCATTTAGCTACAAAGTAGCAGGTCAGCAACTGGAAGCAGTTAATTCCATAAATTATCTGGGAGTACGCATTAGGAATGATTTAAAATGAAATGATCCTCGGTAAAGCAGATGCCAGACTGAGATTCATTGGAAGAATCCTAAGGAAATGCAATCCGAAAACAAAGGAAGTAGGTTACAGTACGCTTGTTCGCCCACTGCTTGAATACTGCTCAGCAGTGTGGGATCCGTACCAGATAGGGTTGATAGAAGATATAGAGAAGATCCAACGGAGAGCAGCGCGCTTCGTTACAGGATCATTTAGTAATCGCGAAAGCGTTACGGAGATGATAGATAAACTCCAGTGGAAGACGCTGCAGGAGAGACGCTCAGTAGCTCGGTACGGGCTTCTGTTAAAGTTTCGAGAACATACCTTCACCGAGTTGTCAAGCAGTATGTTGCTCCCTCCTACGTATATCTCGCGAAGAGACCATGAGGATAAAATCAGAGAGATTAGAGCCCACACAGAAGCATACCGACAATCCTTCTTTCCACGAACAATACGAGACTGGAATAGAAGGGAGAACCGATAGAAGTACTCAGGGTACACTCCGCCACACACCGTCAGGTGGCTTGCGGAGTATGGATGTAGCTGTAGATGTAGATGAACCTCAGGACATCACACACATCCATGGCCGAGGCAGGATTCGAACCTGCGACCGTAGCAGTCGCACGGTTCCGGTCTGAAGCGCCTAGAACTGCTCTTCCACTGCGGCCGGCTATTCCGCTATAGTTCGAATCAAGTCATCACCGCTACTATTCGTCCTGGCACATCCTGAGAACATCATGCGCTTCATACCGAGTGCTGGTGTCAGTTATCTTCCCTTTGCGCTGTTTCCACAGTGTAGCAGTGCTATTGTTAGCTACCGAGCATCACGTTCACTTCCTCTTTGAAGGTATCTTTTGTAGATCTGCGGTGCAGTATGTGACTGACAATCACATCAAAACAGTGCAGCTTCTCTAACACGTATGATGTCGTACGAACTACTACCTATTAGTCTGTCTCTGCTTCAACTGGGGGCCATTAATCGAGGCGCTGTATACCATTCGTTTAGGTGTTTCCGTTTCTCCACAGTCAAAACTATCGTTGCTTATCCTACCAAGTCTATGGGTAAGAACTTTGTCCCGTCAGCAAGAGGGTATACATCTTCGAAGGGATTAGGTGACTCAATTTCACACGTTCCCAAAGGTTTCGGAGAATGCTGTATACCCTTCTTCTTGTGTTAGTAACGCTCCCTATTCGTTGCCACTCATCAGTCATTCACGTTTCTTACCAGTAACCACTTAATTCCTTACTTTTTCCAAATTACCTCTTTAGAAACATTAATTGGCACCCGTTCTCCTGATTTGTTGGTCGATTGGATACATTCCAAGTAACACTAGTAGTCCTTCTACCGATGTTGTCCATTGTGCACCGGCCACTGTAGCCGAGCGGTTCTAGGCGCATCAGTCTGGAACCGCGCTGCTGCTACGGTCGCAGGTTCGAATCCTGCCTCGGGCATGGATGTATGTGATGTCCTTAGGTTAGTTAGGTTTAAGTAGTTCTAAGTCGAGGGGACTGGTGACCTCAGACGTTAAGTCCCATAGTGCTTAGAACCATTTGAACCGTTTATGTCATCATGAAAAAGTTGTGAATGAAATTCTGTGGTAACGTACCATCTGTGTTGCGGTAGTGGCTATTTTATGCATGAATTTACACCTTTTTTTCACAGACTTCAGAAATGTAAGCATTGTATGTCCTATCTTCATTCAGATATATCGCCAAAGATCGGTTTACCACATTGCTGCTAATCGAAACGGCAGCTAGTTTTTGGTAACTTTGTCATCAGTTACATAGAAATTCTTGTTCGCGACAGTCCTTTGTTTTGTTCGTGCCTTTACTTCTACATGAACAGAGATGTGTTTTACTTTTGCTCTATCTGACAAGCGCTCTCCGCCTACTCGTCAGTACTGATTTTGTCCAAATTTGTGATATATGCAGAGCTTGGCCAAAAACGAGAGTGACAAAATTGAGGAGAGGCATAAGACATTTATATGAATGCATGGCGTCGTTTCTTTGGGACATGTCCGAAAGAGCAGACACCACACAGAATCCGCAGCTGTAAAACATACGTAACTTGGAGGGGATCACTGCTGTCAGCTGCAGAGGGACATTACGCGGAATCAGCGGCGACGAGCGAAAATATACAGGGTGGTCCATTGATCGTGACCGGGCCAAATACCTCACGAAATAAGCATCAAACGAAAAAACTACAAACAACGAAACTCGTCTAGCTTGAAGGGCGAACCCAGTTGGCGCCATGCTTGGCCCGCTAGATGGCGCTGGCATAGGTCAAACGGATATCACTTGCGTTTTTTAAAATAGGAACCCCCATATTTTATTACATATTCGTGTAGGCCGTAAAGAAATATGAATGTTTTAGTTGGACCACTTTTTTCGCTTTGTGATAGATGGCGCTGTAATAGTCACAAACATATAAGTACGTGGTAACATTCCACCAGTGCGGACGGTATTTGCTTCGTTATACATTACCCGTGTTAAAATGGACCGTTTACCAATTGTGGAAAAGGTCGATATCGTGTTGATGTATGGTTATTGTGATCAAAATGCCCAACGGGCGTGTGCTATGTATGCTCCTCGGTATCCCGGACGACATCATCCAAGTGTCCGGAACGTTGGCCGGATAGTTACGATAGTTAAGGAAACAGGAAGTGTTCAGCCACATGTGAAACGTCAACCACGACCTGCAACAAATGGTGATGCTAATCCGCACATCAGTACCAGACAAATTGTGCGAGAATCGGGAATCTCAAAAACGTCGGCGTTGAGAATGCTACATCAACATCGATTGCACCCGTACCATATTTCTATGCACCAGGAATTGCATGGCGACGAATTTGAACGTCGTGTACAGTTCTGCCACTGGTCACAATAGAAATTATGGGACGATGATAGATTTTTTGTACGCGTTCTATTTAGCGACAAAGCGTCATTCACCAACAGTGGTAACGTAAACCGGCATAATATTCACTATCGGGCAACGGAAAATCCACGATGACTGCGACAAGTGGAACATCAGCGACCTTGGCGAGTTAATGTATGGTGCGGCATTATGGGAAGAAGGATAATTGGCCCCCATTTTATCGATGGCAATCTAAATGGTTCAATGTATGCTGATTTCCTACGTAATGTTCTACCGATGTTACTACAAGATGTTTCACTGCATGACACAATGGCGATTTACTTCCAACATGATGGATGTCGGGCACATAGCTCGCGTGCGGTTGAAGCGGTATTGAATAGCATATTTCATGATAGTTGGATTGGTCGTCGAAGCACCAAAGCATGGCCCGCACGTCCACCGGATCTGAGGTCCCCGGATTTCTTTCTGTGGGGAAAGTTGAAGGATATTTGATATCGTGATCCACCGACGGCGGTCGTAGTGGCCGAGGGGTTCTAGGCGCTACAGTCTGGAACCGCGACACAGCTACGGTCGCAGGTTCGAATCTTGCCTCGGGCATGGATGTGTGTGATGTCCTTAGCTTACAAGGGGAGGCCGCCAATTGTGAAATTCAGATTCGATTCATACTGCGCATAATAAAAGCTCATGGCCAGAGGTGTAATGTGGCAAAGCACCAAGATGCACTTCTCAGCCATTGTCGAGAAAATCGATATTTAAAAGAAACCGTTGCGATGAAATACTCTCTACGATTAATAATTTTCCAGAGCGTCCTGGCGCAGCGGTAAGCGCTCGGGTTCGTAATCCGAAGGTCGCCGGTTCGAATCTCGCGCCATGCAAACTTTTTTAGTATTTGTTTTTTGCAATTTTTATATATATATATATATATATATATATATATATATAAAATTCTGGGCAATCAGTTGCAACAATTATGCATATAATAAGTTGTTCAAAGTCGTTTGTCGTGGAAAAACTGGCGACTTCGAACATCATTATGTTTTCCGCACGCAAACAAAGTTGTATTTCACAAATGTTATTAATTGTCTTCGTAATGTTAACCACGTATAGTAAACGGAAAACGAAGAAACGATATTCCGAAACGAATACGTATAGCGTAAGTCAAACGTTCGAATTAGAATAGAAACCCCATGAACACAAATTTGCTGTGGCAGGTATGAAATATAAACTCCGTTACTCGCTCGTTACACTTGAAGGACAGATGTTGAATGGGCCGAAACGAGCCGCCGCTTAACAGCGTAGTTGCCTGCTAACTTCGAAAGAAGGTACATGCGGTCCCTAGCGCAACTTATAACATCGTCGAAAATCAGTGCGGACGGGAGAGCTTTGGTACACCCTGTTAAACAAACGGAAAGATGGAGGCGGTAGGTACAATTGGAGAGCAATCCGCCTTCACCAACATGCATAAGCAATTCATATATATATATTTGAATTACAAAAAACTAATAATAAAAAAAAAAGTTGCATGGCGCGGGATTCGATCCGGCGACCTTCAGATTACGAACCCGAGCGCTTACCGCTGCGCCAGGACGCTCTGGAAAATTATTAATTGTAGAGAGTATTTCACCGCAACGGTTTCTTTTAACTGTCGATTTTCTCGACAACGGCTGAGAAGTGCATCTTGGTGCCTTCCCACATTACACCTCTGGCCATGAGCTTTTATTATGCGCAGTATGAATCGAATCTGAATTTCACAATTGGCGGCCTCCCCTTGTTAGTTAGGTTTGAGTAGTTCTAAGTTCTAGAGGACTGTTGACCTCAGAAGTTAAGTCCCATAGTGCTCAGAGCCATTTGATCCACCGACAACGCCTGACAACATGCGTCAGCGCATTGTCAATGCACGTGCGAACATTACGGAAGGCGAACTACTCGATGTTGATAGGAATGTCGTTACACGTATTGCCAAATGCATTGTGTTGACGGACATCATTTTGAGCCTTTATTGCATTAATGTGGTATTTACAGGCAATCACGCAGTAACAGCATGAGTTCTCAGAAATGATAAATTCACAAAGTACATGTATCACATTGGAACAACCGGAATAAAATGTTCGACCGTATCTACGTTCTGTATTTTAATTTTAGAAACCTACCTGTTACCAACTGATCGTCTAAAATTCTGAGCCATATGTTTGTGACTATTACAGGGCGATCTGTCACAAAGCGAAAAAAGTGGTCCAACAAAAACATTCATATTTCTTTACGTACTACACGAATAAGTAATAAAAAATTTGGGTTCCTATTTAGTAAAAAAATCAAAACCGCAGTTGATATCCGTTTGTCCTATGGTAGTGCCATCTAGCGGGCCAACCATAGCGCCATCTGGTTTCCCCCTTCAAGCTAGACAAGTTTCGTTCTGTGTAGTTTTTTAGTTTGACGCTTATTTCTTGAGATATTTGGCCCGGTCACGATCAATGGACCACCCTGTATACTGCACCAGGATTAGAACCGGGGATCTCCTGCTTATTAGGAGACAGCGTTATAGCCACTGCGCGGACTATTTCGGCACGCCTCACAGCCGACCCACATCCCCACCGAACGCCAGCTATCCGTAGGCCCTGTCCATTTTACTCATTGTTCGCTAATCTGAGATTCCCACAGGAGGTCTGAAAGAACAGACATCACTCATTCATATAATTGATATGCCTAGCTGGGCAATGGATCCACTTTCTTCAGTGGGCGAACAGTGAGTAAAATGGACAGGGCCTACGGATAGGTGGCGCTCGGTGGGGATGTGGGTCGGCCGTGCGGCGTGGCGAAATAGTCCGCGCAGTGGCTATAAGGCTGTCTCCTGGATGGCACAGTGGTTACCGCACCTACCTAGTTATCAGGAGATCCTGGGTTCGAATCCAGGTCTGGTACACCTTTTCGCTCGTCGCCGCTGATTCCGCGTATAATGTCGCGCTGCAGCTGATAGCAGTGATCCCCTTCAATTTACGTATAATGAGGCATTTCTGTTAGCGCAGTTTCCGGCGGCGGCTGGCACAGCGCAAACAGTACAGAACGGTAATCCGAGGGTCGTGGGGTTGACTCTCTATTTTATTTGCAGTTTTTGCATTACTTTCACCGGAAATAGACCGAAATAATACTCAGTGTATTGTATTTATTAATATTTTCATAAAAGACAAGAAAAGGAAAGACAAAGGGAAATTAAAGATTACAAGTAAATGTGCAGGGAGCGATTGTAAGGCGTTCACGAGAACTTCGTATACGAAGTTAGATACTTTTATTATTTTACAGTTGACGAATTACGCGTGCTGGTGTGAAATTCACCATCGCGGAAGCGTTACGGAGATGACTGATAAACTCCAGTGGAAGACTCTGCAAGAGAGACGCTCAGTAGCTCGTTACGGGCTTTTGTTGAAGTTTCGAGAACATACCTTCACGGAGTCATGCAGTATATTGCTCCCTCCTACGTATATGTCGCGAAGAGACCATGAGGATAAAATCAGAGAGATTAGAGCCCATACAGAGGCATACCGACAATCTTTCTTTCCACGAACAGTACGAGACTGGAATAGAAGGGAGAACCGATAGAGGTACTCATGGTACACTCTGCCACACACCGTCAGGTGGCTTGGGGAGTATGGGTGTAGATGTAGATGTAGATAAAAAGAGGGAAAGCAGTAAGTTTCTCGGCATCTTGTGCACGTTATAATCGCCGCATTTTTACTATTACAAGGTTGTTCTGAAGTTCCTGTAGAAAAACAGACTCGATTAACACTTACAAAACCAAGTGTCGTCGCACAGTTTGTCAGTAAAGTCTGCCAAATATTGGCGAGGATATCTGGTGATGTGAAATGGACTGTATCTTGATGCAGTTTTCTCGGTATGTCATTTATTTTTCTCTCTCTACGAAATAAGAGCAGTTTTGAAGCTTTTTGGGCAAATTCTTTGTCCGACGATACAAATAAACACCGCAGCGATGCATTAGGTACCGAGTGCTGCTCCCAGGTCAAAATGAAACTAGCGGAGTCAGAAGCCTAGTGCACTTTAATCACAAACTCTTGTTAGAAAGTTATTTGCAGAGTCCTCGTGGCCGTAATAGTATATTATCCTTTGCCTTTCTTTTTCATGTGTTTTATGAAAATATTAATAAATGCAGTATACTGAGCATCATTTCGGTTTGTTTGCAGTGTAAATTACGTCAAGATTGAAAATGAAAAAAAGTATGTTTATTGCCTCACCCGATCCGTGCCAAAAATGCTATTTTTTCTTAACGCTCAGTCTCCCATTTCTGTCAATTTTATTTCTGGTCAGCATACACCGTAAATTTGGACGAAATTGGTGATGAGAAGTAGGCGCGGTGCCTTGTGAGCTCTAAAATTTCTATTAACCAATATAAGGACATCACACAAATGATTTATTATCTACTTTTTTATTTGTTGGTATTGAATTTTGACCTGGTGCCTAGGTTCTATAACAGGTCGTGTTAACGTCTTTTATTACAAATTATTAAGTGACCTCACGTGTACCGACGAGGTGGCGCAGTGGCTAGCACACAGGAATGGCATTCGGGAGGACGACGGTTCAATCTCACGTCCGGCCATCCTGATTTAGGTTTTCCGGGATTTCCCTAAATCGCTCCAGGCAAATGCCGGGATGGTTCCTTTGAAAGGGCACGGCCGACCTCCTTTCCCGTCCTTACCTAATCCGATGAGACCGATGACCTCGCTGTCTGGTCTCCTCCGCCAAACAATCCAACCACCTCACATGTATCCTGCTGCACAAAGTAAGAATACTGTCTAGCTATGTTATGTTAATGTGTTAGTAAATTGCAACTAGAACTTTAAATTGCAATTACGATCGCGCAGGTCAGCCGGAGACTCGGCGGCGACGGCGTGGGCGCTCTGGTGGCTGACCCTGCATCTGGCGAGGTGGTCGCTGTGGCGTACGACGACCGCGGCAGGCACCCTCTCAAGCACGCCATCATGATGCTGGTCGAGATGGTCTCCCGCGACCAGGGCGGTGGCTTCTTCGACTGGGAGGTCGACAGATTCCCCTTCGAATCAGCTCATTCAGAAGGCCCAGAAACCAGAGTATGTGACCCAGCTGCTGTTAGTAGCGGAGAAGTCAATACATGCCCATCAGAGGCGCTTTCCAGCTCTGAAGAAGTCTCCTTACTGCTGGACAGCGATGTTGCTCGCTTGGCAGAGTGCTACCGAGATGTTGCCTCGAGTAAAAGTTCCTCTGACCAGAAGTTTGAACGTAACATTTCAAATAGTGCTACACCTATTGTGAGACCAGATGCCGGTAATGGTGTCGGGACGGCAGAATTAGACGAAAAGGCGAAGGGAGATCAGTACTGTTCTGTAATAACAGGCAATGATATTTCATCAGGATGTGCTGATGGAGCGACTGGTTGTGGAGACGTGCCTCGTGCGTTAGCTAGTCTCGTTGGTAACAAGAAAGAGGACTGTTCTACCATTCAATGTGATAGTTTGCCTGGGGAAGCCGTCAGGAGTTCTAGACAGACACTGGGGGAGGCGCCCTCGGAGGCGGACTGTGGGTCCGGCACAAAGCGGCGGCGCACGTCCTCGTCGGCGGCAGGTGATGCTGAGGGCCCGTACCTGTGCACGGGGCTGGACGTGTACGTGACGCGCGAGCCGTGCTGCGCGTGCGCCATGGCGCTGTTGCACAGCCGCGTGCGGCGCGTGTTCTACGGCTGCGGCCATCCGCCGGCAGGGGCGCTGGGGTCGCGCGCCGCCCTGCACACGCTGCCCGGCACCAACCACCGCTTCCAGGTGTTCCGCGGCGTGCTCGAGGACCGCTGCCTGCACGCGCTGCGGGCCACCTAGCGGCACTCACCGGAGGCTTAACGGGGACCATGCTGTGCCTTACCGGATGAGACTACGCCTTGTGCTCACACAGTGGGCTGCTACACATTCCAAGTTTATAATTGTGTATTATGCGTCAGTGTATTGAACTGTGCATTATCTGTCTCAACTGTTTAATAAAGAATATTTTTTTTAAAGAAGCAGGTGTCAATGTGCCGTTGACCCAGAGTAATGTTTACCATCGTACAGGGTGAACCACTGCATGAACCCGAACTCTGTCGACAGTATTTCTGAGATTATTGGGGACTTTTTCTACGTATTTTGGTGTAAGGGACCCGTGTCTCTGGGCATTCGTTAAGTACAGCTGCATTTAGACTTATTTAACATATTTTTTAAAGAAACAGGAGTCAATGTGCCGTTGACCGAGAGTAATCTTTACCATCGTACAGGGTCAACCATTGCATGAACTCGAAATTTATTGACAATATTTCTGAGATTACTGGGAACTTTTTCTACATATTTTGGTGTAAGGGACCCCGTGTCTCCGGGCATTCGTTAAGTACAGCTGTATTTAGACTTGTTCGCACCGCAGCTACAGTAGTTTTAAGCCATTATCGAGTGTTAATGCATAATAAGGGGCCATACATATGAAAATAGCAGCTTATGCAGATGGTGTTTTCCTTTCGTTTTGGTGTACACATTGTTTCGCCTTCTCTTCTAAAGTACAGAGTATTCCGTTTATCTGATGACCGTACGCAAGGCGCAGTAGATGGCGGGCAAATGTTCAGATGCTCGAACAGTCCACGGGTATACTGCCGGTTCATATTGTCCAACGGGCACAATATGTCGGCGATCAGACACGTCGCCATCGTCAGGTGCGCTGACGAACTGAGCTCCTGAGGGCGGCCGGCCGATTTAAATCCCCTCCACCTGCGGCCCGGCAGTATACCCGTGGACTGTTCGAGCAACAAACACGCCGGGAGAAACTGAAGAGTCACAAATGCTCAGATGTTCGTGAAATCGTATGGGACTTAACTGCTAAGGTCATCAGTCCCTAAGCTTGCACACTAGTTAAGCTAAATTACCCTAATGACAAACACACACACACCCATGCCCGAGGGAGGACTCGAACCTCCGCCGGGACCAGCCGCACAGTCTATGACTGCAGCGCCCTAGACCGCTTGGCGAATCCCGCGCACCGATGGCGTGCAGCGAGCACTACATTGCCGGCGAATCAGCTGCCATGTCACTTGTTTACTTCCACAGTACTAAATTTAAAATGTATGCAAATAGATTTTGTACTCACCCATGTCATGCGAAGACATGCTGAAACTGCCTGCCATTGTTTTTGAAACTTTTTGAGACGTTATTCATCACACGATTTTATTCTCTTTGAGAAATTGAAGTAACTGACTCGCGGATATTATCGCTGAGTTCCTGTAATGTGTACGGATTTGTTGTGTACGATTTATCCTTTAGTGTGATGCTTGAGGTTTTTCCGGCGTACTGAATGTTCGATGAGGTTTCGGGATCGCAGCCGGATCATGTTGACTTCTTGCTTCAGTATTTCGGCTGGCAATCGTCTAGCCATCTTCATTTGCGGACACTCACCTGAAGACGGCTGGACGATTGCTAGCCGAAATATTGTCGCAAGAAGTCAACATGATCCATCTGCAATCCCGAAACACTGAATATCCTTTAGTGATCCCCCACAAAAGAAACCGCAAGGTGTTAAATCGGAACTTCGAGCGGCGCAGATATTGTTGCTAATGAACCTCTCATGCAACACATCATGAATTGTGTGCAAAAAAAGCATTGGTCGTTTGAGCGCTTGCCGAATATTCTTGGAAAAAAATGGCGAAGCTTCATTCCCTTTCACTTGGATCGTTAAAACACGGCTTCAAAATGTTTTGCAGGTATCTTTCACTGTTAACTGTGCCGTTAAAAGAATTGGGCCTACTATTCTGTCACCACTAGCTGCGCACCACACTATTATTTCCTGATCGTGAAACGGTTCGTCGTGAAGCAGAATAGGTCTAACAGCGCACCAGTGTCGACGGTTTTGGGAATTGAGACACCCCTGTAAATGGAACCAAGCCTCGTCTGAAAACAGAATGAGGTGAGGATCCATATCGTCGCCATGCACTTATTTCAAAACTCATTCGCAAAGTCTACACCTGTGCACAGGATCACCAGGTTTAAGTTCTTGCATTGCTGCTGCTTTATAGGGCGTTAGTCCAAGTACCTGACCAGCTCTTTGTACAGAAGATCAAAAAATTTGCGTTTGCTGTTGTGAAAGAGGTCTAAGAGGCTTTTTAGGGGAATTTTCCGTGTGACAGGCAATGTTATCGAGATGAGCTTCTGTGAGCACTGTACGCCGTCGTTTACGCTTCTTGTCATGAACACTTTCCGTTTCAAGAAATTTATTCACTGATTTGTGAATTAGATCACGACTCGGAATTCTAACATCTCGAAACAAGTCCATTCAGCTATCTACAGGCAATACGAGCGGTCTCTGTATGTGCGTACGAATCCTAAATAAACACTCGTTGTGGAATGGAATAATTCGGTCTTGCGTTCGCAGATTTCGCTGTTCCATTCGTTTGTTTCGCTGTTCGAAAGTCACTGGCCAAAAACACGCGTAGTGTCCGACCGACCCGCGCCGCTCCAGTGGTCAACCAACGCAGTTCTGCGCGTGCGCTCATGAGATAAAAGGAACACTGTGTTTGGATCAATTTTCTTTCGCACCTATCTTAAAAAGTAATTATTAAAAAATAGTTATTAAAATAATGCTTCCATTCTCACTAATAGAAATAACGTTGTCTTCCATGGCTTCTTTCCCAGTCTCTCTTGAACAATTTTCCATATTGCTCTGATTTTACTCTCTGATTTATCAACATCAGTCAAGATGTGCATACTCCTGGACTTGTACGTATTCGTAATGTGCTGCAGTCGGTCTGGATTGACTGATGGGATACTGGGTAATTGGCAATAACAACAAATATTTAAACTGTCTGAGAACATCAACAAACGAAAAGAGTATCCTATGGCTGATTTATGTCACAGTGACTGACAATAGATGACTATCATTTTACTTTAATACACTTGGTAGGTGTAAATATTGTAACACATTAATGAAGAAATAAGCCTGGAATGAGAGACTCTGTGAAAAACATGCCTCTGAAAATGAAGCCTTCATTTAACACTGTTATGATGTATTGACCAATTTTAAATACACTTTAGCTCGAAGTTAACATTATTGTAATAATTCAGCCACATCCGTACATGTCAGTTACAGGCAACAGTGTTCCTTGTCTGTCCACAGAACTTTCATAGACCACTGAATCAGTTTGACTAGGATATCGAAGCCCTTCGAAACCGTCACCACACCAACTCGTGATGATGACGTAACGATCCATTACAAATAATTACCATGTTTTTTCCGTACATTTCTGAGGTAAAAGAATAATTTCTTTTGAATTTCTGATTTTCTTTTCTTCTGTTACTGTTTTATTCTTCTTCTGAAGAAGAACCATTCTTAAAACTCTTTTCTGATAGTCATTTCGGCAAATAAGACGCTTTTCTGCAACTTTCCAGATAGATATCACCTACTTATCCTAAGCCCAATGTAGGAACATGTATGTTCGATGCGCAGCAGCCCGTGGAACAGGAAAAAATTGAATCCTAAAGAATTTAGCAACCTTGCGTCTGAAGAAAATTGTTATGCGGCTATACGTTTCACCAATCTGTAATTGTTATCGAAGTAACAGTTTATTTACACATTACACATTTAGCGGAAAAATAATACGGAAATTAACATCGGAACAACACAGAAGAGAGACATTCACAAAAAGATAAACAACTGCATTTTAAGTAAGGAACACAACAGAACGAGCACGCGACAACAATATAACAGTCTAATTTTAGCACTGATAATTGACTTACTTCTCAACAATATAAACAGTTAAGGAAAAACTGTAAATAAAACTCTGAATACTACCGATAAACGCAAGCAAATTATACTTTCATTTCTCCAACGTCTTGTGGTGGTACGCCACATAACGTGATAAAAATGATATTGAATAACTTCGCAACAAAACTAACATCGTAACGAAATAAATATTGTCGTAGAAAAATAACAAAGACTGTAATCAGTTAATATGATCTGCGAATGTAATAGCAATCTCTGTTCCTTTTGCAAAAGGTTCGGTCTCTCTTCCCTTCTGTTTTTTCGAAGTGTAAGAAGCCATTTTGGTGACGAGGCACGAAAACGCGTAAGTTTCAATACTTAGCCTAAATATAATCAAATATTACTTAAAAAGTGTCGCTAATGTTTTACTGTAACATATCGTATGCTCATGAAGTGAGTGACTTAAATGCTTTATGCAAGTTTTGTATGGGAAAACTGGCGCAAAGATCAGCGCCATTGTTGTAAATGATAACGATCCAGAGTCGTAATAAATATCTAAGTATTCGATAATTTTGACAAATAAAAGTAAATGTAAATGTAGGAAATTTTTCTTGATTAGCGGTTACTCCTTTGAAACAGTATAAGTAATCAGTTTTTCCAGTATTGAATCATATTTGAGTTGGGTGAATTCAGTAAACTTTTTTCGATCCCTTCTTAAAGAAATTGCGAGAATCTCCTTAGCGATGCAATTTTCTTAAAAGTATTGAAAATAATTAAGATAAGTCAACTGTATTTATAAATACAATCATCAACCTGCAATTTATGTGTCGGTGGTGTCTTTTAATATAAAAAAATCGAACCGCGCAAACTAACTGCGCGACGTACCACAGCTGAGTCCCTGACGTAAATAGTTTTCCAGTTGTCAAGCAGCCAGAATAAAACTAACTCCTACTTTCCGTAACATATAAATACCATTTTTAAAATTTTACCAGCGAACTAATTATTCAAAAAGATTTCGGGCTTGCAGCCGGTCGTCGTTAGCTTCCATCCACGATATTTCGACTGGACAACTGCCAGTCATCCTCATGTGAGCCATCGAAGACTGACGAAGACGCTTTTTTTTTTCTTTTTTTTTATTGATGTTCAATTCCCCCCGAAGGGGGCGGGCTGGCAGCAGCTTACTACGCTGCTCTACAGCCTACAGACTTTTTTTAAAAAAAAGGAAGGTGAAAGAAACAAGAAAAAACAGGTGATAAAATGGTGATTGAAAGTGGAAAATTGCGTAAAAATGCGGAAAGTTAAAACAGAAAGCAAAAGGGGACGGCAATGTTGATAAAATACACAGAAATCGCAGTAGACACACAATTAAAAAACATGGCGACAGTCTGGTTTCTGTTTGCAAGTGATAAAAAGCACACCCAGCGACAGTATGATGGCTGTTCGCTACACTTCCCGAAAGACACAACACGGAGCACGCACTGGAAAAACACACTGGAAAACACTGCACGAAAAAGGCGGCGCTAAGATGGCACTCCCGATCCATGGCAGATGGGGGGGGGGGGGGGGGGACCTGGAGTAGGGGGAAAAACAAGGAGGGAGGAGAGGAAAAAACGAAAAGGGGGGGGGACCAAGGAGGGAGAGGACTAATAAAGGGGGAGACGAAGACGCCCTCCGTTCCGCAATATATAGCGTGCAGCGAGTATTCCGCGCATGCGTCAAAATCATATTGACAGACGAACCACACAGCCCGCCGGCAGCGCCCTCGCTGGTGGAACTGCAGAACTCAGCTGTCTTCGACGTTGTCAATTGCCTCGGCCATCAGAGTACTCTGACGTCTTTGTCTGGAGCAGATCTTAGAGATGACGGGGTCCACGAATTATCTAGCTGGTAGCCATTGTCACGACTCATGAGATTGTCTGTCATGCGAATTTCCACTGATTCTTTTATGACGGAGTCCCAAAAGGATGTTGCTGTGGCCAAAATTGTTGTCTCGTCATACTCCATTGAGTGTCCAGTGGAAATTGCAGAATTGCTAGATTGCAAAAGGCGAGTACAGCGTTGGTGTTCAGTGCAACGTTCTTCCACTGTTCGCAATGTTTGTCCTATATATGACATGCCACACTGACAAGGTATTTTATAAATTCCCGCCTTCCGCAATACCAGATCGTCTTTCACTGATCCCAGCAGGTCGGAAATCTTCGATGGTGGACGGAAAATCACTTTGACTTCGAAACCGTGGAGGATTCTTGCAATTTTGAAGGAAATGTTGCCAACAAAGGGAAGAAAAGCTAAAGATTTAGTAGGCGTGCTCTCTTCTTTCTCCACTCCCTGATTCTTTGGCTTAATTGCAAGTTCCTTGCTAATTTGCCAGGTAGAATATTCATTCTCTTTGAAAACCCTCTTCAGGTGGGCAAGCTCTTCAGGCAAAATATCTGCATCTGACACTACATGTGCTCTGTGTACAAGTGTATTAAGTACACTCATTGTTTGCGATGGGTGATGGCAGCTGGACGAATTTAAATACAAATCAGTACGTGTTGGCTTCCGATAAACTGAATGCCCCAGAGAGCCATCACTCTTCCGTCTAACTAGCACATCCAAGAAAGGGAGGCAACCATTTTTCTCTAATCCCATGGTAAACTGAATGTTCTCATGAATGGAGTTGAGGTGATCTAAAAACTCCATTAATTTGTCTTCTCTATGAGGCCACACTACGAAAGTATCATCCACGTACCTGCAAAAAACAGTTGGTTTGAGGGCTGCTGATTCAAGTGCTCTCTCCTCAAACTCCTCCATACAAAGGTTGGCCACCAAGGGAGACAAGGGGTTACCCATGGCGACGCCGTCAGTCTGTTCAAAATATAAAAACCTACTTCATCTTCTGGAGCAGCATTTTTTGTAGACTGTTGCGTTTTCGTGGCCCTATACCGTTGAGTCACGAACAATGACATTAAGTTCTGTAGTAACGAAGACATGAAATAAATGCTAGACAAGTAGGCTACACACTTAGCGACAAAAACAGGAACAAATTAGGCAGTAATTTCCTAGACGTGTAGCGATAATACACAAGGCTTTCAAACGCTCGGAAATATTTCAGACTAACATTTCGTAATACTCTGTAGCTGAAACCATCCAATGACACAGCGTTAACCAGTCCTTCACAATAAGAATCGCGAACAAGTGCTCAATACATTACCTATAAGATACACGATCATAAATTTTAAAGACCACCAATAACACACCGTTAGTAATTCGTACAAATACGTCACGTAATAGAGTCGATAACCTTAAATTGAAGGTAAAATGACCACTTAATAACAAATTAGACACAAATAAAAATAAAAGCAAAATTATGAACCGCAATGGAAGAAGAAGATAAAAACAAAACTTAAGTACTAAGTCAACTAACATAAGTACTTAAGTACCTCATTTTTAAAATGTGACTACGCCTATTCAGGCTGTTTTAGTTTTGTTTCTAGCCCATGCCCTCTTAGACAAATTATGGATAAAGGTATAAGGTCTCCAAGGCACTGGAGCCGTGAGGAACGCTTGTACTCGACATCTGGCGACAGTGGCGTGTATCTTGACTCTTCCTTCAAATCCCCACCAACCTGAGCCTGCTACTCAGCTGCAACGCTCAATCTTGGTTGCACAGCCTTTCACGACACAACTCCCCCACGCTTCTCTCGGAAGGTGCGAGTTGCGTGCAGTGATTAATAGTTCAAATGGCTGTGAGCACTTAACTGCTGAGGTCATCAGTCGCCTAGAACTTAGAACTACTTAAACTTAACTAACCTTGCCCGAAGCAAGATTCGAACCTGCGACCGTAGCGGTCGCACGGTTCCAGACTGTAGTGCTTAGAGCCGGCCGGAGTGGCCTTGCGGTTCTAAGCGCTACAGTCTGGAGCCACGTGACCGCTACGGTCGCAGGTTCGAATCCTGCCTCGGGCATGGCTGTGTGTGATGTCCTTAGGTTAGTTAGGCTTAAGTAGTTCTAGGGGACTGATGACCACAGCAGTTAAGTCCCACAGTGCTCAGAACCATTTTTTTGTGGTGCCTAGAACCGCTCGGCCACTCCGGCCAGCTGCGGTGATTAGTTTTTGGAGTGCCAAGGACACTAACCTCATTGACATCGTCAGTTACCTGAACTGTATCGGCGAGAGGAAAGTTCTGGGACATAAAAGTTGTATGATTGTACGAGTTTTTGCCGACCGGCACAACAATTAACGCTGCTCACTACTGTGAGATTTTAAAACAACTGATTTGTGTCATTCAAAATTAAAGGAGGGAAGTGCTGACGAAGGGAGCGTGTTTTCTTCACGACAGTGCTCGTTCCCACACTGCCCATGCAACAGCCGACGTCCTGGCCCAGTTCGGATGGTACATAATCACCCATCCCTCCTACACCAGACTCGGCGCTTAATGATTTTCATCTATTTCCTGACTTGAAGTCACACCAGACCGACGACGAGTTGAAAACGATGTCGAGCGCTGCGCCCACAAGTCGAGCGCTGTGACCAGGATATACGAAAAATACCGCAGCACATGCAAATGTGCATCGATTGTGATGGTGATTACATCGCAAAATAAGTGGAAGTCTAGCCTCTCCATCAATGTAACATTAATTGCCAATATGTTTTCTATATGAAAAAAAATGGAGACCTTATTTTACGTACATGTCTTGTACTTATACGTTAGAGTAAGAGGGACCGAATCCCTGACAACACACAAACTTCACATTGTTTCGAAATATCTAATGCTCACAGGGAAACTAGGAGCCAACTGAAGCAGGGATAAGTTGTAGGGTGCAGCTTTATTCCATCCAGTCCACAAGTATGCAGAAAAACAGGACTGTGGTTTGAAATGAACCATTGGAGAAGCCTCCTAGAATGGTACCGACATATTAACAAGCTTATTAGTCAAGAGTACGATTCATGAGTAGTTTTCATTTGTTCAGAGAGATTAGAACTGGGACCATAATACCTTACAAAGGCAGTCGCTAACGTCTTGTCTGAGGAGCACATTTGATCCACTCTTAGTCCTCTTCATCTGTATCGATCCGAAGAAAATATTATTAACTCGCCTGATCAACAGCAGATACGTTTTAAAAAAGTGGTGACAATAGTACTGCATTGTCCTCCGCTCGTGGTCGTGCGGTAGCGTTCTCGCTTCCCACGCCCGGTTTCCCGGGTTCGATTCCCGGCGGGGTCAGGGATTTTCTCTGCCTCGTGATGACTGGGTGTTGTGTGACGTCCTTAGGTTAGTTAGGTTTAAGTAGTTCTAAGTTCTAGGGGACTGATGACCATAGATGTTAAGTCCCATAGTGCTCAGAGCCATTTGAACCATTTTGAAGTACTGCATTACCCAAGAAACTATATTCCTTACAGAGGCAACTAAAACAAAATTTTGCAAACGACAGTAAAAAACTTCACTGTTTGTATGTACACTTATAATAAGACTGTGCGTGTGAATCAGGAAGAATAACAAGATACAATCCAAGTTGCAAGCGAATGTTAGCTATCAAATGTAAGAAACACATGTTTAATGCACACCAGTAAAACGTAAGAAAATCTACAAGTTTTAGTATTACCAAAATCAATCTTATTGACCATGCATAATATTACCGTATGCTGGGCCCCAAATATGATCACCCTCATGCGATAATCACAAAAATATTTGACAGGTAGGCGAGGAATATTAATTGGCTTTTACCTGTTCAACTGATTGGCTAAGAAGTCAGCCTGAATTAAGCGACAGGATACCGTAGAATAGACCATAATATGAGATTATTAATGTGTCTGAAAACATGTGAGACAATAGCGTATCCAGTGGCAAATTGATTTTGCGTGAATTACCAACATATAACTATCGAATTATTCGGGCACAGGTGGATCGAGTATCTTTGTGATACATCAATCAAGAAATAAGCGTGAGATATGAGAATCTTTTTGTGGATCACTTCTCCTGGGGACCTGATGTTTCGCCTCAACTATCATCGTTTACTTCAGTGACGCTGCGATAGTGGAAGGGGGGATGGCTTCACACAAGTGTGTGTGGCTTAATGAGTGGATTTTCTCAGATGGCTGGTGCTGCTACCTGGAGTGATGATAGCGTTGCAACTATGGGAGAGGCATTACGCTATGCGTGCTATCTGATAAGCCAACTCATGGTCGCCCATGGTATCTCATCATGGTCATGGGACAGTAATTTTTGTGAAGACGGTGATCAGAGCTGATTACTCCGTGGTATCTCTCTCCTAGCACATAATTAGTGCTACGTGAGTGAATGTATCTGCTATTCTAGAAGTTTGTTGTGACGTGGAGCTTCTGACAATTTGACATATGGTAGTCGTATGTCATCTCGTTGCGCATGCTCATCTCAGCGTTAATAATTTGGTAAATTAAAATAAGAAAGGTGAAGTCCTATGTAGATGTATGTAAATTGTCATTAGAATGAGGTTGGTGCAAATCATATCGTGGTCGAAGTTAAGAATCACAAGATATTTGAATTTTAACTGAGCTTGATAATCAGAATTCACAAGAGCTGGTGGCAGCTTTAGACAGCCATTGTCGCGGAAAAAGTCGAAGGCGCACATCAAAACGCAAGTCACCATGACAGGAATTCTGACTATTGCTTTGGAAATTTGATGGCTTGTAAAATAGTATCTACGGTGACCGGAACAAAAATACTGCGTAATTTGCATGGATGGACAGTCCTTAACTATGACCTCGTGGAAAAGTCTAAGGCAGTCATCGCCAAACTGAGGGTCGTGGCCGACTTTCAGACCGAATGGAGTATTTGTGTGGTTCTCAGCCGGGTTTTGTAATACTATGCGTCTACCGACCAACAGGCAAATCCAAAAACGTCAGTTAGCATTAAGTGTGATGTTTCCCTTCTCACAATCAGTTGTTGTGTTGTTATTGTGGTCTTCAGTCCTGAGACTGGTTTGATGCAGCTCTCCATGCTACTCTATCCTGTGCAAGCTTTTTCATCTCCCAGTACCTACTGCAACCTACATCCTTCTGTATCTGCTTAGTGTATTCATCTCTTGGTCTCCCTCTACGATTTTTACCCTCCACGCTGCCCTCCAATAGTAAATTGGTGATCCCTTGATGCCTCAGAACATGTCCTACCAACCGATCCCTTCTTCTAGTCAAGTTGTGCCACAAACTTCTCTTCTCCCCAATCCTATTCAATACTTCCTCATTAGTTATGTGATCTACCCATCTAATCTTCAGCATTCTTCTGTAGCACCACATTTCGAAAGCTTCTATTCTCTTCTTGTCCAAACTATTTATCGTCCATGTTTCACTTCCATACATGGCTACACTCCATACGAATACTTTCAGAAATGACTTCCTGACACTTAAATCAATACTGGATGTTCACAATCAGTGATAAACAAAAATACGATGTGCTTAATTTAATTTCAATTGACTTTAGTGAAGTTGACCATGAGTTGAGTAAAATTGGCTGCTTACCTCAGGGAAGAGGAGTAAGGAGCGGGCCACTGCTGGTTTTAGAGTACATGAGAGGGGAGAATGTTTTATTGTTTGTCTTCCCCTACTGACAAGTTAGCGGTGTGCTCAACCCATTCCGATCAGCTGCTATGGTACGAATTTCAAACAGAAGTAACGTGCATTTATGATTGTGCATTGTATAGACACTCATCTCCATATGTCTTACATTTTTGTAGCAAGGAATATGAACGTAAGTTAAAGTCGTTGTAATACAATGCACTGAGTGCAAGGAAAATGACATTCAAAACATTTAGTAAACATATGTGGTCCTGTCTCTGGTGGCATAATGTATTTAAGTTTAATAACAATTAGTGTTATTCTTCAATTAATCGTTTCACACAGACGACACAGCAACAGCCTTTCGTCAGGAAATTATCGTGTCAGAGCTTCAGAGCTGCTGAGGTTGGCAGCAGTCTGAAACAGAGGACAGCTCACATGACATGTTGGGCACAAACGGCCACCTTATCCCTATATCTTGTCTACTGAGTGCTACTGTACATATGTGGTCCGACGCGACATCTCACAATCTCAGTATTCGCTCTTGAGCAAAAAGGTTTGACGACCACCGATCCAAGAAGACGCAGAAAGTGAACGGAAAAATATTTCGAAATAAAGTTACGAATTCTCCTAGGTAGAGGAGAGGGGGAAATTAAGTCATGTAACATTCGGAGACTGTCTACACTGGAGCCATTCATTTAAACTATTATAATATTATAAGAATTAATATTCCCCAAGTGCATGGTCTTACGTCACTGCAATCCAGGATGGGCAGCAGTGGGCGACACACGATTGTTAAGGAGAACGCGGTTGGTGTTGAAAGAACTCAGACACGTGGCAAACTTCAGCTCTACCTGTCTGGTATACGAAGCTTTGCTTTTGCTAGTGTTGAGTTTACAACAGCTAATCAAGTACGGTCTTGTAGGAAGTGAATTTGGAAGGTGTTGACAAAGTACATTTGAATTCGTGACAATCTACACAGACTTCAACGATGGTTGATAATGAGCAAAGCTTGTGCCAAGGGAGACACCATCACTCCAGCGCATGTTGGTAAATAGGATGCCGTGACTATTCCAGTGTTCATTGTCTTAGTATAGTGAGTTTATCGTCGCAGATGACCACTTGATCGAAACAATGGGTTAGGTTACTTTTGTGGCTTGGAAAATATTGGTTCATAATTCTATGGCTTGGTTCTAAAAGGGCCAATGTCAAAAATCTTAGTTTTAAGTTATAAGCTTCTGAATATTTTCTGTCATTTTCTGACAAGTACTGACAATATATTTGGGGCTGTTTGTTAATACCATTATAGTAAATCAACTTAACTAAAGCTTACTTGTCAATAATAAATTTCTAAAATTTTCAACTTCAAAATTAAAGGACTTAAGAGGACGTTGTCCTTTTTCAAAAAGACTCTCTTAAATTATTTGACATTGTCCCTTTCGACATAAGGGTCAGGTACACTGAATAACCAGAAACAGGTAATTTTGAGATACGTATTTCCTTATACTGAAATCACATTTTATCACCGTAAATCATGAAAACACTGTTTGGCCTCGTAATTAGAGGGGAAACTGTTTATTTACATTTCTTAATATCAGACAAATAATTTGCATACACTATGGTTGATACTGTAGAAGGGGAGAGAAAAAATATATCACTCGTTTCCGTCATCACCGCCATCTTCATCCTCCCCTTCGTAAGATATCTGTTTATCTCTTTCATTTGACTGAGTATTGGCTCTCAGGTGATTGATGAACTGCATGTAGAATGGACGACTGCTTACATTGATATATGGAAGGAGGCCCCTTACGTCCTTTAATTTCTTTCCTGAAATGGGTATGATGGCATCAGAAATAGGTGCAAGTTTTGGCATAGACAATCGTCGAGTTTTCTTGCTGTTCAGATTTATCACCTTGAATGGTTCTCCTGAGGAGTAACTGTGTTTGTAGGAGACAATTCCTGGCATTTTGTTCCAGCTCTACTGCAGATATGTGTTGCTTTCGGGGAACCATACGTATTAATTTGGCCCAGTCTCTTGGCAGTTCTACTTCAACAGTTGTTGTTTTCTTTGTCCAACTTCAAGAAAATTGTGGTTGATTTCCAAACGTCTTCCCTGAATCATGAATTCTCCCACTATTCTCAGAAACATGATGGCAATAAAAATATTTCTATTTTGTCCGGTACACGAATCGCTGTACAGGTGTACCTCAACAATTTCGTCGCCCAGTTTCATCAAATAATCACATAGACAAGAAGCTATTTCTGGGCCACCTCTTCCTGTCACTGTTTCATTCCAAATGTAACATACTGGAGAATATTCTTTATGTCTCTTCACATAGATGGTCAAGTAGAAGGTCCAAAGTTGTCTGTTATAAAATCCCACACCACAGCGTAGAAAAGGAGTGGGTAGACATTTCTGCAAATCAGTTGCCAGGGTTACTAGATTGAAATTCGGCTCGGCTTTCTTTTTATCACTGTCTTTCTGATCGTAAGCAGCCTGGGCTAAATCCAAATGTTGCTGTCGTTCCACTTCAGCCTTACAACGTTCAGCATCATCAGTACAATTCCTGAGTAAAATGACGTATGTGCCACATTTTGCACAAGTGCTAGTCTTTGGTTTAGGAAGATAAGATTGAAACAGTTCACAAACCGTCTTCGATAACACCCTCGCTTCACTTCTTGACTTTATACCTTTGGTTTGGAAAAATTCTTGATAGAGCCGGTACATTGCTGAAATACTCAAGTCTGAAGATAAATATTTGTTAGAAGAATGAGATCGAGAAAAATGACTTTCGTAGGAAGGAAACATGTTAACGTGTTAACGTGTTCCTTTATTAAACCAATGTGGTCAGATTGAACTTTTGGATTATTAGAATGTTTACCACATCCATCTTCAGAACACACTCCTCCATCAGAGCCCCGTATTTTCTCCACAATTATTCTTACCTTCTTTTGTGTTGAAGAAAATGTACTGAGGAACATATTCTGACATACTTCTATCTCAGTCTGCAAAGGATCACTATAAAGAAAGTACTTCCTGGAATAATATCTTCACCTGCTTGCAGCTCCTTCAGGTTTGTTCTTTAAACGCTCCGCATGTTTCTTTTACACAGACACATGATTAGCTATGAACTGATTTTGAGCTTCTGGGGACAATTTTTAATATTCTATAAACATTTTCCCTCTCTCATCGTCATTACCTTTCCTCCAAAATTTTCCTGCGCTTGTACTATGATTTCAGAACTTTAGCAGGTATGAATTTTCCTTTCGGCGTCAAATATTCCTTTCCTGCAGGTTTCAATTCTTTCCTTCGACTTTTCTCCCATAATTTTTCATATCGCTTTCTTTTTCTGGATGAATCCTGTGGATCACATTTCTTCCTCCCCCTCCCACTGAATTTTGTTGTTTCATTGCCAGGCTGCTGTTGAATTAGATCAATTTCTTCAATCCTTGAAGGTCTTTTAACTGTCTTTCTCACAGCTATATTCCCTCCGTCACTGCTTTCATCACTACTTTCGCCACCACTTGGAACATATTCATGAGAGTCTTCAAATACATCTTCATCAGAATCTTCAAATAATGACGAACATGCAATTTCTTCTGTACTGGTACTAGGATGACCTTAAGCAAATAAAAATTAAATAAATTTAATACGCGGTTGTTAATATTTTAGATTGGCATTAAGTAGAATTACCAGTCAATTTATGGTCTTGTGTTGGAAAAATTAGGGATAAATGCCCTGGATACCAGTTTATTTTAGTAACCTTACCTTCAAGGTAAAGTGACGACTTCAGCGGTGATATTTCAAGTGCAGTTTGTTCCTCAACCTCTTCCTCATCGCTTCTATGAAACATGATGTTTGTGCCCACCATGACTGTCTAGAGTCCTCACTAACAATGCGCCGAATGATTAGAGGACTTGTTAAAGGAACAGTTCTTATTATTGTGTATTCCTGACAGATTTAAATCCAATGTCACAGCACTGTTTCAATTGTTGAAACCATTTGTCAGCAAAATATTGCCAATATCGAGATTGGCCCTTCGTACAACAAATTTAAAATATGACGGAGGGATATTGACAAGATTGGCCCTTTTATACCGATTGGAAACTTAATAAAACACTTTGGGGATTACATCTTGAAACCCTAGTATCTCTCACCCTATGTGGCTTAGACATTGGCCGTTTTAACATTGTGAAGAACATGTGAAACTATATGGCATACACCAATAAAACCAGTTTTGATAAATATTGACATTGGTCCTTTTAGAACCAAGCTACAGAATTAACCTGGAATTGTGGTTTGAAGTCCTGGATGGCAGGTAGCATAAATCACATGCTGCAAGGCATTGCGGAATTGTGTCAGCTTAAAATTGACACTTCATTTGCAAATAATTTTGTTCTTTAGTATTGGCATTGTCGTATTGAGAGGAAGAAGCTACTGTCACGCGAGCCCTGTAAATTCTGTTGTAAACACTTTACTTTGTGCAATAGATGTAACTAATGTATACCTATAAAACTGGATGACACTGGACCTCAACAATATATTAAGGAGACCCGGACGTCATGAGGGCGCAAAAAATTGTATTTCTTATTTAGTAACATTCTGTGATTCTTCCTGATTATAAATATATATGCTTTATGAGTAGTACATCATCGTTTTCGCCTTTAAATGCCTTTATAAAGCAGCTGCAGCGCATGAATGCCTAGTTGTCACACTACTGTCATACACAACGCTTTCCCTACAATGTCTCATTATTTAATTTTGGCGTCGCTATTCCCATAGCAACTCTTTTGTCTAAAATCCTTGAAGAACATGTCGACTATACAAGGAGCAGGGATTTACTGGAATCGATTTTTCCTTTGATACTATTAGACTACTTGCGGTTGGTTATGTTTTTCGCCTGCGTGCGTGTTGCAAACATGTTGTGATTGCATATTTGAACCATTTTATATCGTAAAATTCGAAAAACGAAGAAATTTATTTGCTGTCGTAAATTTTATGGCAAACAGCTCAAGGATGTTGTCGAAAACCGTAAAAATGAAGAAACTGTTTCGCCACAGTGAAGTGAGCTTAGGCATAAAAGTTCGCCAAGCAGATGCTTCAAAACGCAAATTGAAACATCATTACCGAGAATGAACAAGACTTTGGTGTTGCAAATAATGGAAATAACGGTTACATTTCTATTAGTAAGTGCAAGCATTCGGAATTGCTTTTGTCTTTACTAAATGTAAATAATGCCGTAGTAAAAAATCCCTTGCGTTTTGTGAGAGCATAAGTATGAGAAGAGGCCTATTCATCAAAATTGTAGTGGAAATTCAAGTGTGTAAGGTAATGAAATGTACATGGCATCCGTCTCCTGTAGAATGCACGAAATATAGTAGAATGAATATTCGCCTTGCTTGTGCCATGAGATGTATTGGAAAGGGAAGAAAAGCTGCACCGATAATAATCTGTGCCACTACCTGTCAAATTTGAGAGGTTTTATAAACGTTTCCATAATGCCCTAACAGAAGTCAGTGGAGCATCTATGCAGAAAGCAGCGAAAGAAACCGTAGATATTTATGTATCTACTGATACTGTTGCTGCTCTGGGCAGTTTCTGGCAGAAAAGAGGACATACTTCAAATGGATGGAGTAATTACAGTTACCTCTGTAGACAGTAGCAGGGTGCTGGACTATGAATGTCTCTCAAAACACTGCCAGGGTTTTTGTAGTAAGACAACTGAACCCAAACGTGACAAAAACTTTGAATGTTTCAGTGATGGTATGGAAAGCAAGGGGTCAGCCTCTAATTTTAGTAGGTTAATAGCTGTACATAGTGTGTGGTATACTTACTACCTTGGTAATGGTGACTGTAAAGGCTTCAATAATGTTCTTGCTGATAAACCATACGGTTAAAATAAAATTAAAAAAAAATACATTTTGTGCTGGTAAAACATGTGCAAAAGGGAATGGGGCAAGACTTCGGAAACTGCAAAGCTCTACAGAAAGAAAACTCTCTGACGGCAAAGAAATTGTTGTAAAAGACAGACTCGTCAAATCAGAAATAGAAAACCTTACAGAATATTTAATTTAGCCATCAGGAGAAACAGTAAAAATGTCAGTGAGATGAAAAAAGCAATTTGAGCAATTCTGTTTCACAGAATATCCATTGATGAGCATGCAAAACATGCCTCTGCCCAAAAGGAAACACTTCATGATGCAAGTATAATAGGTGTGAAGCAAATGGACAGAAACATAACACATGCACTCCCCACGACAGAAACTGTTATGTTGATGGAAGCTGAAGAAATGAATTAAACTTTGTGTTAGTGGTGGGACTTGAACCTCGGTCTCCTTGCTTACTAGGCAGATATGCTACCCATTACACCTTCTCAACAGTATAGCATATACTACTCTAGTCCGTTGCCTTCCCTAACACGAACTTCAA
The DNA here is from genome assembly GCF_021461395.2 of Schistocerca americana. Taxonomy (NCBI): domain Eukaryota; kingdom Metazoa; phylum Arthropoda; class Insecta; order Orthoptera; family Acrididae; genus Schistocerca; species Schistocerca americana. The sequence continues at coordinate 377,767,445 of NC_060120.1, read as the reverse complement.
TTCAAGTCTTCAGCTTATTTCCCCAATTGGACATTGGTTACTGGACTGGGTAACTCCATGCAGCTGTATTAGCTACACTGATGCAGTGGTGTAATGGTTAGCACACTCATCTACTAAGTAAGGTTACCCAGGTTCAAGTCCCAGACACAGCACAAACTGTAATTCATTTCTTCAGCTTCCACCATTATCGTAGATAAAGATGAGACTCAGATGTATCAAGGAAAATTTAATTATGTCGGATCTACAGAAACTGTTTCTGTAGAAGTAAAACCAGTGCATAGAGATCTTTAAGATTCTAAACTCCTGGAAAAATGTTTACATGGCAAACACGGAATCCAATTGAAAGTTTCGTTAGTTGCTGTTTGGAGCACTTACCAAAAACTGTTTTTGTTGGTATGTGAGCTTTTCAGATTGGTGTGATGGACGTCATAATGCATTTTAATGATGAAGTAACAAGAAGATTAAAAACCATGAGCAGACTGATCATGAAAACAGGGGGCAACATGAAAAGTGGTCTCCTACAAGTGGACAGGCAACATGGTGCTGAATCTGAAAAAGCTGCTGAAAGCATGACAAAGGAGAGCAGAATAACAAAGAAAAAAAACTAAAGCAGATGAAAATGACACACAGAATCAACAAGATTTTGGAGCTGCAATGTTCTGATATGTTATCACTGAGAAGAAAATGACACGCAAATCTTTAATTTCAATTTTCTGTAATCAACGTTTTTGCATACTTAGCTATCGTTATATAATCCAATATTAAAGCCACAAAAACGAAATTTTGCTTGAATAATGATCTAATACTTGTCTGAACAGTGAACTACATTATTTAACAATGTATTAAATATTTTAAGCTGGAGCACGACATATATTCTTAAATTAGTCAGAAAAAATTGGCTTTAAAAAGATGCTTTTAAAAAACTACACAATACAGCAAATTCTGTATTACTGTTTCAACAAGCTAAGAAGTAAAAGGAAAGAAATTGTTTTGAGTTTTTATTCTGAATAGTACGAAAGTACAGTGTACCTAAAATAAAAATTACATGTGCGAACGATAAAACTAAATGTTCACTCCACTACGTGTTCCACAGTTTTGAAATTTCCTTCACTTACTGGTGTAAATAAATTAATTAATGCTTCCTCGCAATATCTATTAAAGTATTTGGGTTATTAAATTTCAAAGCACTAGTAAAAAAATGTTCAAATGTGTGTGAAATCTTATGGGACTTAACTGCTAAGGTCATCAGTCCCTAAGCTTACCCACTATTGTTGTTGTTGTTGTTGTTGTGGTCTTCAGTCCTGAGACTGGTTTGATGCAGCTCTCCATGCTACTCTATCCTGTGCAAGCTTCTTCATCTCCCAGTACCTACTGCAGCTTACATCCTTCTGAATGTGCTTAGTGTATTCATCTCTTGGTCTCCCTCTACGATTTTTACCCTCCACGCTGCCCTCCAGTACTACATTGGTGATCCCTTGATTACTCAGAACATGTCCTACCAACCGATCCCTTCTTCTAGTCAAGTTGTGCCACAAACTCCTCTTTTCCCCAATTCAATACCTCATCATTAGTTATGTGATCTACCCAACTAATTTTCAGCATTCTTCTGTAGCACCGCGAATCGAAAGCTTCTATTCTCTTCTTGTCTAAATTATTTATCGTCCATGTTTCACTTCCATACATGGCTACACTCCATACAAATACTTTCAGAAAAGACTTACCGACACTTAAATCAATATTCGATGTTAACAAATTTCCCTTCTTCAGAAGCGCTTTCCTTGCCATTTCCAGTCTACATTTGATTCCTCTCTACTTCGACCATTATCAGTTATTTTGCTCCCCAAATAGCAAAACTCCTGTACTGCTTTAAGTGTCTCATTTCCTACCCACTATTTAACCTAAATTATCCTAAGGACAAACACACACACCCATGCCCGAGGGAGGACTCTAACCTCCGCCGGGACCAGCCGTACAGTCCATGACTGCAGTGCCCTAGACCTCTCGGCTAATACCGCGCGGCACTAGTAAAAAAACTATAGGCCATAACATCTAGGCTCCCTTAAGATTTTTCCAGACTTACCTGATGTTTTGCCAGCATCTCCCAGAGTGTTGTTGTTTAGAATAATTCATAGTCAGAGTTCATATGGCTGAGCGCAATGGAGCGCACTGCAGGTAAGGTCAAGTAAGTTTTACAGGTGGAGAATGTGTAACTGGACCTATAAGTCGCAGGTCCAACAGGTAGGTCTGTGATGTACTTGAATTATGCATCACTGAGGACATCGATTATTTTCTGTTGATGAAAATCGATGTGTTTTCTTTCGATTAGCACCAAAAATGTAATATAAAATTGACATCAGATATGAGAGGGTGTAGAGGGGAATATTTCAACATGGTGTCGGGAAACAGCATGTTACATTCCAGTAGAATTAATAATTAAGTATTTAGTTGCGAAATATTCTACTTAAGTTAGTTCTGGATTTTTAAGCCCAACATTAAACAAAATCATCTGGAGGCTCAAAAGTGTCCTGCTTGTAGCAGAAAGAGAGAGTGTGACAACGGGTTGATCACTTCAGCTGATGCTGAAAACATCACCTAGTCGGTTGTAAACACACAGCCACAGAGAGTTCCAGCCGATGAGTGGCTGAAGGACGTGGTACTGGCTGGGGCGTGCGAAGCTGGAAAGTGGTGCAGCCTTTCACCTCAGCAGCGGAGGCATATGGAGCGGTAGCAGACGACGTGACGCCTACTTCCTCACAAGCTAGGCTCTCATGTTCTGTATCAGCTGTTGGGTGCACTTGCAACACTGCCAAACAGAATGGCTGATATTGTTGCAGATCCAGTAGTTACCACTTCACCATGGGTATAAGGGGTGTAACTGACGTGGATAGAATTAAGAGGAGCTAAGTAGTGCAGAAGTTTTTAGTCCTTATACACACATCAAATAAAGTTTTGCATCACGCTGGTTCGGAGAATTCCGGAACCTGTATAGAAAATTGGAAAGAGATCAAAATAAACACCATTTCCACCATTTTTATTGTTCATGAAAACCACACATTGCATGTTATACGACCATACAGCGAGACCTTCAAAGGTGTGGTGGTCCATATTACTGCACACATCTTTACCTCTATTACCCAGTAGCACGCCCTCTTGCTCTGATGCAAACCTGTATTCGTCGTGGCATACTATCCACAAGTTTATCAAGGCACTGTTGGTCCCACTCCTCAACGGCGATTCGGTATAGATCCTTCAGAGTGGTTGATGGGTCACGTCGTCTATAAACATCCCTTTTCAATCTATCCCAGGCATATTCGATAGGGTTCATGTTTGGAGAACATGATGTGCACGATGGGGGCGCGAATCGTCATCCATGAAGACGAATGCCTCACCAATATGTTTCCGATATGGTTGCATTATTGGTCGGAGAATGACATTTACGTATCGTACAGCCGTTACGGCGCTTTCCATGACCACCAGCGGCGTACGTCGGCCCCACATGATGCCACCCCAAAACAGCAGGGAACCTCCACCTTCCTGTACTCACTGGACAGTGTGTCTAAGGCGTTTAGCCTCACCGGGTTGCCTCCAAACATATGTAACACTCATCGGTGAAGAGAACGTGATGCCGATCCTAAGCGGTCCATTCGGCATGTTGTTGGGCCCATCTGTACAGCGCAGTACGGTGTCGCGGCTGCAAAGATGGACTTCGCCATGGACGTCGGAAGTGAAGTTGCGCATCGCGCAGCTTATTGCACTCAGTTTGAGTCGTAACACGACGTCCTGTGGCTGCACGGAAAGCATTATTCAACATGGTGGCGTTGCTGTCAGCCTCTGAGCCATATATCGGTCATCCATTGCAGTAGCAGCCCTTGGGCGGCCTGAGCGAGGCATGTCTTCCCGTCTCTCTGTATCTTCTCCATGTCCGAACAACGTCGCCTTGGTTAACTCCGAGACGCCTGGACACCTCCCTTGTTGAGAGCCCTTCCTGTCTCAGAGTAACAATGCGGACGCCACAGAACCTCGGTATTGACCGTCTAGGCATGGTTGAACTACAGACAACATGAACTGTGTACCTCCTCCCTGGTGGAATGTGTGGAGCTGATCGGCTGTCGGACCCCCTTCGTCTAATAGGCGCTGCTCATGCATGATTGTTTACATATTTTGGCGGGTTTGGTGACATCTGTGAACAGTCTAATGGACTATGTCTGTGTTACAATATCCACAGCCAACGTCTGTCTTCAGTAGTTCTGGGAACCGGGGTGATGCAAAACCGTTTTTGATGTTTGTATATACTCACCAGGAGGCTTGTCTGAAGAGGACTCGGGATTAAAATATCAAAGTTATGTATTGGTAAAATCAGTGAAAGCTTGACCACTGGTAATCAGTCTAAGCAATTCAGTGCCTGCAGGTATTTGTGACACTCGGGAAATGACAGATGAAGTAGTGGAGCAACTGGCAATGTCAGATGTGTGAAGTGTTTCACTGTCATCACAAACTGCAATGTCAGGTAATCTCACGACGGAATTGACTGTTGAAATAAGTAGGATAACGAAGTGTCAGGTCAATTGTAAAAAAAGCAGAGGTCGGTAAGATCAATTCCACTGCACAAAAAACAGAGCATGGCAAGGTCAATGCTGATATGTCAGCCGAACTTAAGAAATTAAAATCATACGTAAAATGTTACGTTAAATAACAGTTTGACCAATACAGAGTACAATTAGAGCGCCAGGTAGACTTAAAGCTGCAAAATATTGTTTTACAAATGGAATCTGATCTTAGTGAGGTGCACAAAAATTTCGAGGAACAAGACGGACATGGAAAGGTTGGAGGGTAACGAAGTTGTCTATTAGATTTTCATCGAGGAAATGAAGGTAAGTCTTCAGCACATGAGTAGACAGTGGTTCATGAATTAAGTAATATTTGTGAGAACATAATGCTTGATCCGCATACTAACTTTAAGGATCATGTGACCGAGACTAGTCGCATGCTGGGCGCCGAGCGAACAACATGCGAGTTGTTTCAGCTAGAGCATAACTGAGTAATTGATGAGAAACGGGTCAAAACCGACCAGGAGATTTCAATGCTGTGAAGAAGTGTGTTACAGCATTCGCCTGTTACTTCTGTGGAAACTGCATTTGTTCATTGTCGAAAATTTAATTATTTCGAACCACAGAGATATGCTCAGCCGCTCGGTCTGAGGCGTCCTCTCACGGTCCGGGTGGCTGCCCCCGGCGGAGCTTCGAGTCCTCCCTCGAGCATGGGTGTGTATTGTTCTTAGTGTAAGTTCAAGTTAGATTAAGCAGTGCGTAAGCTTAGGGACCGATGACGTCATCAGTTTGGTCTGATAAGACCTTACCACAAATTTCCAAGATATGTCCATCCGGGATTATTGATACAGGAATTTATGGTGCTACTTGGCCCTTGTTGTGCAAAAGATTTCAGTTGTAGAAGGACACTTAGAGGTGACGCCCTTATGTGGGCAAATGATGTAGCTACAGATTATAATGATTTACATGAGTTTAACAATTTTTTTAAAAAGAGTACTGGACTTCAGCGACAATTGTTAGTACGTTCCTGGAGCAGGGACAAGTAATAACTAGACTGCAGCACCGTGAAAGAGTTTAGTACGAACTGTTGAAAACGGATTAAATGTCTTGACAGGGGCTTGGCTATATAACTGAAAGCTGCAGGTATAGAATGCATGTTCCATTTCTGTATTCGTAGATGTTTGGTTTCTGTTCAAATGGTTCAAATGGCTCTGAGCACTACGGGACTCAACTGCTGTGGTCATCAGTCCCCTAGAACTTAGAACTACTTAAACCTAACTAACCTAAGGCCATCACACACACCCATGCCCGAGGCAGGATTCGAACCTGCGACCGTAGCAGCAGCGCGGCTCCGGACTGGAGCGCCTAGAACCGCACGGCCACCACGGCCGGCGCTTTGGTTTCTGTACGCCATGATAATTATGATAATTATGTACGGTTCCTCAAGAGAGTAGAATGCTTGCACGGCCATTATGGCGGTCAGCAGAATGTACAGAAGCAGCAGGATGCTGGAAGTCTGGTGTGTCTTACACGCGCCTACTGCTGTGAACAAAGTGGATGCAACAGGCAACAGAGGAGCAGCCGTTGTGAAGATAACGCAGAGAATGATGTTGAGGATGTTTCACATGACATTTTAAATTAGATAGTGTCTTGGTGGAGGCTGGCGAGAGACAATAGGACAGAGGTCCGAATTTTGAACATAAAAGTGGTAGAGAATGCTCACAAAGTGAGTACGAATGTAGTGCAGAAAGGAGCCGCTACAGCTGACCTAGGTCGCATGCAGGAGCAGTCAGTGGGAGAAGTAGGTCAGCCACGTACATGAGCCAAGCAGTGGCTGAGGTTTTCTAGTGAACTTGGTTGGAGTTTCTAAGAGGTCCGTAGGCCCTTACTATAAATTTGCACTCGGCACAGGTCGATAGGGCGAACAATCGATTGTGTCGTGTTGCGAGAGCGAGTGTGGAGTTGAGCCAGTGCCATGTTGCGGGTAGAAGTGTGTGGAGGTCTTTGTTGAAATACAAGGCTTTAACGGAGAAGGGAGTCGCCATTGCCCTGGTTAGACCCCTTTGTACTAGAATAATACCAGGAAGGTGAAGAAGTATTATTACGAAAGTGATCAGTGACATTTCTAGGGCCGATATTTGGTTTCGCGTCTGCCGCGCCGGCATCACCTTGGATTGCAGTGTTGGATTGCAGTGTTGGATGCAGTGATGGATTAGCGTGTGACGATAATGGAAAATGAAGAAGCTGTGCTGAGATTAGCCATAATTAGATATGTATGACGAAGGCAGTGGCTGTCTCCTTTTTCTGTGTTTTTGAGACGAATATAGGTTCGTAATTAGTGAAACTGTGTTGGTGTTTTTCTTTTTACCAGACATTTCATTATTACAGTATTGAACAGGACGAACTGGAAAGTAAAAACTCCGTAGCAGTGAATTCCGATTACCAGCCCCATTAGGTAAAAGGTCATATTAATAATGAATATTGGGCTGCTATTGGATCAGATCAAGTCGGGATAAATAAACGGAGGTGTTACACCTTGGCTTACCGTGAAAGGACAAGTACAATCTTCGGACGAATCGTAAAGGACAATAGGTAATTTTATCTTGCTTAACGCGAGAAAATATCGCGACAAGAAACAGTGCATCTTGAACAATACGAAGTAATAGCATCTTACGATTGTGAATAAACTGTTTTTCTCGGCATATTAGATAAGAGTAATAGTGTCGATAAACTGTGGTATAATGTGCAAATGCGTAGATCCACACGAAAAACTGTGAAAAGTGAACACTAAAGAAAGACACGTGTGAACATTACCACAGCAAAAAGAGCCAAGAATTCGTCACGGAAGCTTTTAAAGAAGTGTTTAGTAGTAATGTTATGATCGAAATTGCTTTTTGAATAATGAAAATCGAGCAACTTCAAGTGGACCCATAAACTGTTATGCAGGCAACAATTTATGTGGCGACGCAATTGCTGAATGACGTCACGCAGACCCGTGCAGCAGCTGCGCCAAAGAGCTTCGATCTGCGGGGTGATTTCACACGTCATCCCAGCTACCTGTGCAAGGAGTAGGTCAGACGCAGACGCACTACACTGGACAGCGAACAGCGCGACTTCAAGACACCGAGCACCAACCCGGCATCTAGCGGCCGAACTACAAACTACGCCCGCCTGCACCGCCACGGAGCGGCCGACGGAGAACTACAACGACTCGCCACAGATTTTCAGCGCGACTTCACGCGGCTCCGGCGGTAGTACAGCGCCACGCCCACTTCAAACGTCAAAACATCGCGACTCGTGGTAACATCAGTTGGTGAGTGAAGAAAACTGGTTAGCATAACATTAAATTGCAGTATACTGTCTTCACGATAAATAAACAGTTTTAAACTGTTTTTTACCTTAGGACAAGTGCCCAATTACAGTAATTTCCGAAAAGTTTGCGAAACATACTCTGAAATATAGCATACTTATTTATGTGTACTGCACTGTCTAAATGATGATTATACAGATATGCCTATTGTTTTTGGAGATTTTACATTTATAGATTTAATGAATGGTGTGATTTGTCTTATTTAAAACATTTTACATAAACTGTGTATGTGAAAATTGATATTTGAAATTATTAGGTTTTGAGAGTCGTTATGTTCAGTACTCATACGTATTGTATCAATTTTGGGATTAACTGAAGATACTGCAGTTACTGTTTGATTAGTTTAGCGGTAATTAGGAGTGTTTTGGGTTACTAGAGGTTATTTATATTACTTGCCTGTGCATTAAAAAAAATAAACCAAACATGTCTACTGAAGATAAGTGGGTTTGTAAGGCAGTAGTTGAAAGGAAAGGGATAGGACAGGAAGACAGAGATGATTCAGGAATCAGTGATTATGGATTGTCATTAGAAAGCCCATTAGCACATTAAAGTAGTTACCCCAAGACACCGGGACAAACGACGAGAGATAAGCCAGTTTCAGAGGGTGCGGCTATACGGTCGATGTTAGCAGACTTGCTAAAGGAAACCAATGCAACAATAAAGGAAGGTTTACAAGAAGCTAGAGAAAGGGAAGAAATATTCCGCAAATCATTAGAGGAAGGTTTACAAGAAACTAGAGAAAGGGAAGAAATATTCCGCAAATCATTAGAGGAAGGTTTACAAGAAACTAGAGAAAGGGAAGAAATATTCCACAAATCATTAGAGAAAGGTTTACAAGAAACTAGAGAATCATTAAAGGAAGATTTACAAGAAACCAAAGAAAGCTTAGAAAAATCATTTAAGGAAACGCTAGCACAAGAGATCAAAACATCGCAAATGAAGATAGAATATAATCTGAAGAAGGAAATGCAGGAGTTACAAGAATAACTGAAGATGGACATCAACGAGAGAGAGAGTAAGCTCCAGAAGAGCATAGACCAAGTCCAGGGAGACGTGGAGAAGATGGAAGGAAAGTTAACAAAAATGATAAAAGATGATATTGAAGAAACTAAAGCAGAATTGGGAGAAAGGATCACCGAAGTGGAAACAAATTGCAATCATCGAATCGCCGAGGTGACGCAGATGCAGAAGCAATGCAATGATGTGGTTAAGGAGATAGGAGATAGGCAAAACCAACTGGCTGTCAATCTGAGAAATGCTATAGCCGTGCAACAAGAAGAGGACAACAAGAGGGTTGCAATGGAGGTCCGGCAATTACAACAGGGAGTGCAACAATTGGAGAGCAAGACAGAAGAAATTGATAAACGAATTAGCAATGCCACTTTAACCATTGGGGAAGGTAGAGTCGTTACCTTGAGGAGCAGTGATAATCAGTACATCCAAAATAATACAGGGCAGAAGTTTAAACCGAAAGGAGGGTTGCACCCAATGATATTTATGAAATGGTTAAAAGGAGTTTTCCCAGCACATTTCAAAGACACAGACAAGATTCAATTCGCAATAGATAGGATGGAAGGTGAGGCCATCACTTGGGGAGTCAGGAAGAAGGAAGGGACTACTAGTTATGATCAGTTTGAAGGGGAATTCTTGAAGAAATACTGGTCCAAAAGTCATCAGTGTGCAGCACTTGAGGACCTACTACACCGCAAGTCACTTAATACATGGAGAGGAACGTTGAGAGAGTTTGCCGAACATTTGTGGGAATTGAACGAGACCTTGGGACAGCCCCTGAGTGATGACATAATGATATCAGCGATAAAAAGAAAATTGAGCCGGAGAATGCAAGAAACTGTATCTGGGAGCCTAATTAAAGATAGGGAGGCCTTGATGGAGATACTGGAACAGTTGGAATCTGTTCGATCACAGTAACACAACCTAGCTAATGGTCAAAACCGAGAGGGAAGTAGTGACCAAAGGAATCATTTTAATAATTCGTTTGATTATAGAGGAAGAGGTGGTGGCCATGGATATAGGAACTGTGGCAATGGTCGACAGTTTCACCACCATCATAGGAGAGATGATGATGACAGGTATTGTGAGAGAAGAGATGATAGACATAGGGATCATGAGGTACGAATTGAAAAAAGTTAGGTGTAGGGAGCTAGCAACTCTTTTGCTGGTATACCAAGTGGCGACTGGTACTCTCCCAGCTGGGTGAGACTTTGTTTCTTATTTCAAGTTTGACTCCTCTACCATCTTTCTCTATCCTTAGGTTAAGAAAGTTAGTGTTTTGTAGTTAGGATTGGTAGTGGTCATCCAAGTAATTCAGTCAGGAACCATGTCGTAAATTTATAGTTGACTTAAAATAAGGATAAGTAGTTACTGTTGATGTAGTGTCTGAGGTGTCAAAGAATCAATAAGTTAAAAGCTCAGTTTAGTATCAGTATATTGCAAAATTATTAGTGCCAGAAGTAATAAAATGAGAACCAGATAAGGAAGCTAATGTTTACAAAATGCCGTGGGAAGCTAATTGGTCAAACAAGAGTTTGTGTAATCTTATAGAGTTGTTTTATGAGGCATGAAAAGGTCAAGTAATTGTAAGAGAATTGAAGTAATGTATCAGCTTATAAGTAGATGAACATATAAAGAAACAAATACATGAGGAGATAGTTATTCGAATAAATGATGTGAAATATTATGAACGTAGAGGCCAAGGAGCCTGGAGTAATATTTGTATGTAGTTATTGCAGCGAATATGGAGGGTTGATGTAGTTTGAAGATGTATATTTATTTGCAGTTGAAGTTGCTGTTAAGTTGAGGGAGTTATGTGTAATGAAATGTATGGAGTATGAGATGTTTGAAGTATTGAAGTATGTCATTTAGCACATGAGCAACATCTGTTTGCAAGTTATTTGTAGGTATACATGTTTATCTGAAGTATGCTGAATAAAATAGAAAGTGTAACTCATGAGTAATGAGTAATTCATATATCCAATTAGCTATCAAAGTCAAGTATGGTTGTACTTACATCAAGCTTTAGAAGCAGAATTCTGGCACTGTGTAATGAATAATAAATATCCATATAGAAGATTTGGATTAATGTCAGTATAACAGGAAATATTGTACCTCTCATCTAAGCTTTCTTGATAACAATTCACATATGGCAGTAATGTTTGGCAAAATGAAATGATCAGTAGTATAAAATTTTTCATTGGGTGACCACATTAGTTATAGTGTTGCAAATAGCAATGTAAGACATACTTAGTGGTATAATGGAGCATTTAATATTATGGAATCTGTAGAGGTATGAGGGATTGTAAAATAATTGCATAAGTCAAGGAGTAAATGCTATATTTAGTTTTGATATTCAATTTCGCTTGTGTTAAAAACTCAAATGAATAAGTTGTAAATTTCTTCCTTAACTTTAATGCGTGTTGGCCAAGTGAGTTATAAGTTAGAGTGATAGTAATATGGACGGCAGGAACCCCGCTGAAAGGACGGCATACCAAAGGGGTAGCTGGCATTCAACTAGTTTGTTTTCTTGTCTTTGCTGTAGCAAGTTATAACAAATATGTAGTAAATGACTCGTACAAACCTTTGAAAGTGAAGATTTTTGGTAATTGAAGGTAAGATAAGTTTGTAAAAATATTTGCCATGCCCTATTAATTGAGATAGATTGATGTTGTATGATGTTTCTGTAGGGGCAGTGTGCTACCAGAGCCAATAGGGTATTATTTGTAATATAATAACTCATATGTCATGTGTTCATGTAATAATTTTTGATTGTATATTGTGTGTTACATTCAATATGGACTGTGGAGGATTATTGCTGCTTGATGGAAAATTGTGATTTGGACAAAGCCATGTTTGTGAGATGTAATAACCTTTTGTAGAATATTATTATGGAGGCAGCCCACTACCGGAGTCGAGGGATTATTTGGTAAATTGTAATTTCATTAATTATTTGCACTGTGTGTTTTGTTCAGATGTAATAATATCTAATTTCTTTGCCGATTCTTTTACGCCAGAGGCTCCAAAGAAGTTTTCGAGGGCGGGGATGTAAGGGGTCCGTAGGCCCTTACTATAAATTTGCACTCGGCACAGGTCGATAGGGCGAGCAATCGATTGTGTCTTGTTGCGAGAGCGAGTGTGGAGTTGAGCCAGTGCCATGTTGCGGGTCGAGGTGTGTGGAGGTCTTTGTTGAAATACAAGGCTTTAACGGAGAAGGGAGTCGCCATCGCCGTGGTTAGACCCCTTTGTACTAGAATAATACCGGGAAGGTGAAGAAGTATTATTACGAAAGTGATCAGTGACATTTCTAGGGCCGATATTTGGTTTCCCATCTACCGCGCCGGCATCACCTTGGATTGCAGTGTTGGATGCAGTGATGGATTAGCGTGTGACGGTAATGGAAAATGAAGAAGCCTGTGCTGAGATTAGCCATAATTAGATATGTATGACGAAGGCAGTGGCTGTCTCCTTTTTTTTGTGGTTTTGAGACGAATATAAGTTCGTAATTAGTGAAACTGTGTTGGTGTTTTTCTTGTTACCAGTCATTTCATTATTACAGTATTGAACAGGACGAACTGGAAAGTAACAACTTCCGTAGCAGTCAATTCCGATTACCAGCCCCATTAGGTACACGGTCATATTAATAATAAATATTGGGCTGCTATTCGATCAGATCAGGTCGGGGTAAATAAACGGAGGTGTTACAAGTTCAGAGATTGGAAGCCTTGGGGAGTGGGGGTGACGCTTGCTTGCAGAGCCAAGTTTGAGTGCCGTTTGGCATTGCAATGCTGTTGACTAACAGGAACCGACTGGAACAGAAACAATAAACAATAACAGTTCATTGAGCTGGCAAGTGTGGGAACTTTTGGCTCCAAAACACAGTATTAAAGAATGAAACGGTAAATGCATTTCCATGTTGCAAGCGAGAGCATTATATCAAGGTAGCTCAATAGCAGGCAGAAAAGTGACTCTTGAGGGAAGTGATGTTATGTATAAATTCGTATGCTATGGACATTGCGAATGTGAACTACCCATAAGGTTAGAAAAAGATGATGCAAATCTTTTAAACTACCACGCTGAATGATGTGAAGCACAATGCCTATATGAATTGCCATTTCATGAAAGGATACTTAGAGAGTTTAAATATTTGCCTGTAGAAAGAGTAAATATAGAAAATTTGACAGCTATGCCCGAATTTGATAGAAAAGCCAAAAGTAAAGACTTATTGAATGAAGAAAAACCAGTATACATTCCACTTATGCTAATTCTAAGGATATTGGTTGATGGGTTGGAAAGTGTGGTACTTTATAGCCTTGCCAAGCAATATGGACATGGCAGTAACGCTGATCTTCAGTCTTAAAATCCTTGATACTACAGAGAAGTTGTGCAAAGCAGTCCTGCATTAAGTGACACTACCAGTGCAATTTAAGGACATTGTCAAAAATCAGTATTAACACGATTATAGGTGTATATTTTTTGAAGTTGTATATTTGTAATGAAAATTTTAGTTTGGCCTTTATGAAAATGTATGACATAGAGAAGGCATTGACTGAAGCAAATATGAGACATAATCCAAGAATAACTAAGGTTATTGGACGCAACATTCTGAGATTGTATTATGAGGTTTAAGTTAAAAAGGCTAAAATATACCTAAGTATAAAGAAAATGTGGCTGGGAACTAAGATAACTGTAGGAAATGTAGAATATATACTAGGGAAATGTTCTTGGATCAAGGAGGTAAGTGTTTTGTGTCACAAACAATTGATTAATCTGTAAATATTATACATCAAGCTAAGGAATTTGGAAATTTGTGGTAAGTTCCTATGGGACCAAACTGCTGAGGTCATCGGTGCCTAGGCTTACATGCTACTTAATCTAACTTAAAGTAACGTACGCTAAGAACAACACACACACCCATGTCCGAGGGAGGACTCGAACCTCCGACAGGGGGGAACCGCGCGAACCATAGCAAGACGCCCATGACCGCGCGGCTTAACAAACTAAGGAAACACTAACTGAGCAGAGTAGAGCATCAGACAGAAGGAATGATCATTCATCATGTGTTTATTACATTCTGGATTGGCGTGCATCTGAAACTCGAGCAACATTAGGGTTGTCAGTGTCAAGTAGAGACTGAGCAGCTGTGATCGCTACAAAATGTGGACAGTTAGTTGTGTAGATATATAAAGGTCTAATGATTAACTAAATGAAGCGAAGGCAGCCAAGCAAGTATGATAGTCAGTTGATGAAAATAGGACAGAATATTAACTGACCGAAAAAATAGATGATGTCATAAGTTGTAGTCGTGATCGCTAAAAATGTATGGACTGTAATATTGCGATCTGCAGGTGGAATGGAATATATGTTGTTTTAAAACTGTTTATGGGACGTTAGAAACACAAACACGTGTGCTAGGAACGTTGTAATCGTATGCACACGAACGTGGATTTATACATAAATAACTACATTCCACCGGCTTATGACATAAGAATGCAGCGAAGAATGGAATAACCGCTTGGAGAAATATATTCCGAGCAAGAGGACATATCTGCTGCCACTTCAAAACCGAAGGAGTTGCTTTAATTACGACGCCAGCACCGACGAGCTACCGTTGACATCACAATGCATCATCTTTAAAAAGATAAGCTGCAATGCCAAGCGATCTCCTCTATAAAGACTAAAAACATCTTAAACAGTTCCACCTGCAATTTCTTTTTGCTTTGTAACGAACTTTCCTCAGCCTCAGATTTCCTTAAAGAAATGTAATCTTCGTAACGTGTACTTGCAATCGGTCTTAACATTGTTAATTTCAACATAAACAGCAGTCATTATTACTTGCTACTTCTATCTTTCTTCATATTTTATTGTAATTGTTATTGCATGTATTTTACGTATTCTTTTGGAGGGGTGGGTTTCTATGTATGTGGGCATTTTATTACCAGCTGTGTTTACGTGTTTGTCTGTATGTTCCTGCCGGTGTACGTTGCGGCATCCGCCACTGAATTCTGAGTGCCGACTACTTGCAGTTATGCATTCGCAGTTGTGAATGTGAGCAACCATCAGCTGCATGATGGATTTCCCGCTTACCGCGAGCGGTCGCCATACCAATAGGCTATCCGAGCACGACTCACGGCCAGAACCAAACTTCCTCATGTCGTCAACCACGTGTCTACAACATATACTCGTAAATTCGTTATTTATATTCCCGTACAGGGGAGAAATTTTACTTGAAATTCACTTGCCCGGTGTCGGCGAATAAATACGATATTGCAGCGCCTGTGTTATTCCGAATTACGATGCAATTATCACTGAATAACACTGGCACTGCAATATTGTAAACGATGTTAGCTTTCTACATCGTTATTCTTCGTGTCTACATATTATTACTTTTAGTAGTTGAAGCGAAAGATAAACTCCTCTAACTAAGCTAAACTAAACTCCTCCCGAACAGGCCATGAAGGCCCAATGGTACCGACCGGCCGCCGTGTCATCCTCAGACCGCAGGCGTCACTGGATGCCGATATGGAGGGGCATGTGGTCAGCACACCGCTCTCCTGGCCGTATGTAAGTTTCCGACACCGGAGCCGCTACGTCTCAATCAAGTAGCTCCTCAGTTTGCCTCACAAGGGCTGAGTGCACCCCGCTTGCCAACAGCTCTCGGCAGACCGGATGGTCACCCATCCAAGTGCTAGCCCAGCCCGACAGCGCTCAACTTTGGTGATCTGACGGGAACCGGTGTTACCACTGCGGCAAGGATGTTGGCAGATAAACTCCTCTGCGTACTTTAATTCACGATATGGGCCCAAAACGTTTGTGAAATTACGGTAGGCCACCCTGAAAGAAACATACGTTAACGAATAACGGAGGCAGTCCTGAGCAGTCATCATTCTGCTTATTTGCCAAGCTAAAACGTTATTTTCCGTAGGACAATACATATTTGTAACATGCATTAGGGTAGGAACTGCTTGTGGGGACGGTAGGTCTTGATAAAACTGAACAGAATAGACACAGGTTCAACATGTGGTATTCAGACAGGGGCTCTTTTTATATGTGAAGCTTGACAACAGCAAACTCTCATTTTGAAACACGTGAGGGACTTGTTGACGATGTACTGATAATCAGGGTTTCCTAGGTAGATGTGGAGGTCCGTTCAAGACTTCAGAAAGTTCTTAATGAAGAGCGAAGTGGCTGACCGTCAAAAGCGACTCACATACTAATATAAAAGATTAATGGAAATAATGTCAAAAAAAAAAGAAAAGAAATGGAAGTGCCACAACGACAAGACTTGATCTCCATGACAGTGTCAGATAAATATTACCAATTTGTTAGTACCTCATCGAGCAAATTTCAACTAGGACGGTTTCTATAACTTGCACGATGCTGTGATATATCTCTCGCTAATGGAGGCATCTAAATAAATAAGTAGAGGTAGGAATGTAGCTGCGTGTATTATACACGTGTTTGTTATTAATACTGGTGAGCCACCTCAGATGCAATTGTCCTTGAGCTCATGGGCGTCCGAATAAATTTTTCCAGCGGCAAGATTCATAACTTTTATGTAACTGGTCCGATGAGTCTGAAAATTTTTCGTGCCCCAAGAACTAAATTTGACAAGAAGTACATAAAAGTTATTGTTTCTCAAAAGAATGATAGTTATATACTTAGAGTTTTGAGGGTAGACTGCTTTGGTACCTAATTGGTACGAATATTTGAATACTGTATGCAAAGTATGTATGTTTACGTTAGTAATATGGATATGGACGCCACCTTTTTGATTCAGCGATCTGAAATTACATCGTCATGTGATTAATTACAAGGAATGCAACGAGTTATGAAGTAAAGTTAGAGAATATTCATAAAAATATTTATTCATACTCCCAGCATGTTACATAGATTGAAACTGAAAATTAAAAATTTGAAATAGAGAAAAGTCACGATTATTGAGACGATCCTGCTGGATGTCAACACATATACCGCATTAATACCCCATTGTAGGACAAAAACCGTGAACAAACGTTGAAGAAGGCTTATTCAATGGTAATGCCTTCTACCATACTTCGTTTCCGCTATGGTCGCAGGTTCGAATCATGCCTCGGGCATGGATGTGTATGCTGTCCTTAGCTTGGTTAGGTTTAAATAGTTCTAAGTTCTAGGGGACTGATGACCTCAGATGTTAAGTCCCATAGTGCTCAGAGCCATTTGAACCATATGAACCATATTTTGTTTCCCTATAAAGCGTCACGTTCGTTCACGTTAATGGACATGTTCTGTGATTGGTACAGAGTGTAACGGAATAAGAGCATATATTTCTACTTGTGAATGAGGACGGTGTACTGAACAACGTTTCATCAGTATTTACGTCACTCGCAGGCTAATAATTATAGCTATTACTGTTGTGGACTGGCAAGACAGCCAATCCACAGTGACGGGTAACCGAAAGGCACGCGCTTAAACTCACGCAGGCGGGCGTGAGGTCTGAAACAGCATACGTAATGAATGCTGTAAAGAAAAGTACGTAGCTGCTGGAATACTTAACTTTAATCCACAATTGGTGAACATTGGTCTTGTTACTGTACATGCTTCATTAGAGACATAGCAAAGGATAAATGGCGCCTTGCTAGGCCGTAGCAATTGACTTAGCTGAAGGCTATGCTAACTATCGTCTCGGCAAATGAGAGCGTAATTCTCAGTGAACCTTTCCTAGCAAAGTCGGCTGTACAACTGGGACGAGTGCTAGTAAGTCTCTCGAGACCTGCCGTGTGGCGGCGCTCGGTCTGCAATTACTGACAGTGGCGACACGCGGGTCCGTCGTATACTAGCGGACCGCGGCCGATTTAAAAGGCTACCACCTAGCAAGTGTGGTGTCTGGCGGTGACACCACAATTACAAATCGTATATTTTTAGGTTGGGTAGTATCTCTATCTAAGCCTGGCAGAAGCTAGCCATTAATGTGTATTTTCCTCTGCGTAGCACGTCAATTATCGAAGGGTGGACGCAAAATGGATAGTCTATACTATCAGCTGTCGTTCACTTCACGAACCACGTATGGCCATACAGAAAACATCAGGTGGTATAGTTTGTGACGTGTTTGTGGGATGACTGTTCGATGCAGAGAAAAGACGACCAACACACTGATATGTGTACGAATTAAGTTACCACGTATAAAATTATCTGCACTTATATCCGTTACTCCCTGTTTTTTTTTTCTTTTAATGTTGACTGCCGTAACTGAATTTGAGCAAAATGTGTTTTGGAAGCTACATTTCTTTGAGTTGATTAGATAAAGTGTGGCCCAAGACAAGATACGATCAGATGAATGTGGAAACTTTCAAAACCATCCTCAAATTGGTTGGCAGAATCAACATTTAAAAGGTAATCTTCATCTCTGCAGTTTGTCACATTACCATGCAGCCATACCAACTGGAATGCAGAATTCGCACCTCTGTGGCTGCACGTGGCTATGTGTTGCCGTGAAACTTTGAGAGAGCCCCTATCCTGGACACGACATTTCTTCAGACTTGAAATTTCACCCATTTTACTCTTATCTTCCAGCGATGAAAATGGTATTTTCTTCTTTCGAGTGATGTGTTTGGCATTAAGTATAGACGAATACACGTGCAATACAGCATCGCTGTGTTTTTTTCCAAGTGAACTACAAAAGCTCTGTCGACTAAAACTGAATGCAGAATCAGGAAGGTATCATTGGTTTTCTTTTTCCACAACGAGGTGGTAAACTGCTGTTGTGATTCCGGTGTGCATCTAGGGGAGCGGTAATCCTCATGGGGACTGGATACGGATGACTGACATGTATACTGTTGCCATGGTGTTAGACTCTTTCATACAGCATGTTTTTAACTTAAACCGACGAACTTCGAGGGGATGTAGAAGATGTCTTGAGGAACAAAATGAGAATAGGAACCTGTGTCCGGAAACGTCGTCCAACGACGCTACAGAGCATCGAAGTTATAGGCGCCGCGACTGTGTATGTATGTATATGCCGGGTGATGATGTTACAAAATTTCAGGGGTGCTGGAGAAGGATGACTGTATCAATCTGTGATAAAAGATCCTGGTCCGAAAACGAAAGAGTCGAAAGTTGTTCTGATGCCTGTGACAGTGGCTAACATGCACCGGTACTGTTGTTGCTAAGATTTTAGGCAACTTTCAGAGTTGGTAGTATGGACCAAAAGAAGAAAAAATGTCCAGTAAACATGGCTTGTAAAGTGCATAGCTTAAGAGCTATGAGTACTCGTTCAATAGATGATACGTGTTCCACAATAGCGAAGATGAACAAGTGGTCATAGTACCTAGGGAGTGTATTTTAGAGCCCATATTTATTGGACTTTTTTTCTTTCCTTGATCCACACTAATACCTCCGAAATTTGCCTAAACCGTCAATCTCAGCAACAAGAAGTGCCACAACGATTTTCGCTTATAAATTTCGACTCGTTCTTTCGCAAAGATTATTATACAAGTAAATTTGTTTACTTTCCATTAAGAATGTAGAAACGTTTATGTGATTGTTGGCAAACGTTAGTGAGTTGTTACAGTCGTTTCCTAAATTCCCTACAACTCTATTGAAAACAAATTGGGCCAAGTAGTTAATAAATATTAAAAATTTTACGAAATTACTTCTTTGCTTCTCTGGATATTCTGGAAAACTACAGCCGATACACGTCTGGGACATGTTTTATTAGATTTACCAGATCAATATCAACAACAAAAATGGAAATCGTGCTTTACTGTAACCTCGTACGGTTTTGCGATGGCTTCATATTAGCAAAATTGCAAAATTTCAGACGCAATCTTTTATTAGCCTTACCCCGTAACTTAACATTTGCGGACCGATGTTTATATGAACTTTTTTCTATATAACACATTAAAATATTTGCATATCTTCGTGAATCATCCTGCATACGTACATATACAGACGCCGGCGCTCTATAGCGCCGTTGATTAACGCTTCTATACTCATTTTGGTCCTCAAAACACCTTCTACATCCCCTCGAAGTTTGTCGGTGTAATTTTGAAACACACTGTGTAATCAGCTCGGTAAGGGCCGAACACAGAAGAGCCGGAGGAAGACTGAAGACATTAGTTTGGCACTCATCTGTAAAGAAACCTATCCATCTTGGCTGTAGATTAGCGACGAAACCGCAGCCACACCAGGCAGTCGGTATGATTTTCCGTGAACAGAGTGTCAACTAAGAAAACATGAGATACACATTGATCGCTAAAGCTGCAGTATTTTTCATCGTCGCAGTGTTAAATCTGCAGTTTAGTGAAATAACATACAATGACAGCTTGAAATTCGAGAGAATTCTGTGATGAATGAAAATAGTGTACCCAGATTCCATTATTCCAGGAGGGGGGAATGCACCCTCTCCTCCCTGCCCCTCTGCCCGCTGCGGACGCGAGTGGGTGAGTAAGTTCTTGTTAGTATCTGTTTTTTTTGTGCTTTAGGTGTCTGTCTGGAGTATAACGTGTAAGACAAACGGCTCAGACAAGATGAGAATGGAAGCTTTAGCGATGCAGATCTACAAAAGAAAGCAGAGCATATTCTGAGACATAAAAGAATCATCAGATGGTACTGAAGGAAAACTTGAGGAGGTAAAAATTGTAGAGAGAAACGAGGGCTTGACTACAGTAAGCAGTTTTAAAGGGGCGATGGTTACAGTATCTGTGCGAAGATGAAGAGGTGTCATATATTGACGACATAATGACTTGTATGTTGTTACACTGAAGGCTATTTGGAGCCATCAAGGGCACTCCAAGGCAGAAAACCAGAGACGCAGTGCAGATAGTAGGCGAAAAAAAAAAAAGGTTCAAATGGCTCTGAGCACTATGGGACTTATCATCTTAGGTCATCAGCCCCCTAGAACTACTTAAACTTAACTAACCTAAGGACATCACACACATCCATGCCCGAAGCAGGATTTGAACCTGCTACCGTAGCGGTCGCGCGGTTCCAGACTGAAGCGCCTAGAACCGCTCGGCCACTCCGGCCGACCAGGCGAATAAGATAGCGTTTAGTCTACCGGCGTTAAATAGTAACACAAGAGCCGTGCAAGTTGCAGACGCTCTGTGCCGCTGTCCCAGGGGAGAAGTTTCCGTTCAGAGAATGAACTGGTAACTCCATCCAATGCCAAGACGTTGTCGTAAGGCATCACTGTAGAAGATGGCCACGAAAATCCGCGTCTTAGCAGAGGCAGCAAGCTTTATACTTGCTCCTGAGGACCGCAACGTTAGTGGGTCTACCCTCGTTAGAGTGATATCAGAGGAGTCCCCACCCACAGAAGGGCCAAGAGCGGAGCCAAATGACGTAAAACACTGTTGCTGCTGGCCATAATAGGAGTAGTAGTGACGCTTAGCTTTCACCTGAACGCTGTTGATATTAAACTCGGAGTCTGCATTGTAAAATCCATAAGCGTCACTACCTACCGAGTGGTCGGGAAGGAATCGAAATTGGTTGGTTGGGGGTGCCCTGGATGTGCACAGCGACTCTCCAGATTGGCCGAAACTCGTTAAATGCGGGTGGATTGGTGAGTCGACTACAGGAATGGAGAAATAGTGCGACGCCACGATTCTTTAAAAACTCATGTCTTTGTATTCAGTGGGACTTCTCAGCCAGGTCGCTGGGGCGCCGCAGTCGGCCCTTATGTGGGTGGGGACTGCTCTGATATCACTCTAACGTTGGCAGATCCACTAACGTTACGGTTCTCAGGAGCAAGAATAAAGCTTGGTGCCTCCGCTAAGACGTGGATTTTCATGGTCATCTTCTACAGTGATACCTTACGACAGCGTCTTGACTGTGGATGGAGTTACCAGTTCATTCTCTGAAGTGACGGCTCCAGTAGCCTAAACGCTATCTTTCTCGTCTGCTCTCTGCATTGTGTATCAGATTTTCTACCTTGGAGTGCCCTTGATGGTTCCAAACATCCTTCAGTGTAACAACTACAAATCATTATGTCGTCGATATGACACCTCTTCATGTTTGCACAGATACTGCAACCATTGCCCCTTTAAAACTACATACTTTAGTCAAGCCTTCGTTTCTCTCTACAGTTTTTTACCTCCTCAAGTTTTCCTTCAGTACCATCTGATGTTTCTTTTATGTCTCAGAATGTGTTCTGCTTTCTTTAGTAGCTCTGCATCGCTAAATCTTCCATTCTCATCTTGTCCGAGGCGTTTGTCTTACACGTTATACACCAGACAGACACCCATAGCAAAAAAACAACCTAGAAATACTAACAGGAACGTACTCACGCACTGGCGTCCGCAGGGGGGAGAGGGGAATGGAGGAGAGGGTGCACTTCCTCCCTCCTGGAATTATGGAATCTGGGTGTTGCTCGTGGCCAGCCTCGGTAAGCTCCGACATGTGTGTTTTTCTAACTTGGAGTGCTGTTCTCAAGTTTGTACTTAACGTGCTGCTAGTGCTCGCTACTTCTGTTAGCAACTGCCCTCGTGGCTTCAGATTCTGACTTCTGTTGTGCAATAATTGCCTCCTTTGCTTTTCCTAGTGTTTAGAATTAGCCTTCATTGAAGTAGCTAGTCTGGTCAAAAATAAATAGCGTTAATCAGACCCCTGTATTCCATGAGTCTCCTCCTGCAATCATCCTGTCGAGTCCCAGAATCTGCATCTTCTTTAAATGCCCTGTGACAGTGTTTGAGGCTAATCCTAGTCATCCTCCTGCCTTCACTGAGAGTTCGTCTTTCTGCATTTGCTCCTCGCCTTCTGTCTTCCCTCTATCCTGTGTCAGGACACGACATAGATAAACATTTCTGGTGCCGTGTTTGGGGTGATTTCCTTAACGATTTTTGAGATAGATAGGAGTTTAGCACGTCACGACTGGACTGACGACTTTGAGATATAAGAAGCGGCACTTGCGCTCCAGTGAGAACAGACGGAGCGGGAAGAGCAGAAGAATTACGCTGAGGTCCGGAGATCGACGCCTGACGAGGGTAGACGCGGCCACGGCAACCTTGTGTACTCGACTTGATGAGAGCGCGGGGGTCTCGGCAACGGCCGAGCGACTACGAGACGGTGCTGCGGGTGCGGTAACGGGTAACCAAACGCGGCGAGAGCGTGACCCGGCAGAGGAGGACGTGAGTTTCAGCGGTAGCGATGGCCAGCGAGCAGACGGCTGGAAGCAGCCGCCAACGCTCTAAGCAGCACAGCTGAGGGCAACGCGACACTGTGGGCGTCGCGATGTTCCACCTGCTTAGCTCAGCTCAGTTCAGCTCACCTCACCGCAGCAGAGCGCTCCGCTTTCAGCAACGAAGCTGTCTCGTATCGCTGCAAAACGCATCAGCAGATAAAAGTCTGGCCTCATCTAACAATGCAGATGCCTGTGGTGGAGCAGTAGTATCTAACATTAGTAACAGTGATGGTCTTAAACTCATTACCCACTAGGGTAGCCGAGAGCGCTAATGCGCTGCTTCCGGGACTCAGGTAGGCGCGCCAGCCCCGGATCGAATCCGCCCGACGAGGGCCGGTATGCCAGCCAGCCTGGATGTGGTTCTTAGGCGGTTTTCCACATCCTGCTAGGTGAATACCGGGTTGGTCCCCACGTTCCGCCTCAGTTACACGACTCACAGACATTTGAAAAACGTTCACACTATTTCATGACTTACACTAGACACAGACAGCTAGGGTACACTTATTCCATCCTGGGGGGGTATGGGGTGGCGGCAGGAAGGGCATCTGGCAACCCTCTGCCACTAACATTGCCAAATCCGTCATAACACGGCCGACCCTGAGTTCCTACGGGATAAAGGCCTACAGGAAAAGAAGGAAAGAAAGAAGAATGGCCTTAAACTCATTCCCCAAGCTTTTCATGGTACAAAATCCGCTTTAAATGAATTTATTAATGCTGTGGACATATCTTTTGAATTTGTGTGTGTTGATCACCCAGTACTGTCAAAATAGTTAAAATGCAGTGTCCTGCATGAAGTAAACTGCTCGAGTGTAAACTGGGAAGAAGTAAGAAATATTTTGTTGAAAATTGCGCCTGTAAGCGTACTTTAGATTTCTATGCCTGCAGTATGTTTGCTAGTAAGCCATCAAATGGGGGATCGATTGCAGATTGGGCCAGTAAAGTACATCAGTTTCGTGAAGCTGTCTCTGGTGCAATGCCAGAGCTTCAGAACTGGCGAGATCTTTGTCATTAGTGGGAAAATTAAGCAGAGCGGTATTCATTCAAGGCATCTACAATGAGTGCATACAGGCAATTGTGTGGACAAGGAGGGGGGCGGGGGACATCACTCTCACTGAGGCCGTAGAGGTAGCTTTGACTGAAGAGTCGGCAATTATGTCCACCAAGGAAAAAGGATTTGGTGACAAAAGTCATCATGGCAAGACGGGGAAGGTAATCCTTTAGTGTTTCTCATGTTGATGTATAGGGCACACGTCTAACGATTGCAGAAGTAATATTAAATGTGAAACTTGAGGCAAATCAGGGCATTTAATGCGAGACTACCTACTTGAGAAAAGAATTCGCAAAGTACAATCGTATCTAGCGTGTCGAGTGT